>NC_071627.1:20647500-23047500 GCF_014839835.1 Dryobates pubescens | reverse complement strand
AATGAGGGTGGTGCAAGTGACAGGTCGTGGCACCAGGACTCGAGAGTGTGCACAACTGTCTCATCTGCATGCAGATTTGATCATTCTGCACATGCTGTTGGTTGGTTTATTGCTTGGATGGACATTTGGCTGGGGCAACCTTTATACCTTTTGGAATGCATTTCTAGACCTCCAAAGAGGTTTTGTGCTGCTTTGTTTTCTGGCTGTTTGAAAGAAATGCTTTAGTGTCCCAGTGGCAGATGTAACATGAGGAAGGGAAGATAGCAAAACCACCAGCACTTCAGTAACCTTACCTGGGGTACTGATAGCATTGCCCTCTCCCCACATGAGCTCAAGGTCATAGAATCAGAATGGGCTAGGTTGGAAGAAACCTCCAAAGGTCATCCAGTCCAACCCTCTCTGCAGTCAGCAGGGACATCCTCAACTAGATCAGGTTGCCCAGAGTCCTGTTGAGCCTCATCTTGAATATCTCCAGGGATGCAGCCACAACCACCTCCCTGGGCAACCTGTTCTAGGTGTTCCACTGCCCTCATGAGAAAGAACTTGTTCCTAACATCCAATCTAAATCTGCTCTTCTCTAGTTTGAAAACATTGCCCATGCTAGGGCAGGGACATCCACTCACAACACACAGCTGATGCTCACTTTGCTTATTTACACAATCACAGAATGTTGGAAGGGACCCCCAGAGATCATCAGATCCAAGCCCCCTGCCAAAGCAGCATCACCTAGGGCAGGCCACACAGGAACACATCCAGGCTGGCTTTGAAAGACTCCAGAGAAGGAGACTCCACAGTCTCTCTGGGCAGCCTGTTCCAGTGTTCCTCACAGTAAAGAAGTTTCTCTTCATGTTGAGGTGGAGCCTCCTGTGCTCTAGCTTATATCCATTATTCCTTGTCCTGTTTTGGTGTAGGTTTATCTGAGGCTGCAGTAGTGGGAATGCTCAGGAAGATATGGTGCAAGGAGGGAAACATGGGGACCAGTACAACTGGTGCATCAGCTTTATCCCAAGAGATGGCCAGAGCGGCTGCTTCCAAAGCTCTCATCCTCCCTTATGCAAGAGCTTGTGAAAGGGAAATTGCATTAAACACCAAACTGCCCTTTTATTTAGAGAAAACACAGACCAAAACAAACAGCATCCTGCATCCTATGTGCTGCAGCTGAAGTGTACCCTGTAATCAGGAAAAATTATACTCTTGAGCTCCACAGCTCTCTGCTTCTCAACCAAGGTGGTTAAAATGCGTATTTCAGCTTCCCACCAACAACAGGTTACAATGAACCACGGCTCCAAAAATAGCTCCTGTCAGCTGCCATCAAGCTCAGGCTCAAAGACCAGCAGGTGGCTGCTAAAGGGAAAGCTTTATTGCAAACTACAAAGGTCTGGGGAGACGTGTGGCTCCAGCTGTGTAAACTGCTGCTGGAACTGAAGGAGAGGACTTGTGCCAGTCACAGGACACAGGGGATGGGAGGTTGCTTGTGGGCAGAGTTTTAAAGTCAGCCCAACACAAGATCCCAAGCTGGTGTTCCACTCAGTCTGCATTACCACAGGCCAGTCCAAAACACAGATCCACTTCAGGCACATTGAGAGAGCTTCACAGTAAGGCCTTGCTTCTCATTTCTGGCAGAGTTTAATGAGCATCAAATCTTTGCTATTTAAATCCTCCTAAACTTGCACCTGCCATAGAATTGGAGAACAAAACCCATCACACCTTAGACAAATTGCTTTGTATGGTGACCTCATCCAGACATTTCTATTAACACTGCAGATTTCTCAGCAGTCTGATTGCTCTCCACAGAATCAGAGAATTGTTAGGGTTGGAAGGGACCTCGAGGATCATCTAGTTCCAACCCCCCTGCCATGGGCAGAGTGAAGGCAGAACTCCTGTTACTCATGGCACCATGGGCAAAACCAAGCACGTGCTCAGATGATGATTCAGCAGTTGAAGCCAACCACAGTGTTTCAAAGCTGGCAAGGCTGCTCTTCAGGATCACTGCAGAATGCACTGAAGGTGCATCTCCTGCTTTTCAGGATCATTGCAGAATTTAGGGGTTGGTTTGGAAGGTTGCAACTGATGCATGTTCTTTCCCCATCTGCTCCACTGAAGGTGCATCTCCTGCTCCAGATATGGCACTGGATAGGTCTCCATCAATGCACTGAGGAAAGCTTGGGTGGAATCCAGCACTGAGCAGGATCTGGTGGGATCCATCTCCAGCACGCTCTCAGTGGGGCTGCCCGAGGCTGCAGATATGTTGGTACACAGTGGATCAACCTGCACAGTCCCTGGGGCAGAACAGGAGGGCTGCTTATACAGTGACAGCTTGGATTTTCTCATGCTGCTGGTTTGTCACAGCCTGGCTGCTGCTTCAGCTGGGTGCTGGTGTGCCAGGCAGCTCTGCAGCACGGCTGGCAGGCGATCTGTCACTGCCAGCAATGGGAGGGGAGTGAGTGGCTGCATGCTGCTACCTGGTGTTCAAAGTGACACCTAAGGCCAAGAGGAAATATTGCTGTACCAGGAGCAAGAAAGCAAAAGGGCAGAGGCATGAAGTAAAAATGGGCATGAGTGGTGTGTCAACATCTGCAGCTGTCAGCGTGAGGCTTCCGCCCTACCTGCTTGCATCCCCCAGGCTCCTGCAGAGCCTTCAAGAAGTGAAGAGGGAAAAGTCACCCGGGAAGACTGAGACAGGGGGAAAGAGATAATCAGAAGAAGATTTGAAGTGACTAGTGCCTGGAGCACTGCTCTTAGACTTGGATGTTTAGGATGATCTTGGAGGTCTTTTCCAACCTGGTTGATTCTGTGATTCGATGACGCCTCAATGTCAGGAACTCAGCAGCAAACATTGTCCTTTATGAGAAAGTTTCATTCAGGCAAAGGACACACACACCCCAGAGCCCCAGGATTCTCTGCCCACAGAAAACACCTCACATGTTCCTGCTGCAAAGATAAACCAACCTTGTCCAGCACAGGGTCATCCAGCCGCTGCTGCTCGATACACTTGTGACAAACTCGGGACAAAAGCTCATGGGGTTCGATGAAGAGTCTGGAACTCAGCAGGAATGTGAAGATGTAGGCTTTCTGCAGGGGAAAGACAAACAGCCCTGCTGTAAGCAACCACACAGTGAGTAATAAAGATTAACCACAAAAGCCCCAAACTCCATGTCTGCATTTCCACTGGGACAGACCTTTAATTGTCTAAAAGACACAAGGGCTCCTGTCCCTGAAAATGGAACTGGTTTCAGTGGGTGCAGGAGGCAGTGGCATCTCCTTCCTCCACACCATCCCCTTCCAGCCTTTGGTTGCCCAAACCCTGTGCAAACACCCAGTGAAGACAGCATGTAGGCCACTTTTCAGGAGCAAGCCCAGGGGCAGGAGACAGCAGAAGCTGAGTGTGTGGACACTCGGGCATCTCTAGGCTGTCCAGGGCTGGGAGCTGCAGATGTCCCCAGATGCAGATCTCACCCAAACTGTTCTAAGAAACATTTCATTTATTCCACTAACTCCCCAAAACTCTTTTCTCTCAGCTAAGTCATATCATATGCAGTCCCACACCTGCAAAGCTGTGGGAAGCAGGCCTGCTGGATAAAGCTTTGGATTACTTAAAGTATTCCAGCAGTGAATATAAAATACATGCAGGAATCCTCAGTTGTTTGCATCCTGGCCCCTCTTGGTGCCTGAATTATCTTCTTTCCCCCAGCCCCAGCCACGCTCCTGAGCAGCAGGTGTAATATTCCACATGACACCTTGCTTAATGAAAACCTCACAGCCTAATCTGTGCATCACCTATTTTTATTGCCTTTCTGTTCTTTTGCCTTAATTGATATGCTTCTCCATTACCTATTTTTAGCTGATCACAACCTGAGCTGTGGGTAATTTAATACATGCTGCCTGCTCTGCATTGATAACTTTCATAGTCTTCTCCACTGCCCAGAAGTCAATGCTGCTCTGGGCTTTGAAATTGAAACCTTCCCATAGAGATATATTAGCACTTGAAAGTCTTCCAGCCAAACCCCGTCCTGAATTCCACAGAGGATGTGCAGAATCCAGTGCAGTCAACAGCTTGCAGGACCATCAACTGCTTCCAGTTTAGATCCTCACACTGGTGGTAAAGAAACACTCAGTATTCATTGATGGGGCAAGGTTTAGGGTCTAGGCTCTGCTGTGCAGCGACTACCAAGTTGGTGTGACTATCACCCCAGGAAAACGACGAAGCCCTCAGAAGGAAGGGCTCTGTTTTCACCAAGGGAATGCTTTGTACATGCAGACAAACCTGGATGACTTCAGCAGCTACTGAGATTTAGCTAATTTAATGCCAGTTCAGACTTGGAAGGGTTTTTTTTTCCCCTTTGCTTTAGTCTCCATCTAAATCTCTCCGGGCTGCAGTGCTATTTTTGAAGTGCTCTGACTACTCCATCACTAATTCATCACCAGCACAGCTCTCCCCCGCTCCCCCTCTTCCCTTATTTAAAGGCAGTATCAACTTTGGGATCTGCTTTTTTTTTTTTCCCTGGGAACAATTATGGAGCAGTGAAATAGCATTTAAAGCAATGCATCAATTTAGCAAGCCTTAATTGTATGCAGCTTTTAAATCACCCTCTTAATTCAAAATTTAACACATTTGCACTTTTGCATAAAGTGCTGCCCCAATTCATCAAAATTAAGCTGTTTATTACACTGTGAATTGCTTACTTCAGGGTAGTAATCAGTGGTAGGTATCAGATGCTGGATGAGAGCATCCAGAGATGCTGAGGTAAGGTTTCCATCCTGGAAGATCAGTCCTCCTTGTTCATCTTCTTTTGAAGTGTGTAGGTGGGGGCTGAAGCCACATGGGGTAAACATACTGCTGGCACTCAGCGTTTGGGGCATGCCTTCCTACAAGAGAGACAGACACTCCTGTCAGGGGCAAGAGCCAGCAGACTCACAGCCACATCTGTCTTCGGCTTGATCTGAAAGACACAAGCCACTGCCGAGAGCTTCCTGCTCACAAAATTACCACCCCTTCATGACAACCTCTTTTGCTGTTGTCACTCATGCCTGCAGTGGGAAATAGACAAGAACATTCTGATTTATGCTTTTGGGCCAGAAAGGGATGGCAGCTACTCTGGGCTCTCACTCCAACCCTAGGTGTCTGGGGTGATTCCCCTTTTTGCTGCCACCCCTGGTCAGACCCAGGCAGGAGAGGCAAAATACTTGGGACTTGAATTCAGCAGGTTCCTCAGCAGAACAGAGCTGTCTGCTTGAAGGTCTGTCCCCTGACAATGAGAATTTAGGGTGAAAGGAGGAGTGAAAAGGGAGTTATGAAATGCACTGTGGCTCCCACGGGACAGAGTCCCAGAGTGACAGGGTAGAAGCAGGAGCAGAAGTCAGCTGGAGGAGGATGGAAAAATGAAGGCAGCTGGGGGGAACAGAGAACGTGGGAGCTGAAGAGAATCAAGAGAAGGAAAAGAGAAATGGGGAAGAGGGAGAAGGCAGACACCTGCACTATTTTTGGAGCCTATACTTAGTCAGCCCTAGATCTATACTTAGGTACTAAATAAATGTTTCAAAAAGATCCTGAGCACTCTGCTAGAGATGCAGAGTCCTCAGCACCTTTAAAAAGGAGGCCAGGCAAGCTTGGAGCACGTAGCCCCGTTTCAAGCTCCCTGTATTTTGCCCCTCTGGGTTCATTTGGTTTCATTCCAGTCTCCATCTCAATTTTGAGGTTTACAATCAGCTTTACATGTTTCTTCTGCTAAGCAACAGTGTTTTGTTCCTAAATTGGTGCAGGTAGATGACAGATTTTTGCCCTGAGAACTCTAAATCATCTTCAGCTGTATCTGAAATCTCCCCTAGAAGCTGCCCTCCTCTGACTGCAGGCAGCATTATAGGATGTGGGCTGGGAAAGGACAGTGCATGCTCAGTCCCAGGTCAGCAAATTCATCCTCTCCAGCAAGGGACTCCTCTGTGTCCTGACTGTTCCCTTCTAAACGTGATTTCACTTGGTGTGAGGGAGGATGGAAAAGAAATGATGGAATGCAAGGGTCCCAGAGCCGAGCTCTGCTGCCCTGGGCAGCTGCAAAACTGGAATCTCCCAGGACTCCAGTTCTGCCTCCTGAGCCTGCTGGAAGAGCAAGATCTGCACCCCAGGGCCTGCTGAGCTGGCACCGACCTCCCACGTCGGAAGGCACAGGGCCACAGGCTGACACTGCTGCTCCACCTCAGCCTGCCAGTGCTCACCAGCAGGCAGCAGATGTGCCTTACTCTTCAGTACATTTCTTTTCCCCTTTTCTGTATCCCCTTCCATCTGCATTTCTGCCTCTTTACTACCCCATACAGCTTCAAGAGCTGCCCCATTTGGCTTAGAAATCTGAGCTTGTGTTTCTCCCTCACTATCAGCAGGTGTGCCGTGACCCAGAGTCAGCCCAGCTTTAGCTGCACACACAGTAAGGTGTACCCACTCCTGCCAAAGCACCTCTCTGCCTGGCACAAGCCACCCCAAGCTCAGGCTGCCAACTCTGAGCCACCTCGGACTGCCAAAGAGGAGAAGGGCAGCGTGCCTGTAAGGCAGGCAGGGTGTGAAGCCCAGGGACAGGCTGGGAGCTGGGTCCCAGCGCCGTGGGAGATCAGGCTTTACAAGCAGAACTTGGGTGACTTCATCCTTCAAAGGAGGGACTGTTCCCTGGGAGCCAGCGGTTCGCTTACTGCATCTTATCTCCTCCTGGGAGGCTCACACAGGACTTGCAATCAGACAGAAAGGAACCAAAATGTCAAACCCAACAAATTCCTGCCTTGACTGAAAAATAAAATAGCTGTCAGGGATTGAGTTTAAAGACCAGAATATGTGAATGTCATCCCAGGCAGAATGGAAGCTGAAGTATCTGGGTTTAATGCATGTGCAGATGTGCCTGTTAATAAGGCTCCAAGAGCAAGTAATTGCTGCTTTTTGTACACAGCTCTGCCTCTGTGTAGTAAATGGGGAAGGCTGCCAAATCCCATTTGTTACTTCTACCACGCTCTATGTTAGGCCTTGTTTCTATGGCAATAATCCCAAGGATCCTATGTCCATACAGATCAAGAAATAAATCTCATGGACACTGAGCTGTCTAGATGAAGGGGAGAGAAAGTTAAGACAGCTGTGAGCCTACCAGGACACATCCTGACTTCAGCATGGAGCAGGACTCCCAGCAATGAGTTATTCAGTGCAACCCCTCACTGTCAATCCCATTTTTATTATCAAATTGGAATGGATCTAAACAGGATACTGCCTGAAACTCTGCATCTTGTTACAGCAGAAGGCTTGCTGAAATACACAGTAATATATTCCTTAACAGCTTCTTCAGAAAAAGTTGCCTCTCTTCTTTAACTGAAAAACCCAACAGCTGTAGAGCTGTCACTGAGACACCCACCTTGGGTATTGTTAAGAAACTCAATTTGACTTCATGTTATGAAGTTCCTGGTCTAATCTCAAGTTGTCAGGCAACATCTGTGCCATATCTGAGCTAGTACCTGACTGCCACCTCACTTGCCACTGAAGAAGACCTCAAAGCTTTAGCTCCATGCCTTTTTTTTTGGTTCCCTGTTAACTGATACTGTGATGTTCCCAGCAGGATGAAGGCCAATTGCAGAGAGACTAAAAAGCTCCTGCGCTACTAAGCTTGGTAATAACTAACATTAGTGTTTGGCAGACAGAGACTTTGCTCACAACACCTAACCCCTTTTCTGTTCATGCAGTTTCCAAAGCAGTCTTTTCAAAAGCAGTAAATAGAAACAAGATCTTGCTCTGAAAGAGCCCAAATATGTGACTGCCTGCAGTAGGCAGGAGACAAGGGCATGCTGTCAATCACTCCCAGAGCACAGAAACAAGAAGAGGAGCACCAAGAAAGGAAAACAAGCAAGCAAACAACCCCAGGGAAATCTGTCTTCTTATATTGATAGTGGTTTGGATGATGTAAAAGGTAGGTGTGTAGACAGAGCCAGACCCTCCTCTGCAGAGTACAGTGACAGGATGAGAGGCAACATCCCCAGAAGGGAAATTCCAGTTGAAGGGAAGAGAAAATCCTTCCCTGAGCAGCATGTGAAATTGGAAGAGAGACCTAGATAAGATGTCAATTTCCATCCTGGGAGACCTTCAAAGCTCAGCTAGATAGGGTCCTGAACAACCTAAGCAAACGTTGAGGTTAACCTTGCTTCAAGCAGGAGCCTGGAGGAATGACCACAAGAAGGTCCCTTCTGACTAACTTCTCTGTGACTCTAACACACATCTTCCTCAAACTGCCGCAGTACTGCCCTATTTCTGAGCTTTATAATGTGCCATGCATGCAAAAATCGACTCCAGATCATTAGATATATGTAAAGAAGTCCATATAGGGCATAAATATTTTTTCCAGTTTTCCCTGTGAAAAGTCCATAGGTAAATGCTTCCCTGAACTGCAGTCCAGTTCAGCACACCACATTTTGATCTTCCTCTCATTTAAGAAGGAAATCAGATGCAAATTTCAGCCAAAGGTTGCAGGATGACACAGATCATAGAATGGTCTGGGTTGGAAGGGACCTCCAAAGGTCATCTTGTTCAACCCCCTCTGCAGTCAGCAGGGACATCCCCTACTGGCTAAGGTTGCCCAGAGCCCTGTCAAGCCTCACCTTGAATATCTCCAGGGATGGGGCCACAACCACCTCCCTGGACAAGCTGTTCCGGTGTTCCATCACCCTCATGGTAAAGGACCCGATTCACTGAGCCAAAGCATGGAACCAAAGGATCACTAACGCTTGGGAGAAAAGCCACCCACAAACTCTGCACCTATCAATGCCTTGAAAGTGCTATAAAACCTCTGGAAAACCAGTGCCCAAACCTGGAGAACTGAGCAGGACTTGGCTTAAAGACTGCCTGACCATGCAGGTAACACAGGCACACCAGTCTGCAGCAAGAGGTTCACCATGCTAGAGGATGGCTAACAGCTGCCAGCTCCGGTGCCAGCCAGGCGACCCGCAGCAGAGCCGGGAGGGTAACAACCTCCCCAGCATCCCCCAGCTCCACTGCCTGCTGCTAACAACGTCCCCATGGCAGAGCACAGCTAGTGCTTACGTGGACACTAACTGTTCAGGAAACATTTAATTTGTTTTCCAGCAGCTTTGATGTGATAAGTGTTTTATCCTTTATCAAAAACTTAATCATGCTGTTTACGTTTGATCTTCATTTCATCTCTGCCTTCCATCTGCTCTTGCCTCTCTCAAGGGGAAACAAGAGCTGGTAGCATGTGAGCAACGGAGTGGGGCTGCAGACTTAGCTTCCCACCCACTTAACTTCCAGATTAACAAAATAAATAAAACCCTTCCCACTTCAGGGATGAAAGGCACAAGCTTCTGACAATCTCCCACCAGCATTACAGGAACTAGAGGGGATAGGAAGGGAAGGTGTGGAGACTGAGGTGTCCATCTAAGCCATGAAGGAGGCTCCAGTTTCACTTACCATCCTCACCAGGACAGTGGGCTCCCCTTCAAAAGAGCTGGGGATATGCAAGTCAGTGCTGAATGATCATGAGCAGGGATAAATCAAGGGTGAAGGAGATCAAGGTCAAGCATACTTTGGCAAGGCCCAGACTTGAACAAATATACCCAATCTAGGTAGTGAGGTGGTCTGGTGCTCACTCCCATCTGCAAACAGAGGTGGGAGATGTCTCACATCCCTATCCTGCAAGTCTTTATTGATCAGACTTTCACAAAAACCAGAGTTGAAGGAAATGGAGATGGTTCACACTAGAACATCTTGGAGAACTCTTGGCCAGCTTTAGTAGCCACATCTATTATCCAACCACCACTAATCTCTCTATGTGACATTGGAGGAGCTTTGCTGAAGGATTTGTTCTGCTCCAAAGGCATCAGGAGCTAAGGGATGGAATGTCAGGGAAAGAGAGAGAATCACAATCCATCAGCATCATCTCTAGATGGATGTTGTCCCAAATGATCTAATGGACTGCATAGAGCTGCAGCTCAGAGTAGACACACAGATCTCTTCTCCCTCAACGTTTAGTTGCAATCCCACCAAAACCAAGGCTCTGCTTATTCTAATTCACATAAAGGCAAATGCTGCCCCAAACAGAAGTCACTACAGTGATGGAAAAACAGTGGGATATATGAAACTGGTGCCAAAGGTGATCTTAGTGCCACAGGTGGGAGAAGAACCATCTTCCAATCCTATCCATTGAGCTTTGGGGTCCAAGCTACAACCAGTTACCATCTGGACAGCATGGAAAAGATTTTGTCTTCTAAATCAAGATTCAGGTAGATAATGACTGAAGAAGCAGAAAAAATTGTGCTGTAGAGCAGGCTGCAGAGTGAAGGTGTTTTCAACCATCCCCATCAACAACTTCACAGGCAGCCTGAACACACAAGCTGGAGGCAGAAGGATTTAGCTGCTTGTAGATGCATTATTTAGCATGAAGACACTTTTATGCTTCTCCTCTCTGCCACACACTCCCTGAGGGTCAGGGCAGATACAGCCATTGCCCATGAAGCACTCAGCTTCTGACCCATCCCCTGGGGAGCAAACCCAGGAGACACAGTTGGGTCTCACTTGTCTGAGTACCTGCCCACCACTGTCATACAAGCCCCAAACACCACAGAAGCTTCACGAACAGATGCTCCTTTCTCTGAACATCACTTCCCATAACGTTCCAGCTCTTCACCTTTGCAGACAAAAACATTTCAGAAGATAGTCCTAAGGAGCTACAATTCAGTTTTTTCTCTCTTTCTTTTGTAGGGAGGAAAGCTGAAGAAAGAGGAGAGAAAGAATTCTAATGGCTCAGAAAACAGAAAGGGAAACCTCTGCAAAGTAATCGCTTCCAGTTGTCAAGGCCATGGCTGTAAGAGGTGTTTTTTCCAGCAGGAGCACCTGGTATTAACAAACTCATAATGTGTTTGCTGCTGATGTAATTAGGAAACTGGTAGCAGATGTAACTCCCCCTCCCCCCCCCTCCCCCCTTTTCAACAGGCCATAGAACATTCCATTTCTAGTCTATGAAGTTGTAAGATTGCAGAACACTCAACCTGTCAATCCCACTACTGTTGGAAATAGTTAAATGAGCACTATATATAATGACACAACTTAGAAACACAAAAGGATCCCAAGGGAAAAGAGCTGTGGGATGGGAAAGGTGGGGGAAAACACTTCACTGCAATATTCTCCAGCTCAGTAACAAGGATTACCTCCCAGGGTGGGCTGGCCCCCTCCCCTTCCCTGCCCATTCCTTGCAGCAGCTGAGGCATTTTACTGAGATCTCCAAGAATGAGACTGCAAGAGCAGAAGTGAATTTCAGGGGCTTGGGTATCTAACCAGAATTAGATGACAATTCTGTTTCCTTTGATCCCATCTGGTCCTCACCTCTTACTCATCTTCCCTCCCAAATCAATTCCCTTCCCTAAGGAATTCACCCCCACAGTCTTCTTGCATGGAGCCTCCTTTGGGTGTTGCAGATCAGGAGGAGAAGCAAACCTCTGATGAATATACATCAGCAATCACAGAAAGCAATCTTGGGTAAAAGGAAAGGAGGCAAGAGAAGCAGCAGCAGAGAGAGAGGACAGCTCTACAAGGGGTTATAGCACACAGAGCTGCTGCCCATCCCCATTCCTGGGGGGAAGGAGCAGGGCATGGTGCAGCCCAGCCCTCAGCACAAGGTGGGGAAGGGGAAGCACAGGAGAGCTCTGGCCAGGGTAGGACAGCAGACTCCAAGAGCAGCTGAGCTGCAGCTCCCATGGGGCATTGGAGAAGCATCTAAAGCACAAACCCTCTTCATCCAGTTCTTCAAGAAAAACACTCAAACCAAAGTGATCTCTGCTGTAAAAAGCAGGGACAAACACCCACACTAAGCAATTCCTGATGGGCTTCCAACTTCTTCATGAAAAAGCATTCTGAGCTGAATGAGTAATTCCAAAGACTCGGACCAGAAACTGGGCCCAGCACCTCCACACTGTTTATGATGGTCTTCAGTGATAAGATGAGGGGCAATGGCTTGAAATTAGAGAAGAGCAGATTTAGATTGGAACAAGTTCTTTACCATGAGGGCAGTGGAACACTGAAACAGGTTGCCCAGGAAAGCGTTTGGGACCCCCCCCCCTGGAGATAGTCAAGGTGAGGCTCAAGAGGGCTCAGGGTGACCTGGTCTAGTTGAGGATGTCCCTGCTGACTGCAGAGAGGGTTGGACCAGATGGCCTTTAGAAGTCACTTCCAACCTGGGTGATTCTATGATTTATTTTGCCCCAGAACATGCAGAGGTTCCCTCAGGTCTCCATCCTCACCCTGCTAGCACTTGGGCAAGGCACAAAGCAAAGGCTAACATTCATGGCAGGCAGAAACCATCCCAGCTCCTTCCTTCACAGCAAACCCCCAAACCTGCAGCACCTGCAGCATGACTTCACTCCCCTGAAGACATTGCAATGTGACAGGAAAAATTCCATTCAAACCCCACGGAAATCACTGGGCTCTGCACCTCACAGGCTTACCCGGGGCTGGAACAAGAGCTTTTACTCTCTGAGCTATGCACATAGCTGCAGTCCAAGGCAGCCAACAGCAGGGGCACGTGTACACCTACCAGCTGAATTTTCCCATCCTGTCAGTGAAAATGATCACAGCTACCCTGGTAGCTTCAGAAATATCTTGCAGTCAAAACACTCCAGCGAAACACCACCAAACAACAACCAATTACTGTGAAATCTGATGGACATGCCTCAGAAAAGAGCCCAAATTTATAGGGTAAGGAGGCATTAAATCAATTACCAGCGCAGTACAAACAAGAACAAGGTCACCTTGCTGAAGGAATATTTCTGTTTATGCTCATGTTGGAGCATTTTGTTCAACAGACAAAAATGGAAAAAGCTGCTTGTGGTGAATTTTGTAGACCGCTCTGAAACAGAATGTCAATCAGAAACGAGAAGATTTATGGCCAATTAAATTGAACTCCAATCAAAATCCCATTCAGGCAACAGTTCCCTGGGGGCTTCAATTTGTTAGTGCCACGTGTTTTGTTTTGCTTTTTAATAACTTTCTTTTCCCTGGTAACATCAGCAATAATAAAAACCCTTCAATAACAAGCAGAGCTGTGAACACGTTCTTTATCTCCAAGTGCCATCAGCGCCTGGCATCAGAACACAGCCAAAAGGAAAGGACACAGGGCAATCACCCGGGAACAACCCCCTCTAATCACCCAGGAACAACTCCCCATACAACTGCTGTGGGTGTAAAGCATTTCCCTCCCCCCCCCCTTCTTAGTCTCAGAATAATTTCTCTCTTCATTAATCTGGTTCGAGTCTGCAGTATTTCTCCAGAGTAAGAGCAGGCTGGCATTGACCCAGGCAAGAGACTGAGTGCAGCCTTTGATGTCTCAGCCCCTCTGCCAATATTGTGAGTGCATGCGAAGTACAGGGCTGGGGGCATCTCTGGGCCTCACCATGATCAGATTTGGAGTATTATTAGAAGCAGAACGCCTCCCAATATATTCCAGATACCCTTGACAATATTCAAATGTATGCTAAAGGCAGCAGTCTGGATTCCTCTCACTTTAGGCTAGGAAATCTATTTTCTGCTCTAATGTGCCTCTCTCCCCTTACGCCTCCCCCTTCCTCCTGAGTTCCTGGTAAAACCCTTAGACAATACCGAAACTATCCTGGTGCAGAGGAGTTCTCTTTCTTTCTTTTAAAGAAAAATGCATCCTTTTTCTTGGCTTAAGGAAAAGAAGGGTTTCCTTTTCCCTAAAGAAAGGAAAAGGCTAGACAGAACGTAAATGGAACAAATAAGAGTGCTTAGAGTGGGAATGAATCGCTGCACCTTTTGTTAAAGACAGGACTGCAGAATGTGCCCTGGGTGAGGACAGAGCTCAGCGAGGCATGGGGAGAGAGGGGAAATCCTGGAAAAAACCCCATGCAGGCAGCATTCCCAGAAACCACTGACATCAACAGGAGCCTTTTGGCTCAGTTCAGTTGTCACTGATGGGCCACCACTGTGACTGCCTGGAAATCAGTCAATGCTTGGATTTTCTTGTTTAGGCAGGGGACGCGGTGAGGAGAGGACGTTCTTTAAGGAGAACTAAGAGTTGTCAGCCAGAAGGGCTGTGCAGTTTTGTAGGGCAGTCTGGGATGCAGCAGCATCAAAGGAGAAGGCTGCAGTGGGGGTTTTGCCTAATATCTGAATCTGTGGGCATGCCGTTGTGGCTGCTTCCAGAGCTCGGCAGCCACCTCCGCTCAGGAGCAGCCTCTTCCCGGCCAAAGCCGGAGGAATCGGAGCGGCTTAGTGTTGGGTTGACAGTTGGGCTTGATGATCTCAGAGGTCTTTTCTAACCTTAATGACTCTGTGGCAGAGCCTGGCCCCTGCCACACCAACAGCTTTGCATGAGCAAGGAGGCCTCTCCCCAGCTAAATGAATGCTGTCTCCACCGCATGCTGTCAGAATGACAATGGAAAGCCGGCAAATAAAACGCAAACGCAGACCTCAGTCCTGCGCTCACGACATCGTGGTGAGAACGAGCCCTGACAGGAATGAGAAAAACAACCCAAACCCTCCCACACTAAGCAAAGCAGCTCTGCTATTTATGCAGAAGGAAGAAGGAAAGCTGTATATCAAACAAATAATTACAAGAGCAGCTTTATCAGTCCCTGCTGATTACTCTCGGCTCGGTTTGATGATTCTGCCAGCGCTCCGCAGGTTGTTCAGAGAGGTGCATGTCACAACATTTCACTTGCAGTTCTTTCATTTATTAACACCTACTGCTACCTGTCTGCTAGTCAGAAGCCTTGGCAGGCAGTTAGAAATTGGTCTCCTGCAGTCTGTCAGGTAGGTTTAAAATCCTATAAATCATATTTTTATATATACACACACACTGTACATCCTCAGCCAGACTCCCCAGGCATGCATGAGGAGGTATTTGGGACACTGATCTCTCTCTGCAGCTACACACAGGCACACACATTTTCAGATGAGTGCCACCTCCCCCCGGTATTTAAACACAGGAATTCCAGTAGCTTGCTAATCACTGCTCCAGTTTGGGTGGGGACAACGTTTCATTTGACTTCATTTCTTCCCAAAGTCACTAAAACATCAAATGGGAGAGGGTCTAATCTTAACCTCAGGAAACATCAATGCCTTCTGAAGAGCAGCACAAGCTCTGAGTGCCACCAGTGTCAATTTGTCACCACTGTTAATTACACTGTATCTGAGCAGCGCTCAGTTACCAGATGCACAACAGCTCTTAGATTTTTGCTCCTAATTGCCACGGTCTAGCAGAATCTCTGAGATTTATGTCCCACTGCAAGCCATCCTTTGTGGTGAGCACCTCTGTCCTTTGGTGCAGTGCCTAGCTGAGGGATGCACAGCCAAGCACCTGATTTATGGTGTTCACAGCCTCTGTCCTCGACTTGCCTTCCAGAGCTGTGCACAGGATTGTGGACTGAAAAACTGCAAGGTCAAAGCTGAGCCTGTCAGTGACAGACCCAGCCATGAAGGCTCCCCAGCTGATTCATCCCCAATATCCCCTCAGCCCTGGGATGGAGGGGCACTGATGATGACACTTGGAGACAGGGCTTCCCTCTCTGCCAGAGCAGATGGATAGAGCACAGGGGCTACACCAATGCAGCTAGCACCACACTCCAATCTTGGCTATAGATTTGGGTTATTTCACCCCAGCATGCCTGGAGTGCTCCAGACTGACAAGCAGGCTCTCGTGCTCTATGGATGGCATATGGACATGTCTCCCTAAGACTAAAAAGAGCTCGTGAGCTACTGGATTTCCCCTTCTGGAGCACCATCTGCCCCCAGTCCCAGTCCTGCCAGGGTGTGACCCGAGGCAGCCAGGCTCACGGCGGCGCTGGGGCACTCACCAGCCCCAGGCTTCTCACACGAGGTGAGAAAGCTGCAGCATCATCTGTAGCTGTCTCCAAATTTAACACGTTGGAATATGCTCAGCCCACACAAGTTCAACCTTCGTTTGGGCAGGGAAGGAGTCTTCTGCTGACTGATTTTCTCTGGCTGCATTAAATATTTAAGGAAAAAAGGAAAGAAAAGAATAGAGGGGAGGGGGGAAAGGGCTATGCTGACATTTAGGGTAACACAGCAAGTCTGTAGCTGGAAAAGAAATCCCTCAACTCCAGAAAGAGGACAATTCAGCTGCAGTTCAAGCACCACTAAGGTGAGGGTGTGGGACCCATGTGGGTACTGCTGGGGATCCAATACCCCAGAGAAGCATTATGCTCAGCCTCAACCATCTCTTCCCCAGCAGGCAAGGGGCAGGGGGGAGTCACTGCTGAGCTGGCTAATTGCTCATTAGCCAAAACTAGCTCTGTAAGACAATTCTGTGATCATTGCTAGAAGTCTGTCACTAATAGGGACAGCAGACATTAATTCTTTGCTTCCCATCAAAGCACCAGCAATGCTGAGCCCCAGGCCAGAGCATCACAATGTGCTCTTGGTAAAACATGGGAATTGCCCATGCTGAGCTGCCCATGGCCCATCCAGCTCATCTGCCTGCCTCTCAAGCTGGCCACCATGGGATTCATCACAGCAAGGGCCAGAGCACTGCCCACCACAGCAGCCTCTTCCTGCTCTAGCGTAGGTAGAGACTGGTTCATACCCTGAAAGCATGTGATTCAATATTCATCCCAAACCTGCTTCTGTTATTCTCAGTGTCCATATAAAAATGATAACCTTCAGGAAGCAGCAAGCAGAAGCCTTCCCAGAGCTATGGCAGGGAGCTCAGTCAGTTGGAGGAGCCGACTTTAAATACTAGGGGATGATTTTCTTTGTTGTCTTGGCATCATTCCACTGGGTTTTGTGGTATAAAACCCAGGGGTGAATATGGTCCAAGAAACACACAAAATGAGCTAAATTCTGAACTGCACTTGCTGACCTCATAACTCTTCAGCAGCTGAAATGTGGGTTAGAAAGCCAATTTCCACCAGGGCCATGTTCAGCTAGCAGTGGGAGACTGTGCTGAGTCGAGCTGTGCGAGCACGCTGCTGAGAGATTTCCCACATAATCCACATTCATTCCATACTTTTTGGATGTGCTCCTCAAAAGATGGTGTCAAGGGTGCAGGTCCTATAGATCAGAAAGATATGTGACCCGCCAGAAAACACCCCGAGGTTTTAACTCATTATTCTGACACTTTGAGAAGCCACAAAGAAACCAGACATGGTTTTTCTTGCCCCCAACCTCCAAAGCTGCAGGGCAGTCGCTCGCTGAGCATCCAGGCAGCCCAGATGGGGACACAGACATCCCTCTGCAGGGCATGGAAAAGGAAATGCTACACAGGGACACAGTGCAAATCCCAGCTTTTGTCTGTGAACAGGGCCCAAGATAAATTCCTTCATTCCTTGTGCATATTGCTTGAGCAACAGGGAGGGTTTTGAAGCAGCAGCTCCCACAGTTATGAAATTGTGCTATTTTAAGAATCTAACAAACTACCTGGTACAAAATTGGAATGCACAGAGCTGTTACCCTGTGGCTAAGTGTCTCACCCTTACTTCATCTTCTAAGACTCCAGACCTGCACAGACAGAGACGTACACAACAGGGCTTTAAACACTGTAGGGGAATTTCTGGTAAAATTATGCAGGTAGAGATATGCAAATATGGAGGATTTGCAAAAGGAAGAGCCTAATGTCACCTGTAATCTCTCGAGCCTGTAGATTTACACATGCAGCTGAAGAAAAACCCCTTGCCTTGCCACTCCACCTGGGAAACTGGGTGAGTCACATGCACAAATGAGCTCTGGCATCCCCACATAGCTGGGGCCACATTCTTAGAACAGAATAGAATAAACCAGGTTGGAAGAGACCTTCAAGATCATCGTGTCCAACCCCTCAACCAATCCAACACCACCTAAACAACTAACCCATGGCACCAAGCACCCCATCAAGTCTCCTGAACACCTCCAATGACGGCAACTCCACCACCTCCCCAGGCAGCCCATTCCAATGGGCAATCACTCTCTCTGTATAGAACTTCTTCCTCACATCCAACCTAAACCTCCCCTGGCACAGCCTGAGACCGTGTCCTCTTGTTTTGGTACTGGCTGCCTGGGAGAAGAGACCAACATCTGCCTGTCTACAACCTTCCTTCAGGTAGTTGTAAAGAGTGATAAGGTCACCCCTGAGTCTCCTTCTCTCCAGGCTAAGCAACTCCAGCTCCCTCAGTCTTTCCTCATTCTAACCACCTGATTTCTCTCCAGTGGCCATGAACTCGACCAAAACCTTGAAATCAGTGTGATTGTTCAAACAATCTGCTTCTGCTTCATGTGGGTAAGGGTGGCTCCATCTCTGTGCCCCAGATGCAACTGACTGCTCATGTAAATATTTACAGCAACAAAGTCAGAGACCACCTTTTAAATTCAAGTCCCTCCCATCTGCAAGTTTTCTAGGAGTGCTAACACCCAAAACCTGAAATGTGCAACTCGTCTTGAAAGGTTTATTCAGCTAAATCATCATTTCAAGTTTGAATAGTTCTGAAGCAGCTGATCCAGCACAGCCTCTTTCAAACAAAGAGCACTGATGGGAATGAGCAAGCGTTGCGTTATGCTCAGTTTAAAGCATTAACTGGAAGAAAGATGCAGCCCATTGTCAACTGGATATAAAACAAGAAGGAATATGTGACACAGAGAGAGAGGTTTCAAAGGCTATTTTAGTACTACTTAAAATTTAATGGAGATTAGGGGGCAAGACATCAGCAGTGTGTCCAACACCTGCACAGAGGGGTTCCCAGTGCAAAACACCCTGCACGGACCCAGCCTTTGGGACCAGGACTCAGGTTGTACTCATACAAACATTTACTGCTGCAAGAGCCTGCAGGAGGATGGATGCTGGACAGATGAAGATTCCATTGCTGAATGCTTTGCTGGGATGTCCCTAGCTGCAGCTACACTGGACAGAGGGTATGAGAATCTAATTAAAAGCCAATCTGAATGCAAGGGAAAAAAACACTATGGAAGTGAGGAAAAGAATGAACAGCACAGTGCTCAGTGCAACCAAGAAGTGGGGTTGAATGTTGGATTGTAAACAATACCAACCAGACCAGAAAGCATAAGAATGGCAGAGACTCACACAAGGCTTTGTCCAAGTTTTCAGCAGTACAGCTGAGGACTCGGAAGGCCACACGCCAACAGCAGTGGTTGCACTACGGCACCATGCTTACCAAGTGGTGTGTGGCTGTTCCCTTCTTTGGGATGCACTGGCAGATCCAGGATGCTTTCCCTGCATTTCGGATTCTCAGATCCTCACTTCAGCAGGCTCTGCTACGCTTTTAGATGGCACTGAAATGTCACAGCTGGTATCTTCTGAGCGACACACGGAACTACTGAGAGAGGCTGTTTAGGAGGGAACTGGAGATGTAACTAGCTGGAAACCCACGATGAAGAAAAGACTGCTTGCTACCTCCCTGAGGGAGATGGAGGAGAGTAAAAGTTAATGGAAGGATAATCAGGAACTCTTCAGGGATACCAGTTGATAGGCCAGGAGCATATATAAAGGCAACTCGTTTGCATATCAAGAGACTCCAGGAGAAGGTGTGACAGCCAAATGCAGCTTATGAAAATATGGCTATCTGTAAAGCTGAGAGCTTCTCCGCATGTGAAAACACAATCCTAACGCTCAGCTTGGCAAAGGAAGGCTAAATAACATCAACATGTCTGTTCTGGGCAGCCTGTGCAGTGAAAATCGCTTCTGATGACATTTACAGTGCTCTCAGCAGACATGCCTGGGACTCGGAGAAACCAGCTGGGTTTTGGGGTGGGGTGGAGGTGGGGGGGAGGATTTCAAGGATCCCTGCTTAAAATAACCACAAAAATAAAATAGTCAAGCTCTGAAACAACGTGATGGAACTGCCTGGGTTTTAATGGTCAGTGAAGAAAAAGAACCCAAACCACCAACAATTCAGATTGCTCAGAACCACCACATTATGCTGCACAAACAGGACAAGGTGTAATTCAGCTTTAGACAGAGCTCTGGGTATATGAATTCTTTAGAGTTTTAACAGATTAAACTACAGAGAAGCTGCAGTGTCCAAACAGCACAGCTGGGACAGCTATTTACCTCCTCTGCACACCCCAAAAGCAAAGTGTGTCTAGACAAGGTACCTCACCTGGAGACCTCCCCATACCTCAGCAGGGCTGAGAGCCCCTGCTCAGGGAGCCCTTCTGGGAGATACAAGGAGTTCACCCCTACCTGAACTCCTCCCATGCTGTAATAAGCATTTTCTTCCAAGTATTAACTCCTAAACAGAGACATCTGTGAAGATCCTCCCTTCTTTCACCCCGATACTCCCACTCTGCACATTTACTAATCCCTCCAGCTGGTCCCTGCAAGTGCCACCACGCTCCGGCCCTGACCTTCCTGCCGGGGCCAGCACAAAACTCTCCTTCCCTTCCTGCCCTGGACTGCTTGGCAATATCTCTGCAGCCCATTAAGCAGCATGAAAAGGAAGGACTACTTAAAGCCTTTCACTGGGCTAAGCAATCCGAGGCAGGATTTGATTAGCAGACTCTGTTCTGTCCAAAGGACGACACTGGCCAAGATGATCTCGGTCTGGTTTGTGATCATTGCAGTGAAACTCTCCATGTTGGCCAAATCCAGAGATGTGTAGGAAATTATTTAGCCTGTTATGTCTCTTTCACCACACTAATGGCCAATATTCCTCTTCATTATTCAGGGCATTACTAAGTGGCTGCCTGTCATTCATAAATGTGTAATCTCGTCCTTGTTCATAATTGTCATTAACACAGTGAGTATTTAGATGGCTGCCATGTAATTGCCTGGGGAAAAAACAAAACCCTTCCATCTCATATATCCTACAATTCACCAGCATTTTCTGGGCCTATAGTCCATCTTATCAGCCAAGTCCTTTCTCAGTAAGAACTCAATTCCAAAATTCCCAGATCTTCCACTTTAAAGCATCCCTCCTTTCATGTTACATCTTGCCATTCATTCGGCTTCAGTGTCACCTTTCACGCCACGAGAAGCTGGAGTCAAGAGGTTATTCTGGAGCTCAGTTCACCATTATCCAATGCCCATTTCTACAGAAGTTTCCAGTTTCCAAACAACCCACCCAGAAGGAAAGGGTTTGGTCCAGCACAATGATTCCATCCACTCCAGAGCGCTCCGATTCCTTCTTCTCTCTCTCCTATCCACAAATCCTCGACAATGTTCACCTTCTCTAGACAGTTCAATGACATTTTTGATTTGCAAGTGAGTGGAGGCAGGAATTTTTTCTGGATGAGTAGTTTTGCTATCTGCATGCATTTCACTATCAGATCAGTACTGGCTTTCTTCCAACCAGGAGACTTAGAAGAATCCCGAAGAGGTCTTTGTGTTCAGACCAAGCCTTCTGCTTGCACTATCTGCAGAGTGACTCTATGAAAATGACATCACTGTGTGGCAAACATGTTTTTCCTACAGTAAATTTGTTTGGCATGCAAAGTCAAAACTGAGCTTTTTTCAAATTGTCAGCATCTTGAGCTCAGTCTTGCAACTAAATACCACGTTGTGTTCTTTCTCCTTCATGTCTCACACACCAGCAACAACACGAACCCGGCAATCCAACCTGAGCTGGTATTCTCCGTGGTGACTCACAGAGCCGATTAAAATACAATTGCTCTCCCAACATCTGGGCTGGCTCAAAACAGCAGCAAATGTATCAGAGAGGTGTCTCTTAATTTCCCACCCTTTGTTCAGAAAATTAAACACACAGAGAGGAGAGACAGATGCAGTAATGGAGTGTGCATATTACCCTCGTTTGTAACCAGTCCAGCTCTTAACTAATGGAGCTTAATGTAGTTGCACATTATGATTTCAGATGGGTGTCTTTACTCAGGCTGAGTTATGCACTCCATGAGTAGCAGCAACAAAACTAGGCACTTACCAACTGAAGCAGCACTGAAAAATACAGCTGGAAAGAGACTCTGGAAGTTAAAATGACATTTAGTAGCATAACAGCCACATAACCTCGAGACAGAGGCTCTTAACCCATAGCTGCTTATTTCTAAGGCTGTGTTTGTCACAGGTGACATCCAGGTACGTGCTCCCCAGGCAGCAGTGACACAATAGAGAAACCTTCAGTCTCCCTGAAGGCAAAAATATCTGTCCTCGTCACCCACCACAAGACGGTAACCCCAGCCCAGCGTGTGTTGTAATTACACCAGCACAGGGAGCGCAGGGGGGAGGAATTCAAGCAGCAAAGAGGCAGTGCCTACCTTTGGAACCCATTTATCTCAGGGCATGCCTGCAGCCCTCCTCTGCGAGCCGCCGCCGCCGCGCACCGGCAACCTCTTTAAAGCACTCAACAAGTATCGACCTCAAACACCAGCCAGGCTTTGCTGTGTGAACCCTGGATGCGACTCAGCGTGGGAATACGTCTGCAAACCCAAAACTTTCAGACAGCATTCTCTTAGAAAAACAGAGCCAACAAACTCCCAAACAGTTCATTCCCAATCACTCTTCCTTCTTCCTGATGGTTTTGGTTTTCCTTGCACCAGGAAGGAGCTTTTTCGGGCTACTATTTTAAAAGCCCAGGCTCAGGAGAAGTTCTGCCAAGTCCAAGCAAAACATCATGTAGTTTTAAAATTACAGCCTGCCAAAGTGCTGCTTTGAGAGAACAATCATCTCCTAAATGACCGGGCAGGCTGGCCCGCATCGCTGAGAAGGGGCCGCAAGAATGGGTAGTGGCCACGGATCTAACTCCGTGCGGGCCCCAGACACCAAAGACATCTGAGCATCGCAGGGGAGACCTCACTGCTGTCCACAGCTACCTGAAGGGAGGTTGTAGCCAGCTGGGGTTCAGTCTGGCCTCCCAGGCAACCAGCAACAGAACGAGGGGACACAGTCCCAAGCTGTGCCAGGGGAGGTTCAGGCTGGATGTTAGGAAGGAGTTCTTCACAGAGAGAGAGATTGGCCATGGGAATGGGCTGCCCAGGGAGGTGGTGGAGTCACCATCACTGGAGACCTTCAAGAAAAGCCTGGATGAGGCACTTGGTGCCATGGTCCAGTTGATTGGATAGGTCTGGGTGATAGGTTGGACTGGACAATCTCAAAGGTCTCTTCCAACCTGGCTGATTCTATGATTACCACACTGCTAATGGAAATCCCAGGGAACTGCTCTGGACCCTCCTTCCTTGGCTTGAATTTGGTTAGCACACTGAAGTGTCAGGATAGTACCAAAGCAAGTCTGTTCATGCCTTGCTACAACTCCAGATTGATATCACACAGCTCCATCAAATAAAAATAAATCCTCTCTCACAGATAATTAAACTCCTTTGTGTTATTTAAGCCCAAGCTGGACTGAGCACAGGAGAATACTACACAGAGACTGGGCACACGAGAAGCAGAATCGTAGAATGGTTTGGGTTGGAAGGGACCTCCAAAGGTCATCTAGTTCAAACCCTCTGCAGTGAGCAGGGACATCCTCCATCAGGTTGTCCAGAGCCCTGTTGAGCCTGACCTTGAATATCTCCAAGGATGGGGCCTCAACTGGGAAACCTGCTCCAGTGTCACACTACCCTCCTGGTAAAGAGTTTCCTCCTAACATCCAACCAAAATCTACTCTTACAGAATTAACCAGGTTGGAAAAAACCTTTGAGATCATCAAGTCCAAGTCTTCTCCAATTCAAAACTACTGCCCCTTGTCCTATCACTGCAGGCCTGTGAATGAGTCAGATGCTGTAGACAACAACATGGATTCAAGCTGGGAGTAGGACAGTGACAGATGAACTCTAGCTTTCACCAGAGATGGGAGAATCATGGGTTTTCAATCCTCTGGATCCTTCCACATCTTTCAGGCTTGTCAACAATAAAGCACTGCCCAGAAGGAACAAAGAAGAAGTCCAGAATAACCCTGTGACAAAGCTCATCCTAATAAACTCAAGTGATGAGCAACAGCACCTTCACTATCAAGCCCCACGTGGAAATCCCACTTAGCACCTCCTGGACCACAACATGCAGGGAGGACTTCAGAAGCTGTGAAAAGGCAGAGAAGACACAGCACCACTTGCCCTTCACTCCACACAATCATACTGCAGGTACCAAGGTGATGCACTGCACAGGACAGGAGAGTGAAGGGCCAGGAAGCAGCTGGCTGCAAATGAACCTGAACTTCAGAGATGTGATGCTACCCGCCAAAGAACAGTGGTTTGGAGAAAGTTCCAGCCACAATGGTGTCTTCCAGCCCAGAATGAGCCTGTGCCCTGCAGTCATTGCTCCTGGGTGCAGGCTGAGGGACAGCGTGACGTGCTAGCTGCCGTGCTGACAGCCTTGCTGGCAGGCAATGAACAGCTTTTTTGTTGCTGGATGAGAACCCACGTCCTTCAGCTGACTTCCCAGAAGCCATCAGACTTTGAACCTGTGTCTCACCACGTTCCTGAGGCCAAGGCCAGTGCAAACCACCCACAGAGCCACCCCCCAAGGTGCAGGGCCCCTGAGAGCCGTCACCAGCAGCGCAACCTGGGGCCACCTGCACCACAGCTGCTGCCTCCAAACAAGCAGAGCGAGAGGGAGAAAGCCTAAGTCTGAGTTAGCTGGAGAGCATTTGATCGTGGCAGAAAATGATTTGTCCAGGGTGGGATTCACCCCTGAACTTGCCCCAGTGGGGAAGGGGCAAACCCACTTTTAAGAGTTTAGCCTTGAAAAGAATTCCAACAGAGCAAGGTACTGCAGCCCAAAGCAGGCAGGTGACCCTGACTTTCCAGCCTCAGCTATCTCCAGAGCTCTGCCTGCTGCAACTTAGAGCACTTAACACTGCACAAGACTGATGCTTAAAGCATATTAGTAACACTTTTTAATGGCGGAGGCATTGCAGCAAACAGTAAATTCTGCAGCAGCTCTCTTTGGCAGAGTTATCAGTAATCCTATTAATGACAAGGTGCAATTTACAGCAAACTGGCAGTGGAAAGTGAGATACAGGACTTAATGTGAAACAAAAAAGATAATACAATATTATTCCATTGACTGTGCATTCCCTTAATTGCCTTGTTCTGTACGCTCGGGGCACACAATCCAGCACGGATGAAGTTGTTTGTTCAGAAAGCAGCACGCAAGAGGTTTTTAATCCAAGATCCCTCTAGCTGCATTTCAGGATTTATTTCAAAGTTGTCTTTAATTTGTCTGTTTTCTGTAAGTTTATCCTAACACTCACAGGCACTCCTCTGAAAAGAAACTGCCGTGTTCAATTGTGCGACTTGTAGCGGATTAGGGGACTGCTTACTAAGGCTTTACTCGGGAAGACTGCACGAAGAGCCATGATTTGCAAAACAGACTGCAGACCTCACATCACTCCTCCTTGTCCCCAGGTCTGCAGAAGGGCTGCTAGCCCTCAGGACAGAATCCAACTAACAGTCACTTGTGTGTGTCCAGGTGAGCCAGGTTCACCATGCCAGGCATCAAGAATATTCTTTGCACTACGATGAAGCAACTCTACCCAACTGAATGCCATTATTTTGAAGTACCAAGCAACCTTTACCCCTAAGAATGTGTCTATCCACAAACAAAAAAAAAAAAAAGAAAAATAATGCCCTGGAAGCTTTTGAGATCGTAGAAAGATGTGTTTGGGGCTTTAAAGTTCTGTGAAGTATTTGTTTCCTTCTCGCTATTAGCTCATCTTCAGGTGTCCGTGTGGGAGGGCAGACAGATGATTACTCAGCTGAGGAACTCGAGGCTGTTCTGCCTTTGGGTAATGGCAACAGCCAGCAGTCTGGAAAGAAGATGGCCTTCAGAGCAGGCTGAAGTCCAAACAGAGGAGAAGAGACCAGAAAGGGACCTGAAGGGAGCTGCTCAGATCTAGCTTCTGTGTGGTTTCGCTTCAGCTGAGATTCCCCAAGACGCTCACAGATGAATCTGGTCATTAAGCCATCAACAGCTAAAAGCTCAAGGTGCACATTTTTATACCATATACAGTGCTAAGAATATGATACTCTGGGAACAAAGAAGATGATGAATGGATTTATTTGGAGTTTTAATTATTGGGTAGATTCCATTTACCACCTAGAACACAAATGTGTTTTATTACAATAATATGCCTCTGGCATGAAGCCAGGACAGAGCTTCCAAGCAGTGGGGAAGAAGGCATTAAATAGTGCTGGCTGGTGCTGAAAGCATTTGACATGTCTCCATTTCATTTCCTAGGTACAACATCATAAATAAGCTCAATAAACTCTTGGTTACAGGCCCTGGTCAATTTGAAACTCCACCTGATAGATTTATTTCAAGTATACCCTGTCCTCCAAAGCTGCTGGGAAACAACCACTTATCACTGCCAACTTGTTATTTCTAGAGCCGACATGGTCTGTAGCATCAGCAAAGCCTTTCCCAGTGCTTGTTTGCAGGCCTGCTGAAAGGAACTGGAAGCTGATGGTTGCCTGCACTCATTGCTGAAGATGCAGCAGATAAGGCCAGTGACATTTAGCTGTCCTGTGTCACTTGCACTGCCACGAATAGAGACCACAACAGGGCAGAAAGAGATTTGGATTATTGGGGTGTTGTTTTTTTAAGAATCATAGAATCAGTAAAGCTGGAAAAGACCTCAGAGATCATCAAGTCCAGCCTGTCACCCAACACCTCATGACTAAAATTTTAATTCATAGTTTAGGAGAACTAGAGAATGAGTTCTTGCTGAGGATGATAGCATTGGCCAATCTTTTTCTACAGCTCTGCTCCTACAGTGACCAAGCAGTCTTGCACCAGAAAAAATAGGAAGTTGCTCAGAACTTTGTTATAAAACCATCAAGCCTGGCATTGCCTGCCTCAAGCAAACTGGGGGAAGGGGGAAACAGCTGAAAGTGTTTCTCCAGGTGTGTGTTTGTTAAAACACACATGCATAGCTGGCATCCTCCAGCAGATGACTGATGCCAAGAGCACTCTGGGATGTCCCAATTAGACTGCAGGTGAGACAGTCACAGTTGGCTCTATGAGTTCAGGTACACAATGAAATCTGTGAAACAAATTCCATCCTGGGATCTGTAAGCAGTGCAATTGCTTTGTACAGCTGATGCAAGCTGGGAGCTCACACCAGAACCAGCATTTGCAGTGCACACCTATCCGTGGGTCCTCCAACTCAGAAAGCTGTTCTGCACTCGTGCTGTTACATGCTTTGGCTGATATTTCAGCTTGCCTATCAAACCCTAGCCTGTTCATTCCCTGACAAAGCTCTTTGCCACCCACCACCCTCTGCATGCCTGGAGTCCTACAGGAACATTCCCCAAACACAAATTCAGGGCAGCAGCTTGGCTTCTGATCCCAGATGGAGCTGCTGGGCAGAAGGAGTTGGTCCAAGAGATTTCCACATTATCCTGGCTCTCTATGAATGGCTTCAAGGGAGCACACAGATCCTATCTTCAGGAGATGAGCTGGAAGTGTACTGCCTGTGTAGGCAAGCTTGTTCCAGCCTTTTATCCTGTAACTTCCTGGATCTCCATAAAGCAGAAACCATTCCAGACCACGTTTGCCAGAGCCTCCTACGCTGGGTCAGCAGGATGGTCACCTCCAGCTGCTAGAGCTATAGAGAGGATGGAGCAGCACTTACAGCCTCTCCTATAGGACAGAGAGCTGTTTATTCCAAGGTACACAGCAACCACCATTGTTTTGGTTAATAAGCATTCAAAGCCTGTCCTGTTTTGAGTTCCAGAATTACTTTCACTAGTGAGTTTACACAACATACATCATTACATTTCCATGAATACAAGCCCCACTTCCTGTCATGCCTTTACATTCCAGTAAACAGCTCAGTGATACATAAATGCATGTCTGAGGGACACCAAGTCCCTGAGAGCCTTGGGTGCATCCTTACAGGAAGGAGCTTTGCCCACAGGATGGTTAACAGGAACTGCACCTGCCAGGAGAAGCAAACACCCCTGTTTTGAGAAGGTACACGTGGCTTTCTGTGTGCAGCTGTGAAGCCCAGGGGAAGCTCCATATGCTGCTGGATTTCTCCTAAGTGCTCTCAGAAGCTGCTGTGGAAGGGGCTGGGGCAGTCCCTGCTCACAGCTCTGCATGAACACAAGAGCTCTTCTACAGGTGAGGTTTCCAGCAGCATTGCAGCCAGGTATGCATTGAAGTTACCTACTCCAGTGCTTCCAGAGGCACTTGTGGATTTTCCCAAGTGTTTGCATGTTTCACACTCTGGATTCCCAAACATTCCATCAGGACAGCACTGGAGAAACAGGGACAGAGGAAAGGCACATTCTCCAAACATTTCAGACACTGCAGAAGTTATCAGGGAGATCTCAGCGAAGGAAGCATAAGCTGAGCTTCACCTCCACATCCTGCTCGTGCCAGCTGGAAAAAGGACAGGAGAGAGAGAGCAAACAAAAATCACATGCTTGTGGCTTTCTCCCAATGACTCCAGCTCAGTGCACTGGCAGGCTCCAGGCTGGGCTGCCGACTGCCACCCCAGCTCCAAGAGCCAAACCCTCTTTGCTCCTCCCAGCCTGTGCACACTCAGGGTGCCTGGCAAGGCCTGCAGGCTGTTTCTGTTCTCACCTAAACCGAAACATGAAGGAACCTCACAACCTCAAAGTTACAGGGTGGTAAAGATGGTGCAAGTTTCCCTCTCCTGGCTGAAGCGTTGGGTCATGCCAGCCAGTGTTGCATTATGCACATCTCCAGCTGCTCCAGCTCTGCATTAGCATTCTGGAGCAAGCCTTATCCTCCTGCCTGAGAGACCAGCCCCTGCTTTACATAAATCTTTAATGAACTGCTCTGCCTCAAGCACCGATGCCTGCGAACAAAAGGCAGAGTTGAAGGAAAACATGGTTTTACCTCCAAAAAAAACCAGAGCAGCTCTACAGAGAGCACATGGAAATTACACTTGCTACAGCTCTCTGGGATCCCTGAAGCACCACTAAAGAGAAGGCAGAGCTTCAAGAAGAGTGAGGAGCTGGGAACTGTTGCCAGTACTCTCCAGAAAGGTGGGAGGAGAGCTGTTTAACTGTGGTGCATGCTAAACCGTGGCAGGACTGATCCACACGTGTCTGGCCGAGGCTGGCATCAAGTGCTCCACAGCAGTGGAACAGGCATCCCTCTGATCAGCCAACAGTAAAACTCTGAGGTGTAAAAACACACACACACACACACAAGTCTATCAACTTTATATTCCCTCTGGGATTCTGAGTGCTTCTGGTTAGTGCTGTCAAGTGTCTGAAGCGTTTCTCTCACAAATGTAAAGGCTGTAAATGTCCACCTCCCCCCACAACTGACACAGGCTAGAAACGAGAATAGAAACTGAGACTGTACCATTGTGAATCAGGACTAGGAAAGGTGCTTTTAAGATAAAGCCAACTACCATGAAACTAAAAATAAAACTGCAGGGGCTGGCAACGCCCTGCAGGACAGGTACAGTCCTGATGCAACACAGTGACCAGGAGATGTTAGAAGTCCTGCAGACAGCAATGCAAAGACATCAGGCACTTAGGGCTCCATACTCTAACACCTGATCGATGCTTTCCAAAGCAGCCTACAGGAGTTGAGGCACGGATCTTCCATTAATCTAAATGGAAAATGTTTGTTTAAATCCCCAAGACTGCCTTGAAAAAGAAGCATTCCAGCTTCAGGATCTGCATTGAATGCCTAAATGTTCATTTTTCATACTCAGATCTGCATGCCGGCCCCAGGTTGGGAAACCATTTAAACGCACGCTGCAAAACACAGCAGCCAACAAGGCTACTCTTGTGCTCAGAATGATGTAAACAAACACATGTCCCATCCAGCAGAGGTAGAGCTGCTCACAGGGCTCTGTGTTTGGCTGAAGAGGTGCTTAAAACCTGCAAGTCCCATAGCATTAACACGCTTATTCTTAAAAAACCGAGGCAAAAAGCAGTGTCAGAGATCTGCTCTGAGCTAGACTTGGTGTCCTGGAGACATCAGGCACTTGTGCACCTTGGCTTCTCACACATAATCTAGGCTCCCAGGTTGGGGGTTCTGAACTAAGCTTCACAAACTGGACCCAGCTAAACTTTTTGTTGGGTTTTGTGGGGGTTTTTTGCCCCTCCAAATACCCTTTTGGTTTTTGTGAGCAGCAGGAGTCCTGGACTAGGTTTTCTGTATCACAGAAACAGACACCATGAGGATTAAAAATACAGCAAGAAAAATCCTCCAAATCCCCAAACCACTAACAATAACATGGAGCAGAACAAACCCTTCTCCTCAGCTGGATTTCAAGTATACAAAATACAGAAGGCTTTGGCAATTCAAATTATCTTGAGTTCCAGATGCCCTTACCTTAGAATGACAGCACTGGAGCAGAATTAAGTTCAAGAGCTTGAGGGAGCCAAGCGCCCAAAGATGGGCAGGGGGTTGTTACACCACCCTTTGGGACGAGGCATTTTGGGAAGGTTCATCATAAACACCTGGACCTAATCTCTGACTTGGGAACTGAAACCCCTGAAAGTGTGGAGGAATTTGGATCCCTTAATCTGCTTCCTGCTTACCTTGATCAGAGTCTGATGATAAATTAACGACTTCACGCACACAACTTGTTAGCTTTTCAAAGCCAAGCTGCTGTTTGTGGCTGTGTTATGACACTCAGAACTCAGTGATAACCAGAGAAAAGCTCAGCAGTTTCTGTTTGCAGGCACACTGAAGGTAAGCAGTAAGTAGGTAAGAGAGCAGTTGGATGTTAAACACAACCTGGTGTGACCATACGCAGAGTGTGAAGGAGGGATCCGGCTCCCCCACCACTGCCTGGTGCTTTCCTTGCACAGACAGCAACTGGCAGAGAGGTGGAGTGAGTTTGTTCAATCTGCTGAGCTGGCAGAAAATTAACACACCAAGAGGTAAAAAAAAACAAACCCTCCAAGGGCTGCTCTGGCCCCGATCAAACGCTGCCCACAGGATGAGCCCAGGGAGTCCACTCCCATCAGCAACACAACCTGCAAACCTGGAGGCAAGGGAGAGGAGGGAGACGCACAGCTGCCAAAGAGGAAGGAGGCTGTTCCTTCTGGCACCAGTTCATGGGCAGGCTGAGACCTTCAAGCCATGCTCCTGGTGAGAAAGTGGCATCCAGCACATCTAGGGGAGTTGTGGAGTTTTGGGGCTAGCCAGCTGACAAAGGCAGGCTTGCAGCGTGCACAGAAGTGGTGCTGGCTGAGCTGTGTGCATAAAAACAGCACAGCATGTGGCTGGCAGTCTGCGGGATGCTTCCCCACAGCTGTGCCGAGGCACACTCACACGGAGGGCGCACATTTGGCCTCCCCTCTGTACAGCTGTAAGCCATTAAGTCCTGCCAAGCACAGAGGAATGCCATTTTTCATACCCAATCCCTCCCCACTCCCCAAAACTCTCCATTTATTTTTGTAACTTGGAAGGCAGAGCAAGTGAGAGGCAATAGGACTCGCCTCCCCAGTCCCTGTTCATGGTTAGGTGCTCAAAGGAAGGACTGCTTGAAGCAGGCTCATGCCAGTAGGTACCAGCCACAGTAGTTCACTGCTGGACAGCTACACAAACTTCCACCACCTTCCTTGGGTGGCTCTCACAGTCTGAGCTGTGTCCTCATTGTCAGACAACCCCAACTGAAACAATCTTCTGCTCTGGCACAGGTACTGCCAGCAGAGAGAAAGGCAGCTGCAGTATCTTCTGCAGGGCATTATTCATGTTGCCTCTGGTGAGGTTACTACCCTAGCTCTTCTGCAGGCAAACACCTTTGGGACCCACATCCTCCCAAACATAGAGACCCCTACTCCCACATTGCAGCAAGATGAAAATGTATGTGAACAGGTTCTCTGAGGCACAGCACACCCTGCACAAAGACTGGGCTTTCCTTGAGCTCCTTTGTGTGAATGACAGCATTATTTTCAGAAGGAGGGGGAAAAAAAAAAAAGAGCAAGCTCATTTTAATCCTTCTGAGTAATTCCACTGATTGGAGCCACCAGTAGATTGCTCCTTGGCTCACTGATTACTCTCAATGTGAATAATTGCATTACTAAATTAGACCTGCTCAGGCACCACTGAAGACAAGTCAGAGCTGCCAGGGATGGCAGAAGCAGTGCACCCACCTGTATGAGGGCTTCTCAAGCACCCAGACTCCAGAAGGTAGTCCAAGAGCTGACCTCCAGAAGGTCTGCAGCTCATCTGCTTTTCCCTCTGGCTGTACCTTGCTCATGAGCGGATGGGTCACTTCATGCCATGGTCCCAGACATGAATTTAGTATGCATGACAGTGTTCCTGAGGGCAGTGCCTACATGGAGCAACGCTGAACATGCTGACAAAGGCAAGGGAAGTGACCTGGAAATGACAAAGTGAAGCAAGGCAAGGAACAAAGATGAGCTGGCCAAGGAGAAACGTTTGCATGGTTATATCAATAAAGCCCACAGTGAGTTTGTCTGCTCCAGTCTGTGCAGCACAGGCATTGTTAGGTGCCTCTGCTTTGGGCAAAAGCTCTGGAGACTGGCAGCCAGATTAATCTGGTGCTGCCCAGGCCGGGTGGGGGCTGCACAGGGAAGAGAAAAGCTGCTTCGGTTTTACACCACGTAGACCATGACGTCGAACGGCAGAGACTCACTGTCCTGAGCACAGTAACAGCTTCCTGGCAGCAAGCACAGAGCTGCCACATGATTCTGGGCAGCTTAAACTGTAATTCTCCAAGCTGAGGTCTCCTTCCTAATGAGAAGCTGCAGAAAAAATTACTTTTAGTAAGCAGGAGTCGCTTGCAAAAATCAGAGTTCTATTCTAAAAAACTCAGGAGCTGCTTTTCCTGATAGATGGCGAGAAAAAAATATCACAAGAGAGAAGAAACTTCCCTTAAATAGGTGCCAGTTAATGGATGAGATTTGGTAAAAGAGTGCACTTCCCGCACAACAAACTCCAAGCTTCCACTTCCCAAGTACATGATGCTAAACTGGCCAAAGGCCCATTACTCTGGGAGAAGAGATTGCCCACTGGGGGGTTCACACTAAAATGAGTATTCCAAGAGTATCTTCATCCAGGAATACCGGCAGGGCATTTGCAAGTGGTGACCACCTAACTCTTGACTACACTAACATCTCCTAAAGGAATCAGCACACAGATTTAGCACTCAGTAGCCAAAGAAAGCACAGAGGCTGGACCTGTTGTTTATGCAAAAGCACAGGAGACAGAAATGAGCTCCTGGGGCAGGTGTATGCTCTGCACCTTGCACTACCCTGCTCAGTCATCACATCTCTCAGCCCTCCTCAGTAGCCTGGGACCACAGTGCACTTCTGTTTAACAGTGAACTGCACGTGAACTGGGGTGTCTGAAGCAGCTGAGCATTTGGGCTGCGTTGTGGGGTATGGACAGGTCAGGGGCAGCATCCTCAGCACTATGCAGAAGGCCATGGCAGACTTGGGCATTGGCATCCAGTGGGTGAGGGCACAGCCTGAGCACAAGATAGTGGTGGAGACCACAAGAGGCACACATGCACCTCACACTGGAGGACACAGGCATGGAAGCTTTCTGTCACAGCCCTCCAGACAATCTAAAGCTGCTGAGGGATGGCAAGGCTGTCACTAAGTCAAGAGAGACCAGTCACAAAAGCAGTGGGGTTCATAAGGACTCTCCCCAGCTCAACCTGTAGCACTCCCAAACACCATCTCCTCCAAATCCCTCCCAAAACACTGCCTCCAACAAGCTTTATTCCAGCAGGATTCTCAGCCCAGAAGGCATGCTCACCAGCAGCTCACACAGGGGGCTCCTAGGCAGGCAAGTCATTTAGAATAGACACCATCCTGACCACACACTCCAAGTGTTCATTCCCTAGGCCAGTTGATTATAAGCCTTAGCAAACTATGTGCCACTGACACAGATTATTCAAGTTATTCTCTGCAATAATAAGCATCAACCTTACTTCCTTAGGAACACCTCTGAGCTTTCTCCCTGCAAACAGCCAAAGTCAACTCACCAGGATGCCAAAACTCTTGACTTTCATTATGGTAAATTATTCACAGCATGAGTGTCACTTCAGCAGTGTAAAATTCCTTGCCATTATAAATATTTTCATATCATGACTTTCCTTCTCTTATACCTGTGGAGCCTTAGACCACACTGGTTTCTTCACCTTTGGACTGTGCACAGCTGCTCTCACACAGAGGACAGTCCCTAACTTAGTGGAACAGAGCAAGACTCACAAGAGCCTTCTCTGCCTTCAGAAAGCAGCATTCCTTTCTCCCAGCACTTTCAGTGATTTTTGGCATTCCCTGAAATAATTCTCCCTTTCCTACCCAAAGAGCAATCTGCACACACACTGCACCCTCAGTATAATCAATACATTGATGCAGAAGTGAATGCCTCGCAGTACATCTTTTTATTGCTTTAATACCCTGACTTCTCCCTATGCTTGTTTGAACTAAATCCATTCTAAACCTTCACTACATTTCTGTACCAGTGATTTCCAATTCCCAGGCTTTGCCACTGCCAATTACACACATGCATGCACATACCTACATGTGCATCTTCTGTTAATACTTTAAGTGATACTTGAATCCTTTAAGAGTCTCTTCGAGGCCTTCTCCTATTTTCCCCACAATGCTGTTTAGGCTTCCCACTTAACCCCAGGTAGCATCACCATTGCCTCATGCTCTTACAACAGCCATCACACACAGGACCGTGTCAGCCATGCATTCATCTTTTCATATGCAACTAAAGTCCTGGCTTGCCTTTAACCATGTTTGTGCTTATCTAGGGAAGAAAACCGTGTTAGTTATTCACAGCTCCACTTACCCACATCTGTGTTGGTAGTGCAGCACAGGAGTGCTGAGCCATGCTATGGGAATCATCACTTTTCCTTCTGTGGCCTGTTTGTCATGGCTGCTGCTACCAGTTAGCACAGATTTTGCACACTAAGGGAATGACCAGGGCTGTGCAGCAGCAGGACAGAAGGGAGGTATGCTGTGGCAGCTGGGATACATCACGTCCCCAATGTCCTATAACATGCCACTCCCAAAATAGTAGCAGGGAGGAGCTTTGCTTTCTATTTCCAAGCTTGTCTTCACCATCCCGAGGCATGGACACGGGCAGCAGATTAACCTGCCACAGACAGGATACCACTGAAGTGTACCAAGGGCTTATCTTATCTTATCTACAGCTTGTGCCAAAACAGCTGGGAAAACAAAGTGGAGGAGGAGACTTAAGCATCAGGATGTTCCCCATCACCTCAGCCTTCAAAGCAGCTACCTGTACATCTATGAAGTCTTCAGGACCATATTGGTTCTTACCTATGGGTGGTAAAAGAAAGCAAGAGCAGAAAAGTGCCTTTCACAAGCCCCAGCTGCCTGGTTATTCTTGCACATGTTTGACTTCCCACTCTGGGTGGTTTTGAAATTGAAGCCATCTGCAGTGTCCTGTTTGGGAAAGCATTTCCTAATGTGCTTTTCTCCATTGGGATAAACGCAACGTTTCTGTGCTCTGGTTAAAAACTGAGCCTTCTTCCTGATCAAAGGGACTGGATCTTCTGTGCTGCACAGAACGCTACAGGAATGAGCTGAAATTTTACAATGGCTCGAGACAGAAAAGAAATACCAAAATTGAAGTTAATATTCCTCAAGGAATGAGATTAAAGATATGATGTTCCGCCCTACTTGAAACATCACAGCAATTCCCATCTGCACTAATAAAAATAAATCAGAAGCTGCTCCTCCATGCATTAAAATTACCTCTTCATGCAACAGTCACAGTGTTTCTGAGTCCTACGTGCCCTTTGCAGCTCCTGCCACAAATAGAGCTGAATTTAGGGACTGCTGTGTGCACACATTTATTACACCAACCCTTTCCAGAGAGGGATATTGTCATGTACAAAATGCAGTGTGGGCAGCTAGAGGAAAGCATCCAGCACTGAGGAAAGACTCAGAGCTTACAAGAGGAAAATAATTAGAGCCCAACAACCAAAAAAAGCAACAATCCTATGGCGTGACACCAACTGCTGGGTGACCAGCAGAGCCCTGTTTGGAGCACTCCTGTCACCCAGGCACAAATTAAGGACTTCACAAGCAGTCCCAGTGTCTGCAGCTCAGCCTCTCACAAAGATGCTCGTTTGCAGAGCAGGATACAACTTGCTGTTAGACAGGAGAAGCTCAATATTCACTAACCAAAAGAGCCCCCAGTTTGTGCCGCTGCCTGCAGTACAAATCACCTGCCCGGAGGTTTTGTCAATCCCCTCACCTGCTGATGGGTGCATGGAGACTCAGGGACAATGCATCAGCACTCCCAGCCCTCAGCCAGGCTGCTTAACTTAGCCACGGCCCAAAAGCCCAGGAACCACAGGGGCAGGGCAAATAGAAAACGCTGGAAAGACAAAAGGTTACAACTCAAATTGGTGTGCAGCAACTTCTCCTGGCAATGGCTCACCCTTCAAAGAAGAGCCACACGAAAAAGAGTGCAGAGGGCAGCTGCACGTTGGGAGATTTACTCCAAGCCCTCCCAGAGAGCCCACTGCAGGTTTGCAAGTGAATGCTTCTCTTTCACAGCCCAGGTCAGTAACACATTCAGCTGTGCTGAAGCAACGTTGTCAGGCTCTCAGATTTAAGGAGCTAATACAGTGAAGGCTCAGGGACCATTTAAGGCTCAGGGTCCAGATACAACAATAAAACCAGGCTGCTGCTTCCTTGCTCTTGACTATCAGTCAAACCTGTTGCTGTACTGAATGGGAAGGGTACAGCACAAGGACTTCAGAGGAAAGGGTGCCTGGGATAACCTTCTCCTCAGCCTCCCAAATCCAAACCCAGCTTCCCTCTGATCACCCCTGCTCTTCTGGCTCAGGAAAACAAACCCTGCTCTGACCACCAATGCAAACAGCTGCATTCAGCTGTGGGAGACACCAGCTGTACAAGGGTTCACTCTAGCCAACACTGTCAGGTGAGTCTAAGTTGATGAAGAGGTCAAAGATGACCTTTCTTAGACTCTTCTGTGTCTACATTTCTACTGCTGAGCTCCACACTAAGTCTTGGAAAGATGCAGAGGATCAGTAACTACTCAGGTATAGCAGAGACTCAATACTGCATAGGTTGTCAACAAATCTTTCCAATCCCTGGAAGCCATGCAGAAAAGATCTTCATAGCCATCCACCTGGCTCCTGTAAGCACTCAATCCCACAGGTCCTGCAGGAAAAACCAAGCCTGCAAAGTGGAAAGACTCATATCCATCTTTCTGGAAGCACATGGGCTGGCCTGCTCCCCCAGTGCTGCTGACACTCGCTCTCACACACTTTTCTCCCTCCACTGCATGCCTGCAAACGCTCTGCTTGAGACACAGCTCTGTCACAGAGGTCTTGTCACCACCTTCCACATAAGTCATGTGAATGTCTCACATTTTTCAAGGGGTGCCATAAAGCGTGGGGCTGCACAGGCCAAGCACTGACATATTTCACTAATACAATCCAGCAGCAGCACATGGAGGATATTTACACACAACTCTTCATCACTCCCTCTGAAAGGTAAACGATGCTTTGGGTGCAATGGTGACTTGTGCTGACAGCATCTTTGTTTTCATGAAAGAAATATCAGTGGTGGTTTGCAAATCTAACTCCTGAGCACAGATTCCTCTGGTCCTGTTGCAGGAAAACAAACAAACAAACATTCTCTTCTTCCCAGGATTTTACTCTCATTTATCTTTCAAACTGGCCTTGCTAGTTACTTGACACAGTAATTGGTCGAAATCAGAAGATACATATAAATGAAAGTCAGATAGTGACGAAATGAGTCTTGAAACACAAGTTTCCATGATTTAAAAGTCAGCTCCTTGACCTACTTTCATATCTTAAGGTCAAATACTTCTTAATGAGGAAATGAGTGATCCTGCTCATTAGTGCAGGGCTAACACTAGGCAAAGATCCCTGCATGCCCTGCTCTGCTACAGCATTGCCAGGCCCAGAAAGTAGTAAGATTTCAGATGTCTCTGTCTAATTAAGACTTCCTAATTGCTGCTTTACAAATTGGGGGTGGAATGGTTTTGTGGTGATATTAGCTGTTGACAAACAATTATTAAGTTGAAGGCAGCATTAATTCCTTCTTGATCTGCTGAGGAAAGCCAGCCTGCTCAAACCAAAACTCCTCGGAGTGGTGCAGTATGCACACGGCAGCTCCGCAGGTGGAACCCCCAGAAAGCAGCAGTGCAGGGTCAGCAGCAAGGATCACTTCAGCACTCCCAGCCTAAGCTGGTAGCATATCACAACCTCAAGTCTTTGCAGTTGTGCTTGCTTTGCTCACTGACAGAGATTAGCTGTAGACAAGTCCCCTAATCTCCCTGTCCTTCCATTTCCGCCTCTCACAAGTGGATAGCAGCCTGACTCCAACATGGAAGGATGCCTCGATAAAAGCACTAATTAATGCCAGACACTCCACCCAGCAAGTGAGATAATAGAAGTCATTTATTTTCCTTCCTAAATAAAAGGAAATTAAAAATTCTAGTTACAAATCCACTAGCAGAAAACTCTGCAAGACCCAGGAACCTGATTTAATTAAATCAATGAGAATGATATCATTAATTTATGAGGAAGCTCAAACAAACAGGAAATTGTTTATATTGACCAGCATACAAAAATCCTTTCATCTGCTGAGAGCAAATGGATTTTTATCATTCTTAGCACTGCAGAGGTCTCTCTACCTCTGCCTATCGAACACCCCTTGCAGTCCAGCTGCACCTCTGCTGCTCATTTGTCATCTCAGTGCGCCATTTGCTCCTCAGGACACAGATCATCCTACACAAAGCAGTTGTCATGCATCTTCCCAGCCCTTACCATCGCAAGCACTTCACACATTCCTCTCCACATGTGCTCATAAACCCCACTTGCCATAAGAGGTTTTAAATGGGGGTTGTCAGAACATTGAGATAGAAGTTGTGCAAGACAGAACCTCGGATTCCTTGTGCTGCTTGTTGAGACATCCATAGACACAGCCCCAGAGAATAGGCTTTTCTTTCCACAACATACCACTGAGATATTTGGAAATGGCTTGCAAAGGGGAATAAAAAGCCTGCCAGGAGGGGAGGCAAGACACAACAATCTTCAAAGGAAACTTCCTGCACGTAAAAGCCTACAAAAAGCAAAACCTGGCTGTCAATAACAGAAACCATTAGGAAGTGATTTAAAGCAGTTTGGAAATCCTGTTTAGGTGGTTGGTTGATCACCTCCTTCAAGATACAAGCACTTGGCAGGCTATTTATAGCTCCTGGGGTCCGCTACCCAAGCACAGCAGGCCACACTGTTCGCAGTGAAGGACATAAATTTTGAGCAATTCCAGTGGACACGAACAGCTCACAGGATTTGTCTCAGTCTAACTGATTTTGGAGAACTTCAGAGGCAACACTCAAGACAAGCGCTCTCAAAGCCACTCAAACCTTTCCTAGAGCTGCTGTTGCATAGATAGCAACTGCTGATTTACTGACTCACAAGTGCTGTGGATCAAGCCTTAGTATTTCCTCATATTTCTGCTGAAATTGTCTTTAATGGTCCAGTTCAACTCCCATTAAAGAGGAAGGAAGGACACCTACTTTCTTTAATGGAGCTGAATGAAGTTGCAGCAGTAAGCATCCAGCCAGGAAAAATAAAGCATTTCATAGAAGCATAGAATCAATAAGGTTGGAAAAGACCTCAGAGATCATCAAGTCCAACCTGTCACCCAACATTTGGATCAAGTTTTCTTACTGGTTGTATGTATCTGATATGAAAACTTCAAATCTAGGGCTACAACACAGAAATGATACTGCTGTTCCCAAATATATATTAAAAGCCAAAACCCAAACATGCTTAGAAGTGGAAACCCACCTCCCCTTTACTTAGGTGTAATTCAGAAGCAACCCTGGCGAAGCCAGGGCAGCTCTGGGAACATAAATACGCAGTGGCAGGGAAATCCAGCCTCCTATCCACATCACACATTTCATGTTTCTTTCTATTCCATAGGAATCCACCAAGTTTAGGTGCTTATCATCAAAAACTTCATCGTAACTACCTCCATTTATACAAATTCCTGCACATTTTGCTAATAATCTACACTCCCACATACTCCTGTGTGCCTGCACAACCCTGTGGCATATGCTTCCAGGCCCCACGGCACATCGGCTGGCAAATAACAACCTTCCTGAAATGACCCAATGACAGGTAACAACTGTGCCACGAAGGACAAAAAGGTTGTTACCCAGGTCTTTAATGTAATGCAAAAGATCAAATTTTCATTAGGAGCATCACTAATGGGCACAGGGCTCTCGTGTGAGCCACTTGTTTTTAACAAATGCCTGGTATCAGATACTGACGTCGTGCTGGAAAACAAAACCAAGCCCCAAACCAGCAGTTCAAAGCACAGACTGCAGCCTGGCAGCTTATGAATGAAATGCTCTGTAGGTGTTTGTGTACATTTATAATTTACTAGACCACGCTCCCAACAAATGAAACAACTGCAAGTGACAAGCTGATGCTCTCCCAGCTGTGTGCACTGTGTAATGATATCTTCTACCAGGGCTCAGCCAGCCTCACAACCAACCTCTCATTTGGGAGACAAAGATCCAAAGGATCCGAATCATCTCCAGCAACCCAGTAACAAACGGCAGCGACTCTGCCTCTATGAAGTGTGTGTTTGCTGCTGGTGTACAGCCATACACACCAAACATCTGGAGTGCTACCTGACACATGCACATGCCAGGAAGGAAAGCACAAATCCAGTCCCCGGTGTGCACGACGAGTACACACGGCTTGCACTGACAGTCTCCACAGAGCCTGCAAGGAACAGAAATCTCCTCCAGGTCTTGGCACAACAGCAGCTAACCTTGTCCTCCAGCAGTGCTCAGAGATGGGGAGCACTAACTGCACCACTCCCTCCACCTCCTCTCCTTGGAGCGAGACAGAAAACACCAGTGGACACTGCTCCTCAGCAGGGACACACGTCATGGCCTGTTGCTTGTTCTCACCTCTCCCATGCTGCATGCACAAGGCACAGCTGGTTCAGCTACACCAAAGCTCACCCTTGTATGTTGAAAGAGAAGGGTCCCATCTCACTTTGCTCTGCTCCAGACTTTGCTTTCACCCTGCATCCAAACATTTGCATAAAGCACTGCTAATCTCACACAGAGGCTGACGCTCATAGCTCCTGTAGGACCCACTGAGTACACCTCGCATCTCATCTGTGTTCTGGCTTCAGTATGCCTACAGTTCCCTGGTAGCAATCCAGGGATGGCCACTGAGCCCTGCTGCTTTCAGAGGGCATCTTCTTAAGCCCACAGGACAGAGCAAGGGACTGTGTGAAGTTGTTTCCAAAGCCTGCTCTCTCGGCTGACTGCTGTACCCCTGCATGTTCCACATTCCTATGTCCCCTCCTGGGCTCCAGTCCTGGGGAAAGCGTCAGGCCTTTTGCCAGCACCAACGAGGACACTGCCATTTCTTGCACTTGTGGCTCTCTTTATCTGCTTTAATTTGGGGAAGATATGTGGAACATAAACCCCAAGCCCAGATGACCAGGCTGTACGTGGTATATGATGTTTATCTACACACACTGGAACAAACTATATATACACATTCAAAACTGCTGTGATCAGGAAATGAGCCATGAAATGTGTAAGCAATGGCACATTAATAATCAGTTTTATAGCTTAAATTAGAATCTCAGGAATTTCACAGCCAGAGACTTTTAAATAGGTCAAAAAATGTGGCAATCACACTTAATGATCACACTGTGATACGCACTGCATCAGAGCTAGGAGCGAGGAAACCTGAGCAGAATGGATACGAACTGCTTGCACATTTCAGACAGCATTTAACGAACCTGAAGTGGATTTTATACCAAAACACACAGCCCAGGCAAGAAGCTTTTTGCTTTTGGTCCTGCTCTTCTCAAACGAGCTGCAACATTCCATATGATCACAGAGACCAAATGCTGGGGGCCTCCATATCTTCCCATTTAGCTGGCGCTGAAGATTACCAAAGGCTCCGGATTTGACCACTTAAAACTGGTGGGCATTTAGTGGTGGCAAGAAAGCCTTTCCCAGTGAAGGGAGAGGGTTTATTATTGCACTTGCTCATGCACAGTTCACCCCAGGCAGGCTGAGTTAACACACATTCCTGGCTACCAGCATTTTGATTCCTTTTGAACAAAAGAGCAAGAATCAACAGAGCGATCACAGCAATCTGTGCTCCAAACCAGAGAAACTCTTCCCAGTCTTTCTAAGTTTAAGACACGTGCTTACACTCCCTTTACACCATCCTGACTTTAGGTACAATAAACTTGATGGAAAAAACTGTGGAAAGAATAAGGATTTCAGCAAAATACACTCGCTGCTAATTAAGCCTTTCATGCTGCAGAGACCTAACCAAAAAGGTAAAGCAAGTGAAAACACAGAGCAGCGGTGTTCTGTGGAAACAAAGTCAGTGTTTGTCTGCTGTGCAAGTACAAAGTCAGCAGGGGAGACTGCTTGGAAGCTTATAAGAAAGCAGGAGAGAAATGTTTTTGGTTTTCTTTTTCCTTCTATTTTTTTTTTCCTCCAGTCAAACTTGGCTGCTTCTAAAAAAACAAAGCAAGGCAAAAGATGAAAGGCCTTCTTTTCTGAAGCCACAGATGAAGAATACAAAGAATATTAATGACTAACAAGTCTGTCTGTAAATGCCATGAGCTTAGCTGCAGTAGGGACAAAAAGAGGAACAGCACTGCCATTAACTAATGAAGTTTCTGATTTAAGGGAGCTCGGGTCATTTATGGGAGGGAGTGCTAGCACAGAAGACCACAGATTCCCTACGGAGGACAAAAGGGAAGTGGGAGAGATGCCATGATACACAGGCACAAGGTGAGGGTGGTTGTGGTTCATTCACAAAGCACGCAGGGGCAGTAACTTCCCAACGAGGGCTGGGCTGTCCCCGCCACGTGTCCGTTCGCACAGGTTCGCCGGGCAGACGCCCTGCGGGAAACTCCGGCACTGGTACAAATCTGTCACCTGCCTTATGTCACAAAGCACTGGACACTGATGAGTCACATTTCCTAAAGGAAAACTCCAAAACACACGGAAGCTTGCCCTTGTCATGGTTATTTGACCCGGAATGAGCATGCCTGAATGAGCATGCCTGGACACCACAGCTCCCCAGGACCCCGACATCCCGCAGCGGTCCAGGAGGTTCTTATTGAGGGACGGCAGAGCAGCAAACGGAGGCAGGCGCCAGCCTCTCACCTCTGTGCTGCCCTGTGACAAGTGCTGCCCTGCAAGATCAGCACAAAGCACTTTTCCTCTGCGTTTGAAGTTTGCCCATTCTCTTTTGAGAAATTCTTTCAGCTTAAGGAAACGAAACAAAACAAAACCAGGCAGAAAAGAAAACAACTTAGAGCCAGAAGTGACACTATGCAGGCTTCACATTTGCAAACTGATTCATTTGCCAGCTCATAGGCACACACCTAGCACATCTATATTTATATGCATGGACTCAGGCTCTCTGCTCTGTAGAGGCATTCTGAGTATTTTCAAATCAGTGAGAAATCACTGCACTTACAGGGGAAAAAGAGGAAAAAAAAAAAACTTTTTCTCTAAGCTGTGATCATTCAGGTTATAGAAGTCTTGAGGCAGCAGCTCTCCTTCCAACACCCAGCAAGGCCAAACCAGGATGGATACAAAATTTTCTCTGAGACTCTTTCCCTTGATACAGGCCACTGCTCACTCCTGCAGCCAGACTGCTTGCTGGATTGGAGTCTGATCCAGTAGATGATAGAAGCCTTTGTGTTGGGATGGAAATGTGGGGAGGGCTGTGATCCTGTGAAGGATGGCAATGTTCAAGCAAGTACTGCCAGAGAGCTGTGCTGCTGCCTCTGCCTTATGGAGCTGGCAATCAAAGGCAGCAAGTTCAATGCCCAGCTTTGTCCATAACCCGCAGCACATCACCAAACTCTCTTAGCATCTCCTTTTGGAAAATGGGGATAACAACACGTCTCGGCAGCATCACAGAGGTTTGTTAATGCTTGTAAGCACTTTGTAGATAAGGAACATCAAGACAGCAGTTAGCAGAGGGATTTGGGGCACAGACAAGCATAAATCCAAAGTGCTCATATCATACACACTTTTTAGACAAGCCATAGCAGCAGATCAGCTCCCTGCCACTTAGCGGTTCTGGGCTCCATCCTCTCAACACACTCAACACTCTATCTTTGATCCAAAAATGAGTCCAGGGAGAATATTTACATGTTTAATGTTAATCACATGCTTAAATCCTCTGAAACTATAAAAAGGGTAAAAGAGAAAAATGTTCCCCAGCTCCAAAACAAATTCCCCAAAGTTATATTTAGGACATGAGCAAACATTTGACCAAGGCAAGACCTTCACTACACACCTGCTGAGCTTCTGCATCCCCAAAGAAACCTGCAGATGGGAAAAGTGTTTTGTCTAAACAAAGTCACCCCAGACTTTTCTAACATAACCAAAAATGTGTTATTAGAAAGAGGATTTGAACTACTATTCCACAGGCAGAGCAGATCTTCAGCAAGGAAATGAGAAAAAAAAATAGGTTACTAAATATGCTAAGGAACTCACCACACAGATTTGAACTTATGCTTTTGAATTCATTCATTCAGTTTCAATTCCTTCATTTATTAGCTGCTCACTGTGAGAGAGAGAGTCTTCCTCAGAGGACATCCAGACCTCACCGTGTGCCTTGCAGCAGCCAGCAGCAGCAATGGCTAAAAAGTATCTTCTCCTAACTCTGTATCACAAAGCAAGACTAATCAAAAGGCATTGCCCCCGCCCTAAGCCTTATTCTTTTTAAGCACACACTGCTGACTCTCCTTTTTGGCTAAGTGAAACTTCTAACTTCTCAGATCCTGCAAAACTTCTGGCCTAGCTAATGTCTTGGGGCTGCAAGTCTCCTCATGCTTAATGGCTGGACTGTCCAAAAGTCTCTGCATTTACTTCAACCACACCTTGACTTGTTTCCTACCAGTGCATTCAGTCGGTGAAGTGAGGACACAGGTCTCCTTTTGCACAGGTAAGCTCAGCATAGCCAAAGCAGGTGGCATTGGTGTGCCCTGAGCTCCATGTGCTCACAGACACACTCCTGCAGAGCAAAGAGTGCTTCAAGCTACATCCATGACTGAAACATGGACATAAACTGCTTCTAGAGATGATTCTCAAAACCCGTCAAACAAGCATGTATAGTCAGAACAGCATGAGGCAATTAAAGGACCACTATCCAGAGCCTGATTGCTTTAGCCGATCTGTGAACATCATCCACCTTACTCACAGCAACACGATGCTTCGCCAGCGATGGGAAAAGGAAGAATCAGTCTCACCAGCCTAAATGGCCCAAGATGCTAAATAAACCTGCTCATTATCCTTAAGAATCCTTTAAAACTGTTGCCCCTAAATTTGATCAAATACCACTTCAAATCCCTTCTCCTGAACATGCTTAGATGAAGCTGACTTCACAGTATAAGAGAAACGTTTTCACCTCAGCTAATGTCTTCTGGTGGAGTGTGCTGTCTTGTAAGAGTACACACCACTTTTAAGTTTAGAAAGCTGAGGGAGCTGTAACAGTCACATCTTACAAAGGGTTAACAAGGTAATTACTTTCCTTGCTTGGCTGAACCAGAACTATACAAAATGCCGAGGAGGCAGAAGTGTATTCTCCTACCTTCACCTGCCGTAAACAAGAACCACGAGGGATGGAATTACATTGCTGGGTGAGGCTGTGAGAAGTCCAAGGGAAGTAAACACAGCAGTAGAAATGCTGGTTTTGTTTCTCCACCTCCTTTGCAAGACACTTTGCTGTGCCAAGGGTTGTAGGTACTGCAGAACAACACTAAGTTGTCTGCTATTGTGACTTATTAGCATGAACTGGCAGACTCCATCACTGGGGAAACCCTCGGGGGTGAAGGGAGGGACTGAATACCCCAGAAGATACCAGCATGACTTTCCTTCTCACCATTTTCCTGTCCCTCATGATGGGGTAAGCCACAAGGCACAACTCCAAGTCTGAGCAGTCTCAGAGCATCTCTGACAACAAGCTAAACATCTCTGGTGCCCTTGCTTTGTTCGGTGCCTCCACTAGTATCACCCAAGAGGACAGCTCTAACAGCCTTCATTACCACGCAGATTCCCCTGACTAGAGTCTCCACTCCTCCTTTATTCTATCATTTCTTTGTTGCAATCTGTAAAGAGCCACAAGGTCGTAAATGAATGCACTCCCCATCCTTACCCCTTCACCCAGTCATCCTTCCCCACCCTACACATGCAGTCTACTCTTCCTCCTATCCCTAGCAAATTCAGTGAGATCTAGAAGAATCCTGGAAAGCAGAATGCTAGCAAGGTGCATCTTCAGTGCCAAGGAGGGCAGAGGCACCTCCAAGCAGGAGGTGCCACTGGCTGCATCACAAAGCACAGGCAGCCCCACAGCAGGAGCTGAACCTGTCTGAGGACTGCTGGAACACACCTTTGCTGCTATATTGGCTTGAGAGCAATTACTAAATTCCCATCAAATGTCCTTCTGATCTACAGCTCTAACTCCTGAATGCTTCCTGTTAAGTCAGATACCAATGTGGTGTCACTCTGGATTTTGTATTTAAATAAGGAGCCCATGGAGCTGCTAAAACAATGACTTTTCCTTCTCTCTCTCTCTTTTTTTTTTTTTTTAATCTAGAAAACACTTGCCCAGGAAATTTCTTCTCCAGAATATAAGTGTCAGTATTTCAGGGTTCAGTAACAACACAAGATGTACCACTAGCACCCTGCTCAGAAAACACAGGGACAGGGAACTGCATTCAAAGGCCATCAAGTCCAGAGAATAAAATCTGAGCACAAATGCACCTCTCTTTGCCTCCTCACCTCCCAGTCTTTCATGCCGTGTCAGAGCATCACTGAGGGACCAGTTCCCAGTGTGGAACCTCACAGAAGCCACCAAAACACCCCAAGCTATACAGTGTCACCCAGGAACACCCTGGGTATTACAGCCCTCACTGATGGACAGCGTCTGTGCAGCTGCTCCCATGTCCTGTTAATTAGGTACTAGGGACACGCTCATGCTGTAAGCACATCTTTGACACAACATAGCATGACAATTTCTTCAGAGTCACAGAAATGCAGAGCATACAAATAAACCTGAACGCTGAAACCATTTCATTGTTCCTAAGAAGGTGCACATTGCACCTGTTACGACCAAGGGCACTGCCTGTGCCACGGAGCTGATTCTTTCAGCTTTTAACAAGCCTGTCTTGGAGGAAAATTCCAGGAGTAAACAAAACACAACTAAATTATGTTACAAAAAGAAATCATTACCGAATATAGGGAGAGAGGTCTTTTAAATACAAGGTGAAGACAGCAATCCTCAAACTGACATTTTCCCTGAGCTTCTTACAACCGCTGAGTCAGCTGAAATTAAATGTAGCTGAAAGAAAACAACTCTGAGACTGATACAGGTAAAGTCCTACGCTGAAAGAAGTGTTTGGCAGCCCAACTGCAGCCCCTCAGCCCAGCACTACTAGCAGAGAGGAGGGCAGGACGCTCGCCGCGACGCGACCGGGGAGCGCTCTCCCAAAGCCCAAAGCCCATCCCGGCAGGAGGGACCAAGCCTGGAGCCCCCGGAGGGAGCGGGAGCCGGAGCCGCGCCGCAGGGTGCAGGTGGCAAATCCGGGCGGCAAGCCGGTCCCCGCAGTCCAGCCCTGGCGCCGCCACCGGCTAGGTAACCAGCAACACGAGTGGGGCGCCGGGGGGAGGGGTGGGGGGATTTTTTAAGCGGAGAGAGGAGAACGGAGGAGCGCGGGAGAGAGAGGCAGCATCCCCGGCTGCAGCAGCGCGGTGCGGGCAGAGTGCTGGGGGAGGGGACGGCACCGCACCGGGACCGGCACCGGCCGCGGCAGGACTCACCGAGCTACGCGCGCCTGCTGCCCCCACTGCCGTCCATAGGGGCGGCGGGGGGACCGGAGCCCGCTGCGGGCGAGAGCTGCCCCAGGATCCGCCGCATCTGCCTACCGCCGCCGCCGCCGCGGAGGAGGAGGAGGAAGAGGAGTCCGCGCCGCACCGCCCCGGAGCCCCAGCGCAGCCCGGCCGCAGAGCGCCGCCTGCCCGCCGCGTCCGGGATGGGACCGGCTGCGGCGGGAGGGGCTGCTCAGCCCAGCCCAGCCCGGCCCGGCCCGCCCGCGGGGGCAGGTGCAGCCGCCCGGGGGTGGGGGGGACGGCGCGGCGCGGAGCTGGGCGCGGCCCCGGGGCGGTGCAGCTGGCGGCGGAGCGGGGCCGGCTGCGCCCGGGGCGGTGGCGCCGGCGGCTGTGCACGGTGGAGGGGGCGGTGGGGGAAGGAACGGCTGGAAGCGCCTGGCCGGGCGTGAATCTGCCCCGCGAGGGCTTTTAATGAAGTGCAGATGTTCCCTAATATAATTATATCGTCCTCTTCCCGATAATTGGCTTTGGCAGTCGTGCCGATCGAAATCCCCCCGCGCCGCTGCCGTGCAGCCCCTCCCGCTGGCTCCGCGGCGGGGAGAGCCGGCGCCTTCTGCTCACACCGCGGCCGCATCCTGCCCTGCGGACCCCGGTCCTGGGAACCCTGCTGGAGACCCTGTACTTTTGGCGCAAGCTTTTGTCTCACAGAGGGTGAAAACGAGGTGTGGCATTTATTTAATGCTATCTTAAAGTGTGTGTCCTTAGAAATGACTGAACCTCTTGTAGGAAGGGAGGACAAGACGTCTGAGTGATGCAGACGAAAGGTTACAGCAGATGCTGGAGATAGACCATCTAATTGAACGGGAGCACAGCACCACTTTAGGGTGGCAGCAGAGGATGACCTGTCTGGATGAGCTGCTCCTTCACTGTACATGTGCTCCCCACAGGCCAGGTGAGCTGCTGCCTGCTCCAACTCTCCAGCTCTCCCCAGCCTGGCTTGTCTTTAGAGAAATTGCCAATGAGGACACGCTAATACAAGCCAGATGTGTGGGTGTTCTGTGCATGTATGTGGGGGAAAATGGATCAAACCCACAAATTCATCTTGCAGAGGACGAGCAGCCAACACAAGGTAAATGGTTTCTAGTTACTACAGGCCTCAGAGCAGACTTCTTTCACCTGATGACTCAAAGCTGAAACTCAGCCGTGCCATGCCTGCTGACACTCAGGTGCTATGAGGAGTGCAAATACTTGAGATAAACAGGATTAGGGAATTCTCCACCCCAGGGTTGCAAAGGGGAGCAGCAGGCAGCCTGCACATATCTGTGCGTCAGCCTGGGCAGTGTCTAAGGATCTGGGCATTCCTATGTGTTAACACAGAGTACAGGTTGAAGTGAGCTTCCTACACCCCCAAAGGAGAGCATGTCATGCTTTCTCCTCTTGCGTGATGCAGGAGCTCCACCACCAGCTTCTAACAACTTGGTGTTAAATGAGGCCATGTCACCATCCTTTCAGACAGTGATGAACTTCTCAGTCCAAGCCCACAGCTGTATGTCAAGACAACGATGAATTTCTCAGCCCAAGCCCACAACTCTGTGTCAAGACAATGACAAATCTCTCAGTCCAAGCCCACAACTATACATCACACTCCCATTTGATGTTTACCCATGGTACCAAGATGACACCTGTGGACTGAGAATCATTTTGTTCCTCTGCAAAGGGTAATAAAGGAGTAGCTCTATCCAGAGACTGGGGCAACACCAGCATTAATTCTGGCGTCAAGCCCATGACCCAAGCTTGGCCCTGTGCAGGTTTTTCCTCTGGAACAGACTAGCCCTCTAGCCAAGCAAGCTCAGTGCCAAGAGGGTGGCTCTGCAGGCCCAGCTTAACAACAGAGACACACTGAGCTGCATACCCAGATGCCAGCCTTCTGCACAAGGACCTCTGCCTTTTCCTCAGCAGTGCTCCTTGGGTTTGCATCTGTGCTCTGCAGATCTGTGAGATGGGGGTTCACAAGCTGTGCATAGCATAGGGCATTCCTGGGTTGCCTGGGTGGCCTCTTTGGGGCTTTGCTCACTCTCTGAGCACCCGTGGCCTACATGGTCACAGAGATTTAAGTGATGCTGTGTCTTCCAGCCACTCTTTTCCACATGCCTACTTTCTGTTCACTTGGGTTCCCCAGGAAGCAAAGGCTTGCAGGTGGTGTAGTGTCAGAGGCAGCTGAGTGTGTTCCCCAAGCACAGGGGCCGTGGCAGCAGATAGCTTAGGAGGCAGGATGGGGGGTGAAGAAGCCAAAACCCTCCTTTCCTTCAGTTTCATTTCAGCCATGGTAGAATCTTTTCTTAGAAGGATATAAATATAAAAGAAGTGAGGAAAACACAAAATCAACCCAACCTGGAACACCATGGCTTGAATGAGAGGACAGGCAGCCTGACAGACTGACTCTGCAGTTTCTCTCTTCAGGTCTTTAAATGTTCCCTTTTCATGATTTTAAAGACCCATCATAAGTATAGGCTCTCTCTCAGACTTCCTGGTCTTCCTCTAAAACCAAAGTTAGTTCTAACTTCAGAGAATGAAGGATAGATGCAGGAAAACATTCCCCCTAAATCACAGACTCGTGGAATGGTCTGGGTTGGAAGGGACCTCCAAAGGTCATCTAGTTCAACCCCCCCTGCAGTTAGCAGGGGCATCCTCAACTGGATCAGGTTAAATGGGGGAGTCCTCCGCTTTGTGAGCTCTTGAGTGATGATGCAAGCAGATTCACACACTTCACCTTGTTGGCAACATCCTTGCTTTAATTATGCTTCACAGGTCTTCTAGCAGGTCTTCTTTCCCCAGTTCTACAGATCAGTAGTTTTCAGCTGTCACTGTCTCCGTTTTTAACCACCTTTCCAGGTGTTAAGCTGCTAAAAGTGGGATTTCCATGGATCAGCTTTGTCAAAAAGAGGAGACTCGGTATACTTACTCCTCTCTGACCTCTGGTATATTTCTCATCCTCCACCCATTGTTAAAGGTAGATGGTTCAGAGCTGGCTTCAACTTGTTCCTTAGATACTCCAGGGTAACTGTCTTCAGGCTTTGCCCATTTCAGTGTGCCTTTTGTTTCCATGCCCCTCACAAGTAGCTGCACGTTGTTTCCTGAAGCTGCTATCCTGGAAGTAGAAAACAAGGAAGCTTTCTGTAGCATTCAACCCATAGCAGGTCAGTCATTGATTTTTGTTCTTTATTTCATTCCATTTTGAGAATAAATGCTGTCTGAAGAAACAAAGTAACAGAGCTGTTTGATCCTGAGCAAATAAGGACCACGCCTTTCCCCCCTCCCCGGTCTGAGGCACCTGTCCAACATTTTATTAACTTTGCTAATTGCATTAAGCATCCTGCAGTGCTGAACAGTCCTCAGCTGCTAATTCCCAGATCACTGTGGTTTAGTTGACTGTTAAATGAGAAAAATTCATAGCAGGAATCTAAAAAGGGACACTTCAGACCCACAGCAGCAAGCAAATGATCGTGCAGCTCTGAATTCCAATCAGCTCCTAGCAGTGATCATGTTTTATGATCTGCTGGAAGATGAAGTTAGGACTCACACAATAAATATATACACTTGTGAGCTATATGGGGACAGGGAGATTGATTGATTGATAGATCCTACATGTTCAGACATTTATGCAAACAAGGGGGGGAAAAAAAGGTTCCCATATGGGAATATTTTATGCAGATTTTTATGCAGATAACTTGTATCTACTCTTTCATTTTGTTACCTGTAGTATTACATGTGAACATAATAGTAATCTGGATTTCCATACACAAATTACTGGAAGGCCTGGATCTGGCACATAGGGGTGTAATTTCTGTCTGGAAGCATTAGCAGTGTGATAACTATTTAGACAACTATATGAAATTAAATAAGCACTTGTCAAAGGAAAAATACATTGTTATGAAAACTGGAATTGGTGTAGTCTCAAATGAAGATGTAGTCTGTGAAAAAGTGCTAATCAAAAATGCACTCCTGCCACTCTCCTGCCTTACTGCTTGTCTTGTGCCTTTCCTCCTTCTCCTGGGGTGAAACTCTGCCACCCAGAAGCTGAGAGCTGGAGAGGCAGAAGCAGCCATTCCATACTGAAGATGTGGAAAAGCAGCAAATCACGGCTCAAAGCAGAGGCTTGGCAAGCTCCCTGCAGTCCAGGCTGGTGGCTCTGCCTGTGGGGATCAAACTTGCTTGTGTCAGAGGGGAGGGCTGCCTAGGGAGGTGGTGGAGTCACCATCATTGGAGGTGTTTAGGAGGAGATTTGAGAGGGTGCTTGGTTGCACGGTTTGGTTGATTAGGTGGTGTTGGATGTAGGTTGGATGCGATGATCTCGAAGGTCTCTTCCAGCCTGGTCTGGTCTGGTCTGGTCTAGTCTATTCTACCTGATACACCAAGGGCTGGTTGATAGGGAAATTGCTGGACTTCATCATTTTGGTCCTGACAGTAATCAAGACCTGAATTGCGCCCAAGAAGTAACAGGGGGAAAAAGCAAGGTTAAAGAGGATGTATGGAAGAAGCTGCAGCTGTCCCTCAGCCACTGTTAGGCAGCAGTTTCCAGATGACATCTATCCACACTTCCCATTTTAAGAAGCACAAGGGCCTTTTGACTGTGGGTTTGTGAAAGGAATATTATTTCTGCCTTTTTTTGTTTCATTTGATCACCAGGCAACCCAATCTACAACCAGCCAGGAGAGAACTGTATGGAAGGAAGCAGGGGAAAGGAAAATAAAAAAAGCCAGTCAAGCTACTGCTAATCATATTAATTTATATATGTTGTTTATAATTAGGCTGTTCAAGCATTCATTTGCTTTCTTCAATATCTCTCCAGGACCCTGGCCATGTCCATTGTTTTTGTGACAGACTGTAGAGATAGGTACCAATTACCCAGCTGTTATTTAGTAAGTACTGCAAAGTACTTTGATGCAGCAAGCATTGTAAATCCTCAGTAGTGGCTAATTGTCTCATTTTAATTCATTTTTAATGAGGCACCTGGGAGAAAGAGGAAACATCACAAAACTCAGTGTTTTAGAGTTGGTCTCCTAGTCCCTGATTTTTGCCTTCCTGAAAAAAAGGACATTCTGGTGTTAGCGCACAAAGGTGCAGCCCCCTAGCTTCACCCAGCTGTGTGACAGCATCCTTCTCTGCCAAACCATAACTCATCTCCCAAGGGAAGGATGGTGGTGGTATCTATAAAACACCATGGAAGGCAGTCAAAAAGAGGCCTCCAGCCCTCAGACGTTCCACATCTTCATCATTTCTGTCTGTCCAGACAACTGAGCCACATTTCTGATGTTGCCAGCAGGCTGAAGAAGGCAGGGTAGGGCTATTGCTCATCATCATTTGACCAGTACGTGTGCTTCCCAGAAAGAAAAAGCAAAGGTGGCAAGGAGGTTTATTTCCTGCAGCTTCAGCTAACTTGTTCCATGGGGATTTTGTTGTTGTTGTTGTTTTCTTTTGGTGGGAAGTGTCTTCTGACTGTCACCAGCTTGGTTTCCTTAGTTAAGATAGATATGCAGCCTCTTGACTCTCGCTCATGCTGCTCAGCGTTCTGCTCTGTGCTAACTTCAACATTCACGTTTTATTGGCTCAACAGGGGAGTTAATTCCAGCAAGACAGAGCTGCTGAAATCTCTGTCAGCAGTTTGGCTTCAGGAAGTCACTGATGCAGCATCCTGTTGGTCTCTGCTGCTGTGAGGGCTGGAGGAGAAAGGGGCAGGCTCCAAGGCAGACGTTAACTGAGCCACACAAGGAGCTCATAGATCAAACCCAGCACTGTGAATTGCACCCAGGAGAAAGAGCTCTGGACGTTGAGGAATAGATGTGGTATGTTCTCAGTTTAATTAGAAAGGGACCTGTGGTGATACATTGCCCATGAGGGATTCATCAAACATTGAAGGGCATGCCCAGTAAGCCATTTGATTTCACCATCTAAGAGACTTCCCTCTCAGTTTTGGTAACTATCTGTGCTCTTTTGTTTGCCTTGTGGCAGTGTTTACCAGGTGAGGGCTGTCAGCAGTCAGGGCAGGTGCAGCTGGTCCACAGCCACTGTGGGAGTTATCATCCCAGAAGCAGCATCTCCATGTGCCCCAAGGACGATGGCTGGAGCTCCTCGTGGTGAGACTAAGCCCCATCCTCGCCCCTCATTTTACACGACAATCTCTGTCTTGAGCTCTGACAGCTTAATGGGAACCTGGCAAGCAGTCAGGTCTGCAGGAAGACTCACAAGTTTCAGAAGTAGCTTGAAAGTAGCTGTGGATTCTCTTAGAGCTGTAGCTGTACACTCACAGCCAGGCTCAGGCAGCAGATGTGCACCGCTGCTTGGTGCTGGCCTGCCCAGATGCCTCAGCCTGCAGTCACTAACTGGTTTCAGCAGGGGAGAGCTCTGGTCCAAGCTCGGTATCTTTGATGCTTAACAGTATAAGGACATTTAACAGTATCAGGATGCCAACAAACTGGCTGCTGCTTTTGTATGTGTTTTAGCTGCTTAATTCATAGAGGAGCTTTGCACATTTGGAGTACTGAGACAAGGGGCTTGTTGATTCCAGCAGAAGAGCTCTCGAGCCTGTGCTGTGGCCATAGTAGAGAGCCTAGCACAAACACTTGAGAGTTTTATCTTGCTCAGCTGCAAAACTCCCCTTGAATTTTGCTGCTTCTGGGAAATGCCCAAGAGTGAAGCGAGCTAGTTCCTTCTGCCAAGCTGTGGAATTTGTCTGAAGCAAGAGGGTCATGTTCTGACCATAGGGTCAGGGAGAGCGTCACGTTTGGGAAATGAGCACTGATGTATTGAAGCTACTGTTACAGAAAAGAAAATGGTGAAAAAAAGTGCAAAATTCCCATAGCATTTAAGAGTCCTTTGTTGCTGAAGGTTATTTTGACAAGACTTCCAGGAAACTTACTTTCTCACTTCAAACCCATTTTCAGGCAACTTTTGCCCTTCACTGTGTTTTGTCTCTGTTCCTCAGATGGATTTTTTCCAGCCCAGATAAGATGCCTATTTCTTTCCCGACTTGGACAATGGTGCAGTTGAGGAGGGTGACAACAACAAGCTTCTTCTCCAACTACCTCACAAAAGACTTCAGTTAGGATATTTACAATAAATACAGGCCCCAAGTGTGAGGGCTCCCATTTTCTGGCAGCGTTGCTTTACGTAGTGTTTTCTCTGGAAGGAATCTATGACATCAGTGGCCTCGGGAACGTACATTGAGATGGTTTAATCTGAGCTGAAAATCAGAGCACAGAAAGGGGCTTTGGTTCTTCTGGCTGGACACAGTGTACCCAATCTGGGAGCCACTAAGGAATTTCACAGATACCAGGCATTCTTTAGCTCATCTCTGTCCAGCATTCAAATGGCTGGTGGCAGCACTGTGGCCCTGGTTCAGCACAGCACTGCAGCGCATGCTAAACTGCTTTAATTAGGTTTAAATGCGTGCTTTGGGCTGAGGATGTGCCACAATACCCGCAGAAATCACAAGGCTGTTCAGCAGGTAATTTGTTTTGGCCAGTGAATCCCTCTGGAGATAAAGGCTTTGTCAAAGCTCCCATACTCCTGTCTGTTGCTTGGGTCTCCTCATTGACATAATTCTCACATGGCTCAGCACTTTCTCCTGGTTATATATTTGCACAACATCAAGGACAAATAAAGCTGTAGGTTCTATAGCTCTAATAACACCAATAATTACAAACAGGAACAGATTTAAACATGGGCTTTGTTTTCCTCCTAAATGGAGGTTTATATTTAGAGCCTTTATCTTTCTTGTGCTTTCCTCCATGTGTGAAATGGCTCTTTCCTCAACAGAGCTTGCTTTAGATCCCCACAGGGCAAAGTGTCTGTGGGTGGACTGACATCTACGTGAAGGGAACAATACTAAGTGAGGAGGAAAGATTAAAAGGTCTGGGAAGCTTCTAAGACTTCAGCTGACACGTTGAGTAACACCAAGATTGTGGCAAGATGACAGAAGCCATGTTCCTGTGTGGCTTGGGAGCTATGGAAATGCAGAATGTTTCTGCAATAAGTTTATCTACTGATAAGAACTTAAAGCAGTGGTTAATTAGAGAGCAGGTTCAAGGGAAAGCTCAGCTGGGCCTGCAGAGTTATTGCATCACTGGTAGGACATGAGGGTTGAGAGGAAGAACTGTACCTGGGCAGGTGATCTGCAAGAGATAGGCTCAAGCCCACTCTGCTCCAGCAGTGTCAAACTGATTGTCAGCAGAAGCAGATACAGACTGATAAGTGTCAGTAGGCTTCAGCAAACGCTGGAGCTGTCTGCTTAATTGCGTGAGAGTTGCGAGAGAATGATGAAGGTGGATCTAACTCATTATTCAGAGGCAAGTTCTAACACTGCTGGACAAACATTTTGCTGAAGGGTCTTTCTTAGGTATCAGCTTTTTATCTGAATTCTATCAACTGCTTTCCTAGGAGGAGGAAAAAAAGGCCTGCAAGAGCAAACCCTCACCAAGAGAACAGCGTGTGCTTGACTGGCAGTTGTGTACTTTCTGTTTTAAATTAGATTTTTCAAAGGGGTAGGGTCAAGGTCTTTATCTTGCAGAAGATCAAAGGTTACATCCTTTGCTCATCTAAAGCAACTTGGCTTCATTGACTCCTTTGTTGATTTGTAGCAGCCGAGTATCGCTACCCAAACTATAGACTAGACACAGACTCAGCAGCACACCCATGCCTGCTCTCCAGTCATGACCTAAGACATGATTCATACCCCAAGCACAGAAATGGAATGCAGAAAGCAAACAGAAGTCAAGGTGAAAAGTAATTACATTGCCTTAATTGCAGATTAATGAAAAAGAAAAAGAAGTGTTAACACCAAAAATTGTTCAGTAGGCTCTGTCTCTTTAAAACCCTGTGAAATATGAAGGCAGGCTCCTGACTGAATCCTGGGATTTGGCAGAAGAATAAATCCTGTTGTAGGAATGATTGCAGGTTTTAATTAGATGCATGCCCCAAACAGAAATGCACTGTTAGTGCAAGAGCTGTTAAGCTGGGCTGAAATATATAGATGGTATTTAAACTGAAAGGAGGTAAATAATCCCTTGCTCTTAGGTGATTGCCATTGGCAGGGCAGGGAAGAATGTGGAATTATGACAAACCAATAGTGGAAGCGGTGGCCAGAGCGTTCCCAAAGGAGATGCCGCCCAGAAGGGGGTGAGTAAAGAAAGCAGTAAATGAAATGGTGGCAAGACTCAAAGTACAAAATCTATTTTGTAAACCACAGGTTTGAAAGTGGAGAGAGTTCTGTTGTGGTGACTGAAATGGCAGGGCAGAGGAGCACTGAGAGGTGCCCAGGGATAGGAGAAGGGGCAAGGGGTGCAAGCTGGGGCATAGAAGGTTCCACATCAACATAAGGAAAAACTTTCTCACTGTGAGGGTGTCAAAGCCCTGGAGCAAGCTGCCCAGAGAGGCTGTGGAGTCTCTTCCTCTGGAGGGATTCAGAACCTGCCTGGAAGCATTCCTGTGTGACCTACTCTAGGTGATCCTGCCCTGGATCACTTTTGAGATCCTTTCCAACCCCTACTGATCTGTGATTATGATTTGATGCTATTTAATCCTGCTGGGTGACAGGCAGGGGTCTGCTCGTGTGTGTGTGTACTGGGGCATGGGCTGCTCTCCATTCCAGCCCAACCTAGAAGATGATGGTTTAATTAGTTTTAACTGGTTCAAATCATGTAAACTTTAATTTCACACTTACAGGTTGAGATAATAGATACTGTCAAAAGGAAAATTAAAAGAAAAATGCATGCACAAGTGTAGAAAGGGCTCAGCAGCACAGAGGGGAAGATAACTCTGCAGAGCTCTGCAAGATGAACAGAGCAGCCACCTTGACCAAGTATTACCCCACAGGAGGAAAGTATTTTGTTACTGAGAACAGAGAGTGAGTTTCAATTTTGCCACAGAAAGCATTTAGGCTCCCTGTCTGTGATGGAGTCTGTGTGTCTTGGGGATCAGCAGGATAATGCTGTCTGTATCCAATATCAGATCACAGAACAATTTATTTGCCTTTGCCATCAGAGCACACTCTGTTCCTCTGGGGGCAGAATTTTAGAGCTCAACCCACATGCTGGCTCCCACATCTTCTATTAAGACAGAAATCTCCCAGATAATAGGAAGCTGTCTCAGGCCCATTCTCTTGCATCTCAGGCTCTGTCTGTCCATACAGGAGTTTACAGCAAGTTCATCTTTGCAATAATAGAGAGACTTTAAAGGGTGTCTTAAAAGGGCAATGATGTCTAACAGCATCCCTTTCCCTCTTCCTCCACTGTTGTCTGTTTTCTCCCTCACTTCTGACAATAAGTCATCACTGCAGGCCAGCTCTGGTGAAAAGAGGTCTTGCACTGAGTTTGGAGTGTGCCAGGATTTGATATCATTTTGACCTCTTAGGTCAAAGAGTCCTGCAGCCAAATGGTTCCTTCCTGGCAAGCTCTGTTCTGAACTGGAATTCCACCAACACCATCTGCAAGTCCTTGTGGATTAGTGGTAAGGTTTGCTCTTGAATACTAAGTTAGTTCTTGAGACACCTCCCTAGACCACCTCATTGCCACACCAGGACTGTCCACAAGAACATTTACTGCCTTTCCCCGGTCTCCACTTTGGGTACCCACACCCTGCTGTGGGCTCTCCAGGTGGTGACTGCAGCTGCTTCTGGCTGCACAGGAGGGAACTTGACACAGCAGACCGGAGCTGCTCAGAACCTCCTCACTCTTTCACATCCCCACTATGAGACAACTCCAGGTAATGGGTTTTTTTCCTTGGAATGGCATTCCAAAGGTGCAGAGAACAGTGAAGAGGCTAAACTAGGAGTCCTGAATCAAACCTCCTCCATTACTCAAGGTGAAGTGCCCTGGCAGCAGCAGCCTGTGCCCCTCACATTCCCTGCAGCTGGAGCAGGGCAGACAGCCCCCATGTACCAGGCTTTCCCTAGAGGGATCCTACTGGTTTACCCCACGAGGGGATTACAGGCTTGAGGCTCTTCTGTAGAAAGAAGAAGAAATAAAAACCAGCCTTCCAGCAGGCAGCTGCATTTTGTTGCTTTCTGATTTAGTCATCCAGAGATTTATACTTACAAGTGATAGTAAACATTGTTATCTCTGTGTTCTAGGTGGGTGTGAAATATAACTTGAAGGACACATTCTGACTTGCTTTATGCAGTAGACTTTACGAATAGAGCAGAATGGACTTCTCTATACTGTACCACAGAAAGAGACTGGGTTTGTTTAACATCCAAAGATGCTGGCCCAGTCTGGTGGCAACACAGCCCTCCATCAGCCAATGGAGAAGAAAAAGCAGGCCAGTTCTTTAGCATGTTTAACATTTTTCATAGCCAGCATTCCATTACTCAGCAAGGTTAATCTTTAGCTAGAGCTCGTCACAGTGGCTGGGCTTCTTTCCTCCTTTCTGCTGGAGTTCTCTGTGTGGAGCCCTGAGTCTGTACATCTGCAAAGGTAGGCACCAGCCTAGGAGAAATGTGAAGTTGTCTCCTTGTCCCTCAGATCCTCTCTGTCTGAGCAGGCAGCATGAGGCTGAGTTAGGACATCCCCTCTGCTGCCCTGTTTCCCACTGACCCAAGCCTAGTCCAAAACAACAACAGCCCCAGCCAAACCACCAATGATGTTATACTCGCTCTTAAATGTCAAGCTGAGGAATTTGCTCCAGTCATGTCACTTCCTGTGCTGAAATCAAATTTCAGCAGCTGCACTGTCTGCACCAGTCAGAACTAGCTCTTGGTGCATTTCTGAGCGGGTTCATTGCAGCTCAAAGCTGTCAGGAGAGGCAGAGCAGAGACTCTTCAGGAATAAAAATGAAAACAAAAGCAGAAACAAAACCAAATCATCAACAGAAAACCACAAGCCAGCAGTGATACTTCACATAGGAACTCTCTCTCTTTTTTTTTATTTCTGAAGGAAACAAACAAACAAACAAGGCTGAACTTCAGGAGAACAACTCCATATTGTGAACTTTAGATGCCTTCCCAGCAGAGCAGCCTTATCTTGCCCCAGACCGAAGCGCAGGCGTGAGAGCGCAGGGCAGCAGAGATGGGATCACTCTCTTCCCTTTTGTTATGAGGAAGCTATGGGAAGACCAAGCCAGGACAGATGATTTGTCTGGGAGTTAGGCAGCCAAAGAACTCCTACTCTTGCAAAACAAAGCTGCTACCAACAATAATTCAGGCTCTCCAAGGAACATGTCAGGGAATGTAATAGCTGGAGACCAAAAGACCAGTCGGGAGGAGGGGCAATACTTGCTTCTCTTTGACAGGAGCAAAATAGTCACAGCAGTCACATCCAGTGGTGCACTATGCTGAGGTGCACGAGGACCTCTGAGCAAAGCCTTGGCAAGGCAAAAGAATTATAGAATGGTCTGAGTTGGAAGGGACCTCCAAAGGTCATCCAGTCCAACCCCCTCTGCAGTCAGCAGGGTAGATCAGGTTGCCCAGTGCCCTTCATTATCTGCAGGGATGGAGACCAAATCAACTCCCTGGGGAACCTGTTATGGTGTTCTGCTACCCTCATGGTGCAGAACTTGTTCCTAACATCTAATCTAAATCTACTCTTCTCCAGTTTGAAGCCGTTGCTCCTTGTCCTATCACTACAGGCCTTTGTGAACAGTCTCTCTCCATCCTTCTTGTAGGCCTTCTACAGGTACTGGAAGGTGGCTGTTAGGTCTCCTTCAGGCTGAACAACCCCAGCTCCCTCAGCCTGTCCCCATAGCACTTTGACATTAGTACCAGAGGAGCTGTAGAAGCTGGAAAGCTTCTGTTTATGGAGCTCAGCCAAAGCTAGGTGAGATAATATCATACTTGGTTGCACAGTATAGGCTTCAGGCTTTGTATCTGGGATTGGGGATTTATCTTCCATGATACTTGAGAAAAATGAGCTCTAAAAGACATTGTTGGTTACATACAACTGCAAAACATGGAGCTAGGGGAGAGGATTTAAAAAAGCTCTTTACAAGAATCTGGTACAGGTCCTCTAAGCAAGGAGGATAACTGGACTATGAAATAACCAGTCAGTATGAAAGGATACAGAAGAGACTAAAATCCTAGTAATAGATTGTATCTGTCCAAACAAGCCAGAAAACACTATCAGGGCAAATGAAATTGGAAGGGTCTTTGGTGCTGGATTGTGCTCTCAGAGCTGAAGTGTATTCGATGGGGAATGAAGTTGTACAAAAATTTGCTGAAGCAGTACAGGGGCTAGGCTGAAGTCAGGCAGAAGGGGCAGGACAAAGCACAGACTAGAGAGATTTTTAAAGGCCAAGTGCCCCAAAGGAGAAAGCCAAACCTGCCTGAAGGGTGTGCAGGCAAGTTCATTTCCCAAAACACATTATTCTGCAATTGGATGGCAAATCCAGGCACGACATTATTTATTCCTGACAACATCCAAACCTTTTATCTACATTATTTACACAGTCCACAGCTATTTGGCAAACAGGACAGAAGGAGAAGCGTCAGCTGTGAGGGGCTCCTGCTTTGAAGACAAACAGGCAAGCAGACAAAGAGTCAGGGAAAGGCTCTGGCGTTTCAGCTGTGCGGCCGAGAGCCACTTCTTCGCAGCATATGGCGTACACTAACAGGTTTATTTTCTCAGAGGAGGATGTATAAACTGTCTGCAACTGCTCTTCACACTTGTCACTCCAAGTCAGATAATTTTTCCACGGCATCCTGCAAAAACAGCCCCCCCAGTAGAAACTGAACAAAGAATTTGTGGATGCCTAGCAGGTCGCTCGGGGAGTCAAGGGTTCGTCCACACCGCAACCGGAGTGCGGTGGAACACAAGGGGGAGCGTGTCAGAGGAGCTGACAAAGGCAGACAGACACGGTACGAAATGAGAGCAATTAAACGAGGTGGGGCAGGGCTGGAGGGGGGACACTGCTAGGCAGCAGAGTTAAATTCAGGTCAGGGAAGAGAAGCAGCAAGTGGCAGCGCGTCTCTGCAGCTGTCCTGGCCGTGCTGTAGTCCCAGCCCCGCGAGGGCTCGGCTGTGCTGGCAGCCGTGGGGCTCTTCCCCCTCGCCAGGCGGTGCCCAGTGGGTGAGAGGTCTGGCCAGCACCTGCTGCCGACCCACGGAGCTGCAACCTGCCCCCGGGCCCGTTAGCCACCGTGATTAATATGCAGAGACCAAAGTGACTGGCAAAGATAATTACACAGCGAGTCAATTGGCTGGCAAAGTTAATTATGCAGGGAGTCAAATGAGTGGCAAACCAAGTGACTGAAGCAGAATAAAGAAACATTTGGCAGTGACAAATGGCAAAACAAGTTCCTCAGACAGGGGGTCAAGCGGGCTGGACACTGGGTGTGCATTCTGCAGCAGCAGAAGCTGGCACCGTGTCAGGGAGAGCTCGCAGCCTGGCAGCGTCGCTCCCGGGGCGGTCCCTGGGCAGGGCAGGAGCGCTGGAGGCGCAGCCCCGGCTCCAGCAGGACTCACACCTCCATCTGCCTTTGCTTCAGTTACACCTTAACCTCAAGTCATTTCACTTCCCTCTGTCTCAGGACAGCTCACTGTCCCTATTGCACCACACGAGGAAGTGATTTGCATTCTCTTCAGCCAAGTCCAAAGCAGACATATCGACCAGAAAGGGAAAATTATTAACTAGCCCAAGAGCAAATTGTGTGCACGCCCTGGCATGCCAGCCCACTGCCACCAGCAGCCATAACCTCCCAGCACACTCAGGAGCCAAAAGGAAAGTAACTACTTTTCTCCTGCCCTTAGCAGTCCAAAGGGGGGGGAGAATGCACAGGATTAGAGTGAGGTTTTTACCAGCACATCTTAACTGGAAACCCACTAGATTGATTTTTTTTCCTGACTATGAGCAATGGCTTCGTGAAAGAAGATGGCACAGAGCTTTGAGATCCCTTTGGACAAGGTTACATACTTTATTTCCATATATATTATGTCACAAAAATAGTAAGAGCCCTGAAGTGGCCTGCACAGGGCTAAATGGAGGCAGGTAACTCTCACCTTTCTTTTCAAGTTATAACCAAACCCAGAAGTGCTGAGATCCTCAGGTCTTAGCTTTTGTTTCATTTTCATTTCTACATTAGATAGTAGAGAGGTAGGCACTGGTCTCATCTCACAAGTGACTAACAATAGAACAAGAGGGAATGGCCTCAAGCTGCGCCAGGGGAGGCTCAGACTGGACAGTAGGAAAAAATGTTTCATGGAAAGGGTTGTGAGGCACTGGAACAGGCTGCCCAGGGAGGTGGTTGAATCACCATCCCCAGATGTGTTTAAAAGCCCTCCAGATCTGGTGCTTGGGGACATGGTGCAGTGACAGACTTGGGGGAGTAGGAGCTGGGCTTGATGATCTCAGAGGGCCTTTCTGGCCTGGATGAGCCCATGATTCTATGAATGTCAGAGCTAGAGTCCCACAAATTATGTTTTGCCTTGAAACTGCAGAAACAAAACAGAGCAATTGGGGGGAAAAAAACCGACCTTTAATCCTGGCATCTGCAACCTGTTGGGGGTTGTTAGCATTTACTCAGTTCTGCTGCCCAGTGGGAATGGTTGGACAGCGCAGGGCTCTGAGACCACATCTGTTGGGTTAGCTCAGGTATCTATGTAAATATGAAGAAAAATTTTTCCCCTGTGAGGGTGACAGAACACTGGAACAAGCTGCCCAAGGCAGAGCTGTGGAGTCTCCCTCTCTGGAGATATTCAAAACCCAGCTGGATGTGTTCCTGTGGGACCTGCTCTAGGTGAGCCTGCTCTTGGCAGGGGGGTTCGACTGGATGACGTTTCCAGGTCCTTTCCAGCCCCTGAGACTCTGTGATTCTGTGATCTATAATGCAAATTTACACACAAGTTCTTCAGTCAAATAAAAGAAATTCAAGTTAACTTTCTTCATTTCCTACAAAGAGAGGTTTTGGGTTTTTTTCCCCAAGCTATACCTAGCATTTGCCAGACAAACTCCATTCGTTACAGCCAACACTTTCCTATCTTACACAAGCATTTCATCGAGGTGAATTCTGCTACTATGGGCAGGACATTAAAGAAAAAAAAAAGTAATAAAAAGAAGGAAAGGCAGCCCTGAAACACCAGGCAGTCTAAAGCAAAGAAAAACAAACAACAATAGCAGAGCATCAATGTGGTACACGAGAAACAAATCCTTTCTAGGTCACGCTTAAATTTGCATTAACGGCCTTCTTGTCAAATTGTCTCAGGGGAACTTCAGATCAGCATGCAAAAGAGGCATGATCCAAACTGGGGCAATAATACTTGTTTTATTTACCAGACCATTTTCTCCAAAGGAACTAACTAGGAGAATTTTGAGGGATCCAACTTTCATCTTTTATAGGGGAAGTGCAGTCAGAGCTGACTGTAATTAGCAGCTAGTCAAATAATATGTAATTCCTCCTGTATTTACTCAGCAGTGTGTGCTTTAATCATGGAAAACATTAAACTGACCCTGGCCATCCCCTCCTATAGACTGGCTCAGGAGCTCTTTTGTTCAGGTCTTGGAGCAGCTCTTAAGAAAACAAATCTTACCAAGCACACTTCAAAGTAAACACAGGGTATTCCCAAATCTGCATCTGAAAATGCATTTGATAAGTAAGATAGAGAGTGGAAGGAAAAGAAAACAAACCAAACCAACAACTCATAAACAAATCATCTGCCAGGCTAATGGGTAAGAGAGCTGAGGTCACCTAAGGGTTGTTGCTGCTATTCCAGAGGAGCAGGGCAGTGTATTGACACGGCTTTGGGAATTAATAGAGATCCTGGCTTTTATTGGCAGCTGGAGACCCAGTGCCTGGTGAGTAACTGGGCATTCCTGCTGCCTCAGCAGAGCACCTGGGGTACTCACCACAATGGAGTGTTGAGCCACACACTCTATCAGCATGAAATGAAACCTCTGACCCTCATCTTTTCTTATGCATCTGTAGAGAAAGCATTCATTGAGGGTCACAGGATGGTAGGGGTTGGAAGGGACCTCTGGTGATCATCAAGTCCAACCCCCCTGCCAGAGCCAGACCATAGAATCCAGCACAGGTCACACAGGAACACACCCAGATGGGTCTTGAGTGTCTCCAGAGAAGGATGCTCCACATCTTGAGCATTCTTAGTAGGTGGAACCTGGAGGTGGTTTTACACTGCTGCTTCTCGCCTGGCAGGTCATGGTACAACCTGGGAAATGTGTTTTGATTTAGCAAATCTGGGAAGGTTTGCTACAGAACCAACACACTGCTTGCACAGAGGTGGCCTGGAGATAACAAATGGACTTCTGCACCCAGCTCTGAAGGGTGTGTGAGCACACAGATATAAAGGCTGTCAAACCCACAAAGGGCTCATGCCATTCATGCCATCAAATCTGTGCTGTCAGAGCAGGGAACTGCACCAGGAAGCCTTTCCCTCAAATGCTGTCCCAGCAGTACCCCAGATACAAGAACACTGCTGCTGTTCCTTTGGGCTGAGAAAAGTGAAGCAAATCTTGTGAATGAACAGTCATCTTTACAAACATCCAAAGGCTGCCAAGCCCTTGGACTGTCTCAAAAGTTGTTTGAATCTTAAAGCTAGTCAGGAGCCTGCAGCTGGAGCAGGAGTAGATAATCCAGCACACTACTGTGGGAAAGAGACCCAACAGGACAACAGAACAAGCATGAAACCCATGGCTGGCAGAAACTCTGTTCACTCACTTTGTGGAGTCAGCAATTGTTATGGGGGGGTGCGAGGGGGACACGAGACAGTGCAAAAATCATGCCCAAAGGAAAATTTAAGGCAGACAGAATGGGACACAAGAAAAGTGCTGAAAACTTGTTTTGAAAGGCTTGGCACCCACAGTGGATACAGTGCTACCTGCTTTCATCCTGGCATATTCAAATGTGGAGTTTCAGAAGTGCAAATCCCTTCTATTAACGTGGTTTGATCAGCAGTTTTACACCGCTCAGCCACGGCTGCTTTCATTATCTGCCACCCATCTGTACTGTTGGTATGCTTGGCTCTTTTACAGTGTTGATCATGTCTGATTTAACATGCCAGGCTACATTAACAGCTCAGAGAAACCCAAATGGCCACGCAAGTCCTGCAAAAAAGCGGTTGGGCTGCTTTGCTGCTGTTACACACTGCATTCCCCATCCTCATTGTCACTAAATCCAACCCAAGAAGCGCTTCTAGGGGGAGACCATTAGCCACCAAACATCACAGCAGCCCACAAAGCTGTTACTTTCTGCCAGCTGACCAGCAGCTCTAAAATGTGCAGAGCTTGTAAGGTTTCTGGGCATCTCTCCTCCCCCCAATTAGTCATACCAGTGACTTCTCTGTCTGAAGAATTAGGGAGGGCGAGGGGTGAAAATCAGCTTTTCCCCTGGCTTCCAATTTAATGAAAGGCTTAAAAGTTCACTGAATTCAGAGAATGTAACCTTTGGGGCTCTCATGAAGAACAATGAGAAGACTAAGACAAGCTAATGTTTCTCATAGAAGCATATCCCTTAAACCCGTTAGAAATCTCTCTCTCTCTCCTTTTTTTTCCAACCCCCTTTTTTTTTGTTTGTTTTGTGGTGGAAACTTAAACTAGAGGTAGCCCAGAGTCTTGTCAGCCTGCTCTAAGATAAAATAGTCTATTAATCAGAAATCAGATTAACAACACTTTGTTAAAGCTAATTATGTGAGGAAAGCCAACCTCTTGTTGCCTTGCCAAAACAATGGAGATATATATATATATAATTTATCTTTTTTTTTTTCCCCCCTTATTCCTTGCACCATTTTAGACCAAATGTTTTGGCAGCTTAATTAGAGGCAGGTGGTGCCATTGCCATAATTACACTGAAGTCCTCATATTTTGTCATCATGCTTAATTAGAGCTGTTGATTCAGAATGAAAGGGAAGCGCCCTGGCCAGCCAAATATTGCAGCGGTCTTTTTATGGGAAAGGCAATCCACCTTTAGATGAAAGCTGCCTGGTGGAGAGGATGCCAAGTGTTGATTTCAGGTTTGGGACAGTGCTGCCTTCTCCAGTAGGAAACAGTTAAATTAAACCGAAAGCTCTTAACTGCAAATGAAACCCAAAGCCGCTGCAGCCAGTGGCAACTTTCCCGCTGACTTAATTGGGACCAAAACCTAGCTGGCTTTACTGAGCAGGATAAGACTCATTTATCCAGGACAAATATGGGACAACTCCACAAACACAACTGAGATGAGAATTTGGCTCGTTAATCTCCCAGGAGTTGGGCTGGCTGTGGCCAGGGAAAGCAGAGCTGGATTTGGCTTGCACAGCACTCAGGATCACAGCCCTCGGCTCGCTCTGCTCTCAATGGGGATAACACTTTTCTCACGAGGCCCCATAAGATTTGTGCTCTAAAGAAACTGGTGGGTCATCTTCAGTTCAAGGGCTTAAACAGAGCCTGCAATTCGCTCACCTAAAAGTCTGAAAAAAAACCTGATAAAGCTTCAACAGCTATTACCATCTTCCCAGATCTCTCCTGCTGGAGCTGTCCTGAGACTTGCATTGCGCCAGCTGGTATGAACGGGAAATTCACGTCTGGTGCCAGCCAAATGGCTGGGCTCTCAGAGTGACAGAGCAAGTGTAGATGGTGAAGTTACAGTCTGCACATCTCTAGGAGTCAAATAACCTCTCAGCCTCAGATGGTCCTTCTGGGCTGGGGGAATTGAGCCACTCTTTTGTGTGCCATGACACAATCTGCATCACATCGCAATCGCCACTTCCACCACCCTAGACTCACCTCCATTCAGTCTCACCAGGGCAACACCACCAAGTAACACCTCTGAACACACAGCATGCACTGCAGCTGATCATGGCTGCAACAGAGCTAACAGATACCTGCATTTTCAACAGCTTTGCCATTTCTCCCATTCCTGCCATCCCATTTTTAGCACCACATGATGTATTTTATGAATGTGCTCCTTAGACTGAGCTCTGAGGGCTCTGTATAGCTCCAGTGGTAGGATCCTTCTGATCTGGATGTGGTGCTCCTAGCATTAGAGAGCTATTAATCAAAATCAGTGCTACAGAATGTAAGTAATAAAGTCCTTTAAGCACCACATTTCCCTTAAGCCTCCTCATTTATCCATGAGATCTTATACTGCCTGTTCAAAGTTAGTGACAGGACTCAATTTCCCATCTGTGCTCGCTAATTTCTTGCTGATTTTAGAGGCTTTAGACCATTCAACCCAGATAGCTCTTCTGTGGGGAACAGGCCCAAGCTGAAACATATCTCAAAGAGCAGACCAGGAAACTCACTGGGGGAAATTCCCAATCCACTGTGACTCCTTGGTCATTTAGGAAACAGGCTGAGGAAATCAGTGCCATGCTTCCCTCTGCTTCTTTGAACGTGGAGCCCACCTCCTGCTTCCACAAGAGGCAGATCAGCTGCCAACCTAAAGGATGTTTTGATTTCCCTATCTCAGGCTATTTCTGCGAGCCTGGTGCAAAGGGTGAGGGGAGGGCTCAGCTCATCAAGCAAAAAGGTCAAGGTTTTCCCAGATCATCTGAGCTCAGCTCTGCCTTAAAGAACAAGGAATAAACTCCAGCCTGATCAATGCTACATTTCATCCCATTTTTAATGCATGCAACAATTTTTAAGCCTTGTGGCTACTATTGTATTTAATGCCAATCAGCTAGCAATAACCTTGTTACAGCTGTGGCTTCGATGAAGTACTTAAGGTGTCACAAAGCCTTGTAAAGTGCAATCAACTCAACAGCCTGAGTAAAGATGCTGCAGTTTATCAGACTTCAGGGTGTTTTCTGTGTACAGAGCTGAAAGGCATTGAAAAACCTCAACCACAAATGAAGATTATGAGGTTATATTACCTTAAGGCAATTTTTTGTAACTAAAAAACCCCCCAACCAACCAACCAACCCACCCACCCACCAAAGAACTAAACCAAGTAGGTCCTGGCCCTTGTGTAAACTCTGAAGTCCAAGGGAAACAAAAAAATCACAAAAGGAATCCCTGGACTTTTAAGTTTTTGAGAACTAGAAAAAGGTTGCCTGACAGCACCTCTCTGAAACAGATGCTCAGCCAAAATTAAAAGTGATACCAAAGACTCAAGACCAAAATTGGTGCTGTTCTGTACAGAGAGAAGGGATGGGAGGCTAGAACTGAGCAGTTGTCAGAATCACAGCCTGATCTGTATTGCTGCTTTTCTGGTTTGGACAGGCTCCAAGCTCCAAATGAAAATGCTCAGCCCTCTACTACAAGGGAGTTTTAATCCACCCCAAATTTAGCAGCAGCAGCAGCAGCATCCCTTCCCCTGTGGCAGTGAGCATTTAGCAGAGCACTATTGCAGCTATTTCCCTCTTTTCCAAATCCAGTGCTACAGAGAAAAATCTCCATGTTTCATTTTTATTGTTTTCCAACTGAAGCTGCAGGGAAGCTTCCCCCCGGGAAGCCCTGCAAGCTCACTCGTTCTGCGTGCAGCTGAGCAGAGCAAAAGCACTGGGAAGATTCCAGCAGGAACAGCAATGCCCATGAAAGGCCCAGATCATGCTCCCAGACACACTGGCACGACTCCACTTGGTCAGGTGCTGTACTGAGGCCAGGCTAGCTCAGGTGCTCCCAAGCTGTTGTCCGTGAATAGAGCCCAGGCAGCCGAATGCTTCCCTCTCTATGTGCACACAGCTGAATGCCTACAGTCAGGAGCAGGGATGGTGGTGAATGGGTAAAGTGAGCTTTGGGAATACTAGAGCTGTAAGAAGAGTGCAACTCCTTTAATTCCTTTTGAGAGGAAAAAGGTAAGATGGGTGCTGTGCACAGTTGCAGCTGGATGGCACATTCCTCACCAGAGCATTTTGCTTGCTTTAGTTACCCAGACTGGTTCTATACAAATTGAAGGCATCTCCTGGAGGTTGAAGGACTGCAGGCACAACACAGGATTTGGCTGTGGGTTTTAAGATGGTCTTTACAGACAGCTTTGTAACAGGTTAAAGCTGCTCCACATAAACCTCTCAGCTTGTTTGGACAATGGTACCTTTGAGGTATTGAAGCTTTGCCTGTGACTAATGGAGAATCCAACCCCTCCTGAGACTGATCAGCCCATCTGGGATGCTCCATTTCTGCATTCTCACATGAGGAACTTCCCAGAGAAAAGTAATTTTTGCTCAGCACAATCATGGAAGCCCAGCCAGCAACAGGGTTGATTTTCCCCAGGGAAGAGTCAGAAGCAAAAGCAAACACTTTGCTTAGCTCTCTGTCCATTGGAGTTTGGAACATGGTACTCCTGAAAAGCCCAAACTCATACATCAGTGAAAGCTACTTGAGGCAGATTCTAAATCCACACATTTAAATGAGAAAGATTCCAATGAAGAGACCAATTTTGGACCCAAACCCTTTCTCTTTCCTGGGTTTGGGATTTCCTGGTTTAACCAAATCAACATCCTACGGCAGGAAACATCATCCTCCCTGGGAGGAGATGTTAAGACCCTCCCTGAGACAGGTGCAGGTCACCTTCCCAGCAGGTCCCTTAGGCATTGGTACAAGAGATCTGGTCTTTCCCTGATGCATGAAGCTTTACCAGGTACAATATATTACAGGTCAAGAGAAGTCATCTCAGTAGTCTGGCACTGCATTCATACACCTCTTGCCCTCTATGTACCAGGTCTCCTGAGCTCCAGCTAAGCTTAGCCCCATAGCCTTCAGCCCCTGGCTGAGCCACGCTGGAGGAGAACCTGTCCCCCTCTTACACTCCTTGCAACCGATTTCTAGTTTCAATTTCAGCAACTCCTGCAATGCTTTGCAAACTGTGTGTTTTCCCCTGGCCATTATGGTACTGTGTAAGGCTGGGTGGAAAGTGTTTTTATCTGAAAACCACTCAAAGCAAAATGATCCCTGTCAGTTTTATTCACTCCATGGTTTATAGGAAGAGTGAGTACAAAGCCTGTGTGGCTCTGGCAATTCTTTTTTCCTCCCTTACTAGAGCTGGAAGAAAATTGATCGTTGCCACTACGCAGACAAGCTGTGGGCATAATAACTTGGGTTGTAATACCTTTGATGCTATGGAAGAGATATCCTATGACTTACTGTAATAATCTTATCAATAGTAGTCACCCTTTGATCATGCACTATTGACTTTTATGCTGGCTGATTCACACCCCAAACAAGTAACAATAAAGAGGGCTTAGTTCAGCACATATTTCCTTTATGAAGGCTTTGTCACAGTGGTGGCTGTTTGTTCACTGTTACCCAACACTGGTGCCACTAGGACTTGGGGGAGGATGTAGCAGCCATTTCCTCTTCTGTTGCAACCTGTTGCCTCCAAGGAATGAATGCCAGCTGAAGCAGTTGCAGGGTGCATGCTTTTGGTTAACAGTAAAAGGGATTTCTGATCACTTCACCGTGAGGGTGGTGAGAGACTGGCGCAGGTTGCCCAGGGAGGTGGTGGAAGCCTCATCCCTGGAGGTTTTAAAGGCCAGACTGGACATGGCTCTGGGCAGCCTGATCTAGTATGAGGAGTCCCTGCCCATAGCAGGGGGGTTGGAACTAGATGATCCTTGAGGTGCTTTCCAACCCTAACAATTCTATGATTCTATGCTGCTATCAGTGCTGATTAAATGGCCACAGAAGTTGTCAGACCTCCATGGCCTGCTCAGTCCTGGTGTTTCCCTGCGCTGCTTAGGTGAAAATACTTAGTGGTCCATTTGGGCTTTTTTCCCCCCTATCCTGCTGCTATCCTGGTCCAGTGTTCCTTGGCACGGGTAGTACAAATTCACAGGACAAAAGTGCCCAAAGGAGAGGAGGAACTCGGAGGTGGCAGCCTGTCAGGTAACTAGCACAGACCCGGCCATGCCAGCACGAGCTCCTTTCCACAACAAGCTGATGAGGGAAGATGGGAAAGCTTCAGAGCTTTCCAAGTTTGCTGAGCAAGGCTGTTACTCAGCAGCCCCATCAGATTTCAGGGTATGGACACCAGTTCCACAGCCACAAGCTTGAGGAAGCGTAGTGTCACTCCTGACAGGCCCTGCAGTCGTGGATGGGAGAAGCTCAGCGTCCCATTAGCAGTCCCCCAAGCCCTGCCTCTGCCTTTTTAATACTTTGAAGCTTTCAGCTGTACTTCAAAGGCTTTGACCCTGCAATCCTTAATCAAGGAAATCAAAAGGAATTTTACTAGATCAAATCAAAAGCAGATTTACAAGATTAAAGACTGTGGAATCAGGAATTCAGGTTGAAAAGGAGAAACTCTGAAGTTCTCAATGTACAATAGAGAAAGAGTTTTCCTTATAACAGTCTGAGCTGGGGATTTCCAAGTAGGTGTGATGCAGGAAGGCACCCAGGTCCCACTGAAATTCCTGGGGGCCTGGCACCTAATTGCATTAGGGCACTTTTAAACATCTCAGTCATGCTTATTAATTGTCTGTGACAAAATTTAAGTGATATATTTGCCCTTCTGTTTTACAAGGCAATAACCCAATTAATGTGTGGATAAACTAGGAGGCCAAAGGGAATTGGATTATGTCGGAGGAAAACAGAGGAGCAATTAAAGAATCACTATTGTAGGAGAGATTGAATTAACATAGTAATGAAAGCATTCCTCCCTGTTTGGGAAATGGGAGCTAGGGCTCCCTTTTTGTGCCTGGGGATTATAAGCAATGAGAGCCCCTTGTGATACTCCACTGGTTGACATCACAGCCATCGTTTCGTTGCACAGGAGGTGGCTGATCAGGGAGGCTGAAAAGGTAGGGAATTAAAGTGTGAAGTTTGATGCACCTCTTTCTGCCCCAAAGCTCCACCTTCCTGCCAGTCTCAGCCTTCCTCTCACATCCACACCCAGGGGCTGCTGCTCTCCTGCCTCCAAACAGTGCTTCAGGTTTGAGTCCAAGGGAGTGTTTTAATTAACAGGGAACAACTTCTACCTGGAGCAATCTCATTAAACGTTGGCCATGATTTGCCCTCAAAATTAAAATGATGCCTCTAGGAACATGTAAGATTGTCTTACAAACCCAGGGGAAACTACAGCCAGAAACTGAAATGCCTTTGAGTAGCACAACTGCCTTATTTTGCCCAGACTGCCAAGCCCATGGGAGAACTGGAGCTCTAGTCAATGGGCCTGCTTGGCTTTGCTAAGTATCACAGTCATGAGTGGAAAGGAGGAAAAAAAGGTTATTACTAGTTTATGGCCTCTGTTCCCCCATTGTGCAAGTGCCAGGGTCTATCTGCTAGCTCAGGCAGTAATATTGGTGTGCACAACAGTGGAAAATGAATTATTACTTGGTGTAACAGAATGGCTTCTGAAATCATGACGATAATGCTTAATCATGGACTTTGCAGACTGCGTTCCCCAGAGTCATAAGGATGCAAAACAGTGCTGGAAATACATTAGCAAGAGAAAGAAGTTGTTCCACCCCTCTTCCAGCTTTCTTGAAACACTGCTTTGTGCATTGTCTTTCTTGGGGATGTGAGCTTAGTCCTGGGAATATTTAACAAACTGACAAGCTGAGGAGTTTTGCCAATGAATAGGCTTGCACATCTAAGCCTGGGCTTGGGTTTGTTTTAATTGAGGATTTGGATAAAGCCATTTTCAGTGGTGTGCTAAGAAGCACTTGCTCGCAGAACAACCTTGGCTGTTGTGTTGCTCAGCTGGAAAAGTAGTAGCAGAAAATTACTACTCCTAATCCACATGTTGGTGTTAGCAACACTTACAGCAGGCACAGGGAGTCTGGCTGAGATCATGTGTGAACAAACTGGTGATACGGGGGGTTGGTGCTGTGCTTGCTTGGTTGGCTGTTTTAAGATGGAGAATGTGTTCTGGTGACAAGGGGGCAATTTTCAAACCAGGGCACCTGTAAGCCTGACTTGGGAACCCCAACTTCTCAGTGCCCAGGCTCAATTTAGCACATCAAAGGCAGTTTTATGGAGTTGCCAACATGATTTAGAGGCATCAGCACTAATACAGGCATTTCTAATTTGCAGGTGACCAGCCTCTTTGGGGTATGTGACAGATTGGTCCCTATGTCTAAAAGTTATGTTTTACCTCAATGAGAATGTAAGGTGGGAAAACTCTGTGAAGTCTACAAGTCAGGCTGGGTGATTTAAATAGCTTAATTCAGTCCTTAGAATGGAAGTGTGGATTTTCAAGGCCAGCAACACTAATCCATACCAGGCTGTTGTTTAATTCTCCAGATTTCTGGAAATCTGCCTGTCAAGGTACATGCCAGCCAAGTAATCAGGGTTTTGCAGAGTTCAGTTGAGAGCTCAGGGTATCAGAAGCCTCCTTTGACTAGCTGGAGGTGGCAGGGTGGTAGCAATGGGCTGTGTTCACACCAGCTGCAATGGGAGAGGAACCCCGTTCAGTCCCTGTGTCTGCTGCATCTCCATATCCTGGCAGGGCTTCAGTGGCATTAGCTCCATCTGTCCTAGCACTTGTACAAGGAAACCTCAAAATGCAAACAAGAGTAGAACTGGGGCAAATTTCTTGCTTAAAATCCAAGCCAAAATCAGAACTAGATCTGAGTAATACTAAAAGCCCAAGGCAAACATTCCCAAGTCCCTTCTACCAAGCATGATGCATCTGTAAACAGACTTTCCCCATCTGCATGCTGTTATGAAATGAAACATGGGCTTCTCAGAATCCCAGAGGCCTCCACTGAAAGAATGGCTAAGTCTGTGCTTCACAAATATTTTCAAGTCCCCTTCAGTGATAAACTCTTAAACCTATCCTCCTAATCCACAGTGATTAACAGCAAAAGTGTCTTTAATCACATGTAATCTAATTGAATGCTTTTGATCTGCATGCCTGTGACTCATGAAACACACTGGCCCTGCACATAGATGAGTTTTGCAGAAATAAGGTTGCCTTACCACCCTTCCAGAAAGTCAGGTTAGCTCTGCTCCCAGTGCAGGGTATCTGCTCCACAGATCAGCCTCTTAGCTTGTCATGATCTCACCAAATCTGAGACACCTCACAGCAACCAAACCTTTCTGGGTAACTCTGCTTCCCAGGGCAGGCAACAAGAGCTGAGATGCCAGCATCCAGCTCAGGAGTCCTGCTCAGTTCCTTGCTTCTGCTCTGACATTCATCAAGCCCTGTGCTGAACCAACACTGTAGCAATTCAGCACAAAGAAACCAAAACAAACCCCAAACCAAAACAAACACATGCAAACCAAACAAGCAAAACTGAAACAAACAAAACCCAAACTACAACCCAAACCAGGCAAACAAACAAACCCCCCAAACACCACATCCTTTTGGTTTTGTAAGGTCAATTTTCTGCTGTATTCAGCTCCATACCAGGCCCAAGAAGCTCCAGCTCCAACATAGCACAAGTAGGGAAAGCAGGAGGGAAGAGGCCAAGCAGCCCTGTCCTATTTGTCACAGTCCTTTCATATGTGGCAAGCACAAAAGAAATCTCAGTCACTGTATTTGTGCCAATCTTGGTAATCAGACATTAATTGCTTCTCATTGGAGATGGGCAGCAGTGAAAACTTGCAGCCAGTGTCTGTCCTCACCCCTACAGTTACTGTGATATGCCAACTGCAGGCTTCCTTCATATGCTCTGCTTCATCCCAGGATGGTGTCCTGTGGAGCCTGGCTGTGTGCTCCTCGAGATAGATGTGGCCTGAACTCCCTCTCTACCCAAGCCAGCCAAGCACCAGGACAGAGACATTGCTCTTGCGTTGGAGCTGGCTTTGCCCTTCTTGTTGAAAGCGGATTAGATCCCACAGGTGAGAACCCTTTAGTAGACTGCAGGCTATTAACAAAAGCCATCCCTGAAGGTGGCTAACCAGAGCTGAGCAATGGCTGCTGAGCAATAAATATGGAAGCTGATTAATCCTTGAGGCAAAGAGAAGCCTTTTTCATGCCCAGTGTCCTCGCCGAGATGGGATGGATCACCAGCTGCAAACTAGATATTGAACACTTCATCCTGCTTTTAGCCAATCCCAGCCCCTACAAATGCATCCATTCTTCCTAAATATCCATCAAATTCTGGATCCAGTTGCTGCAGCGAGACCACTACCAGTGCAATTAGCCTGGGCACATACATGCACACCAGGTTGGGTGTCTCACTGCAGACATGAAAGACCGACGCTCACGGAAGCAGCCAAACAAATTTTCTGGCTCATTTGATTTTAAAGTGTGTAACAGGAAGATCTGAAAGGACATTTATTTTTCCTCAAATTGAAGTGCTTTTAATCTTCCTTGGAGAGGAAGTTTCTTCAGATTCCTTCCTCACTTTCTTCTCTGCCTGCCCTCTAACAGCAGCCCCTCTGCTATTTTAACAAGCTCTCAGTCTCTTAACACTTCAGTGCGTTCAAACACTTCTTAACAAGTTCCAAGGGAGGAAAGAGAAAGGAAGAAAAGTCATTACTTTCAACCCATTTCCTAGTCAAGCTCTTGCACTTCAACTGCACTTAAGATGAAATTCATTAGCAAATTATAGGTAAAAGATTCAGAGCATGTGTCAAAGCAGCTTTCTCTGAGATGCTTTCCTGCAGTCTGGTTATTGAATGGCTGAGGGGAAAAAGGAGAATCCACAAGAATATGAACATTTGCCCTTCAAAAACACCTCTGAAAGAGCTATTCATCTAAACAGGGACATATGGTCCTTAAATGGTTAATATCAATAATTCAGTAGTGCTGGAGTGATGCCAGCATTATATTTCATTTTTGAGCTAGAGCTTTGCTTTTGTTTTCAGAGCTTTAAGCCAGTCAGCATATGACTGAGAGCACGTTAACAAAACAAGACAAAGATTGTTCTGTTGGTAAGGCTTTACTAATTTTCAGGAGCTGTAAGGTCAAATCAGCTTCTGCTCTGGAGTACATGTGGGACCCTGAGGAAGTTAGTTTGCTCGCAAAGGCACATTTTCTCCATCTTTTCTCTTAGACAATAAATAGAGCTCAATAATAAGCTTTGGTTTCAGCAAAACCCCCAAGAATGTGTTCAGAGAAGGGCCACAAGGATGATTAGAAGAGGCTGGAGCTCCTTTCCTATGAGGACAGACTGAGGGAGTTGGGGTTGTTCAGTCTGGAAAAGATAAGACTCCAAGGAGACCTAACTGTGGCCTTCCAGTATCTGAAGGGGGCTACAAGAAAGCTGGGGAGGGACTTTTTAGGCTGTCTGGGAGTGATAGGACTGAGGGGAATGGAGCAAAAACACCCTAGAAACAGGTAGATTCAGATTGGATGTCAGGAAGAAGTTCTTCCTCATGAGGGTGGTGAGAGACTGGCACAGGTTGCCCAGAGAGGTGGTGGAAGCCTCATCCCTGGAGGTTTTGAAGGCCAGCTGGATATGTCTCTGGGCAACCTGATCTAGTGTGAGGTGCCCCTGCCTATGGCAGTGGGGTTGGAACTGGATGGTCCTTGATGTCCCTTCCAACCCTAACAATTCTATGTTTCTATCATTTTTGGCCAAGACCCTCCAAAGCCTGTTCATGGAACTGAAACCCCGCAGCCTTCATTCAGTTTGTGTGGGATGTTGGAACAGCTGGAGCTTCTAGGAAAGCAGGAAAGAGTGGCCCTTCAGACATGCATGTGCTTGGTCAGAAATCTGGGAAGTCAGGTGATTTCCACCAAGCCACTCGGGTCTGACAACTGGAAAATTCCCAGCCACCTTCCCTGGGAGTCTTGCCTGCAAGCTGCAACTAGAAGTTTCCTCAGAACACAGATGAGCTCTAATTACCCAAATACATAGGTACTAGCAGCAGAAGATACTTGCCATTAGCTGCTACCTCCACGTACTAAATGACAGCATGTGCCTAATGAGGGACAACTCTTTTAACATGCAAGATTTGTGTTGGGGAATTAGGAGGAACCTTTCTGACGAGAGCCGCTCGCAAAGGTCTCATTTACACTCAGAGCTGCTGCTTCCTGTAGTAATTGGAGGGAGAAGAGGCACAGCACAGGTAAGCTGATCCGCTCCCCCAGGGGCCTCTGCACACAGCATCTGCCAGATCAAAGTGGAGCCATGCACAGAGGCCGAGGGGAGAGCTTGGCCCCTGGCACTTTGCAGGGAAATACGCCAGAGCATGCCCTGTGTTTAGTCAGGACCCGGCACGTTATCTTTGATGTGTGATAACAGAGAGGCAGGCAAAAGCAAAGGGGAGACCTAACAAGTCATAGCATAGGTGGGAAAGGCAGTTACAAGCCCAGGGTGAGCAGAATGCAACAACATCCGTGCTTTTTTAAGAGAACCCAGGTATACCTCAGTCATTAAATGATCCAGGCAAAAGTAGAGAAGCAGACGATCCAGAGAGCTGCCGGTAGTTAAGCTCAGAGGTAAGGTGAGTGACCTGAGAAGGAATACAGCTGTGGCTGGTGCAGAGGATCAGGAGGAGTTGGCTGAACTACAGACAGAAACCCCACTTCATACATGCTGAGGGAGAGCCCTTGGCACAGCAGCTCCTTGAAGCCACATTCAGACAGGTGTAACTCATCACTGACCACACTGCAGACCTCAAGACACCTGAATGTTTTCTGTCCCACTGATGTTTGCAGCATCAGAGGCAAACTGGAAGTGAGCAATGTACTTATCATACATTTAGTATATTTGCATCCTTTTAAGCTTTCTCCCTCATGACACAGATCTGCCAAGCCACTTCGATTTTGGAGGCAGTTTATTTTTGGAAATGACAGAAAATGCACAGCCTGAGCCTCACCAACATCAACACTGCAAATCACACCTGAGCTTTGGAGTTTTCAAGCAGCCCTGTGCAGCCCTGTCTTCTCTTTCAGCCCAGTTTCATACCCCTTTGTCCTACTCAGGCATTAGCTTGAAGACAAGAAGCAGCTTGGCCTGATGTGACTGGTTTTACATTTGTAGGATGCCTTCAGCAAGCTTTTGTTCATCTTTGACTTTACAAGGAAGCAAGCTGCTTGTGAAGAGCCTTACTTCCTAAGTGAATTGTTTTCTGCTTCTCTTAAAGACATGATTGATTTGCTGGTCAGAAAAAAATATGACCAGGGAGTGCATTTGTTAACAGCTGTGAATCATTAGCCTTCAGCAAGTGACCAAATGTTGGTTTAACCTTCTTAATCCTACAAATACCACCAGCAGGTCAGGCAGTTTTGGCAGTCAGCATAACCTCCAGGAGAGGAAGGAAGGAGCAAAAAGAGTTGACAAGGTGGATGGTGAATAGCGGCATCAGATCATCTCTGCCTTAGATACTGAGAACCTCCTGGTGCAAAGGGAATTGCCACTTAGATTGGTTGCCTTTCCCTTCCCCCCTCCCCCCCCCCCCCCCCCCCTTTAAATGATTGTATTATGACAAATTTCCATTTCAGAACTCAAAAGTTCTCTCACACAGAACTTACAGTCCTAGAAGACAACTTTACATAAGGATAAAGCTAATTATATCCTTGTCCAATTAGCTTTTAAAGCTCAGCCTTAAAACCACAGAATAAATTTGTTTGAAAGGGGGGGAGGAAGAAGATGATTTTTTTCTTTCCAACAACAAGATGTCTATCATGCAGCTTTAACCAACTTCACACAAGAGCATGCCAACACTTCTCTGAGCCATATGTGGATTTCTGTTGTCAGTTAAAAAACCTCCAAAAAAAGCTGGAACACCCCATGCAGGAACTACTGAACAAAGCTGTTTATATTCTAGACATAAACAGAAAAAAATTTGGATGATTCTTTGCATTTCATCATTATGACCAACTTAAGGCACTTTCAAGCACACTGGAGTTTGTATTGTTCAAAACCCATCAAGTTTTATGACTGCAAACAGACCTTGAATCTCATATGGTCTTTTGAGCCAGAACAGCTGCAGCTGACTACAGAACCAATGCTCTGCAAGCCAAGAGCTGTCTTTTTGTGTTGTCATTATACAGTGCCTCTCACCAGAAGGTTGTCATAGAATCATAGAATTGTTAGGGTTGGAAGGGACCTCAAGGCTCAGCCAGTTCCAACCCCACTGCCATGGGCAAGGACACCTCACACTGCAGCAGGTTGCTCACAGCCACATCCAGCCTGGCCTTCAAAACCTCCAGGGATGAGGCTTCCACCACCTCCTTGGGCAACCTGTGCCAGTCTCTCACCACCCTCATGGATAAGAACTTCTTCCTGACATCCAATCTGAATCTCCCCATTTCTAGTTTTGCTCCATTCCCCTCAGCCCTATCGCTCCCTGACACCCTCAAAAGTCCCTCCCCAGCTTTCTTGTAGCCCCCTGCAGACACTGGAAGGCCACAATTAAGTCTCCTTGGAGCCTTCTCTTCTCCAGACTGAACAGCCCCAACTCTCTCTGTCTGTAACTCTTCTGATGCCCTTTAGGATCAACCAGGCACAGGACTGAGCAGCCCTGTTGTCCACTGAAGCAAGTTCTCCTGACTCTTGTGCCCTAAGAAGAGCTGATTCAAACTTGCTATCAGAGAAAACTCCTGAGGGCAAGAAGCTGCAGGATGTCAGTTCCTTGAGGAAGGGATCCTTCATAAACACGAGAGCAAGGTCCAGCACCACAGCTCACTCTCACTGAGGGCCAAAAGCCACAATCCAGCTACTTTGGCTGGTGCAGCCCTTGAAATCTCTCTGGAATTCCCCAGGCACTGCTCTAGCTTTGGAGCAGGATGAGCCTGAGCAGCTTGTCTATACTCAACCTAAGACCCTGCACACAGCCTCCTCAGCAGGGATAGAGCCATCTCAGCTGTCATTCAGGTCCACCAAGAGCAGCAAACTGGAAAAAAACAAAACTCTTTTTCTTTCCACAGCTCATCCTCTGTGCTTGTGTTTTCCTGAGACAGCTCAGCTAATCTATAGGAGGCCACAGGGTGCACCCAGAGTGCTGGTGGAGGCAGCACATGCAGTCAAAATCCTGGCAGCATTAGACACTGCTGAGCTTTACAAGCACAAGGTTTTACAGCAAATGGTGGCTCCTTAGCAGCCACTTGCCTGTGTCACTGCTCACCTCAGATTTTGGGGCACAGTTCTGCTGGAGCAGACAGGTCTGAGGTTAACCTGAGCTGTTGAAGATCTCAGCTTGTGATTTGTAAAATAAGAGTACTGGGATTGGTGTGCTGGGCAATACCTGGCTCTGCCAACAGTGGTTTCCCTCTTCCCTGTTCTAACTGTGCCCTGTGGTTTTTGGGGGTGTGAATGAGTGTTCTCTGTGCTGGGCAGGGGCTAATACCTCAGTTCTGGTCCCAGCTACAGAAAGGACCACTCCTAGTTAGCAACTTGGGCTGAGCCTAATGCTCTGAGATGCTTCTGGAACGCAGATGTTTTCAAAACAGGAGCACCTGAGAGGTCAGTGCCAAGTCTGCCTTTGTTGATCATACAAATTTCTCCCTCTGCCACAGACCTGCCCTTCCTCCAGGGTGCAGCTCAGTGCTTTACCACAAGACTGCCCTCCCTCCCTCCCTTCCTCTCCATGGCTTCTCCTCCCTCCTCAGAAATGCAGCTGCTAAGGGATTTCCAGCTCAGTGTGGACTGCGCGCATCCTAGGCACGTGTGAAAGGCTAGCCACAGGGGTTGCACTACACAGTGGATGCTGCAGTGGAAAGTTAAGAGTCACTGTTCCAAGTTCCACTCTGGAATGATTAAAATTAATTTGTTGATTTTTTTTTTCCCCCCAAGAATTTGGGGAAAAAGGGAATACCCTTTTTATCAAAAGCTCCTAAAGTGCAAATCTCTGACTCATTGCTGGTTTGGAGAATGAGAGTTATGAGTTGACAAACAGTCTATTCACCATCTGAGAGAGCTTGTCACAACACACATAAATTAACCCTCCCCCCACCCCAAGTATAGTTAATAAAAAAGAGGATTTTTGCTTTTCTTCTACTGCAGCCCCATGGAGAATTATCTTCTTTGCAGAGCTTCTTGTGATGTATTGCTGCTCAATCATGCATACACCTTTGAAACGGCATCACAAGTTCTTCCTGACAGAAAGGAATGTGTTCCTACTCCAAGGTTACCTTTGTTCAAAACATACAATAGAAACTAGATGCTAATGAGAAAATAAATGCACAGAGCAGCCTTTGGAAGAGGCAGTGCCGAGGCTCTCACCTTGCCTGAAGCAATAAATTCCTGGCCAGCACAGACTGTATTTTGAAAATTTATCCCCTCACAGGCTAACAAGCATTGATTATACATTTTTCTTTGAGTAATTGCCAATATCATTAATATGTTCAGAAGTCTACTTAAAAAGAAAACAGATGCTGAACGCCCCTACAGAGGTGAATCTGTATGAAGAACAAAGACTAGGAATTTCTGCCAGAGGAGAATCCTGACAAGTCCCCAACTTCAGTTAACTGGGACAAGATCAGTAAAGGAACGAGATTGTCACTGAGGTTATGAGCAGTGAGAGATCAGGGAGAAGTGCTTAGAGCCCCCAGCTGGGCCAGCAGTCACCCTCACGTGGGACCCAAGCACCCTCAGTGGCCCCAGCCAGCAGCAGCACCTGTTCATGGAGAAGTGAGTTCAGAAGCTCTGCAAGTGCTTCCAAACCAGGAGCTGGCCTGGCTCCCACTGCTCCTTCATCTCCCAGTTGAAGTGGGTTTTGTTTTCCTGATTTATGCCCAGTTAGCCTACTGAAAAATTATTCTGGGGCTTCCTTTCCCTTCATTTGGTACAGAACAGGCAGAATAAAAATCCCTCCTTCAGCATCGTTCCTGCAATTTAGTGACAATCCTTGACCAGGAGCGTTTAGCACTTATGTCAGCACAGCCTTCCACTGAAAAATAAGCCAAGGGCAGGGCACAGCAGTGGCTCAATTCCCAGCTGCCCCCAGGAGCACTGCAGGAAAAGAAGTGAGTAAGGAGAAGAAAGCACATTTATTTTCTCACTGCATTTCAGTGATGCTCCCTGGTCTCTCTACCTGTACACCAGAGCCACATGCCTCATTGCGGCTGTCAAACAACTGACTTTTAAGAAGTAGGAAAGATACTAATTAGAACACTGCATCAAGCAGGCTCCTCTCCTCTGGGAAAATTAAATCTTTCCCAGGGGAAGGGCTTGCCTGGCCTTCTGCAGGAAATTCTGAAGGTGCCCTTGGGTGAGACAGGCTCAAAAGCAGAGTCTGCATAAGCCCAACTCCGTAACTCTCTCTTCCACTCTCATCAGAGGGGCCCTTTCTCAGCCCTTCACATCCCCTGCCCTCCTCACCAGGGTTTGTAGAATCAAAATGAGACCTGGATTACATTTGTCACACCTACCTATGTCATATTTCTCACTCTGCCACTGCATGTTGGAGCCAAGATGCTGAAATCCTATCTCAAAGAGGCAGCAGGAAGGGAAAAAGCTCTGGATAAGGAATGATACAGTTCCGTCCCCCCCCCCCCCCCCCAACATTAGAGATAAGAAATAAGCTGCTCATTTATTGATTGCCACCACTGTAACAATGCTAAACCTCTTTCCTTTCTGAATATCATCCTTAAACATGTCCTGAACAATTAACTGGTGTAAAAGAAAAAAAGAGAGAGAGAGTGAACAAAATAGCCAGAGCCCAATGGAGATAAGAGAAATCTCTTTGTGGAGGAGCAGCCTTAAGAAATCGAGGGCACATTAGATATATATCACTCTCATTCTTGATTTAAGATGGAGGGTAATTATTTTAATGGGGAACTTTCAATCACTGCTCACCCTACAGAGCTTCCCCACAGATTTCAGCCTGAGTAATGCAGTAATGACAGCATTACCACTTGTAATAGAAAGAATCATTACAGCATCATTACCAAGGAATTGCTCTTGCAATTAGTAATAATTCCCACATTTGCAGTCAAATAAGTAACAGGTTCCCCATTAATTTCATTTTCCCTGTAAGGTCAGGGTAAGCAACTCTTCTTATCACTGCGTTGCAGCACACCTGTCTGCTGCTTTGTCTGAACAGTTCCAAGCCCTCTGCTTTCAAGGAGTCCACTCAGATAATTTCACAAGGATCTGACTACATGATCTGGCAGGTTACTTGGCAGGTAAAAAAAAAATTCAAATTCCTCATGTTTGACCTGGTTCTAGAATGGTCTCTAAATGGAAATCACCCCTTCAGATGAGTTTACAACAGGAGAAGAATGATGACTGAGGACAGTGTAAAACACTACTCTGTGCATATCCAGTTGCTTCTAATAGCTCCAACTACCCCTGGTAAGCAGTGCCCCACACGACTGTAGCTGTGTGAGTACTGGGACTACATTCCCATTCACAGGGGTTTGGATCCAAAGCCCTGCTCACCTCACAAGAAGAGAAGCCCCAATTCAGATTTCAGGCCCACACAGTATATGGGAAGGGTTTTTCTTTGCTTGTTCTGAGCACATATTCTCCTCTGGGGAGGAGCAGGTAGGGAGATTTCCATTCCATTTTATCAGCCCTTCCATTATGGCCTGCTCCTTCAGATGGGATCAAGGAAGAGTTGAGACCTGCAGCTTTATAATACGTGCATGAAATATTCTGTGTCACCATAAACCACACTGAGGATCTGGAGTATATCCTTTGAGTCAGGACATAGAATACATAGAATAAACCAGGTTGGAAGAGACCTTCAAAATCATCATGTCCAACCCATCAACCAATCCAACACCACCTAAACAACTAACCCATGGCACCAAGCACCCCATCAAGTCTCCTCCTGAACACCTCCAATGATGGTGACTCCACCACCTCCCCAGGCAGCCCATTCCAATGGGCAATCACTCTCTCTGTATAGAACTTCTTCCTAACATCCAACATAAACCTCCCCTGGTGCAGCCTGAGACTGTGTCCTCTTGTTCTGGTACTGGCTACCTGGGAGAAGAGACCAACATCCTCCTGTCTACAACCTCCCTTCAGGTAGTTGTAGAGAGTAATAAGGTCACCCCTGAGTCTCCTCTTCTCCCTCTTACCAACAGAGCAAGAAGACAAAGCAGTGCAGAGGAAGGACGAAGGTTCTCCCTGGGAGGACACTGGCAGAGGTTAACTTACAGAAATATTCTAACACTCTCTGGTTGTTTATCCTGGGCAAAAGTTTGGCAACTCACTCAGCTATTTTTGTCATGCTCCGTTGTCCCGCACCACGCCGGCCCACATCCAGCCCTGCTGAAGGACTGGCTGCAGAATTCACAACACTGGGCTCCCTGTGTGCTGCAACTGTCCCAAATTCTTCAGCCAGTCACCCTCCCACTGCAGGCATCAGGGAACCAGGAATGCCACAGCACTCATCTGCACCCTGTTCCTCTTGGCTGACTGTGATGAGCAGCTTTTGTCCGTGGCAGCATGTGGTAGTTTTAGGCTATGCCTTTAGAACTTTTCCACAGATCTTGAGCAGAAAGCAGCAAAGTGTGAATAAATCACTATGGGGTGTAAAAAAGGAAAACAAAGATAATTCTCAACAATCCCACTGGGGAGATAAGGAACTGAAATTGGTTGTACAAAAGCAATCCTTCTTCTTCTTTGCTCTGGGGAGAGATACTAACTTGCTTGTGCTTGACCTTGGCTGCATTGTTTTGGTATTAGCTTCTCTGCTCCTTTCTCTTGTCCCTTCTTTTGTACAGGGGGATCAGGGGGAGGCAGGGAAGGCAAAGGTAGTAGCTTCCCCTGGTCTTTGACCAGGGGGACCCCTTGTGCTGTTTGTTAATTGTAAATACCTGTAAATATTGTAAACCCTGGATATTTTATACGTATTCACTGCATTCCGTTGTAGATTGTAGTTTGCTTGTAAATACAGCTTCCATTTGCTTCCAACCCAATTGGTCTGGCAATGTTAATGTTGGGGGGGAGGGGAGTGTGTGGGAATTTCAATCCACCACACAGAACTAAGGAGAAAGTGCTGAGCACAGCACTCCAGTCAAGACCATGGCTCCTTCATACAGTACCTAAGCAGGAGCTGAAAACTCTTCACTTCGGTAAGGCCACTGAATTTCTGTAACCCTTTAGTGAGTTCTAAGAGCACAGAGAGAACAAAACAGCCAACCTCACGACACAGCCTTTGTAGTACATTAGGTAGATGTGGCAATCTTATGTTTAATTCTACCACATTCTCCCTCATCCCCCAGCTTAGCTCCTTGCAGAAGCCCTCTTCAGTGAGATCTCCCAGCTGCTTTATATGAAAGCTGATGAATACCTCCACTGTTCCTACACAACTCGAAGGCATATAGTTTCTTAGCAGATCAGACATGCAATACACAGAGGAAAACCCTGTAAAAGAGTACAAGATACAGTAAGCAGTACTTGGGTTACTATCAATAATTAAACAGAAGCCATTGGATGGTAAATCTGCCGACATTCCTCATGCAGATTTTCCCCACTTGGCTGATGTTACACAGGCTCTTTATTTCAGCTGCCTTTCCCTGAGGACTGCAGAGGATCTCTTGAGCCATCACACTGCTGCTATCACGTGCTCCCCTATCATGAAATAACCAACCAAATGCCAGCATTGGGCTCTTACAGGTGCCTTGCCTATATTATATTTACTGTGAGCCTTTTCCAGATCCCTGCAGCTCTCATACTCGGAAGCCTCATCACACTCAAACTCAATTTATTCTCAGCTAGACCAAAAATGCTCCATTCTAGTTCCCAGCATAGAAGCAGCATAGCTGTTGTGGTCTAAGACTAAAAGAAGAGCAAAGCCTGCAGGGAAAGGCAATATCTTTTATTAAATCAATTTATACAACAAGAAAGCACTGAGCAAGCTTACAGATGCACAGGCCAAGTACAGAGCTCTGCTCTTTATTCCCTTTGTATTCCGAGCCAGCAATCACATTCTCTCCTCAGACTGTATTCTGTGAAGCAATAAAAACCAAGCTGTCTGTCCTTCTAGAGCCTCAAGCTCCTCAGGATCAGAGATTCCTTGTTCCTCATGGCAAGACCGTCAGCCATAGCATACCTCTGCTAGCCTGGGATGTGTTCTGCCGCTCTGCTCTTTCAACCGGTGTCCAAGAGGCAGCCCAGGGCCCACCAGAAGAATTCTGCCTGAAGGAACCAGAATTTCAAGCATCCTCTGGTGAACCTTTCCCCTCCACTCCCCCCCTTTTATTTTCACAGTCCTATCACAAAGGAAAACTATGAGATGTTTACATTAACAATTCTAATCTCAGTACCAGACACATGTTGTCTGAGCCTGGGTGATGATTTCCTTTGTTTGATACTTAAAACAACCCTAGGTGCTTTGCTTCTACTGCCTAATAGTATTCATAATTAGAGATGCACTTCTTGCCTCTCTCATTGTGGAAAAACAACATTCCCCAGCTTCAGCATTGATGACAATCAGTGGTGAAGGGCCCATCACCAAAATGATTAATGCTACGAGTAGGAATTCTGCCCCCACATCATTTGTAGGAATGAATATGCAGCGTGCTGCAGAGGAAGGTCTCCTCCTCGGATGATTCTAACTCATTGTGCTTTTGAAAGCCCCGAGGTCAGATAAGTTTTTTGCTACAAGTGAACGCAAAAGCTTTGGCATTCCTCCAACCATAGTAAAATGAAAAACACCGAGGTCTCTCCGAGCAATTTGTTCTAGCAGAGTGCTCAGGCTACGGAACTCGAGCATGATCCTGCAAGTCAGAGCACTACAAACAAAGCCCTGTATTTATAGCAGCACTCCTCCTCCCAGTGTTGTCGGTCTTTCGGCTTGCAAGCACCATACAAGGATCCAGCTCAGCTAGGAGATGTCTCTGTTTTCTATTCCTGTGCAGGGCAGGAGCATTCATGAAGACACCCTACCCAAAAATCACAGAAACTTTCAGTTTGGAAAAGAAGCTCAGGATCACTAAGCCCAACCCACAACCCTAACTCTACGAGGTTCACCCCTAAACCATATCCCCAAGCACCACATCCAAACCACCTTTAAACACATCCAGGGCTGGCGACTCCACCACCTCCCTGGGCAAACCTGGAGCCCAGGTGGAAGGAAGAAGATGGAGACTGTGCTTGGGATCAGATTTGTCTCCTCGACAGAGTCCACACCCAAGGAAGCGTGAAACAGCAACCTTTATGGTCTTTAATTATGACTCCAGAACAAGAAGTTGAGTATGCCTGACCCTAAGCCCAAGCTAATAAATCCTCTTACAAAGCAGCTGTGTTGTTTACAGCCACAGCTCCCCCATTGCTTCTCTGCTCCACGATTGCTTTGTGCAGCACCTAGCACTATGGGGGGCAGAGGGGGTAAGGAAGGTTGGAGACAGTTTGTTGGCTTATTTGTGTTGCAAGTATTTTGTTTACAGAGGCAATCACTATGCTCAGCAGACTGAGTGCTGCATGAAGATCATAAAAGGAATTTGCCATGAATTAAAAATGAACAATACTTAAAAACCCCATTTCCCTCTCCTCTCAGCAGTGTGCAGCACAGCAAGGCAACTTCTCCAAGAAAGCCTCATCACTTCTGACACATCATGAAATGCAGAGCCTGACCTGTTCAGCATTTACATACTTCACTGATCAATTAGGATGCAGCACTAAACAACAGCGCTTAGGACACGGATATTTCTCCACCTTGGCCCTCTTCGACCTCCCCACACAGTAATGAATTTTCTTCCTGCTTGCCCTGCAGAATGGATCAACCTTAATTATCCCACAAAAGACCAGGGCTGACCCAAATTTATTAGAAAATTGAGGGACTGTCACACCAAACTAAAAGTCTGATGTCACAAAGTTACCTCGTGGCACTGTTCTCCATCTCTGCAGCCAGGACTGCTCCCTCAGACTGAAATGCATGGCAGCCTTGCAGGGAATCAATGGCCTGCACTATAGGAAGTTTTCCATCCCCCCCTCTGTCTGCTGTGCATCCTCCAAAGTCAAGTTAGATCTAAAGGTCTCACTTAGAGCTGCTGAATATCCAGAAGATGAAAAACAGCTGCCACAAAGGCAACCTGATGATGTAGCCACAGGTGTGGTGCAGCCAGCCTGGGGGAATGGGAATCTGAGGACCACTGACTTGGCATTGGGAGAGTGGGGCTCCAAAAGGACCTTGGACAAGCCATTCACCCCCTCTGGAGCACAAACAGCTGAGATCTTCCTCACTAACTGCTCTGTTACAGAATCTAATCCTTTGTTAATTAAAGCTTGTGGCTACAAGGGCATTTCCACGATGCAGCTTCCACCAGTGTGAACGTGTCAGACCTAGATTGTAAAGATCTATTAAAGTATATAGGAAGGATCCAGACAAGAGAAGTTAATTAAAACCCAATCATAAATCACTGTAATTAAAAATAAAATAAATGAGAGCAGTGGCCATAATGAGAAGGCTCTGTGAATCCAGGGGAGACAGACCATGCAACTGGGTCCCAGCACAGAGAGCGCTGCCCTGCAGAGCACATCTCCCTATATGTATGTTACAATCGAGGTGTTTGCAAGCATCAAAGCCTCTGTGGCATTTCCTTTCATTTTTCAGTGCCATGCCTGTCCTCATACATGCCCAGAGCAGTGACAGCTTATAAATATAATCAGCATGGGTTGATGCACGTACAACTGTTCTATTTTAAGTATTCCATTTTCCAAGGCACTTGCTGGGGCCCAGAGCTGAGCTGGAGGACAGAGGCAGCTGCACTGCAGATCTGGAGCAAGGTAGAACTTCTTGCTGGGAAAATCCACGGGGTTATTTTTTAAGCATGAAAATGAGGCTGTGGCTGGAACATTGAATGTATACAACAAACCCAACCTGCTGACCAAGGGGAGCACCATTACTACAGCACTGCTTTCCCACGCAGGCAGAGAGGCCTAAAATGAGCAATGCTTCTGCTGGGAACTGGTGGGAAGTCATGCAGTTCAGTGTGTCAAAAAAGCTTTGCCTAGAGGGTCAGCCAAGTCAAAAGGTATCAGCTTTACCCAAGTTACAAACAGTAATTACAAACCCCCTCTCTCAGATTTCTACCACCACCACCCCTCTTTGAGGAACAGACACTCTGCATATTGAACCAAAATCATTAAAATGCATCAATAAGTCTGCCTGTGAATGAGGTCTTGAGCTGCCCCAACCCTCTACTGCTGCTGAACCCAAGAAGATGCTCAGATCACAGCGGGTTACATTTCAAATGACATCTGAAGACCCAGTGAGGTCACACAATCAATGCAGCCTTAGAGCTGGAGAAAGTCCAGGCCTGTGTCTAGGTTTTGCACTTCTGACCCAGCCTAAAAGCTTCAACAGAATAATGACAATTTGACACTGCTGAATGCCCAGCTCTTACCATGAGCCAAACACCTATCCTGTGAAATAATCAACAGTAAATCCCTTGCTCTAGAGAATCAGCACAGTGGGACTCAGACACTGCACAGTCTTCTAAACAGCTTTTAACCAGCAGCATTTGGAGGATTTATTATTTATACTGTGGCAGTACCCAAAGGCTTTAGTTAAGATTGGAGTCCTTACGGTGGTAGATGCTGCATAAACACATCAGAAATTGTTCTCTCTGCACCTTCTTCCCCCAAGACCTGCAGGCTTGCTCCAGATGAAGCCTGGAAAACACTGGAAGCAACCCTAATGGGAACTCAGAGTGCAGCAGTGCAGGTGTACAGCTGCTGACACCTTTAAAGCAACTATATTGTTTGTATCAGCAATCCTTGCAGATCTGGGGGCTCTCAGATCTACCCTTTCAGACAAGGAATCAGTGTGAGTCAAACTGCATACGATTCAAAAGGCCATTTTCCGCCCCAAACTCCAAATCATGGTCTTCATTGTTTTACAGTGGAAGCACTGGAGCAGGAAATTGATGCACTTAAATATACCAAGTAGCTAACTTAAAGCAGCTATTTAAATTCAGGTGTTGCTCAGCTTCAGATCCAATGGAAGCTGGTTTTGTCAGCTTTGTGTGTGTGTGTGTCTGTGTAATGTCCAGGGAATGATACCCACTTTCATCAGATAAGAGTATTTCATGATGTTATCTGCTTGCCTGGGGGAGCTGGCTAAAAATCTGACCCCCAAGGGTCATTCCAGCCTGGAGAAATAATTAGCAGCAGAATCTGATATCTTTGACACAATCCTGTTTGCTTTCAAATGATGAACAAAGCTTTGTTTCCCTTTGCACACCAGGAAAGCAGCGGCAGGAGAGACTTCCAAGTCCCTTTTTAGCCAGCAAAAAGCTGCATTCAGCGTTTTCTCAAGCCTGTGCTGCCAGTGCTATTCTGGCTGCACAGGCAGGCAATCTGATGCCCTTCTGCCAGGGCCACAAAACAGCATCCTGTGAATACCCCACAATTCCAGAGCTGAGACTTCAGCTGGGAGTTTTGGTGGATAATTTGGTGTATGAAGGGCAAGGTCAGCTAGCTGCTGTGCTCTGGAATGAAGAAGCAACCATTAACACAAAGGTCTACTGTGGCTAAGCAGTTAGATTTCATGCAGCTCAACACCACAGATTACACTTCCTATATAGCCAATTCACAGAGCAGGCAGAGTCACAACCCTGAGTGGCTTTTCAGGCCACTGAAGTGCTTTGGGCTGTGGGCAAGTATCAAGCCAGTTGCTCTATCACTAAGACAGGGTTTGTCCCTGCAGTCCCAGGTCTGATCCCAGCCATTTCTGCAGCTTCTCCCCCTTGCCTGGGACCAACCCAGGAGTTTCAGTGCAGCCTTTTTCACTAAAAGGCCAAAGTTTTAGCACTGCAACCATCTGACTGAGGCTCACAAGCAGATTAGAGGCTCCCAGCTGCCTGGCACCAATATACAGGCATCTCAAAAGCATGGCATGGCATTTCATGTACTACTGCTTTGTGTTCAGCTATACTCTTATCTTGAAGTGAAATGCCTCAAGACTGGAACCTTGTCTCTAGCTTTATACATTTCCTTTTGTTTCCTTTTTATTGACATCCTGTGTTGTCACCATGTCACCACCTTAGTTCCATTTTAACCCACTTGCTGAGGCAGCAGCCCACTGTTTTACTGCTTGTTCCCAGGCTATGGACTGCATCTCTAACACATGCATGTGCATGCAGTGGCACAAAAGCCAGCCCTGCATGAGTCTACACTGCCCTTTCCCAGTCTGTTCAGGACCATATATTCCTCAGGACCCCACACTGCTGCATTTTGCATGTGGAAGACATTTGCATTCCTACAAGCCATTAAAAGCCTCTCTTTCTTTGCATTTATTACAGGAGCCATCATCAGAAAGGTGGTGTAAATCAATGTGCTAAGGGTGAGAAATATTGATTTTCCTCTGAGGTTTATTTGCAGGATGGCTGAAAGACCTAATATTAAGAGACAACAAATCGAGCTGTATCCCTGCTGGGGGCACTTGGAAACGGCTTACCTGGGTGCAGAGGAAGCAGAACAGAAAAGGGACAGTGTTACCCTGCAGCCAGGGCCAGAGAATGAGAAAAATAGCCCTGAAATACAGGCAAGGGCCAGAAGAGGCAGAAGGTCAGAACCTGCAGAAGGAACATCTCCACAAAGCAAGCTAGAGCTAGAATAGAATAGAACAGAATAGACCAGACCAGGTTGGAAAAGATCTTTGGGATCATCAAGTCCAACCTATCAGCCAACACCATCTAATCAACTAAACCACGGCACCAAGTGCCTCATCCAGGCTCTTCCTAAACACCTCCAGGGATGGTGACTCCACCACCTCCCTGGGCAGCACATTCCAATGGCCAGTCTCTCTTTCTGGGAAGAATTTCTTCCTAACATCCAGCCTAAACCTCCCCTGGTGCAGCTTGAGACTCTGTCCTCTCCTGTCACAGGTTGTCTGGGAGAAGAGACTAACCCCCACCTGGCTACAGCCTCCCTTCAGGTAGTTGTAGAGAGCAATAAGGTCTCCTCTGAGCCTCCTCTTTTGCAGGCTAAGCAAACCCAGCTCTCTCACAGGGCTGTGCTCCAGACCCCTCCCCAGCTTTGTTGCCCTTCTCTGGACACCTTCCAGCAGCTCAGCATCTTTCCTAAACTGGGGGGCCCAGAACTGGACACGGCCATCACCTCAGCATTGTGCCAAGGGACAAAGCCCCTCCCTGTGCAGGAAAAGGACTTGTTTTCTCTGTTTTCCTTTTCCTTTTGTCAAGAGTGAGCCAATGCCTTCCTCCTGAGGGCAGCTCTGGCAGTAGACAGGGAGGCTGACCAGGAGTGGCAGCAGGGGTGTTACCTCAGGTAAAGCCAGTGGTGCCTTATCCCTAAGGACAGGCAGTTACCCTTTCTTCTTGGAGAACTGTTCCTCCCTCAAGGGTTCACTCACATCACAGACCTTAGAGATTGTCTACTCCAACCTCTCCTTACTTCTGAGGATGTCTCCTGCCAATTCAGGGCCCCTTTCTGAGCATGTGTGCATAAGGGAAGGACACTCAGTGGTAGAGACATGCAAAAAAAATCCAGCATGGACCAGTAAAGAGTCTGGGGACAGCACCATCTCCTAGTCCCTTGGATGGGGCAGTCCTGTTTCTTGCACAGTCCTGCTTTCTACAGGGGATATGGGACTGTGCTGTTTGCTCACTGCTGGAGAAAAGCCTTGCAGGGAACATCTCAGTAAGATGGATGTGCTGTGCTGTGCCCCTTCAGTAAGCCACAAAAGCAAAGAGCAGCAGCTCTGAGATCAGCACAGGGCAGACACTGCAGCAGCTTGCTGCCCATAAGGGAGGCACAAACTCTGCCAGGGGCTGCAATGGATTAGGCCATACAGGCATGGGCTTTAGTCTGCTACTTCAGAAAATTAATATCTCCTGAGTTTTGCAGCTTCCCCTCCTGCTCCCTGGGCCCTGTGGTGGTCATTTGTCACTGCTGCTCCGAAGCAAGGCGATTTTCAGGAAGGCAATGAGGCATTGGACAAGCTTTCCAGTTAAGTGTGGCAACAACACACACTGTCACAGAACAGCACTGGAAGCAGCAACACCTCTCAGACAAGTGGCATGGTTCTATCTCTAGGCAGCAATGAAAGCTCCTTTTGTCAGCTTAAGGAAAAAAGCTCAGGGAGGAGATGCTCCGCAGCAGGGGAATAGGATGGACAAGCAGCAGGTGATGTGGGGGGTTTAGGCTATGCCTTTAAAACTCAGTTACAGATTTTGAGCAGAAAAGTAGAAAAAATGTCAAAAAACCACTATTGGGTGTAAAAAGTAAACCAAAAGACTATTCTGAACAAATTCATTGGGTAAGGGTTGGCAGGGAGGGAGAAGCTAGTAGCTTCCCCTGGTCATTGGCCAGGGGGGTCCCTGTGCTGTTTGCCAGTTGTAAATATCTGTATAATCTTGTAACTCCTGGATAATTTGTACATCACAGTCATTGCATTCCATTGGAGAGTGTACATTTTGCTTGGTAGCTACAGCTTCATTTGCTTCTAACTGAGTTGGTCTGGCAAAGTTAATGCTTTAGCCCAGCACAGGTGATTAGCCACTTGGCTGTACAGACACCGTGCAGATGGACTGGTGTGGAAACCAGAAACCTCTCAGCAGAGTGAGTCAGTTTTTGCAGCCCTCACTCAGCCCTGCCTCTCTGCCATGGTTCAGCCTTAGGTCACTTGCTGGTAATATTTTGATAAGCCTCCTCCACACCTACTCTGATTTATATAACTGTAGAGACAAACTCTGCCAATGACATTTGCTGCAAAATTTCCCAAAGCCTTTGTTGGATTAGTTTTCCTCCCCAGGCAGCCGTGGCCCATGTGTTGAAATCCTGCAGCATTTCCTCCCAGAGCAGCTGAGTCCTGCCTGACATAACCTGCAGGTGTTTATCTGGTGCAAGGAGCAGGCTGCAATGGGAACAGCAACCTTTTGACCTGGTTGAGGAAAGGGATTGCAAAGACCTTACAAACACTCTTTATTTCAGGAGCCATTAATTGAACAGCAACCAGTCTCCTTGCCAGTTAAAGAGAATAGGACTCTCTTCTCTCAGCAGCATGGGAACGTGTCCCTCGTCCTGTCAACCTCCTAACCATCTAAAGTCTCTTCCTTTTCCCCCAGCCAAATTCCTCCACCACAAACAAGACTTAACTCTGCCTGGACAGCAGGCAGAGTTCAGTGGGAAGATACAAGATGCAGGAGGAATGAATGAGTGAGCTTAACACCTTGGCTCCAGTGAGGAGTGAAACCTAAGAGGAGGTGCAGCCTACTTCAGTCAACACTTCCTTATCGATACTGCTTCTCTTTCTACATATATCCTGCTCTGCTGGCTCCTCACACACAAAATCCTCCTGCTGAGGTAGAGGGAGACAGTTGTGGTTATGTGTGGGTGTCAACCAAAGGGCAACAGAACTGGTTTAACTAGCATGCCAAGGAGTCTGGCAGAAGGCACAAGTGACACCTGCTTTGGCTTAGCTCTGAAGTTAAAATTGTCATCCCCATCAGTTTGCTAAGAGATATGTGTGTTTTCACTCCAGCTAGGCAACTCTTTCCAATTCTGATTCTGGAGGGATAAAATACAGGGCTCGTTTCCACGTTGCCTGCTGCAGTCCAAGATCTCCTTTTCAAAAGCTCACAGACCTCATCTGTGCTTTCACACGCAGGGCACTGGCAAAAGGCTCAAGTCCAAGGCAAAGTTTGAAGTTTGTGATAAACAGTGAGGCGCTGACCTCAGACAGCAGGATGGTTTCCTCCAGGAGCTGGAAAGCATCACAAACCTTTCTAGCTGTAGAACTCTCCAGGCTGACTTCAGGAACATCCAAATCAAGTCTCATTTGCAGCACAGATGTGAAGAGAGGCAGGAAGGAGCTCCCATGCCAGATACTAGACAATTCACTAATGGTTACAGGCAGAGGCTTTGACACTCTTGTTGGAAGCTTTATAAGAGACTACCCTGATGAACATAGCAAAAGAGAGATTCAAAGTGCTTGTAATAATATGAACACTTTTGCTGATGCTCCTGCTTAACTTGACACCAAATAGATTGCCTTTTGCCACAAGTTTCTGACCTGTCTATAGACCAAGATGTGAAAGGCAGCTGAGGGAAGCCAGTGTTTTGCAGGGCTTTTGCCCATTCTGATTGTCTCCAGAAGAGATCTGGTTCAATTTGATGCCAATGCCTGATGAAGAGGTGGGTTGAAAGACAAAGAAAAAACATCAAATCCTTGTCAATAGTAAAAGTAGCTGCATAGGTGAATCAAGTGGATGCATCTTTAGATTTGAGGCCAGAGATACTCTATGGCCTTAGATGAGTCCAGCTCCCCAGAGAGGTTGTGGAGTCTCCTCCTCTGGAGACTTTCAAGCCTTGTCTGGATGCATTCCTATGTGACCTGTGCTGGATGCTATGGTCCTGCTCTGGCAAGGGGGTTGGACTCAAAGATCTCCAGAGACCTTCCAACCCCTAATATCCTGTGATTTCAGGAGCTCTTAGGTTACTTAGGATAGTTTGTTCATCAATCATCCACTGACCCAAACCCACTCCTGCCCTACATGAATGTGTTGTGCATTCAGGGGCTCAGTTTTTATTCTGGATCTGTACAACAAACAGGAACCCAAAAGAATGAAAGGCAGGGCTAGGTGGCATTGGCCTTGCTCCTGTTTGTATTTGTAGCAATTCGGTGCAGCTCCATTAATTTCAGCAAAATGCTAGACAGGGTTCAGGAGCAGCAGTTCAGACTGGAGTGAAGCTTAAGCCTGTAGTGGCTTCACTGGAGTGGTGACAGCAGAAGTGTCACACGTCCAGATAAACACATCAGTGTGACTGCAAGGTGAATAGCATTACAGACCTCAGAGAGAAGGGACTCCATCACTCTCATCTCAGGCATTTGGAGAAGTGGCACCTTTTCTTTTGTCCAGGGCATGCTGAACACGAGCCAGCAGTGTGCCCAGGTGGCTAAGAAGGCCAATGGCATCCTGGCCTGGATCAGGAATAGTGTGGCCAGCAGGACAAGGGAGGTTATTCTTCCCCTGTAATCAGTGCTGGTCAGTTCTGGGCCCCTCAGTTCAAGAGAGATGTTGAGGTACTGGAACATGTCCAGAGAAGGGCAACAAAGCTGGGGAGGGGTCTGGAGCACAGCCCTGTGAGGAGAGGCTGAGGGAGCTGGGGTTGCTTGGCCTGAAGAAGAGGAGGCTCAGGGGAGACCTTCTTGCTCTCCACAACTCCCTGAAGGGAGGCTGTAGCCAGCTGGGGGTGGGTCTGTGTCTGTTCTCTCAGGCAACCACCAACAGAACAGGGGACACAGTCTCAAGCTGTGCCAGGGGAGGTTCAGGCTGGATATTAGGAAGAAGTTCTTCACAGAGAGAGTGATTTGCCATTGGGATGTGCTGCCCAGGGAGGTGGTGGAGTCACCATCCCTGGAGATCTTCAAGAAAAGCCTGGATGAGGCACTTAGTGCCCTGGTCTGGTTGATTGGATAGGGTTGGGTGATAGGTTGGACTTGATGATCTCAAAGGTCTCTTCCAACCTGGTTGATTCTGTGATTCTGGGTTGTCTCAGCTGTTACCTGTTTGCACTCTGAGTGAGGTTTGTCACGCTCCCCAGCTGTTCAGAACATCACAGCTCACACTGAAACAGCCACAAAACAAGACAGTGTTTGTAATAATCTAAACCAGTCACTTAGCCCTCAGCAAGTCATTTATCTCCAAGCAGAACACCAGAGTAATAACTGGGATTAAAGATAGAGCAGTCAAGACCAAAAAAAAGGTAAATCAATCACTCCATTAGGAGGTTTGAAGAATCATTTGCATGTACTTGGGAAGTATGATAGTTGCTATTAAGCCCAGCTGTAGCAAAGTCCCAAATTCATAAATATTCATCAAATAACCTTTTAGCAAAACTCAGTGACTATGATGGTGGCCAGCTACTGAATTCAGCCTAATTGAAAACCTGAGAAGTAATGAAACGATTGCATGTCTGTCTCTTCATTAAATCAGTGTGCACATTTGCATAGATTAATTTGCCTCAAATTAATAGCTCCACTCTTGGCTTATAGCCAAGAGGACTTATGATCAATCTATAGTTTTAATTCAGTTCTGCACTCCTAAAAATGCAGGCTGGTTGGGGGTTGGTGGGTTGTGGGGTGTGGTTTTTTGGGCCCATTTTAGAGACAGAAAAATCAGAGCTGAATATGATATTCACCACTTCTGTCACTGCTCCCCATTTCATACTTGATGATGATTAATTACAGGGAAATGTGCACATTATTAAAAAGAAAGAAGGAAGAAATAATCATCATGCAGTCTCAGCCAGGGAGAAGTGGAAATCAGGCCTCGTTGGAAGGCTGGAATCACACAGACAGTCCTCAACTACCCTGATTTCAGCAGAGGGTGGTGTGAGCCTGGGGTGGAACAGACAGCTCATGGGCCCAGCTTATGGCCCAGAGCAGCTCCCAAGACTGGTCAGGCTCTGTGTATTTCAGCACAGCTTTGGCTGTCACTCAGCCCATCGTGCTCAACCTTTCCAGAGGGTGCAGAATTTGCTGTCCCTGGGCAGCTACTCGATGCTCACAAAGTTCCAATCTATTTTAATCACTCCAGGGCTTGATGCACTGAGCTCTGCCCAGGCAAACAGCGCTTCCTACAGCCTCCAGTTACTTGAAGTTAAATCAGGGGGTAGGCAGTGCACTCATTTACACTGTCAGCTTGCTTTTATTTATCAACCTACTTCTTTTTCTTTCTATTTTTTTTTTTTCAAACAATCAGGCTTTAATTCAGGACATTTGATTAATCAAACTCAGACCATCTGCTGCAGTCCAGTCTCCTGCTGATCTGCATTGCCTGAAGTCAGTGACATGTTTCAGGGCTGCAGTCTCACACTGTCTCTTCCTCCTGTCAGCTGTTTTACAGAAAATCTGCTCCTTTCACCCAATAATCAGGGGCTGGGCTTTGTTTACTGTGATGACCACTTACAATAGCCATGGTGCTAGACAATTTGTATCAAAATACAGGATGTGCAAAAGGCAGTTTCACAACAAACTGTTGTTAACAGCAGGGAAATACCATCAACCAAGGGTATCAGAGCAACCCACAGAAACTCCTGCTTGAAAGAGCTCTCCACTAAACTGAAATACTTCCAGTAGCAACAAGCAATTCTGGCTTTCTCATAGGATACACTTCCTAGCAGTCATGGACAGCAGCAAGCAATCCTAGCTTTCTCATAGGTTACTCTTCCTAGCAGTAATGGCTATACCTTTCCCCACCTCTATGTTCAGAGATGTACTCAGAAACCCAAAGCTAACAGCTAGGCAGGATGAACCTGAAGAGTTTGGGGATTTTGATGGGATTAGACTGGCTTTAGCCCAGCAAAGCATTCCTTACTACATGTAGCATGGCTAAGAGATGCTACTGCCCCATGTGTCTGATGGTGTAAGCACAGCACTGGCTGTATTTGGAAGGAGAGAAGGAATATGGCCCTTGAACAGCTCTACCATCCAGCAGATCCATGGCTGCTTCCAGAGTCACCTGGGGATAAGTAGCATGGTTAGATGACAATAAGGGACAGGATAAGGCTCGGTCACTGCGTGAGACCTTGGTTTTGTACAGCCCTTCTGTATGTGGATGAACATCACCTCTGTCAACGTTGGAGTCAAGCTCAGAAGCCAGGTAGGAGCAGCACCTTGGAGAATCCACCCTCACTTAATCTGCCTGCTGGTTTTGATGGCTATCAGAAGACACCAGTGCATCAGATATTGAAAAATGTGGCTGTTGGATTTCCTGTGGTAATTGCTGAATGGCAAACAGAATATCCCAAAAGCCAACCTGCTTTTCATTCTTGTCTTGCTGGTTACCTCAGAGGCACTTGCCTCTGCTGGGCTCCTGAATGTCTGAGGTGGAAGTCAGCACACACAATCACCAAGGCAGAAAAATTTCCAAGAGATTTACTGCAGCATTACCAAGGGATCAGGGCTTTGCTGTGATGAATGCAGCATAGAAGAACATGCCCTGCCCTGAGAACATAGAGGTTAAATAAGCAAGTCAACAGATGAAAATAGGAGCCTGGGAAGGTGAAGGTTGCAAGGGGAGTGACAGCATTCATGTCTTCCAAGGCAGGGCCTGGTGTTCCAACACATTGCACCCTGTGGTTTTCTTAGAAATAGTTTCCCCAACAGCATCTGCAGTAAAGGAATGGTCTAAGGTCTACAACACATGGACTAAATGAGGAAAGCATGAAAAGTGTTGCTCACTTTACCCAAGTAGTGGGAAAAAAAGGCAGCAATGCTGCTTGCATTTGCCACAGCACTCAGCAGCAGCAAACACGTCCCACTGCACCCTCACAGCTTTCTGCCAAGCAGAATGAACAGGAGGGAAGGCAAAGGGCATGATTTCCAAACAGAGTTTGTTTAAATGGGCAAGCAAAGTACTGCAGGCTTTGAATCTCAAGCAAAGCCACCCAGACAAAGCTAACTTCTAGCAGGAGTCAGTGACTGCCACCAGGTAAGGCACAGCTCTGCACATCCCTGGGTCTGAGCCAGCCCTTGCTGGTACCCATGGAGCTCCATAAGGAGCTGAGCACACTGTGTACTCTTTGCTGGAGCAGGACAAGAGCTATCTGAGTGCCTTCGATAACAAGCATCCTCCAGCTGCTGAGGTAATGCAATAAAGAGAATTTCATTTTGGCATAAGAAAAACCCAGGGAATGACATGATGTATTGGCAAAATTTTAATTATATGAGGCCAAAGAGGCAGCTTAAAAGAGTTAGGGCTTTATTAATCGAGTCACAGTGGTGCTGCATTTCAGAACAGGCTTAACACCCACTAATTTCATTTCAGTGCTGCTGTTGCTGAGTCAGCTAACAAAACCCTCTTCTGGACCAGGCACGTTCAGAGGAGCAAAGACATTCCTTGCCTTCATGAAAACGTTTTCCTCTTTGCTGCAGGGACACTAAGAGGGAAGAAGGGAAAAAAGGATGACCCTCCCCATCATTTAAGCCTGCCAATACCCTGTGCAGCTAGAGCTGAGAGAAAAGAAGCAAAGAAGCATCATAGTACTCAAGGAAATCCCTTAGATAAGGGGGGCTAGATTTGCAGCTCATGTGGAGGTAAAGGAGCATTTCCCTTCCCCTTACAAGCGAGGACCTGAAAGAGACTGAGTGAGTTTCCCTGAGTCAGAGCAGACCAGTGAGAGCAGAGGTCATTGCAGCAGACCACAGAATCATCTGCTGGATGCCCTCTACCCCTGCTAACCAATTATCTCCTCTTTGTTTCTGATTCCCTTCGCCCTGCCCTTTACTGTGGGGAGGACAAAGCTGATCTCTGGATTGGTGCAGTGAAAGCAAGCTCGTGCTACCAAGGAAGCTGCCCTAAAAACAGAGTGCAAGCTGGCATGTAAATTAAGCAGCTCTGGACTGGCTCAACCACTTCTTCAACCACACAAAATCAGCTCAGCAGGGCAACCATTCTAGAAGGAGTGGGAAACAAAGCCACTTCCTTCCTTTCTTGTGAATGAACCAGGCAGTGTCAACTGCGAGTTCCATTTGTTGTAAGTTCTGATTTTGCTGGGAACCCAAGCAGCACAGCACCCAAGAGAGTTCACCTGTGCAAGTGTGTTTTCCTACCCACTGTGCCTGCACACACTTCTCAGCAACACTTCTCTCCCATGTTCCTAACATGCCTCCCATATAAAGCTGTCACTGGTATTATCCTGGGCTGCATTTTGAGGCTTGCAGAACAACCATGGCGCAGATGCAGTCACCCTGGCCTCACTAGCAGGGGAGCAACAACATTGCTGAACCTGACTATACCCTTGGCTTCACCCAAGCAACCCACTAACTTCTGCTCACCACTTAGAGGCCATTCTAAGGGTTCTAACAAACATTCTAACTAACTATGTTATTTCTGCACTTGCAGAGTATCTTGGTTCAATAACTTTACACAGAACTCAAAGCAAATCCGTAGAATAGCCTAGGCTGGAAGAGACCTTAAAGTTCTTCACAGAGAGAGTTGTTGGCCATTGGAAAGTGCTGCCCAGGGAGGTGGTTGAGTCACCATCCCTGGAGGTGTTCAAGAGGGGATTGGATGTGGCAATTGGAGCCATGGTTTAGTCATGAGGTCTTGGGTGACAGGTTGGACTTGATGATCTTTGAGGTCTTTTCCAACCTTATTGATTCTACAATTCTATGATCATCTAATCCAACCTCCTTGCCATGGTCAGGGATGTCTCTCAACCAGAGCAGGTTACTCAAGGTCCCATCCAACCTGGCCTTGAACATCTCCAGGGAGGGAGCATCCACAGCCTCTCTGGACAATCCATTCCAGAGTCTCTCCACCCTCATAGTGAGGAATTTCTTCCCAAGATCCAAATTGTACATCAAAAGGACAGCATTAGGGCAAATTGTTTATATTCTTATTGCTTTCATTCTCTTTGGAGACAATTTTCCCCCCAAGGCTAATGCTGAGGGTGTTGAGTCAGACTCTGATAATGGGAGCCATTTTGCATCCTCAACTACAACAATTTGCTGTCCCTGGAAACTATAATGCTAAACCTGTGTAATAGCTCAGTGGCTGATAGTGCAGCACACACCTCATTTTCCATGACAAAAAGCTGTAGTAATAGCAAGAAGCATTGCAAACCAACCATAATATACTGAAACAGGACTTACTTTAGCAGGACTGGCACTTACTACAGGCTTCTATGGTTCATTTACACAGTACAAAAGGCAATTGTGAAATGACTGGAAATGTAATATGGAGGAACATAATTGGTCTTGCTGGAGATGGATAGGTGGTCACTTATAAAAGTAACCATCAGAAAACAAAGCTTGGATTGTCTTCTCAGTTTCACTGAGGTAAAGCAGCATGATGATGAGAGCAAGGAAAAGAGCAGATATTTAGTGCTCCAAGGGACTCAGCTTGATTTAAATCAAGTGTTTCAAGAGGAAACTTTGTTGGATCCTGTCACAGTCCTTGCCAGCCAGCTGAAGGTTTAACGTTCCCATGTCTAACTGAGGTCCACAACTTCCACAGAGCACTTCATTCTGCTGAATTATTTGTGGCTTTCCAGCCAGCACTTTCGGTGTTTATCACACTTTGCTCTTCAGAAAGAGATTTCTGCTGTCTCAAGTGGAGGAATCAACTGAACTTCTCTTATCAGGTCCATTTATAGCACCGAAACAAGAAGCTTTACGTGTCTAGACAGCACTCACCCTTTTTCATTTTCTTTCTGATGCCATTTAATCAAAATGAATTAAGTGACAGACTTCCAGCCTTGCAAAGATCCCCAGTTTACAGCTCTATAATACACAGAGCCCAAAGCAATCTGCCTGGCTGCCATGCACCTTGAGTGTGCAGATGAGACACACTGGGGATGAAAAGAACAACTTCTTTGCAGCAAGACACCAAGTCCTTTGTTCTGGTGCTTGCAGATACCTTCACTATCAACCAAAGGCCCTCAGCTAGAGGAGAATAGGTACAGCAAACATTCAGGTCACCTGAAATACACTGGCTACCCTAGACCAACACTTCCTTGCCAATTCCCCACCTCTCCCACCCAAGAAACTCTTATGCACAACATGCCTGAGGAAAGGTTTACTTCTCTTCAGTCTTTTTCCCTCCCCAGAGTCCTGGTCCTACAAATTACCTGTTCTTAGTACAAACCTCTACAAGGTGCTATGAACTTCAGCAGAGAAAAGAGTCATAAAGTAAAAGGCAAAACTGAATAGCTGAGAAACCCAGACTACTGGGAAAGAAGCCACAAGAAATCCCTTTCTAACTTCAGGTCCTTCACAACTGTGTTGTGTAGCCCACTGCAGGGAGAGGCAGCTTTCAGTGGCAGGAGGATGCAGCAGGCACAGAAGGTCAAACTCTTTCCATGCCTCAGGTTCAAACATCCTCTGCTGCCCCATTAGTTTTGGTTTCAGAGCTCTTAGTACACTAGGTGCTGGACTCCTCTGAAAGCACGAGCTGCCTGGCCACCAAGAGCTGCTAAGTGCTTTTGTGAGTTCCCCCACTGCCAGAGTGATCAGTATTTCATGGAACAGGGCAGCAAAGTTCAACAGCTGTGGGCAAAAAGCCAGCAGAAGCATAACAACAGATTTCCAGTAACACATGAATTAGCTTAACCATCTATCACTAAACTTCCCAAACAACCCCCAGACACTAACTGGGGTTCTGGAGATGAGGATGAGGCTCAATCATCACCAAAAAAAAAAAAAAACCAAACCCAAAACATACAGCTCTCACATTCTTAGCAATCCATAAAGAGCAGGAGAACCTCTACCTGCCTCTACCTTTCCTGAGACACAGTCCTCCTTCCCTGTCAAATTGTCTCAGGGCATTCACAGGACCCTGGAGGCAAACTGTGAGAAAACAACTCACTGTTCTCACCCACTTCATAACCCACAGGAGTGAAAAAATTCAGCAGCAGATTGACTCAAGGACTGCAGCTTACCTGTGGCTGGAGAACCACTCATATTGCAAGGGAGCCTCAAAAAATGCAGAGTGGAGGCACCAGAGGGAGATCCCCCTCAGATACACGTTAGAGTAGCTACATCCCCTCCTTAGAGCATGGCTGCAAAACCTCTGGGAGGGGATGTGTGTCAGGGTGGAGAGGGTGTGTGGCAGGGTGGAGGGGGCAGTGCACAGCTGGCAGTGATTTAGAACTCTTCATTGGCTAAATGGATGGTCCCTGCTGTGGGGGGCAGATGGAGTGATCCAGGTGAGGAGTTGTTTACACCTGGAGTAATTTACCAAATCAACAGCTCTGAAAAGCCAAATGTAAGCCCTCTTCAGATCCAGCAGCGTGCAGAGGTTTGCTCCAAAGACGTCTCTGTGTGTGCCTTGCTGTGCTATGGAGCAATTAGAACAGCTAAAACCCAGGCACAGCAGCTGACCTGGATTCCAAGAGCAGCCTGATCCTCGGTGTTTGGTGAGCAGCAGCGCGGCAGCAGCCCGAGCTGCAGGGCAGCACAGGCGAGGTGCAGAGGGGAAGCACCAGAGCCAGAGCAGCCGCACGCATTCCCCTGGGAGATGTCCCTGCAGCCTCGCTGAGCCCAGACGAGACGTGAAGGAGTCTCTGCCTTCCCCGCCGCAGATCTGCCCGGGAGCAGGGAGCTGCTGCGAGAAGAAAGCTGATCTCTCCAGGGGAAGATCTCTGTTTTATCCAAAGGACATTTAAAGACCACATGGCCCCTTTGTGTTTTAGCTACAATAGCGAAGCAATAACATTAATGCTTTGAATTTGCACTTCCCACCAGCAGTCCTAGCACGCTTGACAAACATTTAAAGAGGGCTTTTCCAGGGCAGCTGTGGGAATGAGAAGTGTAAATCACAGAAGCTGTATTGCTTCAGAAGAAATTGCACTCTTCGTGCCAGCTTTCTCCTTGTGCTGCCTCTGCGCTGGTGGTGTGATCAGGGCCAGGGCTCTCAGTGCTGGTGAAAATATGTGCCTAAAATTAGGACCCAGATTTAGGACCCAAATGAACATCTAACTCAATACAAGTGACCTGGTTTGGGTTGATTTATTGTGTTTGTTTATTTTCTCTAGAGGATTTTTTTCATGTTATTGTTAGGCCCCAGGATCAAAGCCTTTTCTTTCCAAGGTGATATAAAGCCTGCATCTTTAGTCCAAGGGGCAATGGATATAAACTGCAGCACAGGAGGTTCCACCTCAATGTGAGGAGGAACTTCACTGTGAGGGTCACACAGCACTGTTAAGAGCTCCCCAGAGAGGTTGTGGAGTCTCCTTCTCTGGAGACTTTCCATCCCCATCTGGGTGTGTTCCTGTGTGACCTGTGCTGGATTCCATGGTCCTGCCCTGGCCAGAGGGGTTTGACTTGATGATCTTCAGAGGCCCCTTTCAACCCCTAACACCCTGTGAGCTGTGATCTTTTCAAGCCTGAGGGTGAACTTTATTCATTAGCCATAAGAAGAAATATCCCTAAATCAATGTGGGGGGTTGGGGTTGGGTTTTTTGGTTGTTTTTCAGAGTTGCTGAAGGACACTCCATGCCTTCACCAGCCTGTTTGCAGTAACCATCACAGCTCTACAATGAAAAGCACAAGCAGGGAGGCAAAGCTTGATGCAGCAAGCTGGAGCAAACCCAGCTAGGGCAGCTGTGTACACAGCAGCAGGTTGTGTCTTAAGTAAGTGGCTGTGCACTGAAAAAGAAATCTATGAATAGGTGACCATCTGAGCCCTGAGTCTTGCAGGCTGCTGTGTTTGGGAAAGGGCTAACCAGGCACCAGAAATGATGCTAACCAGGCACCAGAAATGATGCTTTGGCTTGCCCCAGCTCATCTTTTCTTACCCACTGGTTCCAGAAGGCTGATGACTCCCTGAAAGGAAAGTGTTGGTACAGCAGTGTATGAGACTGGGTGCTCAGTGCTCTTATCTCTGTCTTTCCCTGCCCTTGCTCTGAGGGGAGACTCTGCTCCCTCTCTACACACTAACAGAATAGCTACAGCCACCAAGGGCATTTCTCAGCCACCACTGTAGCAGCCTTGCCCAGAGCCACGGTAATTTGTCACTGAATTAAGAGGCAGCGAGCTGGTGACTTCCCTGCAGTCTTCATCGAGATGACCACAGGTACAGTCACTGCTAGAAAAAGTGATGATTCAGCACATATCAGAGGCAGTGGCTTTGGCTGCTCCACTGGATCAGAGCTGTGTGCTGAGCTGGGAGCTCTGGTGAGAGCCAGACCTTTGCCAGGCTAATTTCTGTATTTTGTCAGCACGCTGGAACGGAGCCTTTGGGTATATTTTCAGCTCACGTCAAAACACCACACATGCTGTTCTGGTCCCAGCACTTATGTTCTAAAATGTTTTAAATCTGCTTCCCTCCCTGATATTTTAGAAGCAGTGGTGTTTACATCTACCATGGAGACAGGAAAATAAAAATAAAGAGGAGAAAAAGCCACTGGGTCGTGCAGCCCTGGTTAGAACACACACACCATGAACGTCTCTGAGTTAGTCAGAAAGGTTCAAATGTCCTGTAGCTAGCACCTTGATCAATAACAGAACAGATAAGATGATAAATACCCACTACAAATACCTGATAGATTTTGAGGTCTCTGCCCACTTCATCAGCATCCACCATGTAACTGACCCCAGTGAATGTGAATCAATTTCTTCCTCCACCACCAGCCCCATTCTGCTGTGATGAGACCATTGCTGCTACAGCCCAATCCAAATACCACATGGGGTGATTATGCTTTCTTCTGACTTGTTATTGACACCATTGAGTCACCTTGACCTGCCAGCTGGCCCCCCTTTGCTGGCTGCTGCCACTGCCATCTTTCCTGAGGTCTCTCAGACCTCAGGCTGGAGTAGGCTTTGATCCAGATCAACTCTTCCAGCAACCTTAGCACCCTTTCTTTTAGGATTGCTGACCAAGCTCTCGTGTGAGTGGAGCACTTGGTGATCCAAGTGCTGCCCAGGGTGGGTGTGGAGTCTCCTTCTCTGGAAATATTCAAAACCCACCTGGATGTGTTCCTGTGTGACCTAGTCTAGGTGACCCTGCTCTGGCAGGGGGGTCAGACTGGATGATCTTTTGAGGTCCCTTTCAACCCCTAACCTTCTGTGAACACAACACAAGTACCTTCATTTTACAGCAGGAGCATTCACCAAACATAAATAAATATCCTTAAGAGTTTCCCAGGCATCAAAGCAAGAAGTTACTTTCAGAAGAGTTCTATTTTAAAAGTATGAGAAAGCCTTGTAAATAGAAGAAGGAAAAAAATAAGAGGGGGGGGGGGGGGGGGGGAAGAGGTTTTTTATTGAGATCTGAAAGCAAACTGACTGCACTTGCAGGCAATGCTTATTAAAGTCTGGTAACAGGAACTCATCTTCCTCCCACTGCCTTTATTATGGGCTTGCAGGCTACAGTTCCACTGCTTGGATCTTAGCTATTGAAGTCACAGCCCCTGAGGGCTGTGAAAAAGTTGCTGCTGTCATCTCTAAATCAGTCTCCTTCATAAAAATGACACGGTCTGACATGTAGGGATAAGATTATAAAGTAACTACCATGGAGGTTTCATGCTTGGATATGTTCAAAAAGATGTTTCTCTTTATCCCTGGCCACAAATACTTGTTGATGGTTTCTTGTCAGCTGTTTGAAAGCCTTAAAGAGCTGCTGTCTCTGCTGGGGTCTGCTCCTTGGCTGAACTTTTCATTAACCTTTGATGGTTCTCCAGAGCATTTTCTTTTTACCAGGCAGCAGAAGAATTTCAAGTGCTGCAATGTGTTCTTCTGTGTGGGGGGAAGGGGGAGAAGAAGATGAAGTGAAGATTTTGATCTACCTAAATGTACATCTTGACCACCCATACACCCAAATGCCTAGCTCTGAACAGGGCTAGAGAAAACACAAATGGGTTCCTGTGGTTTTAAGATTTTGCACAATCAGCTGTGAGAATAAAGAGGATTTATTCTGCTCAGTTAATTTAATGTCTCAGCCAGCCTCTTTGACACAGGGAAAAGAACAGAAGTGGTTTAAAGGGACATTATAGGAACCTGACATCCCCTATATTCAGGGCAGAGTGGAGGTGTCTCATGCAGGCAGCATGGACACAGCCCAACTTCCCCACAGAGTTGCACACTGGGTTTCAGTCAGAGCCTGATATGAGGAAGGGGAAGGTGCTGAAAGACTTCAAGCACTGCTGCAGTCTGTGGGCACTTTGGGGCTCCACCAGTCTACTGCTTGGTTCAAAGGAGCATGAAGATATCCAACTCCAGCACCCTCTCCTGCCCCATTTGGCTCCGCGATACAGTGTGGGTTCAGCCTCCTCGCCTTGGTGAGGAGATTTAATCCTCATCCTGCCTTGGGCAGGCTGCCTGCCTGATCTCACCTCCAGGGAAGCTTGGCCTGTCCATGCTGGGTTTGCAGGCAGAGAAGCTCAGGGAACACTGCAGATTTGCTGCTGCTCCCCAGCCAGTTCTAGCTGAAGCCTGTAGGTGCAGCTGGTAATGCAAATGTAATGAACCCAGGCTCCTCTTCTCTGCGGAGGTGATAAAGCCCAGCAAGGCTGTGCCTCCTCGCAGAATCTCACCTTTGGAACAAGTTAAACACCTAACTAGCAACCAGGTGCAGCAGCCAGTTTGGAAAGGGTGGCTGAGCTGCTGCTTCCCTCCTGGGACCCGGGCCCCAGCGTGCCCTGCGGTGGCAGCTGGTTGGCAAGGCTGGCCACGAGCCTGCCAGCGACGCTGCTTGACGGCAGCAGCACAAAGCCCCCGCAGAGGGGTCTGCACTCGTGTCGCGGAGCCGCAGCTTGTTGGCACCAGCCCCAGAACGCCGAGCAGGGCTTCATTCATCAGGTGGAACAGCTCAGCAGAGCACCGGGGGTGCCCGATGGGACACATTTTACCTTTTGTTCTGCTGCTTTGCCAGTTTGACTTCAGGAATTTTCTCCCAGGCAAACACCTCCCCGCTAGCGTTTGTTCACAGAGCCGCCCTTCTGCACCTCATTCTCTTCCTGTGATGCCACAGTATTCGCCAGGCTCCCCACAAAGCCGTTTTAAGCATCCCTTTTCCTCCCAACAACAGATTGCAAATGTTCACTGGCTGAAAGAGCAGGGTAAACTTGGAAGCTGGCAGCTGCTGCCAATGCGGAGCAGCTGTGGTCCTGATCCTCCCTGCTCGCTCCTGTTTCGCCAAGGCAGGTGTGGCAGTTTTAGGCTATGCCTTTAGAATGTGGCTGCAGAGTTTGAGCAGAACAAGTAGAAAAATCCAAACAAATCACTCTTGGGGGTGAAAAGAGGAAAACAAAAGATTATTCTAAGCAAATTCATTGGACAAATGGCTGGGATAAGAGAAGCTGTGTCATAACAATTCTCCAGATTTCCTTCACTGAGCCAGCAGTGTGCCCAGGTGGCCAAGAAGGCCAATGGCATCCTGGCCTGGATCAGGAACAGTGTGGCCAGCAGGAGCAGGGAAGTCATTCTGCCCTATGCTCAGCACTGGTCAGGCCACACCTTAAGTCCTGTGTCCAGTTCTGGGCCCCTCAGTTTAGGAAAGAACAATGTTGAGTTGCTGGAAGGTGTCCAGAGAAGGGCAACAAAGCTGGGGAGGGGTCTGGAGCACAGCCCTGTGAGGAGAGGCTGAGGCAGCTGGGGTTGCTTAGCCTGGAGAGGAGGAGGCTCAGGGCAGACATTATTGCCATCCACAACTCCCTGAAGGGAGGCTGTAGCCAGCAGGGGGTTGGTCTCTTCTCCCAGGCAACCACCAACAGAACAAGAGGACACAGCCTCAAGCTGTGCCAGGGGAGGTTTAGGCTGGAGGTGAGGCAGAAATTCTTTCCAGAAAGAGAGATTGGCCTTTGGAATGTGCTGCCCAGGGAGGTGGTGGAGTCACCATCATTGGAGGTGTTTAGAAAGAGCCTGGATGAGGCACTTGGTGCCATGGTTTAGTTGATGAGATGGTGTTGGGTGATAGGTTGGACTTGATGATCTCAAAAGTCTCTTCCAACCTGGTTAATTCTGTTCTGTTCTATTCTATTCTATTCTATTCTATTCTATTCTATTCTATTCTATTCTATTCTATTTCCATTCCCATTCCTTTTCTCTTCTCCTCTGGTCTTGGCTGGAAGAAGATAACATGCTTCTGGTTGACCTTGGATAAGTGTAACCCACTGCTTTCTCTCAACTCCTTTTTCTCTCTTGGGACAGGGTGGTTTGGGGGGGCAGTGGAACAGGCTTCTCTGGTCTTCTGACCAGGGGTGGGGTTGGGTTGTTTGTTAACTGTAAATATCTGCATAATACTGTAAATATTGTCTATTTTGTACACATTCATTGCATTCCATTGCAGAGTGTAGATTTTGCTTGTAAATACAGCTCCATTTGCTTCTAACTGAGTTGGTCTGGCTTAAAAGTTAATGCTGGGGGGAAACTTCAAGCCACCACATTACAGCAGCAGGTTAATTGCTTCTTCATGCAAGCTGTCACCCTGGTGTCAGGATTGCCATCAGATTCTGTGCATGCTGGGAGCTGTAGTCCTGTGGCAGAACTGTGCTGGTGAGGAGGACACGAGGCTGCAGTCCAGCTTTCAAGGCTCACCCTGATTTTTATTGGAGATATTCATGTTTGGCTTCACTAAATGAGTTTCTCTGTATCAGGGATATAAATCTCTGGGTGTATCTGTGAGTACAGGAGCGTAATGAATTTGAAATACCTGAAAACAAGCATGGCTCTTCTGTTCCCAGCAGCTCTGCTCTTTCCAGAGGGGATTAAACAACAGCATGTTACTTCATCAGAGCAAAAAAATGTGGAAGCTGAATTGATCAAAGGGTGTTAATTTTGTTTGAGGAAAAGCCTAAAGAGAGTGCTGTTGAAGAGAAATAAAGCTCCCTAGCTGGCTGCTTGGTTTCAGGTCAGCTTTGTCACTGCCTGCAGCCTTTGCTTTGGGCAGCAGAAACGGCCATTAGTGGTGTCTGAAGATGTGGTTACAGGGACTCCATCCCCAACCCCCTGCCCCCCTCCAGCTGTGCTGAGGCTCCTGTGTTTAGAGTGCTGGTTTTAATCCCCATCGACTGAACTCATGGGGCAGCCCCACCTGCAGGTGCCTGGGAGGGGATGGAGACTGCACCTGTGGCAGAAGCAGGTCAGGAAGTGGGGGGGAACCTTGGATGGGCTTTGCAGCTGGAGAAAATGTTTGAGTAACTGCACCCAGAGCTTATTTCTGATGGGGAGAAGGATCTATTTTAATGATGTATCTGATATGAAAGGGCACGGCGCTGCAGCGCGTAGCTTGCAATAAGAGGAGAGCAGATCTGACAGCTGAGGCTTTGCAACGTTAGAAATAGGCCTTTCAGGCTCTAAGAGGAGAAAAATAAACACTGAAGGACGAATTTATGGCTAGAATAATAGGCTGGTGGGTTTGGGGGGACGTGCTTGAAATAAGCTTCTATATTTGCCTCATGCTTCTTACTTTTCATGCAGCATCCCCACCCCCACGAACTCCTCAGCTCGAGGTAGAGAGCTGGAGGTCTAACTAATTCCTCAAAGCACACCAAAATTCTCTTGGGAGCTATCATCACAAGTGCATGCACTGTGCTGCAGAGCAGGAGACCACCACTCCAGCACAACTTGAGATTGCTGGAGGAGGAAGAAGGGCTTGTGGGATGCTCAACACGTTGAGGACCGGAGCTAAAATACACAGAAAGTTGTTCACAAAAGGCAGCAAAGTAATTTTTGGACCCTAGCACCACACACACACACGGAGTCCCCCCCCAAAACCCAACAAACCCCCACACACATAAAAAACAAAACCAAAACCCACAACCAACCAACCCCCACCACAACCTAAAAACCCTCAGAAGCTGACCAGCTTGAGTGCTGGGAGGGAGCTAGAGAAATTGGGAAGCAGTTTCAGACTGTGAGCAGGGTGTAGCAGAGCACTGTTACCTGTGTTTATTTATTGGGAGGGAGAGGCAGGCATGTCAGAGAGCTGTGTGTGTGCCTGTGGAGGCACTTTGACAGGCACAGCTTGGCTTCCTGTGCCTTTGGGAGCTGGGCGGTACATGGAGAGCTGGACAAGCACTTGGTGACAGTGGAAGAGATTCCTCCTCACTGCCTTTCCCTGCCAGGCACTCTTCTCTTCCACAGCCCCCCCAGACATATGTCATGCTGCTCTGGCTCTCCCATTAACCCCAGAAATTAATTGCTGGTAGCTCTTTCTGCTGCACTCAATAGTCTGTTTTCTTTGGCTATGCTTCTCCCCTCGTTCATTGCACCAAACCCTGGGGACATTGTTAGTGCTCAAAGTCACTTAACCTTCCCTGTCTATGACAGTGACCTGGCTGTATCTGAACACTCTCTGTTTCACACATTGGCCACTCTTGCCCATTGAACTGCCTTCATCAATACACTGGAAGAAATTGTACCAGTATGGATTTCTGTCTCTAAGCTTTCAGTTTCTTCCCAATCTATTTTTCCTCCAAGAGCTCTATCTCCCTTTACCTGTCAAATCCTTGCTTTCAGATTACTGACTTTCTGGACACATTTCCAGGTGAACCAAATGATTTCTTAAGTTCTGATGAAGGTTGAAAAATGACACAGGGTATCATTCCAGTTTTTAGAATAGAATAGAATAGAATAGACCAGGTTGGAAGAGACCTTCGAGATCAAGTCCAACCTATCACCCAACACCATCTGATCAACTAAACCATGGCACTAAGTGCCTCACCCAGTCTCTTCCTAAACACCTCCAGGGATGGTGACTCCACCACCTCCCTGGGCAGCACATTCCAAGGGCCAATCTCTCTTGCTGGGAAGAACTTCTTCCTAACATCCAGCCTAAACCTCCCCTGGCACAGCTTGAGACTGTGTCCTCTTCTTCTGTTGCTGGTTGCCTGGGAGAAGAGACCAACCCCCTGCTGGCTACAACCTCCCTTCAGGGAGTTGTAGAGAGCAGTAAGGTCTGCCCTGAGCCTCCTTTTTCTCCAGGCTAAACAACCCCAGCTCCCTCAGCCTCTCCTCACAGGGCTTGTGCTCCAAACATAAATGCCCCACCACATTCCTCCCACGTTGTGGCCTTTTTAAGTAACAAAGAGTTTCCTTTCCATACAACCACACAAAGCTTTGTGAGCAAACTGTGTCGCTTTCACAAGCTGAAGGGGTAGGACAAGTAGCAGGATGGCTGCTGAATAAATGACTGCACAAATACAACAGCTCAAGCGTTCAGCACACTCAACTTTCATAGCCTCTTGATATAAGACAGATTTCCATTTATATTTCTTTCCTATCTGGACCCACCATAAAAATTTCAGAGTTACCTTGGCTCAGTTTCTGATTGTCTCTGCAAAACAGGGGGCCAAGGTTTTCAGAGAGTGTTACAGTATTTCTTCTCTTGCTAAAACTCACCTCTATTTAAGCCAGGTACTGAGAGACCTCTAATTGCTTCTCCTTTTCAGGATTAGGGCTTAAGCATGTCTTTTGAGCTGCTTCTTTTGCCTAACAGATACATCAGAATACAAGAGAAGGGCTCTAAAAATGGCCAAACTCCACTGTAGGTGGAATTAACTGAAGGTTTGCTTTCCTTTCCTGCACGTCTTGGACATCCAAAGCCAGGGAATCCCACTGCTCTTCTAGTTTTCACCCTTACCACTCTAACTCTGCTTTGCACTAATGCAGATGTGCTGTTTCTAACTAAAGGGTTTGCTGCAGTGGCTGCTATTTGCAGGCAAGGGAATAGATTTGGCTGCTCTCTCTTCTACCCTCTCTGGTTTCCTGTGACTCCGAGGAGTCTGTCCACGTTCAATGGGCCAAGCAGAGGCAGTGTTTGTGCATGGGGAGCCAAGCTACTTAAGGTTCATTACCCTTCCTGATTTTGAGGATTATCCAGATGTTTGTGATGAGTTTTGCTGCCAAACCTGAACACAATGCTGCAGCCTGTGGCATGAGGTAGGAGCCCAGAAACTAAGGCACCAGCAGAGGGCTGGGCACCCTGCACTACCTTCCCAAGCAAAGATCTCTGTTCAAGAAGGTATTTTCCTTTGTTTAAGTTGGGGTTTTGCTCTTACTGCTGCTCTTTTTCACATTAGAGATGAGTTAGAGTTACGAGCTCTGCTTCCAGAGCTGAGTCCATGGATGTCTAAGCTGATGCTCCATTCCCAGGGGGCACAACCATTCCCTGGGGACACCTTTTCATGTGCTGGAAAGTTTGGCAGTGCCTGGAGACAGGTAGTGTCATCTGTAACCTTTATGGCAGAGTTTTCAGTGATGTCTTCTTCAAAACCAAGCTAGGAGGTAAGCTTTTCAAGATGAGGCCTTGGATAAGGGGCCAATACTTTAAAGGCTTGATGATGCAGGACCCTTTCAGTACACACTTATGGCAGGAAACCCTAAAAATATCTTGCATTTTAACCCCCCCTCTTTGTTACATAACTCCCTCTCCAAAAATACACTCAAGCCTCTCGACAACAGGAGCCAGAAGCTAACAGAGAGTGAGTGCATCAGCTAAGCTGCTGTTGTGTTAGGTAATTTTATGTATTGGCTTGTTAAATAATAAAGTAAAATAAATTAGTTCCTATCAAAGGTATCCTGAATGCATTTCAGTCAGAGTTTATTGTTATTTATTCATCTGTGGGATTGCATCTGTAAAAGGCAGAGCTGTTTCAAGAGTGTATGTGACTGGAATAGTCTAAATGGAGAAGCCATGAATCGGGGATGAAGCCAGCAAGTCATTAATTAAGGAGCTGCACAGTCTGCAGTCAGGCTTGCATATCAGGAAAACCACCTAAGATCACAGAATCAACCACCTTGCAAAAGACCTCAGAGATCATCAGGTCCAACCTCTTACCTAACACCACCTGACAACTAAACCGTGGCTCCAGGTGCAGTTACTGAATTCTCCCACTTGCAGACATGTCACCATTTGTATGTCATCAGACTAGCTTGTCCCTTGGGGCACAGGAGCACCAAGCATGGTGCTTTGGGCAGCAGACTGCTCTAGTGGATGTGCAGCACTTTGTGCATGAGGTGCAGGAGCCAGAGCAGCGGCAGGGCTGCTGAGCAGCAGGGTGTGTGGGCAGGAGTCAGAGTTTAATCTCATGTGTGGCCTCAACATCTCTCATCCCATTCTGCAAGGCTGTGCAGGGCTCAGGGGAGAGCTGCAGTGCAATGTATCAGCTTTCTGTTTCTAGCTTGCCATGGCTTTATCTTCCTTCAAGGCATGCATGCACCCCATACACATGGCCAAGTCTGCACTTCCACCCACGTCTCTCCTCATGTATCATTGGCCCCCCGTGCAGAAATAGCTGAGGCAGAGATGGGGAACCAAATGACAGCAGCTGTGCTTTAAAACTAAAACCATTTCAGATCCTCCAGGTCTTATTTCATGATGCTTCTTTTCTGGCTCCTCTCAAGAAGCCTTGTGCCATGCAGGCAAGAGAAACGTGCCCAGCCAGCACAAATGGCTTTTGCTGTGTCGCTGCACCCTTGCAGCCTCCAAGTGTGGCTTGTGCCATTTCAGTGGCAGTAGAATTGTGCATTTCAATTATATTTTAATTATCATTTGAAATATGCTCAGTTCCTCAGCCAATTTGCATTTGAACATGATGAAGTGGAAGGTTCACTAGAGAACAACAGCTGCTCAAACAAATGAAAAGCATTTCCTTCTTTCATTTACCCTGGAACAATAAGTGTGGGTACAGCATCTGGTCCTCCACGAGGTCTTTACCTCTTACCCAGCTTCCAGCTGCAAGGGCTGAGTTCTATGGGATCTATGGCCCTCCCTCAAGGTTTCCAGTGGTGCCACCCACAACAGAACAAAGTATCCTAGCTGGATGCCTTTCCTGCTACTCCCTGAATCAATACTTTCCCAATACCCTTATGGGACTTTCCTGCACTGCCAAAGGACTGTGTTCCAGAGGTTCTCTCCTGTCCTGTTGTACATCCTCTGATGTTTTCAACATTATAAATCATTTTAATTGTCATTGTGTATTGCACTGCCCTGATGCAATAATCTGGAACGTGGGAAATCATTTCTTCATCTCTTCCCAAACAGAGCCTAGAAAGCTCTAAGGTACAGGAAAATGGAAGGTGAAGTTGCAGATAAAAGTTGTTCTGAGACCTCAAAGTGAAGGCAGTGTGTTTGGAGGATGGTACCATGATCTTTCCTCCTGCAACACTCCTGTCAGGAAGAGCAAGGTTTCTGTGGCTGCCTCACATAAAGGCACCTGGATGACAACTTCCCGCGGCTGAGAGATTTACTTTGTGTTAAAAGCGGCAAGGACCTGCCAAGACTTCAGCATCTGACAGGAAAGGAGGATGCTGCAAATCTTCATCTGTTCACAGAACGGACAAAGCCTCCACCCCCAGCTCTGAACCTGCACCCCTGAGGCTCTGGCTCTTGGCAAAAGACCCGTGGGAGGTACAATCCCGTCATCTCCCGGGACATGGTGGAACACAAACCGCCTGCCTTTGTGAGTGAGAACAAAGTACGGGAGAGCAGCAGGCACCTTTGTCTTCTAATTAGCACCGATGGCTAAAGCTCTTTAGAGAAGGGACTTTCCCACTGTGTGTTTGCACAGAGGGAGCTGATCCGATGAGGGCAGCTGAATGCTGCGGTATAAATAATGAACTACACAATAAACACTCAGACTGGTTCAGTTGAGGGCAAAAAATAAACAGGGCAAACAAAGAAATTCATCCTCTTTGTTCGAAATCCCATGTCAGGCCCCAGCAGAGACTCTTACCGGCTCCCTCGAAGGCTCCAGATTGCAACCATTATTGTGGCAGTATAAATAAAGAAAGAAAGAAATGCATCAAACTTTGCACCACCCAGCACCCGCCCGAGGGGCAGGATGAAGGCAGATTTCCTTTTCTGTCTCTGTTCACAGCCTCGAATGCAAGCCTGACCTTTTGCATATTCTTTCCCAGAGGCAGCAAAGAGTTACTGCTTGAGGTCTCCTCTAGCAAGAGGCAAAACCAAACCCAAAACAACCAAACAAAACCAAGCTAACAAAATATTTCTTTCCAGGCTGGTTGTGTATTAGCCAGCCAGGAACCTCAGGATGTGCAGGCTTGTGGAAGGTGGAATAAACCACGATAAGGGCTGCAAATGCTGCCAGTGCTGCAGAGCTCTGGGCTCAGAGCCACTCTCCTGGCTTCCTAGGGGTGTTGCTATTGATCTGGGCTGTGGAGAGATGATCACAAGACACCTTACATTATAGCTTGGATTTGGGGTTGGCTTATTTATCTCCTTATTTTGTTCTGTTTTCTTCTTTGTTATTCATTTATGCTGTTATTAATATAAGATGCCATTAGCAAATTTGCCAGGGAAGTGGCTCTCAGCATCGTTAATCAAGAGTGATGAAGATGCTGCATTCCTCACACACTCAAGCTACTGTGACCAGCCCCAGGCTTGCAAACTACCTGCAGTGTAATGCAGAGATTCAACCACAGCAGCACACAGGCAAGGAGAGCACGCAGGAACGTTTTGTGGAAGGAGCAGCAACGCAAGCAGGGTCCCCTGATTCCTGCAGAGCTCTGAGCTGAGTGGGAGCCAGTGGGACTGCCTTAAGCAGACACATAGAGAAACCAGAGCCAGGGAGAATATGGGATGCCAGCTCTCAAAGAGATTGATAGCTGACAGAGGGAGGAAAAACACTACCCAGCCAAAAAAGATCTGACATTATGATGTCCTGCTTTGAACATAGATGAGATAGTGGCTGGCTGTTGGTGTGCACATGGGTGCTTACCAGTTCTGAACTGGTGAGCCTCAGCATGCTGAGCCCATCATTTGGGTCTGGCATTCCTGCCCTGTTGTCCTCCAGCCCAATTCTCTCAGTCTAGGCACTCTCAGGCAAGATTTTGGCAATAGCTGCAATCACAGCATTGTAGCTGTAGGGAATGAGCAGACCAATAGTCCATGGCTACACAACTTCTCTATTTTCCAAACAAGAATTTCTCTCTAGGACTCATCATGAAAGCATGAAAAACACACAAAGAGACTTTCCAGGAGCAAAGGATGATCTTTAGGCTCCAAGGAGATCCCTTCTGGCCAGGTTCCTGAGCCAGGAGGTAGCCTGTCACCCTGCTGCATGGGACTGGCTGGCTTCATTTTCACAGGTAAAGGGGAGACTTGAGCAAGACTGATGCACAACTGGGTTTCCACAGCTCAATGACTTATCACATTCCATCTGTTGGCTACTTAGAAGAATTTAATGTCTTTAGGGGGGTGCAGGATCCAGCTTGATGAGACTCTGGCTCTAGCAGCAAATCTACTACATGAGCTGCGCAGAGGACAAGTAGGGTACCCTACCTTCAGTGCTCTCTTCTTTCGTGCTTGTTTCCCCCTTTATCCAAACTAAGAGCTGCTCAGAATGAAAATACCTGTTTGCTCTTTGTCTGTGGCAGGCTCTAATGCATACCTGCACTGCCACACAGCCTCCCCTGCAAGCACATACCTCCAAAATGTCAAACTCATCTCTCCAGGTTGTCAGAAATAGTTAGGATTGGAGCCTGAGCTCTTGAGATTGCAAATGGTAATGCTGAACCATCCAAACAGGAGATGTCATCCTGTCACCATGAATGACAGATGATTATGGCTCTTTCTAGATGCCTGTAATTAATGTTACTTTTAAAATGTGACATGAGCATCCAGAAGCCCAGCAAATGGGGAAAGCCTTCGGAAGGCTTTGGCTTTCTTCTCCTCTCCCTTCTTCTTTATCCTACAGGTCTTTAAATAAATTAGTCACCAGCTGTTGCCCATAAAATCCTAGAAGGGAAGCTGAAATTCAGAGCCCCAGATAAATATCACAGCTAAAGCTGAAGCCAGGGGGGCAGTGAGCACACACACCCCCCACCCTCCCCCTTTCCCTGTCAGCCTTCAAACACGAGCAGTGTGGGGAACGGTGCCTCAGAGTCATGCTGTTATCTTGAGAATCAGGATTGACTGCTACCAATCTCCCCCTTTGCCCTATGCCTCCCTAATATCCTCTGCCATTTCTGCCTTTTATCACCTTTTTGCATCTATTTGTTGACATTTCTTTTGCTCCTGACCTGCAGCAGCAGGTTTTGTTAGGGCAATATAATTTAATAGGTGGTGGATGTGCTGTGTCAGCAAGTGGGCTCGGGTACCTGAAGCATGTGGGTAAGAATAATAACTCCCTGCTGCACAGCCTGTACCTCTGCTGAACTATGTGATGCTGAGCATCAATCAAAGGGGGGGGATTAGACTTCCCTGGTAACAGATAAACAGCCAAATGAACAAGATCATCTAAGCTCTTCAAACAGAAATCATGTATTTTTAGTCTATGGCAATTCAAACCGAGACTCAGCCAGGGAACGGGGGGGAAAAGGAAAACAAAGATTATTGAAAGCTTATGTTTAAACAGTTTCAGCCCAAATATTTACTGATGGCACGAAAAAGGAAATGCTGGCATGTTTTGCAGTGAAGAGCTAGACCCTTTAATTGCACAGGAAGCCAGGCTTGGAGAATCAAAAGGGAAAATAAACACGTCCCCTGCAGAACTCACTGTAAAGCCTTTACATTTATTTACACTCCCATTTCTCTTTAACCTACACTCCCCCTGACAGAGGGGTTGTTTGGGGTAATAATCCTTTTCACACAGACCAAGTCTACAGGAAACTCTTTGCAATTCATTTAAAATATGGATTTTGGAATCTCCTGTAAATCCCTTTTGCTAAGATAAAAAAAGCAAAGCCCAGAGAAGGAACAACGTGCTGTTTAATCTTTGGGCTCATCAGGTCCTGGAAGATTATTCTGACAGCTAATTTGATGTATTTAACTGAGCTTCCAGCCTCCTCTGCTTGAAGAAAGCCATCATTTATGGCTTGCTGTTGTGCAGGAGCATCCCAGGCAGCTGCAGTGTCTCTGGAAGAAATATTTACGAGGGGCAAGAGCAGCTATTGATGTTTGCTCACTGTTCAGGCTCAGTCCTTCCAAAATTCTCAGTGCATCCCATGTGCTTGTTCCCTGGCTCATAATGGATGTTTCTCTCCCAAGGGTGATGACAGCCTGAGATAGTTGGTGGATGGTTGGCAGGGAAAGCAAAAGGTCTCTGCAAAGCTCACTGGAGCTCCTCACAGCAGCTTAGCTGTGCCTATTGCAATTTGCAGTGCAGAGAGAGCTTCATTCCTGCACATCCCCCAAAAAAGAAGGCTAATCTCCCCCTGGGGACTGCTGTGGCCATTGGGACACAAACATGACAGTCAACAAGATGCTGGTGCTGCAAACCAAGAGGGGCAATGTGCTGCTGCCCTGCACCAAGGCACGGTCAGCCTGGGATGCAGCCCACAGGAGGAGCAGCTCCTGCGCTTTCCTTTCACCCTTTGCTTCCTTAACTGCAATATTGACACCAGTGGTGCTGCTCAGGAACGGAGAAGCGGTCCCCTGCCCTGCAGGGCCTTAGCCATCCCTGTCCCTTCAGAAACAAGCAGAGCCTGTGGCCCCACAAGGTGCAGCTTCACAGAATTTCTTGCTGAGGGTTTGCACATTTGGGTTTTGGGAGCCTGCCCCAAGCCTTGCCAGCCCCAACTGGTCAGTGTGTCCAGCTCTGGGCCCCTCAGTTTAGGGAAGATGTTAAGATGCTGGAATGTGTCCAGAGAAAGGCAACAAAGCTGGGGAGGGGTCTGGAGCACAGCCCTGTGAGGAGAGGCTGAGGGAGCTGGGAGAAGAGAAAGCTCAGGGGAGACCTTCTTGCTCTCTACAACTACCTGAAGGGAGGTTGTAGCCAGGTGGAGGTTGATCTCTTCTCCCAGACAAGCTGTGACAGAAGGAGAGGACACAGTCTCAAGCTGCACCAGGGGAGGTTTAAGTTGGATGTGAGAAAGAAGCTCTTCCCAGAAAAAGAGATTGACCACTGGAATGTGCTGCCCAGGCAGGTGGTGGAGTCACCATCACTGGAGGTGTTTAGGAAGAGACTGGATGGGGCGCTTGGTGCCATGGTTTAGTTGATTAGATGGTGTTGGGTGATAGGTTGGACTTGATCTCTTTTCCAACCAGGTTAATTCTGTATTCTGTAAGAGGAACAGCTCTGAGCTTGGGTGTGAGGAGAGGGAAGTCAGAGAGGCAGGTCTGGGGGCATGTCCTGGGCAACACAGGCAGAGCTGGCTTCAGCCACCCCAAAAAATGCTCTGTTTTTTCCTCTGGGCTCAGCTTTCCCAAGGTGAAGCTCATTGCTGTTGGAGATGCCAGAGCGATCTCCTGGAGCCGATGATGGCTCCAGGCACCGAGCACTCCTGCAGCAGCTTGCTGCAAGTGGGAAAACAAGGGAGGCTTTTGTGTTCCAAACAAGAAGTAGGTCAGATCCCACAAATGCAAAGAGACAGGGAGGAAGGCGCTCGCGGTTCTCTGCACTCATCTTTGGGAACAGCTTCCTAACAAGGATCAAAAGCCCTCAAAGGACTGCACTGAAGCGTGGCTAGCTGGTCCCTGCCAGGGTGCTTGCAGCTGGACATCCTTTGCAACCAGCACAAACTCCTGGTGCCTGCAGGCTGCTCCAGAGCAGGCAGCTCACTGCCAGTCCTGTGTGATAAGCTCCAAAAGGAAACCACCCTGAGTGCAGGAGCTGAGCCCAGACCCTGCACTTGGTGCAGCAGAGCTCCCTGCTCACAGGTGAGGCTCTGCAGAGCAGCCCTCAGAGCAGCACAAGAACTGCTGGGCACACAGGAAGAATCTGTGCCTCCTTGGTGTTTTAAAACTCCAGCTGATGAAGCCTTGTTATCCCAGAATCAGTGTTAGCCCCGTGGCACCTTGCTCTCAAGGCCTGAGGACAGCAGGGGAATGCCCTTTGATTTAATGTGGTTTGGGCTGTGCCTGGCACGGCTGTCGGGAGAGGACAGGATGGCACCAGCCTGGGCTGGTGACTGGAAGCCCCCATGCCAATCACATCCTGGGCTGCATCAAGAGAAGCATAGCCAGAGGGTTGAGGGAGGTGATTCTTCCCCTATACTCCACTCTGGTGAGACTCCACCTGGAGCACTGTCCTGTTCTAGAGCTTCTATTACAGGAAGGATCTGGAGGTGGTGGAGAGTGTCCAGAGAAGGGTCACAAGGATGAGCAGAGGTCTGGAGCTGCTCTGCTGTGAGGACAGACTGAGAGAGTTGGGGCTGTTCAGTCTGGAGAAGAGAAGGCTCCGAGGTGACCTCATTGTGGCCTTCCAGGATCTGAAGGGGGCTCCAAGAAGACTGGGGAGGGACTTTTGAGGGTGTCAGGGAGTGATAGGGCTGGGGGGAATGGAGCAAAAACTAGAAACAGGGAGATTGAGATTGGATGTTAGGAAAAAGTTTTTCCCAATGAGGGTGGTGAGAGCCTGGCACAGGTTGCCCAGGGAGGTGGTGGAAGCCTCATGCCCGGAGGTTTTTAAGGCCAGGCTGGATGTGGCTCTGAGCAACCTGATGTGTGAGGAGTCCCTGCCCACAGCAGGGCGGTTGGGACTGGCTGAGCCTTGAGGTCCCTTCCAACCCTAAGAATTCTATGATCTATGTCACCCTGCTCCCTGTCTTACTGCAGGCTCAGCCTCACTCCTTGGCCATTTGTACTGTTTCCAACACTTGTTTCAGATGAACTCATCCTACAGCCCCTGGTTGCAGGCAGTGCTGCCCAGGCAAGCAAGAGTCCACAGGGTAGCAGGACAGTGTCAGCTGCCTCCTGAAGCTCTACACTATGCAAACCAGCCTTCATTTCATTTTCTTCCTTCATGGACAGAGTGAAGGGGATGCAGAGAGCAAGGGGGACTTGGGGAAGCAGCCAGCATGAAAACAAAGGTCATTCTCCTGAAGCCCAGCCAAGTGCTTTATCCCCTGACTGCAGTTTTGGGTATTTTTGGCTAGCAACCCAGATTTTTTTTGTCTCTGCATGTTCTTGTCCTTCCTCCCTGAACTCATGATTCAGAGGAAATAAGCCAACCATTTTCCTAGGCAAGGTTAAAACTGTAGCAGCATTTAATTAAGCTGTTGTTTTAAATGTGCTCTGGTGTTTTACCAGCCTGCTGAAGCCCTAGCAGCTGATAAATACTTGCCTGCAACCTCTTTCTGCATTCTGAGAGCACATTTTAATTACCACCCTCGATCCCATTTGCAGCCAGACAGCTCCCAAGCTCTCCAGCACGCTGCAGACGACTGACAGCGCTTTCTGCCCTCCAGATGATGCCAGCCACTTGCCTGGGAAGCAGGCTCAACAAAGGAGGCTCCTGGAGAGCAAGAACTGAGGGCACCAAACAACTGCCAGGACAGCATCCCACAGCTGGTCTGTTCACAACAGGACAAACCCATGCAGGGGCCAGATCTGCTGATAGGAGAAACTGCCTTGAGTGTGTAGAGCCAGGATAACAAACAGGAGCCAAGAGACCACATGTTAATCACATCTCCAAAATTCTTCTCTCCCAAGAACTCAGAGCCAATTGGTTTTGTTGCCAGACTTTGACCTCCTGTCCCCAGATCACAGCAGAGCTTGAAGTGAATTGGTGCAATTGCCAGAAACAACTGTGGACAGGGAGGCTCCCAGGAGTGTGCTTCACACCTGCACCTTTGGACTCCAGATGCTGGAGGGTCAAACTCTTAAAGAGCTGGCACTAGGTCTGGGGGCAGGTGAACAAGCTGCACAGCAGCTATTCAGCCTGGCTGCAGCTTTCCTTGGTATCTGCAGTCCTCAAGCCTGGTTGCAAGTCAGCAGCAAAGAAAAGTCAAAATTCATGAGAGACAGCGAGGGAGCAGCCCTCAGAACCTGGCTGGGGATGGTACCTCAGGGAGGTTTGGGTCACCCATCCTGGCAAGGAAAACCCCTCTGAGTTGTGCTCCCAGACCACAGACACTTTCCCTCTTCCCAGGATTCTAGAGGAAGCATCCAAGGGATCTCTACAACCACAAGTGCCCCCTGGGCACCCAAGTGCTGGGGAGCTTGGGAAGTCCTTAACACCTGCCCATACCCATCCACACAGCAGGCCCCTGGAAACTCTCACAATGAGATTTTGCAGGGGCTGTGGCAGAGACAAACCCTTTGGCTTTACTGGGATTATGGCAGGGTGAGTGCAGGACTGGGAGCAGGGCAGGGGGTGTTTAAGCCTCAGTTCTCACCTCTGGTTTGCACCTGCATGATGAGGAAGGGGTGACACCCACTCAGCCCACAGCATGGAGGTCTGGAGGCTTTTTTGGACCTGCCTGAATCCATGGCACTCTACAAGAGGGGGCAGATCCCCACTCTGCCAGTGGCAGTAAAATTAAGCTCCCTTTTTACTAATATAATTGAGATCAGAATCAGTCCTTTTATTTACTGGTTGACATAGGACTACTTAACTGCCCTGCCACTGAGAGACAGCCGAGAGACCTCCATTTGCCAGCTGATCCAGGCTGGGTTTGGTTTTGCATGTCCAGAGTGGCAGCAGGGCTGTGAGTCCAGCCAGGGACACAATCTCATCTTCCCTACCAGCATCAGCAGAGTGAACCAAGGTATCTGCAGTCACAGATTTAGCATGTGCTTACCAGGAGAGCATTAGGATTCAAAAATAATTGCCTTTTTTCCCCCCAGTTATTCTTGATGACATTACTGCAATTGCCAGCTGCTTGTCTGCAGCGTGGCTATCACAAGGCTACAGGAGCCAACAGGAGCTCATTTGCTGCACCTGACTTGCTTTGGGCCTGATCTAAGTCCCATTTAAACATCTTTTAGCTGGCTTGAGAGTACTTTGGGTCTAGCTCTAGAGATACTGAGCACACCTGAAGTGAGTCAGTGTCGTCTGACTGAGGACAAACCCTTCCTAGTGAGTGTGCAGAGGTCAAAATCCCACCTGAGAGAGTTCTGCTAATGCTCAGAGGGTAACACCAGGGAAGGACTGGCCTTTCCAGTTTCACCTTCACTCTGGGTGTCCTTGGAAAGTACCAAAGTGGTTAATCAGACAAGCAGCAAGAGAAGGAGGAGAAAAAACCCCACACTCATTATAAATATTCACAAGATCATGTGCAATCCAGCAAATCCTGGCCAAGTGAAGGAAGATAAATCAAGAGAGGATGCTAGGAGGAGGCTAGCCTGCTGATTAAAACTTAACCCACACTCCCCTCGATGGGCTGACATTTGCCTGCTCTCCAGATACAGCAATCACACAGCCAGCCCCTCTGGCTGCCACTGACATTAAAGGATGAAGCTCTCTTGATTTTAGGAGGAACAGGTAGGACAGGAGCAATGCTTCCCACTGCTCAGCTCTGTGCAGGGGAGCAGCTCTTCGTCATGCAGTGGCAGCCCAGCACCCTGTGCCCCCTCCACCGTCCCTGGGGACAAGCTCTGGTGTCACCCTCGCTGCAAAGGGCTGCAGCTATAGGAGCACAAAGCACCTCATGCTCATTACAAGCCAGGGGAGACTCACAACTCAATTAATTCTGCTTCTGAAGTGTGTAGCTGTGGTGCTTCAGGACATGGTTTAGCAGCCACAGGAGCTGGGTTACAGCTGCACTTGATGATCTTAAAGGTCTTTTCCAACCTCAGCAGTTCTAGGATTCCCCCATGCAGGCTGCTGAGCTGTGCCTAGGAAAGAGGCAAAGCCCAAATCCTGCCTGCACCAGGGCAGGGCAAGGGAAAACCTGCAGGGATGGGCATGGCCATGGGCACTGCCACGACAGGCTCAGGATGGCTTTGCTGCTACCCTGGAGAGCAGCACCATGCAGGTAGAGGACTTGCTTCTGAAATTCATAGCTGAGAAACCTCTTCAAACGTTCAGAATTCCTGGGCTTTAAAAAGCAGATTCCCCTTGAGCCACCCAGCCCCTTTGCTCCACGACTTTGTTAGTGTAATTAAAAGCAAACCTGTTGGCAATTGTCTCACTAAACTCTAATTTGCTTCTAAAAGAGCAAGGCAATAAAGCAGGAGGAAATGGAGTACCCCTTGCACTCTCTACCAAGCCCTGATTAATTTTTCATTTACAATTATTTTTCTGTGCAGCACTCCAGAGCTCAGGTAGTAACATTAAAAATTCCCTGTGCCCTCAGCTTTCCCTAATTAAAATTGACAACCCTCATTTTGAACCACAAACATAATTACCCAGTCCTCCTCACCCACTTGATAGCTGAGGTTGCTTGTTGATAATTTATGAGCACCGGAGAAGATGAATAACAAAGCTGAGGCTCTGTGAAGCCTCTCAGCTCCTGCCTTTGAAGTCAAGAACACACCAGCAGCAGATGAATCTGCTGGAGGCTCTGGGTATGGTCCCTTCCTCGGGCCCTGCCCTGCCTCTTGCCCACAGTGGTGACATCCACAGGGCTTGTGGTCCGGCTCCAAGCGTTAGGAGGGAGCAGTCAGAATTGCTTCTCTGAAGGGCTGCAGAAACAGTAAGGCAGATCCTCAACCCCAGCTGCTTTGGGGCATGAAAACTGACCCAGAGGGTGGCTCAGTGTCAGAGAAGACACCACTTGTGCAGGGACTTTAGTGTGTCCCTCTCCCTGTTTGAGAAGCCCCTGCCATCACCCAAAGCCAGGAGCCCAGATGAGCCTGGCTTGCTTTAATGGCCCCACACAACACACACCAAGTGACTCTTCCCCAAAACAGCCTGAAAAAACCCCTTTACCCACACTAGACAGCACAACCTCCTACATCTGCCAGGAATGAGGAGTCTGGGGGGAGAGGAAACCAGAGAAGAGCCTGAAGCACAGAGAGAGGATTATTATAAATGCATGTCTAAATGAAATACCATGCTGAGAGCTAGGCAACATCACTGAGCAATGCAAAGTGCAAACACACAGAGCAAAGCTATGCTGTTCCCTTTCAGGTCAAAGCTTTCTCTGAATTCACAGCACAAGCAATTCAAGTGCACTCTGTTCTCCCCTGGACTTCCCCAGACCAAAGGCTGTTGTATATCTGTGTCTTTAAAGAAGCCACAACTCCCTAACTGTAGGGGGGAAAGAATCCAAGATGAATGATTTGGTTCCTTCTGCTGTTGATAGGACATTTGATAGATCCCATTGCATCTGTGCAGCTCCCCAGGGCTCCTCTCTGTCCTGCAGACAGCACAGAGTGCCACTGCCACAATGGGAGCTTTGCCTCTCCAGGGGTTATTCTCCCTGCTACACTGCACCTGTCAATAGATGAAAATCCACCTGGGTAACTAAGACTCCCCTCCCCAGAGCTGGCCCAGCACCATAGAAGGGTTTGAGTTGGAAGGGACCTCTAAAGATCCAGGCCACATCAGTGAGCAGAGACTTCAATTAGAACAGGTTGCTCAGAGCCCCTTCCAACCTGGCCACATGATTCCTGACACAGGCCAGGATGACATTGGCTCTCCTGGGCACACTGCTGGCTCATGTTCAGTCTACTATCTACCAGCACACCCCTAGGTCCCTCTCTGCCTGGCTGCTCTCTAGCCACTCTGCCCCCAGCCTGTAGCACTGCTTGGGGCTGTTGTGGCCAAAGTGTAGAAACCTGCACTTAGCCTTATTAAATCTCATCCCATTGGCCTCTGCCCAACCCATCCAGCCTGTCAAGGTCCCTCTGCACAGCTCCCCTACCCTCTAATAGAGCAACCCTGTCCCCAGCTTGGTGTCATCTGCAAATTTACTGCTGATGGACTCAATCCCCTCCTCCAGATCATCAATAAAGATACTGAACAGGATGGGGCCCAGCACCGATCCCTGGGGCACACCACTGGTGCCTGGCTGCCAGCTGGCTGTGGCACCATTCACCACCACTCTCTGGGCTCAGCCCTCCAGCCAGTTCTTGACCCATTATCCCATCATTATTATTAGAATAGCTTATTTGCACTGCCCCAAGAGAAGGCAAGTGTGCTGGGGGGTGGGGAAAGGCAGAGAAGAGAAGCTGGAAACTTTCAGGACTCAAACAGAAGGCTCCTCTCTGTTTATACTAAAAAATGCATGTCTTTGCTCTCAGAGAAGAGGTTTGGTGATGGGTTGCCCCCCCCCAATGTACAGGTTTCTTCCTGAAAGGAATGGCAAGTGAGAGATCTGAAGGAAAGAAAAAAAGAGAGAACCCAAGAATGGTTCATTTTGGAAGCACTGAAGTAATGTTTTGACTTTCTGAAGAAATCTTCTTCTGAGCAGCTTGGTGAGGCCAAGAAGAATTCCTGCAAGATTTGGATATTGGCAAATCTACTGGAAAAATTTCAGCTCTCAATTCAGCTCTCTCTGCTTCCAACTGATACAGAGTTTCCCAATGACTTCAGGTTATCCCCAACCTCTGTTTCTCCTCTGCTGTTCTCCCCTCGCTTTGCTGTTACTCCATCAATAAGCCACATGAAAAATGACAAACTGGAAGAGAGCAATTAATATCCATCCACTTCCTTCTGCAGCACCCAAATGCTCCATTTACAAGCCAGCCCTGCATGCTAACATCCAGACACGTGCTGTGAATGTGCCCATTTGTCACCAGCTCAGCACCTGCTCCGAGAGGGAGCAGGGATGGTGCCAGTCCCCAGGGGCCTCATCCTGAGCCAGAATGGGAATCTCAGCCCCTGGACAATCAGAGAACTGAAGAATCATTACAGTTGGAGAAGCCCATGAAAAGATCAGAGTGCTCACTCCAAGCACAGCCTGGATGAGCCAGGGCTGGGGTTTTCTCTGGAGGCTTGTGAGGAGGTGTAGGTTTGTGCAGGCATCAGCAGATAGCTCCAAGGCAGACTTATCCCCCACTATCAATCCTGCACAGGAGAAACTACCCAGATCTGAGCTACAGAAGAGAGCTTTTTCTTCTCAGCCAAAAACTAGGACAGGTAGAAGGTCACTGCAGATGCTTTGCTTTTCCCACCAGAGCAGGAGAGGCGCAAAGGGAGTCGCAGAGGTTTACAAGGTGGGGTCCTGGGAGAGTTTTGGGCAAGAGGGCTTTTCATCATGACTGCATGCCTGCCCTGAACTAAAAAGCACACAAGTTGTTGTGTGCACAGCTGCTGGCAGCAGCTTGTATCAAAGGCTTGCCATGAGCACACCCCCCAGCTTTTAGGAACCTCTCATTAAAAGCTACCTGGGCCAGGCTTTGCCCAGAACACTCAAAGCAATCACCCATCCCACCACAGGTCCGAACCAGAGAGCTTGTGGCAGGGATTGTGGTGCAGTTCAAGGGTATATTGGTATGGGGGGTTAACAATAATAAACAAATCAGAAATCCCTGATGGTAAAGCACAGCAGACAGCTGGGCTGCAGAGATTCCCACCAAGCCATTCCTGGCTCATGCTGTGGCCCAGGCAGTGACCTTCCTACTGCTCCAGGGGCTAAGCCACACTCCCCCAATCCTGTGGCTCCACCACACAGAAACTGAAATCATTATTCAAAGCTTTAGCACTGGCACAGCTGTCAGGGGTTTTTTATTTTATTTTTAGTTCACCCTGTACAGCATCTTAATTGTGCAAGAGCCAACCTGCTGCTGTCCCCAGGCCTCGGGGGGGTTGGGGAGGAGGTCTCGCAGAGACCGAGGCTGCTGCCACCGAGGCAGGAGTGAAACCTCAGCAGCTGTTGCTCATGCATGGGAAGAAGTGTTGGAGTGCTAATTAAGACATGGAATTTATTTTGTTGTGGATGCTTAGCTGTTAGAGATTTTAGACTCTGTTCTCTAGTCAGCTGTGGTTTACCTCATGCTAATGAGATGGAAGAAAGTGCACTCTCCTGGTTTTGTTTTCTTGAATCCACTTACACTGTTCTTAACCATAGAATCAGAGCACCTCACTGTTACCAGCTACTTCTGTCTTTCCAGCCTCAGCATGGAGTAAGAAATCCCTGTCTCCAATGAAGGGTGCTGAACTGGACAACTGGACAAGCTCAGCAGCTTGCAGAGCCTGGGGGCTTTGGGTGATGCCATTAAGGAGAGCCAGGATCAGGTTCCTGGTGGTGTGGTGACCCCTCTGATCATGCTTGGTAGCACCCCCAAAGTTCCCTGTGCCACTGACAGCACAAGCCCTTGTGAAGCAGCTGCTGAATCAGTTTACACCTCAACATAATGAAGTAAGCTGGCAGCAGTTTTATGTTGTTTTGTCCACAGGGCTGTGAGCCCCATTTGCCTGGCCCAGGATTTAGGTGCCTAGTGAGTCAGAGAAATGGGTGCAAATACCTCTCAGTCCTCCTCAGGGCTGCAGATGAAAAACAGGCAGCAGATCCATATCCTGCTTTGCTCATTCTCTTACAGGAGTTTTTTGATGCTACTTCCTGGACAAACCTGTTTGGGCAACACATTCCTCAAGGGCACATTGGGCAACCTCCTGATTCATCATGTGTAGGAGTGCCCTCAACAGCATCAATCACTCATGTCCCAGTGAAGCACTTCAGTGACACATCTGGAAAATTCACCTACCACCAAGGAGCTCCTCAGTCTTCCTCCTGAGCTGGGAAGACCAGAACAGGTTCTCCTAACCACAGACCACATCACAGTGTTTGCAGAGCAGCTGCAGATACAGAGCTGAGTGTTGTAACCCAGCTTGATCCCATCACTAAGTGGCCATGATAAACCCATGTCTCCATTTCTAACACTCCTATTTCTGTCCCTTCTGGGGATCCAAGCCTGGGGCAAGCAACCCTGCTCACAGCTCACCTTGGGAAACCATCAGTGAACCAACCCTGCTGCCCAAAGCAGAGCAACTCAATCCCCAGAAGTTTGCATAGAGCCTCAAGGCATCTCCCAAGGATGCCAGCCTCGGTGAGAGCCTCCCAGGTTGCTCCTTGCACTCCTGCAGTCTCCACAAGGTTGGTGTTGGAGGAGGAAAGCCCTGCAGCACACTGGTGCTCACACTCCACCAAGGCACAAGTGCAATGGTGGAGGATTTTTGAGAGCAAGTAAGTGGCTATTGCAAATAGCTGGCAGGAAGGGTAGGAAGGAAAGGAAAGTTAACAATTCCCTAAAGGCACCCATCCTGCCCCCACCTTGACCCCACAGCACATCAGCACAGCTGGAGCTGGGGATTTTACAAGTCAGGGGAAAAGGAAAACTGCTAGAACTGTTCTATCCCAAACACTCAAGGCTGGGGGGTGTGTGTGTGTGATCACTGACAAGGTAAATGACCTCCACACTCTTTCCCAGGGCAGGAGGAGGCCCAATGGGTTCCTCAGGTGGGGGAAAAAACAGTGGCCAGCCCAGTGCCAGAGATCAAGCTGGTGAACGAAATCAGAGCAATTTGGGCTCGTCCCCTTGATGCAGAGGTTTGCTTTGTGTCTTTCAGCCAATAAACCTGGAGATATTTTCCTCTTTCCCAATGGGATTGGTTGTTTGTTGTTTTGGTTTTTTTTGGCGGGGGGGACACACTACAATTAGCATCAGAGAAGGTTTTAAAATGCAGGAGTGTAAGATTTATAGACACATCTGTCAGGAAGGAGAGAAACCTCAGCCCTTAAATTACCAACATCTCTTGGCTGCTCAGTGCTGATAGGAAACCACAGAGGACGCCACGCTGGCAGCACTGCTGCGTCCTCCTACCAACTGCAATGGGAAAATACAGGTAATACAAATAAAAGTCAACATAAGACAATCTTCATGGTTATAATTCCCTTCAAGATCTACACAGGTTAGACTTTCCCTGTAATTAAATCTATAGATTGCCTTTGAATGCTTACCTTGCAACTCCCTGAGCCCTGATGAAAAGTATGCTGCTCCCAACGACAAGATTTATTGCATCTAGCACTCTGCATTATAGCTGCTCTGCTAACCACAATAAACAAGATATGAAAAGCAATCATACAGATAATGCCATGGAGGAGCAAGCACCAGCTTCATCTTTAACCCTTTCACCTGCTGCCTTTGTGCTGGAATCTCTGACCAGTGTTTCTGCAGCACCACCCAACCCCAGCGGGTTAAGGATCTTCTTTCCACAGGAATTGATTTGGGGCTTGGGATCCTTTCTCCCCATTTCTAAAGCACCAGCCCTGCTGGCAGTGCTGAGTTCATCTTTGTGACTATCAAAGGGCACAACCCATGGCTAGAGGTAAGCTAAGTAGAGCTAAGCCTGCAGTGGGTACTGGATAGCAGGAATGATGGGGCAGGAGCAGGGCTGTCTCCACGGGACCTAAACTTGGCAGTCCTTCAACCCACACTTCAAACCTCCTTGTTTCTGGACTTAGCCCCCACCTTGCCAAGGGCTGGGTGTAGGTCCTAAGTGAGGCTGGGACATCTCACCACTGCTCTGGGCTCAGTCTTGCCTCCCAGCAAGATGCTGCCAGCTCAGGACACGATCATTTCATTGGTCATGTTTTGCACCACAGAAGCCTGGATTTGACCCTGGAGACTTTGAAACATTATTTAAAGGATGAATTTCTATACAAAGGCCAAGTGGAGATGTAGCAGCTTAATCAAGTCACAGCTCAAATGGAATGCTCCTTCACTACCCACATGCCTGAGATATGAGATCCTACTCCTCTCACCCTTTTTTCCTCCTCCCCTTTAAATCTTCACCAAATCCAGAAGGAAAGAAAGACTCCAGAGGCCAGAAGAGCAACCAAAGACATGAACAGCAATGGTAGGAATCTATTCCTTGCCATTCCCATTCATGCAGGGTAAACAGTGAGTCCATCTTCCTTGCACCTAATCAAATAAATAAATCCCTGCTAAATATTAGCACATGGGAGGGTGAGGAAGCAAGCAGGCACTTGTTTGCTGACTTTCACATGGACACCATTGGCCATTCCAACCCAGAGGAGCAAGAAAAGCTTCACAAGAGGGAATTCACTGCTTGTAACAGTATTTTCTGCCCCATAACTCAGTTAACCATTTACAATCAGGACAGAGGGTGCAGAGGTGCATTGTTACTCCTCAGTTCCCTTCTTTCCAACCCACTCTCTGCCAGTTAAGCCTGTCTGCAGCCAGATGGAAGCCAGCACAGTCCTTGTCCCCACAGCAGCACTCAGAATAATAAACTCCTTGTAAGCAATGCTGAAATCAGGCAACAGCAGGAGAGGGGGCAGCAAGGTCTTGGGTTTAAGAACAGAGCAAATTGTTCTGCCCAGGGTAGGGAAAAAATGAAATAAGCTGGAAATAAATGTAAAAATAGACTGGGGTCTGCAGCCCAAACAATGTGTATATTTAGCAGTTGTGAATGGGAAAGAGCAGAATATTCCTGGAAACTCTTCAAAAAGCATCCAAGGAAGATTAAAAGATGTCCAAGCAGAGAGTTTTAAGGCAGGTTGCTATGGATGCTGGGAAGGGTGTTAGGCTCTGACCCCCATAACAAAATATCTTGCCCCAAAGCCTTTTTTTTTCCAGGAATTATTAGGAGAACTTTAGTTCTGGACAGCTCCAAGAAACATCTGGTAAGCCTGGGAAGGACCAGAAGTGACCTAACCCTTTCCATGGGCTGTCAGTCAGGGTAAAGATTCCTGACAAGCTTAACTGTTCTTTGGAGTTTCTTGGGTTGGAGACTGCCCCATCCACAGCCTCGAAGCAATCCACACTGGCTACACTTCTAATGCTCAGCTTGCTGCCCCTTAAATCTGCTCTTCCCTACCCCACCCCCCAGATACAAACCCCCAACATTCACACAAGCATTTCAAAGAAACTTCTGCAGGATTGGGTCTTTCAGTGTGATGCAGGGACAGCAGGAGACTGTAATCACCTCTGAGAATGACACTAATAAGGATCACAATTTCCTTTTCCCCATGTTGCCTCTCTTAAGAAAATAAACCTTGGTGACATGCTGCCTCAGCAGCTCAGCTGCATGCTGCACCTGCTAGAGACAGAAGATGGGAGAGAAGGTGGAAGGTGTGGCAGGGCTCCAAGAGCCCACCAAAAGCTGTTGGTGCTCTAACTTTTGCCTTCACAGACATGGGTCCCTGTGACATGTTGAACCTCTTGATTTTTACTCAAGCTGAGACACAACACAAGGTCTGCTGTCAATAATAAAAAAAGAAGAATATTCTGATATTAAAAGCTTAATGACAAAAAGAGTTGATCACAGGCCATGGGTCACTTTGAGCTGCTCAAAGAGTAGCGTGGCACTGTCCCTGAGCATGACATTAGTCAGGGTCTCATCTCAGGCAGTGCTTAGGCACTGCTCTCACTTGCTGGAGGGAGGCTGGGGGGTGGTGTGTCCCTGCCCCACCGTGGCAGAAGGCTCCAAGCTTGGAGATAAAACTTGATGAGAAAATGCTCATGCTGCATCCAAGGAAAGTTGGAAACTGAGTGCATCCCTGCTTGGGAAGAAATTTATCAGCAGGAAAATGACCTTCTGTGGCAAATGTCTGCATGAATGGCTTAAGGATAAAGCAGCTGATTTCGCAGAATAGGCATGGAGGGAAAATAAAGGTTTGTTCTTAGAGCCCAAGGAATGAAAAATCAGCCACTGCAGGAAAACAGCAGCCAAGGGAAGGCAGTGTTTGCAGCAGAAGTGCATGTGCCTCTTTGCCCAGAGTGCTCCCCCAAGCATCTGCCCAGGACACAAAAGCAATGATCACTGTCACCAGGTAGAGGAGGTTTAGTCTATTTGTAATGTAATAGAAGAATTTCACAGAGATTTCTGCCTTATTGATTTTGCCTAATGGAACAAGCTGGTTTCCTGGGGGCACTGCGTGCTCCAGACTCTGCACCACACATAAAGGGCAGGAGAAATCCTCTGCTCCCTGTTCCAGTAGACTGTCAGCATTTAATTAATCCAGGAGCTGCAGGGCAGATTCTTAGTGCAACCAGGAGAGGAAAGAAAAAAAAAAAAAAGAAAGAAAAGCTAAAGACAAAACATCAATTTATGCTCTGAATGCCCCAGTGCATTATCATCACGCTCTTGGAGCCTTGGAACTGGAGGCTACAAGGCTGGACTGCTAGTAGCACTTGAACGCCTGTCAGATTTTCCCCCTTTAAGGCCCCTGCCTGATACTTTTCATCCTTCAGAACATCAAATGCTTTCAGTAGGAGGTTCTCTTTGATGCTGGTTTTCTCTCTGATTCTCCAGGCACAGACAAATGAAGGTTTCCTTTCTATTTGGAAGTGCAACGAAAGCACACCACCGCGTCTCGTCAGCTGCGGTCACACACACAGCACAACGCAGCTGGGCACCTTCCTTGGGAGCATCTCATCACACACCAGTGGTTCACTCCTGATTGCCACCACCAGGCAGACATACACAGGTTGTCCCCAAGCCCAAATACAACCTGTGTGGATGATGTGGCACAGAAAAGCACTGTGGCCGTTTTAGGCTGATGGGACATTCCATATTTGCTGGGCAGCAACTGGCTTGAGAGCAGCCCTGAAGGTTTTATAAGGTGTAAAAGCTTATGCACTCCAGAGTAAAACCAACACCTTCACACGCTGCCAGGAAACCATGCAGAAGGTCAGGCCAACATTCTGCAAGCTGTCCAGCAACTGGAGGTCCCTGGGAACTCCCTCCCAGATGCTCAGAGCTCTTAGCAAGTAGCATTGGCCAACAGAGTGGATGTGCAAAAACCTTGACAGGGACAATGTGTTGCCCAAAGTGCCTGTTTCTGTCAGTCTGAGCACAGGGTATGTGGAAGAGAGCAGGTAGCCACCTTTGGAGTGCAATTAACCAAAAGAGGAGAAAAGCCCTACCGCAGTAGAACCTTGGTTTCAATCTCCCAGGCTTGACAGGCAACACGGAATTTAAGGGCACGTCCAGGAAACAAATGATTTTGCAGCCTGACATGGCACATTCCCCATCTAGGTGACAGCAAGCCTTGTTCTGGCACAAGATGCAGACCAGAATTTGACACTAGTAGTTGATTCACTGTGAGAAATGGGTGTTGATTGACTTGGCTTCCCCCAGACACATTGCTACCCAGAGATTAAAGACCACATGGCGAGGGTGTATGAAACTGCTGAATCTTAAGGGAACATCTCTCAGCTGCCAAGCAGCAAAGAAAGTGACTGCCTCTGGTGTTTTCAAACTTGGTTGCCCCTTTCTAGGCCTTCAGAATCAGAAGGTTGGGAGGCTTTTTAAGCATTTTCCAAAATGTTATAGCAAGTTCTCTCCCTGCACCTCTGAATGGAGCTCAGAAGGAGGTTGTTTTGATATCTGCAAGCCCAATTACCCTCTGTCTGGGACTTCATCACTGCACGTTCCCAAACAGCAAGTCTTCATGATTCCTTGGCACTGGGAGAAATGGGGCAGGATGAGGGATCCACATACAGGAGAAGGCAGAAAGACAGCATGTAATTGCAGTCTGGGCCATGATAGGAGTGCTTTGGTTCATGACTAAGCTTTCAAGAAGAGCTCAGTGTGGCTGGAAGGGCCTTGCTCGTGCTGAAACATTACCATAAGTCATGATTTACGTACAGGAAGAGGAACCATGCTAAGGACACCAACCCAGGGGGGTTCAAGGGTGGTTGAACCACTCCTTCAACAGTTCATTCAAGTTGTATTGTTTGGAATGCTCTCATTCAGACAAAGCACCCCAGGGCTGCACCTAAGAGACCTTGGACAAGAATCTGTAGAGGTCCGAGGCATTTTGGGAGCATGAGACACAGGCAACCAAACCTTTGTCTCCTGGCCATTGACTCTGCTCTGGATGATGAGTACAGCAAGCATTACAACACTTCAGAGCAGCAAGTGGACAACTGACCCCTCTGTCAGAGTAGACATGATGCCAAACAGGACTACCATTATCCCAGTTAAAATACTATGAAACAGTGAGGGGTTCCTGCCCTACCCCAAATCCTTCCTGCTATCCATCAGCAGCTCTGGTGTAATAAATAAGAGCTCAACTCTGGATGTCTGATGTCTAATTCTCACATGAAAGGTGGATTCAGCAAGTGGGGAAGTGCACAGAAAGGTGCCCTGCCCCACAGCAGATTCTTTGCCTTCCATCTGCCTTCCCACGTGTCAAATCCTGGAGACAGCACCGGCGTGCAGATAGCTGTGTGTTGAACCCCAGCCAGCCCTGCACAAGTAAAGGCACATTCAGGCCCGAGATGTTTTCTGGCATCAGTATCAAGCTTCCTTTCTAGCAACTAAAGATGCTTAAAGGGCATTATAGTCACTGCCTGACTAGCAGAGGCACCCCCTTGCTGTCGGACTCCTTCGGGCAGCGACGCATGCTCAGACAGGAGGTTTGCAAAGGATCAGCTCTGCTCTTTTCAGAGACAGCTGGGAATATCCCTGGAAAAATGTGAAAAACACAGCATGTGTTGGGACCAGTGCCTCTCCCTCATTATTCCACGTAAATACAAGCAATCTGACCCCTCCAAAGAGACTTTGCATTTCTCAGAGAATGACCATCTGTCAGGCAACAAGGGCCGCTCGTTATTTAAATTAAGAATCTATTCCCTGCTGCCATTTTCACTCACATCTCATTATAGCAGAGCCTCTCAGACACCTCCTTCCCCTAGCACGATGAGCTGAGACCACAACTTGCCCTTGTCTTTCCCAGCAGCTATCACTCACAAAGACCCAACTAAAGGATGCCACAGTTTGGGGGCTCTGATGTGCAGTCCAGGGGAGTTATGCAAATCAGAAGTCATACACAAAGGAGGCCACAAAAGCGTCTGAGGGCTGGAACACCTCTGCTATGAGGACAGGCTGAGAGAGTTGGAGTTGCTCAGCCTGGAGAAGAGAAATCTCCAGGGAGACCTTGTGGCCTTTCAGTACTTAAAGATGCTGATAAGAACGATGGGGACAATGTTTTTAACAGGGCTGGTAGCAACAGAACAAGGGGGGATGGTTTTACACTAGGAGAGGGGAGATTTAGACTAGAGAGAAGGAAGATTTACTTTTTTTTTCTAGTAAGAGTGATGAAACACTGGTCCAGGCTGCCCAGGGAAGTGGTGGATGCCCTAATGCTTTAAATATTACAGATGAGGTTTCATGGGGATCTGAGCAACCTGATCTAGTTGATGATGTCCCTACTGACTGCAGGGGGGTTGGACTGGATGACCTTTAGAGGTCCCTCTGAACCCAAACCATCCTATGACTCTAAACTGTGATCATGGGGACCATAGGGACTTTTAAGCATCTTATTACAGAAAAATCCAAGTTCTCTCAAGAGGTGTGGATATGAGAGGTAGGACTTCAGAGCTCCATGTACAGACTGGGGCTGGCAGTGGCTGCCCTGGTATGTTCTGTGGCCTGCTGCTCCTCAGCATTTCCAAATAACCTGTGCTGTGCTGAGGGAAAGAAGGTGAAGCCACTCAAATACTGCAAGTCATTGTCTGTGACCCAAAGCAACACCTTCTGGGCAGCTGTAGGAACATAAAGGTGGAGGAAACTCAGCCTCAACATTCCTGCATGGCTCCACTGCTTCTGGGAGTACTGGCTGCTGAAGAGAGCTCTGAGATGATTAACAAGAACAACCAGCAAGAAAAACCAAGAGGCTTTGTTTTCCCCCCCTTCCCCATCAGGCCAAAAGAATCACATCAACAAATCCTCAGCTTGACATAATTTGCTAAATGTCACTTGTCACAGGGCTGCCCAGCTCAGGGAAATGTGAAGGAGAAACCAGAGCAGGGATCAGGCTGTGATGCTAGCAGACCTCCATGGCTCTGCCTCAGGCTCTCTGTGGGCAGCCTCCTCCCCTCTCTGAGCTTCAGTTCACAGAATCAGAAACACTCAGCTTGGAAAAGACCCTCAGGATCACCAAGTCCAACCCACAATGCTACTCTACAAAGTTCACCCCTACACCATATCCCCAAGCACCACATTCAAATGACCTTTCAACACATCCAGGGTTGGTGACTCAACCCCCTCCCTGGGCAGCACACTCCCATACCTGACACCACTCTTGCTGGGTATTTTTTTCCCCCCTAATGTCCAGTCTAAACCTACCCAGTCTCAGCTTGAGGCTCTTGTTCTATCACTAATCACCTGTGAGAACTCCTCCCAGCTAGACAGAACAGAAAAGCCCCCTTGCTCCTGCTCTGGGGGAAGGCAAGAAAATGTAAGGCCATAACATAATCCAGGGTACTTCATTGGCACATATAATTAAGGCTGGTCTTAGAAACACTCAATTCCTGCTTGGCTGGTGGAGTAGGTCCAGCTCTTCACAGGCTGCTGTCTCCATCACAGCCTAGCCAGAGCTTTGGCGGGCACAAAAAAGTCTGACTGCCCTGAGGCTTGGGAGACAGCAGGGGGAAGCCTGTGCCAAGCACAATTAGGAGGCACTGGGGGTTGGGTTGACAACTGCACAGCGTCTGGAGGTACTGCACGAATCAAGAACTCCCTTTGCTGGAGGCAACTCGCCTGGCCAGGCACCGGAAAGGATTGTGAGGCGCTCCTGTTCCCTGCTGGAAGGAGCCTTGGGAGCGCAAACTATTTATTAAACAATAAAACCCATCAAAAAGCCTTTGAATATTTTATGGGAAAGGGAAATGGGTTGATTGCTGGGATTTTATTTATTTATTTTCTTAACAAGGCAGGTTTTAAATATCTGTGGAGAGGGAGAGAGAGAGGAGAGGGCTCTGTTTCAAAGCAAGAGGAAGATGCTCCACACCAGCAATCCCAGCCTGTGTTTATTATGGGTGTTGTCACATTGCAAGATGCAAAAAAAATTAAGAATCAACAGAGCCCAGGCTGTTGTGTTGAATTGCTTTATGCTCCACGAATAAAGAAATAAAGGACAAAACCTAACAAAACCCAAAGGGAGGGGGAGCTTCAGGAATGCTGAAATGACATCAGCTCTTCTCTTGATCAGAATCAAGACCCAACAAGCAGCAGCACGTGACCTTTCCAAGTGCTGAATGCCAAGTGACCCCATACCAGGGATTGCTGAGAGCTGCATTACTCATGGAGCCTGTCCTTTACTGAGGAGAAGCAAAGAAACATGCAGTGAATGCATGGGGCTTGGCTGGAGCTGGTAATGGGTGACCAGGAAGAAGAGTGGTCAAATGCTAAGCCCTGGCTGTGCAGCTCGACAAGGTGAGAAGAAATCCCATTGAATGTGACTAATCAGAGACTTGGAGGGGAATGGTCTAACAGCACCTGCTGCTCGCCTCTGCAGCGTGGCTTTTGCCGTGCTGCTGAAGGGGTTTGAAGCTCAGCAGCCTGGCGGTTTGTGCGTTTGGTGTCTGGCCACAAAAGCACCCCCTGCTTTGAGCTGCTTCCTGCTGCTGCCAGCTCTTTTCTGGGCAAAAGCGAGCAAGCAAACAATAAATAAATCAATCTATGGTGCAAAGTTAGGAGAGCTGGACAGAAATAATTCAGAGCTCATCTCTGGAGCACTCTCCAAAGGAAATGAGTTGAATGCAAATCAAAGGGCAGAATCCAGAATCAGCAACAGAAAAACATCACAGAGACACAGGGGCATGAAGGCATTTCAAGAGGTGGGCAAGGGATAGCAGAATATGGCACTTTGTGCTTTGCATCTGAGGCCTTTGTGTCTGTCACAAGATGCTTTGCCCCAGGGCCTGCCTCTAGGAACAGGCTGTGCAAGATGCCAAAAAGCCCCAGCACTCCTCCAAACATTGGATTCGTTGCCTCTTGGTGGCCCAGGTTGCCCACACGAACAGAACCACAGGAGGAAGCCCTGATGAAAACCAGTGCTCTGCTCACAAAACCAAACCAAACAAACCAGCAAAACCAAAGGATCTTCCTTCTGTTGCACACTGAAACAACCTCAGTTTGATTGCCATGTCTAGCTGGCCATCACACGATAAAGCCAACCACAACAGGTCCAGAGGAAAACAAAACCAGCCTGAGACATCAGTGGCAAAAAGCCTAAATGAACTGAGACTGTTTACCTGGAACAAAAGAACAAGAGGAGACTGTGGTGAATTCAAAGCATAAATGGCTTCCCTGTGGAAGATGGGACCTGATTTCCATGCTTGTGATGGACCAGCTGGGAAGAAGGAGCTTGAATCAGAGCAAAGAAGATAGAGTAGGTGTCAGGGGAGGTCTTCCTGTGGCTAAGAAGGGCAAAGCACTGGGTTGGGTTAGAAGGTTGTGAGTTGTCCAGCCAAGAGGTCTTTAAGTACAGATTGAATGGGTGAGTGTCAGGAGGCACAGGCTTAACTTAGGGCAAGGAGTGAGTTCTCACTGACCATCCCTTGTGCTCCCACACATGAGAGGAACCCACCTCCAGAGACAAGGTTGTCTGAGGAGCATTAGTCCACGTGGATTTGAACACTTCCAGAAAGCAGAAAACGATGGGAAGCTGAAGAGCAGGATTGGGGTCAGATGTGACACTGGGGGCTCAGCAGTGTCCAACCTACAGCTCAGAAGACCCTGAGACATTATCCACTGTGCATACAACCCTGCAAGACTGGAGCACACATTCATGCCAGGCTCACCTTCTGCTACCAGTGTTGCTCTCAAGGGTCCAGCTCTGCAAACAGGGACAAGCAAGTTTTGCCATCTCCCAACACAAAACCCCTACCCACCCATCTCATGGCCACTACCTACTAGGTGCAGGTCCTGTCCTCCCATGGGACTGGAGGGTAGTCTGGGTCAATCCCTATCTGTTTCCCTCAGAACTTGTAGCTTTCTGTTCCCATTTCAAGCAGCATCACTTCACATCTCCCAGCCAGCACGGTGCCTTCACTCCCAAATTGCTGGTTAAATGAGAATTCAAAGGAACAGTTAAAAATTTCATCAATGCCACTTGGACATATGCCTTCAGGCTGTTTATCTTTAAATGAGATGTCACATGTAATTTAGTGGCTGTATTAAGTATTGTTTTTCACTTTGGGCTGCCTGGCTGTGGGCAGCCCCGTGTCCCTGCACACCTTCATTCTTCATTAGGGGAGATAAATGAAAATGACAGCATTTTTTCTGCATTAAGGGCCAAATATCTGACATGTCAATACCATCTAATGGAACAAAGCACTACAGATTCCTACAGCAGGTGTTTAATTTGCATGTTATTACTGACAAGCAGGATAAATGCCTTGCTAAGTACTTCTGCTGCCCTAATGAGAGAAGCAGAGAGGGAGCTTTACTTAAAATGGGAAAGAAGGACAAAATAGCCTAAGCTGCTTTTGCTCCTCAAGTGGTTGTGGCTTCCCAACAGAACTGAAAGCTCATAGCTTTGCTGTTTCATTTTAAATTAGCTTCCCTGCCAACCCCCCCCCCAAAAAAGAGTCAGTCTGTGCACTAAGGTCCTCAGACTGAAGAGATTTATATTTTAGGTAAGAATGAGAAGGTGCAGTACCAGGTACACTCTGCCCTGACTCCTAGGGGACACCATGGCTCTCCCTGCCTCTGCTGCCAAGCCAGCTGGGAGACATCTCTTCTCAGTGCCTCAGGTTTTCCAGCTGTAAAATCACAGAATGTTAGAGGTTGGAAGGGACCTCCAGAGACTGAGTCCACCCCCCCTGCCAAAAGCAGGAAATGGAGGCAGTGACTTCCACCTCCTCTTCCAAGTTCCTTCAAAACTAAATGCAAAGGTGCTACCTGCAAACCACGAGCTTTCCCACACATGTTCATAACACACTGACCTGCAGAGCTGCAGACACCTCTTCTCTCCTCAGCTCCAGCTTGCAACCTCCCCACACTATCCTCAGGAAGAGATCTGAATTGCCTGAAATTTGTTTTCATTAGCAGGGATGCTTCTGTGGCTGCACTTTGTCAGGGTCAATAGCACTTAGGCTCTTTAAGGTCTGTTATGGGTGGATGCAAGAGTTCATTAACAAGGGATTTCTAGGACATTAGGATGGCTTTCTTTGTGAGGCAGGATGACAGAAGAGGTGGTGTCCTGAACACATCAAAAGAACCTGCAGCCATCCAGGGCAATCCCCTTCCCTGCATCCCTGCTGGGGGCACCTCAGGGTGGTGCTGGTGGCTCTGTGGTATCCAGGAGGGTTTAGAAGACTGCTTTCCATCCCCATGCTGCATCTTGCATGTTTATAGGTTGTGGCCCCCCAGAAATCCCCCAAACTGCCTGCAACACAAAGCCCAAGCTGTAGGATGGTGGTGATACCCTCAGTGGGAACAGGGATGGTACCTGCTGCTCCACTGCCTCAACCTTCCCTTCAGGTGGGGAGGTCTTGTGTGGGGAAACACATTTAAAATCTCATCCCCAAGGCACTGATTCCCTCAGGATGTTTCTTTCTCCATCACAAGCTGGCTCTTGCCAGGCTGTTTCCTACATGTGCATATAACAGCAGAACATCCCGGGAACCCAAACTGCTTCTGCAATAAAAATACTCCTAATAAAAGAAAAGCAGAAACACAATCAGGTTACAGCTCAGGGCCATTTGCTTTACAGGAACTCCTTGCCCTGCAAAGACTTGCCACAAAAATTCAGCAGGATCATCCTGTTCTCAGCTCCACCATGAGAACATGGAGCTTCTGCACAGCCTCAGGAGAGCTCCTCTGGCTTTCCCCCAGCACCATCATTTTGGCAAGGACAGTGGGAAGCACACTTGTTTGCAGTTTGCAAGGTTCCTGCTCTCCACACTGACCAAACTTGAAGACTTGGGTGTCACCAGGTGCTGTAGGCCAGTGCTTGAGTTGAACACCTGCCATTGTGCAGGGAACACACCATTTGTCAACCAAACTGAGATATTCCCAGATAACCACTCAGGTTTCCTTTGCGTAATTGCTCATAAGCACCAATGCGCTACATCCTACCCTAAAGCAATCAGACCCTTGCCTTGACACAAGGCAGCAAAGCTCTGCTCTCTTCAGTCAGCAAAGTGCAACAAAACAGAGTGGATCTGGCTGTGTGGAGCTGCAGAGGGGCAAAGCCAGCAGGGTGTGTTGTAACAGCTTCAGGTTATCACACAATGCCTTTAGAGAGCAAAGTTTAGGTGCAAACCCAGCCTGGGAGAGACAAGGATCATTTCAGGGCAGCTCACCAGTCACACCTGCACTTGGACATTTTTAGCAGCAGCAGGGAGGAGCAGAGCTCTCCCCACCACGAGGTGGATATGCTGGAGGAGAATGAGATAGTGCCAGATGGAAAGGGTTCCTCTGAGCCGAGGCAACCACCATTACCATGGCCTTGTTTCCCTTTCATTTGCAGCCCTGCTCCTCCATGGTTCACACCATTGCTCACCCAATGCATTATGGCTGTGCATTATTCAGTTGCCCTTGAACTATGGCTTCAGTGACTTGAGATCTTGTTTTGCCCTGGTGCCTGTGTGGATAACATTAGAGCAATGCTCTCAAGACACAGACCTGGGCTTTTCAAGTGCCTCACCACAGTATACCTGTAGGATTTTTCTTCCAATAATTTTCCATGAAAGGACTTCTTATTGTTTGGGAGACAACAAAATCAAGGCTACTATTCACTGGCTGTCAGGTTAATGGTTCAGAACAGGACCATGTGCATTGCACAAAACAGGAGTTCAAGCAGCAAAACCAGCACTAATTGAAAATAAAACCCTAGACTGATGCTCACAGGCAGTAGCTGCCCTGCCCAAAGTGCTGTGATGCTTCAGCATCACTGGGAAACATCATCCCCACCATGACAGCACCCTCAAACCAAGCGAGTCCAGCCCATCAGGCTGGCACACACCACAGCTGTGTGGTCAGGGCTCTTGGGAGGACACCACCCAAATCCCATCTCATAAACCAGACACAAGGGAATGAAGCTGCAGGGACTGATGAATCTCTGGCCAAAAGGGAAGGCTCTGAGTCATTTGGCATTGCCAAATGCTTTCAAAAAAAGCCAGCCCCTCACCTCCCTGGTGTTTAAAAAACACTCAGTTTCAGGGATGGTTCCCCAGCTTGCAGGAGATGTTGATGGTGGCACCAGCAGCCAGCACCTTTCCCATCCTCTGCACCAGTCCCATTAGAGCAGTCACTCATAGCTTTTTTTTACCAAGCAAACTGTAGCTGACCTCCTCAACAGCTCTCCTTGAAGGCACAGGAGAACGAGGTGCCCACCAGGGACAACTGTTACTGTATGGGGACACTGGGGCAGGGACAAGGAGCAGCTGAGGCTGCTGCTCCTGACAGCTGTACTAAGAGACATATCCTGAGGTTACACACAGCCAGACCCACACAGCCCCACTCCAAACGCTCCCCTCTGCAGCTGCTGAAGCAGGGGGACATTCTGCCTCCCACCTGGGCCATCTTTGACACAAGACAGATGCTCACCCACCCCACAGACTTCCAGACACTTGGTGAGATGTTTGAGTACACCAAGCTCTCCTACACTTTCCTACATTAAAGAACTTCATTTTGAAAGTATTTCCCACCTGGTGTCTCTTTTTGTCAGCTTAAGGGTGCAGCTCCGCAGCCACTTCTCCTCTTCCAAGCTTGCAATGCAGTCAGACAGCACTCACCCTGCCTCCATGCTCGTCCACAATGAATACCACTGGTTCTGGGCAGCTGTCCCTCATTTATACCCACCCCAGGTGGGTGAAGGACCAAACTCTAACGAGCTCGTCCCTCCTTCTGGGAAGCTCATGGCAAAGTGTGGGGAGGTTCTGGGGAATGATTGGCTCTGGAGTGATGAATGCAGCTGAAGGCACCACCTGGGTCAGGGAGGATCTGACCCTGGCAGTGTGGCTTTCCCAGGGAAGGTTGGTCCAGGGGCCATGTCCCTGACTAGCAACACCTTACACCACTGTTAGCATTGGCTTTAGGAGAACCCAGCCTTCAGCTGCTGGGGAGGATCCTCAGTCAGTCAAGAGCTCCTTGAGCTGCTCCTGTGCACCAGGCTGTGCAGGGCAGCCCGCGGGCTGGCCGGGAGCTGTTGCCTTCGGAGTGCTTAAGCAAAGAGCAAGCCTGTGCTGCTGCACTCCGTGTCGTGGCAAAGAGGGAGGCACCCCCACATTAATTACTATTGATTTAAATAAATGTGCTCCTGCTATCAGATGGCAGCAACAAATGGCCAGCGACACGCAGCCACTTCTCAGGAGCTGCGTGGGCAGCTGCCTGTGAGCTGCGGGGCTGTGCTGGAGGCGCAGCAGAAACGTGGAGACAAATGGGGACGTTTTGGTCTCTTGGCCCTAATGAAAACAGAGCTTGTTAGCCTGATCAAAAAAAACAACCACTCACTGCCTCCAACCCATTTCTACCCTGAATCTCTGCTTTCAGCAATTGCTTTAATGGTTGGCAAGGTAAAAAGTATTTCACCAAAAGCCCTCCTGGGCTGTGGCACTGACCAGAGCCTCTTCACCACCTCCTAGCTGGTCTCAAGCCATGTGCTGTGCACAAATCCTGCTGCTCCAGGGAAGCATCCACACACCCACCTCATCCCCCAGAGCCCGGGAGGTGCTCGAGGGCCACAAACCTAAATCCCTCATTGCCAAATGTGGACAATTTGTCTGGAGGCAATTTGGTTCCTTGCCATTTGGGATTTGCTGTTGCTGTTGTGTTTTGAAGTCCTGACACTAAAGGAAGCCTTTTAGGGGGGTGAGACTCCTGGAATTCCTGCAGGGGTGATGGGTGGCCATTTATCATCTCCTGGTGGAGTGGCAGGACAGATCTACCATATATTCTTGCCACCAGCTAGCAAAAGGGCTGAATCAAATGATGGAGGAGCCCAAGGTGAAGGCTCTGAGAGCAGCTTTGCTCCACTGATGATCCACTGAAGATACTACCCAGCATGATGAATTGGGCCATAACCTTGTGGCCACAGGTGCAGTCAATGTCCTCATTTGAAAGATGTGCCACCTTCACACTACAACCCTCAGCCAAGCCACTTGTGCCTGGGTCAGGTTGGCTACAGATCCCCAAATCTGGTGCAGGTTTTCCCAAAAGAGATGTGAAAGGAGAGTGTCAGGAGGACAGAACCAGGCTCTGCTCAGTGGTGTCCAGTGACTGGACAAGCTGCAGCAGAGGAGGTTCCACATAAAGAAAAACTTCTTGATCATGAGGGTGACAAAACACTGGAGCAGGCTGCCCAGAGAGGTTGTGGAATCTCCTTCTCTGGAGCCATTCGAGACTTGTTTGGATGTGTTACTGTATGACTTGGTCTAGTTGGACTGGATGATCTTTTGAGGTCACTTCCAACTCCTAATGTTCTGTGATTCTGTGACCTTTAAAAAGACCTCCTTCCAACCTAAACCATTCTATGATCCTGTGATCTACAGCAGCTTTACAAAGTGCTGGTAAGTCCCACGGCCACAGCCTACACCTGCGTTTCCTGCTTAGAGTCAGGCTTTACCTTTGGGCCAACAAGTCTGACTTGTGGCTGCCTTGGGGCCTTATTTCAGCAGTTATAGAAATGTGAGCAGTGCATCTTTGAGCAGCCTGGTAAGAGCCTGATCCAGGCACAATTTATGTTGCCCAAATGCTAGAGCTCCTTCCAGATCAAGCGCAGTTACTCCTCGGAGCACAAGCTGCCGACCTGAACTCTCCGTGTCCGACGCCAACAGATTTCCTCCTGGAGCTCCCCACGTCAGGGGTGCTGCTGGCTGCAGGGGGCTCTTTGTTTGCCACCAGCCAGTCACACCATTCCATTATCCTGGAGGGGCAAAACCAGCGTGGTAATTAATTCTGCAGCCTCGGTTGTGGGTTCGCTTTTATTTTATTTATTAGTAATTATGGGCAGAGAGGAACACAAAGACAGCGCTGGGCTCTCGCTAAATCACTCCTTTGCCCACCACTGCGCCCATGCTTTCATCTGCAGGCCTGCCTGCACTCCCAGAGTAAACTCTTTAAAGATTTAATCAAACAAATTAATCCCCTAACTCGCCTGGTCCCTGGTAGCTGTCATTCAGGAGGCAGCTTGGGTTCCGTTTCTGCGAGCTCCATTTCTGCCGAGTGCAGTTTTAAATGAAACAGCCCTTTAAAAAAACACACACACCACAAACCACAACCAACCAAAGCTGCCCAGATAAAAGATTTGCTCTGAAAACCCCCACTTTATATCCTGGCGCTTGCTGTATATGAAATTGAGATCCATTTAAATTCAGCACCACGCCGCTGAGCTCTGCTGAAGGCAGGAGCTGCTCGCAGCTATTAGAGGAAGCGATGGGGTTGAGCAGGACAGGGCTCTCCTCCCAGCCCCGGCGCTGCCTGCTCTGACCTTGGCCAAGGCTTTTAAACACTCTGCGCTGCTAAGTCGTCTGTAAAATTAGTATATTGCTATTTACCTACCTCCAAGAGACACAGCCAAGGTCACCACTTGTGAAATGCTTGGAGATCTTCAGGGGCCACAGACCTTAGGTCGTGCCCACACCCCAGAGCCGGGTCCTGCAAATCCCATGTCTTTAACCGAGCCTGAAGGAAGAGACCCCAGTGCCATGGAGTGAGCTACTTCTGGACGAGAAGCTAAGATGATACTTTGCAGGTCCAGCAACAAAATACTGTTTCTTGGAAAGTAAGCTGAATCACCTCTGCAGACAGTGCTGGGGCTTAAGCTATGATTTGACCTATTTTACACTTGAAATAACAAAATAAATAGCCCAGTGACTGCAAAGCTCCACAATGTTCATCTTTTAAATGCAAATTAAACTGGAAAACCTTTGATTGGTTCCATCAGCCGTTTCCTCTGGAAGCACAGCCTGTCCTACAGAGTGCAGGAGCTGTTTGAGTCACTGATGAAAAAGGTTTTGGGCTCTGATGTACCTGACAGCTACTGAACCGTGTCGTGGCTCTTGCACGTCTGGGATCTTCTCTGCAAAGAGGTGCTAGCAGGCAGAAGTGACTAAAGCCCCCATGGTATGGAAAATGTAAGGTTTTGTGCTTCAGGATCCTCCAGTCACTTCATTACAGCTGCACCAGAAAAGTGATGCTCAAAGAGACAGGCCAGAGGCAGATGCCTTGGGTCTAATGCTGTGCCCAGTTCAGCCCTCTCGCCCAGCCCTCCACCAGTGCCAAGCAGCCAGACAAGGACTCATCCAGATCAGATTTAGGGGCTGAAGTGCACGAGGCAAAAGGGAATGACTCTCTTAGGAAGAAGAAGACTGAAGGACTTGGGAGGCTGAGGGAGTTGTCAAGGCTCACAGAAACTTCAGGGGTGGATGCAGCCACTCTTTTGAGTGGTGCCCAGTGGCAGGACAAGAGGTAATGGCCACAAACATGAACACAGGAAGCACCATCTAATGATGAGGAGGAGCTTCTTGATGTCATATGGAATAGGCTCCCCGGAGAGGTGGTGGAATTTCCATCTCTGGAGTGGTACAAAACCCACCTGGATGCCATCCTGTGCAACCTGCTCTAGGTGAACCTACTCTGGTGGTGGTGGACTGGATGACCTCCAGAAACCTCTTCCAGCCCTGTCAATCTGTGATTCTGTGTCTGGGATTAAACCAAATAGAAACAGATAGACAATAGAGGTGAGGAGGCATATGATTAAGAAAAACCACTTTTGTGGGCAAAGATGAGGAAAGGTTGGCACAGCACTGAGTCCAGCCTGCTGAGCACTCATCTGTCTCCAGCGTGCATGCATAGGAAACAGGCTGCTGGAGGAGCAAGTTAATAGAGCCACTCTGGATTCTCATTTATTGCCCTTTCTTCCATGCACTAAAGGCAGTTGTCACTGTGCTTAAATCTTGAGGGTTGCTGTTGGGAGAGCATTACACCAATGCAGTATATTTTCCACTCAGCCTCTCCAGAGCATTGGCAAGAATGAAAAGACTTTCTGAGTGCAGAAACCATGAGAAAATGGCTAAAGCCAAGTACAGGGACACTGGCACATGCACACACTGTGTGAGGTGTCCTGTGAAGCTGAAGCAGCAACAGCACCCCTGGCCCCAGTGAAGCATGGTGCATTGAAGATCTGACCCCACAAAGAGAGGACCGGTGCCAAAACAAGCAGGGCTAAAGCCACTGCCCAAGGCCCTGGGGCTAAGACCCATGGTGGGATCCACCCGCCCCAAGGTGTGGGGAGAGGTTCAGCCTTACTGCATAGCCATACTCCAGCACCAGGAGGAGTGCTGGATGGGTGCTGGGAGCATCACCAGGTCCTGGTGTGGGCACCCCACAACATCCCTCATCCCTCCAGGGCTGTGCCCACTCCGAGAGGCTGTCTGCAGGAGCTGCTTCTTTCATGGCACTGAGCTTCCTATAGGACTCGCTGCATCATTAACCTGAGCTTGGCTTTGAACCAGGGCTTGAAGAGTTTATACAAGTAGTAGCTAAAAGGCATTTACTAGCACAGTGCAGCCAATAAGCAATGAATTATTTAGAATATTTTACTAAGAATAATTGCTGTTTTTAAAGAGATTTTTCCCTCCCACCACCATTCTCCCTGGGGCCTGCAAATGATTTCACAGTAGTAATAGCAAGTCAGAAAAAAAACCCAAACAAAAAAGCACAAGAAAATACAAAGCCACCTAATAGTGGCTGCCTGGGATCAGCTAAACCATGATGCAGAGGAGGAAGAGTATCTCAAATGTGGTTTCAGCATATGTTTAGTAATTAAATCCACAACCACAGACAGCAAAGCAAACCCGTGGCCAGGAGCTAGGTTCACAGCCCAGCTAGTCCAGGCAAGATTGTGCATACTTTCCCACTTGCAAATTTAACTCCCCCATAAAGCTCATAAAAAAATGTTACTGCAGGCCCTGAACCCATGCCTGAGGTCAGAGACTCATAAAGGTTGGGAAAGACCTCTAAGATCATCAATTCAAACCATCAACCCAAACCCACCATGCCCACTAAACCATGTCTCCTGGGCAGCCTGTTCCAATGCCTGACCACTCTTGCAGTAAAAGAAATTCTTCCTAATGTCATAGAACCACATAATCAAAAGATTGGAAAAGACCTCAGAGATCATCAAGTCCAGCCTGTCACCCAACACCTCATGACTACTAAACCATGGCACCAAGTGCCACGTCCAATCCCCTCCTGAACACCTCCAGGGACGGTGACTCCACCACCTCCCTGGGCAGCACATTCCAATGGCCAACAACTCTCTCTGTGAAGAACTTTCTCCTCACCTCCAGCCTAAACCTCCCCTGGCACAGCTTGAGACTGTGTCCTATCCAAACTAAACCTCCCCAGGTGCAGTTTGAGGCCATTACCTCTTGTTCCATCACTTGTTACTTGGGAGAAGAGACCAATCCCCACCTCACTCCACCCTCCTTTCAGACCCAGCATCCACTCCCTGACATGATGCCACCAGGAACAGCTGTGTGGGCAGAAAGGACTTTTTCGTGGAGGTTTGATGCAAGTCACTCAACCTGGTTAAAAGAAGTGAAGGGCAAAGCTCAACCCACCCAACCCTGTCCTGGTGCTGCTCTGCGCAGGGCTGAGTTCCGAGGATGCTCTGCTGGCTGAAGTCCCTCTCCTGGGAAGTTGCTGTTTGTAAAACCAACAAAATATGTTTCCTATTTCTGTGCTGTTGCAGGCTGTGAGCACTGCTGGGGTTGGGCTGGTGTGAGAGAGCAGGGATCAGAGCTCTACTGCCCAAAGATTAGAGAGAGAGGGGTTAAACTTCAGCAGGGCTACCTCTGGCGTTCGCTCACATGTTTTTGGAGTTCATCATTTCCTAAAGTGAGGAAATTCTCTTTCCTTAAAAACACAGGGGGGAAGAGGATGCTTCACTGGGGACACTGAGGAGCCCAGGAGAGAAGGGAAAATCAGATCCACCCCCAAAAATTCAGCTAAAAAAACCCCAAACAAACAAACAAGGATTTTCCAGCTGCCAATCATTTTCCCTGACTTGCCAAATGCTTCTTCTAATTAATAGTACTCTGATAAGCTCCGGGCAAAAGACCTAGAGCAGGGAGCTCTTCCCTATTGATCCCTGTATCGATTTTTTATCTCTTTCCCTGTTGTTATTGTACATGCAAATGGCTGGTAATGACTCACCATTACGACCACTCTCTTCAAGTGACATGTAGGAAACAGTGATTTGGTCAGAGGGCTTAGCAGGGCTGCTTTCCCTCTCAACTCCCTGCTGCTTGGCTGGGATGATCCCACGGGCTGGCCTTGCCTGACTGCCCTCCTCCCTGGGAGCAGATGAGCAGGACAAGGCTCATGCTCCATTTGAGACGCAGTCTCAAGCTGTGCCAGGGGAAGTTTAGGCTGGAGGTGAGGAGAAAGTTCTTCCCAGAAAGAGCAATTGGCCATTGGAATGTGCTGCCCAGGGAGGTGGTGGAGTCACCGTCCCTGGAGGGGTTCAAAAAAGGCTTGGATGTGGCACTTGGAGCCATGGTTTAGTTGTCAGAGGTGTTAGATATTAGGTAATAGGTTGGACTTGATGATCTCTGAGCTCTTTTCCAACCTGCTTGATTCTGTGATTTCCTTTCAGTCTTTCTAAAACTTTGCCCAAGTATGGGCTGAACTGGGCCCTTCAGAACCCTTGCCTTTGTCTGTGGCCATGAGAAGCCCCCATGGATGGCGGGGGGACAAGGGGAGACAAGGACACTGTCCCTCTGCCCCATAACTGGCACCCCTACAGGCAAGACTCTGAGCTGAGGGTAATTTAAAATCTCTGTGGTGCTTTGTTGCTTTTTCTAGTGGCCATAATTTTACACCCCCCCCCAACCCCCCCCCCCCCCCAAAAGATATCCCTTGCTGCTTTTTTTCCCCTAATCAGCTTGAACAAGAACATGGATTTATTTTTTTCCCTTCCACAGAGTTTCCTGGCACCAGCTTGCTTTGCCTGGATAACTTGCTGAGTGATGCATCTCCTTTCTCCCCTCTTTCTTCAGCATCTTTGCTTGGTGAATTTTGTGCTGGCCAACTGAGTGCTGCTTTTCTGCAAGCCTTGGAGTTTGCTTGTTGCTTTTCTCCTCTGTAACATGCAAACAAGAGAGCCATGGCACGGCCCAGCTCACCGCCTTCCCCAACACGATCACATCAATGCACCCCAGAAGAAGAAAAAAGCCAGAAGCACTAAGTCCATTTTGTTGGAATTTTCTTAGAATTCATTCACAGAAGTCATAGGACAGCAGGTTGGAAAGGGAGCTCGAGGCTCATCTAGTCCAACCTCTCAGGCTAAGAATACAGTTGAAATATTACTAAAAAGAAAGCAAGAAGTGAGCAGCCTCAGTGCTGGTGGGGGGAGGCAGGACAGGACACCTGTGAGTACTGCTGCTCCTCTGGCCAGCCAGCTCTGAGCAGTTCATCTGGAAAGTCTTGGGAAATTCCTGACATTTCCTGCTTCTGCATGGGCCAGAAGATATCATGAGAGCAGTCTGCCCACTGCTGCTTTGGTAGTTCTTTTCTGGGAACCTCCTCAGTGCAGGCAGAGCCAAGGCTCCCCTGTGGCTTCGCCCACGGCTTGGTCAGCCAGGAGGGATGGCAGCAGATCCGCTTCCAGCCCTGGCTTTGCACTCAAGCAACTAACAGCACTTGCTAAATAGCAAGGGACTGAAGGGGCTCTGCCAAATTTTGTACAGTGTTACAAATTGATTCTTGCAGCTGGGAAAAGGTTTACTCTTGCCCTGAAGAGCAGTCTGGTTTCAGAGGCGATGTCTGCATTCAACCCAGAGAGGAATGGTCCCTGGCAGAGGAGCTGCTCTCTCACAGGGTGCCCTGGTGCAGATGGGTTTGGCTGGGGGAAACATTTGGTCAGATTTAGAGGTGGGGTTCAGCCCCTGGCTCCATCCTGTCTCCACTGCCCTGAAGAAAGGCCGATCCGAGCTCTGACAACCTCATCCCATCTCACAGCCAGCGGCACTGCCGCCCAGCGATGGGGCTGCACACCCAGCCAAACCCAAGCCACCACAGCCCTGCCCCGGGGCAGACTACCAAAAGCTGGGGGGGGGGGGGGTCTGAGCAAAGGTGCCAGAGTGAGGTTAATGGCATCAAATGGCCATCATTAAGTGACGGTCATCATTAAGTGACGGTCATCATTAAGTGACGGTCATCATTAAGTGACGGTCATCATTAAGTGACAGTCATCCTCCCGTGCTTTATAATCCATAGAAGACGTGACCCAGGACACTCAAACCCAGATATGAGAGGAAGGAAAGAAATAAGTAAGAAGCAGGACAGAGAGAAGGAGCCCAGCAGGGTGGTTCCAGCCCCTGGAGGAAAGCTGACTTTTCCCAGCTCTCTTTAAGAAACATTGAGCTGTAAATGCCGAGCATGCATCACATTAATCTGATGACTCCCTGAGATGTCTAGACTGTTGTTGGAGCTGATAGGAAGCTGGCATCATTCAAGCTCTTTGAGCTGCTCTTGCTCTGGGTTTTTTTCCCCCCTCTGTTTTTTTCTTCTTTTTTTTTTTTCTTTTTAAACTAGTAATAAAATTCTTTTCATATTATGCACTGCTGGGAAGTCCCTTTTGCATGCAGACAGCTGCTGTGTTTATAGACACCATCCAAAATGCAGCAGGCATTTGTTGAAATGATCATTTGCAGAGGGATTGGAGGAGCTTTTGAGTAGGGTTTTTTTGTTTGCTTGCTTTTCTTTTTTTTTTTTTCTGTTTTAAAGTCAAATCCTTGTCCTTACACAGAGACTGAAGTCCCACATGGAAACATGCCTTGGGAAGATCCTGAAAGGGGCAAAAAAACCCCCCCCACCCCAAAACCCCCCAAATAACTAAATCCTTAAGACTGAATGACAGCCTGAAAACCAGCAGGTCCCATTAGAGCTAACCAGAAACACAACTGCTGAGCTAACCAGGCTGTTCCCTGGGAGGGGGTCGAGGGTCATTTTGGAAGCATGGAAAAGCCTTCTCACCTTCAGCACTGACCAACCCAAATACCTGAAACCCTTCCTAGCACATCTGCAGAGCTAAAAAACAACTGAAGTAGTGAATGGCAGCGAAGCTGCCTCCAATTACAAAAGAAGTCCAGGAGAAAGGCAGCTCGGGAAGGCTCCTTCCAAGCAGTTTTCCCCCATTATAAAGCATCAGGAGTTTGTTGTACAGAAGACAGCAAAGGATGAGGGAGTCAGTTTGAGCACATTTCCAATGAAATGCCATTCCCCCCCCCGCTGGGTGCCCTCAAACAGGTAGATGAAGTTTAAGACACAAAATACAGCTGGTGAGGGAGGAAATCAGCTTAGATTAAAGCCACCTGCATATATTTAGTGAGGATGTCTTTGTGGAAGGGCCATGCAGATGCTGCCCATGCAGTGGCCCCAGTTCTCCCTTCCCCGTGCACAATCTGCTCTCACCCCAACCCTTTCCATCAACAACCTCTCTATCCACTGGGACCCAGCATGAAGTACAAAGCAGGATTTAATTCCAAAGTGGCATGGGCAGAGGAGCATGGAGCAGCTCTGGGCTCACCAGCTCCTTCCATAGGAGCTTTTCCCCATCCTTGGACACCAGGAGGAAGTTCTTCACAAGGAGGGGAGTGAAATACTGGAACAGGCTGCCCAGAGAGGTGGTGGAGGCCCCATGCCTGGAGACATTCAAGGTCAGACTTGATGGGGTCCTGAGCAACCTGATCTAGTTAAAGATACCCCTGCTCACAGCCCGGGGGGTGGACAAGATGACCTTCTGGGGTCCCTCTAGGGTCCCTTCCAACCCAATGCATTCTGTGCTTCTCAATCAGACCTGCACCACCCATTTTCCACAGGGATCTGGGGTGGCTGCTCTGTGGCTGCACAGCCTCCCATAAGCTCATCCTAAATGCACATCCCTTGGAAATAGCAAAGCACACAGTGCCCTCTCCTGCCAGGAGCCTCTCTATCTCGAGCACACCGTCCTCGCTGGCCTTTTTGCCCTTCAGTGATGAAAATTAATTTACTACTTGCTTTTCTGAGATGTTGGCCACAAACTGCCACCGAGCTTGAAAAAAATGGTGGGATCCTTCCTCTCTCCAGGCCTTTGGGCTCAGGCAGCAGCAGCCGCGGCAGCACAAACCCAGACCCAACCGTGACATCTAGTGGGTAAGCAGCTGAATGCTGCTCTTCCCTTTCTCTGGAGAGAAAGGGGGGAAGAGGAGGGAGGGGAAGAAAAGGATGGGGAAAAAGGTCATTTTCCACTTGCCACTCGTTCCTGCACTCTGGCAACAACAGCCCCTTACATCTGACAGCCTCTCCCACGGGAAGGGCTCCAAAGCCCCCAGTCAGCTGTGGCCCTGCAGCGATGCAGCTGGGCAGTGGCTGTTGGTGGGGACAGAACCCAGCTCATACTGCAGTCAGCTGCAGCCCTGCCACGGGCAGAAAGAGCTAAAAACTGCTCCCAGCTCTTCGCTGGGGTCACAGCAAGGAGACTCCAGCTCCATTTTTTCCAAGCAGCTTCCAGCTGCCCAAAGACACTTGGCCTTGTTTTGTGTGATGCTGCTGTATGTATGCATAAGAGCATCAGGTTATGCAGCTGGGACAATAAACAACGTTGCTGCCAAGCCCCACAGCTTGCAAAGCTCAGGTTCTTGCAGCTCCAAGCTGTGTGTGGGACGTGGCAGCACTTTTGTGTTAAGAACAAGCACAGTGACATGGTAAATAAAGATAAAAAAATTTAATTAGCTTTCAAAATCAGGTTCTGGATGTTTGCTTTTTATTGCTTTGTTTCTCTTTCTCTCTGTGAGAAGTTTGCTGTGCAGCAGGACAGGACTGCTGCCAAAAGTTTTAAAGCACTCAGACTCCAGAAGCCAGCAAGCACCTGGAACCAGAGTCTGTGCCAGCCAAGAGTGATTTGTCCTGGGCCTTTTTCTGCAGGTGCAGAGACAACTTTTTCTTTGTTTCTGTTTCTCCAGCATATTCTGCTAAGAGTCCATTCAGAGTTTGAAAACCAAACCAAACCAAACCAAACCCCAGAGAAACCCAAGCCATAAAAACCCCCACACACAAACAAACAACCAACACCACCAACAAATGAGACTTGAATAAAAAGCACAGGGAAGTTGTTTTTCTCTTGCAGCTGAACTGAAAATCAGAAGTGAGATTATGGGATTAGAGAGACTCACAGAATGGTAGAGGGTGGAAGGGAACTCTGGAGATCATCCAGTCCAATCCCCCTGCCAGAGCAGGGTCCCCTAGAGCAGGCTGCACAGGGGTCACCATTCCAGTACCACAGTGACCACTCCAGCACCACAGTGACCACTCCAGCACCACAGTCACCACTCCAGCACCACAGTCACCACTCCAGCACCACAGAGGTCCAAGCTGGGGAAAAAAAAACTTACCCAGCAAGGCAAAAGCTTTTAAGTCATTAATGGCAGCCCAGGAGGGCATTAAAGCCACTTAAGTGCTAAGTAAAGGTAGCTTCATTTAACAAACAAACAAACAAAGTTAATGAATTTTAGAATAGAAGATTCATAGAATAGAAAGCAGGTTGGAAGGGACCTCAAGGATCATCCGGTCCCACTTTCAGGGTGAGAATACAGTTTAAATGAGGGGACCACACACCCTGAGCTAGATTGTCTGAGCTACATTGTGTGGTCCTGCTCTGGCAGGGGGGTTGGATTTGATGATCTCTTTGGGTTCCTTCCAACCCCTGACATCCTGTGATGCTGTGATCCTGTCAAGCTGGACCTTGAAGTTGTCTCATGTAGGGGAACCCAGCACCTCCCCTGGGGGTTTATTCCAATGTCTCATAGTTTGATTGGGGGAAAAAAATTATTCTGGCATCCAATCTGAATGTCCCCAGTAGAAACTTGTGCCCGTTACCCCTTTACCGTGGGGCTCTTTGTTAGAAGGGAGTCCTTCACTGGGTTCTAGTTTCCAAGGATAGCTCAAGAGAGATGATTCTGCAAGAAGCCAGCCCTTGAGAACTGTTCCTTTCATTACAACACAGAGAAGGTGTGGAAGTTGAGTGTGAATAAATGTGCCTAAGGCAATAACTCACCCAAATGTATGGCCTGACCTAGCTCCAAAGGAACTGTAAGACACATCAGGCTTAGCAGAGACACTTCATGGTGACTGTGTCTTTGCTACCAAAGAGGATTTTTTCCAATGAATATCTGAAATGATTGAACAGCAGACCCATCCCTCCGGGCCTCACACACAGCTCCGACCACATCCTGCTGAAGAGGGCAGCAGCTTCCCAGCTTCCTCAGATCAGGGCTTACCTCCAGCCCAACTGCTGGAAGGGCTCATCAAGGCTGGGATGACTCAGGAGCACGGTGCCAGCTTTGGGTATTACCTTGCCCAGCCGTTCAGGTAGACTCCTGGCAGTGTGTTTTGGCTGCCCACAGGCACTGCTCAGAGCTGGTTTAGCAGAGTGAAACAGCTGAGGCAGCCATAAGATGTCCCACAAGCTGCATGCAGGTGACTCTTCTCCCTTGCTGGCAACCAAACTGTCTCTTCAACCAGATTAAAGAGGAGAAAGTGCTGATGAACCTGGCTTACAAAATCGGTTTTTGTGTAAAAAAAATGAGCAAAATCTAGGCAGTAAGCTCCAACACACAGAGCCCCAGGCAGCTGGACATCCTTTTGGGAATGGTTGCACCTCATCTGGCCCCAGTGCCAAATGACACCCTGCAAAAGGCAAAGCAAGGGCACTCTGGTCTCTCTACCAGAGCTCAGAAGGGCTGCAGGGGACAAGGCAGCTGGCACAGCACCAGAACCGAGGGAGGCTGAATCCCACAGTTTGCCTGGAGGAACTATTTCAAGCATGTTAAGTTTAACCACACATGGCAGCATCTCTGTGCTCCAGGGAGAGGTCATCACAGAGAATCACAAGCTCCATCCCAAGTCAGTCCAAAATAAGAGATCATTTTTCAAAGCACCCCAGCTCCCTGAGAGCTGAGAGTCTGGAACTGTGCTCTTCCTCTGCCTCGGGGCACAAACCCACACAGCTCTCTTCGTCGCTGACCTTTACGTTGTCAGGAAGCTATTACAAGCAATCTTCCCCAAGAAGCCGTGGGGAAGGTGAGAGGAGAACCTGGCACATGAGGAAATGTAAAATCAGAAAGATGAGAAGGCAGGGAATCAACATCATAGGGTGCTGTGCCTGAGCAAGGTTGTAATCAGGAGAGGAAGCACAGAGTAGATGAGGTGCCAGCTGTCATGTCCCATGGATGTTGCTTTGATGCATGCAGAGGTCCTAACCTGGAGCTGAGCAGCTTCCCTATGGAAGATGTTATGGGACTGTGTAGGACTCACAGGGAAGTGACTTCTGGGAAATCAGTTGCTGTCAGCTCTGGTACATGCCTCAGAAAGCCATCTGAGATGCACAAACTCTTCTACACCCTGTTTGTAACCCAGCTGCAGGACATACAGAAGAGTCTCCTATTTGAATTGAACATTTTCTGTGGCAGGACCCTCTGCATCCCTCCCTCACCTTCATCCCAGCCTTAAAGTTGACTCTTGTGCAGCAACCTTCAATGACATTTTTTATTCATTCCTCTTCCTCTGTCCCCTCTGACAGTGCCAGCCCAGCTCACACATTAACAATTTGTCACAGAGGAGCTGTCAGCAGCTGCTGCCAGCACTGACCTCCAGGAGAAAATGGAACAGCCACATCCTTCTCAGCCCCTGCTCCTTACAGCACCAACAAGCTGCTCTGAAGTCACACCAGCACTAGAAGTGAGTGTGAGGGGCAGCTGGGAAGGGCACTCCTTCATCTGCTGTTGTCTTTTCTTTGCACAGCAGCTCCAAGGCAACATCAAGGTGAGCAATTAGCACAATCCAAAAATAAAGAGAGCCCTCCCAGAGGAGTAAGAGCTCACACGAGTGCCCAGGCCAGCGCTGATCAGTGTAAGGGAGGTGAAGCAGAGGAGCTTTGCTTGCTGCACCTTCATGTGATCCTCCCAGTCACCTTACTGTGTGGTTGGCCCCATAGCTAAGTGGTGGCTTCACAGTTTCTTTGAACAGCCAGGTGGTAAGAGAGGAACTGGTTATTGCTTCGCTGCCAACACATGGCTCTGGCATTGCAGGCACAGGACTAAGGGCTGCTTGTTCCCAGGACCTGACCCCACGTTCCAAAAACCCTGCTGCCTCCAAAATATCTCCCACATGAGCAACTTGAACCAGTTCCAGCAGTAGGCACTTACTGACCATGACCAGAGGTGACATCCTTTAAGCAGAGCTCTCCTAGTGTCCCCTGTCCCACTGACCTTAATGTCACCCACATCGTGCACTGGTGGCACTGTAACTGCAAAGGGCACCATGCAGGTCAGACTTCTCCCAGACCCTGCACTCTCAAACAGGAAACCTTCAGCTGTCCTCTTTCTCCATCCTGACTCAGCAGAGGTGACAGACCTGCTCCTTACCAGCCTCCCAGTCCCAGCAGCAATGCTGGGATCACGTCGAGAGGAGGTGCCTGTGAGAACTGGGGCCAGAGACGCTCCAGGTTGTGCCAGAGCAGCTGCTGGTGGGCACAGCTGCTGCCTCCCTCCTGAGGGGTGGGGGGAAAAAAAGATTAATCAATGAAACCAAATCTGATTCATCAGAAACTGCAGCCATCTGCTAGATTATTAATAGCCACAGAACTCGGGGGAAGCGCTGGCACTGATACCCCAGGGATAGCTTTTTCCAGAGGAAAAGTTTAGCTTAGCAGCAACTGCAGTGTTGGGGGGGGGGGAGGGGGGGGACGGTGCTAATGCTGCTCTTCAGATCAGTTAATGATTTCACTTCTGTAAAGTTCATGGATCTCTCCCCACTTCCCTCCACTACAGCATCTCACCCTCAAAAGGCTAAAACCTTGTTCACATTTTATTTTCTATGATCCTCACCCCAGCCCTTTGGATTCTTAAAGCTTTCACCCACCTGCCTGCTCATTTCTAAGGACTCTTCTCACTGAAGGGAGCTCAGGTTGAACTGGGAGAAGGTCCCAGTCTGACTTCCATCAGGAACACATCACAGCCCTGTCTGGTGTGCAGAGTGAAAACCAGGAGTGGCTTTCACATAGGCCAGGAAAACACTTACAGAAACCCAACAGCATCTCATTCAGCTCATTTCCACTTCTTGCACCAAGAGTCTGAACAGATGGGGGCCAAGCAGAGGAAACAATTTGCCTGATTATTCTAAACCACCTCTGCTCTTTTCAAGCCAGGCATTTAAGCTGCTGCATCTTCTGCTCTTCCTCCTTGTTGGTAACCAAGTTATTTCTGTGCTGTGCTTGATTCTGCTGTGAGAACAGGCAGCTAAAATAAACACTCTCTATTTGCTCACATCAAACAGCTTTTGCAAGAGGAACTGAAACACAACTGACTAGTGGCCCTGTTTTTCCTTAACCTCCTGCTTCTTGTCCTTGAAACACAGTGAGTGGAGGAGCAGCCTCCCTCGCCTGCACCACGACTTGTTCTGTCCAAAGCAGGCATGGCAGATGCCCCAGAGATGAGGCAGCACAAGGAGCTGTGTGATGTTCATGCAGCATTTGTCATGCCTGATGTAGTGCAGCCAAAGCAGAGGTGGCACTTCTCATTTCTCAAGTGTGGGAAAGGGACACGAGGAGCTCTGCGGGCATCCTGCTCCCCCTGTACAGCCCCAGGACTCAGCTGGTGCTGCAGAATTCCTTCCCTCGGCCTAAAAACAGAACTAGTCAAGGGTGGATGGCTATGAAACAGGCCACCTACAGATGTCAGGCAAACCACACAGAACAGAGTGAGAGTAGGAAAGCAGCAGCAGTTCCTGGAGATGAGAATCAACAGCCAAGATGGTAAAGGCATGCAGGCAGCAGACAAGTGCAGAAGCTCAAGACCTCAACCCACTGAGTACAAAAAGCAAAGCTGGAGCCTGAAATAAGATCCATGCTCCAGCAAAATGGAATATTTCCAAGTATTTGAAAAGCTTCCAACAGCTGTGGGGAGGAAGAAAGCTCTCACAAGCCTGTGACAAGGCAGAGCGAGACAGACACGAAAACAAGGTCTGTGAAACAGAAAGGGCATTGAGCCTTTGGGAAGGCCCAGAGGGCAGGGGTGGTGGTGGCTAGGCACGCTCAGCAGGCTCCCACTGCTTAACCATGTTTGAGGAAAACCCTCCTTCAAGATACTTGACAAGGCTTGCTTACCCAGAAGACTCCCAGGAAGCCAGCACGGCTGCAAGTCACGTTTTGCAGGATCAGGACAACACAGGACACGTCCCAGCGGACAACAGCAACAGCTCCACTTCCTCTGGAGACTTGGCAAACCCAACCTGCCCACAGCACCACCTAGCAAACCTGAGGATGCTCATGTCCAGACAGAAGGCTGAGTATGAAGCAAAAATTGCCAGGTAAAGGGGTTTATAAACGATAGGGCTTCAGGGAGGTCATCTCTTCCAACTCTGTGTGACTTGGCTGGGAGTAGGGTCTGCTGCAGCCACTGTCTCCACACAGCGCAGTGTCACTCAGCACTACAGGCTTAGCTTTGCAGTTCTTCAGAGTCACTCATTTCCATCTGAGGTGCTTGAGAAACTCCAGAACATCTATCAGATTTAGTTTCTTTTTCTGCAGGGCTGTGCAGAGCTCTGCTCTATTGTGTGTTTTTTCCCTTTTGCCTTAATCCAATAGTGAGCATCCCCCTAGGGAACACTGTGCAGGCTCCTCGGCAGCGTGAGGAGCGAGTCATTCTTCTTTACAAATTGCCAGCCATGAATTTAAACAGCTCTGAGGAAAGTGTTCAGAAGTATTTTCTCCCAATTGCTTAGAAATTCAATAGAGATGGAGCCAGAGCCTGGTCTTAAAGCCCAAAAGGCTTTCCAGGCTTCCACTTTTCCAAACAGTGCAACTTTTCTGTTGTGTAGTTAAAAGGAATGAACATTTAAAACATATATATATGTGTGTGTGTGTGTGTATTGCTAATTAGCTGTAAGTAGCAGGTATGTCCTGTGACTGGACAGGAAATGCCTCAACATGCATCATTCCAACAGCTGGCAAGGGGGCAGAGTTCACTTATGCTTTGCATTCAACATTGTGTCAAGAAAAGAAAAAATGTCCATTTAATCTTTAATTTCTTGAAGAAATATTCATCAATTTCTTCTTAGCACAGGAACTGTTCCTAGGGGGTTAGCTTCCCCCCCTCCCCCCTTTTTAAATCTCTTTGCTGATGTTTTCCCTTGGAGCTCAAGGGAACTGCAGGCTAAGCAGAATCCTCAGTGTTTCCTAAAATGTGTTGCTTTGCCATTGATGTTAGACTGCTACAGTGGTTCCACCAGCCACCAAACATCCCCACCCCAAAATGGACTCCTTCGTGGCCTTATGGTTATTTCTATTCCTTGTCAATCAGGATAACTGAAAACTGCAACTTTTACTTGAGTATAGAACACCAGAAATTGGGAAAGGATTGAGGGTGCCAACGTTTGCAGTGTGCACACACAAGCTAAGAGAGGCTAGCTTGAAATAAAAGGAAAGAAAAGAAATAGCCTTATTAAGAAGGGGAGGGGGGAAATCCCTTGTAATTTACAATGTCTGTCTTTGCAACAGCCTGGAGCAGAGGAACAGGGAGCTGCAGCTGGAGCTTAAGGGGATGCAGTCAAAACTGGGGCAGCAGCGTAAGCGGCACAGCCTGGTGGAGATGAAAATGCGAAACGCAGAGAGAGCAAAGGAAGATGCAGAGAGAAGAAATGAAATGCTTCAGAAAGAAATGGAAGAGTTTTTTGAAACCTTTGGGGAAATTAAGAGATGGAAATAAAGTGGAGTGTGTTCAGCTGGCAGCGGGGCTGAACTGCAGGAGAGAGAAAGGCCACGTCCCGGGTTCAGCACACGCTCCATTTGCAGAGGTGAAATAAGAAACCCAGCAGAGAAACCCAGACTGTCACAGAAAGTGAGCAGTTGACACACACTCATTAGGATCCCCAAACTCCAGGAGCTCTGCACCACTCTGCTCATGCCAGGGATGCCTTCTCTCACCACTGGAAAAAAAATGTTTCAGACACTTTGCACTACCAGCTCCTAAGCCAGGCTATGCAGCCTGCTGAGGATGCACTCTGGTATTTTTTAGCTGGACCCAAGCCTTGTGTTGATGCAGTTAAGTGTCTCTAACAGCTGAGTGGTATCACTCAAGGGATGCCATGCTTGCTGGAGTGTGGTTTACCAATCAACTCACAGCTGTTGCATGGGTTTGAAAGAGTGCTGAGCTCATACCTGCATCCCAAAGTCAGCTGTTAGAGACAAACTCAGAGAAACAGTGAGGCAACACACTTGCAACTCTACAGTTCTCACCAGCACTCCTGTAGCTGGGATCCAGAGCTGTTGTGCAATTCCTCTCCTCTCACTGAAGGGACATTCATTCATGGAGGAGGAGGGAGAAGACTCCTACAAAGGCTCCTGTGGATTATAATTAGCCTCCATACAGGAATCCTTCAAGAAGGCAGTAGTCATAAGACTGTCACTAGCAGGCTCCATTCACTCACACCTCCTCAGAACTAACACATCCCTCCTGTGCAGAGGTGACTGTTTTGACACCAGCATTGATGATGCACATACACTTAAAATATCAAGAGAATAACCACTGTTATTTAAGCCACTGCAGAAGAACTTTAACATGCTCAATGGCCTTTGTGTGCTTAAACCTGTACTGAATTTGAAATTATACTTTACGTGAGAAAATCAGCTGGCTCATGGCTTCCTGTTCAGCAAGATCAAATGTTAAGAGACTGTCTAGCTCAGTCTCACTGAAACAGCTCATGGGGAGTAAGCAGAAACTGCACAGATGTTTTTCCTTCTTCCCCAGAGAAGAGCAAGCAGCTTGTTTTAAGATCAGATGTCAGTGAATCAAAAAACCAGAGCCTTATCCCACAAGGTTCATGGGGTGAAGCAGCCCTGCCCTGCTCCACGCCCAGAGCAATGCTGCAGGCCCTTCATTCCCAAGTGCAGGCTGGCCAACCCCTTCCACATATTCCCTGATCTCCAGCAGTGCATCACCGAACCGTAACTTCTTTCTTTGCTGCCTTACCTTCACACCAAGCAGGTTTTTCATTTGAATTCCACTTACATTCTTTTGGTTTTAGTTTTCCACTTACTGTTTTTCCCCCTCTTCATCTTCTGAGACACCATTACTGTGAAAAACACCAACTTCTGTGCTCACAAACTGTTTGGATCCTGTTCAATCAGTTCCCTCCCTCCTTTCCTTTCTAGAACTGCTCTGGCAACTTCCAGAATGTGGAGGATATGCAGAGAAAAAGGTATGGTGGAAGGCAAGGGATGTACCCAGGTAATGCTTTGTAAAGAACTTCCCTGCACTCAGGCCCTCATCCTGCTTCATTTCTCTCTCTTCCCCTCATCCCATTTAGTGATCCTCTCAAACACAAGGGAGCTTTGGGATCTGCTGGACATTCCAGCTTTGTCCAGATCCTCTGTTGCAATGCCCTGTAAAGAAGAGTTAAAAATTCAAGGGGAAAAAAAAGTGTTGCTGTAAAAATGATTTCAGACTGTCATAGGTGAGGCTTTTAAAAGGCCAAGTCTGGCTGAGAGCCCTGGCCCTGGCTCCAGAAAGGCAGCTATGTTAACCCTGCCTTTAATACCGACAACTCCATGAGAAGAAGCCAGAGCAAAGTAGCAGTTCAGTTTTACTTCACCTTCCCCAGAGCTCTTAGAGCAGGCAGCCTTGCAAAACTCCTGGAAATCTCATCACTGCTTTCACAAACACTTCCCTCTCCCTCAAAATGACTACAATGGAATTGTATTTTCAGGTGAGCTGTACCTCTGCCCTGTTCAGTGAGATGAAAATCATAGCATCAATAAGGTTGGAAAAGACCTCAGAGATCAAGTCCAACCTATCACCCAACACCTAAACCACCTAAACTAGCTAAACCATGGCTTGAAGTGCCACATTCAATCCCCTCTTGAACACTTCCAGGGATGGTGACTCCATCACCTCCCTGGGCAGCACATTCTAATGGCAAATCTCTCTTTCTGTGAAGAACTTTCTCCTCAACTCGAGCCTAAACTTCCCCTGGCACAGCTGGAGACTGTGTCCTCTTGTTCTGGTGCTGGTTGCCTGGGAGAAGAGACCAACCCCCACCTGGCTACAACCTCCTTTCAGCAAATGAAAACAGCACTGAGCACAGCTCTCCCAAAGTCCTTTTATATATGGAGATGGACACACCCACACCCCTTGAAGGAGTGTGTGTGTCGTCCCCCCCATGTATAGCCAGTAGCTTATCTGAAATGTTGAAGGAAGTCTGACAGTCTGCTCATGACACTGTTGAAGCACAGGGATGGGATGCTGATCTGGCAGTGTTACCAGGCAAGCTTCTGCAGCTTACGAAGTCCAAGTGTCAGTCCAGGCTTGGCAGCGAGGCCACGTGCTGCTCCAGCCGAGCAGGAGAAAGCAGCTCCAACTTAAAGCTGCTCCTTGTTAATTTTTCATACCAATACTTACTTTATGGTTCGCTGGAAGAGAAAGTTGTAACTGAAACTTCCCATAAAAACATTCCAGTTCAGCAGAGGGAAACACTGTGACAGTAAATAAGACAGACTGCTCAAAGCTTTGAAGTATACATATTTATTTGTCATTTTACAGTGGCTTTAGTACTGTTTTACAAGAAGGATTTTTTTGGAGGAAAAAACCAAACACAAACAGCTTCAGCATGAAGCTTGAACTAGAACTTCAGAACCAGTTATTGACAGTTTTCCTTGTGAAATTCTAGTTTTCTTAAACAAAAATCAGTCAAAAAAAAAAAAACCCCAACCCCAACCAAACCAAACCCCAACAGCCCCAAAAACCAAACCACAAGAAAGCATGACTGCTGTCCATAAAAAACAAAACAAAGAAAGAGGCAAAACCAAAAGAAACTTTCTAGTCATCCTGAAAACAATGTCCAGCATCAGACAAAATAGCCACTGCTCTGAAAGGAACATGTTCCTATTGCACAAGCATTGAGAATGAGATATGACAATCAAAGCCTAACTCCATAGGCAGAAGAGGCCACATGTATCCATATAGGTAGACTTCAAAGCACATCTTCCTTCTGAAATCATATACCAGACCGCAACGAATATTAAGGCCATAAAATCAGAACACTGTCACAAATGAGAGGGCTTGATGCTACTTTTTGTGACATTAGGCAGGGAAACAGAAGGTGGGAGAGAGGGACAAGGTAAGAGGTACCAAGCACTCTGAAGGGAGTTGAAACTGAAAGGCATTTCAACAGAAACTCTCCAAGAACTAATTCTTGGAGGGGTTTTATTCTGAGTCAGACAAAACTGGATTTCATAAATCATTCAAGGAGCCTATGATAGTTTTTAATAGCACATGTTCTGGAGCACACTATAGAATATATTCTCTGGAATTAACATTTCCATTTATATGAAAAAAAAAAATTTAATTCATTCTATTTGTTATTCCCTCTTTAAAATAGAAGAAAAATCTGCATAATCTTTATACATTATCTTATGAGCAGGTAAGGCTTCACTGTACCGAGTTCACTGCACACAGGCATCTGAGTTGCTCTTAATTAGGTATCTTGGCTACACTAAACTGCTAAAACCTCTCAGGGAACCCAACATATCTCCCCGAACTTAAAGGAAGGGGTAGTGCTGTATTGCTGTCTTTTCTAACTGTGGTCATTTTGTCAGTGTATAAAAGACCCAAAGCAATAGCTCCAAAGAAGCAGTAACTACTATGCAAGTTTAAACAGCTGACTGCAGGAAAACCTGGGAATCTGATGAAGCAGGAAAATGCACATTAGTCGGTTTATAAAGTTTGGCTTGCCACCATTTAAGAAAATATAGGTATCAAAAGCAGACAAATACACTGCTAACCATCTGGTACATTTGCTTTTAAAAAATTAGCACCAAGGGAAGCATCTGAATTCATAGAAAAGCTCGCCACACGCCTGGGGTTTCAATAAAGCTCCTCCCTGGCAGAAGACAAGGCAAGAGCATCTGCTCAAGGGAATTAAATGAGCCTTATCAGTAACAAATCTGACTGCTGTTTCAGGTAGTGAACATTAAGTGATGTTCTTACCTGATTACTTTCTCCTCTGCTTTTGTTAGCCTAAGAAACACTGAAGTACAGAGCCAGCCTGGGAAACAAATCCCCAAGTATTCGCCTGAGTACAGGGCTCAGGCTAGGATGTTAGAGCAGGACAGCATCCTCCTGTGGCATTCAAAGAGCATCTCCTGCAGGAGAGTCCCAACCAGCAGATGTTCTGGCCTTACCACAGCACATACAACTACCTTATGATCTGTAGCCAGAAGTTAATAAAAAGGTTTTTTGTTTAAGAAAAGGAATCCTAGTGCTCGTAGCTAGCTGGCCTTGCCACGGGAACAAAGCTTGTTGTATCTTTGCATCAGAGTTGGCTGGTGGTCACGTTGCTACACAAGTCACCCTAGAGCCATTTGAGCACAAGATGTTTCTCAAATGATCTCTTACCACCTGTTAAATTTCAGCCCATCAAAAAAACCCCCAATGTGTAGTTTCAACCATCTGAAAACAAGTTGCTACTTAAAGGGAGATGCTGGTAAAGATCTATCGTAACAGCAAGGATTGCAACCAAAAATTTCAACACATGGAACATTTGACTATCATTCCTTTTTTACACCATATACTGGGTGTGTTTAGGAAAATCCTAAAGTGCCTCAAACCCAGCAATTAATAAAGTTGAGTTCTTTTGTGCAAAACTGCAAGCACCTTCTCACAAGATAAGCAGCAGCAGCAGCAAGGAATAAAAACTTTCAAAAGAGTTAAATATATTTTTCTCTATTTTGTTTTGAATTCTTGGACCAAAATAAAATCTGCCTTTTTTTATTTCCCAAGAACAAACTGCAGAAGAGTGCATTTTATTGGCTGAATTTTACACTGGACTTGCCATGCAGCTAACCGTTTGAAATAGCGGACCCAGGTAAACGTCTACCCACAAAGCAACACTGGGGGATTGAAATCCAGCAACTGAAGTTTTAGCTACAAAAAACCCCAGTGATCTGATGGAAGACAAACAGAAAGGATGGTTGGCTCTCCACTTTCCTCCAACACTGATATGAGAAAAGATGGTTTTTGCTTGAAACATCAGTTTAGCTCCAGACCTTTTTAGCATGCAGAGCAGACTGAAAAAAACCAAACACCTGGATTTGCTAAGTTGTGTAAAGCAGCTTTTAGACATCCACTATCACTCATGGAACAGACAACCTAAACTGCATGTAAAATAATGAGCCAGAATACATTTCTGTCATAGTTCAACATTTAAAAAAATAAAGCATTAAAGAGCCTCTGGCAAAGCCAAGAAGCCACTGGATTCACCTAGAGGAAATCAAGGCCAAATTCTGCACCCGGCTGCAGGCGTCCCTGGATCACCCCCAGCGTTGAGCAGGAATTACACAATACACATCCCAGGGAAGAATTTGGTTCCCAGTATATGGTATCACTAAGTTTAGCATCAAGCCCTGATAGAATCCATATGACATATGTAGAATACACAGACAAAGGCTGTTCAGCATTTACACCCCACCCCCATACACACTTTAAACACTTCCATGTCAAGTGTCACAACCCAAATGACAACCCCCACACAAACTGCACTGCTGCTGGCCTGAACCCGTGCTCCAAAGAGGCCTTGTGCTCAGTAAAGATTTGTCTGCACTTCAGCTTCCAGCACACACCCACCTGCAGGGCTGTGCTGCTGCCAAAAGAAGGGTCATCCACTCAGCTCCTGGAGACTTGGCGGGTGTCAGCTGGATTTTGAACGTCTAAAGCCTACTTCAGTCATAAAATGGTCATTTTTAAGCCAAATACCATCAGATGTTAAAAGCAAACCAATTTAGCATTTAAGGTCCTTCCTTTAGGAAAGAAAATGGCATCACTTTATTTTTTTTCCTCCTTTTTATTTTGTAATTCATTTTGAGTAAACAAGTATGCTCTGCTAGGAGTTAAAAAAGACTACGAAACCTTCAAGAGCCCTCTGGTTCCTAACAGCTTTTGAAATTACCAACCAGTTGGTTCATTTCTAGTTCAGGCTGAGTTCATTTTTCATTGTTTCGATGAGGAAATGCAAAACCTTACTGGAAACATTACAAAGCTGCAAAGGCTGTTTGCAAAGAGCAGTTTCCAGCCATTAGGCTAATTCGTCCAATCCATGCAGACAAACCTCGATTCTGACATCCATTTCCCATCTTTTTCAGTAGAAGCTAGACTTGCCATATCACAGTTATTTCCTCAAAGCACACTGCAGGCTGTTCATCCAGATCTCAAAATGCCAAGCTTATCCTTCTAAGGTTTGCTTTTAGGTTTGTGGGGTTTTTTTTGAGGAAAAAACAAATGCTACAAGCACAGATGAAAATTAACTCTTTAAAACATACTCCATTTCTGCAATGCCATTCAGCTACTCAGTGTTCATATAGTTAACATTAATCTGATTGATAACCACAGATCCCTCTTTTTGGTTGTTGTTTTGTTTTTTTCAGGTGAGCAGTTAAGATTACAGAGTGTATCTATGTTGACCACCACTTCTTTTTAGTCCTAGCTCCTAACCTGTTTATGCATACTGCAGTAGTGTTAACGCTATACAAAGTTTCTCAAAGGAAAAGTTAACATTCATGTTTACAAAAACTGAGGAGGTCTCTTACTATAGATATGCATACACACACTCACAGAGTCTTCATCTTTAAATACATATAAATAGTCATAAATGACAAAGTGCAAAAACAAAACCCAAACAAACAAAAACCCAAACCCAACCAGAAAACCCCCCCACAAAACCAAAGGTCAGTTGCATCACTTTACAGACATGTTTTTAGCATTAAGTGATTATATTGCACACCAAACTCTCCAAACTTTCCAAGCCCTGTCAAGTTGCATGTGCATTTTGTTCTCCAGCAGTGATGAGGTCACACAGAATTGTTAAGGTTGGTTGGGGCCTTAAGGATCATCCAGCCCCAACCCCGCACTGCCACAGGCAGGGACACCTCACACTACAGCAGGTCACTCAGAGCCACATCCAGCCTGGCCTTAAAAACTTCCAGGGCTTCCACCACCTCCCTGGGTAACCTGTTCCAGTGTCTCACCACCCTCATGGTGAAGAACTTCTTCCTAACATCTAATCTAAATCTCCCCTCCTCTAGCTTGGATCCATTCCCCCCATCTTATCACTACCTGACACGCTAAGAAGTCCCTCCCCAACTTTCTTGTAGGCCCCCTTAAGATACTGGAAGGCCACAATAAGGTCTCTTCAGAGCCTTCTCCTCTCCAGACTGAACCACCCCAACTCTCTCAGCCTGTCCTCATAGGAGAGGAGCTCCAGCCCTCTGCTCATCCTCACAGCCCTTCTCTGGACATGGTCCAGCATGTCCAGATCTTTCTTGAGGCTCCAGAACTGGACACAGTACTCCAGGTGGGGTCTCACCAGAGCGGTGCAGAGGGGGAGAACCACCTCTCTCGACCCACTGGCCACACTTCCCTTGATGCAACCCAGGTCCTCACAGCACTGACAACCATTTCACAAGGGCGGCACTGAACTTAATCTGCAGTCAGGAATACAACTCTCAAGCACATGATCTGCATGCAGTGCATTTATAGTCTGTATGTGCACACTGAAACAGCATATGGGAACTCAAGCATGAATCCCTCTGCATGCCTCCTCCTGAAGGTCACCTGCATGTGTGACTTCTTGAGATGGATGTTCATTCAGGTTATTAGAAATTTGGGTTTAAATCATACTGGAACCAAACCCCACAATATTCACAGACATTCCATGCATGTTCCCAAGGCAGCAACAGTTCTGTAAAACTTTGAAGCTTCAATATATGCCATAGCAAGAAGTCATTACAATAAATACAGTATGAGACAGCTTTTCTTACAGTAAGACTTACAACTAAGCTCAGTTAATTTCAGGAGGGTTATTTTTGTTCCAAGGGTCCACAATCAAGCTAACACTGTGTACTGGGAAAAGATCAGATACCAGTTAAAATCATGGGGTTTTGGTAAAAACCATTAGAAGACAATCTGAATCAGGGAAGAGTTTCATCTGGAAGAGACCTGGAGGTTGTATAGTCCAACCCCATCGTTCTCTGAACAGCCCAAGTCCAGTAGAAAAAAAAACATGTTTTTTTTATTGTGTTTTGAATATTTACAAAGCCCAACAACAAACTACCAAAAATAAACCCCAACCAAAACAAAGGAGAAGAAAAAAAAGCCCCAACCAAACCAACCAACCCAAAATAAACCAAACAAAACCCTACCCCAACAACTTTGTGGTGTACAGTCTTCTAAAGCAGTAACTGTTCAAATGAACACAGCACAGTGCAACTTCAGCTGAAAAAAGGATAAAAACCTTGAAAACTGGAATCCAGTAGGTAACTTCCACAGGAAATCACTAAGGTTCATTTGGAATAGGTGCTTCAAGGAATTTGAACTTACACAAAGAACAAGGATGCACTAAAACTATTTCAGATGCCAGCAGAATCCAAAGATAAAGGTATCCATAGACTGGATTTAAAACCAATCCCCAATATCCTGCAGTTCATTTAAACACAGTTTTAAACCCCCAAGATTCCAGATGACAATTTGAAAGTTAACATCACATTGAGTCACTTGCTAATTCAAATGTATTTTTTTTTGAGCTTTGTGGGCCAGTATAACCTTAATTTTTATTTTTTTTGCTGCAGCCAATGAAGCTCTGCAAAAAGGGGTAGAGTTTTCATGCATTAGTAGTATTTGCATGAAGAGAAATGTCTGCTTTTCAAAGCTCAGTATCAGAACCAACGACCACTTTTCCTTCACAGGAGAAATATGTCAGTAATGCAGTGGCTGGCTGGGCCAGTGTATTGTAGAAGTTCTATTTATATATTCAAGTCAAGAGTATCTGGATCAAGAGCTAAATATAGTGCCTTTAAGAAAGTGGTGTTTTACCTCATCTTGTACACAAACTCTCAACAGTTCCACAGTTCAGTCTCACATGCACGCACACACACGATCCTATAGCCAAATCTCACACCTGTGCACTCCAAAGGCAATGTGCACAAATCCACAAGTGTGTAGGTGAAAGCAGTTTAAGCCCAACTCTCCTACAAATGTATTTTCTAATTCAACACATTGTGCAATGTTTGTCTCTTCTGATGCTGGAAACTGTACTGATAAGCCTGTATTGCAACAGCAAATCTCCTCCTCTTCTTTGACCCTGGATTAAATAGGATTTCCTCCCCTAGATCAAACAGGGAAGTTTTTCTAAGGTGGGAACAGAGCTAAGCTCTGTTAACTAAATCCTTAATTTACAAGGGACTAAAAGATACTGTATGCTTTTTTGAATTACTCACTGGATAGAATGGACCCATTAAAAAAGGAAAACTTGTATGCAGCTCTTTCTGAGGCTGCAAGTCTCTCCAGTTCATCTGTCTTCTTATCAGCTTGCAGTGAATGAAGAGCATCACAGCACACATTTCCTTTTCTGTTTGTTTTTGTCAAAGGACCATTATCACAAGCTAGAAAGCATCCTCTCCTCCTCCAAACAGGCACTGCTTCACAGATAAGCCACTCATCCTTCCTCAAGATTTAATTAAGCCACTGCATCCTCCACCCACATTTTAAAAACTACAAAAAAACTTTAGAGATGGACTTGTAGGTGAGACCCAAAGTAATGGCTATACTCTTTCAACTTCATGTTCAGCTCTTTCTACAAGAAGATAGACTCCTTGGAAAGTGAAGATAGGAAAGGCTCAAGAGCTCAATTAAAGAAAAAAAAAAAGTGCTAGGTGGAAGAGTAACTGCCCTTTAAACATAGTACTGAGAGCATTCAATACATGAGTTCACAATTACACACAACACTCCAGTCGTTAAACCAAGCAAACTGCCACAGTCACATGTTAAAACAAACTTCATCGAGACTATACATTCAAAAAACCCACTAAGGAGCAATACTGTACTAAAATGTAAACAACCATTGTGTCACAGAAAGCCTGCCAGTTGGGACTGAAGATTCACAAACCCACTTAAGAGGAGTTATTGGCTAGAAGTCTATTGTAACTGCTCACCTGAAATAGGCTGAAACAAAGCAAAGCCTCAAATAGTGTCTAGATTTAAATTTGTTTGTTCTTTAGACATTGATTTGCTTTCATTCTACAACATTAAGCAGGCAATTTCATAACAACTGAGTGAAAAAAAACAGGCATTACTTTAGCAGAACATGCAGAACATGGAGTTTTTCTACTTGGTTCCATTAACTTACAAGCAATTCAGGCCCAATGGAAGCAAGAGTTCTTTTTTCCAAAGTCAAGTCTGCAATCCTGGCTGATCATCGACATCCTTCGAGGGGTCCTGTCAAGGCATCGAGGCTGCTGTCTGTATCTGAGGCCAATGTTTGCTCTGTTGACATGGATGAAATGTCATTGATAGATGATGACTGGGAAGGACTGGTGTTGCTATTCACTGCTGCATCTGTGCTAAGTAAACCAAACATAATAAAATCTGAGGCAAGACAATACTGCTGGTACAAATACACACACTTCTAGGCTCTGAGCATCAGTTTCCCCACAGAAATCCTTAGAACATAAAGATGTTAATAAGCAATAGAAAAGCACTAAGTTCCCTAGCACTCATAACCTGTGGTGGACATCAGGAGATTTTTTCCTTCTCCTCCTTCCCTGGATAGGAAGGGGGGTGGGGGGGAGAAAATAAAGAAGGAAAAGCAGCAGCAAAACATAATATGAATCCTGCCCTAAGTATAAAGAAACCCAACAGATATAGTTAATAACAGACAGTACAATATTCCAGTTACTGAACCATAAGAACAGCTGCAAACAGCAAGGACTCAATCACAGGCATAAATACTTTGCACCATTAACCACTTTAAATGATCCCTAACAATGTTTAGGGCTGTATGAAAGGGACACATTCATGCAAAGCCACAGAACAAGCATGCAGCCCAAGAGCCATCCATGCAACAGGTGTCGGACCATTTGATGACCAAATTCCTTGGGGAGAAGGCAGCTCAGGGTCCTGGTCACACAAAACTTAAGGTTTCCCACAGCTTACTTCCCAACAGTGAAAAAATACTTGACATGGATCTCCAGAGGCTTGAACAACAAAACTTTGGCCTACCTGGATTATTAAGCAGGATTCTTCATTCACTGCTGCAAGACATCAGCACTATGTACCACAGTTACAGAGAACTACTGAAACAATCACTAACCTGAGGGCTGATCTTTTACCACACCATTCTTGCTCCTTTCTTCCCAATCCATTACTTCTTTGTATATTAACTCTTAGAGAAGGGTGAGAGGAATGAGAAGAGACAGACGAGAGAGAAAAAAGTTAAGATGAGAGAGAAGTTGTATACAATTTCCATGTGTGAAGGTATGAGTGAGCCTTAACCATATCATTAAAGTGCAGCTGGAGAGACATTGCTTTGTTTTTTTGTGTGTTTTGTTATTTCTGCAGAAATAATCAGAGAACTCTACAGATTTCCTGTGTGCATGACAAAGACAACAAGGATGTGCCAAAATAAGCCTATTTTAAATACTGTCCATTCAAAACCAACAACCATCCCATCCCTAAACTTTATGCACACCTATGAAGAACTCATTCTTAAAAAGCAAACTAATAAACAATCCCAAGAAACCCACCACACAGACTGGGGTTTAAAAAAAAACCCCTATGGATAACCAGTGTGGAAGTTTTACTTTGATAGCAAAACCATACAGGACTGCCTTCATTCTGGATCCTTTGAGGAACGTCTGGCAGTTTTGAGGCAGGCTAAAGAAATAGCTCCAATACTGCATGCACACACTCACTGACTAGGCAAAAGACAATTTAGGACACAGGTGCCCGAACAACAACAAAATCAGTGCTGTAACTTTAAAGGAGCATCCATTACTCTGAGATGTCTGTAGTATGGTTCACTCAAGATGGCTCAGCTTAGCCCCTTCCAGAGCAAGGGATTATTACTGCTGCAGAGCACCAGGTACACTTTAAGTTACGCTTTTGGTCAAGTCACAGTAGTTTCTGTATGTACCTGCAGCCAACTAGGAGTCACAGTATTAAGACCTCCTTAACTCTGAGTAACAACATTTACAAATGGATTCAGTGCATTTAGTGGACCCATTTTCATTTCCCACCTTGTGTTAATCTAAAATAATGTCAAGTGTACCTGTGCAGAGATGCCCTAAAGAAAAAACACATATAGAAACTAGAATCAATACCTGAGATTTATAAAGCTATTTTATAAACCCATGCCACTTCCAAAGCACTGAGCAAGAAAGTCTTATCACCCTTGGTCCCCTGATGGGAAAAAATCTGAACTGCCACAACACTCAATGTTTTTTTATTAGAAGTATGAGAGTGAATTGATTTCTCTACCACAATGCTCTTTATTCTTTTATTTAAGTCAACAGATTAACCTATTTGGTCAATAAATAAGCAACAAGGAGAGAAGATCCAAACCCACCGAAACCTTTTCTGTTGTTTACAGCCTTTAGAACAAACTAATTAGTAAATATTGTCAAGAGAGATGGTTTAAATAATGCACACTGAGAAGAGGCACATGTTTGTCTTTCAGAGAATCTGCTATCAAGGATAAAACCACTGAGATTACAAGCACAACTTCAACAAAATAGGGAGAAAACACCACCAGTGGAAACTGCAGCACTTTGTTGAATAGACTCCAGAATGTTACATGTATGTATAGGTTCATATATATGCATCTGTGTATACCTAGAGAGAGACTGATAGATGTTTATTGTATGTATTTACCTTTCCATTCTTCAATTGCATGTTCTCTTTCTTCCAATTGTGCATCATAGATTTGAGGTGGAGGCTGCAAAGGAAAGAAAAGCTATAGTGTGTCTGCTACAACCAAACCTAAAAATGAAGTTTTTTTCAGCAACTTACAACCCTCACCTTTGGCTGTCTATTCCCTGTACCTCAAAGACACATTCATTTTACAACTCCAGTCCTGTCTCCAACTAGAAGGCTGTTTAAAAACATCAACTAAGATTGAACTCATCCTAAGGTTTTACAAGGCTCTTTGTCCCCTTTTCCAAAAGGCCCAGAAGCCCACCACCCAGGCAGCCCTTTCATGAAGTAAGTGGAGCTACCAACAACCACTTTCAAAACTACATCGACTCCACTCCAGCAGATGCTCTGCAGATGATTCTGTGCCTAATGTTGATCTGAAGGCTTTAGGTGTGACTTCTGCTAGCCAAGGAAGGAGATGCATGACTTTTGCTAGCCAAGGAAAGAGTTCAAAGCATGCTCTTGACTAAAACTAAATGCATTCTTTACAAGTTATGAAACTGATATCTTAACGTTCGTTTTAAATGCAAACTTACAGCTTCTGCTTCAGCTGGGTCATACCAGACAGTAATATAAGGATGACGTAAGGCTTCATCTACAGAAATTCTCTTGTCTGGATCTACTACAAGCATTTTTGATAATAGATCTCTAGCTTGGCTGGCTGGAAAGTAAGAATGAAAAGAACATGTGTGTGAAAGAGCTGTAGAGTTTAACGTTTCACACAGAAAAATAATTTGGAAGACAGGACACAGACTGTAACAGATTTCACTGTGAGAACAGGCCTCCACACCCACCCCACACCCAACCTTTCCTGCACAGCTACAGAGATTATTTGAAGTGAGGTCCCAGCCTTTTGGTGTCATCATTCAAAATAAGCCCTGCAGCTGACACCAACCGACCTCGATTTTGAACAGTTCTGTTGTTTCCATGGGTCACAACTTATTTGGCACTACCTACTGAATATAAACCACACTAAATAGTTTTAATAAGCTTTTGAAAATACATCCTGGTATAATAAGGATCTCATTTCTGTAATATAAAATCTGTTTTTCTTTAGAAGGTGTTACTGTACCATATCTAGCTACCCACTGGTGCAGTGGAACTTCACTGACCTTTCTTTTTTTATCTGAATGATCATTTTAATAATAAAGTAGGCTGTAGCAAGCTGGTTTATGTACAAAAGTAATTTGAACATCTAGGCAATAAAGTGGGATATTTTTTCCCCTCTTTTTATCAGTAACAACCTGAAGTCAATGTACAGCCACAATGAGTTATTCACTAGATACCATCAACTACAACATTACCAAAGACAAAACATCAACTAGAAAAAGACGATTAAAAAACACCTCCATAGCAAGCATCACTTTCAGAGAACATTTAAGTGACAGACACTATTCAATGGATTAGAACTAAGAGAATTAACCAGGATACTGGGGAGAGGGAAACAGTTCTGCATTTAACAACTACTACTAAGGTGTCAGGATATGTCATAATGAAACAGGTAGGCAGCTTCTAATGGTGACACCTAATGCAAACATCTTATGTTAGCTTTTTATGTAATTAAGCCTACTGCAGGCATTTGCAATTAACATCTTTAAAGCAAACAAACCAAAACAAAAACAAGAAAGAAAACCTCCTTGCCTTACTTTTTAACTTGTCACGATCAGATTCTGATGGAAATATCCAGTCTGGGAAGAGCTCTTCAAATTTAATACCAGGATATTTTGGCCTGTTTTCTACATAATTCCTCACTGTAGGCTGTAGTTTCTTCATGAAGTCTGCTGATGGTGTTCCTAATTGTTCAATAACTTTATTCCACTGATCAATATCTGCGCCATAGCTTTAGGAAAACCAGCTGAAGGATTTGAAGTCTGCACTACACAAAAATACCACTGACAGAAATCTGAAATGAGCACTTGCACAAAGGACACAAAGATGAACTTCGTTCTAGCATCAAGGGTATTCTGAGCTGCCATGCAAGAAGCCACACTGCCATGAAAATAAGATTCACATTCTGTAGTCTTAAGGCCAGGCTAGAAGTGCTGCAGAATACATCATGCTAATTATTATCTATTGGCTAGCACTGAAAGCAACGCTTTTTCTGAGTCCAAAGGAAGCTTTATTTGGCAACTGTATCCATAGAGTCCAAAAGAGGCTTTATTTGCCAATTGTATCCATAGCAAAACAACTCAAAGGACAGAAAGGAAAGGCTGCTGTTGAATCTTCTGACATACAACATAATACCATCAGGAGTGAAGATTCTTGAAGGATTGGAAAAAATACATGGAGAAAAAAAAAATCTACAGCACAAATACATCCCATTCAAAGTAAGGAATTTTATGCCTGCATCCCACAGCAATTAGGCTTTGGGCTGTAGCATTGTGAGGGGAGGTTAGTTGGATGTTTTCTTGTTGTTCTGTTCTTTCTCATTTTCAATTTCAGAAAAGCCTCAAAGGCATTCTGAACAGTGAATCCAGATTCCTGTAGGCTTTTAGCAGGTTCTTTTGTTGAAGAGTATCAACTGTGGGTAATACCCCATGACTACTCTGTTCTTAAATGCAGAATTCAGCTAGTTTGTAGGGACTGCATTTACAAGCTGAAATTTGAAGTTGTGCCTCATGTTTTGTCTGGACTGTCCCTTGGCCCTCTTTCAAGTGAAGGCATTTCCCCTAGACAGGGTGACACTTGTTACAGAGATACCGGAGGCTGCTCTGAACCAGCCTGGTTGGGATAACAAAGCTCATTTATCACACTGAGAAGACACTGCATTAGTATTCCTGAAACTTAAGTTCACTCAGATTCAGACTGATAAAAAAAAAATTGTGCAATTCTATCAGAGTTTAACCATTGACCTTGCAAACATTCACAGCTGAATTCATAGTCTAGCACTCCAGCCTCTCATTTCTCATGGACCTATTCTGTAACCAAGCAAGGAACTTACTGCAGTTTGAATTGAATTGAATTTGCTGCAGTTTGAATTAAGATGCATTTAAAGACCACTGAGCTGCTTTTATTTCAGTTAGTGGGGCAAGAATACAACTAGAAAGAGATGTGTAGTCACTGCTTCACACTAAAGACTTTAGACTTCTGATACAAAGATTGAAAATTATTACTGCTTGCTGAATACACTCCAAAGGAAAAAAAAAACCACCACCACAAACCTACATGGAAATCACAACTACAAAGCCAAGATCATTAAGCCTCATGCTAAAACAGAGCACATGCAAAGAAAATTTGAAACACAGATCAGGAAATTTTGTTCCTAGCTGGAAGAATGTTTTCTGTGAGATCTCCACCAGTCTAGATTCAAGATGATGGTTTTTTCATCTGAGTAAGTAACAGCAGTCTGATTAGTCAGATAATCAAATTAGAGTCCAGTCTCCTGCAGACTCAGAGCACTGAGTGCAAGGCAGAAAAATGTAATCTTCTATCCCACTGTAGTAAAACACCAACCAAACAAAACCTAAACAGACCAACAAAAACCAGACTGGAAAAACACCCACAAAGAACAGTATCTCGGTTGGGTTGCTTCAAAGTGCTTTACAGAGACTGAACAGTTAAGAAATTTCCCAGCATAGGAATAGATTTATCAGAAACACAAATGGGAGGAAAAAAAACCCACCTCAATTTCAACGTAAAGCACATCAAACATAACAACCTTGCAAGCTGCAAACAAAACTGCCCCTCCTGCTCTAGTGAACTCAGGGTCAAAAGTAACCATAAAGTTTAGCCCATGCCAAGTACATGTGTCCACTTTTTGGGACTCTGGAATAAGGGAAACTGAAAACAGAGTCCTTATTACAACCACAATAAGGCATGATTTTTTCCTCCAGGAAAGCAAAAATAGCCCCTTGTGCTTCTTACGTCAGTCAGGCAATTAGTTTCCTTCACCAGCTGGGCAGAAAGTGCATTAAAACCACTCTGATGCTGCTAGGCAACTCCACAGCACCAGACAGGAGCAGGTTCAGTGCATCCATTGCCCTGGCAACATACATCATCTCAACTCACCCACAGCACTGCTGCAAACCTCCTGGCAATCCCCTTTTACCATATGGGAAAGTACAAACAACTGAATCTCAGAGCAAGTTTTTCCTGAGATAGTCAAGGGCAGATCATTAGGCAATGTGTGAACTTAGTTTCCTGCTCTAAATCTCCAAATACTAAGGCATGTTTAAATTTAAGCTAAACAAGAAAAGACCAAGCACACCAGCATCACCCAGAGACCAACTGCCAAAACAATCTGGTGAGAGAAGGTAAAAAAGCACCAATCTGACTGAAGCAGGGCAAGTTTCACCACCACCACCAGCTGTTAACATTTCCCAGGACAGAAAACTGAATGTCTTAGGAGAAGTAAAAAACCCTCCAAGCACAGCTATGTGCTTCAGTGAGATACTGAAGGGGGGCAGGAGATTCCTTGAAACACAGACTGGTGGAGCTTCACTGACCTCCAGAGAACCACAAATGGGAACTTGCATATTGAACAAGCATGGACAAAATTTCCTTCACTTACTGATGAACAAATCAAAACAGGCCATGCTAACATGCAGGTGGAGAGACACACAACACACACGAAGAATTGTGTTAGGTTGGTCTGAAGGCCTCAAAAGGTAAAACTCTAAGTGTAGAAAGGAAGAAATGTGGAAAACAAAATGGCTTATTTAACAATTCATCACTTGTGCTACTAAATAATGCATGATCAACTGCTGAAGATTAGTGTCATGAAATTTAGCATTAAAACAGAAGCCCTCCTCTATCAGATCCATGACCATTACTTTAGACTTTTTATGGTGGATGCAATTTTTCCTTGGGGATGAGTAAAAATATACTTCAAAATCCTGGACCACAAGCAACCCTAGGTTCTTATGACCTACAGCCATAACTGGCAATGATGTTTTCATGACATCATTTACACTGCACTTACTCCCTGACCAGTTTTGCATGTCTTGCCCTACACCACCACTACTTTACGAGGTATCATCTTAAAAGGATGAAATTGGTTTTCCTCCAATTTTTACAACTGGAACTTGATAATGAGTCAAAGGTTTTAAACTTTGTTTCTAGGGAAACATTTTGAAACACATGGAAAAAAAAAAATCTTCAAAGAACATTTCCTTTAATAAACATCATTGCTCTTCACATTACACAGCGTGAAGACTTGTTTGTGATCCAGGGATGTGTTACGGACGTTTCCAGTCTCTAAGGCATGAAAACAAATAAGAGGGTTTGGTTTGGTCTTAATACAGTAACATTTCCTACAATTACTGTTGTTCAAGAAAGAATTTTAGAATCATAGAATGGTCTGGGTTGGAAGGGACCTCCAAAGGTCATTTAGGCCAACCCCCTTTGCAGTCAGCAGGAGCATCCTCAACTATGTCAGGCTGCCCAGAGCCCTGCTGAGCCTCACCTTGAATATCTCCAGGGATGGGGCCCAAACCACCTCCTTGGGCAATCTGTTCCAGTGTTCCACTACCCTCATGGTAAAGAACTTGTTCCTATATTCTGAGACAAAATCTTTCTCAAAAATATCGGAAGAAGAAATGGAGAAGCAAACAACCTTAGAGAAAAATTAAGCTCAAAAAGAAAACTTTGATAGAATGGGGGGGGGGGGAAACCAAACAACTCCAAGAAGAAAATTATTTTCTTTTTACAGTAAATGACAGTAATTAAAAAAAGATTTCTCATGCAGTGTGTTTGCAATTAGAACACTGTTGTCCAGCAAGTGCTAATAAGCAAGAAAAAAACATCTGACTGAAACTTAAAAAGAATTGTATAAGGATAAAAAAGCATCTACTATTTAAAGCAAAATCCATGCACAGGAAAAAGTAACTTCTTAGGCTTTTGCTCATAACAGTTATCTACAAGGAACAAGAGTAAGAAAATATACTTACTGCTATTGAGGTTTTTTATTTTTACACCTAACAGTATTCTTTGTATTTAAGCTACAAAAGATGAAGCTCTTAATAGAAATTGGAAGAATTCAACCAGCACACAAATTGCATTAAATATAGTCCACTAAGGAAATGGAATGGCAAGAGGAAAGCTCCACAATTTGGTTAATGACACTAATTTCAAATAGTACAGCAGATCTATTAAAACATGGCATTGAAAATTATTGTTTATGGGATTTATACTTCTATAGCTCAAAAGAATTGTCTTTCTGTTGGAAGTGGAATGGGATTCAAGGTTGACTAGGGAAGGATACGATCAGTGCCTTGGAATATCACACAACCTTTCACCAATTCTCCCATGATGCACCCAACTGACCAGATATCAACTGAAAGTAAAAATGAAATGATCAAATTATGAAGTATCATGAACAAAAGTGAGGAAAAACAAACAAAACCATCTAGCATCTACAATAAAACACAACAAGGTGGAAAACCAAACTGCTAACACGAATTTTCTACCATACCAACACCGACTGACTGCTGCTAGGCTTTCTCATGAGCCTCTTGCAAAATATAATCAATGGTTACATTTCTGAAACAACCATGAAGGATACAATCTCTTCCTGGAAACAGGACTTTATGGAGGACCATTTCTGCCATAATGCACCCAACAGACCAGATATCCACTATCATATGTTAGGTGCAACAAGGACAAAAGATTAAAGAGGGTTTTTTAAACACCACAGTTACTTATTTGTAAGCTCACATTGTACTCCTGCAGATAAATCACTTTTTTTCCCATCCAGAACAATCTCTACCAAAGTTTTGATCCACATCAGCACCTGCTGTGCAGCAAGCTGCCTTGCACTTGAATGAAAGGAGTTATTACCAGTGGCCTAAAAATGTCCCAGGAGCCCCTTATTTTACACAGCCAAAGTTATTTGTGTAGCCATCCTCAAGCCCCTGTGATAAAAAGATGCAGTGGCACAGAAGTGCAGAGGAGGCATAGCTAGTAAAATTCATCAGGTAAACCCCCCCAAAATGCAATTCTACAATAATTTCCTCACCAGCAATTTTGTTGGCTGACTGTTCAATATATTATAGCCGTGTTGTTTTTAATCATGTAACAGTCAGCCTCTTTGATTGCTGTGCATATTTAGGAGTGTTTATGATAGGGATCTGATTTTAATAACCAGAGATGCAAAGTGGGACAGGCTGCTGAAAGAGGCAGCCTCAGAATAAAATCACACTGATAAAAGGGTTTATTGCTCCTCTATTTGCAATTGTTATTGTTTTTTTTAAGTGTCTCAACAGGTTTTTGTAGAATTAAAAAAGGCAACAACAGGACAACATGTGAAAAGATATAATCATAGCAGGGGAGAGGGAGCAATGTATGTTACATGGAGATAGGCCCACAGAGCAGATAACCATTGTACTCTCCAAAATTATTACAGTGGAATGTTTGTTATTAACATAGTTCAACGACACAACAGGGGAAAAGCAGCCTGCCTGCCCTCCCTCCCTCCCTCCTTTAAAGCTGTTATGTTCTGAGACAGAAACACTTTAGACAAAAGGCTTCAAGCATTACTCCAGCAACTTACCATTCTCCTTATATCCCATTCCAAGGATAACCTCTGGTGCCCGGTAATAGCGTGTTACTACGTATGGAGTCATCATAAAGTTAGTACAGGCTGTTCTTGCCAGGCCAAAATCAAGGATTTTGAGTGTACAATCTGATTTGACTACTATGTTGCTGGGTTTCAAATCCTAGCAAGAAATTACTTCTGTTAAGGAAGGGTCAACATACAGAACAAAAACCACACACACACTCTTCCCCCCTCAATATATGCCCCAAATTATCAACTGCATATTCCTGCTCTGCTGTCTTTGTACACAGACTAGAGGCAAGTAAATGCTTCCCATTTAAGTCTTCAAAAAATTCAGAGAAAACCAGAACCAAAGTTGTCTGCAGAGCCTTATTTAACCATTTGTGTACTGACAGTATTGTCAGTTACATAATGGCCTGCATAGGACTGCACAGTGTGTTCATGTATCTGCTTCCTTCAACACAGTGAGTCACTTATTTGGAGTACAAAGAGTTGCAAGGTAAAGGAAACTGAGTTTCAAATACTCTCATTAGTCAGGTACAGATTCTAAAGGCTATATCAGGAATTTTTAAGTATCTATAGGTAAAGGATTATCCTAACATTAATGAGTGCATGAATGAAAGAAATATAAACTTAGGAATCAGCAACTCCTTGCCCTCCCCTCTGCTTCATAAGAAATCTGTGCTCATAAGAGTATTGTTCATTATCTAATACTACCTACTCTGTGGATGATACCAGCTGAGTGAAGATGTTTGATACCACAAAGCATCTGGTAAAGAAGGTAAGACATTCTTTCGTGATCCAATTCCATGTGAATGACCTGGCACAAATTTGCATCCATCAGCTCCATAACCAAATATCTAAAGCACAAGAAAGCAAGCATTAAAACTCAAATCTCACTTTTCATACCAGGCTTAAATTTAGCATGAGAGATGCTTAATAAAAGTCAACTACTTTGCTAAGGTGCCAAAAAGTCTATGATTAAAACCAAACAACAATGAAAAAGTATGACTGCAGTTTCAAAATGAAATGCTCTATTTAAATAGCCTTAGTATTACAAATTAAGTGTTCAACAGTCCATCACAAGATATTAGAATCCCACTAGTTTCATAAACATTTACACAACACAATGAGTTTATGCAGCATGAAAAACTGAGGCTGGCTGAAGTTGATGCAGAAATTGCAGCTATTGCAATGTATCAAAGAGTGATGCTTCCTTTCACTGTAGTTTAATTTTGCAATAAATTAAGAAAAGCACAGTAAGAACTAAGAAAGAATAATCCATCTTCAAGTTAAGATATCATCTGCTCACCCACTTCAGACACACTCACACACTCCTTCATTTCCCCAAGAAGCCCATTCACAAACCACAGCAGCATATTCACTGGAACCTATGAATACCCCACCAATTAAATCACCACGAATCCTATCTAGGTCAATTGACATAGCCTGCTTAAAAAAGAAATATATTTAGCTCTTAATTGAGGCCAAAAATACTGTTCTGCTGATGTGACTGCTATGGCAAAAAAAAAAAAGTTATCAGGTTATCCAGACCAAGTGATTGTCCTGAGGTGACCCGTTCAGCTGAAGGACAATGCACACAAACCAGATGCACAACAATCAGCCAAGTATGGCAGCGAGATGAATACAGGTACATAACCTTTTTCATTTCCCACTTCCATCTTATGCATGTAGTTAAGTGACTGTCTCTATCTTTCTTAAAGACATCCAGAAAGAAAGGCTAAATTCAGCTTTTGGCTACCCACTATTTTCCAAGTGTGAAGTCTGTGGGATACTGAAAATACAGCCCCAGGGCTTAGGCCAGGATTTGTCAGGAAAATGACAGCAAAAATCTAGTACTTACACATCCTGAAATTCTTCTAGTGACTTCTGTGGTGTGAATACATTTAATAAACTAATTATCTAGAAAATAAAAATAAACATCCAGTTTAAGTCACATAACAATCCACCACTGCAGAAGTTATTATTCAGAGATGAAAGGCACATTGTTACTACATGCAATTCAAATGTACTTGACTTCACTTAATTCATATGTGCTGAAAAACTGCCAATTCAGAAATAGTCCAAAACTGCAGCATGTATGCCAAAGGAACTGAGAGGGGACAAACCCACTTTTTAAAGTTATGTGACACCTTCCATCTCCCTCCCTGGTGCCTGAAATATATCCCATTTTTTCCCCATGAATAATAATATCTTCTTTTAAATCCCACGTTGTGCAAGGAATTTAAACCAAGGCTGGCCAACAACACATACACAGAGCTGCCTCATGCCATCACATTAAACTTAGATTATGATGTACTATTTCCAGAAGAATTGATAAAATGACTGCACTGCCACCCTTAACTACCAGCCTGCTCTTATTCTGCTACTTGTGGACTTCATCAATATCTAACTTGGAAAAATCACCACCAATATCTAAGTCAGGAAAATCAATCTCAAAAGGCTAATTGCTGCAGGAAGTTTGAGACCTGAGTGCAAAACTTCACTGCTCAACTATGTTTCTACTTCATGTTAGTATCAGACCAGAACAGCCACATAAACCATACATTCTTGTACCTGAACACTGAAGTCTTGACAGTGAGGTTTGCTAATTTAAAAGGCTCAAAGGTTTTAATATGTTGTCCCTAATATCTCAGTTCTGTTTACCAACAAATTGTTAGGAGTGGTGCAGCCTGAAAACCCCACCAGTTAAATCCTGTGTTAGGCAAAATCATGCCTGAGCTCAGAAGATTTTAGCTACAGTGCAGTTACCAGAGCCAAAGCCACAAACCAACCTACTGCCAAATTGGCTTTGCTGCAGTATGACTTGAAAAGGGGAAATGCACACAGTGAGGCCAGCTCTATAGAGCTGACACTGAAGGCAAACCTATTCCAACACCACAGCAAAAATCTCCTACTCTTGGCCCCTCATATTCCAAAATGGCTCATCCAAGAACTTACCCATAGCTTGTAGAGAACTGCACTACCCACAGCAAACCTTTCCAGTCTTCCTCTCATTATTTTGCCCTTGCTTTGGTTACTAACAGCAAGCAAGAGAGAAAACCCAGAGCTTTTTTGACAGCTTACAGTAAGGAGGGAGAGAACTATAAAGCCAAACTTACATTTTTGTGATTGACACATTTCAAAAGAACAAGCTCTCTGTAAGCCCTTTTTGCGTGGGTTTGATTCTGAAAGGGACGACTCAGCTTCTTCACAGCGACGTTTATTCCGAGGACTGTGTCGAACGCAGCACTAGAAGTTTTCAAAGACAAACAACTTAAGTTGAAGGCTGTTTAAGGGGGCAAAAGGGAGACAGGAGTCAGGGGATGGGGGAACTCAATCAAGACTTGAGACAAAGCATATCCACCGAACTGCCCATTGCAGCTTCATCTAATTTTCACGCGGAAAACAAACATCCTGCAAAATCTACACACCCTGTAAGTAATACAAATAGGTTAAACAGAAGCCACTGACACTCATCAGAAGTCTTCCTGCCCTCCTTTCTGTCTTAAGACAGAATCTGCTGACTCAAGACTCGCATTCAAAATTGCAAGAACTAAAAATATTTGAAGCCAGTTAGGAATCAAGCAGAATTTCAGTTGCCTCATCTGTATATTTGGAGTATTTTTTGGACACTGTTGCTGACTCAAAATCGTTTCGTATTGGCAACAGAAGTTTCTCTTCACTAAAGGAGACTCACAGCCATGTCTCCATGTTCTGCAGGCATCTATACTCTCTTGTTTATGCCTATTAACAACTATGAAAACCTGCAATGCTCAGCAGAAAATTGCATTTACCATCTGGTAAGGGGGAAAAAAAAATAAATCCATAGAATTGAGAAATAAGGAGAAGTTAGATTGCAGGGAACAATACATGAGTTTAAAAGTGAACAGGACCATTAATTTTATCTTGCTTTTCTGCTGTGCATTTTCTTCCCTCTGCAGTTGGAGGCTGAAGTGTACACTTGATATAATAACTTGATTTAATATCTGTATATAGAGAACAAGCTTCAAGTGGGGATATTCATTATTACACACAGAAGATTCAACAACATGTATGTGAACTCATACCACACAGTGCTCAAGAGTTCCAATCTTTAAATAGCTACAGCTTTAAATAAGGGTTCCCACATTACTCCATTTCCATTTGATGTTACTTTCATAGCATAGGAAAGAATTCTTATTCACCTACATTTTCCAAGCTCTCCATGAGCTCTTTCTCTATTGCAATGTGTACAATACCAGACTTCTCTGACTCTTCTGTCGTGACAACAAAACTCAAATTATAGGAAGTTCAGCTGCACCAAGTCACTACATTCTCTGCTAGAAACAGCAATACCACCACAGAGCAGGGCCCACCCATGAGATGTGTTTTCTTGGAGGCATGTCCCAAATGACACATCCCAAATTTGAATCAATGTGCCACTGGAAGCCTGCTAGCATCTATTTCCGTTTAGTTCTGCGAAATATCTAAGTCATTATTCAAGGACTCTCACATTTAAAGCCTCCGTATCTGTGCAAAGCAAAACACAGAGAAGTTACTTTCCTCCCAAATATGAAAGCAGCAATGCTTCAGTATTGACTTCAGCTAGAAGATGTTACATGGAAATTTAAGTTTTATGTTAATGACTTCAATTATACCTGGGAAACAGTACAGAATCATCCATTAACAGGGTCTGGATGAATCAGCTGCTCAAGTCAATCTGTGGATCAGCAGTGGACAGAGAAGCAATTTTAGGGAAAGTGCTCCTTTGTGATCTGGCACACCAGGTGTGTGTCAAGTGTCAGTCTGAGCACACAGGAACTGCTTGTTTTGCTCCTGTACATGGCAGGGACTCACATTTGAGCTCACAGCAAACAAACAAACAAGCAGCTGTCTGCTACCTACACAATCCAAGGGGGAGAATGAAAAAGTGGTAGAAGAAAAAGAATATTGGTAAAATGATTGTATGAACATGAATTTATGAATGTATTTACCAAGAGGGGGGGAAAAAAGCAGATAATCTCTACTACCACCAAGACCACAGATTTTTCTCATAAATGGACAAAATAAAACCACCAAAAAAAACAAACCCATACTGTAATTGGGCTAAATTTCTTCCCCCATCCCTGCTCTTTTGAATGCAAAACAGATATTTTCATCACAGCAATGTTTCAGGCACAGATTTTGAAGCAGCAGATTTGCCAGACTCTACCCAATTATCACCTTGGCTACTAACAGAGCTTCCACAAATTATTTCAGCATTTGATATCATGGAATAATGTCAATGTCTATCCCACCATATAACAGCAACTCCAGTTTGATCATAATGAATTGTAATGAGGACTTCACTGAGCTTGTGACAGTTTTGCAAATAGTAACAAACTTATCCCAACTGCTTCTTCAGCTGCAGCTGTAAGTGAAGTTCTCACTGCAATCAAAACTCTGCTATTTATAAGATCGTGGGTTTGCTGCATTGCAGGACAGGGGAAATTTGCTGGGACAATAAAATCCAAGTGAATAGAAAATTTAGGAGATCCAGCAGAAAAGAAAAAGGAAAAAAGGACATCAGGAAGATGAAGATAAAAATTATTTGAAATGAATAATTTTGTGCAAGGGATTCTTCACTCCTAAATAGATTCAAAGCCTTCAGATGTATCAATATGCAGACAGTCATGTAGGAAGTGTACTTTGTATATAAGATACAAAAGGTATATTGAATTTCTCTCCCAGGTTAACTGCAGTATGAGCTAGAAATACTCTCTATGTAACAACTGAGGTACTTTTTCATCTTCCTAGAGCTTTAATTTACTGCTTTTCCTATGCATGTATGTTTAAAACTACTTCTTTCCTACATTTTATCATCAAATTAAAAACTAAGAAGAAACAGTACCAGAGGAGTTTCCCATTAATAATCTTGGAGGGGGGAAGGCCAAATTCAGACCTCTCCTAGCTGATTTGACAAGGATTTAAAATTTCTTACTAAAAGAAAAAAATCCACACACAAAACTCCTGAAACACTTTCCCTAATTTTTGTTCAAAGGTGGATGATAGAACAAAATACCATCACATCTCTGCATCACACTGATGACTTGATGACTTTTCCAGCCACACACACAACAGGATAGCACTCATCTTGTACTGAGTCTCCTGCATTTTACATCCCAATGTTTTAAATCATTGTGTACCATGAGGAATTTTAGGGCCAATGAAGATTTTGCACCTTCTTCACTTTGTCATTGTTTTCAGGTGTTTCTCACATGAAGATGGAAAATGTACACAATGTTTCACTCCGTTGTTCCATAACTTGAGCATTCTCCAAACAAGCCAATAAATCAGATGATTCCTCTTCCTCCCAAAATGCTGACCTTAACACCAGTCTAGCTTCATTTTGAAGCTGACAACTGGTTTAAATCATCTAGTTCAGAAGTGCATTACTTCTAATGAAAAGAGGAACATTTACAACCACCCTAAATCCCTGCATCCATCTAGAACAAGCACAAATTGAAGAGTCTCCATACCTGGAAAATATTTGCACTATACTAAATCTTACCCAAACAGTAATAACCAAGATCTAGCATATCTATCCACTCACCACTCAACCTACCAATGAAACATGGTGCTCTCCTTTTGCTCGTCACCTAATTAGCAGGGTAATAGGGGGCATCTAAAGTAAAAATGAAGGCATGTTCTCAACAAAATGCATTTCTTTTCCAACTTATTACAGCTATGAAAAGGCCAAAACAACATGGGCAGGTGCAGGAGAAGATGCTGCTCACGACACATGAGTCACCACAATTATTCTGCAGAATTTATAGCTGAAGAGAAACTGCAGACTGGATTTAAAGCCTGAACAGCCCACCATGTGTTGTGATTAAGTCTAATATTAGAGAGTGCCTGAGAGTATCTGTTTGCTCCCCTGTGTATGGAATTAAAAGAAAAACACCTCATCAACAAACATTTCTGCTGTTACCAAGCAAGTTTTGCCCAACACAGGACGGGCTGGCACGATGCTGTGCAGAATGGATTGCTGCAGCCTGAAAAACATTTGAAAGCATTTACCTTTAGCCGGCCCAGAGGTGTGGTGCCATACAAGAGACTAAGGTTCAGGATCAGACTAATGACTGTCACATCCTGGGCCAGTGGAGGCTGGACACATAGCTGAGGTGACACTCCAAGGAAGAGCTGGCCAGCCCAACCCCTCACACAGCATCCCTTTCTGGTTAACCCATGGAAGGACAATGACACTGATTTGCCAGTTAATGGCAAGGCACTGCCTTGATGGCTCCTAGAAATGGACAGGAGTGATTGGGGAATAAAAGGGGGGAAAGAAAGGGGGCCATGATGAGGAAATGAGTAAACCCCAGAATCACTGACCATCACATTGTCATACCTCACACTGCAACATCATAACCACCTGGGGAATGTGAGAACTAGAGACAGAAATCAAGTGGTTAATGAGAAGGAAATGTGTTTGCCATTTTAATTTCTTCAGTTATCAAATATTCATTTTCCCCTAAAAACAAAACAAGCAAAACAAATTGGTTTGTGCAGCGAGCAGGTGGTTTAGGATTTATTTAGTACATAACCCTGTAGAAGAGACAACCAATTATCATCTGCATTTCACACTCCAGCAGCTCTATCAGGTTCACATTTACAGTTTTTTATATTTAAAGAATTTATTACTCACCAAACAATGCCCTGTGCCCCTGATCCAATGGGCTTCAATTGCTGGTAACGTTTTAGAACAGTGAATGTTGAATCTGCAACTTGAACACTGTAAAACTGACTATCACATTTACTGTCACTCATGGTGTAGTGTCATGTAGTTTTCTCTCCCAAGGACCTGGTACAGCCTTCAAGATCTTAAAGAAAAAAAGAAAAAAAACCAACAAATGTTCAATCTCTCTCTAATTTCAGGCAGACAAGATTGAAAATGTATTATACATATTTTAATACAGATGAATTTTTCAACAGCACACCATTAAAGCATTCTTTCAACTTTATTGCCACTGCTAATAAAAAAGTCTTGCAGACAGACAGCAAATAATTGCAGCCTTCACAGCTTTAGGTAAATGCATGTTTCTGTTCCAATCCCTAAATCAAAAAGCAGCTAAGTAAACAACCTTAACAAGCAAACAAAACCACCCCAGTCCAACAACTCTCTACTCCTTGAAGGCTACTCCCTAACTTAGAATCGTTGCTATGTGCTAGGACTGTGTCAATTTCTGTATCACAGGGAAAAAAAAGTCATTAAAGGCGTTTTTCAAATGCTGATAATGCAGACAAAATCGACAGCAGAAGCCCATGGAGTCCACAGGCATAAAGGCAAACAAGGTTTTAATAAAAGTCTTGATCACAGCTGCAACACAGATTTGTCATAAAACAACTGCCCCCAACGTTTCCACAGCTGCTGCAGTTTCTCCAACATCCCTTTCAACCTGGTTCAGAAGGAAATTTCAAGCAGGGCTCTATCTCCTCACCTCTGCCAGACATCTCTTCCCTGATCCATATCTATCACAACCCAGGCTCCCTCCCATTTTAAACACACCGTACCATCCCTTTGCTATCAGTTAGTGTACTCATAGTTCTCAAAGTACTAGAGTTTTATTCTGCAGCAGAGAATTAGTTATAGCCATCTATCAAGAATGAATTAGAGACAGGCAATTGCATTGGAGAGCAAGGTAATGGACTAAACCTCTTTAGCTCTGAAGTGCTACAGTAATGAGAATACAGATCTCTGGTTTTCCAGGGCCTCCACCCTTCTTCCAAATCTTACATGAAAACTGCCTCAGTAATTACTGAAGAGGTCTCTAAAATTCTCCTGGTTTTAATTTCACATTCACTATGACAGATAGTGTCATTACAGCCCAGAGTAAATTACACAGTTAAGTGTTCCTGGAAACAGGAAATGAAAGATCACCTTCCCCTGGAGAAGCTGTCCTCACCAGCAGCCTCTACCATGTCTGTTCTAGCTCAAGAAAGCCTCTCTCTCTTTGCTGGCCTACAGAATATTTGTGAGCCAATGCAAAACAGAAAAGCCTCAAGAGCAACCTAGAAGCCCATCCTAGATGGGCATACAACCACACAAATAGCTTTTGGTTGCTTCAAAAATTAGAATTCAGACCTCTCTCTTCCTAGGTGCACGTAGGAAGAAGCAGCATCTTCTCCATGGCTTAAGCCAGCAGGTGAACTCCAAGAAATCTGCAAGTAAAACAGGCAGAAGACTTACAACTCTTACTAAAGACTGAGTTGAAACTGAACTGATAATGGTTAGTCTTGAGGGATACTCAAGAAATGTCTAGACTCCTTTTATCTTCTAAATATGCCTCAAAATCTAAGCACCATTTTAAAGAGTAGATATTCAACTTGGTCATCTCTGGCAGCAATTTAGACAACATGTTTACTTGTAATTTCCTCACACAGGCTTAAGAAAAAAGCAGAGGAGAAAGGATCAGCAAAGGGAAAACGTGAGCTGCCAACTTTCTGCCTCTGCCACAGCAGTAGTAAGGGGATGAAGAGGATTACATCTCCTGTACAACACCTCAGGGGCAGTCAGATGTGGTTCCACAATCGGCTCACACTAACATGACACCAAAACACCACCCTAAGAGGCACTCTCAACCTTTCCTACTACATCCCAGGAAAATCCCACTCCTTTTCCTGACCCTTTTTATCACTCCAAAGCTACAAACTCTAAGGTACCATTTTTTTTGACTAAGACTTCCTGTAGATGCACCATGGTGCAGCCACAGTCTCTTCAGTGAATCTTCATCCACTGGAAAAATGGTGTGGCCTGAAGTTCAAGATCCTATCTCTGAAAAGGACTTGCAGAACAAACCAAAAAACACATAGGTTTTGCAGAATTTGGGTATCAAGTTAAAGACCTGGCAGTTAGGCAGGAACTATGCTGTGCCTCTTCATGGTTTAAAGCAATACTTTTCTGTAACTGAGAGAAAGAAGTAGGGGGGAAAGGAAGCTATTCTGAACCAGACAAACCTTCTCTTTAAGGAGCTTTGTCTGCACAAAGCTGTCATTTAAAAAGAGATCAGGATAAGCTCTTTCGACAAGATCCAAGGAGGAATTAGGCATCACAACACACAATTGTTATGTATTCTGACATCCTTTAAAATTCACTATGCTAAGCACCCTGCCTCTCCAAAAGCTGAGCCCTCAATTTTACTTGGGCTGCAAGCTGCTTGGACACATCAGGACATCCATTATTTCAGACACACACATTAATGTAAAATTAGGTGCCCAGGGACTGTAGACTGTAGCTTTTACAGGACTTCAGAAAACCTATTTTCAGGGGCAAGATCCCTCAAATAAAAACAGATTTCCCACTGCTCAGGGAAAGGTATATCTGGCAAACAAGTTTCTTAATCTTAGGCTGTTACTCTCCTATCTGAAATAAACTGGTTCATTACTTCAGAAAACATACTTCATATTTCTCCTACACAGGACTTTTTGGGGAAGTAGGCAGCATTTCCATTTCTGAAACAGAAGCTTTCCTTTATGGCTTCCTAGCTGCATCTTGCACCAAACAGGACCAGCAGCAACTGTAAAGGTCACAGGATGCTCAGCAAATGTACTTTTACCTCTTGATAATAGCATGTTACTGAATCCCACTTCAAGTTGCTTTTCTGTTTTAGAGCATGCACAAGATGAGTTAAAACTGAATGTTTGGGGAGGTTTTTTCAATAATTTGCTTGTGCAATTGGGGAAGTGCAAGAATCACAAATCAGACTGAGCACACCACACACAGGAAACTTACAGGAGTGGTTTTCAACCTGTAATTCATGAAAGATAACTAGAAAAATAACCAACACACCAGACCTACCATCAGCAGGCTCATGAGTTGTTAGGTGGAACTGCACTAAGAAGTTTTAAGAAGTTAAAAGCAACTACACTATAGCATGCATCCTGTACTAAACAGTCACTTCCCTAAAGGGCATTTATTAAAAGAGCAGCTTGTTATTAACCAGGTTTGTCCTCTGGATATCTTCGAGTTAAAAGCTTCTGAAACAAACAGGTTGTAGCAGTTTGGAACACATCCCCAGAGTTGTTTTGGTTACAGAAATGTTACTACTGACAATGAAGCATAAGAACATCAAGAAACTTAGTTTGTTTTTTAAGCCTCAAGCTAAAATTTTACTGCTGACAGAACGGACAATGAACATGTATATACATAATGTGTTTATGAAAAGATATGGAAAGTATGTGCAGAAAATCTCCTCCATTCTTATATTCACCCTTGCAAAGGCACTTCAGATTCAGGTATGCCCTTTTAAAGGCTATTATTCAGTAGTGCTGAGGTTGTTTTTCAATCTTTACAGCAATATATAATCAACAGGTTCGACCGCAAAATCAGCGAGCAGGCTGCTCACAGCCCTTGAGCTGTCTCTTACAAAAGGTTAAGTGTAGCAAAACACTGGCTGAGTAACGTCAATCGGTTAGAGCAGCGCTCAGACGTACTCTGTTTAAGCTCTTTGAAAAGTTGACTTTTTTTTCTGTAAGCAACCCAAAGGATTACAAAGATCCTACCAACTACCTGGTACAGTATCAGTCAGCTGTTACACCGACACTGCAGACAAAAGCTGGGTATCTCTCAGCTCTCCTGCTAGGGCGAATTGGTGAAAAGTGGGCAAAAAGTTTAAACGTGCATCTGCTGCAACCAATTACACTGTCGTAAAATTATGTAACAGCCTTCTAACTGAGCAAGAGCGCTTTTCGCTCCTCTCCTAAAACTTCTGCTGAGAAACTGCTTGGGCTCAGGAGAAAGCTCAGGTCCGATCTCATTGCAGGGAGAGGGGCGGGCAGCACGGGCCTTCCCCTCGGCTCCGCCACGCTCCCTGCGATCCTCGCAGTACCGGGGAAGCTTCCAGGGGATGCCGACCGCCGGCCCGGCCGCACATCGCAGCGCCAGTGGGGCACGGCGAGGAGGCACCCCGGCCCGCCACGGGCGCAGGGCAGCAGGGAGCGATCCCGCCGCGGGCCGGACACGAAGCATGAGAGGAGAAGGTAGAGAAGGGGCAGCGCCCGCTGCGGCTCCCGCCGGCAGCGGGCTGGGGCCAGTGGCGGCACTGCGGCACGGCGAAGGGCGGAGGACTCGGCCAGGGCAGCCCCGCAGGAGAACCGCGGAGAAAGAAGGGTCCTTTAAGCCTCTCCACGCCACTCCCCGTGTCTCACTCCCGTTCCGCCGGGCCCGGGACAGCGGCACTTAGGAAGCCCCGGCTCTGCCCGCGCCTCCGCGGGCGGGGCCCGCGGGAAAAGCTGGAGACTCCAGTGACCACAGGGCCGGCCCCACAGCCGAGGGCTCGTCTGGCTCCAGCTGCGGCCCCACCGCCCGCAGGACCCCCCTCATAGCAGCCTCCCTCACCGTCTCCTCCCTCGGTCGGACTTCGGCGGGACCGGGCGCGGCGCTCGCGGGCCACGGTCGCCTCCTCCTGCTCCGGCGCGCAGAGCTGCCCCAGCCACAATGGCCTCCCGGTGCTCCACATAGGCCGCGCCAGGCCTGCGCCGCTGACAGACAATGGCTCGCCCAATCCTAACCCCCCGTCTGCGAAGCTCAACCAATCGCGCATGGGAGGCGGGACCTCCTGGCCGCTATATAAGGGAGGGCGGTGAAGGTCTGCAGTGGAGATGGGGAAGTTTAGGCCAAGCCGGGCGCAGCCGTCCCCTTCCCGGTGATGTCACGCGCCACACATCAACGTGTCACCGTGTTTGTGATGTCACCTCGCAGCAGTGCTTCGTCATGAGTTACTGTGGCGCCAATCCTCACAGCCACCTTACTCCAGCAAGTGGGGAGAAGAGCTCTGTGAGGAAGCCTGCAAAAGCACCACAGCAAAATGACTTTGGCAGCCTGTCACAGGACCGCAGCACTCTGCGGTCACCTCAGCGCACTGCTTTAGGATGGCAACAGCATACCGAGTCCCACAGTCCAGGGGCTCTGGCCCGTTGGGGGTCTGTGATGGCCCCAAGCATCTACACATTACCATGCCATCTGCCTTGACGTTAAGGCTGCTTGCGTTTTCAAACAGGTGCTGATTAAAAATAAACTCAAAGTCAATGCTTTCACTGCTCCTAGGACTAACGGCAGCTTTCCTCCTGCAATTTGTTCTCATAGAGAACTTTAGAAAAACACACCTGTGATTTATTTATTTTTTAACTAAACCAGTTTAATGTATCCTATAGACTAGATGACATCAATTCCCTTTAATAGCTCTACTCTTTCATATGAAGAGGATACTAATTCTAGACACAGTAAAAGAGGCCTTTGCATAACTTAGCAGCTCAGTTGCATACTGAGTTAATCTGACCTAGATGCCAAGAATATGTTATCACTACACTTTTCGTTATGATTTGGGCTCTTTTATGTGGTTATAAAAAGGATGAGAGCGGTTTCCAGTAAGAAGCTTCTATTACAACAAACTAGTGTAACACTTTCAAGCTATTAACCTACATATGCATCCACACAGCTCCATTTAGAAGCAAGTCTGCAGCCGAATATCATTAAAAAAAGTTTTACTAATCCAGGGTTTACTTAATAGAATGCAGACATTAAATATTATGGTTTGACTGTTCCAAAAAAACAAATGAGCAGAGAGCTTCATCTGTGTATTTACTTACTTTCTTCGAGGTTTATAGATGCTTCCTACTGCTAGTTAGGTCACAACTAGCAAAGTGTGCTTTTGCAAATATATACATTAATAAAATAAGGCTTTAGTCCTAGGTCAAAGCTGTTAATTGTATTGCCTTATTTGCCCGTAGAGAGCACTAGGATTTGTTTATATGGATTCCAGTTTTTTTTCCTTGTCCAAGGAAGCAACTTCACAACCATAAACTGTATGTAAAAATATACACAGCTTTTATTAGCACCTGCAAGAAACTTCACCTACCTCTGCAGAAAGTAAAATATAAAGATTTAATCAATAGCTGGTATGAACTACAGTAAGAGTTACCAGCAGAGGTTATGCTGCTCTATCAGTACGTCTGGTGAAACACTGACCAACAATTACCAAATTCAATTCTCCTGTACTCAAGTGCTTCAGAAAGATGGTGACAGGTAGCAAGACCCCCAAACCTGGCATATTGTTTTGACACACAGCTGCTGGATAAGGCAAAGTAAGGTGTGCCTACCTGGGAGATCTGTGTGACACCGAAAGAAATAAGTCAAGAAAGAGAGGAAAGAACTCTGATGTCAGGATTTAGGTAAGAACCAGGGAGAACGTTGCCTCTTATACTTGTATCAGAGTACTGCAGTGTTGTACTTGTGTTCAGATCCAAGATGAGGTCTGATGAACAACAGTGACAACAAAAAAAGCCCAAACCACAAAACAAGAAGAATTATATAATCTTTTAATTGCATTGTCATTTCGTTGTACACTCTTCATACAGAAATACCACTTGAAAGACATCCAGTTCCCTTATTTTGTTGCGCTGTACATGTTATGCAAATAAGAGCTGTGGTGGCATACAAAACAAAATGTTGCTCTGGCTTTTCAAAGAATCACTTGAAGGAAGCAGAAAATTTAAAACATAGCTTGGAATTTACAGCCACAGAAGAGCTATGAAAATGACTGGTTAAATATGAAACAGAAATGCAAAGAGGGGAAGGGAATCTGGGGAAGAAGAGGGAGAACAAATTTCCAGTTTGAGGCTGAAGTAGGGAAAAAACCCTAACATCTGTACACAAGTGTCAATGTGCTCAGCATTTACATTCTGAGCATTACCAATGCTACAGATAAGCCATGTACTAAAAAAAATAACTTAAAAAAAAAAGCTATACAGTTGTAGTTATAAATACTATATCTTTAAAAACTAGTTAAGTAGTGTAGGCTAAAAACCAACCAAACGTTCACAGTTACTCTGAAGAGAGCTGTATATATATATATATATATATATATATTGCACAGTAGAAAAGTTCATTCAGTATACCATGTGTAAACAATTTTTATCTTCTTTGGCACTTTCAGGACTTGGAGGAATATTTGCTGTGAGCAAAAGCACTTGGGTACAAGGCACATCAAAAGCTTTTAAAGCTGCAAGAGAAATCCTTCTGACACTTTCCAGGTAGCGCTGTCATTCTCTTTAGAAAATCGTGTACCTATCAATTCAGAACAACACGTTGCTGCAAGTATAACTCAAGAGGTCTGATGACAAAAACCAGCAGCTGTTCTGGGCTGTTATTCTACAGTAACAGATTTGGCCAAATTTCTTGGAAAGTCCACCTAGAATGAAGAAGACAGGCTTTCAGTGTCTGACAGAGTAATACTGACATGCTGCAGTTGACAGTTCATTTACTGTGCTTTTTTTAGGCATCCCAATGAGTTCTGCTTTATTCTAGACACAAATGCACACGAGAGACTGCAGATAATGACTCACCATTGAATTCATCCTTGCTTCCAAAACACTCCTGACAAATACATATTTGTTTTGCACAAGATACCTTCCCAAAGCAGTCATCATTATCAAAGTGAACACACCTAGCCAGCATAAGCAAACTGAGCTGTGCAAAGCACTCAGCTAGTTTAGGTTAAAGAGCAATATCACATTATTATGTTTAGTTCTCTTTTTCAAAGTCCTAGCTGCACTCCTCAGCAACTGAACTAAGAAAATGATTGTTGTAACTTTTTAGAAGGCTAATAAAATACCCCAAAGAAACACAAAAAAGCAGATGAAGAATTGGCACTGAAATGCCACCTTTACTTCCACAGTCACTATAAGCTCCACTATTATCAACAGTTAATTGTTAGATATGCTACAACTGGGTATCATGCTCTATAATGGCAGGAGGAAATTCAAAATTGCACTAATTGGGAGTACTAAATAAAGCAAGCACTTACATCATATCCTCTGAGAACAGCCAGGTGGAACGAAAGCAACTGGAGAGGAATAACACTCAAGACTCCTTGAAGGCAGTCAACTGTATGAGGCAGCTCAATGGTTTTGTAGGCAAATTTTGAGCTTTCTGTGTCTTCTTTAGAACACAGAATGATTGGACGACCCTGAAAAAGCAAAATGTTGCAGTGTTACATGAAGAGCTGGTTTAGAACTGCTCTGAAATATGGGGTCATGGCATGTTTGAAGACACCCAGGTAGCTAACAAAGACAGTACCAGTCTTGTGTAATGACTTTTATCATTCACTTTTATCATAAGACTAAGATTTTCACCTTCCAGTTTAACATAATTAGTTTCCTTTACAACAAACTAAACCACAAACAAATGACCCACATGCAACCAGTTTTCAGTACTGGTGTTAACCTGCATTGACAACCTACAATGCAGACAGAGCATCTTATGTATAACCATCATTAGAAAAGAAACATCAACACATCCTTTTTCTGGTGCACAGGCAGCAGCAATACACTATGTCCAATCTCTTCTCCTGTGACACTGTATAGCTTAAAGAGTTTACCTGTCGAGCAGTGACCTGTTGCAGAGCATTCTGGCACTTGGTGAAGCAAGGATCCTTCATTATCACCATGATAACAGGCATTTGTTTATCTATTAAGGCTAATGGCCCATGTTTCAGCTCACCAGCCAGGATACCTTCAGAGTGCATATAAGTGATTTCTTTTATTTTCTGGGGGGAAAAAAAAAGCAAATATCATCAAGTTACTAGTAAATCAGATGAGAAATAAAAGCCACAAGAAGAAAAACACCAAGTCTGTACATCTGCCACTTAAAAACAGACATATGGCATCAAGTTGGTATTTTCAAAGATCAGTTAATAGTGAAAACAGACAGGCTTGCCTGCTGGGATTTCTAGCAGGCTTCTGGCAGAAGCAGAGCTACCTCTGCACATACATTTGCAGATCAAGAAGTGGAGTAATCAACAGGAACTTTAAGAACTGAACACTCAACACCACCTTGGCTAATGGAGTGTACCCTTAATATTGCAAACTTCTGTGAGGAAAGGATGTCTCCATTCCAGCAGAACATTTCTAACATTGATTTGTGGCTTTCCCATGTAAGCATCTCATCTGAACATCAGCACCACTGTGTTTTTCTGACATTTTCAAATGGATCAGGATTTATTATTTTTTTTGTAAAACAGCCATTAAGTGATCCATTTATTATGTGAAAGAAACAAGAAGCCCCTGTCATATCCATGGTCACTTCATGTATGCATTCAATCCAACAGGACTTGGATTAGAGATAGCAGTTTAACTGCAGCAGAATTAAACTGTAATGAAATGTTAGAAACAAGCTATGTTTGAAAAGTCCCAGCAGCTCATCTTAAATAACATCCAGCAATCTTGAAAGATTCCTACCAGAGCTCCTTCCAGACAAGTGGCATAATTATACCCACGTCCCATAACCAGCAGTGATCTTTGCTTGTACAGTTCAAGAGCCAAATCATGTATCTTCTCATCCAAGGACAAGACTTCTTTAATCATCTCTATTGAGGCACATAAAAAAAGCAAGTTTAGTTGGAAAGAACTGTTTGCTTGTAGTAGGATGTTCTAATGATCTATTTAAACAAATACACTTAGTATAATTCAACTATGACTTTGCATCTTTGCAGTTTTAGGTTATTTTCTCTCCAGCCTTATTAACAGCAACAAACTTAAAGCAACTATTGGCTTAAGAAGTGCTCATAAATCCCATTTATATTTATAAAAGAAAGATGTAAACATCTGTTTTGAAGTCACCTTGAATTAGTTTCCTTTTACCTAAAATCTCAAGTGAAAGGCTTTAAAAATTGCAACCCATGAGCTTAGGAGATCAAGTAATATTTCTCATAAAAAACACCTTATTGTAATTAGAAAACCCAACCCAGGAAAATTCTGGTCTTCCTGCCAAGTTTCTTGGAAGGGTGTTAGTAAAATTGGCAATTAGTGCAGAAACTAATAGTCCCTTTTTATTTTATTGTGTACCTTTCAGGAGGAGGAAAAGAGTGAGATTTAAATGAGAAAGAGACATTCCCCAGTAGTATTTGATATTGCCCATTAACCAACATCCCCTGTCCCTCCTCAAACCCAAAACATCAATATACCTGGCAATGATTTTAGTCCACTAATGATTTCCTGCCTCCTTTTCTGCAAGGAAATTCGGTCTTCAGACATCATTAGGCCAAACATCACAAGAGACACGAATTGGCTGGTATAAGCCTGCAGACAAACCAAAACATTTAGCAGTTAAGTCTGCACCGAGGATGATCTCAGTTTGAAGTGCTACAATTAAAATTTTAATTGGATTCCATGAGGCTGAAGTATGAAAGTCAAACACTGAAGGGCAATTACCTTTGTGCTTGCCACACCTATCTCGGGTCCTGCATTGATATGTACCCCGCAGTCAGTCTCCCTGGATATTGAGCTTCCCACCGTGTTTGTGATGCCAACCGTCAGAGCACGACGCTCTTTACAGTACCTCAAGGCCATGAGTGTATCTGCAGTTTCACCTGGAAAACATTTCCACCTTGATTTGAGGATGACAGAGGAGAGTAATGATTGCTGAAAAGCGTAACATTCTGCACGAGAGCCGCATCACCACTTAGGGCAAAATGCAGCTGAAAACAATCTTTCAGCACTAATTTGCTGTCTTATATATCTGAATCAAGTCTGAAAGAAATTTCAGTTCAGGATAAATCTGGTCCATCAGCCATCATCCTCCTTTGTGCACGTTGCCAAGTAATAAAACATTGGCTTCTTAAAAATTTCCCTACAGTGTTCACTCTGCTGAAGACAAACAGCAAATGCAGCTCACCTGACTGACTTATAAAGAAGCACACATCATCTCTGAACACAGGGGTGTTTCTGTCCAGGAAGTCACTAGCGAGTTCCACCATCACTGGGAGTTCAGTTAATTCTTCCAGTACTTGTCGAGTCTGTATTCAAGCAGCACACAATAGTTGTTAACATCACTACCCATAACAAGTCTTGACATTTTAAGAATCAATCTAAATGGATCCTTATTACCAAAAACACAGAGAAATGGATAATTACAGGTGAACAGTTTTAAAATCCAAGGTGAATAAAGTTAATTTTTAGCATTGGAGCATTAATAAAGAACCTAACACAAACCAAAACTAAAGAAAAGGTTGAGATATGGAAGAAAAAGCAGATGGAGAGCTGTTGACTAAAAACCTCAGCAACTGGGAGCTGTATTTGCATTTCAGCTAAGCCTGAACCTACAGCAACTGCAGCGTGGTAACTGGTCCCGCAGCCAATAATGATCAGTCTTCGGCATCTTCGGATTTCCTTCAGGTGATCCTTCAGCCCCCCCAGCAAAACTGTAAACAGGCAAGCAACAGAAGCATGTATCAGGGGTGCATTTTATTTTCTAATAATATGTTCAACCTCTGCAGGCTTAGTGCAGCTTGCATGCCTCTTCTGAGTTACCTGTGCTGCTCTCGAAGTTCACCCTGCCCCTCATCGTATTGACAACAGATTCTGGTTGTTCAAAAATTTCCTTTTGCATGAATGCACTGAAGTTACCTGTTTAGAAAAACACCACGTGGTAAGGCTGAGGTTTGTTATTTGAAGCCCATTACAGTTACAAAGAGATGATTTCTAAGATGACTCGTGCTAGCAAGCTAATTAAATTGACTGCGTTAGCTTAAACAAAAGCTTAGCAATAGGTGAAAAGAAAGGAGAGACTGGGAGTTCTCTCTACTTGTTTAGTTTCCCTTCCCAACATTGACAAGGTAACTGAATTCCTTTTTAAGGAAACTTCTCTATTCCATCTCAGTCCATAGACTCACAGAATGCACTGGTCTGAAGGAACATATCGAGGTTATCTAGTCCTGCAGTAAGCAGGGACATCCCCAGCTCCATCAAGTTGCTTAGAGCTCCGTCAAGCCTGAGCTTTCTTAGTTTCTAGTTTGCCAACAGCTGCAATAACATGTTAACATTAGTTGTATTTCCACTAAATATTGAGATGAATAGAAGCATCTAGGAATTCTCCAAGGCTAAAATGGGGTACGGTCCCATACTGCCCATCCTCCCTTGGTCTTAAGGCTTGGAATTGTAAGCTCCCAGCACAAACAGCCTAAATAGTAAGTCATTTTTACAACTAATTCAGTTTTCTGCCTTATCTACTACACAGTCAGTCAGTCAGTAACTATCCATCTTTGTTGATACATGTTTACAGACGTTTCAACCCACCCTTCATGATTTGCTGCAACTCCATCTGCAAGGTTTGGATGGCCCGGGAAGGATCATCACTGGCTGAACGCTCGAGGCGGTGAATCGAAAGCTTCCCATCAGTTACTGCTGCAATGTCATCATCTTCTAAGAAAATCACTCTGTTGGTGTGCTCAATGATAGCACTGCAGAAAAAGGAGAAACAACACAAACATGAGCCAGTAAGAATTGGTAGCAGCATTCATAAAAACACTTCTAGCCCCACTTCTATCTTCCTTTTGGACATAAAGACAGGCAGAGCCATCTTAAAGGAAATGGCTCCATCTGCTGCTCCTCTTGCACTCTCACAGCAACCTGAAGCAGAAGGCTCAGGAACCACAGCACCTCTCATCAGTGACTTCCTGCTGATCCAATCCTGCCTGCCAGTGGCAGGACTTCTAAGTTAACTATTATCTTTCTGATGTAAATGCATGTCTGATGTCCAGATTCCTCCTAAGTTTGGACCAACCCAAATATTTCCTCCTCAAATAAATGAATTGGAAGATAAAAATCCAGACTAACCTATAGGCTATCAGCCTTGGCCGATAGTATGTGTCTGTACCCATCTGCACTGGAAGTATTTTACACAGAGGTTAGCAACTGGCAGATACTGCACTTGTGTGCAGCTCAACTACTGATATCAAGCCTTCAGATTTTTCAAGTACCTTGGCCTGGGGGCTTTATGAAGCCAACCGGATTCAAAGTTGTTCTATAACAAAACAGTTGTACAGCAGCAAGACAGCATAAGATTTTCAGAACTTCCTCACTTCTAAACAAAAAAAGTGTTTGAAGAAGTATTTTAGTACTTTTACCACCTTGCATCTGAAGCAAAGAAGAATTCTACTGCCTTATCCCCAACAGCATGAAGGCAGGTAGAGCTGTCCAGCCTTTTCATCCGTGAATTGCACATGTTCTTCACACTCTCAATGTTGCCTATTAAAACAATAAGACACTTAAAATGCAGAACTAAATCTGTTTAAGCTAGAAATTATGAACTCTGAAGGTTCAAGATATCACAGTCACAGCAGTATTTTGGGGGATGGGACTTTCACATGATGTGTGCATTCAACAGTAGAATTATCCCCAGCTAAGAAGCTGTTTGAGGCATCAGCTGGTAGATTTGTAGCACAAAGAGCAATTAACCTAATCATGAAGTAACAATCAATTTAGTCCTTAAAAAGAATGTAACTGGATTTATCAACTTACATGTTCTGTATAAAACAGGAATCTGGTCGGTGGAGAGCTTGTACTTGCTCCTAACCCCAATGAGTAAAGGGCTCCCTCTCCTACAAAGGGAAAACATCCAAGTGCATAAAGAAGAAGGTACAGTCAAAGAAGTCAGATGACATCTGTGAAATTAAGAGACAATACCCTATCTAGCTTCCCAAACTGAAAGATCCTTCTCAGCCCTGATCCTAAAGCCATTACATGGGAAGAGTTATGTAAACCTGGTTTGTTTCTGTAAGATTCACAAAGATTATTATATGATAATACAGGCCTTGGTGATTCTTTCCTCCTGAACTACACCCTGGTAGAAGAAAACATACATGGACTAGTTGTTTTCCTTCCAGTCATCACAAAAGAGCTTAGCACAAGCATTAATGTGAATATTGTTTCTAAATAAAGCTTTCTCTGCCTCTGAACTGGGCCAGCAGTACGCTCCAGTGCTCTTTACTACTGAAATGCTGTTCCACCTTTAGCATTTTTAAATTCAGAAATGTCAACCAGCACTACTGCACCTCTGAAACTGTCCAATATTTCAAGCATTTTTAATTATATGTATTACATGCAACACTAAAGAGCTTATTAAATATATATATCTCACAGGGGGGAAAAAAAAAGAGAGAAGGGGGGGAAAAAAAAGGACTCGTTCACAGCCCCCAAACATCTCAGATTACAAATTTAGCTTCTCTTAATCTTCTTACTCCTAAAAACCCAAACCTGAACCACATATAGAACAGCACATTTCAGATGATGTTCTCTAGTTAGTGACAGTACAGCTGGTTTGTTCACAGTTTTAATATAGTGCCATCTTAGACCTCAGAAGCAATGGGCTTTTTGGTTGCAGTATAAAACATTCTTTATTCCCACTGTGACTTCACTTGCTGCTTTAATATCTTTGCATTTCCTGAAAGTTGTTTTCCAAGTCATAAATAAAAGCAGAACTTTACAGGAGAAACTCATAAATGCCACGGCAGCTATAGAACACTATTTGTAGAACCTACTAATGTGATGCCATTTTAGCCAGCCTGAACACACTCAGCTCAGTCTTTATTTGATGTGAAGTAAAACTGAACCATTTTTCCCTCCCCTTTTTGATATAGGAGCAATGTTAGCACACACTACTACAATTTTAGAAACAGGAGATACAGGGTGTCAACAAAAAAGCTCAGTGTAACAGACCTTTTAGGGTTTCAGGGAGTGATAGGGCTGAGGGGAATGGAGCAAAACTAGAAGTGGGTAGATTCAGATTGGATGTGAGGTTGATGAGACACTGGCACAGGTTGCCCAGGGAGGTGGTGGAAGCCTCATCCCTGGGGGATTTTAAGGCCAGACTGGATGTGGCTCTGAGCAACCTGACCTAGTGTGAACTGTCCCTGCCCATGGCAGAGGGGTTGGAACTGGATGATCCTTGAGGTCTCTTCCAACCCTAGCAACTCTATCCTACAAGGACAAGTTATGAGTTTGTCAGTGGTACCTCTCCTCAAGGTATATGGATGATCTCCAACCAGATGTGTATTTGCATGAAGCAAGCAAACATCATCTGATTACTTTTCACTGCTGCTTTTGCGTCCTCAAAAAGTGAGTAGTCACAGGACATTTATTCAAGCTAAGGATCATGGAGAAACAATACAAGCCTCTGGAAATTACAGGACCTGCAGTCAGTACAGCTCAAACTACATTTGTGGAGCTTTACTGCACTTCACAAAGGACTCCACTAGTGCAGCTATCTACTTTCTGAGCTGTGGTTAGTCAAGCACTTTGAACATCAGTATTCTAGTATCTTTTTAAGAGATTTTTGTAGGGGAAGATTTGCTACTACAGATTTTAGCTGCCTTTTTTTTTCCCCCAACCTAGAAAAGAATGAATTGCATATAAAATAGACTTTTACTAACCTGGTAGCAACAGCTTCACCTGGGTAATGGATGCTCTTGAAAACCAATGCAAAAGCACCTTCCTGGGAACCATGCAAACAGAGAAAAGAAAAAAAATCCTAAAGGACTTATCTCAGTTAGTTGCATCTCATTAAACTGGGGCCCCTCTTCCTGAGGAGGCTGTGAAGGAAAGCACTTTACTACTATCAGGAATCTCTTCCTGGAGGGCAGACTGCACCTTTAAAGGAATTGGCCATGAGGCAGAACTAGCTAACATTCATGTAACAGTGCAACAGCTGAAAGCTCAGGAAGTCAGCACTTAGCCTCTCTTTATTTATAAAAGCAATAATGCAAGGGTTAAAAAAAAAAATATCTCTGAGAGCTTACTCAACAGGAAGATTAAGACCTTTACTTTTAGTAAGGCTTTTAATAAAAATTGTGCACATAGTTGCATTTTCAGCTAAATTTTTGGTGTTACTAATTCTAGCTGGAGCAGCAAAGTCTTTCTGATGTATTTAAAAAAAAAAGACAAGCAAACAAGCAACCAAAGCCAAAACTCTCCACCAAAACAAACCCCACAAATCCACAATGCAAGAACAAAGCCAGGAAGACACAACCAACCACTCTGTGGTAGTAACACAGCTTGTAAAAAGCTGAATATTCGAAGAGCAGACACAAAGGCTCCCCCACCATGGAAACAGAAGAGAGATGGTAGCATTGACTCCCCTGGCATGGACACTGGTCAGACTACTCTGCCCTGGGTCTGAAGTCAGGTGAAGTCACCCTTGATCTCTAGGTGGCCACACCACTATTCCCTCTTGACCCACACAGGCCTTTACTGTCAGCCCTGCTCTAGGGGAATCCTACAAAGCTGCTTTAGAGAGGAGACAGGGGAGGTGAAAAGAGTGTAAGAAACAGCAGGAAGGGGAGGGAAAACATCTGCCTGGAGACTGGGGGAGGAAACAAAGCAAGCTTTCTCCAAGTTTGCAAGGCATCTATCAACATTTTTAAGCATTCACATACTAAGAAACAGTAGATTCCCACTTCACAGTTTGGAAGCCAGCTACGCCATGAAGCAGTACAGCTTGTTAGAGCTATCTCCAAACTGGGGACTCGAGGCATATTGGGAAGCACACTTGAATCACAGCAGTGTTTTAACATGATCAGAATAGCCCTTAAGAACACTCTGGCCTTTATGAGAGATTTCAGCTGCAAGAGGCTCCTTTTTTTTTATTATTTTTTTTAAATTAAGCTGCTTCATTTAAAATTTGTGATAACCTCTTGCTACAAAACAAACAAACATGAAATCTAAACCCCAAACCAGCAGGAAAACCAAACAACCCCCTCTGCTAATGCAATTTGAAGATTTACCATTGAAAAGCCTTTGAAGCTCTCAAAATTTTAATCTCATTTCTTGGTCTACTAAGCATTGTTTAGAAGCCAAAAAGCATTACTTGCAGCACCTTCTAAGGACTCCTGCAGAGGATCTAAAAGCATAAATGCAAAATACTCAGGAACTCCCCAAACAGCTTATTCTGTGGAACATAAAATAAAAAAGAACTTCCCACTTACCAACTGTTGAATAACTCTTTCTACTAGGGCTGAAAAACTGGTGTCCTCACTCTCTCTGTTGTCATACATGTATTTGATCAGCTTGGGGATGGTTTCTGTATCTGTTTCAGATTCAAACTCATAGCCTTTGCTCTCCTGAAATGTCGTATCGAAGAGAAAAAAAGTGTTTTCATCCTCAGGCAAGAAACACTGAAGAGCCTCTCAGCTGCCTCCCACCAGAAACTGGACAGTAAGAGGCTTGAAGCACTGCACTGGGCTAGTGGCTATACATCTTGATGGACAATGTATAAAGACTTATGCTGGCATAGGTACTCTTTGGGAAATGCTGTAGTAAGTCAGGTAGTAAGTCTTGCTAAGCATGTCAAGCAAAAAGAGGCAGGATGAAGCCCATTCCACACAGCCTCTCAAAGAATCTGAGGGCAAATTGCTACTGTACATGTAAGTACTGTGCATGTAGGGTTACAAGCACAAACTGCATTTCACCAGCTCCAGAGTCCTTCACACCACTACATTACAGATGACATCAAGAAACTCAAATTGTGATTCCAACAAAGTCATGAAAGATCTGATGGTAGCTAGTGGAGCATTTACTTTCTAGTTGTAGAACCAAATTGCCAAAGACTCACCAGAAATTTCCTCAGGTCCTTATAATTTGTGATGATTCCATTATGGATAACAACGAATTCTGACAAGAAAACAAACCCCAAATATATCTATCAGCAATGAAAAATTAAGATATTTGACTCAAAACCCATAAATAGAGGGGGAAAAGGCTTAAAGTACACTAGAAACTACCTGCTGTAGCTTTCAGAACAATGGCTTATCACAACATGGGGTCAGCTGAAAGCAGAAGCTTACAAATGCTGAAGGCATACAAAGGTTATTCCAAATCATTAAGCCAGTTTTAAACTACACCCAGTAGAATTGCACCAAGCTCTCTCAAGTGAAAAGCAATATGAAATCTCTTTTCCAGCCCAGACAATATTGATGCACAGAACTCATTAACCTTTTGCAGTGTCACTTTAGCCTCAGAAGAGGCTATTTAATTGCAGCAGTGCCTAACCGTAATAGAAAGGCAACAGCTCAGCCCTGATATATACAACAGACACTGAAACACCAGAAAGGGCAGAGAACACATGGGCTGGGTGGATTGAACCATTTCAAACACCTGCAGCTCCAGAGATTACAGAATGTATATGATACAGAATATATACAGAATTAACCAGGTTGGAAAAGACTTTTGAGATCACTGAGTCCAACCTATCACCCGACACCATCTAATCAACTACACCATGGTACTAAGTGCCTCATCCAGTCTCTTTTTAAACACTTCCAGTGATGGTGACTCCAACACCTCCCTGGGCAGCCCATTACATACCATTACTTTTATCAGACCTCTGGGGGTGACTGTTGATGGCACTTGGAACTCCATGGGTCGCCCAGCGTGTATGAGCAATTCCAAAGTGCGTTTCAAAATCTGCTTTTGAATCCAGGTCATCTTGTTCTACACATAAGAAATTCAGTTTACTGAATATTTAAAGTTGAGTCCCTCTCTCTCACACACACACAACTAGTAAAACACTAAGAGAATTCCTAAAGGGGAAAAAAAAACCCTAGGTTCTCCTCTGGCTTGCTTTTAAACCATTTGCTTTCTTGCCATTACACTTCAGATAGTTCAAGCCGCTGTGATTAAAACTTTGTTTGCCAAGAGCTGACCATTTTCAGCCAATACTAACAGCAAGGATAACAGCCCATGCTACTACAGATTATAATGTAAAAGTATTAAACCATAGCTTCAATTCTTCACAGATGGAAGCACTGCATAAAGCAGACTGTGATGACAGCCAGCTGCTGAAATGGTCGTAAATTCTGTCAGAGTCCATGCTTCAATGTTTCAGCTACCAAACAGAAATCATCTGTCTGAAACACCAAGGTAGGCCAGGTCCTGAACAAAGCAGCAACCAGAAGAGGGGAGAGTAGAGTGATAGCCTCGCAACACTATAACTAAAGGTCAGCTTGCTTCTCAAGTGCACTTTTGGAGGGCCCACAAACAATTTGACTGACATTGGAATACACAATGCAGGCATTTCTGGTACAAAACCATAACTGTAACTTCACGATTTCACTTCCTGCTGAGATGCAAATGATGTCTGACTGGGAGACCAAAGAAAAATGGTAATTTTTAAGACACTTACTGTACAACTCTTCTTCCAGGGCCTTTACTTTTCCTCTTTTCTTAACTAGTTTGATGAACCTTTCTTTATCCTCATTATTATTTCCGTCGATTGCCACTCCTACAGTGCAGGACACAGTCACAATGTTATTTAAAACATGAAATACACTGGAGGGGTAAAAAAAAGGCTAAGAAAAAAAACACACCAGACAAGCACACACCAGGGAAACTATTATTTGTAAATTATCCTTCAAAAGGATATACTTGAAGTCTGTTGCTAAACCGGTGTTCAAATCAGACTAGATGAAGTCTGTACCCACTGCACAGATGAAAATACACACAAGCTGTCTCAAATTCAGCTGTGATGACAGACTGATATATTTTTTTCCCTAATTAAATAAGCCAACTCAAATTTAAAGACAGGTTTAAGCTTCCCCAAACTTTCCCTGGGACTCACATACTTAAAGGCCGAGGCACAAACTACACAGCCCTGTGTGGAGGTCTTCTTCCTCACACCCAGTTTGCTTTGCTTATGTGTGCTGAGCCTCAACCACCATCTGATTACAGAGGTAAACACCCAATTTAAAGTGCTGAGGAAAGCTGAAGAAGAAGCTCCAAGAATCAAGGTAATTAGTCCTGATCTTTTAATCTGCAGGATTAAAAAAGAAAATCCAACACAAAGAACTTGAAAGCACCCCCAAAAAAAAAGTCACATAAATAGCTATTGGTTGCTAAAATGAATTTGCTGGGTTAGTTTACATACCTGCAGAGTCATATCCTCTGTATTCCAGTCTCTGCAATCCTTTTATCAAGGTCTCAAATATTTCCTTCCGAGTTCGAGGCACTCTGTAGTTTAGATAAGCAAAAATTCCTGTTTAAAGAGAAAAGGGGGCAAAAAAAGAAACAAAGTTTGTTTTCAGAGTTTGGATCCCTTTAGGCTTAATTTAAAAGCCTTTAAAACAAGGATGACAGAGAGGTCCTAGGAGAATCCAACCTCCCATTAATTTCTAATAAGTTTTTGAAATGGAAAGAGTTCCAATAATAAAGGAATCGGGACCTTCATTTTGTCCATGTAACACAGACACCTTCCTGGCCAGTTTTCCTCTCCTCATGTTACCCACCAACAGTTAAACAGTTGAGAGAGGTTAAAAAATTTCTACTTTTCATGAAAACCACAGCTGAAAACTGGAACACTGTGATCTATTTCACATCCAGACATTCAAAGAAGGAATATATTCACCAGTACTAACACAAGGAGACTTTTGTAATCTAAGTCATGGCCTTAAATACCCATGGGTAGGTACTAGGCACAACATCTATTTCTGAAAGACTCCAGCTTAATCCTGTATACAACAGTCACTTCAGCAGGAAGGGAACAGAGAAGAAAACATAAAGAAAGGGCAGAAGTCAAAAGGATGGGACAACAAAGGAAAGAAACAGAAGATACAAAAGCAGGGTCACCCAAAAACCAAGCAATCATCCCTTTGCACTGCCTCAACACAATGCTGCCTGCCAAATCCAACTCAACAGGGACATAAGATCCGTTTGCTTGCCCTGTGTTACTCAGGTCAACTCTTACAGAGGCATCACAAGGAAAGACATGAACTCATTCCTTGCCTACTCAGCAAACAGAGCCTGGAAGAGTCTGCAAGTCTGATACCTCTTCTCTTGAATAGGCCAGTCATTAACCAAGAAATGGCTTTTTTAGTTTGGGGGTTGGTTTCCCCCCCAGCCAACCTCACACCATTTTTTGAAGGCAAATTACACAAGCATTTTTTTTTCATTAGGAGTTAGGGAGGTGGTGTTTTATCTTTAGCAAAGGTACAATAAAAAGGCCACCTACAGAAGAAAGCCACAACCATTTCTTTTCTCTGATCTTGCTCTTCCTGGGACTTCTGTATTTATGAGGAGAGTTTAGCCCTTGCCTTAAACCAAGGCATTAAATCTTGCAAATCTGTACCCCAATAAAATGGAAATCTCTCATTTCACTGTTGCAACCCAAGCAGCAAGTCAGGACTGGAGACAACAGTTAGCAAACAAAAAAACAACACCCAAAAAACCAACAAAACCACCACACTTTCAGAACTCAACAGATAAGCAGTTCAGACAAGTAAGTGTTTTAAACAGAGAAAGCCTCTGTTTGAAATTTAACACCCTCTTCCCCTTCAATTAAGGCTTGTGAACTGTAAATGGCTGCAGTGAAGAGGCTGTTATAATGACACACTAATAAATCTCCTTTATAAATATTGCTGTGAATTCAGTCACTCCGCTGGTTTTAAGCCATTAATACTGTTGATTTGTCAGTGAGACAAGAGACTATTGCAGACTATTGCATTGCTCTCTGAATTTGTCTTGGAAGGATTAAAGGGTGGAAAATGCTTTTCAGCTACAGAAGTGAGATTTACGAGGAGCCCAGCCTAATTATATCTAGAGTGTCCAACATTAACGGAGATATTAAGACAATGGTTGCATTTGAAGAGGTGTTTGGGAATTTGAACAGCTAAATGCTGTTTTTCATGGAAGCTTTGAAAAATAATGCCTCTGGTTATATACAGTCAGGCACTTTAGACTGGGTGCTCGCTGATCATTTTTCCAGACAGATACTTACCGTTCCCTGGCACTAACCACGAACCTCCAAAGCAGCATTCTTCAATTTCTTCAATACAAATTTCTCAACATCATTCCAAAACATTGCTACACACCTCATTTTAGATCCAGCTCTACTTTCTGGGCCAGATTTCACAATGTATTTAGGACACATCAGCCTTTATGTTCCATGTGGCATCTTTGACTATGCAGACTCCTTCGGGACCATCCTTACAATGCTGCTAGTGTGCTGCAATTGTTAAAAAGCTTCTTGTTTCTAGGGAACTGTAGCTGTGCCTCCACGCGTGGATTAGAAGGCACAGAAGTCACCAGAGGCCATTTAGAAAGCAATAGCTGCAGCTGATTTGTCAAGGAATATATTCTAAACCCTTTCTCTCAGTACTCTTCTGTTTCATGTTTTACCTACTTGCATATTTTCTTTCCTACTCAGTCATTCTCTTGGCTGGACTTAAAGCACATTGCTCAACTCCTGTGGAAACAACTTTTGATAATGACTACTTGTGGCTTCATTCCTTCTGGAAGCAAACCAATATGACTGAATCTTAGTTGAATCACACTCGTGATAAGAGAGTTGTGTGGCGTTCACGTGTTACGTTACAATGGCCTCCCCAAGCCATCAGATCCCGATTCCAGAGCTTGTATGTCTCCTGTCCAATGAAGACTCCAAGTGCTCTCTAAGCTAATGTAATACTGATGTGATGTGTGTTGTGCTGGGGATGGCAAACTTTATTTACCAATACAACATAACCAATGACACGCCTCCCTAAGTCATATGAACATAGAATCCAGTGAAGGTATTTAAAGTGTTACAGTAGGGCATTGCTCTCTTGATCCAAATGCTGAATCTAGTTGATAACTTTCCATAATTACAGATTTAGCATAAAAAAGCCTAAGGTAGGTCAATCTACATGGCTTATTTTTAGAGTCAGGTACTCAAACAGAAAGTGGTTCATTACTAAAGCAGTTTCAGTCAGGTGCAGACGCTGGATGCAAGACTCTCCTTTCACATGCATATGAAATCAGACTTTCCCCTTTCATTTTCAGGATTGCAGGCAGACCAAACCCAGGGAAAGCTCTTTGAGCATTTTTGATTTTGTGGGGAAAAAAAATAATCCACAAGGACTCCTGTAATTGCAAGACTTCACCAAATTCAAGAAGGGGGCAGCCTATGCTTGAACTTTGCACAAAATTAAATATTCCTTATTTTCACTAAAAGGATGCCTCTGCTGGGGTAAGTGCATTGCTGATGCCAGAAACGAAGCTTCAAGAAAGTCAAAGTCTTAACTTCATATCCTGTGGAACTAATTTTGATTTAAAATAGGTAGGTGAGCCGTTTAAGAGCATCTTGCCTGGTTTTTAAGCCAGCATACTTTTGCTACACTGCCTCCTTGCCTGTTTTTTAAACCTGCACACTTTTGCTATGCTATCTCCTTACATGTAAGTGGTAACATCTCAACTTTGTTTCCCAAAGAGCATGGTTCAAGCAGTATTTAATGACCTCTGTATTTGCAAAAACAGACAACAATGGGTTTAAACCTTCATGTGCTACCTGAACTCAGAGAAAGCATAACAGGACATATGTTCAACACTTAGAGCTGGAAAAGCATGCAAAAAATAATACTAAAAAAATGTATAGAAAGTAATTTGGAAACCATTGGTTGCAACCTCAAGAACTCCTGCACTTCCTAGAGCAGATCAGTACAGTGAGGAAGATATGTGATGCCTTTTCACGATAATGAATGTCTTCTATTTTATTCTATAAAGGGCCTCCAAAGTGTTGATAGGAAGGAAACTAGCACTACTCCCGCTGCACTTCATGAATTGCTGCTCTGTGCCATTCCATGCTGAGTCAGTTACTCCACCCCAAGCTAGCTGTTTTACCAAACTCATGTAACACTGTTAACACCCTCATTTCCCAATCAATATACAGCCCAGATATGCTAAGGTTCTCTATTAACATTACACGTCTCGCTGTTCAGTGCTTGCCACCAGTACCTTTGGTTTGCTTAGGCACTGAGTCAAGTCTGTCACCTGAAGGGGCTTTGTTAAGAAGACACTGGGGTTGCCTCATTGATAGTGACCTGTGTCACGTAGTAGCTCCAAACTGTATCGCCTGATGTTTCCATTCAAATGAAAGACGCTTACGGGACTCTGTGCTCTTCCCAAGGTGACAATTAAAGACGATGTGGAGGCAGGGAAAAAGACAACCTAGCTCAGAAAACACGTTTTTGGGGGCAGTAGCTCAACTCACTTCCAGTCTACATCTTACAAAAGAGGTTTTGTTCACGGTGGCTAAGAAGTACAAGTGTGAATTTTCCTACTTTCAACGAAAATACCCTTCCAGACCTGAGAGGAGGTTTCAGCAAAGGGATAGCTAAAGTTTCACTAAAATTTCCTCCATAAATAAACCACATTTTATTAGCAGCTTCTGAACGCACACTTTGATTTTAATCTGATCCCAAACTAATCTAAGCAATTGTACACCCGATGGAGGCATTATCCTCACCGTATCACCTTTATTAAAGAAAGGTGATTAAACTCACATCAAATAAGAATTAGGCTCCTTCACAGCCTTTGTTTGAAAACCACACACTCTTCCTATCACAGATAGGAAGTGAGTCACAGCTAATCGCTAGTCCCGGATTAGGAAAGAGCCAAGCGCATCCAGAAGCCGGTGCATCACCCAGTGCAATGCACTGAGGTGCCTGGACCAGGAGGAGCAAGGTTAACAGGGCAGTCAAGATGCCCCCAGTGCAGCCGGGAGCTGGGAACGAGACGTTTTGCGACCACAAGACGGAGGTACCAGCCGTCGGACACGGCTGTGGGGCACAGAAAGGCACTCTCCTCTTCCTGGGAGGAGAAGGCAGACGGAGCTTTATCTTTACCTGCCACCCCCTACAAGAGCCGGCCGTTCTCTCTCCCCATCCCACAAAATGGATGCAGAAGGGCCAGTCCCGAAGGAGCCCGCTGCAGGGGGCAGCGCAGCCCCAGGACCGGCTGTCACAGCAGGACAGCCCCAGGGACAAAGCAGCCCTTCTCCCGCACCCCGACGGAAGGGGCGGAGGGACCCGGGTTTCTCCGCCAGCACTTCGCTCCTACCAGCGACCACCGCCGCGGCCTGGGGAGGCCCCCCCCGCTCCGACCTGCCCGGAAGGCGAAGGTCTGCGGCGGGCTCGGGCTGCCCGCGGCCGGCGAGCGGTGGCAGCCGCCGCTCCGTCACTCACCGCACATGGTCGCGCCACACAGTCCTTCCCGCTAGGAGGAAACGCAGCTCCCGCCCGACGGCCTGGCTGGGGAACTGCCGCCTCCACGGCTCTTATAGCTCGGCCGGCTCGGCCCCTGCCTCCCTGCTCATTGGCCGCGGAGCAGGAGCAGGGGCCGCTCCGCCCGGGGCCCGCGGCACGGAGCCGGCCCAGGGGCGGGGGGTGGCCACAGCGGTTCGCGCCCTGCCCCAGGCCAGGCCCTGCCCTCCTGGCTGGCCGACCCTTCTAGGGGCCGCCGAGGGCAGACTTACCGCGCTCCGCAGACGGCGAGCCCAGACTGGAGGCGAAGCGGTTCGTCCTGTCGAGGCAACGTGGCCGGGGCTGAGGCAGAGGGAAGCCCCTCTCCGAGCTTGGCTGGGAATAAGTGGCCTCCACTCTTCCAGGATTTACGGCCGCAAGTCTTTAGAAACACAGACTCGGCAGCCAACTTCGTGGGCACAAGCAGGACAGCAAGCAGCCGCCTGTGTGCTCAGTCAGACGAGGGCCATCAGCCTCATCTGATGGACAACCTTGCCTGGCCAGTCTGCATGGTCTGTTCCAGTTCCTTGGCAAGAGAAAAATCTGCAGATGTGCCTCAGGAGCCTCCTCCAGCCTCTTCTTCCCCAGCTGGGCTCTCCTCTGGAGTAGGACATGAGGGCGAGGACATCCACAGGCTCTAGCCCATTGGTACAGTCCACAGGGCACACAGCTCAGCACAAGTCCAGGGCTGTGGCTGTGACCCTCGCACAGCAGGCTCAAGCTTCATCCTCTAAAGAAACTTAGCTCTTATCTCTGCTTCCTCCCAGCAGAGGTAAGGATGAACGTTCAAGCAAGTGCCTCACAGTGTGAACGCCTGCAGCCTAAGCTCAGCAGTAGCTTAAGCTGCCTTATTCAAGTAAATGTGATTCTTTAAAGATGCCTGAAAGTTTCATGAGGATTCAGCCCACTTACAGCTTCTTCTTCCTTATTAAAAAGCACCAATATATTGGGCAGAGATGATTCTACTCATCTCACAGTTACTGAAACTCGAGTGCAAGGGATCTTACAGCTAGAACTTAAGGGCTCGTTTTCCTCTGCATTTTTGGAACTGTTTTTTTTTTTTTCATGGAGAAGTTGAATACAAGATAAAGATTAAAACATCAACATTTCAACAACAACAGCAACAAAAATCCCCTAAATTTTGATGCCACTCTAAGAAAGGGAAACTGGCTCAGTTTTAAGGCAAAAATCTAGATTTAAAATATTTTCAAGTTGTAAAATTAAAACAGTGTTAGGAATATGGCTTGAGTTTATTAGAAGGAATAAATTGTGTTTTTCACTGACTGTATGAAACAGCTCCATAAAAAGCAGTTTTGTTTTCCTTCCCCTTGCACACCATGCTCCATAAAAACCAGGTTTGTTTTCCTTCCCCTTATTCCCCAGATAAGACCAAGCAGGCCCATGGCTTGTCACAGCTGCAGGCCCAGCTCTGTCACTGAGCTGCGATGTGACATCAGGCAAGTCATTTTGACACATCATTCCAGTCTGTCTTGTCTGCTTTAGTTACTGTGCTCCTGCTCTGAAGCAATCTCAGATCTTGTTTCCCCTAGTTCAGCCCAAGCAAAGGAGGAGGTTCCTATTCCCAGCTATGCCTGTTAAGCAGCATTGATATTTATATTAAATTATATGCAGGGAGATTCTTTCCAGTCCCTGTGCAACACACATTTTAACTAAGGAGGAGGAGAGATGGTGGGGGAAAAGCACTTGTTAACATCACTGCAACAGTCATTGCCAGAGACCACGAGTCAGAGCCCAAAATTTCACTCGTGCAAGACATTACATATTTCCATGTGACATTCCCAGGGAGAAAACTGGACAAAAAATGAGGCTCAACATCAAGTATGAACTGCAGGAATTAGTGGTTAACATGTCACTTCAGTCACTTAGCAGTCAACAATTCCCAGACTCATCTGCCTGATGCCATCTGGCTTTTCCATGACTTTTTTGGAAGTATGACTTGTACTTACGGGTAAGGATTTCATCTTGAAGAGACAGATTTTACAGCACTCAGAGGAGATGATCAAATTGATCCCATCTTGCCTTAAAACTTGTTACAGTCTAAAAGCCAAAACACTAAAAGTATCATCTACCACATTCAACACAGTAAGGATATTCAGCTGCACTCTAGAAAAGTGCTCTTCTCAGGAGATCATTAAAAACCCAACAAAACAGCAGTTTGGAGCCAGAATCTGTAAACTGAAGGTTGCCATTTTCATGCTGTAACAAGGAGGTCAACAGATGCAACTTCCTACCAAATTCTGAACACAAATCTGAGGTGGCACTGTTAATGAACAGGAAGTTTTGGCCAGCTATGTCTGTCCTTTTTTCTGTCTTTGCAGAAGTGATCAAAACCAGAAGTAGGAAATAGTAGGGTGCAGTATGGAAACTACTGTATCACTGCTTTAGTGTCAGGTAACAAGGAAGTTGCCTGGGGCACCACTAGGCAAAGGCAAGGAGCAATGAAAATCATTCAGGATGTGGTTGGGAAAAAAAGAGGAATTTATGCATAGGCCCTCTCTGAGCCTAATGCAAGTGGTAATTCTTGCAGCATTTATGCCCTGGAAAGCAGCCAGCAGCATTTTAAGGACAGATATTTCATGCTTCATTTGCATATTGAAGAGGTTCAGATACACATCTAAGTACCTTTTGGACTAGATGAACTGTAATTGGACTAGATGACCTTTCAAAATGCCTGCCAAGCTAAAGGATTCTGCCTTGTTCTGCTCCATCCTAGGCACCAAAGGGAATCAAATTTCCTACTGAGGATTTCCAGTAAATTCAGTTGTCTTAAGGAGTAAAGGGACCAAAATACTTTTATTAGTAAAGAGAGCAGGAAGAAAGCAGCAGTGGATGTGAACTGCAAAAAAGGAAGAACAGCTTTAAAGCAGTTAAAGGAAAGAATTAGGAGTGATGTGTGTATGGTGCAAGGATGATGGATCGGATCACCAAATGGAAGTCCCTTCCAACCCCAGCACTGGGGTTACAGAATACAGAATTAACCAGGTTGGAAAAGACCTTGGAGGTCATCGAGTCCAACCTATCACCCAGCACCATCTAATCAACTAAACCATGGCACCAAGTGCCCCATCCAGTGTCTTCTTAAACACCTCAGTGATGGTGATTCCACCACCTCCTTGGGCAGCACATTCCAATGGGCAATCTCTCTTTCTGGGAAGAATTTCTTCCTAACATCCAGCCTAAACCTCCCCTGGTGCAGCTTGAGACTGTGTCCTCTTGTTCTGTTGGTGGTTGCCTGGGAGAAGAGACCAACCCCTACCTGGCTACAACCTCCCTTCAGGTAGTTGTAGGGAGCAAGAAGGTCTCCCCTGAGCCTCCTCCAGGCTAAGCAACCCCAGCTCCCTCAGCCTCTCCTCATGGGGCTGTGCTCCAAACCCCTCCCCAGCTTTGTTGCCCTTCTCTGGACACATTCCAACAACTCAACATCTTTCCTAGACTGAGGGGCCCAGAAGTGGACACAGTATTCCTGAAACTCTAAAACTCCTTTGAAGTTACCCTTTCTGGACTGCTGGTTTAGTGGCTACCAGGTTTTCTGAAGGCTAATAGCCTGGTGCTAGATTCATACTAGAACACACAGCACAAGCTCTTACAGTAACAATGACAACTCATTATTTTAGCTTTATGTTATATATAAGAATAAACAAACTGGAGGAAAGGAACTGGGAAGGACTCCCTTGAAGAGTTTTTTCCTTGCTTCTCAAAGTGAAAGTTGGGAGACCAAAAGCAGCCATTGTAGATTTGAGAGCACCATCGTCCCCAACTCAAATCCTGCAGTGGTGTGAGTTTTCAGTTATTACTCCCAATAAAAATATTTAAAACTATTTTGAGAACAGCTGAGCACTCCCATCACCATCACCATCACCATCACCATCACCATCACCATCACTTTCATTGTAACAAAATGGGACAAAGTGGCTTCCTACCAAGGCTCTCAAGAATATTTGGGCTGCCAGCTTGATCCAGATTTCATTCTGATTTCTTCCCAGTCTGAGAACGGTGACTGCTGGTATTTCACCAACAGAATCAAGCAAACAGAAGTGGCTGACCTTGCTGGCATTTGGGGGAGGTTGGGCTATGCATGGCAGAGTACCTGCTTGCTTCAGGAGAGGACACAGCTCCATAGGGCAGCCCTCTATCCATCTCAGCTCCACGGAGAGTTTTGAGGATAATTGGCAAGTGCCTTTAAAGTGAAGAGAGCAACACCTATCTTCTGCTGCAAAGTTCAAAGGAGAGGAAAACAAGGCTGTTATAGTGATGGCTTTGTCAGTGGAGGTGTCAGCTGGTTGTTCACCTAGGATCTGTCTAGGACTCTGGAGTTGGTATTTTCAGTTGGAAGGCACATAATAGTAATTAACAGGTTTTCATTTGAGAGCAGGGGAGAGGCAATCATCATTCCTCACTGTCAGACAGCGGGCTTTGACATGCTAAAAAAAATGATGTGTGTGAGGAGGAGTTACAAGTAAATGTGAATCAACATCATCATCCCTATGACTGCAGATTAAGTAACCCTGATTTAATTCAATGACAGCTTTTCAGCAGAATTGTGGTGAGGAGCAGGTGTGATGTAAAACCCACCTGGCTGGCTACCTGCAACTGAAATACTTAGAAAACCAAACCCCGACCACCACAAAGGCACATTTAGGAATAATTCATCCAAAACATTGGGGTTTAAAACAGCATTAAGAGGGTTCCTGACTTTTTGGTGTGAATTCCTCATAACAGTGGCTGCAAATAAGTTCACAGGAAGTGTCAGGGAGACAGAGAAATGTTTGGGAATGTCTGTGGGTTCTTCGGGCAAGTTAGCTTTTGGTGCTGGATTAATTTTCTCAGCCTGCTGCGTGGTCCCTCAGGTCAAGGGTGAGCAATGCTGACAGAGCAATAAGGATATCTGCATGCTTGCCCTCCCCTGCCCTATTTCTCAGGATCAGGACCATCCACTCAGTACTTCTTGTAAGTATGAGATTCTCACAGACTATGTGAGGTTGTAGGGAGCAAAGCTAGCTCCTTGCAGTAGCTGGGGGAAACATGCCCATGTAGGAAGTCAAAAAGCTTAAATTCCAGAGGGAAAACAAACACCAAAAAACCAAAACCACCACCACAACAAACAAAAAATCCCCAAACAAATAAAACCCCAGCCCACAAACACGAAAAGAGATCTTTCCAGTATACATCAAATTGCAGCTTCACTCAAAGCGTTTGAACAAGGGGCTGACTGTCGAATCAGAAAGGTTTTGCGGCTACTCCATATGGCTCATACAGCTACATCACACCACAGGAAGAGCCACAGCTTCACCTCTTTCTTCCCCACTAAAAGCAAGCCTCACACTCCTTCCCCAGTTCCTGCAGAGCTCCCCTGGCAGCAGCCACCCTCCCAGTGCAAGGGTTAGGCACTGCCCAAGCTGCACGGGCTCACTCAACACCCCAGCGCAGGGTGAGCTGTGCCTTCTGCACTGCTCTGGCTAATTTGATGTCTAATTATATGAACCCAGCTTGCTATTTTGGTAAGAACAATTTCATTCCATCCTTCTCGTGATTTGTTTTCACAGCTTTAATACTTCAAGGATTTAAACTGGCCTTTGAAAGGAACACCTTTGAAGCTAGAAAATAGCTTCGCTGCTGGCTGCCCTCGGGTTTGCCCTTTAGACAGTTGTCTGGCAAGAAGCTTCTGACTTTGCAAATCAAAACCTGCTGTTTTGCAGAACAGATACCTGTGCTCTCTGCAAAGCAAGTCAAGGGGATGCTGAATAACAGTCCAGTTTTCCCACCATCTCACCCACTGCCCAGCAAGAAGCTGCTACAGCAGCAACTGCAAAGAGCAAGGTGCTGCTGGGAGTACAAGTTGCTTCCATACAGCTCCAGTTATCAGAAGTTCTAAACTAGAGGGAAACAAATCCGAATTTCTAAAAGCAGCCCATATAACAAGATGCATCTGGCTTTGCCTCACACATTCAGGTCTGCTCTCCCTATCACTTCCTTCTACAATCAAGTCAGGCACCAAAAGAACTTTAACACTACCCCTCTTCCCATTGTGATTAAAATAAATAGATGGGGGAAGCCAGGTTGGAGAGAGAGCAGTAGTTTTTAGGGCTGGTGTGTTTAACATTGCAGCTGCAGTGTTGCTGTTTATTTTAAAAGAGACTGAGAGTAAAGTACCTCATGCCCCAAGACCACTAAACACCCACAGATATACCAGAATTTCCCCAGCTTTACCGACTACATGAACAGTTACAATAGATGTGTGATGCTATTGTTCAGCAACTGATAAGTGATTGAAGGAAACCCATCTCACAGGTAGGTTATTTCCAGTCCTGGAATCACAGCTATTGCACTGCTGTCTGGCTCTTGCCTCCAGTCTCTTTATTTTCCCTTTTTGAATGCTTGACACAAATCACAGCTACAGTTTCAAGTTGTTTTTCTAACAGCTTATGATGCTGTTCCTTTGGCAGCTTATTCAAGGAAAAGCAGCATAAACTATGCTTAAATAGAAGCATTCATTTTCTTTCCCTGCCAGTTAAAGACCCTGCTATGTCTCCATTTCTAGAGTCTTGGAGTCATTAGATTTACCATAATCTACCAGTTGTCAAAATCAGGTTTGGGCACATTTGCATTGGTAGAAATAAAGATATTGCACAGAGAAGATTTCAAGATAACTTTTCTGTCACCAGCCATATGCAAAACCAGCCCAGTTCTTGTGCAGTTCCTGTGTAGTAGGGATTAGGAAGCACCTAGGGGCATTGATTTGTTTACCACAAACACAGGATTGCTATAGAACAGAGTGAGGGAGACTGCTGAGTAGAACTTAAATGCTGGCAAGTGAGCAGAATTGCTCTACAACCCATGAAGAGTGTGCAGGATGCTAAACTTCAGTTAACATGGAATGGACAAAAAGTTGTGCAGCACTGTGTCACCTAGGAGTGGATGCTCCACACCAACCCTGCCCTCAGCCAGGCTCACATCCAGCTGTAAATCCATCCCCTGCTGCAAAACACACGGTTAAAATGCTCTCGTGACCAAGCTAGGAGTTGCAGTTTTATTGCCAGCAAAAATTCCTTCCTATTTGCCTTTATTTACTTATTAAAAGACAGTTTTCCCTGTAGGATGTGTGTTACAGTGAAATTAAAAAATCCCCTTTGGGGTCCATTCACTCAGATGGACTGTCTACTCCGAACAGTTCCAATTACTAAATGGGTTTAGAGCCTCATGCTTAGGGTATCCTGTGAGATGCAGGAAAGGAAAGGATAACACCCCAGTGGGGATGTTTACACTGCTGCCCTGCAAAGTTGCCTTTGGCAACCCAAATTGCCTGTGGTGGTGTCGGTGGGCTAGGGTTACTTTGCTGTGAACTTACCAGCTGAGGTAAGCTGTAGGTTGACTGAAAGTAAGAAATTCAGTTTAAGCAAAACATTGTCCTCAACTTACCCCATCATTGTCCCCAGGCAAGAGGGAGACAAGATGAGGCTTTTTTATTTTTCCTGAAACACTTATTTTTTTTTCCTTCCCAGGCACTGCTTTTTGACTGTAAAAATAGTATTTCAACTATGCTTCTTTGACTTGTGTGCTGAAACTGAGCATGCAGTTCTTAAGTGCTTCCTCCTGCTTCTGCAACTTAAAGAAAAGGAAAAAAAAGACTAAATCACTATAACCCAGATAAAATTCAGAGGAGAATTCTTTTGGGGGGGAGGTAAGAGGAAGATAAAGTCACCAGAGAACCAAAGAGGGGTAAATATTTCTTTAGTTTATAGGTACACCTTAAACTGGTTTTACTCTTAACCATTCTCCCCCAGTCAGAACATTTCATTTCAAGTTGGATCAGAAATCTTTTTATTATTATTATTATTTATATGCTCTGCATTTTGACAGCAGAGACAGGCAGCTTTCAATTCAATTGACCAAATCTGGCTGGCAAATTTGAAACCAAAACAGCTAAATCCTTTATTTGTACAGCTGCATGCACCAGACTCTCCTCCACCCCCCATAAAAGACTGTGCTGCAGGACATCAACTCTACATCAAGGCAGCCCCCACCAGGTCCTGCAGCAAGCAGATGGGATGACCACAAGTTTTCTCTGGCTTTATTAATGTTTTGTCCATGTTTTTGAAAGCAGCAGTGCTAAAGTCTACCAAGCATTGCAGAGTTCCAACTGGTGTTTGTACAGCTACACGTGGCACTGCCGGAGCTGAAGAGCCACTGGATGCAGTACAGCGAATTCAGGTTCAGAGCCTGGCCTCAGATGTGCTGCTGTAATACAGTCTGAGTTCAAATTAACTGAGTTCAAATTAAAACACAGATAGGTGTCAAATTAAAGGTATGAAGTAACCAACCTTTAACAGGAATATGTGCATTTCTAAAGCCACCTGGCATGAAAAATTGAAATGACTTCTAAGCAACCTAAATAAATGCAATTTTAACTAAAACAGAAGAAGAGAGGGGGAAGAAAGGAAGAAAAAAATGAAACAGCCAAAAGCAAATTCCTGAGAAATCATCAAACAAGGAAGAATTTATTTTGTATCACTTATCTGCTGAGTTCATTTACAGGAAGCAGCACTAAAAGGAGGCAGAAAGAACAGCTTCACAGTCTGTCTTGCATCTGCCACTGGAGCTGGAACACAAATTTCCATGCTGGGAACCAAAGGGAAGAGCCTCAGCCCTCAAGCAAGCACCAGCACCCTTGGCAACAAAGGGCAGAAACTCACTACTTCAGTGATTGCTGCGAAGTGTCATTTGCTTTCTGAACTGGGTCACGCTAAGGAAATCCCAGCTAAGAGTCTTTACCTTTTCCAAGAAACATGGGATTAGCATCCACCATAATTACACATTCCAGTTTACAGAAAAAAAAAAAAAAAGAAACAAAACTAAAATCCCATTTCATTTCCTCTTAGTCACAATGTTCACTGGCTGCCTCACGGCGAGGAGCACAGATGTTAAGTGAAGTAACAAGCCTCCGAGCGTTCTCTGTGCTATAGGTTAGAGAGGAGAGCTGCTGGGGGCTTACCTAGGCCATAGCTCCAACTGGCAAGAGCCATCATCCTGTCTGGATATGGGCAAAGCTTTCTGATGTCACGATCTCTGCTTCCAGGCTGCTGAGGCACGTTGAATCTGCTCCCCTATGTCTGCACAGGAGGGTAACAGCTAACTCAGCTTGGAAATCTGCGAGGACCAAGAAGGAGAAGCAGAAACTGGGACTTCTATTTTATTTTTTTTTTAAACAATTGAGTCTCCCAATTCCAAAGAAGTCTACCTAACACTTTTAAAAGTCCCAGGCAAAGTGGTTTTGTTAGCTTGTGTTTACCTAAGGCTTAAAGGATTTCCCAGGCTGTAGGTGTGTGCAAACCACAGCGGCACTCACAAGCAGTGCAGCTTCCAGAAGCTCACGTCAAAATATCCTTTGTAGCAGATCCACAACGTGTGCTGAAGGATTTTAGCAGGAGAGGTTCCACATGCCTTACTGTCTCTCTTCACCTCCCTTTTACTTAATGAAAGGGCAGCTTTCCAAAACCTTATTATTTGTTATTGTGTGGCTTGTGCTTGTCAGAAAGCTGTTGGCCCTGGAGCAGAGCCCAGCCTCCCCCCTCCCCAGGGCTTAGCATCAGAGGAGTGTAAGAAGATAAGAAATATTTGTTGTCTAAAGGGTACTGGGAAATAACATGGCAGGGATGTCTCCTGGGGCAGGCTTTTGGTACAGGACTTCAAGGAAGGAAAAAGCTCTAGAAATGAATTGCCAGGAGCTGGGACAAAACTGTTACCTCCCACTGCCCCCTAAATAGGAAAAGTCTGGAGTAACAGATCTAAGTGGTGAGAATGGAAGAAAACTTGACTAGGTGAAGAAACAGAAATGAGACTCTGAGAAGGGAGAGCTTAAAGCAGAACCTGGCTAAAAAGATCTTGAATCAGGCACCAGCCCCACTGCTGCCCTGGCACATTGGGCTGCAGTACTGCAGGAATTTTACTCGTGAAAAAAAAATTCACTCCTTCCAAAATAATTCCACCTCCAGCTTTTTCCAGGCAGTTGTGTTACTGAAATGCTGAATTCTGCTGTCACTGAGTGCCTAGAAAATAAACTCATCCAATAAAAAGCGCGAGCACAAAACTCCACCTTCCCAAGACACAGCACCTCATTGTCAAAGTTCTTTGCTCCTGCCTCAGGTCAGGATGTCACAGGTTAACATTTGCTGGGCAGATTTTACTTCTGTGCAGGGTTCCTGTGTAGGAGAAAAAGAGCCTTGTAAGAAAAACTACAGAGGTTGAACTCCTCAGTGAATAAATTAACATCACCCCTTCTGTCTCCTCCCCTTCCCTTTACAAGGTTAGTACAACTGCAGTCTTTAGTAGCAAGTATCCGAGTTGGTGCTCCCCAAACAAACCTGAATTCCAGAGAAGCTCTTAAGAGCTCTTCTCAGTAAAGGTTTGCTGCCACAGATAAAACAAACCAGGAAAAAGAAATTCCCAGGTGTTTGAGTTTTCTGTCCAGTCACCTTTTCAGTGAAAGAGAGCAAAGAAACTCTTTACACTCCTCACTATGAATTTTCAGCTCTGTTTGCTTTGACTTCTTGTAGCTAAGCCAAGGAATAAAAAGAGAGAGAGAGAAAAAACCCAAAACCACACACAACAAAACCACAACCAACCCACGTCTGAAAATTTCCACTAATGAATTCCAGATTTCTGGACTGCAAACCCATCTGCTTTCTCCCAGCTCATGTTGTCAACAACTGAGTGCAGCTGCATGAAAGGCAACAAAATATTATACAGTTACTTGTGTTTCTGCACCCCCAAATCTGCAGGCTTATTGAAGTCCAGTAGAGAAACCCACACCACCTCTGATGCAAGGCTTTATTGCTACCTTTACCTTTGCACAGGCCGGTAGCATCACCCTGATCACACTGGGGAGACAGGTTGCATAGGTGGCCTGTCTTCATTAGGTAAGATTTGGGATAAAAAAGAGGTGGGGGATGGCAAAGCACAAGCCCAAGGCTTTTATCATCCAACCTGGAAGGCAGGAGTTGGCATGCTGTACTTTACGAGGATGTTCAACGGCTCAGAGTTTCTCCTGTTACACCTGAGCAGCTCAGCAGCTCTCAGGGAGCCAGGATGCAGGTAAACAAGGGGGTCCATTAGGCTATGGTGACACTCAAAGCAAATAATCTCATTAACATTACAAACAACCAAACAAACTCTTTTGTCCAGCTCTGAGGCTATCAGTGACATCCATCTACAAGTCTGCTAATGATTGTGTGCAGTGTAAGGGTAATAGCATGGTTTGCTACCTGAATATGCTGCTGATACCATGAAGCATCCCCTACAAGAATAGCAACCATCACCATCCACCACACCCATTTGATGAGAAGAGCCTAATTAAAGCATTAGCACTAAGCCCTCTCCCCCTCTGAAAAATCCTATAGGATCTGGAGTGACTCCAAGAGGCTCAGGGCCACCTTTCCATGCCTTTCCTGCAGACACCAGCAGCACAGCTTTCCTAGTCACACCTTGGGTGTTGTTTCAAGGCAAGGGCATCGTCACTGAGACTCGAGCAAAGGCACCAGCCCGAGCTATTCTCTGCCAGTAACAGTTGGCTTCAGATCACACAAGGCAGCCTGATGTTCTTCTTGAACAGGGCAGTGAGGGCTTATCTTTTGCCTCTGGGAAGTGGTTTCTAAGTAAACTTTCTTCAGGCACAAACAGTTTGAGGTGGCTGCTTCTTACCTTCAGCCTAACAAACACATCCCCAGCAGCTGCAGAGGTCAATACTGTGAGACAAAAGTTTAAGCTCAGTCTAATTCTTCATGTGCAACTTCTTCTTTAAAATGTCCTGGATGTGTTTACAGGGGGGTTGTTTAAAGACCAAAACAAAACTAATGAATCAATAGAATTAACACAACAATTTCAGTGCACTAATAAGAGGGCAAAGAGAGCTGATCTATGGTACCAGCTGGTAGACTTCCCACATGCTCTTCTGTTTCCTGGGTAAACCCCTGGAGTGCTTTGAACGTTAAAGTTTCCTCTTTTTCTTAAACCCTTTCTTTTAGTAAGGCACAGGGGAAAGGGAGGCTTTGAGACAGACCTTTAGAAACTAAACCCCCCATAGTTAACCTAGAGGCTGTGAAATATTTCAAGTCAGAAATACCCAGCAATGCATAAATAACTTGTGCTTCAATTGTTCAATCTTTACAGCCTATCTAGTCTTTTTCCAGATAGGCTGGGGGGTGGGGGGTGGGGAAGTGCAATTCAGAATAGAATTCACCTCTCCTCCTAGGGACAGAGCTCCTATAAATTTCCATGAACAGGAATAAATACTAGTTCAGTTATTTTACAGCCTAACAAAATGCAAACCCCAGTCCTAGTCTTCCTCTCCCTACTCTTCTAATGGTGTAAACCTCAACTTACTCATTACCTTGAATTTGGTACCTCCCCATTTGGCTGCTAATATTGAACTAACTTAAGCTGCCTCCTTATCCTTTAAGTTGATGGATCGAAATGTACCAAAGCAAAAAAGAAATCACTCTTCCTTCATAGGCATAACCAGACATAACTGACAGGGAGAGCAGAGACTACAGCCCTTAAGTATAGCCAAGGGTCACCCAGGAGTAAGAGTTTGGCCACACAAGAGAGTGATTTACCTGACCTGCACCAGCTGAGAGCAGCTGAGTTGATTCACAGCTGCACACTATAAGCTTTTCCACTAAAAATCCCAGAGACACAGCTTCTGTGGGAACCTTAGTTCCATTTTCCATAGAGATGGTTTAAGGAGTTAGGATGAGATCTGAATTTTGAGAAGCATGAGTTACATTTGTGAATGCTGCATCCATCAGACTCTTCCAAACCCCACTTTTCTGACTCAAAATGGAGCAGTTCTCATAGAAATGTTGAAGAATGAGCAGTGGCATTCAATGGACAGCACTGCACCAACTATCTGGCTTTGCCTTGCAGCCAGCAGGGTCCTGTTCCCAAGGGTTATCCTGGGCATCATCTCTTGAATTAAAATAAATGAGAATGAACCTGAAGCCCATTTCTTCCTTTCTTGTTCAGACTGGTGGTTTCTTGGGTTTTATTGCTTCTTATCAGCTCTGGGCTAGGTGGCCACTTACTTTACCCAAGCCTAACAGCTGGCCTCGGGGTATCCCTTCCTCCTGGTCATGTGCATCCATACCTATGTGCCTGCTTGTACTTTTATCTGTCTCTTTTCCTTAGATAGGCAATCAGCTGCGAGGAAAATTCCTAAGAAAGCATGTCTTTGTTGGTGGGAGTTTCTAAGCACAGAGGTATAGTGCTGGGGGGCAGTGAGCACAGTTTGTGTGCTGGGCAGTGGGGTGCCTCTTACAGGCTCTGATCTCAGATGTACCCACGGCTATGAGTGAGCAGAGATGCGTGTAGGACAGATTATTCACAATTCAGCATCTGTATTTGGTTTTAATGAGACAAAGCATCTGCAGAGAAGATAAATAAAGTCATAACTAAATATTCTTATTCCTGCTTTTGGGTAAAGGACTTGCCCAGTGCCCCAAAAAAGGCCAGATGCAATGTGGGACAGAGTCCCTGTGGTGTCTCTGTCCCAACCACAAGCCCATCTCTCAGCTCACTCTTGGAAACCAAAGGTGATTAAATATTTCAGTTTTCCATAGATGAGGTCTCCCAGATGATCCAGGCAGGTAGGACTTGCCCTTTAAAAAGATTTAGCTTCTGAAGACTCCAACCCTTCCTACTTTACAATTTTAACTTACTGGTGTGTTAGTCTGCACTTGAGAAAACATCTCCAGGGCTGCATCAAAGATAAAGGAACAATTGCAGTACTCTTTACCTGTTCTTGCAGTCCTGTGATATGCATAAAATACAACAAAACAGTTTCCTTCTTTGGTAGCCTCTTGGACTAAGAAGTATCTCCTGAGTAAGCTACACCCAGTTCTCATTCCCCTTTTACTAAAGGACCACCTCTAGTAAATAACTTCTTGTGGCAGCTTTGAGGAGGTTTCAGTAATGACTGCTTTTGAGCAGATCTGAGCTCAATTCACTGAGCAGAAAATGAAAAGGCATTATCTGCAAAATGAACAGGAAAAATCATCCTTTTCTGGGATGCAGAAATCACAATTCCTTCCTACCAAATTTGGCTTAGATTTAAGGAAACATGCTACACAGATGGAGAATCTTTCAAAACCAAATTAGCCATCTTAAGCTCACCAGGCTTCAATGGTGCTGCTGGGACAGTGAGATACAACCCAAAGTATCCACCAATATCAGTTGTATTTTCCCTTGCCCCTCTATGTATTGCTTGCCACTTGACCTGGGGTTTATAGAGACATCATTGTTATTACATGATCATACTTATAAGGCAAAGCTCAGCCTATAAGTTTTGGGAAATGTTAATTTCCACTGTTTGCTGCACAATATCTGGGACAAACAGATTCTAGGGAATAAATTTCTGCGTGCTGGAATACAGAAACAGTGAATTAGAATCTGCTTTTCCCCCTGTGTGAATTCTCTGAGGAGATGTTGTTTGTACCCCTTTGAAGAGACGTCAGCTTCTCCAGAAATCAATGTTCAGCCCTTCCAGAACTCGGCCAATTGATGGTCTAATAGCAACTGAGGGAATTAATCTTTCCTGTTTGATAAGATGTTGTTGTGTTCATTTAACTCTAGCCTCATGGGTATGGAAATAGTTAGATTCCTCTGCTTTACATATTTTTGATTCAGGGAGGGGGGGAAAAAAGAGACAGAGAAAAAAGGAAGCTGCTCTTTTGATCCTGTATGGCTCAGGATGAAACTAAACCCACAGAACATCTTGCCAGATCTTTTGTGGTGAAGCAGTATCCTCACTGCTTGCAACAAGCCTCGCTGCTTCCTTCCACAAAGTGAGACATCAGAAGGCGGCTGTTGGGAGAGGAAGCTAACAAAAGGAAGGTATCTTCAGTGGAAATGATTTCCTTCTTCAGGCTGTACTTAGATATGTAAGAAAATGACTGAGCACATGGATTGTATTCCCCAGCACCCCAGCTGTTAGCAGCTGGATGCAGTGCTTCAGCAGTCACTCTTGTAGGAAATATAACAGCAATTTGCAGTAACAGACAATAAGTACCCATGGATGTAGACTAGTAACCTAATTTTACAATATAAACACCCCCTTGCCTGGCCTCCCTTTGAAGCACAATCCCACTGGCCAAGCTGCTGAAGTTCCCAGTCCACAAGCTCTTCAGAACAGGCTCTGAGCAGCTCATTTCCTGACCTTCAGAAAGTGCTATGAAAGCAGAATGTGCCTCTCAAAGGACATGAAATATCTACCAAGTGTACTTTCTACTCAGAGATGACTCCAAGGTGAACCCTAGAACTAAGCTTCTGGCATTTTCCTTTAGCTCTAAAGCACTGGTTTGACAAGAGGTTAAATGGGCTTTAGAAGATCCTACTTCAACTTTGTGCTCCACCACTGATATTTTTTTTAAATCTAAATGTAAGACAGTTCCTTAAATCCAGATCATTACAGGTACCTGGGTACCACTTGGCTTGGGGTCATCACGCCTTGTGCCAAGGCAGCTTGGGTATTTAGGTCCTGAGCCTCTAAAAGCAATTCAGCAGCACTTTCAGCCCTAGAGGTAGCTGTGCTTTCCAATCACATTTGGGAAAAGAGCAGTTGAGGAGGGAAGGATGTCTGTGGGGAACTGGGAAATAAACCCCACCCTGCTGAAGCTACCTGACATGCAAAATGTTCAGGTGCTGAAGCAGGTGCCCAATACCTCTGTCGGAGCTGATGTGTATCTGACACAAGGCAGAGGCAGCTTCCTCTGCCAGAAGAGCCTGGAACCCTCTCCCAGCTGCCTGCATGTACATTCCATAATCCATCCCCTACCAGCCAAACCCACCTCATGCTCATGCACTCCTGGCGTGCCCCTAGTATGCCTCCAGCTCTTCCTTGTGTGGGTATCCTGCATTATCCTCGAGCACAAGCCCTGTGAAGAGAGGCTTGAGGGAGCTGGGGTTGTTTAGCCTGGAGAAGAAGAGGCTCAGGGGAGACCTTCTTGCTCTCTACAGCTACCTGAAGGGAGGTTGTAGCCAGGTGGGGGTTGGTCTTTTCTCCCAGGCAACCAGCAACAGAATGAGAGGACACAGTCTCAAGTTGTGCTCTAGGTGTTTAGGCTCTAGGTGAGGAGAAAATTCTTCCCAGGAAGAGGAATTTTCCACTGGAATGTGCTGCCCAGGGAGGTGGTGGAGTCACCATCCCTGGAGGTGTTCAAAAAAGGCTTGGATGTGACACTTGAAGCCATGGTTTAGTTGTCAGGAGGTGTTGGGTGATAGGTTGGACTTGATGATCTCTGAGGTCTTTTCCAACTTTATTGACTCTATGATTCTGTGATTCTATGATCCCTTCTAGATGTAGAAGAGGTTCAGCTTTCTGGTCCTCACCAGTGGCTGGCTCCCTGACACCCTCTGCATGAGTCGGACGAGTTCTGCTAACGAGGATCTGTCTGCACAAAACGTGTTGGGTTTCACTCTGCTCTAGGAGTTACTTCAGCTCTAAGGCAAGGCTGGGTTCATCTGTTCCTCACAAAATGATCGGAATATTAGATTTCTGTCCTTAAACTCTCTTTTTTTTGCAGTCTTTTGATGAAATCTAGTCTGGAAAACGCTGCCAACAATGTCTCCGAATGTTCTCTGTAGTGAAAGGACTGACAGATAAAGTTTAATTCCTTCCTAACTACTCACTCTGCTGTCTGCCTCTCCCCTTGTGCGTAGAAACACAGCGCAGTGATGGCATCCTGTGTGTCTTAGTGACACATCCAACTGAGCTCATGCCGGAAGAGGTCGGACTCAGGATGGAAATGACCTACTGAAGTTGTAGCGTCAGGTCTTGCACTGCTGGGAATTACATCTCATCATCTTCCGCAATAAATATGAGATCAAGAGTGGAGTCAGCTAAGTGAGACATAGGGAAAAGAAGACAGAACGTCAAAACCATCTTCCAGCTAACCAATTTGCATTAAAAATGGAGGATTTGAACTGATGAGTAGCGCCAACCAGATGGAAACACAAGTAAGCAGCTGGCAAAGACCTTGTGAAGGAACCACAGAGATCTGCAGCCTTCTCTGTGCATTTGCTGGAAAACTACTTTCAGTTGTGTTGCTGAACTGCTTATAGATTCTCAGGGCAGAATCCAGCTGAATGCAGAGAGGGTGAGCTGTCTGGTGGCATCTTCCTGACTTACACTGGCTGTGACTTGATTTGCTTTGCGCCGTCTGCTTCGGGGAACCTGGCTAATGTTCTGAGTCCTCCTTTTACTGGTTAATAAACCTGTCTAAACAGACAGACTAGAAGTGTAGCTGGGCTAATCTAGCAGCACAGGTTGAGCCTTCTATTTAAAGGAAGGGTCTGCAAAGAAAGGCATTGAGCAGCACAATTTGGGAAAGAGCTAAAGCTACGCACAGTGGTTTGTTCTGGGTGTTCCCAGTGAGCACCAGTAACAGAGGACTTAGAATTGTTTTGTAGCATCTCAGTAGGAAACGATGGGAAGGTTTAGCCTTCTGCAGCCAAAATGGATCCTAGAAGATAGCTAGAGAGGTGACTTCAAGAGTCACTATTTTTGAATGCTCAGTTTAAATAGCTGTCCAGAGGAAAACACCTCTGTAACATCTGGTGTTTTGCTGTGAGCCAGCTCTCTAAGATCCTCCCTGCTTTTGCAGAAAATGCTCTGTAAGATAGCAATGAACAACAACTTCTAAAGCAAGATAGCAGACAATAGCACTAGGGCTGAAAAGCTTCTCATACTGACCCCAGGTTAACATCAGGTTGAGCCATACCAGACACTAGTTGTAGTAGATAATGGCTTCTTCAATGACATGAAAAGCAGAGCTAGATTTTGTGGCTGGGAGAGCTCGCATCGTGACAGCTCAACAGACTTCATCTGCAGTGCAAAATCTACCAGAGTTGGTTGGTTGGTGTTTTTTTCAATCTGACAGTGCAGACTACAGCAGTTTTGCCCCTCAGAGAGAGATTTTTCTCCTTGATCTTCACCATTTGACTGCGCCTGTCTTAACCTTCCCCAGCAGGGCACTCTGATGAAAACAGGATGCGATGGTAGGTTCTGCTTTCTGTACAAATCCAGCCTTGCACATTAGTTAACCATATTTGCTGCAGGGGAAGAATTGTTGATTTTTTTTTTCCCCTTCTTCTTTACCATCTGTTTTGTCTTTACTCCAGGGCATCTAATCCTAACACTCTGAGCAACAACATCAGTGCGTGCATGACGCCACTGGTGATGTCGGGTACTTATCAGGAACATCAGCAGCAGCCAGAACTTGAGCCTCTGAGCAAAGTTACTCCATGGCCATCTGAACATTTACACTGAATGTTTTCCTTTTTTTCTGTTTCCACCAAAGGGTGTTTGTTTTTATCCACTCCTTTTATTTCCTCAGTAGCAGCAGAGACATTTTGAATAAAGCAAGGCGGGGGGATACTTCTGATTGTTTGGATACAGCTCAAGAAGGACAGATTTATATGTTTACCCTGGAAATGACTTATTGAATCATACTTGTGAGCAGAGCCAGGGAGCCCCCTTGCCTCCACCTCCCCCAGCCAGTCCTCAGGGCTCTGCCACAATGTGGTTTTCATTAGGAGCAGGAGCTGCTGCAGCATTTTCTTCCTTACTACAGTATTTTTCATTATCCAGGCAGAACAACTGGGAAAATCAACCTCTGTTACAGGGGACAACAGTGCTTTTAGACTCATGTATGTGTAGTTGTGTTAAAAGATGGGATGATGGAAGGTGAGAGGAGCCTTACCCTGTCTCTATAGTTCAGCAATGTGATATAATAAGGATTAATTGAGAATGGACCTGAAGACTCAGTTTGGCTCTTTGGTGTGCCCAGACTTTGCCTGCAGTTCAGGCATATTTATTCAGTTTCATTCCTTCAGTGGCAGCCCTAACAAGGAATGCTTCTGCTTGCCAGCTCACCACCTTGATGCTGCCCCATGCTGGACCAGCTGAGAGAAAATGATCAACTGCTTCTAGAAAGATTAAGACACTGAAGAAACTCCTCTTCAGTTTCAGCTTTTCTGGGCTTTTATTTTTTTCATACCTTCAGTACCAGAGGGCTAATCAAACCCAAGGTACCTCTCTTGCTTCCCTCATGTCACTGTCGTGCACGCTGGAGGAATATCAGAACGTGACTTCTGAGGGAGAAGACAGAGATCCCATGGGGGAAGAAATAATTGTCACTTTTTCATGGCAAAAACATTCAGCCCAGTAACTTGCTGAGTGACTGTGCTTTCACAAAGCTTTTCTGCCAGCTTCATTCATGTTGCATTTGCCATGCCATGAGGGATTAGAACTCAGCTGCCTCCTCAGCAAACCATTCATGTAGTTGTATTACCTGCAAAAAAGCTGTGACACCAGCAGAAAGCTCCATCTCATGTCAACCCCAGCTCTCACCTGTGCTTGGCACAACAGCAGCCATCCAAAGGAGGCCCCTGGGGCTGTGGGTTGCTGTGAGCATTTCAGCATTGTCATTTGCCTCATGGAAATGCCCTAATAAATCCCCAAAATAGTATCAAAGCTTGGAGGGATTTCTGCCTCCACCACCCCTTGATATCTATCTGTTTTGGAGGCCGATATATATCACATTGGTAGTGTTAGCATCTTGGTAGAGGAGGAATGTCAATGGATGACAGAAAGGTCTCCTGCTACTCTCTTAAGGGGAGAAAAAGTGGAGGGCTGTAGGGCAGAGCTGCTCTTTGACACATCAAGTTACAGCCACGGGAGGTTATCTGAAACATCCACTCTTGATTGGTGCGACCCTGGAAGCAGCCACGTTTCACACAGCAGCTTTGCTTTTGTGCATTGGCTTCAGCCTCTCTTCAGCTTTCTCCTTTTCTTTTTCATCTCTCACTCCTTCAGTGGGAGTTAATTCAGAGGAAGCTTTAATGAGTGTTATCCTGCTTTATATGGGTTTTATTTTTTTTTGCTTTAATGAGAGGTGATGAAGCTGAGCAGTGAACAAGCCTAGCTGAAACTTTGGAGGTTTCAATGAGAATTCCTGGTCCAGGGTTAAGGCACCCCTCCCACAGCAGTCAGTCTTTGATGCATGAGACATGAGAGAGTCACCTTTTCACTAAACAAGACATCCTCAAATTCCCATATTTTTATCTTCTGATACTTCCTTTTCAGCTGCAGCTTTGCATGAGATAACCTAATTCTGCTGGGCTTTAGAGAAAACACAAAACCTAGCAGCTATAATGACCTAGGATGTTGAGCAAGGAGCCATTTACCCAATCCTAACCACTTGAGTCATTCTCCAGCTGTACCTAGAGCATCCCCACTGTGTTACATGAAAGCTTCTGGGGCAGAGAAGACCAGTTGCCATGCCTCTGATGGAAACAGCACTGCAGAAGCTCTTAGAGACACATTTGCAGTCTTAACAGCAAAGCCTGGAGCAGCAGTGTGACATTTCTTGTGCTGGGTGGGACAGATATTTCATTAATCATTGCTTGTTTTAGAGTTACATCACTGTCTATGAAGTTGAAAAACAGAGTATGATGTGGAGTTTCAATAGGTTTGACCATCACATTACACAAGTCATCAGTAGCAGGGAAGTGAAACAGGCCACTCTCAGGGATTATGATGTCCTGCTGTGGCTTTTTTGTCCTATCAAATGTCCTCCTCATCTTGAAGTGGCTGTGTCTAAATCACAGTGAAAGTGTCACAGCTGAAATCTTGTGTCCATTGATTTCAGCTTTAACAACAGCTCTGTTCAAGGTGCACTTTGTCCCAGCAAGAAAGGCTTCTGTTTTCCACGTGTGAAATATCAGACATCAAACTGCTAAAGTGAGGGCTGTTAAAACTTGTCAGTTATATTCAAATGACCACCATCAGGGATTTTGGAAACTTGCTGCTGTTCTGAATGGGAAATACACAACCAGCTCTCTGCAAACTGTCATCACCTTTCAGTGTTACAAGGCAAGGCTGGCCACTTGCAGTGGTGACCTTTGCCTGCTCTTGTATCTTGCTCAAAGACAATAAAATGAATACCAAAAAAGAAAAGATGAAGTCTTTGAGGGATCCAAGCTATGCACCACTGGATACCCAGGTCCAAGGGGCTGCCCTTTGCAGGAGGGGCTCTTTGTAGATGTCAGCTGCTGTGGAAGGGGCAATTCTGGAGACAGGACTCTGCAGAAGACACTGGAAGTTTCTTGACAACCTTTATCCTGCAGAGGCCACCTGAGCCCTTGCAAATTTGTCTAGTTCTTGATCCTGTGTAAGTTAATAGATTTTGGCATTGTCCTCAATGGCAGCATAATCAATCTTCCAGTGGGGTTTCTCCCACATGTGTGATTAAGTCTGTGTGCAAGCTCCTGAGTCAGTATTTCGCCAGTCAGGCCTTTAATTGAGTTTGTACTTTTCAGACATACAAAACAAACATTGATTTCCTTGGTAAATGGAGAGCAATAAAGTTGGGGGGGAGTGAGTTTGCATATTTTTATTATCAGGAAACCATCTAATACTGCAAAGTCAAAAGTGTGCAGTTTAGCATGCTGTACCTCTAACCCTGGGATGAAAACATCCCCTCCTTGTTATCAGAAGAAGACTTTGCACGACAGCAGTCATTTGCATCTGCGTTTGTGTCCATACATGAGGCAAGCTGTGGCCAGCTCATGAAAATGTAGAGGCTGATAAAGCAAGAGAAGCAACAGATAAAACTGTAATCTTCTCCATCTACAATATTCAACTACATCTGTGTTGGATCAGAATTTGGCTGCTGAGGCTGAACTTTCAGAAGATGTTGTTCCCATTTTTGGTTCTTTGGGGAGTTGGGGAGCTTTTCCTCTGAATTTTCATAAACTCTTCTTATTATATTGCAAAGAGCTCAGCAATTACAGAGTGTTAGATACTTAGGCAGGAGAAAATGCTACCATGGAACTTGTTTTTTCACATAGTTTTAAACTTCATGTGCCCTCAGAGACTTGGGCAGAAAATTGCTCAGCCTATAACTGTTAGGTGCCTGGCAGGCAGATGCCCTCTGATTTTAAAAGTGGAGGAAGCCAAGATGCTAAAGCCTGATACTGCCACTGCAGTGGCCAAAACCATCATTAGTGAGTAGTTCCAACCCTGAGACTCCAATATCCAAACACAGACAGTCTGAGACTCTGCTGTCACAACAAGAGTGGAGCTGGGCAGTCCCTGTAGCAGAAATGTCTATTGAGAGGCAAGTGCTGAAGTAATTAAAGACACTATGAAAGCCAAGAATACAAATAACTGGCTATGTTTGGAGGTCTTAAGGCCCGAGACTCAGAGTGCATCATCTGTGATATAAGGCTCCATAATTAATTTCTGTAGAGTCCAGTTCTTATCCCACTCTGAAGAGCTATCATTTACCAGGCACTGTGTCACAGAGCTCATTTGGTTTCCATTAACTTCACAAGGACCACATCCACTCAAGTCTCTCACAGAGTGATCCTGTAATTGAGAGATGGCCAATTTCTGTGTGCCCACTTCATTTCTAGTCACATATTCACACGGCAGTTCATGCAGCCTAACAGCCCCTGCCTGAGGCTGCAGCAGGAGCCCCTGCCCAGATCTGCAGCAGGCAATGTTCTCAGCAGCCAAATTAAAAGCCATGGACTTTTAAATTCCAGATCTCACTCCTTCTCCTAAACAATAAATAGATGGTTGATTAGAAATCTGGATTTTAGTAGCTGGGGCAGTGTGCTGCTGAGCACACCTAGGAGACCACCCTCTGAATGGTGTTATCTGCCTATGGCAAGCACAAGCTGTCAGCAGTGATGCTGGAAGTACCACACTGCAGTGCCACCAGGGACAGGTTCAGATGGAAGTGATTTAGCAAGCAAATGTTTTCATCACAACAAGGAGGGACTCTAGGTCTGATTGTGCAGCTCAGGTAAATGCTGCCTGCCCTGTCCTTTTTCCCTCTGTTATTTTTAGCTCCTTTGTTGCTGTGGGAGGTCTTGCTGGGATGTTCCTGATTTGGAGACCGGTGCTGTGCATCATTTCCCTTCTAAACCAGATTTGCTCTCTCTGTTGTGGTAAGCAGTGAGACACTATAGTAGTTCACATTTGTTTAGGTTTGTGGATTTTTTTGATGATAACTACTTACACATCCTCTTTTTTTGTAGCAGCTGCTTTTCTGTAACTTGCAGAAGGAGGCCAGGAGATAACAGATTTGTTGCTGAATGTAGGCATAATGTACGTTGTCAAGACTCACACTCAGTGGAAATCTGCATCCCTTCAGAATGCACCAGGGTTTATTTGTTTTCACAGTTTAAACATCTCTCTGTGATCACTTGCTGGATGGAATTTGGCACAAATTCTGTGGCAAGACCAAGGGAGCTGGTAGCTTGGGAATACTCGAATCATTAAGTCACTTTGGGGGTTGGAGGGGGTGGTTTACCCCTTCAAATTGTACTTATTTAAGGCCATACAGTAAAAAGGCTGCTATTTGGGTTCTTATGACACTTAGAACGTTTGGGTTTGCTAATCAGTCCTGGTAAACTGCAGCACAGTTCTACCCCTAAACCAGGGGTTTGGATACACTCATATGGCAAAGCCACAGGACATCCAACTGGATTCAGATGAGGTCTGCCTTCCTCTACTTCTCTGAGAAAGAACAACATTCACCTTCACACCTGGACAGTCCCTGCTCTTCATTATTCATGTGAGGTTGTACAGAAGAGCTGTATGCAAGAGGACATGTGAGCAAACCCTGGTTTATGTCAGCAGAGCAAAAGCTGATAGGGTTTCCTGTGCCAGGCACCCTCCTTGAGGCCAGCATGCTGAGCTCCAGGGGGACTTGCTTTAGAGGATGTCCAAGGTGCCTGGCACAGAAAGCCACACACAAGAGAGACAGAAGACTCATGTGCCTTCTACAACTTGATCCACTATGAGCTTGGGTATCCATGTAGGCAAAACTGTGCCAAGCTCTTGAAGGCCCACATTGAACCCAGAGTGGTTCCTGGGAGCTTGGGACTGAATCCCTCCTACCTCTCTGGCACAAAGCAGCTCTGATCAGGGATGGGCAGATTAAGTTTCTTCTACCCCAAAAAGGCTACTGCTGCTTATTTTAGTTTTGATTTGGGATAAGAGCATTCATGGGTTTGATTGCAGAAGTCTTCTTGCTCTTCACCAGCTGGCACCAAACCCACCAGCTTGGCAGCTCCTGAGAGAGGGGAAGGAAAGGTGACCAGAAAGTATGAGGAAGGCAGAAATAATGGATTTTAGAGGAGGGTCTCCTTCACTCGATCTACAGTTTCATTTACCCTGTCAAGACCCCCCAAAATAAAAGTCTTTCAGTTGTCATACAGCAAAAAGAAACCTCGGGGGAGAAACACAGATTTGTTTTGTTGGTTTGTCTCAAATCCCAGCAGAATGAAGGATTTTCTGAAGGCACTTTTGTTTTGCTCCAGCTCTAATTTCTGGATGTTTTATCTATCTTCTGGAATATCCATCTCCTTCAAATCCTTCCTTTAACTTTAATCATTGCCTTTCCTACATGGTATTAAATTTAGAGCACCTAAGTGTGCCTGAAGCCTCATCCCATACTGAGATGTAGAAAAACAAGATAAATCCATATGTCAGGTTATTAAGGCAACACTGCCAGACTTGATATGGGATTTTCTACACAACAGGAAGGTGGCAGATCTCAGCTGTCAAGGCTTCAGCAAGGCCTTTGGTTAGGTATCACCAGGAAAATAAAACAGGTACTATTAAGGGACTGTTGATTAAGTAACTTCCCCAGCAGATGAAAACCCACTGATTTTGCAGTGAAAAGGGAAATTCCAAATGAGCAGCAGAAAGAAAGGAAGCACTGACTGCCCTCCACACATGGGGAGTTCCTCAAGACCAGATTTTGAGATATTTCCTCTCCAGTCTTCACGAGTGAGAATGGACACTGATTGCTTTCTATAAATACTTGGAGAGATAATGCCTGTGAGAGAGAAGAGCTGTTTAAGAGCTATTTTGGCAGAGGAACAGATGAGGTTAACTGACCACAGACCAGTTCAGGCTGGGAATCAGGGGCTTTCTCACCATCTGAGCAGTGTGGCTCTGGAAGCCTCCAGCAGGCAAAAATCCCGACAAAGTGCACCATGTATTGTGGCATTCCCCAGCAGGAGGCCATGCCATAGGGTGAATCATTTATTGGACGTGGCACTTGGTGCCATGGTCTAGTTGTGAGGTCTGTTGGAACAGGTTGGACTTGATGATCCTTGGGGTCTCTTCCAACCTTAGTTACTGTGATACTGTGATACTGTGATTCCCAGGGTTTTGCCACTGAAAACCCTTGCAGCATGTTCCACAAAGGTGGCATCTCCTCTTTAGCCCTGCAGGCATCACAGGCTGAGCCACAGAGGGGTGATGCTCCATCTCCTCACCCTGTTGTGTGCACCAGCCTCTGGGCATGGCCACAGAATGCAGTCTCTGGCTCCTGCCTCCTCAGCGCAAGAGGTATCGTGTTGCAACCTCGAAAAACCTCAGAGAGAAATTTCTCTCCAAAACAGCAAAACTGAGCTCAGGAATGCCAAAGGGATAAAAATCCCCACATGCTGCAGGCACTCTGGAAGCAGTGGAGGGCTGTCATGGTCCCAAAGGTAACACAGAGCAGTCCCATGGCTGCTTCATGAGGATCTGTACAAGAGCAGCCCACTGCCCACCCTTTCTACCTTCCTCCTCCCTCTGCTTTCCATCTTTCTTCCTGGCATGTATTCACCCAAGGGGATAAGGAGGCAGAGTGCACAGGGATGATTCCCATCACAGAGGTACACATGGGATTCCAGAGGGGCTGTTTGCAGCCTCTTCTGTGGTTCTTTCACCACAACGTGAGTGGTGCAAAGAGGAGAAATGCAGCTGCACTTCCTTCCTTGGCAGTGTGGAGGGAGGGTCGTCACTCCCCCAGGCTGGATTTTTGTGGGCACCCTGTGCTTGGGAAGGGTGGCTGCAGCCATAAGGGGCAGGAGGAAGGAGATTTACCCAGCCCCTGTGCAAGTGTTACAATTTGACCCTTCAAACCGAAGAATGCCAAGTCAACTTGTGACAGGATTAGAGATGTTGGGATGTGGATTTTTTTGAGTTTGCTCTGTGCTTTAAAAATCCCACAGGCATGGAGGAGGGGGGGAAAAATGCACCCATGCAGTCTGAAAGTCTTCTGGCTTCCAGCTCAGCTCAGGATGACTGTGGCACAATCGATTCCAGATGCCGAATTTCCGGCAATGGCTGACACGCACTCACACAATTCCTCAGCTCCGCAGGCTCAGACATAATCCCAGACTACTACAGACAGTGGAGACTGGCAGCATGAGGAGGAGAGACATTACAAGCTCCCAAACTCATTCCCCCTGGACCTGACTAGCACACAGGCTAGTAAATGTTTGGGGTGTTTTGAGGAGTGCCGCGGCAGGATGACGTCCCCCAGCTCAGGCAGCCGTGAAGGAGCCCAGCACATTGCACCAGGAGTTCACCGAGGTTGGAGCAGCGTCATTTCAAGCCCCATGGGATTGCAAAAGGGATCAGGATCAGGCCTCCAGAGGTGTAGCTCAGTGATAAAAGTGACTGGTTAACCTGTTGCTGGTTGCAGGCAGAAAATTAATGATGTGATTCCAATTGCAAATATTCCAGAGAGGGCTAATGATGATTAATCTGTTGTTACAGAGTTAGTCTTTTGTGGCTCCTTATTTATTGCTCATATGACTGTGCTCACTCGTGACACCTGTTCCTCATGGAAACATCTATCACCTATTAAGTCATTTAGTAGGGTAACTGTCACGGATAAATAATACTTATGCCACTTTTTAATATGATGAATGCCACTGAAGACCAATTGACAACGCAGAACCAAAATTTACAGGATCAGAACACACACTCCCCTCCCCCCCCCAAGTGTACATCTTGCATTTTGCAAGGCTGCTGGCCAGTATCAGTAACAAGAAGCAATTAAACTGTAGCATGTCTCTGGCACGACGAGGGAGACCATCTCCACTCCTCCCCTGCATCGCAGCTCAGAGCCTCCGCTGCAGACAATAGACTCCAGGAATACCCACAGGCAAAGGCTCTAGCTGGGACCCAGCACAAGGTCAGAGGAAAGCTAATTTTATTAAGGATTTTCACTATGAAGATTTAAACTTGCAATAAAATGCTAGCAACTGCTCTAGGCTGGGATTTTCCAGAAACTTCAAGGGGCAGTAGGTCCCTGAGTGCCACCAAGCTGGTACTCAGCTCTCACAGGCTTCTCCGAACAGCCCAACCTTCACTCTGACTCATTGCCCATCTCGCTGCCATTATTTCCTCATAAGCTTTTGTTTAAGTTCTTGTGCTCTTAATTTCCTGTTTCACAACCCTTTAGTGATGCCAGCAAAATGTATTCATCCCAATTTCTGGCTTTGCATTTGAACACTTAGAGGACTAAAATTAATCACAGCTTCCCATTGGCTCAAGGCGATCGAAGGTTTAGAACCCACGTTTCGGATCAATATTTCTCCTGACGGTCGTTTGCCAGAGCAAAACAAAAGTCAAAACAAAACCACAGAACCAAGCCAAAAGGCAACTGGATCTTTACCAGGACTTAAAGACTGGGACAAAGCCAAGTCCAGCACAAACAGGTGAGCCTCCACGGGTGGCAGCGAGGACACACTGGGTGCGTAGCTTGATCCTAAGCAAGGAAGTTCGTCGACTGTGCTCACTATGAGTCATGAGGAGCTCAGGTCCATGACTAAGGGCTGCTTCCCCCCTACTGTCATTATTGCATCACACATGAAGCTTTATTTTATTTTATTTTATTTTTTTTAGCTAGAAACCATCTCTCCCAATCAATTCATCAAATAGGGTTAAGTGGGTGGAAAACTGGGCATGAGTGAAAGATCTGTCAGCAGCAGGATCAGGTTCATAGGAAAGGCTTGGAGACACTCCGACATCAGGATTCACTTCTGACTTGGCTGTGCCTCCAGAGCCTCTGTTATGCAAGATTTCTCTGCTGAGTGCCCAGGAGTGTGAAGGAAAAAAAAACCTCAATAGCTGTCAAGCATCTGGACTGCCAGGAACATCTAATTGGAGTAACTCAAGTGCCTCCAGTGAGCCACACAGAACAAAGGTGACTTGTCTAGATCACCCAGTGGCCAAACTGGAGTATCTCAGCCCCCTAAGCCCCAGCTGGCTGAGTGCATCTCCTGATACAAGATTTCTGTGAGCAAGATGGATTTATCTGGAGTTGCTCAGATTTTTGCCCCTGATAAAAGCACAGTCCTCCCTCCCCAGTTTAGCAATGGCATCTGCCTCTTTCAGCCTCATTTGCACTGCAGATTAGTAAACATCTTAGAAAAGAGTCTGGTGTCAAGATGTTTGTTTGTTGGGGTTGGTGGTTAGGTCAGATGGGAGTAAGGGAAGTCAATTCTCTAGGGGAATCTGCCTGTAGTCCTAATTCTTTCTTCTAACCCTGTGTCCGGCCAGACAAATCCACAAACATGCAAGTTGGTAACAACTGCAGCCAACAGAATTTTTCTCATTATTTTTCTGAGCACAGGACCTCATCTTTCTGTACCTCAAATCCCATCCCAAGTGTGCTTAAGCTGAAGGAAAGACTCCCACTAGCTGCGGCAGGCTCCGAGTCAGGGCTCTGGGACAAGAGGCAGAGCAGCAGCTCCATTTACTTTAGAAATTCCACCTGTGAGTGCAAAGCTTGGTGGAGGAGTCCAGCTCCCTCAATATGAAACAGCTCTCAGTGCTCTGGTCTGTTGCTCCAATCACTGCTCCTGCCAGTGACATTTTGGGTACATAAATAATTACCTTTTGGACTCTGGAGGCATCGCTTTCCCTGCCAGCCATCTCCTGCCTCCTTCCTTCATGTCTAGCGCTGATCTACAGACCTTTTGTGAGCCTCAGGTGTGAAAAACAAGCCAGCTCCATGGAACTGGCTTGGAAACTGGAAAACAAACCAAGCTAAACAAATTAGCCAAGCCAGGCATTTTGTGCATGTGTAGCAATGTGTTGACATCCAGAGAGTCTGAGGCCTCTCTCAGGCTCTAGGTGATGAGCAACTATTGATGACCTGAGTCTTTTGGGTCATTTTCTGTTGCTGCACCCAGCACTGAAGAATGGGGATCAAAGACAAATGAACCACTTGTTTTCCAGCCTGATCAGTGTTTACAGCTTGTTTCCTCAGTGATGGTGCAGGTGTTTTTCTCCATTTTAGGACATTACCTGGAAAGTGGTAGCTGCTGAGTTCCTGGAGAGGGGAAAAAAAAGCTCTGTTTAGCTACTGCAGTCTGATAAAGCCAGCATTTCTGGAAGCTGTGAGTAAGTCCAAGGTTAGTTAATATCTGTCAAGTTTATACCATACAGTATCTACTATAGAGACTTAGAGCAGCTCAGCATGAGTCAGCTCTTGTCCTAGAACCAGCTGGCTGAAGGGCAGAAGGATGGGAGGAAGGAACTGAGGGAGGGAGAGTTGGGGGCCATGATTCTGCCAAAGGATGGGGAAATACATCCTGCACCATCTGATACTGTGATATAGCTCGAGATCCTCCTGCACCCCTCAGTAAATCAGTGGCTGTGGTACTGCTGAGCTCCAGGCAGCCTAATTTATGTTGCTCAGACACTGAAATGGTGAAGCTGATCTCTGCAAGGTGCAGGTGTAGCCTCAGACTTGAGACCTGCCTGCATTTAGTCTGGCTGCATCCCAGGCAGGTGGCCTGGAGACTGTTTTGCCTTCAGCAAAGCAACAGGAAGGAAAGTGTATGGTGGTGGTGCAGGTTTGGGGAAGCTGATCATCTGTGGATGGAAAGAAAGGGATGGGCTGGCCAGTCTGGTTTAGTTGCAGCAGGGGACAGATATTGCCCCCCCATGTTTGGAAGTAAAAATGAGACTTGAAAGTGAACAGAAGGGAAAAGTTGATGCCAGCATAGTTGATGGCAAAACTGCTCTGCATTTCATGGAAATTTCACTGAGATTTCTCTTCTGTGGCTTCCATCCATGGCTATCAAAAGCCAGGTGTGCTGCTCACTTTGGCTAAAATGTGGTGGATATGTAAATCAATACATTTTATTGCATTTATAGCATTAACAAAGCTAAAGGTTATGAAAAGGAGTTATTCTGGGGAAATGAAACCCTACTGAAAGTTTAGTTCACACAGGACAGATGTTTCTTCTCCTCCTGACAGCCAGCAGTTCATAATAATGGAATTTGCTCCCTTTTTAATTAAAAAGGCTGGTGTTGGCTGAAAGGTGAACAAGAATAGATGTTTGGCACAGGATCTTAAAGTGCATTTTGAAAGAGGTCTGGTTTATTTCCACCCTCACAGCCACTCCTAAGTCTAAATCTCCAAAGTGACCCTGCTGCTGTGGTAATTAACTACGCTACCTCCCTTATCTTCTCGCTCTGGAGATCCCCCGGCAGGCTGCACTCCGTTATGCAACTTCATCTGCTGACGGATGGGTGACTGTGGGTGATGCAGGCTGGTTTGGGGTGGATTCATTTCACTTGCTGGAAAGCAACTGGAAACAATTTTCTACCAGAGTGCTAGGCTTTGTCATCTGACGTGGGGCGGAATCATGCCGCATAGAGCAAAGGAGACCGAAGCTCTCCGGCTTCGGACTGAAAGAGGCCATTCACTGCCCCTTCCCCAGCAAATCTGTCTCCATGGGAAGGAGGTGAGGCAGATGGTTCCTCAATGTGTGTGGTCACATTTCTCATGTGCTGGGGCAGAAGGAGCATCTCAGAAGTTTGAAAAAAGAGAGGCCAAGCCAGGCTTGGGCAGTGTGGGGGGAGAGGAGAGAGCGGTGAGGAGTGTGAGGGTAAATGTAGGAGAAGATAAATCTCCCAAGCCTGTGTGAGGAGACTTGGCCATTAACTGCCCAGACAACCAAGGAGGAACTGGTCCCCTGACATGGAGGACAGGGGCCAAAGGGCTTGCTGAAGGCACAGGCACCTGGCCAGGGACTGAGAGCCTGACTTATTTGTTGGATAGAGGGAAGAGATCCAAGGCTGCTGGACCTCCCATCAGGTTTTCCTGAAGAGGAAACAAAAATCCCTCCAGAAGCCCTGCCCTGACCTTTCACCACGCTCCTGTGGCTGCCCAGAGCACACTGGTCTCTTACTCAGGTCAGAAAGGATTTTCCTTGGCACTCAGGGCTGGATTATGATAGTTCTTGTTTGTTTGGTCTTTTTTTCTCTCCTTTTTTCTCTTTTTTTTTTGTCTTTTAGACTTAGGGTTGGCTAGGAAGCAGCAGTACTTTTAATAATAATAATAATTAAAAAAGGAGGCTTCACAATTTATTTTCTTTTGGCTTAGAAGTGAAATTGAAACCATTCAAGAAAATCAGCTCCCCCCTTACCCCACCCTAATAAAGCTTCCAGCCAGCTTGAAGTGAGGGATTTTGTTTGCTCAGTTGGAGCTGCTTCTTTCTCTTCTTTTTTGCAAAAACCATATTAAAATAAAAACTAAAATCCAGTGCCCTTTGGTGCTTTGGGTTTTTTTTCCTGTTATGTGTATAAAATATACAATATGTGTACTACATATTGCAGTGTATATATATACTATTGCACATATACTTTATTTTATATATATAAAATAGATGTTTGGTTTATATATATACATATATATATAAATCAACAACACAGAAACTCCTCAGACCCCCCTGGATACATCCAGGGGACCCATTCACCTTCTCCCCCCACTCATTCCCTCCTTCCTGTTACCTCCAACCTGGCTAATTCTAATTCTATTCTATTCTATTCTATTCTATTCTATTCTATTCTATTCCATTCCATTCCATTCCATTCCATTCTCACACAGTAGTCAACAGAGATCCCCTGGCAAAGCCATGGAAGAGACAGAGAGGAAAGTTGCATGCAGAAGTGACAGAAGAAGAAAGGAGAGGAGAAAGAACTCTTTATGCCTCTGCTCTAGATCCCATTGGCAATCCAAGGAATTCTACAGACCTCAGCATTATTTTTCTTTTACATTGTTATTTTGCTTTCAGTCTTTGAAGTCAGGATCCAGGCTAAAGAACCCCCTTCAAACTGTGGGAGTGGGTTCTAACTTTTTTACCCACCTCTAAAGAATTCAGAGGTCTGGAAGTGAACACATTTCCTTGGTGAGGGTCAGCTTTCACCCCAGCCGGAACCAGCTGTGACTGCAGTCGGAGACAACTGATCGTGGCAGAAATGCCCACGACAGATGGCCCATATATATATATGTATAAAAATATCTATATATCTATATATAAATAGCTGTCTGCATGTACACACACCAGCCCCTCCTTACACTTGTCCACCTTTGCTACAGCTTTTGTGACCCTCGGGTGAACGTCGATGCTCTAAGAGGGAAGTGTTACTGCTGCCTTGTGGCCGGGAACACAGCTCCCCGCCTGGGGAGCTTTATTAGCTAATGTGCAACAAAAGTCATTTCCCTGCTTGCTAGAAATGCAGGAATTAGTTACATTCGACTTCATCAAATTCCTGGGGAAGAACATATTTGGGTACTTTAACAGCTTGTAAATAAATGGGCTGCCAACTGCAAAGAGCTAAGCTCTGGAGCGGGGTGGGGGGGCTTGGCTCGCAGTGGGAGCCAGCCCAGGGCTAGCTGCTAATGTGGTTTTTATTCATTGCTCTTTTTTTTCCCCCCAGGTACAGTTGTCATCCAGAGAGATGATAAACTCCAACACCTTATAATTATTTCAGCAAAACCAACTTGGAACAATGCATCTGAAATTAGAGGGTACCAAAAAGATGGAAAGTGTGGTGAATGTACTTTCAATACCTCTTTCTATTGTTCCTTGAGGATAAAAATCTCTCTTCTCTGTAATGTAAACGAGGTGAGAGCCAATGTGACAACTCCCCAAACCGCTGGACACCTCGTATGTCAGCAGTCACTTTGGCTGGGATGCGCAGAACAGACTCTGAACCATTCTTCCCCCAGGCTTATCACTGGAGCTGGGCTAGCTCTCCAGAAAATATGCTATTTACACTTTAATCCTCAGCTGCACGTCGGAGAGCCTCTCACAAGGTCTGGGCTGTTCCAGCAACTGCAGTCCATCAAATGCATTGGAGAATGAAGAAAAGAGATAAGAAATGCTGCTGCGGACGAGGTGCCGTGCTGGGAGGCTTTGGTGCTGCTGCAGCACAGCCAGAAACCTGCCAGGTGGGGTGGGGAAGCACTCTCCACTGCCCCAAGCAACCCCTCTACTCTTTGCTGTGTCTGCTGGGAGCATGCAGCCTATTGGGAAAGCAGGGAGTGTGTGAGGCCGTACGCAGCACTAAGCAGCTACACTCTGATATCGGGCTTTCAGGCACCAGTGAAATACCAACAAGAATAAATTGGCTTAGACAGCAGCATTCCCCTCCTCTTCATTGCCATTAGCCTCATAGCAGACACAACCCAAAAACCTCTGCAGCACCTTCCCAGGCCCAAGAGTCCCCCCTGAGCTACCCTGAGCCCCACCGGGGCTGGCTCGGGCAGAGGCTCCGCAGCTGTGCTGGGAAGGTCAACAAATTCTGACATTTGTTCAAATAAAGGCCCAAATTCTTTTGGCTGCTGTGGTCTCTTATGGCTTCCTGAAATTGAGGGGGTTGGTATGGATGTGTGTGTGCGTGCATGTCCAGGAAAACATGCCAACAAAAGCCATGGAAGTGCTTGTGTTGGGCAGGAAGGTATTTATCATAAGTGCTCTTCCTCGAGGGGCTGCTGCACTGCAGCCTGCGGAGAGCAAGAGATGGAGACAGAGCAATTTAAGAGATACCTCTACTCATTTCTGAAAGAAGAAAGGAATTAGGACACAAAATGAAGGCTGAACATAGAATCAGGGCAGATGGAAATAAAGGGTAGGTATGTTGAGTCAAGTTTCTTGTTCCTAAAATCTTCTCTGATATTTAAAAATGCCAAACTTCATGAAAATTTTTCCCAGGCATAATTCTCTCAGATCTGGGTTTGCTTCTCCCATGGGCTGCAAGGTGCCCCATGGTGTGCACCTTGGTTTTGAGAAATGTGAAGGCAAAGGGGTACATCTGCAGTAGGAACACGAAACTTCAAGCCTTCCTAGGACTTTCCCTAGTAGAAGAAAGCTCACAACATCTGTTTATTTTATCACATCCAATCGCCATGGTGATGTGAACACCCTGTGTTATTCACAGGAAGATGACATAGCTATTCTTCTGCAAAACAGAAGTTGCTTTTAAAGCATTTCCAATCACAGATGAGGAGAACACCCAAAAATCCATGATCCACCCAGGACCCAAACCACCACACCCTATTCTGTCAATTTAAATAAATGCCTGTGATAAACTTAGGCTCAGTCTGGCTGTGTCCTGCCCTGAGCACGCTGGCAGGACTGCTTGCCTTCAGATCTCCGTGGCTGCCACAGCCTTTCTCTGAGTAATGAAAGGATTTGCATGGGCAGCCCGGCTGCAGGAGCAATGCTCATCCTGGCAGAAAGCATTTCTCTGCCTGAATTTCAGCTATCAGCTGTTTGCAGAGAGACCCACCAGAGCGTGACTCTTCTTGGACAACCTGTCTGGGAGACAATTAATGAGTTTCAAGGAAGAAGACAAGACCATTATGATTGCTCTCCAAGCAGAAAGCTGCTAATGGAACAAAATACATGTGGTTATAGGAGCCAGCCTCTAGGCTCTACCCTGCATTAAATCTTTCAAGTCTGCTATTGACTGATTATTTTAGCAATAATGTCATGTAAAATAGCAGAAGCCCTGGGATTTTGCCCCAAAATGCAGCCAGTGGGCAGCCTGAGCACAGACCTGCTCATCCTGTGGTCTACCCTTTCCTTTTCCTTTCCATCTACCTACCAGAAACACCTCTTTGCATTTTCCCCCTGCCCTGCTGGCAGGAGTATTGGTCCCTGTGACACCTGTGCTGCATCCAACACCAGTAAGCCTGCAAATCCTGCTGACAGCTGTGCTCTGCCTTCTCCCATGGACAGAAGGAGCACAAAGCAGTGAAAGAGCAAGACAGAACGAGAGGAAATGGCCTGAAATTGTGCCAGAGGAGGTTTAGGCTGGGTATTAGGGAAAATTGCTTTCTTGCAAGAGAGGTCAGGCATTGGAGTCACTGTCCCTGGAGGTGTTCAAGAAACTTGTGGCCATGGTGATCTCAGATTGACAGTTGGACTTGATGATCTTGGAGGTCTTTTCCAACCCAAACAATTCTATGATTCCATGAGTCTATGAAAGAAGCTCGTAGGAAAACTGACACACCACCAGGAAGTGACTGAGAAACCCTAAAAAATCCCTCTCCAGCTTTCTTGTAAACCCCCTTCAGATACTGGAAGGCCACAAGAAGGTCTCCTCAGAGCCTTCTCCTCTCCAGACTGAACAGCCCCAACTCTCTCTCTCTGTCTTCATAGGAGAGGAGCTCCAGCCCTCTGATCATCCTCATGGCCCTTCTCTGGACACATTCCAGCACATGGACACAGTGCTCTGAAGAGGTTTTGCAAGCTTTAGTGGGGGATGCCTTGCTGCTGGGTCTCCTGATCTATTTGGATAATTAGAACTCAGCTGTATTGGGAATTAATTCAATGCCTCTGGGTCCTGCAGCATTACAAGGACAACTGCCAGGCACAAGGTTTTCCTTTACAAATCATAGCTTTAGTCTCATGATCCCAGCCTGATATTTCACCCTCCAGCTATTTCCCACATTTTATGATTAAAGTAGGCTTTCAATTAACTTGTCTTATGGATCAGATGCCACCTACAGATACAAACACAAACGTAACAAATGGAAGGTTGCTCAGAGGCTGGAGACAAATCCTGCACTTCATCACTTGCTTAAACCCAGCCAGCTCGATAGAGAATGGAGGCTCTCACTGATGGCTCTGCAAGAGGTGATGTGTAGTTTTCTGTGCATCCACCACTTAGCACATCTTCCACCATCTCTGGAACTGCTAAACTCCATGGTACCAAAAGGGGTCATCCTATAGACAAGGGACTTGCCTATAGCACTAATGGAAGAAGAATAGAAGCATGTATTTTCATAAATAACTCTCTACAACTACCTCAAAGGACACTGTGGTGACATTAGTCTCTTGTAGGGGGGTCAATCTCTTGCAGGGGGATGGGCTCTTCTCCCAGGTAGATAGTGATGGGACAAAAGGACCTCAAGTTGCAGCAGGGGAGGTTTAGGTTGGATATTAGGAAAAAAATTCTTTACTGCAAGAGTGGTCAGGCACTGGAACAGGCTGCCCAGGGAGGCAGTGGAGTCACCATCCCTGGGGGTGCTCAAAAATGTGTAGAGGTGGCACTTTGGGACAGGGTTTAGTGGGCATGGTGGCGTTGGGTTGATGATTGGACTCAGCGATCTTTTCTAGCTGTAGTGGTGAGAGAAAGTTCAGTTGTCACACACACACAAAGAAAACCATGGCTAACTCAGTGGGAGAAGCAGAAATGGATAAGAGCTCTATTTACAAGCAGGATGCAATGCAGATTAATATATACACACTCTACAATATATACAGAAATATACAGCAAAGAACATAACACAAAACACCTTTCCCTCCTCCAAGAAGAGGGGTTCCCCCCCAACTGTACCCCCCTTCTCCCCCCTTCTCCCCCTACCTCCCTTTTTTCCCAAGAAGGGTTAGAGAGAGAGAAAAAGGTAATTATTAAGGAGGAAATTCTGTTAGCTCAAAGCATATGCAAGAATTAGTTTCTTATCTGGTTAGCTCAGTTAATTCAAGGTCAACTCTATCCAGCACAGCTGTTGCTCAGGGAGACTGAAACAGACAGAGTGAAAAAGACAGACTGAACTGACTGAGATTCAAACTGAACTAAAGCTAAAACCTGCAAGTTGCATTCTACCGATCTACCACTGAAATTCGTTTAGACTTATCTTTGTTTTCATTCTACACCAAAACATTCAGCCAGAGTGTTCCAGCAACTGTCCCTTTCTTAAAGGCACAGCCTGGAGCTGTCACAATCCACCAAACAATCCAAATCCAGCCAAAACGATTCTGTGGAATCTCATTCAGGTTTTCTTTCTGCAGGATCTCAGCAAGCATTGACCTTTCTGTGCTGAGCTCCCTTGCTGTATGTGTTGGTGAGTGAGAGGGAATTGCACTCTCCTACACCTTCACACTGCTGGGTGAAGAACTGCTGGAAAGGCTTTGAGACTGGCTGATATTATCAGAATGAAACCACACATTACAGGAATTCCAGCTGATATGAAGTGAAGTTGACTTATCCCACTGCAGTATCCACTGGGAGAAGTGCACTTGGACACAGTGTGGTTTGCACCGCATGAGCTCTTCCTCTGGCAGCCTCTGCTTGGGGGCATGGCCGGCTGAGCTCATTAAGGCCCTCAGTGGCAATGCAGAAGGAGAATTGCATAAGTCCATGAGATAACTTCTCTGTCCTCCTGGGAGGGTGAGCAGAAAGGTTTTAGAGGCCTTCCAACATGCAAAACAATATTCTCTAGTGGAGTTCAACCAGCAACTCACAAATTGTTAAAGTTATCTAGACTACAACTACTAAGTGGCCTGGAAGACAAAGCTGTTTGGGGTTGGACTAGCTGATCTCCTGAGGTCCTTTCCAACCCCTACCCATTCCTATGAAATGTTTGTATTCTCTTTTGCAATCTATGTATGCAAAATTCATATAAGGGGCTGTGTTTCCACTAGGAAAATCTTAAGGGGAGGGTCACTGAAGGGTTGAAACCTACTTCTCAGTGTCTTTGCACAAAGCAAAGGAGGTTGTGGATTTTAGCCTGTCTGCAGCTATGCCAAGTAACCTGCCATGGAAAGATGACTGCAGCCAAATGAGGGATCTGTGCATGAGGGGTGTTAGGTCAATCCCAACAGGATTCTTACAGTAGAGAAATACCTGAATTCCTCCAGAACTGCCCTTACACACAAGGTTTCAATCTATTAATAACATAGATGAGCCTTTATTCTTGTAAGGTCCTGGCAGAGACTGCAGGAAAGCATCAAGTCATTTGCTTTTAAAACAATATGTGAACATTTTCATGCTTTGGCTTTGCTTTCCAAGGTTCTCAAGAACTAGCAGAAAGAAGACAAGCCCTCAGGGGCAGCATGAAGGGGCAGCTCAGTCTTGCCAAGCCCCACATGGCTCTGGCCAGGCTGCTGGTGGTGCATAAGCTGGTCACCATGGCACATCTCACCTGGAGTACTGTGACCAGCTCTGGGGCCCTCAACGCAAGAAGGACATGGTCCTGGTGGAGAAGGTCCACAGGAAGGTCACAAAAATAATCAGAAGGATGGAGCACCTTTAATACAAAGACAGCCTGAGAGAGTTGGAGTTGTTCAACCTGGAGAAGAGGAGGCTCTGGAAAGACCTTATAGCAGCCTTCCAGTATCTGAAAGGGGCCTGTGAAAAAGGTGGAGAGGGACTGTTTACAGGGGCAGGTAGCAATGGGACCAGGGGCAATGGTTTTAAACGAGAGAAGGGTAGATTTAGGGTGGGCATTAGGAGAAACGAAAGTGGTGGAACACTGGACAGATTGCTCAGGGAGAGGCGATGGAGGCTGCATCCCTGGAGACATTCAAGGTCAGGTCCTGAACAACCTGACCTGGTTAACAATTTCCCTACTTACTGCAGTGGGGTTGGGCTAGATGACCTTTAAAGTTCTTTTCCAACCCAGTGCATTCTATGATTCTATGATCTCCAGGGTCACCAAGGGCCCTTTGCCCACTCGTGTCCACGGTGAAGATTTGCCTAATGCAGAATTGGGTTTGCAGTGCCAGGGGCAGCCTGGCAGCCTCTAGTGGCACTGCTGAAGCCCTGCAGAGCTGCTCTTTGCTTAGTCCCGAGTTTCTCCCAGCAATGTTGCAAAGGCTCCTCTCCAGCTCTCAGTTTTGTGCACAAGCCGGTGTGGTGCCTGCAGGTCCCTGCCCTCCCTTCGTGGGTCAGTCAGGGGCTTGCACGATGTAAGGGCTGCAAGATAATCCAGTTATTGGGCTTATGCTCCTCACCCTGGCCACTGCCTCCACGTGTAGGGTAGCTCATAAACAGCCCAGCAGTCTCAATTAGCATCAGATCAGGATCCCACTGTGCTGAGGAGTTGTGTTTTCTGGAGAGCTGCAGATTTACAAATGAAGAAAGCCAGGAGGATGGATAGGTACAACAAAAGAGCTTTTAAAAACATCTAACACTTCTGGGTTGTTTGTTTGTTTCCCCAGATCAACACTAACTCTCCTTCCTTGGCTCTTTGCTAGGTGACCACAGGGAAGTGATGCTGCAGCAAACCCCAAAATCAGAACAGGATCTGATGGTAAGAAGACATGCTCTTCTGAGGGAAGCAGGGCAGGGGATCAAGATCCTAAAGTCAGGAGAGGGGCAGGGGAAGAAGCTGCCACGTCGACAGAAAAGGGCCTCTCCTGAGCTTTTGGAGGAGGCACATTGCAGGGCAGGAAGGAGGTACAAGAGGACAGTGACAGAAGAGGGAGGTGCTGGCTTCTGAAAGCATGTACGTGCATCAAAACACCTCCAAAGATTTATTAAGAGCCCAAGGAAAGACTGTTGGCTGAAAAGTAGGTATTTAACCCCAAATCATCTTACTTTCAAATGAGATGGAAACAAAAGAAGAGTTGAGGAATTGCTATTAAGTAATGTATCAGGGGCATAAAATCCACCCAGTTTCCCTACAAAGGCAGCTGTGATAACAGAGCTGCTTTGCCTTTCCATTTCTTACAAGTGACTGAAGGACTGCAGAAAACCAAGGGCTCTGTGTAATGCTCAGCTTTGTGGTTGGCACAGTCAAGCTGAGCTTTCCAAGGAGCGTGATGTCCTCTGCGGGGACGCTCTGCAGAGCCTCACTGCGAGCAGAGCCAAACCGCAGGGCACGGCAGCCTCGCTCCTGCTGCTGGTGGTTGTGGGAAATGAGACTCCAGCATCGTTGGGGCACCACATGAAACATGACACTGGGCATCTATCCTGTGCACAGGCAACCTGGTTCCTAAAAGGCAAACGGTGCAAATAGTTTCATACCATTCTTTCTGAACTGCTGCCTCTCTGATTCAGTTTCTCCACTGTCTCTCAGAGATCAATGTCCAAGGTACTTTCTAGTAGATGCTTGGAAGTGAGGAGCAGTCCCTTGGAGTCCCTGTAGCTGTCTCAGGGAATGGTGCCAGAGAGACAGCACCTTACAGTGCCCTAGCTAATATTGTTAAGTGCATGAGCGCCACTTGTAACAGAGTTATCATCATTTTAATCAATTGAAATGATGCTATAAGGGCAGCTATTGATTAGAGGGAAGAAACAGGTTTAAATGAACAAAGGCAAAACCCGTGATGACTCTGAGCTGGCATTCAGTGTAGGTCTTTGTTCAAACTACTGCTATGCCAGGTAGTAGTGGAGTCCAAAACACCCAGCACTCCTGGGAGCACCATGCATTCCCTCTGTTTTCTGGGTGCAGTTACTCCTGCTTGAAGCTCACATATCTGTACCCCACATCTTGTAGCTGAACTAGAGCATCTGGGCTGATGCAGAGAACTCCTGATGAATTCTGTGATTCGGATTACAGAGCAGGCAAAAATGGCAGTTGCTCAGTTCCCAGTAACATTTTCTTATCTACTTTCTGTGTATTACTAAGCTCCACACAAGGCAACTGATCAGTTCTGACTGGGATAGGCTGGGTAGGATTTGTGTGTTCAGCTGCTAACTTGTGATGTAGGAAGGAAAACATCTGCATCAATTCAGTCACCTCTGTGAGCAACAACAGCATAGATCACTTAGAGAGCAGGCAGAACTTACATTAAAAATCTGAGGATTAGGCCATATCTTATAGAATCTTTTTTATCTTCTGGTGTGTTTAAAAATATGAAGCAATCTCTTTAATCATTAATATTTCAAAAGGAAAAAGAAAACCAAACAGCAGACAAAAGCAAGTCTTTTACCTCTGCCTATACTGGTAATCAATTAGAGCTAAGTGCAGAAATGCCTCCTATTTTCACAGCTTGATTATATAAAACATCACTTGTCCTGTGCATGGCAGTACAGCAACTGAATTGTCTCTTATGGACAAGCTTCAAAATGCTGTCAAACTTCTTTGTTGCTTTTTTTCCCTTCCAAATGAGAACCATTTTACACCATATAATACCGTGTAACATACCCAACACACCCGATGACACATCAAGCAATACTGCCTCGCTGACAAACTGACTGCCAGCAACACTTAAAGAAGTAATTTCTTTTTAAAATGCCTTCTTTTACCCTCCCTTTTAAAAAATCTGACCTGAAGAGGTGCTCTGATAACTCTCATTTGAATTCAGCCAGCCCAGCAAGAAGGAGGAATTTCATTTTTAGAAGCACTTGGAGGTTTCCATTAAATCACTCTTTTTCCACCCCCCTTTTCTTTCTTTCTTTTTTTTTATTCTTTTTTCTTTTTCCTAGAGGCTTTTATAACCACACAGAGCACTCTGACACCTAATTTTGAATACACCTTTAAATACAGCAGCAGCTTCAACGAGATCAATGAAATTATTCACCTCCACTGCAGAAGCGCCGAAAGGCTTCGTAGGGCCATGAGGAGCAGCTACAAAGTGAGTATAAACCAGAACCTTTGATCTGAACCTACATACACATCCTCGTCCCTGGAAAAAGCAGGATGGAGGCTGCAGTCTGGTTTTCAGTGATAAGTGACAGAATTCCTGAAATCTCCCATCAAAAAAAATAGAAAAAGGGTATTTTTGCAGCTTGACTTTATTACTGCTGGGGTCTGGAGCAGACCTCCCCTCTACATTCCTGCATGCTAATCCCCTCCGCTCCCCCTTGACTTCTGCAGCCTGGGATGCTCCTCCTCCTCTTCCAACTCTTTCATGCTGTTGAGCCAGAAGGCTGCTTCACCTGCTGCACTGTATTCTGTCTCTCTTCATTGGGTTCTGTGCTGGTGAGATACAGTTTGCAGCAGGGCCAGGGTGCTCCTTAGGGCAGTGCAAGTCTCCAGGGGTGCACACGAGGAAAATGCACAGAATAAAATCCCCTGTCCCACTCTGACCTTCACAAGCATCACCTAAGCACTACAAACACTCAAATGAAAGCTATTTAATATGAGAAGACGACGGACATGACCTGAATTCTCTGGCTGAGAGGCTTTTTTTCCAACAAAACGAGACTTACAGGACCTGGCCCCTGTAGGGTAACTGGCAACAGAATCCTCTCAGAGAAAGTAAAACCTTTTCCTTCAGTATGGTCCACACTAACCCCACAAATCTACAGTAAAAGCTCTAAACAGATATTCAGTTTGCCCTTGTTCAGCTCCACTTGAGAACACAGCAGATTTACAGCTTCCTTAGGTTCTATTAGGTCCTTTGGCTGAAACTGTCAGACATCGAAGGTCATTGGTGGATCCTTATCAGGTTTACTGGAGTTTACCATGGGAATCTCCTAGCAGGGCAGTGTATCTCCACCATATAGGGTGGAGCTGCTCTCATTACTAATGCTCTCCTTAGCCTCCATCTATATCTAATAGCAGGACATTGAGTGTGAGATATTGGCTTGCCTTGGCCGACAGCCAGAGAGCTGAACCCATGACACCCCCAGCACAAAGCTGGCGCCGCAGCAGCCAGAGATGATGTACGGCTTTGCTAAGCTAGGGAAGCAGCCAGCCTTTAACCTGCTCACCCAGCAGTAAAGAGATGAGCAGTGTGGTCACTGCCAAAGTTAAGTGAAGCATCCCTTTAGTCTCTAGGCACGCATTCTTCCTCACTTTAGCTAGAAAACAATGGCAAACGGCAAGCAAGGGACGTGTGTAAACATTGCCCCATGTGAACCACCAAGGGGAGTTGAATGGCAGAGCTTCCCAAACCAGGGAAAAACATATGAGCTCAGATGGACCTTCAGACTGAAGTGACATCTTTCCTGGATGAGGCTCTGTGACTTGCCTCTGAGTAATTTATTTTTATTTTTTCAAGACACAGCTTAGAAACAAAATCATTTACACCACTAAGCAAGACCAGAAGGACTGTCCCAGTCCTACCTTCATGCTGGTGTTTATTCACAACTTGTGTTTTTCTGCTGTCACCCATACAGATGTCTTACAAGAGAAGGGATTCATTTAGTAGACCCCGGTCCAGCCCCCAGTGTCATCAGCCCCAAGTATGAGAAGATGGAGGGGAGATTCAGGCTTTAGGTGCTGTTTGCAGGGCTGGGCACCACCCTCCACGTCCACATGCCTGCTACAATTAATGGCATGTCCCCTGTTGTACTGAAATTAAGTAAGAGAGAGCCGAGCAGCCTGTCGGGGACATCTCTAGTAGTGTGAGCCATCTGCACTTCTACAACGGGTGGTTCCTCCCACGTCACTGCAGTGAAGGTTGCTGGCAGGACACCCAGTCTACATTAGGACTTGTTCCCAGAGCTTTCCTATCATCCTGTCCTGAAGGGAATTTTACTTCTAAGCACTTACATTGCTGCAAGCACCACCCTTCACAAGCAGCATGTTGCAATCACACGTCAGAGTCTGGCAAAGTTTGCCCAGTAGTTGCTACTACTATGTTCACTTTCTCAAGAACAAATAAGCCACCACTAGCAACCACCCTTCTCCTCCACTTAAGGTGTGTCTTGCATAGGATAGTTTACTGGCTGGTCTTTTTATTTGTATATTTTTCCCCTTCTAAACTTTAAAAGAAATAACTTAGAAACCTGTAACCTCATTGAGGATCCATTCCTGCCAGTAACTGACACCAGCTGACTGGGACACAACATTCATATCCACTTTTCTGGAAAGCTTGAGGTTTGGCTCAGCTACAACTCTGGAAAAGAGGAGGCCTGCAGTAATAATTCATCCTTCTAGATTAGCCAGATGAGAATTAATGAGGATTTAGTGGTAAAAGGTTTCATGAAAGAAAAGGTGGAGTTGCCACATCTTGTAATAAACACCTGCCTGAGACAGGTTTGCAGCGAAAAAAACACAGATGGCACGATGACTGCAGGGTGCTGGGAACTAATTAAAACCACACAGAACTAAATTCTGGAAGATTTGGAAGTCTAGCCCTTTCCTTGGAGAACTGCTGCTTTTTTTCCTACATGTAAGCTGGGAACAGAAAGGCAGCCTGCTGCTGCAGAAAAAAAAACAACCAACCAACCACCCCAAAGTTCTGGCTCGTCAGAATGAGGACATGAAACCTCAAACAGAGTTTGATTACAGTAGGATTATGGTTCAATCCTGGGGAAAAAAAAGAAAACACACAAACCCCCCCACAACAAACCTAAACAGTTCAGCATAAGCAGGGCCAAGTTGGATCAGATATTCTGGTGACAGCATACATTTCCCATAGCATAAAATAAAGGCATCTCTGCCCTCACAGGTATAAACAGATGCACACAAATAGAAGAGATTGGCTGTATGATATTAATTGCATGAGCAGCTACACCTGAACACACAAGCCATCTAGGGGGGGGTGAGCCTCCTGCTGCATGTCAGCTGCACTCTGGTCTAGGTCTGACAAGGAAAGAGCTCAGTTGTTATCCCAGTGGCCAAGCTGCAGATGTTTTCTTCCAGATGTGGACGCTTTTAAGGTCAGTTTGAAAGCTACTATAAACACAGTCAGATGAGAAACCTGAGGTCAGACTGGTTTACTTTCATTTAGACCTTTCCATTGAAGCTCTGCTTTTCAGGCCACAGCAGACTGTCATAACATGTGAGTTAATTAGGAAAGTCCAGTTATTAAAAAACCAAAGCACCAAAACAACCCAGGCTTACACCTTTATTGGAGCTGAAATGTTTTCAAAGTGAGCAGTAAACAAGTGTCTGTGCTAAATAAATCCCAGGCTGAGTGTGGTACTGACACACAGATTAACCAGGCTGAATGCTTCGAAACCACATCTGTGCCTTTCTGTAGTCACAGCATCATAGAATTGTCAGGGTTGGAAGGGACCTCGAGGATCATGGAGTTCCAACCCCCCCTGCCATGGGCAGGGACACTTTCCACTAGATCGGGTTGCCCAGAGCCACATCCAGCCTGGCCTTAAGAACACTGCCTTTGTGCAGTCCCAAGCAGACACTCTCACCAGGCCAAGACAAAGCACCACCTTAGCCCAAAATTTACAGGAATATTTGTCCAAAGTATCTTGCATTGCTCCTATTGATGTACAGCCCAGAGGGAAGAGGGCTCTGTGCATTTTATCTGCCAGCTGGAGGGCAGGCTCAGCCAAATGGCCAGACCTTGCCTGCTTGAAACGCTGCCCTGGCCATTGTCACATCTCTCAGGAGAGCTCTGGGTTGGAAGAGGCTTTCCTCTCAGCAGCACTGCTAGCTGATGCAACCTCTTCAATTCAGCTTTCCTGCGCAGGTACACCCAGTCTGGGTGAGCTCCCTGCCTTTCCCAGCCCTGCTGCCCTGCTTGCTCAGCACTACCTGTGTGCTTCCACAGCAAAATTATCCTACATGGCATTACAGAGTCAAGCCAAGACAAGCCCCTTTGGTAACAGGACCAAGAGGCTCAGGGAGGAAAAAGTGTCTTCAGAAATGTTGAAGTAGAAGGGAGGGGTTTTAGCTTTCATGGAAAACCAGAAAAACTTGGAAGCAAGCCAAGTGCTTATCCTCTTTGGAAGCGATCTTCCTGCTCCCTACCCCTTCTCCTAAATTAAGATGAAGCTTTGCAAACCCGAATTCTTGAGAAAAAAACCCCAAACAACTAGGAAGTGCTGCAACGAACATGTGCTACCACCTGCTGTCCGTTATTTGCAAGAGCAGCCCCCTCAGCAGGCTCTAGCACCGGGCTTGGGCAGCTGGTGTCACACTCCTGCCCCAGCACCTCAGCAGCATCTTCAGGCTGGGCAAGGACAGCCCGAGGGGTCAAGGAAGAGCCACCCTAAAGAGAAAGGGGTTGAGATTCTGTTGAATTACCATCAATGAAGAGCAACAATTAGGGGATGAGATTAAAAGCAAGGTCAGAAATGTGCCAGGCTGGAGCAGTTTTACATGAATCCTTGGATGAACGTGGAGGTACCAAGGTGGAGAAAACAGAACAGCAGCTCCATGCACCCACATCCTGGGTGCTGTCCTGAGGTCCCTCATCACCTGCTGGCACATGACTGATGAGCTGCTGCTGCTACTGCCAGTCATACAGCAAACAATGGCAGAAGAGTCACCAAATAAAGAGGAGTTTAAACACAGCTCTCTGCAGCTCACTTCACTTCCACATGTCCCCACCTCTAACCTAGCAGACCTGAAGCAATAAATCACCAAAGGGTGGCAAGAATAACAGCCCAGAGCTCACAAATATGAAGAACATATTTGATCTTTTTCTCTGTTGCTGTGGTGAGCAAAGAGAGCATGCCCAGCACATCAGGCAGCAAAGGCCTGGGCTCCTCTTGCACTTACATATTACCCATAATTATCTGTAGAATAAAATGGGGACCAATGGAGTTAGCCCAGCTATTCACCATTCACTGCAGTCAAAGGACTCCCAGGCATTGTTATCCTCCCAAAGTTTTGACAAATAGGGAATTAAAGGAGAAGAAAAAGCTCTGGTTCCAATAGTTGTAACTAGAACCATGTATGTCCTGAACCCATGGTAACTTAGGAGATTTTACAGGAGAGAAACAATGGAAAAAACCTTCTGGACATATGGAAAATCCACCTTGATCCTTCTTGGTCTGTGCAGCAGCTTTTGTGTTTGCAAGGGCTGTGGGCATCCAAGTTAGAAATCTCAAAGTCTCTACATCTGCTGGTACCACTGTTTCATGGTGCTTCTCATCCAACACCCTCAAAACACCTCTGCAACTAATTAGCCAAAGCTTTTACAAAGGTTAAATGAGCTAATCCCTCGTGTGCAATGTTACAGAGCTGAGCAGCGAGCTTCCAACACCATTTCAGTGCAGACCATGGTATGGATCTTTCTCGAACAGCTGATGCATTCAGCTGTGCTGGCAGAGAGCACGTCTTGAACATTTATGAACAAGAAATTGGGAAGGATGTCAGCTTTTCCAAGAACATGTGTGAAAATAAAGTCTGCCTAAATTTAATTAATAAACCACTCTCAGATATATTTTTACCAGCTGCAACAGAAGGTTTGACTGCAATGGAGATTTCATCAGGAACTTTCTTGGTCTTCCTAAGCCTGTTGCAGTTCTCTCTGAGAGTGACTCTCCACTGGTTTGGTTTGGAAATGACAGTTCCTATAAGAACATATCTATGAGGAGAGGCTTGAGGGAGCTGGGATCGTTTAGCCTGGAGAAGAGGAGGCTCAGGGGAGGCCTTATTGATGTCTACAACTACCTGAAGGGAGGTTGTAGCCAGGAGGGGATTGGTCTCTTCTCCCAGGCAGCCAGCACCAGAACAAGAGGGCACAGTCTCAAGATGCACCAGGGGAAGTTTAGGCTCGAGGCGAGAAGAAAGTTCTTCACTGAGAGAGTTGTTAGCCATTGGAATAGGTTGCCCAGGGAGGTGGTGGAGTCACCATCCCTGGAGGTATTCAAGAGGGGATTGGACATAGCACTTGGTGCCATGGTTTAGTAGTCATGAGGTCTTGGGTTACAGGTTGGACTTGATGACCTTTGAGGTCTCCTCCAACCTTACTGGTTCTATGATTCTATATACCCCAGTTTTATCTGAAACCATTCCTATTCAGCCAACATGCTGGAGCAGTAACTACCAAGGAAGAAAAAGGTCTCAATGCAGCATCAGTGTGAAGCAGAAAGGCAAAAGGTAGTCAAAGAAAAAGCAAAAAGGGCTTCAAGCTTTACGTTTCAAGCTTTATGTTTCAAGGGCTCTTCTCTTCCTTTCCATCTGCCATAAAGAGAAGAAAGGAACAATTTACAGTGAAATGAGCAAGGGAAGCAAACACCGTGTGTTCTAAGCCCTCTTCCTCCCAAAGCCTCGCTGGCACTTCTCTCCTGCAGCACTGCACATCTCTCCGCGGGCTCGAGCCAGCGAGCGGATGCTGGGTTACTTCACTCTCATAGCATGAACTCGTACTCCTTGCTATTCTCAATCTGTCACATTCAACAATCACATGTGAAAATGACTCAGGCTGCCAGTTGTCTCCGTGTTGTGCTCGCTGAGCATTTGCCAGTTCCTCAGGAGTAGGCTTGATATTGAAAGCCACACTTTTGGAAACGTGATTTAGCCTGAGGCTGCTGCATCAGCCTGAAACACTTTGATTTTGTTTATTTGTTTATATTTTTTCCTACATCTTTTTTTCTCCCTTTTTTTTTTTTAATTTTTTTTTTTTTTTTAAATCCTGTAGCCCAATAATTCTGGACACAGAGGAAACAATGACAGGCAGAATGGTGGTTGGTTCAGCCTGGCATTTTGCCCCTGCTGAAGGCATTTGTTCAAAGTGCTTAATATTTTGGAAGGAGTGGAAAACCTCTTAATGCACCACACTGATCACCGGGTGTAAACACTGGACACATTTTGTTGGTGTCACCTGCAGTGATCACCTGAGAAGCAGGCAATGATTTTCAGCTTTTTAGAATAAAATAGGATAGAATAGGATAGGATAGGATAGGATAGGATAGGATAGGATAGGATAGGATAGGATGGAATGGAATGGAATGGAATGGAATAGAATAGAATAGAATAGAATAGAATAGAATAGAATAGAATAGAATAGAATAGAATAGAATAGAATAGAATTAGCCAGGTTGGAAAAGACCTTCAAGATCATCAAGTCCAACCTATCACCCCACACCATCTAATCAACTAAACCATGACACCAAGTGCCTCATCCAGTCTCTTCTTAAACACTTCCAGTGATGGTGACTCCACCACCTCCTCCCTGGGCAGCACATTCCAATGGCCAGTCTCTCTTTCTGTTCTTCCTAACATCCAGCCTAAACCTCCCCTGGCACAGCTTGAGACTGTGTCCTCTTGTTCTGTTGGTGGTTGCCTGGAAGAAAAGACCAACCCCCACCTGGCTACAGCCTCCCTTCAGGTAGTTGTTTTCTGAGCAAATGCTCTTTTGTGGTGCAGCCTTTTAGCCAGAGTGGCCACAGGCACTGAGTCAACCCCCTACCCTTTGCGGCAGTGAATGCCCTGTGTTCATTTGGCTCACTGAGGTCTCCCAGTGCCTGGAAACAAACCTCTTCCAGTTTCATAATCTCAGCTCTCAAAGCCTTCAAAAAGGAAATTACAGCCCCAAGGAGATGTACTGTAGCCTGCACTGACTGCTGGGACAGCCTATGGTGAGCAGCTCATGGACACGTACAATAAATGCCTACACTTATCCAGGTGAATTCTACCCCAGGGTGTCCCAGAGGAACAGATCCAGCTCTGCAGGGGAGAAGCAATCTAACATGTAGCTCCATCAAGTTTTAGTATTTAATTGTTTTGGCTGTGTTGGTGTTCCATTCAGCACTACATTGTCCCCTCTCTCTGCAAACCTGGTGGCCAAAGGAAAGTGCTTTGCCAATTCAGATAATACAGAAATATCCACACTTAACTGCTGGCTAAATTTATTCAGTCAGTTTGTGGTTTGCTTTTTTTGTAACTACCAACAGGGGAAAAAAACCAATTATAATATTGGCACCTGTAATATCCTGACTTTATGACTAAATGTTACTTTATAAATTCAGTGGAGGTGTGTTTTTTTCCTTTATAAATTCAGTGGAGGTGTCTTCTTCCTCACTAGAGACTATCCTTAGCCTAAACTCAGCAGATAAATACTCATGTCCTATACAAAACATTGAGCAATGAGGACATTAAACATCTTAGATCCCTGTAACAGCTAACAAAAGGAAGAAGAAGTTGTATGAAGTCACTTACTGTTATTAACAGTAAAATTTGGACCTAAGGTTGTTTTGGTTCAAAGACATCTTTAAGATCACTGAGTCCAACCTTCAACCTAAGACTACCATGGCCATTAAACCAAGTCCCAGAGTATCATGTCTGCACAGTTCTCAAACAGCTCCAAGGATGGCAGCGCCACCGCTTCCCTGGTCCTCCTGTTCCCATGCCTGAGCAATTCCAATGAGATCCAGAGGAAACAGGCTTGCCTTGCAGAGGAGCTCCCACAGCAACTCGCTTGTGGAAACAGGTCTGATGCAGGAAATAAGAAAATGATTCCAAAACCTTAACATAACCATTTTGTTGTTATTCAAAGTAATTAATTTACAAATAAAAGCAAACAATAAATTGCTCATTGTGACTCTCAAACAGCAACAGTCAGGTCCTGGGAATGATAAAGTTTGCAAGGTCTTTTAACAAGGTAGCAAAAGGACTTTCTATTCAGGAAGGCTCCCTGACTCCCCACCCAGCTCCAGAGAGATTCAGGAAGGCTCCCTGACTCCTGCCCAGGTCCAGAGAGATTCAGGAAGGCTCCCTGACTCCCCACCCAGCTCCAGAGAGATTCAGGAAGGCTCCCTGACTCCTGACCAGGTCCAGAGAGATTCAGGAAGGCTCCCTGACTCCCCACCCAGCTCCAGAGAGATTCAGGAAGGCTCCCTGACTCCCCCAGGTCCAGAGAGATTCAGGAAGGCTCCCTGACTCCCCCCAGCTCCAGAGAGAGTCAGGAAGGCTCCCTGACTCCCCCAGGGTCCAGAGAGATTCAGGAAGGCTCCCTGACTCCTGCCCAGCTCCAGAGAGATTCAGGAAGGCTCCCTGACTCCTGCCCAGGTCCAGAGAGATTCAGGAAGGCTCCCTGACTCCCCCCAGCTCCAGAGTGATTCAGGAAGGCTCCCTGTCTCCCCCCGGTCCAGAGAGATTCAGGAAGGCTCCCTGACTCCCCACCCAGCTCCAGAGAGATTCAGGAAGGCTCCCTGACTCCCCCTAGCTCCAGAGAGATTCAGGAAGGCTCCCTGACTCCCCCAGGGTCCAGAGAGATTCAGGAAGGCTCCCTGACTCCCCCCAGCTCCAGAGAGATTCAGGAAGGCTCCCTGACTCCCCCAGGGTCCAGAGAGATTCAGGAAGGCTCCCTGACTCCCCCCAGCTCCAGAGAGATTCAGGAAGGCTCCCTGACTCCCCCCAGCTCCAGAGAGATTCAGGAAGGCTCCCTGACTCCCCCCAGCTCCAGAGAGATTCAGGAAGGCTCCCTGACTCCCCCCAGCTCCAGAGAGATTCAGGAAGGCTCCCTGACTCCCCCAGGGTCCAGAGAGATTCAGGAAGGCTCCCTGACTCCCCCCATTTCCAGAGAGAGCTGTTTGCAAGCATACGGTTGGTGTAAAGGCTGCGTGTACCATATGCACAGATCACTTCCCTTGCCACTGAAACAGTTGTGTCATGGGTGGAATGTGGCAACTCTACCCACACACGGTAATGTGATACAACAGATGAAGATAGTGGAAAGCCGTGAAACTGCAGGGAGAAATTTAAGTAGATTGAGTCCATCTCTACTTCAATGGGAATTAGATCAGGCCCCAGATGAGAATTTATGCGTGACAGCTGGATTACCAGAGAGATTTCCTGAAAGACAGCAGCGCTGTAAAGGGAAGAGTTTCACAGTGGCACGCTGGAGCGTTAGTTCATTTTTCATTAAGAGAGAAACCATCATTTTGTAATTCATGGCAATTTCCTTCAGGACACAGGTCTCCTTAGTTATCTCTTTGGAGTCCTGATCCTACTTAACTTGCAGGGTAGGAGACTGCAGCAGGGACAGCTTGGTGTGTATTTGAGTTATAGTCCCCATCTATTCTGCTTCGTGAGCAGGAAACGGTGCAAGCGTGAGAGACCCAATTAAATTAAAAGTTCAGCAGTCTTCCATTTCAGTGAACAATTGGGTGTCAAATGATCACAGTATTATTGCATTTTCTTACACAAGAAAAACTGCACACCCTCTGTTTTATTAAAGCCATGCCCGAGTGGCAGTCCCCTGCCTGGCTGATCCGTGGGGTGAAATCCTGGCACTCCTGAAGGCTGGAGCTTCCTACCAGTCGTTGGAAACTAAATCAGACGTGCAGTGCCACGGCAGGGGGAAGCTTTACAAGGCAGGAGCACAGATGGGATCAGCTTGCAAGTAAATATGTTTCTGCTGCTACAGAAAAGCGTAGAAAGCAACAATGAATAAAGATGAAAAATAAGACGCTGACAGAAGGGGGGGGGACAGGGGGAGGAACTGCCAAAATGGGTACAAAGAAAAGAAGAAATGGTAGAAAAGACCAAAAAGCTGGGCTAGTATTTTGAGCAACTGGCTTTCTGCTAATGAGAATCCTTCCATCTTACATCAATAATGCCATTATTTGGCATTTAACCTCTCAGTTGTGACTCCACAACCAGGCATTCAAGTCTTTCATAGCAATTTTCACTATTCACTCACATACATAAAAGCTCTTGGCATGAAAGGCAAAGCCTTGTGCTCCTTTTGCAGTGCTCTGAATGCAACCTGGAGCTCTGCTCGTGTAATGAAAGCATGCAGGTCGTACCTTTTACTTTTGCTTTCATATCATTAACTTAGTTTTAATATGAAAAGTTGGGCATCTTCTTGGAGGTAGGTAGCTGAGAGCTGGAGTGGTGGTTCTAGAGGCAAAAACTTTGTGAGAATCAGCCTGCACCTAAAAAATGATGGGGAAAACAACACCGTGGTTCATAATTCCAGCTGCTTACCAGTGCTCAGGGTTTAGTGTTTGATGAGGGCAAGCACGAGTGATGGCGTTCTTAGATCTGTTCCTTCACTACTATGGGACAGCACAAATATTAATGACTAAATGCTCCACAGACCTGCAAGCTTGAGGTACAGGAGAAGATTCAATATACATTTTAACCTGTTACCCATCCTGACAAGAAACCAAATATCTAAATAATGATAGCAGTCATAAGCACTGGCATAAGCACCCCAGCTGGTGGCAAAGTTAAGTAGTAGTACATCCACCACTGGCACAAAGGAGTTAGAAATCCTTCTCTCGCTATGGAGGTCTTCATACTAAATGCAGATATTTCTAGAAAGAAAGCTTTTGATCATCATATTCAAGTCCTTAGACCATTTTTGTGTAACAAAGCACATTAAGGTAATGCTAAGACTGCAAAGCCCTTACTGACAAATTGTACCATCCAAGGATTAAAATCCCTTAATTCAGCTCTGTTGTGGATATGCATAAGGGGAGTTTTCAATTATCTTTTTACATGCAAGTCTTCTGGAAACCACTGAACTCCATTCCATGCAGGAATATTAATTGCCTCAATGCTTTTTGTATGAGGCTTTCGCTGTAGTTTTAATGCTCAATAAACATCAAAGATTTATCTTTACTGTGACAGAAGATGCTCTTACATTCACTCAGTAGATGGAGAAGAGGCCATAAAACTTAAGGCTGAAATCATTAAGCATGCAATAATTTTAGATGTACAATATGAATGCCCCAAGCCCTCATTTTTCAGAGCACCTGCCATTTCAGGAATAGCTCATGTTCAGAGCAGTGATCCCACTGATCTCAACAGCCATGGAAGCTGTCCTGCAGTTCAGATCCCTGTCCCTCTACCTGGATAGATTTGAAACGTGGAAGATAATTAAGCTCTGCCCTCCTATTTGGGATCACTCTCCTCCTCCTAGCTACTCCCTCCTTTTCCTCTTCATTATCTCCCCTGCTTTGCTATAACTCTGCTCTCCTCCCCTGCTTCATTTCTTGCTTCACCTTACATTGTTTTTTTCACACTTCCTGGGCACAGAAGGTGGTAGAGCAGAGAGGACTGAGCCTTTCCTTCCTCACCTCTTCTGCAACCCACACATGAGAGCTTTACAGCCCATGGCAGCTCTGTTCCTGCTCTGAGGATGGGGTGATGTCTCTTCAGCTCACCCATCGTGTATGAGCCACGCAGGACAAAGGATATGACTTCTACTACAAAGACTTAAGAGGTCAAACAAACCTCTACTGTAGAAATTTCAAAAGAGTGCAGCTTCACCAAATGTGGTGATTTAAACAAAGCAAAAAGCACCATAGCTCAGCCACAAAGACAGCTCTCTACCACAAGTTTCACATCCCTCTGTCAGTACACAGAGGCTACAGGACCTCACAACTGATGTAAGCGTCGGTAAGATTGATCAAGCCGCCCTCCCCGACTCCTCCCAGGCACATTCCACATCTCCTGCCTTGAATGTATGCATCAAGGTCTTTCACAGCAGCACTGTCCCAAACTCAGCAGCCCATGAGACACAGCAGCCTCCGAAAGGCACGGAAACTCTCACGGGCAGGTAAAAGATTAATGGGAAGGGCTCTCTTTTGATTGATGAATCTGTGACCTTGAGCAACAAGAGCACTTGCACGAAGTATATCTGCCATGCGAGACAGACAAAATGAAAGAGGCTCATATTGCACTCTCAGATCTCATTAAGCACCCAGACCAGAAACACCGATACTGGCACTGGCCATCTGCTCCACTGTTTGCCTGGTTACAGGTCTGATAACACTTACAGGGAGCAAAAGTTAATCATACGTACAGATGAGCACCAGCACTTCTGCACAGGAAACTCAGCAGAGCATAACAGCTGAAAACAAAAAACCCCACATGCTTGTTTTTATTTCACTCTGTTGTTTCCAACCACACAGGCAAGCTGGCAGTTCAAAAGAAAAATCGTTGACATAAAAGGCCATAACTTTAGACTCTTCAAATATTGCCTTCCCCCCCTTTTATAAATAACCTGTACTCATCAAGTTAATCATCCTGAAATCTGCCAAATTGCTGAGATGTCCTGTTTGTCTCCACAACACAGAATTATTTTTAATTGCTTCAGAATTACTTCTCCTCCTGCTTTTCTTCCCCCTTGTCTCAACTATTTGAGAATCACTGGTGCTCTCTGCTTCAAAATTACTCCTTCTCCTGCTCTATTTTTTTCTTGTCTCAATTATTTGAGAATCACTGGTGCTCTCTGCCATTTGGTCTCCACTTGCAGCGATGAAGGCCCTTGCCAGCAGACCCTTCCAACTCTCCTGTAATACTACCCCCAGCATCCATCCCTGAGGAATGAAGTTTTCCCTGCAAGCGTTTTTCGAGAGCCCTGTGATCAGCTGAATTTTCTCTGCTGAGCAGCAATTCCTGGAAAATCCTGCAACGTATTCAAAGACTTTCCTACTGCTTTTGGAGAATTAGCTGTGGGCAAAATGATACAGTCTATTGAGGCCATATCTGACCTAGAAAGTATTAACTGAAGAATGTGCAGGACAGCTGGTTATCAGAGAGGGAGGAGGGGGGGAAAAAGACAGACATGCAGGAGAATGACATGTAGAGCTACTCGAGTTAGTTCTGAGTGACTGTCAGCTCTCCAGAGCCAGCCAAGACCGGGAAGCAGATACAGTGCTCCTGCCAGAGCCTGTGCAGCATCCCCCAGCACAGCCAGCTCAGATATCTCTAGCGCAGGACTGCGCCATGCGGCGAGGAGATAGTTTATCATCCCAGGGCGTTTCAGATATGTGATAGGATAAGGCTGAATAAAAATCTGAATTATAGCACCGTTATTTCCAACAAAGTGCCAAAGGGCTCAGCCTTTCAGCAGAGGACGTTCTGTGATAGGGTTTGTTATGCAGCATACCAGGGGCATCCTTTCCAAAACGCTGCTTTCGATGGGTGGTGGTGGTTGTGTTCCTCAGAACCACAACCCAGTACACTCCTCCTATAAACTGTTTCTCCCTCACAGCCAGGTTGGATGGGGTCTTGACCAACCTAATCTAGCAGGAGGTGCTCCTGCCCATGGCACACCACCAGTGACACAATTATATAATCTTTAAGGTCCCTTCCAACATGAACCATTCTGTGATGATCCTATATTAAAAGAGAATGCCTTGTTACACAGCCATGTCAGTGTCACTTATTTCCAGCTACACATCCAGTTACACCTAAACAGATGAGGCTCAAATTCTTATTTAGCTCTCCCAGTTCAGAAATAGGGTTGTGTATCTGGGATAATGTCTCTTTACTATTCCTTTTGATGAGGTGCTACATACCACGTGCACGTTTGCTGCTGCAGCGCCCATCCTTGGCACATTTTAACTCTGAAAATCAGAGGAAATAATTATTTGAAGTCATTATGACACTTCCCCACCATCACTTCGGGAAGCATCTCTCATCTTCCTGCAAAGTCTTCTTGCAGGGGGGCAGCAAGAATAACAACACTTAAAAATAAGATTCTTTATTTCCCCACAATATTTTGGTACACATCCATTTAATGGGTTCAAGGAAGAAAATGATGTGAGCTGTAACCCGAGTGTCACAAGGGTGCCGATGGCAATTCTGGTGGCCATTTCACGGTGAACACTGCTGGTGCAAATGTCATAGCAAAGGACTGGGGGCACCGTTTTGCTGTTGCATGCAAACACAAAAGCTGTCCTCTTTCCCAAAAAGCCTTCAGCACACCATCAACATTTTGCCTGAGCACACCCACTCCAAGTGGGAATTCCCGATTCAGACTTTTTGCAAGAGAATGTTAAAGTTATTTTTCAAACAAGTGACTGCTTTAATGAGGCTTCCCGGACTGCTGATAGAAACCATTTCCCTGCGATCTACTTATACTGGTTTTGCGTTCCATGATACAGCTGAGACGTAACTTCCCCCCACTCTTCTGCCACCCCCTTCCCTCCGTGCCCCATCGATTCCTACAGAGGTAACCCGAAACACCTCTCCAAATGCCTCCTCCCCCTTTTATCACCCCTCGACCCCCTTACCCCTTCCCCAGCTCCACCGCAGCACCCCCGACCCTTCGGTCCCCCCACCCGCGGGTCCCCCTGAGCTCGTCCCGGCCTTCAGCACACCCCCCCCACACCCCCCTGCGGTCCCCTCCGCGTCCGCGGAGCGTGCGCCGAGTGCCATGGGCCTGGGCAGGCGGGGCGGAGGGAGAGGAGGAGGGAGGAGGAGGAGGGCCGGCCCGCCCGCAGCCGCTGCCGCCGCCAGCGCCGCCATGATGCTTGTTTGCTTTCAATGAGTGTGAGGAGGAGGCGGGGGGGAGCTGCTCTCCCGTCCGGCCCGCGGCAGGAAACAAAGAGCCAGGCAGGCGGCGGAGCGAGGGCGGCGGGGGGACGGGGATGCTGCAGCCACAGGTAGGGGCGGCCCCCGCCGCGGGGGGCGGCCGTGGGGCTTCGCCTGGAGGGGGGGCTCTCGGTTGCAGGGGGGGCAGCACTCCGTGGTGGGGGAGTGGGACAGTGCTATGGGGGAAGGGATCGGCGTTGTTACAGCGGGGGCGGGGAGCCTCCCTTAGTTTTTTGGGGTGGCTCCCCTGTGCTGTGTCGTTTGGAGGTGTCGGGGGGGACAGGAGGAGAGGACTTGGCCCTTCCGTGGGCTTGAGGGGGCGCGGGGGTGGGGGGGCGGCCTGGGGGCGATGGAAGAAGCGGTGGGCCCCGGGCGGTTATTGGTGCGGGGACAGCTAGAGGAGGCTCCGCGCCCCGGGGAGGCGGCTAGGAAATGCCTGGTCTCAAAGCGGAGAGCGGCGGGCAGAGGGGGTTCCGCCGTCGGGAAACTTGCCCGGCCGGAGGCCAGTAAACAGCCACCCAGAGTGCGAGAGCTGGGCCGGGCGGCGCCTCGCAGGGAGCCGGCTTTATTTGCATCGGGAAGGCAATTAAGAGAAATTAGTGTAATGGCATCTGGAAACCTTAAGTTTTTTGTTGTTGTTGTTTTTTTTTTCCTCGCTGTGCAGTCGAGTTTAAAATAATTAAACAAAGGCAGAGGGAAATGACATCAATCTGGTAATAGCTCGTCCACCCTCAGCGCACGGCTTCTCCGTGTCTCTCTGCCTCCCCGGAGGCCGATTTGCCTCCCTGCGAGAGCACACGGAGAGGGGCCGAGAGCGCTGCCTGTCAGCGGAGCGCCTCGTTCTGCTCCGGAAGGAGCTGCCGTCAGCTGCCCGCCCCGCCGACAGCGGGAGCCGCGGCCTGGCTGGCGCCGGGGCCCGAAGCGGCCCCTCGCTCGTTCCGGCGGAGGGAAACGGCGAGGCGAGCGCGGGCCGTGATTGCCAACCCCGGTGGCCAATGGGGGAGCGCGGGGGGCGGGCCGAGCGCTGGCACGTGAGGTGGCGGGGCAGACGCATGCAGGGATAAACAGAGGGGAATTGGGGCGGGCGGGCCCGGGCGGGGGGGGTGGCGCCCCGGGCAGGGGCACTCGGTCGGACCGGGCAGCTCACCAGTGATTCCTCGTTAGCACAGCTCGTTAGGGGGGACTTTTACGGCATTTAGTGGACTCCGGGGCAGGTGTGCGGGGCCTTAACACCTGAACTGGGTGTAGAATCCTGCGTCGTGTGCACCCTTCAGTCAGCGGGGTGCGGGGTGGTACCGTCTGGACTCGCACAGAATCCCAAGTGGTGGGGGTTGGAAGGGACCTCTGGAGATCATCTAGGCCAATCCCCATGTTAACGCAGGATCACCCAGAGTAAATCACCCAGGAACACGTCCGGGCGAGTTTTGAATGCCTCCAGAGACGCTTCACAACCTCTCGGGGCAGCCTGTTCCAGTGCTCTGCCACCCTCGGTGATCGCCCTCCACGATCTGCCAGCAGGCTTACAGGACAGATTTTCTTTAATCTTAGAGTTTTACGAAGAATTTGGAGCCTGGAATCAAGGCCTTAGACACGTATATATCTATACATGTGTCTGTCTTGATGATACGTGTGTGTCATGAACTGTATTTTACTGGCAATCTTCCCACGAACATTAACATTCATATGAAATCTCGTTCGTGTAATACAAGAAACATTCAGAACACGTACGGTGTAACAGAGCTTTTCCTTGTGTATTTTATTAAAATGCAGATACCTGTGTTTCCCCAAACGCATAGAAAATGGCATTTACTGAAAATACAAGCCCACAGACAGGTATTTGCCTTGTAACTCGGGTTGCAGGTAATTTTGTTTCGCTGCTGTTGTGTGATTTCTGGGCCTTATTTTCTTAATCTAGATTTCACCACAATGGGCAACTAACTCAAAATTCAGGGGATTAAGAAATACCTGTGGTATTTGTCTGGCTTACCTACAGAGATGTGCAAGTGTTGACTGGTAATAGTATTGTATCTTGGATTATGGTGTGTTTTTTTTCATTCTAGAGCAGGTCTCGTAATTGGGAATTTATCAACATTTCCACTGGGGTAATTTTACAGGATTATCCACCCTCTGTTCTTCCTGCTGGTTCACCTGGACTCTCTGGAGTTTGCTGCTAGCAACGAAGCTATTCGTGCTATTGCTGAAATGGAGCTCTTTGCATATGGATTAACTCTTTGTTCGCTTTTCACCTGAACCACTTGGATCAGTCCATTTATAAAAAGGACCCTACCGTGCAGCTCTTTTCTCCTTGCATTTTGAACTCTGAATAAAGTCTCGATGGGGTCAGGCTTTTTACTTTGCTTGCATTTTAGAGCAAGAACTGGATAGATGAGACTGTAATAACCCATGGGCAGGTAAATACTTTTGATGTCATATTACATATGAGGACTTGAAAACATATCGAAGGGTCACAAACTGAATAAGCATGGTGCCTTTTCAAGGTAAAAATCAGTAAGATCAGGCTGTGCTACATGCCAGGGACACATTCCTCTAAGCAAGTGCAACATTCATGTCTTTAAAATGGGGTCGAATATTCCCATGATTGAGCAGACTAAAAATTCTTTCCCAAGGGCTGAACAAAAGCATCTGTTTTTAAAAGCATGGCAGTGTAAATAAAAATGCTCCTGCTAATCCATCACCAACTAGCAAAGTAATTTTGTTTGTAGTGCAGTGTGTCTTATTATTTGGATTACCACCGAGTACATGTGCAGTCTGTGTCATTACATCCCTGGCCCAAATGGCACTGCACATACACAGATAGTATCTTCCTGAATGAGAAGATGCCTTTCAGTCTTCAGAACTGAAAGAATATGCATGGATTGTCACCTCTTTCCATCGGTGCTTTTTGCTAGGAGAAATCTTCAGTAGTCAAGGATTACAGTGGTGTGTGATGAGCTTGTAAAAGCTACCACTGACTGTAAAACCCTACAAGAATAATCTCCACCAGCCCCACCTCTAGGTTGCAGACCTAGTTGCATAAAATGGAGGTTGACCCTTACCCTGCTGCATAAAATGCATTTGAGGCTTTTTTAACCTGTATAGTGAGATTTTTTTTGCACTACTTTTGGTACCAAAATACTTGCCTAACCTAACTGAATCCAGCCTAAATTTAGATTTCTTCATGGTGTGACTTTGAAAACTTTATAGAGAAATGGCTCAAACTGAGTCACTGCAGGGTTTCATCTGTTTTGTATTCCTTCTTCAGTGCTGGTGCTTCACTCTTGGAAGTGTGGTGATTATTATACAATATCCTGCAAGATAATAAGCATTGTATTAAGTGACATAATTCATGTTCCTGCATTGAAATTGGATTGCAACAAGTCCAATCAAAGGGGAAGCGTGGCATAAGCTTGGGGACCTGCACTCAATTTTTGCACTGAGTGATTTCTGCAGTTGAAGTGTTGAAGAGTTTACAAATGGTTTAGGCAGGTCCGGTAGAAAAAGCTGTTTAAATGCTTAACATGTGCTTTTGAGCTACTAATTACACTTCCAAGATGGTGCTTATTTAAAGAAAGAAAAAAATAATTGGCAACAACTCCTTCTTTTTTTTTTTTTCTTTTGTAAGACTGCAACAGGAATCCTTTTGTTAAGGCCTCAGAGAGCTTCTTTTTAAGTGAAGGAACCAAGGAGGGCCTAGGAGGAGAAAATATATACATAGTTGTTTATTTTAGAACGAAAATACTTGCAGTTAGTATTGCACTTTATGCTATAATGAAGCCCTGCAGGAAGAGATTGATTTCCTTTTCTGTTCAATTTTTTTTTTCAGAATGGGAAGGCCATGGGGTATGGTATGGAAGCTGCCATCCAGCCCCTGTGTTCACAGCCTGGATAGGTTAATACCTCTCTTATGTGTCTGAGTTCATGTTCCTATTTGCAAGCTTTACCCTGTGAGTGAGGTGCCTTCCTACCCTAGGATTACCCTGAAGTTTCTATACCATTTTATATTGCTGGTACCTCCAGAGGCTCCATCAGCTCTGAGCTTCCCTCCTCTTAGCAAGGCAGCAGTTTCAGTCTGAAGACTGGGGGTTTCTAGAACATGCTGAAGCAATCTTGTGTGATAGCTCATGTCATTAGAGCACAGCATCTTGCCATATTTAGGAGACCATGAAGTATACCATAATTTAGTATACTGCATGTTGCAAATAAATCTGAGCAGCTTCACTGCTTGAGCTATTTTGGAGTATATTGATGAGTGAGGCGTGGATCTTGCAAGTTGATCTGGCTTAAGTACTGCTCCACAAAATTATCTCCCTGCATAGATCTGTCTGGGATCAGGGAAAAAACCCAACAAAACCCTTAAAGCTGTGGCTGCAGTTCACAGATCCTTTCATGTGCTTTTTGGAACAAAAGAACCCGTGCTGAACCAGCACCCAGGGAGACGGGAGGGCTTGAAACTAAAACACAGCTAGGTTTGAGCTTGCACTGCCTATTGTATATCACCTGTTAGAACAAGGAGACAGCATTGTAGTGGCTAAATAACATAAAGTATTAATGTGTCTTATGCCAAACTGATCATTAACACTTACTAATAGTCTTTTGAAGTAGTTCTAACAGTTGTCCACCCAACAAGGGCAAGGGTCCTGTGGACTAAGATAGCGGAGTTTCAGTGCTGCCTTAAATGTCAATTCTTCTATAAATAGAGTGCTCTCAGGAAGAAGAGCTTTTAGGAGCAATTGATGTATGTGAAAAATAATTAAAACTAGGAATCTGGAGATTTGAGAGCTGGTTGTACAGTAATTGTCAGGCATGACATAGATGCTTTTTGGCGTGGGAGCAGTGGGCTAGAGCTGCTTCTTGGGGAGGGACCAGTGGGCTAGAGCTGCTTCTTGGGGAGGGAGCAGTGAGCTAGGTAACCTCCTGGTTTCTTCTGCCATGGTATGGCAAGACTTTAGTCCAGTGGCAGAACTTGGAAAGCTGCTACTTTGGTTGCTCATTAACTCCCCATAATCTGCGTCAGTACAGCCATGGTCAGGAGTGCTGAAAACCAACCAGTGATGTGGCTGGAGTGCTGGTGCCTTTTTTAAACCACCAACAATGAACTCCCACTTTCTTAGCTGAGTATCATTGTTGGTTTTCAGCATTGTCTCGTAAACAGCTGCATCAACACAGCAGAGGGAGGTGATGAACATGTGTCCAGGAAAGAAATCTTGAGCTGGCTTTGCTGCACAGTGACATGGTTGTGGAAGAACATTCTGAAACTTGGTTTAATTTGAAGTAAAAACAATCTATGAATAGTCTGGTTGCTTCTATCAGGATGTGGCTAGTTGGGTACAGCATGAGCAGCATGCATGAGCTCTGTAATACCCTGAACTTCAGTTCAGCAACTCTGGTATTAACAACCATTGAAATATCTAGAAATTGGGTTTTAGAAAGGCAAAGACTCTAGGATTTAGGTAACTGGCATCTCTTGTCAAGCTCTTGTTCAGGTCTGTAGCAGGAATGCTGAAAATGAGCTCCTGTCCAGGCCTCACTTAGAATAGCTGAGTTCTCTCTTACTCTTACTGCAGGGCTAAGAAAGAGAATGTTTTGTGCGGTGACTTCATGTTTTCACCCACAAAATAACAGAAATGTGGTAAGTATTCTGCAGACACATAAAGGAAAATGTGGTAAGGAACGTTGTGGGGCACATGCCAGTACTTAGAATAGCTTTCTGAGTTGGACCAAGATAAGAAATGGTGCAGTGGTTAGTCTGCACAAGAATGAGCGTTCCGTGGACCGTGAAGAATCACAGATAAATTGTCAAACACGGTTGTCTGGACGGGAGCAGTGCAGGGAGAGTTGGCATTGCATTAACACTTGGGAGTGCAAGCCCGTTCCCATTAGCTTCCTGAAGACTTTTTAAGCATTGGTCTTGAGGTCTGTTTACATTTTTAAAACTTGGAAGCTGTGTGTTTTACAACAGAACTCTTCAAGCTGATCTTTGAGGCTCCATTTTATTCGTGCAGTACAATTCTGTAATGCAAGCAAATTCTTCAAGCAGTGAAGTGAACCTGACTGATCTTTTAATACATTGGCATTTCAGAATGCACTAAAATAGAAAATGCAAAAATCTGAATGTTGTTAGTACTCATTAGCTAGCCAGAGTGTTTCTAGGGATACCAGTTAAAGGTCAGCCTTTTCTTTGCAATTTGGTTTGTGCTAATGTTTGTTTTGTGTACAGCAGCTTCTTACTATAGGCTTAATTACATACAACTGCTGATAATTAAGAACTGTTCTAATAATCTAGAGTATGTCTGTGCTACACTGAGTGTATTTGAAAATAGTATGCAGGGTAGGAGGTGGGAATTGGGAGTTCTTTATCATGAGTCAGATAAAATAGATCTGTCTTCCAGGTCTGCCTAGAAGACAGAGCAGTCAAGAACCTCTGTGCTGAATTGTGCCTTTTGCATTCTGACCTTTTCAGAGCTCTTTTGAAGCTGGTTTTTATAGCAACTAAACATGGAAGTGAAAACAGCTTCTGTGCACTAGGGAAACTATGGTAAAAGAGTTTTTCAAGCCTTCCAAGCTTTAGGGGGTTACATGTACACCGTTAAAATATGGAGTGCAGGTTCCTCATCTGACAGGAAATTGTGAGTGGAATGGTTGGGCAGGAAGAGAAGCATAGATCTGGAAGATGGCAGCTTCCCTACCTCTGCCACATACTTTCTAACCAGCCAGTTCCTATAAACACATAAAAGAGGTCAGAGAAAAAAGTCACTACATTTCAAACATCTGCAGGTCAAAACTTACTATAATATTCTGAAAAATCTTAATCAAGTGATTCTTTTGGTCTTTAAAGCCTGATCTAGTCAGTGCTGTATAGTTCTGTAGTCTCATCAAGTGTTCCTGATGTGAAAACAGCAAATGTATTTGATATTTAAGGCCAGTTGATACTAACCAGGATGCTTTGCTTATGTTGTGGGAGCATTAGGTCTCACTTTGGTCAGCTGTGGCAGTAGAATAGAAGAATAGACCGGGTTGGAAGAGACATTTGAGATCATCAAGTCCACCCTATCACCCAACACCATCTAATCAACTAAATCATGGCACCAAGTCTCTTCCTAAACACCTCCAGTGATGGTGACTGCACCACCTCCCTGGGCAGCACATTTCAATGGCCAGTCTCTCTTTCTGGGAAGAATTTCTTCCTAACACCCAGCCTGAACTTCCCCTGGTGCAGCTTGAGTCTGTGTTCTCTCCTTCTGTCACAGATTGTCTGGCAGAAGAGACCAACCCCCACCTGGCTACAACCTCCCTTCAGGTTGCTGTAGAGAGCAATAAGGTCACCCCTGAGCCTCCTCTTCTGCAGGCTAAGCAACCCCAGCTCCCTCAGCCTCTCCTCACAGGGCTGTGCTCCAGACCCCTCCCCAGCTTTGTTGCCCTTCTCTGGACACATTCCAGCATCTCAAATTGAGGGGCCCAGAACTGGACACAGGACTCAAGATGTGGCCTGGCCAGTGCTGAGTACAAGGCAGAATGACTTCCCTGCGCCTGCTGGCCACACTGTTCCTGATACAGGCCAGGATGCAAAAGGGTTTTGCAGCACTTTTACAACTTTAGGGATTTTTATTTTTCTTAATAATATTAAAGCTTTTGTCAGCTTCTTGAGTGTTCTGTAATAGAACTTATCCATGCAAAATCAAATTGTTTGATTAGTCATATTCCAGACACCTGAACTAATGCAGATTGACTTCATCAGTACTTTCGTATTTATTCTTTCGTAATAGGATCACAGAATTGTTTCTGTTGGAAAAAGACCTCCAAGATCAAGTCCAACCATTAGTGCATCTTCACATCCCACTGCACCACCTCACTGTGAAAATGAGGAAGGGTAACTTGTGGGGGTTTTTTATTGGCAGCCATGTAATGTTCTCGTTTTAGAAGTCCTCCAAATAGGATGAAGCTTTACTTCCCTGATGAAACCATTAAATCTTCATATGCTAACAGCCACTAAACCGTGATCCCACCAAGTGAAAAAGCACTTGGAGTGAATCAATTGACTTTGTGTTGACTCAACAGCACTTTTATTTATTTATTTTTCATTTAGATTATTCCAGCATTAAGCTATAAATTGGGTTAAAGGGATCTTGACACTTTCCCCACACGTTATAATTGAGTCTCTTGGGTGTGGGGAGCGTTTGAGGAACGGTTCCTGTGCTGCTCCAGTTCTGCCTGTGCACACAGCTGCTGGTGCCATCTCTCCTCACACTAGGGAAAAAGAAATTGTTAATGCACAGCATGTATCCTGAAAAATTCAGGTTTACCCTTTAGCTAGTTCCCAATTGCATTTTTCCTGTTCCCCCCACCCCCCAATACTATATGCATACTATTAAAAAACCCCAACAACTTGAACAGCCTCTTAAAATACCAAAAGTGTTTGCACTAGTCAACAAATAGGTGTTTACATAACAGACTTGATATTTACCTAAAAGTAGCATACTGGTAGGGGGAAAAAAAAAAATCAATCATGTTTGCTTGCAACATTGGTGTTTCCTTTATGTATATTTCAAGAGAGCAATCTTGTTCCCTCCTACAAAAGGTGGTATTTCAGCAGACAGGCAAGTCCTCCAGCTTCTGTTAATTCAGCAGCAAAGCACTTGTCATTTTACTTCTAATGTGCTTTACCTTGGTTTCCTCTAATTTGAGGAAGCTTCAGTTCATTTTTACTTTATTTTTTTCCTTTTAGCTAGTGGCTTGCACCTGCATCTCTGAACTTTTGGGTTAGCTACTTGCGCTGTTGTGTGTTGCAGCGTAATACATCCAGAAGCTATAGTTGATAGCAGGTTGCAAGTATTCTTCCCTGTTATGATGTGTTCCTGCTGTAGGTGGGAAATCCAGAAGTGGAGCTTGTAGTCCAAGTTTTATATTAAAAAAAGTTCCAATTTGATACACTCTGAGCAAGACAGAACTAAATGGTCTCTTCTCCCAGGCAACCAACAGAACAAGAGGACACAGTCTCAAGCTGCACCAGGGGAGGTTTAGGCTGGATGCTAGGAAGAAATTCTTCACAGAAAGAGATTTGCCATTGGAATGTGCTGCCCAGGGAGGTGGTGGAGTCACCATCCCTGGAGGTGTTTGAGACTGGATGGGGCACTTGGTGCCATGGTTTAGTTGATTAGATGGTGTTGGGTGATAGGTTGGACTTGATGATCTCCAAAGTCTTTTCCAAGCTGGTTAATTCTATTCTAGTCTGAGACTGACAGGGAATTCAGAAGGCATCAGACATACAGGAAAAACACTTAATTCTGTAGTTAAAGCTCTAGGTCTCTGGTGGTGTAGGGGTGTTCCCAAAGAATTTGAAATAGAGTTGAGCTCAAGTACCTTAAATTTACTTCACATGACACTTGGTTGAGGTTGCTTGCTTCCTTTTCTCATTGTAGTATCTTTCCTATGAATATTTTTCCATCATTTTTTCAGGATTAAGGCAGCTGTCTAGTTTGTTTCCCCTACATGATATATCCTGGGGATAAATGCAGCCAGTGACCCAACTCATCAATTCAGGTGTGTAAATTCTGTAGGGACTGACCTTCATTATAAGCCTGTTGAACCTTCTTTAGCTTGTGTGTGAAGACAAATGTTGCACCTTGTCATCCTGGCCAGGGACAGTGTCTGTTTACCCAGGGTTGTTGCCTCATTTGTCTGTACTTTAAGCTGAAATGGAATTCAATGCCTATAGACATTCATAAGGTAGTGAGTGAGGTGCCACCAGGGACAAGAGGGTGAAAGCAGTAAGCTTGGTTCACTTTGGAGAAGTATTTATTTAAGGAATGGGTCTAGGAGCAAATCTTGAGTTTTATGGTAAACACTGAACTGCAACATGATGAAATTACCTTGAGGTTTTTCCTAAGCATAGTAGGTATCTCTTAGATGCACTTATGGTTCTACCTCCCCCTTGAAGAGGGTCTCTGTTTGAAGTTTAAAGCAGTGATTTCTGGCCATTCTAATAAAGCCTAACAGTAGAGATTAACCCTTCAAGTACAGGGTAACATCTCTGATTAGCCTATAGGTTGCTGGAGCTGCTACAGCTTTAAGTTATCTAACAGCTGCGTACTTTGACTTCAGTTAGGATTCCAGACTTTGTTCAGTGTTACTATTTAACTAATGCATGGATGAGGGTAGTTGGAAGCAAGGTTGTTACTTCCTGCTGTGCAAGAGGAGATTTCAAGTAGGTGTGGCCTGAAGGCCAATTGTGGTGGTGTCCTTTTTCAGTCCCATAAAGAGCTGTGCTGCAAATCCACACATAAAATACTGCTATGGAGGAGTAACAACAATACAGGGAGCCAAGCTCCTTCAAATAATTCTTTTTCCCCCCCTCTTCCCTCTTAGCTTTTTGCCATTTCAGTTCTCTTTACCAGCTCACTTTTTAATCAAGACAAGTCAGTGTTGATGCAAGGGTGTAGAAATACACAGTGCTGGAGAGGAAGAAGCTGCAGTAGGACCAGCTTGGTTCTGCTTCGTGCATTGTAAAACCACAGTGCAGGTGGCTGGTGTGGGGAGGTGAGGAGGATCCTAAATTAACTCTGAATTCAAGACATACCAGGCAATACAGAAAACATTTTAAAGTGGTGGAGAAAGTCCTTGGAATGCATTTTCAAATGAAACTTTGGATTGCATGGAAAAAAGTTTCAAGGTTAAAGGCACAAGGCTGCAAATGAACAGTCTGGGATCAGCTCCCAGTACTGGGGTTTGGAGAAAGAAAGGAAAAAAACCCCAAGCCTCTGGTGCTATAATTTTCTTGCAAAAATCTTTGATCAACTTAATGGTTTATAATTAATAGAAAGCACAGTAGATTGCTTTCTATCCTGCTGCTTTTCGGCAGTGCAAAAGTCATTCATTTGGCAAGGCATACTGTGCTGCATCAGTAAGTGGCAAATACACTGAAGTGATCTTGTTACTTCCAACTCTGTTAGATCTAGATTTGTCCAGTTCATTCCCTGGATTTAATTAAAGTAGCAAGACATCTGAGTAATTAGACACTTGGTTGGGTGTGGTGCTACTTTGTTTACTTCCTCCTCCTGCCTATCTCCTGATCTATATTCAATTTATTAGTGATAAGTAATATCAAGGGGGGGTGGGGAAGAGGGAAGTCAAAAGAAGTCACCAAGGTGTGAAGCAGCTTCAGAAGCAGAGTTGTAACCATTCAACATAGTGATCTTGAGGTATTTCTAAAGGTGGTCACATACTTGCAAATAATGTTGCTTTGTAGGTATTGAAATGACCATTTCAGAGCAGTTGGTTACATCAGATGAACTTGTCTGAACTCCTCCGTGCTGCTCTCACTTGTTCATTGTTTTCCACAGAGTTCTGGAATTCAGATTTTCTTTGCCTAATTTAAATTCTGGTATGGAAGAAGCTGATGTATCTGGGAGAGTTTTGGTGCCAAACTCAATATCTACATGTACAATGAAGCTGATACTGTAAAGGATTGATGGTACTTGGCCTACAGGAGTTGTCTAATACGCTTAGCTTTGAAAGAGAGATACTTTATCTGTGGTATTAAAGAAGGCATTTCAAGAACTGCTGTAGCATTTTCTGTTGGTGTTCTTAGTGCTTAACTCTCAAAAAACCAGCTCATCTATTATGATTAAATCCTTCTAGCAACCATCTTCTAATTTCATAACAATGACAGAAGGCAAGGACAAGAAAAGTCATCATTTTTCCTGCCCTGCCAATCAAAGCAGTTACCCCAGACTCTCACATCTCCATTTCAGATAGTTTACATAATCATCTGGCATGTTAATTGCTTCATAGTCCTGCTTCCACTTTACACACACCTATAGCTTTAGAGACTTACCATCTCAAAAGTCTTGCCAGGCAATAGTCTCAACTCTTCAGTCTTCTACAGCCAGCAGCATAGCTAAACCAGTTTGGCCTTTAGGCAGCTCCTCTATACTTTTAGTGGCCCCGGTGCTGTGGCTTTAAGTACTCTTGAGTGGAGCAGCAGCTGCTCTGGAGCAGCACACCCACTCATGGCTGCTGGCAATCTCACCACTTCTTGCCCAGGACAGTGCTCTCAAGCTGCACCTAGCCTGGCTCCTCATCACCTGACTGCTCTGGGTGCTTTAATCCGGAGAGACAGGCAGCCCTTGGTACAGGTGCTCCTCAACTGGGAACATTTGGCTTTGCCTCTAGTGGTCTGCTCCCCAGCAAAGCCAGTGCTTCATCATCCACCTGCTGCATCAGCCACATTTGTCAGCAGTTCCTCTATCAGGTTGCCATCATTTGACTTTCAAACCTTCAAGTTTCTCTTCCTGATCAGAGTCGTCCTTGCTCTGCACCTTGGTCTTGTCTGCCCCTGTTCTCCCATGCCCTGTCCTGCTGCCTTCCTCTGAGTACCCTCTGTACAAACAAGGGCTCAAAACTGGTTCTGCACCAGAGACTTGGGAGCTATTCCCCTGTGTCTAACCCTTTGCACTGTTGGTCTCACTGACCTCATTTAGCTCAGTTTCTTTGTGGTGAGTGGCAATAATTCTGTGCTGGGACTGAGTGGCCCTGGGTGGGAATGGGCAGCCAAGCTCCTGGAACTCTCTGGCTCCTCTGTTTGTGCACCTATTTAAATAACAATTTTAATAACCTGATACAAGACAGTAAACAATTTGGTTTGCATTCAAAGATATTTAAATGTCCTCTTCATTAAATTTGTGTAGTCTAGGGCGTGTTCCAGGCCTCCATGTTGTATCTTTGTTTATATTTTCCTCTTTCTGAACTAACTTGCTGCATATCATAACAGCCTCATGTTCAGAGGTGCTTTCCACCCTCTGTGTGGGTGCAACTGAAAATTGCAGGTGGTGTCAGCTCTTTGGAAATTGATCATCAGGGTGGTTTAAAGCTGCAGTTATCAATGGCTTTTAAGTTTGTTCAACACCATTTCATGGCTCTTAATAAAAATTGCTTTAGTCTGACAAAACTGCTTTAATCTGCCATTTACCTTGGCTTTTATGTTTAACTGTAGCAGCTCAGCAGGCTCTAAATTTGGATTTGGGGAGGTGGAGAAAGGAGGAGACAGTGATTTGTAGAAGAGACTGATTTTCTTGAACTGCTTCGTGCTGTGAAGTTTTGAAATGCTATTCAAGGTATTGTGCTTGTGTTGTATGATGTCCTGTGAAATGCTACCCAAATTTAGCCCTGCTGTCAGATCCTGAGAAATCTTGAGCTCTGGGTGATGGGTAAAGATGTGCTAAGGCTGGGTGTGACAGGATCTTTGATATTCTGCTGTGGCTGATGTCAGTGATGCTGTTGGTCAGCAGCAGCTCCTTCAGCCGGGAGGCTAAAGAACATTTACTGCCTCTTTTTTTTCAAGCTCCCGATAGTCCTAAGCAGCAGGGAATCATCCACCGTGAAATGCACCAGGGAGAAAGGGCAAACCATCGGGAGAGGGCACTTTAATGAAGGAGAGAGCAGTGCCATGGATGGACCTGAGCACAGGGTGCCCAGATTCCAGCATCAAAGCCTCAAAATCTTGTTTTAGCACACATTGACAAAACCCTCTGGAAAAAGTATGTCATCCTCTTCTGGTGGCAAGGAGCAATGGGCTGCTGGTACCAGCAAGGCTGTTAATTAGTGCATGTGATTGAGTGTGCTCTGGGGAACACTGGTGTTTCTGGACTGAATGAGATTTCTGTAGCCGGTATACCTGCTTCATTTCCTGAAAAATTGGAACATATTTATTAATTCAGGGAGCTGCAGGAAGAGAAAGCATCAAATGACCGAGGAAGGTAAATGTTTCCTGGTGAAGTGGAGCGTTCCTGTGGGGCATTGGGCTTTGTGAATTATAGATAGCGATTGCAGAAGAGATGCTCTGTACGTTACTCTGCCGTAGATCATTGCACCAGTTGCACAGTTATTGCAGGGAGAAGTTAGGCTTTTATGTTTTCCAGTGGTTACAATCCAGTCTTATCTCCTTTAATTAGCTTGGTTTGGAGAAGAAAGCCTTACACATGGTGATTCCAGTACCCTGGGTACTCAAGTGCCTTCATTCTTTGAGGAGCTCCACCCAGCTGCTATTTATAACCTCATGCTTTTACCCACAATTCACTCTTTAAAGGGGAATTTCTTTTCACTGCAAAATCTGATTTTGACCAGTAGTGGGAGTGGGAAGGAGGAGGAGTGTGAATAAGTAAAAGAACTGTTGTATTAAAGTAAGCATGTGGTGCCTAAAAGCTTTCTTTGAATGAGGATGCACAATTAGCTGAGAGGTTTTTTTGGGGGGAGGTTTCTGTTGCTTTTGAGCACGTGGAGTAAACATTTTCCAGTCAGTTCAATAAACAGATAGTAAGTCTGCTTGATAGTGGCATCTGCTACCAGTTACTCCTTGTTTATTCTGGGTGTAATTTACAGCACTTTTCTGATGTATTCACGTTCTCCAGGGGCATGAAAAACTCAGAAAGCCTTAAAAGAGCTGGTAGGTGGATGTGCTTATGGTTTTGATCAGGGTAGCTTCTTCATTGAGTGTTTTGGGGTGGTTTTATAATAGTGCTGTGATGTGTTTTGCTTAGCAGTTGCACAGTACTGCTTGTAATGTGTTTGTAAATGTGGTTTGAGCCAGCGTCGCTTCGTTCCTCTGTTTCATACAAATACTTGTGTAGCCTTGTTGCTCATGCCTTTATGTTATGTATTTGGATGTGGCAGCTTAAGGTGGGGAAATTTTTGCCAGAAAAGCTCTGGGATAGAGACGTAGGGCAATGCAAAAGCATTACTCTTGTCTGTGCTAAGCGTGGTTTATGTTGGAAGTCCAATGGAAGTTGAAAACATGGAGCTTTTGTAAATGAATACAGCATTGATTGATTGATTGAAAGTTGTATTAAAGCTGATTTACCTCTTAAACTGACTAAAAGCCAGAGGAGAGGAAGCTCCTGGTTGTGACACAGAGCTTTAGTGTGGAGCTAGGAATGGCTTGAGGTCTTTTTTGTCTTTTTTTTTTAGCTTGCTCCTCTTTATAGTGAAGCAGTCCAAGTATGTTGATGTATAGGAAAGCTGGAAGCAGGGTGGGTTTGCTTGGAGAGGAATTCTTTTGCAGCTTCTCTCTCATGGTCTGTGATTTTATGTGTTTTAAAGGGAAACTTGCAAGTGTTGCTGGTAAAGTTATTAGACTTCTGTGAGAGTGAGAGAAATGGAGTTCATAAATTTCAGTGCTAAGTACCTGACTGCAGAAAGCAATAGAAATGGCTACCTCCAGGAGAATGTTTTTAGGTTGAAAAGAGTAGGATGAATGCTGGATTAAGAGCTATCATCTTGCAGACTTAAGAGAACTGAGGATCTTTCTGAAACCTTAATGCACCTGGATGCTGTTGTGTGAGCAGTTGAGAGTGGCAGTAAACCTGGAGCTGGGAGTGAGTCAGAGTTCTTAGCCAGGGTTTTCTTTGTAGTTTGGGTGAGGGAGAATCTGAGAATCCAGGGGAGGTGATGGTTTGCTTTTTGTAGTTTCATTGTGGAAGGACCAAGAGCCTGCAGTAGGATGGATTGGTTTTGAAGGACACAGTGACATACCCATGAAAGGTTGCAGAGCACAACAGTTATGTTGGTGTACAGATTCTCTTAAATGACTGGCTGGGGGCCTTAGGCTGCCATCTGCCTTTCTTGGAGCATCAGGAATCTGTTCTTCTGTTTTGTAGCAGTCATTGCCACTCAGTGATGTTTGTCATCTTCATCTGGAGCTTTGAAAAGTACTTGGAGCAAATGTCCAATACAAAACTTAACTGGAAAGCAAATTGCCTTTTAAAGAATTGTCAGTATTCAGCACCTTCATTACTGATCTTTTCATCCCCACAGGAATGCCCAAGGAAAAGTACGATCCACCTGATCCACGGAGGATGTACACAATTATGTCCTCAGAGGAAGCAGCCAATGGAAAGAAATCACACTGGGCAGAGTTGGAAATAAGTGGTAAGAATCTGAGGAATGGTCCTGGGTTGTGAACTCATTGCAAGAGCAGTCTGCATACTGCAGCTGGGAGAAGTCTGGAGTGGAGTTACTTACCTTGAAGTGAGCCAGCACACCAACACAGTTTTTGGGTGTGTCAGGGAAGACTTGAGTTGGGATAACATAGGGAACTGGAGGAGAGGTAAACTGAGGCAGATTAGGAGTCCTAACATGTTGGGAAGATGAGGATATGAATGGGAACTCTTTGTGTTTTAAGAAGATGGAGTGGGTAGGAGCATGGAGTTAAGATCTCTTTTGTCAAAGGAGGGTGCAGTTGGGACATGTGGTGTTACTTTAAATAGTGTCACAACAATGTTGTATTAGCCCATGAGTGTAGAGATTCTATGGAAGAAGTTTTCACTGTAAAAGGAGTTGTAAATATTTACTCTGTCCTTGAGGTTTGAAAGCAAAACAAAACAGATGATAAAGATCCTGCAGGAACTGTGGTACCTTTGAGATCCCATTTGGCTTTTGCATCTTTCCCTGAAAATAAGATAATGCTCAGGCTTCATAAGCTGCATTCCATCTGGAGTGGAACATCAGTTCCTCTGGCTTTGTAGAATAAATTCTGATTTTGCTGTCCAAAGTATGCTTCCAAGAAAATTCAAGTAAGGGCTTCAAAACACTTAAAAATGATTTTGTGATACTGCAAATTTAGGCTGAAATGTTACTTAAATATGGAGGCTCTTTAAGAGACTGCAAAACTTGCTGTGTGGTTGGTGTTTTTTCAAATGACTGTCCAATAGAGAAATTTAGGGAAGGAAGAGCACAAACAGAGTTCTTTGAATTGTGAAGAGTCTTTCCATCCAGATCATTGAATCTGAGTCTTGCTTCAAGTGCCCCGTGCCTCAACATGTGAATAGCATTCTTTACTTGAAGGTTACAGATGCAGAAACCTACTTAACTGCTGCTTCAGGAATCGGCATTATATATCAGCATTAGGCTTGGATATCCACTTGGACATCTGCTGCCTCTGCACAGGAAATGCATTATGTGATGGCTTTTGCCTTTCATGCCTGGTAATCTCACTCCAGACTGATTCCAGGCAAGAGAGCTGCAGGTAGTGAAGAGGATGGATCAGTGGTGTTGATTGGAAATGCTTTCAGCTACAATGGTTTCTTTGATCACAGTCACCTGTGGGCATTGAGGGAGGGGAGGGAAGAGGTGTTAATTCAGCTTTTAAAGTGCAAAGAACTACTGATTTGTATTTACAGCCTTTCAAAAGATTTCTCAATGAGCATTGCAGTGGCATGAATCCTGGAAGAACTGCCTGCCCTGCCTCGCAAAATAAATTGTGACAAGGTTTTTGTTAAGGTTCACACTGCCTTTTCCTTGCAAAGGATTTGGTTACCCAATGGAGAAAGCCACAATTGTTTTACCTGCTCTGGTTTAAATCACTGAGGTTTTTTATGGCACACACACTTCTTTCTTTCTTTTTTTTTTTAATAGCTCACTGGAAAATGAATTTTGTATTCAAACTTTTGTTAGTGTGGGGCTGAGTTCCAGGTACACCTTTTGCTGTAGCTTTCCCAGGCAATAAACCTGACTGACTTCCATGAAAATCATTTCAGGAAAGGAATGCTCAAGTGTGTGTATTGGTACAATATTAACCAGACCATTGGTGAGTTGTGGTGAGCTTTTCAAAGGCTGTCCCAGGTAACTTTTTGCCATGGGCAAACTGGTGTTGGGACTCTTCTAATGCTTTTGGTACAGAGATGACTTCTATACATGAAAAAGGATCCACTCCTGGGAAAAAAACACCCAACCAACCAACTTGGAAAGAATTGGTTTGAGACATTCTGATGGCATCTCACATTCCCTGCGTGCAGCAGTGTATTCTCTATTGATTCTGTCACACAAATCCATGTTGCCACCCTTCAGTTTATACAAAAATCATAACCCTTTGAAAAAACCAACAAATCTGGCAATAGTTTATGCAGCTTTCAGTTGAATGCCAGATGGAAATCCATGCTCCTAACTAAGCATCTTAGTCTTCCTAAATATAGTGCTTCTAGCTGTTCTTGGCTGGATTAATGCCATAGAATAAAGATTTTGGTTTTTTTTTGGTTTGAAAGGAGTTGCCCAGAAGTAAGGGGCAAAGTGAAGAAGCATCTTTCATCTCAAACATAAACTGGAATTGACAGTATCTGTTCCTTACACCTCCATTTATCACTGGGTTCATGGGCAATTGGTAAATACACCTTGTTTTGTGTGGAACTTGAGAAAGAAAGATGTTGAAACCTTAAATATGGATTGGAAAAAAACAATCCAAAGCATCCCTGGCACCAGCTTACAGTCCCTTATGTGTTGCTGAATTAAAAAAGTATAGAATCATTGATTAATTAAATGGCTTAATGGAATTTTAGTTGAATAAATAACAACAAACACGACAGAAAAAAAGCTCAACTCCCCCCCAAGCCTTTCCCCCCACAAAGCCTTATAAAATATGTAATTAATGCTGAACTTGGGGGGGGGGAGTTTTGGACTAGATGACCTTTGGAGGTCCCTTCCAAACCACTCTGTGATTCTGAATGCTGTCTTTTCTTTTGTACCTTCCTTCCCCAGGGAAAGTGAGAAGCTTAAGTTCATCGTTGTGGACACTGACCCATTTGACAGCTTTGCATCTCAGTGACAATTCCTTATCCCGTATTCCTTCAGACATTGCCAAGCTTCACAATCTGGTGTACCTGGACCTGTCCTCCAATAAAATCCGCAGTTTACCAGCAGAGCTCGGAAACATGGTGTCACTCAGGTATGGGCAGCTCAGCTGCAGCTCAGCTCTAGCTCTCAGGGCAGCTGTGTAGCAGCAGTTCAACTTTCAGCACTGTTTCTGTGTTCTGGTGAATAAGAAGCATGGGCCAGTTCCCTTTCCCTCTTTTCTTTCTGTCTTTGTCCCCAAATCCTTAGTAGGGTCTGGGTAGCTATAGCAGTGCTGGCTTTTCTGTGATCTCATGTTCTGGTGGAGGATCTGGCACGTGAAGGAAGGCTGAGAGAACAGGGTTTGTTCAGCCTGGAGAAGAGAAGGCTTAGGGGAGGCCTCCTAACCATGTACAATTAGGTGGTGTTGGATGATAGGTTGGACACGATGATCTTGAAGGTCTCTTCCAACCTGGTCTGGTCTATTCTGTTCTATTCTACAAGTACAAAAAGGGCAGCTGTCATGAGGAGGGAGACTCCCTTTTCACAGAGTGCCCCATGGTAAAGACAAGGGTTAGTGGGCACAAGTTGCTACTGGGGACATTCAGACTGGATGCCACAAAAAAAATATGTCACCATTCAGACTATTAAACATTGTTCAAACTATTAACCATGGATTTAAACTCCCAAGGAAGGCGGTGGGTTCCCCTACATCAGGCGGTTGCAGGGCCCAGCTTGACAGGGTGCTGGGGCATCTCATTTAAACTGTATTCTTACCCTGAAAGGTTGGACTAGAGGATTCTTGAGGTCCCTTCCAGCCTGGGTTCTATTAATCCATGAATTCTGAGATGTGTGGTGGTACAGATCAAGCTTCTGAAGTTAGATAAGTCACCCCTTTTCTATTGTTCCAAGTCAAGATTCCTCTCTCATGCATCTCTTTCCAGACACTCTTACACATCTTTATGTGGCATTTTTTGCTAAGAAAGCACAAAAAGTTTGCTTTTAACTCATGGTAATGTAGAAAAAGGTCAGCTGAAACATTTATAATCATGCTGATTACAGTTTTTTTTTCCTCTTTATTCATCCTTAGTAATTAATCTCAACAATAGCTCTCATTCTGGTTTATTTTACAACTGCAGCTTGTCTGGTCTCTCCTCCCCATCTTTCCTGTCAAGTAACCACATTCCTCTGCATGCTGTGGAGAAGGGACAAATATTCTAAACACACCTTCTTTCTTTTTTTTTTTCCCCCTTTCCACCTCAGTTTTACAGTGCCAAGATGTGCAAAGTTTGCATGGAATGATACCTTCTTTTGGAAGTGAAAGAGGAAAAGTGATGCCAATTTAGGTTATAATTAAGGCTGCAGCATTTAACTTTGTTAAAAGATAAAACACCCAAACAACAAACCCCACTGTTATGTAACTATATAAGTTGTTTATGTAAGAGTAAATATTTACAGGTCACTTTCTTCTTCCCTTGACCCAAAGGAAGAGCCTTATTTAGGTTTATTAGACAGTTACCAGTAATTGATTTTAACTTTGCAGACATTTATGGATAACTTTCTCGAATCCAGCAAACACTGAGTCTAAAAAGCCAAGAGAATGTTTATTAGAAGTGATGAGGAAGACAATAGGGAGATGGGCAGCCCAGCACAGCTCTGTTGAAACTGGAAGGAAAGCAGGTTTGCACATAAAAATATCAACTCACTACATTCCCTTCTGCTTTAGAAAAGTCCACTCTGCTGGGGAGGATTAAACTGGCTGATTAAATTGGTACTAAAAGCTCAAATTCCAGAGCAGTTAAAATGTCAGCCTCAGAGGCTGAGCAAAGGGCCCTTGCTTTTTAGAGCCTAATTGGCAGCTCTGTTTTGCAGGGTGTTGCATAGTTGCTTTCAGCTGTGAAGTAGTCTGCTTTAAAGAAAACTTTGCATCACTGTTTCAATGGAAAGCAATTATTAGTAATGGGTTTCTTTCCTCCTTTTTCTGCTCCCCAGGTGTGAGCTAGCAGTCCTGCATTTGCTGGAATACTCTCACATTCATCTCTGCACTGCATCTCTTTTTCATCAGTCTTTTTCCTTTAAAAATATTATTTGTAAACACAGAAGTCTGATATGGAGTTAGCTTAGCAGTGCAGTCAGCCGTTGTGTCAAAAGATAATGAGGTCTTCTCCCCAATGCTTTTCCCAGTTTATTCTGGCTGATTCTGTGAAGCTTCAGCTCTTCCAAATCTGAAGTCTACTCTGAGTACAAAAGGTTAAATGTGAAATGGGTAGATAAGGTCAAGGATTGCACTAGTTTTCTACTCATGACCTAAACATAGTAACACTAGAATGCAGATCTCCAGACATGAGCAGATAGTGCATTGATCCACTGTGCTGTTCCTGCCCTCAGTAATTGCAGCTGATCCATGATTTCTTCCCACTGGGGTGAAAGTGAAGAAAAACCCTGAAGCTCATCCTGTGTGGTAGTGCTCTGCAGGGCTCAGCTGTGCTGGAGTTTTATGTTTCAGGCTGGCTTTTACTGCAGACACTTCCCATAGCTTCTGGGAAGTTGTTCAAACTAACAGTAATTCAACACTGGGCATTGCTGAGATCCTGAGCCACAGCTCTCGCACTTGAGAATTGATAACAGGTCTGCAGCTCCCACATTTGGAGCTCTGGGTTTGGTCTGGATGGCAAAGCTTGCCTAAGGCTCCTTGCATCTCTCTTTCTACTTGAAGAAAGAGATGGCAGAGCAGTAAGATTTCTGATCCCTGCAGAAAGAGGAGTAGTAGTAAACACTGTAACATGTTGTCTTGGGGAGCTCAGCTGGAAAATGGCTTCTCTTGATATGCTTGAAAGAGCTGCTGGGATTTGCTGTGATCCCTTTGGCTGTGTAGAAGGGGTGGGTTCTGTGGAGGCAAGGATCATTACAGAAAATAACTCCTCCAAGAGAGGAGGTGTAATGATAGCTACTCCTGTGCCATTCTTCCAGCTCAGTGTTTTTCCTCCAGAAGAATTTAGTTTGGTTTCTTTCTTTTCCTTTCTTTCTTTAAGTCATACATAACTTTTTTCAATTTAAGTGCCTTGAAAAACTCTTCAGAGGAAAAAGCAGCTTCTTAAAGAATTAACCAGTAGCTTTACAATGTCACATAAACTATAATCCCTAAAAATAACAGTGACTGAAACCTCAAGTGTCTGTGGAAGTGCTGAGGACTAGTGAGGATGTTGATTTTATTCATTTCAGTCCTCCATTCTCATTTCTTCATGCCAGGTGCCCTCATTCATACTTAGAAACCCTAAAATGACACTGGGCTTCTGAGTTCCTCTCTACAATTTGTGCTTTTGGCTCTGGGATTTTGTATTGGGGGGGAAAAAAAAAACAAAACAGAAAACCAAACCAACCAAGCAAAAACCAAACCAAAAGCAATAACCCCAGCCAGTTAGGTGTGATGTAGCCTAGCAATCAGTTGAGCACTGACTTGGCATCTCTAGGTAACCTCATGGAATAGGAAGTCCCTTCCTCTGTCTTCCTCCACTATTGCACACTTATACTTTGAGCAAAATTTCTGAATACACAGTGAAACAGAGGACTTCTCAGGAAGTCCTTGTTGGGGAAAGGCAAGGCAGGGTAGCTTCTGAAATGCAAGGCTTGAGGTGCTGCAGCATGTCCAGAGCTGGGCAACAAAGCTGGGGAAGGCACTAGAGAACAGTCTTGATGAGGAGCAACTGAGGGAACTGGGATTGTTTAGTTCTGAAGAGGAGGCTGAGGGGAGACCCTCTTGTTTTCTTCATCTGCTGTAAAGTTGTGAGGTGAGGGTCAGTCTCTTCCTGGTATCAGGCACTAGAATGGTTGGAAATGGCCAGGGGAGGTTTAGGTTGGAGATCAGGCAAAAATTCTTTACTGAAAGTGGTCAAGCATTGGAACAGGTTGCCCAGGGAGGTGGTGGAGACCCCATCCCTGGAGGTGTTCAAGAACCATGGACATGTGGCACTTCAGGACCTGCTTTAATGGCCATGATGCTCTTTGGTTGGTGGTTGGACTCGATGATCTTAGAGGCCTTTTCCAACCAAAATGACTCTATAAGAAGAGTTGTGTCACTTTGCAGCTGTCTTGTAGGAACCTGAAAGGGCTAAGGGAGCTCTCAACATCCCAGTTTCCTTTCTTTTTTTTAACCTTCTTACCTTTTTTGTTGCCCTAAACACTTGAAAGCAGCAACGTTATATTGAATATGGTGGGGGAAATCTCCACAGCTTAGATGGGAATGCCTGTAAGAAAGTGAAAAGCTCCTAATTCTAATAAATCTCTATGAAAATAGATTTATTAGAATATTCTATTCCATTCTATTCTAACAAATCTATTTTCTTTGCCCAGTTGGTTGGGATGTTAGAATTCAGCACTTGGGTTCAGTTCCTGTCTGTGTATTGGTTTTGTGGGTTAAAAAGCTCTGAAATCACAAAGAAAAACACACCCAACAAACAATCAAACCCATAAAACCAACACACACACACACACACACACAAAACCTCAACAAATCAAACCCTGAAATAGTGAAAATAACCTGAAATAATGAAAATAGTAACCAGAAATGATAAAAGTTGCCTCTTTATTGCTGTTACATGGTGATGTTCTTGCTCTAATGGTACTGCCATGATCCTGGAGTATTTTTTGGTTTGCATTTGTTTTCTGGGTTATAATTTCCCTTTATCTGACCTTTAATCATAGCTGAACTGTTTCATGGGCTGGCTTGAGCTGTTACTTCTTTGTCCCTTGTAGTTATTGAAGTATTTAATGATTGCTAATGTTTGTGAACTCCCTGACTTCTCCAGTGGGCTCAGCAGGCAGCAGCTTTCCTCTGTACTTCAGTTTGCATTTGGGGTGTGTGAGTACTGCAGGATTCCCCTAACTGTTGCCCTTCAGTCTTGGAGTTTTTCAGTGTTGTTTGCTGGTGTTTTGTTTCTCCTTTTGGTTAAACCTCTTGTACTGTACTGCTGAAGACAAATGTTGGTCTTGTTTTCAGCCCTATGTGACTCTTGCTCTGTCTACAGGGAACTACATTTAAATAACAACCTGTTACGAGTTTTACCTTTTGAGCTGGGAAAACTGTTCCAGTTACAGACTTTGGGTCTGAAAGGTATTGCTGCTTTTTCTTGGTATCCATCATGCTTTGTGTAATGATATCCCTTCTGAGATGTAGTGCTAGTGGCTGGCTAGTTCATAAAACACCTTACTGAACGGCAAGCCCAAATGTTGCTGCTTAGACCACGTTTGTCAGTATTGTTATTTAGGGACTATTTACAAAAGAATGAGCTGGGTGAAGCACTCCCAAGCAGAAAGAGATTGGCTTTCCTTTCTGCAGAGTGAGTGGAAGCTTCCTGCAGCTTGTCTAGGGGGTTGAATTCAGTGCTGCTTTAACTCAGCAGCAGTCTGCAGTTCAGGTATTTTTTCATTCCCATTAAACTGTATGGATTCCAGCTATGACATTTCTGAGCTTGGGGGAATCTGTATGCCAAAATGAGTGATACAGTTACCTCTAAACACTGTCAAGTCTCAAAAGTCTCTTTTTCTCCCCCTTAAAAATGGAGAATTGCAAAGTGCATTGTCTAGGGAATATTTTACAGCCTGCTTTTGTGTTTGGCAGATGGTAAACTCTGCTCAACTGTAACTGGCAAATCAACTGGTGCTGGGCATTTCACTCCCATCCAGCAGAGTGACCAGAGGTAGCTCCTGTGTTTGGTCTCTTCAGCTGTGCCTGTGTGTTGTACAACACCAGTTCTTCACTGTTAAACCCCACAACTGCCCCAGTCAGTCAGAAGAGAGAATAGGGTTAACATCACTAGAGTTGTTCACAAATCTAGTGTTTTGTGGCACTGAAGACCTGAGATCTGAGACTTGTAAGCAGTTCACAGTAGATGCAGCATCTCTTCTCAGAGATGCCAGCTTTTAACACTGATCTGTTAAGCTCCTGTGTGTTTTATTCAATAGCTCTGTAAATCTGTTTGCAGGAAATCCACTCACACAGGATATTCTGAACCTTTATCAGGAACCAGATGGGACACGAAGGCTACTGAACTATTTGCTTGATAATTTGGCAGGTACTGCAAAAAGAAGTAAGTGATCATTCTTCAAACATTTATTTCTGCTGTGCAAAATGAATGTGATGATCACTTGTCTCTCTCCTTTTACAATATTCCCATAGTTTCAACAGAGCAACCACCTCCAAGATCCTGGATTATGTTGCAAGAACCAGACCGAACAAGACCAACAGGTACTGTAAGGCTTTATTGAAGGCTTTTCCCTCTTTGGTTTTGGCTTATAGTGGTTTTGCCTTTCATAAAATCTGTTGATCTTTCCTATCTACTGGAAGACAAGGCTTCAATTAACCAATCATCTGTGCAGCGCTGACCAGCCAGCTGAAGTAGTTCTATCTCCATTGAAACACCTGTTTCAGATTTAATCATCTTTTACTCAATTTAAGAAGGACATTGAGACACTTGAATGTGTCCAGAGAAGGGCAACAAGGCTGGGGAGAAGTCTTGAGCACAAGCCTTATAAGGAGAGGCTGGGGTTGTTTAGCCTGGAGAAGAGGAGGCTCAGGGGAGACCTTCTTGCTGTCTACAACTACCTGAAGGGAGGTTGTAGCCAGGTGGGGGTTGGTCTCTTCTCTCAGGCAACCAGCACCAGAATGAGAGGATACAGTCTCAAACTGCACCAGGGGAAGTTTAGGCTTGAGGTGAGGAGAAAGTTCTTGCCTTTACACCTGAGTTGTAAACTTTTTGAGGTGAAACATCTGAGGTTTTCTTTTTCCTATACTTTTGGCTTGTGCAAAGGGATCCTTACCCTGCCTATGGATCTGTCACAGTTTGTGGTGGTAATAATTAAGGTAGACATTAAATAACCTACTTGAAGAATTTGCAGCCCTTTGTGTAGCTGGGAAATGGAAGTGTTCAAATGCACTTAACCTTGTTACAGGCTTTTCATAGTACAGCATCACTTAATCACTTACATGAAGTCCATTTGTCTGCCTTTTACTGCATTAACCATATGAAGGGAAGGTTTGATGTGTGTTTGTCTAACTAGGTGCTAGCAGACAGCTGCCATGAGTCCAAGCTTGTCATTTACTTCCTAGGTGGATTAACAGATCAGTTTTTGTAGTGCAGCTGTACCTGCTGTGTTTTGGGTGAAGCAAATGAAGCATGAGTTGATAAGTTTGCAAAAGACAGAAGTGAAGAAAATGATTCATAGATTCAGAGGAAGGTTTGGGTTGGAAGGGACCTTAAAGATCATCTAGTTCCACCCCCCAATCAATGGGAGAAGACACCTTCCACTAGCCCAGGTTGCTCAAAGCCTCATCCAACCTGGCCATGAACACCTCCAGGCAGGGGGCACCACAGCATCCCTGGGCAACCTGTGCCGGTGCTTCACCGCCTTCACTGTCAAGAATTTCTTTGTGCAGTCTGATCTACCCTCCTCAAGCTGAAAGCCATTCCCTCTCATCCTATCACTACATGCCCTTGCAGAAAGGCCCTTCCTGGCTTTCTGGGAGGCCCCTTTCAGGTACTGGAAGGCTGCTCTAAGGTCTGCCCAGAGCATTCTCTTCTCCGGGCTGAACAGCCCCAACTCTCCCAGCCTGTCTCCACAGGCGACATGCTCTGGTCCTCTGCTCTTCTTCATGGCCCTCCTCTGGACCTGCTCCAGCATTTTGATCTCCCTCTTATGCTGGGTGCACCAGAACTAGATGCAGTACTCTAGGTGGAGTCTCACAGGAGCAGAGAGGCAGAATCACCTGCCTCATCCTCCCAGTCACACTCCTTTTGCTACAGCCCGGGACACTGTTGGCTTTCTGGGCTGCAAGCACAAACTGCCAGCTCATGTTGAGTTTATCATCAACTGAATAATTGTGTGTGTGTGTGTGTGTGTGTAATTGTTGTTGTTGTTAAACCTGTCAGTTTGTAAGTAAAATCCCTGTTCTGCAGCCTTGTTCTCTGTCATGTGTTACAACGTGCTCTGCGACAAATACGCCACCCGGCAGCTCTACGGCTACTGTCCATCCTGGGCACTGAACTGGGAATACAGGAAAAAAGCCATTATGCAGGAAATCCTGAGCTGCAATGCTGACATCATAAGCCTTCAGGTATCAGCTAAGCTGTTCCTTCTCTATTCCCATGTGCACATGGGTCTCGTAAATGTATTTACAGCCAAGGGGGCTGTTTTCGAACCCCCCTGAAAACAAAAGCAAAAAGAAGTGGTGTTGAGGGCATCCTTTGCTGCTTGACATCAAAAGAATGCTTTGCAGCCCACACAGTTGGAATGTGAACCAGTAGCTGCTGATCAAAGGCATGTACATGGGGGTGTCTTCGTGCCTGTTTGTGTCTGTGGGGCTGCAGCTGACACATTCTCAAGTACAAGGCTTGAGCTAATCGGAACTCTGGGGGATTACAGAAGTTCTCTTAGGTTTCTTACAATGGGAATATTGCTCTCAGGTTTGCATTCTCTGATTTACTTAATTCTTACCATTTCTCCTCACCTTCCTTCCCTCCCCCCCCCCCCAGTCTAATGTGAAAGTGATTTACACTTCTGAAGAGTCTAAATAATCTCAGTCTCACGGAGGTTGCTAACACCACATTCATGCTGTGCTGTCTTGTAACTTCGTAGGAGGTGGAAACGGAGCAGTACTACAGTTTCTTCCTGGTAGAACTGAAAGAACGTGGCTACAATGGATTCTTCAGTCCAAAATCTAGAGCTAGGACAATGTCAGAACAGGAAAGAAAACATGTTGATGGTTGTGCAATATTTTTCAAAACAGAAAAGTAAGTGCTGGGTGTTGCAAAGCCTTCTCCTGTGCCTTGGTCTCGCATAAGTCCTCAGGTCAAGCTGTAGCTCAAACAGTTTGGCATCAGTTGCCCTTTTTGTAGCCATTCAGTGTTCCTACTGGGGCATTCCTGTTGTGAGAAAGAGTAGTCTTTGAGAGAAACTCTTCTCTGTGTAACTGGCAATAGGAAATTTTACCCTGAAGTGGGAATTTCATTCTGGTAGAGCAATGCAGGTTAGGAGTTGGCTCAGGTATACTTCAGTTGTTGAGGGTATGTGCACCAGTCATTAGGTGTAAACAATGAAAAATGAATCAAATGTCTTCTTTCCTTGCCCTTTGGTTTTTTGAGTGAAGGAATTGATAATCCCGAAAACTGCTGAAAGAAGACCTCAGAGGTTATTGACTTTTTAATGCCTTAGCCTTCTGATAAAGCAAAAGATGAGCTACGGCACTTAGGATCGTGTGATCCTGTACAACTGTTGGGCTGTGAGGGTCATAAATCCCCACCCTGTGTCCACAAGCAAAGGTAGATTCCAGGTTTGATACCATGTGGATTGAAAAATTTAGTCCCTGTCTGTTAAGCCTGCATCTTGGAACTCAGATCTGCTGCAGAGTTAGAAACAAGCACTTCTGTTCTGAAGCTTCTCAGTCTTTCCTTTTTTTCTCCATCTAAAAAGAAAATCTTTTGAGTTGACACTAAGGTAGCACAAAACACCTGAAAATTGCTAGGAAAACTGTATCTTTTCAGTTAATCTTGGGCCTTTCTGAGATGATGTGATTGGCTGAGGTTTTTCACACCATAACTGTGTTTGAGCTTTAATCAAAAGGAGGATTATGTGTACCACCTCCCCTTGTATCTGCTGCTTGGAAAAAAAAACCCAAACAAGTGATGTTTCTCTTCCAGATTTACTTTGGTTCAGAAGCATACTGTTGAGTTCAATCAACTAGCTATGGCCAACTCAGAAGGTTCAGAAGCTATGCTGAACAGAGTGATGACAAAGGATAACATTGGAGTGGCTGTGTTGTTAGAGCTGCGAAAGGAGCTGATCGAAATGTCATGTGAGTCCTGCTTAGTTTACTTCTTTCATAGGTTGTATTTTGCAAGTGGAAAACAACCTCCACTTTTGTTACAGTAAACCAGAGGAAGGAGGTTCTGTAGATGGCTGTAACACTGCACATTGTGTGCTCAGGTAAATGTATCCCCAAAGAGGATTTGGGGAAAGTCATGTTGCTGAAATTAGGAAAGTTTTTGTCTCTAATTTTCCCCCCACCCCCACTTAGACCTTTTAGCTTAAAAACTACAAAGACTTTAATGTCTGAGTTCTTTGCTTGAAGTTCACAGCTCACAGGAAGTCAGGGGTTGGAAGGGACACAAAGAGATCAAGTCCAACCCCCCTGCCAGAGCAGGACCATACAATCTAGCTCAGGTCACAGAGGAACATCCAGACTGGCCTTGAAAGTCTCCAGAGAGGGAGACTCCACAACCTCTCTGGGGAGCCTGTTCCAGTGCTCTGTGACCCTCACAGTAAAGAAGTTTCCCCTTGTGTTGAGGTGGAACCTCCTGTGCTGCAGCTTACATCCATTGCTCCTTGTCCTATCCCAGGGAGCAAGTGAGCAGAGCCTGTCCCCTCCCTCCTGACCTCCAGCCTTCAGATACTGATAAACATTTATTAAATCCCCTCTAAGTCTTCTCTTCTCCAGACTGAACAGCCCCAAGTTACATACAGATACCAAAGAATCAGTTGGTGTTAGCTGAGTGTTTCTGGGTCATGTATCTGCCTTCTTTTTTTCAGCTGGTTACATTCTTCACTGTCATGCTTATACAACCTGTTTGTTCTGCCCTGTCATCCTTAATTTAGGAAATGTGAATTGGCTCTCTAAGCATCACAGCTGGTTCCTTCTCAACCTGGGTTCTGTTATCCAAATGATACTTTATTAATTCAGATTCTAACAAACAAGCCTTTTAAGAAGCACCTCTAGCAAGAGAGGTGACTTACAACGTGGGTAGGTTAAAATGCAGAGCCCACTGCCTAGCAAGGCCTGAGCAGTGCCTGCTTCCTATCACAGCCTGGGGAAAACTGTTGGTGACTCTTTATGACAAGGCTGTTGGTCTGCAGTTAGGATTACCTCTTACTTAAGTTCATTCAGAGTATTCTTAGGTGCAGAAGTGCTCCCTCTAGCAAGATAACCTGTCTGTGAATGGTCTTGAATGTGCAACACAAATATTTCTAATAATTTATATCAATTAAAACATGTGGTGGATGTAAGAGGTGGTGTAGGGCCCTCTACAATTGTATTAACCCTCTTCAAGTACACACTGGGATTGCATTTGAAGCTTTTTTCCTCCCTTCATATACCTCCTTTAAAATCCCCCAGGGTTGCTTGCTGCTGCTGACCATGTCATGTAAATAATGAATTTTAAATTTTAGCTGGAAAGCCACATCTTGGGATGGAAAAGCAGCTAGTCCTTGTAGCTAATGCACATATGCATTGGGACCCAGACTATTCTGATGTGAAGCTGGTTCAGACTATGATGTTCCTGTCCGAGGTAAAGAACATCATTGATAAAGCTTCTCGTAGTCTCAAACCTGGTGTGTCAGGAGAACTTGGAACCATTCCACTTGTGCTGTGTGCAGATCTCAATTCTCTACCAGACTCTGGTAAGTGTTCTGTTTCCTACATATTTTGCTGCTTTTTTTCTTTCTTTTTCATTTTTTTTAGACTGCTTCAAGGGTGTAAATTTTCAGGTCCCACTTTCCTAACTTGCTGTTTGATAGCATAAGCTCTAAAGGTACAGGACAAATAGAAGAGAGCAAAGGTAGAACTGTTTCTTTTGTGAGTGACCTTATTGCTTATGCAGTAGTGTGACTGTGTCTGGTCTTTCAGAAGCATTTTCATTGTTATCTTACAATACAGAAGTGGAAAGGAAGAAAATACCTTCCAAAAATAACTGGAAATGTAGGAGGTGTCCCTGCCTCTGGCAGGGGAGGTTGGAACTGCCTGAATTTTAAGGATCCTTCCAACCCAAACCATTCTCTGATGATTTGATGATTCTATGGTGATTGGCTTTTCTAAATTTGAAGGGTGAGAAGGCAGGCTCCTCTCTGTGAAGCTGCCACCATGCAGTTACTTTCTACAGCTCCTAATGTTTTAGAACTTGGTAAATTCAATACATCTCCTACCAGAGAGGGATTCTGCAGAGCTTTTGACTAACACACAAAACTTTTTTTGACTTGGTGGCTCCTTTATAAAGTGGAGAAAAAGAACAGATTGAGGGATAACTCTCTGGCTTTCTCAGGTACCTGCCTGAAGAGCAGAACTCAAAAGCCATCCTTCCTTATTGCCAGTTGTTCAGTAGAATAATCTCCATTCCTGCTTCCCCTTCCTTCTGGCCTCTGCTTGGCAACTCCTGACATGTCAGGCTTGGTAGGAGCAGTTCTGCTCAGCAGCATGTCCCAGGAGAGCAGGCATCACCAGTGGCTACTACAGTAACCAGTTCACGTGTCTGATTGTGTCTTCAGAGCAGCTAACTGCTGCTTTTACCTTCCTACATGGCTATGCTGTAGTTGAGGCACGATAATAAGTTGACCCAGGACACACAAATCTTGTCAATTGGGCTTGGCAGCATCTTTAGAGTTAACTTGAAGTAGTGTTACAAAAATTGGCTTCTTCCTTTGCAACACTTTAGCCGAGGAACTTGAAGAGCCAAGACTTGAGCCCAGAGACAAGGGAGAGGAGGGGGCTGACTACTACCCAGCTTCTGTAGAATTTTACATCCACTTTTTTAATCTTTGCCCCCACATCTGTTCTTCAGTAACCATCCTGGGCTTTCCAATCAAAGCCTATCTAGCCCTTCATTCTAGGTGGCATTTGTTCTTACATTGTCCTGCAGTATTTTACTGTTGACTGTATTGGATGTGTGTTAAGATCTTGCTTGTCTACAGCATAAAGTTGCTTGTCTCCAAGTACCTCCACACTCTCAACTTGCTGAATGCTTCTTAATGCCTCCTTGTGTGTCTCTGTCTCTCCTAACAGGTGTTGTTGAGTACTTGAGCACTGGTGGGGTGGAAACAAACCACAAAGATTTTAAGGAACTGAGATACAATGAAAGTCTTACAAACTTCAGCTGTAATGGGAAAAATGGAACAACAAATGGAAGAATTACACATGGTTTCAAGTTGAAGAGTGCCTATGAGAATGGTCTAATGCCTTACACCAATTACACATTTGACTTCAAGGTGAGGACTTGGCTGATGCTTTGGGAAAGGTTTCCATTTTGGAGCTTAGCCATTGGGATTTGCTGTACAAAATTGTTGAGTAAAGAAGGTCATTTGTTTGGGTAGCTAACAGTAAAGCCTCCAAGTTCATATTTAAAACATAGCATATGAGAGTGCCCAGCATTTCAGTCTCCTAGAAACCCAAGTTTTCCTTTTTTCTTGTGAGTAGCTGGCAATAGATTTGCAAGAGTTGGGGTGCTGTTAACCTTCCCTGTAAATAGGAAGGGTTTGTATTTTAATACTCCAAGCTAAATGAAATAGCACAACAGGGGCACTTAAGCTGTCAACTGCAAGGAAATAATCCATGTTGCTGCTAGAAAATTGTGCTCTGTTGCCCAGGGGAAACAAAGATGCCTCTTTTCCCTCTTCAAAACCGGATCAGTGGGATTTGAAGCTGTGTAGAGGGCTGCAGATTGCAGCCCACAAAAGCCTAGCAGAGGTGATACAAGGTAGACTGGTTATTTTCCTGATCTGTGTTCAACAGCCCATGGAATACAGGAAGCAGTCTCCTAAGGTGGTGGTGTGCTCTAGAGAAGGAGGACTGGGAGCATTTGGGGAGACCTTCTTTCTTTCTGCAGTTACCTGAAAGGAGGTTGTAGCCAGCTGGGGGTTGGTCTCTTCTCCCAGGCAACCAGCAGCAGAACAAGAGGACACAGTCTCGAGCTGTGCAGGGGGAAGTTTAGGCTGGAGGTGAGGAGAAAGTTCTTCCCAGAAAGAGCAATTGGCCATTGGGATGTGCTGCCCAGGGAGGTGGTGGAGTCCCCATCCCTGGAGGTGTTCAAAAAAGGCTTGGATGTGGCACTTGAAGCCATGGTTTAGTTGTCAGTGGGTGCTAGGTATTAGGTTGGACTTGATGATCTCTGAGGTCTTTTCCAACCTGGCTGATTCTATGATACTGTTTCACTGACTCGTGATACAGAGCTCCCCTTTGGTGTGAAAGAGTCCCTTGAGTCAAGAATATTTACTAATAATCCATTTTGTTTCTTCTCTTGTTTTTTCTTTTCTTAGGGTATTATTGACTACATCTTCTACTCTAAACCTCAGCTAAACATACTTGGCATTCTTGGACCTTTGGATCATCATTGGTTAATAGAGAACAATATAAGTGGTTGTCCACATCCACTCATCCCTTCTGACCACTTCTCACTTTTTGCACAACTGGAGCTTTTGCTGCCTTTCCTGCCTCCTGTAAATGGAATCCATCTCCCTGGCAGGAGGTAGTCAAGTACATTTTTAGAGGGCAACCTCGGTTTAACTTGTACAATTGTAAAATCTGAATATAGAGGAGTGAGGTATGGCCAACAGGGATTATTATTTTGTTGTTTTGTTTGTTTTGGTTTTTCTTAATAATCTTAATCTTAAATCTAATTATTTGCTAAAGACATAGTAAAAGCCAGGTGCTATCAACAGACACAATTCTGAGCCCAACATCCTTTGTATAGCGATCGGTGCGTTCGGCGCCTTCAGTACCTTACAGTTCAACCTTCCTCTTTCCTTCTTTTCTCCAACCTGACATAATGTTTGTTTTTTCCATGCCTTGAAATATAGGGAGTTGTTATACAGGATATTCTCTTTGCACAGTGATCTGTAGCACTACTTTGTTGGGTTTGTTTGGTTGTTGTTTTGAGGCCAGTAGGAACATCCACAGAACGTTCTCCTTTCCCGTACTTCACTCCCTCCTTTTTCAGACTTCTTTGTATAAAAAAAAAAAAAGAGATTAAAACAAACAAAAAAAAAAAGGGAAAAAAAAAAAAGGAAAAAAAAAAGAAAAAAAAAAAAAAAAGAGGAAGAAAATATAGAATTTGAATTTAGCCTTTATTGATTGTATATGAACAACAGGAAAAACCAAGCAACCAACCAACCAAACCCTGATTTATGAGATTTTGTACTTTAAAGGAAGAAAAAAAAAAGGAAAAAAAAAAAATAATCATCATCATCAGATTTGGAAACTGATTGTATTGTAAACTTTAAGGCTAAATTTTTTATCTGTTTTCATGTGTTCTAAAAAGGCCAGCTTGGAAAAGAGGTTGTCACAGGCTTTCTCTGCTAATGATTTGCACTGTTAGGGTTTCGTTAGCCCTTTTGTACTACTTGGTTGCGTCCGACGGAGGACGTGGCTTTTAAAATCCAAACCTATCCAACCTTAATCTCATCCAGAGGTAACTCAATGCATTCTGTCTAGGTCTTGAGTTTTTCTTTTTTGAATCCAATGAGAGCAAAGCGTGGAGTTCTGGCAGAGCAGATAAGCTAAGCAGTAGAAGTAGGCCTGTATGAACTGCAAATGATTGCTGGTGCGTACGCACCTCAAATGTGTTTTCCCCATCTCCCAGCTTCCGAATTGAGATTTAAGGATAGTTGTGTACAGCTTCTCCATTTCTGTTTGAAGTACTTGTTCTCTCTCCACTGTGCCTGCTTAAATTTGTTCTCAACTAGCACTGCCTGTGCATGCAGAGAGATCCTGTGCATCCTCTTTTCTGTTTTTTTAACTGATGTTAACACTTGTGACAATTTTATGAAGATACTTTTGTATAAGCTGTGGCATCTTTCTTTTTTTTTTTCTTTTCTTTCTTTTTTTTCCTTTCTCTCTCTCTCTCTCTCCTTTGTGACTATTGACTATATCACACCTTTGGAACACGTTCAGGTTATGGGTACACACAGTTTCTAGCTTCCAATTCCCCCACGCACTGCTTCTTCTCAGCGTCGTCGCGCAGCGCCGTTTACTTCCCCCCACTGAGAGTTGCTATCATGTGAATTCTCTTGAACTGGTTTTTGTTCCTCCAGTTTCAGAAAGTATAATTCCTTGAAGGAAAAAAAACAAAAAAAAACAACAAACAAACAAACAAAAGGAAAACAAGCAAACCCAACCCAATCCTGCATTGTTCTATCAAGGAAGCAGTGTAAAATTAATGTGTTTTCGATACAGGTCCCAAAGACAATTCTTCAGATCTTTTAAGTGTCAAGCGAGACTCAAGTTGTTCAGAGTGTACCCTCGGTGCCATTTTGTGTCATGAAGCCAAGAGATACATGTGACAGCTTACCAATTTAACTTGTCTGTCTGTTATCCTTTTAAGAAGGGAGACTTTATCATCTCCTTCAACTAATACAGCTTTGAATAATCAATGTTAAAAAAAAAAAAAAGGAAAGGAAAAAACAAAAAGCTTAAAAAGCTTAAAAAGCCAATGAGAAAGGAGAGAGCTTGGTCTTAAAACAGCTTTTGTTTCAGCTGCGGGCAGGGAAGCAAAAGGACACTGAGCATTGAGCTGGAAATTTCTAACTATTGTGGATGTTTTTATACATGAAGAGAATGGATTTGGTAAATAATGCTTCAAAAGTTGTTGTTTTTTTGTATTGAGGTTAGCAGTCAGCACCCAGGAGCGTGCTCAAAAACTCTCCTGGTTTTTAGGCTGAAAGGAGAAGGGACAGAAGGAAAATTGTACATTTACAAACAATTCCACTAGGAGAAAAGGTTGATCTCGAATCCTTGTCTGGGACCTGATCTCTTTGGGGGGGGGGAGGGGGGAGTTGTTTTGGTTTGGTTTTAGTTGTGAAAACACCAAACATGTCCAGTTTATAATCAGTACCTTGAAATGCTGGTAGTATTGCTGTAGTAGACTTTAATGAGTAGTGTTAATTTTTTTCTGTTTGGGCTTTTGGTTTGGTTTGGTTTTAGTTGTTTTTTTTTTCTTTCTCCTGGGCTTATTTCTTTTTTGTAAAGTGTGAATAAAAGGTGTTTTACTCATGTTTCCTTAATGATGTCTTGGTAATGTGCATCATGACAATTTCCAGTGCTGATGAGCCACTTCAGCTTGTCAAACTGAGCAAAGTATTTTCTTGTCTTTTTTTTTCTTTTCCCTTTTCATTGTTTTTTGGGTTTTTTTTGTTTAATTTTCTGATGATCTGGATTGTGTAATGAGTCCAGAAAGCTTTACAGAAGGGGAAGGGAAGCACTTACTCATTTTGTATTTCTTAGAGGGGGATCATTTACTGTAATAGATGCTGGAGCTTGAGTGCACTTGTTAGATTCGAAAGGTTTGAGCTTTACCCAATATGTGTTCTCCTGTATTGCTTCAGTCTTTAAAGCAAACACAAAAACCCTATTGGCATTTGTGACAGCACGTTAAAATGCAGCCCCTTTGTGCTTCTGGAGACACAACTGTCCCTGCTTAGTCACCTTACAGTCTAAGGGTCCATCTGAAATAGCTCTTTCCTCCAGCTGTTCTTCTAGTCCATCATATCCCTATTGAAAACCCACTGAACACATTGAAGACACTCCTTTGACTTCACTGGGTTTTAACTGGACTGCAGCAATGACTTTGGGGGCTGAAGGATGGAGAAATACTCTGACTCTAGGGAAGGCCCAGAGGGCACCAAAACAGAGCTGAGATACACATCAGTCACGCCACCTTCCCAAGAAAAACCTATTCCTGTGTCAAAACAGATCTAACTCTCAAGTCTCAATTTCCAGCTATAACATAGAATAAGGCAATAAACTGTGTCTTCACACCCCCCAAACGTTTGCTTCATAGTTTTTAACATTAAAAAAATAAAATGGTTATTTGCAATATTTGTATTGGAGGTGGGTTTGGGTGCTTGCCATAATGTACCTTCAGTGTTCTTGTTGTAAAAGCACACCTAGCAAAAGTCACAGCCCACGCCTTGGGCTTGAGAGGGTTTATTTAGGCTTAGACCAGGCTTTCTTTCCCCCCACCCCCCCAGGCTTTTTTTATTCTCCCCATTTCAAGTACAGTCAGCCATATCTTGTCCTACTTTTAACTTACCTGTAGCAAGAATTTTGGGTGTCAAAGTGTGAACTGAAGTATACCTTTTAACTGAAAGGATTGATTAGAGTTACACGACTAATAACCACAGGTTACTGCTTTTAACACCACACGAGTAGGGAGGGGAAGGAGCATATAAGCTGGGCTGTGGTGTCATTGTTTTGTCCTTTTGGCAGCTTTTTTTTTTCTCTTAAAAAAAGGTTAAATTTGGCTGGGGTTTGACCAAACTGACTTTTAAGAGGGTTGCATGGATGCATCTTTGTAACTTCACCCAAGCTCTCGAGTGGTTTTTGTTTCTTTCAGGGCAGCCCTTTGAAAACAGCTTCAGGTTTTGGTTGTGTTTTGTTTTTCAACCTGTATGAAAGGCAAAATAATTACACCACCCCTTGGGGAGGAGGCTAAAAATAAACCAAACCTAATCACACTGTAAGCATTTTAAACCATTCAGTTAACTGCTTAAGTAGCAAGCCTTTTTCATCCAGCCAGACACAGTATTTTTTAGTATGTTAACTGCTATGATTTTCTTCCTTTTTGGTTTTGTTTTCCCCTTTTTACTTTTTTTTGGTTGCATAAATTTGTAACACTTTAAGTGTCTTGGTATGTTTAAGTAGTGTCTAAAAGAAAAAAATAGAGTATCTTAGTCTTTATTCACAGTACTTCTGTATAATGTGTAATGCACTGGACTAACTCTTGTTTACCATTCATGTAACACAAAGAAAAACAAACCACAAAACAAAAACAAACCAGCACATTATCTGCACTAAGCTCAAAGAATGTTGCATTTGTCTATAGGCAGCTCTTCAATAAGATAAATGGGAAACTGAATATGGTCTGATGGTAAACAAGGGCTTTTACTGTTCTCTTCAGTGGAACTTTCTTCTTGGTCAAATTTTAACTAGTTAGTATTATATTTATATACAGGGTCTTCTTTTTTCTTTACCAATGTATTTTCCTACTCATAGCTGACCAATAAATCCAATATCTGTTTCAAACCTTCTTGAAGTCTAATTTGTCTTTGTAATTCCTTAAAGCCTTTCCTGAGAAGCTGCACAGCCAGCCACAGGGAATCAGATGTGTCAAGGGTAGAATGGAAGCACGTAAGCAACTCGATCATCCCCGAAGGACTCTCTGTGACTTTAGAGATCCACGGCCCAGTAAGCTGCTTGAATCAGCTGGGTTTGGATTGCAAAGTGAACCTGATTAGTAATGCCAGTAGAGTTTGGGGAAAACTCATGGCCAAACCTACCCAGACCTCGATCAATCTGGCCCCCATCTGACCTTCCCAAGTCAGTAAGGTCAGTTGTGCTGTGCAAGGTCCACAGCGCAAGGTTTTGTCTGCATCTGGACCTCATGCTCTTCCTCTTTCCACCCCAGAAAGCTCACAGCAGACTTGGGATCACAAGATCACAGGACCTCAGGGGTTGGAAGGGGTCTGGCAGCTGGGAGGGAGTAAAAGACTTCATTAATGTACCATGGAAGGGGAACAAAGTGAAGATTTCTCGCCTCTATTTTTGTTCCCCAGGAATAAGACTCAGCTACCTCTTGTCCTTAGTGTATTTCAATGTCTCGTTCCTTCTGGAGGGCTTTCTTCTGTCTCAGAGAGTGTGCATAGCAGTCCAGCCTCCTATGTTTTATATGATGTTCCCATGACTGGTGGCAGAAAGTCTGAAAGACCTGAGCACACGTGCTGTGTAAAGCACTGAAGCACACAAGACATCTCTTCAGGCCATAGTGCAGTATGCCAGCACTGCTTTGCTCTGACAGAAATGATCTCCTTCAGCGTTTCTATGAATGTCACAGTGCCCAGAGTGCTCAGGTTGTGTCTAGTTCTAAAATTCACTGTCTTCAAGCAACTGGAAGTCCCCAACAGAGCAATGAGGCCATTACAGACTTCAGCAATGGTTTCTCTTTGGTTTTGTCTGGAGGGTGAGGTTTTCATTCCCACCACCACATCTGAAGTCTTGCCACTAGATGGTGTGGGTAGCACAGGCTTCATCTGCAGCGCTCCAGTGAACGTTCTGAGAGGAGTATCTGGAAAGTGGGGCTTGGAATATTTGTGGAAATGCAGGCACAGGAGTGAACCTTTTCCAGTGGCAGCAGTTGGTTTGGTAAGATCCATGCCAGTTAAACATTGGCTTTGTAAATCTGGCTGTCATGATGGGAATGAAACTGACCTAGTTGGTCTTTAATGGTACAATCCTCAGCCTTTGCTTACTGCATTTAATCTACTTAATGGTATAACATGAGCAGGGCTGTTCCAAAGTTCCAGACTGGAGTTCTTGAGCTCTTAAGTAGCTACCCTGGCATTGGGAGATCTGTCTCTAGGGAAATTCTGTGCTAGAGTTAATGGACATCCTGGTGTCCTGTCCAGGGAGCCTGTATGGAAAGCAGCATCTCTGCCTCAAAGGCAAAGGGTTGAGCTGAACTTGCATTCTGTGCTTCTAAGCCAGGTGGGAGAAAACTTTTTCTTGGAGCATACTCTTGGAATATAATTGAATACAAACCCACTCTGGCCAGACCCCTGGTTTCTGGTCCTTCATACCCTGGGGCTCTTCAGTGATAGCACCAGAGTTGGGCTGTGTGCCTTACAGGGTGGGAATGTGCCACATTGGTGCATGTGACTCTGTGGCATCTCTTTTCTACTAATATGGGTAGAGCAAAGGAGCCTTGAAACATCTGGAGTTGAGCCCAAAGAGAGAGGAGGAGAAGAAAAGATGAGTAAAAAGGACAAACCTATGCATCAGGTGACCCTTTGGGAGAGGCTATACTTCATTACAGGTGAGTGTTCTGCTTGCTTTCCTGCTTTTCATCTTCTCATCCAGAGGCACGGATTGTTGGCTCTCCAAACATTTGATTGCTCTGTTTGCATGGGAGGCAGGAAAGCTAATTAAACCACGGGGCCTTTGATGCAAATGACTGTTTTCTTACCCCTAAATAAGCCTCACAGGTTATCAACTTTTAAAAGCTGGGGAGGTCTGTTCTGGTGAAATCTGCCTGGTGTGTCAGTGGACTACTCATTCCTTTCTTGGCAGGGCATCCCAGGTGTTTGCCTGGTGGGATGGTAGTTCAGGGTGGACACATTGTCCTTTCTATCCTGTATTGGACTGTAGGAAGAAGGTTTTGTCTTTGGGCACAGAACCCAAAGCTTCCTGTTGCCTGCCTGAGCTGCCCAGGTAGTTTTCTGTGGCCAGCATTAGCCTTGCAGAGACATTTCTCTCAGAATCCTTTTGCTGCAGACAGTGACATTGCATGCAGTGACCTGAGGAGCTGGGAGTGGGTGGCACTGCCCTTGCCATCACACACAACGTGTCAGTCAGGCCTTCTGGCCACTTGTGCCAGCAGCATTTGTACCCTGTCAGAAAGATGTGCAAAGGCTGCAGATTTTTTTTTGTCAGCACCTTTCTAATGAAAAAAAGAGAAAAATAGTGAAGAGATTGTATGGGCACCCCTGCTGCCAGCTGCCACCTCCATGGAGCAGCTGGTGCCTCTCTGCCTGCCTGGAAGAGTGAAGTCTTTTCTGCTGCTTTGCTTACTTTCAGCAAGACTTGATTTCTTCCCTCTTTGGTTGGAGAAGCCATCACTTCCATCAGTCCTCTAACACTTCCCTATGATACCACTAATGTTGGCTTTTGGCTTCAGCTCTTCCCCCTCCACGTTTTTCTGGCTGTTGGCTGTCATACAGGTAAATAATGAATTGGGTTAAATAGGCTTAGGAAAGGGTTTCAGGGTGGAGAGCAGACTGGCTCATCTGCAGCCAGTTTTTTGTGCAGCTCATTCTTGAGGCAGCAAAGGAGGGAAAACATCCATCTCCTATCTAGAAATTTGCAAGGGGAGGGTTTCACCACACGCTGCAGCATGGCCCAGTCGCCACTGTGGCTCCTGGGGGCTCCTTAGAGCAGAGGATGCTTTATTATTCCAAGAGAAGAGAAGACACTTTGCAATAAATCCTGCTATTTGCTTCTTGCTATAAAAGGATTGGGAAGGGAAGATGGGGAAGGAACTCGTTTTAAATCCAGCTGGTGCCAGCCTCAGCCCTTCAGGGAAGCACACCACTTAATTTCTCTTGTATTTCTTTGACCCAGTTAGCATTGCACAAACGTTCCTGATCACAGGACTGTCTAAGCCTCTCTTGAATCCTGCTAAATTTTATCTTGTTGACATCCAGCAGCAATTCATTCCAGGAGCTGACCCTTGCTGTGCAGCAAGGCGGCCTGGTGCTTCCTCTCTGAATCGTCTGCCTCTCGCGCTCCGCCTGTGTACCCTTGGCCAATCAAACAGGTTTAGAGCAGAGGCAGCTCTGTGCAGGTACACAGCAACCAGCCTCCAAGCCTGGGAGCAGCAAGTCATGCTGTGGTCCCTCCAGGGCTTGGGGTGCCCTGCACCCAGCCACAGTGGGTGGAGCAAAAGCTGCTCCTCTGCTGAGCAGCTCAAACGTCACAGTGCCTTGGCCTCACTGCATGTCACCATATAGTGTCTCACAGAAGTGGCACTGAAGATGGCTCAGGCTGTGCTGAGGCTGAAACAGGCCCAGGAACAGCAGCAGAGCCCCAACTGCAGCTTGCCCAGCTTCCATACCTGCTCTTCCTGGGCATGACCACAAACTTGCTTTGCCATCACTACTAAAGTGCTACAAACTGCGAAGAGTGCCAGCTGCTCAGACAGCCATCTGTCCTTAAACAGGGCTCCTGGTAGCACCTGGATGTTTCTAGCTGCAAAACTGGGCAGGAGCAAGACTCTGCTTGTATTTACTTGCCCTAAACACCAGAGATTTTTTTTGACTGGCAGTGATGGCTCTGCTGTGAGCGAGGACCACGCAGAGGTTCTTTGTGCAAATCTGCCTTCATCTGGAGCACCCAGCTAATCTCACTAATGAGGCCTGCTTGGCTCATAGGCTCAGCAGCTCAGGATGGCTGCTTTCCATGCATTTGTGCAGGATCTGATGGGGAATTGGCATCAGTACCCCATGAAGGCCACCTGTGAGCAAACATCATCATTGTCTCTGTGCAGCTGGTCAGTGCTGCTGTAGCATGAGCTGAGGAGAAACACAAAAAGCATCCTGACCCAAGTGGCTATTTCTTGAGTAGCTGCTTTGGAGCCTTTGGCCACTTGAGGTGTGGCATCTCCCTTTTCTGAAGCTCAGCCACAACCCAGGAGAGCTCCACCTGATTCTCCACTGAGTGAGCTGGCAAAACATAAAACCTGCAGCCCAGCACCCCTGGCATAAACCAGAAGCCATATTTCTCTCCTGCATACTTGTGACCAGGGGAAAAATATCAAAACATTCAGCTAAACTCTGCTGACTTGTAGCTGTCATAGTCCACCACCAGATGAGATGTGGCAGGCTCCCTGCTGGGCTTGTTCTGCTTTCACCCTGCGTGACCACCCTGCCTGGCAGAGCAGAGACTTGCTGATCACGGAGGGGAAAAGCCGCTGCAGGTTGTGTGAAGGGCAAGCAGATAAAATGTTGTGACTAGCACAGTTTGGGCTAAGCTCCCCAAAGGCTGATGGGCTTTCAGTTGGATTAATTTAAAAACAAAGGCAAGAAATGGTTGACAAAATGGCAATGCACACAAATGAATCAAGGAATAATTTGATTCCCCTCATCAGCTGCTATTAGAAATCTGTGCTTTAAATGCAGCAGCAAATGATGCCCTTTACAAAGCACTTACAGAGGCTCCCTTTGATTTCAAATGGCATTTGGTCAAATATTGTGTAGCAACTAGAAGAGTATTCCAAAAATGCCCATTTTTTTCTGCAGCTACTCACAACAGTCCTTGGAAGTGTTGCCTCCAGCAGCATTAATTCCAGGAAGGCTGTGACTGCCAGGAACATTATATCTGTATTTACACAACATGTATTTTGCCTCAGCTCTGGCTCATGCCAGGCAAATTACTTGATACTTGAGGGTCCCAGAGCATGAGAAAAGGCCACCAGCCCAAGATGTGGTGCTTCAAGGGTCATCACTGATATCAACTGTGGCCCACATCAGTGATGCCAAGCCACAAAACCACAGAGAGCTGTGCTTGAAAGTTCTGACTCTTCAAACACAAGCAGGAAAGCTTGCAGCTAGCATTGCAGATCTCTTCTGCCCATGGTTACAGCTGCAGATGCAAAACACTTCACCATTAATCATGCTGCTGATGGGGCATAGCAGGTTTCCATTCAAAGCTAAGGGATTCCTGTTTAGTCTCTTACACAGAGTTTAACTTCATTGTGCCCCATTTATTATTGCTCTCCACTTAGGAAGGCTCAAAGTTAATTAAACTGTGCCTCCAATGAGCAATTAGGCCCAAGTGTAGACTCTTCAGGGCAGGGGAACAGCCTGATGCCCTCTTCACAAAGCCTCTGCTTCAAGTGGAGTGACCCTGTGTTCTGCCTCGGCCTTGGGTCTGATCCCTTTAAATTATGCCCCATGGTTTCTCTTGGACCTTTGTCAACTGGATATTTTTTTCTTGAAACAAAAGTTGCTGCTTTTACCCTCATTTCAGAGGTTAAGGCCTTGTCAGAAACTGCTTTTGCTCACCTCACACCCTCCCCTTGCATCTCCCTGTTTGTGGGCAGCCCTTAAATCTGCTCCTGCTTGTCTCTGGTCACTACAATCCCTCGCTGAGAGAGACCTGTTCGTGACCTCTCCCTGTCTGTAATCACATTGTCCTGGCTCATGCTTTAGTTTCTAACTGATATCTGTCTTCCTGGCTGTCCATGCTGGCACAGGAATGTCCCTCCTGCCATGGGTGAGGCTCTCAGTGGGCTGTGGCTGCAGCAGGAGTTTCTGAGCTGCTTCTGCATTGTCTGAGCAGCAGATCCCATTAGTGAGGCTCACAGAGCCTTTGGTTTGGTCGATATCTTTGACACTTAAAAGCCAAGCATGTGAGGAAAGAGCAGGGCGGTTTTGTTTCTGCTTAGCCATCTCTGGTCATGGCTTTCTGTGTCCAAATGCATTTACTCTTTGCAGCAGTAAAAGGCTGCAGGATCATGCAAGCAAAATTGCAGGTTAGCCTGGTGATTGCTTGTGAAAGCTGGAAGCTGCCGGTGGGATTTGGCTATCAATTCCCCATTCAAATTAATCCAAATCCCTTCAGCGGCTCTGATGATCTCAATAAATGAGATTTTTCTGCCTGTGACTTCAAATGTAGAACCTGCCATGAGACTGGCCATGGAAGCAGCATGGCTTTTATCTCACTGCATGACCTAAATTCCTAGATGAGGTTTTCTTTCTTGTCTGGGAGCCCTTGTGAACAGACTGTGATTTCTGCAGGTTTATCTCAACTGGCAATGCCAAAGCTGCTGGGTTTTATAGAAGGAAGCACAGAGTGGAGCACTTCCCAGTGGCCCCAGGTGTACATCCACGGGGCAGGACAGCCAGCAAAGCAGGGGGCCAGGGAGAGCAGTGCTGTATGACTGCATGCTGTGTCACTCCAGCCAAAAGCAGCCAGTTTCTTTCCCTCTGGAAGGAATCCTGCAGACCACAGCTCTGCTCCCCATCCTGCATAAGAAGAGTTGAGGTCTTTCCCCACAGTGTCCTGAGTTGCATCTCTTACCTGTTCCTGCACCTCTTTGCAGTGTGTGCAGAGCCAGGAGCAGCAGGCAAGGCTGAGCTGCGAGCACCGTGTCTGGGCTCTCCTCTGGACACAGCGCATTGGTGCTCTGGTCCTTGCTTGCAGGTTTCAGACATCTGGGGAGCTCTGCTGGAAAAGTTGATGGGTTTCAGGGTTGTAGAGGCTTGCAGGATTTATGGTAGCTGAGAAGGAATCAGCACTGGGCATGAGCTGCAAAAGGGGTGAGATGTGAAGGCTCTTCAGTGCCTCTGCCATGAGGATAGCTATTTTAGCTGCAGTGGTTGTCCCCAGGGGATCTGCTGATACACAGCTGGGATGGTTTTAAAGAAAACAACTAGCCTGGGCATGGAGGGCCTGACCCTGACAAGGCAGAAAAGCTTGGCAAGGCCTTCAATGTGTGGGGAAAGAGCCTGGAGCCTGCTCTGATGGTGACCTGGGTGGGGGTGAGAAGGGGTTTGGGTGGTAAGCCATAAACTCTTGTGCTATGGAGCAGCCCTGCACTGACAGCAATCACCTGTGGTTGTGCAGTAATGGAAACAGTGACTCGATGGAAAGGCTTTATTTGTTTTGTCTGTCAAAAGCAGGGACACATGCAGCTGGCACAAGACTTGCTAGGCATTACTGTCAGAAATATTCATACAGAGAGAAGCTTGAATGTCAGCAGGGCAATGAGGACAAGCATCACTTGAATCCCAACATTAACCTGAGAAGGAAAGGAAAGGAGGAGACAGAGCAGCCTGGCATCTCTGCAGTTCAGCTCCCTGTTGGCTGGAAGTGCTGGAGCCATCCTCACTTTGCTTCTTGCTGTGTGGTTAGCTCAAAACCGAAGATGAGATGCAGCTGAGCTCCACAGCACTAATGAGTTTCAACAGGAGGGAAAAAAATCACTTGAGGTAAGAGAGGTGAGAATGAGAAGCTCAAATAGGCTTCCCTTTTGATCCTCAAGCTTATTTACACTCATGTTGGTGCTGAGCAGAAGTTGCCTTCTGATTTAATCTGCCCGAGGGTGGTTGAGGAACCGCGTGTGAGCGTGTTTGCAGCTGCAGCTTTCCAAGGGTGGTCCCCAGCTTAGCTGCTGCTGAGCAAACAGCCTGCTCCCTCTGCTCTCCTCCCTGCCAAAAGATTTATTCCCTATAGGACTACTAATAGTTAAACTTGTACTGCTTGGCAATTTCCTCACCTACTTCTCTTGGCTGGCTATGGAGAGCGTGGCACCAGGTGCAGGTATGAGAAGCTGCCCTGGCTGCCCAGGAAAGCGCTGCCGAGAGGTGGAGTCTCTGGATGAGGAGGTCTCCATGCAGCAGGTTTGTGCTCACCACACCACAACGGGATCTCACAGCCACGAAGGGAGGCTTCTCTTCCTACAGATGTCCCATTCAGCACTAGCATCAGCTGGATTGTTTTGTGTGTGGTGTGTGCTGGGTGGTTGTACCACGCGCTCGGGCCGTGGGTTTTTCATGTTTCAGTCTCACAGCCCCAGGCAAAGCACAGTCAGCATCTTTGGCATGGATGAGAACACAGCAGCACAGGTATGAAGGGAAACCCAGAGAGGATTGTTTCACTCTCAGGTCCTGTGAATATCACCCTAGCATCCCCAGGCAGCCAGAGCTGCTCTTGTGCTGCTGAGCCAGCAGAGCCATCTGTGAGCTCATGGGGCTCCAGCACCCAAACTCTGCGAGTGCTCATAGTGTGCAGCCTGGCTGGTGTGAGTGTGAGTGCTCATAGTGTGCAGCCTGGCTGGTGTGGGTGCTCATAGTGTGCAGCCTGGCTGGTGTGAGTGTGGGTGCCCATGGTGTGCAGCCTGGCTGGTGTGAGTGTGAGTGCTCATAGTGTGCAGCCTGGCTGGTGTGGGTGCCCATGGAGTGAAGCCTGGCTGGTGTGAGTGCTCATAGTGTGCAGCCTGGCTGGTGTGAGTGTGAGTGCTCATAGTGTGCAGCCTGGCTGGTGTGGGTGCCCATGGAGTGAAGCCTGGCTGGTGTAAGTGTGAGTGCTCATAGTGTGCAGCCTGGCTGGTGTGGGTGCTCATAGTGTGCAGCCTGGCTGGTGTGAGTGTGGGTGCCCATGGTGTGCAGCCTGGCTGGTGTGAGTGTGAGTGCTCATAGTGTGCAGCCTGGCTGGTGTGAGTGTGAGTGCTCATAGTGTGCAGCCTGGCTGGTGTGAGTGTGAGTGCCCCAACCAGTAGAGTTGTCATATCCTCCATGTTGCCCTTTAGCAAATCCTCATGAAAGACTTCTCACAATTATGAGCCCTGCTGCCCTGTGGTACTGCACTAAGAGGTGATCTGTCCTGTGGTATCTGGTGCTGGAGTAGTGATCTACAATTGGGTCTCCTACTGAGGGTTTACACTGGAGGAAGCACATTTAGAACTGTCCAAGCATTGGTCAAAATGGTCCTTTCAGAACAGCTGGCCCCAAGTGTGAGCCCCATCTGGCTGTTTGGCCCTTGCTGGAAAACACCAGTGGTCTGGTGTTACCCCAGATAGCTTCTCCTCTAGAACAGATGAAGTTTGTCCTCTCTCCAGCTTTTCTTCATGCTCAGGGCAGTTCCAGGCAACAGATGGGGGAGGTACCTTTCCAAAATGAGAACTAATTGTTTCCTTAGGGGATGAGACTGAACTGTCCCTTCACCCACTGATGAGGGATATGATGGGTCACAAAAGTCTGCCTGACTTGCATGCACATTCAAGCCATGTTGGACTCCAGGGAGAGCTTCTACAGCACAGGGTGTTTATATCCTGTGAATAAGATTATTCTGAGCAACTCCTTCTTCACACTTCAGCAATGGCTGGGAGCAAACAAGCTTTTACCCTTGCTTCTTTCCAGGTGCATCTGTGCTCTGAAATCCAGTTATGGATCATGGCTTTTTTAGGTACCTGGAAAAACTCAGAGTATCTCTGCTGAGTGGGGACATCACCCATCACATCTTTGTCACAGTGAGAAGTTTCTCTCCCTTCTCTTCCCCCAGTGCCTGCTGTGTTGGATGAATAACCCTGCCTTCCTACAGAGGTGTGCCAGACTGGGGCTCCTACCAGCTTCCCTCTGGCTGAGGATGGCTTTTCACTGGTACTGAGCAAGGTGCTGTGTTCCTTCTGCCTGTGGCTGCTCCCTAGCACTGCTCCCTCCTCTCTCCTCAGGTACTTCCTCTCTGAGCAGACTGCTTCCTTCTGTGCTGGTCTTGGGGAGGGAAGCCTTGGAAAGCTGAACACTCCTGGAAAATTTGGGTTCCCTGTGGCTTTTTCTTTCGTGGCTGGGGCATGAAGTTCATTGTCTGGGGTGGAAAAGTACCGTGAGTAACTTGTGCTGGAGCCATAGGAAGCAGCCTTGGAGGAGCAGAACTTTCCTGCACAGGTATAAATCTGAGCCAAGGGGTCCTCTCTGGCCCAGAAGTCAGCTTCTGCAGGCATCACTTTTCCCAGTGGCACCACATTTGAGATGAAATTGGTCAATTTACAATCAGGTAGTTCCTGCTGCATCTCCCCAAGGGATGGAGACCGTTCCGTGTCTTCAAAGGTCTTCCGGACCATTCTGCCCTGCGCCTTCAGACTGCTTTCAGGAAGGCCTGGGAAGGTGGGTCTGGCAAGGTGGCAGATGGATTGAATGTAATCATCACTGGAGTACGAGTCTGGGCTGGCTGCAGTGCTCCCAGTGTGCTTCAGGCTGCTGGCTGAATCTTCCATTGCTTCCTCATGGGTTTCACATATGGTTGGGAGAGGCTTTGAAAGAGCCAATCTTATCCGGGGTGCCATGGCTGCAAAGAAGACACCAGACACCATCAGCATGGGAAAGTGGCAAAGAAATGGTGGGGCTTGTCCATGCTACCTGAGCCACCCAGTGTTTCACAGAATACAGAATTAACCAGGTTGGAAAAGACCTTCAAGATCATTGAGTCCAGCCTCTCACCCAACACCACCTAATCAACTAAACCATGGCACTAAGTGCCTCATCCAGGCTCTTCTTAAACACCTCCAGGGATGGTGACTCCACCACCCCCCTGGCAGCCCATTCCAATGGCCAGTCTCTCTGTCTGGGAATAATTTCTTCCTAACACCCAGCCTAAACCACAACATTGGTTTAGAATCATAGAGTTGTCAGGGTTGGAAGGGACCTCAAGGATCATCCAGCTCCAACCCCCTGCCATGGGCAGGGACACCTCACACTACAGCAGGTTGCTCAGAGCCACATCCAGCCTGGCCTTAAAAACTCCCAGGGGTGAGGCTTCCACCACCTCCCTGGGCAACCTGTGCCAGTGTCTCACCACCCTCATGGGGAAGAACTTCTTCCTACCATCCAATCTGAATCTACTCATTTCTACTTTTTTTTCACTCCCTCTAGTCCTATCACTACCTGACACCTACAAGTCCCTCACCCACCCTTTTTTCCCCTCAAACCCACAGCACCTGGGCTCTGTTGGAATCTCCTCCCACCTCAGGTGTGGCCACTTGGCCCTCCCCACCCACTCCCCTTTTTAATCTCCCCCAGGAAAAGCAGAAGCTCCAAGCTGAGCCCATCTGGGCTGAGGATCCTCCTCTCATCACTGGTGAGTGCCCCTGGTGCACACTGGGTGATGGTGGTGGTGACAACAAAGGCCGGGGGGCCTGGTGGCCCCCCGGCTGTTAGGAACAGGATTGATGACTACTCCAATATCATCCTTGGGTGCTGGCTGGGGCTCCTTGCTGGGGCTGAACTTCTCTGGGTGGAGCTCTGAGCTCCTCCTCAATATGAAATGAATCATTTGCCTGTTGTAGCTGGCACTGTGGTATAGAATAAAATGGTGGAATTATTTAATTATTATTTAATAAACCAATACTGCTCTGTAGATAGACTAGAGTAGAATAGAATAGAGTAAAATAGAATAAGCCAGGTTGGAAGAGACATTCAAGGTCATCAAGTCCAACCTATCATCCAATGCCATCTAGTCAACTAAACCATGGCACCAAGTGCCTCATCCAGTCTCCTCCTAAACACCTCCAATGATGGTGACTCCAACACCTCCCCAGGCAGCACATTCCCATGGGCAATCACTCTGTCTGTGTAGAATTTCCTCCTAACATCCAGTCTGAACCTCCCCTGGCACAGCTTGAGACTGTGTCCTCTTGTTCTGGTGCAACCAGCACCAGAACAAGAGACCAACCCCCACCTGGCTACAACCTCCCTTCAGGGAGTTGTAGAGAGCAAGAAGGTCTCCCCTGAGCTTCCTCTTCTCTAGGCTAAGCAACCCCAGCTCCCTCAGCCTCTCTTCAAAGGGCTTGTGTTCCAAACCCCTCACCAACTTTTCACTGTGACAAACAGAGGTGGTTATGGAAAGTGGATTTTAGGTAGTTGTAGGTGGTTATAGAAAGTGCATTTTAAACAGTTGCTGGCACTACTTTTACTTCCATGGCTTCATAAAGAGCTCACAGATTCAGAAGGAGCCAAGTGATTTAGTGCAGGAGGAAAGAAAACCTTCATTAAAGAAACCAGCAGCAGTGCTACCTTCTGAAGCAATGCAAGGAGCAGTGGCTGAAGCAGGGTGGTGCAGGTGCACTGACTCATCTTGCTGCCCAGGTTGTGGCAGCAAAGGACAATCTGCTCTCCTTTTTCAATGCTGTGCTGCTTTGGTCACTGTCACGGGGCTCTGACTTCACGCTGTCTGAACAGGCAAGAACTGACCTTAACAGGAGAGGAGCTGACCTACCCTCGTGGGGAGCATCATGTAAGTAAAGGGACACTACAGCTGATCTCCTCCACAAAAGTCCATTTGCTTCTCTGCCACTGGTTCCTAAACATAGTTATGGAACGGGAGAGCCTCCCCTGAGTGCTTACATAAAGTCAAAAGGGTTGTATTCATGTCCTTTGCATTCAAATTATTCTTTAGGCTGGATTTCCATCAAACTGCTGCCACTAGCAAGTTAAAACTTTTAAGCAAATACTTCATGTTGGATTACTTGCTAAATACACTGATTTTTTTTTCCCCCTTCAAAATACTCTTCCCTGTGCTTTTCCTCTCCCCTTCTAGCAGCAGCGATCACATAGCCTGGATCCATGTTTGCTTCTTGTTTCCCTACCCCTCCCCGATGGAGTGTGTGTTGAGTAATGTGCCTCCGGGACAAGGCTTTGTTGTGCGATTAACCACAGAAGTGCTTTGCTAGCTGCTCTAATGCCTTGCTTGTCATTGCTGAAATGAATCTGCTTTGTTGACCCTCCCTGCAAAGCTGCAGATCACACAAGTGAGGAGCTTGCACCAAGCCCGGGCTGTCAGTCCCTCCCAGGGCTGCTGCTGGCTTTCACTGGTTTTCATCTCAGGTGTTACTGGTAAAGCCAGCCAAGCTGGGATTTGCTGCACTGAGAGCAAGAGATGCCTGGTTTGAACCTGATGGCCTTTTTGTTGCTCTTTCTTTATCCTGCCTGCTTCTTTCTCTTCATTTCTTTAAGCATGAGGAGGGGGGCTTGCTCCTCCACCTTCCCTCCCACCCCTTGCAGTGTCAGGGTCCAGGCCTGCTGTGCCCCTGTGCAGGAGGGCAGCCGGATGCTGCAGAGCTGGCCAGGGGCACGTCGTGCTCACTCACGGGGCACTGATCCGTAACTGAGTCCTGCCGGTGTGCCCTTCCTGCGGAAGGACATGAAATTACCTAGGTACAGAAAAACCCTTCCCAGGGGATGGATCTCTTCCAGCCTGGGGGCAATCCCCTTTGCCCCAGGCACCACACCGGCACGGCCGTGCTCCATGCCAAGGTCACCTTCCCAGAGAGCCCCCGGAGAGCACGACCCCCCCCCCCCCCCCTCCCCCGATGGCTTCCCTTCCCGGCCCCTCCTGGAGCATCCCCAGCTGCTGCCATCCTGGATCCTTCCCAGTAACACGCAGGACACAGCCCACACCCCGAGCCCATCACTTGCCATGGCCTCCCCTTACCTGCACTGCTGCCTGCTCTGCAGGGCCGGCTGGTGGCTGTCAGCTCCCCTGGCTCCCACGTCTCTGCCCTGCTCTCTCCCTGCCTGTTTCCAGTACAGAACGTGTGCTGCTCAAACCAAACGTGCACCAGGCTCCCTGCCTCCAGTCAGCTGATTCACTGCCTGGTTTGTTGCTGTGGCTAAATATAGCCTCTCTGGCTGCCTGCCCTGCCCCACAGCCCGCAGCTGACAAATGCTGTGTGGCATCGGGACAGCCAACGGGCACCGGGGAGGCAGGGCCAGCCTGTCCCCAGCAGGATGAGCCATGCCACATCTCTGCTGCTCGGCTGCCTCATCAAAGCTCCCCACGCAAAACGCCTGTGTGGAGCTGTGGGGGTGCTGCAGAAGGGGCTGGCTGTGCTTTGCATGGAGAGGGGTGAAAAGAGGAGCCCTAGTACCATCATTTCCTTGCTGGAAGGGGAGTCCTTGGATTTGGGGGCTGCTTTTACCCCTTCCCTGCCTTTTTTCCCCATCAAATTCATGCCACATGGCTAGGTTTGCCCAAGAGAGCCAGAGCGGTGCTCAAAGCTTCATTATTGCTGCTCTCCTCCCTCCCTCCTCCCAGCTCTGCTGCAGCCAGCCCCACCACTGCACTGGCAACCTCCCTGGGCTCTGTTCTTCTCCCCTCTCCCCACTGCCCCAGCATCGCCCCTGTTTGTGGTTTGCTGAGCCAGCATCCACCAAGTGAGAGAGCATCACAGCAAATGGCTGTGCCAGCAGGACCGGCAGTGTCCATCCCATGGGTCTGTGGGCAGCAGGGATTTGTCTTTGTTTTCTGGCTTATAAACATGCTATAGACTGGTGGCAGTTCCAGTGTAACTCCACTATCCCTCTAGTAGCCTCTCTGGCAGTGAGTAGGTGAAGAGTTGTTTTGCAGCAGAATCTTCCTTCTGCTTTATTTCCCAGTAGTGTCCTTAGAGGAAGCCTCAATAGCTGCTGGTCACAGAATCACAGAGGGGTGGGGTTGGAAGAGACCTCTAGAGATCATCAAGTCCAACTGCCCTGCTAACACAGGTTTGCCTAGATCAGCTTGCACAAGAACGTGCCCAGCAAGGTTTTAAAAGCCTCTGGAGAAGGAAACTCCACACTCTCTCTGGGCAGCCTGTTCCAGTGCTCTATCACCCTCAAATGAAAGAAGTTTCCCCCTAAGTTTAAGTGCAACCTCCTGTGTCCAGTTTATACCCTCTGCCCCTTGTCCTATCACTGACCACCACTGAAAAGAGCCCAGCCCCATCCTCACGACCTCCACCCTTCAGATTTTTGTATGTATTGATGAGATCCCCCTCCCCTTTTTTTTTTTGCCCCAGGTCTCTCAGCCTCTCCTCTTAAGAGATGCTCTTGTTCTCTAATCATCCCCTAGGCCCTCTGCTGGACTCTCTCCACTCGTTTCCCTGTCCCTCTTGAACTGGGGAGCTCAGAACCGAACACAGCCTCACCAGGGCAGAGTAGAGGGGGAGGAGAACCTCCCTTGGAGGAACAGCCACAGTGCACAGCACCACTGTGTGACCGAGGCCGGAGAGCGCAACTGATTCTGAACCTTGCTGCTCCTCACACCATCTGTCCTGAGCTGCTGGGAGAGACAGAAAGAAAAGCAGAAATCTTAGATTAAAACCCACAGTGCTAGTTTTAATGCAGAACTCTTAATGCTGCCAGCATTCAGGCTTGGAATGCTGATTTGCTTGCCCAAGCTCTTTCTCTTCCTCCAGTGGATGGAATTAAGCAGCTCAAAAGACTCGTGCATCCCTTCAGGATATGGTTTAAAGCAGAGATGATTTGCTTTCTGGAAATAGCCTTTGCTTAGCATGTAAATGTAAAAGGTGTGCACACTTAAGCTGTTTGGACTTCTGATGCCAGACAGCTGAAGTTAGCTGAAATGACCCTCAGCTCTCATGCATTAAATTTGCTAACAGCAATGATCTGCCGTGATTGAGCTGCAGTAGCAACTTAGAGCTTAGGTTTCTCCTTCTTGCTTGCAGGCACCATAATTGCCATCGAATGGAAAAAGCCCTCAGACCCCAGCTCTAAACAGCTGCAGTATGCAGCTTGGGAAAGCCATTTCATGAGGAAAATCACTGACCTGGGGAAAAAAAACCCAAACAACACAAACACATGCACAGATGTGCATGGAAATGTTCTCTTTATAAAACACTTCAAGGCTGGTCCCCTCCCCTGAAAGTCCTTCCTCCCAGCTGGAGACATCTCCTCAAAGGCTGTATGGTCTGATGGGGAAGCAGAACCAGAGCCCTGCAAGGTGCTACCCTACATGGGACAGCAGCAGCAGCCCCAAGGGCAGCTGAATTAGCCTGAGGGTTGGGTTATCAGATGTCTGACAGGCTCAGGCCCCCTCCTAAGGATTTTCCATATCATTATCCCCCTGTGTAGCTTTGGTGGTGTCCGACAGGATGTGGCAGCCTCTCCTGGGGGGAACAGGGCTGCAGAGACCTCAGGCCTCAGACTGAGAGGCTGCCCAAGAGCCTCTAAGGTGATAAAGTGATCAGGGTCCTCACAAAATGTGGTAAGGGATTACTTTATGAAACTCTACTAAAAACAGGGGTTTGCAATAAAAATCCCTTCACCTATTGAAAAGATATTTTTTTTCACGGTGGAAAAACCCCAAACACATTCATTGGAATCTCTGTTATTAGAATTATTCAGACAACCCCATGGGAGAGTGCCTTGGTCTCTGCCATCTTTTGTCACATTCTTGACAGTATAAGATTAAAATGTAAATTAAAAAGTATCAGATAGAGCTTTAAAAGCAGCTATCACCAACCAAAGGTAATTTACAGCAAGAACTGTGGGGTTATTGCAAGCACAGCTGTCTTGTTTTCATCAAATGGTTGCTCCTAAAATGATAATTTAAATGAAAGAAAGAAGGAAAGACAGAAAAGAAAGAAAAGAAGGAGAGAGAGAAAGAAAAGACAGAAAAGAAAGAAAAGAAGGAGAGAGAGAAAGAAAAGACAGAAAAGAAGGAGAGAGAGAAAGAAAAGACTGAAAAGAAAGAAAAGGAGAGAGAGAAAGAAAAGACTGAAAAGAAAGAAAAGGAGAGAGAGAAAGAAAAGACTGAAAAGAAAGAAAAGAAGGGGAGAGAGAAAGAAAAGACTGAAAAGAAAGAAAAGAAGGGGAGAGAGAAAGAAAAGACTGAAAAGAAAGAAAAGAAGGGGAGAGAGAAAGAAAAGACTGAAAAGAAAGAAAAGGAGAGAGAGAAAGAAGAGACTGAAAAGAAAGAAAAGAAGGAGAGAGAGAAAGAAAAGACTGAAAAGAAAGAAAAGGAGAGAGAGAAAGAAAAGACTGAAAAGAAAGAAAAGAAGGGGAGAGAGAAAGAAAAGACTGAAAAGAAAGAAAAGAAGGAGAGAGAGAAAGAAAAGACTGAAAAGAAAGAAAAGGAGAGAGAAAGAAAGAAAGGAAGGAAGGAAGCTGCACCTTCGAACACTTGTTTGGCCCTTTGCAAAACTGCCCTTGGTTTCTTCCAAGCATTTGGAGGCCAGCTCTGGTTACACCACCCTGGCCTCCTGTACTTACACTCCCCTGAGAGCAGTCAGTGAATCAACATTCCTGAGCGCAGGAAAACCGGAACCAAATGGGATTAAAGGCAAAACCGGCACCAGCAGTGATGCCCAAGCTGCCGTGGAAAATAGCAGTGATTAGTTCAGTAAGGCTTGATTGAGTGTCTGAGACCTAACTGTTGCAGAGTAATTCCTCTGGTTGGTTTTCTCTTTGCTGGCTTTCTGGGGATTTAATGCTTCCAGTTGGTGGGGAGGGAGCCTTGGAAGCAAACTGTGCACAGATTTGCCCCAGGGTAATGAGCATTTCCTTCAGGCGTTTTTGGAAGCTTGTTGATGTTCAGATAAAGAAACCAATTAACCTTTGGGAGCCCTAAATGGATAACAAAGTCAATTTCCATTTTAGATACTCTCAGGAAAAATATTCTTCATGCCATAGAGGGGCTGTGGGATGGTGCCCAGCAATGCCTACCTGATGGGATGCCACCCATGCTGCCAAGGCTGCTTCAGCAGTAACTTTTGCTTTGGAATAGTGCCAGGGATATTTATGTGGGGAGGTGGGGGGAAATGCAGTAGCAAAATCCCAGTTTGAAAGAAATCCCACTTTATGAGCTCCCACACTGGGAGGCTTTGCCTGCCACCACAACAGGTCAAAGAGACACCAAACTGAAGGTCCATCCCCACACTGTCTGATTACGGCACTTAAAGTGTCAGTTTCCAGCTTTCCCAGGAACTGGTGGAACTGCAAAGTCACTTTTTTATGCTTAGCACCTCTTGGCCTCTGCTCAGCTCTGTCCTCTCCTCCCCACAGAGCAGCTGCAGCACCCAGAGGCTTTGCCATCAGCCAGCACACCTGATCCTGCCACACTCCTGCCACAGAAATGAGGCTTTTGGGGTAAAGCAGCAAATATTTGGTCTGGTGCCTTACTGGGCAGTGCTCCTGTGCTGCCAGTGGGTATCTAAAAATCTATCAGAGAGTGTTAGGAGGGAGCAATGCTCCTGCTGGACCTCACAGCAGCATCTCACAGCTCTCAAGAGGGATGAGGGACAGGGTCACCATAACCCTGACCATCTCCACACCTCTGTGAAGAGCTGCTTCTCTCCTGCATGTTTGTCATTAAAAGTTCAGGAAACGAAAAGAGCTTTTGACCTGCTTTGTGCCAGATTCCAGCTGATTTGAACTCTCTTATTATCTCCCCCAGCCTGTTCCTCTTCTCTGTGTTGCAGCACGCAGTGGCTGCCAGGCATGGCGAAGACTCTCCAGTGAAACATTAACGAGCTGGGTTTGTATTAACCAGCCAGAGCTGGGTTAGGAATGTCACAGCCAGAGCTGTAGCCTTGACACAGGGGCTGGTGGCAGCTGCTGGTACAGACACTGGGACTGGTGCATGCAGATTTTCTGGAACTCCCCAGGTAGTTTTGGGTTTTTCACAAGCAGGGAAGCAGTTGCTGTGAGCAGTTCAGCACAAGGCTTGTTTGCAGGAGCTGAGCTCTCCATCCAGCTGGGAACACAGGTATTGTCCTTTGGGAAGGCTTTGGAAAGGTTTGGAATAATTTAGAATCATAGAATCGTTCGGGTTGGAAAAGACCTTTAAGATAATCGAGCCCAACCATTATCTACCTCTGCTAAATTTGGTGATAAGCTTTGGTTTTCCTGTCCCTGGGATCTCCATCTTCTACACAGGGAGGACCTCCCAACAGCACAGCTCACAACGGACCCAAACAATTTGAGCAAACCTGCTGTAGATGACTTCTGTTGCACAAGAGTTTGTTTAATCACCAACAGCCTCAGGAACCTGCCAGTCCCTTGCAAACAGGCAGCAGCCTCCTTCTGCCCTGTAAAGGATTTGTTCCAAACTGCTCGGCTGTTGATCCGAGCTGCTGGCTCACCCCAGCCCAGTTCCTCTTCCCATAACCATTGCATTTATTTAACTAAAGAGCTTTACCTGGTTAAAAAACCCCTGCAAGACCAGCTAATGACAACCAGCTAATGACAACCACCTGTGGAAAACCCAGAACTGTCACTCTAACCCTTCTGTGATGAGCTGGAGCTGGGCTGCGTTTCGATGCCATCGCAAGTGGCACTGCCAGAAAGGGACGTAACTCTTGAGCTGTTTTCTGTGGCTTGCGTGGCAGGACTGATCACATTGCTGTTTCTCTGCTGCTGCTGTTTCTGTTTCTCTCTCCCAGGTTTCACGCTTGTTCTTCGGACCGGTACAGAACATCGTCAAATGTGTTCATGCTGCGCTGGGGACTGAGCTGAGCAGATTTTACTCCGTCTGGTCCTTCCTGCAACACCGAGACACGGAGAGATTTTCTTACCAGCTCGGAGGATTTTTCACCGACACCCAAGTCCAGCGGCTGTTTCCTAACCGTTCCCTTGTACCGTGCCACCACCTAGTGGCAACTCAGCTGAGAACTCTGCATCCACCGAGGCAAAGCAGCTTGAGCACATCATCCGTTGATGGCCTGACAGGGATGAAGGTGCACCCCCCCCCCCCCCCCCCCCCCCCCCAATGTATCATCCTGCTCTGCTTCTCGCTGTAATGAGTTTTCTGACATGCACTTGCACTTGGCATAGTTCCCTGGCTCCATCATTTCCATCGCTGCTCAGCTTTGAAAGCTGCTGCTGAGAGAAGGATTGTGGAGGGCTGGTGGAGCAGAGCACACAGGAGAGCAATAAACACACACACACACAGAGCCCCCTGGCAGCTTCAGTCCCCAGAAGGGCTCAGGACTCACTTTGGGAGTGTTGAGGCAGCAGTTCCCAGGTGGGCAGCTGAAAATCACCCTGCACATCTCCCTGGTTGTGTGAAGGGCCAGCTAGATTCGCATGGCACTTTGGTGGAGCTACTTTCTGCCAGGTGTAATCAAGAATAGCCTGAATAGCTGCTGGCCTGGCCTGGAATTGCTCCTTCAACTGCCTTTTCTTTTTGTTTTTACCCTCAAGGAGTGCTCAGGAGATCCAGCTGTGGAATTCCCCAACTGCTTGCTCATTTCTGCATCACCAAGTAGGTAGGAGAGGAAGAGCTGACCTCCAGTAATCGTCATCTTTAGGCATTTCAGAGAGAGAGAGGCAGACTGAGGGAGGAAGCAGGGGTGTTGGAGAGGTTTCACCCCACCATGGGGAGTTCTCATGGCTGGGGTATGACCATGAGACCCTTTCCCATGACCACTTTAAAAGACTCAAAATCTTTGGGCGGGGAAACCGAAAGCCAATTAAATCCAACCCCTCTCACAGCTGTAAATGAGATACTATAGGAATGGGCACAGTAAATGAAATGCAGGTTTGGGCTGCTCCACTCTTTTATCAGGACATTTAAGTCAGTAAATGTCTTTTCCATTTTGGAAATGCTGAGGTGGTTCATTCCTTGATTAAAGAACATGTTGGACTTGAATGCACAGCATGGTACCAACTGAATAATCAAGGTAAGCCAGGATCTCTCAAATCCTCAAGCAACAAACTTCAATTAGGTGGGAGAGATTCAATTATGCTTTAAAGGGAACCTGGCTACGAGCGTGCTGGATGTGGCAGGGAAATGAATGCAAAAGAATTTCATGGCAAGGAGCAATTATCCCATCAATAGGACAGGCAGAGGGAAATTTGCTCATCAGGCCTGAATAGGAGCCCAAGTAACTGAGCCTTTTAAGGAGATGATACATGGCCCAGGATGGATTTCAGCTGAATGCGAGGGCTGAGAGCCTCAAGCATATTTAAGCAAGTTTGATTAATTTCTGTGCAGTTACCAGCTGAGGCTTTTGTCCAGTGCCTTCATGGTATTTTGCCACGGATAATGGATGTTGTAACAAGGATGTAGGACTTGGGCAGCAAGTGCATCCCAGTCCCACTTCAGCAAGGCAAAGTTCCTGAAGCGGAATCGATTTGGGAGTCTGAAGATGCTGCTGCTTCTCTGCATAACATCACTCCAGTCAAAGAAAGAAGAAGCAGAGGGAAAAGCCAAACACTTTGCAAAAGAACACAGACATTTGAATTTAATAAATTATAAAATTAAAGATTCTAATTTGTATATACATCATTAATTTTTTTTTTAATATACAAGACATGGCTATTTATTGCAATTTCTGTTAAGGCATATGTCAGGGAGTGGAAGTTGCATATAGATACTCAGATGAACATAGCTAATACTGTGCACTGTTAGGTGAGTAAATAAGACATTAAATGCATTACTTAGTAAAATAAAACACAAACCCCCCTCTGAGTACTGGGAAAGCACCATTTGTACTCCAAGTGTCTGGAAGCATTGCATGGAGATGTTGTGAGGCTCTAAATGCTGAATGGATATATGAAGATAAAAAGCGACGCGCTCTTGGCAGATTAGGGAACTTTTGGAAGGGATGTTAGGATGTTTAGATTGGATGTTAGGAACCAGTTGTTTGCTATGAGGGTAGTGGAACGCTAGAACAGGGTTGCCCAGGGAGGTGGTTGAGGCCCCTTCCCTGGAGATACTCAAGGTGAGGCTGGGCAGGGCCCTGGGCAGCCTGATCTAGTTGGGGATGACCTCCAAAGGTCATCCAGTCAGACTTCCCTGGGAGGTTGGACTGGATGACCTTTGAAGGCCCCTTCCAACCCAGACCCTTCTATGATTCTATGTTGGTGACAAAAATGGCAGCAGACTGGAGCCAAAGGAACCAGTCTTGGTTTGTTTATTACTTTTTTCCCCCCATGAGGGGCTGTCACCTGGATTTTAAATTTAACCCAAGAGAAAAATGACAATTTGGAAAGCTGTGTACTTGCATGGTTAGATCATAAAATGCATTGCCTAAAGGGAGCAGATCACTTTAGCTCTCAGATCTCTGAGATGGTCTCTGCAGGAATGTTATTAAGCTACAAACCTGCTTTAGTTTCTGGGGATTAGGTTACATTAGAACCCCATTCTCTGCCCAGCTATGTCTCAAAATGCAGTACCTGGGCAACAGTAAAATGCTTACAGCAAACACCACGATGATGCTCCTGCCCAGTGACAGCACTGCAGAAAACAGGTTGTCAAAGTTCAACCAACCAAAAAATGACCCAAATGTCCACTGCATGACATGGAATGAAGATCAGCTGAGAGCAAAACCACACCTCTTGCCTTGGGCTGCTGCTTCTGTATCAACAGAGCTCTGCTCTGTGTTTTCCAGTACAAGTGAGGTGCATGCTCTTAGGAAACAACCATCATGTGGAACTGCTGAGAAAAAGGCTACCTTCTGACAAGCTCATACCAGTTGAAAAGAAGGCAACTTTCCTGGTCTGAAGAGACTTGGATTTTTTTGCTTTCATACAGCAAGACTGTAAAGAGAAGGGAGTTGGTGGCTAAAGGAGATGGACTGGGCTGTGTCTATCATCATCTGTCTTGAGCAATCTAGACTGAAACTGCTCCTTTAAACATCATCTCAGTGTTTTCTCCATACAATGGCTAAAGAAATACTCAGTAGAATGAAAACACAGCCTGTTGGCTAAGCCTGTTCCAGAAGCTATGGAGGAAGAGAGGCAGAAACAGATAGGTTATCTCAGGCTTCTGGAGGTCAGAGAACTAGAGAAACTGGTGTTCAAAAAGCCCTACAGAGTAAGTCTGGTACCATACAGGTACCATTCTACCTCTCCACCTGTGTAACTTCAAACCCCAACCCCTAAGTACCCTGGGGCTTGTGAGGGTTTTTTCCTAAGTTTATCACATGCTTGGATCTGCTTTTGGCTACGAAACCCCTGGGTTTGTAGGGGTTTTATTGCCCACAGAGCTAAAAGCAGGATAATAACCTGAAGGGGAAAAGATGAGTCTTACACTAACCACATCTGTGCAAAGGAAATGGGGGAGACAAGAACTTCTTGCTGCGTCTGCAGGCTGGGAGCCCAGCTACAGCTTGCATCTCCCATGGCACAGCAGCTGGAACGATCCTGCTTTAGACACATCTTCCTTGCTTATAAATAGAATCGTACAATTGTTGGGTTTTTTCCCTTCAGTGCTCATTACTGCATTGCTCTGTCTTGCATAGATGTGACCTGACCCTACACTGCTACTAAAACTTGTCCTGTCTGTAGGCAACCACAAATCCCTTGGCACAAGGCTCCTGGAGCCAGCACTGGGCTGTGCAGCGTGGCTCAGCAATGGCAGGCAGGGCTGGGGGAGCAGAAGCTATCAACCATGCAGGCAGCTAAAGATAAGCAATCTTCAGCTGCAGGAAAACACTGAGTGTCTCATGAGTTAAAATCATAGGAGAGACTCTGCTGCTGCCCCAGCCAACTGCCCCAGTCAGTGCTGCCAAACTGTGGAGCTTTAGTTCTTCTTTTCACAACCAGCAGAGATTGCCTCCTTGCTTGCACTGCCTGTTTCTTCCACAGCTGCAGCCACGTCAGCTTGGCCCAGGAGCTGTTTGCTGGTGCTCTGGACTTTCACCAGGCTTATTATGCTTCCCAGTCTTCATGGTCTTCAGTGTAACTCCCATTCCTGTACTATCTGAGCTGCTCCTAAACACTCACCCAAGCATATTACCCTGGGACACTTGATGCCATCACACTAGCTGAAAGCCTTCCTTCCCTGCTTTGGCTGCTATCTCCATAAAGTATTTTTCTTAATCCAGGTCTTGTCCTCCAAAGACTGTGGTCAGAATGGTGCTGCAAAGCCTGCTGTTCCTGTAGGGTCTTGCCTCCTTTCCAGCAGGACTGGCTTAGTTTGAAGAGGAGACTGAGCAGCTCATTCATCCATGGGCAGAAGGCAAGCTTGCAGGAAGCCCTGTGTGGTTCACCTTGCAATCCTTCTGAAGCTCTTTGCCAGCAGCTGGGCCACAGAAGAGCTTACAGAGTGCTGGAAACTCAGCACATTTCCAATACCGATGTGACTGTGCAGACAGGCTTATTACTGGTGCTGATTCCAACTAAGACCAGCTCAGCCTGGAAAATCTGAGCTAAGAGCCATCAGACCTACTTAGTGGCAAAAGGAGGATTTCAGGGAAGCCCTGGAGTCTGCAGGAGCTTTACCAGCAAAGAGGAAACAAATGGAAGAATCAAAGACAGGAGAAAAACTGCTCAGATGCCACCCAAAACAGAAACCAGTCCATGCTCGCCAACTCCGTGGTGTTAGAGCCAAGCTGAATTCATCTTCTGGTCTCCAACCAGGAATTAAAAATGACCTATGAAAACCATGATGACCCTGAGGGGAAAGGAAGTACTCAAAAGGGTTGTCAGGTTACACATCTTGAAGAGTTCCTAGCAGAGCTTGTACTGGGAGTACAGATGTGTGTGGATGTAAGTGTACCAGTAAGGGCACAGCAAATAACTATTCACTTCTGCACCTCTGTCCTAAAGCTGTCCTAAGGAAAGGAAGATAACACAAAATTATCTCCTCCAAAATAACCTCATCCTCTGGGAGAAAAAGAATGTTTTCTTAACAAAGCACCAAAGAAAAGACAACAAGAATCCAGTCATCTTTAACTTAAAACAGTATGTGGGAGGGAAAAATAGTCAGACCAATAAAACAAAAAAAAAAAGCACCAACCAACAAAGATCACTGAGGCTGTTGCATTAAAGACTAAAAAATGTGGTTAATTGTAAACAGGAAGACTAGGATGTGGTCAGTCCAAGTTGGCTGGATCTACCCTACTACAAGCCCTTGCACGTGTTCAGAAGCTCAGGAGAATCCTTTGATGGTGTTTGTGGAACTGTGTAAACTACTGCTTGCCAGTTTGTAATTTGCAGATAAATCTATGGCTATGGAACGTTCTAGATACTCTCTTATGCAGCCCCAGTTCAGGAAGCTAGGGAAGCACCTGCCCAGCTGTAAGCACAGGAGCAGCCTTGCCCAAGTCAGCTGGACTTGGTCTGCCAGGTCCTTGCGCACCTTCCTGAACTGGGGACTGAGCTGGTGCCTGGCCTTATGCAATGCACAGAAGCATCACAGGACTGCTGACCACCTGCTTGTCAGTGTTAAAGGGATTTACTGTGTCTTGGGACTGGTTTGCTCCACCCTAAGTGTAACTCCCATTGCTATTCCCAAGCAGTTTTACACAAGCATAGAAGACTTCTGAGAGCCTATCCACCAGAAACCTGCTAACCTGGCCTAGGTATTACTTGGATTCAGTGAAAGGCTGTAATGATATTGCACTAATACTCTACTGTACCCTGTACACCTAGCCTTCAGAGTGTTCAGATTAGCCCGTACAGAAACAATCTCTCATTTCCATTTGTAGTAGGCTTTAGAGGTTGGCATCTCTGCCGTAGCACCACTTTGCTCTTTCCCCATTTCTAGTCTCTATGACATGGGCAACACTATGATGTTGGTAACCTCTCTATAAGAGAAAAAATCCCGTGGGTTGTGCCATATTTCCAATTTAGGTTCTTCTCCTAAGAGTCTCTTTTTTCCTTTTCTCTGCAATCAGCTCCTGAATTCTTTGATTCCTTGTCCTTTCATAAGGTATCCTCCTCCGTGTGATGATGTTGTGCTGGGACACTTCGTTATCCAAGCCATGGATTTTATAGGGAACGTCCACAGCATTGATCTCTGGGTGCTCCTCGGTTGCATTGGCAGGAGGGGCAGGTGTTTTGGGAACAACAGGAGGGCTGGTGGTGGTGGACTGTGTGGTGGACACTCCCATGGGAGGGCTGAGGGTTGTCTGGAGCTCCTCCTCGATGGCATTGCTCTTGTTTACGTTAGAATCGGTTACGTTGCCATCCTCTGTGAGGTTGCTGTATGCGTTACAGGACTTGCAACACAGCTTATTGTACCCAGGAATGGAGCAGTACCGGGAGAGAACCTCCATGCGACAGAACATTGACTTGTCCCCTTGACAGTGTTCTTCTGAAAGAGAAAAAGGGAACAGATAAATAAAGATCATCCTCGTGGTCATCAGAAAAAAACCCACCAAACAAAAAGAAACACAGCTGAAGCTTTGGCAGTGGGCAGAGGGTTTGGTGTTCAAAGTGGGATGGGAAACTGGCAAACGAGTCATCCACAAGCAGAAGCAGGCTTACTGTGAAGCCTGAGACTCAACTCGATGGGATGCACAAGCCAAGCTGAACTCTGTACTAGCCCCATCCACACTATAGACCATAGCACTCTAATTTTGGCTTCACATTCTGCATGTGGTACCCTGAAGGCCATGCAGCCCTGATGATTTGTGTTCCTGCCTTGGCATAGAGGCAACAATACACCAACAGTGCTATGTTGTTGCTAAAGCTACATTAAACCTCCCTGAAAGTCATCAAGGTTTACACTGGGAAATCTTTTTTCCCCCCTTTGCTCCTTTTAATGCTTTTCTGCAATCAAATTACCCTGTCAGGGGTAATTTGGATTTATCTGGACTGTCTCAAGCAAGTAAAACTTGATTTCAATGTGTGCTGGGTAACTCTCAGGTTTAATCCAGCTCCCTTTGGAGTGGTATTTTGGCCAGGTACCTCTGTTCTGAAAACAGCAGCACTGCCTGAGCATTGTCCCTTGCTCAAGAGAAAAGTGGTGCATTTAGCACAAGGCTTTGCTCTCCTCCCCCTAGAAGGGAGCTGATAATTTCAGAACCACAAACTCCAGTGTGCTGGAGCCCAGCCAGTCCATTAATGAGGGGGAGACTCAGTGACAAATCCTGATTTTGGTGTCATTGACTGGAAAACTGTAATAAAAGAGGAAGAAGGATAATCAATAGGTTTTAAGCCTTCAGTAGCTGTTCTGACAATTTGCACTAGGGCAGAGCTGCTATGGCAGATCCTAATCTCCCCGAAACAGAGGGAGCGAAACATAAGCAAGGTGGACTGGGCAGACTGTATTACTGTCTGAGAAGCATACACAGAAGCCTGCTCACAAATTACTCAAGCCATTGTGATTTGTGCTCAGAGGAGCTAGAGGAACACATGAATTGGCAGCAGATGGATGGTGAAGGGTTAGCAAGCTCCTTGGTGAGAAAGCTACCTGTCCTCTGTCCTACACACAGGCTCTACAGCTCCTGTTCTTCCAGGCTGTAGTGATGGAGCCAGCAACTGTTGGGAACTTCAGTGAAGGAAAAATCCCAACACAAGCCCATGCTGAAAGAAAGAGGAGTCAGAGAGGGCTTGCAGGAGAGGACTGAGGAGAAAAGCAGACTGACCAACTCTTGGCCTAACCAATAACAAAATATTTTCTCTGTGACCAGAGTGCTGATACAGAGATGAAACCACTTCTGCCTCTTTCCCTGCTCTTGCTACATCTCAACCTACTCTTACAGTAAAGGATGAGTAACTCCAATTACTCGCCTTTATTTAGAGCGCAGCCGATGGCAGACAGCATGCTCGAGTCAGCATGTTACTGGAGCTCCTATCTGACCATCCTGCTATGAACACTGGCTTCTCCTATCACCACCCTTACAGCAGAGAACCACAGCAGATGCAGAAATAGCTAGTGAGCTCAGAAAGTGTAGGTGCCACCTCTTCACTCACCCTCAACTAACAAACCTGGGCATTACAGGTGTTGAATTGGCAAACATAGCAGTCTAAAACAAACTCATTGCTGCTGCTGCTGCTTTAGAATGCTGCTGCTGGTTGAGGAAAGTGGAAACACCTCCCCTGCACTGTATTTATGCCCCAGTTGTTGCTTTCATTGCAGAAAGGCAAAATTCTGGTTCCTGTTTTCCAACGTGTCCATTCATTTTCACGTTTTCCAAATGCTAAACTGAGATGCTGCTGGAAACAAAGAACAACTCTTCCCTTAGGGACCTAGGAATAGTCCCTTGGATTTGAAGAGACATTTTCAAACCAGTCTTTAAGAGCTGGAACTGTTTGTATCTGCATGCCCAACTCCACAGAAAGGACTGCATATGCCTACACAGCTTTACATATGTTTTTACATACCACACTGAGTCCCCTTTGAGCATCTTGCCTTGTGTTGTGTGACTTTAAAGCAAGCTTCTCCAAATTGCTTGCAAAACAAAAGCCAACAGCTGGAACATTTAAATTGTAGTTTCAACAAGGCAGATCTGTTCCTGGCTTTGTAAGAATCCCTAAAACCACCTTTAGAAAAATGCCTTTTGGTTTGTTTGGGTTTGTTTTGTTGTTTTTTTTTTCCCCTATCAAAAATGTGTAATGTCAAGCTCAAACCCACATGAAACTAGAACTGCATTATAGAATACGTTCAGTGACATCTGATAAGTTATAGAAATAAACTCTGTAATGCATGAACCTCAGGATGGAATTTTTATCCCCTATCCAAACCAAAATATCCAGGTTTGCTGAACTTTTTATTTATTTTTACTTGCAGTATGCATGACAGACTGGAAGTATATCTCCAAAACATCAGTAAGAAAAAAATAAATCAGTTTCACAGTCACTTTGGTACACATTTAGTCTCATAAAAAAATATTGGAAAAGCAAACTGAATTGGCACATCTTTAATATTATGTTAAATACATACAAAAACCACTAATAAAATATCCCTGATAAACCAAAGTGCATATAGACATAGTGCACAATGCCCAGATACCTTATTGCACCATTCTCTATAGCCACCCATCTCTTGAAACATCACTAAACAGTTGTCTATTTAAAGGTAACAGTCATGAATATATTTATACAGTTAAACACCAATTATTTTACATAACAGTATTCAGTGCCAGATATGTCTTTGCTTTTTTTTGTTGTTGTTGTTGTTTTTTGTTGTTGTTTTTTTTTTATGTTGTTCTCACCTTGTCATGTAAATTGTTAACAAGTTGCAGGAAATTATCATATCAACAGCAGAATTTAAAGGATGTGATCACATGATAATGACAAGTTTGAAGTGCTACGCTGTCCACCACCCAAAGATTCAAAAATGCCACTTCTCTTTTGTTTGTTTTCCCCCAGAAGATGATCAATGCAATAAGGTAGTTAAATTGCTCCGAGACTGCGTGTTTAAAAGTTGATACGGCTCCTGCTATTGGTACTGGGCTGTCACAGACAGGCTTATGACTTGTGAGGCCCAAATCTTCAACACAAGCACGTAAGGTGAAGCAAGAATGCCAGTTAAACTTCAGTAAGCCAGGCCACAATCCTGTCTCCATGAAGGTATGGATATGCACTGTGCAAATTAATCTCAGATTAAATTGACTGCCTTCTGGTAGTTCTCATTCAAGTAAAAAACACTCCATATGAAGATCAACTCAAGGTCCCAGTGCCCTGTTCATATTTAAAGCTGGATCTGGTAAATTAATGCCATTGACATTTCAACATTAAGGCATTTCTCTAAAATTCTTCTAAGCAAATAAAAAAACAAAACCCAAAACCAACCACAAAAAAAAAAACCAAACCAAAACCCAAAGCAATAAAAATTGAGGTAATTCAGTAGTAGTTCACACCGTTATGTTTGCCAGTTGACACATCTATAGAGCGCGCACACACACACACGCACACACGCACAGCCGTGCCAGGCACGTCAGACATGCACATGGTGAAAAGAGACCAAAGATGGAATGAGTATAAACAGCTCTGTGCTGAGCAGCTGGAGACACTGTGCTCCGTGAACACAACCTATTGCCTCCGCCAGGTTAAGAAAAAACACCCCCAGGCAACCTTCAGCACGGCCCGTGCCACGCCTGCCCTGCTTCCCTGCCCTCCCCAAAGTCAAAGGATGCCAAACCGGCCAAAATTGTGCGACGGGGAAAAACGGCCGCGGCTTTCCCCCGAGGAGAAACGGTCCTGACCGCCACCGGGGGGCTTGGAGAGAGCCCACGGCGTCGTAGCAGCACGGAAAGTACCGGCAGAAACTGAGCTGCTGCTTCCCAGTCAGCCCCCCACAGGTTCTACCTTCCATGTGAGGGGCAGGAATTGCAAAAAGCCAAAAAGAGCAGCAAAGGCGAGGAAAGCAACGGCGCCGCGGGGGAAAATGGAATGAAAAACCTCTTCCGCTTGTCAGACTACCCTGTCTGCAAACTGAAACTAGACAGTTAGGAGATTTAGGTCTCTTAGATAAAGGAGAACTTTAGCACTACAAGGTGTCATTATTGTGATGTGATCACATTCACAATAAGTTCTCAGTTTTGCTATCAAACTGAACGTCGTGAACCAGTGAGAGCCTTTTTTCACCATCACCAAGCAACAAGCAAACCGATCCCAGCTCCCGTCCAGAGGACTGCAACATACCGTGGAGATCCAACTTCACACATCCAACACTTCAAGACCTCCACCACCAGTGCTACGCAAGCTCCAGAGAAGAAAGACACCGAGCACCAAGTGCCTGGTGTGAAAAAACAGATTCAGCCCCAAGATTTAAACTTGGCAAAGTCAAGGGAACTTTCCGCATAGAGAGAAGAAGAGAGCAAAAGGCAAAGTCCACACTCGATGTGGCATGCATTTAAGGGCAAAGGCAGAGTTATAAATGGGTCTTTTACTTGAAGATATTTTCTGGATGGGGTAGTCTGGATCAGGTCTTGACAGCCATTGTATCATGTAGGTTTTCTTTGAAGGATCAGAAACGTTTCCTTGAGGAGAGGGGGGAAAAAAAAAGAGGTAAGAGATGTTAGCATTATATAACTGACCTGCCAGAGGGTGAGAAGCCAAGGGAGTGAGTGGGCTCCAGTGCTGAAGGAGCCCAGGGAAGGGCTATGGCCAGGCTCTGTACTTTGGGGCAGAGGCTGCTTTTTGGCCGGTCTGCCACAACTTGTGTCCAGCACTTGCCAGCCAGCACTGCAGCCAACAGCCTGAAGGGCAGCTCCCCAGCACTACACACAGCAGCATCAACTGTGTTCTAAGATACATCCAGTCTAGTTTAGTTATGCTGCCTCTTTAAAGTCTTTGTATTGAGACAGAATTGACAGCTTGGTTCTAACTAATTAGGAACCAAAATCTATGCTGAGATACACATGAGGAATAAGAGAAAAATATTTATTACTTAGTAGTAGGAATATGTAACACAACTGTCACTTCCTAGCAGCTGAGAAGTTAACAAGGATAAAGGCATTAGTGTCGTGGATTAAGTAGGAACAAATTCATTACAGCTTTTAAAAACTGAATCACATAACCTCTGGAGATAACTTGGGCTTGACAGAGTGGAAAAGAAACCAGGAAGTCTCATGGCATATGGGGAAAGCAAAGAGGCATCTTTGTACATGATACCCTTGGTTAGGCACAACCCAGCAGCCTCCTGCTAAGCCCAGCACGTCTCAGGGGCATGGAGCTGGATTCAGGCAGTGCTCCTCACCCAGGGCAGCTGTTGGCTGCTGGCTGGATCCAGCCACTACTGCTGTGCTGAGGTCTGTCACAGCCTCTCCTGCTGTCCTGGGATGCTCCCCACCATGAGAAACAACCAAGCACATGCCCACATGGCCACAGAGCAGCTCTCCATTTGGACAGTCTGCTCACACCCAAGGCTATGGAGAACGGCCACCCCAGGCCATAGCACGTAAGCGTAAATTCAATGAAGGCATTTCAAATAAAGACAATCAACACAATTTGTTTCAGCAAGTAGTATTTGCTGGAGAAGACAAGCACTTACTTGGACACGGAGGTAGTCTGCAAGCCCTTACAGTCTCTGGTTTGTTTTCTTTGCAGAGGCCGATGGCATTGTCCCTGGTGCGGCACAGCACCGGGCGATCCTGCGTGCCATTGCCGCAGCTGACAGAGCACTGAAAGCAGATGCACCAGTTAGAGCCCTGCCCACCCCCTGGAAACACAAAACTAAATTTTAAGTGCTAAAGTACTGCCTGTGGTTTGAGCTGCTATGGTATGCTCCTTGAACCACAGCTGTACTTACACTAACTGAGCAAGAGGGTTCCCTAGGTGAACAATTCTGTCCTCTGGCTTACTGACACACCTGACAAGACTGAGCAGCTAAATCTGCTGAAAGCCTTTACACTGAAGATGCTCACACCTTTGAATCTCCACAAGTGTGGATATCTAGCTTCTTTCACAGACTCTGAAGACTTTAAAGTCTTCTTTATTTGAAAGAAAATAAGGTAGTGATAAAATTGCCCTTCTCTCAGCTTGTGTCAACAAGTAGGCAGACTAAAAAGCAGGTAGAAGTCAGCTTTCCTGACATCTTCCATGAGTGGCTCATGGGGTCTGGATCAGCCAGCATCACTGCAGGACAGCTGTACTGGCTGTTTCACTGCCACCATCTCTCCATCTAATGCAATTTCTGCAGCATTAGTAGCAGTGGAAGCAGCACACCCTGTGTGTGGGCCTTAGCTTATTGTGTCAATGCACTTGAACAGAAAGCACAGAGTGAATGTCGAGATTTTTCTCCCTTGCATAGGAAATCAGTTGCTTGAGAGCTCCAGCAAGAGACTGACCTGTGACCAGGATCCTATTCTCCACTGTGCTGGGCAAAGCTCCCTGTTGCAAGGCCTCCTGCCCTCCGGGCGGTCGTTGTTGCAGTACTTGGTGTGAACAGAGCGATTTGTGTTGTCGTGCAGGGGCTGGATGCAGCGGACAGAGCGCACCTGGTAGCCTGTTTTCCCACAGCTTTTGCTGCAAGGCTCCCACTCTCCTGTGACCCAGCTGGGACAGTGAAAAGACAAAAACGTGAGTCAAATTCTCTCTCCTGAACAAGGTGAGTTTGAACTGTTTGTAGAACTCTAACTCTCAAACACAGGTTTAACAGGATGTTATGTATGCAAAAAGAAGATGTGAAAACCCAGATGTGGTTATGGTGAGGGCTATTTGACTGTGTCCCTAAAAAAAAACAACCACTAATAAGACCCAGATCTTTCAAGTTATTCCTTCTCATTATCACCAAGAGAAGCTTTATTCTTACTTTGCTTTATTTGCTTTGATTTTTAATTGGGCCATTCCAAAACTGCAAATAAAAATATGGTAGCATTCATGTCAAAACAGCCCCCCAAGGGTGCTGCTGAGCTTCCCAGGTCTTGGCACATGAGCCATGCCTTGTTTCATAGCATAGCACATCCCACAGTTGGTTCCCACAGGAATAAATCCAAAACATCCTGGCCAGAAATGCAGCTCCAGTCTCACCCATACCAGGATGCCCCATGGCCATGCCAACACCATCTGCTGAAGCAGTGGCAGACCCAGCTACACTATCAGTGCTCTGTGCACTGAGTTTGGGCAAATCATTGCCCTCAGTGTTATAAATGTTTGGGTTTGGGTAAGGCAACACTCCACTGACAACCAGAAGGTCTGAGTTCATAACATCTAAATCTGTTTGGCACACTGAGAAATGAAACCTATGGCTTGTAACCATGGCATAGCTGAAAACGTGGCAGATCATCCACACTGGCTCAAGAGCTACAGCTAGAAATGGTAAGAAGCTTAGAGAAGAGCAGCAAGGACAGACAGGACCAGAGGAAATTCATGCAGAATACTGGAAACTTGGTTATAATCAAGTGAAGATATACAGTAGCCTATGAATATTTACAGAATGCAGAGATCTACAAGGAGGAAACATTGATCAATGTAAACAAGATTCAGGGGATAAACTTAAACAAAAGAACTCTGTAGAACCTAAGGAAATATCCTGAGTTTGAAGCAATTGTCCTGAAGGCTCATAAAATCCTGGGTTTAGGAACAGAGCAATGGCATGGGCACAAAGCCATGCACTGAGCACTTGAGTTAAACAAGAAGTAAAGTGGCAATTTCACCCAAATTTCTCTTTGTAGCCTATTGAATTCCCACAGCTGTGGGGGAAGGTGAGTGCTGTGGAGCACAAAGCCATGAATCCTAAGGTGATTTCTGAGAGCAGGTATTAGTGTAGTGGGTGGCACAGAGCTTCACAAAAATCTCTTAAATAATTGCCTCTCCCGTGTACAGGTGAAGAATGCTCCAGTGCTGCTCTATGGAAACAGAGGTGACTGAAACATTCAGAAGTCCAAGCACAATTTAGGTTCCTACTGAGTCTTTGTAGTACCTGGGCCCAATTATATTTGCAGCTGAAAGAAGAATACAGTCCCTTCCAGAGAGCCCAAGATACAGCTAGGTCACGACTCCAGCTCTCCAATAAATGAATGTTAAACCCTGGCCCATGCTGAGTTTATGGAGCACAGTTTCTTGACTTCTCTCCCTTTCAAATCTCTTTTGAAAGCAAGTTAGGAAATATTGTGTGGTATGCTCTACTTATTTACTCTTCTTCCTGGATTCTAGACTTACTCTCCAGAGAGAAAAGCTGGGATCAACAGACCCCTTTCCTGCTGCAGTAGCAACATGAGGGATATATGAGTAAGTCAAAAATAGCACCTGCAAAATGTGAGTTAAAAGAGTTATAACACTGGCCTCTCTATAGCCAAGAGCAAGGTACAGCAGGCATACCATGCTCCACCAGGGCAGGCAGAGGAATCTAACAGGCCATATATTTTTCCCTGTGTTCAAACATCCAAAAGTGGGCTATGAACTTCAGGATGATTTGGATCTGGGAGGCTCTATGTCATCAGCTTCCTTATGTAATGCTCTGTAAATTTCTTCTTAAATGGTTAACTCACACTGTGTAAAATCAACTGCTAGAAATTGAATTTATGACTTTTTTTTTTATGACTTCAAGACAGCCTGAACATAAATGTCTGGATCAAGACAGCACTTCTTTTCTAGTCCAGCTTATGTCAAAAGTAATAGGAACCAGCAGTGCCAGAAATAGTATTTCTACAAGCAGAGTACAGCATCCTCTCCTGGGAGGACAGGCTGAGGGAGCTGGGATTGTTCAGCCTGGAGAAGAGAAGGCTCTGGGGAGACCTAATAGCAGCCTTTCAGTACCTGAAGGGAGCCTACAAGAAGGATGGAGAGAGCATGTTTGCAAAGGTCTGCAGTGATAGGATGAGGGGAAATGGCTTCAAACTGTAGAAGAGCAGACTGAGATTCTTTACCATGAGGGTGGTGGAACACTGGAAGAGGTTGCCCATGGAGGTGGTTGGGCCCTATCCCTGGAGATATTCAAGGTGAGGCTTAACAAGGGAACCTGATCTAGTTGAGGATGCCTCTGCTGACTGCAGAGGGGGTTGGACTCACAGTCCTGGCTCTCTGGAGTAATACGTGGAGATGACATTTAAATCACCTCTTCCCAGGTGACAAGTGCTGTGTGGGTACAGTGCTGGTGGGCAGCGATGCTTACATGGGCTGGGAGCACTCCTGGAGGTTGCAGACCCTGCGAATGGGCTTGGGCTTTTGGATCAGCTCACAGTAGCTCCGATGAACCATCTTGTGGTCAGCCTTCCTCCGGCAGCCGTACTTGGTGAACTGGTAGCCTGCAGAAAGACACTCTTCTTATTTCCAGTACTGGCAGATCTTACACAGCACTCAGCTTTCAGACAAACTGCACAGACAGTCAAAGGTTTCAGTTACAACTACAGATGAACACACCACAAAGGGAACTAAATTGCTCTGAATAAACATTTTTTCATGTACATTTAGCACCCTGCTGCATGGCTCATCCCCTTTATTTTTTCATGGCAAGCTATAAAGAGAAAGAGAATATCTAGCATTTCAAAAGCATTCTCCAAACCTACACTGCCACACTCCATCACTGCAACCTAACATCACCCTGGTGAACAGCATCAGGGTACAGTTCTGGCCCCAAGAGCAGGGGTCTGACATTGCAAGGCTCACATTACGGGATGTGGGTTTACTAAGTGCTGCCTGTAGCACCTTGAGCTTTGGCACCCTTGCAGCTTGGAAACTTTCATCCATGTCTCGCACTTTTGTATAATTTTTCAGTTTCATAAACATCAGTCATGAGCCACCCCAGGCCTGCCCCCATAAATAACTCCCTTCGTTATTTATTGCTCTATTTCTTAACTGAAATAAACCTCTCCCATATTCCTGGACTCCCTGATGTCTTGTGGCCATGAATTCCACACATGATGTTCACTCTTACAGTTTTAATCAATTCTGAATGCTCTGGGGTTTTGTTTTTACCTCCTCCACAGGGTTTTGAACACTGGGACCATTTCTTCAAAGCCCATTCATATGATACTGAGTCATCTTCCAAAACATTGTTGTTATCTACATTCAAGGAATCTTCATGGATCATATACTTGTAAGTCAAAGATATCTTGGCACCACCATGAGGAATCACCTAGTAAGCCAGAAAGATGCAGGGAAAAAAGATACGAAAGTGGTATCAGAAGCTATGTGAGGTGATGTGAAATCACAGTCATCATGGCTTAGATATAAAACCATCCCTGGAGGGATTTAAACCTCTTAGCTGCACTCAACACTTTTCTTTTTGTGGTCCTCCTGATGAAAAAGTATCTCTGGCTTTACAGCACAGAGTTTCTGAACTGCATATTGAGAAAGACTGTTGTTGATTTAGACTGATTTTTCCTGCCAGCATTGGACTGACTTCATGACACTACATTTTTTCCATATCCCATCATAAAGGAAGGAAATGTTGTACTAGAATGATAATGGATAGTTCCACAGAAGACAAAGCATATTCAAATGCACAGATAACTGAAAGCAGTGAAGAAAACTGCTTCTGTGTCTGATAAATCACAAATATACTTAGGATAATCCTGAGAATTCTGTGAAGCTTGCTACTTTAGCCTAACAGAGATATAAATTGTTTAGAAAGAGTTCTCACTAACACACTGCACTAAGACAAATGAAAGAAAACAGAACTCAATGTGAATAAAGCATAAAATATTGGTCCTTTGAAAATATAACATTTATATCTCCTCTGATGTTCAGCTGGTGTAGATCAACACAGCACAGCTGCTTTCAGAGGGATTCTGAATCAACCTACTCATTGTAGTCTATTGTTTGCTTCTTTGCAATGAGAAAGGAACACAGGAGGCTGGGTTTGAGAACTGCAGAATTGGGAGCACAAGAATCCTGCATCTGCCTTTGCAGGGTACACTTTCAAAACATAGTGAGGAGGAGTACTTATTAAATCTATCTGATATGAACCATTCTGACCTTCTGACTAATGCTCACAGGTCAGATAGGATAGGAAAGCTGAAAATCCTTTACACAGTGGCCATTTGCTGGCCATCCTCAGGAGAGTCGGTTGCTCAGCACAGAGCCCTGAGTTACAACAACTCTCCTACAGAGCCATGGATTAGGAGAAAGGAATTAAAATACATCTTCTATTGTCTTATAATTGAAGCAGATGTCTTCCTGTAACTCACAAGAGGAATATAAAATATATTATAGCACATTACAGCTCTGTAACCCTGACTCTGTGTTCCATGGGAGATGGTTTTCATTTGACTTACCAGAATAACTATTCCATTACGCAGCGGTCCCATGGTCTGCACGGTCTCTCTATCATCGTCATTCCGATATTCCCACTCCACACCCATGTCAATAAAAACTTTAGAGTCTGGCACGTAGTTGTCTTCACTCAGAATGAATTTCCCTGTTTCACGGTTTTTAATTGCTAGGACAACGTAAGGAAAGAGAATGTCAGAGGTTTGCTTCTGATCCTGAGTTTTGTTCTGCTCTTGTCCCAGTGGAAGACACAGAAAAGGCCAGCCTGCATTTTCCCTCTGATCCCTCTCAGGTTTGGAAAGACTTTTTCAGGTGTTTCACTAAGCTGCCAACAGCTCCAGGAACATCAATCATCCTTTTTTCTCTTTTTCATAGCTTGCCTTGCCAGAGAAACGAGGCCAGCGTGACCGCACGGCGTGCTGCCGCCTGCCTGCTCCCGACTGACAACTTCTGAGCCCAGTGGCCAAACCCGAGCCAATTTGAGAGCCCGGGGGGGAGTGTGGGCCCCCACTGATACTCAGCTCTTTCACATGTTGTGAAACAGCTCAGGGGGCTGTTACAGCTCCATGAGAAAAAGGCTACTGGGCTAACCCCCAGCAGGTCCCCACAGTGAGAGAGAGACTCTATAAACTGTGTTAATTCTCCTGCTCAGATCCAGCCCTGACACTGACGCAGCCCTGCTTAAGCTCCTGCTGCTTTGCAGGCGCCTGCTATGGCACACAGCACCCGAGCCCGCTGGTTCAGCTGTCACCACTGCCCCATCCTTCACCCTGGAGAGACGTCAGTCACCTCTGTATTCTTGGTTTTCTCTTGAGACAGAAAATTTGTTCCCTTCATTAGAAGAATCAGGGACTTTGTTATTTAACAAGAGGTTTTAACTCCCTCCTCTCTCTAGCAGCTACCTCAGCATCCTGCTCCCTCAGCACTGGCTGCAACATAGAATTGCCTGGTTGGAAAAGACCTTAAGATCATTGAGCCCAACCATAACCTAACATCTCTCTGTACACAGCTGCTAGACCATGTCCCTAAGCACCTCACCCAGATGTCTTTCAAACACCTTCAGGAATGGTGACTCCCCCACATCCCTGGGCAGCCCGTTCTAGTCCCTGATGATGCTTTTGGTGAAGAAACTTTTCCTAACATCCAATCTAAACTTCCCCTGGTGCAACTTAAGCCTGTTTCCTCTTGCCCTATTGCTTATTACCTGGGAGAAGAGGCCAGTCCCCACTTTGCTACAACCTTCTTTCAGGTAGTTGTTGAGCACAATGAGGTCTCCCCTCAGCCTCCTCTTCTCCAAGCTGAACAACCCCAGCTCCCTGAGCTGCTCCTCACAGGACTTTGTTCAAGACCCTTTGCAAGCCTCGCTGCACTTCTCTGGGCACCCTCCAGCACCTCAATGTCCTCCTCACGGTGAGCAAGCTGTTGGTGGCCCCTGTGTATCGCTTACCCCCAACCAAAAGCAGAACCTTGTCTGAATCTGCCACCAGTTGCCCTCCTGATCCATGGGGCCAGGCTGCACGGAGCAGCAAGGGAAGCATTCTGTGGCAGGAGGGTGGGATGACTCACAGTACAATTAGTGGGTCATTGGCTGTGAAGCTACTTCCAATTAATAACAGCCCACCAGGCACTGCCTCGAATTGATCCCAGGGCACGGCGAGGAGCGGATTGCAATTACTTTCTAAGCTGCAGGATTGATCGGGCAGCCTCCTGTCAATACTGTTAGCAGTGGGGCAGAATCTGAAGCGGATTTGGGTGTAGCTGGGAAATGACTGAGGATGGGAAGGAGGGATGCACATTCAGATAATATATTGCATCCTGTAATGTAACTCAGCTCCTCTTCCAGCAGCTTACACATGCACACACCAAGGCAGGGATCTTCTGGCTAGGACACCAGGAGTAGAGCACAGGGTTTCCTAATGTAACATACTGAAAGGAGGTATGTGGAGTGGGAGGATAATGGCTTTAAACAAATGCATAAACACATTGTCAGAGGCTCCAGGGACAAAAATAAACAGCAGAATCAAATATTCTAACTGAAAATGTTCCTTCTTGTTAAATACTTACCCAGGTTATGACTGGTGGCGTCTGTTTCCTGTATAAGTAAATGTCTCGCACCAACAGGAATTTCAAACATCTTAATGTGCCCTTTATTGTAGTATTTAAAAAAGATAGTAACTGGTTAGTATTCCACAATCAGGAGGAGTCTCTCTTAGGCTTATAAATAAATCTTATTTTCTAAAAGCAGGGTATATTACAGGAAGCTGAACCTAATCCAGCACCATTCCCACCCTGATTTCTGTGCCAGGTGATGGAACGTAACAGGGACAACGGCCTTTGGGTCAGAATACAAATACTTTAAGTATCAACAGTAAGTGTTTCTTCAGACTAAAATGGGTTTTGAGTTCCATGTGCACCCACAGAGAGAGACCAGGCAAGCTCCTGCCTGACAGTGAGGGATGATGCCGTATTATTGCAGCACTCCAGTGACTCGCACAGAGCAGGTGAGTGACATCAACAGCACAAATAAGTCTATGCCTGCGCAGGTCCTGATGTCAGCAGACTTAAGTGACTACAGAAGTCTTATTTTCAAATTCTAGACATCTCTCAGAGCAAAGTTCAGAGAGTTTATGGAATTAAGTGATGCTGTCAATGGTCTGTGATTGCTCAGAAGAGATTAAACAAAAAATTCCCCAGGACAAAACAGACTGAATGCACTGACCTTGTTTCTTTGGAACTCTTGAGAATGTTCCTTTCATCACTTTGCAGTGGGAATTATCTCCTCCACAAACACCACACTTATCCTCCTGCTTCGTGGAGCCTATGACCCTGTCGCACCCAACTTTCTGTGCACAACAATAAGCAGTTGTTATTTACCCACTCTGCGATTCACCGCGAGCCTTCACTTTAGATATCAAACCCCTGACTTCTGCTTCAGCAAAGACCTTTTCCTGGAAGATCAACACCTAAACAGATTCTAATACCTCCAGTTACTATAACAGCCATCAGTCAGGTGATTTGATTTTTATATTATGCCTCACAGAGGTCATCTTACTGAAGGAATCAGCACAGTTAAGGAAAAGCTTTTAAGCCTCAGCTTATCTTGAAGCAGATGCTTAAATTCCAAGAGAATCAAGGCATCTATGTGGGGATAAGCACCTCCACCAGTCAAGAGCCTCTAATTCTGCTGAAAGATGACCTGTGGCAGATCCCAGCTTAGAGAAACTGCCATTGATTTGTTAAAAATAGCGTGATCAAATGCAGAGGGAATGCTCATCAGCCATATCTTAACACTGCTTCCCCTGAAAGCTGTTGTGTGCTCCTATTCCATTGTAGAATAGAATAGAATAGAATGGACCAGGTTGGAAGAAACCTTCAAGATCATCACGTCCAACCCATCAACCAATCCAACCCACCTAAACAACTAAACCATGGCACCAAGCACCTAATCTAAACCCCCTAAACCTTACTGGGAAAAGCTTTTATAGAAAGCTAATTGCAATAGTTCATCTTCAAAATGGCTGAAACACCTCTGCTATGAGGATAGGCTAAGGGAACTCTCAGCCTGGAGAAGAGAAGACTCCAGGGGGACCTTTTAACTGCCTTCCAGTACCTGAAGGGAACCTACAGGAAGGCTGGAGAGGGACTTTGTACAAGAGTGTCCACTGACAGGACAAGGGGAAATGGATTTAAATTGAAGCAGGATAGGTTTAGATTGGATCTTAGCAAGAAATCCATCACTTATGAGGGTGGCAAGACTCTGGAATGGATTGTCCATAGAAGCTGTGGATGCTCCCTCTCTGGAGATGTTCAAGGCCAGGTTGGATGGGGCCTTGAGTAAACTGGGCTAGTTGAGAGGTGTCCCTGCAGGGAGGTTGGAACAGATATGTTTAAGGTCTGTTCCAGTCTAGGGCATTCTGATTCTATGAAAATAGTGCATTAAACATGACTTGTGTAGGTAGGTGCTGTTGGAGTCGAGTCACATACAATCTGATGGCAACTGTGGATATCATGTCTGATACTGTGACTAGAATCCCAACGAAATCTCCTTCTGGCCCAAAGCGTTGTTATACTTACTTCAATAGTCCCTCACGGAGAGGAGCACTCATGCTATTATTTTAATAGTTCTGACAATACTGAGCTCTGAAACAAGGCAGCAACAGCTTACCAAGCAGTCTCCCCTCACACAGATGCTGTAGGCATCTTTGTAGGAGCAGCGGGTGCCGTCGTGTACCATCCTCTTCATATACACCACGTCCCCTGTTTCCTTTGACTCGCAGTACAAGTGGCATCTTTCCTTGGCTGAAAGAGAAAAAGACCCAAATGGTGCATGCTCAGCTCTGGCAGTTCAGTTGCTGAGTTTGTGAACAGCACTTTCAGTACTGTTGGCTCTCTCTTCTTACACACGTGACAGAAAGCAGCAGGCCACCCCATAAATCACCAATGCTCATCCCCTCTCAAGGGCTGTGCCATCACTTGGAAACTGCTGACTCACAAAGCACCCATGTGTCATCATTAGGAGACGGTCTTAAGTACAACAGATCATTTACTATGACGGGCAGGCCTCTCTTTAAGCCTTTGGCAGATGGTGCAATCTGGCAGAGGTTTCCACAGGCTGCTACCTGTGAGAGATGCAGGTTTCTGCATCAGCTTCTCCTGCTTTGCACTTTAATCTGAGAAAAGCAGAACTATTCTGCCATTAAAAGCAGCTGTCCCACACTGAGGGAGTCTGGCACCCAGTCTTCAGAGACAGCTGGACCATAGCTAATCATAAAGTTAATTCTCACTCGTCACTGTACTTATATTTATGATAGTTTAAGTCATTAAACAAGGTGAGGTACTGAAGAGGCTCAGAAAAAAGCCCGTTTTCACTGCTTAGACATGAACCAATAGCCAGACAAGCCATTGGTGCCTCTTCCTCCTCCTCTGCAACAAAGAGCTGAGCCCAGAATATAACCAGCTGAAATGACAAGTCAGTGGCTGCATCAAGTTGTATTCCATCAGTGTATTTTATGTGAGTCCTATCTCTTGCTGTCCCCTGCCACATGACAGGATACACTGTGCTTTCCTTGGCAGTGAAGAGCAAATGGCCTTTCTGTCAGATGAAATGAAGAAAGATTCTGCTATTTTAATGCGATGAAGATTGGGGACACTTTTCCCATCGTTTAAAATGGTAACAACCTTTGCATTATAGCAGCTCAATTAAAATAAATCTTCACAGGCCCTCTGTGCTCTTCCCCTGTACAGTTCCATGGCCTCTGCCCTCTTTTCATCAAGTCCTTGTTACTGCTCTTGATGTCCACATGGCCACTGGGTACTGGTACATCAGAGACCTTTGTTAGTGCTCCTGATCAACGCAGAGATGTCAAACTAAAAATGTAGGATCCAGACTATTAAAGCAGGAACTTTACTTTTCTTCTGCAGATTCCTAATAAGAGACTATTGAGATGATAATAAAGACAAGCCTGATGTATTTGGATAGATTAGAAACATTGAACTATGCATAAAACACAGCCCCCCCCCCCCACATACACACCTCCTGCGTGCATACCCTCAGCACCCCCTCACACCATACATCCACTGCACGCGATGGAAGGTCTGACTGGGTGCCAGCAGCTCTGCACAAGGGCTTTATTTCAGAGAGGGTTCTCTTCCCATTGCTGCATGGGCACAGTAAATGTGCAAGTGCCGTTAAATTGGTCCCTGTTAATTGCAAAGAATTATTTTCTTTTCATTCACTGGTGTTGGGCATAGTAGAGGTGCAGGAGCATGGACGTGACCACAAGCCTGTCTCTTCCCTGCCTCCCACGTGTTTCCTTCTCATTTAATTGAGGCTGGGAACTAATAGCCAATGTCACTCTATAATGCCCTGGCAGATGCATGGCACAGGGGTATGTGAGCCCAGCCAGGGCTGGGAGATAGGGTGCTCAGGGGGTCTGGAGCAGAAGCATGGCACAACATGGCACCAGGGTACTCAAGCACACACTGGGGTGTACCCCAGTTGGTGGCTTTTCTCTGGCCAGAGGATGAGCTGCTGCTCTCTGTTCCCATCACACACACAATTTATCAGCCATATCCAGCTGAGCTGCATGTGGAGTGTATGGATCTATGTCACTTTTTAGCCATGGCTGCATTATCTGCACAAAGAATGCCCCTGATATGCCTTATCTTTACAAAAGGAGGTTTAAAATATATTAAGAGTTCAAGCACAAGCCACCCTCTGGCCTTGTTTCCACATAAAAGCCATTCCCTCTAATGACCCTGCAAAGGTAAATGTAGCTCTAAAGGTGGCTGCAGTTGCACCGCAGCTCTTTGGGAAACCAGTGGTGCCCAGTGATCAGTGCTCAGACATCAGTGAGCTGCTGGTTTCTGATCCAGAAGCTATTGAATTTAACAGAAAACCATCTGATTAGTTGCTGTGGTATTTGCAACTGACTGCTCCAAAGGCTAAATGGAAGCAAAGGTCCTGTGAGCCACAGTACTCGGCACCTCTCCCTATACCAGCAAAGCTATTTCGTGAAATTATGCTGTGAGGCTGTGCCCCTGAAAATCCCAGATTGCACAAGATGGCATGAGAAGAATGATGGAACCCTGAGAACAGTTTGGGAAGAAAGTCAGGCAAATTAATTGCAAGGAATTTGCTATTAACTTCTGGCTGAGTATCCTCTCGCTGGAATGCTAAACGATTGACCCAAAGTGACCCTTCCCCTCCCAGAAATGGGTGCCTGGCTGCGGACAGCTCGGGTGCCTGGTACCTGCCCCTGGCCAGGCTAACCCTGCCCTGAAGAGCTCATTATTCAAATGGAGCAACCAGGTTTAAAAACAGCAAGCAGCTCTCACTGCTCATCAAACAAGTTGAGAATCATTGTCCTCCACCTTTTCCTTTGGTAAAACCCCTTCTCAGCATGTGGCACTAAGCCTGCAACAGCCTTCATGGCCCAAATAACCAGGTGCCCTTTCATTGGCAGTTAAGCAGAGGCATTAAGAGGAACATGAACATTTTTGTACTCAAAGGCAATCTCTGTTGGGATACCAAAACATCAGCTTGACTGTGCTGGTTCAGACCCAGCACTCACCCAACCCAGCACCTGCCTCTGACACCGCCAGCAGCGTTTGCAGGAAGATGTGAGAACAAACACGATACTTTTCTCAGAATATTACCCAAGTTTCTGGTAAACTGCAGCTTGGGGACTGATGGGAACTGGGTGTTTATCAGTTCTTCATGGATTATATTACTTTCAAGACTTTTTAAAAATGATTTTTTAGAAACTCTCTGGCATCTGCATCTTCCTGTGGCAATGAACTCCAGCTTCATTTCATGCTGTGTGGAAAAGCACTTCCTCTCATTTGTTTTATGTCTGCCACCTGATAACTTTATTTGATGTTTCCAGGCTTGTGTTATGAGAAACTGAATCAGCATTCTGTGTTTGGTCTCTCCCTGCCACTCACAATTCTGTAACACTAGCTTTTTAATCTAAATAATCACTTTTTCAGGCTGAGACGTCTTCGTTTGTCTAACCTCTCCTAATTCAGAAGTCATTGCTTATGTTTGCTTTACTTGGGCCTTTCCAAGTCCAGCTGCAGGGGTTTTAGAGGGGGGGGCAGCAGTGAGAAGGGCACAACCTGAGCTACGCTGGTGGAGTATTGAGAACACGGACACATCGTGCAGGTACACAGAGGCAGATCAGTGTTCTCCATCCCTCTCCCAACAGTTGCTGATGTTCTTCTAAAGCTGTTCCCAGCTCACTAACCCTTCTCCTTGGAGCCCGCTTTGTGTACAGACCCATACACATGTGCACACCACTTTTTATCTCCACATCCATTATTGGCATTTATTTACACCAAACTTCATTTGCCACATTCAGTGTCACAAGGTCCTTCTGCAGCTCTCTTCAATTAGCCTGAGCAACTTTGTATGCCAGTCAGATTTTCCAACCTTGTTTTCCCTCTTTCCCTGCTTACAGCCACATATGCTCAGCAGCACCCATCCTTGGGGAACACACACTCTCACACAAAACCATTCCCTTTTATCTCATGATCAATCAGCTGAAGTTATCAGGGAACAGGGTCCAAAGCTTTTTGAAAATCCAAGTCCATGATATGAATTGGATCTCTCATGCACTCACATGCACTGATCCCTCCAAACAACTTGTAACAGATTTGTGAGACACGATTTCCCCAGAAGTGTCACCTCTCCTTATTTCATTTTCACCTGTGCTTGCAACTGATTCTGCTGCTCATAGGAAAAAAGGACTGCTCACCATCAACGTGTTCATAGGGGAGCCAGTGGTGTTTCGTGTTCTGGTACTCAAAGTATGGATCCCACTGCCTGCACTGCTCCTCTCTGAAGTCTTCAAAGTCCTTAGGGCAGTCCTGAGTGTTGCACAGCTGGAACTCGTAGCTTGGCCCCACACACGTGCGGCCTCCGTTGGCAGGACTGTGGTGAAGGAGAGAAACCCCACGGTTAGCTTTGCCATTAATTGTCTGTCTTTGAGGAGAGATCTAATTCCCAGCCATATCAGTAGGCACTTGATGAAGCCAGCAGTGTATTTCTGATATAGAAAACTTGTCTTTCCTTTAAAAACCTGCTGACCCTCTTAAAGAGCAACTTCTGCCAGTAGAGCCTCACACCACTTGATAAAAGCAAGAAAAGTCATTTTCCTGGCATAGCCCAGGAAAGGAAAGCAAAGCACACACAGATGCAGCAGCTCAGTTCACCCCCTGCGCCAGCAGCAGACCCAGAGCCCAGCTCCATGATGAAGCCCCCAGGCAGATGTGCATCATCAGATCACTGCCAGATCTGGAGCTGCAAGTGGGGTTTGCACCCTCTTCCAGGAACAGAAAAGACATTTTCAGCAGTACCTGAGGCTTTTCCTACATGAAAATAGAGTTTACAACTAAAACTGTGCCCACAATTATAAAGGTCACTTTCATGCTGCCAAAGTAATAAAGGCTGAAATTAGACCTGGTAAACTTTCTCTTACCAGAGCAACTTCCATCAGAACATGCTGCTTCATGCAGCTTGGCCTGCTTTATTTTAATTCTTCTCTTTAATCAGTGATGAGATTATTTTTAACACTACTCAAGTTCAATCAGCACAAACTGAGAAAGTCAATGTTAAAAATACTCTGCCTGGTGAAATCATTTAAATCTGACAATGGTTTCAGCTCTTGCTGTTTGGACCTCGACCTTTTATGGCCTCACAATAAGATAGCAAGAATGATACATGGCATATTATCCATACTTACCAGGCTATCTTAAACAGATTATACTTCCAGTGTTACTGAAATCAAATCATTCTAGATGAACCTCATATAAGTTATTGAAGCACAACAATTTAATATTCTTAAAATTAACTTTGGGCAAGGTTCTGATCTCTGGAGCTTTGCTCTGCCTCGCAATGAAAACAGTTTGAACGTATTTTAGGGCCTTCATGTTGAGATGTTCTGAAAGGTGGAATAAACAACTATCTCACAATGCTGTATGCATTTATTTTCTAAAATCCAGCAAATCATTGCCATTATTTCATGCTCACATAGTAAAAGAAGACATCCACGGGGCCCTAAACCTTTACTTATGCTTTCTGCAATAGTGCAGCAGCACCTTCAAGATCCTTGTAATTAATTAATGGATGCTTAAACAGAGAAGATGATTCATGACTTGCTCAGGGCCAAAAGCAGAACTGCTGACAACATACACTATAGGTCAGATTTAACAAGCTCCACTCAACACCTTTTACTGCATTACTGCACTAGTAACTCAGTAAGGATTTGCACCACCCATTCACACCACACCAGACAAACGTGCAGGGGTATGGATGCTTACTGTGGATTGTCACACTGCCGTGTCCTGTACTTCACCCCAGTGCCACAGGTCCGAGAACAAGAGCCAAACTTGCTCCATGCCCCCCAGTGTCCATCCTGCTTCAGGATGTCTGGTGTTAGCCAGATGCAGTGACCTTTAAAGCAATGCTAGAAGAGAAAATTAGATGTCAAAACAGTGAGATGATTCTATTCTCTATGAGAAGCTGTGGTACAACAGATTTCATTTAGGGCACAAATTCTGTTGGGTATTTTCACCTCTCCAGCAGAAAACAGTGAGACTCACCATCAGATCATGCCCATGGTCCCAAACTGACTCAGATTTTCTAAACTTACATATGTTAAGTATGCACAAACATGCTTGTGGGATTCAAGCCTACCAAATTTTACAAGGGATTGTAGCACTAGGACAGGGGACAATGGTTTTAAACTGGAGCAGGGTAGAGTAGAATAGAATAGAATTAACCAGGTTGGAAAAGACCTTGGAGATCATCAAGTCCAACCTATCACCCAACACCATCCAATCAACTAAACCATGGCACCAGGAGCCTCATCCAGTCTCTTCTTAAACACCTCCAAGTGATGGTGACTCCACCACCTCCCTGGGCAGCACATTCCAATGGCCAATCACTCTTTCTGTGAAGAACTATTGGACATTAGGAAGAAGTTCCTTACTATGAGGGTGGTGGAAGACTGGCACAGGTTGCCCAGGGAAGTGGTAGAGGCCCCATCCCTGGAAACTTTCAAGGTCAGGGTTGATGGGATCTGAGCAACCTGATCTAGTTGGGAATGTTCCTGGTCCCTGCAGGGGGGTAGGTCTAGATGATCTTTAAAAGTCCCTAACAACCCAAACCATTTTGTGATTCTAAGTTTGTTAAACTGCTCTGAGCATTAGATTCCCTGAGCATTAGATTCCCTCATCACAAGTCTGCAGTTGTGGTTTCAACATAATTAATACAGCTGCATTTAAGGGAAATGGTGGAATCCTGAATCTTGGCAGTGAAAGGTAAAATTCTGCACAGGGCATGAGGGGGAGCAATGGCAAGAACTGCCAAGCAGCACCATCCCTCCCAGCAGCCCCTAACACAGCAAACACATTCCTGCCATGAATGTGATCAGTGAAGTGGCACTGAATTAAAGCCAGCTCACATTTTAGACATTAGTGCTATTAAACACAGAACTCTTGCAGTCTCCCTGGAGATCTCACAGCAAACCTGACCAAAACACCAGGAAGCATTCATCAGGGAGCAGCCCCGGACAGTGCCACATCTGCACAATTCATCTCGCCCTAATAGGTTTTCTTTTTGCTTTTACTTGGTTTTTAGTACAGTCATTCTACAGAGGCTGATTTGCTACAACCCCCAAACCTACAGGGTATTTACACAGTTCTTTAGGAGCCTCCACAGTTTCAGTGCTGGGACTCTCTACTGTCTCCTCTCATTAGAGAAACCAATCAAGGCCTCCCCGCCAATTTCTTCACTCTCTAATCAAGGTTTTATTTTCTCAGCCAAAGTCAGGATGAATTCTTCTCAAGCAACACAGATTCTAGCTCTTTCTAGTTTTATTTCTGCTTTCATAAAAGTCTCCTGATGAAGTGAGGGTGCTGGAAACTATTTGCAGGCCGACAAATGAGTTTGCTCGAGACGGTCGCAGTTTGTCTGCGTTACCGGTTACCGGCGGGTAAGAGCTCTGGCTCCGGCTCGCAGATGGCGATAACAACAAGTGCAATCAGTCACTTACTTCCCTTAACATTCAAGTCAACAACAACATTTTACACAGCTTAACAAGCCTTGGAATGCAGGAATTTGGCAGGCGGCGCGAGCTGAGCATATGGCTAAATGCAGGCTGCCAGCAAAAACAAAATCAGAAGATCTATACCAGGAGAGCGTTGCGAAGCGCGGCGCGATTAGCGAGCTGCAAGACGAATCGCCGTGTGACGGGCGATCATTAATAACACTGCATTTAAAGAGAGAATCGTGAGCAAAAATGGTGACAAGACACAGTTTACTGATCCCCTAATCTGCTTGATGACTGCCTCTTTACTCTTGTAATTTATTCTGGTGTTCATTTGGTTGGACATGAAGCAGGAAAGGGAGTCGAAATTAGGTTTCAACCGTTCGTTGTTTTTCATGACTTCAAATATTCAAAGTCAAATCCTATGAAATAGATGAGTTACCACAGAGCCAATTATAGCAATCCTGCTCCAGAGCTGTAATGGGCAGATTTTTCTTAGCTGTTTGACAGAACAAGGGATAATTTAGCAAAGCATGAAAGAAATGCAAAATGCTAATATGTCCTTTGCTTGCTTTGGTTTTGAAGCTCTGCTCTGTACCCTTCAGGGACTGTTTACTTCTGGCTTTGAGGAAGTTTTGTTTGAATGACCAGCCTGAGTTGTCGGACCCTGTCCAGCAATGGGACCATTCAGAGATGCAGGGGAAGCCGGCAAGGCATCAGCTTGTCAACATGAATTTCAGCTGGGCTTGGAAGCAGATGAGATGTGACAGCTCCTGATTTTGTTCTTGCTTAAACATTCTCTTATCAGGGTTCTGCATCCTTCAGGTGTAAGTTCCACAGCAATCACCAAATCTGTTTCAAGAGCCATGTAGCATATGTTCATTATGTGATGATCCAGGACCCAGCACTTGGAATCCGTGGAGGAGAGACATGTGATGTGTTTTCCAATCTCTTTTCCCTGTTTTAGCCAGACACAAGGGGATGTGGGTTTGCAACAACCACTGAAAAAAACACTTAATTTGACACTGTGACTGGTCCCTGAACTGGAAGCAAACATGGAAAAGTGCTATTGACTTTGCTGTGCAAAGGAAAGAGCAGCACTGATCTTTACTGGAGAGGCTGGTCATATGCAGATTGTCGGGGAGCCGAGGCAGAGCTATTAGGAGGCAAGCACTTGTGTAAAATGAGTCATCTCCAGCTCTGCCTTTTCCTTTGTGGATTAAAAGGAGCCTATGTACAACAAAATGATTCACAATTGGGTCTTACTCTGTGCAGACCCAATCAAGAAAACCTGTGAGAAGGTAAAGCCAGAGATGGAGCAAGGTCCATTGTAATAAGGGAAGCTAGAGCCAACCCTTCCTATTGCTCCTACATTGACTACATGAGGTGGAAGAGAGCCAGTTTCAACCACTATTTCCTTCATAAATGGAAGGTTTAATTTAAAGAGTGAAGAATATTAACACAGTTATGATTTTTCAAGGAGAGAAAGAAGGACCCTGGGTAAACACCAATTGTTTTCTCAGTAGAAGACAAGATGACTTCTTGCTGTCTCGCCTATTTTTCTGGCAAACAGGACAGTCCAAAACAAGTGCAATTTCCAGGGGAGGAAGCTTAAATCTCTTGCAGTAAAACATTCCACTGCTGTTTTCAGCAGTTCTTTGAAACAACTGCTGTGGATGCCAAAAAAAGAGCCAGTGTATTCATGTGGGCTTAATGCATCTGCAAGTTCATTTTCCAAGAAGAGACTTGCAGGTCTCACGTGGGTATCTCTGCCTGTTTTACATGGGGCAGCAACTGGCAACTCTCCTCTCTGCTAGCATGACAGCTCTGTTATCTACCAGCTACTGCAGCATGGTGGTGGCCCCCAGCTCTCCCTGCCCTCCTGAGGTCATACCAGGAGAGGATTATTTATTCATTTGTATTTCCCATCACATGCAGGCTGGCCTGCTCTGCTCCCATCTGTTGGAGAATAATTAGTTGCAAGGGATAAACTGAAATCTCTAACACTAAAGTCTACCCTGAGCCAGTTAAAGTTTCTTCAGTACAGAATCAAGTATTCTCACTGTTTCTGTGGTGACTAACACAGCATACACTCACCCATCTGTCTCCTGTCTCTGAGAGAAGCTGAGGTCAGCTTTCTCAGTGGGAAGTTGTTTGAGTACACATTAGTGTTTTCAGAAACCTTTTTTCTTGGTCCATTTTGATTCTCAATAATATCTGTTTATTTCAGTAGTTAATCATTCCCTTCCTTTCCTGACAGACTAGGAAAAAAAATCATTCCAAGTTTGCCAGAGTTCATCTCACTAGCGTGGTGCAAGGAAGGAGATCACCTGCTAGGTTTGTGCTGGATCCTCAGCACATAAATCAAATCCAAGAGCAACAGCAGCTCAGCTGGCAGGGGCTGGTACCAGGCTCTTACCTCCCTCTCCAGGAAAAGAAACTAAGGAAGCTCAGGTGGTGCAAACCTGTGTGTTAGTCACTGCAGCAAGCAGACGGACGTGAGCACGCAATCTCCTTGCATGAATGACTTCAGGTTTTATTTCTGTCCTGTGGGGAGCAGTTAGCTACTTCAGCTGACACAAATGGCACCCCAGAAGAGTAAGAGCTTAAAAAAATTGGAACAACAAAACCTGATCAGATATTTCTGAAGGTTCCCTGGCTTCAGAAGCCTGAGGCTAACAGTGGTGCTGACAGCACTCTATACAAGTAAATAAATTACCAGCTGAAAACATATGCTTTCCTTTAATCCACAGAAAGCTATGCAGAGTTAAGCTTTGCAGAGTTATGCCTCATCTGCACAGGTTACTGCAGCAATTGATGGAGTGTCTTTGACTTCACAGTAAAGCTCTGCCCTTCCATGTGCTTAACTTCACACACCAGAGTTACTCCATGGAAGTTCCTGTGACCGTTCAGACACAGAGGTAATTGCAAGCTGCTGCATCCTCAAAGCCTCATGAAATTGACAGCCTCTTCCCTCTTGCTCTTGGAAAGTCAGTCTGGTTTTTTAAAAAGCAGGCCAGGAGCAAGAGAAAATATTCCCTATCCTTATGTATTCCATCCAAAGCGTAGTTTTCTTCTCAGGCTGGGAAGCTCCAAGAAAATATTTATATTCTTTTTATCCCTAAACCCAGCAAATTATGTTTGCTGCCAGCTAACATAATGGCTGTTCAGTGTCTCCCTTTGCACAAGGAGACTTATTGAAAGCTCGGGGAAATGGCAGAACCTCACTCTTCTGGCAACTTATTTCAAATAACCACATGCCCAGAAGAACTTGCATACATTTACATACATTTACTGGAGCACACATCTGTAGGCATGCACACACACACACACAAACAGCGTTAGAAGCCCTAATCTGCCTTCCACTTCTAAGGGTCAGTGCCCAGGTCCAAGACACAGCCTGGCCATGAGCAGACACAGCCCTTATCAGCGTGACTGCTGAAAATGTGCTACAGATCTTGTGTCTGGCCAAGGTGCTCTTGCCCCTTGATCTCCAGCTAGGAAGGAGGCAGCTGGACAGGATTCTCCTCAATAGCATCTGCTAAGTTTGGGAAAGTGAAAAGACCAGCTCTCAGTTCTCTGCACACCAGGCTGAGGTGAGAACATCTCCACACCATACGCTGCGTTCATCTCCTGAACATCGCTTTCGTTTCTGGCATCCGGTCCCCTCAGCTGCTGCAAAGCCAGGATGTTTCTTTGACACATCAGCAGTGTTGTGATTGGTTTGAGCTTAAAATAGGCCCTGGGAATTAGTGGTATGAAATGATGAAAACTGCGAGTCTCTAAAGTGGGAAACAAATGGATCTTCTTGAATCAACATCTTTAATTGCTTATGTTTCTGTTCTCTTCTGGCGTTATTCCAAGGAAAACAGTGGATCAAGTTTGAAGTAGTTTTCCTCTTTCTCATGTGCTGATGAAATATCATGGGAGAGAAGTCTCAAAGGAGGCTGCCACAATGCAAGTTAGTCTCAGCTTTGGGCAACAAATGCGTTTTACTGTCCCCAACCCTTCAGGTAAGTCTTTGGTGTTGTCCAAATTGTTGAAGAGAGCGAAGAGGGGAAGGCCAAATCAAAGGCAGGGATGAAAAGGGAGGAACAGAAAAGGACTGATCTGATGTGCCTGTACTAAAAACATCAACAACTAATAAAAGCAGTGGTCAAATGCTGAGCTCAGAAACACAGTGTCAGTTGTATAACCCTCATAACTCATGCTACTTTAAAAAACCCCCACAACGTTTAGCTCCGACTGCTGAGCCTTACCTAACAAAACCCTTTTCAATTTTCTGTCATTTTCTCAGGTCCTCCTGGAAGGTTGCAATAAGTTTATTTATCACAAAAAACTGGGACAGCTCCTCTGGGAATAAAAGAGTCATAGTCCTATCATCCACTGAAACTTCAGAATGTGCACAATGTGCATCTCCACTGAACTAAAAAGCCTGGCTGTCTGCACAGCTTGCTGAAGCCTTGGATCCCAAGTTCCAGTCCAGAGAAAATTTTTACAGCTGAGTTGCATAATATCCTGACAAACTGTTTATAATGGAAGCACTGACAGATCCTTAACTGTATGCTTACAAGTTCTAGGTTGTTTTTTTTCTCTTCTTCTTCTTCTTCTCATTTCTGTTCAAACAGTAAGATGAATGAATGGCTTGGGGGAAAGGGTGATGCAACAAATTGGAATGTGACTGTATTTTTCTGGGGGTTTCATGACTATTTTTAATGCAAAACTCAAGGCACAGAAAAGTGAATCCAAAGAAACTGCAATAAAATTTTGGATTGTGATTTTAAATATATGTGTGTGTGTGTGTAATCTAAAGACAAGAAAACCATTAGGGAGTGGTTTCTATAGAGCCTGGGAAATAATTTAGCATTACATTATGTTTTCATAACCCCCTCCCCCCCCCCCCCCAACATATAGCCATAACAGCAGCTGCTAATCCAGTTCATTTATCACATAAATGATGTCATCCATTGGGTTTTACAAAACATCTTTCCAAGTAGCAAGGTCTTCTTCTCCCCCTCAGTCACTGCATCCAAAGCCCTGGGAAGCCAGAGTTTTGCAGCTGACATCAAAGGACTTGGAGTTCAGATACACTATGAGCACAGCGTGACCTCCACAGAAGGACAGCTGAGACCCAGAGCAGGTCCAGCATGGTGGCTGAAGGGTTGAAACTGTTTGGCCCTTGCCACCTCACACCTTCCCTCCACAGTTCCTCATGTCTCCCCTGACTCCCATCAAACCAGCAAATCCACCTCCACAAATCTGCCCTTCTCTCTTCACAGCCCCTCTCTTCCGTCATGTTGGCTCTCTCTAGCTGGCACTCAACTCCCACATCCATCCTTTCCCTCAGGGCAGCGAACAGTGGCCTTAGCTTGGCTGTCATCTTCAGGACCTCGCTGCTTTCTGTAACCCCACAAGGAGAACATCAGTCAGCGTTACTACAACATCCCTGACACAAACAGAACCCCCTTGACCTCACAAAGGTCACAGGCGAGTGGAAATTTCCCCACTTTGGGCTCTGCCACAGAGCTGCTAGGAAGCACAGAACAATCTCCAGATACTTCCATGACCTTCCCTAAGGATGGGATTTTTGTGGTCACAGAGCTGCCATGCAGGACACATCAGCCCTGGTCCTTGCCTCCTTCTCTCACACTGCTCAGCAGCCTTACTTGAGTTTGACCCACATCCTGATGGACTTCAGCTCCTCAAGGTAGGTTCTTCTCTTGCTCTCCTTGATTTTAAGGGGAACATCCCCAAGCACACACAAGCAGATGTGAAGACACCTGAGCAGGTGGGTACACGCAGTGCCCGTTCTCACCTTTCCTGGTGCACACATGGTCCCGTCCAGCGGAGGCCCTTTCTTTGTCTTGCAGAAGTAGGGGTTCTCGGGGTGGCTACACCACAGCTGCTTGCAGGGATCAAATGTACGGAACTGAAACACAAGAAAAATCAGAGTGGACAATGCTTTGAGACAGCTACTGGAAACTCCAATAGAAGCTGCAGCACTGTGGAGTTTTTTTCCCTTCCCTAGCTGTAAAATGCCAGCTGTTACCACTGAGTCCTGAGGAACTCTCTGGTGTCTGTGGATTGAGCATATCTGAGCTTTGATGTAACCCCATCAGTGACTCTGAGGTGAGATCCCACCTGTATTCCACACAATAATGTCGGCCAAAAATACTGCTGTACCAGTGACCAAAGGCAGACTGGGTGAGGGAGAAACCAGCTCCCACACACAGTCACACACACCTCTTTTTCTTAAAGCTTCTCCAAATGGTGCTGCTTCATTTGGAAAGCAAAACAGAAAAAAACCCATGAGGACTCATGGAACAAGGAAATGAGCTGCTGAGACTGCAGCTGTTGCAGTCACCTTAGCAAGATGGAAATTTGAGCACAGGATCCTGATCCAATGACTAAATCACCGTTTTACCTGCATTGTAAGAGCCTGGACAGGAGAGGATGAGAACCACCCATCACACAACATACTGAAACATGATGTCTGCACATGAGTTTGGCTGTGCTGAACAAAGAAGAATATAAAGCCTCTGTCTCCCAGGCACTGGAAAACAGCTGTAAGGAAAGACCCTCTCTTGGCCAGGATATTCTTCCAAGACAGCATGAGTGGGAATTGTCTTAGGATATTATAGTACAGCTGATGCTTTAAAGGTTCTCATCCACTATCTAGAGACACTGCTCAGCACAGATATTCCTGCAGATGGGAATGAAAGCAGAACTGTTATGTCTTAGCAGCTGCCACACCAGCTGAAAACATCTCTTTCCATTTAATATTTTGTCCCACTTGAGGAGCTGGAGGCAGGAGGTATAGCTCTGCTGCAGAAGACTCTGCTTTCTGAGGCCAATCCACTGAGAATTGCAGTAGTCTTGACCTGCTTTAAATTTAGACTTTCTCTCTTGTTTTCCTGGTAGAAGAGAGCCAACCATATCATCACGAGTCCTTTGCAAGTTGCTTTGCTTGCTGTCACGCTTATTTTCTCATGCTAGGCATCAAAATGCATCACCCTTTCCATAAAATTGGATCATAAAAGCATAATGCCCCATGTTGGCACTACAAGATATGCCACCAAATCCATCTCCTTTACATCTGGGGGGGGGAAATTTTAGGAAAGCAACTATCTGCCAGCCACAGGAGGCTCAATATTGCAGCAAGCTTCTTAGCTTGAAGTCCAACCAAACAGACAAAAAATGAAACAACCAAACAAAACCCAAAACAAAACCAACCAAGCCAACCAAAAAATCAAACAAACAAAAACCCCACCCCCAAAACAAACAAAAAACTCAACCAGCCAAAACAATCCAACCCCCAAACCAAAGCAGAGATAGCATATTTGTCAACATTCAGTTATTATTCCCTGCTAATAGTGAAGTGGACACATCATTCACAGAACTGACAGGGTTGGAAGGGACCTCAAGGATCATCCAGTTCCACCCTCCCTGCAGGGCAGGGATGCCTCAACACTAGATCAGGTTGCTCAGAGCCACATCCAGCCTGGCCTTAAAAACCTCCAGGGATGAGGCTTCCACCACTTCCCTGGGCATCCTGTTCTAGTGTCTCACCACCCTCCTGGGGAAGAACTTCTTCCTAATGTCTAATCTTAATCTTCCCTCCTCTAACTTGGATCCATTCCCCCCAGTCCTATCACTCCCCGACACCCTAAAATGTCCCTCCCCAGCTCACCAGGCTGTCCCTATAAGGACACTTCAGAGACACAACACTCCTGGATGAGAAACAGCAGAAGTCAAAGTGAAGTACTCACAGCTGTGCACATCATGTAGCCCAACCCAAAATCGAAGCGGCACTGCTCATTCATGGAGTAGTGAATGCCTGGCAGCTGGGGAAGGGACGGCCAGTCGTGCTCGAAGGGATCATCACGCAGGCAGTCATAGGAACTGCAACAGGCGAAAATAACAGGAACAGCTGGGGCTGTGAGGCTAGCGGTGTTTGTGCTTTCATTGCCTCTTTGTTCCAAACAAAACAGAGCCCACCTTTTCTGAAACGCTGCTAATAGTGCCATTACACACACGTTACCTTTACCATCCTGTATCCACCTTTAATGAATTCAATAGATACTTTTTTTCTGATGCCCTTCCTTGGTAATTTCCATTCAGCTTGCAGGTAAATTCCTACCACCCTCCAGGCTCCTTATGTGAAAAGAATTCAAAGGAAGAACCCACACGAGACCAAGAAGGAAAGCAAGTTTAATTAATTTTCCATTTGTGGGAATTCTTACTACATACAAATACCTTTCAAGTGAAGCTTTAAAAGCAGGGGGCAGGGTAACCATCCCAGATTACCACTAAGTTGCAGTTTCCCTGGATCCTTGCAGTGACTCATTTCCAAACGGGTACTTTCCTGCCTGCACTAAATGCTCGAGTTTGTCCCCTCTCTCTGTTCCTCCTGATAGCTCTCGGCTCCATCCATAATTCATGCAAAGTTTCCTGTCTGTGTGATGAGTATGGACGTTTCTCCTCTCACAGTGAGGACAGCAATACAGCAGAATCACATCTAAGTTGTGTGGAGGACAGAGCTCTGACACTAACATCACTGAGTGGTTAACACAGTGTAATCAGTGGTTAATTCTCAAGACCAACACGGTCCACTGTGTCTCTGAAATGTCTCTTGAGTTATTTAACAGACATGAGGACACCATACCCAAGTCTCTCCTGGCAATCATTCAGGTTGCCTTGAGGACACCAATTGCTGAGAGCAGAATTTTGAGGTTAGATTTACTTCAAAGCAAATCATGGTTCTGCTCTGTTATAAGGTACTTCAAAATAGCTGTTATTTAAAAGAATGCAAAGCAGCCCTCTAGGCCAGATGATTTTTATTTAATGGCTAAAGTTCTAAGGGATCTTGCTAATTGAAACACACTTCCCTCACAATATTTTTATCCCTTGTTTTCATACCTAAGATATCTAAGAAAAATATTGACTCGTATTTACTTTCTGCATTTTGCTGCATTTATTCCTACTCATTGACAGGTTTTTTCTAGGTATCCCAGTAGTTTCCCCCTTTTTTCCCCATATATTTTCATGTAACAAGGAAAATAGTTTTTTTCTGCAATGAGCAAAAATAGAGTCATAAACACCAGAGTTTGTCAGGGAACTCCAGTGCGTGCCTAGTTCCCAAAGTGTCAAGTTCAAAGGGAAGGCAATGGACGTGGATGAAGCTGTTTAAGTGGGTTTTGCATTTAGGATACTTCAGGGAAAACAATGAAAGAATTAATTCTAGAATCATGCTCTTCCTTTAGATATCTCTTAAAGTAAGAAAAGCCCTGAGCACCTTAGGGGCAGATTTTCCTATTTAGGCAGCATGATTATAAGCAGCAAATGGTCCTTGAAGCCAAGAGTGTTATCTATAAGATAGACACCATGCTGCTGGGCAGCAAAGGCACTTCTCCAGCTAGAGGTTACATTAGAGAGAGGGAGGAAAGTAAGCCATGAGGGTCATAATGCTGTCTCCTCACAAGCCCTGAGAGGACAGCATATATACTGTCAATGTTCAGAAAATGAATAGGTGAAAATGAAATGAGAACAATTAAAACCAACAGCAATCAAACTAATTGAGATCTTGCATTATTATTTGCAGCTGACATGAAAGCTTCTCCTTCCACATAGGATGCAGGGGGGGATTCTTGGTTTTATTCAGCCCCATTAAAACAACTAACAAAAGGATATGGCACAAAAGCTAGATGCAGAATTGGTCTTCCACCCTTCTTAACCAAAGGAGAGAGGCTGCTTAACAGCTACTCACTGGAGATATCGATTCAGCTCTTGCTGGCTGCAACGGGACCAGTGGAAGCGATGAAAGGCAGCTTGCACGAGCGGGGCCATGATGCTCCCCAGGCGGACTTCATCCCCACATCTGTTCCCTTGGCCATCATGCTCCATGCCTAAACTGCCCCACACAGGAGAAAACCAGCACAGTCACATCCCAGGTGAACTCTGAGTGCCCAAGTCCTTCCACATCCCAAGCGCCACCAGTGGTTGATTGCAACAAGGTTCTTAAGTCCCATGACCCTTGTCCACATGAGAAACAAGACAGAGTGAGACTGAAGCTAATAACCTCTAGCAGCTCCCACATAGAAGCATTGACCCTTGGGAGTACTTTCATGTGATTTGCTTAATCCACTTTCAAAAGAGATCAAAAAGGCCTTCTTTGGACTTCTGTGCACATCCACACTCATGAATTACCACACTGAAGTTGCTCCATTTCTGGATTAAGAACCTAGTTCACCCTCCAAGAGTATAGAATCATAGAATGATTTTGATTGGAAGGGACCTCCAAAGGTCATCTAGTCCAGCCCCCTCTGCAGTAAGCAGGGGCATCCTCAATTAGAACAGGTTGCTCAGAGCCTTGTTGAGCCTCACCTTGAATATCTCCAGGGATGGGGCACCAACTACCTCCTAGGCAACCTGTTCCAGTGTTCCACTACCCTCATGGTAAAGAACTTGTTCCTGACACCCAAAGTTGCTCAGAGAAATTTATTCCTATTCCAATCTGAAGGTATTCAGGAGTTTATCTAACTTTTTTAAAACCCACACTTTAGCTTAATTTGAAGTAATCTGCAATTGTAGACAAGTCCTTTGCATGGCAATAAGAAGATGTCACACCACAAGCCAGTTTAGACCAGCTACTGATACTGTCCAGCAGCAATTTCACATTGTTTAAACGTGGAAGAGGCTAGAAAGTGTTGGGTGCTCTCTGGAAAATTACCCCAAGTCACAGATACTTACACATTTATTTGGGGCTTTATTATGAACATGTTTTCTCCTTTACTTTGTTAGTGCTTTGCCTTGACTGAAATGGGCAATATCTGTCCATAATTTAAACCAAATTAACATATGGGGGCTGAGTGTGATCTGAGGGATTACAAACATTGTTCAGTGCTCTCTCTTTTTAAGCTTACCTTGTTTTCTTATTAATCCTAATGTGTATTTCTGGAAACCAGAATCATGTGGGTATCAATTCTGTGTCCCCGTCTAAGTAAAGCACATTTGATTTCAACAAACTCTGGCAAGTTTTTTCTTTACAGTTCTTAATTCTGATATGACAAAGGAAAAAGGGTCTGCAGGCTTTCTGAGGGAAAACAGAGTAAATTGAAACTGTTCAGAAAGAGCCTTCTGGGAACTGCTGCTCTACCAAAGAGAAAATGGGAACTCAGTGGGAGATCTCTGCAAAAAGGGAAGCTAAAATGCCCTGGGAGAAACCAAAGCTCTGACAACTGCTGCCTAGTCATCAGCTCTAATCACATCAATAAGAAAGATGATTGCATTTTTATTATGAAATATATAGAGCAGTTGTAAGCTCAGTGCTTGGCACCTGGTTTCTATACAGCATTGTATCCTTCACCAGCAGTAACACGCAGAGATGATGTGCTTATTTAATAGGGATTGTTTTCAAGTGGATTCCACTGACTCAATAAATTCATATTTCAGGATTATAGGTACTTCACATTTCCACCAGGAGACCATAATACATCACCCAATCCACTCTCACAGCAGCTGTGGAAGATATTTTGGTATTAGTTCTTTTTTCCACTTGAAAAGACCAAAACCACAAAGCTTAGTTAAGATCATAAAGAAAGCTTTGAGAAAGATGAGACCTAAAAGCCAGGGCTAACCCCAAACATGGTTCCTTAACATAAAGTGCATCTTTCCAATGTCCTTGGTATTTGTCAGTGTCAATGACATTTTAAGGTAGGACACAGGACATCCACAGCTTTACTTACACATGTCCAGTTTCATGAGCCACCACAAAGGCAGATGAAAAGCCATCTTCATGGTTGAGAGTGCAGCTTCGAACAGGATGACACATTCCAGTGACTGGAGCATAGCCTGTGAGAAACACCAAGCGTTGCAGAAAATGAACCAGGATGGAAAGGCAGCGTGCTGAGAAGCTTTAGGACAAACATCTGTCTTCTCTTGTGACACAAATACAGCTGAAGTGGTCCTCTTAAGAGATGTCTGCCCCATAACATTCAATAATATGCTCCCTTGCATACAAAACAGATGAAACCAGCCTGCTGAACAAATTCAAACTATATTCCTAGCTCACCAAGAATACTGTTGTCATCTCCAGGAGTGCCTTGCAATTGCCTCCTCTAAGAACATGAGACAACAGGGGGAAAGCACACTGCATGGAGTCTTGCAGCTCATGAGGAGCTTGGTGCAGTTTCAGCTCTCAGAGAACGTGCGAGCGAAGTCCCAGCCCTCTGCTGACAGCAGATCCCAGCAGTTTCCCGAAAGCAATGGGAATGCTCTGAGATTTATCTTCTCCAACGAACAAACCTGATCTCACAGGAAGCAGAGCCCTGAATTAGAAGGAAAGCACTTGCCCTGCTGTTCCAGACCACTCTAACATTTCTTGGCAATCCTGCTGGAACACAGCAACAACTTTGGAGACTTTATAAATGCAAAATCTATTCTTTAATCTTTGGGCATTTTCAGGACTGTTTACATAGGGATGCCATTTTCTTGGCTTCAGCAAGAGAAAAGAAATATTCCAATAAATAATCCTATCATTAAGAAAGGATACAATGAGTGAAGCAGTTACAACTGAAAACAGCCCTATGCAGAGCTCTTGGGGTAAAGAAAACCTTGACCACAACCAAGCAAAAGCCACCAAATTACACTTTGCATGACTAGCCTTGTTAAGTATAGACACAAATGCAAAGCAAAGCCTGATGCACATCTCACCTTGCATGCCAGATGGACCAAAGTCCTGCCTTGTGAGGAAGATTGCGTGGTCGTGATACTCTGCGTGCCCCGAGTCAGGTTTCTGTTGCAGGTAAGCCCAGCGGCACACGTTCTCCAGACTCTGCGAGGGGTTCCCAATCTCTATCAGACTCATAGACTGTGCAGGAAAGAAAAATAAGTGATACACCAACAGTTAGTTACTAAAAGCTTGGGCAATTTTCTTCCCAGCTTGTTCAGGCACTGAACTAACTCTCCCATTTCCATTAAAAGTCTGTTCTCAATAAATAGACAACAACACTTCAGAAACAGGTTTTACTGGATTGAGAAAGTAAGAAAAGAGCTGAAGTTTGTGGTTAGAGTAAATGCAATCTCCCCATTTAACGAGGTCTGTGATATAACAAAAGAAAAATAGAAAGATATAATGGAAGAAGAGTAAAAAGATGGTTTGGGTCAGGAGGAGGACTGTTTACAAAGGCCTGTAGTGACAGGACGAGGTGTAATGATTTGAAATTAGAGAAAAGAAGATTTAGATTGGGTGTTAGGAACAAGTTTTGTACCATGAGGGCAGTGGAGTACTGGAACAGGTTGCTCAGGAAGGTAGTTGAGTCCATGCCTGGAGATATTCAAGGTCAGGCTTGACGAGACTCTGAGCAACCTGATCTAATGGAGGATGTCCCTGCTCACTGCAGGGTGGTTGGACTGGATGACCTTTAAAGTTCCCTTCCAACCCAAACCATTCTATGATTCTATTTTAATTGCAAAGCTGTACTGTGCATTGTATGCTATTATTTCTATGCCACCCTGGCACCAGCTTCTACCATCACTTCCAGTCTGGATATACAGTTTCTGATGGACCCCTGTGACCCTGTTGGAACTGTAGCAGCTCTTGGCCACTGAAGAGTAACCCAGCATGGGAAAGGGAAAGGTTGATGCTTAACATCAAGGGAAGCAAATGGCAGCAACAGCAGATGGCCATCACCCAGCCCTGGTTCATCAGCCACTTTTATAATGAAATGCAGCTGTTAGGGATGTTTTGTCAGAGCTTTGAACATTATTGGATGCTCTGGAAGTGTAAAAGCTAAGTTTACTTTTTTCAGCTGTACTTCAAACACTACTTTCAGAAATGGACTTTCCCCAATGCCTGTCTTTTAAAGTGCATTTTCTTTATCCCATTCTTTATCTATTCTGAAGATCATCCAAAGGCAACACATGTAACTTCCCATCTGTGGTACATCATTCTGCTTATGAACTGCACATTGCATGGGTGGTGCACCAGCATGGCTTAGCCGACTCCAGTGAGCTAAAGCCTGTTAGGTGTGGTGGGAAGGGCAATTCTCTTCAAGAAGAAAGAGAAAAGCATTTTAAAATCCAACTACTACATTTGCCTTTTCTTGTAATAGTACTATCTTAAGAATTCCCAAATAATTCCACTTAAGACTTAGGAAAGCTTATTGTACGTGGGATGCTATATCAACTGTATGACTAAGTGACCCATCTTGGGATTTCCAGGCTTTGTCAGAACTGCCCTGGCTTTTCATTTGCAAAAATGATATCACCATGACAACAATGTAATCATAACACAAACCACTAGGATTTAGATGCTATACTGTACTCCGAGCATTTGTCATTCCAAAACACCTAAAGCAGAGCAAAATGTAGCCTGGGCCAAAAATAAGAGAGAAGTTATACAGTCGGTGTTTAAATACAGCTATGTTTGACGTGTCCTCTAATTGAGTGCATGAGTATTGACTACATGAAAAAGAAAATCCTCTTGTGGAAGAACAACTGGAATTGATAAAAGAAGTGACTGCCAAACTGAGGTCTGATTTTGGCAAAATTGGGATATTACAGTTCTGCAAATGTTCAGAAAAACAAATTAACAAACCAAATAGAGGCAAGGTTTGGACTCTGATACCACTGCGGAATGAAAAAGTCATCATATAATCCCATGCTGGATCGTAGTGCTTCCAGCCATGGCTCCCTTGGAAACTGAACTAATAACCCTCTTTACATGGTGGGACAGTCGTGGTGCCTTTCTTGCAAGTTTGTATACCTGTAAGAACAGACTTAAATAAACTTGGAGCGACTATTGCAGGGTAAAATCTTCGGGCAAAACTCCTCTTCAGTTAAACAAGGCTTGACCACTGTTGAGGTCTTTAATAACATCTCTCAGTAGTAAAACAAAACCAAACACACAAACCCCTGTTATCTACATCATCTCCACCTTCTTCTCCAAAGCTTCACAAAAGAAATCAATCCCTTCAAGGAGCTCAGTGAGAAATCTTACTGGAATATTCAACAAGCAAAGAATGCTGTAGAATGAAGTTGAGAAATCTCAAGTCATTTGTATGATTTGCTAATAGTTCTTTGCCTGATATGGATCTCCTCCTGTGTGTTCTACCAAATGAAAATCATCACATTTAATAAGATGCATGGATCAGAAAGCAAACAAAACCCACACACTATCAACATGTGCTTTGTTTAAGGCTAGCTGAATATTTGCAATGAAAGCTCTGCTTGACCGTCAAACAAGTGGAGAGTAGAAAAAAGGCCTTCATTTCTCAATAACCACTGCTTTGTAGCTGTCCTCTGTCACATGCCACCTCTGCACCTGAAATCTTGCCACTGGATGCCAGCACAAAAGCAAAAGATTGGTCTCTGAATGAACCAACACAACAGCTTATAGCACTTTTCTGATGAACACCAAGTCAGACCAGAGACCTAACCTGTCTCCTGCAGGGTATCCTGCAGCTCCCACATTGGCAAGGCCCAATAACTATTTTCACTGTAAACTTAAGTCCACTCTGACAGCAAAACCACCTCAGCCCAAGAGTATCTCAATGCTTATTTTTCATAACAGTGATTTTGGAGTTTGTCTTCAAGCAAATGAAAGGAGACCCAGCTGGTTAGTGTGGAGCATTGTGGGGGGTTTGTGTCCAACATAATGGTGAAACATAAAATCCCTTTGGCATAAGAGGGATCTAAGAACACTCCAGTCTGTAAAACACGTTTCAGCTGATGGCAATTTTAACATCAGAAATGCGGCACATGTACAGTTGAGCCTCACTGCTCTTTAAATTGGGAAACAAGGCATCCAGCAGCAAGTCAATTAAGTGTCCACATGCTACAGATATAAATAGCAAGTCAAGGTCCTAGGTCAGTGAGAAGGACTTGCAAAGAGTAAATAGTCTGCCTGCTGAGTACTCAGATCATTTGGCCACTAACCCCTTTTCTTTCTTCACTGTTGTGTAGCAGCCTGAAAAGAGAAACTCACTTATTTCTTAGCAAATTTTCACCCACTTTCAGCTATTTGTCAAGGGCTTCCTAATCAGAAAGACTCCAACAGTACTAACAGTGAATACTGCACGGCCAGGGAATCCCTGATCTGGGATTCACAGCAGTATCACCAGGCTATGCAATGGCTCTGCTTCAGACCAAAGAACCACATAAGCCGTGGTCCTCTCCCGACAGAAGGCACCAGGATGGTCAAGGGAAAGGAATTAGAGGAGTGCAAGTGTAGCTTGATATTTCCCTCAAAATAACCTCCAAGGTTCCAGTAGTCTTTGGATCAGAGATTTCCTGAACCAGACATCTTTATACTGCATTCTCATTCACCTTTCCATTTACCTCACCTTTACAGACAAATGATGCTGTCCTGCAAGAAAGGAGCTTTGGAAATCATGGGACCAGGCATAGCTTGTTACTGGACAGAACAGATGTAATATGTTTTGGAAGGATATTGTCCAGATATTTAGTCTTGTGGAGATATCACATAACTGATAATATTTTCTGTTGCAAGTCAATGGGGAGTTAGCAGAGGCAGGAAAGCCCAGCCCCTTCTTAAACAGAGCAAAAAAGGAGAAAGAGGAAAAGCAATGAACTGTGTGCAGTCCTAAGGACTGTAACTAAAGGCAAAATCCCTCCTTGTCAGACTGCAGAGAAAGTTTGGGGGCTAGCAGGCTGCATATGGAGAAGAGGTGTAGGTGTTACTGTTGGCCAGCAAAGGGCCAACACTGCCAGGAACATGCAGGTCCTGCAGCTGGCTGGGAGCTCAGACCTGGCTGGGAAGGACCTCTTTCCAAACAGGACAGCAGGCCTGTGGAGAGCATTACTCAGCTGATCAGCAGGAAAACTGCCAATGGAAGGAGAAACTTTCCTTTTCACAGCAAGAAAAGCAAAAAATCTGTGGGCATTTCAGAGAACTGCTGATGGAAACAGATGGAGACATTGGCCAAGAGGTGGAACGGTCTCAGCTGGGAGAAAATCCCCCATGTGAGGAGACACTGCAGAGGGTTATGAGGACAGTTTGCCCTAGAGAATCAGCCAAGGTCCTGGCTGTGGGAAATGATATATCTACTAATGCCTTCCATTTCCCTTCCTTTTTTGATTCTGCCTTTGTTTCTTCCCTACTCTCTTACTTCCTAGATGGAAGCAGTAGAAATAACTAAACAAAACTAGAAGACAATTGAGTTACAACCACCACTCATATAAAGAGGCAAAGCAAGGCTGTCAGAAATGGTTGCAAGTCAATACTAAGCAGGTCGAGAGGTCTTTGAGCCTTCTTTGCTACTTGTCTTTTGGGAAGTGATCACTGCAATGTCAAGTTCTCTGTTATGAAGACACTGAAGAAGAAGTCATTGCTGAAGCTGACTGGAAGGTCCTTCAAACACTTGCAGAGATTGGTTGGAAAGTAAGATAGAGGTCCTTTTTTTTTTTTTTTTTCCTTTAGTAAGAAATATTTCCAATGTTTTCCTTTATCAACTTCAAAGACAAAGTTATCTTAGAGGAAAACTGCAAATGTACTCTACTTTCTCCCCAAACTTATCCAGAATGTTCACATTACCAGTACAGATGGAAGAGACAGTGGCATCACACAGGGAATGGCAGCTTTCCTTAACCAACTGGTTTATTTATCTGCCCTTTGGCATAACTGCCTGGAACCTTGCGTTGGTGTTGATGAGGTACTTGATGACAAGGACATAGAAAATTCAAGCTGGTCAGAAGCTTGCTGGAAAAGAACCTTTCCTATCTCATCCATTAGGTGGTGCTCCAAGAGTACCAACGGGAAAGGCTTTGCTGCTCTTCAGTAGCTCCAGAAGGAGCAGAAATGTGCTTAACTTGATAGACTATGGTAGCAAAAGTTGGACCCTAGCAGTGTACACACTGGGGAGACAATTTAACACATAACTTTCCCTTCTTGAACGTGTAAAGTCTCTGCAAAACACACTGTTCACACTGCTCCTACTTGGCTCTTCTATTGTTCACAGTGTTTATTGGATTAGATCTTCAACATTGTTCTCTCATCCTGAACAAGACAAGCAAAACATAAACGAATACAATTATTGAGTGCCCATGGTAACCAAAGTATCAAAAATAGCTCATTCAGCAAACTGTCATTTTGCATTGAAAGGGTTTGTAAAGCTCTCCTGCAGCAGCAGTTTGTAATCATTTCTCAGTCTCTAATTCTGTCTAAATGTAAGCACATCAGGAATACAAAGTCCTGTTTATGTGATCTGCCAGCTCCACGCTCTTCAAGGTCCCAACAAAACATGCTGGGAAGTGATAAGCTATGAGTCTATGATATAAATAAGGCAATTCAACAATCTACCCAGACAAAACCAAGGAGGACAATATCTCCTTTCCTCTTCATCTCCACATTAAACAGATGAAAATAGTGCCAAAATATAAAGAGCAGTCAAAATGCTATGTAATGTACTATATAATATGTAGGCTCTGGCCAGCTCAGCCTGTGCAGAATTGGATATGGGAGATGGTCAAAGGTTGGGGTGAAGAGCTCCAGCCTCAGACATGTTTGTATAGCACAGCGCAGGATCAAGGCTTGATTTTTGCTAGTTCTTCCAGGTCTTCTGGATTTACCAATGTCAGTGGTAACTCAACTGCCATTAGTGACCTTCTAATGCAAGGAGAGGCTGGAGATGAGGAGACTTGGGGAGACCTCATCAGTGTACATAAATATCTACTTAGAGGGGAATAAATTTGAGCCAGAATCTTCTCAGGGGTATCCAGAGAAAGGACAAGAGGTAATGAGCACAAACTGAAACATAAGAAATTCTATTTAAATGCAAGAGAGAGACTGTAAGAGTGTTACTGCAGTTTTAGTGTGTATGTGGCCAAACACTGGGAAAGGTTGCCCAGGGAGGTTGTGGAGTCTCTCTTTTTGGTGACACTCAAAACCCAGCTGGACAAGGTCCTGAGCAACCTGCTCCAGATGACCTTGCTTTGAGCAGGGGGCTTGGTATAGATTATGCCCACACGTCCCTTCTGTGACCTTAATGTACAGCTAACAACCTCCTTGCACAGCTAGACACAACTGCTCAGACTCTTCATGTCTTCCTGGGACAAGCAGAGATAAGGGAAGCACTCAGCCCTTTCTCTCCAAACAGGGTCAACATCAAAAGGGTAAGGACAAACACTAGATTTAGAGGATAAACCTGGCTTGTCCTTCCATCTCAGCTCTGTCACCTGTGCACCCCTCTGGGAAACAGAGAGAACCACCTGACTCAGAGTGAACCACCCCTTCCCATCCTGGCTGAACCAAGAACATCTTCCCTTCTTGCATCGAGCTTAGACATGTAAAGGTCAGATGGCAGAGCTAGAGAGAGCACCATTTTATGCAAAGATTAAAGGTAAAGCCTTGTTCCAAATGAAAGCAGCAGGAGCTCTGCTAGCATCTCAGACACAACACAATTGAAAAATCCTTCTCAATTGGTCAGTCTTGCCCTGTGAGACATCCTGTGAGTCTTGTCCTGGAGGCATCAAGCCCATACTACCTTCTTCCTGAACTACCATTTTCAAGCTACTTGGGTTTTCTTCCCTCTCTATCTGCCTTGGTAGCCAGGTCCTGCTTTCAGTTTGAACAAGTTAACACATGCCCAGAGTACAACTGCTTGTTCTGGGGCCAGCACTGGTTTATAGCTAGCATGGCCTTCTCTCCCTACTGGTTTTCATCCCAGATACACACAGCCTCCCCCCCCCCCAGCCTATCCCACCCCATTCCAGCCTGTATATAGGTGACTGAAGCTCTGCATATTGCTCCAAAGGGGTGTTCAGGGGTTTCCTGCACTGCCACGTTCACATTTCCCAAGCAACAACCCTCACCAATCCTCGGGTGGCTGCACCCAGTGAGACTCCTGCAGGTTCTGCAAAAGCTTTTCTGACTTCTTTTCCTTTTCTTTTTTTCATTACTAACTGTCTCAATTACACCCACCCCAGCTAATGGGGGTGCTTTTCTCTGCTGCTCTGCAAGGACAGCTCATCTGCACACAAAGTCACCATTGTTGATGGACAGAGCGTGGGGCCGGAGCCAGGAATATATGAGGTCTTATCCCCAGCCTGCCAGTGGCCTTCCGTGTGGCCTTGGAAAATAACACTTAACATCTTTGTTTTTTTAGCTGTAAAAAGGGAATAATAATCTTTATTCATCCACCTCAAAGAGGTGATGAGAGGATTTTATGCAGTGCTCAGGATTTAAATGTTTCCAAACAAATTTTCTAATAACCAGTCAGAGTTTTCAAAGCCATTCTCAGCTCAACTCTTGCCACCTCCTCCTCTGCACCTGGTGAGGGTGGCTGCTTTGCTTATTCCCTTGAGTATTCTAGAGTTAGCTGGATTACAGAGCTGCTACAACCAAAATAGGTCTAAGTGGAATAATTTGCCCAAACATAGATTTTTATTCATCTCAAATGTATCGGCAGCTTCCAAAAACTGGAATCATTCTTTCTACTACTGAAGTCAAAAAGGCAGAAGCAAGCTGGCTCATCTTTTTGTCATTTGAAGAAGAATGTACTACACACACTCCAATTTCTTATTTTGCAGTATCCCAACACTTCAAAAAAAGCCTGTGACTTTGGGAGTCAGTGTAAAGAAAACAGAGAAATGCACAGGAGCTTCTGAAGCCATCGTGGATCTCGAGCAGCCTTTGCAGGACACATTTTGATGGAACTGTTAAATGAACAGGCAGTAGCCAGGCATGGTGGAAGCCTTCACATCACCTGGAATACTGCATCCAGGTCTGGAGCCCTCAATACAGGAAGGACATGGACCTGATGGAGCAAGTTGAGAGGAGGGTCATAAAAATGATCAGAGGGTTGGAGCACCTCTGCAACAAAGACAGGGAGTTGGGGTTGGTCAGCCTGGAGAAGAGAAGGCTCTGGGGAGACCTGATAGCAGCCTGCCAGTGGATGCAGAAGGATGTAGAGAGACTATTTGCAAATGCCTGCAGTGTCAGGATGAGGGGCAATAGCTTCAAACTAGAGAACCCATTTAGATTGGATGTTAGGAACAAGTTATTTACCATGAGGGTGGTGAAACACCTAGAACAGGCTGCCCAGGGACTTGCTTGAGGCCCCATCCCTGGAGATATTCAAGGTGAGGCTGGACAGGGCTCTGAGTGACCTGATCTACTTGAGGATGTCCCTGCTGACTGCAGAGGGGGTTGGACTGGATGACTTTTGGAGGTCCCTTCCAACCCAGACCATTCTATGATGATTCTATCAGCCCCTCTGGTGTGTTGAATTGAGTTGTTCATGTGTTGGAAGTCCCAAGAGAAATGTGGGGTGTCAGGCTGGCAGCTTCGGTATGCCCACCCCAGACAGAGCACAGCCACACGCTGCCTTCTCCAGGAACACACCACCAGCCAGTGCCCAAGCCTGCTGCTCCTTAGCAGGTCTTGACCTGCTATACCCTCAGACTAAGTCCAGAGGTGAAAACTTACACAAAATGTTAACTCAGCAAAACCATGGCAGGTATTTTGAACCTGCCCTGAAACAGCTTCACTGTGTGATCACCAAGGAAGGTCTCCCATGTTTGCGTCTTAGCAGGGCCCTTAATGCAATTACTGGAACGACTGAAACTTTTGAACATGTAGTTGAGAAATCAGTACACCTCAAGGAAAACATTAAGACATCAGTACACCTCAAGGAAAATACTAAAGAAATAAGTACCTTTCAAGGAGTGGAGTACCTTCAAGCAAGAATCACTGAAAAGCTGGTTGCTATGCAACTCAAGTGTTGTCCATATTATTCCTATCAACAGCTGACATATTGTACAAAATACTATGATCCTTTTCAAAACCCACCACAATAGAGTAAAAGGCTGTTCAGGGGTGGGGAATTGGCAGTAGCTCAGAGTGCTGTCATAAACCTGACGTTGATGGGACATACTTCATCAATTACAGAACCAGAATGTAATTATTATGATTATTTAAATGGCACCCTTGATAATATATATAAATTGCCCACAATGAAGCAAATGATTCTGAAGATATCAGCTACAGGCTTTCAAAAGAAATGCTTACTCTAACAAGGCTGGGATAATGTTTTCACAGCGTGAAGCCAAGCAGGCTGCTTCATTCATGCACTGCTTTAACTTCTACACATGCCCTTCCTTTTATTAGGTACTTTGAATATATGTTCCTCAAAACTGGTGGTGCTGGTGTGCTGGCTAAGAAAATATTGAAGATTTTTGTTCTAATTCCTCAGAACAGGGTCAGAAAGTAAGGACCATGCACCTTTTCTCCCTGCTTTTCCACTGCTAAATAATCCCAACTCTCTGAAACCTCCTCACTTTCTACTCTGTTGTACTACTCCTCTGATGAGGAGCTTTAAAAAACATGAAGATAACAAAACCCCAAACATATTCTTATGCAGCCAGGGCATGCAGGTGCTTCACCATCAGGTGGAACAGCCCTGAAATGACACCTGTCATATGCTTTTCACTTTTTTCAGAGAGCCATAAATAAGAACCAGATAGAGAAATACAAGGAAAATTATCTTCATGGTTACTTAGGGCAAGATTGGGATACTACAGCTAGTCTATATCATGCCCTGCTGAAGCCTTGCTCCTGTTTTCATGGATTTGATGTTAATTTGGCAAAAAAAGAGGACACAGGTGCTGAACAGTTCGATACTTTTGAGAAGCATTCAGCATTTCATTCCTCTTTACCCAAGTTTTGCTTGGAGAGTGACCCCTTCCATAGCAACAAGGAAAGGAAGAACACTGTATTCTTAATTACAGATTGGATCTGAGAGCTTTTGCCTCCTGGTTCCCATCCCACTGAACTCACTCGACTTTAAGCACATGTGCAGTGCCACTAGGGTTAAACACAAGTTTAAATCAGTTTTTGGAATGAGGCTGTAGCCCTCAGCACCTTGCAGAACTTGTGCTTATTGTTACTTGCACACAGTTCTAGCACAACACCTTGTGTTTTGTTTAGGAAACAAACATTCACCACTTTTCATGCATTATGCCAAACAAATCTGAAAAGACACACTGCCACAGCTTAAGCAACAGCTTCAAATGGCACAGGCAAAGCCCAGAAGAAATGGATATTTTTTTATTAAAGTGAAGTTCAAATGATAACCAAATATTGCTTGGCCAGCAGCACTCTGCCAGCATGAAGGCATTTAACAAGTCCAAATGCCAGGCGCTGCACTTTGGCCACAACATTCCCATGCAGGCTGGGGTCAGAGTGGCTGGAGAGCAGCCAGACAGAAAGGGACCTGGGGGTACTGGTTGACAGCTGGCTGAACATGAGCCAGCAGTGTACCTAGGTGGCCAAGAAGGCCAGTGGCATCCTGGCCTGTATCAGGAATAGTGTGGCCAGCAGGAGCAGGGAAGTCATTGTGCCCCTGTACTCAGCACTGGTTGGACCACACCTTGAGTACTGTGTCCAGTTCTGGGCTTCTCAATTTGGGAAGGACATTGAGACTCTTGAACATGTCCAGGGAAGGGCAGCAAGGCTGGGAAGGGGTCTGGAGCACAGCCCTGTGGGGAGAGGCTGAGGGAGCTGGGGGTGTTTAGCCTGGAGATGAGGAGGCTCAGGGGAGACCTTCTTGCTCCCTACAACTACCTGAAGGGAGGTTGTAGCCAGGAGGGGGTTGGTCTCTTCTCCCAGGCAACCAGCACCAGGGGAAGTTTAGGCTCAAGGTGAAGAGAAAGTTCTTCCCAGAAAGAGCAATTGGCCATTGGAATGTGCTGCCCAGGGTGGTGGTGGAGTCACCATCCCTGGAGGGGTTCAAAAAAGGATTGGATGTTGCCCTTGGAGCCATGGTTTAGTTGTCAGGAGGTGTTAGGTATTAGGTAATAGGTTGGACTTGATGGTCTCTGAGGTCTTTCCCAACCCGGTTGATTCTGTGATTCTATATGGAAACAAAACTTTTCTTTCTATTCCCTGACTGGTAAGGTCAATTTATGAATTAAAATGCAAACCCAATAGCTGCCCCCAGCAACTCCACTGGACTGAAAGGAATGAAGCCCAGGGATACTGATACCCTCCATGCAGATTAACCTTTGCTTACCTTGCCGTAGCTCAGCAGGATTATCCTCACCAAGACAACATTAATGTGAGCACCCAGAGACTCGTCATGATAGATTTCATTAACCTGCAAAAGAGTTCAGCACTTTAACCACCGAGCTGGCAAGAAGCAACTAGCAAAGCAATGATGCAGCAGGACCTTTCCTGCACTGTCATTAAGCCAAACATCCTATATGAACTGAAGAAAACTCCACCAGTGTGAGAGGGAATGTTTTAATGGTTTCTTCTCTAAACTCTGTTGTAGCCTCCCAACAGGCCTTAAGTCAGGCAACCATTTAAAATCAACACATTATCACACACTTCATATTAACAGGTATTTAACTGCCAATCTAAATGGACTTACACACATTGTGGTGCACCTAGACAATGCAGCTGAGCTGCTCTCAGAGCTAGTGTTGCTAAGAAGGAAGATTCCCAGCTACCACCTACCTCATCCCAGCTCAGTGTGCCTGTTGGAGCCCAGAGCCCAATAACCCAAGCAAACCCCTGAAGAGCTGGGCAAATGATGCATGGGGAAGGGAACAAGGACAAACAGGACTGCTCTCCTGAGAGCCATTTGCTGGATCAGCTCAGCTATAGCCTGTAGATTGTGTAGCCTGGAGAAGAGGAGGCTCAGGGGAGACCTTATTGCTCTCTACAACTACCTGAAGGGAGGTTGTAGCCAGGTCTCTTCTCTTAGGCAATCAGCAACAGAACAAGAGGACACAGTCTCAAGCTGTGCCAGGGGAGGTTTAGGCTGCATGTTAGGAAGAAATTCTTCCCAGCAAGAGAGACTGGCCATTGGAATGGGCTGCCCAGGGAGGTGGTGGAGTCACCATCATTGGAAGTGTTTAAGAAGAGCCTGGATGAGGCACTTGGTGCCATGGTTGAGTTGATCAGATGGTGTTGGGTGATAGGTTGGACTCGATGATCTCAAAAGTCTTTTCCAATCTGGTGTATTCTGTAACTCTTCCATCTGGGACCCATCACATCAGCCTCTGACAAGAGGATCTAGCTCCCTCACAAAGCGTGGTCGGGCACATGGGTGTCAAAACTCATCAGTGTTAAACTTTGCCAGCACAACAAAAGCTACAAAATGCCAGCAAAGGTAAACCTCTTTTTTTTTTTTTTTTCCCTTTTTCCCCCTCTGCCTCTTTTTTTTTTTCAGTTTTATTTATATTAGAGCTCCATAACTGAACGTGCACATGGGGAAGTCACCCTAGGGAGCAGAGAAAACTGTAACTAATTAAAGAATGAAATGTGGATGCCTAAAGATTCTTTAGGAAATGCTGCTACAAGCAACGTAGGCAAATACTAACTGTTAAAGAGGCTGATTGAGGCATTCAGTGATGAAGACTGCATGAGACTCAGCCAAATGGCAGGGGTTTAGCTCTACAAATTAGAAGAGGCAGATGAGATTCCCTGCAAGGCAAATGCCTTTCCTGAAACCTCCTTCCCTTGGCAAAGGCTGCACCACACTGGACTGCTTTGCTGGCTGGACCTAAAATTCAATTTATTCCTACAAAAGGGATTCATTACTACAAGCTAATAAGTAACTTTCAGAAAACCTTTCATTAGAAATGTAGTAAATAATGTCCTGTTTCTTCAGTCAGCCCTAGTTTTAATGGCCCATCTTTTATCTCTGTAAAAATCATTAAAACTAAATACATCAGTGCAGGCTTTGTTAAGCAATCCCCACTGACATTTTAAAGTGAATTCTAATTAATTTTATCAGTATTTTTGGATATAAAAGTCTAATTTTATGCCTGGTAAATGTCCAAGTTTAGAGAGGTCCTCAGCTTCCTGGGCTGTTCGTAGGAGACAATGTGGCTGAAGCACAGCTCCAGGAGCAGACTCACACCCTGCATCTGCCCAGGCACCTGGGGACCGTGCCGTGGGATGCCTGGCTCCAGGGTTGTTACTGCTGACTCGTTGATATTGTTGGCTGCATGATGGTGGTTGAGGAGCCCATGGCTATGACTGGCTTCAGAGGCCAGGATTTTCACAGCAGTGCAGAGTTAGGTGATCTGTTCAGACCTGCTTTGTACACAGTACCTCTGGAAACCAAATCACTTATTTCCAGGTTCAAAGAGGAGCTTAGAAGACTTCACTTTTTACTCCTGCATTGAAAAAAAACCCAACATTGACTTTTCTTTTGAGGACCATTACTGACCATGAAGAGGCAAAACACAAACATGCATTCAGCTTTACAAAAAACCTTTCAACCCAGGAAAAAGACCCTTGCATGTTATCAAAGGAGGGAAGGATATTACCATGCCCCATTCCTTGTACAGTGGGAAGAGAGCACACACATCAAGGACACAAGGCTGAAATAAGCTGTAAATTACCTATAAATGAAATAAATACTGACAAACTCCTGTGTACAGAGGGCAGTAAACACAGCATGTAGATAAGTATTTAATTAGTTCATAAAACATAATCCAAATTGCTGCACCCTGCTCTCTCATTAGCTTCCAGAATTTAACCTAAGCCTCTTTTAACAATAGTGGAGTAAGGGAACAACCCTATCGCTGCTGGTGCCAAAACAAAACTTGGCTTCAAAACCTTGACGGAGCAGAACTGAGACACTGTTTGACTGTTCTTGCAAATGACATCTAACAAAGTGTGAACGAGCAGGAAAGCACCAGCAGTGTAAAAAGCTGCTCAGTTCTCTAGGGATTCTGGATTTTCTGCAAGACACTGGGGCAATTCAAAGCTCTAGGGCTTGGTTTTATTAATAAGGATGAGTCCAAGCCCTCTTCACACAGCAGCTGAACTGAACCCTCTGTGCCTTTCTCTAAACTAAACACTGCCTTCACTGCACGTAGATAATATGCTGAAATAGATGCTTTGCTTTGCTTTTTTCCCCCCAGCATGGCCTAAATTGCACCTATTTGTTTCAGGAAGTTATCCAAGACATGAGATCTAGGTGACTGAACGCTGCGTTCTCAAAGGTTCACCGAAAGTGCACACACCGAAAGGGTCTCCACAATCCCTAGCTCAGAGTCTCCACATTTCCACCTGTTATTTCAACAGGAGAGCAGAGTTACTGCAGTTCATGGCATAGGGCACAAAATGACCAACCAGCCTGTGCAATTGGAAAGCTCCAGGCTCCCATCCAACACAACTGCAGAAACGTTTGCTTCAAAGCAGAGATAATCATGCAATGGATGTATGTGTTCAGATGTCTGTGTAATAAAGGCACACATGTGGGAAAATGGTTGCCTAGTACTTTTCCAGCAGGACATCCTGGTTTATATCAACCCCAACAAAATCAGATTCAATCTCCTGTTGTTCCTAGATCAGTAAGTCTAAAATTACGTCGCTGCTATGAAAAGAAACTACAGAGACCATCCCAAAATCACAGCTCCTGAACAGAAGGCAGTGAATGCATTAAACCTTGTTAGATGTCCTACAGTGATTCAGCATTTATAGAGGCTGGGCAAATCTTAAGGAATTCAAAGCATGGTGGAATACAGTAAAGAGACTTTCATCAAGCTGCTGTAGTTCACACACTATTTTGGGACAACTTTGGTTTATTTTTCTGGGATACTTCTATCAAAGCAAAGCATGGATTTCTATTTAAAGTTTCTCTTTAGAAATCAGGCTGGCACAGACTGGTGCACTGTAAGAAAAACAAAGACTTTATTTTGTTCTTCTGTTCCTTTCTGCTTATTTTATAATTATTCTGTCCTGAGTGTGTTTCAAGTCAGCAAAGTAAGCACCTAAAATACATCAAAAAAGGGGAAAAAAAAGAAACCAACTAAAGACAAGCTGAGGATCTGTGAGATGCACCCTGCTTGGTAAAAGTAGTACTGGAAAGGTTTCTATTATTGAGCAAAGCGGGGCCCAGGCCTAAAAGGGAACTTTGAAAAGTGCTGTAACACAAATGTTCATAAAGAGTCTGCAGTTTTGCTAGTGCTGGTGCAGAGCGGGTTACCTGCTGACAGCTGGCAGGATTTTTAGGGAAGGATATTCTGCATATTTTGGCAAGTCATTGGCAAACTCACCCATGCAGTCTGAAGGAGTTCCCAGCCTTGCAAAGTCTGTTAGCATCAGCTATGCGAAAGCCAGTCCACTTCATCACACCAGGGCTCCATCCCACTGAACCATGAATGGCTGAGCTCATCCTGAGGTGCCCCCTCTGCGGCTCCACGCGGTACACCGCACGGCTGGGTGAGCGCCGCTTCCCTGGGCTGCCTGAGCACACACCCCCCCCCCGATGGACATCAGAGAGTTTCAACCTCTGGCTACCATCAGCCCCAAGCAACTCTGAGCCAGCTACAGCAGCCATCAGAGGGCTTATCTAACCATTCAGAGAGACGCAGTTTACACATCTGGCTTTCCAGCCACCACAAATTGCTGATCCATCCAAGCCAATTAGAGTGCCCTCTGATCACTCAACCTCCTTACTGAACTACTGTTGCAGAAGACACTGATGGCTACGTGCTCTCAGGCAGAGAGGGGACCATGTATGGATGTCTCCAGGCTGACAGAAGAGGAGCTGGACAGCATCAGCCCCTTCCCTCTGGGATGGCAGAGCTCCTGGCAAGCCATTGTTTAAGCCCAGCCTGAGATGCAGCTCATTCATCAGATCATAATTATCTGCAGCAAAGCTTTGGTGCCTGGTGGGCATCCAGTGATTGTCTATTTCTGTAAGAAATGGCTGTTTTGAATTACAGAATAGGAACCAGAAATGCCATGGTGGATACTGAGCACAAACTTTTGTAATCTGACCCTTCCCCAAAGTGTTCTCCTCTCACTTTATTTCTCTGTGTTCCCACTTCAAACAGCACTGTCCTCTTCGATTTTCATCGCCTCCTTTATGCTTTTGAAGATTTCAAACTAGCATTTCTAACATTCCCAAAGCTTCATCTTAATCCCACAGGAATAACATTACATCAGTTCCTTGGGTGAATGAATGATGGTCACACAGAGAGTCATCAGGCAAAATCCAGGGCTCCCAGTCCCCCTTTCTAGTCCTTACAAGGCATTTCCTCATTTCCTCAGAGAGGAACTCCTTTTTTTCTGAAATCTGTGTTGAGCATCAGAAGGAGAAAAGAATAATGAAAGCACACAACACACATGAAGCTTAAAGGTCAAACTGTGATCTCAGATTTGGAAAACATCTATCCCTCAGCTCAAATCCACCAGCAACAGGCAGGGTTCGAAGAGCTTGGCAACGGACATTGCAAAGCAGAGAAAAGAATCTGGCATTTTGTATGCAAATAGGAGTCCCAGTCCTGATTCACCTTCCCTGGTGTCACAGGCACTAGATGTTACCAAGTCCAAGTTAGCTGCTTCTGATCAAAATGAAAAACGTTCCCCAGAGCAGATGTGTTGGCAAGGCACCAGGTAGCTTTATGTTATGGGTCTCTATCTCATCTTTGACTGAAACTTTGGCTGCAGAAAGGTCATAGACTTTGTTTTCTGACTTCATGGCCAATTTATTTTTCTTAGTTCCTCCCTCAGGCTCTTGGAACTCCTTATTCTTGCCCACAAACCACTGCTCTGAGAAGTTTCTCTAAACACTGTAAATCACCTTTGCACCCAAAGATTCAGTATTCTGAATTACTGTCTCAAGATCACTTTAATAAAATCAACTACAGTATCAAAAAAATAATTAAGCAGATTCACTTATTCTCTTACTCCAGTGGACAGGGACATGGTATCAATGCAATAAATACAAATCTAAGTGGTTTGGCTAAGAAAAGCATCTAAGATGTGAAAAATGATATTAATTATTCATGATCCATCAGACAAACCACACTGTCACAGCTCCAAAGTCCCTGGCTGCAACCTTTACAGCTAAAGTTCATGTTGGTATTTGGAGGAAAGGGAGAAAAAAGTCTTTTAGCAGTAACTATGCTCTACTTCAAGGATGGTACCAAACCCTATGTGATGCTCTCTGCTCCGTTCAAGAGAGCAGCAAGGAAGATTCCAGTTAATAATAATGAGCAATGCTCGCCTAATTGGCACTGGAAACAGTACCCCTGTGGACACAAATAAAGCCTGTAAGAGTTGAGAGAAGGAACCTCCTGCAGGACCCAATCCTGAATACAGGTTCCACTGTCATGTGATAATGAAGATAATAGACAAGTATAATGTCCTGAGGCCTCATCAGAAGCTGTTCTTCTCACTAGACACAGCTATTGGTCTAAACATGGAGTTAACTCACATCTGTTTACATTTTCAGGCAAACTAGAATTTGGCTATTGGCACCTGAAGCTCCTTGGATGAATAGAGCTGGACTTGCACTTGTTAGTTGTGGAAATTCTTAAGAGTTAGTCCAGATCTGAAGTGCACATCCTGAAATAAACTGATTTGAAATAATGACTACTGGTGTTTATAAGTTATTTAATGATTAAAAATCCAGTCAATTCTATAGTACTGAAATATTCCTCCCATCTGAAACCCACGCTTTATAGTTCTATAAGCAAAATCCTGCATACAGGGTGCACCATTATTTCAAAGGATTCAATCATCACTTTCTTTTTAAGAGCCTGAATTAGCCAGGCTTTCAGGTTTTCATCCAATTGCCAGCTAGAAATGGATGGCATTTCTGCCCTTTCCTCTCATTAGGGACTTGCTGTTCTGTACCTGCAAACCTTCATCCTTCATCAGCCAGAGATAGGGAAGCAGAGATCTCATCTATAACAGCAGTATCATGTACATCCTATTAAAGAGGATGAATAACATATTCAAAAGTGCCTCAGGGCCACAATTTCAAAGACATGTGTAGTGCTGAAAGATGCAGGTGAAAGACTCCTGGGGCTTTCCAAAACCCCCAGCTGCATAACTCCCATGGATTCCAATTATTCAAATGAAAAGTTGTTTAATGTGTTTGTTCTGGAGCTGAAGTTTCACCTAATGACTGGGAGAGACATGAACCCAGGGGCTAATTTTTAGAACTGATTTTCACTGATTTCAAAAGCAGGTGAATGCCTAAATATCCAGATAAATCTAGCTCAGAGTGAGGCATACATCCTATTTAAGGCCTACCTCCCTTTGATATAATGGCAATTAGGCAGCTATCTACTTCGAGGAGATTGGATTTAGCATCACAAACATCTTGGTGCTATATATTCTATTAAATGGATTTAACAGACTAAACCTTAAATATTTGCAATATCACAACTTTTAAAAGCATGGAAAGGAAATGAAAGACTTTTGTTCCTGAAAACTGTCAAATCATTTTGTTAAAATTACATACTTTTAGACAGAATTCTTCCAGGAAATCTACAAGGATGGCAACTGCCAGCATCAGAAAACGGGGTAGTTGAGGAATTGAATCACAGAATCAACCAGGTTGGAAAAGACCTCAGAGATCATCAAGTCCAACCTTTTACCTAATATCTAACACCTTCTGACAACTAAACCATGGCTCCAATCTTTTTTGGAACGCCTCCAGGGACGGTGACTCCACCACCTCCCTGGGCAGCACATTCCAATGGCCAATTACTCTTGCTGGGAAGAACTTTCTCCTCACCAGCTGAGGAATATTGTGGAGGAATAAAGACAAAGGATACAAGAAAAAGTTAAAACAGGGGCCTCAATGGGAAAAAAAACCCCACAGTTTGAGGAGGGGTATGAAACCTGAAGACTTGATGTCAAGAAAGATGAAAGACTTTGCTATCTGGAGTGGCCAAGTTACTGGGAGCTCACATACTGCACCTCTGCCTCTTCAATAAGTCTGTTTTGAAGATATCCATTCTGGATGTGACCCTAAACACAAGATTGCAGAGGCTGAAACAGTCACCCTAATCAGTATTGCAAGCCCAGCCTGGTAAATGCGCTGGTGAGGCTGAGGTCAGCTGCTCTTCCACAGCAGGCTGCACAATGCTGAAAACTGTTTTAAAGAGGGTTATGAAATGAGCAGAGAACTTCAGCCCTGGGGCTGGCTACCACCAATACCCACTTTAGCTCAATAAATCCCATTCAGCACCCTGTTCCTCCTCCCTAAATGTCCTGCAGTGAAATCTTTTTGTTTCCCAAGGAAGAGGATAATTCTCTTTCTATTATTTCCAAACACTTGTCTGAGCAGATCAATTCCCTGGGAATTTGAGCAGCCTTCTTGCTGAAATTAAATCACCTTCCACGTTCCTGAGTAAATACAGAGCTGCAAGGTACAGGCCAAATCTCTCTCCTCTGTTGCAATGCTCCTGGATGCTATAAATACAATTTGTGCAACGTGTGGGCTCATGCTTGGAAATGCAGAGGACTGTGCAGGCTAATATCCTTCCCAGGAAGAAACACAGCATGACGTCCGACAGAAAATGGTGCGAGCGCGAGATGGCTGAGGGTCTCTGAAGCAAAAACAATGGCATGTTTACCAAAGATGGACTGAAGGTCTCGATGGTGCTGAGCAGAGAAAAGAGAGGATGTCAAGAGAAACCAAGGTTTTTATAAGAGGAAATGACTGGAGGATGAAAAAGGGGTGGCAAGAAGCCAAGCTCACCGCGGTGACCGGCTGGTGTACAGTCAGGCGATGCGCGGCTGCAGCCCTAAGTGTTAAAAATCCTCTGGCGTCTGTCACCATCCCTTTGGGAGTGACTTCATTTCCAAACAGCTATGCAAGATAGCCAGGACACCCGAGCCCTGTTCTCTCTCACTTTATGGCTTTTAGGTGTGGACTGTAACACATCACTGAAGCAGCACAAAACAGATTTACTGAGCATGTCGTTGTGCCGGGCTTGGAAAAAAGATAGATTGCTTGGATTGGGTTGGTGGTAGGGTTCCACCCAACAGCCCTGGGAGAAGTTAATTGAGGACAACTGCTCATGCCACCACAAACTGTGAAATCAGGCAAAGAGGAGAGAAGCAGCCATACTGGGAACTGCTTCTGGGACAGTGGTATCATGTCTCCAGGAGAAGGGAGGATTCACCTGGGGTTTATTTCATTTTTGGAACAACAGGAATTCAGCTATTTGATCACTCTCTTATCTCCAGTAAAGACTCCACTAGTATTTGATTCTCTTACTGTGCATTCTTTGATTTTATCCTTACTACCTCATTACTGTAAGAAGCTAACTGATTTTATGCTTACTGCCTTGCTACTGTACAAAGCTAATTGATTACAGCCATAAAACCAGCAGGGTACACACAATCTGATGGTTATGGGAGGATCTTCCACCAGATTTAAGACAGCTGGAACTTGGTGTAGCTGCTGCTTCTTTTCTAGCTACCCTCAGACCTACACATCTCATCAGAAACCCACTGCATCCATGTGACCTGTAACAGCTGGAGACCCCAAGGCTGGCCCAAAGGAAAACAAAACCCCAAACAAACCCAACAGACTGTTCAAGGAAGAAGAAGAGAGGACACTGGAAGAATCACTGTGTGAATTTCAGCAAATGAGACCAAAGCAATGCTCTTCACAGAAGTGTACCTTACATCTATCTAGTAATGAGGGCAAGAGCTGGAGGAGCTGCCAGCTGGAGTTAAGACTGTCAAAGGGATGGAGAAGTTCTGCAGTAACAATCCTCTCTTGCGCCTCTATATTGGAGCAACACCTCAAGAGCTGGAAGTAGAACTGGTTACCACCACCCATCCCTCTGCTAAAATACTGACTCTAGAATCCAGCTGAGTTGTGAAGAAGGAAAGAACAGGGCGCTGATGACTGCCAAAGACTGTGCACAGCCTCCTTGAGAGGCCCAGTGGATTTCAAACAGTTCCTCCTATTTGGGCACAGGGAAAGGGAGACATCCTCAGTCCCCTAAAGATACGTTTCTACCTCAGATCTCCCAACAGAACAACTACTGCCTCTGCCAAGAGCTGCTACAGCCCTTTGGGTTCAGTTACACAGGCTGCACTTTCTAAACCACTTGCAGAGACAGGATGCTCGAGACTTGTAATTTCTTACAATTTGTGTGTTGGATGGTTTGCTAAAATTAGGCAAAAGTATATCCCACAGCTGGAGCATTTAGGGCTTCTTTACCATTACTGTATATTTTATTTTTTTTAAATAGATTTAAGTGACATGATAAGTAAGGAGTCCTGTTTCATCTATTTCAGCCTGTTTGCCACATTCCTGCTCTGGCCTGTTTGGCTTGTTAATTTAGAGATGTATAAAACCATCTGTTTCACTGTAGACTTTGTTTTAAGCCTCAGAGGAAACCAACCACACGAATAAGTGAAATTCACTGTGTCATTTCTGTAGACTGTATGTATTTACAGCCATCAGAGCAAACACTAAGTACCCTACAACTCTAATGTTAGGGTAGGTTTTTAACTATTTGCAAGACTGTTATAAAAAGTCATAGAATTGTCAGGGTTGGAAGGGACCTCAAGGATCCTCCAGTTCCAACCCCCCTGCCATGGGCAGGGACACCTCACACTACATCAGCTTGCTCAGAGCCACATCCAGCCTGGCCTTAACAACCTCCAGGGATGAGGCTTCTACCACCTCCCCTGGGCAACCCGTTCCAGTGTCTCACCACCCTCCTGGGGAAGAACTTCTTCCTAACTTCCAGTCTGAATCTAGCCACTTCTAATTTTCCTCTATCTGCCCTAGTCCTATCAGTACCCAACATCCTAAATAGTCCCTCACCAAAGGGACCAAGTCAGTGCAACTGAAGGGACCAAGTCAGTGTAACTGAAGGGACCAAGTCAGTGTAACTGAATTTATGTCACACAAGGGACTGTCTTAAATCATACTCCACCTCTCATTGAAAGTGAAAACCAGTGACTTTCTACACATTATTACAAGAATATAATAAAGAATGAAAACCACTAGCTTCATGGTTTAAAAAAATGTATCTTGGGAAAAATTCATCCCAGGCAAATGCACCTCACAGCCTGGATTTCTGTCCACACATCTGCCTTTATGATTCATAATGCCAAAAAAGTCACCTCCAGGTGCTCATCCTCTTGCCGTGCCTGTATACTTCATGTCAAAACCAGAGCAGGCCTGCAACGTTTTACTCAACAATATTTCACTAAGAGCACACATCACTGCCCCTAAAATCGTTACACAAGTGTGTTTTATTGAGGAGAAAATCCTGTTCCAGGTGAGAATGAGAAGGAAGAAAGTCCCCCCCCAAAAATGAGTTACCTATAAAGGGGGCTATGGCTCACGTCCAATATTTGGCCAGGAGAATAAAATATATTTTGATTTTGATCTATAAAAGAGATCACTTCAAAACTTGATTCTTTTCCCACAAAATAGAGTCCTTGCTTACCCAACCAGTGTACACTGGGGCTGCTGTGGTGATATTTAGAAGGGGGGAAAAAAATGGTTCTTTCAGATACAATATTCTCTAGTGTCTCCTTTCATCACGAACACATTACACAGTCTGCTGCACAGGCTATAGTTCTGGAGATTAAATATTTAACTAAGGAAACCTAAAGATGTCACTCATGGAATAAATGCTAAATCAACTTAAGGAAGTTCAGTGGTATGCTGCATAACATTTTACTCGAGTGAACAAGGAGTAGGCAGGTGGCCTGGGATCCAGCGTGGTTGCTGAGGAATCAAAGAATTTAACTGAGTAGTTTTAGAAACGTTGAAGCCAATCAAAGTTTCTAGGAGAACCTTGTTTGAAGGCAGTTCACCAACCCATTCTGCAGCAGGGAGCTCAGGATAAGGGAACATATGGCTAAAATGTAATGACTTCCAAGAACCTGAGACCCTGACCCTGTGCCCCCACCCACCAAAGCACATAAGCAGGACTTTAAACATTTGAAGAGTCCTACAGTCAGCTTCTTCCTTAGCCCTTTTTTTCTTCTTTTCCATCTCCCCTTTCTGCCTTTCTAAAAGGGGCCTGGATTTCCCCCCTCCAGTTACTTTATCTCCTGCCATGAAAAAACTCTCTTATGCCTTACACCAGCGGCTAAGCCAACCTACATTCCCCATCCCCTCAGCGCCTTCCCACAGCGCGGTACTCACAATATTCATCAAGGTCAGCAGGTACTTCTGAACGTGTTCTTTCCCGTGGAACTGAACAACCGAGTCATCGACCCCCAGAAGCACTTCGATGTTGTAGTCGTCCTCCGCGGCATGCCTGCGGTAGCGCTGCCTCGATCTCCGCACACGCTCTTCAATGGAGCTCAGGGCGCTGCCCAGACCGTCCAGGTGAGTGAGGTTAGCTGCTGAAACCAAACACAGAGACGAGTCATCAGCCAAAGAACCTCGGGCTCAGGTCCTGGCTAAGCTGGCGTACACTCAAAACAGCAATGCTTGCTGTGTTCCGTGTCTCCTAAAGCAGTATTAGTTTCACTTTGTGTCAATTACAGAAATACCTGAGAGAGAGAAACCTGACCCAAAGGATTTTTACTTTGCAAAACAAGTGATGCTTTCTACAAAGCAATGCTGTGTAAAGCCAGCAGGAGAGCAAGCCAGACCCATGCCTTGATGAGAAGAAGGAGCTGCTTGCAGTAAAACACTTGCTGCTGAAAAGTACTCGTAGCAAAAATACACCACTCTGAGCTCTTGTGCTACCAAGGACACCCATTTCAGAACAATTAAAGACAGACACCATACTTCTAAATCTGATCCTACTGCCCACAGAATCCCATTTCGAAGCAGAGCAGTTGCCAATACAGCTTTTCCCTATCCAGGCAGGTTAGTAACAAACCAGTCCCTCCCACTTCAACACATTAGCTCCTTTCCTAGACACAGACATGCACTTCAACAGTAGTGACAGGGATCCTCTTTGCTGTTACAACCCAGAAACACATTTTAGATATGGAATTAATTCATTTATAGCTACACTCACAATTTTTTTAACAGCCTTTCATCCTTCATTCCCAATTTGCCACAACGCTTTACACTACTATATGTCAAAACCCAACCCATCAGGCACACAACAGCAGCCAACATTATCACCAGTTCTGGGCCCCTCAGTTTAGGAAAGCTGTTGCGTTGCTGGAGCATGTCCAGAGAAGGGCAACAAAGCTGGGGAGGGGTCTGGAGCACAGCCCTGTGAGGAGAGGCTGAGGGAGCTGGGGTTGCTTAGCCTGGAGGAGGCTCAGGGGAGACCTTATTGCTCTCTACAACTGCCTGAAGAGAGGCTGTAGCCAGGTGGGGGTTGGTCTCTTCTCCCAGGCAACCAGCACCAGAACAAGAGGACACAGTCTCAAGCTGTACCAGGGGAAGTTTAGGCTCAAGGTGAGGAAAACGTTCTTCACAGAAAGAGAGATTGGCCATTGGAATGTGATGCTCAGGGAGGTGGTAGAGCCACCATCACTGGAGGTGTTTAAGAGGAGACTGGATGAGGCACTTGGTGCCATGGTTTAGTTGATCAGATGGTGTTGGGTGATAGGTTGGACTTGATGATCTCAAAGGTCTTTTCCAACCTGGTTAATTCTATTCTATTCTATTCCTTGTGACATGCAAAGCATGTTCTCTGATGGGGTGGGACACAGTAAGCATGGCACCTACCTACCAAAAATTAACATGAAAACAAGAAATCTTGACATTTCACCTTATAGAGTAACAATAACCAACATTAACATCATGATTATCATTTGCATTACAAGAGTACTGGAAACCCCAGTGAGAACCTCTTGATTTCAGAGAATGTCAAGCAAAGACTTGCTCAGAGAGGCAAAGAAAAGCGGCGAGAGCGCCATGGATTGATTAAAGCCTCCTGGTGCTCGGTCCACAGAAACATAATAGGAAGCAAAAGGAGGAAGCTAAAGCCCTCACCTTCAAAGCAGAAATAAGAAACAACTCTAGGATACGTTACAAACTGGATTCTCCATCTTCACTTATTGAAGTTTTCACATCAAAACTGGTTGCTTTGGGAATGGATGAATGAGTCACCAGGTCACTGTGCTCGTTACAAAAGCATCTGTGCTCTTGCCTTAGGAGTGCTGCCTTGAGCTGCCGTCTCAGCAGATCCTGGGCAGAGCCCCCCACAGCTTCCCACCATGGTGACAACAGCATAGTAACCTCTACATCCTCTGGCTGCCAGGAGGGATGCAGACCTGGCCCCACTGCAGTGTCCCTCAACGTCCTGTATTCCAGGCTGTGCCCTGTGTATGCAGTGCACAGAGTGGTGACATGCTCTGAGCTTCCAGTCAAAGAACAGTCCTTGAAAGACACATTTGTTGGACAGCTTTTTGCCACTTCTCCACCAAGCTCCAAGGACATGCTTGTCACAAGACTTCCAGCTACAGGCCACCACACTGCGGTGGCAGAGCTTGCCTCGCTCATTGGACAGACAGAAGGCCCCATGCAGTGGTCCTACAAATGCATGGAGACAAAACGTCCTTCTCCTGGGAAGGCAACACGTTTGTTGTGGCCAATAAGCACAACCATCACGTTCTCATTGTCAGCCTCAAGGCTCCCAGCAGCTTCTGCTCCTGGGGACACAAGTTTTTAAAATTAATCTGGTGAGAATCAAATGATCCAGCAGGAAAATTCACTCTTCACGCAGAGCCCAGCTGCCACTCCCAGGCTGACCATAGAGGGAGAAGGGGTCTGCCTTTGCAGTGATGGAGAGAGCTCTTTATCAAGGCTCAAAGCCTGCCAAGCAGCCATCTCCAGCCCTACCTCATGGTTTGCTCCACTGGGAAAGCTTCAAGTGTTAATCCCAGCTAGCACCCAGAAGTAATTACACAGCTATCACAGCAGTCTCAGGGGATTTCCCATGGGATCCTGGGGTAATCAGACATTCATACCTATAAGGCAAATCACAGTTATTGTGAAGTTTGACTACAATCTTTAATGTTCTCCAGAAAAGTACAGCTTGGCTGCAGGGACTGCAGGTTGTGTCCTCTCTCTGCTGCTCACAAACCACTACAGCAATGAGGAGCAAGGCCAAAGCTATCAGACCTGATACTGCAGAACAGTGGTGCTGGGCAGGGGGAAGAGGCTGAGCCCAGCTCTGCAGCTGCAGCTGGCCAGCTCTGCTGCTGGGGGTGCTGATATTTTGGTGGATGGTTTGCTGTCAAAGTATCTAAAGCTTTTGTGCTTTCATTTCTTTCTACTATGTGTCAAAGTCAAACCAACTCCTAGTGCGGTATCTTTATTCCTGCTGAGAGTAAATCAGCCAGAGGCAAAATGTGATCCTACCATCCTGCAGTGAAAACTGCCTGTCCTCCTTCTCTGATCCTCACTTCATCACTGTCACACCACAGCCCTTACAGTCCTGCTGACTCCTGAGAAAAGTTATCAGGAGGTTCCCCAGGAGTCATCGTGCTGCCAGTGGGTGCCAACCAGCTACTTTAAATTTTGGTTGGAGCATGAAAATTCCCCACGTCCACATTCACCTTCACTTCTTGAGTGTCACTCCCTCAAGACAAAACGCCCAGTGGGCACTGGCACCTCTGAGGCACCAACCCAATGTGCTTCCCAGCAGAGAGAAAACCACACCAGCTCCAGCTGGCACTGGAAACATCCCAAACCCAGCAGCACAGCTCAAAACTTTTACAACAGGAGCTGTAAGATTTTTGATTCCCACAAAGTGTCCTTTCCTAGGAGGCTCTCATGGAATAGTCAGGGATGCCTCCACACACTGCCTGACCACACACCACACGGACTCCCCCTCCGGTGCCATTCTGCCTCTCAGGCTCTTGGATGGGGAACTGTTGCATTTGTTGGCCCATGCTGTGCTATGCCCATATTGTGCTTGCTCCTAAATGACAGCTGCATTCAAATCAAATTAATATCCCTATCTTTCTGCAGAGGGAGTAAACCAAAGCTGCATCTAAAGTAAATGAGAAATCTGTCATGTTTTGGCATCTCAGCTTTCTTTAGCTAGCATCAATAACTTTGTTGTATCACTGGACTGCTAGCAATATGCTAGAAAAGCTCATGAAAAGGAACTAAGACACCAAACTCCTCCTCCTTCACATTTTCCACGTTGCCTTCCTTCTGATCACCTGTGCACTTTGCACAGTAACATCCCAAAAGTCATCTCCAACTGCTCTGTGATTCACTAAATCATCCCAGGGTCTCTCCATCAGACATTCTCTTTCAGCAACTTTTGCCAAATCAGTGCATCAGCCACTAATTACCGGTGCCAACTTTCTTCCCCATCTCCCAAGAGCAGACACTTGGCATTTAGCAATAGCTAACAATAGCCTGTGTTGAAACCACCTCCATGCCCCACTAGGAAAAATTCACATTTGTGAAAATTAACCACTGAGAGCCAAGGCTGTGTTTTGCTCTTGTGCTGCTCATCAAAAGGACAGCAGCTCTGCAGCAGTTCACCCCAAAGCCCCTCAAAACCCACCTTTTTTTTTCCAAAGCCAGCTTAAAATTCATTTCAGTAATTTTCTCCCAACAATGCACAACATCTTCCAGAGAAGGAATAAGAAGTGCCCATGTTATAAAGAGAAGGAAAACCTTTGCTTCTGGCTTAGGCATAACATTAGGAGCCAGGCAGCCAGACAGGTGCTCCTGCCCCAGGGCTTTGCCCAGAGTGCTAGGAGGTGCAGAAGGCAGCCAAGAGCTGGGCAGCAAAACTGCCTAGGGAAAAGAGTGTGCACAACCCTGCTTGAGGCTGCAGCCTGGGGGGGTATTTGGGTCTCCTTCATTTTTGCTGGCTGTTAATGCAGCAAGTGATCCTGACTGCTCCCAGGCAGCAAAGTCCTAGCTGTTTGCTGACTCAAGAACTAAACAATGTTCCCAGCTGTGACAGCTCCAATGATGCATTAATATATGTGGAGTACATTAAAGCCCAAAGAGGACAGGTCATTACACTGTGCAGGGGCAAACTGCTTACAGCATTACACATCATACAGGATCCTTCTCCTCTGCTCCCTACTCCTGAGCAAGGTGCAACATCCCAATCTTTATATCAAAACTGTTCCATTTTTCAATCTGGCCTTTCACTTCTTTTATCTGGGCTCTTCCAGAACTTCCACATTCACTGGGACTAGAGGTCTGAACATCCAGGACCATGCACCATGCAGCCTGGCTCTGATCCCCACCTCTAGGGCAGGCAAAATTCACACTGACACAAACATTGGTAGGTCTTCAGAAGAATTCTCCAACTGTGACAGTTTGGGACGTCTGACACCACCTTATATTCTGGGAAGTTTTGCCTTGTTCATTAATCTTTGATATCAGAAACCTAATTACATGACATCTCCTGATTCTGCCTTAGCCATCATGGCAGGCAAAGCACAAACAGATGCTGTGAGTTATTGAAGCATGAGCACACTGCCTGCCACAGAAACAGCCTCTCCCTGTGTTTCCTGTCACTCCCTTTAGGACATCCACCCAAAGCACAGTTGCTGCCTTGCCATTTTGTTACTTTGCTTTGATTTTCATCGTGATTCCTTTCAAAAAGGCTCAGGGAAATATGGCTGCACCTAGAGCTCCTAAAGAGTCCCTTACCAAGCTGCTGCACTTGAATAGTGCCAGCTTTAGAGTTCCCCAATCTCACAGCAGCAAGACTGTCCTAATAAAGCAGCTTCTCATTTTTTTAACCTCCTATTTCTGGTGGGTGCAGAGACCAGGATGGGCAGATGGAAGACTGAGCTGCATGTCATGTTCACAGCCATCATCTGCAGCTTGTCAAAAGAGCAACTCCCTGGACCTTCTTTCCAAAGCTGAGCGTGCAGCATTCAGCCTGGCCAGACACCATTTCAAATGCAGCTTGTTTGCTGCTGCGGACACTTCATCTGTCACAGCAGCAGCAGACAAACACCTGAGCCGACTGCTGAGCACCTTCTCTGCAGCCTCAGGAGGATCAGCACTTCTGATGGGCTGTTCTGTTGCTGATCTCCATTCCTGGAACATGCTCCTGCAGGGACTCCCAGCTTCCCATCCCCTCATGCATCTTGCTGCAAACCAACAGGTTTGGGGGTTTCTTTGTTTTGTTGCTTGGTTTCCTTTTTAACCACAGTGACTCAAACCAAACACATCAGGGAAGGCTACCTGGAGCACATCTACACATGAAGCGCTGAGACAGTGCAGAGGCTTGGGGCACCCACCCTTGCTCAGCTGCACTGTGCTGGTGGCAATGCCACACCAAGCCTGGGACTTAGACCACAGAGTAGGCATGAGGCCATTTACCACTTGGTGCTGCAAAGGCAGGAGGACCAGGCTGGGTGGGAGGGAAGCAGGAGGTGGCAGAGTGGACTTGCTTTAGCTCTCAGCTTCCCATTGCTGAAGCAGATATCTGCACCTCTGGAAAAGGACTGAGCACCCTTGACAGCTGGCAGAAGACTTACTCTCTTGGGAGCTGCACTTCCAATCACAAGGCACCGTTCTGCAACCCTCCCAGGCACTCATGTGCTGCAGGCTTCTGCATGCCTGCCCTCCACGATCAACTGACTCCCCAGTTAGCCTCTCCCTGTGTTCTACCAACATCTTCATTTGTCTTCCATGGCAAATTGGAGCCCAGTCTGTGGAGGTTGGAGACAACAGTGAAGAGTCAGCAGATCTTGCTTTTTATCTCCCAGCAGTTTTGTCTCCCATTTTGGGGTCTGGTTTTGTGTTGCAGGTGCACACGATCTCAGTGGGAGTTTCTCTGACTTTTTTGCATTTTCTGGAAAACTAATTTCTGCTGGTTTTACAGCCCTGCTCACCTTCCTCTCTGCTTTCTGTTTTCCAAATGTCCTCTATTTGTCTTTCTTCTTCCCCTTAACCATCCTGCTCAGATACACTGGTCTTTCATAATTTATAAATCTCTTTCCCATACTACAGGCTGCATTTGGACCCTTCTGCTATAGATCATTCATATGAAAACTGGGCAAATCCAGCAAGGTGAATTAAAATGGAAAAGAACTCATGTGAGGGGAAAGCAAATTGGAGATGGCCTAAACACCAGAGGCAAATCACACACAGTGCACTGGGTACGTGATACAAAGTCAGCCCTGTTCAAAAGGCATCCCAGGAGGATGCTGCCTCAACACACCTTTAACTTGAAGCTCAGCTTCTATAGGATTCTTGTGATTTCTTGAATCACAGGTTAACACAGTGGCTGCTGCTTGGTAGAGACTGGATGAGGCACTTAATGCCGTGGTCTAGTTGATAAGATGGTGTTGGGTGCTAGGTTGGACTCGATGATCTCAAAGGTCTTTTCCAACCTGGTTAATTCTGTATTCTGAAAATCCTTAACCAAGAGCAACTATTTCAGCTTTGGGTGTGTATTCAAACTCCTCCTCTTCCACTCCTTTATATAAACCAAAAGCAAGACCACACTAGTAGTCTACAGGCCAGGCATGCACCAGGCATCCTTGCTGAGGTTAGGAATCCTCGTCCTGCCCTTATCTACAAAGCAGCAGTAATTGAAAAGGGATCTTTTGGGCTGCATGCCTTGCTAACCATATGATCTCATTATGAGCTCCCTGCCTCCTGAATTATGGTAATGCCATTTCTAGTCAAATCACATTTCAACACAGATCCTGCTCCACCTTTCATCTGTCCAGGAGAAGTTTGCCATGGGTGTCAGAGTAAGCTGGGTTGGGCTCTCAAAAGTAGGTCTTGGGCTCCAGCTGCAAGAAGGGCAGCAGAACAGCAGGTTGGCAGCAGCAGGAATAGCCTGGCCCTGGCATTTGAAATCAGGGAGAGTTCTAAGTATTTAACAATACCTCAAGCACTGTGTATTTGGGTCTTTACAGAGCTATTCTTGCAAACTGCTTAGAGCAGAACAGTTGTCCCATATTTGCAGAATGAATGCCCATTCCTGTGAACACACAGGCACAACCCCCATTCCCTTTCTTTCTTGCCACCTATACAACACAGAATCACAGAATCATAGACTGGTCTGGGTCAGAAAGGACCTCCAAAGGTCATCCACTACAACCCCCTCTGCAGTCAGCAGGGACATCCTCAACTAGGTCAGGCTGCCCAGAGCCCTGTCCAGTCTCACCTTGAATATCTCCAGGGATGGGCCCCCAACCACCTCCCTGGCAAACCTGTTCCAGTGTTCCACTACCCTCATAGTAAAGAACTTGTCCCTCACATCCAATGTCAATCTGCTCTTCTCTAGTTTGAAGCCATTGCCCCTCATCCTATCACTACAGGCCTTTGTAAACAGTCTCTCTCCATCCTCCCTATAGGCCCCCTTCAGGTACTGGAAGGTCATTATTAGGTCTCCCTGGAGCTTTCTCTCCTCCGGGCTGAACAACCCCAGCTCCCTCAGCCTGTCCTCACAGAAGAGGTGCTCCAGCCCCCTGATCACAGCAACTTTAAAGCTCAGGAGACGCTCAAATACCTGCCTGAATCAGAATTATGAAGAATAAAGAAGCAAAACCCTACCAAAGTGGAGGAAAACTTTCAAATCTGAAAAACAAACAATCAACCCCCCACCAAAATGTGTCTTTTCAGAAGGATAAACCAATCGGTGCAGTGACAATGGCCAGGTGAACGCCGTGGCACACGGCCAGGTGAGAGGCACTAAGAATAACCACAGTTAGATGTTGCCAAGGAGATATTTTCTGGCACATCACAACAAAGGGAAAAGGTATTACAATGCTAAAAAGAAAAGCTGAAAACTAAATTGATCTCATCAAGGCCACAGTCACACAATGAATAACATAAAGATGAGAGATAATTGCACTGTTAAATGATTAAGTGAGAGAGAGAACACCTTTTAGGCTTGAGGTGAGGAGAAAGTTCTTCACAGAGAGAGCTGTTCGCCATTGGAATGGGCTGCTCAGGGAGGTGGTGGAGTCACCATCCCTGGAGGTGTTCAAGAGGGGACTGGACATAGCACTAGGTGCCATGGTCTAGTAGTCATAAGGTGTTGGGTGAGAGGTTGGGCTAGATGATCTTTGAGGTCTTCTCCAACCTTGTTGACTCTAGGAATACCCTGGGCTAATTTAATGGTAAAACATATTGTGTCACAACTTTAACTTCCATATTACAACATAATAGTCAAAAAAGGAGGAATTAAAGCAATGGCAAAGCAGCCAGGCAAACCAATCTGCCTGACCTGGTTGAAGGGGAGCTTTTGGACAACTTTTTTCCCCAACAGCAAAAGTTGTCCTTTGGAAAATATTGTAGCATTCAACTTCACCAACACAAACACAGGCTTCACAATTTAGCACCAAATAACGAATGAGGAGGACATTTGTCACTCACTAAGCTCAAAAAAGGGGCAAAAAAGCAGCTGCTCTGTAGAAAACTGATTTATGGTCCAGCTTCTAAGTTCCACTGATTTAATTGATCGCACCTGGAAAATGCTTGTCTTGCAACTCTTTTGGCAAGTCACTGTAAGCCAGGCTGTATTGCAGAGCCTGTGACTTGCAGAACACGTTGCCTGCCCAAACACCTCCCACCTGCTCAGAAAGCTCACAGCTCCTCAGCCCCACCTGCGTGCCCCTGCAACACCACTTCTGTTTTACATGACTCATGGGGAGCTCCACGGTCTCCAGCTCATTTGCAGCTAATGCATAATTAATTAAACTGCAGAGTTCAGCCACAGGTCCACGCAGAGCCACAGCTCCATGGATCATAGAATCATAGAATCAATAAGGTTGGAAAAGACTTGAGAGATCATCAAGTCCAACCTATTACCTAACACCTTGTGACTAACTAAACCATGGCTTCAAGTGCCACGTCCAATCCTTTTTTGAACACCACCAGGGATGGTGACTCCACCACCTCCCTGGGCAGCACATCCCAATGGTCAATTACTCTTTCTGTGAAGAACTTTTTCCTCACCTCGAGCCTAAACTTCCCCTGACACAGCTTGAGACTGTGTCCTCTTGTTCTGGTGCTGGTTGCCTGGGAGAAGAGACCAACCCCCACCCGGCTACAACCTCCCTTCAGGTAGTTGTAGAGAGCAATAAGGTCTCCCCTGAGCCTCCTCTTCTCCAGGCTAAACAACCCCAGCTCCCTCAGCTCCTCCTCACAGGGCTGTGCTCTAGATCTCTCCCCAGCCTCACTGCCCTTCTCTGGACACATTCAAGTGTTTCAATGTCTTTCTTAAATCAAGGGGCCCAGAACTGGACACAGAAGCTGTGCTAAGCCTAAGATCCCACCTGAGGTCCCAAAGGTGGGGCCTTCTTCCCTCACTTTGTGCTTTAACAAAGTGTTTATAGGCTATTTGTGCCCAAGTCTGGCACTGAGCTACTCCAATGCCCAATCCACTTTCCAAACATGATTAAATTACAGCAAATTAGCACATTAAGTAAGCTGCTTGCCTGACCCCTGGTTTTGTAGGTGACATGTCTAACAAGCCCCCTTGCATTTTTAACAGAATGAAATGCCAAACCATGGCCCAGGACCTGAACAACAGCAGATTACAGAGGATGGTAGCTGTCTCTCCATGAACCAGCTATTCTGCAAGAAGGGGAAGTGCTGATTAATTGCAGCTTAACAACCAAACACTACAAATCATTTAGGGTAAGAAGGAGAAGGAAAGAAGGAGAAAGACAGAAAGACACACAGACATACAGCAAGCAAGGGGAAAGCAAGCAAGGGGAAAGCAAGCAAGGGGAAAGCAAGCAAGGGGAAAGCAAGCAAGGGGAAAGCAAGCAAGGGGAAAGCAAGCAAGGGGAAAGCAAGCAAGGGGAAAGCAAGCAAGGGGAAAGCAAGCAAGGGGAAAGCAAGCAAGGGGAAAGCAAGCAAGGGGAAAGCAAGCAAGGGGAAAGCAAGCAAGGGGAAAGCAAGCAAGGGGAAAGCAAGCAAGGGGAAAGCAAGCAAGGGGAAAGCAAGCAAGGGGAAAGCAAGCAAGGGGAAAGCAAGCAAGGGGAAAGCAAGCAAGGGGAAAGCAAGCAAGGGGAAGAAGAAAAAGGCAATTTTCCAGCTAGGGCAGGGGGAAGGAGAAAAATAAAAGAGAAAAGACAAATAAATTCCTAAAAATAGCTACCCATCATTGGAATTACTGCTGAAAAGCAATGGCTGAATCAAATACATTGTGTTTTAGCCATAACTCCACAGCCACAAGTCTTGCCTGAGGGGGAATGATTCCAGCCTTTTAAAGGGGGACCTCTTTGGTCAGGTGCAAAGTCTCAAAGTTGCCAATGATACAATTCAATGTTTTCAGTGTGGAGTATAACAAATAGAAGCATAAATATCATCAGTGTAAATAACCTATCAGACAAATGAGAGTGCAAACAGCTCCTGTGCTTCTGTACAATCATAATGATCTTTTAATTAGACAAAGTAAACAGTCTGCTGGTTTCACCTTGTGGGGAAAAGCATAGGAAAAAAAGTTTTCCATATTGTAAGGTGAAAAATCCTTGCAACTTGAGCTACCTTTGCGTTCAACCAACTTCTTGTACCTCTCTGAACATTGTGCCAGAAACCAGCAGTTTGTCTGATTAAAAAAAAAAAGAAAAGGTTAATTTCCTTCTCAGAGGAAAACATCACCTGGGCAGCCTGAGCAATAGCAATGTGATGCATGACACTGTGGTCACTTAGACTGGCAGGATTTGAAGCAGAGGAAGCAGGAGTTATAATTTTACCTATGTTTTGAAAAGATCTTTGTTGCTAAATCTGCTTGGAGTTTCTGCAACAACAACAGCAGCTGCAGCTGATTAGAGACTGCAAGAAAGGCAAAGCTAACTTGGAGGACACATGAATTTCTTAAACTCCAAAATGACAGTGGAAAGCCTTGAAAGAGAGGAGCAGTCTCTGCTCCAGTGAAAACACATGAGGTTTATTCCCAAGGTATTTCAATATCCAGGGGAAAGGCTTCTTATTGTCATTTGTACAAGAGCTCTGAATCTGTCAGGCCCTCTAAAAGGCGAAGGGCTAAACGTTGCTCTCCCTATTGCAGTGTGTGGGTGGGAGACTGGGTCCTGACAATGACTGAGAAGAGATGCTTCCAATATGCAGCATTTTTCAAGAACATGTTCTAGACACAGAGAAAAAGGAAGGGAGGGAGGAAATCAGCTGGATAGATGCATGGATACCAAAACTCTCTGGGGAAAAGGCAAATCAAGGAGCAGAAGTTAGAACAACACAAACTCAAAAGAGGAAAGTGAAAAGAAACCATGGCTGGTCTCTCTGCTGCAGTTTCCCACTGTCCCTAGGAAAGCAAAGCCAGGGATGACTGCCACCTCCTGTCCCCCAGCCCTGAGAGCTGCAGCCTGTGAACAGCCTCTGAAGTTCAGGGAGCACAGGGATGAGAGCCTAGGCCGGCAAAGCAATCCATCTCCCCAGTGAATGCAGGCAGGGTTTTAATGTTCCTTTTTCAAGATAAATTTAGCATGAATATCTGTGGGCTTTAGAGGGATTAGAGGCAGGTCAACATGCAGTTGTTTAGTTTTCTGGCAGGTCTGAGATATTTTTAATTCCTTTTGGGTCAAATGAACTTGAATACTGGAAATTTTTTTACAGTGAAGAAACAAATTATTTCAGTTCATCTGAAATCATGTTTTACTCATCTGACATGAAATCCAGCACTTCAAGTCTCAGCTCAGAGGCTCATTTAAAAGACACAAGACATTTCAAGGGAAAGAAGGGAAACTGTTTGCTTCAAGCCTACTGCCCTGAAATCCTTCAAAGTTTTTAGAGTTTTTCTTTCTTTACCTGTCTGAAGTTCAGGGAAAGTTCAGTATCTTTTATCAACAATACAACAAAATTCACCCAATTCAACTCAGTTTACTGCTTTCTACCACCTATCCCCCTTCCCCCCAGGAGCATCATTTCAGCACCTCTGCATTTTTGTTGGGTTATTCACATCTTATTGATAAACAAGCTGGACTCAGTGCTGTCTGACCTGTCCTTCACATTGGCTTGCAGCCTAATCAAACCGAGGCCATTCGTCTACAAAATGAGATGTAGCTGCTAGGATGCAACACTCCTTGGCAGGCAGCAGAGAACCCTCTCACAGGGACAAATCAGACCCACTGCACCTCAAAATAAAACTCTTCCAAGAATTATGCAACTAGGCATTTACCTATCTCCTGAATTAAAAGCAGCATGTTCTTTGTGTAAATAAGTCTCAAAGTGGTCAGAAACTGCATTTGTATTCACTTTGCAGAGTGTCATAAAATTAATGACTATTCTGCTCCTACTACAGAGAAGGAAATGGGAAAAAGAGAGAGAATGGAATGGAGAAAAACAAATAGAAATGGGGAGATTCAGATTGGATGTTAGGAAGAAGTTCTTCCCCATGAGGGTGGTGAGACACTGGCACAAGTTGCCCAGGGAGGTGGTGGAAGCCTCATGCCTGGAGACGTTTAAGGTGAGGCTGGATGTGGCTCGAGCAGCCTGATGTAGTGTGAGGCATCCCTGCCTATGGCAGCGGGGTTGGAACTGGATGATCCCCCCTTCCAACCCTAACAATTCTATTAAATCAGATTTTGGGAAGTGAATGCACAATGTGCAGTAAGAAGGGCTAAGAAGCCTTTTGCATATAGATGCACACATGTGGAGGTACATGCCCATGTAACAATTGCTAAAATGAAAGAACTCTGTGTTTTAACAAGGTATAATGGGGGGTGGAGGGTTGGTGGACAACTCACCTGTTAGCTGAAAGGAGGCAAACATATTGGAAAATTGTCAGAAACAACAGCAAATTGAGACATTAGATTTGTTAAGACTCTTTTTTTTAAGTGTTGCTAACTCAAAATGATGCTGGAAAGGGTAGACAAATCTGTGGCTGTTAGAGAAACAGTAGAAGCTCTTACAAGTAAAACCAGACAGTTGCTCCAAAGCTTCAAGTAGCTTCTGCCTCCTGAACTGGAACAGTGTGCAAAGCCCATCTGGCTTCTAACCTGTTCATTTTGCAGAGTAAACAGGAAATGTCAAAGTCCACAGCAAAAAAAAACTTTCAAATTGCCTCACAAAGCTGTTGCTAGAGTAATCAAGAAGTTAACTGAGAGCCCTGCTGACATAAGTGGTAAAGGCTGCCAGTAATTAACACATTCTGCCTAACACTGATAAAAAAAAGAGCCACTCCAGATCCAAGTTTCTGAATTAGTTACAGATTTTACAAAAATACTGGACTTGGATTAGCTGAGTTCTGTCACCTGTTTCTACCTAGTTAAGAACTAAACAAGCTGCTCCCAGCTTAATTGATTCTAAAAATGCCTGTGATCAGTTGAACAGTGACCACGGGAAGAGGCGAAGCAAACGCAAAAAGCTTCCACAAATCCTCGGCTCTGCCACCACAGCTTATGCTTCATTTGAAAAACCCAGAGGTAAAAAGCTGGCCATGAATATATCCATCTTTACTCTAAATAAATAAATAAATACAAAGTTGGGAGGTAAAAATCATGCAGTGCAAACACACACTGTGCAAACAGAAGTAGAATGGTTCCCTCATCTGGAGCCAGGACAGACTCTTGTCTTCTTTCAGGTCTTGCTGAGCAAGAGAGTATCAAACCTTCAGCTGTTCAACACAAAAATTATTTATATTTTCCCATTGCCTTAGAAAAAAGTCTACAAAGCTAAGCAGCAAAGCTAAATACCAACTGAATAAATACAGTGATGCTGTAGCATGGGGGAAGCAAGGTTGAAGGGGAAAATACTACATTTTGGTAGCTTAAGAAAGCACAGTTTGGGTGTCCAGGTCTCTTTAAGGGATTCTAGCACCCTAAGAGGATAGCTTCCTGCCTGTCTCCTCAGCATCATAAGTAGCACAAAGCCTGTCTCCTTCAGCCCACCCATACGATCTGTTCATGCAGATCTGAGACCACAGATCAGTGCTGGAAAATAATGCTTTTGAAAGTCAGACAAAACATTTTCTTACCCAACAACAGGCACCCTGGAAGCCCCACTGAGTCCCCAAGCACTATTTTGGACTTGCGGGACCCTGTGAGCTCTTCTGCAGTGTGGAAGCTGGACATGTATTTATTGAAGCTGACACTAATCAATACCCATCACTTCCTCACTGCTTTCAACTTTATTAGAAAAATTATATCAACAACTGCTACTGTCCCACTGAGCTGCACAAGAAAGCAGAGGGTTGATGGTATCTAAGTGCTCGCATTGCCTGGTTCTGTAGTTTATCTTCATCTGAGCTCCAGGCTGCCTTCGGTCCAAGGTTTTCCAGCTGACCTTTCTTCTCCTAGGACCAGAGAATTTTAATTTATTACTTTTCCACTCTTTCCAATCTACTTCTGGCTAATCTTCTCTAAAATTTCTGAAGTGTTCAGAAAGGCTTCTTACATTCTGGTTTTAGTCCAAGGTGCCTGAGCCTGAAACACTGCAGCGCAGCTGGACAACTCTTATGTTTTGCTGAATAACTGACCCAAGAGGGGAGAAAAGAGGGGAGAAAAGAGGGGAGAAAAGAGGGGAGAAAAGAGGGGAGAAAAGAGGGGAGAAAAGAGGGGAGAAAAGAGGGGAGAAAAGAGGGGAGAAAAGAGGGGAGAAAAGAGGGGAGAAAAGAGGGGAGAAAAGAGGGGAGAAAAGAGGGGAGAAAAGAGGGGAGAAAAGAGGGGAGAAAAGGAAGGAAGAAAAGGAAGGAAGAGGAAAGGGAAAAGAGAAGAGGAAGGGCAAAGATTTTCAGAGTGAAGGGCAAGCTTTTTGAGGGTTAGAAAAGAAAACAGAATAATTAAGAATAACTGAGCAAGGACTCATGTTACTTCCAACCCAGACAGCTCAAGCTACAACAAAGGAGAAGATATGCAGCAATGGAAGTACCTGGAGCTGTTTGTCTTCCAGTGATAGAAGCCAGCTCTAGCTTGTGAAGCTGCAAACATTGCACAGTTAGTCCATGCCTTAGTTCTCTGAAGTATAATGTGTATTAAATGAGTCAGTTCACAGAAAGAGCAGAAGGGCTGCACCTTGCCAAAGAACTGGAATCAGTAGGAGTTTGACACAATCAGGCACTGTGAGGGAGATCCTCAACCCTCCCACCCTAAGAGCTTGCCTTTTTGCAAAGACTTGAAGCCATTACCTATTTCTTGACCCCAAAGGCTAATTGAAAGGGAGCTGAGTGCCCAAGTCTTTAGCACCACTTCTCATCATTGCTGAAAATCAGGAAATACTGATTCTGAGCAGCCAGCTGGGAAGGGGGAGAGGGGTACCCCACACCAAAAAATCCCCATCACAGGAAGTCCCCACACAACAAAGCCAACAAAACAGCAACAATCACAATGTGAAAAGAAGGGAAGCAAAGCTGCTAGCAAAGGGGGAAACCTTGCAGAGGTGAAACCACAAAGCGGGAGTGTCAAACTGTGCTATGAAATTAGTGCAGCAACCGTTACACATCGCATGAGATTCAGCTACTTCTGACCATCATAGCTGTGGGCTCTGCACTGGGGTTTTTATGTTCAGGGGGCTAAATATTTTCAGACAACTTCACTAAAATGATGCTTGAAAACCTCTTCTGGAAAGCCAAGCAATGTTCTGGGAGACAAAAGAGGACGTCGGTATTTGGATCACCTAAAGCACAAGGAGAGTCAGCACAGAACACAATGTCTGCAGCATTAACCTGCCAGGATTATTTCTTAACATCACAAATTTCAGGTCTATTTGAAGTCTCACCACAGAGAAACTAAGGCAAGTGATTGAACTTCCTTGTGAAAAGATTAAAACCAAAATCCTATACAATACAGCATGAGGTCTTGCAGATATGTCCTGAATTCACCCAGGAGGTCTGCTGCCTGTGGTAGAAACCCTCTGTTGCCATTAGTCAAGGCAAAGAGAAGGTAAAAAAAAAATGTACTTTCTCATCCAGCTGCAGCTCCTCTCTATTTCCCAATCTTCCAGGCCTGGATCTAGCCCAGTCCAGACACTATCTGCAGCTCTTAATTTCATCAAGGCCAAAAACATACCCAGTGGCCTGTGAGCAATATTCTGCCCCACTGGTATTAGCAGCTTACCTTGAACAGAGCCATGTTTACACCTTGTGCTTGTGACTCAGAATAACCTCCAGAAAACCAACACCCTTCCCCAAAGACAAGTCATGGCAAAACCCCAACAGGCTCTGCAGATAACCATCTGGGCAAAGAAAGGGTTCATGCCAAAACACATATGTGAGGGGGGAGAAGCTGTTGATAGAGTTTAGGGAGAAGAGTTGTTCTGTTTGGCAGATACCTGTAGAAAAGCCAGAAGGCTTTGGGAAGAGCCATTTCAGCATGCTTTCAAATGCTGGACCACTGATGGAAAGAACTGGTGAAGAACTGCAGGAGAAGAGGCATAAAAGAGGTGCTGATGGCACAGAAGTGTAGGGGTCTGAAAACCTATACTTGAGAGAGACAGAGGACTGGATGGAGAGAAAGAACCAAGTGGCAAAGAAGCAATGGCCAGGTCCTGGAGCAGGGGCTGCTGACCACTGCTGGTTTCACACTTGCACCAGCAGCTTGTCTTTCCCAGGCTTTGGGTAGAGATGACTGAATATCTGCTAGGGATGAACATTTCTGCCAGGAAACCTAAGCAGCAGGTGGATTGGCAGGTAGCTGTAAAGGAAGAAGGTGTGTTAAACCTCTGGCCCTGAAGCAGGTGGCCAGGGCTGCAGGCTCCAGGCACAGGCTGAAGCTTCCCTTCTGCTCCAGACAGGGGTGAGTGCAGCAGGAACATTGTTGAGAAGGGGTAGGACCACAGGTCAGTGACAACCAGCTTGGGAGACTGATGAAAAATGCCAAGGAGGGAGAGACCTCCACAACAGACAAGCATAGTGGCAAGGATCAGGCTGACAGGGCCAAGCAAAGTCATTTTCATGTGTGCAGGATTATCAGAGCTCAGCCAGCACAGCACAGCCTTCTCCCTGCCCCTGACACTCATTAGCTTGCAATAATGTGCATGTAAGCAATGCCAACTCTCAGTTTATGGAGTTCCCTCAGATTTACTGCTCCCTGTGAAAGCAGGGGGCCAATACAGGAGTACCAGATCCCAGCCAGCATCCTCCACTTCCCAGCTCTTTCCTCGGTACCCCGGAATGAGGCCAATAAGAGCCAGGCAGGGACTGAGCTTGTACCACGGCAACTAACACAAGGCTGCAGCCAGGCAGTACCTGCACTGGGCTCTGTGCTGCTGCTTCTCTGCACCAGGACATGTGGCTGCTGCTGAAGCTCACACCAGATCTGCTTAGACTAAATCCTGCAGGACAGGGAGTGTCCCTGACCTGGTACTGGCACTGAGTCATCACCAGTCAAGGCTGGGCATTAGGTATAACCACCACGCAAGCAGCTGATAGCAACCAGCCTTTGGTTTATTCCTCTCTGGAGCCAACTGCTGCCTCAAAGTTCTTTAAGTCTCAGTCTCCTAACGTGAAGTCAGCAAGGCTCCATAATTAGGGATGCTGCACAAGGAGCAGACAAGCTGAATTAGGCTTCCGATTGCATGTCTAATTTATGTACAACTGCAGCAATTACAGATGCAAATTAAATAACTGTGCAGAAAATGGGTTTTATTAGCCATAACTAAACCCCAATAAAACTCAGTAGCTCGTGTACATCCCTGCACTGAATGTGCCTCTTTAGAGTGTCAATTAGAAATGTGAGAAATGATCAGGATTTTCTATTTCCTAACCCAGGGGCAGGAGGGGGAACCAAACAAACCAAGGATAAGCTGTCAGAGCATGTGTCTGTCTGCCACAGCAAAACGAACAGGAGCTCTAATTGGCAATTTCAGAACACATTGTTTTACAGGCAGCAGCTCTATGCAGCTTTTAAACACATTATTTATACTCAGCCTTCTTTCATGCCTGACGTGGCTGAGAAAAGTCACTTCTAATAAAACCATCTGCTAAATGCAACTCAGCTTCAGAAGAGGCCCAATCCAACTGCCTGGCAGGTTGGGATTTAAAAGTTTAAACTCCAAGCTGAGGAACACCCTGCTTTAACTACACAGCCCCTCTGAGATTTGGGAAGCTAGGGGCTTCTTAGCACCACGTCAACCGGGCCCAAGGCTGTGCAAAGCCTCTCCGGATGCTGTACTGCTGAAACCACTCAAATCTTCTGTCATTCAGACTTAGCACGAGTGCTGCCACGTCGAAGGAGCCAGTGCTAACCTGTCAATTTGTTTAAAAGCAATACAAAAAATTGCTCCCATTAAATCAAGGTTAATCCTCCTGCATCATTCTCATGCAATTCCCTGCTATGTGTGATTAAACCTATTCCATATTTACGGAGCTCCAGCACACGGAGAGGAGTTTATATATATACCACAGAGTGTCTATGCTGCCTGATTCCTTCCTTGTTTTCCAAGGGAGAGGGGATTTTCCTGGCTGGCTTCATTACACACACGTGAGTTAATCACTCAGACTCTGACCAGGGGTCACCCTTAGCTCTGGCCTGTAGCTGTGTTAAGCACCTATGCACAGCAGGTCAGAGCACACCTCTGATGCACAGCATAAATGCAAGCCAGGATTTCCAACTACAGTATAAACAATTCCCAATACATACCACATGCCCTTCCTTCCCCACCCAGCTACAGCCTTATGGAGGCTCAGCCACCTGTCTACATATAGAATACACAGAATACATAGAATAAAATAGAATACATAGAATAAACCAGGTTGGAAGAGACCTTCAAGATCATCGCGTCCAACCCATCAACCAATCCAACCCACCTAAACAACTAAACCATGGCACCAAGCACCCCATCAAATCCCAGGCAGGGTGGGATTGTCCATGTCCCTTCCCCAGGGTGCTGAGCACAGCCAGCCCCAGGACACCAGGATGAAGCAGAAACACCTCACTTCTCATACGAGGCAGGAGGAGAACACACAGCCTGACATGGTTAGTGGGTCCCCATGGCTCCAGGCTGTGGTGTCCTCTCCTCCCACTGATGTCCAAGCATGCTCTCTGCTCCCGCAGCTGTCCCACTTCATGATGCATCGCTTCCAATGCAGCATCTTCCCCAGTGCACACAGTAATACAGGTGAGACTTAGTGCATAAGATTACCAGGACCATTGCTATTCCTAGACCACTTCCCAAGGGCTCTGGTCCTGCATGAACAGGCCTGCACAACTGCTAGCCTGAGCTTCTCCTGCCAGGCCACAGCATGGACACTCATTCTGGATGCAGAAACCTCCTTGAAAATTTAAATATACCACATCCACTGACTTCCCCTTATCTCTTATGGCAGTCAGATCCTCAGACAGCTCCAGCAAATTACTCAAGCATGACCTCCCTCGCCTGAATGTCTGCCAGGTACTCTTAATTAAACTGTGCATTCCCATATACACTCTCCACAACACCCTGAGGAGAGGTTTCCAAGATTTCCTCATTTGGTGTATTCTCTTGGATCATCTATCATTAAACAGCAATAATGATAAGCAAAATGAAAAAGACAAGAATTGGTTTGTATCTGCAGAAAGACAGTGCACACAGTGTAAATAGCCAGAGACCACTTAACTAGGCTGGCCACTGTGCTTCTCCCCAGACAGGTCTTGAGATGCTCAGCACCTCACTACAGCTGCTGAAATAAAAGATTTTCAAACCCCATGCTGATGATCATGGACTAAAATCCAGAGAAGATGAGTTCAGAACAGTTTTTATCATAAAAAGGATGATCTATGAGAAGAAGGACCAAAAAACCTGATTCTCCTCATGATTTAAATAATAGGAGCATTTACATGGAATAATTTCCAGCTTGCATGACTAAAGAGGCTCACATCAAAGGCATTAACATTTGATTATTTTTTTTAATGTTGCAGTTCTAGATTCAGAGTTCTAGTTCCAGATTCCACAAAAAGCCATAAAAAAAAACCCCAACAACCCTCACTGCCCTTCCCAGGCTGGTCCCCTCCTCTTAATCTGTGTTGGATGCACTGCTAGTTTCAGCCAGTACAGGAAACATCCAGCAGCCACCAGCTGCACCCAGCTCCAGAAAGGCAGAGTTCAGCACCAGCTGCCTCAGCACTTGAAGGTAACACCTTCTCAGAGGTGAACTGCTCTGGCAGTGGTGATGTTGTAACAGCCAAAGGACAGAGACTGAACCACACTCTCCAAACCTCCAGCTCATGGTCACATCAGTGGGGCTGCAACAGAACAGCAGCAGCATCCTTGGCCCCAGTAGCCTGCCAGAGAGCATATGACATCCAAAGGTGAGCAAGGTAATGCAAGGCATGGGTTTAAAAACCCTGCCAAAGAAACAATTTAAGGAGATTCAGGTTTTACAGGCATCCCATGCCTGGTTTCAAAAGGCATTTTAAGTCATGCTTTTGTTTCTAGCTGCATTTTGTAGCTGATCTGTTTCTGTTCATAATTAATGCTGGAGTTTTGTTTTACTCCAGGATCAAGATACGTACAGAGAAATTATCTGGGTTGTACATGGACTGATGCAACAAGATTATTACCCAAATTCTGAGTGAAAGACTCCTTCTGTTGGTGATGAGCAAGCAGGAGAGAAATCAGCTTGATTTTGTGATCCAAGCTTGACTTTCCATAGCTCAGCACTCAAAGAAATGCTCTGCTTCTAACAGTGCAATGAAATCTGGCAGCAGTTCCCCAGCAATGCACATGGAAGTCCACAATGTCAACTCTGCAAAGTCACTTCTCAGAAGTACACCAGCAACTGAACCACACCATCAAAACACACCTCTACTGCAGCTTAGCCCAGGGGATATCAGGCAAATAAAAACTGAGTTGACCACATCACTGTTATCCCATTAAGGTAACACAGGAATAGCTGAAGAGTGGAAAACAACAACATCAAAAAGCTTTTAATTAAAAGTAATATTTTAATAATTCAAGAAACTGGTGGTTGGTTGGATGGGGACACCAATATGGGGCAGTGAGTTAGGATGCTGGGAAAGGGGATGGGAAGCAGGTGATGGGAAAATGGGAGGAGGAGAGTTATCCACATGGGCAAACTTGACCTCCCTGAAATACATAAAATAAATCAGGGGATAGTGTTTTGTGGAGCAGTGGGTCTAGCATGAGAACAGTGACAGTCATTCATGGTGGTCTAGAGGACAGGAAACTCTGTGTGAGATAAATGAATTACATCACAGTAAATGGGTAGATCCATTTTGGATTTGTGCAACTGGTGTGAAACCACAGACAAGGCTTGGTATTGACATCCCTGGTTTGTGGGCAGCACTTGCATTACACAGGCAGGATGCAGACTCACTGCAGCCAGAAGACCTACTGCGATTGTCTGGATAGAAGACATCGTTTTCCTACGTTGCATACAATGTGTCTGTGTTAAAGATTAATGGAGAGCTGGGCACAGCTGTCAATAAAGATGGACAAAAGTGCTACTATGTGCAAGAGCTTTCGGTGCACCTGAGGAAGAGTCACTGTCAGTCTTTCAGCAGAATGCTCCACACAGGTCCTTTGCCAGTGCAGCATCTCCAAAAGCCAGTTCATCCCCAGATCCCATCGATCCACGCCAGGCCTAAAGCACACTTCCTCCACAAACTTGCCAACACAGAAATCTTTTTAGTGCTTAACGAAATCTCAAGTTAAGATTCAATTAATCTGCCTTCTTAAAGTGCATCAACAGAAGCGAAACCGATCGATAACCCCACCATTAAATTGCATTACTTTGCATAAGTAATTCGGGACAATACATTAAGAAAATGAATGAATAATCCTTGAAATCTACCCAGAGCAGGACAACAGCTTTAGCAGTAAATCTCTGCTGGAAGGAAAACCAGCAACCCAGACAACTGACTCAGTTTCACAGTGGAAGCAAGTGGATCAACTTTAAAAGACAGCAGGGCAGCAATTTACAGCTAGGCCAATTTTTTGTTTGACAACACACATTTCCAGCTTCGGCAGCCAGAGCAGGTGAAGCCTTAAGCACAAAGAGCTCATTGATTCAATATGTCTGTGCAGTTTAATTCTAAAAAAATCAATCATTCTACATTTCCTCCAACACTTTTTGTTTGGTTTTGGGTAGTATCCTCCTAAACAATTTATTATTACTGCTTATTGCTAAAATAGAAGCAGTGATTCCACCCCTCTCGCCCCTACTAAATCACTGTTTGATGCTGCATGGCTGCCCTCCTCACAGGGAGGGATAAGGTGGTTCATTCTGAAGAACATTGTTATCAAACATTCCTTGGCTGTGTTTATATTGGTGGCTGTTATTTGAAGAATTCTCTGTTTCCTTTGAATAGATTTCTCGTGCCCCACCTCTGTTGTGTCAAGCTCTTGGAATCACCTCCAAGGGAAAGGGTCACTTTTGACTCATGAAGTATCCCTGGGCAAAAGCCAGAAGCTACAACCATGAATTTTTCATTATATTAATTGTCCTAGTTTAACCATGCACCATGACTCTTCAAGATAGCCGAGAGAGAATTTTAATTGTGTGTGAAATACTCAGTTTTTATAAGCCCCTTTCCTAACCTTTTTTTTTATACTGGAGGGAGCTTCTGCCAACAAACACTACCTCTTAGCTAATGCTCAACTTTCTTTGTAATTCACTTTCCTGACCTTTTATTTTGACATTTTCACCTCATATATTAATTTCTGCCTGCACTGAATACTGCAGCATTATAATTACTTACATATAAGCCTTTCATCACATCTTGCCTTGGACTCTGTGAGAGGATGCTGTGTATCAAATAACAGCAAATTTCCCATTAATCAGCTGGCCTTTCAGAAGAACAGGCTGCCAGCAGCTGGGAGATGATCACACCTCTGTGCCACCAACCACGGGTCAGAGGAGCCCTCTGCTTTGAGAGAGCAACACAAGGCACCCAAAAGAGAGAGACCAGCCCTTCCAGAGCTCCCACAGCGCCTGTGGATGCATCCCCAGCCTTGCTCTCACCCAGCTTTAGAGCAGCAATAAATTAAGCAGGACACCAAGCACCCTCCCTTGCACATTCCAGGAGCCCCACCACCCCAACAAGCCTTCAGACAGGCTTGACAGTTACCTTTCTCATCCTGCTCTCTGCATTAATGGATATGACAGGCAATTTAAACCACATTTTCCAGGGAGTTTATTCCCCATATCGAGAAAAACCACACATACATCATGCAGGTTTTATTGCATATTTTTATCTACACTTACTGACACAGCATCTGTCACAAACAGGTAAGGTGCAGTGACACACCAAAGCAGCCATGGTCAAGAAACATTTTTCTCACCTGGTTTCTACGCTAGAAACAAGGCACAGAAGCTGCAGGAGGTGCAATTCAGGTGATCAGCTCTAGGCAGGTGGTGCCCATTGGATCTGATACCTTCTAAAAGGTGCTGTGTACATCCCTGTATTCACCAAAGTGCCACACCAGAGTCTGACCTGCCTCACCAGACAAGAGGAGACCTGTCCCTTTGGTAACAAGCACCTGGTTCAACAGCTGCTCTCCATGGTATTTGATTCTTTGGGATAGAAATGAAGGCCTCCAAACTGCCCAGGTCATTGCAATATCTCATGGTGACCTCCCTAGGTGAGTGTGGATTTCAGCTCTCCTCTCCCTTACTGGCTCAGCAGTGGTTAAAACAGCATCTTTCCAGGGACAGGCAGGTGTTGGGATGACAACCCACAGCAAGCAAGAGAGAAATTCAATTTCTCTAACCTCTTTCTAGTCCTGTTCCATGAGATATCATAAAGAGCATTGAATTCTTTTCCACAGCAGCTGCCTTCAGAGAGCCTCTTGGATGAGATTCCTCTAAGTACAATTCCAGGCTTTCTGGGTTTTTAATCTTCTAGTTGCACTGAAGGAATTGCAGGACCTTCACAGCTGTCACAAGTTTTTGATATCTAGACAGAAGAGATTTTCAAATAACATGTGCAAGCAGCACAGATGTTCTTGCATTGTACTTCCAGCTTCCATTCAGCCATAGCCCTTAGTTCTGTTATTTACCACGGAGACCAGTGAAAAAACTAATCCAAATATGTGGGTGAATTGAAGTAACCTTGTCAATAGTTCTGAGAAGTGGGTATGTGCTCAGCAGAGCAAGAGAGGCAGAAAAACACACCAAAGCCGTTTCAGACTTCATCTATCGTGAGCTGCACTCACACTGAAACTATGTCAGTGGAAAATAGCCACAGTTTTGTTATCTATCCCTTCATTTTACTAGCTAATAAAGATATGACTCAATTTTGTTTGCAGACAGACACAGCTGAGGATTCTTCATGTACAGATCTAAGTCACCATCCAGCATTCTGAAAGTTAGGCAGAGATTCTGGAGAGATGTTTGACATGCAGGATAACATTGCACAAGAGGGAGCGAGAAAGAGACAACAGCTGACTACCTACAGGCTGCCACATACTGTGAGACCTTATTGTGGCCTTCCAGTATCTTAAGGGGGCCTACAAGAGGGACTACAAGAGGGTGAGGGACTTTTTAGGGTGTCAGGGAGTGATAGGACTAGAGGGAATGGAAAAAAAAATAGAAATGGGTAGATTCAGATTGGATGTTAGGAAGGAGTTCTTCCCCATGAGGGTGGTGAGACACTGGCAGAGGTTGCCCAGGGAGGTGGTGGAAGCCTCATCCCTGAAGGTTTTGAAGGCCAGGCTGGATGTGGCTATGAGCAAGCTGATGTAGTGTCCCTGCCCGTGGCAGGGGGGTTGGAACTAGATGATCCTTGCGGTCCCTTCCAACCCTAACAATTCTATGATTCTATGATATTAAATACATCTCCTGGATTAGGAAACTATATAGGGACAACATCACAGAGCTGCTCATGGGTTGCTCAGCCTCAACATTTCATATTTCTCCTCCTTCCTCTTATCAAGGTCCTGTCTTGAGCCCAGTTTAGTGCTAGTCCTTAAACAAAAGCTCCCCTCCAAAGCTGACAAGAACATCTTCAACTACTGCTGCTAATAAGAGATTTTCCCACTAACTTGGGGAGCCACAGTTTCATCCTAATCTTTGGAAATAACCACAATGCAACTAAGAACATAAGCATTACTAAGCAGACATCATCTGTGCCAGAGATAATCCTGTTGCTGAGAGGGCTGTGAGGTATTTATCCCCCATTTTTGCTTTCCAAGCCCACCAGAAGGGTGTTTTGTTAGCACGCTTGGAGATACCATTAGCTCAGCTGACAGGATATTTTACTGGACTCACATTCAAAAGACAAATCAGCTCAAAACTCCAACCATGATCTTCACTTCTAACTTGCTAGCAAGAAGTGTCCTGCTCTTTGTTAAATACCATTTCAAATCTCCCTGAGCAGATTATTTCAAAGCTTGGTTCCAGCTCACAGCAGAGCGACGCTCTTATGGAAGTCCTGGTAATGGGAAAAGAGCGAGTAACACAATGGCTATTTATCAGAGCACATTGTAGAGAGAACTTTGTGCCCATAAAAGCACAGCCAGGCCCTTTGGGTCTGTCCAGACACCAGCACAGCTATTTAATCACTGGAAGCTGGAGGAATGTTCAGAATCCAGGAATGCAAGTCAGTAAATTAAGCAAGTGAAGCTTCTCTTTTCTTTAACCATTACACAGACTTCTCAGCTACATTCTGAAACCCAGTCAATATGGATGCTCTCTTCCCAGCACAAGGCCATAGTAAGGAACTTTCCCAGACTTGGCTGGCCCTCCAAGACTCTTGGCACTGTATATTGCACCAGATATCTTTTCCTTCTCACTGAGCAACTGAGCTGTCCTCTTCAGCCTTCCCACTCACACAGAACTTGCATCTGAGGCCATTTTTTATTATTCTGTTTCATGAGGGGACATTTTTCTCTGTTATTCTTCAAAGGCAAAAGTCTCTTCACAGAAGAACTAAAGCAAATACTTCCAGTCATACTGAGGTCCTCCATACAGTGGTTCAACACAGACTACTCAGCAGCACAGTGGATATCATCACCCCTGCTGCTACTGCAGGCAACCCCAAAGCAAAGCCACATCTTTGTGCTCCCCTACAGCATGGAAATGTCTGATGTGCCCTGTACAGGATGGGACATCAAGTGCCACCAGCTGCATCCTGTCACCAGCTCAACACTTTGCCACTACCCAGGACAAAGCCCTCAGCATAATGGGCCACCTTCAGATACCTGGAAAGTGGACACTCAGCGGGATGCCAGGCGTGCTTTGCAGAACCATTCCCCTTGCGTTGCTCACACCGAGTACCAGAACAGCAGTTCCAAGAAGAAAGCAGGTGGTGCCTCACAGCAGAAATCTCTGCCACCTTTTCCAAGCACTGTCTCAAGGGAAAATAGAGGTTTCATGCTTATTTTACATCCCTGTGTCTTCAATGGCTAGGATTTCTAATACATACCTTTTAATTTTTATGATTCCTTATTTAGGGATAATTGCATCACCTCTGAAACATAATCTCTTTCCAGATTACTCCCATTTGCCATTTCAGTATAAACAGTCGGTTTTGGCAATATGTTATGGCCAATCAAAAAGTACTCTGACTCTTTTCTACCAGAGTTGGGAATAACTGAAGTCAGTAAATTGCTGTTAAGGAAGACCAAATTTAAACTTATCTACCCTCAAACACAGAAAGATGCTGTCTGTGTGGCTAATGAGTCACTATTTAAAACCAGGATTATATCCTGTGCTATCCCAACCCCATATATTAACTAAAAGTTGGCTCAGCAACAGCATAAGCATTTTGTTTTGTTTAGAGTAGGAATGGCCTAGAGTTAAGTGCAGTAACAGAGATTGTATTCTGCACGGAGGGAAATGAGTCCTGGGAGAGGCATACACACAGCCATCGACATAAAGCAAAACTGTCTGAGCCAAAGTTTGTTAATCTCTGCTCTGAGACGTTCCCATTAAAACATGGTTCATAAAGCCACAGGTTCCTTCTGCCAAAACCAGGCAGCTTGACTGACTTGTCAGCAAGCAAAGCCGTGGAAGACCTCAGTCTCTGTCAGCGACCATGCCAACAAACCCTGCATTGACCCAAAGACCAACGGCATCTCATGTTCCGTGCCATTTCCCAAGCCAGACACCTGAATCTCAACCTGTGTGCCCACAAACTTTTCTTTGTTTTGCTACAGAAGCAGGGGGGAAACTCTTCCAAGACCTGAACACTAGCTAAAGCACTCCAAAGTGTTTCAGCTAAAGCACTCCAAAGCAACCGGCTTTTATATTCGTCATAACATCCAAGGAGATCCTCGCCGCGGCCTTTACAGTAGGAGCTAGTATAAATTTAAGAGATTGAATTAAGATAAGAATAAACAAGACAGAAGAGAAAGCTAAAGCCATTTATCACCAATACACAAAAGAAATATCACTGCAACTCCTAGAAATGATAGATTACTTTCTTCTCAACAGGCCCCGAAGGTCAGTCGATTTGAATTACTTTGGAGGAAGGGGACACGTGAAGTCTGAAGCTGAAAATCCACCGCAGAGAATGTCTAGACAGAGAGTCTTAAATCTCACTCTTAAATCAACCGAGCTGCAGCTCAGCCGTCCCTGCCATGTCATCATGCCGGGTGAGAGACAAGTCTCAGCAAGAAGGAGCAGCAGAGATGAGCTCTGGGGTGCCTGGGACTCTGCCCCAAGGGCGGGTGATGGCCTGTCCCACGCCACAGCAGAGATCTTCTGTCTAAATGGTACCATATAGGGGGGGTGGTTATGGAGACACTGATATTCTGCCTAAGCTTCCAGGTGGACTGAACAAGCACATCTGCAGCAGCAAGAGCAGAAGCAGCAACAAACTTTTTAAATCTACGGTTCTCAACATACTTATAAGGGACCTGCATCGTTGCACCATGGTACAGAGCTAGAAAACACAGCCCTGAAGGGAAGGTGACCAAATGGAGCCCTGTGCCATCACAACATCCCCACCTCCACCACTGCATGTAATCATAGAACGGTTAGGGTTGGAAGGGACCTCCAAAGGTCATCTAGGCTTGTTCTCTGAAGGTGCCTACTAGCTATTCTCCACCTTTACCAACAGCAGATGTTCCAGCTCCTAATCATTTCAGTTATACTGTAAATGTGGGCATAAGAAAACTCAACATCATCAAAAGCTGAGTGTCTCTTTTTCCCCACAGCAAAGAATGCAAAACTCCTTCTGCTCATTCCCAGTTCCACTGGCTTTGCATTCCTCCTGCAAAGGCTCAGATACAACATTGTGTGGTATGTTGTACACCAGAGGGGAAAAGCTGTAAATTGTCTCACTTTGGGTGCTGTCGTCTTCAAACGTGATTTATCAGACCCAGCTCACCGTAAGGAATATTACACAGGCAAGGAAGAGTGATAAATGCCATGAAAGACTGGCCTGAGAACACACAGGATGAAACAGCACAATAATGAATAGCATGGGACTCCTACCTCCTGGTCATGGCCATAGACCATTTGACAAAGATATTGTTTTATGCTACAAGTTCACATACACTCGATTCTTGTGTTCAATCCATGAAAAAAACATTTAGCAGAGCAACCAGCATGCAGGAACTCAAAAATAACAAAAAAGCTTTGCATTTTCCCTCCTTTTCCCCTTTCTTCCCCCTCTTTTCTCTATTTTTAATTCATCTCTTGAATTCATTCCTTTGCTTGTTCTTCTTCCTCTCCTTCCTCAAACATATCCCTATTCTGTTGCTGGGATATTTCCCCTCAGATAAAGACAGGAGGGGGAAAAAAAAAATATTATCATTAGTGAGCCTAAATCTTTGTCATTTCTTGGTGTGACTCTAATTTCACAAAAGATCCCACTGCTAATAAACAATTAAGCCACTGAGGAAAGCCACCTGGAAGATGTATTGCAGAAAGAATTAAACAGCAATTTTTGTCTGGGCTGGCTTGGGTTTTAGTTGTGTTTTTTAATTCGCTAAGCAGACAGAAAATGCAAAAATGTTCTGAGCAGTCTGATGGCTTTGGGATTCGTGGGGTGAGGCTCATAAATTTGGTAGCAATTGTATGCAAATAGCAATAATTTGGCATAGCTGTTCCAGTGAGGATTAAACCCACCCAAATAATTTCAAAAAGCAAATCCAACACACGCACCAAAAACTTAATAAATGGGGAGAGAAAGAAACTAAGGGGTGGTGCAGCAATGAAAATGTCAGAGATGTCGCAGGCAGAGGGTAGGTATGGGAATAACAGATCCAGAGCAAATCTGCTGGAGATGTTAAAAGCTGGCAAAAGATCAAAGTGATAAGAAGCAGGAATGGAAATAACCTTTAATTCTGTGCCTATAAGTCAACATGAAACAGACATTGCAGCAAAGGCCAGCCAAAGTAACATGGAAAGGGTCCTAGATGTGTGCTGGGAGCTCTGCTCGTCTCAATCCCAACCTGAAGCTTCTGTCCTACTTTAAAAAACACTCTGCTAAAAACATGGCACAGAAAAGCTATGAAGAAAACCCTGAAATATTTTGGGGTTTTCAGTAAACCAAGGCTTTAATTACAGTTTTCTGACTCTTCAGACATTCCAGCTCTGTGAAGACGTGTTTTCACTTCTCTTCCAGATAGGGAGGCAAGCCTTTCCTGCTATAAGTGCAGAGTGCTATTTATGGCACCGTGTTTAATTAGGTGACACAACAGAGAGACAAATGACCAAATCCTGTCTTTCCTCCTAGCACCCTGTTCCACCTCTGAAGATACTCAGAAAGCAGTTATTCATCAGACATTAAACACCCACTGTCTCTGAGAGGTTTTAGGCTGCCCTGACCAATCACTATTTAGTTAGACAGGCAAGCAGCCACTGGATTGTCTTTTCGTTTGAATCTGGTCATTACTGCAGTCTTACAGAGGAGGTACAAGCCTGCCCTGGTGCTCCTCCAGTGCAAGTCCTACAGCCCAAGTCCTCTTCCTTGGACTGCACATGCTCAGCCAAACCTTATCTACTTGTCTTTAAAGAGAAGGAATGCAGCTTTGCTGGAGCAGAGGCAAATGTTGGTCTTCTCTCTACATTTGTGCCAAGATTCTTCTGAATTCAGAATATTATATGGAGCAGAATATCCAAATCTTTGAAACACCTGTTTCTATCTTCCTTATTCCCCATCCAAAAGTGCCCCAAAATGCCAAGGAGTGGCTGAGGATTTTACAACTTGGTTCCAACCTAGAAAACCAAGCAAAACTTACATTTTCTAAAGGAACAAATCCAGTCCTGCAAAACTTGAGATGTTTCAAAAAAACTTGGCTAAAACCAGGAGAATCACTGAGCTTTTTGAGCATCATCTGAACCACAGGGAAAAACTGAGGTTTGTTCATCACTAATTAGGGGCTTAACTGACATTACCAATGCTTAGCATATGTTCTTCCCCATTAGCTTCCAAGAACAACAACAGGCTCACAAGATTATTTTGAGCTCAAGTTGAAATAAGGTGAACTGTATCTTAGGCCAACGAAGTTTTCCAGAAGGAACAAACATTTTGTTTACTCTGAAGTCCATGCTAAGACACAAAGTGTTTACCCAACTTCAGCAGGCACAGCCACAGAGCAGCCACATTTCCAGCTAGCTGAATTCAGCTTTATTCTCACTTCTTCACTTCAGCAGTTGCAATTTGCTCATATAAATCTGAATGGTGCTAAAAGATATTATCATAATGCCCATTGAAGGAGCTCATTTTCTGAAGTTGCAAAGTTCTTCCACGAGGCAGTTGTACAGTATTCAGATGGTTATAATGAGGCTAATACCCTGTGGAGCTGGCAAGATGCTTTCTCTAACACACATAGATCCAATGTACAATACATGCAGGATGTATTTGTGATAGGACCTACACCAAGCCCTACCAAAGACCTCAAAAAGGCTAAAAGGAAGCTTTGTGGAGCACAGAACTTGCTTCACAGGAAAAGAATTAATCCCAGAGCACATTTCTTGCTATATTAGGATTTAAAACTACACAGTGCTCACTAATGTCTTTATCTGTAGGCACATATGGAGTTCCAGAGAACTTGCTATGATGCTCTTACATTTAAAGGTTTATATGGTCAGAGGCTCAGATGTCACTGTTTGTGAGCAAATAAAATTTCAGAGCTGTAAGGAACTATGGAAAGTGTCAAATGCAGTGCACCTCATTTTCATATAAGCTTTAGGCAGCAGCATTTCAGCAACATCATTTACTGTTATTGTTAGTTGTACAGGGGGAAAAATAGCACTCCTCTTTCTAAAATGAAACTGTTAATAAAACAGAAAGTTTATGGGTTGTTTTTTTAATTGACCTGGTTCCTACCAAAGCCATCAGAAAAAGTCATTGATTCCACTGGGAAATAGGTCAGGCCTTCAAATACAGGCCAAAAAAAGTAAGGTTTCCTACAAACGTAGAACAGACACATCGCTAAAAGCCTTCAAACCATCCAGTGTCAGTTCTTCTGCAAATACTGGGTGGTGAGACAGGAGATCTCTCCCCAGATCCTCACTGGGAACCCCACTAGGATCCACTCTGCTCACAGTGCGAGGGGACAAGATCGGTCATTTTTGTCACACAGTCTGGATTTGGCATGTGCACCTGAACTGGAAACAAGAGAAAAATCTTCTAATCTTCTTCAGGGATCAAAAATTTCATCACTGAAAGGTGCTGCTACTTATTTTGTAACGTTCTGCCACATGGAGCCCTGCCAGCTCTCCTTCCCTACCACCTTTGGTATCCTTTGCTAGAAAACCAGTAATGATGGCACGAATAAATAGTTGGCACCAGGCAGATTTCCATCCTCTGAGAAAAGGTCAGACGCATCCTAGATTATTTGTAGTTTGTATTTAGGGCCCATTTAGGCTTGATTTATGCCTCCTTTTAATTAGTTCAGAATAGTACTTTAAAATTCATTTAGGAAACATCTAAATGGAAATCCTAAGGACCTTCCAGTGACCCAAGATGGCTGCAAGTGTGATGAGTAATAGCAATGAAAATTAATCTTCTTGTGATAACGGATAGTCGCCTTCATCATGATGATGGTAGAATTTAGTCTTAAACCAATTATATTTACAGCCTTGCTGGTGCCATATGCCATGCCTGGTGAAATAGTTTTCTCTGTCAAAATCCAAACACAAGCTCAGCAGCTTGGGTCTTCTTCTAAGGCAAGAAGTGCTTTTTGGCACTTGAAACGTCTTCAAGAGGCCTGATGGCTCCAGCAAGCACGGCTCGGCAGGTTTGGAAAAGGAGGCCTTTGCAAAACTATTACAGATTGTTCTTTAGCAGCTGCCTTCAAAACTGCAGATCACCTGTTGCATTTGGTGCAAAAATAATCAGGATGCTTGTTCTCAAATCTTCAAGCAAGCCAGACTGGCTACGAAATATGTATTCCCTTCCACAGACTGCCAAAGTCAACTGTCTGGTGTAAGGTGTAAGAGATGTTTGGTTTTGAAGCTGCTTCTGTGAGGGAAGACTATGATCTAAGAACAGCTTAAGGGGGCTCAACCAGGAGGACATCCCAGAACAGATTTGAAGAGGCATTCAGCATCATTTCTGGGGTTGAAGGGGAAAAGGGGGGGGGGGAAGAAATTTCAGTGATGCATCTTGGCATTTTGTGGCAGCAGATGAAATAGAAAACACAAGATCAGTATATAAAGCTTTCAGATACTGTAATGAAATCCTGGCCCCATCAGTCAAAATCATGGCTGTCTACCCCAGCGTTTGCAGTCTGAGCAAGACTTAGCAGCCTTGTACTGCAGGGCTGTCCCATAGCAGCATGGGCAAGGCTGGTTATCCTGCTGGAAGCCTGTGTTTGCAGCTGGGCTCATGTTTTATGTATAGGAGACGTAGGATGTCAAGCTGAAGAGCAGTGTACACAGCCAAAAAAAAAAGTCCTGCAGCTCATCAGTGCCTGAAAGATCAAGTAGGAAAACTCTTTTTCTGTTGAGACATAGGGAAGTTTCCATTCCCATCAAACACATTTCAAAGTGATTCTAATGCAGACCAAGAGAAAAACAGAACAAAACTCTCGGTGGTACTCTGCAGTGGGGAGGGTGAGGAGAGATTAGAATTTAGATTCAGTCCTTGAATGGCAACTATCATGTTAAAAAGTTAGCAAAGGGAGCCAAAGGAGTTATTTATCTCTTCTCCTGGTAGTCAATTTGTGCATTTACCTCTGGCTGAAAACATTCTCTTTATGCTATATGCGTGTGTCCAGGAAAGAGTCTCTCACCCAGACAGACAGACAAATGCCAACAGCCTAGAAGTCTGCCGCTGGAGACTTTACCTGTCTCCCAGAAACTGTAATTGCTTCCTTGGTTTCACTAATGAACTGAAACTCTGTAACCTACATTCAAGCTGTCAAATTCTGCAGCCTGCTCACATTCAGGAAAAGCAACACCTCTCTTTTCTCTGCCTGCAACGTACACTATTCTCACTAATTGAACTAGAGAAAACAGAAGCATCCTAACTGTCTTTTCATTTCTTAGACACATGTTGCTTTTCTTGAAGAGAATATTTTTAACTGGGAAAAAACCACCCCACAGATTAATTTTAGGGAAAAAAAAAAACACCATGAAAGCAGGTTGGCAAATTTATTTGACAGAATACAGATGAGATCTTTATTAAAAATGGCATTTCTAGCAATGAACTAAAAAAAAAAAACAACCCCACAAACATTTAATATTAAATTTTGTTTTCCCATACCCACAGGAAACTTTGCTGTACTGCCCTTACTACACTGCCAGATCACATCACTTGAGCCAAAACACTTCACTGAAACTCACAGCAAAACAAGCAAGCAGAGCAGGACTGCTGCTTTGGAAGCCTGAATGGACTTGGGTTATTGGCTCACTGAGTTCATGCATCCACAGAGGGATTCTGGTGATAAAACACGTACTCTGCTCTCCAAATCAGTGGCCTGATGGCCTTAGACATCCACTGCATCTTCCCCAAAGAGAGAAAAATAAAACAGATGAAAAGAATTTCTGGCCAAATGAAATGGAAGGTAAGGGCTCAGCTGCCTCCTGCTCATCGTCAGCTGCTTGTTTCAGCCCGACAGAAGAGAACAGATCTGCACAGTCAATAGAGCAGCACTGCAGGAGAGCTATGCTTTGAGCAGGTCTTTAAAAGCAACCAGGTGCCATGATAAGCAGCCTCCTTCTTTCCATTTGCCTTCAACTCACAGTTGCATATTGTGTAACTAGATGCAAAAGAGATACTCACCAGTTAGCATTTTGATAGCTCCTGACAGGTAAAACTGAGAAGCATTTATGAAGCTACCTATGCCCTGTGAGGAGAAGCCCTGTGAGGAGAGGCTGAGGGAGCAGGAGTTGTTTAGGCTGGAAAAGAGAAGGCTTGGGGGAGACCTTATTGCTCTCTACATCTCCCTGAAAGGAGATTGTAGACAGGTGGGGGTTGGTCTCTTCTCTCAGGTAACCAGCACCAGAACAAGAGGACACAGTTTCAAGCTGTGCCAGGGGAAGTTTAGGCTCCAGGTGAGGAGAAAGTTCTTGGCCATTGGAATGTGCTGCCCAGGGAGGTGGTGGAGTCCCTGTCCCTGGAGATGTTAAAAAAAGAATTGGATGTGAAGCCACAGTTTAGTTGTCAGGAGGTGTTAGGTAATAGGTTGGACTTGATGATCTCTGAGGTCTTTCCCAACCTGGTTGATTCTATGATTCTATACCTTCTTGGCTGTATAAGCCTTCATAATTCAGCAATGTTAGCTGTGTTGAGTAACAAAGAGAAGCTGTATTTTTTTTTCCCCTCAGGAGATGAGAGATGATGGCTTGCCTTCATTCCTTTCTGGAGACCAGAAATCTCTGGTCAGTACTTCCTGGAAACTGGCTCTCAGGTCAAAATCCTGCACAACCATTCTGCACCCACACCAGTGAGAAACCTTTCAAAAATGTCTATGTTTGAATATTTCTTGCACAACCTACCTTTAAGAACGACCCACCCAGTACATCCAGTACAAAGGTCAAGCCAGTTCTGTACAATTGCTGAAACCTTAGCATTCATTAGCTCCTTCCCACCCTGGAATTTATTGGAGCAAACCTTTATCTTAATAAAATTATGTAGCTATAGTAGAATTTCCCTGATGCACCCAGCTGCACAGCTGTTGTTATCCTTACAGCACCTCTTGCACACCTTCCCCAGCAGACAACTCCAACTAGGTCACTCTCCACACAGTGAGTCATCACGGCCAACTTTAGCAGCCGCCGCAGCTAGCTGTTTAGGAATCCACTCACCTTAGACCCTATAAATAGACAGCAAAGGGAAAAAGGCATCTCCAGACAGTGACTCAGAAAAAGACACCAGTGTAGGTGCTCTGAGTGCTTTTCTACAGGAGTTTCTCAGTCTCTGCTGACTCAGATGGAAGCCAAGGGACACGAGGTGTGTGGCTGTGTTTCAGAGCTGGGTGCGATGCAAGGTGCTTTTGTACTATAGTGACTGCAAAACCATGCATTACCCTTCATTTTAAACTCTTGGGTATAGAAGGACTATTGCAAAACAAAGCTCAAGGAGTCAGCACCAGAACAAGAGGACACAGTCTCAGGCAGCACCAGGGGAGGTTTAGGCTGGATGTCAGGAAGAAGTTCTATACAGAGAGAGTGATTGCCCATTGGAATGGGCTGCCTGGGGAGGTGGTGGAGTTGCCGTCATTGGAGGTGTTCAGGAGGAGACTTGATGGGGTGCTTGGTGCCATGGGTTAGTTGTTTAGGTGGTGTTGGATTGGTTGATAGGTTGGACGTGATGATCTTGCAGGTCTCTTCCAACCTGGTCTATTCTATTCTATAACTGTGCTCACATGCCTGCCCTTCTTCTAAAGCCCATGCTGCCAGCCAAGGCTGCCCCTGCTCCCTGACTGTCCAGCAGCTGGAGCTGTGCTGAAACCTCACCCTGGGCACCACATTGGGCAAAACAGATTCCCACTACCCCTTGTATAGCCTCCACAGCTTCCCCCACACAAGGGAAGTCCTCCAAGGCCCTCTCCTACACCCCAAGGTTCACTTACTGGCAACATTTTCTCAATGAGCTACTAAGGTCACCGCTGTGTAAGCAGTAGACTGCCTGATGCTTCCTGAGTTTTTAGAAGCAATAAAACTAGAAGGTAGAAGGAAATAAAGCTGACCAGAGAATCTCTGTCCAGCCCACACTTGCTTTCACTGGATAAATGCTAATACTTTTGGCACTGATGTGTCTGGAGGCCTTAACTAGCATGTTTGGTTGGAGAGTGTTATATTATCAAAGCAAAATTTGCCCTTTTCACTTTTTAATGCTTTTTTTTTTACACTCAGAACATTCAAAAAGATTCAGGTGTCACTTCCTTTCAACCAGCATCCATATCTCTGTCCAGTGATGCTTTCATAATCTCAGCTCCAGCAAATTTCAACTCATTGTAACTCTTGGTTAGTGAGTAAGGTGCCATTCAGTGAACAACTGCAAGCCAACATAGAATCATAAAGGTTGGAAAATAACTCTAAGATCATCAAGTCCAGCTGTCAACCCAACACTACCACAACCACTAAAACATGGCTCACTGTGTCCAGCATAGCAGATATTGGTTATTTTTTCAGTAGGTTTTTGTTACACCATTTAAAATACAGGCTGTGGAGAGCAAACTGTCTCTTAATGGCAAATGTTAGTCTCTCTTAAAATCATAGAAATTGTGTGTAAATTGAGATAACTCAAATCCCAGAAGACAAATCATAGAATAGAATCATAGGATCAATAAGGTTGGAAGAGACCTCAAAGATCATCAAGTCCAACCTGTTACCCAAGACCTCATGACTACTAAACCATAGCACCAAGTGCCTCATCCAAACCCCTCTTGAACACCTCCATGGAACACCTCCAACACCAAATAACTGCCCTCCCCCCAGGACTGAAGCAGAGATTCATGAAAATGTCTATAAACTTCTCAGGCCAAAGAAAAACCTCAATGACTTAATATTTTACTGCATTGCCTCCTGATATTACAGTTTAAAGAACAACATTTATTAAAATACAGAAAATCAGTCAGAGGAGCCTAGACTGGCACTTCTAAACACCACTTATCCATAGCATAGATATAGATTATTTAGGCCCTCTCCAGGAGCCTGGAGACTAGAGAATACCAATGATTCATTAAGCTTTGGATTAACTCCCAGTGGAAGTATTTCAGGAATCAATTGCTGCCCAAGTATCCATCAGAAAGCACTTTGAATCATATCAAGTCCAGCAGGAAACAACAGCGAGTACAGATTGTCCTTCAGCTCTCTCATACAGACAAATAGAAATCCCCTGTGTCAAGAGCACTTCTAAAGCAGCAGTGTCAAAGGTTGGGTGAGCCACAAAGGTTGTTTACTGGAAATGCTCTAATTAATGCTGGTACAACCTTAACCCTGGTCCCTGGTGCGTACGTATTATGATGCAGACTTTAATGAGTTGCTCACATATTCCTTTTGCCACTGATCCCCAGACCACACAAACTACAAGCTTGCTCAGGCATGAATCAGAAGAGGGCAGTGAATAACATTCTGTGGAATTTCTTTGATCACATTTTGCAAAAGATGAGAATCCCAGGATCAGAGGATGTCAGAGGTTGGAAGGGACCCAAAGAGATCATCAAGTCCAACCCCCCTGCCAGAGCAGGACCATACAATCTAGCTCAGGTCACAGAGGAACAACACATCCAGACAGTCCTTGAAAGTCTCCAGAGAAGGAGACTCCACAACCTCTCTGGGGAGCCTGTCCCAGTGGTCTATGACCCTCACAGTAAAGAAGTTTCCCCCTTCTGTTGAGGTGGAACCTCCTGTGCTGCAGCTTACATCCATTGCTCCTTGTGCTATCACAAGGAGCAAGTGAGAAGAGCCTCACTCAAAGCGATGTGCTGGAGAACTGAATTCTGTTCTATCTCATACACTACAAAGATTGTCCTCTGTAGGTAACACTAGGTATATGCTCCTCATTTAGTAGCCATCTAGTTAGAATCATCAGCCTCTGATTTGCAAAAGCCTCAAGCTCTTCCATCTGCAACAGAGCATTCCCGTTGCTCAGTGTGCTTTGAACCTATAAACCAGTTTTTCAAAGGTGCCTTAAATGGGACAGCCATAGTAAAGGGAAGTTTAAGCTCTAACCACTGGTTACTCAGTTACCTCCTCTAAGATGTGAAGAAAATACACTCTTCATACAGAGAACTATGAAAACAGACACATTAATGGCTGTGAAACATTCGGGCAGGGCAGAGATCAGCATCTGGGAAAAACCCTAGAGGAAGTTCAGCCATCAGAGTAGGGAGTGATAAGAGATCAGGAACAAAGGTATGAAGAGACAACCTGAACAGCAAAAAGCAAACAAAATGCTGAGCAGATGCTCCACTGGGGAGCCTTCTTTACCCTGTTCATCAAGCAGGACCTGAATAGCATTGCCAAAAGCCACTCTGGCTGAAGTCTACAGTGGCCGTGACAAGCACCTGACACGAAAAAACTTCAGCCCAAACCGGTGAAGTTTGCCAAATTTTGAGCAGAATTGAATCAGAGTTCAATAACAGGAAGCATCATGTAAACTCAGTGATAGCTGGTACTACCCACTCTGCTTACAACTCTGTCATCTCTCAAGATAAACCACCAGCTCCAAACTGCCCACACAGAGATTCATTGAGACGCCAGGAGGAGAGTTCCATGTCACTTTGTTCAGGGGAAAGTGTGAAATGTATCATATGCCTTTTTTTTCCCCTTCCTTTTCCCCTGACTTCAAGGCTGACAAGCACAAATTAAAATTTCACACCCAGCTTCCAGCAGGGAGCATGAAATCCTGATTTGGGGGACTGAGGTAGCTTTCTCCAGGATTACACAGGCAGCAGCTGCCCAAGTCAGCACCACCGAGCCTGCCCTGCCCTGGGGCAAACGCTTCTTGGTGCTAACAGGGAGAAAAAGCAAATATAGCACTTTCTAACAGCATTAATGCACATTCATACTGCCTTTTTTTTTTAATTGGTAATAAAAACCCAATCATTTCACTGAAAAGTACCCCTCAGATCAATCCAGTTGAGGTCACAGACACTACACGAATGAGGGGATGGTTCTCTCCATCAGTGCAATAGGAACCACTTGCAGGGTAGCCAAAGCTAACTGGAAGATACGTAAAATGTGTAAAATGTAATACATGATTAGCACTCAACACAGACTGTCTCTGTGACCTTTCTACAAACAAGAAAGGATTTATTACTTTGGACTGGTTTTGAGATATTCCCTGTCCTTAGAAGCCTGTATCTGTTTCCTTTCTCTGTGGAGGCCCCCACTACTCTACTCCCATGTCCTGAAAGTGGCTGAGGACAGCAGAACTATTGCCGAGATGCTGACCCTGATCTCTTGGGCACAGTTATTCCATGCCAACATCAAGATCACTTCAGACACTGCTAGAGAGGAGCCACATAAAGGAGTAGTAGGAGACAGAAAAGATTGAGGTATTTTGGTACTGTGAGGCACTGGGCATCTTCACAGCCTTTGTCATCACCTGCCCCTGTTCCTTGAGCCCTCAGAGACCTCTGGGGAGGCAGAGTGAACGCAATCTCCCTGTGCACTTTGTATTTCCTTCACAATTTTGTTGGAGATTTCACCAGTCTTTTAGAAGTCCCATCCTTTGTTGTGACCCAGTGGCACTTCAGTACCAACAGAGAGCAGCAATGAGAGCCTACAAAACTCATGAGACACACTTTAACCTGCCAGAAGAGAACCACAACACTCTACCAAATGGGATTCCTTGGGGCAGTTCTGTGGCTTTGCTCAGATTTGATTGTCCCAAATTCACTGCTGTCTGTCAGGTAGGAAGCTTCCTTTGGCACTGGGGCATTTCTGACTGTCAGTGATTGACTTTCCAACTATTTTATTGAACAAAAAAGTGATTTCCAAAGTACTTAAGTGAATAACTTTAATGTTTAGAACTTAGATCCAGCTTTATGCCTGCTGCCAGACTGCTGCAGCACAGCAGTGCTGGATGAGAGAACACATGTGGATTTTTGCAAGTGCCACTCACTTCTGGACTTTTCCTTACCCTTACATGTTTAAAATGTTACATTCCCACCAGTTCCTGCTGACACTCAAGGTTTGACTGGCAAGGATTGCAGGACTGCAGCACACCGCTGAGCAATCTGAAGAAACAGGTTGGGTATATCAGGGAGGAATTTTCTGGCAGCAGTTCCCTGCATTTGGTTAGTACATACAGCAGCACAGGAATTCAGTGATCCATTTTCCTCTTTGCAAAGAGCAACATTCTGCCCATTTTTTGGCCACCAGCTAGCACGTGGAAAACAAAGAGGTGGGACAAGAGTCAATGGAGCACAAGCCCTAGGAGAAGAGGCTGAGGGAGCTGGGGTTGCTCAGCCTGGATAGGAGGAGACTTCAGGGGTGACCTTATTGCTCTCTACAACTACCTGAAGGGAGGTTGTAGACAGGCAGAGGTTGGTCTCTTCTCCCCGGCAGCCAGTACCAGAACAAGAAGACACAGTCTCAAGCTGCACCAGAGGAGGTTTAGGCTGGATGTTAGGAAGAAGTTCTTCACAGAACAAGTGATTGGCCATTGGAATGTGCTGCCCAGGAGGTGGTGGAGTCACCATCATTGGAGGTATTCAGGAGGAGACTTGATGGGGTGCTTGGTGCCATGGGTTAGTTGTTTAGGTGGGTTGGACGCAATGATCTTGAAGGTCTCTTCCAACCTGGTTTATTCTATTCTAATGCTCAGTTGTGCTGCTAGATATTTAGTGTAATCTCAATGAAGTCAATGGAGAGTTTTGGAGCAGCACCAGTGTAGTTGAGAGAAGTTACTGACTGAGGAACTCTTGCAAATCCTCCATATGAAACAGACCTAGAGCTGGAGTCCCTTTGACTACAGACATTCAAAACCTGCCTGGACACATTCCTGTGTGACCTACCCTAGGTGATCCTGCCCTGGCAGGGGGGTTGGACTGCGTGATCTTTCAAGTTCCCTTCCAACCCCTAATGTTTTGTGATCCTGTGAATTCAACACCTAGGTTATTAAGGTTTCTGCCTGTGATTATATTTATATCTGTCAACCACTTTTTAATTCAGAGTCAGGCTGCAATGTCATTCTAGCAGCCCACGGCCACCACACTTCTGGGAAAGCACCCCTTGAAGGAAATAACACCACCCAATGTCAGGATGGCACTGCAGGATTAACAGCATCCTCCACACTTGAACACTGCTTTGTCCCAGTTCCCAACGCAAAAAGCCAGCCTTGCTCAGTCAGGATGTTTTAATCACTGAGACTTACTCAGGAATACAAACGCATGAGTAAGAGTCATCCCTCCTTCCAAGCACCACCAAACCACAGCAGAACATGAACCCTGCTCAAGGACACACGTTTGCTCAGCTGCTGACTGTGCTGCCAAGCTGCCTACCCATTGGCTCGCTTTAGCTTCTTTTTGGGGTTTTTTTTAAGGGTGTGGAAGTGTTTGTTCACTTCAAGGCATCCTTCTGGTTTATTGTCCTAGATCACTTACCTTCTGGGTGATGATTATCAGTGCTGGGATAAAGTTGCCTTATCCCAAGCAGAGTTTGTCTTCCCACAGAACGAAGTTACACAACGACAGAGGCGCAGTTGCATCATGTTAACTCCGGGAGGTTACATTAGTACGGGAGGGTTTTTTGGGTGGTTTTTTTCCTTGTATTTACATAAAGATGAAGGGGGGGAAAAAAATAAAATAATCATCCACAGGAACTCAAAAGTACATCTTGATTGAAAGATGGCTGAGACAACCTGATAACAGCTTCTGTGTCTAGAAAACACTGGCACATGGGAGGGAAGGGACTTTTTTTAAGAAGAAAGTGGGGGAAGGTTAGCGACAAAGGATAGATTGAGCAAAATTATTAAAGCTAGACCCAAGAAAACATTTTTAAGGAGTGAGATCATTTAGACTACAACATAGGCTCCAAGTGCAGTTGTTGAATTTCTTTCCCTGGATGGTTTCTTTTTTTAAATAAGTCTGACCAATGCACAGAAGGTAGTGGTGGTACCCAGGCTCGGGCAGGTGTTGATCTGTTAGAGGACAGTATTGCTCTGCAGAGGGACCCTGACAGGCTGGACAGATGGGCAGAGTCCAAGGGCATGAGATTTAACACATCTAAGTGCAGGGCTCTACACAGTGGCCACAACAACCCCATGCAGTGCTACAGGCTGGGGTCAGAGTGGCTGGAGAGCAGCCAGGCAGAAAGGGACCTGGGGGTACTGGTTGACAGCTGGCTGAACATGAGCCAGCAGTGTGCCCAGGGGGCCAAGGATGCCAATGGCATCCTGGCCTGCATCAGCAATAGTGTGGCCAGCTGGAGCAGGGAAATCATTCTGTCCTGTACTCAGCACTGGTTAGGCCACACCTTGAGTCCTGTGTCCTGTTCTGGGCTCCTCAGTTTAGGAAAGATGTTGAGATGCTGGAAGGTGTCCAGAGAAGAGCAACAAAGCTGGAGAGGGGTTTGGAACACAGCCCTGGGAGGAGAGGCTGAGGGAGCTGGGGTTGCTTAGCCTGGAGAAGAGGAGGCTCAGGGGAGACCTTATTGCTCTCTACAACTACCTGAAGGGAGGTTGTAGCCAGGTGGGGGTTGGTCTCTTCTCCCAGACAACCTGTGACAGAAGGAGAGGACACAGTCTCAAGCTGCACCAGGGGAGTTTAGGCTGGATGTTAGGAAGAAATTCTTCCCAGAAAGAGAGATTGGCCATTGGAATGTGCTGCCCAGGGAGGTGGTGGAGTCCCCCTCGCTGGAAGATCATTTCCATAGCAGACAGAGGATACCGATCCCACTGCACAAGTGGCCTCAAGGATCTGGAGTATTTGGCTTGTGAATCATAAAGAAAAGATAAACATCTCACATTCTAACCACATTTCTAGGGTTTTGCTTACACTGAAAACTCTTCCCTCAGCCGGCACGCAGGGTGGCGCGAGGCAGGGAGGCTGATGCGGGGAGAGAGGAATCGTTTGCGTCGCCAAGCGTCCCTCCGCGGGGAGCCCTCCGTTTCTCTGGGTTACACTGAAATTATTAAGTACATTTCCTGCCCATTTGGTCAGAGGGAGTGAACGTGCAAGAATGGAAAGGAACAGTATCTCAAGACGAGAAAAATGTGAGAATACCAACAGTCAAGAAGCAGATTGGAACTATCAAGTCAAAACAAGACTTCCATTTTAGTTCAGCACACCGGTATTAAACACCCGAAGCCAGGAGGTAAAAAATACAGCCAAAACCAACTAACAGCAAGGAAAAGGTCTTCAACCAAATGGTCTGGCTGAATGCTTCCCCACATTCACACAGGGAAGGGCTGGTATGTGTAACTCTGTCCCATCAAGAACCAAAAGCCTTCGTGGTAATTCAGAGAGTCAAAGCACATTCTCTTCTGCTTTGATAAGAACGGTTATAAAATCAAAATAGGCTCTGGTTTGGGCCAAAATTTATTGTATTTTTCCAGAGGGGGGAAAAAAACCACCAACAAACCCAGAAACACAAAAAAAGATGATATACCTTTGTGGGTGGCCTCCTGCAAAACTGGCAAAAGACACCCACTGCTTTCCAGTTTTACTTCTATATTCAGACATGTTTGCATAACTTTTGCATTTGGAAAGGATCTTTTCATATTTCAGGGGAAGATGGTTCCAGTAAGAACAAAAAATAATAATAAAATCAAATCTTTACCCAATAACAAGTGCCTTTTGTATTCTTCATTTTTAGTTTAGCAAAGAAAGCTTCATCTTGTTCAAGAACACAATCCAAAAACCACTGACATTTGATTCTTATCAAACACAATCCTAACAGAGCTTTTGAGAACAGTACATCCTTGAGACCAAGGTTTAGGCATTAGCTTGTTCATCCAGGTTTCCTCCTACTTCTGCTCTATATCTTCCCAGAAATTTTGCCCAGGTGGCATTAGAGAGCACTGGCTGTTTGTCTCACCTTTCTAGATGTCCAGATGTCTGACCGAGCTACTGGTGTATTGGATCACTCCTCCATGGTCAGGAGGTAAGCAGCTCCGTAAGTGCAATAAATTTAGTGCAGCTGCAGTGCACTGGCACAAGTGAGCTGTACCCACACCCAGCACATTTGAGACATCCTTCAGCATTGTCTCACACGTCCAGAACATGCTCTAAAAATTCCTGAGCACACTCAGCAAGCAGGACACTACTGGGTTTACAGGTGGACCAGTGGCACAGGATACACACACACACACCCCAAATCCCACACATCTTACTCATTAAATACCACAAAACTTGGAAGCAGCAGCTCCACTCTGGTCAAAGCACACGCAGAGCACTGTTGGGAAAATTCTGGACAGAAAGATGACACCCAGGGCTTAGCAGATTTGTCCAAATACTATTAAAAGGCATCAACAATCAGATGTCACTGAAATTCTTCATGGAACTTGATCATTTAGCCATAAGGATGTAGACTTCTTGCAATATACAGCTAAATCAGCAAAGAACAACACTTCAGATTGGAAAGCAGATTGGCAGATCTGAGTTTTTTGACACTGCTTAATTAAGCTGTGCTGCTTTTCACACCAGGATTGCCAGCAGAAGGCAAAACATATTGCCAGCATACAGTTCTCTCTACAAGCAGACACTAAATGGCACTCCTTTTTCACTTCCTCACTCTGCTATGTGCTGTTCCACCTTGCCTACTAACCATCCTGCACACTGAGTGTGCACCAGAGCTGCTCTTCCCTGGGAATAAGGCAGGTTCTACTGCTGCCCTCACCCAGCCTGCCCAGGAGCCAAAGCCCCTCAGCCCTTCAGGTACAGGGCATTGCACATCTATAAGCATGAAGGGTTTTCCTGGAAAGGGGCAAGGGCACTAAGCAATGAAAGCACCTGCAGCAGTGGCATGTGTCTTTAGACACCTCTGCAAAGGGAGGACAGATCCCAGCCTGGATTTGCACAGCAGTCTCCTCTTCCAGCATGAGCTCAGCACTTCCAAGAGAAGGAACTTCACCCTGAGCTCTTGGCAGCATTTCTGAAACATCCTCTTAATCACTTTGTGGGTTTTAAGAACAAAAAGTGAAATGAAAAGAAGTGCAAGGGCTTCTCCTGACTCTGTCATTAAGGCACTTGTGAGGGGGAGAAACAAGAGGAGAGCAGCTAAGAAGGATACAGAGGTCAGACCAGGAGCTTCAAAGCGTGTAGATGCCTTATTGATTCTCCCTTCAGATCCTGAAACCAATACAATTTCCTTCTGGAGAGCCCTTCTGTGGAGGCTGAAGACAGTAGTTTCTCCTGAGCATCTAAAGAACCTGAAGCCTGTTTTGAAAAGGTTGAATTATGTACATTTTATTATAACTGAAGTGAGAAAGCTATCTGCACATGACCATGACTTCTGGAAGAATGGAGAGGGACCACTATTGCAACACACTTCTGGTTTTAGAGTCCAGGAAAGCACGTTTCCATCCTTCTCAGCCACAGCAGAACTGAGAAGTACTTTGCTTGGATTTGATGGGTACTTTAGGATATGAGGAGCAAGGATTGCATTTGGGGTTTGAGTTTTGAGCCTAATTTGTCCATGAATGAGAAATTCTCCCAACTGCTAACACAGTGATAGCAAATTATGCCAACAATTTTCTATGAACTGGAAGAAAGTGAAATGAGAGCAGCAGAGGCCTCATGCAACGTTACAACTTGGTATACAGTGGTCAAAATATTAAGGCTGTATAACTGGTTCCTTGAAAAAAGGGGATGAGAGGCCTGAAAGCTAAGGGGATCTCTGGGAAAGGTGGAAATCACCAGGACATCACCTGGAGACCTAAATGAGACCAATTAACTGTTTAAGAGGGGAAAAAAATGAAGTGGTTCATCTGGATGAAACAAAAAGAAGAACTGCAAGAACAAAACAGTGACAACAGAGTGAAGGAGTAAAAGTTTTAGACTTCTTTGTTATGCTGTACAGTTGAAATAGTTTTGGTGAACTGCAGAGGCATACAGAAGAAGAGCCCAATGCTAATTCAATCACTTATTGAGATCAGTTGAGCAGCTTCCAGAGAACTGGAGCAGAGGGATGAGAAGGAGGTACTGTGGTATGAACAGAAAGCAGTGGGAAGCACCATGGGACAGGAAGGCACCACGGATGTCCTGCAAATTGGATTTAAACCAAAATATGAATGGAATAATGAGATTAAGCACAATGTAGTGCACATCCCAAAAGAGAGCTGGACAAGGAAAACTCGGAAAATTAGTTAACCAGAAAGCAGCAGAAGGAATGGAGGCACAATTACTGCAGACAGGAGTAAGCAAAAATACATCCCAGCTCTGAATGCATCTGTAACAAACACTGGAGGAAGGTGTACCTGAGCAGGTGAGAGGAAAGAAGCCTGTGCTCATTAAAAGGAGCAGCTTGCTCTGAAAGTCCAAGATACATAACTTGGTTGCATACAGTCTGGAAACTTATCAGATTCATTAGCAACAAATTGGCTGAACTGGTTGAAAGTAATGATGTGTTTCTTGACATGAGAAAGGGTATCACAAAGCATAAGTGGAGGGTTAAAAAATAATAAATAAAATGTCATAGTGGCCAAGCTGAGCAAATTAGGTGAATGTGGGTGACATGGATATAAACTGCAGCACAAGAGGCTCCACCTCAACATCAGGAGGAACTTCTTCACTGTGAGGGTCACAGAGCATTGGAACAGGCTCCCAAGAGAGGTTGTGGAGTCTCCTTCAAGACCTACGTGGATGCATTCTGCTGTGAACTGAGCTAGGTTCTATGGTCCTGCCCTGGCAGGGGGGTTGGACTCAATGATCTTCGGAGGTCCCTTCCAACCCCTAACATCCCGTGATCCTGTGACATTGTCATAAGCCTGTGTGCTCAGCGAGGAAAGCACATCTGTTGCAACTGTAAAATAGCACATAAAAGTATACAATCCATCCAAGCAATACAGTGGAAAACTGTAAACAAGAATAATATTTTCAAGGAGGCCTGAAAATTTGTCATGAACAATGAAAGATGTTGCTGAATCCTGAAAGACACAAAGGGGGTGTCAGAGAGTCAGGAACAGTATGGTGTGACTTTGTCAGGAGTACCTGGGTCCATTTCATCACACCCAGAGTTACACTCCATCACTGGAACACAGGGGTCGTATCCTCAGTGCTCAATTCTGATCCATAACTTGAAGTTATGTTAAGCTTGAATGGGTCCAAATGAATCTCAAAGTCAATCACAAAACCCAGAAGGTACAAAATCAAGCAAAAGGGAAGCAGACAAATTCATTTTGCAGTTCAGGCAAATTCAGCCACCCAGTTTCCCACAGCCTTGCACTTATCTGCCCCCTGCTAAACTCACTGGGAGCTCTTCCATTACAATCAGTGTGAACGGGATCAAGTGCACGGCTTGGCTGAACCCTATCCACTTGCCAACCAGCAATTTATTATTACAGAGGCAGTTCCCAGAAAATGCATTCATATAAGTCTGTGAGAATCAGCTACCACAGAACACGTGTGGCCTGCAGGGGTTTTGAAAGAGACACTGCAGTTTATTTGGTGGGAGTACAGATCCATCTCGCATTGCAAGGACCCTGAGCTCTTCCTTAAAAACTTCAAAAAACTGAAAAGAAATCATCTGAAGGGAGAACTGTGGCCTTTTAGCTCAGGGATTCTTTCTCCAGAGATTCCTGGAAATGCCTTCACCATCACTTCAGAGACAAGCAGGCTTTCCAGTTGTCTGACCTGAGACCCAAAAGGACTGTAAATCCTACCAGTGCAATCAATCTTATCTGCTGCAAATCTTCAGAGCTTAGACGTACCAGTCCTCTCGCAAGGAGCTCTCTGCCCTTTGCCCATGTTTTCCACTAGGGCTTCAGCAAAGATGATCATCTAATTCTCTTCAGGATGTCTGATAAGAGAGACTCCAAATGGAACAGCGGGCAATCAGTTATTAGGGAGCAGCAAACATCTCCCCATAGATAGAATTCAGGCCATGCACCCTTCCAACCTAGATCCTACCAGCATCACATACAGTCAGCATAACAAGCATGAAGACAGCCAAGTGAGGTACTGTTGAAGTCCATTAGCACCTCTAATAAAAGTGTAACAGTACACACAAGGCTAAATGTTGCTACACCACCTTTACAATCATCTCACCGCTCTCACACCTCCAGCCACAAATACAAACCAGATCCACAGACAGAAAACGGCAGAAACTAACCCCCTCAGGGCTACCACTTGGTGTTACTCACCACCAGTGGAGCCTTAAATGAAACTTCTACTTCCCTTTTAGCTCAGACTCTATTCCAAAGCCTGTGTTTTCTCATCAGTGTTTTTGTTGCTATGCTATTGTCTGTACATTTTGAAGCAGAACGATAGCTTTCGCCAGCCTCCCAAAAATATTCTGCTTCGGTAATTTATGACCTGCAGGTCAATATCTGAAATGCTACAATGGGTTGCCATGGAAATATCAATAGCATCTATTTCTCTGCAGGCATGTCATTGGGATATCCAAGAAAAATACCTGGAAATTCAGAAATTATATTCTAGTCATCTTACAGTGACTCAAAATCAGATTTTCCCCTCTTTGGTATATTTTACACTGAAGGCTGAGCAGCGTTTTAGGGCTGCCTAGGACATTTAATACCCATAGCCAGAGCCTTTGGGCTGCCTATTTCTAAGCATTTTATAGTTAACAAGTCTCCAGAGACTCTGCCTAAAGGAAAACAAAGCCAAAAAAAAGAAAAAAAAACCCAGCTTGTAAGTAGAATATAAAGTTAAAATGGATGATGTGCAGCCTGCTCTTTAGTCTGTCCTTTCTTAACAGGGATTGGGAAAAAGCTTATTTGAACTGGCTGGAAGAATGGCCAGCGAGCCTGGGAACAAGGATTCAAGCACAGATTTGATCTATGGCTTTAGACAATACATCATTTTAAGTTGAGATCCCTGAAAGAATCAATTCCCCAGTCTCTGGGCAGCCTATTTTCTGCTGCATGGCAAAAAAAACCCCAAAAAATCTGCTTTGAAATTCAGTGCCCCAATATATTCAAGTCCCCAAAATCTAGGGTTTGGGGACTTATACCCACACCCAGCTTCAGCATGAATAAAATGGGTATGAGAACACTGAGAGGGAGAAAACATCTCTGTAAAATGAGGACCAAACCTCTGCTCTACTCCACAGGGAGAAAGATATGAATGACTGTGATATGTTCATGACCATAAATAACAGTGGCTCTCTAAAAAAGGCAAACCCTAGAAAGAAAGAAACCAACCCAGTGGGATGAATGAACTTTGAACACTACGATATAGTGAAGCTCAATTAGACAAACAGGAGTGCTGCCCACTCAGCAACACAAAAACACAGCTCCTAAGATGCAATTCTCAGTGCCTGGCAATTTCATACATATTGTCAGACAGTCAAGGGCAATTTCTCACGTCACTGTTTAGTTACTGCTGCTACCAGTCACAGCAGATGCTTTCCCATCAGATGAGCTGGGATGCCTGACCTAGGAGACTGATCTTTCTGAAATGTCACCGCTTCCCACTTCCAGAGACCTGCTCAAAACCCCACATCACTTCAAACCACACTGCCAATTTATTCCAAAGAATGAGAGACTTCACACACAAAGGGACTGGAAAGAGAAAACAAAAGAGCAGGTCATAGTGCTTTAAAAGTTGAAGAAAGCCAATCCCTACGTCACCAAGGTGTGAGAAGGCTTTTGAAGGGAGGCCCTAGGGTGGATGTTTTGGAGGCAGCTGCTTCAGGCATAAAACATTTCTGTGTCTCTCACCATTCCCAGTCAGCAGGCACTTTCAACAACTGTAACCTGCCTCCACATGCAGAACAGGAAAAAAGAGCTCCTTGGCAGAACAGATGTGGTCACAAAGTGTACAGATACCTGACAAGATTATAAGTTTAAGATACTCTCACAGGTGGCAGTTCATAGAAACCACTCCGAGGCTTTTCTTTTCAGGTTATTTTTAGGACTGAGCATGCCTCATGTATGACTTGTTCTTTGAATAAAAGAATCTTTCCTCAAACGTTCTGTAAATAATCTCCCTGGCTTTAAAAAAGCTACAATTGTTGCAGCCACATTAAAATATTAGGGTCACCAGCAAAAAAAACAAACCAGAAATACCACCAAAACAAACCAAAGCAAAACAACAAAGCCATGTCTCTTTTAAAAATGACAGTCTGTGGTGGCCAAACCCTGCAAAATGGAGCAAAGCCCAAGGAAATGAATTTTGTTCCAAGGACAACTGTCTGAAGGCCAGCAGTGCTAAAGAAAGCCATCCCCAGCACCGCCAGGCTCCTGCAGCGCCACAGGCTCCGGGCAGCCAGCAGCGAGGGACTGCGGAGACTGAGCCACCGAGGTCCTCTGCTCCCAGCTCCTCCCTGACGCTTGGTCCTTGGGGATTTCTGGCCTCCTTTCCTCACAGAATTATCAAGCAGTACTGTTAAGAAACCTCCTCTAAAGAATCACCTACCTGTAGAACTGTCAGCTCTGGAGTTGAAATAAAACAAATCCCTACCCCCCCTGCCATCCAGATTGTGATTTGTAATTTTTTCCCCTTGAAAGCACTGCACAGTGATGGGCAGGAGAGCTGTGCCAGATGGTCTGAGCACACACAGAGAGCTGAAACATGTAAGTGACTGCACAAAAACTCCCAGATAAAAGGAAGAGCAAAGTTGCATGTCAGGCTTTTAATCACAGAACCTGCGGAAAAATACAAGTCCATGGTATTTAACCCACTAACAAATAGAGCCATTCCAAGTGCTGTACAACATCACACAGCAAAAGAGGAATCTCTTGGTCTGCAGAAGACTTCATCCTCTGCAGAAGAATGGGACAAGTGGACAACCAAACAGCATGCCACTCTGTGAGGGTCTCTTGAGACATGCAGCCAGCAGGCACTGTGAGGAAAGCAGTGCAAGGACTCAGTCTCCTGCCTTGGTGTTGCTGGACCATCTAGTAGCCTACAGCTGGTGGCTGCATCCCTCCCTGCAATGTGGCTCAGATAGCAACAGCTGGAAGAGGGAATGTGTGGTTGGTGAGAGGGAGAAGCACCACTGTGTCATTAGCATGGTGTTGGATTGGTTTAAAGGCAATGTCAAACCATGCCCTTGTTCTTGCTACGACAGCAGAGTTTCAGCGGTGGAGTGCCAGGATGCAGGTTTTGCAGGCAGTCGTTGCAGGGTTCAGGCTTGGCAAGAGCCTCACACCACATCTAGGATGTGCTGGTGGGTCAGTGAAGCAGCTGGTGCCTACTGCTCATGTGTGGGCCTTCAACTGACATGGTTCTGATCCGAGAGGGCTTCTCTGTATTAACAAAGTAATCACAGAATCATTGCATTGGGAAAACATCTTTCAGATCACTGAGTCCAACCAGGGGTGCTGCTTGGCTTAAGAGCACATCACAGCCTGAGTCAGTCCTGTAGACAGAACATTTTAAATCTAATATGCAAATGTTGGGTAACACAGTTGCTGAGGTTTCTATACAAATGAGCAAAGACAATGAAATTAAAACCATTGCCAGGAAAGGGGCATGTGGCACTTTGTGTACAGTCTAGGACAAAATACTGTGGGGGGAAAAAAAAGTCTAAATAATTTGCAAGATGATACTTTAAAAGAAATAAATCTGAGTTTGTGCTCATGGTATGCAGCAACATATCTTCTGCTACTGCTTTATCCCACTCTTTCAGAAGAGTGTTTCTGCTCTAGAGAAAACCACACATTTTCAAGGAGAAAGTAATTTACTACTGTACCAAAGTACAGATTCAAAGCAACTGAAATCAGAAAATTCCTGGGTGTGTGTTTGGTTTGTTTTCTTCCCAGGCTAAGATCCACTTGCCTTTTCTAATTTCAGGAAACCACAGGGGGAAAGAGTCTTGCATTAGTTGAAATGAAACTTAGCACTGCTGAGGCTTTTCAACTGAAAGTTATTTTTTACCTGAGAAACCCAGGCAGCCCCAAGCATTGCTCAGGGAATTCAAAACACAGTGAACACAAATAAATAAACAAAAGTTACAAAAGAGCTACAGAAAGTTATTGCCCAACAGAGGCTCTAGCTATAAACCAAGGCTCTGTAAGCCAGGCACCTAGTCCATACCAACCACTGAGTTACTACAGGTGTACTCCCCAGCCTCCTGCAGAGTGTAACACATGCTTTGCTAAAGCATAAGCATCACAGAACTGTGTGCTTCTCTGCTCATCATGGTACCTGCACACACCAGAGGAGGAATCAGGCCCCAACGCTTGCAGCCCCCTCTCACTCTACCTACAAAAGGAGGTGAAATGCTCTGTGTCCTCTCCCTCTGACCAGTTCACCCAGCAGGCAGGAGTGGCAAGCAGTAGTTGTTTGCACCACTGCATCTCACCCAGCTGCATGAGATCTGAGATTTCAGAGAGGACAGGAGGCCAGACAAGAAGTCATGGATATACTAGGAGCTGGGTTCAGGGCTCTGGAAAGAGCACCCTTTAAAAGAAAGCAGTGGTAATGCAGTGATTAAAGTCATGTTATCATCACCTGTGATGTACAAAATTGTCTAAGGAAAACTGACCTTGGTCTCAGGCATGAGCTACCCAGACTTTTGCTCTAAACATGTCCAGTGACAACCATCTACACAGCAGCAGCTCTGAGGTGTTGAAGTACTCTCCCTTCAACCAGCGCTGAGCTCACAAGCAATAGAGTGTTTGCTTGTGGGGATGTGCTTGGTGCTCTCTAGCCACCAGGAATTAAATTACTGCAGAGAAAGACCAAGTGATTTGTTCTCCAGCTGAGTCTCACACCGCTGTAGATGCAGTGACCTTTCCAGCACCCCTTCTGCAAGCACTGATACACCAGCAGCACTCAGACTTCTTTAGTGGTTGACCACTGAGGAGCAGATTTCACACAGGTGAGAATTGATGGAACCAGCTAAAGTGCATTTGTAATCCTTGGACCACTTCAAAAGGCCTCACACGTCAAGAAATGTCAGCAATGTAGGTGTTTGAGGGATAGCTCCCTTGCAGCTCTGGGCTTGCCCATTGCTTTCATGTCATGATGCCTGCAGCTTTCAGCCTGATCAAACCACTTCATCCTCCTTATCATGGACAGATGACAAGATTTATGCCACTTCTAGTCAGAAAACATTTTAAACAGAAACTGTTTATGGGCATTTTCTACTCGAGCTTATTTTAGAGCCGCATACCAGATGCTATTTTGTGTATTGTTATTAAACACAGAGTTTGAATCCCATGGCACAAACCAGCACTACATGCTACTCATAGTTTTGAATTCTCAGCTCCAGAATCCGTTTCCTAAGTGGGGATACAGGCTGCAGAACACTTCCAGTTTGTCAGGACAGATTATGAAGGGCTTTCTGAGAGCAAGTTCCTCCCTCTTTGCGCCTGGCAGAGCCATTAGAACCTGCTGGATCGCTGCCATCCTCTGTCTTTCTCAGCAGGTTAGACAACATGACCACAGCTGGTAAACAAACAAACAAACCCCAATAGGATGACACTTCAAAGAAAACCACCAGCAAATGTGCAACTGCAAACAGGCTGGGGGTGTGCACATGCGTTTTCATAAGCAAAAAGCTCCTCACATGCCTGTGGGTGGCTGCACACTCACATGTGAGCGTTCACACAGGCTCTGAAGCAAAGCTTTGACTTATGAACTGCTGCTCCCATGAACCCAGCTCTTGCACTAAGTTCTTACCAGCAAGAAACAGGATCAGCTTTCAGTGAAAACAAGGTTTGTGTTACTCTTGTCCAAAAGGCAAATATTTTGTTCTCCTTTTCCTCCCAGGAGAAGGAGAGGATAAATTCATTAAGGATTGTGTGATCAGCAGATACCATAAAGAGGAATAAAAACAAACCTGACTGAAATCTGTTGTAAAATGTTTCATCTCTATAAACACAACTACAAACAATCAAGGGTTGACTAGATGTAAACATAAATAAACAAGTGATTAATCAAGCTTGGCTTCACACACCCCTGCTGCTGAATTAATTGACAGAAGAATGTGAAAAATACAATGAGCACTTTCCCCATGCCCTCCTCAGAGCTTCTCACACACATTTTGCAGGAGTATCTGCATGAGAACTCAGTGCATAGGCCACTATCAGCTTTGTTATCATTTTGTTATATTTAGCAGCGTTTGCTAATAGCCAACTCCAGCTGTAAGCTGTTCAAAGCAATCACTTAGGAGAGCGTTAGCACAGCATTTGAATCAAGTAGAGAGACTAAAGTTAACTCAGCAGCTGAGAATAAAATTAATTTCATTTTTACATTAGCTAATAATACAAGCTAATCAGTGATGTTTAAATAACTACAAGCTTTTCCCCTTTAATTCTTACATGGCAGTAGCATACTGCTAACTTGCCTCATAACCAAAACACGAATCCATCTCCGTTTAGCTCCATACCCGAGGCCGAACGGTTTGTATTCTGAGTCCCACTGAAATCAATCTGACTTCAGCACCTGCCCAAAGTTAAGGATGCACTTAAGTGTTTCCTTGAAGCCTCTATGGATTTCAAACTGCCTAAGGCAGGGACAAACACAGACACCGAGCTGCTTAACATACTATTATGATGGCCTCAAGTTGCACCAGGGGAGGTTTAGATTAGATACTAGGAAAAATTTCTTCACTGAAAGGGTCATCGGGCACTGGAACAGGCTGTCAGGGAAGTGGTGGAGTCACCATCCCTGGAGGTGCTTCAAAGGCATTTGGATGATGTGCTTAGAGACACGATCTAACAGCTGTGTACAGGGAGATGTTAGGTTATGATTGGACGCAATGATCTCAAGTTCTTTTTCCAGCCAGGTGATTCTGTGATGTTCCTGTATTCCACGTTCTGCAATGGTTTATTGCAGGAAGGATTGCAGTTCTGTGGAGTGTATGGCAGAGGGAGATGACAGCTCAGGACCACAACCCTGTAACAGAGCCGATCCATGCAGCCACTCCCAGCTCCAGCCTCTCCTTGCTCCAGCCTCTCCCCATCCCAACCACAGCATCACTGTGCAGCACAGTGCTCTGCATCACTCCATGCCACCCCACTAATTTTTACTCCTGTCCAGGAGGATTTATGTTACCAGTGAAACAAAACAGTGCAGTGGGGACTACAGATCTGATGGCGTGACGAAATAGTAATGAGAAAGCATTTAATGAACAGTCGACCCTTCTGAAGGCAAGTTTTAGCATCTGGAAAAAGGAGATGCTTAATTAAAAGCTTTGAAGATGCAATCTGCTTTCCAGAAAACACAAACAAGCCCACTGTCAAAGTAGCCCACACACCTTTTCTGTGGGCCTGATCTGCACACACCTCATCACAGATCTTTGGCTACATGAGCACTTCCCAGCTGAAAAACCACAGCAAAATGACTACTATTCAGAAAAAAGGGAAAAAGGTTCATTTAGCTTCATTCTAATTTTCTCTCCAGGCAAAGAAAACTGACTGTCCCAGCAGCACTTGAAGGGTTGACTTTTTCACCTGAGACCATTCCGTGACACAGCTAAGGCCACCCGCTGGGGAGATCTGTGGTAGAGAATTCCACTGACTCTGGGGAAAGAGGAGGCTATTCTTTGTATTTCATACCAGGCACATGTTCATTTGCTTGCATCTAATCATCCCAGATGATTTATTGCACTGTTATAAAAATAAAACCCTTTAGAGTTATCCTGAAGTTTCATATTAAAAATGCTGTGAGGGTCTTCTTTACCTGGGCTAGCAAAGCACTGCTTCATCAGCTGCATCTCCATGCAGTGCTACAGGCTGGGGTCAGAGTGGCTGGAGAGCAGCCAGGCAGAAAAGGACCTGGGGGTACTGGTTGACACCTAGCTGAACACGAGCCAGCAGTGTGCCCAGGGGGCCAAGGATGCCAATGGCATCCTGGCCTGCATCAGCAATAGTGTGGCCAGCAGGAGCAGGGAAGTCATTCTGTCCTGTACTCAGCACTGGTTAGGCCACACCTTGAGTCCTGTGTCCTGTTCTGGGCTCCTCAGTTTAGGAAAGATGCTGAGTTGCTGGAAGGTGTCCAGAGAAGGGCAACAAAGCTGGGGAGGGGTCTGGAGCACAGCCCTGTGAGGAGAGGCTGAGGGAGCTGGGGTTGCTTAGCCTGGAGAAGAGGAGGCTCAGGGGAGACCTCTTTGCTGTCTACAACTACCTGAAGGGAGGTTGTAGCCAGGTGGGGGTTGGTCTCTTCTCCCAGGCAACCTGTGACAGAAGGAGAGGACACAGTCTCAAGCTGCACCAGGGGAGGTTTAGGCTGGATGTTAGGAAGAAATTCTTCCCAGAAAGAGATTGGCCATTGGAATGTGCTGCCCAGGGAGGTGGTGGAGTCACCATCCCTGGAAGTGTTTAGAAAGAGCCTGGATGAGGCACTTGCCATGGTTTAGTTGATTAGATGGTGTTGGGTGATGGGTTGGACTTGATCTCAAAGGTCTTTTCCAGCCTGGTTAATTCTGTATTCTGCATCTACTGTTGGGAAGGGTGACATCCCATGGCCTATTACCACTCTCTAGAGACTTGTTTCTTCACAAATGCGTAACCTTGTTTCTTATTCACAAGCTGAATTCTCAATCTTCCTCCTCCCAGAAAAGGCCCCTGAATCTGCAATGTGAAATTCAAAGAAAGCCCAAGACAGGAGAGAAAGACAGATGTATTTATCATGCACAGATGATGTAGGAAGGAGACAAAAAATATTGTCATCGGTGCCTTACTGACTGCAAAATAAGGGAACGGTAATTAATCAGCAGGAGTACATGCTGAGAGGAAATATTGATTGGATTTGGAGAAACTTGGGTTTCCTGAAGGAACTGTTCCCCTACAAAGGTAAGGAGGAAAGTTTCTGTAAATTAGAATGGCAACCAGCCAGCCTGCAGCCAATCTGAGCATCGTTTCAGGCAATCCAGAAACACACACACCAGATGCATGTTGGGTTCTAAAAAGTCATTTCAATACATTAGTAAATCAATGGTATTGGCAGTTTGATGGACTGTGATGGAAGAGCCTTCCTCTGAAATATCATCTTGAAAACCTGCAAAGCTCTGCCAAACCACTTGTTAGGACTTTATCACACTTTTAACTTTCTCATCTCTTCCAACAGCTTCTAGTGTTTGATTGTTTCAGCTTAAACTGACATGGATTTCTCTCCTGCTTGAACTGGCCACCAGCCCCTCAGACGTTCAAACATCCCATGTGCGAGGTGGTGGAAAGGTTTTTGTCCTTTTGCATCACAGAGGGGCAGGAATGTCAGTACCAGGACCAAGGAGCAGCTCTGCTCTGATGAGGTTTGGTGTCTGTTTAGAGATAAGCTGATTACCTCTGTTGAGAGAAGCAGCAGCTTCTTTCTGTCCTTTCACCTGACTGGTGTGTGTTTATGGCCAAGGGGATGTCAGACACCCTCAACATAAAAAAAAAGGCAACAGTTGTAGACATTAAAAAGCTACAAAGGATATTTTTGCCCCCAAAAGTACATCATAGGGTCACACAAAACGATCACATCCTTCAGCACCAAGCCACCACCCCTTCTGAGGGCCTGACCACAAGCAAATCCTGGTGTCGCTATGGAAAGAGGTCATGAGTCGCCAGCAGACACCGAGTCTGTCCATCCCATCAGCTCAGAGCATACTCATGATGGGACTTGTCAGGTTGGGTTTGGCCATTCCAAGAGATTGGATTAGCAGTTAAATAAACAACAATCTGCCTGGTTTGAACACTTGTGGAGGGTTACCTTGCTGTCTTCCTGGTAAGCTATCCTTTAGCTAAGGTCATCTTTCATCTGCACAGTCGATAAAACTGCCAACCAAAGCTGAGTTTGTTTCTCATCAGTCAGGCAAGACAATAAACCTCGGAGCAGCACATTCAGACAACAATTTTGAGAGAGAAGACAAACCTTAAGGAAGTTTTAGTATAATCATTTCCTCTCAGTTGATCAACACAACAGACACAGTAATTTAGCTGGGGAAATGTGATATTAAAGGTTACAAGCCTGATAATCAGATTGTCTTCAGAGACAAAAATCAAGCTGGCTCTTCAGGCCTCGCCATAACCATTAATTAATACTGATCAGCTCCACACTGAACATCTAAAAAATCATTTAAGCAAAACCCCAGCAGTTTCCAGGAAAAAAACCCCAACCCCCTCTAGCTTGCATATTCAATTCTAGTTCTATCATGTAGGAAGTTTTATTGTGGTCAAGCAACATTTCTCATCTTTGCAAGAAGGAATTCAACTGGAAATATTCAAATGTTTTCAACACGCTGCTTGTTTTTATCTGGAGGAAGACAAATTATTGTATGAGTGCAAGTAGCAAAAGCAGTTACCAAAACAAAATAGGGTTTATTCCCACCACACCTGCAATGTATCAAACTACTACCTGAAAATATTTCTCTTTTCAAAACAATTAGGCTCGTTTACAAGGAGCTCACACAGATTTGCATGGTACTGTTGCTGCAGATTATTACTTGCCTAAAATATGATGCTTACATTTTTCCAGTACATGAACAAATAGTATTGCTTGAGAGGAGGAAAACTAGGCAGAAATATTACTCCCTTTCCTCTGTGAGTCTCCAGATAATGCTACAGCAGTCAAAACACAACCACTCAGGCTGCCAGAACAAGTATTTATTTTCTCAATATTCTGATAGTGTCTTACAGAAGCAAACCTGGGCTGAAACCAGACCAGAGCTCTGCTGCTTGCTTCTCGTCAGTTCTCTCCCAGCACATTCCACTTCTGAAAGCCCAGCACGTCAGCAGGGCCTTCATAAAAGAAGATGCGTACCTTGATCTCTCCAGGGCTTAGGAGGTTGTGGGGTTTGTTTGTTCATATTTTTTAAACAGGTGGGGGAAAAAGAATTTTTAAAATCTCCATTTCCCTCACTATAATCTAAACCAAAGATAAGAGTGCATGGAAAGTGCCAGACAAACCCTGCTGCCAGGCCCCCCTCAGCGTAACTGTTGGCACAACACAGAATTTATTTCCATGGTTGAGAAGATGCAATTATTCTTTTTCTTCTTTACACATGAATCCACCCTCACAAGCAGTCAATGGGTCATCCATTAGTCCCAGCTGTGGTTTTGGGAAGCTAAGGTGCCCAGCAGCTTCAGGGACCTCCCTCCTGTCCTGCAGCTCCCTGTGGGAGCTCTCTGCCTAGCCAGCCCTGGGGGCATGCACATCAACTAGGGGTGCTGAGATCTGCATCAAACCACCATCCAGAGAAACTGCACTAGAAGACTAAGTCCCTGTATAGATACATTACAAAAATATCTGATTTTAGAGTAAATTTGCCCCCAAAATCTGAACTAACTAAAGAAGACCACCTACTCAGGAAGCATGTTGGGTGCACAGAATTCTTTGTTTCTTTCCAAAGATGAGAGGCATGAAGAGCCCCCCTGCACTGCAGGATGTCCCCTGAACCCAACTGGGATCTTCTGCTCTGCAGACCCAGCACCAGTTCTGCAAAAGAGAACCTGAACAGATTTTCCTAACAGTAGCATCCTAAAGGACTTGCTGACTGTGGGAATAAATCCCAAAGCTCTTGTGCCACAAGATCTGGTATGACCACTGCCCAGAGCACAGCCCCAGGCCTTGAAATGATGACAGACACACCCAACTCCAAGTTCACGGAGCTTTCAATTCCTTCACCTCCCATTTCACTGGGGAGAGAGCAGCTTGTCCTATTTCTTGTCAAAGAAGTGCCAGAGATAGGAATATTTATAAGGAATTTTTATCTATCAGTCCAAACCCAAACATTCAAAAATCATGACTCACAAACCCCTCCCATGGGATTAAATTAACATTTCATGGGATTCTGAAAGATGCTGCCTTAAAAATTATGGACTATCATATACTTTGTGTTACTCATTGCTTGAAAATATTTTCACAGCCAAAACCTACAAAGCTTTTTATCAACAGTTGAAAGAGCCAGCAGCTCACCTAGGGGAGGAGAAAATGAAATAAAAATCATGACATATTCATAAGATTCCTGGAGGCAGGATCCTTAAAAATAGTCCAAGTGTTACAATTCATCACATGTAAATTTATGGGGCTTGGCAACAATGCAGCTGTCTCCAAGGATGGTGGAAGAGAGGGAGTGCTCTTGGTTAACCTCTTTATTCTTTCCTTCTTTTTTTTTTCTGAATAGACAGAGCATGCTGAAAGTGCCCTACCAAGTATTTGCTAAGTCAGGCCATTGATTAATGCAGAGCACCATGGAAAGCCACAGCGCAGCGTGCTGGTCAGTGCCCACTCACTAAACATTCTGATGTGTGTTAAGCAAAACTTGATGCACTCTGCAAAAAGGCAAACTGGAAAGTTAAATTACAGTCTTTGAAAGGCTCTGGCCAGCCTGATCTAGTGTGGGGTGTCCCTGCCCATGGCAGCAGGGTTGGAACTAGATGATCCTTGTGGTCCCTTCCAACCCTGACTGATACTATGAAAGCATGTCGTCCATGCCTACTGCAAATCAGAAGTGGGAAGCCAGGTTTCATAACAAAATAGAGAAGAACAGACCACCTTTGGAATGGTTGTTCAATTTTGGGTTTTTTCTTAAAGGAAAGAGAATTTCAGGGAATAAAACCCTACACTGGGCTCTTCCCCCTCCCCCCCCCCCAATATGAAATCTTTTCAAATTAAATTTACAAATTAAACAGGGTGGGTGGAAGGGAAGATGATTCTTCTCTGCATTCTTCCTTATTTTATAATTGGAAATAGGAAACCCCACCACCAATGCCACCTACCACCAGTGCCTGCTGGTCCACACATGGCCAGCACCAGGTCTCAGCCTGGCCTGCGCAAGCTCAGCCTCGCTTTTGCTTTTTCATCCTTGTGCCTTGGTACCAGAGCCTACAACCTTCAGTCCTTACAGGAGTACTTGACACAGATGAGGTGACAGACGCAGAACCCTGGTGGCATCGCGCCCTGCCTGTGGCTTTGCTGCCTGTCATGGTGGGCAGCCCACCGGCAGCCCCATGAGAAGCCACGCAGCACGACGCTGCATTTCAGAGGTGTTTTCAGAGGCTGCTGTCAGAGCCTTCCCCTAGCAGGTACCACACGCCAATAACTGGAACTGATCTACAGTTTGTGCTTTTCTGTGTACCAGAGTCCTACTCCTGAGCAATATTTACCATCCAAAAACAAAAATATTGCCATAAGGTGTGAACAAAATCAAGTCTCTTTTGTTTAAGAGGAAACAGAATGACTGGCTGATATTTTCCAACACTGCAACGATTTTGTAAACATCAACTAACAGAGCAATTTCCATCCTATGGTTCTAGGATTGTGCTACTTAAGACTCCTGCATTTTCCAGCTCTGCCCCCGAATGAATGTGAAGGCAAGCAAAAGCAACCAACAGAACACCAGTCACAAAACGCATGGGTCGTCAAGATGCTCGAAGTGGAGGAAAATAGTTGAGTGTTATTGCTTCCTTCCTTCCTTTTTAACTCTATTCCAAATTGAACAGTGAGACATTTACATTGCTGACTTGGCCCTAATTTTCAGTGCCTTGTGTCTGTGACTATCTGTTCCTCCAACTGCTTTCTGTTCATTACTACATGCAAGAGTGGTACCTGTTAATAAAAAGCCCTACTATCATACTCTTCACCTCTTGAAAATGATTAAGGGAGCACAGCAGAAGGATAAGGATCTCTGGGAAGCTTCCTACAAAGGACAAACTAGCACATTTACTAGTTTGCATTAGACTTGAAAACTTACTGTTGTGCTGAAATAAGATAATAGCAGGGTATGAGTGGCAAATAGTTTGCAGTTTGAAAATAGCCTGCAATTTGCTGCACACATTTGGAACAAAAATGCAGCTACTTTGTTGTTTCTTCTCAAATGACCTAGTTAATCTCCCTGTTAACATTAGTTGTCAAAACATCCACTTACCAGATTTGCATCCTCTATTTTTTCAGTAAAAAAGGTGCAACATCTGAGCAGTTGCCACAGAAACAGAAAATACTCCACAGAGTGGGTGTTTACATTTAGCTCCTGTTGCTCCATTGCTATTTATCATCTATTTATCTAGGTTAAATTCAATATTTGGAAACACATAAATCAAGGACGTTTGTATTCATATCTGAAGGTATCATTCTTTCCCTGCTGGGATTAAATCCAGCCTAGCAAAGACACTGTCAGTGAGAAGCTCCTGTACCACGTTAACCTTGGTGTCCTTGCTTCAGCTTTCCAACACAGCCCTCGCAAAGCCAGCACTGCCTCCTGTCCCCAGCAGGAACAGGAACTTTGTAGTGCTGCTTCCTCTCATCATCTCCATCCTCTTGTGCTGACCTGCAGACTCAGTGGGAGACAACTTTCTTCTGGCCATCTCTGGAGCCAAGGAAACTCTTTAAAAGTATATGCACCTCTACCACCCTGGAGATGGTTTTGGCTGCTGCAATGCTTGCTTAACCCAGGTAAAGTGCACAACTCCTTCCCTACCTTTTCATCCACAGAAGGAGAACACATTTCCATTTGCAAGGATAAAGAAGCCAGAGCTAACACTGCCTTCTACTACGTTTTATGCACCAGCTGGCATTAGCATCCTCGCCTTACCTGTATAAAGGGTATCCATGCCCTCGACAGGGAGATGCTTCTTGGCAGCTGCTCTGCGATAGACCACGTGTGTTCTGCCTCCTTCCTCCTCCTCCTCCTGGGCCCCCATCTCCAGAGGTTCAATGAAGAACTCGTCCTTGTCTGTGCGAATCATGCCAGCCTGCAGCAACAGGGCAGAGATCGAACACTGCACGTTACTGCACATCCAGCAGGCCTTGTGAGTAAACAGTTCCAATATGCTTAAGCACACTTTAGTGCTCCCTGGAGAGCAATTAGGATGCAGAGAGGAAACCAGGTGAATTCTTTATTAGAGCAAAACATATCATTTCCCCAACTTGACAAGAAAGGACAAAAGGTACAACCACGAGCCAAAAGGACTTCTCCCCAAACCACGAGTGAAGTGCAGGTCTAAGAATCTGTCTAGGAAATCCACTCCCCCTTAGAAACCACCTACAGTGAAAGTTACTATGACCTCAGCTACCTGTCAGCCCCAGACTGCTCCAATAGTTACTATTCTGCTGAATAAAGGATCATTTCAGCACCATAAACTGGTCCTGACGTGCGGTTCAACAGACAAAAAACATAGTCAGCTTTTTTTGTTCAGAAGCAAGCTGGCAAAGTACTTCACCTTACATGCAGGCAGCTAAGCTTTGTGATGGGGTTTGGACTAGATGACCTTTTCAACTCAAACCATTCTATGATTTCCCCCTCAACACATTGGACACTCTTTCAAGAATTAGCCACAACTAGTTTTGGAAAGGTGTCAGTAGCACCTTGCCAGGAGATAAAAACTTACTTATATTGGACCAGATATCCTGGTGTGGGAGAGACATTTGCACTTCTACAGAGCACCTCAAAGGAACACCATGCAATCAATTCTCAGTGTTCTGGGGAGACCTTCTTAAAGACTGAAAACTTTAAAAAGAAAAAGCCTTTTCATCTTCAGGCAGGTAAAACAACCTGGGCACCTGAACTGCCTGCATTTGTCTCCTCCTGCAGTCCTGCCCTACTGCAGAAGGTCACAGCAGTCAGTAGCTGGCTTGCAGAGATTGTTGGCTGGAATCAATTTTTCTGCATATGTTTGCACATCTGTGTTTGAGAACTTCAGCTAACTCTTAGTTTGCAACCAGAAAGTCCTACTATTAATGTGAAACAAACTGTTTAGATTACTGAGAGAAGCCCCAAATCCAACCTTCAGAAGATCCTTCTTGGACATTCCCACTTTGCCCACTGATGATCCTGCAGTCACTGGACATTCAGAGGAGAACATCATGACACTCTAACATACCTCACCTCACTATCTGAGCTCCTGGAGCCCACATGCTCTGCTGGGTGGAGCCCTACCTAAAGCTTCCAGGGGAACCAGTTTGGCTACTTTGAACCCAGCATCCTCACTTCAAACAAGATTCATCTAACCACTCTTACTACATCCCAGCACTGAAGTTCTCATACAACACATATTTTTCCTCTACAAGCAGCAAACTATATTCCTACTGCTATAAATACAGTATGTTCTTTGGTTCCCTTCTTGGAAAAGTGTCAGGTTCATTTGTCATGTCTTCAGCAAGATTTCCAGTCCCAGATTTCATATATATAATGTATACAAAAACAGATTGAAGGGGAAGGATTAAAGAAGCAAAATTATATCCAAGCAATTTAAACTGATGCCATCCTGCCTGTATAGAGGAAACTGAATTTGAAATCCTGTCCTGTTTCTTCATATCTAATTTAGATTCTACATCAGACACAAAAAGAGGTGAGACAGGCTCAGCAGCTCAAGGAAGCTGAGACAACCAGGAAAATAAGGGCTGAACCCAGAGAGACAGCAACTGATCTTTTACTGCAAAGAAGAATGCATGAACAATTCTGAATTGATGTTATTCTCCTTGCAATGCACATTTGAATTGTAATCACACACACACTACTTCTGGATATTAAATATCACACCCAGAAATCTAGAATTCTTTTAATGAGACATGCACACAACTGAAGATCAAGAAAGAACAAGCATTTGCATGCTCAGCTGCACGGAGTGCAATGCACACAGGGTATAAAACACACAGAGAGCTTGGCTGTCATGTGGGGGGAAAAAATGTGATTGTGCACTTTGCAAGCAAGGTAGATGGCTGTGCACAGGTTCATGCTAATTTCTGGATTTATTAAACCAGATCAGTTTAGGAAGGAGGTTGACTTGCTGGAACGTGTCCAGAGAAGGGCAACAAAGTCGGTGAGGGGTTTGGAACACAAGCCCTATGAGGAGAGACTGAGGGAGCTGGGGTTGCTTAGCCTGGAGAAGAGGAAGCTCAGGGGAGACCTTCTTGCTCTCTACAACTACCTGAAGGGAGGTTGCAGCCAGGTGGGGATTGGTGTCTTCTCCCAGGCAACCAGCACCAGAACAAGAGGACACAGTCTCAAGCCCTCAAGCCGTGCCAGGGGAGGTTTAGGCTGGAGGTTAGGAAGAAGTTCTACACAGAGAGAGTGATTGCCCATTGGAATGGGTTGCCTGGGGAGGTGGTGGAGTCACCATCATTGGAGGTGTTCAGGAGACTTGATAGGGTGCTTGGTGCCATGGGTTAGTTGATTAGGTGGGTTGGATAATAGGTTAGACACAATGACATTGAAGGTCTCTTCCAACCTGGTTTATTCTATTCTATCCGAGTTTAAAATGCAGACCATACTTCAGGATTGTGGGGGAATTAGGGCCATACAATGTATGCAGCAGAGGACACTGCAGGGAGTTTGGAGTAATTCAGGTCTTCTAAGAAAATTAATAGAGAGGCAACTTCTACAATCTGCAGCTGAACTGATTAGACAGCAGAACAACTTTTATAGGTGAACTTTAGCTTCCAGGGCATGGTGGCCTTTTAGAAACAAAAACATCTGGTCAGAGTGAAGATTCCCCCCTGAGAAAACGAGGGACAGACTTGTAAGACTAAACAAAGGCGATAGTTGAGTGCCAGCTCCCCAGACACAAAGCCAGTGGTCAAAGACTGACGCCTCCTGCAGATCGCTGTGCCTGCTGCCGGCCCTCCTGCGCGCAGGGGGATTCACGTGGCACCAAGTGCTGCCAAACAGCAGCCATCCATCAGGTGCTCTTGTTTCACACTCTGCTTCTTAGACAGACACGACCCCATGCTGTACATCCCCATGGCAGTATCATCCCTGATTCTGCTGGAGTGTAGAAAGGAAGGAATTTAACCTCCAAACATGGCTGAATATTTCTTTTCTAACCCTGCACTAAAATAAACTTTGTCTCTGACTCTGGAATTTCTCTTTTCTTTTAGCCCTGAGAAACACAAATTCTTCTTGGTCAGAATTATTAGGAGTCAGTATGTGTTTGAATTGTGAAAGGATTGTAGTTTTGTTAAGGTAACCTACACAATCCTTGATTTAGACAACATAGTCTCATGAAATTAAAAAACCAAAGAGAAAAAGAAGCCTGGCTGTTAAGATTTTAAGAAGAAAACTCATTTAGAGAGCAAGGCAGAATTCCTACAGCAATCCACAGTTCAAGCCATCTGCCTAACAATATATCCACAGCTATAAATGATTCATTAAGAGATACGTGGGGCTCCTTAATGTCTCCACCACACACTTCCTTGATGCTTTGAGCATGACATTCAGCCTCTTTACCTCCATTTCTCCCCCTCTGAGCCAGAATAACAACAGCCTTGCAGGATAATTACGAGGGCTGAACTATTTTTTTCTTGCCAAGTGCTTTGAACCCATAAAGCTCAACATGGGTTTTTCTGCTGATACTAGTCAGAACACCCTCAAAAGCCCACCATAAAAGGGAGATTGCTTTTAGTCATCAACTCAACACCAGTGTTGCACACAGCCAAGCAAGAAACAAAGACATTACTCCAGCAACACAGGTTTGCTCATGCCATTCACCCATCAGCCCTGTTCTTACCCACAGACCCCACCACTCCTATGCCAGCCTGTCATGCCAAGACAGCAGTCAAACGACAAGTTTATGATGACAATAGAAAGCATTAAAGTTGCTGCAGCTTCCTGGAGAATGCCTCTGGATGACTAAACCAGAAATGCTCCACTCTTTGAGCACAGTGTTAGACCAGAAAGGACTCCAGAAAATTCTTGGGCCATCATCTGGACATTGTCTCCAGGGGATGTAAAAGCAGAATTCAGCCTTTTGCTTATCAGTTTCCCCAAGTTCTGAACAGATGAAGAGTAGCTGCTCCATTGAACTCAGATATTAAGAGTAACTGCTAGCACCAGTGTTTTTCTGTCCTGTACTGCTCATTGCCCATCCCAGGACTGCTGCACTTCCAGGAGTTATGGATTAGTAGAGCCTCCCCTATGCTACCTAACCCTGCAGCCACACATGTGCTGTGCAACTCCAAACTAGGTGTGGGACAGGGCATCTCAATGGAAAGGACTTCCAATGGGGGAGAAAAGCCTGAGCTGTTACCTACTCCTACTTTGGGACTTTTAACTTGAAACTGAAGTGACTATGGGAATATTGCTAGATAACAATGGCAGCAGTGACTGTGTCCTGTGACTGATACAAATATAAATTAACTGTAAAAGTGTTTGCCATTGGAATGCACCAAACTGTAACAAGGAGCCTCCAATATCCCACTGTTTCCCAAAGCAGGACATCCTCGGGCCTTCCTTGCAAGGGCTTTTAGATCCCAGTTGCAAATTACTCAAGTCAAGCACTGCTTAGCACTCATTAATATGCATTAAAGGATAAAGCAGAAAACACTTAATCAAAAGGAAACTGCAGTTCAGAGAATCAAAACCTTTGCTAAGGTTTGCAAGGCAGTTATCTAGAAGGGAAAGCCACAGGGTGAAAAATCCACAAGGAATGCAGAGAGCAACTGTCCTGTCTAATTAAGACAAGAATTACACTGATAAGCCACAAATGAGTCCATTGCAATACACAGGGCTGGGGTTTAGAGCTCCACTAATCTCTTTTGGGAGTAACAGGGTTCCTGCACAGCCCTGAAGATTGCTTTCAAGGAAGGCTTTAGAGGACCACAGGATCTCAGATACTGGCAACAGCAGTGGCCACATGGATCCTTCTCTACCACTTGAGCTTTACAAGGCAAGTCCACTGTGCCATCAGGTCATTATGCCCACTTGGATCTTTCTGCTCAAGGTAAATTATTCAAGTCCCATCCACCCCAACGGGGACCCCACCTGCCAAGAGCTTCCCTCTGCACCACAGAGCTCAGCTGAAAAACAGGTCTCTTCTCCATCCCCCCCTCAACATCCCCAACCCCTCTTGCATTTCTAAAGACATTCTTTAGAAGTCTAATTTGACAGAAAAATTGCCTGGCATATTTGGATCTACAGAAAACTTCAGGATTTAGAGTGTTAGCTCCTGTAGATAATTAAATGTCTCACTGCCTCTGCACTTGGTGAGAGACTTAATTGTCTCCTCATTCCCATTCCCATCACAGCTCCCTGTTCTAGGCTGTAATGAAGTAACCCATCTAGCTGCTGCTGCTGCTTCAGGACTCCAGAGCCTCAGCCCATCCTGTAACCACAAGTTTAATTAATGTTCATTTTCTTCCTCATTAGTGCAGCTTTACAAAGTTTCTCATTGCCACATAAAGGCAGATTTACTTGCCCATCTCCAAGCACATGATACAATTGGAAAGCTCAAATTAAATGTGAACAAACCTGAAATTAATAAAAAAAATAAAATAATATAATAATGCCAGTGTCTGCTGAGTTAATTAAATCAGTAAGCTACAAACCCAGGGTCTCAGAAACAGCACTTCTGTAAATACACAGAGCTCTATTTCTTTCATTTACAATGAAAAAGGTAACTAGCCACGTGACATGGCTCTGCCTGAACAAATCCTAAGCCCTTGAAACCAAAGGGAGGTTCAAACTATCTGATATCCAACCTCAGTGCCTGGGTTAGGAGTCTCCGCTCCCTGTGACATCAATGAAGCTTCCAGAGGGGAATTTGCAGTATGGGATCCTCCCAGCAATCGATTCACAGAGAAAGAGGAGATTTGCATCTTGCTGTACAGTTGCCAGAAATCATAGATGACTTCAAAGAGAAAATATTTATATTTTCAGGACAGCAAATTGTACAAGGCCTTATTCTAGTCTTACATCCATGTGCCTGGAAGCTAAATACACAACTGCTATATGTTTGACCACAACTGGCATTAGCAAGCAGAGAATTTTAAAGCAAACTCCACATGTTATTTTTATTTGTGGTCCTCCTCCAGGACTTAGAGCCACAGAAACATGCTTTTCCCAAACAACAGCAGATGTGTCCCCCCAACACTCAAGGCAAGTATGGAAATGTTATTAATTCAATTACATTAGAATGGGCTTGATGCAGCAGGAGCTCCGACAGCCACATCGAGATCACCCAGGACATCTGCAGCAGAAGTAAGGACATGCCACAGACCTTCCAAGCTCATCCCTGCCCCTTGGGATCTCCAAATGTTTTCAATTCTGCAGTGTAGTCATTTCCAATCACACAGCACATTGATTCAGGAATTCTTGTGTTGGGTGGCTTATTTCCATTTAACCTCATTCGTATCAATAATGATGCAAGAACAAGCAAACCAAAAAACATTTGCATTTGATCCTTTGAGAGCATGACTTGAACTACTGAAGCACTGCAGAGGAAGATTGTGCAGTGCTGCAAATTCATCTTTCTTTACAGTGAGTGGAGGTCTTGAAGGAATTGTAGCAAACATTTGGAACGTGCTTCCACCTCTGCGCTGTGTGCTGCTGCCCTAAAGCTACACTGGGTTAGTCAGTCCCAGGCTGGATGAGGAAGAGGCCAAAAAAAGTTTTTAACTAAGCATATATATTTTTATTACTATTAAAAGAGTATTCTTCAAGGGTTTTTCCCTTTTTCAAAGCAGTTTGCAATTAGAGTTGCTTCATTTTCACATATCCTCAACAAATAAGGGGAAAAATAGTTATGTATACGCATAGGAATTACAGACAGACTGCCAACAAACCAGAGCCTGCTGGGTAACCCTGTGAAAGCTGTACATTACTTAGGGCCCCTCTTTGTCATTTGCAGAATGGGGACAAGGTCACATTTTTTGATACACTTTGAGATCTCCTAATGAAAAGCACCACACAGGAGCTATTCGTGCTGAGAGCGCTTCCACGACAGGCTGCTGTCATACAGTCCTTGTAGCTCAAGGGAGGTTGGGTATCCATCCATTCATGCATCTATGCACTTCCACTGCTACCAAAAATAAAGCTTTGTCCCTGGAGCCCAGCTTAGTCACTCCACAATTGCAGGTGTGATTAATAATAGCAGTGGGACAAGTCTGCAGCCAATACAACCTGAAGTGAAGAGAACTGCATTCATTTACAGCAGATGAGAATCTGGACCAGAATCTTGCATTCATATGGTTACTGGTGCAACACATTTTAGAAACTCCAAAGGGTTTTCTGTGGTTTTTAAGAGACACAATAGTGAGACAGACCATGTCTCATTCTCACTGAACCATCAAGAAAACAGACACAATTAAAACTGATTTCACAAAGCAATGACAGCACATTTCAAGACAAGCATCCTGGCCACAGTGTCTGCCTTTTACCAGTGGACAACACTAAAAACATCGCTTCCAGCTTCTCTGCAGCTGCAAGAATATTACCAAATTCTCACTTCTCTCTCTTGGTGCCTGTCTAGGGCCAGCAGCAGTGCAAGAGCCCAGGACCATAACCCTGAGCACCATCTCCCTTCAGTAAATCTCCTTCCCCTGACCCCACAACCTGCCCCATCCTAGCAGCCACTCACATCTGAATCCTGGTACATCGCAAGAGGCAAATCTCATTTTCAAAAGGTTTAGGTGGTACACAGAAACAAAATGAGAACTGCTGCAAGTGCAGTGTGCAGGAGTGTAATAACAGAAGTCAGAGCAGGGAAACGGCATCACACCCTTGCCAGGTTAGCTTCCACCTTGTGAGCGCCTACACCACCATCAGTAGGAAGCTCATTTCTGAAGAGCTCATGTGCAAGAGCTGTCACAGTTCTGTATCCTTTTAAACAGACACACCCAGGTCTTTTAGCTAAAATAATGCCTATAAGGCAGAACATTTTGGGCAGTCTCTAGGCTTGATGTCCACAGGTATGTTTAATTCCAAGTAGGAAAGAGGTGAGTTATTAAATAGCTGTTAAGGATGAAAATGATAAATGCAGCAGATCTTGCAGACTCAGGGGACTGCAAACTTGATTGCTGTTGTTGCAAGCAGGGAATAGTAATTGCAGTTCCCTGCAACTGAGTTTCTCAATTTTAATCTTTCAAGGAGGAGAAGCATGAATATCAAGTCCATGAATTCACAAACAGCAAGATCCAAAAGGATTAACTTTCCCAATTTTCACACAAGGAACCATTTGAAATAAAGCATTTCTGAGGTCACTTTGACAAAATGCATAGTTGAGCCCTACCCTCAGCAATAAAAATGAACTGACATTCTGCAAGAAAACAAAACCAGTCCAACTGGAAAGCTCTTCAGCTCAAACCTCCTCAAAATGGGATGGTTGCTACACAAGTTTTTCCCCTTCAAAATATGTTTGCTTAAGGGCACAAATCACCACCCACTGAAGTTAACGGGTGTCACACACAAATCTCAAGGCCAGGATTCATAAATGGATTCATAAATATTAAAGCAGTTTAGCCTGACCTTCTGTAGAAGACAGGCCAAAGGCTTTCACCAAAGCATTGCTGTAGCCTCCCAAAACCAATCTTCCTCCTGAATTCAGCAGGACTGAATAAGATCCATTAACGGGTAGGAAAGAGTCTAGGTCTTTGCTATGATAAAAAGGATAAAAGCATCCAGAGCACAAGCTGGAGAAAAAGGTTTATTATGGTTTTTTAAAATGTAATATATTAATTTAAAGTTAAATTTCAACTCAGATGAATTTACTTTAAATGCTAAGTTACAGAAATCCCAACTCTTCTCTCTGGAAGATGTCACTACAGCAACACCTCTTATTCCAAGGAGCTGGAGTGTGCAAGGTGCAGGGCAGCAGGTCCTGGCCCGGGCCATTCCCATCTCCTCCACTGCTGCCACCCTTTTTTGCACAACAGCCCCAGTGCCCACACAACCACACAGGGAGCAGGTTCAGGAGGCTTACCCCAAACCCATCATCCTAGAAAGATGTGCACCTTGGCAGAATCAGCTGTCCCTGCTCCACAGCTTCTGATGTTAACTACTTTAGCGAAAGCAAGACCCCCGGCAGGTAGAAAAATCCCAGCTGGGAGAGAGCATCTCACATCTGCTTCACATTATTCCAAGCAGCAGCACAAAACAAATCCAGCCACAGTTCCAGGGTGACCAATGCAGTTACTCATGCTTGGAAACCAAATGCAGTCCTCTGCTAAATGAAAGCTTTATTTAAACTGGAAACCCATAAGGTGACAGGGAAAGTAAGCACCAAAAGTTTGCTCCAGCTGGGGCTTGTTTTTCTTTCCACATCCTATAGAAAGGATTATTTTGACCTTCCTTCTCTCATCCTGTATTGGAGGGATGAAGCTGAAAGAGTTATCCAAATGAGAGCATGGAAAAGTAATGAGAGATGAGCTTTCAATTTTATACTGCACTCAGTTGTAGGCTTCCAGTACAAGATGTCAACAAAGTGCAATATTCAGTACAGAAACTAAAATAATTAATCCCTGGAGGAACAGGCTTATTAAGAAGGATTAAATCAAAGAATTAATGTGCACTATTTGTCTAGATGACAAAGAGGAAGAGAGGCATATGATAGCTCTCCAAGATTTGAAAGCATAGAGAATAAGAATTGCTGATGAGAAAAGCTTGGATATATCAGGAAACAAACAACAAAAAAGAAACTCTGATAGAAATTTTAGCCTGGAATGCTGTAGGCAGTCTTACACAGCTCAATAACTAAAATCACCATCAACTAACTAAAATCACCACAAACTAAACCCAACACCCAAAATACCTCAAAGGCTTGTCCATAAAAGTCTTTACATCAACATTCCTGATTCTTTACATTGCTCTGGTACCCACAGCCCAAAGAACAAGGTTTTAGCCTTGCACAATAACAAATGTCTTTCAGCAGACTTCTGCAGAGGAAGAAGTAAAGACCATCAACTGAACCCAAACCAGGCTCAAGGAATTTGGTAGAAGCTGGCCATCCACATCCTTGGAAAAGCAGAACCAAAATGAGCTGGGCCTCTTCCATGAGCCCCTTGCTTGAGTGAAGCAAGCCCAGCCTGTCCCAAGGCTTTGCTTCATCCTGACCATGCCAGCGAGAAGGCAAAGGAGAGAATTAGGGCAGTGGAAGTTTGGCTGTAGCAGGAAACAAGGAAAGAGACTCTCCATCCCTAACTTCACAGGCCAGCCACAAAAACAGGAGCCAAACAACTTAGAGATATCTGAAGCAACCTCCTGACTGTCACAAGTGAAATCAACAGCAGGGTCAGACAAGCCAGCACCACTCCTTGAAGGCAATGTATATGCATCCAAAAGGCACCCTGGCTACTGGAGCAGATGTGATGGATCTCACAACATGTCTAGAGGTCTCTGAGGAAGCAGTGGGGAGAAGCTGCTGCTCATGGTCATTGTGGGCACAAGGACAGAGGTTCTGGATGTCAGCTTGCAAGGTGAAACCAGAAATTTCATTATATCATCATTTTTATGTTCCCAGTCTGATGAAAGCATAAAACAGAGTGTGTGGCCAAGGAAATGAGCTGTGGACTCAGTGGAGGAGTTTGGAATCACCAGACACCAGGGAAAACTCTGGAATGGGTAACATCTGTACAGGAGAGCTCAGACTCACTGTGCTGTGTACTGGAAAGGCTGTAAAGTATTTTAAATAAAAGGAGAGGAGGGTACAGAAGGGCAAGTTTGATGTGTACAGATAAGAGCATCCCAGATACAGTGAAAAGAAAGTCTGGGGACGCTGTAACAGCAGGATAGGAAGCACACAGGGACACATCAGCCTGCCAATGGAGAAGAGAGCCTAGAATTAGCTCAAGAATTCTCAGCAGCACTAACCACATCATGCTTGTACTTGATGTTCTCACAAGAACAACAAATCCTATAACATTTCTGCTGCAGTGTTCACTTCCAGGAAGGATGACTGTGTAAGAATAAAGAGAATTGGTAAAGAAGAATTAAATTGGAAGCTAAAGGGGAACCTGATTGCAGGTAGAACTGAACTATTTAAAGAAGGCATACCAAAGGCCCAGAGCAAGGGTATGCCATCCACCAAACAAGTTCACAAAGAGCAAATGAAAGCATTGCTGAGCAGCAAGGCCTTGGAGGGTTACTGAAAGCACACAGGCATTCTACAAGTGATAAAATAAAATGGGGGGGACACACACACACTACTCTCTTTCCTCCCCAAAAAGTCCAAATTAGGAAAATTGAAAGGGTCATAAACTGGCAGATGAAAGGGAAAACCCCAATAAGGCAAGCCAAAAGAGTTGGAGGAATGACTTGCAAAAAGTGTTAAAAAACTAATCAAAAACTTTCTGAAATAGATCAGGAGCTGAAAACTCATCAGGGTATCTGTAAGGCCATCAGACTGTCCAGGTTTATAGCAGCACTCAAAGAAAGTATCAGAACAGCAAAATTAAATTAGATTCAAAGTAGGCTCACCTTGGAGAACCTTTGCCAAAAGTTGAAAGCACCTGTTTGCTCAGGAGAAAGGAAAAAAAAGAACTGAAGCTCCAACCAGTCTCAAGCTGCACCAGGAAAGGTCTAGGCTGGATGTTAGGAAGAAGTCCTTCACAGAAAGAGAGATTGGCCATTGGAATGTGCTGCCCAGGGAGGTGGTGGAGTCACCATCACTGGAGGTGTTTAAAGGGGACTGGATGAGGCACTTGGTGCCATGGTTTAGTTGATCAGATGGTGTTGGGTGGTAGGTTGGACTTGATGATCTCCAAGGTCTTTTCCAATCTGGTTAATTCTATTCTAACCTTTTTGCAGCAACTAGCAGCTAGTTATTCAGCAGTTGGACATAGCATAAATCAAGTCAAATGGAGCCCACAAAAGATGCACTCCATGAAAATAAGAGTATGGGGAAGGGAAAAGCAAGGAAAGAACCATAAATCAGCCTGTAAATCTTTCAGAAACACTAGAACTCCTAGAAATCAAACTACAGACCATATGTCAGTGGGGTAGTCTATTCACACCAGTAGAGCTGGGTTAGTGCCATCACACATTCTGGTAAGTTTACAAGTGTTGTGTGTTTATGTGGATAATACTATTACCACAGAAGATATTTAGGAAGCTCTTCAAGAGGTGGTTTCCATATTCGAGATGTCTTCTATAAAAAGACATGGTTTTCTTATTTAAAGTTGCCTGGAAATCTCAGGAGATTGCTGTAGAATTAAACAGACATTATTAATTTAGCCTGCTAAGCAGAGAGGGGGGAAAAAAAAAAAAAAGAATTAAAAAAAAAACCCCAAGAGTAGCTGTGGAGCCAACAACAATGCTTACAAACTTCTCAATTGTCCAAATATAGTTACAAGAACTACAAGCCAGGAATCTGGATCAGAGGAAATGTTGCAGTAAGGAAGCCAGTTATCTCCCCTAATAAATGCAAACGAGGTTAGTTTTCAAAAGAAATTACCAAATGGTCTGTATCAGCTCCACCACCCAAACCAAAGTCAGTTACTGAAATCATATCTCTAAGTCCTGCTTACAGAAGGACCAAATATCCCCACAGGGCAAAACAGAGCTGCTCTGTGTTTCTTGAGGACATCCAGGATGCTGCTGAGGATACCCATCTGAGCCACGGGAGCATATAGAGCCTGACAATGAAACATCCCTCATGTAGAGCACAGAGGTTCCAACCAGCTGGTGTGCATCCCAGACAGAGGAGTGCACGGGTGGTAAGATGTAGCCATCTGACCAGGGAGCCACTGTGCTTCACAACAAACTTCCAACATGCCTGAAAAATTACAGAGGAGGTCAACAAAATCCCCTCCTTCACGCTTCACATTTGCTGCTAACTACATGATTCAGGTTAGGAATAGCACTACCAGGAGGCTGAGAGACATAGCTCAGGAAGATGAGGGAACGAACACACAGGAAACTGTCAAATGGAAGCTAACATTGACCCCCACCCCCCCACCCCCCCCAAAAAAAAAGCATTAATTGCTTTTGGCAGGAGCATTTAACCAACCCACACATCTTAGGAAGTCCTAAATTAGCTACTTCCAACTCAGGTGAGGGATGGATGTCAGTCAAAAGTCACCCAGCACCAAGGAAATTAAAGGGGGGAAAAAAGAAGGAAAAAAAAAAAAGGGGGGGGGGGTGTAAATATGGGATTAAAAGGGAAAAAAAACCCACCAAACAACCACCCACCCCACCAAGAAGCTGAATGGCAAAGACCAGGACCTCAAACCGCTCTCATTTCGGCAGGGAGAAGACAGTAAGTATTTGTTTTAATATGAATGAGAAAGCCAGAGGAGAACAATTAATGGTGCAATCAGGAATACCTGAAAGTCATCTCTTCATTTCACAATAGAGAGAACCAAGTAAATTAAAACATGATTTCCCCTGCCTCCCCCTGCCTAAAACAAAACACAGAGTAACTCCACGGTTTCCATTCTCCAGCTGACATCTTACAGCAAATTAAAGACCTTTAATACAAACAGTGAGGAGCCTCAGAAGCTCCAGGGTGCCCCAGAAAGAACAGAAGCAGGTCTGGACTTCTTGGTCTTGGACTCCTGCCAGACCAAAAGACTTTATTAAATGAAAATGCCCAGAGGATCCTAAAGGGGAAATCTCTTGTAGTTTATTTGTTTAACTCGTGATACTACTTAATATTTACAGCTTGAGTTTGCACTGGTAGCTTTTTGTTTTTACAAGCCTGTGTTCCAGCTGACCCTAGTTTCACAGTATTTACACCTACTGTGACAGTTTTACAACCTGTTGTAGCTGCCCCACACAACACGGTCGAAGCTGAGCTGTTCATTTGGTAACACCATCAGGTTTCATAGCTCTCCTTCAACAGGTTCCAAGTTCTATTTAGGTACCACATCTCTATGGTAACTGCCAACCCTACAGAGCCTCACAGCGCTGTGTTGGAGGAAAGCAATCCCCCATCCTTCACTGGGGAAATGGGATACAGGAAAACTGCGTGACTTGCCCAAGGACATGCAGGAACTGTGGCAGAGACAGGAAACCAGAAGTCCTGAAGGCCAAGCCCAGACCATGAACTGTAAGACACCCTATCCTCCCCTATCAGCAAATTCTCACACTCCAAGCAGCCCTCAGCATCAGAGTAAATTTTGACCATGGCATGGCTCTCGATTTACCAAGCAGGAGCTTTAGGGGATGTGTCACTACATGCTCCATCCCTTTGCCGTTCTGCTGTGAAGAGCTGGTCAATGAACAACCCAGCCACTTGCTGCCAGCATGGCCTCCAGCCTGGGCCAGTTGCTGCAGCACAATCAGGAGCTTAACACAATTAGACTTTCATGGGATTCATCTGAGCTGTGGGGAAGCAGGAATTTCACAAAGCCATAAAGGTTGTATTAAAAAGTTTTCCAGATTTTATCATTTTTCACCCAGTCTGCACTTCTCCTTCCTGGCTTTTGAAAACCAACACACAGCTGTGCTTTGGATCACAGCTGTGACTTTTGGCAGCCAGGCACAGGAGGCCCAATGCTGGGCTGGGGTAGCCAGCACCACCCTGAGCCGCTCGGTGTTTCTCATCAGTGAGGAGGGACCGGTCCTCCCCGCCAGCATGGCAGGGTGCAGCCTTGCCGGCTCCTGCTGTATCACAGCATTTCTGAACTATTAAATACCAATTTGGATCTGCTCTCCTGAGAAGAATCACTGTGAAAAAATGAACACACACAAAAAAGCAGCAGGGGAAGATACAGGAGAACAGTCTAATGAGTGTTGAATTTTTTCCCCCATTTTAAGGCAGTTTTCTTTCTTGTCTTTTTCTTCTTCAAGTTTGTTTTGTTATTTTGAGTCTGTTCTGGCATTATCCAGGCTCCAACCAATTCTCAGCATCTTATTTTCACATCCATCTTTTCCCCAGATTCTGATCATATTTTCTGCCTATTCCAAAGAGCTCCCTGGGTTTCATGTAGCTGCAGAACAGATGGCACAACACTTCCACTTGCTTTAGTAAATGGACAAATGTGATTGCTTTGTTCTCCTCTCATGTCTCAGTGCTCAGTGGAGAAGTCCCTCTCAGCAAGCCAGACAGCTGAGGACAGCAGTGCTGCAGCCACCAGCCAGCAGTAGCACAGGTCCAAATGCTTGCTGAACCTCCTGAAGCCAAACTGGCACTTGGGCAGCATGGGTGGCACAGGTGTGGCATCTCACCAGTTGGCAGCACAAGAACCAAGTGCAAACAGCCACCTTCCCCCAGGTTCTACAGGAAAAAACAAACCCTGGCAAAGCATTAAAGCACAAGGGGAGGTAAGGGAGAATGAGGAGCACAGAAGAAGTGGATACACTGACTCCCCCAGAAGAGCCCGAGGACAAATAATGTCAATTTTAGTCATATTTCAACCTCTTAAGCAGCCTTCCGTCAGTCAGAATTACAGTACATGGAAGGAACCTGTTCCATCTTGGGAAGCCAGAGGCCACTTAGTTTCATGACAGAAGACTGTGATCAGATCGAGCTTCTTGCACAGCACATGGAGCACCGAGAATTAACCCCTGGCCTGCCAAGTGCTCTGCTGTGGCAGCAGACACACACAGCAAGGAAGCTGTGAAAGTTGTGACTGATGGTGGATGAAACAGTCTTTAAAACTCCAAGTATGGCAAGGTTACATCATGCTCTAGAGAGAACCCCACTGTCTGTCATGTGCCCATGAAGCTCAAACATATAGTGCCCATAGTGGCATCTCCAGGGCGGTGCCTCCATTAGTGGTCCAGATGTCTTCTGGGCACAAATGCCTCACAGAGAGAAAATCATGAGGAGTTCATACTTCCAGGTGACCACAACAGAAAGGCCTGGGCTATGGGAACATCTCAGGACACTCCTACTTTGTCTTCCTAGAAAGGCTTAAAATGGCAATTTTTCTAAGCCCTCAGATCTGATAGCCTAGAGTAAGAGGAAGGGAACCATCTCCCTTTTCTCCTTCTCAACAAAATCATCAGCCAGTTTCAGAGGGACCAAGGGAAGTGCTTCAGCCCACATTGATTCCTGAAGGAATTTTCAGATACTGATTTTTTTTCCCTCTTTCTATTTGGGCTAGCTCGCATTCAGAAATATGGTAAACTGCCACAAGAAGGAGATGTCATTTTCAAGCCATGGGGAATAACCTCAGAGGAGGAAGAGGAAGTGTAAGGGAAGTTAATTAGCCCAGGGGTGGGGAGGGGGAAATAAAACATAGCACATGAAGAGAGGGATTGTTAAAATATCTGTATGCTCCCACAGCTCAGACTCCTCCTGGTTTTCTACTAGGCTTGTAGTCCTCAACCTACTACCTTTGGGAGGTCTTTGCTTTATCAGCCAACACTGAGACAGTCAAAATTTTACATGCACTATCACATCTTTGGTCATAAATACAGCAGTATGCTCACAAGGAACAGAATGCCTTTAGCACCAATCAGCTTGTTCATCCATTCACCACCTGCTACCCTCACAACTGTGTTGTATGACGGGTTGGTCACCACAGTCAATCACCACCTCAGCTCTGACAGAAACTCTCTCCGGTAGCCATTTCCTACTTTGGGCAGAGGAGGAAGGAAAGTGAAGGTCAACATTTTTCTATCAATATTTTAAGAGTTTTCTCTGCATTTTTATAGTTTATTGGCAGAAGAGAAGTAATTTGAGTTTGAGCTCCTAAGACTTGAAAACTACATACATTTTTGACTCCCTCCAAGTCCTTTCTGTATCTCTCAGGAGCGAGCAAAATGCTGCTTTTCTCCACATCTTGCAGAGATCCCAGAATCACAGAATGTTAGGGGTTGGAAGGGACCTCTAGAGATCATCGAGTCGAACCCACCTACTGCCCAAGCAGGATCACCTAGGGCAGGTCACACAGGAACACATCCAGGTGAGTTTTGAAAGTCTCCAGAGAAGGCAACTCCAGAACCTCTCTGGGCAGCCTGCTCCAGTGCTCCATCACCCTCACAGTAAAGAAGCAACAATTAGCATAATGCTTTAAAATTAATTGCATTTTTAAAATAAGAACAACTTCAGCTTTCTTGCAGTCAGCTACTGAAGTGAATCATAAGATTATGCAAACCACAACCAGTACCTTGGTGCCAAAAATACAGCTCAGCAGAGAGATATATAAATACTGGCCAAGCCTCGGGAAACAAGGGTTACAGGAGTAGATAACAGAACCTTCCTTTCAGCAGTGGTTTGAATTTCCTTCCTTTTTAACTTCCCTTGGAAAGGAGTCAATTAAGGAGCAGACACTTCTTCAGCTTCTGCACCATCCTTTCTTACTGCTTCTGTCTCTTGGGGGGAGGGGGGAACTAAGTCACACCTTCAAAAAATGCCAACATTTCCTTTCAGAAAGCAAAGTCACTCGCTACAGCCAGAGCTCAGCTCTCAGCTCCTGCACACTGACAGTCCTGAGGCCATAAATGCAACACTTCAAGACCTACAAAATTCAGGTAGCAGCACCTGGTCTTCGGGACTCTGTTCTCCGAGACTTGCACGTGACTGCAGCAGTCAAGACACTTGGCACGAGCAGCGTGCAAACAGAGGGCTTTCCCATTTTACAAGCCATTCAGAGTGGGGGGAATTGCCAAAAGACCCACTTACTTTCAAATTCCTTCTTGTGCTCTGCCAAGGTAAACTTGGGCATTCCTACATTTGTGTTCAGCACTTGTACAAACTTTATAGAGGGCTAAAATTAACATGTGGGGACTCTTAACTGCACCTCACTTAAAAAAAGGAGCTGATAGATCATTAAATATTTGTATACATTAAAAAGTCAATTTGCTTTTTGAGCACAGACCTGATCTTTCCTCAGTGAAGCATATGTACAATAAACAGCCAGATACCTGGCATGTGTGTGTGCTTCTAAATCAACAGCCTGGGACTGATGTTAGGAGGCTCCTGAGAATTAATTGGGGGGGGGGGGGGGGGGGGGGGGAAGAGAGGGATAATTAAATTAGAATATATGGAGGACAGACCAACTTTGCAGAGCAAACACACATACAGATCAGCACAGACCATGTAATCACAATGTCTAGTGTGACTTTTTTAAAAGCATTAGATTCATATGGAAAACATGTGGATAGAGAAGCCCAGAAAGAGACTCCTCCATCTGCCTCCTTCTCCTCTGGTATCTCCTGGCTCACTCATGAGTCATGCTAATCCTGCAGCTCTTCTTAGCAAGGACTGGATTAACCACACTCAATTCTTGCTGGAAATGCCTAAACCAGAATACCCAATATGCTTAATATCAAGGCACATGGCTGTAGAAAAGACATGGGACACTGTGCTTAAAAAATATCATGTCCCTTCACACACCTATGGATGGCTGACACCATTCCACTGCTGTACAGAAGGGTGAGTTCATTTGCTGGATTTCTTCCATTTGTTCTCCACTGATCTGTTTTGCATCTTTTCAGTTGAGCAGCAGAGATAAGATCTAGGTCCTCTCGAGTGAGCTAATGCTCATTAGTAATGCACAGAGGTTTATTGGCATTTGTTGTTCCTCTTTCCTTTGGGCCCAGCTGTAAGGAACTGTGCACTGAAAGAAAATACAGATTTGTACTTTCGTCGTTTCTGCACTAAACCCCAAAATATTCTATGATCCTGTGATCTCAGACAGCATCATGTGCCTTCCCTACACATCACACTTAAGGATGTACAATGTCAAATCAAAACAGATTATGTTCATCTCATCTATTATTAACCAAGAATCTTCTGTACAGATCTGAGTATATGTTTACTCTGTGAAAAACCTACATATTGCAATCTACAGCTGAGAGCAATACCAGACACCTACATAAACAGAGAGAAGGCAGGAAGAGTTCTGCAGAGCAAATGAGCAAATGTAAAATAGATCCTATTATACTGCTCTGACTGTTGCAGTGGAAAAGGGAGAATAAATATTGAACACGCAGCATTAGCATTTATCCTTGCTGAAGTAGCTCAGGAGTAAAGAGTTTGGCATTGCATAAATACACAACCCATAAACTGCTTGTGATCAAACTACCACCCTGCACACAAAGACTAGATACAAAACACAAGCCAGGAGTGGGGTAAACAGCAGGTAAGAAGAAAGAGTGATGACCTGCTGATACACAGCAGCTGGAGAACTTAAGCTTGTGTAAGTCAAGCGCAGTTACCCAGGTGTGGGTGGCAGGGACAGCATCACTCAGCTGCTACACAGCTCGGGACACTGCAGCTCAGCTACCTGCCTGCTGCAGTTTGCAGATAGAATCCTAGAATCATTTAGGTTGGAAAAGACCTTTAAGATCATCAAGTCCAACTGTAACATGCACGATCCAGGGCACAGAGCCCCTGAGGCTGGCTCCATATGGGAGGCACATGTCAGACGGAGGGCATAACCGTGCAGGAAATGATGAAAAAGCCGCACGGGTTCCAGCAGATTGCCAGCTATCAATTCCAATGCAACAAACAATGTCTGTGGGCAAGGCTATTTCAAGAAGTCTCTACCTGGCAGGGGAGCAGCTGAGGCTGGGCAGCGTGGGCTGCCAGTATGCTTTCCTGAAGTTGCACTTTCAGTCCTCACCCAACAACATGAAACACAGTTGGGGTAAGTTATGCAGGTTCCTTGAAGTTCTTAGGGGATTCTAAATTGTATTTAGAATGGCAGCTGGATCACTGAGACAGACCAGAGAGAAGCAACAAACCAGGGTGTTCTGTAAAGTCAGCATCGCTCCCAGCTTGCAGAGTGCCCAACCTCAGCACAGTGTAGTGAGGAAGGTGCAGCCAGAGCAATCGCTACCAGCAAACCTGGCACAGACAATATGCAGCACCTTGTCAAGCAAGCAGCAGTGTACATGGCGAATGCCTTTAATTTTGTATGTTGCAATCTGTGTGTTAATAAAGCCCTTTATAATGGAAAAAAGAAAGATTGGAGTAATTTCTACTGATCAGTCTGCTTGGAAGCATTACATTAGCTTCCAGTTTTGGAGAAGTGCAAAGATACACAGCTCTCATTAGCTGATGAGGCTTGGGAAAGCTATGGAAAAGCTGTTTGAAGGGAACCAGTTCTTGCACTGTGAAACTCAGTCAAGGCTGTTCAAAAACACAAACACCAACTACCCACAAGCCCCCACCAACCCACAGACCAGCCATCTTCTTATATAAAATGTGATGACCTCTGGGCTTGTTCTGACCTACTATTAGGAACAGAGAAATAGACAAAAAGTGTCAGAGTTCCTCTTTGTTCGCTCTGCAGACTTAGACCTGAAATGGCAAACACCAGAGTCTGGTGATGTTGCCACGATGGAGATGGCCAATGGCCTTTGTACACTGAAGATCAGAAGTTACATTTCATAGTAGGTAGAAGACAGGAAGAAATTTGACAGCTCATCTTTGTTAACGAAATTGCTTCATCTGCTTTCTAATGAAATAGTGTTTTGGCTGAACAACTGTCCAGAACAGGAGAAGCTGGCAAATATTACAATATTCTCATACACTTATGAATCAGAATACTATGAAATCTTAGTCAACACTTTCAACAAAGAAAAAACAGTGACTTATCATAGTCTGAATAAAAAAACACCCCAGAAAATAAATCCTGGTATTTCTGTGTCCAGTGAAAGCTGAGCTTCTGCTCACAACAAATGTGCTTTTGAATGAGCTACAAAGTAAAGACTGCTGATGGAAATTTGGTGCATAATCTTAATTAACAACTAAATTCAAGCAAGTCATGCTTTATTCCCAGGCAATTCAAAATAGAAAAAGGTGACATTCATGAAATAAATTACTCTCTATGAATTATTCACCCAGTTCTAATACCTTTTGCAGAATTTCCAATCTGTTCACTAAAGCCTACTGTGAAAACTTCAATACCATATTCATTAAAATAAACTTAACATAACTGAACCTTGAAGGAAAGCACACAAGGATCTGTCATTACATCCAACTGTTCTGCATCTGAAATTCCTGGGTTACACCAATGCAGAGGCGGTTATCTTACCTGAGGTTTAAAACAATACATCAACACGCAGACTACAAGTGCTATCCTTCAAAAGGAACTGAAGATACATGTCATGACCTACTGACCTACTTCAAGACAATCACAGGCAGGCTTAAAAGAAGTTGCCTCCCTTCTGAGAGTGGCTGGCTGGTGTAAATCTCAGGATAAAGCCCTGATCATAGACCTTTTCCCTATGCCTAAGGTCAGGCGAGTCATGGGCTAAGGGAGTAAAGGTTCCACACCCTGATTTTCCCCTTGCACTTAAGCCATGACCTAGGTCTGTCTTGTAACAAGAGCAGCAGAGAAGTGCACAGGCTCCTGAATCAGCATCTCACTGCCAGGATGCAATCACAGACCCTCTGGTGATTCATGACCATAAATCCTACAATGGAGGCAAGCAACCCAAACATATTCACTGACCTTCGCTTGGGCAAAGCAGTACAGTGATGAATGAAGAGGAACTGGAACGGCTGCTATCTGTATTACTCACCATGGAGAGTTCAGCTCTCCCCCATTAGTAAATACAAAAACATGTAGTTTTATCAGCAGCCAAATAGCCAGGCTGTGGTCCTCAGAGGATAATCTGGCAGTGGTTGCTGCAACGTTTCTCCATTTGGTTTGATATTAAGCTAAATAAGATGTCTCAGATCTCTCTCATAACAGTCATCTGGTGTGTTATCTCCCATGTATATTAGGAGGGCTGTTTTCCTGAAACCTAATGTATCACTGTAACTAGCATATGCCAGGGAATTGCAAATCAGCACATTGCAGAGCATTGCTGAACTCCCAGCCCTGAGAACAAAATACAGTACCCTACCACAGGGCAGGGCCCTACGTCAGCAGAGACACTTCCGCTCTGCTGGGAAGCTGAGCGTGAGCTGCTCTGGGCACACTGGGATCCCAAATGTCAGGCAGCACTGAAGGAAGGAGACCTGGGATGTAAAGCTAATATTTATATTCCCAGAATATTAGCCAGATTATCAATGGGTTGCTGGCAATTCAAGTAAACCCATGGAAGTACACGAAAGCAGGGAAAGAAACACGATTCCGCATTACCTGAGCATAAACAAGAGAGCCCAAAACAATTTGTGATGTACCTCCAAGCAATATCTACCCCTCCAGGTCACCATAGTGGAGGGGGAAGCCTGTTCTCAGAGAGAAGAGACAAGTGACACTGGTGTGCTTCTGTGCAGAGGTGATGGAGAAAGAGAGGCGAGGTTCTCTGAAAAGCTGAAAGGGGCTCCCAATCCACTGCCTGAGAAACATGTCAGCATAAATAAATACTTCTGTTCTCAATTAAATTGAACCACTTCCAATGACTTAGTTCTCTACAGATCTTAAATAAAATAAGAAACAGCAACGTTCAAGGAAAATCTAAATTTTGCACAAACATTTCTGAGCAAATGTAGAGTCTGGGAGGGGGAAGTATTTTTTTCAGAGGGGGGGAAAAAAGGGCCAAAAGCTTCCAAATGACCCTAAGGGATCTACAGCTGTGTTCCCTCTGCTACGTCACCACCCCAACCCTGCACAGCCCCAGCCTCCCATTTGCATTCAAGAAACATGACTAAAGTGCTGGAGGAGCAATCTGATGACTCAAAACTCTGGGCAGTGACTTCTCAGGGCACTGACCTCTCAGGGCAGCATTGTATGTCCCCAGTACAGCACATCCTCTGCCCTATCAACAGCTTATACACCTCTTGACCAAGGACAGGAGTTAGAGGAAAAAAAGGAAAACAGGCCTCACAAGTTGCTGACCTGGTCCCAGCTGCTATGTCCACTCCATGCCAGCCCACCCCCTCAGAAAACATTTCCCTTGGAGTCTCAGCAAACCTGCAGCTGAAAAATACTGAAGATAAATCTTCCATTTACTGTCAGCAGGAAGGAAGATAGAACAGGAAGGTCTATGACTTAAAATACCAAGGGGAGGAAAGAAAAGAGAGTGGAAAGCAGAAAGAGAGAGTAAACAGCAGAACCTACAATGAAGGGCAAAAATATTCAAGAGAGAAGGATAGAGCAGCATGGAGGAGAACAGGTTTCAAGTGGAGCATCACAAGTGGTTTGCTACCCAGCTGCCACCTCTGGGAACAAGAAATTTACAACACAGGAAATGCAAAGTGACACAAAATGATCGAGCCAAGAACATCATTCAAAGTTTCTTCCACATCACATTCATACATCCCCCAAGCACTGTTCTCCAAGGTGATTGCCTACAACCCATCCTGCAAGAACGACCTGTGACATTTCCACAGCTGCACATTGTTTTAGCGATGAACAGAAATAGACAAAATACATTTTGTGTTATTTTAATATCTACATATAAAAACATCTCTAGTAGGTAAAGGAAATCGAAATCCAAAGCGCCAGCAGACTGCCAAAAGCAAAAAGAAACTGTGGTATTGCGGTTGGCTCCAAAGAAAACAGTTTGTCTGCCTTCTTCCAGGCTCTTTAAAAGATAGTGACAGAAAGAAAAAGAAGGGGGTGGGGGGGGAGGGAGGTGTGTAAAAATATATATATATAAATAAAATTACCATGCAAATTAAAACCACATACAGGATCCCATACGTGTATCACATACCTCAGCTCATGTATCAGCCCTGTAGCTCACTTCAGGTCAATACTCTCTCCTGTCACCATTTTCCCCTCTAACACACGTCTGCTCTGGATGTTATTACACTCCATGGCTTGTTTGTTCATGTAGAGACAGAGGGAAAGACCATCTCGAAGTAAGAATCAACTCACACTATTAAGAGTGCAAAACAAGTTTCCCTGGAAAGCTTCACACATCAGAGATGAAGTTTCACAGATCAGAGACGAAGTTGATCTATCCTCTCTAGCAGCAAGCTTCACACTACCTGAAGGAGCAGGTGTGGAAGCTTTTATCCCATAAGACCCTCTCCCTTGTGATCACAGGTGCAGAGGAGAAACTAATGTGAGCCTATTCACAGCCATCAGCCACACCTGGGCTGGAGTTCTCTGCAAACCAGATTGAGCCATGCCTCCCTCCCCCAGACTAAGCAGGCTCTGAGCCTCAGCAGCCAAACAGAATTGGGACAGAGGACACTGGGCAGCGTGAAGACCGCTCCGCTGCACCGTGTTGCTGCAGCTGATTTGAAAACAGGGCTGTGGGCACCAGTCATGGAAGGAGATCTCAAAATATGTGTAGGGGTAACATTTAAGAGATGTTTCAGGTGCTTGCAGTGGTTTGGAAAAAATTCATAGTTTAGCAGGCTTCCTACCAGATAAGGAGATATCACTATCCAAGGCTGGAAGGGTAAGCGGAGTAAGGAAAGGTAAAAGCATCAACTAGTGCCACAAAGTTGATGCACATACATTAAAGCACATTAAGCCCGGGGGAATATGCTCAGCTGGAACAGACATTTGTTTGTCATAACTTAATCCTACCCAGAAGATGAACATACAGCAACTACACTAACTTTACTGCCAGACAAGACCATTCTGGCAGAGGCTTGATATGCTCCAGCTAAGCCCCAGTAGCTTCACAATTTTAGTGAGCTTTGATCAGTTTTGAGGGTTCTTCAAATTAACAATCCTCAACCACAGCTAAAGATATCTTAAGGCTACTACACCAAGTAAATAAATCATCGTATTTCAGGGCAAACAGCAACTGCTCACAGCTTCCAAGAGGGATGACTTTATGCCTGCTATTAATCTTCATGGACCTGCAACTGAGGCATTTGGCTTTGGCCATTTGGGGGGCAGGGGGGAAAAAAAAAAAGGAAAAAAAAAAAGATTAATGGGAAAAGATATGAACTGACATGGTAAAGCACTTATTCCTGACAGGCAGAAACGACACAATCTCATTTGCATACAGCACAAGCCAACTCCCCCTGCCATCCACAGACATGCAGCACAGTCACAGCTCCTGCTCCACAGCTGTGTTTCCTCAAGGAAGAGGAGAAGGATCAAGAATGCGAACACACAGGATTCCTGTTGGTAGAGAGGCAACAAAAACAAGATTGTGCAGTCTGTGAATCCAGACTGATAACCTAAGGCTTTGCCACCGCTTTTCCTTTCATTGCACCACCAAATTTAAATGAACCTGGGGCCAGCTATAAACTTGCCCTTATCAGAACGGGATTTGCTTCCTTTAAACGCACAGAGCTACCACCCTGCAGTCCAGGAGTTCTGCAGCCTTTGCACTTTAAGGGACATTAATTCAAATGAATACAGTACCATACCCCTACCACATATTACACTTTGTTTTTACAGATGTGCATAGTTTTCAAATTGGAAGATAAAATAATGCAAAGCTAGGCAGGAGAATTAGGCATGTGGGCAAAGTCGATGTGCAGGTATGAAATACAAAGCAGGACTGGCATGCTGGCAGGACATTGCTATTCTCTAGGGAAAACTAACATTTTAAGAGGGTAGAGTGTGCAGCTTGAGAACATCTGAATGGCTGCACACAGTTTCCTGTTTACATAAATTAAGAGGAGATTAGTCCTTTCCAAGGTTTGGGTTCAGCAAGTGACGTGTAAATTCCATGTGACTCACAAATCTTTTGCATCTGACCCAAGCACATAGGATTTTCCAACCCGAGTCAGAACCTGGGTCCAGCATTTTCCTGTAATGGCAATTTCCAGGAAGGGGGATAGAAACTCTAAGACACTGCAATCTTTTTTTGCCTTTTTTTTTTTTCAGTCCACCCTTCTAAAGACATGTGGGACTGGTCTGACTTGGTAACTTTGTTTTGCAGGAGCAAGTCTGGGAAGAATGCAGACCAGATGGAAATATATAGCTATTATGAACCATCCTAAGAAACATGCAGTATCTTCCCAGTCTGAGGCCAATGTCCCTGCAACACAGCACTTGGGGTTTCTTCTGCAGAATGGCAGAACTTACCCACTCCATTGTCAATGCAGGGGATTAGAATAAAAGTGGGAAGACTCCTCTACAGTTGGCAAATAGTCTATGCTGCAACCATGAGATGGCTAAAAAGATGGGAAGCAAATTCTTACCATGTTGGGAATTGAGGGAGCTGGGATTGTTTAGCCTGGAGAAGAGGAGGCTCAGGGGAGACCTTATTGCTGTCTATAAGGTGGTTGTAGCCAGGAGGGAGTTGGTCTCTTCTCTCAGGCAGCCAGCACCAGAACAAGAGGACATGTCTCAAGCTGCACCAGGGGAAGTTTAGGCTTGAGGTGAGGAGGAAGTTCTTCACTGAGAGAGTCATTCACCATTGGAATGGGCTGCCCAGGGAGGTGGCGCAGTCACCATCCCTGGAGGTGTTCAAGAGGGGATTGGACGTGACACTTGGTGCCATGGTTTAGTCATGGGGTCTGTGGTGACAGGTTGGACTTGATGATCTCTGAGGTCTTTTCTAACCTTGGTGAATCTGTGATTCTGTGATTCTAAGGTCTGCATTCCTTGAGGACAAAAATTCATATCCACCTCCACTGAATTGTCAAGCCTCATGCATGCCACAAAAAACAAGATCAGAAAAGCTTCATGGCTCATTTTCCACCGTGGCCAAGCGCTACTTATTACTAACAGGGACTCTTTGACGACTGCCCCAGCGCCAGAGTGGAAAAGGCACACTCCCAGCAAGGATGGGCATCACACTCACTCTACACTAATTGGAAGACTTGTCTGCTGGCTGTTTTAGCTGGCCTTGCAACCTCTTCACACACAGTCCGAACACTCCTCGTGGGAAAGCTGGCAAAAGCCCCAGAGAATTACAAAATGATGAATTTTGCTTGGACAAGAGAGATTGCCAGAGTTAATTATGAACCATTATTTAGACATATTGGTGAGGAAGACATAACAATCCTCAATCCTCAGACTTATTATCAGGCCTGCCAAATTCATGCCTCTGGGTACAACACTGCACGTAGACCAAGAAAATTCTTCAGAAATTGGCATTGATGAGATTTTATGAATAAGCAAAACATCCCATTAGCAAGGGGGCTCTGAACATCCAGGGCAGCAATAAAAGCATGGGATGGAGCAGACTGCATCACCACTTCTTGCCCTACCCCAATGACATAGATCGTGAGAAACAGATTTTCAGCCACAAAAAGACCCAAGAATGTTGATAGCTTGGGAATAGGCTGGAATTTTGCACTGTTAACTACAGGGACCAGGGAAATGAATCTGCACATTGCCAAGAAGTTAAGCCAGATTTGATTTCCCATCTTGGGCTTTTTTCTGTCTTCTCAACTTCTTGCAAATCAGCCATTATGCCAAGGAAATATCTTAAACATCACAGAGAACGCAAACCCCACACTGCTAAAGCAAATGCTGAGGTAGAAAAAGAAAACACGTTCTCCAAGGTCTGCAGAGCTTTGATGTCAAGTCACAGAAGATGGGAGAAGGAGTATAATGAAAAATTTGGAACAGTTAACAGATGGAGAGCGATGGGATATTTGGACAATGCAATACAGGAAAGCTCCAAGGCACTCCTTACAGCACCAATGGGGTATGGTGATGGGACTGTGGAGAAATACCTGTGGGTTCTCTCACACTATATGATGAGCAGGATCAAACATCTCTGCTTACCGGGCCAAAGACAGGCACAGAGTTTGCCAATATTTCTGTCTAAATAGACAATGCTAGAGGAAGGTATGACAGCAGCATCCATGAGCCTAGTGATTGCCTGTGGAGCCCCAAGGGTCTCCAGTCGCAATAACAGAAGAACAAATATTCTCAGAACTCTGAGACTCCAAGATAAATGCTCAATATCCTGTTTCCAAAGGTGTTCCCAGTTTCTTAAGAAACTAGATGAGTGAGGCAAGAAAGCAGCAATGTTCTCCAGAATATACTTCCTACTTTCAGAGGAATGCTAGTCAGGGATTTCCTGAAGCAGTGCTGGTGACGGATACTTCCCAGCCCTTAATCGGTTTTTCTTCTATGAATCTCTGATGACTCTTTGAACTCAACACTCCAGCATCCACAGGATGACTCAGCAAGCAGTTCCATCGCTTTATCATGCTCTGTGTCAGCTTCCTTGTGTTTGTCTGAAACTGCTGACTCTAAGTTTGATTTGATGCCCCTTAGTTGTTCTATAGGAAGAGACACTGGACAGTGATTACCTGCTTACCTCCCCTTGATCACTCATGGGCTAACAGACCTCAACATATCAGTATTTATTTCTACTTCCCCTCCTCTGGACTGCTCTGCCCTTTGCAGCAGTCCTCAAGTGCCCTAAAAGAAGAGAGGTATATGGTTGTCCCTACTCACTCCCAGAGTCCAAGAGCATAGTTTCACTTAATTCCAACCCTCTGAAGCTTTGGATAAGGAAGAATTGTGTGGAAATACTGCATATTGTCACTGCAGCTCACTAGCTGTTGTTCTCTACATGCTAAGCTCTGCAATAGGGCTGCATTTCATAGTTTTCTGTTATTTGGTGTTACACTTCATGCCTTCTGCAAACTTGCTGCAAAAATCCTATCTGCTGCTCAGTCTCGATTCACAGTTAAGCTCCAATCTGAATATGAGATTTGCAAGATGTAATTCAAGGTGACAAAACACTGTAGTTGATGAGAGGTGACAGACATCAAAATTAGTGGTTTATCCTATGCACCCACAGTCTCTTCCATGCCAGTGAAGTCTTTTTTTCCACCACTATGAAGTTCAAACAATTCCAGTTTAGAGGAAAGAACCCATTTCACAATTTTATCACTGTTGTTATGATACCAGCAGGGGCTTCTTTTAAAGCCTACTCTGGCAGGAGCATAACTCCCTGTGATTCTCTCTTCATTTAAAACAAAACAGCTCTAGCTGTTGCGGTTGCAGAGAAATGTTTGAACTTTAATGCGATCTCAGAAGCTCAGAGGAGACAGCAGATATAAACCCAACCACAATGAGAAATTAAACAACAAATCTGAGGATTTTTAATCAAACCTCCTTTTCTGAGCAATTGGATTTAGTGCAGGAACCTCCCTTTACACCCCATGGATTGCCGGCCTGCTTCCCAATGTTGTGCCTACAGCTCATGTAAGGTAAGACTGAGCAAGTTTAAAACAGCCTCCTTGGGCAATCATTTCAGAGTGAAGCTCAGCTCAGGCTTATCACTCTTTTTGGGTGGAGGGAGGCTGCAGTTACAGGTTGGTTTGGGGCTGGTGGGGGGGGTTACAGCCTTTCCATCCAACTCTTGGTGCCTCAGCAATATTCAACTCAGTTTAAAGCTAGGGCATGGAGTCTACACAAGCTGCAATCATACCTTTGATTGGAGGGCAGTACACCTAAACTGAGCTCAGGAGGCTTGATTCAGCAGCTCAGAGCTTCCCTCCACTGCTTCCCGTGGTTCAGAGTAGAACTGAAGCATCTTTTTTGTTCTGTATGTTACAAAATACATTCACACATACTCTGAAATTCACATTGTATCCAACTTCCATGTATCTCTTCCATGTACCTGTGCCTGTTTGCATGAAATTGTTGCCTATTTTAAGGCTTTATGTAAAAAGAGAATCTAGAAATGGTAAGGGCTGTGCTAGCAAATTCTTCACCTTTGATTCAGAACTTCCTTTCAGAAGCTCCTCCCAGTTACTATGAGCAACTTTAACACAATGCTGAAAACAGAGAGACCATTTTACAAATAACCTGTAGAACATTCTCTGTGCTGAAAACTTAATCATGGCCAGAGTTAAGCTGGAGTCAGATTTCATAGAATCATATGATTCTATACACAGAATCAGAGAATCTATGAGGTTGGAAAAGACCTCAGAGATCATCGAGTCCAACCTATTACCTAACACCTTATGAATAACTAAACCATGGCTCCGAGTGCCTCATCCAATCCTTTTTTTAATGCCTCCAGGGACGGTGACTCCACCACCTCCCTGGGCAGCACATTCTAGTGGCCAATTACTCTTTCTGTGAAGAACTTTCTCCTCACCTCCAGCCTAAACTTCCCCTGGCACAGCTTGAGACTTTGTCCTCTTGTTCTAAGAGACCAACCCCCACCTGGCTACAACCTCCTTTCAGGTAGTTGTAGAGAGCAATAAGGTCTCCCCTGAGCCTCCTCTTCTCCAGGCTAAACAACCCCAGCTCCCTCAGCCTCTCCTCACAGGGCTTGCACTCGACATTTCACAGACGTCTTCTCAATTCGGACTATAAATGGCAATATAAATGGCAATATGCACTCATTTGAACCAAATGGCTTAGAAGGCCACTAAGTACATATTCAGCTGAATCAATTTATGGCTGTTTATCTGACAGTCCTGGCACATATAAAATGTATTTACAGCAAATGAAAACTCCACAGCCCGACAATAAAAAGCTTCAGGCACTCAGCGCTATAAAACCATCCTGCAGTTGTTCTCCACGAGATCAGTGGCACAGTCACCAGCTAGGTTTCGCACCCAGCTCTGGAAAATGACCCTGCCCATCTCCTTTAATTTGTTTTTGGCTTATGACTTGGCAAACTCATAGCCTGTCGCTCACTTCCATGAGCACTCACGCGCTTCCCTGGTACTGCAGTCAGGCCTCGCTGCTCTCCAGCCACACTCACCAACGCTGCTGGGAAATTCCCTCAGATCTTGCAAGGTAGCTCTCTGAGGAAATCCTCCAGCTGTGAGACAGCAAATCTTTTCTTTCTTTCTTATTACTTTTTTTTTGTGTTTCTAATGCAGATCACATTACACTGCTCCCACATCACTTACTTTAATTGCCTCTCTTCTCTAGACACACTGCCACTTGGCAGAAGATAACTCTGTCCAGTTCCTATTCTCATGCCAGGCTTTAACATTCTATATGTTCCACTAAAAACACAGGTTTTCCTCACTTTAAACACTATTTGTTTGAACACACCTCAGTGCCCTCTTACTAGACTCAGGAAAGCCATGATGGCTTTTGTAGAAAAAAATCTAGAAACCAGTTTCATCCTGCAGAGGGTCTCGCTCTGCTGGAGTCGAGTGGAGCTGCCTGGAAATGGGACTGGGAGGCAGGGAGGAGTATGTTAATGCTCCAATATTCTCATTGACAGCAGCATGCCTTTTCAGGTGGCACTGTGATGTGGTCCTCTCACTGCCTGACACCAAGGTAAAAGACATGATGAAAACCATTGATCTTAAAGTCCACTTGGATAAGCTGGAAGTAGCACTGAGCTGTGAGAGTGTTTCATGTGGTCAGCAGGCAGGAGGGATGAGGAGAATTGTTTGCCCTTTTCTTTGTGAAAGGGTTATGCAAGGACACTATCGAGGTTTCATTTATCAGTGCTAGAAATGACATAGAGGCATAGAATGGTTTGGGTTAGAAAGGACCTCTAAAAGTCATCTAGCCACTTACCACTTCAAACCAGTCACACCATTTTAGAAGTGCAGTTGTGCCTATGTTGGTCACCTTGGCTTTTCCAGCCAGGCTTACCAGAGAATTCTTAGCTGTTTGCAATATGCTGAGTTTAGGTTTGACAAGTGAGGATGATCCTGCTGGCTGTGCCTCCCTGAAGAGATACCTGCTTGGTGGTAAGTGAACTCCAAATCAAATCTCTGTGTGCCCTGTTAGATTATATGTTTGGCTCCATTGCTGCTATTTCAGTCTTAGAATGAAACTCGGCAGGCATCTTTGGATCGGAAGTGTGCTGAGATCTGGACAGGACCAAGCCACTCTCCCTCACCATCAGGTCTTTCCATTTCCAGTAGGTCTCTGCTATGAAAAATAAAACCTTCTTCAAGTGCAGTGCTGTGATGTGGCTTTCTCAGCACTATTGAACTGTGGCCCAGGCTTGCATTTCTCAGTATATCAAAATGGTTCACAAAATAGTATATAGGCTTTCCATTCTCTCTTAAACACTACTGGGAAACTCTTGGAGGATAACAAAAAAAGACACTAACAAATTGCCAGAGGCTGCTGTCTGACACACACAACTGTTTCAGCTCAGCAAAAGCAATACATGAAATGAAGAGTGCGATAATTTATTTCAGATGTAGGATGAGAAGCAGGGACAGCCTCCCTGAGAGGCAATCACACTGAGAGAGGCTAAAAAGTAAATGGGGTTGACTCAGTGTAAAGATGTTTATGGAATGTAAGAGTGTTTGTGAAGGACATGTGTCAGAATCATGATGTCAGAGTACAACACACCTGTTAATGTAGACACAGATGACAGTGAGCAGTGGCATTGCAAATTCTAGGGCATAAACAATTGTCCCAGTGACCTAAATAATTTTCTGCCAGGTTGCTTCTTTCCTCGTACCTTTTCAAGCACTCTGTAATAAATCTTCCATGTGTTTCACTGAGATTTATTCTTAAATCCTCACACTATTTACCCCTTAAGGTTGAAAGCTTGAATTTCAGATAAGCTATCACAGAAAAATGTATGTTTCCCTTCCAGGCAAGCAAGCTGCTCCCAATGCTTACCTGCCTTTATGGGGAAGGCTGTGGGAGACACGATACTTTGCATTTAGGCTCCATGAAACAGATCTATTTAGTGCTATGAATAGGATGGTTAGCGTTGCTCTCACTGCTTGCACTTTGCTGTGCCTTGGCAGGTGTATTTGGTGGAGTTCTTTGTGCAATAACCTTGTGTGAAAAATAACTGATCAAAAATTGCAACACAAATGGGGGTTGTGAAATAAGCTCCTTGTGGCCTGCTGGTATTATGGGCCTATAATTAAATATTCTATCAAAGTATGCAGTGTGCATGGTAACAGGGGTCACAGACAGGGGCAGATTTCATCTGCATAAGATATTCCAATACTCAAGCAAAGCAAAAAGGAACAAATACGCTTAAGGAGTCATATTTGGTTGGGGGTAAAAAGGAAAGATTAAGATTTCTTTGCTTTGTTGGCACAGTGTGAAATGCAGTAATCCCTTTGGAGAACTCCAAAATCCTGCCAGATCATTGCATTATGAACCCATTTTATAAATACCATTACTGTCATCAGTTATTTTGTAGAGAACTTGGGCAGAGCCTGGTGGTCCTGCATGCCAAGGTAGAAATGTTTATGTGGCTTCGTGGTATCTCCTGTAAACTTTGATCCAGACAGCTCCTGGGCTGAACACCCAAACTTCTGCTCCTATTTGCTGTGTTTAAATCCTCTTGGAGATATGTTGAAGTAAAGCCAACCTAAAGCATTCCAGCTTGGTCCTGCTCTCCCACTGCCCAGTTATAGGATTGTGTGAAAAAAAGAAAATATTATTCCCATTCTCTTTTTGTTTCTTGAAGAGAACATACCTGCTTCTGGGGTATTTTCAAGTTGCTCTTTCCATGTTTGATTGATTCTTTATTTAAATTCATCTTAATAGATGACAAATTACAATATATTATTGACTGTGTATGGACACATAATGGATGATCTAGTTGAGGAGGTCCCTGCTTACTGCAGAGGGGGTTGGACTAGATGACCTTTGGAGGTCCCTTTCAACCCAAACCATTCTATGGTTCTGTGATTCTATAGTTATGGACACATGTGTGGATATGTGTAGGGATGTGATCCTGTTTGTTTAAATACAAGCCCTGAGGCTCCTGATAAAACCAGGAGAGTAAACACACAGTTATTTACAATTAAAAAGACAATTGATTTCAAATGTTTCAATAACTAAAAATTGATTTTCAGTCTGGGAGTCTATTAGATTTCTTCTGTACCACATCCTGGTCCCACTGGAACAGGAGGAGCAAGCACTCTGGTTGATAGCTGGCTGCTCAAAATGCACTGTAATTGGAATAATAAGTAAGGGTTGTAGAAGAGTCCCTTCAGTGGGATCTCCAGGGTGTGCTCCCACCACAGGCTGCCAAACACAGCTCAGTGCTGCTCAGTGCTCAGCCCTGCAGGCAAGGTCCTTGCAGAGGGAGTTTCCTGTTGACATGGTGATCTGTCAAGTGTCCCAGAGCTGTACTTTTTCAAGAGCCCATCGATGGACAATGGCACTTCTCAGCCTGCCAGCAAATATTTGGGATATGGTAGGATTTTTGCCTAAGTTCTCATTTGTTTGCTGTGGACAGACAATACACAGAATCACAGACTTTTCAGCTGGAAAAGACCTCCAAGATCATCAAGTCCAATTGTCAGTCTAAGACCACTGTGGCCATTAAAGCATGTCCCAAAGTGGCCTGGCTACAGGGGTTTTTTAACACCTCCAGGACACAAAATGTCCCACCATAATAAGTTGTTTAAATACTTCATGCTTTCTGCTTTTGAATGTGTGTGCATCAGTTCACATTGTGAGCTCAAGAGGAGAATCCAGTCTGATTTAGGAGCTGAGGCTGGGGATCTGTGATTCTGATTTCTCCAGTTCAAAGGTTAAGATTTCCTCATAACATTCGGGGTGCTCAGAAACAGTGACATCAGGGCAGTGAAACCTGGCTTAGTGATGAGAGAACAGAGTGGCTTTGTACTTGGGTCTATCCCGTAAACGAAACATAGAAGGCATGTTGTTTTAAAAGCACTAGTAAGTGTTACCAGGATAAAACCCATTTAGAGCAGATAAATTGGAACTGCAGGGTAATGAAGAGCTAGGCTCTGTGTTTGGAATTCTCTGTGTTTGTGAATGCATTGGAAAAGCCTTTTTTCCTCTCTACAGTCCCTTATCCACCGGGATCTGTGACCTGTTTTAAAGAGATTCACGGTTCACAGAGGTACTAGAATCAACAAACTTAGGAGCAGGAAAGTTATTTTGGTGCCATCTGACCCCTCCTGTTTCCCTGGAAATTTGTTACATGCATCAGCAAACATCCTGCTAATAATGGTAAAACAAAAATTAATAACCACCTCAGCCTTCACCAAGCACCAAAATAAGTATTCTGTGCTTTCCACGGTCCTTTGCTCATGGGAATTGATTTTCTGCTGGAGAGTGCTTGCTGGGTAGCATTGGAATGAATTCCTGTAGCTTTACAAATTGACTAGATTAGAAGGTCCAGCTGTACATGTCAGGAGTTATTGTCCATTAAATGGGGTACCACCTGCCTCAGCTTCTTGGCTGGTTCTGAAGATGCAAATATGGGGGGGTTGGGGAGTTCTCCTTCAACTTTTTTTACTTACAGACATTGGTGTAAATGAATAGAAACTGTCAGAGATCATAAGTCATAACTGGCCACCATGGACAGATCTCTGGATTGCTTTGGCTGCAGCTCACGCAGCTACTAAGAGCTTCTAGGTGATGATACCCTGACACTCAAACCCAAGCAGTAACCCATAGGAGTGTCAGCACTGACATTTGTGGAAGATGGATGGGATAACTCCTCTTTCCCTGGTACCTTCAGAATGCATACCAGGAGATCTTCAGGAAAAGATACTCCTTTCCTTATCTTCTCCTACCAAACAACTCCACAAACATAACCCTCTCCTTTAGAAGAACCAAACAGGCTTTAAAGTAGTAAAACTGGAGAGTAGGCTTCCCTTTTCAAATACCAATTTCCCATGGAAACTGCTTCTTGTGAACTCTAAGCTCTGGGAGTGGATGCAGAGCACAGCTGCAAAGTGCTGAATGTCCCCTTGTCTGCTCAATGTCCCCAGATGAAAAGTGTTTGACTATGGGTTGTACAGCAGCCTTTTATACAGCTCGGGAGTCTATGCTAGCATGAGTTTGGGATAGGATGTCAGACTGAGGACCTTTTCCTTGTATGAAGGATGGTAGTTTTCTATTCAGTTCAAGTGGTTTGGTAGTCCTGTTTTCTTGGAAGTGGTCTGTTCAGCTGAGCTCTTGTATGCTCAGAAGCACAAGCGATTCTCCAGCAATCAGAGGACCCAATTGAGGCTGGTGATGTACTGCCTATAACCTTACTCTGTGAAGAATCAAATTAGAACAATTTGTGGGAAATGCATTTGATGTCACCCCTGACCTGTAGCACCCACTCATCAGCTCACTTGCTTTAGTGGTATTTCATTCTTTTTTCTTTTCCTTTTTTGTTTTTCCCCTGGAGAAGTTATGATCAGCTGCCAATCCAGGTTTTACTTCAACATTCCACCTCTAAGTAGGATAGCTAAAGACTTTCCCGAGGCTACGTTACAAAAACTAAAGCCATCCCTATCAAATAGTGGAAAAGCTTCACAAAGAGGGGTCTGCTTTCTTTAATGCAGTCTTATCTGTTGAACATTTTGTGCCTTCTCCTATTTTCAGATGTTAATCCATAGGATTTCAGAGTGCTTCACACTTCCTAAAATCAAGTCCCACATCAGCCCAAGGAAATTTCTCTGGCCTGTTCCAATGTATTCAGGTGTTGTGCTAGAGATCAGCAATCCACCTAGACTCAAATAATCCTTTGAGAGCTCTACCAATAGTTGTGACTGCTGTGTATACACTGGAAAACCAGCGGCCAAAAAAAGAGGTTGAGCAGCAAAATTACTTACTAAATGCTCTGCAAAAACTGATTATCATTTTCCACTGTTTTCCAAAAGCTCTGCTCGTGAACAAATGAACTACAAAAGATTCTTATCTCCCCCTGCTTATGGACCTACATCTGCTACTTTTTCCCCAGCCCAAGAGGCAGCCTCCTAATTAAGAAGTAAATCTCTTGGCTTGAAAGGACACCAGCCAGTACCAAGACTGCATGTTTATCTTCATTCTCTGAAGCTTTCTGTGATGTTTGTCAACACATCCTTTGCCTTTGGATATTTATTCTCTGCTGCTCAGCAATGAGTTACCTGTACAGGGAATGGATGCCACTTTTATTTAATCTTCTCTTTCTGTTAGACCCTTGCAAAGCACAGAGACTGCAAAACCAACACGGGGCAGGAAGCAGTGGGTTTCACTTACTGCACTTTCTGAATGAGCAGGAAGCTCGTAATGACTTGTGGCTTCATGTCCACCAGACAGAGCTCTATCCTCCAGCTCACCAGGCTGCCTGAACGGGCACAAGAGTGTAAAATGGGCCCTTAGGCTTTTGGTGTTCATGTAACAATTTCACTGACCACAGCAGAGTTGCTGCCTGTTCTCAGTAGCGTATGGCAGGGTGTTGGACCTCCTAACGTCTTCCCCCGAAACGCTGAAGATCGTCTTCAGCTCAAAATTGTTTAAGACAAATGTACACATCACAAAGTGAATTTCAGCTGAGTTATTCCATTTGTGTCAGTAAGAAAAACTGCTGTCAAAATTAAATCCTGCACTATTTGTCATCTCCACGGTCAAAATGCAAATTCGCTCGTAGAAACTGGCAGATCTACTCTGGAGACTTCCCCACTTGGTGAATGTTCTGTTTAGAGGGCAGCGTAGTGTAACCACAACACAAACCCCAGCTTTGTCCTAGCCCTGCCACTGACCCATCTGTGTAATTGCCACAGATTGCTGGTTGTGAAATGGAGATGAAGAAAGGGACAACTTTGCACGGGTGCTGCAAGGAAAGCGATCGTGTAACGCGACCGCCAGCGGCAGAAGGCAGGCAGCAGCTCAGGAGCTTTCCTCCATTCCATGCTCTTAAAAATCATTAATTTATGTAAAATTATTCAAGATCCTCAAATAAAAAACAGTATTTAGTTGTTCTTCTTACAGGACATTTTACATCTGTTCCCGATGGAACATAAAGGGGAAGGAAATCATTTTGGTAATGTTAATAAGAATATAATCCAATGTTCTTCAACTTTATCCAGGTTTACCTTGTCCAAAGCAGACCAAAACCAAATGTATTCTACTGCAGTGAAAAATAGTGTAGGCACACAAAATAAACTCTAACTACAAAGCTAAGTTCTAAAATACCCCACCAAACCCAAGATGGATCTATCTGGAGGCTAGCACTACTCCATTTGCCACTTCTGACCCATTCACAAGCCTTTCCTTACACCTCAGGTCAGATGAGCTACACAGAGAAGTTAAACTTTAGAGAGTGGTATATGCTGTCCTTCAGCTGCTTTCCTACAAAAACCAGGGCCAGCTCCAGCTTTGGCAAACCCACTTTTGGAAGTTCTTGCTGTTTGCAATGAACCTTCCTTTGTGCAGAGTAAAGCCAAGCTCCGAGTGTCACGCTGGAGGATGACACCAAGCACAAGAGTACCCTGTGCAGTGCATGTGCCTGCACAGACCAGGTGCCAGTGCTGAGATGTGCAGTGTTTGGCTGTAACAGCAGCTGTGTCAGAATTCAGAAGTGAAGAAAAGTATCTTGAGATGAAAGCCTTAGCAGGTACAATAAAAGAGGTGGCACTGAAAGTTTTGAAATCTCAGTTTGTGGTTCTTACGGATAAATTAAGTTCTTAAAAACCAGACTACAAATAAACCTTTTTAAAAGCGTGGATTTTGTTCTGGATTGGTTTTGTTTGGTTTGTTGGGTTTTTTTTTCTTTTGGAGGAGGATTAAAGGAGGAAGAACCAGGCTGAGAAGAAACTGCCTGCAAATCTCAGTGCAACAGGAAAGAAATTCACACAAAGCCAAGGAACAAATGGGTAACTGGAAAGTGAAGAACCCCTCCCTCTTTTATCATCTTCTAAGTTCCAGGCAGACCTTCTCTTAAATTGTATGCTGGGAGCAGTGAAGAAAGAGAAGATGCATTTGTAACCATGATGGAAGCGACAAAATATATCAAAACAGCTCTAGGCACAAATGCATTAGCTGGGACAGCAGCCCACTGCCTAAGCCTACTACCACGACTCTCTCCCCTGGCCATAAATTAGTCTTAATGAGCTTTCAGTTCCCGTGCTCCTCCCACACTCCTGAGTGTCCCATTTTATTTTATACATATCTGCAGGCTATGCAAATACATTTAAGGAGCAAATGGCTCTCGTGGCTTTGACAGCAGGAGGCATCATCATCACAGCAGAAGTAGACCTTGCCTCTTTGAGTCAAATGGCAAAATGCACCAAAAGAGAGGAGATGAAATTCCAGCACCAATCTCCGGCAGCGCTCTGCTGCTGCTGCCTCCTGTGCAGGTCACCAAGCTGGGGCTCTCCTGTGCCTTTTCCCAATAGTACAGGTGCTCCACACAGCCCCAGGCAATGGGAGGGACACATGGATTTGGCAGTGCCTCACTGTGGTCTTTTTAATATTGTTTATTTAAAGCCTTTCTGAAATCCCCTTTCAAACTACAGCAGAGCAAGGGAAAGGCAATTAAAAATAAAAGGAAGTTTTCATCTGTTTCATCATGATCAAAGAAAAAGGTAAAGGAGCGTGCGAGTCCTGAGGGATCCATGTTCCCCACCACTGCACAGTCAGCTATTGTCATAAAACACAGGGCTGGGTTTTATTCAGGCAGTTTTGCTTAGCAGAATATTCAAAGATGCAACATCTCATTTTCATGAGGGGCCTCCGGGGACAGAGAGAAAACACCCATCCTGATCAAGTGAGAGCATTTAAATATCAAAGTAAAAGGGGAATAAAAGGTAGAGCAGAAAGTTTTGTCCAGCTACAGAGACTAATGAATGATGACCCAGGTTCACTTACCATCAGCTAACTGAACTTTCTTAGTGTAAGCAGGGCTTGGGATAAATTGGGACATTTATTACAGATGACAGTTCTAGAGTAAACAACTAGATGCTTTTTAATTTCCCCTTTTACTTAGGGGGCCATAAAAATTCGATGGCAAAGACACTGCACAGGGGAAGACAAAGAAGAGTTAGATTAGCACAAGAAATACAACACTGCCATCTGAGCAAAGGTTTGCCTTAAGAAACAAAAAGGAGCCTTTTGAGTCTAGAAGGGCTTATCCTTAGAGAAAGGACAAAGACTTTCATCCTGAACATTACATTCCTTGTACACATCCCTGCTCCCCTCTTTTCTGTCAGCACGCTGCTGTCCTGAGCATCACTTACATCGTGCGAGGAAAACCAAACACCACCACCCTAGTTAAGCTGAAACTGGAACACTCAGCTCTGTCTGTGCAAGTTTGCCTCTTCTGGTCCCTACTTGAGCACTTAGAAATGACCTAATTTTAAAGCCTGCTTGAACATCCAACTTGCTTTCATTCCATGGAAACTGGGCAGCTGGTTTATCCATTACACTGCAGCTACCTGTGTCATCAGCCCAAGGAGATTAAAGCCCTGATGTCACATCTGAAACAGCACTTGTAAATCAAAGGCAATTAAAGAAGGGGTCCAGAATACCTTTGATACCTTTGACACTTTACCTGAGTAAAATCACACCACCTTATCTCATGCAGTAAAGCAAGCACCAAAGCAAAACCAGTGATTGGTATGCTCTGCACGAGTGTGTCTGCTAAGTCAGACCACCAGGATGTCACAGAAAGCTCTATCTCACCAGCATTTAAGAAAATTAAGCAATATGGTGACATATAGCAAGGACTTTATGCAGAGCATCAAGTTGTGCTATCCACAGAATCATCTGTTAAGGCCAATGCCTTGTTTAGTCCATAGCTCTCATGAGTTAGACCCATTTTTAATCAAATTTTATCTCACTACTTATTGTTGCCTTAGAAATCAGCTTTTTTTTCCCAAACCTTTTCCTATTTCAGCCTTAGGAACCTACTGTATGCTTTCTTTTCCTTGCAGCTATCTCTTTTGAAGGCTTTTTTTAATTACAAAAGGAAAATGGCTTCTGGAAGGCACAGGAGCGGCTGAGCAAATTGCTGCCTAGAGCACAGCATAAACCCCAATGCCAACAAGGGGGCATGCTCAGAATTTCGGTCTGAAAGGTCAGCAGTACCAACTGTAATGAAAGCTGGTTCCATTTCAAAGTGCCAAGTGACAGCTGCAGTCCAGAGAGTTTTGTCAGATGCGCAGGCAGACAGGCTCCAAAAGAGAAGAAATTGATGCATGCACATCTGGTAGCACAGCATCCAGTAATTTACTAGGGGCATAACAGGGCTTTAGCTTTTAAGCCGATACAATTGGACATGTTTGGCCATGGTTTCAAAAGGCAGCTTTCAAAGGTGTGCTAAAGAGAGGAATCAGACACATGAAATCTCTCTGTAAGAAGTTAAGAAATGCACTGTCTTGGTTTTGGAGCTGGTCCAAAATCTTCAGACAGCTGTGGAAAGCCTCACTTGAGATTAAACACATCTTAAGTGCAGGGTTCTACACATTGGCCACAACAACCCCATGCAGTGCTACAGGCTGGGGTTAGAGTGGCTGGAGAGCAGCCAGGCAGAAAGGGACCTGGGGGTACTGGTTGATAGTAAGCTGAACATGAGCCTGCAGTGTGCCCAGGTGGCCAAGAAGGCCAATGGCATCCTGGTCTGCATCAGGAACAGTATGGCCAGCAGGAGCAAGGAAGTCATTGTGCCCTGGACTCAGCATTGGTTAGGCCACACCTTGAGTTCTGTTCTGGGCCCCTCAGTTTAGGAAAGATGTTGAGCTGCTGGAAGGTGTCCAGAGAAGGGCAACAAAGCTGGGGAGGGGTCTGGAGCACAGCCCTGTGAGGAGAGGCTGAGGGACCTGGGGTTGCTTAGCCTGGAGGAGGCTCAGGGGAGACCTTATTGCTCTCTACAACTGCCTGAAGAGAGGTTGTAGCCAGGTGGGGGTTGGTCTCTTCTCCCAGGCAACCAGCACCAGAACAAGAGGACACAGTCTCAAGCTGTGCCAGGGGAGGTTTAGGCTGGATGTTAGGAAGAAATTCTTCACAGAAAGAGAGATTGGCCTCTGGAATGGGCTGGAGGTGTTTAACAAGAGACTGGATGAGGCACTTGGTGCCATGGTTTAGTTGATTAGATGGTGTTGGGTGATAGGTTGGACTTGATGATCTTGAAGGACTTTTCCAACTTGGTTTATTCTATTCTATTCCATTCTATTGACATCAGTGATCAAGGTCTGAAGAGCTACAGCACAGTGAGAGAGAAGAACAAGAACCCTGCACAGAGCAATCTATCCGATGCAGATTTCATTCTTCCTGTGGGAGGAAGGGGAAGAGCTCTATCACTCTGCAAGAACTTGAGTCAAAGATAAATACTATTATTAAGAGTAAGACAACAATTATGGTATCAGTATGACTACAACAGGTTGCAGATGATTGATCCTGCAGAATTCCAGACCCCACCAAAAGGGGCGGGGGGAAGAGACAACAGTGGAGACTCTGAAACTTTACAGTTTAACTTTCAGTTTTCAGATTGTTTGGGGTTTTTTTTTCTGATCATTTCTGATGATGACCAGATGCATGAAGCACCTCTGATAAATGTTGTGGGTTTGTTGGGTTTGTTTTTTTAATTAAAAGTAGTGGTTTTGTTCTAGATCCAACTCAGCATAGGTTTTGAGTTATGAAATGCTGCCAAATTTCATAACTTCATTTGAAAAGGCAAAAAAAAATATTCTTTTTCCTTAGTGTACAAATTGCTGCATTCCAAGCACATCCTACACAGCCTGGCCAAATTAACAAAGTCTAATAGAGCTTTACAGATACTATTCTCACTTGTCCTGGCAAGTCAGGATGAGAAGGATGAATGTCACCTGTGATGCTCTTAGAAAAACCTAGACATGAAGGTGCAAGATGTGGACATGAAAAGCTTAGTGTGAGTGAACTCAGTGCTATAGGACATGTCTGGTTTTCTTCCCCAAAATCATATCCTTAGCCACCACTCTTTAACATCAGAGCCTGCTGTCCCACAGATCATTTGCAATTTTGGCCTTTCAGTTGCAAGCTCATCTCTTTTGCAGTTTAGGCCCATATTATTTCAGGGAGTTCTGCTGCAGTCTTCCCTCATCCTGGGTTACACACTTGCATAATGCAACGTTATTAAAGACTACAATCTGCTCTAAAAGGCTTTCTTCTGCCTGGAACTGCAGAGAGAACTGAACTGAGGCAGGCAACATTGCAGCAATAAATCAGACTATTTCCAGCAAGGCAAACTAAATAATTTTCTGTCCTAATTACTTTGGATAATCTTGAGTGTAGCCTTATGCCATCTCTCCATGCAGTATTTAGCCATGAACTGGAGACTTGCTAACTCACCCTGACCTGCTTAATTGGAAGCTGAATCATAATTGCTATCAAAACAGATATCAGAGGGAAACGTTAGCCAGTTCACCAAATTCCCCATCCCTTCCCATGCCTGAGAAAACTTCAAGTGACTCATTAAGAAATTACTTCAAGAAGCGAGATATGGAAGAGCAGAAACATCCTAATTAACAGAACAGGAAACACATAATCAGGGGGAAAACTTGTTTAGTGTAGTGGATGCGCTGTCAGATTTTTCTAAGTCAGCCAGGCCAAAGCTGTGCCCATGTTCCTGCCTCCTTGCATTGACAGGACAGCTTCCTCAATAGCACAGACCACTGGGAGTTTAAATAAACCTGCTCAAGAGTCAAGTCTAAGCAATCTGCCTACCAAAGATGTTCAAAAAAAGATGTTCAAAATCTTCATCTCATCTCTGAAGATGGTAACCTCCTCCTGCCTGCTTCAAGGGGTTTAAGACAAAACCAAATCAACACTTCTGCCCCGCTGCAGAAGAATGTATCTTAACCAGGACTAAAACATTTCCTCCAAGTCCTTAACAGTTCAGGTGGGGCTCCCATCCAAATCTGCTTTGGATGCAAGTCAGAGCCAAAGCTTGAGAAAAAAACTGTTTTCTTGTTCCAGTTCAAATACAGACCAAATCTCAAAATCTGTCTTGAGACAATGAACATATGCCTCAGATGAAACAATTAAAAACACAGCTCTCCCTTCATCTCTTGCTTTCATTCTGGCCTTCCCCTCTTGCAGCATTACACCCAGCTCTGCTGTTAGTCCACATGACAATGAAGCAAAGCGACCTCCTTTTGCCGGCTACAGACCTTCCACCACTTCCCCCTGTTCCAGCCCAGATTAAAGACTGTAATGAAATATGGTTTAGTTCCTTCCATTTTCAAAGTAGATTCTCATAGCTGAATACATGTGGATTTATCAATCAATATAGAGGAGGTATAACCTGAGAAGTTCCTCCCTTTGCCTTCTCTTTCTGTAGCTGCATTCCATATTTGCAGCTGCTGGAGCTACATGAGAGTAACTTCCAAATTCATTAATTAATGCCTCAATCCATCCCACAGGAAACTAGCAGAGGATTCTTCTTCTGCAGAACTGTGCTGGTAGGAAGGCTGATCTACACTTACCACATGTTTAAAATCACCAGCTTTTCTTCCTCCTCTATTAATTTTCACTTCTACCTCATAAATAACAGCTTTCCAAATCCAAAAACGTCAAAATAAAACAAAGCAAAGCAAAAAGAAAGAAATAAAAAAGGCAAATCTGACTGGCACAGATTTTCTTGCTGGGTGACCACCCTTCTCACACCAGCATCTGTCTCAGAGTCTAAGCAAACCAGATCACACATGGGTGATGTCAGACACCTCCCCGCTTCTTGCAGTGAGCCCTTCCAACATGATCAAGGGAATGGGACAGGTGAAGAGGCACAGACCAAAGTTATTCTTCACTCAAATGCATGTGCTGCACTCAGAGGCACCAGTTATTTGGGTGGTAACTATCTCCTGCTTCAATGCTATCAGGAAAATGGGTTAGCCTAATTCCTTAGGAGCTTAAGAGTTCAGCATAACATATAAGAAACACTTTTTTTCCTACAACAATCTGCTCTTTGGCACAGCCTCGCAATACTTTACTGCCACGTCTTACTTTGAAATGGGAGAATGCCAAGAATGAGATAAGTGCAGACATCCATGACTGGGAAACACAAGTAAAAGGCCTTCTCCAGAGCCAATTACAGCCTTCAACAGGCAAGCACTTAAAAAAATATAATAATAATAATGATAATAAAAAACCCACCCAAACTAAACAAACAAAGAAAAAGCAACAGTGAATTCGTCCCTCTGTATTCAAGTAGAAACACAGCTTTTCTTTCTTCAGATTAAAAGGCTCTCTTTTCTGCTTTTAGAAATTCAAATCTCCAAAATATCCAGCCAAATTGAAATAGAGGCTTGGCTTCTTCAGAACTTGAGTATGAATTCTCAAAAAACCCCATGCATGCCTGCATTATTGCATTAAAGAAGAGATCATTCTCTACCTTCTATTCCCCATTCAATGAATGAAAACCTAGATGACAGCGGAGTCTTGCCATGAGATGCAAGTGCTTTAGTGGCCAGATTGGTCTCCTGCCAGCTCCACTTAGCTTTTGTCTTCCTTAAGACTGACACTGTTTTATCATGTAGTTTTAGCAGCAGTTCTTCCACTGCTAAATGCTGTAATCAAGATGAGCCAAAAATGCCAACATGACTGCAGTCTTCACCTGAAACTGGCATATTTCCTCTTGGGAAAGGAAGAGTTAACCCAGGCAACCACCAACAGAACAAGAGGACACCGTCTCAAGCTGTGCCAGGGGAGGTTTAGGCTGGAGGTGAGGAAGAAGTTTTTCAGAGAAAGAGAGATTGGCCACTGGAATGTGCTGCCCAGGGAGGTGCTGGAGTCACCATCACTGGAGGTGTTTAAGAGATTGGATGAGGCACTTGGTGCCACAGTTTAGTTGGTTAGATGGTGTTGGGTGATGGGTTGGACTTGGTGATCTCGAAGGTCTTTTCCAACCTGGTTAATTCTATCCTATCCTATCCTATCCTATCCTATCCTATCCTATCCTATCCTATCCTATCCTATCCTATCCAGCAAAACATGAGATGAATACCTTAGAAACTATCAGGAGAGGAAAAAAAATGAGTGAAATTAAATAAGCCACAGCAAGTAATTGACTATTTAGATTCATCTTCGTACATATTTAAGCCTACCAAAGATCCCAAACTGACCCATTCTCCATCCACCGTTCTGGCCCAGTTAGAAGACTCCAGGTGCATGAAGCCAGCATCTGGCCAGAGAAGTGTAAAGACCAAAAAGAAAACTATAGAAGGAACTTTTGATGACACAGGATCATTTTGAAACTCTAGGCAAGATTTCAGAGAAGCAAGCAGATGAAGGTCCACAGAACAGAAAGACAGCACCAAGGTATCAAGTCATTCAAATAAATCTTCGACTGAAAACAGTTCTGAAATCTCTAAGCTCACGGAAGTTCAAGAATGACTTAACCAAGTCAGTTCTAATGAAGCTGAAAATTACCTTCAAACAGCACCAGAAATGTACTTTAGCTCATCTTCAATTGCCTGACCTCATGCAAGAGTTCTGGCCACTTCAAAGTCCTTGGCTCCACTTTTCCTTTTTGGCTAGAGAGTGATGTTCATCACTGCTATTACACAGGGGAGATATAAACAAAATTTTTTTAAAGCCCTAAAACAACTCCAAAGCATTTTGAAAGTCATTAGAATCAAATTCAGAAGAGGACAGTGAAGTCCAGCTCATCTTCCCCGCCTCAGGAGCCTACAAAGTAGATCCAACAAAAGCTCAGCTGTGTGGATTTAAATACCCAAAGTCATCTACATGGCAAAGAGGCAGTAAGCAGGGTATGCAAAGCTCCCTAGTCCAAACAAGTTAGGTCCTGTACGCTCATTAGAGGTCAAGCAAGGCAAGCCCATAGCTCAGGTGCATGTGGAAGTTTCACTAGGTGCCAGGTTTCTTTTTTAGTTCCCTATATTCAAGGGCAACAAAGTTGGTGAGGGTCTTGGAACACAAGCCCTATGAGGAGAGACTGAAGGAGCTGGGGTTGCTTAGCCTGGAGAAGAGGAGACTCAGGGGTGACCTTATTGCTCTCTACATCTACTTTAAGGGGGGTTGTAGACAGGCAGAGTTTGGTCTCTTCTCCCAGGCAACCAGTACCAGAACAAGAGGACACAGTTTCAGACTGCACGAGGGGAGGTTTAGGCTGGAGGTTAGGAAGAAGTTCTATACAGAGTGATTGCCCATTGGAATGGGCTGCCTGGGGAGGTGGTGGAGTCACCATCATTGGAGGTTCAGGAGAAGACTTGATAGGGTGCTTGGCTGCATGGTTTAGTTGATCAGGTGGTGTTGGATGATAGGTTGGACACAATGATCTTGAAGGTCTCTTCCAGCCTGGTCTATTCTATTCTATTCTATTCTATTCTATTCTATTCTATACAGCTCTACTAAAATTTGCACTTTGGATTGGATTATGGAGAGGGTAGGTATCCATGGAGTAGTTCAGAAAATCCACCCCAGCCTTTGGTACTTTCAAAATCTTGTTTTTCTGAGCAGGTTGGTTTAGGTCTCAGACACTTCATTAGGCTGGCTACAGGCACAACTACAGATCTTGCAGCTTGTGTCCTACAAGAGATCAGTCATCACCATCATAAATGTTCTGTGTGATACTAAAAATAAAAGGCACAGGACCGTGGCAGCATTTTTGTTTGTATGTACAAAAACATTCAGGGCTGCCAGTTTCAACTGCATGAACTCGCTTCAGGTGAGCATCACCAGCTACAGAAGAAGCTAATGCCCACCAGCCCTCTCTCAGCTCTTGCACCACATGAAGCACAGCAGTGGTAAAGCGGCAGGAGCACCGACGAGAGGGAGAATTTAAAACAGTTGTTGAAGCAGTTGTGTTGAGAGTTTCCACACAGAAGAGAATTTACCTTTGGCCAAAACCCAGGAAGGAAAAGCTCTCAGTCCAAGAAGAGTGCTTGGGCCAAGGCTGTGTACAGCTTGAGAAGGGGGCTTCTCGTGAGAGCCTGAGTGCTGTGGTTAGTCTGGCATCTGCTATCACATGTTTTACATTTTCCTTTCCTAATGATGTTATGCTCCCTGTATGTACTGAAAGGAAGAGAGATTTACTTCTTTTACCCACTTTTCCCATATGCTTTGGGGGTGCATTAGCACTATTGGCCAATGGATTCCTATTTTAGGGGTTTTGAACTATTTAGCCCAGACTTCCTTTAATCACTGTTTTATGTTTGGTTTCTCTGAGTTCCACATAAACAATCAATTGCCTGTTGCAAAAGATGGTCCTTGGACTATCTTGAAAATACCATAAAGTGTTATGAGCATAGTGAAATATAATGATATACACAGACTGCTCCAGGAAACCTCTCTTTTCCAGTAGTTTCCATAAACCTCGGTCCAGAAACTATAAAGATTTATTTATTTTCCAAAGACAAGAGCAATATGCACTTGGTAAGGTAACTATTCAGAGGATTAAAATAAAGGCTGCATGCAAATACACTGCTGAATTGAAGCTTGTGTGCTCTTTGAAGCCCTTCTTGAGCTCTCCTGATGTGAAAGAAATATTAGAAAGACATTCTTTACAGTAAGGGTGATGAGACACTGGAAGAGATTGCCCAGGAAGGTCTTGAATGCTCCCTCCCTGAAGGTGGTCAAGGCCAGGTTGGATGAAACCTTAAGCACTTAATGATCTTTAAGGTGCTTTTCAAACCAAACCATTCTATGAATCTATGAAGTCTCTGAGAGCATTCTCTAAAGACCACCTGAGTAGCAGTGACCCAAAGCAACCACAAATAGAAAACAATGAACCTGACGCTTGATAAAAAGAAAATGATTGCTACATTCACTTCAATCTGTTAGTCTTTAATTGTGCTGGCCCAAATAACTGAGCAAATTCTCAGTTGCAGAATTGATGCAATTTATCTAAGTAAAGTAACACCACAGTCCCTTATTGCTGAACTCCTTTGAGCCAGGACTGCTTTGCCACTTCAACTGGTTTTCTACAAATGGCAAAGGGAGGGAAGATTTACCTCCCTCTTCCTCAAACAGTTCCTGTCTGTAGTCTGGGGAAGCTTAAGAAAGGGAGATAAAACACTGTCACTGTGTTGGGAGTGAGGGAGGAGGCAAATTTGGAGCACTTTCCCTTTGCAATCCAGTATCTCCCTCTCCTACACCCTCAGCATTACACCCTCCTTATGCAGGGAGCCTGAACCAGCACCTTGCGAGGAACTGCCATGCAGTGCTGCTGGTTAGGGGGAAGAAGCCTGGGGGATTGCAGCCCACCAGCAGCTCATAGGGTGACATTACTAGCAAGAAAGAAGGGCAAGAGGCACACAATAACAGACAGAAATGGTGAGGCACGTAAGTCCTTGGAAGAGGCACTGTAACTTCCCTCACTCAGATGCAGTGAATGCAATGGGTAATGCTCTATTTAGTTAGGGACTCAATATGCAGAAGAGGCACAAATGAAGTAAGGAGATGAATCAAAGAAGGGGCAAATGCTTTAAAAGAGTTCCTGCAAGGACAGCTCTGGAGGACAGACAACTTCTCACCAACCTGGGGGGTGTGGGGCGTGGGGTGTGCGGGAAGAGATGCTGAAACTCAGTAATTCCCTCAGCAACAACAGAACAAAACTTTTCCAGTCCACCAAAGAGGATCTGAAGGTAGCATTTACTGCATTACACCTGCCTGAGCAGAAGATGTAGAAAGCTAACAGAAGAGAGCAATGTGTGTATTTACACAGTGAGGATTTCAAGGAAGCAGCTGTATTTTGGAAGGAAGGAAAGGCCACTCTCTTGTTTAAAACTGGATTTAAGGAGCACAGAAAACACAAAGCCTTATGTTATTTGTATCAAATGTTTGGTTGGTTTAGAAGCAAAACAGAAATTCTTTATCTGAAAAATTAATGTCTGCAGAGTGACCAGAAGCTATTTTCTCAAAAAAAAAAAAAAAAGAGAGACTTTTCATGTGAATTATCTCATTTTCTGATTAGCAAACTACAAGTATGAAATTATTTCCCACTGGCTATATCTCAGCTGGATCAAAGCACTGGCCCAAGAACATACTGTACCCAGTTTAGTTATTGAGAAAGTCCAGGAGAAATTCAAACATCTACTTCTCATCTCTCCTGATAAAGATATCAACCCAGGAATGTAAACTTAGGCTGGATATGTAAAATGTGGACAGATACCTGCTCAGATAGCTTTAAACCTGTGTTTGGATGCACTGTTACTCCTTCAGCACAAACAGTATCTGCTCTGTTTTTGGAGCAGAGTCTGTATCCAGTCCAAAATGACAAATCACCAAAGTTCATTACTTCATCACTTCTCAGGTCTCATGAGGAAAGGCTCATTCCATATCTGGAAGCACCATCACCTCACATGGGACTTGGTGGGGAGTGGGAATGGGTCAGTTAATGGCACAGGGACACCCTGTAAGGAGCAGGTTATGCATGGGGTACTGAGTAAACATCACTGCAGTATCTCTGCTCAGTGAATATGGAGGAAAGAATCCACACCTACATCTTCTGAGTTCACAGGATCATCCATGAAAGTAGTCTCCTGCTCCAAGCCATAAAGTCACCACAAGCAGTTAACCTGTTTTTATTTTAATGTGAGGATAGACCTTTGGAGTGAGGTTCTATGGCCATGACAAGCACTCCTAGATAGATCAGCTCTCTCCAATGTAATCATCTGAAAGATAAATCCAAATACACACTGACAGCCAAAAGAGGAGAGAGAATTCCTCTCTGTTGGAACAAACAGAGCTATCCTTCAGGAAGGTGTCTGTGTGAAGACTACAATAAGGGAGAACTGATCACTATCTTCCAAGCAATGTTAAGATAGGCTTTATAAAGAGATCAATAGACATGGTTTTATTAGTCACATTTTTGGCAGCTTGCCCATATCTGCAAATATATATTTGAGAAGCTCAACTCAGCAGCCAAACCATGCCACATACAGAAACAGCAAGACAGTAAAATCACATCTCACAGGCTTCCATCAGAGCTTCCTCCTACCTACAAGACAAAGTTTTACAATTAAACTAGTGCAAATCCAACTAATTCGTCTTTACTTCTCACTGGAATACCATCCCTTGTATTCCACCCTAGCCCCTTCTGTTCCACTTCCTCATTCTTTTGCTTCATAAATGCTTTGCAAATGCATTTGACAGATGGATTGGACTGCACTTCACCTGCAAAGGTTCACCATTCCCTGGTGAAGCAATACATCAGCGGAGAGAGACCTGGAGTGCATCACTGCCCAAAGCCTATCTGCATCCCTGGTCAAGAATGACTCTGCTGAACATGGTACAGCCCATGTGAAAAGTCAAGGAGACAGCCCCAAAACACAGAAGTGCAGAGAATCAGACACAGAATCCTCAAGCAGTCCTAGGTTAAAAAAAACACATCAGACTTTGAGTTAGCGTTGGGTGAACCAGCCTTGAAGCTGGGAGCAGGCATCTGTGTCCTGTGGCTTGATTTCTTTTGAGTTCAGTGAAACAGGACTTCTTATCTTCTGTGTAAACACGCAGGAGATATGAAACACATCTGACTCCCTCACCTTGCCCTAACTTCCACTACCTGCAAGTACCCAGTTCTTGGCAAGGCTCACTCAGGCCCAAAGAGCAGCAATATGTGTAAATGCTTTATAGTTTCAAATGTCATATGTTGATGCTGACAAGTTCAAGACACTAGAAGAAGTTGCTATGGAAACATGAGCTGTATTGCCTGGAACATAAGGCAACATTTTACATTAAAAAGGGAAAAAAAAAACCCATGGACCAACAGTTGCCAAATGAGGTTTGGGATGGGGAAAAAATTAGTTGGTGGTTTGTTCTCAGACAGAAATATTGTCATTTAGAAACAATGAAGTTCAGGGTGATGGAAGCTCAATGTGATTTGGACTGGAAGATCTATAGGGGTGCCTTCCAGCCCCTATCATGCTGCGGTTCTGTGAAAGCATTTGCATTGTATTTCGGATGGTTTCCTTTGTCCTAGAGCAACAAGCAATTTTATAAGCAATTTTATATGGAAAGATTTTTGCTTGCAGTCCATATATGGTAAATCACAGAATCACAGAATAAAGCTGGTTGGAAGAGACCTCAAAAATCATTCAGTCCAACCCTCAACCCAGCACTGAAAGGTCAACACTAAACCATGTCCCTAAGCACCAGGTCCACAGGCTGCTTAAACACCCCTAGGGATGGTGACCCCAGCATTGCTCTGGGCAGACCATTCCAATGTTTGAGAATCCTTTCAGGGAAGAAATATTTCCTAGCATCCAGCCTGAAGCTCCCCTGGCTCAGCTTGTAGCCATTCCTCTGGTCCTGTCACTTGTCACCAAGTAGAAGAGGCTGCCCCCTCCTTGCTGTAACTTCCCCTCTCATAGATGCAGAGAGCAATGAGGTCCAGACTGAACAATGCCAGCTCACTCAGCCTCTTGTCATAGGCCATGTGCTCCAGGCCCTTCTCAAGCCTCACTGCCCATCTCTGGACATTCTCCAGCACCTCAAGGTCCTTCTCTATAGGAAGGGCTCAAAACTGAACACAATACAAGGTGTGGGCTCACCAGTGCTGAGTAGACACTGGAAAGCTTGAAGACAAACACTTGCAATGGAAATAACCTTGTGAGCTGGCATGAAAGCAGCATCACAGTATCACAGTATAACCAAGGTTGGAAGAGACCCCAAGGATCATCAAGTCCAACCTGTCCCAACAGACCTCACAACTAACAGTATCACAGCACTACCCTTCCTCACAAAGGCATCAGCAGGCAAAGGATGCCAGAGAGATGTTTCTAGAGAATTCTGCATTTTGGGTTGTATCTTCCAAGACCACTAAGGAGAACTGGCAGCCAAACACAGACGAGCACCTTGTCTCCTCAGAGCTGCAGGATACATGCTGACAGCTGAACTCCAGCACATGGGACTTGTTTCAAACGTGGGGGGGGGGGGTTCCAACCATCCCACTGCTATAAGGAAACTCCTATAAATGCTTTCTGTGAGTGCTGAGCTCTGTGTCTCAGCAGTGCTGCAGGCTCCTGAATTCAAGGGCTACTGCTGCCACCCAGGCAAAATGGGTCACAGCTAAAGGAACCAGGCACAGCATTTCTGAATCCTAAATGTCAGATCAGTTTTGTATCCACCCAGCAGTGCCCATAAATTACTTTTAATCTGTCTGTCCATGACTGATTCTGTGGATAGCTCCATAATAGCCTCCTTCCAAAAAAAGTAATTATTATTATCATTCTTATTGTTGTTGATATTGCCATTATTATTGATACTATTATTATTAATGCAGCTCGGGTTTTATGTTGACTTTCCAGATGTGTAGTATGTATAGTACCAGCAGCACTAAAAATCTCTTTCCTCTTTCTTTGGAATCTAGAAGCTCTGTTCCTTAGAAAGCTTACACAAATATTCAAGCAAAATAAGTGTAAATTATCAGCACCTGACTTCAATATTATGCAAAACTTCTCTCTTCTCTCACACCTCACCTCCCTTTTTTTTTCTTATTGTTGCCTTCACTGAATGAATGTCTACAGAAACTTGCAAATAACCAGGACAAATGTACAGAGCCTTAGAAATTTTGTTCTCTTTTAAAGCCTGGGCAAGGATTGAAGCAGAGAAATATGGGAAAGCTCATCTGTAAAGATACTCAGACTTTGGCCACAGTTCACTCGACTTCACAGGGTTCATCACAACAGCGTTTGGCGCTCCTCTCTTCTGGTTTCTTCACTGCTAATGGATACTTTACTATTTAATTAGTGAAGCATGGTCCAAATCCCATCAAAGTCAATAAAACTCTTTTCATTTATGTTAATGGGCTTTTGACCAACTCCTGAATTAGTACCAGAATCAAATAAAACACCCTGAGGAAAAGAACAGATACACCCAGCTTACACTTTAAAGTACAATCTTAAAACCTACCTAAGGTTTCCACTCCATTTAAAGTAAATCTCTTTACTGAACATCTCACAGAACCAGCTGGACAGCTCTTTTTTACCAGTCTGATTGAAGTGTCAGAAGGAATCTAAATGTATGCACTGTTTTGCCATGGAAAACCTTGCCACAATGAGGACAGCAAAAGGTTACATCTTCACAGAATCACAGAATGGTAGAGGCTGGAAGGGACCTCGAAAGCTCATCCAGTCCAACCCTGCTGCCAGAACGGGATCACCTAGAGCAGATCACACAGGAATGCATCCAGGTAGGTTTTGAATATCTCCTGAGAGGAACACCCAACCCGACCCCACCCCACCCTGGGCAGCCTGCTCCAGTGTTCTGTCACCCTCACAGTGAAAAGTTTTCCTCATGTTTACATGGAACTTCCTATGCCTCAACTTCCACCCATTGCCCCTTGTCCTGAAGCTATTCCTGCAGCTATGGCATTGTGGGAAGATAGAATGGGCAACAGGACTGTATTTGAAAGGGATCTTGAAGGTCTCTTCCAACCTGGTTTATTCTATTCTATTCTATTCTATTCTATTCTATTCTATTCTACTGCCCACAGACCTTGCTATTTGTCTGGCACCATCTTAGTTGTGCCAACAGCTCTTTGTTGGGCTGCTCTGAAAGAAACTCCACTAATATGATTAACCCATAAAGGCTGTTTGGTCAGACAAGATCCAGATGTGACCAAGAGGTACTCAGGCTGCCAGTGGCTGACTGAGGAAGGCTCTGCTCAGTGGAGCAGTCACTGTTGTATGTAACAGATGAATCTCCACAACCACTCAAATCAAATTAGCAGGAGACAGCACCAGCTATTTTTATCATAGAGAGAGAGAGGAGGTTTCTGCACTTTGACTATACCCTAGTCACTGCAGAAATTAATGAACCACAAAGCAAGCAAGATGATACTCTGTAAAGAAGGATATTAAACCTTCTTCTGATACTCTTGACCCATTTTGGCAATCCCAACCAAGCCACACAAAGCCACTGCACCATCTCTCACAGAGCAGCGTGCTTTAATTGACTGGCACATCAAACATCAAAGCCTTTTGTAAAGTTTGACCACAGAAATCACAGTCAGAAATCACATCCCACCAGTGCTGACTCAGCAGCAGAGCCACAGAATATTTTAGATTCCCAAAAGCTCAAATGAAAGAACCAAACTGGTGCTGCTGGTTTGGGGTTATTTTGTTATTTCACATTAGTCCAGCCTGGCAGCACAGCAGGCTGGGAGACAACTTGCCCTGAACGCAGCTTTGGTAGAACACTAGCAGAGAAAGAAGAAAATGCAAGATGAAGACGGGAGGTGCTTCAGTCCCTTCTGGGCTGGAGCAGTGAACCCTTCCCATGGAATCAATCACTGCAGCTCTGGAGGGGACTGTCCTGCAGCGCATGGGACCGTTGGTGACGTGCGCACGTGTCTCCAGCCCGCCGCTCCCATCTGCCCAGCCCCTCTGGGCAGCCCTGGCTCACCTCCTACCATCACGTGGACTGCTTCGTGAGGGCAAGAAGTTCAGGCTGCTCTCAAAAGGAGTCAGTGTCCCAGCCTTGCTCTGCAGACCTGCACTGAGGATAAACAGGGACACCTGCTTCATTCTCCCTTCTGGAGGTACTAGTTAAAGGAGAATATTCACTGAACAAGGGGGCTGCTGTGAATAGCCATGAAATAGTGTCTTCAGCATAGGCTGCTCATCAGCTATTCTCATCACATCAGTGCTCCAGAGCCAGAGCTCAGCATCGTGCCCTGCTGACATTGATCAGATGTCTCTAACTGCTCTTTCCTTTGGCTTTTTTTCTGACCCATCCCTTCCTCTCCCTCAAAGCACAGAGGCAGTAATCTTGCTGCTCCTAGCACTACGCTCCTCTGCAGGAACCATAGTGTATTTTTCTCCAGTGAAGGAAGGCTTCAGCTGGTGAAAAAGAGAGTGGTGCTGCCCACCAGCCCAGCAGCAGCCTGTGGGGAGGCAAACTTTGAAACAATCTGTGCAGCTTTGGAATCGAAACCCGTGACCTGTGGTGGAGTGCATTAACCAGCTCTTGGCAGCCGTTTCAAAGCCAGCCGGTTGCTCCACGTTCCTCAGCAAAGGAACGATGCTGAGAAAGGCCCTGGCTTCGTGAAAGCAAGGAGCGAGAAGCCACAGGCTCAACCCTCACCTAGACCCAGCTCTGAGGACAACATCACGAGAAGAAAGCTGTTTCTGCACAGACTAGAAAACAGAAGCCTCAGGGCTCATCTAGCCAGTGCACCATGCTGCCCTCTGGCACTGCCTGGTGCCTTCATGTTTCAAGAAACACTAAAACTTATAGGTAGTATGGTTGATTGTTGTACATTGACCTGTGACAGTCTTTTGATTGACTTCACAGAGTAAGCCTATTCCCACAATCATCCCTCTTGTTTTTCTGTAGCTTCCCCCTGAAGCTGTGGCCAAATGCAGCAAATATAGTCCAGGAAGAAAAAAGGGAACCTCTTTGACTAGGGAATAAGCCAGTTCTTTAATGATAGCTGAGCTTCAAGGGTCTGGATAAAGGTCCACTTTTGTCTCTCTGCTTTGCCCCTGCTGCCCCCACTTCACGAAGCTGGGAAACACAGACAGAGCCAGCTTGCACAGGTGAAGAAGCTTATGGGACCAGCTACTGAACAGCAACAGGACTCTGTTTCAAAAGTTGAGGCAATCTGTACTCCTCCTATGGCCAGTGCCAGTGGTAACAGATGTCCTGATCAGTATGACAGAATACCCCACCCCCACAACATTCACTGGGTGCTTCAGCAAATGATCCTGAAGTTTACCAGAACTTAGTTCAGTGTTTTTCAACAGGCTGGCCAAAAGGCTGGCCAAATAGCACAGAGCCAAATGGGCAGCTTTATGACAAGATGCTCAATGTGTGTTTCTCTTGCTGTGTTCTGCTCCCTCATGACTCTGCAGCACCACAGTGAAGCTGTAAGGTCACCTTCTACTAATCAGAAGTAGCCAAAAATGAAATTCCACTGAAGTATCTCGATGCAACTTCCAAACTTCTCTGAGTTTCCAGTTTGATAAGATGTTCCAGCACTTTCTAATCCATGTTCAGCTGCCTTGTTTGAATGCTAACCACTCCTTCATGAAGCACCTTATGAAAGAGCAGAACTTCCTCAGAGGAGATGGAAGTCAGTCCGACTTCACCATTCTTTCAGAGGATACTTCAGAGCATCTCACATTTGTCACTAAAAGCATGTAAGTCACTAAACAGCCTTCACATAAGAGGCTCTGCCTGCAACTGTCTTTTTTAGTTAAGAGCATGATGTACTAACAACACAATAAAATTTAAACTTCAAGATTTGGCAGACTGATTGCAAACACCAACATCATATTAAGTCAAAGCAACGGACTGTGTGGCAGGGTTTGACCTAACAAGTCTCCAAGGTCAGTTACAAGTGGCCTTGATATAAACAAATACGAAATGGAAAGAGGAATAAACAACAACAGTTTCCCACAGTGGGATTGCTAGAACACACTGCAGGACGTGCAAGCAGTTATTCAATACTCCAAAACTATATCCTTGGGTCAAGGACTGCATGGAGACCATCTTGGAAGTACGCTGTGAAAACATTACCTAGGCACAAACATTCCTTAGACCCACAAATCAAAGCAAACAACTCTTTCAGTCCCCCTCAAAGGAACACAAAATTGCCAGGAGCAGCTACACCCTTCAAAGAGTCAAGTGTATCCATCACGGATTAATTTCACATTACTAACATCATATTTATTCAACAGTTTTGCCTGTGGTGTCATGATTTCTACATGCTTGCATAATAACATGAAAATGCCACAAAACCAATCTGCCCATTTGTGCCCAAGGACTCTGAGAACTTTCCAAGACACTGGGAGCCCTGCTCTCCTCCCTCAGTGCATTTTGCTCTTTCCAAGCATGTAAACAAATCCTGGGTACTTGACTTCCCGAACTCTCATGTTAACAGCATATAAACATTCACAGATCTTCTCTGTCCTGCTGCCTCCCAAGAGCCAATGGAGCTCTTTTTGCAAAGCATGGTACCCTGCAATCAGCCTGTCAGAGGAGGGCATGTCACCCAGAAGAGTGTGAAAACATCTAATTACATAAGGCCAGGTCCTCAGCTAATGCAAAGTGACAGAGCTCCCAGAAATCCATAGAGACATGATGATGCAGATTAGCAGAGGTCTGGCTCATTATAATTGAATAGACCAAACTTGTAATTTTTCTGTCTAGTGACAGATTGTTGGAATCCTGACCACCAGAACCTCAGAGGGCAATGGAGAGTTGAAAAGAGATTGCATCAGGGAAAGTAAACTCCAGTTTGGCTAGAAGCATATTTACGAGGCAGGAGTTACAATTGGCTGTTGCTGAGTTATCACTAAAGTCTGTTGAACAGATGTGCAATTAGAGTTTTTCTCATGTTGCTCTCCCTCATGATTTGGATTTTTTTTTTATTGGGGGGGGGAGGCATCTGTCATTTTGGGGGAGTGATGCTGGCTTTATTGAGGTCAGAGTTAATAATCTCAGACAGGCAGAGAAAGCTCTCCCCATCATCACACCTCCAGCAGTGCAGAAGCAAAATGGGACAACCTCAGTAAGCTGGAAAATCTTTCTCCTTTTCGGCCCCATGCTCATAGGAAAAAGGAGACAGAAGAGCTGTCAGAATGAGCCTGCAAATTCAAGGCAGCTGGAATTGCCTCATCCTCCTGGCATAGATAAGAGAAGGGTTTCTCCTCATCCCTCCCCCTTCCTTAATGCATCACCTCTTCTGTGGTGGGGATGTGGTGTGAGGCCGAAGGGGAAGAAGGTTTAGCAGAGCTATTTCAGTTTTAGAAGCATGCAGTTCTGTCCTGCTCATCCAGCATGTGGGATATAAACAGCAATGGGAGAAGCTGCACTTGAGCCTCTCCTATTCACCTCCCTCCCACCACCACCACCACACCAGCAGACAAGATAGCAAGGTGAAGGACAAGGTTATGATGTGGAATACTCCATGGCCTGTTTTTTGTCCCATATTCTTTGCCAATCGACCTGCCCATGAAGCCAAATGCAGCCAGTGAAACTAAACTCAGTTCGTGAGCTCTGGAACAGACCCAAAAATCAGCTGCTTGCCACTAGACCTCCCAGGCCTTTATGCTGGACATAAAAATTGACAGAGATCTATTTTTTCTGGGTGATTCTCTCAAGATAAATGCAAGATTCTACTGTATCTTCACAGGCTCCTCACTTTTAGTCTATTTTATAAGATGTGTAAGATCCTTGTTGGCTTCACTTTGACTGCAGCGAACTAACAACTTTATTTTCATAGTAAATTCATTACCCTTTCCTACTGCAGAGTTTAAATTGATTCAAAACATCTTGTAAACTGTCTGGTCTTTCTTTGCTTGTCTATTACTTATCCAGACTGAGCTTCATATTCCTTTCAGAGTAATAAATCATCCTTTGATTAATCACATTTTTATACTTAGTGCTTATGTCAACCTTAATGTGCCATAACTTAGCAAACAGATGTAACATTGACAGACACCTCCAGCATTTATTTGAGGATTAAATATTTGGGCTTAATGGTGAATGGTGGATCTGCCATTTTCACAATGAAAACTAAAACTATTAGGAAACTCTGGTTTCAAGCTTTGTTATAAATCTGAAATCCCTCCAAATTTAGCCCTAAGACTTCTTTATGGAGCAGGGAAGTCAATTCTGCCCCTGCACTCAGCACTGGTCAGGCCACACCTTGAGTACTATGTCCAGTTCTGGACCCCTCAGTTTAGGAAAGATGTTGAGCTGCTGGAAGGTGTCCAGAGAAGGGCAACAAAGCTGGGGAGGGGTTTAGAGCACAGCCCTATGAGGAGAGGCTGAGGGAGCTGGAGTTGCTTAGCCTAGAGAAGAGGAGGCTCAGAGGAGACCTTATTGCTCTCTATTCCTCTACAACCTGAAGGGAGGTTGTAGACAGGCAGAGTTTGGTCTCTTCTCCCAGGCAACCAGCACCAGAACAAGAGGACACAGTCTCAGACTGCACCAGGGCAAGTTTAGGCTGGAGGTGAGAGAGCAACTGGCCAACTGGCCACTGGAATGTGCTGCCCAGGGAGGTGGTAGAGTCACCATCACTGAAGGTGTTTAAGAAGAGACTGGATGAGGCACTTGGTGCCATGGTTTAGCTGATTAGATGGTGTTGGGTGATAGGTTGGGCTTGGTGATCTCAAAGGTCTTTTCCAACCTGGTTAATTCTATTCTATTCTATTCTATTCTATTCTATTCTATTCTATTCTATTCTATTCATTAGTATTGAGCTGAGGCAGTGTAAAATTTGTGCTTTTGGGGGTTGGGGTGGGTGGAGGGGTGGTGTTCTCAACAGGTAAAAGATTGTGACCTTAGGTGGGTTCACACTGCCCTATGGAGAGGTGCTTTGAAAAGTTTCAAAGCCATATTTTTATCTAGCTATTACTTTAAGTATATGAAGATTTGAAGATATTTTGAGCCTTGCAAGCTTCAAAGCCTGCCAGCTTCCAATATAGCTGCTGTCACGTGAGAGTGCTGGCACGTGAAAGACTCTTGGCCCAGCTCAGCTGTCTTCATCATCAGGTAGTGATTTATTTCTCAAAGACTGTTTTTCAAATACATTCTGGTTTGCAGAATGCTTTCCAAACAACATCTCTCACATTCCTTCCACAGCTCCTCTACTTGGGGAAAGAGGAAAGCCTAGTAATTCTAACACTCTGAAGAATCAAGAAGTGTATTCCTCTGCTTATGTGTTGGATGAACATAATTTACCTAAGCCCCATGATTTAAAACAAATAAAACCAATATTAAAACAGTAACCACAGCCTGTGCTGCCACCTATCCTTAATCTCTGCCTTTTCTGCAGGCTCCTTTTGCACTTCCCAGCTACGTGCAGGCTCTGTCTGTGAATGGCTCTGCCCTTCAGCTGATGGACTCTGGCCCTTCTGCCAGCCTTCAGACCACATGCCTGATCGTGGTAAAACACTGAAGATGCATCATCTGCTTAGGGCAAATACTGAATGTTAGTTCTGCCTTTTGCATATGGGGGGAAATACCAGAAAGACTAGCAAGCAAAATCTGTGCTTCCCCCTCCTGCCTTCTAAATGGCTTAGTGCCATGGTTTAGTTGATTAGATGGTGTTGGGTGATAGGTTGGACTCAATGATCTCCAAGGTCTTTTCCAACCTGGTTAATTCTATTCTATTCTATTCTATTCTATTCTATTCTATTCTATTCTATTCTATTCTATTCTATTCTATTCTATTCTATTCTATTCTATTCCATTCCATTCCATTCCATTCCATTCCATTCCATTCCATTCTATTCTCAATGCTATCATTTTACTGTATTTGTATTACAATTTAAATGGTTTATTACTGTGTTTAGCTCTTCAAATACTCCCAAGAAAATAAACCTTTTCTTTGCTGCTGTGCTTGCTGTATTATTTTGCCTTTCTCCATCCTATACTGTACAATATTCATTGCATCATGCCAAAAAGCACATGTTCAGAAGCACAGCTTGAAAGAAACTCCTCCTATGGACCAAACTGTGCAGGGCTAGCACTGAATCTGCAGTCCCTGTCCTTCTGGGTGTGCAGTGTGAAGGTGCCTTGGGATAGGTTTGCCTAAGGAGGCTAATACATGTCCTGAGCTCCACTGGACATGCTGGAAGCTGTCCCACAGGGCACAGAGGGAGAAAGCAGGACAGAAGGAGGGACAACAGCAAGCTGAGAGATCTACACTCTGGGCTCTTGTAGCAACATGCTGTACTGGATACCAAATTCAATCACTCCTGCCATTTCGTGGACTGATTCTTGTATGTACTATAAGTTGATGGGGTAAAAGAAGAGAGGTCAGGGAAAGCTGCTGGCCAGCCTGCTCACCAGCCATGCAGGTTCTTCTCCATGCACATCAACTTCATTACTATTACAGTGGCAGTAAATCAGAAAACGCATTAATAAAGGCTTAAAGATTCAGGGTCTACATCAAGATGTGGCACAGTGCCATCCTAAAACCTCAGAAGGATTAACTTGCTTTTATGTCTTTTAAAGACCAGTGTCAATGCTGACCATATGCCAGACATTTCCTTCTAGTTGTCTTGCATCCAAAAGCTTGTAGAAAGAGTTCACCTTCATCAAGGGGCAGTAACAGCTGCTACCTACAGTCAATACACCTAGTGAAGAGAAAACAGCTTAAATGCATTTAATTAGCTTTATCTAGTCACAGGCAGAAGGAGCTCTTCTTATCCATGAAGTTACCAATGATGTTCCACAACTCTTTCTCATCACAGGATTAGTAGTTTCCATGCTTAATTTCAGTAGAAAACAGATTGCAATCTGTCCCCTGAGGGCTAGAGGTTAAATGCTGGGGAAAAGTGATCTGACCATGTAATGAAATTCAAGCACAGAGATGGCAACTACAAGAAAAGTTAAAGGGAATGACAGCAGGAAGGAAGTTAAAGTAGCTTTATTTATAGCTCACCACATCAAAAGTGATAATATTGCTCTTTACAGGTGTAAAAGTCAGAAAGTTAACATGGACCCTGGGCACATTCAACCTCTGTGTTCTCCATGGAGAGCTGCAGAAGTGAAGAATTAATTGCATTTATTTATTTTGAAGATAAAGGTCACAAGTGCAGCAATAAAGAGGCAAAATATTACATTTGACATAAATCAATATAAAGAGAATAAGAAAGAAGATCAACCTGAAAGGAAAGTTGGTGAACTGTTGGACACTTTGGACAGCCAGGCCAAAGAGCAACGGCAGGTTGAACAAATGGCTTTTCAGTTTGAGCATGGCAAAGGTTTGGAAAACAAACAGCTCAGTAGGTACAGTCCTACAAGTGACAAGAAATCAAAAAACCCCCAACCAACCAAAGTATATAAATTAGTGATCAGGGCAGGTTCTCTCTGTGGCATAAGAGAGCCTAAATTTGATTGGACATGGCACTTGAAGCCATGATTTAGTAGTCATGAGGTGTTGGGTGACAGGTTGGACTTGATCTTTGAGGTCTTTTCCAACCTTATTGATTGTATGATTCTATGATTCCCATGTTCAGTGACCGAACCTCACCCACTTGAGGGGCAGCCAGCCCACGTAGCAGACACCAGCTGACAGATGCTGTCAGAGGGATACACAAGGAGAGACCCCATCTCTCGCTTTACTATTACCATTCATCAGTTTGAGTTTCCCTCAGTCTGCTTCTCTCACCCTCTCTTCCACCATAAAAATGATGCTTCTCCTCCCTGTGGCAGCAAACTCCACTCCTTTCTCTGATCCCATAACACTCCCCTCCAACAGAGGTGAAATTTTATTGCCAAGTACAAAAAAATCTCAAGCAGAGCTACAAAGCACAAAGCCATCATCTACATCTTCCACAGAGCAGAACAGCAGGCATGTCCAAAGCTGCAGTTCCAACTTCTGGTGCTTAAAGGCACAAGACAAGCTCCCTTATGGTGACCCCTTTCCAAATCATGAGAATACAGAACAGCCTGAGTCTACCTGCTACCAAAGCAGCAATCTGACTTTTCCCCTCGAGTCCGGCTGATGGCATTCCCATTTTCATCCCTTTGCCTATAAAAATGTCTCTTCTCACCCCACACAGAACCAGCTCAAGCAGCTAAACTGGGAGCCAGCAATTCACTGGTTGGGCCACTCACTCTCTGGGTTAATGTACAGTGGAGTAAGACAAGCAGGGTGCCAGAGCAGGGGAAGAATGGGAGCCCAGGACAGGGAGCAGCCATGGGAACAGGATGACCCCTCTCAGCAGCAGTGAGGTGTTGAGGGAGCCTCAGCTGCACTGTAAAATGACACCTTCAAAACAACATATTTGAGATGATTGTCACCAGCCTGGTGATTTTTGAGACTTCAAGAAACACAACTTGAGTCTGTCTTTTTCTTGAGAGAAATTCTTACTTAAAACACTCACTTGAAACAGAAAAGAGTTACTTAGAAGAAGGAGGGGGGAAATTAATGCTGAGATTCACACTTCTGACCCCAAGAACTCCAGATCTGAGGAAAGCACCAGACATTTTGAGACCTGGGAATAACTCAGAAGATCTATAGCAGGGGCTGTGATTTAGATATGAGGAAGCAACGTGCTTCTCAGCACTTGAAGAGGACACTCTTCTTTTCAGTGTTACAGTTTAATAGAACAGTGCTGAAAATAGCCTGTGAAATGTGGGCCTTTCATTTTGCAGACTATTAAAACTGGGAACCCGCTGTGTCAAGACACTGCAAACAAAGATGAATTTAAAACACACACAGATAAAGGGGCTAAAGAAGCCAGATGTGATGTGGTAGAGAACTTGCTGAAACTTTGGAAGAAGGAAAGCAATAAAAGGAGAAGGTGATCTGAAAAAGAGGGTGTGCAACATCAGAGCTATTCACAGGAAGCAAGTGCAAGGTTGTGCAACCCCCTACAAGAGGCTGAAGACCTGCTCCACGATTCTATTTTAATCAGACCCAGTATGAGAAATGTCCTAGTGTGCAATTAAGTGATGCCATGACCTGCTTACAAAGCAACAGTCACCACTAATAACAAGTACTCAGAAGTAGGTCGAATGAAATACCAGTGTGATTTCTAGAGAAAAAAGTCCTGCTCCAACAGCTGGAATTCTGGTTGATCCAAACAGGAGGGGGGAAAAAAATCCAACCTTCTGCAGCAAAAGGTAAACATGTAATGACCTGAAAATGGGGGAATACCTTGCCATTAGCAGGAGTCTGCACTGTCACACTCTCAGAGAATACTGGAACCCCTTGCTGCACCAGGAGGGAACACATCAGAGCTATCCACAGCAAGCTGGTAGCCAAGAAAACTAATAGCAGGTTTTGAGGGACGTACCTTTGGAACCTGAAGAGAGACAGTCTTCTCTAAATAGGTGTTCTGCTTACCCCAGAAAGTAATTCTGACCTTATGAAAATTAGTTACTATCTTTGGATCTTTCAAGATGGAAAAGTAGCAGGGGCCACTAGGCACATTTCCTTGGATGTACAGGGTTTAATATTCTGGTTGGAAAATTTGTTCTTGTGTGGTCAAAGCACAGCTGAGATACTACCACAAAGCAGACAATGCAACACAAGGTCAAATAGGACACAAGGAAATACCTTTCTTTTATCCAAAGGTCTACAACATACCACAAAGATACCAGTTCTGATTGCCTGAGGAAATTCTGTCCAGATGGTGTCCACCTGTATGATGTAGAAAATGACTCTGCTCTCAGATAAAATGTAGGTGAGATGATCCATACACAGAGGATCCAACGAGGGAATGAAAAAATAGTACTTACTGATGACAAAGTCTGTTTTAAGGACAGCAACATGAGGATAATTTACTCCAGTCAGAGGCTGAATCACAGTGTTTACACTCTCTGCATTTCAGACAGAAACTTTTAAAAGGGAAAGTCTCTGCAATTTACACAGCAGAAGGGGCTGTCCAACTAGGCAAGTGCTGGCCAGACACATCAACAGTACAAGCCCTGAGAATGGCTTATGAAGCAAAGCCACTGCCCTTTACACTAACATGCTGAAGTGTTAGGCATCCAAACAGCTCCACTGCTTTCTGTCAGGCAGTGTGGATCTTTGATATCACATGTGGGGATGGATGGGGATGAGGATGTGCAGTCAGGCTGGTTGTGCTAAAATTTACAAACATGCTTGGCTTAAACAAGGAGAGAACCCAGCTGAATCCAAAAGACCGTGTAGGCTAATGGAGATCTCACTCTGACCATCTGCAGAGCCGGAGCTGCTGCTTTCTAAGAGAATGGCTTTTAAATTTTGTTCTATACAGTGCCAGGAGAATTCTTTGCATTTCTTCTGCCACTGTACTATACTTATACTTGACCTAAAAGCAAAAAACCCACAGTGGGTTTTGCCATTACACGCAAAGCAAAAACCCCCCAAAAACAGATGGGCAACTGTGGTTTGATTCTGGTTTAATTGAAAGAGAAAAGGCTCCCAAATGAAGAGACTGCAGATGCCAAGTTGTAATCCACCAAAAATGAATGCAACCCAATCATAATGTACATGCTAAAAACTTAGCATTTAAATAAATAAATAACTAAAAGAAAAGAATTACTGGAATTACTTGTAACTGACATCTGGTTTAACTGTCAGGCATTCAACCCGACCAGACTTTGAAGACAGTATTGGGCTACCTTGAGTTCTGCTTTTTTGCTACTCCACAACCCAGTGTAATCCAAAAACCAGAGAGATCAGAAACTAAATTGTAAATCCATATGCAAGCAGTAGATGGATGTCTAAAAGGAAAACCAGCACCATTGCATAAGCATGTTTGTCTTCTCCTGATGTATTCATTGTGAGCAGATCCTTCACCCTCTTACCCAGGTAAATAACATGAACCATCTAAGGTGAGTTAGATTCAGCTTCAGCTCTGTGGCCAGTTCCAAGAAAGCATCTCTGCCAGGAAGGTTTTTAAGAATATAACTTTAAACCTCACTGAGTTCAAAGATCTGAAGCTCACACTCAAAGTGAAGCAAGAATACACTAAACAAGGAGAGATTTCACATGGGGTTTCAGTTCTTCAGGAATTCAAGGAGCATGGCAGAAGGGAGTGGGGGGTAAAAATACTCCAGGTAGGAGAAAAGTGAGTGTTTCACATGGGTAGTTGGAATTGCTCTTAGGAAACGCCGTTGACTGAAACTGGAACCCAAGATCCTACATTAACAATTTATAAATCAGATTATATGCAAACAACCCTGTAAAGACTGCCCAAATTAAAACTGTTCCATTATCTGATTTTAAAACATTAAATACTGATACAAATAATATATATAACAGAAGTCTTAGGTCACCTGGCAGCCAGGCACTTGCACTGACGGCAGCCACAGCACCAGACAGCTCCTGAAGATTCAAGACTGACTAGAAAGTTGAATGGATCACCACAAGCCCAGTCCTGCAGTCACTGTTAGTGCTGGGCATGAGTGTAAGAAGCACTGCTGGCGGCCCAAGCATTTCTAGAAGAAACAGCATCTGGGCAAGCAGCCAGGCACCAGGCTTCTCTTGAACAGTTTGCAAGAGTTGTCACAGCATACAGTTAAGACTGAAATGTTGTAGAGCAAATCCTGCCTGTTTCAGCACACAAGAAGAAATTCTCATGTCCAACATACCAGTAATGTGACTATGCCTTGGTACCCCCAGATATGTGGTGGTTACAGCTGCATAAGAAAACATACAACCATAGACATCCTGCACAGATTCATAATGGCTACTTCTAATAAGTCTGCATTTAATGACAATAGAAGGAAATTTCTGGACAGTTGATATTTTAGCTTCTAAAAAAGGAGGAGGAATATACTAATGAAGCAGAGCTAAGGCATCATGTGTGAAACCAGCATTCCTCTGTTTGCTTCAGTGGCTGCTAGATCATACTGAGTATTCAACCTGAAGCTGTGACCCTCAGTTTTTCAGGATCCTGACAGTAAATCTGACTCTACACTGCAGCCTAATTTAATCAGGTGCTCATTACCCATACCAGATGTGGTGCTGATACTGCATTTCTCTTGTATCTGCTTACCTTTAAGCACCCAATTTAGCCCACGCATTACCCATGTTAGGAGGAGACTGGGAGCTTATGTCTCTTAAGTTTCACAATCAAACACTCATCCTGCGAACCTGAAGAAGACATTTTTGGCACAGCTGCTTCAAGCACTGCAGAAGTATTTATCTAAATAAGAAATTCAGAAGCATAAAGATTTCTTCTACAGCAGCAGGTTCATCTTCTGGGGTGAAGAAAGGGAGTTCCCATAGTTCAGGCAATAATCTGGAAGGACTCCCACAACTCTAACTACTGTTTTATGGCATTTTTAGAGCCTCCAACCACTTCTCCTTCATAACTAACCCTTGGAGAGGACAGCCAGCTCCCTCATCCTGCAACCACATCCACAAGTAAGGACCTGGCCAGGGACCAAGAACGTACTCAGAGTGCAGTATCTTCCACAACAGTCTGCAGGCCACAGACAGCTGCCCATGTTGGTTCTGCCCACTCAGTGGAAAATTTGTTTGAATGCCATCATGGCAACCAAGATGATACCAAGTTGTCCTGAGTGCTTTATCTGAACTAAAGAATAAAATCACATTTCACCCTAATCAGACCCACAGATCAGAGAGCTGTTAAAAAAACCTATAGGTTAGCTTCAGCTTTCCAATGATTCATAAAGTTCCATTTCTGGTCCAAGAATGCACCCAAACTGCATACTTCAGAAGTTTGCTTCACCTGAGTTGATTTTAAGTCAAGGAAAATAATTTTACAGAAGACTGAGAGTACCCAAACTAATCCCAGCCAGGCCAGCAGGTAATTCTGTGTCTGCTTGCACTGAACCTTTTCATTTTTCTGAATTGTTGCAGATTAAAAACCTTCATCATTTATACCACAGTTCAAAAATCTGTTCACAGATCTACTATTTTCATGTAAATGCCTTCCAGCAACTTCTCATTTTGGCAATACCAACGCCACCAGACAGACTCCTCTTAGACAATAACTGGAAAATAAGACAGAGTTGGCAATAAAGCACAAACCAAAGGGGATGTTCAGAGGAAATAGCATCAGAAGTTGGCAAGGTGGCAGATGCATTCACTGACTTGAACCAGATTCAGTCAACAAAAGTTTGCAATGTCACGATCAAAACTATGGAACTTCAATTGAAGTATTATTTCAGCCCTAACCTCTGGATGCATGAGCTGGAAGCTCACCAGAAGCAGAGGCAGATGTCAACCCACTTTCAAAAGCAAGTGCTTCAAGGAAATGTTGGGAACTAAAAGATGCAAGTCTGTAGCAAACAACAATATTTATCAGGCAACAAGTCAGTTGTGATAGGATCACAAAATCACAGAATCATAGAATCATTTAGGTTGGAAAAGATCTTTACAATCATCCAATTCAACCACTCCACTATGCCTACTTCCAGTGCAATCTAGAAAAGGAGGTGGTCACACTTGGAGTACAATAGAAACGTTGGCCATGGTGTGTGGGCAATTGAAAGAAAGTCCGTGATACTATGGAATTTCTCCAAGTAAACTAGGTGTGAAGGAAACAATGGACATAGGAAACCAGCTGCAAACAGCCTTACACATTCCACATGTCTTGACTCACATCTGAAGTGCCAATAAACCTGAGAAAAAGGTAGAGCCCAGTGGGCTCTAAGATTGTGCTAACAATACGTGGCTTTAGAGACGCTTCAACACTCCTTGCAAACACAAAATCAAGAGACGGTGAAGTGCAGCTTCATTTCAGTGGGTTAGCTGCTCATTATTGCTGTCTGTGCACCAGTGGCTTTTGAGGAACCACTAGCATCATTTCTTGGAGTTCATGTAATTCTATCGATACCTGTTTTAAACTCCCCCTCCACAAGGAAGAAAGAAACTGAGATGGAGGGAATGGGCAGAGAGGGAACATAGTACCCAAGGGACTGGAGTTCAATTTGTTGCTCTACAACAGATTTACTGCACAATCTCAGGGAAATCATTATGGCCAAATGCTTAAAGGTACTGAGGTAATGCTTCCTGCAGGAAGGTTCAGTGACCTGAGCAAAACCAAACTCTGCCCTGCAACATTTACAATGCAGATAGGCACTGGAGGAAACAACAAGCCATTTCCAAATGTATTCAGAGAATCACAGAAGTTGTGCCATGTGAGAACCAGAGTGACATCCGGATCAGAACATGGCAGCACCCGTGCTAGGCCACCTCTTCTGCTCTTGATGGAAACAAAACTGCTGGAAAGAGGCAGGCACACAAATGAGAATTCTTTTGGTAGCTTTCTGGATCCCAGCCATGTGTAAGTGCCATTAAACTTCTGCCTGGCTTCACTCCTCTGCATTTGAGAAAACACTTAGAAATGCAAGAAGAGCAGTGTTTTATAAACACTTTGTCACTGACACGTGCAAGGGGAGGTCTTGGACCTTTAGAGTCTTACCCACACTTTAATTCCTGGTACTTTGTATCGTAACTCTTTTCTCCAAACACAAGGAGTCCACACTGCCTAACGCTGGGTGGAACAAGGAACGAGCTCCCCCACTGTCCTCACAGACAACACCTGTGCTGATGAGAAGAGCACAAGGAAAGCAGCAGCCATCCACAGCATCTTCCTCCACCTTTCAGCACAGATGAACAAGGAGGAAGAGCTTTGGCTCCACCCCAGTTCTGCAATGGTCAGAGCAAGTAAGTTTTGCCTTACACAAAACGATCTGTGCTAGGCATGGGGAGAGCAAGGAACTTCTGCTTCCCCTCCAGAGGCAGGCCTGCAGGCTGCTGCTTTGCTTACTAAGTTGATCTTCTTGCTCAGCCCTGGTGTTTCTCTCACCCTCAACCAGCTGTCCACATCAAACAACTGCAACATTAAAACCTGCTTCTCAAAACAGGAATGTGCATGGCTAGGAGAAACCACAGGAAAGGGAAGAGTAAGGGGAAAAGTATTTGATTCCCTTCCATTCTCAGAGAGCCAACATACCATCTCCATACATGTTATCTTCTTGGCACTGCAACTGAACAACTTCCTATGATTAAATAAACAGAAATACAACTGACTCATGCTGGCTTTTTATGCAGGGAACAGAATGCATCAAAGTTAAGTAATCTCAAAATTACGAACTCTGAAGGGTATGGCAAGAAAGGATCATCATTACAAAAAATACAGCCTATTTCTCACTAAAAAAAATCCTGGCTGTGCAACTGGGGGTATGACAGTTTAGGAGGTCAGGGACGAGCAGCTACAATTCCAGTGCTGAACCTGTGCTCCAGAAGGGAATGCTGCAGCAAGTTCTAACACACAGCCTTGCAAAACGTATCACAGGGAGCTAGTTTGCTTGTGAAACTCAAACTCTTTTGGGACTTGCCATCAATCACTTGATCAGGCAATGAAACTCACTGAGTGAAAGATCCATGCAAACAGACTCGGAATAAATTAAAATTTTCCAGGACCAAACCACATTTTACCTATCAGATTTGTTTCCAGGGCTGCCCAGGATTAACTCTTCTAAAATTTCCCTTTGCAGACTGGAAATAAAGAGTGGAAGAGGATGCTCAGAACATGCCATTTCATCCTCTGTTTCAAAGCATCAGACACCTTAAGTAACTTCACCACAAATCAACACAAATCCTGGCTTCAGCTGCTCTGTTTCTGAGCAGCTACCACAGAGCATGTGCTCAAACTTCTAGTGCCACTGTCTGTAGAGAAGTGCCTGGTGCAGCACAGCTATTCCCACACAAGGGAACATTAGTTAATTTGCATTCACAGTTACCATATGAGGTGTGAGTTTCTGACAGTCCACACATTTATATTTAAAGACTGTAGGAAATTAATGCCATTATCTTTGATATAATAACAAAAGTAACTTACCAGCCCATCACAATTGCTGATAGCAACTGAAGCATTTGGCAAATCAGTGATATCCCCAACATAGAGGCAATTCCCATAGAGAGGTTCAACACGAGTCTCATCAGAGTCCTCCTGCCATTCAACTGTTGCTCCAGGGGCCACGAGCCTGGAGTTTGGCCGCAACCTGAAGTGAAACTCTCTTCCAAAAACAGTGACATTGTAAAATATTTGCTCGTTTGCTGCTTCATGCTGCGAGTCCTCCACAGCTCTCCTGAAGCGTGCTTTGGGTGGTCCAGACACCAAGTGGGATAGGAACCTGCCCTCTGAATCGGTGCTGGTGGGGATGACAAGGCTGTACTCCTCTATATTCCTCAGAACTGGGTCTTTACAGGGAGAAAGCAAGAGAGGAGAGAGACACTAGAACTAAACATATCCTGATGCCACGGAATTTTTATTCCATTATTCATTAGCACAGCAGACACTTACATAAGGCAGATGGACACTGCACTCTGTACATGCACTTCATTCAGCGGCATGAAGTATGCAGAGTTCATTCAAACTTGCCTTTTGCTCCCCAAAACACCAGACGGCTGCAGCCCCGCCCAGCAGGGACCCCGCACTCCCACCCAGGCACTGGGTTCCCGCTACCCTTTGCCCACCCAGCCGGATCCCCGCGCCCCTGACCTCCCCATCAGTGCCCGAGTTGCCGCGGGGACTTTAGGGCTGCCCGGGCGGTCAGCGATGAGGAGCGGGCGCTGCGGGACTGCTCGGAGAGGCAGGGGCTTGGTTTGCAGGTGACAAGCCTGCAAGAGAAAGGTACGTCCCTCAAACTGTCACTAGTGCGGAGGGGTTGACTCGAGGGGTAACGGGGGCGCCCCGGGCAGCGACCGGCAGCGATCGCAGAGAGAGCCTCGGGAGTTGTGGACCGCGGCGATGGCCGGGGCAAGAGGAGGAGGCAGATGAGCTGCCATGTGCTTCATCCCGCACAGGGAACTCCAGGTACCAAGCCCTGCCCGCCGGGGCTCGACCGCTCCGTGGGGCGGGCAGCGGGCGGCGACGGGGCTGCGGGCACCGGCGCAGCGCTGTCCCTGCCGGCGGGGTTACCGCCTCCCTTCCCCGCCGGCAGCGCTGGTGTCCCCGTCCCCGCCTGCCGCTTACAGGAAACAACTGGAAACCCGGCAAAAGTAGCCGCAGAAGAAGTTCAAGGGGAGTGGAAAGCCGCAGGGCGACCAGCCGCGACTTCAGACGGGCGGGCTGGAAAGGCACCGGCCGGCGGCAACGGGGTAAAGCCAGCAGCCCAAAGACGGCGGGGCGGCCGCGGCGTCCCGGTGGGAGACCTACCTCTGTCCCCGGGGCGCCGCAGGGCGCCGGCGGGCAGGGAGAGCGCGCAGCAGAGCAGGAGGCAAGCGATGCCCGCGGGAGGGTCCATCGCGGCGGTCCCGGCCCGACGCGGGGGGCCGGCGCCCGGGCTGCCTGCAGCCGGCCGAGCACCGCGCCTCCCGCAGCCGGGGCGGGCCAGGCGGCAGCGCCCCGCTCAGCGCTGCCCCGCGCCCCGCCGCCCGCGCATTCGCCCAGCCGCAGCCGCAGCGGCAGTGGCGGCCGCGCTCCCGGCTCGCAGCGAAGCAGAGACACCAGGAGGCGGCGGGGGTATAATACTGGAAACACAGGGCGTGCAGGAGTGAAGTCAGGCTGATTGACAGAGGCGCTGCCACACGGCGCAGCCCGGCCGAGGAGAGCGGGGACTGCCCGCCCTGCCGCCCCGCAGGGCAGCCCCGACCGCCGCACCGCCCACGGGGGACGGCCGGCCCCGCGCCCCGCCGGGCATCCCCAGCCGGCGCCCTGCGTCCCGGGGGACGCGCCGGGACGGGTGCTGGGAGTCGCTCAAAAGCGATTTGGAGCAAAAAGGTACACAGGCACCCCGGCACGCACACACGCTCCCCACACACGCACCGCCCGACGCGGGAGCTCCCGGGGCGGTCTCCAGCTATCGAGACCCAGGAGCTTTGAGGTCCCGGCTTCGGTCCATGAATTAACATGGAAACTGGTGGTTAAAGAACGCCAGAGCCGGGCTAGGCAAACTTAAGGCACCTCGAGCACGATTTCTGTGAGAGTCTTGGGTTTCTCGTTGAAAGTAAGGAGCCAAATGGAAGAAGTGCCACCAACACTGGCAAACCACCATCAGAGATCTTCATCTGATCCAATAAATTAAGCAGCCATTTCACGGGGAAAATTGTTTGGACTATTCCCTAATAAGACTGAAATTACTTGCTGTAAAGCTATCTTACATTAAATATCTGCAAATGGAGAGACAGACCCTGAAAGCTTTCAGCAATACTATAAATACTATCTAGAAGAAGATATTTTTTAGAATAATTAAATAGTCAAGAGTGGCCTTTATAGGAAAAAAAAACACAAGTTCTATTTGTTTCCATATGGCCAGGATAAATGCCATCCTGCTTATTCCTTTCAGATAATGTATATATTTGCTCAGCTGTTACATTATCAGGATCATTTGCTGGTTTCACCACTTTACTCTTTAACCTTGCAGAGTCTTCATAGCCTTCTGCTGTGCTCTCCCTGTCCTCACCACTCCATGGTCTTCCCTACCACAGGCTGTATCTGCATGCATTATACCCCTCTGGAAATCTGCATGCAATGGCTTCTCGCAGGAAGCTGGTCCTCTGCCAAGGAATTTTCCTGGGTATCCTTGACTATTCTTGCTCCTGTCTAAGAGTCCAATTGCAACCTTCCACCCCTGTGTTATGGACACAAGCAAGGGGTATAAGAAGGAAAGTAACCCCCTAGCTAGTGCTGCTGAGTGCTACTGACTAGGTTTCATGGACCCCAGGAGTGATCAGTTACGGCAGTACAGGATTTTCTGCTTGCTTCATTTGCTGTTCTGGTTTGGTTTTCTCATTTTTTTAGGTTAAGGATAAAAAGGGAAAGATTGTTCTGAATAATGGAGTAGATCAATTTGTACATAACATTCAAACATCCCTTTACTTATCATTTCAAATGACCTCTGCTTGGGACTGCTGTCTGCAGCGGGCTTCCCCCGGTTCCTCCTTTCAGTTTGTTTTTCTCTTGGCTCGTTTTTTGCTTTGTTTTGTTTTGTTTGTGAGTCCATATTGAGCAGCTTCTCCTACTTAAAATCTCTTATACTTTCATCAGTACACAGCTGGTAAAGTTCCAACTTTGTTTTTATTGGACTTGTATTTTAAGCTGATGATGTGGCTTTTTTATGTTCCATCCATCCCGTCCTGCTCAAATTGAAATAACTTCTGCTCGTAAACTTGAAAGGGAGAGGGGTTGGCCTGATACTTGAGATTAAAGTTCTCATTTGTATATGATGCATCCAGAAAAATATAAGGAGACAGAGTATATTATGGAAACACAAAAGAACCCAGCCAGTAGTTCTACTAATTAAGATGGATTTTTATTCTTGGAAAAAAAGGGGGGGGGGGGGTTAGAAAATATGTTTTAATGTGGCTAACTGCAGGGTAGTGATGTACAGAAAAAGAATTGGTAACTGCCTTCTATGTAGAAGTTTATTTCTATACTGAAACCAAGTTCTATGTGCATCTTACTGCCTTATCACATGGGGCCAAGACCCAAAAGCTCCAGGGACTGGTGGAACTGGTTTACTACTACCTTTAAAATTTCAAACAAAACCAAACTGAGAACAAGTGTCAAAATGGAGCCAGAGCTGCAGTTGGGAAAAGCTGTGCTTCCACTGAACTGGCTGCAATCAATCCTGATCCCCCACTGAAGTCAGTGAGAGTTTTGCCATTGACTTCAACAGAGCCAAGATTTTCTGCAGTAGGTTCACAATGCCAACTTAGACCAACTGAGGATGTGCCACATGGCGCAGCAATGCGCCCATTATCCTTCCAGAGGAGAAATGGATCTGTTTGACCCTGAGGAGGAGGTCCAAAGCATGCCAACCACTGCAGAGCCTGGATGAGAGAGTGAAATTCAAGAAGAGAAGTTCTGACATTGCTGCTTTTGCACCACTATAGCAGGGAGGTTCAGAAGAATACCCTCCTCAAAACCAGTTCTTCCCCATTTCCTAAACTATTTGCCCAGGTTACTTGACATGGGCAGCCCTCCACGGTAGGGCCTTGACATGGCATTCTCCAGCAGGATGCTCCAAGTTTCATTAGAATGAACTAGAAACCCTCAACATGAAATCTGTATTCTGCTGCTTTACTCATTGTCCACAAACCTCTGAATTAATTGGTGTGAATGAAATCTCATCATGTTTATTTTACCGGATTGAAGGGAGGAGGATGAGATACTGCAACTGCGCTCCAATAGCTTGATCTGAGGGTATGTTTATGCTGCTGCCAAACACAACTACAACCACACAGATGTTTGCCTTTGCTGGAGACAGGCATATAGAGAAGAGAAAATGATGCTCTGTGTCCTGAAAATACCCAGCCTGAAGAAAGGTGTTCTAGCAGCTTATGCTGAAATACCCAAAGTAGCTTTAAACAAGCTACTCTGAGCCACAAACAGCACCGTAACTGAACCAGTATGGAGCTCAGCACTGACTGCCTGGGTATTTACTTGGATTTACAGATCTTCTTGTCTGTACCAAGTTTGGGCTATCAGTTCCCATTCTGGCTAGGGTACATCTGTACAAACTGCACTCAGACCTTTCCTGTGGAAATGTTCTCTCAACATTTAATTTTGCTTAGGAAAATGAAAGCATCCTAAGCTTAAATCACCAGCTACTGCTATGAAAGTGTTCAAAACACATAGAAATGTACACTGCAGAGAGAAACCTTGTATCAGAGATTTCTAAGGCCTCTTGCTGTTTTCAAGGAGAAAAGCAGTCTTTTCCCTGTGTTAGTGGAGATGCTGGACTCCAGCACCATGCCTTCTTCAAAGAACACGCCACCACCTGAGCAGGTAACTCATTCTGCTTAGAGTCCGTGCAATCCAAAGCAGCTCAAGCTCTTATGCAAGCAGTTCCCCAGCAAGGACAGTTCTCATTTCTGACCTCCTTAAGGGGAACACACCACCTTCCTGCAGAAGGACTGTATGTTGCCTGCATTATGTTTCTTACACAGATCATTGTCTTTGCTTTCACCCTTCCCTGGCATGTGTGCTTTGTGGCTGTGCAACATTACAAAGATTAATTCATAAAGAAGAAAAATTAAACCAATGTGCCAGTTAATTTCCTCCACAGTTGACATCTCCATGCTCTGTGTTGTTTGAGGCCTTTTGTCATTACATGGCAGTATTGTGCACTACCTAGGGAAAAAAAACCGTGTGTATTTAATGCTGATTATGAAGCAGTGCATGCTGAAGAGCAGTAACTGAAACTGGAACGGTCCTGCCTTTCCACTCCTTTACCTGGGCACAGTAGCCAAACAATCCATAACACAGAAAGCAGACCAATGTAACAATTAATAAATAACCAGCTCTTTTCAATAATTTCACTTCCACTCCTTTTGTAAAATAAAAGAAAGTGCCAAAGAAACATTCTAAGAAAAATAAAGTGCCAAGAAACTAAGGCAGCAATACCCAGGCTAGTCACTTTGATTCCTGGAGTAAGAAGTGAGGTAATACTACCAAAAAAGTGTGTACATCTTCAACAGTTGACTAATAGCACTCTGCCTACAGCAGCAGAGCTACTGACTGGCTGCAAAAAAAAGGGATGTGTCCTCTGCCTGCTTATCCTGAGATTTCTGAAAAGCAGCTCCTCAGCCCATAGCAGATGTGCTCAAACTGCCCAGACAGGTCCTTATAAGACTTGGGTGATTCTAGTGGGACAGGAGCAGCACAGGACCTGCCATGGAGCTTCAGGGGCTTAAGGAACTTACTGACAAAAACTTAAGCAGTTAGACAGTGGTTTTGAAGCCTGTCACTGTTGGACCCAGGACTTAACTCCCACTTTAGCAATCTGAGATTCAAGTGTACAGCCTTCCAAAACAGAACAGGCATTGCTCCCTGTGTCAGTGCTACCCAGGTAGGGTGTGCAGCTTGGGCTGGTAAAACACACAGGCTGCTTGCAAATGGCACAGGCCAGAGATTCATTTGACAGATGATGGCCACGTAGGGACCAGTCATGGACACTTTGTTAGGTCTATGTTCTTTGATAGCACAGGCTAAACTTCCTTCTGCATGTGGCCCAAGGTTCCTACCTAACTACAGGCTTGCAGCTGAACTGTAGAGACCTGTGAGTTTGCACTCAGGGAAGAGAGTTACAGAACCAGGAAGATGGACATGAGTTTCCTTCACCTTCCTCTGTGTTTGGTTCAGCCACTCTGTCCTGATTGCCCCACAGTAAATATTCCATTCTAATTCCCCTTTACATTTTCTCTGTCAGCATAACACAGAGAGTTTCATTGTTTCCACTTCTTTCCCTAACCACCTGTATTTAACTGCTGGTGTCATAGTCTTTTGATAAATAGTGCAATCCCTCCCCTACCTTTTCACCTTGATTCTTTCTCTGCAGATTTTTTGCCTCGCTATTAATATTCCAGCCATGTGATTTATCCCAGCATGTTCCCGCAATACTTGCCTTCCCTATATAAATATTTGAATGATCTTAATTTCAACTAATTAGGACTGGGACAGTTGATTTCCCTCTTGAAGAATTCTCGTTTTTTACTAACCAGTTCTTTTCCAGATGATGAGATATCTGTTTTGAGGGGAGAAAAGAGAGTCTGGATGAACCCAATGCTTTTTCAATACTGTTCTACCCTTCCTTGTATTGGTCATGTCAATCTGATGCCAAAATAACTCTTCTAGGTCTGAAAGCTCAGAAACATCAAATGCACAGGCAGTGACAATGAAGCATTCCTATCTTGCCTATCAATGTGCTTTAGTCCTCACAGACAAACCTCATTTAAAATCTTGTTATGCTACAGATGTGGGCGAGTCACCAAGCTGAGATCTGCGCACGACCTGGGAGACAGAATGAAAGTTAGACGGCCCTAAGATCTGCCACCCTCTAGGGCATCGCTTTCACTGTCAGCTTTACCTAGAAAGGAAGCTCAGAGCAACAAGGCCCTGAAGCAAGGGTTTATTGTTTTTTTCCCAGCACAAGTCTAGCTATACTTCATTTTCCCTGAAAAACATTTAGCAAGTTTGGCCGAAATATTTTGGCTTTGTGCGCCGTGACTTCTTGAAAAGAGAAGGAGAACATCTTCCAGAAGAAACATTTCTGGAGGAAAAAAACATGTTTCTCGTCAACATACTCATTTATTGTTGAGAAACAGTTTTGATGGAGCAGTTTCAACCAGCCATACTTAGAAATTGTTCTGCAAGAAGGAAATCATCTTAGAAGCATTTCAGCCATGCAGATTTCTTCACCCACCATAAAAATCACACCGCTCATTTTCACTGATTCACCCACTGCTGACAGCATTCATCAGTTGTCCAGTCTGGGCACTGTTTTAGTGAGGAAGGATAGTCATAAAGAACATATAGTAAGGAAAAGGCAGAAGGAGTCTCTACAACTTCAAGAAAATACCTCTGGAATATTTCTTTATACATCTCCCTGAGTACAGACAAAAGGCAGGATTTCCCCCCAAACAAAAAACATGAGAAGTTTTGAACATGAAGCCTTATCAAGATCTTCAGATTCAATTCTCTCTTCAAATAAAACAAATTCTACTTTCCAGTTGCCTGTTTCACAGCTGCAACTCCGATAATAGGACATCTCAGCAATTTATACCTTCACTAAAAACAAATACCCATTTAAAACAGACTGGGAGATCTTCCAGCCTCAGAATCATTATTTGTATATTTGTATTGAAGCAATGCCTAGAAGGCCCAGTGGAGACTGAGCTCTATTGAGTTAGGAAGACAGTGAAGGAAGTGACCTGCCTAAGTACAAAGTTCAACGCAGCAGTTCAGTGAAATGAGTAGAAAAATACCAATTTCCATCCCCAAATCCTGACAGGTGCTATCATCTTCCCCAAAAGTCATCCCTGCAATCCTTACCTACTGCTTGTAGTCACACTTCTCACATGGCATTTGCTCTTTACATTTATCAACAATTTGTCTGAATAATTATTTCCTTTACCAGCAGAAGTCTCAGGCTATTTCCCTTCTCACCACCTACATCAGGACCTCGAGAGATGCCATGCATTTGCAATTAGCCTTTTCTGAGGTTTTGGGGGTGAGGGTTTTTGTTTGGTATTTTTGGTTGTTTTTTTTCCTTAATCATGCTTTTTGGCAACCATAAAAAAATTGAAAGGAAGAAAACTGTAAATAATTGGATCTTCAGAGGAGAGTTGAAGCTTTAAGCAGCAGCAGAAGTACTGAGTTCATATGCCAGCACTATGCTTGATCAGAGAAGTCCTTACAAATTAGGTTAAGGAAGATTTGTTGCTGTCCAGGATCCTGTATTTTAAGAGGTTTTTCATCGGCCACAGAAATTATATAATTTCTCTAGCTGCCATTTAGGTATATAAGTAACACAGAAGGAAAAGCACAGCAGATTACTGGGATCCTGTCCAACGTGGAATATCTGCAGCCTCAAGTCAAACAAGCTCAGAAGGTTCATGGAATTTGACTCAGTGAGAACTGCCAACTCAGGGAGAAGGTCACAATCACAGTGCCTAAATGATAAAGGAAAACATTTCTCAGGCAGTCAGGAGATGCAAAACGTTGGGGAATGTTCCTTTGCTACCCTACAAAAGGAGATTTTTGTTGAACTTGTGAACTCTGCACTTCCTTTAGCTCCAGTCTCCAAACCTGCCAGACTAAGCAACATTGCCCATGGAAGCTCAAACTAATTCTTCCCTCATTCAGATGAAGGAATGAGAGCAGGGATTCTTCAGCAATATAAGAAATCATCATTTGTCACTAAGAAAAACTCGAGACAAGGACTAGAATAGCTCCTATTCACCTTTGTAGCATAGCAATTTAATCTCATCTCTGCCTTCATTTAACCCCAGCACAGAACTCACTTGAGTGTGAGCTGGCACTCCTGGAGCGAACTATAAATTGTATCACACTACCATCAAAGGAAAACAGTCTGGAAAATCTCTAGCAAGCCCAGGGCTATTATTGAAACACATGCAGTAAAACAACTGAATGTTTCTGGCTGTTCTTCAGTGTATTCTTCAAAGGACACGGTAAGGTCTAGTCTGTGATATGCATAGCTCTGACTTGGGCAGGAACACTCTAGGTTTGCCTGAGAAACCAATAAAACCTGGGTTATACAAAAAACTGTTGCAGCTTAAGGAAGTCCAGTTGAATGGAAATAATAAAGCAAGTTCACAAAAATGTAAATTTAAGGGAACAGATTCAGAAAGCATAACCAGAGACAATTTTCACCTGAAAAATCAAAGCTGTAGAAAGCTGGCTTGGTGCAGCAAATGCAAATTGCACGTCAGACATTTCAGTGCCCCGAGGGAACAAAGGGAAAATCTGGATGTTTCTAACGACCTTCTTCATTTCACAAACGTAATGAAATCACTTTCAAACAGATACCTGATGTTTAGCAAATTCATAGCTGGTTTTTGCTCCACTTTCAACCAATGGCTGGCAAGTGAACTGCAGCGCTCAGTCCATGACCTGAAAGCTTGTTAGCAGCCTCCCTTGTTCTTTGGTTCTTTGTATTGATTCCAGAGTATCACAGGGAGTATCTTGTGATTGTTCCTGTCCTCTATAGACATATAAATCAAGAGTAAATTCACTGAACTCAGAGTGTGACCCTCATGTGAGATGGATGTTAATACAATTGGAATTACCTGCTGGCAACGTGGGTTTGAATTATTTCATCCTGCTGTGCTTAGAGTGTCCCAGCCTCTAGGTTTTGACAATTATTTAAAGCACATCTCACAGTAAGACAACAAAGAAACCCTAAAGACCCAAGTAGGTGAAAAACATGAAGTGTGTCTACCAAATGTGATACCCTATAGATGATTGCCCCTGCCATCATGAGGCAACTGGGGGGCCTGGAGGCCACTTGAGTTTCAAAATAGTTAACCAACTGCAGTGTGGTTTTTTATCGATCTGTTTTCATGCTTGCAGTAATGATGTGATACTACATAAGGGACACTGTATCAGTGATCAAAGTGCTTATGCTTTGCATTCTCTGACAACCTTTTCCACCTATAATAATTTCTGGGTTCTGTCCTCTTTAGGCAAGGCTATACATGAATTACTGAACTTCAAAAGCGGTCTGTGTACCTTTTCTGTGTCAAAGATGAAATCTTTAAAAGCAGGAACAACTCTTAAATTTCTGATCTGTCAGTGTTCCTGAGCACGAGGTCTGTTCATTTCTCCAAAGCACTTCTGCAAGCAGCACAGCAGATCTGCAGGACTCCCTGCAGCTTTCTCCAGCTAGAAGGCATGTTTTGGTTGAGTGGACAGAGCCACTGGCCACCAGAAATAGCTACGCCTTTCACTTTGCATATTTGATTCTATCATTCCTGTTTAGAAACGTTGAAGATGGTTGCACACAGCTCTGCTAGGGCAGTGCCTGAGTACAAAGATGATTAAACTCTTCCAATGCAACAGTACATAAAATGACATTTGTCTCTTAATTACAGCTGATGCTATTCTTGATAGAATGTCTACTTCATGGCTCATGGTTTAATAAACTGTGCAAAATATCCATCATCATTAGATGGCATGTCACAAAAGGATTTAGACAGGACTGGATTACAAATAATCTCTCTACACTGAGCTTTGGGTAAGTTTTGTAGAGACTGAGAACAAAACTTCCATTAAACAAGGCACAGAATAACACGCCTCCTGCCTAGACATGGTTGGTCTCTCATTGCTGGTCAGGCTGAGGACACCAAAATAGGCCAATGCATCAGTCAGGCTCTATCAGTTCCGTAGACTCCAGGCTTCTGGCCCTCTCTGGAAACATTCCATTCACTACGGAAGAGAATTAAGTTGTTTTTCTTTTTAAATCAAACCTACACGGGCTAGTAATCCATCAGGCAACTTCCCAGCACATACACATCTGCATAATCCTCCTGAAGTTGCGTAACTCTCCAGCTGTCCTCATCAGAGGGATTTCATTCCGTGCCTGGCAGGTTTTGCAAGAAGGACATGTTCTGTGGAATATGCCTGTACCCATGTGCGTGATGCTGGGGAGGATTCTTTAAACTAAGCAGGTTCTAATCTCTGTACCTTCCTTTTGTAAAACCTGCCTTTGCCGTGCTTGTGTCCAGACAGATACAGATGCACTAGCTAAGGAACAGCCACCAGCTCCTTTGATTCTACAAGTGACTCCAGTAAGATATTTTAGTAAGAGCCAAATATTCTTCTGAATTGTATCCAGCCCTAGAAATAGGTTTGAAATATTCTACGGGAATGTCACATTTGTCATGTCAGCTGGCAGTAGTTAAGTTAGTAATTTAGTATGATAGCAATCCTGGGACTTCTCATATGAAGAAAAAGTGATAAAATGCATGTAGGATCCTTACAGTTTTCAGTATTGTGGCCATTTCCTAACAAAGTTAAAGCCCAAATTCCATTTTACAGAAGCTGATCGCACACTTCCAAAAATCTTTTCCCTAGTTATTGTAGTTCAGGGAGTAATTACAGACCACTCAGGTACTACCACCAGTAGCAATTCTTTTCTTAACCCCAGAGCTGTACTACAGGTAGTCTCTGAATGGCTTCTTAGATTCCTGACCCACTGAGTTAAGAAGAAACAGATCTGACTGCAATTTATGCTGGTTATTAAATACATCAAGAGCAGAAGTGGAAATGCAGCTGTAGCACAAACCATACACAAATCTGACTTCTTCCACATGGAAAAAGAATCTCTTCCTAGAGCATTGCAAATACCATCTCCATGCACTCTTAAGTCATTACTCAAACATTATTTGCTGCTGGCTATGGTATGTATCAAGAAGATGAGCAATTCTGGTTTTGAGGGACAAGGGAAAAACAGGTTTTAGTGTATTCAAGGAACTGACAGCATTTCTTCCTCCAGCTGGCATTGTATCATAGCTAGTAGCTCCCATGTTCCATGGGAGGAGAGAGAAAAGCAAATGCTCCCTGTGACTAGACTAAGCATTCCTAAAAGGCCATATTTTCCAAGGTTCCTAAGACAAAGAGGTGTTTCATTCCTTTCCAGTTTTGTTTAGGTATTTCCCTGTCCCAGTGTTACACCTGTCTTGCTTACTGCTGCTGTTCCACCTGGCTTCATCCTCTGCATGCCAATTTAGCACAGGCACTGCTATGATATTGCACAAATCTGAACTTACTCACGAAATTGATGTTCTGTTTTTAATTGGACACTGCAAGCAGGAGGGGAAAAGTGAAACAATCTTCAAAAATACATACAAACCTGACAGAAAACTAAAGGTTGGGCAAGATCTGGCAAGCTGTCAAAAATTCTGCCCTGCAACTGAAGGAAGAACTGAAGTGCAACCTGAGCTACTGGTGACCAGTGTAGCTGCACAAACTGATATACCCCTTCCTCTGAGCTAAGGCCTACACCAAACAGGTCTCAAAGCTCTCTTAGGTCATTAAATAACTAGATTTGAATTTTGCAGTTCAGCCTCTTACAACTTTAATATCATTACAACAATATCACTGTAGTAGAGGATTAATGCACAGATCCCCTAAAGAAAAATGTGCCATTGGTGACTGCAATGAATTCAGAGCTATGATTATAAGTAATTATTTGAATCCCCGTAATGCCAAGGGGATTCGAACAGAACCAGATCATATTGTACTGATTCCTGTTAAATACAGTAAAAGATTCAGTCTTTTGTAAACATCTCAGTGTTTACATAAACAAGGCATGCTAAACATGGTAAGAAAATCACTGGCAGGGAGTAAGGATAGAACTTGCCTACATTCATACAGCAGGTCAGCTGAAAAATCAAGAATAAGAGCACAAGTCTCAATGGACCATGTAATCATTACCTCAGAACATAATCTAACATCACCATAATGAATCTGCATTACACTTGGATAAACATTTGCTCACTCTTACAAGGTTTGGTAATTTGGTACATCAAAACAGTGAAAGAACATGCAACTTACATTAAACATCTGCATTCAATCCTTTCTTAGATATTACTCCACATTAGATGCTGAGGAAAGAGTGTTTTAAAAGGTGCTAGAAATGACAAAGGGAGAAGATGCACATCGTATGCTAAATGCTTACACACTGAGAAAAAGCAAAGAGAAGCCCCTATTGATTCTTGTTTCAAGGTCAGCCATGTGCATGTCCTCGCTCTAACAGGGCTAATTATGAAAAAGCTGGTCCCTGCTGCTGTAATCATTAAATGCTGCTCACACAAACTGCCACTTATATAATAGTGAAAAGAGACTCTTTGGGTTAGTTAGCTGACGACACCAAGCTGGGGGCAGGAGTTGATCTGCTGGAGGGTAGAGAGGCTCTGCAGAGGGACCTCGACAGGCTGGGCAGATGGGCAGAGTCCAACGGCATGAGATTTAACACATCCAAGTGCCGGGTTCTGCACATTGGCCACAGCAACCCCATGCAGAGCTACAGGCTGGGGTCAGAGTGGCTGGAGAGCAGTCAGGCTGAGAGGGACCTGGGGGTGCTGGTTGACAGTAGACTGAACATGAGCCTGCAGTGTGCCCAGGCAGCTAAGAGGGCCAATGGCATCCTGGCCTGCATCAGGAACAGTGTGGCCAGCAGGAGCAGGGAGGTCATTCTGCCCCTGTACACTGCACTGGTTAGGCTGCACCTCGAGTACTGTGTCCAGTTCTGGGCCCCTCAGTTTAGGAAGGAGGTTGACTTGCTGGAACGAGTCCAGAGAAGAGCAACAAAGTTGGTGAGGGGTTTGGAACACAAGCCCTACGAGGAGAGGCTGAGGGAGCTGGGGTTGCTTAGCCTGGAGAAGAGGAGACTCAGGGGTGACCTTATTACTCTCTACAACTACCTGAAGGGAGGTTGTAGACAGACGGATGTTGGTCTCTTCTCCCAGGCGGCCAGTACCAGAACAAGAGGACACAATCTCAGGCTGCGCCAGGGGAGGTTCAGGCTGGATGTTAGAAAAAAGTTCTATACAGAAAGAGTGATTGCACATTGGAATGGGCTGCCTGGGGAGGTGGTGGAGTCGCCATCACTGGAGGTTTTCAGGAGAAGACTTGATGGGGTGCTTGGTGCCGTGGGTTAGTTGTTTGGGTGGTGTTGGATTGGTTGATGGGTTGGACGCGATGATCTTGAAGGTCTCTTCCAACCTGGTTTATTCTATGTATTCTATGTATTCTAATATTTAAGTGATCCCCAAATCCTACCCTTTATGTAGTATTAGTGTAGTATATTTATGTAGCTCCCGCATGTTGCATGGCATTTCTCTGCAAAACCAAAGAGAGAGTGAACTCCGCGAAGCTGCACACAAGACCTTAGATCACGCTAACGATGTGAGGTTTCAAGGCAAGAGTTATCTCCTCAGCACCATGCCCACCTCAGTTCCACAGGCTTCTGAATCCACAGCTTCAGTCTTCTGCCTAGGAACTCTTCTGAGCTGCTCGGTGATTAATATTTTTTCATCCCTGACATGACATTTTAAATTGTTTAAACCGAGGGGCCAGAGAGATTGCTATTGTAAGCAATCTGCAGATATTGAGACCTCTCGCACGCTGCGTGGCCGCTCGGAACATCGCAGCAACGGCAGTAATAGAAGGCTGGGTCATACCAGTGAACAAAATCCTGCATATTTATTTTAAAATACGGCATCAAGGGAAATTAAAATTGAGCTGAAAGTTCAGCAATCAATTTGGGCTCGAATGCAGGATTGGTTGGAGGCTCATCCACTTTCTGCTCTGATCTTGCATCTGTCTGTTTTCTCTCTGCGCACAGTTACAGCTACTGAGACACAGACACAGGTTACTGTGAGCAACAGCCTATGGTGTGTGCTCCTCTCCAAAAGCACTGGAGGAAAGTGTTGAGTTTTTTTTACATGAAGACAGAGGAGCAGACATTTCCGACGGAGGCACAGCAGATGGCTGCCAGAAAATGGTAAAGAATTCAGGAAGATGAAGGGCGAGGCAGCCTGTGGGCTTTGGAAAAGAGACAAGAACCCAAGAGCGAGCGAATGCTCTGCACACGTGGGGCAGAAGGGTTTGAGTGGCAAAAGCGTGCGGGAGTTTGCCTTCGTGCCCTTCTGCTGGCATCCTTTTGGTCCTGCTATTCGATTCTAAACACAAGTGCTGGACATCAGCAGTAATTTAGCATTCCACATACGACAAGGAAATGTGTCTATAAGAGCTCTGCTCTGGCCTTTTTGGCCTTTTTTCAATCCAACTGTAACTGGAGCTGTATTTCCTGGGAAAGGTGGCCCTATTCTGGTACAGCAGTTCTGCAAATGCTTTTCTTAATATTGAAAACAGTTAGCATTGGAAGGCTTTAGACAATTCCACAGGAAACCCATCTAGCTGTGGAGCTTAAGAACCATTTTATTAGCAGTACTAACAACCTTTAGAATAATAATAGGCAAAGTCAGTGTTTCCGTTCGTTTATGTTAGAAGGTGTTGATACAGATGCTTTCTGTTGCAGTATGTGTTATTGTAATGATCACATTTCAGGAGGGTGGGAGAGGAATTTCTTCTGTAGCTATCTAAAAATAATTTCTAGGATATCCTCGATGTAGGCATTTTTAGCTTCTCATTCTGAACTGTTCTGCAATTGCTTATCTGAAGCCTCATAACAAAATGTAACGAGATGCAGTGGCACAGGACCGCACATCACAAAGTGTATGATGTGATCATGTCTGGGGTTCTGTGTGCTGTGGTTAGAATGGGTCCCCCTTCTGGAGATGGTTTTGGCACTCATTTCTAGGAGTTCATAGCATCTGCACAGGGAGCTGGATTTTCAGCATAGCTCAGCTCCTGTTACAGAGTCTCGGCAGAATAGCCTTGGTGTGTGATGAGTCCAGCACCCTGGCATTCTCAGCCTTCTCCAAGGCAATGGCAAGCTCCTTCTCATCAAAATACAACACATCCATGCACTGCTGACTGATTGCAGCCCCCAAACAATCCCTCCTAGTAAAAAGACCCATTCAAAGGGTCTGATGGTATGAAAAGCCATTGTTTCTTCTCTAATCCATTTAAATATCTAAGGTAATTGTCTCAAAATTAAGAAGAAATGCTATGACTGCAAACTACAAGAACAGCTCTCTGAGCTATTTATTAAACAAGTCCCAAAGTTAACAAACTCCAAACAAAAAGTTATTGCAGGGGGGAAATATTTGCCACTTAGGAAAATAAAAAGACATGAGGTTTCATGGTCTTCCTCATGGACCACAAAGTCTCATCAGCATTCACTATTCCATTTAAGATGATTCTGTACATTTCTTCTGGCACACACAAATAAAAAAACCATTTTCTATACATCTTCTGAATGTCATTTAGTAGCTGAAACTGATGGTAGCTGGTACGTAGTGCATTGATCCTTTTCAAAAGCCAACACCTTGCATGAAATAGATTAAGGGTGGCTCAACATGTGCTGCTTTTGCATATTAACCAGAAGAAGTTCTCCTCTTGCTCAAGGAAGAATGCATACATGGTTAAAGGACAGGAATAGCCACTTTTATCGTTTGTTGTTAGCAAAGGTATTCAACCAAGTACTGATTCTTAAATCTCTGTATTGGGCAGACTGCAATATTTACAGAAACAATCTGTTCATACAGTCTCTACTGTTTGTTGGAAGCTAGAGTCATAAAAATTATTCTGCTGGGGAAGTTGTAAGATATCCTCTATAATACAGAACATCCCACATTACAATCCCAGATCCTCTGCTCCTTATTAAAAGCAAGCAGAATATTGCTTCTCCCAAATTTTCTCATCTGCTAGTGGCTGCTCAAGGTCTCCAGAACATTATCATGGAGATGAATTCTGCATTAGAAAGAAAGAAGATCCAGGTGAGGACTTGCTAAAAACAAGCACACGGCCTTGAGACTGATTTTCTTTCTAGTTGCATTTCATCTGTACTTTCTCCCTTCTGCAGTAAAACATTTCATTTTACCTATCAGAAATGCACTACTGCCAGGGAAGCAAGAGGGGGAACCTAAACCTCATGTACAGGTAAAAGATATCAGAGGCTCACAAACAGCAGGAATTAGCTGCTCAGCAAATCTGTGCTTCATTTTAGTGGAGGCTGGTGGAGCAACAACATGAACCACACAGCTCTGACCAGCTTCATAGAATAACGTGGAGAAAACTTCCACAAAGACACTCAGGTCCTACCTCCCACTGCTGTAGGAACACAGCCTGAATCCGGACTCTTGTTTTTATTGGCATCTTGATTAATTCTATAGAGCCAATCAAAGTAATTTGTTCCACCTGTTTTCTTCCAAAACAACTCACATTTACTGCCACACCTCTGACAAAGCCCCAAATTGTTAACAAATGGCTGAGGTCTCAGGCACAATTAGAGACAACAATTGCAAAGCGGAAATAATAATAACACAAACACAGCCCCATCCAGTTCTTGCTAGGGTGAGTTACTCCTGCAGAGACATGGAATTATAACCCAAGGGCATGCAATAACTTTGTGTTGTTTGGCTCACTGATCTCTCAGAAACGAAGAAGTCTTACTGCAAAGTAGTGCTGATGGTGTTTATTAGCAACAGCGCCCTCTAATATGTGGTGTACAGACAGTGTGAGCGGTACAGGACCTCTTCCAGAGGAGTTCTACCTTAAAAACACAAACTTCTCCTGTTCAACCTAAAGCATCTGTGACATACAGTAATTGCTTATCTTGATTGCAACATATGGCCACTGGTGAGCTCTTCCCAACAGCTGGTACGATCAGCTTGTGGCAAAAGATTTTAAGTCAGCCGTGCCCGTGTTTCAGATACTTCTTCTCAGAAGATGTCATCTGCATCATCCACGCCAAGACACAGCCAAGCATCAAACAAAAAGGCTGGGAATGAACACACTGCCTTTCTGACAATATGAGGTTAGCTGCCATTCAGTTCACCTACAGAACAGATGTGCAGCTTCCTAGGCACCTAAAATCATCCTCCAGGAATGCATGAGTGTATTTCAAACGTTGTGTATGGGCAGTGGAATCATTAACAGATTCCAACGGCTCACAACACACAAGATGGCAATTGTTGCTTTTTTATCTGTGTGCTTAGTAAAGAAAGTGGTGAGAAGTATATTGAATTGCTGATGGGTTTAATGACAAGGGACAAAATTAATATCAAGAAGAATACATATTAATGTGGGGTGGGAGGGAATATAGCTCTGAAATACATGCACTTGATACTGAAAAGTACACTGAAGGTACCAGCTATAAAGGAAATTTCAAAATTAAATGCCTTGCAAGATATGCACAGGCATTTAACACCTTCCAGATGTTCTGGAAAATGTTATCTTCCAATGTACCAAGTTTCTGTCTGGAATGACACAATGACCATGGCAGCTAAACCTTTCTGCTCTCTACGTGCGATTTTAAAATACTCAATGGACTACATTAGAGAAAGGTTTATTGTGCTCAGTTTTATTAAACCTTTCATAAAGCCTAACTTTCATGTGGGAAATTGGAATTGATTTATGGACATTTTAGTCTGAGATCAAGTAGATATGTAGTAAACTCTTCAGGCCATTTCACATACAAGCAATGCCTTACAAAACATAGAACATTTTTAATTACATGTGGAAGAGAAGCTTCTGCCTTCTGGTTCAAACCCCCACATTTCCCTCACTTTTCTTTCACCTGAGCACTTACAATCCTTTATCTCTTCCAGCCACTAGAAAGACACTGGGTAGAAGGTTGGACTTGATGATCTTATGATTCTATGAATCACTTCTAGGTAATAAAACACACGAGCCCAAACACCTGTGGAATAAGAAGCCAGAGTTAAAATGTTCTGGTTTTCTTTCGAGACTGTCCTGATGCCAGCTTGTTCCACAGGAAATATTGTGTCTCCTCTGACTGTGCTGGAGTTTGGTCAGCTCCTATCCTTCAACCATCTTTCCCTTTGGATTGTCCTTATTACCTCTTCACCTGAATACTAATTATATTATTTATTGGGCCAGGAATAGGAATAGATTCTGGAACAGCATGATCACCTAACACTAGCTGAGCAAGGGGCATCAGGACTGCCCACTTGGTGATCCTCATCTTTCTGCAGAAGCCACTCTGTCTCGCCTCTTAATCATTTCTGTTGGTTGTCTCTAAATTCCTTTCACATTACTGCTACTGAGCTGGTGAGAATTGAATTTATTATTTCCTCCAGATATATTAGCCTGCACTTCTCCAGCCTGAATCTCATTTTGCTCCCTGCACATATTTCTGAGCTCTTTAGATCCCTTTTTATTATTTCTCCTTGCTCACTTACATTTGCAACACCTGTCAGTTTAGAGTATGATTGCACCATTAGAGAGCAGGCCAGCTGCAGGGCAAGCAATGCCATGGTGCCCCAGGGAAACTCCAAGCAATACTGGGTCCTAAACTTTTGGAAGATTACCCATGGCAGAGAGGAAGCATCAGGAACAGGTGTAGCTGATCTGACACTTAAAATAATCTGCCTGCAGCTGAAGGGCTGCTTCAGACAGAGTGTTACCATCATCCTGTCTGAAGTAGCTCCTGTGTCAGAGTATGATTCTACTTGGGCATGAGGGATCTGAAGCCTTTTCATTACCCAGGGGACACTGGCAGGTGTTGGCACATGCCCATAACCTGGGTGTGCCTCTGCTTCCTCCCACTGCCTCCCTTTTGGAGAGCACAAAACTACAAGGCAGGTCCTTGAAGCCATGATTCAAGCACTTTGTGCGTGTGTAGACATTCAAACATTTCAGGATGCTTAGGGCTTAAAAGAAAAGGAACAGCCTGTAATTTTGGTATTGATATTCTGAATTCCAGTGCTATTGAACTCTGAAATGGAAGCACAAGGATTAGAAGTTTGGGGTGGTTTGTTCACACTGAGTACAGACATTCCTTTTACTTGGTGAATTTTCAACTTTTATCTGGAGCCCCACGTTCACTTTTTCCATGGCATTTTACATAGAATTAACCATTCTCTTCAGGCCTTATTATTTCCCATGGCAGATCCCAGGGTGATTAAAATCATAATACTGACAGCTACCTCCAGGGAGCACTGAGCTTTTATGCATGTGACTAACTGGGGACTTGATCTCACCGCAGCAAGCAGCAGCCCACCTAACAGAGCAGTGATTTTGCTTACCTTTGAGGAAAGTCAGACAGTTTAAACCATGCCCATTAGCACTCTCTGAAGAGAGGTGGCTTTTCAGTGAAGTCGTGGTGCTGCCTTGTCTCCCCCCAAACTTACAGTCATCCATTCCATTCAGAACATGATCAGGTGGGGAGGCTATGCCACTTTTCTATATCTTACTAAACAGGAATCTGAATCACTGAAACAGTTTTCTAATCAGTTGTGATTTCACCTGCTATTTCTTCTGTAAGAAAACCTTAGATGTATAAAAAGCAAACTTCAGTGTAGAAATTTGCTGTAAGCAATGCCTGCCAGGAAGCTCTTTTTTTGGAACCATGTAATTGTGATGGACAAGCCTGCACCCTGCTCTTTCTCAGCCCTGCAATAAGCAGCCAGGGCCCCTCCCTTATTTTCTACCCTGGTTGCAATTATGGTCTCAGTAAATTAGTCAAAGATGTTGATCCATTGGCAACAACAAGCTTAGAATCAGAGTTTCAAAGAACTGAGGACTGTGTGTAAAATGCCCCTTTAATGACAAAACAGAGGCAATGATACCATTGCCTTTACAGCAGAGTCCTCATTCAAAACCAGAGCATTTAAAGAACAGCTAAAAAAAGTTCAAATTGTTCATGGTGGGTTTGGGTTTTTTTTTGGTTTGGGTTTGTTGGGGTGGGGTTTTTTTGCGGGGGGGTGTTGGTTTTTGGTTGGGTTTGTTTGTTTACAGCATGGATAACAGCCTTTGTAAATCAATTATCTGACTGGCCACTTAACTGAACCACTTACTCTAATTAAAGTTCAGTACAAGGTATGGGGCAACCTATACATGAAGATGATGAACAGAGCTCAACTCCTACAATGATCCATCCAAATGTTCCTTTTAGGTGACTATCTAACATTAGGCAACTTCAGTAGCATGAACACCCCATACAGCCGGTGGAGCCTGGAGAGGGCAGTTCAGAACATCCTGGCCACTTAACTCTCCTCACAGTATAATTTCCTGATTATATACAGACTCAGGGGTCCTATTGCAGGAAACTGCATTAAATATCTAAATTTGGAAGGTTAACCTTCACCTCCTGGTTTTGCTATATAGGAAGTTAAAGGAGACATGCATTTTACTGTAGATTGGGGGCTTCATAAAATGAGAAATGCTCAGCAATCTGTAGCTGAAAAAAGCATGACTTAATTCAGAGGAAATAAGATGTTGTTTAAGAGAGTAAGGAGAGCTGATTTAAATTACTGTTCTGCCACAGACTTCCCCAGTGGCCTCAGGCAAGTCGCTCAGGGCAAGATTTTTATGGGCATTTGGACATCTGACTCCAGGGGATTTTAACTGAATAACTTTTCAGACCTGTCCATTGAGCTCCATCCTTTCATTCTCCATCTGCAGAACGTGGGCACTGTTACTTCCTCTCTCACCTTTTGCCTACGAAAGCTTCCAGGTGGAATTCTCTGTTAAAAGAATAATGTAAGGTTGAGAGAATACACACCCTGGTTAAAAAACCCACTACTTAAAAATACTCTCTAAAGTGATTATGACTGTCTCTGACCCATTGTTATTAAGTTTTGGGCACAATTCTTCCAGTGCCCTGTAGCTGAATAATTAAAATTTCTTCACAAGCATTTGCTGTCTCCATCTGGAAAGGACAAGAGCCATCACTGAAGCAGGCAGGTGAAGTTACATACTATTGTTTCAATTCCCCAAACAGAGTGCAAATATCTGTAATGTAATTACCTGCTCATCTAAAATCTAGTTTCCAAGATCTGCCAGCTGACCTAACTGGAGTGTGAACCTCACACCAAGGTTCTCCTGTAGCTAGGGCGCCTCCAAGCACTGGTACTGCAGCTTGTCTCTCACTCTCTGAACCTATGTATCCCGTTATCTGCCAGCCACATCCGTGTCCAGGGTCACAGGACATGGAAGGGGACAGAGCACTGAGCCTGGCTGCAGCTTCTGTTGAAACAGCTTCTTCAAGTGGTCTTCTGGATGGCACAGAAAGGTTGCTCCTCAGCACTGTCATGTACAATGACATTTCTGATATGCTTCCCTTGACGTGGCTCAAGGCTGCACTGTTTGTGAAGCCAAAGCAAAGGGAACTCAGAAGGTTTCCATTAATGCTTGCCTATGCTACTTTGGTTCATTTTCTGTGGACATTTTGCCAACAAGGCACAACTGCAAGCCAGATTTCCTCTGGCCATACCTTCTAAAGAGCAGATGACTTGTGGATATGTCATTCAGCTGGGTTTTCACCCGGAATAAAGCAGCACACTGCCTACACTGAAGTGACTTGCTACTAGCTTTAACTGGCACATACTTCTTTTTGCAGCATTCTGTGCTCACAGGCATGTCTTGGCTGAATCTGATGGAATGTATTTTACATGTATTAGCACTTCCAACATACTGAAAGCTTGCAATACATATGCTGGGCAGCTCTCCAAATACATATGACCTCATAAGGTTTCATGAATTTTGGACACTAACTTGTTTGGCAGGTATTCTTGGTGTATAGAAATGGAAGGTTTGACTAAGAGTGCCTAGCCTAGCTCAGCTACACTTGTATTTGTAATATGCCAAGGGGGTTGTAGAAACCCTGCATAACAAGTAACACTTGAATAATAGAATCATTTCAGGTAAATGTATGGGAAATGGCATTTTATCCACCAAGTTATTTGTCATCAACCCTTTCATAAGTTAAACAGGCCACCAGAAAGAGTTTCTGATGTATTTTAGCAAGCTGCTGCATTATGGTGAGCAGTACCTTGCCCTTTGAACAGTCCTATTGATTTTAGTTCAGGGTAAGGTTGGCAGGAAGGGGACTTATGGACAGCAATTCCTTTCTTAATTTATATTGACTGGGTCATATTTGACAATATATATTTTTTAAAGGAGGCTCTGCCTCCCCTCACACCCAGTGTAAATCTCCTCAGCACATCTAATCTGGAAATTTCTCCTGGTGATTCCCCACTGACTTCTGCTGGAAGAGGTTGATCCCTCTCAATCAATGTCAAAAGTTCACCAGAGGCAGGGGTTTGCCCTTATTCTCTGGGTATCACTGCCTACTATAGTTATCTTTGGCATATTTCACCATTTCTCTGCCCCAGACTTCATTAATGAAATATTTCCTTGTAATAAAGCTCTGCAGTATAAAACACAGTGTGTTTCCAGGGCACATTTCTTCCTTTCCAAGTTTAACTTTTTGGCAGCACACTCCTCGCTTTCATTTTGTTTTAATCCCAAATCTACTGCTGCCATGATGCTTGCTTTAAGATTTCCCCCTATTATATAGTCAGTTGTACTTCCAGTGTTACTTAGGGCCATATCTAGGGGCATACCCATCTTTGTATTAATTTGGGAAGCAATTTTAAGTCAGTGTCAGTGTCACATCCTTGATTTCCAATATTAATCTTGTTAAAAATAAAAGGGAACACCACCATTTCCACACACTGCTTCCACTTGCCACGTTTTACTTCTGCCTCTCATTCTCAGTTTCCCAGCAACAGCATGTTCACTCAGACCCCCAGTCAATAAACAGCACTGAGCCCAGCAAGGAATTACTTCAGATGCTTCAACCAAAAGTCTTGAAAACAGAAGAGCTATTAAGTACCAACTATCAGTTTTATGGAGTAACAGCCCCTTGCATAAGATTGCCTGTTATTAAGCTTTGGTACCACAAACTACCTGCTGTCCTTTTGTACGTGAGTAAAACGTATTTAACAGAGTTTAAAACCATGGAATCCTACCACAGATCAGGTTGACCCATGACTGTTTTTACAGTCAGTATCACAGCAGAGCTAGTCACTCTTAGGTCTAACTGGTTTTGGACCTGGACAGAAACCAAGTAAATAACTATAGTCACATTCTCTTAAGTGTTTCCTAGAATAGATTTTTTTACTGCCTGGTTTTGAGACCTGCAGTATAGCACAACCTAGCTTTATGTACTTGATACTCTATTTTATTCCTTTGCAGTTAGGACACCTGGTTGTGCAGACTATTCACTGCTTCAGTTCTGAGCAAATCAACATCTATCAGACCTGGAGAAGTGCTGCAAAACTCTGCTTCCATCCTTCCAGCTGTAGCAATGGAAAGCTATATCAATAGAAATATTTTTTTTCCACAAGACAATCTAAGAATTCAAGTGTTTTGATCAGAACCTATGATGCAGGAGATCTGACCTGAAATGGCCAGTGAGACATTTCAGAAGAGTAGATACAAATGGTGTGCCAGGAGTAGGGTCTGACTCCTACAGAAGAAAGAGGTTTAAAGACTGGAATAGCTGTTTTCAAAGTTACATGAGGCTTGTAGTCTGACAGCCACCATAAGAGAGAGCCCTTAGGTTTTCATGCCTTAGAGTCCAACAGCTTCTGTTACAGGTTGCAGCACTGCAAACCAGTTTTGCTCTATTAACTGAGCAATCAACAATATCCAAGCAGGACAAAGCAGCAAGCAAGATTTCATGGAAAATGTATTGGGCCCTGCAGAATATATTTGGAGAGCTAAATATTTGGCTAGAGAATTCTGCACTTGTAGTGGGCTTTTTAACTTCTTTATGGAATTTGATATGGATATAATTCCTCACTAAAATATCTAAGATGTTTCAGAAACCTCACAGAGATCAGCTTTTCACTTAAGGTTCCATGAGGGAAGAGATAAGATGCAGAAGATTTTTCATTGAAGCCGGCTATAATTCAGTCTGTCTTTCTGCCAGCAACGTATGTTCAGCAGTGTAAACATCCTCCCAAAGACAGACCTAGTTAAGTGTTTTGTGATGCCCAGATGAAACACTGTTTTCATAAAGCCAGGCCCCAAATTTAAAGTCAACTGAAGGACTGACATTGTTTGTTTGGTTTAGTGAGCAGTGACACAATTCCTATGGAATTACTCTTGTCCTCGTTTTTACTTCTCAAACACATTTTCTCAGTGAAGATTCTGGGAATCTTGGTGACTGTGGCTAGCAACTTTTACTTCTAAGCCTCCAAAGTGTGATGGGATCAGCAGAAGGGCTTTCTTGTTTCTGAGGCACTTCCTCTTCTAGAGAGGGCGTGAATCACACTGGCAAGTGCACTGAAAAGGTTTCACTTCAATCCATTACTTCTTTTCTTTTTTTCACTAATGTCACAAGGGACAAAAAGGAGAGCTGGGTTCAGATGGATTCATCTGATTTAAATGATCTCCCCAATGTGTTTTGTGAAGTCCAATGAAAATGAACATTATTCACTCGTTCCTGGCTGGAGCAAGTTGTAACTCTATAGCAGCTTTGATCCATTTAAAAGAACTGGTTTGTCCCAGCCCAAAGTAGTGACTTTGAAAGAGTCACTATTTCTATTTTCTTTTCTACTCATTTTACCATAAATTTTCATCTGGTATTAGTGAGTCTCCACCAGGAGGATGTTTTTAGTGAGGGTGGCTATTTGTCTGCAATATAAATTAAAGTCTCTTTATTATGCCAATAAAAAGTCTTCACCATGACTGTATTTGTCTAGAATGACTGGGACTTTTATCATCTGGTGTAAAACCTTCATGAGATCTGAGTGTAAAATGAGATCAGAGTTTTGCCCTATCCCTTTGTTCCTTCTCTTTTTCTGACCAGTGCAGGCAGAATACTGATGGAGCTGTTACCTTTCTTTTTATTTTAGTTTATGGAATTCTCTCTGCAGGGATAAACATCCTCTTCTGGAGCTGGCTTCTTCTTTTCTTTCTTTTTTTAATTAAAAGTGAATAACAAAGTAGAATGATCTGATAATGATATGGACATAAATTCTCACTCCTGTGAAATCTATACCAAGTTATCTAACAGTGGAGTCTTATGAAGTCCAGCACATTTTTCCATCTTTCCACTTTCAGTCTGTATGAATCCTGCATCACTACAGTAATTCCTTTTAAATATTTCTCTCTCTCTCTCTTTCTTTGTTCTCTGGAGTATTAGAACCTTTCTTCATTACTATTGTGAAAATATATGATAGCAGTCCTTGGAGTGCAAGGGAAGATTACCCCTGTGCTGTGCAAACACCAGACAAAACCCAGTCTTGCCTCAAAAGGTCTTAGTGTCAAGCAAGGTGTGAACAGCAAAGCAGGCACAAGGTGACAGCATGCAGGCAGATGAACAGCACGAAATTCGAGCACATTTGCAAGATGTGTGCTTCTTGTTCTGTTTGGTTTTGTTTCCTTCACAGGGATGCATCACAAAGAGCAGGCATGGTGAACTAGGTGATAGTATGAGGTAAATGTGAAAGAGGGCAGAGAACGAAGAGGACAGTCAAAGCTCACCAGCTGATTCTGGATGCCCAGGAGGTACATCAAGGCTGACATGAGTCTTTGACAGATTGGAGAGAGCTAAGATGGCAGCTGTAATGGTGTGGTTTGGGGGTTTATAGTAAGATTTTATTTTTTTTTAAACCAACCATTAGGCATGTGAGAGAATGCAAGAAGCTATTTTTCTGAAGGGCATTGCCTCCTACTGTGATACTCTAACATGGGAAGAAAATCTTTGTACGATTGGGAAGTATCTGTTCAAACCAGAGAAACCATCCTGGCTTTTCCACACCGTTTAAAACCTTGCCTGCATGGTTATATTAACCAGGGTAACTGCAGAGAACAAGTAGCAGACCCCAAGTATTGTCATGCATCTCCTTTCTGCAGACATTCTATTTTAAAATAAAGGATTTAAAGGATTATTCTGGAACAGAGCATTCCCACAGGAAAGCAGAGGCACACTGGCATCATTACAGAGGAATAATAACACCCTGTAAACATGACCTAGGTTTTACCCCACCTTATGTCAAGGCATTCAAAATCCCTGTAGAAACATTCAGGTGCTCAGCAGCCAAGCAATTATACTCTTGGTCTCTGCAGTGCTCTGTTCTTTAGGAAGGTCTCCCTTGCTGCAGTGAAGGGCTGTGCTCTGGGAACTCAATGGAAAAAAAAAAGTTATGTTTATAGCAGGAATCTCTGTCAGCTGACTGTGATTCTCAGACGAGGCACAGAAGAAGAAGGGACAGTAAAATGTATTATGCAAATAAGGGAGAGAGAGAAAAGTCAAGCTGAGAACTGCTGCAAAGATGCTCAGGCTAGCTTCAGCAAGATTGTTATGGTAAACATTTATTTAATAGTAACTGGATTTTGCACAGCCAGCTTAAATGCCACAAGAATCCCACCTTTCAAATGGAGTAAGACATTTCTTGGCTGTACTTCTGTTTAAATTCTGTTCTGGAGATTGCCCGCTGGTGAATTCTGACATCACTTATCATGCCCCATCAAACACGGCATCATATGGGAAAGAGAGAGCAATCAGTGTTGCTTCTTCACTACTCTGACTGACACCCATGTGAGAATAAAACTAGGTGGGTTTGCTTGTTGAAAAAGTTCTCAGGTCATTCATGGTCAGTTCTGGTCTTTAAAGTCAAGCTGCCATTCGGCAATATGTGCCTTCTGCTTCACTTGTATCATCATGCCATGGAGAAAACTGTCACAGGCAGGACATCCAGCCAAGGCATGAGAAGCCTTCTGTGCAAAAGAAACATGCACAGACTGGGTCCCAAATCAGAGAGCCCTACATTCTATGAATCTTCACAAACAGAATTCAAAGTGACAAACTCGCTACGTAACGCAGATGCCATATCTGCGGCTGTGCTGCGGCAGGGGACCACCAGGCCATTTGAGCTGAAAAGCAAAACCAACCACATGCCACTCAGAGGACTGATCAGTGCCCACCTTCTCGTTTGGATTGATCTTTGTATACTATCATCTGCAAAAAGATCACAGCCAGCTAGCCAGCACAATGTGACTGCTGTCAGAAGTAAAAGTCTGGCTGCCCACCTGTGAATTGGCAAGGCTTCAAAACCATGCAAAAGCTGAACAATGCTGAGGAGCACCTGTGCATCCTGCAAATGCAGACACCAAATGAGCTTATCTCTCCAAAGGAAAACAGAAGAAAATGGTATCCACAGGTGGAAAAATGTAGAAGTAATTCTGTGAGGGAACTCACACATATTAATCTGAGTGAGGAGTTGAAAGAAAAAGGATTACTTGGGGTTAATCAGATATTGGGGTCTTTCATGTTAAAGTCAAGTTTAACTCTACATCCATACTGCCTGGGATGTTGGAAATGTTGCTGTAGCTGTCCTGCAGTGAATGGCAGACTGCAGGTCATAGAAAGATATGTGCTTGGGTAAAATCAGGTTGGGTATCTTTATTGAACAAAAGAACTTGCTCATTCCTATGGCAATGCAATAAATTGCTTTATACCTCCCTGTAACACTGTTGTTGCTGTGTAAGGATGTGGTTTCATAATTGAAGCCAATCTAAAACTGCATTGCCACTGAAAAGTGCTGTCCCACCTTATGTCCTGGGCTGGGTGAAGAGTAAGACAGATTAGTTGCAATTCAATGATCACCTGAATCTGCTCAGGAAAATACACCCTGACTGAAACTTTGGATCCACCAACACCATTAGTAAACACTAACTTCAGAGGGTCCTAGATCACCCTGTTGTATCATGACCTGTATTATGTGTTTGGTCCTAAAATAGGTGTTGGCATGGATATGGATACAGACAAAGTTGCTAAACCAAGTTTATGATATCACCAACTCACTGCTTAAGCCGTTTTCCTCTGTGAACCAGCAGGTTTGATCTCTGGTGCTATGAATCTAATGTTGTCAGAGGCAAAGCTTAATAACACAGTCACAGGCTGCACCAGGGGAGGTTTAGGCTGGATGTCAGGAAGAAGTTCTACACAGAGTGATTGCCCATTGGAATGGGCTGCCTGGGGAGGTGGTGGGGTCACCATCATTGGAGGTGTTCAGGAGGAGACTTGATGGGGTGCTTGGTGCCATGGGTTAGTTGTTTAGGTGGGTTGGACACGATGATCTTGAAGGTATCTTCCAACCTGGTTTATGCTATTCTATTCTGTAACACCAAAGTAATTTCAGATCCTTGAGTAGGGAGGTGGGTTATGAAAATGCTGCTGCTGCCTCACTTTCAGAAAAAAACAACCTAGGAACCCCATGGATTCATCACAAATATGCACAGATTAGGGAAAGAGCACCTTCTCCCAGACTAACTCTGCCTGGTTTTATGGTTAAGATGTTCCCAAGCTGCCATACACTCTTTGAATTTGTCCACAGTGAGTTTTGAACAGTAATTTGCATACAGAACACAAAATAGTAGTTTGGGGATACTATACAGCTCATTTCTGTCAAACATGCTGGCCAGGGGTTTGAGCTGTGAAATTTTCAGCAGTAGTTGGATATTGTAATACTTTAGTCCCTAACCTGTATTTATTATAGCAGAAGTCAGGATGTAAATGGAGGCACTATTCTTTACTCCCTCTCCTGCATGGTGTGCTTTCAAATACAGCTGTCTACCAGATGCAAGAAGAAGAAGACATTTAATTTCTTCTCTCTGAGCACACCTCCCATTAATGTTAATGGCAGCTAAGTATGAAAGTGGAAGGACAGCTAGTGTGAGCAGACTGAACATAAGAGCTTACCCAGTCCTAATAAATCTGATCATTTCAAGAAGGCAGAAAAGCAGTCACATCACATCACACTTATCCTTTAACATGAGGTGTACAAATTCAGACTTGATTGACTTCAGAGCCACAGTGGACATGATGTGCTGGACAATGGTAATCTTCAGGTGCATCACCTTCAAAGTCAATAAAATGTTAAAGTTATGGCATATCAAAGTGCAATTATTGACTGCAGATATTTTAAACTGGAGCTCCTGTGATGGTTTCCTGGAAATTATTTTTGCTTTAAAAAGAAATCTTTCCCCTGTTTTGTCAATTGCATTTCTCAACCTGTTTGGATTTCTGGTTCTTGTGTTTTGTTTTGTGTTTTTTTTTCTAGGGGGCTTTCAGAGATACTAAGAGAAGGGGCAGGCCAGAAGCAGACTCCTGTATTTACCTTGCTGGACACCTTTGCTTTCTCCTAAAGGGTGTATTTTGCCAGCCACTGGGGGAACTGGTAGAAGATCTCTGCCACGCACAGAATGCCATTATATGTGCACTCAAGTTGCAACACTTCACTTCAGATTGTCTTATCTGCACAGAAATGCACAGAACAGACTGGGAGGGACATCTCTGTCAGCACTTTACTTCAGGCAGAATCATGTCAATGCCTCCTGTACTGTTGTCCTTTGTGGTGTATATTTACTTCATGCTAAGTGACACCTCGCTGTCATTAATGGAAAAACTTAAACTTTGGCCTGTTAGCCTCATTACTCTCAGCACATTTATAGCAAACTTTTAAACCACAGAATGGGCACAATGAGAAAGACCTTTCCAAACCTCCTCAGTCATCCTTCTTGAACTCCTGTGACTAGAGCAATTCCTGAACAAAACAATCATTGGCTCCTTTGTGATTCGGTGCTAATTTTCTCAGTAACGACTGAGGTGGGGACAATGTGGCATGTGTAACTATTCCATGATACAGCAAGTCAAGTTCCTTTTTCAGTTCCAGATGAAGTTCTGAAGCTCATACCCATAAAAAAAAAAAAATCAAAACCTGTCTGAGTGCTTTTGACAGATTTTTCTTCCAACCCAACCCATTATAATATCTCCTTTATGTAGTTAAATAAGAAGTGCTTCTAAAGAATATATACTTATCAAACAAGACACCTTCATCCCTCTTTTTTTGATATGGGTTTTGAGCAGATTAAGAATTTCTTGGGGATCATTTACTATGACCTAGAGATTCAAGCTTGTGACACAGAGCAATTAGGGGATTAAAACTCCTGTTATAGATACACTAAGAATCCAACCCATTGCTGTGCTGAAATCTCCTGTTCTTTTGCTCAGTGCTCTGTATCACTTGTTCATGGTTGATTGAGATATAAGGCTGATTAATCTGCAGTTCTGCAGAGGCAGATTTTAAGGTTAATTGCAGAATTTCATAGCATCTAGACTATTTAAGCCTCCAAGTGGTTAGTGTCCTAAATCTGAACTGTCTCCTTTCACACAGAAAGTTTATGCTGTTTTCAGACTCTGTGGTTCAAGGTACAAGCCACAAAAAAGTTTGATCACAGGTTAATTTTCTCTGTCTTACATAGTGCATATTCATGCTTGCAGTATAGAAGACTTTCAAATTCAAGAACTCAGAAGCTGAAGTTATGCTGCAGAATATTCTTGTGTGTCCAATTTGTGCCGTGGGCTAGTTGTTTGGGTGGTGTTTGATTGGTTGATGGGTTGGACGCGGTGATCTTGAAGGTCTCTTCCAACCTGGTTTATTCTATGTATTCTATGTATAATTCAATGGCTACAAACACACTTTTAAATGGAGGAGTCACCATCCCTGGAGGTGTTCAAGAGGGCATTGGACGTGGCACTTGGTGCCATGGTTTAGTCATGGGGTCTGTGGTGACAGGTTGGACCTGATGATCTTTGAGGTCTCTTCCAACCTGGGTGATTCTGTGATTCTGTAAAGTCATGACATTTCTTAGTTTTTAAAACTTTCTTGGAGAAGATACCTCCTGTGAAAATTCAGGTCCCAAACTCATGTGCTTTGACAACAGATGGGACCTGTGGGCAGCTGGGAATGTGGGTCACATTCTTAATACCGAGGCCGCGTCCCACCATTCTACACAAAACGTTCCACACAGTAGCAAGGTTGGAGAGAGACTGATTACAAAGGCCTGCAGTGATAGGATGGGGGGCAATGGCTTCAAACTAGAGAAGAGAGGATTTAAATTGGATGTTAGGAACAGGTTCTGCACCATGAGGGTAGTGGAACACTGAAACAGGTCGCTCAGGGAGATAGTTGAGGCCCCATCCCTGGAGACAGATATTCAAGGTGGGGCTCCTGATCTAGCTGAGGATGCCTCTGCTGGCTGCAGAGAGGGTTGGACTGGATGACCTTTGGAGGTCCCTTCCAACCCAGACCATTCTATGACTCTATAATTCTGTGATTCTATGAAACAATCCAATCCAGCAAGTGCTTTTGAAGTCCACCCTGTATTCCAACCAGAAAGCAGGAAATACTGAATGTGAACTGACAGAAACAGCACCATGGAAATGCCTGTATTGCTTTCCAATAGCCCCATGTTTATTACAGTTGATTTATATGTAACACATACATATTATACAAAATGGAACCCTGCATGCAAAAAAGAACAGAATATTATAAGGAAGTGGATTGCAACAGCTGAGCAAGAGTAAACATTTCTGTCTTCTTTTACTGCCTGTAGTAGAGCAGCCAATGTAATTGCTCATGTTTAAGTTCAAACTCCACTTAACTTTCTGACACTATAACCTTTTGCAATTTTTTTCCCAGGATTATGAAACAATAATTGGATATTTTTAAGAGTGGGGAACTGTCACAAGGTGCCTGTTTGTTAAATTAAGTCTTCCTGTTGTTTTCAGGGGGAAAAAATAATATTTGTGAGACTTAATTATCTTATTCAATACCTTTAATTCTATCCCCAAGTGATCCTGTTCATGTACATTGGAAAACTCACAGATAACCACTTTAGCTCAATATATATTGCTTATACCAAGGACAAGGAGGGCCCATAGAGCACTGCTTGTGCTTCCTCAACTTAAATCTCAGTTTATAAAGTTAGCCTCAAGTGGGTTGTAATCTTTTTGACCAAAAGAAGTACTCTAGCTACCAGGAAGGAGCAATAAAATACATTTTTCATCGTCTCTATCACAGGCAATTCAGCAATTGCTTTGAACTCTACTGCAACAGTTGAAAAATGTGGTTTTACCCATCCCTTCTGCTCCAATGGCCAACACTCAGTGCATCTATAATATATTCCCTGCCACCCTACAACTCTTTAAAAAAATTCACCCTCTGCCTTAACCAAGAAATATATTTAGGAAGTCATCAGCTCTGCTCCCTTCCCCTCTGGCTGCTGTTACGAATCAGCTACAGTCCTGCAGAATGCATCAGTTTAAAGCTGTATAAACTCAGTCTTAAAAAATAAACCCAGCATTGCTCCCCAAAACACCATCCACCAACCCCCTGCTTCAGTGCCTCTACCTTCTCCAATAATCTAGGATTCCTTTTATTTGCTCCTTTTGGTTCATGCTATGTTCCTATCATGAAAACAAATTTAATCACTGTTAAACTTCCAGAATAATTTCAAGTAACTGCTTTCAGATTACTCTCAAATGTAAGAGCAGCTAATCTGGAGGAAAGACTCTAAATGCAGAGAGTTTAAATCACCAGCCCTTTGCAGCAGTAAATTTTACACTCGTGAACACCTCAAAGGTGAAATTAATCAATCAATTATCAAGTCTGTGGCAGTAAAAGAATCATGAAAACATGGACATAAAACAGAACCAACAAGGAAAACAGGAACAAAAATATAGGAAATCATTTTAGAGCAGGAATGTCTTTGTAGCTCTAGTCTCAAACAGAACACCTCAGGAGAAAAAGGAATAAGACAGGGGGGTGGTGCCATGGGTTAGTTGTTTAGGTGGGTTGGATTGGTTGAGGGGTTGGACACGATGATCTTGAAGGTCTCTTCCAACCCGGTCTGGTCTATTCTATTCTAAATCAAACAAGGCTAACCCAAAATCAGCAGTAAGAAGACACTTATCTCCATGGCCAGAATGTTTAGGAGAAGATGGCTGTGCATCCAGACTCCTCCAAACTGGAAGAGTTAGACTGCTTAAATGTGAACTAAACATGAAGTTAAATATGAACTTTATATTTTGGTCCCATCCTTCAGAATCTTACACCACACTTCAGCATTCCTTTTTAATCAGCTGAACAGAATACTTCTGATCTGGAATGGCACAGATTATTTCATAGAATCATAGAATTGTTAGAGTTGGAAGGGACCTCAAGGATCATCCAGTTCCAACCCCAGAGCCATGGGCAGGGACACCTCACACTACATCAGGTTGCTCAGAGCCACATCCAGCCTTGCCTTAAAACCTTCCAGGGATGAGTCTTCTACCATCTCCCTGGGCAACCTGTTCCAGTATCTCACCACCCTCATAGGGAAGAACTTCTTCCCAATATCCAATCTGAATCTACCCACTTCTACTTTTGCTTGATTCCCTGTAGTCCTATCACTGCATGACATCCTAAAAAGTCCCTCCCCGGCTTTCTTGTAGCCCTCTTCAGATACTGGAAGGCCACAATTAGGTCTCCTTGGAGCCTTCTCCTCTCCAGACTGAACAACCCCAACTCTCTCAGTCTGTCTCCATAGGAGAGATGCTCCAGGCCTTTTCTGGACACCTTCCAGCACATCCATATCTTTCTTGTAATAGGGCCTCCAGAGCTGGACGCAGTACTCAAGGTAGGGTCTCACCATAGTCTCTTCTTTTTGGTAGGCAACATTGAGCTGCACCTTTGCTATTGTTACTGCAGGGGAAAAGGAAAAACAAAATCTATCGAAATTTAGCTATTTTGATTAAGATTCTCCAGTCTACTGATTATCAGTTCCTAATGCATCTATATTCCTTATTTATATTTAAGATATCATCCTTAAATACTACTGCAAGCATTTGACTTGTTCCCAGTGGCTTAGCTACACAGCAATGTGTGAAGGAAACAGTCTGTTCTTTGAGATCCATTTTTAAATTAAGGCTCAAATAAATTTTTTTTTTTTGGTAAGATTTTGACCCAGAAAGCTAGAAATCTTCTAGATGAAGTATTGCAAAAGAATTTGGAGTAATAAAACCCTTCTGACTTCAGCACAGAATCAATAATTTAGGGACGGGTTTGAGATTATTTTTTTCTTCTTTTTGATTGACTTTGAAAACCTTGTTGATGGAATCAGGTGTCAGCACTGATATTCTTGTCACAGCTGTCTTCCTGGTATTAAATCAAAGCAAACCAGATTGTAACAGTATGAAAATAAAAAGCCCAAACCCTGAAACACACAAAATTACAGCGATCTTGAAAATAAGGGAGGGGGCAAGGGGGAAAACTGCCTTCCCCAGAGCCTTCAAAATCTGCAGCCTATATCTGTGCAATACACCAAGTGGCAAAGCAAAGTCTCTACCAACTGTAAGAGTAATTAAGATGTGAATTGCAGCCAAAAAGAAAAAAAAAGCAATAAATAAAAGAAGAAATTCCTGAGAGACAGTGTAAGTTTCACCAAAGAAGTTGAAGAGCAAAGCAGTCTTGTTGAAGGGGTTCTGGGAAATTTCCTGGCCAAACTGTTTCCAGTTTCCCACACAGCTACAAGTGAAAAATTCAAATGCTGCTGCCCAGAAAGCAAAGGATTACACTGGAGAAGTAATGTGCTGCTTTACTTTGATCTGATTCCACCTCAACAACTGTTTCTCATCTCGAGTTGATGATTATACACCATGTTAGTGCTGGCATTGCTGAATAGTGTCTGCACCAGGCTGCGATCGGTGCTGAAAGATCCATATGCAGTACATCTGTCTGTGATCTACCATAAGAGCATTACCCCAATTCAAACAGCAATAGATAACCTTGCAATGTTGCTTAGTATTATAAGGACTAAGGGGAAATATTACATATGAAGCTCAAAATTGTCACCAACCTATTATTTCTCTACTTGTATTCAGAGCTGAATTTGTGTTAGCCAAGACTTTTGCACAAGGAAGGGTAAAAGTTTTGCCATGTTTAACCAGGGAAGAAAAAAGAGAAAGAAAGAAAGGGGGAAAAAAGAAGAGGAAGGCTCTCAGAGCTCCATTTCCCAACTTGTCTCTCTCTGGCATCAGGCAGATCAATGTCTGTCTCACGTTTCCCAGCTGTTCTCTGAACAATACCTGCTCCTGTAAAATACCTGCAGTGCCTCTTTAGTATAGACAAAACTGGGCCAGGGCTTCTCAGCACAGCAATGCAAGCAAGAAATACTGACATCTGAAAGGAGAGTGACCAAGTCACATCCTTCCCAGGAAGGGGATGAATGGAGGAAATAACTATCCAGAGATCTGGAAAGGGAGCAAACTGGGCTTTTTCTGACACTATTCAAAGGGATGAAATGATCTAACTTGGGGTGACAGGTTTCTCAGAGCAGTTTCCTGCTCTCACACCTGAAATGCCCGTATCATATACACCGGCTTCTCCCCAGGCAGCACCAAGAGCCAGCTTGTCAGTGCTCTGGAGGTGGTTCAGGGCTGTCTTTTCTGCCCCTAACTGTCATGCTGCCTTGGGTGACTTCTGCTCTGCCTGTGCTTGCTGTGAGCCCTGCAGAAAGGTAGCGAAAATGCAGCTTCGCTACAGTTATAATGAGAAAAGCCCCAGCAGTTCTTCATGCGAGTTGCTTATTTGCCATTAGAGGTCACTGTCCTGCTTGTGCCATAACCATTTGCTCCGCTGCTTTCCACGAAGGTGCGGAACACAGATGAGGAAGTATTTTACAGCCTCAGAAGCGGTAAGGATAGCAGGGATTCTTTAAATCATTAAAAAAACTTTGGCGGTCTACAAGTCCTGTAGAAAATTGAAAAATAATCAAGAAAAATAAAGAATCTCTATCAGAATGTGACAAATATCTGTTCTTAAAGGTCCAGTAAGCAATTGAGTAGATGGTCTTACAATCAAGAAAACTGCTTAGCCAAAGACATCTGGGGGTGGCAGAGCACTGCAACAGGCTGCACAGAGAGATTGTGGAGTCTCCTTCTCTGGAGACTATCAAAACCCACCTGGGCACTGCAATCCTGGGCAAACTGCAGGGGAGTAGGACTAGGTGATCTCCAGAGGCCACTTTCACTCCCAACTATTCTGTGTGATTTGGGTGGTGTTGGATTGGTTGATGGGTTGGACGTGATGATCTTGAAGGTCTCTTCCAACCTGGTTTATTCTATGTATTTCTATATATTCTGTGATGCCATGAAATAAACATTACCTTTAAAATGTGTCTCTCTTAAACACTATGATTTAATTCTTGGATAACTATCCATTGTCTACAATGAAATCATCTTGTTCCCAATGACTGCACAATCCCATAGCTTGACTCCTCTGAAACAGGAAAGCAGGCTTGTATGAACTGGCTGTTTGAGAACTGAGAGGCAGTAATTAAGAAGGAAATTAGTGAGCTCATGAGTTTTTTCCAGCTTTGAAAGACAGAACTTGCTATACTTTCAGCAGGAGATGTAAATTTGGCCTTAGAGGAGAACTGGGGATGTAACAAAAATGAACATTGAAGCTTCAAGTTTTGTGTCCCACACCCAGTAAGAGCCAACACAAAACTGGAAATGTGAAAGCCAATTTCAAACCAAACAGAAGAAGAATGATTACTGCATTCAGCCATCTGCACTGAAAATAGGACAAGGACATTGCCCTTCTGGAAAGGCCCCAGTATGGGCTTTCCTGTAAGTCATGCCTCCTGGGCAAAAGAGTAGACATAGATCTGATAGTAGTGTTATACTGTGCCCTCCTCAGGCCCCTTCAGTCTAAGAATTGCTGCTGTTGTGCTCAGTGCTGCTGTACCTCACTTTAAAATATATCAGTCCCTGAGAAAGGCTGAATGAGAATCTTTTTCCTCCACTGGAGATCAAATGAGACAGCACTACCAACAGCAACCTCTGCATCAACATGCTGCTCCTGTGATGTCACAGAACTACATCTAAATAATGTCTCTGTGAGGTCACAAGCTGGAAACATACCAGAGGAGATGGTAACTTTCCAATCTCTAAACTGCTCTTAAAAGTTGAGAGCAATCCCACTGATGAAACCTGGTGATTGCTGATTCTCTTCAGTTCACTCACTGCCTTGAGAAAAGGATTCTCTGGTTGCTGTGGTTTGTATGCAGGCCCTCACATGTACAACACTTGTTAGTATAAAGAACTGTTTAATGCTTTATGATACTATTTGGATTAAACCCAAAGTTACCCAAAGTAGTTCTCTGAACTTCATTATACCCCCTGTAAAACCCTGTCATGGGTTTATAATCCAGTGATTCCCGTTTCTGCCATTTATCTTGAAGTTACGTGGTCCTTAATGAACTTTACTGAAGCATAAATGCACATCACATAGGTTAAGAGTACAAGAACATGAGGATGGCAAATATGGCATTCACCTGCTTCTCAGTTTTAATTAGGCCAACTGGGAGTATTTGAGCATAACATAATTCAGCTGTAAAAAACACCACCTTTAGAGACATACAGCCTCAGCTAGGCATTTGCAGTGTTTCATCATCAAGCTCAGGATTGTTTCTCAGCAGTGAATACTTCATCACTACAAAGACAGCAACATTTTTTAAAGCAAAGGTCGTGAGCCCTGCACACCAAGTCCTTATTACAGGCTGATTAAGTCACTCTCATTCTAGTAGGGAGTAAAATCTAGAGGAGAAGGAGCCATCTCTGGTACACGAGCAGTCCTCACCTCTTAATTTTCAGATGCCTCATCACATCTGTATAATTCACCAGCTGAAGCACACTTCCATCACCTCTGCAGACATGCTGGGCTGGTCACAACAAAGGACATTGCTGTTACATAATGATACAACTCTTTCCCTCACTTCTCAGAAGGTGATGCAGCTAGTGTCCAGAGAAGGGCAACAAAGCTGGGGAGGGGTTTGGAGCACAGCCCTGTGAGGAGAGACTGAGGGAGCTGGAGTTGTTTAGCCTGGAGAAGAGGAGGCTCAGGGGAGACCTTATTGCTGTCTACAACTACCTGAAGGGAGGTTGTAGCCAGGTGGGGGTTGGTCTCTTCTCCCAGGCAACCAGCACCAGAACAAGAGGACACAGTCTCAAGCTGCACCAGGGGAGGTTTAGGCTGGATGTTAGGAAGAAATTCTTCATAGAGAGAGTGATTGCCCATTGGAATGGGCTGCCTGGGGAGGTGGTGGAGTCACCATCACTGGAGGTGTTTAGGAGGAGACTTGATGGGGTGCTTGGTGCCATGGTTTAGTTGATTAGATGGAGCTGGATGATGGGTTGGACTCGATGATCTCAAAGGTCTCTTCCAACCTGGTTTATTCTGTTCTCTTCTAGTGGTACTTCCCTTGGGAAAAGAGAATCAAGAACTACCATAATGGTCCTGATTAAGTGTTCTTGGAATATGGAAATGGGAATTCCAGGAAGATTATAAAGTTAACATTTTTGTTAGCCTTCAGACCCTACTGCTGAATTCATCCCCACATAATTATGAAATAATACTTAAGTTTTATTGCAACCATGAAAATAAAGAAGTGCAACTCCAGCTACTCAAGTCCCAACTCTCCCCCCTGCAACCAACACTGAGTCATAGGGAGCTGGGCAAACTTGCTTAGAACTCAAAGAGATATTTTAATCACAGTAACAGACAATAGATTTTTCTTCCAGGACTTTTTGGGTGGACCTGAGCATTGATCACACATTCCCATTAAACATCTCTATTTTGAACATCTGCTCAAAAGACCATCACAAATGAACACGAAGATGATTCTGCAGACAATTCGAGAAGCCAAAAATACATATTACTGTCACACTAACAAGGCTCTCAAAGTCAGCAGAGAGGGTAAATCTCACTCTTTTTTATCATCTTTGATGTTGTTCTTGGCATTAAATTACAGACTCTTTCAGGAGAAAGAGAAAAAGAAACAATCTTTTGGAATTTGCTCTCTTTATTTATCCTTATTCACAATTGTAACAGATACTTGCCAGGCTTTAGCCTGATTACTCCTACCAGTAGGAATTCAAAATGTCGTTCCAGTTTGAAACAACTTCGAAAGACACAGAGTTTAAACTCCCTCTCACTGAACCAGGGGAGCATGATTAACAAGCATACTTTAACTGACAAGTAGGAGGTTTAAAACTAACAAAAGTCTGACCGTTTCTAAAGATAAACAGCAAAAACTGAGGGACAGAACCTGGAAGCATTCCTCAGGGCGACATTCGCTTTGCCACTTTCAGCTGAACTGCTGTATCAGTGAGGACTCTTTTCCCAAATAAGACTATGAAGATCTGGGGGCCTGAACTTTAACTCTGAACCTCTAACAGCTCAGGGCAATACTAAGAAATTAAGAGCTGGCTTACTTGTAGGCACCTGCAGTGCAACAGAGCACTGCTGGTACAGGTTCACTACTAAGTAGATATGGATACACACAGGTCCCAGGCAGGGCAATGAAAAAGTGATGCTCCTGAGGAAGGAACACAACTAACAAATGTCAATCTGCCTTTCTGTGACCTAGTGCCATTTCAAATTCTGTAAACCAAACACTTCACACTAAGATGGAGCCAGACTGAGGGAGTTGGGGCTATTCAGTCAGAGAGAAGGCTCTGAAGAGACCTAATTGTGGCCTTCCAGTATCTCAAAGGGGCCTACGAGAAAGCTGGGGAGGGACCTTTTAGACTGTCAGGTAATGATAGGACTAGGGCGAATGGAACAAAAGTAGAAGTGGGTAGATTCAGATTGGGTGTTAGGAAGAAGTTCTTCCCCATGAGGGTGTTGAGACACGGGAAAAGGTTGCCCAGGGAGGTGATAGAAGCTCCATCCCTGGAGGTTTTTAAGGCGAGGCTGGATGTGGCTCTGAGCAGCCTGATGTGGTGTGAAGTGTCCCTGCCCATGGCAGGGGGGTTGGAACTAGGTCCTGGACGTCCCTTCCAGCCCTGACAATTCTGTGATTCTATCAAACCAATACAAAGACCAAATGTATACTTTGAAGCATTTGGCATACTTTCTCATGCTCCCTTCCAACTACTAGTCATGAATACTTTAGCAACATGTTCAAGTTTAAGAAGGACATTGAGACACTTGAACGTGTCCAGAGAAGAGCAACAAGGCTGGTGAGAGGCCATGAGCACAAGCCCTAAGAGGAGAGGCTGAGGGAGCTGGGATTGTTTAGTCTGGAGAAGAGGAGGCTCAGGGGTGACCTCATTGCCCTCTACAACTACCTGAAAGGTGGTTGTAGCCAGGTGGGGGTTGGTCTCTTCTCCCAGGCAACCAGCACCAGAACAAGGGGACACAGTCTCAAGCTGTGCCAGGGGAAGTTCAGGCTCAAGGTGAGGAGAAAGTTGTTCAGTGAGAGAGTCATTTGCCATTGGGATGTGCTGCCCAGGGAGGTGGTGGAGTCACCATCCCTCGAGGTCTTCAAGAGGAGATTGGACGTGGCACTTGGTGCCATGGTCCAGTCATGAGGTTTGTGATGACAGGTTGGACTCGATCTTTGAGGTCTCTTCCAACCTTGGCAATACTGTGATACTGTGAAGTTTTACTTACATCTGGAGAGGGGGGACCAGTCAAGGTGTTGAAGAGAGGCCTTGGCAGGAGAAGGGGAAGCAGATTTGTCCTAACAGATTTCTCAGCAAGGGGTTTGTTTTTGGTTTTTTTTCTAAATCCTTGTTCAGTGTTAGGAGAAAGAAACTCTGCACATGCTTCATTATTATGAAAGGAAATGTAGAAGAAGTACCTGAGCTTAATGAGATTTTGGAAAATAAACACACATCTCGAGCAGTCTGTGTGCTGGTGCTTTCTAATGAGTTTAGTTTCTGGCATACAAATAAATATCCTTTTAGATACCATCTGAACAATGTGCAAATTAAAAGAGGCACAGGGCAAGCTCTTCAGTGCAAAATTTCATCCTTTCCACAGTGCAATATTTGTTGTTTGTTATCTTCTTTAGGCAGCAACTGATCATTACTTCCAGGATGTGCTCAGGGAACTCATGAAGTGTTTATTTTAGATAACGATGTGCGGCATCCGCAGCTACTTGTGACTTTCAAAAACTGAAATTAAGGATTCTGAAATATCAAGCACATCATTAAAAAAGAAAAAAAAAAAAGGTCCTTCATCACTCACAACTATTGCTGGCTTCTTCTCATGTAATTGGGGAAAAAAATGTGCTCCTGAATGCTTTGCAATATGAGCCAAGTTAAGTGGAAGTTCACTTCGCTGAGGGATGCAATTTGATTTCCTAAGATTTGAAGCACGCTAGACAAAACTTGTGACCTCCTCTTCTGACCTGCTGAAGGATGGGCATTAGCATGCCAGAAGCTTCAAATTCCTTTAACAACTGAGTAAAGAATAACAGCCTCCTTTATAAAAAAAACACCTTCCTCCATTCCCTATTAACTCTTCCAGTCACTACATCGTTAATTGAGTGGCCAGGGGCTTGAAGCTCTTTGTATGCTGACAGTGTGACAACGTAAACAAATGTCACCTTTTGAAAGGTGCTGATTGAGATGTTGGCTACGTGCAAGTACCTTCCATGCTCTAGTAAGAAGGAAACTAAATACAAGTTGCCTTGTAAACGCTTTTTAGAGCCTGGAGATCATGCTAAACTTTGTCTTTCATGCTGTAACTTCTCAGGTCCACCACATGGATTTATGCCTTGCTATTCCTTCTCTGCTGTGATCCAGGCAAGCATGCAGCATTTGCTTATGCTTAATGTCTTATGACAAGGCTGACTTAAAAAAGTCTAAGTGGGTTGTTTGTTTGCTTGCTTGTTTGTTTGTTGTTTGGTTTTTTTTCTTTCAGTAATAAACATTTAGTTATTTTCATTTGCTTTATGCTTTTTTCAGTCCTTATGGTTCTCTTCTCTGTCTCTCTTCTCCAACTAGATGTTCAACTTACTGGAATTACTGTCAGTTCCTTTGATAAATTGGGTCAGTGAGTGTCAGGAGTCCAAAGCAGCCAGATGTAGTGCAGAAATGGCAGCAGAAATTCCCTGTAATGGGCACAGGTTAGAGGTCAGAAGGCTCTGAAGGATGTCAAAGTTTAGTGGCATTTGAATTGCATTACCCTTGTTCTGATACTAAGCAGGATTCTAGTAGGACCCAGCCTTGTGACATGGGTAGCAACACAGAATCAAAAAAATGACCTCTGGCCAGAGAGAGATTCCCACCCACACAAGGAGGCAGGAGACAAGTGAATACAAATAGCCACAAGCAGACCACAGTGAAGCACACACAGAGATAGTACCTGCCAGTGGCACAAAGCCCAGTGTAAGCACACCAGCAACCTCATTGCAGACAAGTTTTTCTACAAGCATCGCTGGAAATGAGATTCTTAAAGAGAAATATGAAGTTGCATTTGAGAACATCCTTCTGAGGCTTGATTAATAAGAAGACTTCTCCCAGCTATATTAGAATTCCAGAATTTTAAAATGCTATTTTTTACTCCTTGGAGAGCTTTCAAAGTACTATTCAAAAGCAAGCTCATTTTCCATAAATTAATAAAGGAACACCTGGACTTAAAATATCTTTTCATCCTTTGCACATCATTTTAACACTTTCCCCTGATACTATTTTTGTCTTCCTTCTTGGATTTATTAGCTCCTAAGTAATTACCTTTTGTTTCTCTTAGGTGTAATCATTGCTTGGGTCAACATTTTCAAGGAGCTCTCACAGCTTTCAAATATGATAATCACCAGTTTTTGATCATCATTTGCTCTGTTCTGCTTTCTTGACTCCTCTGCAATGGCTGCCAAAGCATTTCCTCTAGCTTTGTGGGTTCTGCATGTGCATTCAAGCACTTCCTCCCTTTCATCTTCTAGGGGCTGAATATTGTCTCTTTTTAATTTAAAACTGATCACTGATTGTTATATTGACCTGAGCACAGAAGAAGAGAGTCAGTCAATAAGAAGGAAGCTGTGATGGAGAATAGGCACGATGCTTCCACTTAGACTTTCAGTTGATTGCTATGCAATTGGTTTAGGCAAAGGTGTCTCTCCAGAACTCCTTTTATCATACAAACAATGGAAAAGTCCCAGAAACCTGCAGAAGTTCACACATGAGGTTCTTGCAGCACTGTTCTTTTTCAAAGCAGGTATTTACAGAAAAGCACAGAGAGCACCTGTAAAACCCTTTAGCTGTCCTATGAGATCTGTGGCCATGGTTACACAGCTGCTTTAATCCAGCATAAATCCAGTCTGCTGGTGGAATGAGGTACTTCTAAATTCCCCTCTCTATGAAATGACTCCTTCTCATTGCCTCTCTAATGCTGGCTTTAGCTCTCCCAAGGTTGCACAATGAGTCTGATAAGGGAACTGATGGAACTACACACTAACCCAGCAAACCTCCCCCAAATATTCATTTTCAGTCAAATTAGGTCCCTGATCCAACTCATTGCAGAGCTCTACAAGTACTAACACTGCAGAATGGTGAACATATGCAGGGGCTGAAGATACTGCTCTGTATAGTAACTGTGAGTTGAAAACTAGCTGAAAGCAACTATGAAGCTGCAGACCAGTCTCTGCTTTCTATGCCTGGAAGTGCAGCTCCAGTTTCCAGATTATTGCCACTGGTTTGTTCTCTCAACTGCTTATATTAACAGTTTGAAATCAGGGTAGCCTTGCTTTCTGCTGAACAGCTCCTGGTAAACAGCTTTCCAGCAATGTGCCAACATGGCAGACTGCTCAAGATTCATCCCTAAGAAACTACACAGACAAGGTCACTCGATTCTAGTGGCATTGTAACACATACATTGGTATCCTGATGTCCTAGAAAAGGAATAACCACAGAAACCACTGACTCTTTGTTGGCAACACTTACACCCCTTTCCCAACTAAATGAATGAGAAAATGCAAGTGGTCAAGTGGATTTAACCCACAAGAAAAACTCATCTACTGCAAACACTGGTGAACAACAGAAAAACCCTTCTGCCAGCCAGAAAGAACCCTCGTTTGCTCACATAAAAATCAACAGGGGCCTGCTTTCAACAGAATCAGAGCAAAAGACAATCCATTTCCTAGAGGTCGTTCTAGAATTGCCAGAAATCATTCATTCTGTCAAAATCAGCAAATATTGCCATTAAAATTACTTTGATTCTGCTCACATTACAGTCAAAGAAAATGCTTCCTTCAACTATCCCTACCACTGTCCTGCAGCAGCTAGTCTGCCATGCTGAATCCTATAAAAAAACTGGTTCAGTGAAGAAGAATTTTCTTTCTTGCTTATGCTTTATTCTCTAGGATTGTTAAAGTCCAGGGAAGTTAAAGATACCTCCACACTGTGAGCTCAGATAAGCCTTCACTGAATTAAAGTGTCAGTGGAGTCCCATTGACCATCTGTGCAAGTCTTAACACATACCTTCTGTCACCTTGCTAGTAACAGCCAACATCCTTGCTAGGATCAGCTCAAGAAATGAAGTATTACAAGCAAAAGGTTTTGCTGTCATAATTAAAAATTGACACTGAAGAGTAAAACATTTGAGATTGACATGGTCCTGTGGTCAAAGCCCACACTGAAAGAGTTAGTAGTATTTAATTGACAGGAAAATCACAGGGTGTCAGGGGTTGGAAGGGACCCAAAGAGATCATCGAGTCTGACCCCCCTGCCAGAGCAGGACCATACAATCTAACTCAGCTCACAGAGGAATGCATCCAGACTGGCCTTGAAAGTCTCCAGAGAAGACAACTCCACAACCTCTCTAGGGAGCCTGTTTCAGTGCTCTGTGACCCTCACAGTAAAGAAGTTCCCCCTTGTGTTGGGGTGGAAGCTCCTGTGCTGCAGCTTACATCCATAGCTCCTTGTCCTATCACAGGGAGCAAGTGAGCAGAGCCTGTCCCCTCCCTCCTGACCCCCAGTCCTCAGATGCTTATAAGCATTTATTAAATCCCCTCTAAACTTTGGAAAACTGGGAAAGGAAATAATTGAACAAGAAAGGGAAAGTTAGGTAAGGAAGAATTGTTTCTGGTAACGGTGTTTTGGAGTCCAGAAGGGGCAGACTGTAAAGATAGTGTCAGAAATACACTTAATGCTCTGTTTGTAAGAATCTTCATAGCCAGAGCTAGCAGGTTTTTTTGGCCATCAGTTTTAGTGGGGAGAATGCTGACTCACAGTTTACCTGGGTACAACACTCTGTATTTTTCTTGCTTTTCTTAATACTTGCTGTATGAATATGTTTAAGTATACTTCTATCTTTTTATCTTTCTAAGAAATTCTACACAGAGAGAGTGATTGCCCATTGGAATGGGCTGCCCAGGGAGGTGGTGGGGTCACCATCATTGGAGGTGTTCAGGAGGAGACTTGATAAGGTGCTTGGTTGCACGGTTTAGTTGATTAGGTGGTGTTGGATGATAGGTTGGACACGATGATCTCGAAGGTCTCTTCCAGCCTGGTCTGGTCTATTCTATTCTATTCTCCAGACTGAAAAGCCCCAGGTCCCTCAGCCTCTCCTCATAAGGCAGTGCTCCAATCCCCTAATCCCTACAGCACTCCATTATAAGGTCAAAAGGAATATTTTTGCCAAATTTCTGGATATCTAGGCAGTTGAGGGTTAGCAGGGCTAAGGAGAAGGGTGAGTCATCTTAAAGCTCCAACTATAAAGAACCCACACTCCCATACCATTCCGAAGGCAGCAATATATATATATATATATGCTTTTGGAATAAAAAATCAATTCAAAATACTTCTAATAAGAACTTTCCTAAACACATGTACATTTTCCTTCTTCCCTCTTCTTGCACCTACGTATAAGGAGTTGATGTATGTTACACAAGTACCCTTATGTAATTACAAAAATCCCCACAGCAGAATTCTAAAGTGATGTGAAACTGTACTATTTGACATGGATAGCCACATGCCCATGTAGGATGGCCCCAAACTAAGACATGTTAATCAGCAGTTTGAACAAAATACAGGTGTATTTTTAAAGCATTAAGACAGATTACTGCTTCCCTGCTGCACCAACTCACAAAGCTGGCTAAAGAAACCTGGATAATTTTAAAGAGCAAATCTGGTGTTGCTCAGCAACAGCACACTCTGATAGAAAGGATGCAGGGTGTTGGAAGATTTAATATTAGGGAACTGTGCTTGCAAGGGGAAGAAGAAGAAGAACAAACACAATTTATTCATACAATGTCCATAAAATAGGGACAGCTTAAAAAATAATTATCAGATGAAGTGATCATGCCAATATTAATCTTTGTGTGGCAGAGCTAAGCAAGAAGTTATTGCTTGGAACCAATAAGCTGGCACCACACTTCATTAAATGGCATTGATGTTAGCACTGTCTTGATATGATAGGATAAGGGGGGAAAACAGAGCATTTGATGAAAATATGAGAGCAATCCCATGACTGAAGACTTTCATTCTGGCGCTGGCTTGGATGAATCCTTGCCAAAGTGAGGACTAGATAAGAGCTCAGACTTCCATGCTTTCTCTTGAATCAGAGGAAATCTGATCCTCTCACAGAAGAAAATACCTTGGACAATACATAGCTCACCTTTGGTTTTGTCCCACAGAAGTGCATTTCCCATTTAGTTATTCCTGCTCAGAGTAGCAAACCCTTTTTTGGTTAAAAGACAAGTACTGTAATTTGTCATTTTTGAGGTCACTCTGGCTACATGTTCCACAGTGTTCTTTCTCACTGAACATTAAAAAAACCCAATCCACAGAAAATTCATTTTCTCTCTCTTTACTCAGCCATCTCTTCTACGGCTGTTGGATGTTACTGAGAACAACTGCAAGAGAGACTGAGCCTGTTCAGATGACAGAAGGCATGACAGGACCTAAGAAAGCAGCACACAGATACATGACAGCATCAGACTTAGTGCTTTGAAAACTGAGCAGCTAGACCTGTCTGAAGGGGAGAGAGTGCCACACACCAGAACTCAATTTTAAGGCTGCTTATAAAACACCATATTTTGGAAGCAGTGCCATTTGATGTCAGCAGCTCTGAGGATGTCTTACTGCAAACATGCTGCAGTCCCCATGCAGATGCACTCCTATGCATCTCCATTGATCACACCAACTCAAAACATGTGACTCAATCCCATGGAGAGGAATTTTCTGCCTCGGTCGATTTTAGTGCTAATGATTTCTTTAAGACAAAATAAGTAAATAAGTAAAGGCACTTCTGTTCCCAAACCCTGAGGGTAGAACTGAACATGTAGGGCTGGCCACAAGGCCTCTGTTCCCATCAGCTGGCCTGAGAGAGACTCTCTTCAATCATTTGCTTCATTGTGTTCTACGTAAAAACTCCTCCTTGCTCCTCCTAGACACATGATTAAGTGGATACTTAAAATGGGCTATAAAGTTCTAACTGCCTGCAACTTTAGCAGCCTACTCAGGAAACAGAAAAGAGAGGCATTCTCAGAAATAAATTCTTTAGGACTCCTAAAAGTGCACCTGAACAGAAGGGCATTTGCTTCTGCTCATCAATGTGCTGGTGAAGCAGAATCATTAGGACTAAGCAAAAAACTTGTTGCTACGTTTGAGTCTTAGACACCTAGGGATAACAACACAGACATTAGGCAACTGCATTACTCTTCTTTCTGTCCTAAAAGTAAATGCCAAACACTGCAGGACTCTTTGTTGCTTCTCTGATGTAAAACTCATTTTATTAAACTGGAGTGATACCATCTTGCCTATGAAACGATTGGCTGCATGGGAAACAAGCCTGACAGCACTTCTCAGAGACACTGTCCTCTGGGTGACTACCTTTGGTATGACCCAGCTCTACCCTTAGCTTGTCAGAAGCCATTTACATCAAATAACATCAAACTTTCATTGAAAATACAAAACAAAAGCCCTTCAAGCACCTGCTGTTCCAAAACGACAAAGAAAAATGTAGACTAGAATGAAAAAGGATAAATATTTCATGAAAATAAGCATTTCATTAACATTTCATACTTATAATTTCCCTTCCATTCTGGAAAAGGGCTTTTAATTAAAATTTACAAGGCACAAGTGTAAGGTGAAAGGCAGAACTAATATCCTCAAGAGAGGGGGGGGGGGGGGGAAATGGAAGGAAAAAATCATTTCCTAAGGAAAAATCTATGATCAAAGTAATACCAGGCTAAATATCTGACCCCTCAGATTTCCCCATTAATGATATTCCCCCTCTCAGAAGACACAAAGATCTCTGCTCATGCCTCTAAGTGCTATTAGAATTTTTGTGGCATCCTTGTTGTCGAAATGTTGGGAGGTTTCCTGCCATCTTCAAAGCAGCTTGAAGTCATTTTTCTCTCAGAGCAATGCCAGGCCCGTGAATGGGCCCTTAGAAACACCTCAAGAGCAAACTGCACTTCACAGAATGGGAAGCAGTGATGGTGTTTAGGAAAGGAATTGTGAGGATGTGGAGTTATGTTGTAACTCGGAGGAAAATTGTTGAGATGAAGTCAGAGATCTGCAAAATAACAACGCAGAAAAGTAAGCTGCTGTGAGTAGAGCTCTTCTTTCTATGCTTTTCTCAGCCCTGGTTTTGCAGTGTATTGTTACTTGGCAGGAATGTATTAAAGAGAACATTTATTCTGCAAATTCTTGTTACGCTTCTCGGCTGCACAGCCCTGGAGAGGTAATTGCGTGGTGCCTTTACGAGCGTGTTTTCCTGACCTCTGTCTCCCCAAGTTCAGAGAAACAGTATCAGTTCAGACCAGCGTGCTGAAGAGGATGTCTGGGTGTTTCACAGATGCTACCTTGTTAATTTCCAGTGGCTCTGAGTCTGGAGCTGGCTCACACGTAAAACAAACAGTTTCTTTTGGGGAGACAAAATCTACTCTGAAAATGCAGAACAGGGTTGGTGCAGATTATATAAACCACAAGATAAACAAATGGCCTAAGCCTATTCCATAACTGTATTTTTTTGCTAGAAAGCTTTTCAACAACAGTAATCTCTTTGAAAATATCACAAAACCAAAGGCTTGGAAGTCTATCCACGACAAAGTATTTTAACCAGCAGCACATGGATTAGAGTTTAGAAATTCATATAATAATAACAATAATCCGCTATAGAAACTATCTTCCCAATTCACTTCATCTGCAAAGGTGCAATATATCTCATCTTTTGTAAGCAATAAAAACCAAGGGGAAATATTGCCCGTGCTCCATAACAGACTCATCAGAAAAACAGAAACAGTAACTCTGGCTTCACTTCCTTGCAGAGAGAAGGGAAGGAGGGAAATGGACTGGGGGGGAGAAGTGTCTGTGAAACAGATGGGGCAGATTTCCATGAAAAGAAATCCTAAAGGAAGTCATGTTTCAAAGTAATTATTACAGAATGTAGCAAAGCTGCAGGTATTTCATTGTGCAGGGCCCTTTTAAAAAGGCTTCATTTCAGACTTGATTCTGCACATTTTTCTTATACCTTGGACACAGAAGCATAAAAAGTAATGGACTCAATTATGGCTTGTCAATGCTTCCTTCAAACTTTACACCAGCAGTAACTCCATAGCCCAGCGTGAGAGAAGGAATTCAGACTTTGACTATGTCCTTCAGTGCCAGGTTATGATTAATAAATGTTTTCATGTTCATATTGTTCAGCCATGCAGTGGATTCACATATCAGAACGTGAGCCTAACTTTTGTCAAGTAACACATAATTCATGTTACCACAGAAAGCTGCTGATCCAATCATCCGCTCCAAGAGCCCATCTTTACCATTGCAAAACTCAGTTCAACAAGGTCTTCCAAGAAGGGAGTCAAAATGCACCCTAAAACATCTGCTAGATTCCCCTAACAGGGGTGACTTGCATGCTTGAGATCGCCCAGAGTGACTGAGGGATGCTTTGCCTTCGATTCTGAACACATTCTGAATTGTAATCTGTTCTGGAGAGCTCTGCGTGTGATGAAAAAGGAGCTTGTTGCCCTTTTCAGTTTATAATGTCACCAGAAATTAAGTCTATTTAACAGATGTGGAATTCATCATTTCAGCCTTTAACTTACATTAGAAAGTCACCTTTTTGATAACTGATCCCACTGTGTGTTGTATATACTGCAAGTATCAAAGGAATTCACATAAAACCCAAGTTTTCCTCAGACACACAACAAAAAAATCCACATTTCCCTATATTATACCTAAAGAACAGAATATCGGTAAGCAGTTTATCAAAGTAAAATTCTTCCAAGCAAAATAAAGAGAGAGAAAAAATAGCTGCACTTTTCAACCTGGATCTTTTACCTCACCCATCATAGCTCACTAGAGTTAACAGTAATCAGCCACCTCTCATGAGCCAACATCATTTCAAGAGCTCATTTAAACATTTTAAGAGAGATGTCTAATAAATATTTAAGTCTTTTTCTCAGTATTCAAATTAGTTCTACTCTGAGAAATGGCACACTAGGTGACTTAGCAAAAGGAACTTGAAGTCAGTTTCCTGATAGGCAGGTACCCCACAAACCAACTCCTGTGGTTTCTCTGCCTCAGTGTCCTCCTAGGAATTAAGAAGAAAATAGGGAGGAAAGAGATTGATTATGAAAAGTACCTTCACATACTCAGGACCTTGATCCATGCATACATCATTTTTCATTTAAAATATACTTGATACTTTAATTATTATATTCAGGTGGTCTCTATGAAGGCTGTCAATCTAACCCACACCTACTATCAGTGCTGCTGAGTTGGATATGATGGCAGAGAATTTCCCCCTTTTAAAGTAACCCCAATCCCCGTGCAGTGTTGCCTGGTGAATGCTCTCTGTTCACCATTTCTTGCTGCTTATCCCTACACAATGGAAGAACTGTTGGCTTTTTTTTTTTAAGGATAAAGGAAGGTCTAGACTAGACAATAACTAAAATTTTGTTGCAGAGAGGAGTCTTAAAACATCCAGTCATCATATATTGACAACAAGGACAATTGCTGCCCTAGGCTCCTCAAAAAAAAAAGAGGTGGGCTCATGTTACACTTCTTGTATCCGAAAATATTGCAGCAACTTATAAGGTGACTGTGATTAAACTAATGCTGGTCTTCCAAATCAATTTCCCTTACACAAATTTACAATGCAAGAATCCATTAAGACAAGAAGGAAGCAGGGCTGATCTATGAAGTAATATTTACCCAGAAGCTTTGGCCAAGATAACTTATCCTCAAATTCCAACAGCAAATTAGTTTCTTCCTTCTACTTCACTGCATTTCATTTACATACATACCAGGACCTTTCATAACAATCACAACAATTCCCTCAGCTTACTGAAATAAGCAGGAATTCAAGAGAAATACATCAGCATACAGATCCTCAGAGTGAACAAGGGAAGGAACAAAAATTCATGCACGTCAATTCCCACACACTTACAAATTTCCATCTTTGTGAAACTGTGATTACTCATGAAAACAAACTAAAAAGAAACATTTTAGAGCTTCACAACAAACCAGGAGGCAATCCCAAAGAGGGGATAATTGAGGGTACTACTTACAGGATTTTTCACCATTCACTTTTTGTTTTATTTTCCATTTCTAATGAAAGGGAATACAGTATCACAGACTCATAGAATTGTCAGGGTTGGAAGGGACCTCAAGGATCATCTAGTTCCAACCCCCCTGCCATGGGCAGGGTCACCTCACACTAGAGCAGATTGCCCAGAGTCACATCCAGCCTGGCCTTAGAAACCAGGAATGAGGCTTCTACCACCTCCCTGGGCAACCTGTGCCAGTGTCTCACCATCCTCATGGGGAAGAACTTCCTAACATCCAATTTGAATCTACCCATTTCTAGTTTTTTTTCCATTCCCCCAGTCCTATCACTCCCTGACACCCTAAAAAGTCCCTCCCCAGCCTTATTGTAGCCCCCTTCAGATACTGGAAGGCCACAATTAGGTCTCCTCAGAGCCTTCTCTTCTCCAGACTGAATTGCCCCAACTCCCCTCGATCTGTCCCCACAGGAGAGGTGCTCCAGCCCTCTGATCAGAATATAATCAGCAAAAGCCTTGATCCTACTCTCATTTGTATTAATTTCAGAGGACTGTGTCAACTGTCCTCACTTGGAGGGACTTTAACAGCATCACAGTGCTCTGGCACAGCTTCAGTCAGATTGTTCAGTTACTTTGAGCTCAGGACAAACTTTAGAGCTGGGGATCTACAGTAAGGAGAAAGCGAGAGTCAGTCATAGACCTAAAGATCAATACATCTGAAGATAACTCCATGGCAGTCATTGACATGACTAGGTCATCTTTTTCTTCTGTGCCCTGAGCCTATGATTTTTCTTTATTTTTTTTACCAAATTTGAAAGAAACAGCAATAGGAGCTAAGCAGCTCTCCACCTGGAGTAAGCTGGACAGCTCCACTGAAACCAGGGGATTAGACCTCTAGATAACATAAATCTCTCTGGAACCACTGAAGTTAATCCTGAGTCCAGCAGCAGGAGAAAATTCATATACTCCTACTGAAATCAATGGTGTTAGGCTGATTTACAGCCACCAAAGAGATGGTGCCATGTTATATAACAAACAGAACAGAAAACTTGGACATATTTGCAGGAAATTGCTGAGAGGGGAGCCATAGGACTTCGGGTTTTTGTCAGGGAGAGCGCTGCTGTAGCTGTTTGAAATACAGGGTGGGCTTGGTTTTGACTCTGCCCTTTCCCCACATTCAAGGACCATTGAACTGATGGAGATTTTTCCTGAAAACTGTCTCCAGAGACAGAGCTTGCATAACTAAGCTGAGTCAGTCTCCATGGGACACCTGTGCAGCTAGGAGGGAGACAACACAAACTCCTGAGGGCAGTTCAGAGCAGCAGCCAGTGCTAACTAGGCTTTAACACCCTGGAGGAGGAAATGCTCCTCTCTTGCCCTGCTCCCTGTGCCTTGATGACTGTGAGATTGCAAAGTTATAAAGGCTGCTCCTAAGCTTGGGGTATACACTCAAGCATACCTTCTAGCTACCTAATCCTCCTGCAAGGAGCTATACAAGATGCTAACAACAGAGGCTTTATCATACCAGTCTAAAGTACCCACTAGAGAGTTTATGAACTATTTTTCATAGCCCAGTGGTTTAGAATAGACAGAAAACTGGGTGTTGCAGGTGCACACAAAGGAAAACACAGATTTGATACCTCACTTTCTCTCAGTGCCCCAGTTTCTCCCACTCAGGTCAAAACCACCCTATTCTCCCCACTGCCTAATTGTTGTGGCCACCTCTGCTTCACTCCTGTGCTTTCTGCAAAGTAGCCAAAGGAGAAAATGGTAGAGCTGCCTCTAGCAGTGACACTGCTCCTTTTTCCCATTCCAACTGTACCTGCTGCTGTATTTCTTTGTTTTCTTTGTCCCTAGCACAAACATTTTGTTATAATGCTGTCAGATGTGCCTTTCCTCAAGGTTTTTAATTTTCTGATTCAGAGGAGCATTTTCAGCTCCCAGAAATTGTTACAGTGATTGGAATCTCTGGGGGGAAAAAAAAAATCCAGTAGCTCCTCAACAATTTATCTGTTTTACCTTTTTCTCTTCTCTGGACATAGAAGAAAGTCTGATTGGTGTTCAGGTTACTGATGAGTTAACATTTGTCACTTTTCTTCAGAGACAAGTTAACTGTGAAAATGTCTCTTCTTATCAAAATCAAGCTCTACTTGAATCATTTTCCCAGAGGAGGAGTGAGGTTTGTATATCCACATTACTGCAATAATGTCAAAGTTCAATCACACGCAGAGTTTATTAGATTTTGTTTTATTCTTTCCCTTGAATTATTCATTGACTATCTATAATTTCCCAAAGAATAATTTCATAAAGTGCTGCAGCAATAAAGCTCTCCACATATAGCACAGCAATGGGGAGGGTATTTATGATGTACTCAAAGAAATATCAGCCTGTTACATTAATCATGTAAAAGTATTGAAAAATTATATTTAATCATTTCTATTTGAAAAGAAAACCTGCTCAGAGCTTTAAAAGCTGCATGAAACCTAGAATTAAATTTCATACAACATTTCCTGCAACAATATCCATAATTATTCAATACTTCCAGGTTTGCCTGATGTTCAGTAATCTCTTATCTCATTTTCTCTGATTTGTGAGTTGTATTTAATCTTTTTTTATTTAGTTGGGTGTGCTTAGAACATTCCAGATTTAATAATGAGAAGCAATAAGATACAGAAAGTCCTGTCCTTTGGTCAAGACAAGCTGAACACCAAGATGTCTCCTTCCTGAAACCCAGTTCTGATTCTGAGGACCATCAGGATGCTAACACAGCTTCAAGCAGCTTCTGTGCTTATCCCAGCCACTGTGACAAGAGGCAGCACCCTTGCAGCATCAGGGCTGGCATGCTAGGGTACCACAGATTTCCTTCAGGACCATGAGTAAGGAAGACTGTCAATTCAGCAACTGGATGATGAAGGAAGCAAAGATGTGGCCTACTGAAGTTTATTGGTGGAAGTGTAGTGATGCTGGAGATGCAAGAGTGGCATTCATAAGATCAGTAAGTTATTTTGAATGCCACCTAGTTAGGTAATTAATTTGTCTCTGTATTTGACTTCTGAGAACACTGAACCACACTGTAGTTCAGTTTGATCTGACAATTAAACTTGCCAGGCTTTGCTATACTCTGTCAAGAGAAACTCAAGTCTGAAAACACAACCAGTAGGCCAAAAAAGTAGAATTTCTGCCTAATCCTTCTGGCAGGCTTGCGTGCACTGGAAGCCAAACCATGCCACCATCTTTCAGATGTTTGACGAGCTAAATATGATATAGCAGTATGCCAGGATGGTGGCATATGAAATCAAAAGGAAAATGAGCAATCATGGTTCCTCATGAATCAGAATATACTGCCACAGAGCTTTTCCTGTATCAGAACTGCAGGAGCATTCCATAAAGTCAGTTCTTGAAGAGCTGGAATCTGAGATGAATGAACATGTACTTAATTAAGAAATAAATCTATGAGAAGATAATAATGCCTTTAGGAACTCTAACAAGCAAAGTGTGTGTGCAGAACATACAAATATATAAATAGCTCTATAAATGAAAGCTTTATTTCAGAACTGTAGGGTTCCTGCAAAGGAAGCAAAGAAAAAACAATTGGTAGAATACTAACAAGCTCAGCTTTCAGCTTCGAACATTAATAACTTACTTGAAGTAGCTCAGCCTCCTGTATATGAGCCACCCTGTAGAGTTTCAGCTGATTCTGATTCTCTTCATGCAGAAACCTTTTAGCTAATCATTTTCATCTCTGTGTGTCAATAAATCTTGCATCTCTAGGGCAATGACTTTTACTCAGCAAATGTTAAGCTGAAATAAAACCACCCAGAACAGCCTAAGCATGAGAATTTTGGTAAGAATTTAGCAATATATTGATCCACTTCTCCCCCTTCTGACTTCTCATTTCTATGTCACTTTCACCTCCTGAATTCAGTAAGATAAAAAGCTAAAATAACATGTGACCTACAGGCTTTATCCAGATCTACTAAGATTATTTTTGATGGCTTCTTCACCAACAGCAAGCTCAAATAAAGGTATCCCAGAATGCTAGGGGCTGGAAGGTGTCCAACCCCCCCTGTCAAAAGAGGATCACCTAGGGCAGGCCACACAGAAACATGTCCAGGTTGGCTTTGGAAGTCTCCAAGGAAGAAGATTCCACAACCTCTCTGGGCAGCCTGTTCCAGTGCTCCATCACCCTCTAATACTAAAGGCACTAGAAAGTGATCAATAATCTGTTCTTGAAGGGAAGATTTGACAGTCACAGACAGAAGAAAAAGCAGAAATTAATTTTATACATATATATATCTTATATATAATAGAGGTGGTTCAGAGAAAGTTAATGCCACAGGATTCTAGACAGTGTAATGTTGTTGTTCAGAAATGCAAGGTATGTAATATTATATACCTTATTATATTTTTATATAATAATGTATGGGTTTTATATATATATACACACCTATCTCTATTACCTTCTCCTGATTACTTCCACAGAACAGAGATTGCTGATGAGGCATATTAGAGAATACTAGAGAGAGAAATATGGTTTAGCTCTACCAAGTATCAATAAAACAGGCAGCTGTCCTGGAAATACCTGCTTGGAAAGCACAGTGGTGATTCTAGTTATATTATGGCTGACAGCAAGCACAGCCTACCTGAAGAAAATTAAAATATATTGGTATTTATCAAAGTCAATAGGGAGTAATCTATACTGTTGAGTATTGGTGTTTGATCCTTCTTGTTAAACAGTGAAAATATCTAATGGTCCATTCTGTCAGAAAGCTGTACAAACACCCCACACTGGTTTGCAGCTCTGCAGTCTGCAGCCAGACCTTCATGCAGCTCAGGTAGCCATAAGTGCAGATACACATGCTCCTTTAATAAACACCCTCAATTACACTTCAGACTTAGAGTTCAGATGTGTCTATGAAAGTTTGTTTGGGAATTCTTGCAAAATTCCAGTGCTGCAGTGGTAGGAAGATTAAACAGTGCACTGGTGCTGGCTTGGGTGTATTTCTAAGCCCTTTAGCAGCTCATTCAGTTCAGCCAGTGGCAGAAAACTGAGCCAGGGGGAAACAACAACAGCAAAACAAAATGAAACAAACAAGAAACCCCAACCATGAGTAGTCAAAGGCAGCAGTAAGGACAAGAGTATGACTTTCCATGAGGTGTTAAAAGCCACCATTTCTGCTGAAGGTCATTTGAACAGCTGGCTCAAATATCACTTATGGAATATTAGCTTTCAGACTAAGATTCAAAAGGTCCTGTTTGGCAGGAAATGTATTCAAATTCTAAAAAGGTGGAGAACACACCTGGCATCTTCCTGTTGCTCACTCTCCTTTCACCCTGTCATCTGGTCCTGCCATGTCTACCAAAGGCTTTATTTGTGGGTTTTTAACTGAAACCAACAGATCAAGGTCAGTGAGTTACTACCTATGCCACTGAGGTTTTCTCAGACTTGAACTACCAAGTCCTTGTCAAGCTTGTTCTTAGCTTTCTCTGCCATGTACTTGTCCTTTTCTATTCTCCTCTTTGCTAATATCCAAGCACCCCTCTTCCCACCAATACCACTGCAATATCTATTTCTTACAATGGTTTTTACAGCAGAATGAGTTTCAGCATGGCTACAACAGGTTGTTTTCACTGAGTCTTAGAATAGTTCTCAGAAAACGGAGAGTCCATGCACTGCCAAGTGAAACTACTGAGCTGTAACACAGAGATACAGAAAGTAAAATCACAGAAAGTATTTATCACACAATTTCATTTTCTGATCAAGAACCAACTGTCTTCTCTTACTACCTTCTCTGCTTGCCCCTTCCCCTGACAGTGGAAACAGCTGAGGTCAGCAAACACAGTGTGACTTCTTACCTTCTTTCAGAATCTCCTGCAATCAGATAACTGAGAAACCATTAACAAAGCTTTCTGTAAGTCATTAACAGTTATGTTACACTTCTCTGAAGGCCTTTGCAGTATCGAGTCTGTGTTTGCTCTGAGCTGAGTGAAATGCAGATCATTCACACTTATCTCTGCTTGCCCCACCACAGTTATTCAGGGCTTCAAGCCCTGTCCAAATTGCTGAAGAGCTGCACATAAGAATATATCAGAGAAATACCAGGGGACAACAGTTTTCAGTAGACTTTGCAGACACACAGCTGAGCCCAGACAGAAACTGATAGCCTATAAACCCAGCTAAGCTCTAACAGGAACTGTGTGACTGACCATTCTCTGTCAAACTGATGCCACAGCACAGCCTAAGTTCACAAAGAGATGATGAGTTCTGGGACAAAATCTATTTTCTTTCAGTTTTAGAGCAGACCTATCAGAGTGGGGTCATGATCTAAGATTTACACTCCCACGTGTTTGTCCTGCAAACACTGGGGGAAAAAAGGGCAATGAATTTGGCATCTCCACTCCAAAAAGTGGAAAGTGATAAACAATCTAAGGTAAAAGGACTCTTTGCAACCATGTCGCTAAACCTTAGAAGCAAAACTAAGGGCATTGGTAATGTCCTGTGCATTTTGTGACAAAGATATTCCTTTGTTGCCTGAAGGACAGTGGACATGCAGGTACAAATCTGAAGAATGCACCGGAATGAAGCAAAGCAGCTGCTGGGAAAATGATGTTGCACTATGATACACAATTTCTGTCAGCAATGTGTCCCTTTAAACAAAGTTGCATTATGAAATTGCTTTTGAAAGTGCATTTCTTTCAATCCTGAGAAGCAAACAAAACATGGAATTCAGAACTTCCTACAGACTGAGAATTACAAGTTTGCATCAGCTCCATTCTGTATAAAAATGCCAGTTCAGCATGGAATGAAACCTGCTACACCTGTTCCTGCACCATGGTAAACATAAGCTTCAGTAACACAAACACATCAAGTTTTGTATGCTACAGCCACCCAAAATCTTAACTAATCCACTTTATAATGGTGAGTTGATCTCATCCTCTCCAAGTATCACCCTCAGCATCTGACAGATGTTAATCAGGTTTGTCCTAGCATAACAATTTCAACACAATACCTGCCAACGAGGTCTTCACCTCAGTATTCAGAAAGGCTTCCTGGGACATTTTTCTGCAGTACTTCATGCAAACCTTTACACCAGTTCAGTGATTTGGGTAGTTATTTTCTTAGAAAATACCAGCAATGAGGTTTTGGTATTTAAGGCAGAAGTGAGAAAAGGAGCTTAGAGTTGCTTGGTTTGTGTTTGAACATGAGCTTACTTCCCAACTTCTCCGATATGAAATTTCAGCTTTGGTTTTCACAGCACTGGAAGTGTTAGGAAGAAAGAAACATTTTGGTATCCCAATGATATTTTTTTCTTATATAACAAGGGTGACATGGTGCCAATAAAATTTCACCATAAATATGTGACAACATTTAACATGTCTGTCTCCAATAAAAGCTAAACTCATCTCAGAGTTCTGACTTCCTCAAGTTTCTTTAAGGTCACACTGTACATTCATAAACTTTACCATAATAAAAGGCCAAATAATTTGAAGTTTGAGGCAGAGTCTTTCACAGATTGTTCCCATAATGTCCTTACAGAACAAAGGGAAATTGTGTGATCAGTTGTGACAGGGGACTTCTTCAAAATATAAATTTAGCTACAGTTCCAGCAAGAGAGTCTGCACTTTATTAGCTGCAGTTCAGATGCACAAGCTACAAAGTCTGCTTGTTCACTCACACTCTGTGTCCCTTCTAAGATTAGGAAAAGGAACAATCTAATTAGAAATAATCCTGCCAAGAACAAATATCAAAGAAGAAAAGCTGGAAGAAAAAGCTGCTTGGTTTTTTTGTTTGTCTTTCTTTGCCAAGTTGCCAGATAAGTCCATTAATTATAACCTGGACTGTAGGCTTATCTCAAACAAAGGATAATGAATGCATTAGTCCATTTCACAACTCTCTATTATATTGTTTACATATCTTGGGATATTTTCTAAACATAATGAGGCCTGCACAAACCCTGCTGATTGTTTAAAAAACAAAATAAATGAACAAAACCCAGGATGCAGTTTCAAGGCAGTTTCTTACAGTTTCTTATTTAACACTAAGTAAACTGAGCTGCAGAGAAGAAACAACCTTTGGTTTATGCAATGTTGTCGCCTACTCTCTAACTCTCCTAATGGGAAATGAAGTGCCTTTCATGAGGTTCTAGTCCCTCCAGAGTTATTTGGAATAATGACTTAACAGGCAAAGTTTGAAAGTAAAACCAATTTTTAAGGGAGTTCTTTGGAGATTCTCACTGGAGATCAAAGTCAGCAACAAATACCCAGAGCCGAACAGAGAATGTCAGGGTTGTTTTCCTAGTTCATAGAAGCTTCTGAGTTTTATGTGGTCTCCCAGCTAATTAAGATTCAATATAGAAGTTATCTGTGATCTTTGGTGTCTTTCACACCTGAATAATATTTTCTGACATTTAAGGCAAGCTACATCTGAGTGTCTTAGTGACAGTAATGAACTCTATACTCTGAACTACATTAAAACAAGGTTTCCTAGGTTGGCTTTCCCAAGTTTCTTTGCAAATGTGGAGGTAGCAGCAGCCTGAGCTCCTTAAGACAATCCCAGGCCTTGTTACAACATTTCCAAATTAAAATCAGGGTAAACAAAAATATAAAACCTTGTAAAATCTGTATTTTAATTCCAACTTTCCAACACAATGTTTCTGCAAGTGGTACAAAATGAATTTTGCCCACTTTAAAACTGAAAAGTCTGGCAAGTCTGAGACAAAAATGCAGTACAGCAACTCCTATTTCTATAAAGGCATAGTTTCTATCTCCTAATATTCCCTATTATCACCTTCAAAAATCCTACCATTGTAGGGTTTTTTGGTCCTTTCTGATGCAGTGTATTTAGTCAGAAAAGCCTCAGAGAAACAGGTGTCTGAGGGATTCCCAGGTGTTGAAACAGAGACCACTGCTTTTCAATTCTTACATTAGGTCGTGCTAGAACAAGAGCAAATTGATAAGCAGGAGAAATGCACTAAAAAGAAGGCACAAACCCTATCACATCACTGTAGTAATTCTTCCAACAAAACATAAGCCACTGAGTTGCAAACAGAGGAATAACAGCTTACTCAGCAAATGTGTAGGGCGACCTGCCAGCTGCTGAGTCATAGCAGAGTGTTGGTGCCACGTTTCTCACAGCAGCCCAATTTTCATCGCTCTGCAGCAGAGCAGGTAGGAAACTACCACGGCCAAAGGAAAGTGACAAGTTTGTCTGTGTGCAGACAGATGTGCAAACCAGTTTGTTAACAGTTATGACCAGTGAAGCAGAATGACAACTAACCAAGAAACTGGCAACAAGGCATTTCTGCAGATGACTAGTTGTGTGTGTGTTTTGTCAAGGGTCATGTTCTGCTTATTTTATTCCTAAGCAAGATTACTCAAATCAGTGAAATAAAGATATCCTTCAGCATACACTTAAAGTGCCACCTAAGGAATGTTGCTGTCTCAGACTGAAACAAATACAGATGTGTTTGCCAGCTTGCACGTTCCACAGAGATTAGATTTCTGTATTGATGATCTTCTAAGAAACAGAGAAGAAAAACGTAGAACTCCAGCTAGTTCATATCTTCAGTGTTTTTGAAACAATGCACATGGGAAGATTAAAACAGTTTTTAAACTGTGAGAGGGAGAGCCTTACTAAAAATAAAAGTGATTGTACTTAGATTTTTTATTTAATAACAAAAATTCCTCCCCTGCAACTGAATAGAACAAGAGGACACAGTCTCAGGCTACACCAGGGGAGGTTTAGGTTGCATGTTAGGAAGAAGTTCTACACAGAGAGTGATTGCCCATTGGAATGGGCTGCCCGGGGAGGTGGTGGAGTCACCATCATTAGAGGTGTTCAGGAAGAGACTTAATGGGGTGCTTGGTGCCATGGTTTAGTTGTTTAGGTGGGTTGGATGCGATGATCTTGAAGGTCTCTTCCAACCTGGTTTATTCTATGTATGAAGTGTTGCAGGGCTCCACTCCAAATTACTTGTTTTCATCCTTGCACTGAGTCTGCCACTCATCTGACCCTCAGTGACTTCATTCAACTCTCCAAAATAGCAGAAAAATACTGAGGGGTTGTGGGAGGAGTTCATTTTCTGCTCATTTGGTCAGATGAATCAGCTCACGGTAGTGGCAGATGAGTAGCTGAGCCAACAGAAGGAAGATGAAGGGAGGAGCTGCACAAAAGAGGGCGGTGCTGCAAATGAGGGGTTAAAATGAGTAAGAAGCAACATTGCCCTCTTGGAGGTTGTGATACTGCACTGGCTCAGACATAACACAAGGTTTCATACAAAATATGAACTCCCACAAACCTAGCCAGCAAAACACTTGAGGATTTTTTGTTTCTTAAAATTCCTTATCAGACCTAGTTGTATCTCTGCTTCCTAAGGTCTCTAGGAACAGCAAATCTTACATGTGACCACATTCCACTTTTCCACTACTAATGTTTATGTGCTCCACATATGCCCTGGACAACAAAAGTTTTCTGGAACTTTTATTCAAAGTAACAATGTGCCTTATAAGTATGATCATGAAGCAGCTCCCTATCCTGAGGAAACATCCCAAAGCAAATTCTTAACAGCTCTGTATGACTCCTGTCCTGTTCACAAGTATAAACTAATGTTACTTGCAATAGATTCAGCTCTTCTATCAATTACTCACTGCAGAGATTGAAATTTTGATTAGCAAGATCTAAAAACCACTTGGTCACATAATGGTTGCTTGTTTCCTTCTCCATCAACTCTGCTCCTGCAGGGAACATGAAGGAGGGAGCAGAATGGAGAAGAGAGTACTCTGAGGCCCAAGGTTCAGATCTAGGCACTACCTCCAGCCTACCTCAAGACTGGTTTCAATAAATTTCAGAGCAAGCATTTTCCTTTGGATTCTGTGCTCAGTGCATCTGAGAACTGCCCTGGAAGAAAAACTTTGCATAACGAGTAAAATCAGAACTTGAACACCTCACTGCTCTGATTCTGATTTAAAATTTAATTGTAAAAAATGTTGGCTAATCAGGAAGTTCTAGAGAGTGTCACAGTCAAGAGAACAGAGAGCAGTATCAGAAAATATTTTTTACAATAGTTACCTTGCCATCCAGATTCACAGCTCCATTACTTTTTGTACATCAATAACAGGAGACTAGCCTGGGGGTGGGGAAAAAAGGGGGGGGGGGGAGTTAAGCTAGAATTGTGGCAAGGTCTATATTAGGAATCAGAATGGTTTTCCTCTTTAACTAGGTCTTACAAAATATAGGCACAACGCTGAGAAAAATGTAAGCCAGTCATAGAAGGAGAAAAGGTTAGAACTTTCCTCTGTTCTCATGCAGTTCTAGGCCTCTACAACTGCACTACCAAAAAGTTCAAATAGGTTTCAAATCCTCTCTCATATCCAAAAAATTTATTGTCTTTCCTTTCCTTCCTCTTTCTTATTTTGGGATCCATCATACCAACATCATTCCCCATGCACAGATTATGCAGCTCAGCCTTCTACTAATAACTAAGATACTTTACTTTCAAAGACACGTCATGAGCTGCAGTTAGAAGCCTGTGGCAAATTTAGCTGGTTTTGTTAATGAAAATTTATAGCTTTCACTGCAAAACATTTTCTCTCCCACCAGACATACAAGTAAACTTAACTGGAAGCAGACCTGTTCCAACAGCAGCACTTCACAATATATAGAATAGAATTAACCAGGTTGGAAGAGACCTTTGAGATCATCGAGTCCAACCTATGACCCAACACTATCTAATCAACTAAACTATTTTTTTAAACAGTAGCATTAAATATATATCTCCTTATCCAAACCACATTAGCTCTCATTGTGCCAGGCATGATATATGCCTTTAGGAATACAATAAGAAGTCCCCATTCCAAACAGCCTGCAGTCTGAGTAGGCAAAATGAAGGAAGATAGCCAACTGTTTTGAAGGAAAAAGAAGAAACTAAGGCAAAGCTCTGAATCATAAACAATAGAAGTGTGAGGACATAAATAAACCACTAGAATGTAAATAAGCTACTAGAACAAAGATCTTCTAAGTCTCTCCAGTGTCTTAGCCATAAAGCTGCTCCTTGTGGCAGCACTTGTCTGGCATATAAACATAACATTTTCTCCAGAAATCAAGCCCAACCGTTTTTCTGATGCCATGCACTCTTTAATGACTTTCCAATTTAGAACTAAAATGTAGCCAGCTGTGAGTGCCTTCATACCCCATTTACCAGCTTTTTCAGCAGCACTTCCAGATTTTCTCCTCTACCTGAGAACACTTTTGGATTTTTCAACAACAACATTAAAACTGAGATTTGCTCACCCTGGTAGCAGATGCCTGACTGGCAAGGACCATCATATTTGGAACAGTTGAAGACACACCAGAAATGCCATCCTTTTTCACCAGTTCCAAGGCACAGCAATACAATGCTGTCAAACAAAAGAGACCTTTGCCTTCATTATTTACAGACTGCATCAGGCAACCCTGAAGTGATTAAAGACCAAAGTAGGGCCTGAGTATTATGTGAAAGTTAGCGCCTTGGGTGGCCTTATGCCCTAAACCATTATAAAGCATTGACTCAAGGGAAATCAATACCAACATATCCTGGCAGTGCTGGAGTCAGAAGCTCATGAAATTTGACAAGATCACAGCCTGAAATGGTAATTGGCAGAGAATGACAGGATTTTTTTTTATTGCTCTTATTATATATTTAAAATAAGCATGTTTGGTTTATGTTTATTAGAAACCCAACAAAACTATTTGACTTCACCTTTTAGTACAATTGTAGGGCCTTGCATGTTAATTCCTTGTTTCAGGCAATAGGGCCACCTTCAGATAAGGGGTTGGGTGTGGTTTTTAAAAGAGGGAGATTATTCAAATGCAGTACTGTAAAATTTTGCTACAGTTACTAAGACCATTTTCCCAAGCAGCAGTCAGGGCAATGTGTAAAAGTCTTCTGGAATTAACAGAACAGAGGAAAAGGAAAGATGGCAAGACATTGTATCTTAACAGCTGGGTGCCAATTACTACTCTGTTAACAAAACACAGACATCTACCGGAGGTGGCTTGATCTCCCCACTTGCACAAAGTGGCAATTCAATTAGAGGTCTCTTCCTTTCACCCAGCTCAAAATTTTACACAAGGTTCACCTAAAAAGATTCATGTTCTCCATTTCATTCCAGCCATTATCTGACTTCTTTATTGCCACCCTGGTTATTATAAATGATGGCTCTCTCACCCTTCGATAAATTCTGTAACTTTCATCTTTACCTGCTTTTAAAGTTCACCCCTAAGCAAGAGGTCTTCTGTATAAAAAAGGAACTCTCTTGATCATGTGAGACAGTTTAAAGAGCTCTGTATCACATGAGGTGAGGTGTCAACAGAAAACTGCCACGCTATGCACTCCTACTTGATGCCACCTGTAGCACACTAAATGTATTTGCCATTATTAGACTCTTCTAATTTTTTTTTCCCCCTATCTGAATAATTTTTAATGCTCCCCCTTGGTTGCTCCGTTTTTAAGGCTTTAAGGAAGTTACATATACTCATGTGATAATATCAGCAGCACTTAGGATAAGAAGTGTAAGTCATGAACAGTACAAATTGAGGATCTAAAGAGAACAAATTTGAAAGAATAATCACTTGAAGGCTTCTGGGGAGGTTTTGCTTTTGGGAATACAAGCCTTCAGTCTAGATTTTCTCTTTAGCCTTTTCATCCAAAGATGGCTACTTCAGATACAACTCCTAATCACCAAATCCCTAATCCATTGGTTACTAAAAGCTTTTGGGATTCACCAAGGCAATGATTCTATTTTTTCTGATTCTAGTCTTGTTGGTTTTTTCCCCTATGTATTTCCTCCTGGTGTGATACCAGCAGCCCCTATGACTGACAAAAGATGGAAAGAAAGATGTTGAAGATAAAGCACTCCAGTAGTACGTCAGTCATCCATTTTGCTCATCTGCCATGTGGAGTCTCTGTGAAGAACTGAATGCAGGCAGAAAACCTGGGGTTGAACAGGACATCTTTATAGTGAGCAATTCTTCCAACACACAATTTGGAAAACAGGAGCTCTTTCAGTGGATTAAATCAGCAGAAAAATTATTCATTTTTGTTGTATTAGTTTTCTGTCAGCTCTGTGGGTTGAAATGGTTCAGCAAGCCAGTGACCAAGGGAATGGGGGAAAGGGTTTGTCCAGAGGCGAGAGAGAGAAACAAGACGACCAGCAGTTAGGTAGCCTCAGGCTGCTGAAGAGCCTCAATTTCCTGTCATTTTTTTTACCTTTGATTGGCTTATCAGGGGGTCAGATGGGGAGCAGTGCTATTGTAAGGAAATGGGAACACACAGCTGGAGGAAAAGGAGAACAGCAGCACTCCAGTGGCCCAGCTCAGATTAGTTTAAACCACTTGAGTCACTAGTGCCCTAGATTTTCCCCTTCTGTTTCCAAAGGTGAGATTCTTACACATGATTCATTCCCTCAAGTGCAGTAGCGAAGATAATTCCAAAGGATTGTTGGTGAGAGGTCACTAAGTAATCTCACTGTTAACATCCAAGATGCATGGCTACTCAAGTTTCCATTTTACTCCTGAAGCATAGAAAACCTTAAGAGAAATTAGCCTCACTTGTAAAGTGAGGAGAAGTGACAACAGAGAAACAGTGAAACTAACAGAGCTACTCAATTGCATTACCCAAAAGCTTAAGCTTCCCTTTGGTTCTGTCAATAATTAAGGTGCTTTTGCACATCTCTCAAACTCCTAGTGTTTTTTTTTTTCCCCCATTAAAAAAAATGGTTATCTGTTCAGAGGGTCTGGGAATGATTCTGAAGTGTGGCAAACCAACTCTTGCTTATAGCTTTGCAAGGATGAAAGCTCTGATGAAAGAAAGGAAGGGCGGGAGAGAGAGGGTATTACTTCTATTTAAAACAAAAAGTCTAGCTAAAGTGTTATTGACATCACTTTGGGTTTAGGCTCTCTAGATACCTTACTAATCAGGATGCAGTGTCATTCACAAAGCAGTCAGAAACCTGAGAAAATCAAAGGCAAAAAAAAATCCAGGGACTGCACTTCTCAGAGCACCTGTTGCAATGTTTTCCAACTCTTTGTTTACTGCATCTTATAGGTGTGACTCAGTTATAAGACCTCAGTTATTTGTGGAGAAGACTTAGACACATTCTGCCCTCAGGTGCACAACTGCAGAGCCACCAGAATTGTACACAAGCACCTAGGTGCTCTTTAGTATCTTAAATGGAAAAGTTTCTCTGGGTATTTCTATTGAAGAACTTTTTCACCTAAATATGTCGTAGGAAGCTTACTGTCCTTTTTCTGATTTCCCCCTCCCCTTTTTTACTGGAGCAGCAAAATACTCTATGAGCTGATATGTGTGGTACTTTGCATGTAATAGCAGAGGGGGGAAAAAAAGCTAGCAAGAGGCAATGAAAAAAACAAAAGACAAACCATGAAGAATCTAATCCAAAACCACACTGGTCATGAAATGTGTACAGATGTGCTCTGATTTCAACTCTGTAGACTAGACCAAATCACAGCATTTATCCAAACTTCCCAGCTCTTGCAAAGTGCCTGGCACACTAGGCAACAACTTTTTGCAGACCAAAATCTTTTGTAAACTATTGATCCTTTCATAATTCCACATGAAACTCTAGAACTGTTAAATAACCCTGGGGTCATTAACAACTAGGATGACATTAGAGAATGGATGGGATTGGAGGAATCGTCAGTTTTAGTCCTAACAGCCGGGGGGCCACCAGGCCCCCCGGCCTTTGTTGTCACCACCACCATCACCCAGTGTGCACCAGGGGCACTCACCTGAGGTGAGAGGAGGATCCTCCAGCCCCGAAGGGCTTGATTTAGGGCTGCTGCCTCCCCTGGTGGGGATTAAATAGGGGAGTGGGTGGGAGGGCCAAGTGGCCACTCCTGGGGTGGGAGGAGACTCCAACAGAGCCCAGGTGCTGTGGGTTTGAGGGCAAAAAGGGAGAAAATGAGGTGGTGGGGTGGAAAAGGGGCAGATGGTGAAATCTGTCTTGATGAGAAAGAATGGAGGTTAAAATAATATCCAAATAGGAAGTATTGACTTTCAGTGATTGCTAGATGCTTAATGTGGCTACTTCCAGGATGTTCCACTCCTCTTGGATGTTAGATAATTTATTGACAAAGCCAAGCATGATTTTGCTAGGCCAGCATTCAGTTCGATAAACAAAAACCCCACACCCCTTCTGCTAAGATAATTGTATAGCATTACCACCTCAGCTTGGAGGGGTTTTTTGGGGGTTGTTTTCCCACCCACGTGTGTGTGGGGGAGGGGGCTTGCTTCTGAGAGCAGGCTGTATGAAGCCAGAACACTGCTGGGCTGAAGAGGAGCCAATGGGTTTAGCTAGCAGAGTTGAACTCTCCCACAGCTAAGCAGGAACAGTCCTTGCCACAATGAGCCCTGTGGTCTCCCCTGTGTGAGCATGGAGACAATCTGAGTGTGAGACGGAAACCCTTTGTTCTCCAGGCACAAGTGCAGGAGTTACAAGGAGCAGTAAAAAGAAGAGAGAGTTCTTCCAGCAGGAGAGCTGCACTGCTCTGCTATGAGTGGTTCTCTGGTCGTAGTACCTGGGCAGCAGATCCAAATTTGAGTAGGGGAAGATCTGGATGAGGCACTTGGTGCCATGGTTTAGTTGATTAGATAGTGTTGGGTGAAAGGCTGGACTTGATGATCTTAAAGGTCTTTTCCAACCTTGATTCTGTGAATGTTCCTGGACACATTCAACTGTCACAAGATGAATGAATCTCCTTTAAAAGGTGGCCAAGCAATTACTTCCCTTTCCCTAGAGGGCCTTGTATCACAGAGCACTACAACTTCACAGTTTGCTCAGGTAAGCATCTGAGCTTGGTGCTTGTCTCTTTTAAAAACTTTGTTCCAAGAAAGCAAAGCTTTTAAAGAGGTATTGTTGCACTGTTGCTCAGTTCTGTTCCCAACAGAAGACCACTTACAGACTGCCTCTAAAATCCACGTGGTCTTTTAAGGCTGGCACAAAAATCTGGCCTTTACAGCGCCTGACTGGGAAGGGGGCACCTTGTGAGCTGTTTGGTTTACCCCGGGTACTTCACGTGGCATTTCTTCTCCGCGTGTACTTGCTGTACGGTGGATGCGGCTCTGCGAATGAAGCGGTGCCGTAGTGTCACCTAGTGGGAAGTTCTGCTTGCTGCCTGTGTTTACAGAACTCGCAAAGAACGTTAAATGGCAAAAAGGAAAGTCCATGTGTTGTTTTTACCTGCTTCCTGATATTCCACGTTTCAGTCCACTATACTCCTATTAAAAGAGTTTATTTATTTCCTAATAGTGGTTTTACTCAACCAGCATTCACTTACCCCAGTGAAGGATGATTTAATGGTGTGAGGAATGGGGAGGGAGGGAATAGCACAATGCAAGCAGGGAACATTTTATTGGTATTTGATGCTGCTGCAGTCACTGGAAGATGAGTTTTGATAGTTTATTGCCAGAATGCCAGCACAAAGTGGATCCAGCTCTACTCAGCAACCACTGAATTCTTCTTGCTAAACACTGGGATTTGTATTGCTCTGTGAAACATATTGCAGTTAAACACAGGACACACTGGAATGGGGGCTTTTTAATGTTATTCCAGCTACACTTGGTATTTATTACTACCAGCCTTTTAAAGGTCAAAAACTTGGCTAGCTCATTTGCAGCATAACCTGTTTTGCTGATTGGAGATGTTACAGGAATGCAAGGTATAACTGACAGCTAATCATGAAAGCTCACCCTTTGGCACACAGTGGCATTTTTGATGATTTTAAACATTTCAAGTGTGGCTCTCTTAAAATGTTAAATGTCAAAAAAGGTTTCTTAAAACATTATTATCTCAAAACACAATAAATCTGACATGAGAAGGAATTAACCAAATCAACTGTCTTGCTAAGCACAACCGCATGAAAGAAAATTGATATTCCTTTCAATATCACTGAACAGAAATAATATTGCTTCTCCTGTTCTAAAATTATCTGTTTTCCATTTTGCCTAGCAGGCTTTTGTACAGTTTCCTGATTAAAGTAGGAATCCTTCAGGACTGATATTTTTCTACATTTTTTAATTTGCCGTTATTTCAATATTTCAGTTGTGATTCCTCCTTCTTTCCCCCTTAAGAAGAAAGAGGAGGAGGGATGGTAAAACCAAAGAAGGCCATGCAAGATCTGCATGAAAAAGGAACTGAATTTCACTCAGCTCAGACAGCTTCATAATGATACTTTTTCTTTAGAAGCATCATATTGCTTTCTATGAAGGATCTGGATGTGCTGGGATGTGTCCAGAGAAGGGCCACAAGGATGATTAGAGGGCTGGAGCACCTCTCTTATGAGGACAGACTGAGGAAGTTGGGGCTATTCAGTCTGGAGAAGAGAAGGCTCCAAGGAGACCTAATTGTGGCCTTCCAGTATCTGAAGTGGGCTACAAGAAAGCTGGGGAGGTACTTTTTAGGATGTCAGGGAGTGATAGGACTGGGGGGAATGGGAAAAAACTAGAAATGGGTAGATTCAGATTGGATGTTAGAAGTTTCTCACCATGAGGGTTGTGAGACACTGGCACAGGTTGCCCAGGGAGGCGGTGGAAGCCTCATCCCTGGAGGTTTTGAAGGCCAGGCTGGATGTGGCTGTGAGCAACCTGATGTAGTGTGAGGTGACCCTGCCCATGGCAGGGAGGTTGGAACTAGATGATCCTTGAGGTCCCTTCCAACCCTAACAATTCTATGATTCTATTAAAAGGAAAAAGCAGTCACTTAGTTCCCTGACTTACTTTTCAGTGAGCCCTTACAATTCTAAGTCTCAAAAATTCTACTCTTGTGATTACACAGAATTAACATTTATGTATTCTGGCAGAGCTAGACAAGCCATAGTGGGCTTTCAAAAGAAAACACTGCTCATCCTCACATGAGTAGAAAGAGATGAACTAGTGGTTTGTAAAGAGACTATAGTGGTGAAATATCATCTGCAAAAGAGAGAAATAAAACTAAGCCTACTCTCAAAGCTAAAAGGGAACAGTGTTATTCATGCATAGTGCCTCTGCCTGAAAAATCTGTGAATTGAAACCAGAGTAACAGGAAAAAAAAAATCTTTTTAGTGTACTTAAAACCATGTCCTGTACAACCAAATCCTTTTTGGCTTCCCCAAAAGAGTCACTTCTTAGAAAATTGTACTTTGTACACAAAACAATCCTCTTTAACTTAGGGCTCACTTACAACGTTACAAGAGTTCTTACTTGCTTGAATACAAGAAGTGTCAGGAAAGTGAGTATTTAATGCATTCAGTGGCTGACTTCACAACTTTTAAAGAATTTTGACCAAATAGTATCAAATGAAACACAATTAAATCATAGGGCTGTGTAACAACAACAAAAAAATTGTAGCAAATTGCTTATGCACAGGATAAACTTTTCTATTTAATCTCAGCAGACACATGAAATAAAGTAATTGAATGTTTCTTTGATGGGAACATACAAAAACATGATCACAAACTACAGTGTGGTCTTACTTCATATTTTTACAAAGCAGCTATAAGGCTGTAAAGTATCTTCAAAAGCTGTAAAAGTGAGTCTGATGCATCAGTACCTAATGGGAGCAATGTACCTCTCAAGGTAAATAGGAGTCTGGGTTTGCTCTTATTTTCTCAGTCACCAAACTTTTACACCTTGTTCTTCAGATGTATTGAAAAAGAGACATTATTTCAGTGCTCTAGAACTCTGCTTTGCTTCTCTAGCCAATATTACCCTGACTTACTGTCCACACAGTATTAAAGGCAGAAAACCAGTGTGAGGCATATTCACGCAGTCAGCTGGAAGATAGCAACCTACGAAGCTCTTAGACACTGCTTTATAAACACCACCAAGTACTGCTGGAGACCACAAGATGGAGTAAAACTTATTACTAGAACCTTTGAGCAAAAGTAGCTTCAAGCCTATGCTTAGCTCTTATGAATCATGGGTGAATAAGAAGCTGCTGATCTCTAAATTCTATACACACACACAGAGAGCTTCCCTGTGCTTTGTGAAATAAAAGTTGTTAAATTTTCAGTCTGTAAGACAAAATGTATCTTAAAGTGGCTCATAGGTGGACAACAAGATACAGACCTGAAGACTGATTTTGCTTCAAGATATTGAAAATTGTATTGAAAATTATCTTCAATTCCTTTGTCTTTCTCCCATTTCTTAACAACAACAAGAACAAACCCCTGTTTCCTCTATAGAGCAAAAAAACCCAGCATCACCTACTATCTCATGACTAAATGAGAGAGGTGTTTCAAACATTCAGTTGCTGGATGGAAAAACTGATAATATACTATGCATCAGTAGGCTACAGCAATACTAGAGACACCCAGTAAGATCAAATTTTCATACTAGGCCAATTTCAGTTCTCTTTCATGACAGATCTTTTCTACCCAACAACGGGCCAAATGCATTAATGAAGTAGCCTTATTGACTACATATATTTTGTAATGTCACTGATGCAAGCAAGCACTTGTCACAAGAGTGAGCCTGTCACACCAATCCACCGTTTAAATCAAGTTATGGTGGCTTGAATTATAGGCAGAGTAACAAAGATCTCTTTTAAGTTGTCACAACTGTCTAAAACTGAGATGTTGATATTATACATCTTCAAACTGAAAATTACATTTGGGAACACAGCAGTGAAAACCTGCAAAGTGTACTCCTGACAGGGTGCTGAGCCATCTCATTTAAACTCTCCTATTGTTGGACCTGATGATTCTCGGGATCCCTTTGAAGCAAGACCGAGAGACCTGGGGTTATTTAGTCTTGAAAAGAGAAGGCTTAGAGGGGATCTTACTAATGACTCTGAATATCTGAGGGGTGGGTGTCAAGATGAAGGTGGTCATCTCATTTTCATGGTGCCCAGTAACAGGACAAGGAACACCAGCTGGAACACAGGAAGCTTCACCTCAACAGAAACTTCTTTGCTGTGATGGATCACTGGAGCAGCCTACCCAGAGCGGTTGTGAAGTCTCCTTCTCTGGAGACTTTTCAAAACCCGTCTGGATGCATTCCTGTGTGACCTGCCCTAGATCATCCTGCTTTGGCACAGGGATTGGACCCGATTATCTTTGGAAGTCCCTTCCAACCCCTAACATTCTATGATTCTATGGTTCCATGATTCTGTAACTTGTTTACAGTAAACTCTTTCCTCGTCCCGTCCCCCACCCCTGCCCCCTTCAGTCTCCCAGTGAGGACACCATGGAAACTATCCCGTGCTGTGCCGGAAGGCCTCGTTGACAGCCTGCTCCTGCACGCAGCAAGGCTCCGCCGGCTGCCGGCTCCCTGCCCTCCCCGGGCTCCCTGCCCTCCCCCGGCTCCCTGCCGTCCCCCGCGGCCGCGGCCGGCGGGCAGGGCGCGGGGCGGGCGGCTCGATTGCTCACGACTGGTGTCATATGACTCGCTAAAGATGGCTGAAGGGGAGAGCTGCACCGCATCTGCCGCGGAAATAAAGGAAGACTTCGAGATTATCGACAAAAACCTGATTCCTAGCACGACTGAGTTGAAAAACGAGGAAAAGGAGAAACCGGAGGAAGGGAGATGGTCTGCCCCTATCCTGTCGCTGGCCAAGAAAGCCTCGGAAAACTTAGCGCTGAGCTACGGCAACGCTCTGAAGTCTGCATCTTTGGTAGGATTCATACCCAAAGCAGTCAGCAATGACAGCACAGCAAAAACAAGTATGGTGACGCTTATTCAGTACACTTGCTTTTACGGTGCGCCAATAAGTTTGCTCCAGTAAGTGTTGTTGGGCAGTGGCAGTGATGCGTGGCTATTACTTGGAATTTATCTTCTTTAAAACTGATGCTACAGGGTTTGATTTAAGCAAAGTTATACGAACAGCACAGATGTAGAACTTAATAGAATCGTAAGAATCCTAAACTCTTAATATTTGGAGTAAAGTTACTTGAGTTTTTATGCAGTAAGCTTTTATCTAATTCCTTTTCTCCCTTCAAGTTCAGCTTAGCAGCAGCCTGGCTGGTCTAGGCAATTTATTATCCTTGCAAGGTGTGCAGCTTCAGACTGTGCTTCTTGTATAGCTTCCATGTCAGAAAGGGACCAGGTGAACTAAGACACAGATTTGTTAGGAAATAATTTTTAACTGTGCTAAAAATGCCTTCTATTTAACCACAGCCTGCTTTATTAGAGATTTGTATCCATGCATATAGCAGCCATACAGATTTGTGGGACAGGTCTCTTAGAACTGCATTAAAAGGGCTTTAGTTGGATTCATGTGGAAATTAAATCTCAGTGAGATTCATAACATGGAAACAAAACCATTCAAATGCAGCAGTAGCGAGGCCTGGGGTCTCATACTCCAGGGCCTTGGACTAGCACTTGAATGGTCTTGGAGCCATGGAGCTGTTTTGCAAACTGGTGCTGACTTTTTTAGTGATATCAAGTATTCAAACTGAAGTTGTGTGGGGGTGAATACATGGTGGAAAAAAAGTTACTGCTGATGGACACTCTTCTTTTTTTAATTGTGGAAAAACCCTCAGTGTGGTGTAGTCTAAGATTCCTTCTGCCCAGACAAAGATTCTGTCCTTCTGTCTAGATTCTTGTCTTTCCCTGCATCCCTTAAGTCTCACACCAACTTCTCACAGATTTGTTAGCTGGAAGCCCACCTTGAGCACCTGGGATCTAACCTGACAAAGGGCAGGAGTAATGCTCTGAATAGATGTAATTCAACATGCAGCACTTGTGCTCTTGTCTGAAATGGAGCTCCTATACTTAGTGGAACTTGCACCATAATCTTTCTGCTTCTTGTCTTTGAAGTTAGGGAATATAACCCTACATCCCCAAATTGTTCAAAGTACTTGGATAGTATGTTGCTGAATTTTATGGAAAATTCCATATAAGAAATGTGTTCATAACTCATATGAAATGTGAACAGGCATTAAATCACCTGTTCTGCCTATGCATGATTACCTCTTTACCAAGCACTCACTAGAAATTCAATTTAAACAGGTATTTTAAGAAACAAGCTGAGGCCTGCAAGACCACTTGTGTAAAACTAGCTACTTGTTTCCCGCTGCCAGCCTTTTTTCCCAGGGATTTTCTAACCTCTGCCTGCTACTTCAGCTTTGTTGATCAGCTGCAATCTGTGCAGCACACTATGCAGCTCTATAGCAAGGAACATCATAGAGTCAGTGTCTGCCATTGAAGAAGTTATGTCCTGCCTTGCAGAGAAGGCTGGGAGCTACAAACCTAAAAAGCACAAATCAAGAAAGACTTGCAGCCTTAAAGTCCAAGAGATGGAGAACTCTTAGCTTTTCTTCCTGCTTCAGTGTTTTCACACTTCAAAGCACCCTGAGTAATTGCAGTAAACAAGGTATGGGGCTTCAAAAAGATGTTAAACCGAACCTGTTGAATTGAATGAGATAGGAGGCTGTGTGACTGCATTCTTAAAGATTGCAGCACAACGTCTGTGCTCTTTTGCACTTGGGCAACTTGATTCCTCATCTTTGAGGCTTGGCTTGTTAACATGTCTAATACCTGTCCATTCTGCCTGTACCAACTTGTACAGAGCTTGCAAAAGATGTACTCAAGTGTGTAAATTTACACCAGTCTGAAAATACTGTTCAAACAATTGTTTAATACAGTCCCTTATTAAGACACTGTTCAATTCAAATTTGTGACCATAAAGGATGATTCATTCACAGTCTCAGGGGGGTTGTTGTGTTTTGCTTTGAATCAGTCTTGTAGACAATGCACATAGCTCAAGCAAGGTTTGCACTCCTGATAGAGTGAAAATCCGAGTTTAGGTCATCAAAACAAGTTGTGGTGTTGCTACAGAAACATCCCAGTGCCCAAAGAAAGTCACTCATTTTTCTGTTTCTGCAGTCAGCTGTTTTTTCTTCCAGCTCCTGGTGTGTAACCTGCTAATACTGACACCAAAATTCAAAATACTGCAGCCCTTCTGATCCTGTCTCAGGACAGCATATGCAATTTTGAAGCATCCACTACATTGACTATAGTCAGATACAAGTGGCTACTGAGAAGACAGGACTTTTTGTGCTTTTTAGTTATTGATTAGAATTACAGTTTCCAGTCTTCTGATATGAGTTTTGCTCATTTTTCATCGCCAGTTAACGTTATGTGCACGAAAAGGAAGGTAGCGCTGAAAGTCAGTACTGAGGAGGCTTTAGGGTGGTGCTAGGGACAGTGTTAACAATGTGGCACTTGACTGACTGGGGCTCTACCTATTGGACCTGGTTTTCTTCAACTGCTCTTTCAGCAAGCGAGTACGACCATGTTTGACCCACAGATGACAGCAGATTCTCCTAATGCCCCAGCGCTGGCTCAAAACATCACTTAGGTGGCCACCGGTCAGCGATTGGCAGCATCTGTCAGGCCCTGCTGTGGGCTGAAGGGAACGCGAATGATGACAGCCTGGTTTTGCCTCGCTCTCCTTCACGTTTGAAGGAGGGAAGCCTGTCCCGCCTTGGCGGGGAGGTGCAGCGGAAGCTGCCCGGCGGTGCGGCTAAGAGGCGGCGCTGAGGAAGGGCCCTGCGCTCCCCGCACGCTGCCGGCGCCACGCCACACAAACGCGTTCTAAAATGGCGCCTGGCGCTGCCCGCCCTCGCCACGCAGGGCCTCGCGAGAGTGGCCGGGGGGTGGTGGCGCTGCGTGCGCCGTTGCCGTGGTAACGCGGCCGCGGAGGGGGTCTCCTCCGCCCGCCGCGGGGGGCTGCCCTCAGCCCGCCGTAGCCCAGGTACAGTCTGCCCCGCGGCCGCTGAGGCAGCGCTGGGCCTGAGGGCAGCTGCCGTGTCTAACCCCCGGGAAGCAGCGGGTGCTGCCAGCGGCCTCGCTGCCCCCGGTGTCAGCTCTCGATCCGGTGCGGCCGTGGGGATTCGCCCGTGTCTTAAACCCAGCTTTTCTCAAGCCGTTCGGCCTCCGCAAGATGGAGGCCAGGACGGGGAATCACCGAACCTGTCAGCGCTGTGCGGGGTCAGGAGGAGCGAGTCTCTAAAAGCAGCTTTTCTTTCTCCACCCGTGTGCGGCCCTGCCCAGGTGCGCGGTACCACAGCATGGAGGAGCGTGCCAACCTCATGAACATGATGAAGCTCAGTATCAAAATCCTGATCCAGTCGGCCCTGAGCCTGGGCCGGACCTTGGACTCTGACTTCCCTCCCTTGCAGCAGTTCTTTGTGGTGCTGGAGCATTGCCTCAAGCATGGGCTGAAAGGTGAGCACTTGCTCCCCCGCCGAGGAGGGGCTGCTAAGTGAGGCTGTGTCGTGTCTTGCCGTGTCTCCAGTTTGGCTTCTGTGTGACTTTAATCACATACGGTGTATGATGCTAGTCAGTATGACATGTAATTATATGGTTACCTTGTATTTTGTGCCTCCTAAATACTCTGGGTGTTCTTAATACCCCTTTTCCATTGACATATTAGGAGCTGGTAAGACAGTGTAAAATGTAGACTAAATTTTGTAATTCTGGATTTGGAAGCCTGTCACATTTCCTCACAAACATCTCTGTATAATTCCTCTAGTGAAGAAGACTTTTATTGGACAAAACAAATCGTTCTTTGGTCCTTTGGAGCTGGTGGAAAAACTTTGTCCTGAAGCCTCAGATATAGCAACTAGTGTTAAAAATCTGCCAGAGTTGAAGTAAGTTGATTGCTGGGGGTGATGCATTTCGTTTGTACTTCTGGGAAAAGAAATCCTTCCTGTAGTGTCCCTGCCATTCTGAAAGAGATCTTGTTCCCAAAGAGAAGAATAGATTGCGTAGGAGGCATTGACTTCTGCAGGAGATGAGGGTATCCCAAAATGCTCAGTGCTTCAGACTCAAACAGTTGCTGTCAGATTAAAAACAGAGTTTGGAACCCTCTGTAACCTTGCTAAAGATAACCATAAAGTCTTCACATACACTTTTTTTCCTTCCTCTTGCCCTCACTTTTCTGTCTTTCTATCATTTTGTGCATGTGTTAGTATATGTGTAAATCAGGACTATGGAAAGAGACTAGCTTGAGTGCTAGGATGCATCAATAGTTGGGTTATAGTGGTAGTTGAAAATATGTATGTCTTTCCAAGTTAGGAAAACTTCACAATCTCCTTTCCCTTTGCTGAAGCAATGGGATATACTTAAATGCTTCTGTGTTCTGGAGAGATTTAATTTCCCCACTGATTTTAAGTTTTGGGTTTTTTTTAGTAAATGACAGCCTTCATCCCCTTTTGTAAAGGGAGAATTTGGAATTGTACAAAGCTATGTAATAAAACACTTTGTTTTTACCAACTTTTCATTTTAGGACTGCTGTGGGAAGAGGAAGGGCTTGGCTTTACCTAGCACTCATGCAAAAGAAACTGGCAGATTATCTGAAAGTGCTCTTGGACCATAAGCATCTATTAAGGTAACAGTGCAGCTGTATGTAGATTGTACTCTCTGAATCACTGGAACCTTGCATTGCTCTATTAAGAGGCCATTAGCTGGCCAGTTTAAGCTTGTTCTTGTAACCTTCAGAGGAGCAAGCTGTTCATTTCTTTTGCAGTGAAACTGCAGAGGAATGACTCTGAGAGTTGTGCATTTCTGCCTTGTGCAGTGAATTAGTGAGAAGGGGCTGATCAGCTGAGCTGTGTAAGGGCTATGCTGCTGTTTGCATGGTTCCAGTGAGAATTGTTTGATGTAGAGTGACACTTACAACATTTCTTCTAGTGAATTTTATGAACCTGATGCGTTGATGATGGAGGAGGAAGGAGCAGTCATTGTGGGTCTGCTAGTTGGACTGAATGTTATTGATGCAAACCTTTGCTTGAAAGGAGAAGACTTGGATTCCCAGGTGAAGATTAAAGGTTAAATAAGATCAGTTTGTATAAGATTCTAGTAGAAGGAAGCACATCCATAAATGCTTTGCTGAGATGGGTCCAGAATTCTGCCCAGAATGTCCTGTGTTGAAGTTTGTCATGTTTCCCACCCCAAATCAAAAGAAGTGTGGCAGTGTCCATCTCCTGAAGTAGCAGTTTATAGAACTGCTGTCAAAAATAATAACTGCTAGAAACTGAGCACACTGAATATGGTTATTTTGATGCTTTTATGACAAGCACTAACTTGCACATTTGCTTCAGCTAGGAACCATCTAGGTATTGCCTGTCTCTCTAAACTTACACTTCAGATTTTAACCTGTTTCCAAAATAAAGTAATGCTGCTGCTATGCAGAATTGCATTGAAAAGGTGTGTTAATTAATATCTTCAATATATTTTTTCAGGTTGGAGTGATTGATTTTTCCTTGTACCTTAAGGATACACAGGACAGTGATGGCAAACAGTATGTATGGTGAAGTAGTGTTTCTAAATTATGTTTTTAATAGAACAGACCTGTCAGACAGTCTGGGGGAGTACATGAGTGCCAGCTATTTCAAACTCCTTTCATCAACCAAAATAAAAAAAGAGAATCCAAAATAGATTTTGTTAGCTAGACAAAAGTATTAGCTTTCAGAGGTTGAGCCCAAGGCAGTTTTAACAGGGCAGCATGGAGAATTTATGTCTAGAGCTGGAACCAAATTAAAAGCACCCAAAATTTTAGGTGGCCTTTTCAGATGGTTTGAGGGAGACATGATCTGCCAGGTCACCTACTGCTTTGTTTCTAAGCACTGTTTCAGAAATACTTGCAATGAAGTAGTTGTCTGGGTGAGACACACACAAAAAAAGAGCAATTTTACGTGAAGTAGAGACTGCAGCTGGGAGCATCACTGTATCTTGGATCCTCATAGTAAATGGAGAGGCCTTCATGGTTTGTGTGCTTCTGTCAATTCAGAGCACTTTACTGTTCAGCTGCAGAGGAGAAGCAGGGGGGACAAGTGGTTTGTCTCCATAGTGCTTCCAGTCCAGCTCAGGCACAAGTATTTTTATAAGAAATGGAGAAAAGGTTTCAGCTCAGTCTGTGTCCATGCTGAAAACCCCAGTGCAACACTTGAGGACGAAGGGATTTCTGCTTGATCACTAAATTCTCCCTTTTACAACTAGGGATGGAGGGATAACAGCTGTCCTTGACCAGAAGCATTATGTAGAAGAACTTAACCGACATCTAAGGTGGGATTTTCCTCTATCCTAACGCACAAACGCTTGGCCTGTGTAGCTTTTCTGGTATGGCTTTGAATGTCTCTGCTGCCCATCTTGTGGATTTTTGTCTGCTGCTGAAATGCCTTTTCTCATTATTTCCCCAAATCTTGGTTCAATTTTGCAATCTTAGTTTTCTACTGGTGTATGCAATGCAGAAAACCAGTCTGTGCAATAATAGTTTACCCTTTTTGAGACTTGTTAGTGATTAACAGAAGATTGTGGAGATTCTTTTTTATGAGAAAGCTCTTACAAGTGCATCTGGAAATTATTCTTTGGAGGAAGAGTCTCTTGTTCTTTCCCCATAGGTTGCCCAGTGGGAAGAGAAGGCCTCACTTACTCTTTTGAATATGAGAGGTGTTGAGACTGCAAAAGCCCAGCCAGAATAGGGCTGCCAACTGTAGGGAAGTGCATGGTCCTCTCAGTGCTAAACAGGGACAGTTCTCCTTCCTCTGGGTTTTTTGACAGCTCACCAAAGTATTTCAATGTTAACAAATGCAAGATGATAAAATTGTGGTTGAGAATGGGAATAAATTGGCATTTCTTTTATTTTGCATCTTTTCTTCTTATTGCAGTTGCACAGTTGCAGATCTTCAGAACAAAATAGACTGCTTAGAAAAGACTAATTCAAAACTCCAGGAAGAGGTTCGTGTCTCAGCTGTTAAATATCTCTCTTAGCTCTTTTTCCTCACAAACTCCCTAAGAATATACCTTAGACCTAAAATGTTTGAGTTGATACAGCTGAAATGTGGGGGACAGGCAGGACTGGCATGAGGTGACACATGGGGAAAGCTCTGTGGAAAACTTTAATGTCAGCTGTTCAGATGCTTTTGGACACCTATTTGGTAGCTGAGTTTCCTTGAGTTGCATTGGTGTCTGCAGCCAAAAGTAATTATAGCTCCCTGTAATGAATATGCCTTGTCCCTCTTCCTTCTCTGCACACATGTGTGTATTTTTTATCACATGGGGTTTTCAGAACTTGGAAAAAGAGAAGGAAAAGAATCACACTTCCATTAGGAGATCTGCCCCAGCTGGGAACTGAAAGGGGATGGTGATAGTGGTTGGTTGGGGTTTGGTGGTGCTGGGTTTATGTTAGTTTGTTTGTTTCAGAGTGCATCTGTGTAGTCCAGTGCTTTTTGGGGTATCTCCACCGGAAAGTGCTGTAAGGTTCTACCAATGAATGTCAGCCCTGACTTGCTAGATGACTTCCAGTCCATACCACAAGTCAGGTGGTGGATGTTAGGCTGTTACACTTAGGATGCATTCCCATGCACAGTTGCTATTTAAAAATCATTGGTGAGAATGAACAAATGTTTGGCTTAATAATTGAGGCTGTACAGTGAGTGTGGCTGCAAAAGGGCCAGGCAGCTTGGGGGGTGAAAGGGGAAGTGAGAAGTGCACCTCCTACAAAGGCTGAGCTACTAACTTTAGAATTCCTCCAGGTGCTTTCCTGCTTGCACAGTGATTGAGTGTAGTTGTGCTCTGTTTACAAACAGCTTGCAGCGGCGACCGACCGGATCGGAGCACTGCAGGAAGAGCAGCAGCAGTTAAAGCAACAAAACGAATTGATTCGAGAACGGAGTGAGAAAAGTGTAGAGGTGGGACACCTGCTGAAAGATGATGAGGAGGCCTCAAATAAGTGATCTGGTTTTGATCAGCTGTAATCAGGCTCTCAAAAGCACTGTGGACTGGAACACTAAGCACAGTTCAGCGTTGCTGCTGTGCAGAGCGCTGGGTTTGTGTGTAGGCCGCTCAGGTGTTAGATTTTGCTCTTCTCTTGCACACAAAGATACGCTTGCAGAAGGGGGAAATTAAAGTATTAGAATGGTTTCTTTCAATTTTACTGTATTCTTTGAAATTTCGGCTTCATAGCATTTGCCAGCTTATTACTTGGAAAATAAGAGTTAATTAATTGTAAAAGAGGAGTAACACTTTAAATACATAGCTTTGTGATCTTGCTGTGCTCAGTTTTGGGCCCCTCACTACAAGAAGGACACTGAGTTGCTAGAGCATGTCCAGACAAGGGCAGAAAAGCTGCTGAAGGATCTAGAGAACAAATCTTATGAGGATCAGCTGAAGGAATTGGGGTTGTTTAGTCTGGAGAAGAGGAGGCTGAGGGGAGACCTCAGTGCTCTCTACAGCTACTGTAAGGACGTTGTAGTAAGGTGGGAATTGGTCTCTACTCCTAAGTGACAAGCAGTAGGATGAGAGAAAATGGCTTCAAGTTGTGTCAGGGGAGGCTTAGATTGGATATTAAGAAAAAATTCTTTACTGCAAGAGTGGTCAGGCATTGGAACAGGATACCCAGAGAGGTGCTTGGGTCACCATCCCTGGAGGTGTACACCCAACATAAGGCATGGTTTAATGGGCATGGTGCTTGTGGGTTGATGGTTGTACTTAATGATCTTAAGGGTCCTTTCCAACCTTTGTGATTCTCTGTGGCTTTTTTGCTGTTGTTTCTTGCAGGTAACAAAAGAGGATACAAAAGTGGAATTGGATACTTACAAGCAGTCACGCCAGGGTCTTGATGAAATGTACAGTGATGTTTGGAAGCAGTTGAAAGAAGAAAAGAAGATAAGGATGGTAAGGAAACTTGTCTGTAGAAAATGAAATGAAAGATACAGGATTCTGCATGCTTTGAGGTAGCACTGCAGGCCGAAGATGAATGCTGTGCACTTTTTGTAGCTGTCGAGAATTTATAGAGGAATTGCAAGGGATATTGGTCATTACTAGTGTCTGTAAAGACCTGGAAAGTGGGGCTTTTGGAATGCTGAAAATAAAAGGTCTTTCCCTGTGTAAGAACCTACCAGCATTATTACAGCAGAGACTAAGATCAAACCACAAAGAGAGGCAGATGTCCACAGGAGGGAAACCTGGTATATGCACGGCAGTCACTTGCACAGTGAAGCTACCGAGTTACACACTGAGCTCCACACTTGATGCCAGTAGGTCTGCACCCTTGCCCTGCACCCTTGCCCTTATCTGTGAGGCTGAAATCGTGCTTTGGTCTTACTAATTTAATGTATTGTTTGAAACCTAGTTCTGTGAAATCAGACCTTGGGATTATCTCAGGGTAATACATAGTTTGTGTGCTGGGGTTATGTGGGGTTTGGAAATGCTTATGCCTGACATATGACCACATAGCAGTAACTAGGAAATCTCTTTGTAAGGAACTAGAGAAAGAGCTGGAGCTACAAATTGGAATGAAAACAGAAATGGAAATTGCCATGAAACTTTTGGAAAAAGATACCCATGAAAAGCAAGACACTTTAGTTGCACTTCGCCAGCAGTTGGAAGAGGTGAAGGCTATCAACTTGCAGATGTTTCACAAATCTCAGGTATGTGCCTAGTGGAGAACAGAAAGAGCAGCTGCAGTCTTGCACTGGGGATGCACAGGCACTTGGATGCATCTGAAGTAGTGCTTAGATGCAACAGTTTTCTTAAGACTGTTTTAAAATGATGGAGGGAATTGATTTCTTTTTTTCTTATGCCTCATTATTGATATGATCCTGGGTATGTTTGGAAGAAAAGGAGGTTTCCTTGAGTGTGCTGCATGTGTGCCTCAGGGTCATACAACAAACACTGAGATAAAAGGAGAGCTGTCACAGGGCAGAAGGTGTTTGCAGGAGTCCTCTGTCCTAGACACTAAATTATTAGTCTAAAAAATAAAATTACTTTCTGCAGCCAGGCACTGTCTTGATTCTCTTTCCCACCTGTGTTGTCCAGCCTTTCACCTGTACCATAGGTAAATGTTTACTGCAGAAACCAGCAGGAGGCCTGTAATCCAAAGAAAACTCTGGGTTACTTTTGTCTGTCTCCTCCAGTCTGTACCCAGACGGTCAACTGAGAGCTATAGCCAGAGGAGAGACAACCCTGGATTTGGGGAGGGAGGAACTCTGTGGTCAGGCTGGCCTCTGCAGCTACCAAACCATTGCTGGTTTAGGTACTGTGCTACACTCCCTTTAGCATGAGACCTGGCTCGCTGGATGCAAGATGGTTAGAGACATTAAATGACAAACATTCTGCTTTCTGGGCTTGTCTTCCTTCCTCAGTCTCTTCCTTACCCTGGCAGCTTTTAGAGTTTACTTTCTCCAACCTTTTTGTCAGGTGTAGGGCAGAGGGTGGGGGATGGGGTTTTGTGGGGTTTGTAGGTTGGCTGCATTGTGGTGGTTTCTCTTGATTGGTTGTTTTTCAGTTGTACAAAAAAGATACCAAGAAGGTATTTCTAGAAGCAAGTGATGGAGTAGTAATGTTCACACAAAATATACAGGGCATGCCTGTGTTAATGAAGTGAGAGGTTAATTGGTCTCCCCCCTCCTTTACTTGGTGCCAGAAATCCACAAGAGATTTGTCTCAATTTTTATGGACTGTTTCCTGTTCATGCTTTATCCAGGCCTTTCAAAATTCAAATCATCATGGATATTCTGACCCTGTCAATTTGCTTTCTTCAAGCTCATTTCTAAAGAGATTTTTTTGTCTCATAGCTGACCTCATGGGTCAAAACTTAGTACAGTTAAGGGTTTTATTCCTGAGCTCTTTACAAGCTGAGAAGTGTCTGCTCTGGTATTATCAGCATTTTGTTTGTACATTCCAGTTAGACCCAGGCATGGCCTGTTACAAGCTAAGCATTCTTTATCTCGTGTCAGGCTGTTGTTAAACACTTAACTCTTTGTGCTTTAGAAAACTTAAATGTCTCACCTGGAATATCTGCTCACTCCTACAGAATGCAGAGTGTTCATTACAACAGAAAACAGAAGCAATATCCTCTTTTGAAGGAAAAACAAATGAGATGATGTCCTCTATGAAACAAATGGAAGAGAGGTAATAATTACAAGATCCAAAAGTCAACACTGAAGTCAATAGAAAGTTTCCACCTGAAACCTGTACAAGATGACCTTCCACACAGTTCCTGTAGACATTTGGGCCTGTGTGCCAGCACAATGTACTTTTTCCTTTCTCCACCCTCTGTACTTGCCTGCTCTCTTTTCCCAGGAAAACACACATGCCCACAACTGACCCCTTCCAAAGCCATGGCTGTTTCCATAGACAGGCAGGCTGGTCAAAAATGCATTGACTTTAGTTTAAGGACTCTCACTTTTGGGGCTTGTGCTGAAACAGTTGCTTTCAAAAGCTGTTGTTAGGCTGTTTTTTCCCACTAGCATTTTCGGTTCAAACTGTGTTCAGTGAAAGAGCAGAAGCATAGAATCATAGAATGGTCTGGGTTGGAAGGGACCTCCAAAGGTAATCAAGTCTAACTGCCTCTGCAGTCAGCAGGGACATCCTCAACTAGATCAGGTTGCCCAGAGTCTTACTGAGCCTCACCTTGAATATCTCCAGGGATGGGGCCCCAACCACCTCCCTGGGCAACCTGTTGCAGTGTTTCACTACCCTCATGGTAAAGAACTTGTCCTAACATCCAAATGAGGAGGGGTAGGTGAATTGACAGCTAACATTCCTTACCTTGTAGGTTGCAGCATGCAGAAAAGGCAAGGCAGGCTGCAGAAGAAAGATGCACCAAGATGAAGCAAGAGCTTGCTGGCAGGCTTGACACTTGTCGGCAGCAGATGTCCCAGCTGGACAGCAAATGGTACTTAATCCAATCAGGGCTTTTCCTTCCCTTCTGCTGCTTCCTTTCAAAGTGCTTTCTACTCCTTTTGTGCTCAGGTCTGAAGAGGGGTTGGTTTGAATCCTGGGGGGTTCAGCAACTATTGACAGCAGTGTGCAAGCTGTAGGAGAGCACAGCACTTCTGTACAGTGTGGGTAGCATGAGGATTTTGAAGTGCTTGTCCCAGAAACTCCAGTTGAGAGCAGAGTGCCCGTAGGGATCTGACCTTGCTGACTCACAGTGGAGCTTTCAGTTGCTGGTTCACTGCATCAGGGCACGGGTACAGCCATGCTTGTAGGCTGAGCACAGCTACTCATCCTGTCATCCAAACAGACTGGGGGTTTGGGAGGCCTTTGGGAGCATTCTGGTGTTCTTAGGGATTCCTCTAAAGATTTCTAATACAGAAAATGTTTCTTTTGCTGTTCAGGTCTCAGGGTTTACACACATAGGTACTTGTGGGGATTGGTTTGGGGTCTTGGCTTGGGGTTTCTTTGGCTGGTTTTTTTTCTTCATCTTTTAGCCATTCATTGCTGCTTCTTTTCTCTGACCTGAAAGTGCTAATGCATTTTTTGATGTCTGCTGCCATGACATCCCTGTTCTTTCTTTTCCCAGCACACCACTCTAGCTTTAGCCTTCTTTTGTCTCATACTGTTGCTCGCCTCAAATGCCATAGGAATTTTTTTCTGCTATAGGGTTTCTTAGAATGAATTATTTTTATATAGCTCTACTCTGGAAAAGGAGTTAAAATCTGAAAAGGAGCAGAGACAATCTTTGCAAAAAGAACTGCACCAAGAGAAGGATGCTACCACGCTGCTCAGAACAGAACTGCAACAAATGGAAGGACTGAAAAAGGTATGTGGAGTGCAAATGTGTCCCATGGGCAGGATTAGAGCCGACTCAGAAACAGTGCAATGTTTGCATCTGGAACAGAGTGCTTCTCCTGGACCATACTGGCTGACCACAGCAGCCTGCACATGAAATGCTGATGCAGGGCTGAGGGGGGAAAAAAACAAGAAGGGGGGGGAAAAAAAGCTTTGCAACCTCCTTGGCCAGTCCTGGGGACCTGCCCTGCCCTCAGCTGCAGGGGGCTGAGCCACTATCATAGTATCATAGTATCAGTCAGGGGTGGAAGGGACCACAAGGATCATCTAGTTCCAACCCCCCTGCCATGGGCAGGGACACCCCACACTAGATCAGGCTGGCCAGAGCCTCATCCAGCCTGGTCTTAAACACCTCCAGGGACGGCACCCCAACCACCTCCCTGGGCAACCCCATTCCAGGGCTTCACCACTCTCATGGGGAAGAACTTCCTCCTCACATCTAGCCTGAATTTCCCCACATTCAGCTTCATTCCATTCCCCCTAGTCTTATCACTACCTGAGATCCTGAGAAGTCCCTCCCCAGCCTTCTTGTAGCCCCCTTCAGATACTGGAAGGCCACAATTAGGTCACCTTGGAGCCTTCTCTTCTCCAGACTGAACAGCCCCAACTCCTTCAGTCTGTCCTCACAGGAGAGGTGCTCCAGCCCTCTGCTCCTCCTCGTGGCCCTTCTCTCGACACGTTCCAGCATGTCCATATCCCTCTTGTAATAGGGGCTCCAGACCTGGAGGCAGTACTCCAGGTGGGGTCTCAGCAGAGCTGAGTAGAGGGGGAGAATCACCTCCCTTGACCTGCTGGCCACACTTCTCTTGCTGCCACCCAGGATCTGGTTGGCTTTCCGGGCTGCAAGTGCACACTGAGAGCTCCTGTTGAGCTTCTCCTCCCCCAGCACCCCCAAGTCTCTCTCCTCAGGGCTGCTTTCCAGCCAGTCACTGGCCCACTGGCCAGTCACTATGTGTCAGCAGCTGCAGCTGAGGTGGCAGGGCTGGGGATGAAGCACTCATCAGCTGTCCTCTGGTGAGGTACTGCAGCTCAGGGTGGAAATGGCAAGTTCAGGGCTTTCAGGAACTGCAAGGTCTTTCAGCTGTATGTAGTAAACATGTTTTCAAGCATTCAGAAAAATGCATGCAATTTATTTATTAAGCATGAACTTTCTTGTTAGCCTGAAGAGAATTTGTGCCTGTGTATGCAGCAGTCAGGTATCGAGGACACAGCAGTATCTGCGTAGTCATGTGTGGGCATAGGACTGCTGCATTCTGGCTATGCTCAAGGGTGTTTTAAGTATGAAACCCTTCCTTTTTCTGGTAAACATGGTTACATGAGTTCATTGGCTGTGCTGAACCATGGGTAGTTCACTCATGTAATTCTAAAAGTCAAGCCTTGGAGATGAGTCGCTTTGTAAAGGAGCTGGTGCACTGCTGCCTAGCTTAGATAGGCTGATCTAGGTCAGCCTTAGCACACCAAAACACTTGATTATGGCCTTGATTTTATAGGAACTGAGAAAACTGCAAGATGAGAAGCAGCAATTAGAGAAGGTCTGTGGAGAGCAGGAGCAAGCTCTTCAAGAAATGGGACTGCACCTCAGCCAGTAAGTTCCACGCACTGAACTCTTTTGAGAGACAGAACCATGAGCGTGGAGGATCAAACTCCTGCACATATCAAAATCAATTCTATTATAGAAATCCATAAACATGGGAATTTTGGGAGGCAATTGCTCTGCATGGGAAACTAAACACCAGGAAAAAAAAGCAAGGGAAGGTCCTTGTATGAGTAAGCAGCTGAGATAGGAAACGACACAGTAAATGCTCAGGTCTTAGAGCAGAGCTTTGCCCACATTCTGCTCAACGTACTGAATGGGAGCAGACCTGAGGTGCCAAAGCTTCCTGGTGATCCTGGGCAGTTCAGAGGTGGACAGGGACCTGACTGAAGATTTAAGAGTTTCAATTCAGTGGCTGGGCAGTGGAGCAGCAGATAAACCTGAACACAAGTAAATATAAAGTCATGCAGAGGGAATATTGTTTTGTTTTTTTCCAGATCAAAATTGAAGATGGAAGATATTAAGGAAGTAAATAAAGCACTAAAGGTACTCTCCCTCTCATGGGGATTTTAGTAAACATAGGATTTCATTCAATTTCACCTTCAACTTTCACCATGGCTCTTGAAAAATACCAACAAAGTTGGCATACTGCCCTTGAATTCTATTCTCTACGTTTATTTGTATCTAAAATGTTGTTTTCATGTCAATTTTCTAGGGTCATACCTGGCTGAAGGATGATGAAGCAACACACTGCAAGCAATGTGAAAAGGAGTTCTCCATCTCCAGAAGGAAGGTTGGTGCTCTTCAGTGGATTCTTTTTCCCTTTTTTTATGGAAAACAAAAACTCTGCTGCTGCATAGTTTGTTAGGGAAGACTGACACTGCTTCAAGATCTTGTTGGCATGGTAACTGAGAAGAAATTTGGCATTTCCCACCCTAAAAATAATGTCCTTCTGTGTGGATGCCTTCCCTGCTAGGCAGCTGTTGAGGGCTGTGTTCTCTCATGCTGTGGCTCACATCTCTCTTGAGCTGTGCGCACTGAGAACTGCTGCCGGGGACCTGCTCAGGAGTTTGGGACAGCTCAGGGTTGCTTGCAAACCAGACACCAGATTTTCTCCACGCAGAGCCAACACTGTATGTGCTCTCCTGAAAGCCTGGGCATGGCTGTGTGGTGATCAAGGGAGCTGCAGAGTCCTCCAGCCCCTGGTCAGGCTTGCTTTGCCTGCCAGCTCCTGGCTGTGGAGGGCGGCTGGGCTGGGCAGGGCAGGGATCACACTGCTTGGATTCAGTCCTGCACGCAGGAGGAAGTGCTGCTGGGAGGGCTGGGCCTGATGACGTTAATGGACTCTGAAAGCTTTTCTAAGGTCAGAGTTCTTTTCCTGTTGCTCACTTTTAGGCAGCTGTGCTTATTCTGTTTGCAGCATCACTGCAGGAACTGCGGGGACATCTTCTGCAACACTTGTTCCAGCAACGAGCTGGCGCTGCCATCGTACCCCAAGCCTGTCCGCGTCTGTGACACTTGTCACACTTTACTCCTTCAGCGCTGTTCGTCCAACTCCTCCTAAGGCTCTCCTGCCCCTGCCAGGACCGTTTAACATTGGAAAGTAGCCATTCTTTTTTTGATTCTGACTCCCAGGCACTGCTTGTGCAGCAGCAGGCAGCCTGGTGTCCAATAGCTTCCACTGTAAGACAGAGCAGTGTAGAGTAACTTGTAGGGGTTGTGCAAACTAATGGTTCTCCAACTGGAATAATGAAGACTCTTCTAGCAGCTGTAATTTCCCTTCAGGTTCTCTTGGAAACTAAAATGCAGATTCACTTTTCTGATTTTTTTATAGGTAATTTGTATTAAAATTTGTATATGGCATTTCTCTGTTTATTTCACCACACTCCATGTCACTTTCTGCACATTAACTTCAGGTCCTCTCAGATCTTCACTGTAGCTGCCGTTTGTCTCTCTGGCTCGTGTACAGCTTTGTATTTGCTACAAGGGCAGAGAAAAGTGGATTTATGAATTGTCTATAGGAAGAGCTTTATGATGTGTGTAGATGAATGTGCCTTCTGTTCACTGCAGTCAAACCCCACACCTTGTACTTGTACTGGAAGTTGCTGTAGCCACACTACAGTAGGTAACACAGTAAAGCCTTTTGCAAAAAACTGAAAGCAAGGCTGAAGTTCTCATTTTTAACAGCTGTCACCCACAGGTCCCAGGAAGGAATTTTCTTGTATGGCCATGCACAAGTAAAGGCTTAAGCTGAAGATACCAAAATGCATCTAGAACTGATCCCTGGATGTACTCTCCAGTAACAGGCCTGAGAAAATCCAAACTGCTTCCATTGTTCCCCAGGCAGTAGCAGGCAGTGACAGGAGCCTGCTGTAACCACCCTGAACAGAGGACTGCCCCCACTGCTTTCTGCCTGTCCCACCCCCAAAGCTTTTTCTGGGCTGAGGGAGGCTCCTGGAAGAGGTTTAGGGCAGTGTCAGTCCACCACAAAGCCCACCCCCACTGCCGTGTCAGAGCACACCGCATCACACCGGTAATGGCAGCCATGTGACCCCAACAGCACCCACAGTGTGGGGCAAGTGCCATGTGATGTGGAACAGCCTTTGGGGTGAGCATGTTGAGTGTGTCCTCTGTCTTCATGTAGACCAGTACAAACCCCAAAAAGCTCTAAGCTGCTTATAAAACCACATCTTTAGGCAGGGTGTTTGACAAGTTGAATTTATTGAAAGTTGGTTGCATTAAGCTGCAGAATCCATGGATGCAGCACTTCAGCTCTAAGGAGGAGATGCCTACAAGTACAATCAGCCCCAGGCTGCAGCTTTGAGACTCTGAAGAGGCTCGGTCACACCACAGCACCTCTGGCACCCAGAGCAGCAGATGCTGCTTTTCTTCACTGATCCCCCCCCGCCCCCCCAGACACCACTGTCACTTTAACATCCTACAAGGCCAGCGTTTAGGCAAGAATTCTCATTAGGAGCGGTCACAAGGCTCATGGCAGATGCATGTTAAGAGCACTACGGTCACTGAGGACATGGGAGCACAGCAAGGCTTCTGCAGGTGCAGCTACACCCCAGAAGCTGGAGGTCAAGAAGGACTGAGTTCCAGTTTTTAAAAGGAAGATTTATTTAACAAGTTTCACTTAGCGCAATACACCTAAAAAGGAAATCACAATACAGGGAAAGATTAAATCAAGGCCTCAGAATTTTATACGAACACCAAGACCAAAACTCCTAAAGTAGCCGTATTGCATCTCAACACGTTTCCCCCATTAACTTAGAAAAAAAAAAGCTTTTAACGTGCCTTACAGGATATTAAAAGAAAGAAACTAGAACTAACATGCCAAATGTTCACTTTTTGGAATTTCAGACACAGCTCCTATATTGTTTCTTTACAAAAAAAGAAAGAAAAAAAAGCATGTCTCTTTCAACATGGATCCAAAACAGTGTCGGATGTAGTATGGTAGGAAGAGCAACATTTAACGTAATTCAAACAGCTTTAACCTAAATACGCTTACTGCTTAAATACACTCCTACAACAAAACTAGAGAAACGCTCCCAATTGTTTAACAGTTGTCAGTCTTTACTCAACTGGGTTATTACATCCTAGATGAATGTTCCAATTTCCATAGGTTCAAAAATACTCAACCCCCAAAGGTTTTAAAATAACAATCCTGGAGTTTCACTTACAGTAAAGCATAAATCACAAGCTCGTATTGCAAAACTGTTAAACTTAGTTTTTTGTTTTTTCGTTTTTTAAAAAAAGAAGTGACCAAAAGTCAGCGATCGGTTACATTCCCCAGCCACCACTCATGTTGGACATGTTGGACATGCCGCCCATGCCGTTCACTCCCATGGACGCGCGGTTCCCGCTGTTGTAGTAGGTGTTGTTCAAGGCGCCCTGGCTCCCGGGGTCTGAGGGGAAAACCGACAGCAGGTTCACAGCTGCTTCAGGCCGACTCGAAGCATCCTTCCCCCAGCGCCTGTCCGTGCTGGGCCACCTCGTAAATACCGCCTACTGTGCCCAATACTGCAAAGTGTCAGTTTAGAGCTCCGTACCCAAAAGCAACTTTATTGGTTGTTCAAGTAAAGAGCCAGCTCTGTCCTGCCCCCTTCTCAATTCCGTTCTGCGGAAGTGGAGGGGCCCCAGCCTCCCACGCACCTTCCCCCGTCCGTACTCCGTAAGCATGGTACTTAAACCATGCCAAGAAAAAGGGGATTGGAGTAAGGGAAGGCCGGAGACTGGCATTTCCCACCCTTGTCAGAGTAACATCCCATGCTTCCCCTGCTCAGCCCCAAGCTGCTGCTTTGCATCTATTCCCCTCCAGTTCTAAGATTCACAGTTGCCAAGTCTGCAGCTGTCAAGGCTTGTGCTGCACAGGCTGCAGCACAATCCCTCAGAACAGCACCTTAAGACATGCTAAGCCAGCTACACTTAGCCCACCTAAAACCAGCGAAGAAATGCTCTTACCATAGCCACTCATGCTGCTTTGACCTCCATATCCTCCTCCATAGCCCCCACTCAGCTGCTGGTTAGCTGGACCACCATAACTGGATTGGCTTCCTTTTAAGTTAAGGATAAAAACATTAAGTGCTTTCCTATCACAGTCTGCTCATTATCAAACCCACCCTTTGCCTGACAGCCCCCACACCAGCACTCTTGCTCAGGTACTATCCTCCTAAGTACATAAGGTAACAAGCTCAAAGGAAACAAGCAGGTTGCTAATGACACTTCTACAGTCATAGCTTCAATAGGTATCAGCTTCACAGATGACAACAAGAGCTCATGACTCAAGCATCTACTGAAGCAGTTCACTTCCGCAGTTTCTGTGGACTACATGCAGCAGGACCAAGCTGCTATTCTATAAGTTGACACACCAGGAGGCTTACACCTGGCTTAAGTGACCTCACAGGACTGCTACCCATGACAGTACAGCCCTTCAGGGGACCTGCCCACTCACTAACTGGAGTCACTTATGTACAGTCCTGACAAGACTTTTGCTTCTTCCAGGCTGGTTGTGCATCACAGCAGCATTATATAGGAGAACTCTGCTTAAGCTTAGGAACTGCTCTTCACCTCATAACCTGTCTGTACTACCACAAAACTTAAAAAAGCATCAGCATTAGATTGCAAACATTTTGTAATCGAAATTCTATACATGAAAGCAGCAGTGCATCCTCTACCCCATCACCCTTGAAAGACACCCCCCTCACCCAAAAAAACCCACCGTAGCCAGAATTCCCAAGAAACCAGCCAAGTCAGGTGTTAGAAGGGTATCTGCCATATCAAGACACCAGTAGCTGTCATTTTGACTTGTTGCAAGCACGGTTTACGTTTTTCAAACCATTTGGGACTTCATGCTAGAGAAGAAGTCCATTTCTTCAAATTCCAAGTTTATTTCCCCTTGCTACCAAGATCAGATTCAAATGATAGATCACATGCTACAGATACAATCTCCACCACTAGACTATGTTCTGGTTTCCAAAAGGGAGGGGTATAAGAGAATATAAAGGACAGGCATTGCCCACCTCACACCACCACACACCCAGGAGCCACTCATCCCACCCCGCCTCCCACATTCAGCACCACTTTAGTCACCCTGTTAGTCGTTCAAATGTATTCCCAAAAGGTTCATATACCTGGCAATGTGCTAGTGTTCCAATCTTGGACTACCCCTTCCGATTCCTTGACTGTGTGATTAAGACAGAATGTTGAATTTCAGTTTTTATGCCAGGCACAGAATAAGCCGGCGCTGTATAAAACCAGCCAGCTTTGTTCAATGTCAAGCGCTTGCTTAAAAGGGCAGTGAAGACTGTTGAGACATACCCATTGCTCCCATCATTTGACTGCCATAGGCACCACCGCTTCCTCCTGCTGTAGAGTTCAGGAAGAGTTCTACGTATCTGTGTTCTGCAAGAAGAAAATTTGGCCATGAGAGCATTTCACACAAAACCCAGAAAATTTGCCTCCCTGCTGCAATCAAACCTCTGGCAGTCCCACAACAGCAGCTGGGCTGTCCCCAGGGGTCACACTTACGCATATTTGCCTTGTCTTTGGACATAGCAGCCACTGCATCCTCATGAGTAGCAAATTCAACGTCTGCCTCTCCGGTTACTCTGCCATCTGGTCCGATCTCAATGTGTACTCTTACAGGGTTCAGAGGTGAGAAGAACTACATACAAAATAGTCATCACACAGATTAAAAGGCATCGATGCAACCGTTCAGTCCTGCAGCAAGCTGCTCTCCAAAGGAGCACACAGGAACTGCAGTGCAGTTCAACCACCACCACAGTCTTAAAGCCACACATGCAAGACGTGAACTCACGTTATAGATGTCATTCTCCGTGGCTCTGTAAGGCAGACCTCTCATGTGGACGCAGTGGCCGGTGGTGCTCTGGAAGGTGGACGTCCCGTCGCCGTATCTGTGGTCCGACATTCCTGCAGAGAAAAGAGTCCATTCTAGGTCTTTCAGATGTATTTTAGTTTCTTTTGGGACGTATTGTAAGTTCAGTTACTATTCCTATTAGAGAAATCTTACCTCTTCCAAATCTATCAGAACCAAAACCATAGCCATCATTATACCCATTGTAGTCATCATAACCTCCATAACCTATAAATAGATTGGATAATATGTTCATTTCAACTACAGAAGATACAAATATGCACCAACACACTGCAGACAAGTAGCATGAAAAATTTCATTTCTTCTAGAAGAAACAAAACTCCTTGAGGACACATACAAACCAGCAGTTACAAAGCAGGGAAAACACTACCAGGTCCAAGTGTTGCTGCTTCTCAGATGAGCAGCTCCCTCTTGGACTCGGTGTACCACTTACCTCCTCCATAGGCTCCACGCCTCATTCTCTCCAAGCTACTTCCTCTACCAAGACTGTTATATCCCCGCGTAAGACCAGGTCTGTCGTAAGGACCAGGTCTCTGCATTGCCAGCAGCTTGCGTGGAGGGTCGTAGTGAGTGCGCACTTCTGCTCGACTACTCTTGAAGATCTCAATGTACCTAGAAGTGTTTCCACAGACACGAGTCAGTCTTTAATTCCTTCCACAAACACCTCACAACTTCACATTAAAACAAACCATTTAGTCAGAGCCTCGAAACTGGCAGTCTAGTTTAAGCCAGGTTTCTTTACATTATGTAGGCAATGACATACTATGATAAGCGCTACATTACTTAAAAATCAAAGTATTTTCAAGAAATTACAATTACTGAAGGGTTTACAGGCTCCTTATACTTCACAGTATCCCAACCTTAAGGGTGGGGGAGCAGTATTGATTCCCCACCCTCCTCCCCCCCAATTTAAAGTGTTAGTCAAAAAAAAAAGGTAGGAGGGACTGACGTCCGCTCAACTCGGCACTGTTTTGCTCATGTGGCAACGTACAGAGAGGGTTAAAAACCTGGCCTCCACCAGGACCTCAACCCACCAGGATGCTACAAGAAGCTCTGCATGTGCTAGTGAACCCCGCCTACGCTTCAGCGATTCAGCATAGGCAAAAAGTGCATGCTTCAATGGAAAATAGTCACAAGTAAAATAGAATAAAAACCCTTTGTGACAATTTCTTGAAAGCTATGCTTATTACATTGAAGATTAATACAGTAAGAAAATTTGTTACATTTCAACTTATAAAACAAGTTTAGAAAGTATCACATTTTCTTATGGTAGCAAGAGTACTGTGCATGTCTTTAGAGCTAAAGGCATAATTGGTGCTATTTGAGAAGTTAAAGCCATAGTCTCTCAACTTTGTCACTTTCAAGCTATCAGTTTTGCATTCCTCCTCATTACCCAGATTCCACAAAGCATGCTTAAGATTAGCCCAATTTCATCTTTCATTTTGGGTCAATCCAAACAGTCTGTGCCATAAGCACATTAGCAGTATCTTTGCTTATTACCGAGTTATCGAGACCAAAATACTGTTTCCATTTTGAACGTTAACACTTTCAGAAGAGAGAATATGGATTTAATTGTTTACCATAAGAAAAGTGACAGAGCCAACCAACCATCCATCCCCACCTGTGCCCTATTCTTTCCTTGTGTTTCTTTAGAGCCTTTTCAGCTATTTCCTGTGAAGCAAACTGCACGAAGGCCTCCCCCGTACTCCTCCCCTGGAAGTCCACCGGCAATGTTATCCCATTTGGCACGATTTCCAACCCTTCAACCCAAGGACAAATAACCCCAGTAGGGGGGCAATATTAACATCACAAGCCCAGTCATGAGTTTTTCTTATAGCTTTAAATACACCAGAATGTTAACACTTGTAAGCGAATGGTATGTTGATTCTAGAACACTAGAAGAAAAAGCACATCAACAAAGAGATCCACGACCACATACCATTCAGTTTGTGTTCTTAACCCACCCTGCAGAGCACAGAAGTGTTCTGCGTCAGGGACAAGTCCCCAGATAAGGCACTGAATGCAGGGTGTGTTAAGAAGTTTCTTATTATTACAAACCTTTTCAATTCTGCCAAAGTACGAACTTTTTAACAACACAATTGCAAACACAGCAAATCAAACAGCTTCATATATATACAAAACAAGATTTTTTACTAGAAGTCAATCAGAAAATAGTCTTATGCAAGTATCAAGTTTCAGCATTAATCTTTTTATCTTTTGAGTGTTTAAGAAAAAATCATGAATTAATTTCAAAAGTATTAGTTTCTGAACAAAAAGAGGCATATTTTTTATATTAAGCACATAAACAGTTTTTAAAGCTTGATCACTTAACCATGTTAAAAAAAAACAACTTAAAATGCACATGCTTAGGAATTGTTCTTGTTCACATTATTGATTCAGAAAACAAAAATACGAGTTTTGAAGCTGTAAAATGGGAAGATTTCTATGGTATTTTATAACAAAACAGTAAGCTTGACTGTATCTTGATATAGCAAAACATTCAAGCTATCTTTTAAACACATTTAAAAATCTACTACTATTAAAATACTGACAAGTTAAATCCTAAATAAATAAACAAGTTTCATCCTCAGGCATTTAGAATGGTGATGCAGTTCCTAAGACATACAACAGCTGCAAAAAAGTGAGAATGAGTCAATACAAGACAATCTCTTCATCCACAAAAAAGGCAAAACAGAACAAAAAACTTTTAAGGTAGAAAACGTGAAGCAAAGGGAAAAAAATCTGTACTTGGGTAGCTTTCAGCAAGTTGAGGTTTTTCCTGGAATCTTACTCAATACTGTATCTTTGTTTACAAGGAACCATGGACATGGTGTGTGCCCTTCTCAGATCCTGCTCCATGTACTGAGCCCAGCAGTAAGGGTGTTCTATATCCTTCACTGAACAGCGTGAACCAGCTAAGGCTGTGGGTGGAAATATCCTCCCATTTGAATTGTTAACCTCTCATTTAAAGCAAGACACTTGGTTTCTGCTATCCTTACTTGGAACAGTATGCCCTGCTAAGTGTACATTAGAGCAGCTTTTTAGAGTTCCCTCTATTTAATACAGAAGTACTTTAGGAATTGATCCTTCCAGACTAGATAATAAATGAACAATTGCTTATTTTTAATACTCATTAGTTTACTGTAGGAAGTACTACTGGGCAATCCGTGATAACTTGGGGGTTTGTGTTTGTTCTTTTTAGCACAGACCAATAGTGCTAGAGCTACTGCATTTATCCCACATACCTGAAAAAAACTGCACAATTTCTTCTTTACTACAGCCAAATGGGAGTCCTCTAAGACGTACAAAACCATCATTAGCTGTATCAGGGCTGTTGGGACCAGTATGCTTCAGAACCCAATCCATTTCAACGTTGTTTGACTTGAAAACTGTAAAAGGCACTTAGAATTAATGCATTCTGGAATATGCAACAGTTTTAAAAGGCATTAGCCTTGAAACTAGCCAACTTGTATGCAATACAAGTCCATTTGTCCTTTCACATGCATTTTAAAGAGACAGAAAGGAATTAACCTAAAACCCACCAAGCACAAACACATTTAGTCAGCTACTAGACCAACTGAGTCAAACCTTCAACATATCTGTGTCCCATTGTTTCTCTGTCTTTTTTCAGTGCCAATTTCACATCCTCCTCCGATTCAAGTTCAGCAAATGCTTCTCCACTTGGTCTGCCCTCCCTCGTGTAGATGAAACGGATACCCAGAGCCCCATTCAGAATTTTGCAATCTGAAATGAAACGGAAAGGACAGAATTAATTACAGGACCACTGAGACTTCAGAAGCATCAGACAGTCAAAAGGAAAAAATCAACTACCAAGTTCTTGACCTGCAGGACTACCTAAAAATGAAACTATTCTTCTTGGGAAATTTCAGGTTAACAAAACACTAAGGGTAAATCTTGGGGTTTACTATTCTCAAATCTTTATTGCCTCACGATGTGGTTTTAATTGCTTCAACTGACTTTAGTGAAATAAGGACCAATAGTAATTAGTATAAGCATAATGAACTGAATCAGAACCAAGTTCAATACACCAAGCCCCTGAAGCAGCTTTAACATCTCTAGTTACTGAAGAAAGCATGTACCTGTAACCACTATTTATTGCTGCAGGAGGTAATAATCCGAGAAAAGAACATGACCCATTAACCACTTAAAGAGAACCTATTAAGACAATATCAAGAACTGATTTAGTTCAAAATGAAGCAGGAATTTTGAAGTGCTCTTTAGAATTGAAACTTCTGTTTTTCTGGCTGGCTAAGAAACTAAGGCAGTTGTGGCTATCCCACCAACTCACGACTAAGCTCTTTACAGCAAAAACATAGCTTTCTACATCAGCACCTAGATGTGGCACTTGTTGTATCACAAGCTTTACTTGCTAATGAAGTGCCTTGAAATCTTCCTGGAACTGTTTAGTACAACATTACCACTGTCACTTAACACCCACTTTAAAAAGGGGAAACCTAGAAGCAACAAGAGTTCAGCCCTTCTCCCAGACCCCTATCCCCTCAAACAAATCTGCTTACCGGAGAAAAACCTCTGCACCTCCTCAGTGGAGCAGGACCAAGGCAGCCCCCTGACTTTTACCACATATCCCTCGCTGCTCTCCGTGTTAAGCATCACATTGGGGGTGAGGCTCTGCTCCGTCTCAGTTTCTGTGGTTGCTGGAGAAGAAGAAAACAAGCCCTTTGAGGCACCGCACTGTACGGCCGCCACCCACACCCCCCGGCGGCCCCCCCTGGCCTGTGCCCACCCTCCCCCGAGCCTCCTCTACCTCGGACCACTGCCCGCCTCACACACACAGAGCCGCTCCCGCCCGGCGAACGCCTGGCCTGGCCTGGCCCGGCCCGCCCCCCGGCCCGCGCCCAGCCCCCATCCCCGCACGCACACATGGTGGGGCTCCGCGGTGGTTCTAGGGCTCCGAGCCTGATCCGCTGTCCAGAAAGCGCCTAGTCCCAGTCAGGCGGCAGCGAGCGGGCGAGCCTGTGGCGAGAGCGCGCTAGGAAATGGCGGCGGGTACTCCCGCTTCCGCTGGGCCGGGCCTCCCGCCACACAAAGCACCCCGATCCCAGACACCGCCCTGGCAGGCCCGACGGCTCGCAGTCCCCTCCGACGCGTACAGCACCCGCAGACAGCCAGAGAGCGGCGTGTGGCGTGCGGCCACCGAAGAGCGCGGGCTTGCCCGGCCACCGACCGGCTGCCGAGGAGCTGCGGCGTGGCTGAGAGCGAGTCGCGGGGCGCATGCGCACAAACACGGGCGGGCTCGGACCCTGCCTGCGCCTGCCCACTGCACTCCGCTGCCCCGGGACACTCCCGCACGCAAACGCTTGCCTCGCCACCCCCGCCAGGTTGCGCATGCGTCCTCGCTAGGCTACAGTGTTCCCCTGCCCGCCAGCCCCGCTGCTGTGGGCGCATGCCTGCCCTGCCTGCCTCTGCGAACAAAGCCGCGCCAGAACGCGGGCCGAGCCTGCCGCATGCGCCTCAGCGCCGCTCTCCGTACTGCGCGTGCCCTGCAGCCCACACGCTGCTCTCCCCCTCCCCGAGCCCCTCTCTGTCTCCGTGTCCCCGCTACAGACACTCGCCCCCCGCGCAGCAGCATCACGGCACGCGTTGTACGGAGTGAGAGATCTAGCTGAACAGTGGTGTGTGGGAACTAGCACTTACCAGCTTCAAATGCTGACGCTACCCCACGTGAAACAATCTGCTCGCTTCGGTCACTGAAGCCTGGTGTGTTTATAGGAGATGGGGAAAGAAGAGACATGGGTCACAATTATCATAAGAGAAAGGAAAATATAACTCCCTCCCATCTCCTCCAAACACACCAGACCTAGCTAGATTTCACCATGAGCCTCGTTATTACACAGGCAACAGGAGTAACTATGGTTGCACAACCTCGGAGGGTTGTACCCATAAAAGTATAATCTAAGAATCCTCCATCCCCTTTACCCTGGGAAGAACGTGTCTCAAACTTGCCCAAACGACAGGGGAGCCACGCTGAGAGTTAAAGACTCCAAAAAGCCCCAGGCAGTCCCAAGAATTTTGGAGCTCAGAAGCAAAGCTGCTCAGCACAGCGTCTAACCCTTGCGTGTTTCCTCTGCATACCACCACTGCCAGCCCCTGGCTGATCCATTTCACTGCCTTCAGGCCTACATACCCTCATTCTTTACAGAACTATATAAAACCTCTAACAGACACCGATACAGACCACTAAGAGCTACCTCCCCCACCCCTAAAGGTGGAGACTTTTTGAAAAAGAGCAGAAAACCTGTTTACGTTAATGCAAATTTTTTTAGAAGTTGAACCGTTTTACGGTAACTTCCTGAACAAAGCAGCTCTGGTTCATTTCACTTGCTAAACATCCATTTTAAAAAGCCCCACAGGCAGCAGCTCGGCAAAAGCAGCCCCGCTCCCCGGCCAGGCAGGAGCGGCAAAAGGAGCACTCTGCAGCCGGCGGGGGAGGGGGCAGCACCTCCACCCGGGGAGTGGTGGCGGGAACGTCCATCCCGCCCACCAGCTGGCGGGAGACTTAAATGGGCTGGAGCAGGCGAAGGGGCCCTGTCTGCTCCTGCTCACCGCTGCTATGTCTACCCCTGCAAAGCGGCACTGCTGCGGCCTTGTCAGCTCCCTCGACTCTAGCTTCCAGAAACGCCTTAAGAAGATTTCCATCGAGGGGAACATCGGTGAGCTCAGCGGCGGGGAGGGAAGCGAGAGGGACGCCGGAGTGGGCGGTTGGGGCCCCGGGACAGAAGCACCCTGAAGTGGCAGGGACGGCGATAGGGACGCTGCGGGAGCGGGGCAGCTGAGGAGCCTTTTTCACCGGTTCTAAAAGCAGACGGGGGGGAGGAGGGAGATCTCGTTGAACGAGAAGCGCCGCTGGCGCTTATCCTCTCCTGGCAATGCTCAGGAATTGATGGGATCGACCAGGATAAGGGACGGGGAACTCCACCGCCCCTGGCGCACCCAGGCCGGACACGCTAATTGCCCGTTACAGCGAGGACGCAGCGTCCCCGTCGGCGGCTAGCGGCCATGGGGGTGAACGTCCTTCCCTCGGCCAGCCGCCGGGCTCTCCGACGGGCTCCCTGCCCGCGAAACGTACGACCCTTAGCACCGAGACCAGGACCCAGCCCGCGCCTGCGCCACACACTTGCCCGCCGGCGCCAGATTCCTGCCCGCGCCGCGCACGCGCCGCGGATCTCCCGCTCAGCCCAGCGCCGCGCAAGCGCCGCAGCCTCCCCCTTCTCCGGCTCCCAAACAAAGCCGCGCTCAGCCCCGCCCCGACTCAGCCTGCTCCTAAAATGGAGGCGCTGCGTCCGACGGCTCCTTATCAGCCGCCCGGCCTAGGCACGGCCTTCTGGCGCTACAGATTACAACTGCGTTCTCGGAAGGCGCGCTAGCACCGCGCAGGCGACCCCCTCCAACCCTTCCCCAGCGCCTAGCCCCGCTCCCAGCGTCTCTCAAACACCGCAGCAACATTGCCTACAGCTCCTAAAGAAACCCCTCAACTGCCACTGTATCCTCTGAAGCAACTCCGTAACTGCCAGTGTATCCGTAAGAACAGTTCAATACGCACTATCAGTAAACTTCTCAAATCTTCTCCAGCCGCAGGAAAGTCAACATTTGTCAGGCTACTAGAGAAACACAGTGATGAGTGGGAGGTCATCCCTGAGCCCATCGCCAAGTGGTGCAACATCCAGACCGCTGAAGATGAGCATGAGGTAGGTCTACCAGATTTGGGAAGCACATAAGAAACTATGGCCAGAAAGTCATCCCAAAAATTAGCTGGGTCTAGAGTTTTCAGAGTCATTACACCAGTTGGTCAAACAACTGTAAATGCTACTTAAGATACTAGTATCTGTATATTCCAAATAACCACCTCTACTCCACAAGAATCACATTGAAGTCTGAAACTGATCAATCTGTTCTAAAGAAGCTGCTATAAAGTCTACTATTATCACCTGGGAAACAAATCCCTTCATTCCCATGCCTAAGCATTTTCCTAAACCATAAATAAAAGGCCACTAATTCTTTCTTAATCCAAAATTCTGCTATGCTCAAAGTTTAACAAAAAAAAAAGCCTACAAATATGCTGGTATTAAGGTTTTTCTCTTGTCCCCTAGGAACTTTCAACATCTCAGAAGAGTGGAGGAAATCTACTTAAAATGCTGTATGATAAACCCACGAGATGGGCTTACACATTCCAAACTTATGCTTGCATGAGCCGTGTAAGAGCACAATTAAAACCTGTCTCAGCTAAGCTACGTGAAGCAGAACATCCAGTGCAATTTTTTGAGAGATCTGTATACAGTGACAGGTAATTAATTACTCATAGTGCAACGAGCATTCACGTTAAAAGCTCTGGGTCTTTATACTTTATTGAACTACAATCTGTAAGGGGCACATTTGATTCAACAGGTAAGAGTCAGAGGGTATTAAGATTTTACAGATGTTTCAATACCATGATTCTGATTCTAGTAAGGAGTGTTTTAACAGTTTGCTTTGGTCATTCCTGACATGACACTCATGTCTTCCATTACAGATATGTATTTGCTTCTAACCTGTTTGAGTCTGGAAATATTAATGAAACAGAGTGGGCTGTTTATCAGGATTGGCACACATGGATTCTGACCCAGTTTGAATCAGACATAGAACTGGATGGCATGATCTACCTAAGAACCACACCTGAGGTATGTCCACAATTTCCAGCTACATTTGTTTCCAGCAGTTTAAAAGGTATTAAAATCTAAGTTTTTATGACATAATACGGCAATGGCTAACCTGAAACAGCTGCCCCCTCCCCCCCCCAGCATAAAGAGAAGCCTATTGTAAATTCAGATTTTTTTTTCAGGGACAAGTTAAAACCAGTCCCTTCTGAGCAGCTATTCTCACGTCAAATGCCACTCACTAGCACCCATCACTCAGTAAGGGGACAAAGCATAAATGGATTTCTGAATAAAGTTTGACTTCCCTTCCCATACAGTTAAAGGTGTTGTCTTCCCCCCCCAACAGCTACTAATTCTACATAGAGGTGATTTTTATTTTTTTTTTAAAGAAAAGGTCTTCTAGATTTATGTTCAGCCAAGCATTTAAAATTAATGCTCACTAATGTCTGGCATTAGTCCTGACTTAAGGACCACTTGATCTGTTCAGCCGATTTAGCCTTCAGCACATGATTAATGTCCAGGCTTTTTGTCTTCCAGAAATGCATGGAAAGGCTACAGCTGAGGGGTAGAGAAGAGGAGCAAGGAATTGAACTTGAGTATTTGGAAAACCTCCACTATAAACACGAAGCCTGGCTTCACGAAAGGACTATGAGGTATGAACCCATTTTCTGTAGCCTTACAAAGGTTTTTCTCTTACCTTATGCCAAAGTTGATTAAGGATAAAACTAAAGTTTAAGTTTATCTTCACTGAGGCACAGTTGGAAGGGGGAAGGGCTTATCTTCAGACCCACTCCATGCTTCTTGGCACAGACAATTATATGCAATTGGAAGGTGACTTCTTGGCAGGAAAGTAAAAATTGCTCAGAGATGGAATTCACCTAATTTAAAGCCTCAGTTAAACATTAGCTTCAACTAGAAAGCTACATAGAGTTCTAACTCCAGAAAGCTTAGGAGCTGTTATCTGGAATTCCACAGGAATAGGACACAGAAGTGTTCAGTGGCTAATCACAGAAGTTATCTACTGAACAGCTTCCCGTTTCAATGTAAGGGAGGGCAAGGTCCCAACTACTTTTAAACTAGGATGACTATTTCAACGAGGTTTAAATATTAATCCTAACTTCAAAATAAAGAAGTATTGGAAAGGCTTTCAGCAGATACTGTTACAGACAAGAAACCCAGTCAAGGACTAAGTGATCTCTGCCTATCTTCCCACCTTCCTTACTGCCTTTTTCCATCTAAGAAATCTCTGAATGTGGAAGCCTCTTTTAATTTTCCCCTAGAGGAACCTGAACTAATCTACTGAATGGGAAGTACAACAATTCCAGGATAAGTACATTATCAGTCACATCTATTATCCTCAGTTTCACATGGGATGACCCAAATACTGAGGAGACAAGAAAGCACTGCCTGTTGTGGAATCTTGGGAATGTTTATATTGTGTACTCATTCCAAACTTCTGAGAAAGCATTTCCTCTGTTTTTCATAGGAGCATTTTAAGTTTGCAAACACCAACACCCTTTCTGCATTTTAGAAATGCTTTTCAGTACTGCTTTGAGAACATTACATCCAATAGCACAACGACAGCTCTCATCTTCTCCTAACCTGTAGCCAAAATGGTCTTGCTTATCTCCAAGCCATTTTAAATACCAGTCTTATAACCTGTTAAAGAGGTCATCCCCACTGAGGAAGCTTTAAAACTGCATCTTAGTAAATGGATTAACTGTTAACTAGAAAAGGGTGGGGGAGACAGGACAAATGGGTTTAAAAAAAAACTTCCTCTTACCAGTATCACATTCCTGAAAATTGATTCCACAACAGAAAATTAAGTGAAAGAAATCAAGGTTAGAGGCATGAACTATCTTTACACACACATCTACAGTAAAATGGTCGTCAAGTTTGAGATAAACTGAAGGGTGATACAATGTTGACTGGGTTACACAAGAGCAATTAAGGTCTTTATACCCAAATCATAAGCATCAGCATGATGATCTCAGGTGAGTATGGTCATGTGAATAATGCTGCTCCACACACTTAAGATGATTTGGAAAGCAACTGAAGAGATGGATTGGTTTAGACAGTACTTTACACCATTCTCACTAGCCCTCACATTTCATTTAACAGAGTTGATTTTGAGAACCTTAGAGATATTCCCATTCTGGTTTTGGATGTTAGTGAAGATTTCAAGAATGACAAGATTAAACAAGAGTACCTGATTGGGAAGGTAAGTATTAAATAGTATTTCCTCACATCTGGTAATTTACACTATGACTGCAAAAGAAAAGCAATTTATATTCTTAAGTTCTTGTTTGGAGCTAGTACAGTCTCCATAGGCTTAGGAAGCTACACGACTGCAGAAAGGCTTTTCTGTTTTCCTTAAAAAAAAAGTGGCAACGATAAAGGGGTGCAGTGGTTTCAAAGAGGGGCAATTGTGGGGGATGCAGCTGAAGCAGTCAGACTGCTGACAGGTCTGCACTGCCACACTGTTAAATATTTCACAGAATGATACTATCCAATTCGTGCCAGCCATGACAGCCTTTGAAAAATCCTGCAGTCACCATGCCCCTTCATGTTCTGGGGATCTAGGCTCTGCTGGAAGAAAATAGAGCACATCTGACAAGTGCAGAAATAACTGAACTTTGTATGTAGTTCTAAATGTATTAAGTGGTATCTGTAAGCAGAGTTTGAAGAGTCAAGAGCCATTTCAGGCTACAAGGTGGTATTAGGTCATTTGAGACCAAATGGTGTTTACAAAGGAAAGGCACGATCTGGGAAGGGAACACCCAAAGGAATTTTGTTTGGAGTCATTTTAACCCAGTCCACAGAAAAAAAAAAACCAACATTTTTAACACTTAAAAGGCATGAGGCTCACCCCAACCCTCCAAGAAGAGCTGTGTTACTTACTGCACTCACTTGGGAGACTAGTATTTCTTTCCTCACTCCTCCTTTTTAACTTTCTTTCAAACTGCCCCACTGAAAAGCCCCCAGTGTTCTCTCTACCAAGCTCCCTCTACCATCTAGTAAACTAAGAGGTCAGCTCTACTTCCAGCTTGGGTTAGCAGATACAGCACCATGCTGAAAGTGCTATCAGGTCTTTGGCTTAGCTTTCAGTCCATCCCTTCCTAGAAGGAGCTACCTAAATGAAGGAAAAGCCATCTTATTTCAGTTCAGTAGCACTATAAAGCTCTCTTTCAGAAGTACTGTTTTGAGTAACTAAGTTACTCATTTCTTAGCTTACAGCCATCTGTTTTACTGAAAAGCACTTCAGGTCATGTATTACATGCAGAGACAGAATAGCACTGGAGTCTGTACAGTAAAAAAAAACAAACAATTGATCCAAGAAAGGAAAATACTAAGTACTTAGCTTTTTTTTTTTTTTAATGCAGCAAATATGTTTTGTTTTCACAGGTGAAGTCTTTCCTGGCTTCTTAAGAACATGACAGCTCAACGATCAATGTGTTCATAAACAACTTGTTTTAACTACCTGCATAAAAATACTCACAAGCATGAAATGCATAATATGGAGTTCGAGGAGGTTTATTTTTGCTTGCCTGTCCAGGGTACTTTGGTAATTTTCTGTATTGTTAACACAAACCAATACGAGGTGCTTTGAAAATGTTATGTGTGTATATTTTCCCTTTAATAAAGATTTTTAAATTAATGCTAATAACTGGCTTTACCGAGGGAGGAGCTAACTAGTTATCAAGGGCTGACAAGCCAGGCGGTAACGATAGCAGGCGCTGAGGCAGGGTTGTTTTGCAATAACTGGCATAGTTCACCATTTTAAGACGAGACTGTTATGGCGTCCAAAACCCTTTACTTTCAACTTCTGCTTTATTGAATGGCTCTTTTCACAGGATTTACGCTAGCATACGCTAGACGTAACTGCAGTCCCAAAGGTTAGACCTGCAATAAACTGTAATTTATGTACATCTTGTTTACGGCCTCCCACCGCCACCTCGACCCTTCCCGCCAGGGTAACGGCAGGGAGCGAGCCGCCAGCGCTCGTACCGGACGCCACGGCAGGACACTACCACGACCGCTCCCGCCTTCTCACAGCGCGGCCTCCACCCCGCGGCTCCACCGAGCGCCGCAGCCGCCACGACACACGCGGCAGAGGCGGGGGGAGGGGTGGGGGAGCGACGCACGCGCCCGCGCCGCAAGGCCTCCACCTGGGCTAGGCCTAGGCCTACTGCCACCAGGGCCGCCTTCGCCCGGGGCCGCGGCCGCACTGCAGCTTCCGCGGCCGGCAGGCACCAAAACCGGGGTTCAACGGCGCCAGGGGCCCGGATCGGGCAGGACCGGCCACCCCTCCCCCTCCCCTACCCGCTGCGACCCAACCACCCCACCCCCACCCTGCGCTTCCTTCCTCCTCGCTAGCGCCCCACCTCCTCCTCCCGCCTCACCGCCAACGAGCCTTACCCAGGCCGGGGATCTCGCCCTCAGTCTCTTCGGTGTGACAAGGATCCATCTTGACCGCGCCTTCCCCACAGGGACCGGGAGAAGAGAAAGCTCGGTAGAGGCGCTCGGGCGCTGCACAAATGGAAACAAAAGCTCAGCGGCCACTGAAGGGACGCTCCAGCAAAGACAGATCGAGGCCTTTCAGACAGTTTTTTCCCTGCTCCCACGGGGATGAGGCGCGATAGAAACACCGGCCTGCTCAGGCCCAATCCGCCTGCTGGTTCCTTCTGCGCAGCGCCCGTCCGCTCCTATAAATAGCCGCGCGGCCGCGCTGCGCAGCGCCATGACGTCACGCAGCGCCCGATAGCCAATGGCAGCGTGACAAATTAAACCAACCAGTCACGTCCGGCAGCCACGCGGGGGGGTAAGGGGGGGGTGAGGAGGGTGCTCGCCCCGGGGGGTCGCGCAATGGCTATGGTGGGCGGTGAAATTAACACGCACGCACACACTACCCCCCACATGCCCCTGCACTGGGTTTGACACCCCTCACTGTTCCCCTTTCTAGGGCCCGCCTTATCTGATTTTCTACCCAAATCCCAAACATGGCGGCGGCTTTGTCCCTCCCCGCCTGCCGCGCCGATTGCTCCCCTTCCCCGCCTTTCGAACACCACACCACCCCCCAGCACCCCTGCTCACGGCAGGTTGAGGCTGCGGAGCTCCCGTGACGAGCGGGGACCGACGGCTCCGCGCACTGCAGCAGCGTCCGTCGCCGTCAGGTGGGCTGGGCTCCGCCTCCCGTCGCGGCGCGGGGGGGACACGACGGGGCGCGGGCCCCCTTCTGCCAGTGCGGGTGCCGAGCGGCCTGGTCGGGCTCGAACGGGGAGGTGCAGGCCGCAGGCCTTGAGGGAGGGATGTTAGGCCGCGCTGATAGCCCCGAGGGCGGCAGAGGAAGGAGCGAGGGGCGCTGCACTGCCGGGCGGGATGAGGCGCGGCCTGCGGAAGGCTCCATGCCGAGATGGCAGCCGGGCAGGCCGAGGCCTGGGCTGCGAGGAAAGGCCTTGGGCAGGCTGCCCACGCTGCGTCCAAATGACGGTTTTTACAGGCCCGGAGTCAGAAACACTAACAATGGGGAGAGCAACCGCAGCGGCTGAAAAGCGGCCAACCCCGACCTTTCCAGATCGTGTTTTGAGAGTGACTTGTTAGTTTATTTGGGCTCAGATACAGGCAGGCTTATTTGCTGTATCTCCAGCTACAACTCAACCAGTAATCTGGCAGGGTGATACAAAGGGCTGCTCTTCCACCTGCCCTCTGCACCCTGCAGTCCGTTTGCTTTTGTGTCTAACCAGACCAATTCCCTTTGCAAAATAGTGTTAGAAAGAATCATTAGCTAAAATAACTCTAGATTAAAATAGGTGTAAGGGAGTCAGTGCGATTAAAAAGATAAGTGGTGACCTTAGGACTCTGGAGGTGTGGCATCTGTTCACAGCTTTATTTCTGAGTAGCCAGTGTAAAGAAGATCCTTCTGCTAATCTTTACTGAAGCCTAACAGTGAGTTAGTGACAATTTTTGCCTCCCTGTAATGTATATTAATAATTATACACTGGGGTACGTTCACTATGTGTCATTTTGTTAGTCTGATTGGTCTTTTTAGTCCCTGTTACTCATTTGAATAATGATGGAAGTCAGTTTTCTGTTTACACATCATGATCCATGTGACTTGATGGTTTTGGAGTGGCTGATTTCTTGTTCTATAATTTCCAGTAATAAATAAAAACCTCATTTGCCAAATACATCTTGATTGAATGTTTATTGTACTCAAACAGCTTTCTGACACAAGTTTTCTCATTAGAGGTCTCCTAGGAAATTAAAATCATCCTATGTACACACTGGCAAGAAATTCTGCTGCACACATTCACCCAGTGCTGGCAGGAAGGTCATATGACTTCTTTGCAAATATGTGATTGCTTTTAAGCATAGGCAAAATACCTGCCTGCCCTGAAATGTGACACAGCCAACAGGAAGTTAGGTGCAGCCACTTGTAGGGGAAGAACATGACTGAACAGCAGGGGCAAAGACATAAATAGTTGTCAGAAGAGTCATAATGAGTCAATATATATGTGGTGTTTGAAAGACCAAAATAATTAACAATTCAAGTGGAGCTGTTATTAACAGCAGCAGCCCTTTGCCTCAGAGGCCATCTCAGATAATTGCTTTTGCAAGTTTGCGTAGTCCCATGCTGTGTGAGCTCTTGCAAAGAAAGAGATGGGGACAAAAAACTTGCTGCAAGCATCCATACAGGATTCTTAAATGTTTATTGAGCAAGGAAACAATTATATTTTATACATGTAAACTCCCAGGCCTTGCTTCTGTGATGTCTTCTAAGACTTAGACATCATCATTACCTGGCTTTTCTGTTCTATGGTGCCAGCCTGATACCTGTACCTTCCTTCCCAGCAGACACTGCTGATCTGTAGTGTGTCTGGCAACATGCTGCAGCTTCAGGTACAGTGTTTTTTCTCCAAAAGGGCTTTGTTCTACTTGAGGATTTCACTGGTCTGTTCCTGCAAAGGGAAAGACACACCCACCTTCCAGACTGCAGGGAACAGGAGCTGCTCTCCTTTTCCTACTTGCATAGCCAGAAGATAAATTTCACCTTGTTCACATCAGCCTGGGGAGGGCTGTAATCCCAGCCAAGGTCATCCTGATGAATTTTGTATTCCATCTGGGAGAAACTGGGCAAAGAGGCCTCCTGGGTGTAAATCTACTGGAGAAATTATCTGCCAGATAGTAACACGTCTGTGCAACATCCCTCAGAGTTCATAGTGAATGGTGCCGGGAACAGAGACCTGCACCAGCACAGCATGAACAGCAGTCCCACCTATGGAGAGATGCACAGGGCTGAGTAGACATGGGAAGTGTTAAGATGGACCAAAGTAAAGCTTTTCCCTGAAGCCTACTACCTGCTCAGGGCATTTCTGTTTGGTACCAGTCATAAATCTCTATTTGTTACCTTGCTTATGGTTCTTTCCTGGGCAACAAAACAATGGAGAAAATCTGCAGCTCTGTTTCCAGGGGTTTATAGTCATCTAAGTATGTGGAGACACTTGGTGTGTCTGGAAGTGGTACAGAAGCTGTTTTCTGAGTAGGTTTGGGGGATATTATTGCAATGCAAAACAAACAAACCAAAACAACAAACAAATCTTTTATGGATCAGCACTGCCAATTCATGGAGAAGAAAATAGTAAGCAGATATTAACTGCCTGCTCTGAACAGCTGGCAGAACTCACTCATCCTGAGCTTATGGCTGTATGTGCCTTCCCTTTCTCTCTTTCCTAGGTAGATGTTCTACCTCCATCATAATCTTCATCTGTCATGTTTCAGCTGCATGCTTCATGTTTCTTGCATTTGCATATAAGCATCTATAATTCAGGATCTTATAGTTAATCTACAAACCCGACTGACTCTCATCAAACACTGCTAGCAGCTGGTTTGATTTATTACTTAAAACAGGGAATGCATGGAAGTCTTACACACTAACCAAGGAGGTATCTCCTCTGTGTGTGTGACCTCCAGTCAGAAGCCCTGGAATTCAATGATAACCTTTCTGTCCCTACTCATGGCTTCAGAAACAGCCTCTAGCTGGCCATTGTGACAAACACGAGCTAAAAAACGCTATTAAATATGCATGATGTGTGTTCCACCATATTAGATAACGTGGCCACATTCATCATCTGCTAATGCTGCCAATTCACAGCTTTGCTAATGCAGTCTCTCTCCCACTTTTGCTTTGGGCAGTTTAAGAGACTTTTTGGTTACTCTTCATTTCTTTATTTTAGTTCTTTTTACCCCTTTTTTTTTTTTTCCCCTTCCTAACTTTGTTCATTACTCTGAACATGGTGGTCTGCAGCAGAGACTCTGCAGAGCTCACATTTCCAGCTTTCCTAAAATGTAGTTCACTAAGAAGCCAAGCCCACCTGAAAACCAACTGGAGAGGCTGACAGCACTGCTGTAGTGAAAAGCAAATACCCAGGTCCTTCCTTCGAGACCACTGCTCTCCAGTTCGAATGGGTCACCCACCCCTTTGTACCACCAGCTTACCCACAGCTTATGCTCACCATCCTTTGTCAAAAGGAAATGGAAGGATTGGCTCTGTTCTGTTTCCTCAGTGATCACACCCCCTCGGGGCTCAGTTGGGAGTTCACCTCTGTGATGCTCATTAGTGTAACTCAGGCCTGTTACCATTTCAGTTTTGCAGCATTGTAATGCTGGCAGTTGGCAGAACACCTTTTCTTTTTACCGACACAGCTAGCTCCCTTGCTGTGACTGCAATCACAGCAGCAGACGAGGTGTCTTCTACCAGCATATTTTAGGTATCTGCATGTTTAGCCTGACTCTGAGCTAGGTGGGCATGAGTCAGCTCTGATCCAGAAGCCATCTGGCCATGCAGTGCTGTACTGAGCTCATCAAGCTGCTCTGCTTCACTCAGGCAGAACATTTACAGCTCTTTGGCAGTTCAGCGGTGTACCTGCCAGGAGAAGGGTGGGCAAGTGTCCATTGGCATCCTTTGCCACAAGCCTTGTCTGCATTTCCTTGCACCCTCCCATAAGCAGAAAGAGCTGTAAAGCTGTAAATACTTCACAGTGGGGTGACCAAATCCATTCTTCCAAGAGTGTGCTGCAGTATCTGTATCAAGGCAGATTACACAATGCCTGAGCTCTTGTTACTCTAGCCACCCGTGTTGATGAGAGGGAGCCTATTTTAAGCGCTCACCAACTGCAGGTTGCTCGCTGTTTTCGTCCTTGCTGACATCATGATCCTTGACTTCCACCCTTTGCAGGTAACATTGCTATAGCTGTTTGGGGTCACCCAGCTTTCTCTTCTCAAGTAGTTCAATGTCAAAGCAACGCAACACAGATCCTCTTTTATTTTCTCAGTCTGAACGTGCTCTATGAGTCCTCCTGAATGCTGACCCTACTTTTGTTCTTCCTACCAAAATGTTACATTTAGCTCTTAGACCCTGGAAGTCCCTAAACACAGAGCCAGGGGCTAGAGCAGGGCATGGGCTTTCCTAAGCAATCACAGCAAACGTGTTAAGTTTTCATTTGGAGGGGGGAGCATTCACAAAAGGGCACATTAAACCCTGTTCACCTTGTACATATTGTGGCTCCACCCTCACTAGGGGAAAGATTAATTCTTGCTGCTCTCTTATAAGTGTTTTTTGCTTGGAGGTATAAAACTGATGAAGGTGAACCTTGTAACCTCAGAGCACGGATTTTCCTGGCCTCCCTGTCTCGACCTGCTAACATAAAAAGTGTCAGATAGCTTTGGTTTTGCTTGCATTTCACCTCACTATCTAACCCAGCAATGGTTTTTACTGTGGTAATGTAAAGAGAGTATTTGCCTGCAGGCAATGGTCCTGCTCTCACAGGCCTGTTTAAAACACACCTCAGCTGCATCTCTAGTGCGATGTCGTTGTGTTCAAACCAAACACACTGCTCTCAAACTGCAGGTATGGCATGGGTCATTCACAGCCCATCTGCATCTCTCCTGTGAGGGTAGTGCTCTTGCACCCGCACCCTCAAATTCACCCCAATCAAAGCACTCCTCCTTCCTCTGATCTTGCTCTGTTGCATACCCAGCAGATGTGTGTGTCCATACATTTACTCAGATCAAGAGAGTTCTGGATCCTACTGCACACAACATCCTCAGTTCTGGCAGTGACAAACACATCATCCAAAACGACCGCGGTGTGCACAGGCAATCCCCAAAACACTGTTGGGTTGACAGTGAGGCCTCCGCAGACTCAGCACATAAAATGGGTCACTACCGAGCTTGTTTCAGTTACAAAACTCCAGTGTGCCTTTCTTTTTCCTTGCTCTTGAAGTCCCTCGAATGTAAAGAAGTAAAACTACGACAAGGAGTTACAAAATCGGGATGAGGAACGGAGTGAGGAAAGGAAAGCGTCCTCATAGTACTGTCTGCAGACTAATCTCACAGCTCCAGCCGGCTGCTTCCCCAGAGCTCTGATCCTGGAGCTGCTGCAGAAATAAAGACTCATTGAGCAGTCTGGCTCCACATTAGCATTTGAATTCCCTTGTAGTCTCTGGTCAGATGGGCAGGAGGTGGGTGCTAGTTTCTCAGTACTGCACAGCGGTGGCTTTAAATGCTCTTTATTTTTCTGAGGGAAAGAAACGCATTACTCAAGCTATGAATACTTTGTGGTTTCCTTCCCCCCCACACCTCCCCCTCCCCCTTCCCCAAATCAGGCTGAGATGACACGACTCGACTCGGTATTGTTAGCCCAGTCTGACCTACTTCTTTCCCTCCCCTTGGCCCTGTGTTATGGATGCTGGTGCTATGGAAACCTGGGTGACATGCCAGTACTACACAGTCAGGACCACCAGCTGCAGCCTCCTCTTTCAGCCTCATAGGCCCTTCCCCTCCTCTTCCAAGCACACCCCTGAAGAAAGTTAGCAGTGCTGCTTTCCCAGGGAAATTCAAGGGCATGCTTCACCCGCCCCACCAAGCTGTGCCCTGGAGGGAGTGGGGTGCTGTGATTCCTGAGGTGCTTGGGTTCCTGTGCCTGAATGTATTTTTCCCCCAGTCCCAGGGCACAGTGTTTTGGTGCTAGGAGCCACCTGTAAATCTGCAGCTGTCAGTGCACCAGACCTGTCTCTGCAGATGTCCTACATGACAGGGAGGAAAGTACACATGGGTGCCCTTGAGGTTTTCAAGATAAAAATAAGCCACAAAATTCTGTGACGTGGTACAAAAGCCTTACGGGCACCTGCCTGGGTTCCTGCCAGCAACACAGGAAGGGGAATGCCTGCAGCAGTGGCTGATCCCTGCAGTGGGTGGCAGCTGCTCCACCAGCGGGACAGAGCTGTGCAGTTTCATTCTGACTTGTTTGCTGACATTGGACCAAGCCCTGTCAGGGCACAGAGGCTTGTTTACAAGTTCAGCCTCCATGTTTGTTGTGATAAAAAAGTTCTCGCTGATTCTGAAGGTTTCCTTTGCTCTCTGCTGGCCTCCTGTCCAGCTGGCTGCCTTGCCTGGGAGACTATGGTAGTAACAGAGTGGATTTGCTTTCAAATATCTCACAGCAAACATTTTTTTTCCCCTCCCCGTTGCTGACACTGAACTGTTGGCTGTAAGGGGAGGGTGCAGCAAGGAGCTCGGGAATCCGTGAAGCGCTTGCAGGAGGCTCTTGTGTCTGTTGTAAGGCGCCTCCAGGAGACCTCTGTGGGGCTCCAGGGCTCCCCCACCCCAATAATTTTAACACCAAAGCCTGGCCCAGCACAGACGAAGCTTGAAACAGGAAGTTTTGTGCAAGAGTGGCACGAAGCACGGCACTGCGTGCAGGCAGCCTGCGCGACCGCTGCCTTCGGGTGCAGCCGGGGGTGCCCTGGCCACTTTGGGTGCGGTGCGCGATGCTACTGGCACAGCTCCGAGCTGCCAGCCCCCCTCAGACAGCTGCCGATCGCCCCGGTGCTGCTGCCTCTCCGCCGCCAGTCCCCGCCAGCGGCAGCGGCGTCGCACGGGCGCCCTCTACCGAGCGGTGGGAGCCGAAGCCAGCGAAGGGAAGCGGCGTGGGGCGCGCAGGGCTTGCTGCCGGGTTTGCGGGGGCTGGGGAAGGGCCTCAACCTCTCCGGCCATTGGAAGCTGCTGTTCTGCCGCCAGCGGTGCATCAGGAGCAGTGGGCTGCCGTCAAACTGCAGCTCACGTTACCCTGGGGTGGAAGGGGCAGACCCTGTCCCACCCAGCACACAGGCTGTTAGTCCAAAGCTGGCTCCCCAGCATCTCTGCAGCAACTGACAGGTAGTCAAAGAGGTATCATATGGTACCAGTGCATGTGGTGTGCCAGCAGCATCCTGAAAGCATCGACTGCATCACTGAACCGTGGTCCAGTGCAAAGTGATTTTCTTCCATTGTAGAATTGTAGAATGGTTTGGGTTGGAAGGGAGCTTTAAAGGTCGCCTAGTCCAACCTCCCTGCTGTAAGCAGGGACATCTCCAACTAGAGCTCCAGCTATGAAGTATTAGAGTAATGATAGCATCCCTGGGTGAAAGGGGAGCTTTCCTCCTGCAGAGGCACCTGAAATGACCCCTCTGACAGTTGTTTGAAGGGGGCTGACGTGCCAGGTGTTTTTTCTCTGGCAGAACTAGCAACAGCGGGCAGCTAAGGCCAGAGCCTGGCTGTACTGCACCAGGACTTTTAATGGTCCTTTGCATCCAGGGGGAGAAGCTAGTCTGCCAGAGCCTCACTGCTGAATCATTAACTTCTCCCCTCTGAGTCATTCTGCAGCCCTGTCACACACAGAGCTGAGACAAATAAGGGCTGAGGTGGGCAGTGACTCCAGGGCAGTACTGTGGGCTTTAAAAAGTGGTTGCAGTGTAGAAAATGGAGGTTGTGTCTACAGATACGGTGAGCATCCCCTTGGACTAACCTAAGACAGCAAGGTTTTCACAGAGAGCCAACTAGTCTTTTTGTATTAACCCTCTGGGAGCTGACTGGTTATGCTGGTAAAAGCACGAGGACTGAAAATTCACTTCAGGAGGTGGTGGGACGTGTGGATGTGAAGGTTAGAGTAAAACCTCTCAGGGAGCAGCTGGCCTGTCTGTTCTTCCCTGGCCTTGCTAAGGCACAGACTGGATTAAACAATGCTCAGCCTTTTCCAAAATGTTTCACCAAAGCTGCTGGAAAACAAATTATTTTGTTGCTTATCTTGCTGTGGCACCCCGGGGGTTGCTGTGAGGATGGGGCCTCAATGCGCTGACAACTTTGCAGAAGCAAGTGCTGTACCCTTATTTTTGTTTGGATTTAAGCCTTTCCCTGCAGTGTTTGCCAACTTCAACATGGCAGCATGACTCCAGGAAGGGGCCAAAAGGGACACAGACTGGGGGCTTTGCTGAATAAGCCGGTTTAGAATGTAAGAAAGGAAATAAAACAACGTTAAAAATTAATCACTTCTTCCACACACACACACACACCAACCCACCTCCCACCCCAGCCCCTGCCTTTTGTTTACACAATCTAGATATGCCTGCTGCTGGGGAAGAGAGAGGAAGACAGCAGGCTTTAAAATGTGGTTATGATGAAAGGTTATAAATTAAAACAAAATGATACATTTCACAAGACCAGGCATTGGGAAGAGATAAGAGGCTAAAGAATTCTGCAGAAGACAGCAGAGCCTTTCAAAACAGAGAGGGGGAAAAAAAAAGAAACAAATGGACCTTGAAGTAAGGAACAAGGAGATTTGACTGGTCATGTGCCCGGTTTGGGGGCAACAGTTTAGATAGGCAGCATGGCAATGGAGTTATTTTTGCTCTCCAGGGTTAGTGTGAAATCCCTGTGTGATGATGGCACAGAGAACTGATGGTGTTTCCCAAGATGTGTCTCAAAAATAAACAGACCAACAGCCAAGATCATCAGCGCTGTGAAAACCCAGCCCCTCCTGCCACAGCAGAGCCATGCCTGGAGGCAGACCTGACCACTGGGCAAACTACCCAGTGGGGACCACTCTTTGGTGCTGAGCAGCTCAGCCCCAATCCAGGAGCCTGGCAGCTCTGACAATCAGCTTATCCCTACTCACAACTCTCCTCCTGTGGGATGGAGGGCCAGAGGCTGCATTGCACTGCACGTCAGGGAAACTGAGGCAGCTGCCTTGCACTCAGACACCCAGGATTTTGTTCTGTGCCACCTGCAGACCCACAGGGAGACACCCAGCACTGCAGGCTCAGTGCCCTTCTATTTGTGCACGTTGTTGCTCAGCAGTATCCAAAGTTACACATGCAGGAGTGGCTCTGATTTGTGCAGTCTGATTTATGATATCACCCACGGGCGATGGCTAACAGCCATTACAAGGGCACCAATAGGCTTTCAGACCACACGTTGGTGGCATGCTCCTTTCTGTACCTTGCCTCCTTTGTTATGCCACAGCTCACATCTGTTTTCAAACAAATGCCTTTCTTAGGTGTGAGCCTCGGAAAACTGGCACGAACCCTGGTTTGGTGCCTGGGCCGAAGGCAGAGCTGCTGGAGGAAGGGGAACACATGGCAGTTCCCTGCAGCAGCTCACTAGGGAGCTCAGACTCAGATGAGTTTGCCTTGATATGTCTTGTTTTCCTAAAATTCTCCTTGTTTCCACATTAGGCATGACCATGGAGCTGCCAGATATGGATCACTTGGCACACAGAATGCCATGGGGGAAAAAATGCCTCCTGAAGAGGTCAGCAGTTTGTGCTGGTGCTGGGCAGTGAGGAGGGAGGTGTTAAAAACTCACATGAGGGTGGATTTGTCACTGGTGCTGTATTAGCTACAGCCAGTCTGTTCCTGTGGGTAGAAGGGAGCAGGACTTGAAGGTGAGGACACCCCTGAGGGACAGAGGAGCAGGTCACACTGTGAGAAGCTGGAGCACGTCCAGTCCCACGTAGTGAGAGAGGAAGAAACGCGAGATGCCCAGGGCTGCCGCTGCGAGGAGGATCCAGAGAACTCCAGCGCTGAAGTACATCGGGGCAAGCCTGGTGGGAGAGAGGGAGCCTGCTCAGAATGAGCATCTCTTCTCCTGTCCGGGAATGGTCCCTCCCTTCCTGGAAGGGAGGTGGAAAGGCAGCCCCTGGCTGTTCCCTGTCCCCTGCTTGGGACCCGTGCCCAGCTTCTGCCTCAAGGGAGCAGGTGCAAGTACTCAGGGCAGCCCAGGCCGTGCCCTCTACCCATATATCTGGCCCCAGCCCTGTACCCCTGCCCTGGAGAGAACTTGGCAAGGCTGGGTCATGCAGGGACCCCGGAGGAGCCGGAGGGAGCCCTAAGCTTCCCCAAAGCACCTTATGTTCCCAGATGGAAAGCTCCAGGGGCTAGCAGGTGCTCCATTCTGGCAGAGGTGTTTACCTTTCTGAGGACGATGTCCTGTATCCCATAAAGTAACAATAGCGGCTGCAGAGATAGAGCAGACCCAAGGCTGCAGCCAGACCTGTAGTTGAGAGACATCACAGTGACCATCTCCAAAGGCCTTTTAGAGCTACTTTGAGCCAAGCAGGTAGCCCAAGGTGAAGGAATAAAGGCTCTGTCCTCCTGGCTCTACCCCCCCATCAGAGACAGAATTACTGCCTCATTTATTGTTCAGAAGGACATGAGAATTGAGGTAGCACTCAGAGGAACAGATCCAGTGACAAATCGGGTCATGGGCACTCTCACCTTGATGGAAGAAGAGTCCAGCCTGCCACAAAAGTGCCAGGAAAATGGGAAAATACTCAGAGGAGTTCACCCTGGCAGGAAAGAGAAAGCTCATAAGCAAGCGAAAGGAGGAAGGTCTTCCTTTTCCACTTCCCCATGCAGCTTCCAGAGGTTGGAGACTGCTGCTTTTTAGAGCTGATGTCACCATAAAGAGCCTCCAGGCTTGCACCTTTCCCTGCAGTTCCCATCCCACTTTTATTCACAAGAATCACAGTGGAAGGAATAGGGATTGCAGGGCGCAAGAAATCATTGCTGGCTGGGATCAAACCATTACAGGTTTCTCTCGGTAATAGTTGGTGTGTTTAGGACTTGTGAGCAAACACAGTCTGATGCTCACTCTTAAACCCATTAACTTCACCCTGAGGAAGGTCAATAACTCCTGAATCACAGTCCTGAGGAATACACAGCAAAGCAGGGGAGGGTCAGTGCCGTTAGATGTGAGATCTGGAAAGTATCTTTTAAGAGGAGTTTCTTACTGTGCTCGAAAGACCCTCTCAAATTCAGGTGGGCCTGAGATCTTTGGAGGAGAAATGCCAAATGCTCTCCTGGCATAGATCACCTGGAGGAAGAAGTAGGCTGCAGCAAAAGAGAAATAAGTAGCAGTAGTCAGTGCTCTGGCTGGGTACGGTGGGGTCAGGAGACTGTCAGAGGCAAGGGCAAAAGATCTGTTGTCTCCTCCTAAACTTGTAACCCCCATATCAGGAAAAGCTGGATGAAAATCACAGATCAAGTTTGAGGCAAGGAAAAGGAACGACTCAGTGCAACAGTGAAGTGAGGAGCACGCAGTCCTGTACCTGCTTTCTCTCTTGCCTAATTAACAGACCATCAATTACCTTTAGAAGCTTCTGCACAGTTCAGATGCACTTTGTTACTGCCCATTTTAATTTTTGTTTTCAATCTCTATTTTTTCCCCCCTTCTAAATCCTGATAGCTGAGTAGGGAGGGAACTGATGCCTCAGATAAGCCAGCCAGACATTGAATTAAATTGCCATGCAATATGGAACCGTGGCTGGGAGGTGTTCAGTGTGACCCACAGCAGCCCGTTCTTCCACCTAGCCATGCCACAGTGCTCTTTGAATAGAATTAACCAGGTTGGAAAAAGACCTTTGAGATCATCAAGTCCAACCTATCACCCAACACCATCTCATCAACTAAACCATGGCACCAAGCAGCCCATCCAGTCTCTTCCTAAACACCTCCAGTGATGGTGACTCCACCACCTCCCTGGGCAGCACATTCCAATGGCCAATCTCTCTTTCTATGAAGAACTACTTCCTAACATCCAGCCTAAACCTCCCCTGGTGCAGTTTGAGACTGTAGTGAAAGTAAGTTTACAGTTGCACCCAAGAGCATACAGTGGCCATTTGGCTGGCCACCTGGTTGAAAATATTGGCTGGTTACCTGGAAGAAGAGACCAACCCCCACCTGGCTACAACCTCCCTTCAGGTACTTGTGGATGGCAATAAGGTCTCCCCTGAGCCTCCTCCTCTCCCGGCTAAGCAACCCCAGCTCCCTCAGCCTCTCCTCACAGGGCTGTGCTCCAAACCCCTCCCCAGCTTTGTTGCCCTTCTCTGGACACCTTCCAGCAACTCAACATCAACAAAGTATTTCCTCCATCAGGGCTTTTCCTCTCATATGCTAATGCTTAACCTCAGGGACTGCTGTAAACATATTTATCAAAGAAAGAAATTCTACATGTTTGCAGAGAAGATCTACCAAAAAATTTCCAAACTCTGGAGGTAGGTGCCTGGGAAACACCTTTTGTTGAATACTTTTCAGAACACTGACAAAGTATCGGTCCACTGGCTGAAAAGCAGAGAAGTAGAAGTCCAGCAGCAGAAATGAAATACAGAGGCAAAATGAAATCAGTGGCGGTACTATAGATCGACCCAGCAAGTATCTGGGCATGTGTGCCCCACGGTCCCTACCTTGCTCCAGGACTCCCAGGACTGTCACAGCAGCCAGCAGATGAATCTGATCCAACATATCGCCTCTTCCAGACCCTAGAAAAGTTAATTTCCTGATCAGAAGCTCCTCTGGCCTGGTGTTGTCCTTGCTCATGTGGCAGTCAGCAGTGTAGCTGGCAGCACAGGTCTGCTCTACTCGAACAGACCTGCTTCTAAGATCACTATGTCATGCTTCTAACCGGGAGGAGTCTGGCTTGCCCATTGCCGTGTGCACTGCGGAAACGTAAGGCCGGGGAGAGAGGTCTGATGGAATATTTCTGTTCCCACCCTCCCTTTTCCAGGAACGAGTTACGAGGAACTGGGAAACATCTCTTACATGCTAGCAGAGAGCTAATGTGAGAGATAAGAGAGGGGAACTGGAAGCTGAACAAATCTCAATAGCCCATCAATGCCCCCCTGGGGGCATCTGGTTTAAAACCCACTCCTAAGGAAGGATGAGGCATGTTCCTCTTGCTGATGCCGCAGGAGAACCCACAGGCTTGTTGGAGCTGCTCTGCACCATTCCAGCATCAGGACAGGCAGCATTTCATGGTCTGCAGCTCTGCGTGCACCAAGCCTGGGGAGCGTGAGCTGGGCATGGAGCACAACTTACAGCCACAGCAGTGGGGCAGCCTCTGAGTGAAAAACCCACCACAGCTGTAAGACAGGATGTGACAAAGTATAAAAGGTACAGATCTGTCTTGTGTGGCAATCTTTCATTTGGGGATGGGTCCTGCAGAATGACTGTCAGATATCAAATGGATTTCATAGCCAGCCTTTGTACTGCAAAGACTGGGAGCCATGCATCTGAGGCTTCTGATCAATCCTCGGCCAGATGAGCTCTCGTTGTAAACACCAGAGAGAGTTCTCTGTGGCTAAAAACCTGCACAATGCATCAGGAATGTTTTCGTATGTCAGGAGAGGCCTGCTCAGCTAATTCCTGTCCGAGAGCAAGAGCTGAGCATGGCTGCAAGCTAATGAGGATGCCGGCTTTGTTTCCTTCCTCTCCATTAGAAGAATTTTCCCTTCAGACCAGGGACAGAGGAAAGCAGGTTAATACAAAATGATCATTAAACGTCACTGTTATAGAAAATAAGACCAGATTAAAGCAGTTTATAGAAATTACATTGTATACCTGACATCCTTGATAGACTTTCTAAGAAGCAATAAGCTGGTTCTGGTTTTCTGCCTGTCTCTGAGGGATAAAGGCACCCAAAGAAGCTATATGTCCCCGCTTAGTATTTCTCCAAATGCCAAACACAGACACCACTATTTTTCAAGCACCAGCTCTAACATGAATTCTTTCCTCTCAGAATTGTTCCTTTTTCATTCCAGTGACTGCTTAGAAACAGGAGGAACATTGTGTTTCCTTTTCTCCCATTTAGCTGTCAAAGCAATGAAGGATCTCCCTGTGTCAGCTCAGAAAGGGCAGAGGTCTTGCGGTGCTTGATGACATTTGATTTCCCTCTGCTCCTGTCTGGTTACAGCCTGCTAGACAAAGAAAATATAAAGCAAAAGAACTGAACAAAAGAGGATCCAAGGTTCCATCTCTGTCTGATGACAGTGCAGGAGACCTGCATCAAAAGTGTCGAATGTGTGTAAAAAGACCTGGGCCAGGAGGAGCTGTGAAGGTTGCCATAGAGCATTCCTGCTCCACAAATCATTGTTAGATGCAAAATATTTCTAGTAGCAGCTTGTGTAGTCTAAATATAATAAAAGCTGGTAGAAACATGAATGAACAAGCAAGCACAGATGTCTCTCCTCTCCTCCTCGCTCCTCCATAGTTTTTCAAGCTATCTTTACCTCCTGAAGGGCACAGTGGTTCTCTTGTCCCTGTTTGTCAGCGACAGAACTCACTTTATTTTCTGTTCTCACTTGGTGTCTGCAAGAAGCAGACACAGGTAGTCTCCTCCCAGCAGCAAATGCTCTTTGATGATGGGACTGCCACTAGTGGACAGCCTGCAAAGACACAGAATTAAATATTGCAAAACTTCACTGTCCAAGGCTGATGCAGCCTGAATTCCTTCTAAGCAAAGACAAGTTATGTGGCCCCAGACTCATCAGGATGGATTTGCTGAGTGAGAGCTAACAAAATGCTGTCCCCTTCTGTGCTCCCCAGCATGTACTCTGCTATCTGAGTTACACTGTGTGAATGTGGCCCTGTGCCATGGTCCAGCTGCCTCACACCTCCCACTGAGTCATCACTAGAGGCATTTCTCTGTGCCCAGGGTTGCTTCTGCCACCTCTTCCCACAGCCATTAATTCTTTCTGCCTCCTAACTACCACTGTAGGGCTGCACCATGAACTGGACTGCAACACTGATTGGGATTCAAAATAATATTGAGAAGAAAAATAAGCAACAGAAAAGGCTCGAGGGAGGTTTAAGCAGCCACAGTGTCTGCAGTGTCTATCACTTCCCAGGAGCAGTGGGGCATGGAGAAGCCAACAGCAATGAGTCCAGCAGCATTATAGGCAATAACACCCCCCTAGAAATTTATTTCATTAGGCTACAAGAAGCCAAGGGCTTTCTGATAGTGGAAGAGGGAACACTTGGCAGCTGAGCAACTTACGTTTCTGCTGTGAGGCATGGAGGCAGCTGGTCCTTCCGATCGTGTTGTAGAAATAAGGAAGACTTTTCTAATCTAGTTGAGGAAAGCTTGTGCTTCCACTCCCTTCAAATTCTTCTGCAGCTACTGTGCACATCCAAACCCATGACTGTGGAGCAGCGTGGGAGAACAGTCAGTGCCTTTCTAACAGCCATGTGGCAAAAAAGAGAGGGGATTTGTTCCAAAGAATTAAAAGCCACACAGAGGAAAAAGAGTTTTTCTAGTTCAAGAGAACAAAAGAGAGCTCAGTCCCGAGCACCTCCATCTGTTCAACTAGCAGCTCCTTCAGGCTGGGCTGGTGGGGCACGCTTTCCTGTCCTCCCATGCCTGCAGACACTCCAGTTAACTTGGACCATGTGTTTAGATTTTCCTCGAATTCTTGGATTGTACAGTTTTTAGAGGAAGGATAGCCTGAAAACATGGCAAGCAAAGGACAATTCATGAATAGTTCTCCCCTTATGAGAACACAGTTGCCATATGTGGCCTTTCCTAGGAAGCTGGGCCAGCTGCAGGCAGTTTCTGCTCTGTGGTTTCCACCAGGGTTCCCAGCAAGGCACAAGAGGGCTCAGATCTGCTGAGCATTTTGAAATGTGTCCTGGGATCTGCATTTTGCAATAACCATGCATAGCAATTACCATGTCTTCCTAAAATGTGCATCTATCCAGGGGCTCCTTCTTTCAGACACTAAAATAGTAGGTGATTAGTTTTGTCAGTAACATCCAGGCTGGCATTACGTGAAGCATCCCTCGGAGTTCAAACTCGGTGTATATTGGGGGTGAATGTTAGCCTGTTCACCCACACAGATTTCAGATGGATGTTCCTGAGATGGCCATACTCATGGCATGTCAAAGAGGTCATGTAAATGTTCTCAAGTCATAGAATCATAGAGTGGTTTGAGTTGGAAGGGACTCCCCTTGCTACAAGCAGGGACACCTTCCACTTGACCAGCTTGCTCGAAGTTCCATCCAGCCTGGCCTTGAATGTTTCCAGGATTAGAGCATCTACAACATTTCTGGGCAACCTCTTCCAGTGCCTCACCACCCTCACAGTGAAGAACTTCTTCCTTACATGTATTCTAAATCTACCCTCTTTCTCTGTCAAGGCATCACCTCTTGTGCCTTGTAAAAAGTTTCTTCCCATATTTCCTATAGGCCCCCTTCAAGTACTGGAAGGCAGCTCTAAGGTCTCCCTGAAGCCTTCTCTTCTCCAGGCTGAGCAACTCCAACTCTCTCAGTCTGTCTTCATAGGAGAGGTGCTGAAGCCCCTAAATCATCTTCATGACCCTCCTCTGGACCCACTCCAACAGGTCCATGTCCTTCTGATTAGTTACAGCAACACTTCTAAGGGCCAAACTGATCTTCTTTGGTCTGCTTTCACCCTCTGCTTGAATGACACTGTGAGGTGAGCACCTTGGCCAGGAGCTCCTGTTGACAGTGCTTATCTCTGTAAAGGTGAAGGGCTTCACTTCAAAGATCACATGGGGAAAACATTCAAAGCCATTTTCAAAGAGCAAGATGAATGTGAGGCTTTGGGAAACAACATAGATGAGTATATGTGTGTGTGTAATCAGTAATCATTTAGTTAGGGATACTGTGGATAATTTATTTAAACCTTTCTTCTGAAGGAGATTGGTGAGCTTTGTCTGTCTGCACATCAAATCTGAGCAGAGGGCACATCAGTGTGAAAGCAATGCCAAAATTCTCCCCTCAACCCACCACCAAAAGGCACTGATACATGCACATGAATACTGCCCCTTCTAGGGCCAACAGCTGTTTAAAATATTAAGCAGGCAAATGAAGTCTCTCTGCTGTCCTGCCTTGGCTGGTGGTGTTGTCACACAAGGAAACTCCTTGCCATGTGTTTTGCCAATTTGCCTACTCCCCTTTCAGCAGAATGTCAGAAATAGCAAATAAACAAAAAAGAACAGTGCCAGAAAGGCAACTGCACAGAGAAGAATGGAGCTCTGGGAGCAATAAGTGCATATGGCAGGGAGGGGGAGGATTTCCCTTTGCAGAGGGACAAACAAGCCTTTCAAACATCTTTGGCAGCTCTTACATTAACATGCACTTAGTATTATCCTATAATGATGCAGGGGGGAAAAAATTGCAAGGCTGCAGAGCACACTGGAAAACATCAAAGACTAAAGAGTGGTCATGGAGTTCAGCTTCCCTTTTCCTAAATTACAGGGGTGAAGAAATAGAGCTGGTAAGCTTTTCTCTCTTGTTTGGGCCAGAAGGACAGATTACAGCCAGCCCTACCCAGTTCTGGGACAGAGCTGGGCTGGGCATCAAGGGCAGGCTGATCAAGGGCAGCTCTAAGATCACATTTTCCAGGGGAGAGATTGGCATTCCTGTGAAGGAGAGACCCTTGGCATGGCCAGGCCCAGGGGAAGAGTGGGGGGAATTTTCCTGAACTGGGGATGTGTTGCTGCAGGGATATGACAGCCGGAAGGGCAGTGCTCCATCTGCTGCTATGGTGACTTTCCACACCAAAGTCCTCTCCCATGAGGGGTTAGGAGAAAGAAGGAGTTTCAGGAAGACAAGGGAGGTGGTCTAGGGGGAGACCTGTGGGAGGCAGTGTGATGTGGACAGAGATGCAGGATGGGCTGTCTGTGTTGGGGGGCCAGCTCTGTAAGCAGGGACTACACGGCTGGAAAGATGTCTGAGCTGCAAAAATGCTCTGTGGGGACTTCCTTATTTGGCCAGGAGCTGCATTTAACCTCAAGCCCTTGCATTCAGTTTTTGCCATGTCCCTTTGCACTCAGCCATTTGACTTAATCCTGAGCTTGGCTTCCTCAGATGACACTCATCACACTGGGCTGCTATGGCCATCTCTGAGCTCTGTGGGTCCTTGTAGCCTTTATCAGAGCAGCTCGAGTCTCCTTGGGGCTGCAGGACTGTGCCTGGTAGGACCCACATCCTGCTGAGCATCCTGCCCTGTGTCACCTCATCCATGACCCTGGGACACAGCACAAAGTGAGACCAAAGAGTCTCCAGCCATCAGCGTGGGACAAGGGACAAGACCCGTGAAAGAGCTTGTGAGAGGGCAGAAGGTGGTGGAGCCAGTGCAGCCAGATGTGCTGGGAGCCAGACAGATGTTTCTGTAAAGCTCCTCTGACGTCAGTGGTGTTAAAGGATTTTGAAAGACATTTTTTTGGAAGGAGCCAAAGGCAGATGCTGCAGATGACAGCAGGTCAGCATTTGGACTGTTGTTCTTTGATCTCTTTCACTCTCCTACTCCCAGAAGATGCCCAGAGTGATGTGCCCAAGGGGATGGCACAACTGGGCATGGAATAGAGCTGGGATGTGGGATGGGATGCTGCCAGCAAGGGACACATACACCGTGCTGCAGCTGCGAGGCTCCAAGTGCAGCACAAGCAGTGTGGAGAGGCTGCCCAGGTCATGTAAACAGCTAAGCCCAGAGGAACAGACCAAGTTCTGTCCCTACTCCTGTCTCCAAAGAAGTTAAACAGAGCTGGCCGCCGTCACTTCTGCTGGCACAGGATCAGGGAGAGAGCAGCAGCCACAGGTCACAGGGGCAAGACAGGAGTCTGGGAGTGGATGAGTTTCTGGTTACTGGCTGCTACTTCTTGCAGCCTTTGTGTGCCAGAGCTTGGCAGAGGTCAGGCTGACCTGGGTGTGCTCAACAGTGGTGGCAGCTACAGGGAGAGCAGGGACAAGGACAGTCCCTGGGGAGAGGTGCCACAGGAGCACAACTCCTCTGGCTGCACAAAGAGTCCTGATGCTACATGAAGGCTGAGCTAGCTCTGCTCTGCACCAGCAAGAGCAGGTAACTCCTACTCTCAGTGTCCCAAGTTGGAGGCATCATCCAAGGTACCAGAAATGGAAGCTCCTCCTGAGCATTTCCCTTCCTGTCACCATTCCTGGCTTGCAAAGCTGAGCCAAGAGCAATTCTGGAGGTTCCATTGGGACCAGGCACCCATCCCTGGCATCAGCCTTCTTCCAACACCTTCTGAGCAACTTCAGCCTGATAATAGGCTGCTCTCTCACAGAGATAGGCAGGTAGGGGCTGTGTCATGGGAAGTCATCAATGGACAGAAAGACAGACAGGGGCTATAAGTTAGGAAATCTTGCTCTTCCCATAGGCCTTGAGAAGCAGCTGATGAGCCTGTTGTGAACAGGGAGCTTCTGCAAAAGGTGAGAAATTGCCTCTCAGCAGTCCCAGAGCAGTCACCAATCCCACAACAGGACAAAGGAATTGCTTTAAAAGCAGCTGGGTTTATTTTCAGGGTGTGAAATGGTTGCATGATGCAACTGTGTAAAGGAATAGAACGACTAGAAACAGTGCTGACCACCAAACTCGACTGCACAACCTTGCTTTTAATCACTGGGAGGCTGAACTGGCAATTGAAGTGATGTTACTTTGCAGGCTGTCTGCCTCCCAAAACCTGGAGGGGGTGTCTGTAAGTGCTCTGACAAGAAGAGGATGTATTGAATGGCACTAGGCAGTTGTTGAGCTTCTGGTTAGAGCTCTGCTGGGGGAAAAGGCAGAGAAAACCTGCTGTAATCTGATGATTTCTTGTAACCCTTACATGAGAAATATCTCACAGCTTCCAGTCCCCTGACACAATTTCACTGCCCTCTTCCAGTGAGGTGCATTCAGTGTTTAAGGAAAACTTGCTTTCTTAGAGATACAAATCCCTCACAAGCCATCATGCTTTAACTAGATTGTCTGCAAACCATGTAGACATACTCTCTTCAATTTGTGCCTGTGATGGCAATGAGCAAGATGGACAGAACTGGGATGTGGATCCTGCTGCCTGTTGCACCACACTTGAGGAAACCCATTTTCCAGCACCCATCTATCAGCTCCACACAGCACAGAACTGGGATGCTGCCCAATAACTTTGCATGTCTTGACAGTAGCCACTTCCATTAGGCACATTCTCAATGCCCAAGTCAGTGCTCTGTCTGCAGGACAGCATTCATCCCCTACCCCTGCACGGAGCAGGCTTTTATCTGGGGTCTGCTGTGGCAAGGCAGAGTTGAAGACAGCACAGAGGAGCGTGGTCTTTGGTGTTTGAAAGCTGTGACATCAGTGCTAGTGATGGCAGTTGTACATCACAAATTAGTCTTTTTGCTTAGCACCTGCAGAGATCCCAAGCAGATGCTATGCCCTCTTTATTCGCTGTCTTCAACCCCTGGTCACCTCTCTTACTTTTTTTCCACTGCCACTATAGTTCTGCAAATAGCAAAGAATAATTTGCTTTGCCTTTTGGGTGGGCAAAAGAGCTCTGGCATGAGGGACAACTAAGCATTTGGCAGCAGGAAAACGACACTAGATATTAAAAATAAAAGCAGATTATATAAGAAAGGGATTTATGGGAGCTCAATCTCAAATTCCTGCAATTGCCCAAGAAGAACACTGGTGTCTCACAATCTGTTTAGAAGATATTCACTAAGCCATGTACCACAGAAAGAGAATTAGCAATAACCCATATGGCTACTCATCGTTTGCTGCTCTAATCCAATGCTATAAGGGCATTGCCTGGGCCAAGGAAGCCAAATAGGATTTTTAATTCATCACCAAATCAGTAATTGCTTGCAGTTTACAGCTGCCTGACTGCCAGACTTTCTAGTGCAGGCAAGATGAGAAGTGAGAGTTACAAAACAAACCAGAGAGCCTCTGGGACTGGCTGTGGCCAACCAGCCAAGTGAAACCTCTTCGGAGCCAGGGAAGGTCAGTGAGAGAGCTGCGACTTCAGCCTGACCCTCCACTTGGAAAAGCCTGTTTGGAGGAGAACTCTGATTCTCACCTGCAAGGGCATTTATCTTACACTGACTTTAAAGATCAGCCTCACCTTTTCTATAAAGAAATGCCAACAGACTGTGCTGCAAGGAAAAGCCTTTTATTTAGTCTGATAAATAGCAGGGTAGATGTCAAGAGACAATAAAGTCCTTAAAGAGCTATCCTTAATTCAAGTTTTTGTGGGAGGTTTGATTAGAATGCTATTTGTTTCTGTAACATTTAGTTTCTGTTGAAGTAGGAGGTGGCTTTGGCACAGGACTTATCAGGGACCAGCGTTTAGGTTATCACTAAAGCAAACAGAAATATCACCTCCTGTAATTTCCAGAAGTTCAATATTTACCATTAATTAACACAGTCACCTGCTGTCTGCAGAACACTCTTGGTTTGGGGTTTTTTTTTTCTCTCCAGTGAAATTGAGTTCAAATTCCTCCCAAAGTCTTCTAATGAACAAGTCTTCTGGTACTTAACATTTCTTGTACCTTCTTGATCTTCTTAACCCTAAAGATATGGCTCCATAACCAACTGTATACATAAAGGACTTTCCATTAGGTATATTTTTAGTAGACTTCTATTATACATATAGTTACAGGGGGTTTAAATACATATACACCTCTCTGTGTGTATAAAATAACCTATGAAGAGTTGTAAAGTACCTTGGCTTACTAATCAGTTATAAACTAAACATGACAAGGTCTGGTCAGCATAGTGGTGTTAGGTCATGGGCTGCACTTGATGATCTCAGTGGCCTGTTCCAACCTCAGTGATTCTGTGAAAACAGAATTAGAAACAGGTTTCATGTTATATTTCCTCTGGGGATTTTTCTGTGCCTCAGATGTACATCTTTATATTCATAAAGAGAGGAGGATCTCTTTGATTCTTTTTCCTACCTTGTGCAAAGGTACCAGAAGGGGGAAAAAAAAAAGCCTTTGACAAAAGTGTGCCTGGGATTACAGAAAGCTTGCAGCTCAGTCCACTTATATCTTGGGGAGCAAAAGGAAAGACTCTTGTCCCTGAGCTGATGGACAGATTGAAAATGTGCCTGTTCACAAGATAAAGCCTTAGATTATAACGTCCCAAAATAAGACAGGAAGCTAATGATGTGCTCTTATGAAGTAAGTCAGAACTGATTTCAGTTCCACATACAGACACTTGCAAAAATAGTCTAGTGGGGGAAACGTTCAGAATAAATGAAAGGAATGACTTGGAAATGTAAAACCAGAAGAGTGAGTTTGTCTGATATGCACCAGGCAGTTACAATTCAGAGGCCCAAGGGGGCAGTTCAGCTGCAAGCCTCTTCAATCTCAGCAGGGCTAGCACCCTCAGAAAGAATTTAAGCTCTTACCTAGCCTGGTTACTTGATGGAAAACTAAAGCAGCACTTCTGGATTCTGAAATTTGTGACTGAGAACAGCAACATTCCCTGAGGCACAGCTGATATTTTTATTAGTCTTACTCACATCTCTCTCTTCATTCCTCCCCATTCTTTCGAGTTTCCACTGAGCTTGGTAGCAGCTTGCCTTTATAATTTGATCTATTTCTTCCACTTATAGTACTCACCCCATGATTAATTCAAGTCTTGAGTGATAAGATCTAGCTCTGAACTATTTGACTTGAAAATGAGAGCAAAGGTGGTCATGTTTCCCTTGTGTAACCTTAACCACTCCTTCCCTTGTGCCCAGCAGACATTTTCTGTGACTGACTCTATACTACCTTCATTTTCCTATCAGCCTGTACATCGGAGGAAGCCTCTCATCTCCCCACTTCTGTTTGATTTTGTAATAGCTAGCCAGTTCTGAGATAAATCCCCACCTCCACACTCTCTTGGTTTTCACATTAGAAAGCTGCTGCATCTTCTAACTCTGTAGAGAATTCTGCACGCTCGGTGCACACAGCCACAGTGCTGCTTTTCAATCTGTGACTCACCATTTTCCCTGGAAACATTACTGGAACAGCTATGTTCAGGGGTTTCTAACAATCTCCAGCTTTCCAGAGGGCTTCATTGAAAACTTGGGTGAATCTGAGCTCAGGACTGTAAAGAACAGCAAGAACACTACACCCTTAGGGTCATGCTAATCACTCTTCTTACTCCAAACCAGAAAAAAAACCCCAGTGGATTCCAGATTCTTGCCTACCTGTTCTTTACCTGACATGCTCTTGCCTAGATCTGCTTTAGAAAACGTTGTTTGGTGTCTGAGTAACAGTGAACATCGTTTCCTTTCCTTCCCTCATAATCAACAGCAACGGCAGCAAGACACAAACTCAGTGCCTAGAGGACAGGCTCTACTATTCCTTTGGTCTTAGTCAGAAGGGGTAGAAATGTGTGGTGTTAATAAAAGGGAAAACACAGTCATCATGTCCCTCATCTTCACTTTGTCATGCACAAGCAGCTCCAAAGCAGAGCCCTCAGGCTGATGCGGGGGGAGGACTGCAGAGCGCTCATGGGCACTTGCCCATGTGGACAGCCTTTGCTTATCCAAAGGGTTTTCAGATGTCTGCAAAGACAAGATGGGCACTGCAGGCTGTGTCTCAGGTTCACCCTATGCTTGAGGGAGCTTTTGGGAGCAGTTGGCTCAGCTACAATACAGAGATTCTCATAAGAGGAATCCCCAGTACCTCTCCAGGGTGCATGCCTTTTGCCCACCACCAGGTGCTTTCAGGCAAGAGCTCAGGCTGACAAGAGCAAGTGAATGAAAGGAAATTTTCTTCTGTACCCATTCAAACGAGAGAGGGAATACATTCAGCACCATAATGTTAACTGGGTTTTGCCAGCCACAGCAATGCAGGAAAAAGCAGCATATTACCACAGAAACCTACAGCAGATCACCAGGTTAGACCTGTCGAGGTGGCTTTCACTGCACACAACTCCACGCAATGATCTGGAAGTAGGGGATGGCTGTGGTCCTCCTCTTTGCCCTGCTTCCACAGCTGTGCTGACTTCACTGCCATTCCTGGTTACAGCACAGCTTGGCAGCTGGTTGCTCCAGTGGTGACAAAGTCCGCAGCACACCCTTTGTTCCTGCTGGACTTCAGAGGCCAGGCAGACACAGGACCACCTCCAGACCCAGCAGCTAATCCTTTCCTAGGAGATGAGTATCACAAACACAAGCAGCAACAAATCCTATAAACCCTTCATTCCTGGATGCTTTGCTCCCAGCAACCAGGGATAGAAATACATGCTCCATTCCCAAGCAGCTACTGCTGGGCAGCTGGAGCAACAGAGAGCCTCGGAGATGGCTGTGCTTCCTTGGGGATTTTGGCAAAGAGCTGCCAGGACATGAGAGCCCTTTTGAGGCAAGGAAATGTTGGAGACACATCTCACCCCCAGAGGCAGAGTTGGACCCTTAGGAACAGAGAGTTTGTTTGTTCCACACCTTGCTTTCTGGCACAGAATGAGCCTTTGAGTGCAGAATAGAAGAGGCATTTCAGAGCAGCTCTGCAGGGAGGGGAGGACCAGGCGATGCCAGGAAGGGTGTGAGGCAGGGCCACAAACCACACACCCAGCGCAAGTGTTTGGCGCCGGCTTGGGAGAAGCCCAGGCGGGGAGGGAGATTTCGATGCATTTTTGCCAGCAGAAGGCAGTGAGGAGCTGCGTATGCGAGCAGTGGGTGTCCATCGGGACCTTTCTCTGGGAGAAACAGCAGGAGGAGCCTCTTCTTCCTCTGTCCCTGCTTGTAGTCCTCTAGTTCAGCCCCTTTGCAGTCCTTAGGAGAGGCCATGAGACCGCAGCTTACAGTGAAAGTCTCGTTAGCTTTTGCTGTGGAAAATAAATGTGCATCGGCCTCTTTTTTCTGAATAAAAGCTGCACAAGACAGGAAAATAAAACCATCAAAATGGGAAGTGGGGGGGGGGTGGTGGGGGGTGGTGTGGTGTCTCCAGGAGCTGGAATGCAGAAGCAGCCACAGGACAGCAAATACATCAGCCATGCTTTAGCTGGGAGCACAGCAGCCTCCCCAGCACAGCAAGAGGTGTCTTGCCTGCAAAGGGAGGGATTCAGCCTGGGATGAACATGCTGGAGATCTTCCAGGCACTCTCTGGGGCAAAACAGGCAAAACACCTCTGCAGCTGCACAGGTCACCTTCCTGCCAGGCATGGTTAGGTCAGGGAACACCACAAGCAGTGGAAGGAAATGCAGACACCACTGCGGTTCAGAGACTTGAAATCAGTCCCAGCAAGCCAGCCGGGAGGGAGCATCACTGGCCAGGCCAAGGGGAGGTGCAAGGACTGGAGCTGATGATGATCACAGCTTCTGCAGGGACTCTGGTGGGTTTGTCAGCAGGCACCAAGAAATGGCTCTCAAGTAATTTCCATTTATAGGGCAATATTTTTACCTGATTAATGACAAAATTACATCTAACTGGGAAATGGACATAAATCCTCAGCACACACAAACTTGGCCCTTCCTGGGGTGAGCACAGGCATGGACCACCCCTGACATGGACCACCCCTTTGAGCAGGGTTTCTCCAGCACTGTTGTTTTTGGAGGAGAAGCTGAAAGTGCAAAGTCACTCTGCCCTGCAGCTCCAGTGTATGACTGAGTGGTGATTAGAGACACAGTGGAGTGCACATGAAATTCCTGTGGGGCGGTGGCAGCCACCCTGGCCACAGTACAGCAGTGCTGTGACCCTCCCTGTGGGCATCTGCTCCTCCTCGCATCTCGTGCATGCTGCTTCTAGGAAGAGTTTTGCCCTGTGAGGGTTGTTTCTCAGAAGCAATCATTTCCTCCATGCCACTGACTTACAGAGCACCTTGATGGCATTTTAAGAGATTGCCAAACTCAATTTTCCACCTGAGCCATCCACCAGAACGTGATGTTCCACTGCAAGGGCAACTGAGTAGGATGTATGTCCCACCTCAGCCATTCTGACTGATAGTGGAGTATTTCAGCACAAACCTACCATCAGTAATTACACTGGGTGTCAGAGATTCAATTCCACAAGTTCTTCAAGCATACCTACACCTGTGCTGCTCCTAAAGAGGCCAGTCCTGCTAATCCATCTGAGATCCAGCCATGTGTGTTGTAGCTGGTGTGGTTTCAGCTGGGACAGGGGTCTGGCTCCAGCCACATGAGCACAAAGGAGGAAGCTGGATGGAGGGTGGCAGGCTGGTAATACATGTGCTCAGTGTGAGTCCACGTAGGAGATTTAAGTGAAAACGGCAGAGAAATGTAAAAAAATAAGGCTCAGAAGACAGCATTCAGAGCACCAACCACACCTTGGTTTCTGTCTTCCTTCAAAGAAGAGAGTGCAGAGGGTTTCTTGGTTAAACACAGACAAAGACCCACTAGAATGACTGAAATGTTTGTCTCCTTCGATCCAGCCCCTTCAGCTTCAGGACCTAATGGCTGTAAGCAGGAGAGTGGCTCTGGAGAGGTCAGCGAGTTAAGTGCTGCTAATTCCCTGTTTATTGACTTCAGCAAATTGGGATTAGGATGCCGGGTGCAAGTTGGCCTTGTGCTGTTTACATGGCATGTCAGGAATGCAGCTGCTCTACCACGGTTTTGGGCTGTTTTTAAAGAAGAGGAGGCTGTGGGGAAGGCAGGCAGCTGCCGAGGGGGACACTGTTGGAGCTTGCCCAGTTACCCCAGGGTTGCACTGGCTCCAGCTGCCTGGCTTCTTATGCAGGGCTGGAGGCACTCATGAGTGGAGTCCTCCTGGGCAGGATTGGGTTAAGATTGCCCAGGACCTCACCATGGCCTGAAGTAAGCAAGTTGGCATGGAAGAAGTGATATCCTGCCTTCCTTCCTTTGTAGAGCCAGTCTGGACATTATTCTGCCACTCTTTCCCCCTAAATAATAAACCCACTTCTCTCTTTCCTTTCTTCCTCTGGTATTCTGCATTTTAATGCCATTTTGGTTGCCATTAATCACAGCCAATCAGTCTGTCAAAACTTTAGAGGTTTGGAAACCTGAAAATGTTTGTTTGTTCTTCAAAACAAACAACCAAACAAAAGCTTCTTTGGCATGACAACAGCTTTCAAACAACTAAACAACCAAGCAAGCCCTGAGCTAGTCAGCCCCTGTGCGGGCACATGCAAGGTGGTACTGATGCTGGTCATGGAGGAGTTAGCATGGAGCCATGAGCAGCTGGGGGAGAGCAGCTGTTGTCAGTCAGCATTGACCCCAGCTGATCTGAAACGTGTGAGCTAAAGCAGAAGGACTGTCTCAGCACAACATTCTCTCTGTTGGCCTCACTGCTGATAACACTCACAACAGCCCTCTGTGCCCGGCTCTCAGACAGCTGGGTGGAACTAAAGTTTTGTCCTTTGCAAAACACTTAGGGCCTTGCTGATGTGCTCAGGCTGCTAAGGTGGTAGAAGCATGTGGCTGTTGCTGGCAAGCCTTTATTTAGCTGGTTGGGTGATGCTGTGTTTACATCTGAAGGGTGATCTGCACTGCCCTAAGTGAGGGAACAACTGCACAATTTTAATCCATCTGATGGCCAAGTCCTGTTGCATGTGATGAAGATAAAAATGCCTCAAGTGCAAGACCCTCAGGGAGGGCATAATTGTGAGGGCATTTAAAGGCCACTTTCAAGCAAACCTGCATCTGGTCTGTGAAAGAACTGATGGAAATGGGTGCAGTGGGAACCAAACAATGCCCAGCAAACTGGTGCGATGCCTAAGGGAGCCACAAAAGTTGTGTACAACCCACAGAAACCATCAGGCTTTCCCTAGCTTATGTCCAGACACAACTTGCACCTATTGTCTTAGGTAAGCCTGAGCTTCTAGGTCCCAGAAGTTCTCTGCAAAGTTCCTGTTGCCAGGGGCACTTCCCAGCTTGTGCAAATGGTATCAGGTGGATGAATCTTCTTCCACCACAGAACTGTGTCTCCCCATCTCCCACCCATCTCTACTGTTCTGCTTATGCTTCTCTGGTGCTTTTTTGTTCCCCCCTAGGTATCTGCCTCTTCTTATTACAACCAATTCATAACACTTTTTACAGCTTTGAAAACAGCAGAATTTTATCATTTCCTTTAGACACTTAGCCCCAGCCCCCATTTGAAGAAGGTCAGTGTATCTTTCCACAGGCATGCTCTCCAGAGATGTCACTGTAAAGAAATGTGTACTCCATGAAAAGCATAGCAGGGCACATGGACATTGCCCCATACAGAGATGTGAGCTTGCCTTCCCTCCTGCAGTTCAAAGTTTGAAAGAGCAAAAGTCAGCATTCTCCCGCTGGTCATCTGCCTTGACTGCCTGCTATCTGCCAGTGTGGTGTCACTAATGTCCTGCCACTCTGACCGGCCTGATTTTCCACTCACTTCTTGCCAGTTTTCCAGAGGAGAATGAGCCTGTAAAGATCTACTACTAGTGCTTGAAATGCAAGGAGAGCACTAGCAAAGTGGCAGTGCCCTGCAGGGATTAAAGGAGGAGGAATTCTTCATAGATTGAGGTTAGAGGGAATTAAGAATGGAAAAATACCACCTGAAAGCACTGGAAGTTCCTCTGTCCAGTATCAGACAGGGCAAGAAAAGTTTCCCCAAGATACAATTATTCAAAGCTGTTCACTTACAGACTCAGGACTGCCTCTCACCTCATGGTTCTGCATGATCAGGCTCTGCCAGCCTCACCACACTGCCCACTTTCTGCCTTTCCACAATTTGATGCCAAACTGGGAGAACAGAGCGTTCCCCAAGTGTTTATCAGTGAAAGGAGGCAAAGCTCCTGCAGCAAAGCCTGAGCACACCTGCCTGCTTTTCCTTGACAATGTCACGTTTGCCTTGTTGGTATCTGGTGTCCCCTCTTTCTTTCATCGTCCCTGCCCTGTAGTTCTGTCTAAAAATATCACCTCCTTGGCTGCCAAGGCAGTTAAATCTCTGTGCATGTTTCTTCTGTTCCCTTTATCCTTTTCATTTTTTCCCCCTTTCTGGATTATCTCTCTCTCTCCTGTTGATTTTGTAGTCCTTTTATCTAAGTTCAAACATCTTGACTATGACAGTGTAGGATATGCTTTTAGCAGCTTCTATTTTCTTTTCTTTTAAACTTAGGCTGTTCTGTTGCCCTCAATGACAAAGCAGCACAGGCAGGAGCAGCTTTCAAGGCTGCCTGCCTGTGCCATGATTCAGCAGGTTGTAAAAGGAAGGAATGTCTTCTTTTTTGGGAAAGGGTGGGAGAGAAAGGGGAAGTATGTGACAGGCATGTGTGTGTGTGTGTGTGTCTGTATTTGACTTCCTGGTGCTTGTGTGACTGCAGCAGTAGTATTGTGCTGTCCTGTGAGTTATGTTGGAGTTGATAATCTGTTTCAAAAGAGGAGGTTGAGAGATATTTGGTGGAAAAATGGATTTTTCCTAGATTGAGGAAGGAGCCTACTAAATGATACTGCTTTGTTACCCTTTAAAGTACTCCTCCATGGCTTGTTAGTTGCTTATTTATTTAGTTTCCTATTTATTTCTTGGTATCTCCTGTGCTGCCTTTTTGTGGCTGTTTCCCTGCCTGTCTTTCTGCATCTTCTGTTCAGACCTGGGTGTAGCTCAGTCAACAGGGAGGTTTAAGAGCCAGCTTGTGTTTGATTCTAAACTTCAGTGTAAACAGGGTTTTGGTGATTTCATTTATGCTGAGCCTTAGATCTGAATGCTGAGGCCCTGCTTGCATTGTTCCAACACGGTGGAATTTTCTGTGGGGAGACTTATATTGCTGACTCATTGCATCAACTCAAAACAGATTTGTGTGTACAAAAAAACCCAACCAACCAACCAAACCCCCAAACAAACCTCAACCCAGACCACTTCTTCCTACCCCTCTTAGCAAACTGAATTTGGTATTCCTACACAATACCTCCTATCTGCTGGAACAGGCTGCAGCCCACAGACCACACAGGAGCTGGCTTTTAAACTGGGTAGCTCAGATACAGATTTCCATAGAACCGTTCCCAGCTGGAGCAGCTGAGATACAGCTTGAAAGTGGTAATACTGATAGGGTAACAGAAGTCTGCTTTCCCTAGTGTGGGGCCTTTTTCATTGCCATGTGAGCAGCAGGAGATGCAGACTCCTGAAGTTTTATCTTGCTCTGACATCTGCGCTGTCCCATGCAAAGAATTACCTGCTTTGCCCTCTCCTTACCAGTCAGTCCAGCAGGGACAGTTATTTCTGCTTTCTCTGTACTTAGGTTCTGAGTTCTAGGGGTTGAGCATTTACAGAGTATTTCACCTCTTCAGAAATACATTGTTAATTTTGGAAATCCAGCATGGCTTAAAGCTCCTATTACACAAGGCCTTTAAATAAACGCCTGACTGAACAGCACTGCCATGATCTACGCACATTAGAGCATGCCAGTTCTCAAGAGTGTTCTTCACCCTCTGCTTGTACCTGAGCAAAAACCACCGGATATGCTGAATTTCCGAACAGGCAGGGAAATGTGAAAACCCCAAGGGCCTCAGGAATGAGAAAACAGACGCAGAGGTGACTGTGCTGTTTAATACTATCATGGTGCTCAAGCACTGGGACAGGCAGTGCCTCCCCGGACAGACTTCCTGGGTGAACGCCCCCCGGCACCTCCAGCTGCACGGGCAGACCCAGGGCTCCTCCGCTACGCGGGCTGAAGCAAGTCCACCCCCTGGGGCCTCGCCTCAAAGCCTGCAGCAGCAGTGGGACGAAAGCCCCCTTCAGCCCTTCCTCAGCACCGGGGCCGCTTGAGGCTCCGCCGTCACCGCGAAGAAAACGGCGTGAGCCGAAGGAGGAGAGATGACTGTGAAGCAGTGGAGGCGAGACCGTAAGGTAATAGTGAGAGGGACGCCGCCTTAAGCCCTCCCGCCGAGCAGCCGGCGGCCACACCGCCTTGTCAGCCACCGCAGCGCCCGGGGACCCAGACCCGCTGAATCCCCACCCACCTCTCAACGGCTCCCCTCAGTTAACCAATCACCCAGCACTTCCTGCAAGCCCACCAACCAATAACAGCGCTCCACGAAGGGCAGCGCCGTTGGGGCGTGTTTTGGGGCGGGCTGATCGCTGAGCGGCGGCGAAGTCAGCCAGTGAAAGCACGAAATGCGCGTCGGAGGGGGCGGGCGCGCATGCTTTCCGCCAATGAGAAAGGAGACGCGAGGTGGGCCGGGGGTGGGGCTGGCGCGCAGTAGATAGGCGGGTGGCGGCGCCGCTGGGTGCGCGCACACGTGACGGAGGTGAGGGCCGCGGAGGGGAGGCTGGGGGCGGCGGGGGCTGCAGCGCTGCGGAGGGTGAGTGCAGCTTTTCTCCCCTTTGCCGTCCAACTGAGGCAGCTTTGCGACCGTTGCGGTGGGAGAGTGAGGAGCAGGCCCACCCGCAGGGCATGCTGGGGGATTGGCGGGGTGAGGCGGCGGGGGGCAGTCCGGGGGATCTGGGCCTGCTGGGGAGCCCCGCGGCGGGCCGGGCTCGGTGGGGTGCTGCTCGGCCTCGAGTATGGTGGGCGGCGGGGACCCCCTGCGTGCGCCGTGGGTCGGGGAGGGCAGCGGGTACCCCGGAGGCAGGGGGAGGTGGGGACCCCCTGCAGCCGCTGCAAGAAGACGGCCGTGCCTGTGGAGGCCCTGCAGCTGGGGGCGGCCAGGGGCTATCGCAAGGCGCCGCCAGCGCCCGCTGGGCCCCTGTAGGCCTCTTTAAGGCCTGGTGAGGAGCGGCGGGTCTTCTAGTAAGTTCTGGGACCTCAGGGCTGGGCAGCGGCTTGTGGCATGGCCGCAACTGGAGCGGGACCGATGGGGTGCTTGGTTGCTCTCTTCCTTGATAGGGTGGGTCGAGGAGCGGCTTCTGAGGAGGAGGGAGGAGATGGGTATGGCTTGGTGTGTGATTTGGGGTTTGTCTGTGTGCCTGTTCTAATGTCGGCCGCTATCGTGTGGAAGTAGTCTTGAGCCACCTAAAAATGCTCGCCATGAGTAGGAAGCCCCGCAGAGCGGAGCTAAGGGAGGCGGTGGGTGGGAGAAACATAGCGTGCGGCCTGGTTGGGGTTGTGTGAGGGGAATTAGAAGCCTCTGGAAGGGGGAGGTGAAGTCACAGAACTGAGGGCCCAACAGGTGGGGAAGATGTGGTAATCGGACAGCGAGGGAGGCCAAAGGTGAAGTACAGACGAAGAGACTGCTGCAGCAAGGTCTGAGAATTTTGGGAACTTAAAACACATGCTTTGGTATTTACCACCCAGATATCATTGATGTTGAGTGTCTTCAAAATAACATATCATAGAGTCATAGGATAGTTCAGCTTGGAAAGGATCTCCAGAAGTCGTCTAATTCTACCCGTATGACACCTTGGTTCTCATTTTTAGGCTGAGGATGGCATGTGTGCTTTCAAAACAAAACCCCTCCTTGGAGTTAAAGCATGCACGGCCTACTGCTTTCTTGGCTGTGCTGCCTCTGAAGAGTGAACTTTCACAGACAGTTTTGTGGTTGAGAACTTTCTAGGCTGTAGAAAGAGAAATGCTGCAGGTGGTTTGGTTGTGAAGGAAAGCAGATGTCTGTTAATAGTAGCAATGGTAAAAGTCCAGACTTTATTAGTGTTAATGAAATTAATGCTGCAGTCTTTCTGTAGAGCAGTGTAGAAGACTCTCTGGAACTCTATGTAGAGTGGTCTCTTCTCCCAGGCAACCAGCACCAGAACAAGGGGACACAGTCTCAAGCTGCACCAGGGGAGGTTTAGACTCGAGGTGAGGAGAAAGTTCTTCACTGAGCGAGTCATTCGTCATTGGAATGTGCTGCCCAGGGAGGTGGTGGAGTCACTGTCCCAGGAGGTGTTCAAGAGGAGGGCTTGGTGCCATGGTCTAGTCATGAGGTCTGTGGAGACAGGTTGGACTCAATGATCCTTGGGGTCTCTTCCAACCTTAGTTATACTGTGATACTGTGAATGTTAGGTGTTAAGTACAGCCAACACACAGGTTTTATGAGACACATTTCCCACTGTGGTTTGGGTTGTGGCTAAAATATTTCAGGGAGATAATGAAACTATAATCATAAGATAAGAGATAAGATATTGCTTAAATACAGGTTGAAATATGTCAGTCTGGGTTCTGGACTTGAAGTCACTTCAAAACCTTTTCACAGTTGGTTTGGCCATGATTCATAGGCTTATCCAAACCCCTTAAAACTAGGAAAAGCTTTGGGGTAAACTTTGCTTATATTAAGTCTTAGTATTTCCAGTTTTAAAAATTAAGTAGTATGAAAGGAATGGTTGCACAATTCACAGCCAACATCACAAGCTGTGTAAGATGTAAACTGCTTCCTGGTATTAACTGCCCTCCTATTTCCTTGCCTTAGGAAGGGAAGCCTAATGCTAAAGAGTAAGAGAACTTACAGCTTCCGTTAGATTGCCCTCTCATTTGATGTGCTGCAGCACTTCCCTGTAAGTAGATGTATAAATGCTTTACTGAGCATATGCTCTGACTTGGTGCTTGGCCTTGTTTTTCACTGCCATCTCTGGCCTTTCAGTTTTCTGCCCCAAGTAGTAATCGTGATGACAGCCTGTTCTTGCTGGAATCAATTCTGTGGCAGGGCAAACTTGAACTGGTTTTTAAACATGATGGTCTGAAAGAACTTGGGGCACCTCCAGATCTCCCCCACCTAAAATCATTTCCCTTAGCAGACCATCTGTTTTATGGTCAAAAAGCCTTGCAGTTCTGTCTTTGCCCTCCAAGGACTTCCAGTTCTGTGGGGATGATCTCTTTGCTGACAAACAGTACATGGTGTTTTCTCCCTTACTTTTTCTACACTCTTGGACATTATTTTTAGGAACTGGCATATTTGAAATGCTTATTAAAAACAAGCTTTGTTGCTGTCCCCTTTCACACCTAATCTCTTGCCTCATTTGTACTCCTTACAACCCAAACAGAAGGCAGCTTTTTCTGTGGGGCTGTCGAGCTCTCCAGGAGAGGTTTGGTTAATCCTTTCCAGGAGAATTCCCTCAAATCTTGTGTAGCAGTCTGTGCAAGCCACCCTCTCATCTGTGGAAAAAAGAAGGGGGACAAACAAACTCTGTACAGAGTTCCTGCCACTGGTCTTTTGTAAACCAGGCAGTTCTGTTTAGCTGTATCTGCTGATCAAGTTATGACATTAAAAGCACAATCTCCACAGCACTGGAAGTTCTCTAGCTGCAAAATGAAGCATTTAAGGGGGTAAAGTGTTGGCTGCATCATAAAAATTGTTGCATGTAGAAGAACATAATTTGAATCTGTCCTTGGAAGGTTGGTGAGGTAATGTAATGGTTGATGATATTGTAGTGTTTGGCCACACAGTTGTTCAGCTTTGCCATAGTGTCAGTCTCCCAAGCGTGCCTTAAACCAGGTTGGTGCCTCAGAAAAGCACAGGTGATGGATGCACTTGAAATTGACGTTAAGCTGACTCTGCTGCCAACAGCTTTATTTCCTTTATCCTTGGCTACTTACATTCTGTCAGTACTTTCACTTGTCCTGCTACAGCTCCTTTTGCCTTTGCATGCTGGATTGGATTGGGGTATTGATTCAGGGTTAAAATAACACAGCAGAAGGATTTTGAGCCATCTTAAACCAGCTGCTAGTTCATCATGGGGCTGTGTAAACAGTTACCCTGGCACCACAGAGGAGCCAGGATGTGGAAGGTGGAGGGATTGTGAGATACAGACGAGATTTCCTTTGCTCTTCAGTCGTTCTGACTTTAAGAAGCCAGTGGACTAGCAAGTATGGTAGCTAAGCCTTTGTTCAGAAACCAGAATCTCATTTGAGAGGAAAAATAGGTATCTGTGTCTCAGCCTTTCTGTTCTTGTCTCCTTGCATTTCTGATGAATTTTCTTTTGTCTAAATTTTCCTTTCCTGATTCTTGCCTCGAATGACAGTGCATTGTGCTTGTTTTTACTGGTGTACTTCCACTGTAAGTATTACACTGCAATCCAGTATTTGGAACACAGGACTTTGCTAGCAAATTTTGCTCTTCCTATACTTAAGTCATTCATCTGTTACTTCAGATGCTGCTGGAGTAGAAACCACTGATACTCTTTCAGTGAAATTGAGGTGTAGTGCATACTAAGTGACTTCTAGTAAGACACATTTAATCTTACTGTTAATTCTTAAAGGGAAAAAAGGCAGTAAACTAGATAGCCAGTAGCAATTCAAGTGTAGTTATACATTCTGAAATATGCAGTGTTAAGGACTGGCTTGATGAACCACTCAATTAGATTAGTAACCAAGGAGATGATTAAACTGGTTTTGCAGGCTTTATTTGACCTGACAGCAAAGTTACCTTCTAAATAGTACATTCTGGAAGTGTGATAGCAAAGAAGTTACACATCCTTTGTGCAGGCCCTTCCACTGTCTGTCCATCCCCAGGACATGTATGTTGGAGAATGGTAGCAACTATCTGCTGTATGGGTCAAATGTTTCCAGTGTCAGGCCAAAAATGAGCCACCTTTCCCTTTTATTCCCAGTGTAAATAAAAACACATTTCTGAAGATGCATGACTTCTTGAAAGCCTTGAAATCCAAATGTAGCAATCACTTAGCCCTTCATTTTAAGAGTTCCACTCCTGTAGCAAGAAGCTGACCCTATCTCTAAACCTCATTCCAATCTGAGTTAGTTTTTACTTAGTAAAATTAAACTAGAAGTGTGGCTCTTGCAGGTGTCTATTTTCAGTGCTCTGCTATAGGCCCTGTAAATTCCAGGGGAAAATGCTTCAGTGTTTTGACATTCAGGTGAACAGTGCTTAAATATCAGCTGTAAGTGTTATGGAGAAAATGTGGGTTACACTGGAGTGGAGACTTTGCAAGCTCTCTCCTATTATGAAAGGGTTCCTTTGTTAAAGGCTTTTGGCAATTGCATGATCCAAAATATGCTAACTTTCAGAAATCTTACACAGTTAAACCTAAAGAAGGGAAGTGAAGGCAGAATCAGAAATGGCTGATGCTGATACTTACTTGGAAATAGGACACTTCAAAGGAGATATCTGATCATAACAGAGTGGGTGGCTGTGTCTGGAGGTTAGGCTGCATGGTAGGTGACTAATTGAACACCTGTAGTTGGTAGCAACTTCAAGCTCCACTGAAAAACTGGTTTATGCCTCTTGTATGGAATCTGAGGTTCTTGTCTCTCCTCCCCTCCCTTTTTATCTTTAGGAATAATCTAATTTACTAGAGCATAACCATGTTTATGTTGTGTCCCTAAGGACTGTGTGAAGTGAGGCTGAAATGTTCCCCTGTAGCAGAGCATCCATTATGGACAGAAGTAGCTTTTTAAATATTAAAAAAACCCTGTGTGCTTCATCTAAATAGCTCTTCTGAGAAAAGTGTCTCTTCCTATAATTGAGGTAGTTTGTGTGTTGTTGCAGATGAACAGAGTAAGGAGCTTGACAGGGCCACTGGCCATTGCAGGAGATGCTACCAGTCTGTATTTGAGGTGTACGAATGGTGGCTTGTGTTAAATTTGGGGACTGATTTAATATGTAGGAGGTGTTCTAAACAGCTTTCTGTGGGGATGTAAACCTGTAAATGCAGCTTGCCAATGGTTATAAAGAGATGAGGACATGAAACTGGATTAGCTTCTCTGTGATTTTAGCTTGCTTTTGGAGAGAAAAAGAAATTGTCTTGGGAGCTTAAACCAGTAGTATTTCTACCCTGGACTGGAGGGTCAGTGTGTCCTCATATTAAGACAGAGCATGAAGTGATAAATGCAGACCTGCATGATAGATGCCCATGGCTGTATCAGGAGCACAGATGTGCAGAGTGGCAGAGCTTCTGCCCTTTCTGTATGAGTCACTGGTTGAGTTGTTTAGTTTCACTGGGGTGCTTTATGGGAAGCGCTTCTGGAGCAGCCTGGCCTGTAGCATGAGGCTGTGCAGCTTTGCCACTTAGGTGCTAGAACTTGCCAAAGCCCATTGGCTTCTGACAAATACTTCCCAAGGGTTGTGGTTGGAGTGGGATTGTGAAGCAGGTAATTATTACATGTGGCACTGGTACTGGCATGAACATTAGGGGGATGATTTAATTCTTTCACCGGAACTATTGCTGGTTGGCTAGTGGTGAGGTTGCTTAAGGGATTACTTGCATGCTAAATCATTAATATCCTTTTCTCAGGCTGGGCAGGTGGTGTGCAGAAACTCCTTCCTCTTTGGAGAATTGAATTATTCTTAACCTTTCTGTATTTTAAGATTAATTTCCTCATAACTTTTCAAATCATGATGTGGTCATTCCATCTGAACAATATAGAATAGAATTAACCAGGTTGGAGGAGACCTTTGAGATCATCAAGTCCAACCTCTCACCCAACCCCATCTAATCAACTAAACCATGGCACCAAGCAGCCCATCCAGTCTCTTCCTAAACACCTCCAGTGATGGTGACTCCACCACCTCCCTGGGCAGCACATTCCAGTGGCCAATATATATAAGCTGAAAGAACTTAGAAAGCTGGGGGTAAAGTCTCCATGAATTTAGCTCTGCTAAAGTAGTATTTAGTGAGGCCCTCTTGGTAAGGTAAAATTAATCCCTTCTCATGGAAAGGTGGCTTTGTGCCAGCTCATCTGTAGTTGGCTTTAGTCACACAGGACACATCCAGAGCTCTAAAGATCACTTTTCCAAATGAGGTTTCCCATAGTTGTTTTCTGTGGTGTTTTGATGCTGGTGGGCATGAATCTATTCAGAGAACGTGCTATCTGTGCAAGAGGAACTTGAACTTTCCAAGGGTACCGATGTTTGCTTGACAGTTTCCATTACTTGGTTGTGTATTGTGGTTCCCACATTAGAGCTGTGAGGTGCTACAAGGCCTGTAGGTGTTTTCAATTTTGGCTGTGCACTGTGCATAAAGCAAACAAGCTTTGCTCATGTAACAACGTTTGAAAGTGTTTGTCAGCTCACATGGTGAATGGTGTCCTCTTGGCTCAGGGGTGTTTCAGTGCAGTTGCCTGAGCTGGGGGGAGGGAGTTGGGTTGTGAACATGCATTTAGACCATAATCCTCAAGGCCATCACTATTGTTAGAAAACTGGCTGCAGTTGCATGTTGCTGTAGTGACAAGCTGGACATGACCTCATCACAGGTCTTTAAAATACAATTTTATTGTAGCTATAAAACATCTCCTCTGTCATTAGAAGCAAGTTAAAGAATAATCTAAGAACAGGAGATCTGGTGTGCAGGGTAGGTTTAGGATATTGGATAGTGCTGATAAGCCTTTAAGACTGTGAATTTTTAGTTGCCTAAACATGCTTTGGGAGGTTGGAAGTTTGTTTTCTAGCATGATCTTGCACCCCTACAGGCACTGTTAACTCTGCTTGAATTACATTTGTAAGTCTCCAGGGCTGCAGCCTGAGGGAAGAGTGGAAGGGATGGAGGCATGTTTGGGTTTAGATTTGCTCTCAATAAAAGATGTCTGTTACAAGGGTGGTTGTGGAAAAAAAATTGGACTGTGATTCAGAGGAGGAAAGACAAGAAAGGGGCAGAGAGAAGTTGTTTATGTGGGGTTTTTGTGGGGGTGGGGTGGTAGAGCAAATAACTGAGCAAGCATGCTAGGAGTGTTGCCTTCTACATCAACCTAAAGGTGCAGTGATCTTACAGTTTTTCTGGCAAGAAAGTGAAATTGAAACCCATTTTACTTACAAGATCTGAGCTGTGGCTTGCCAAGGTTTACCATTTATTAGATGTGACAATGTGCTGGGCACCTTTTAAAATTAGTGTGGTGTTTTAGTTCTGTAAAGCCTCTGTTAACAGAGACTTTCCTTGGTCATCTTGTTAAATTGGTGATTGAAAGAGGAGAACCAGATCAACTGTTTATTAAATAGTAAGGAATTTTCTCTTAGGTCTATCTCAGTAGCCTTAACACCTGCCAGTAGTGTTAATGAGGGTTGGCAGCAATTCCAAAATAAAACCTGGGGAAGGGGACTGTTAAATATAAACACCAGTATCCCACACTTCAATGATTTTGGAGACAGAGGACTGATTACCTACCCCATAGATTGCTCTCTACTTGCTAGAACTAGCTGTTTGTATTTCATTCAGCTCCTGGACTGAATGGACATTTCAGTTTCTGCATCATGCATTTAAAGTCCTTAATAAGCAGGAAAGAGTTTTTCTGTTTAGGCTTTTGCAGGTGCACAGGTTGTGGTGTTGTGAACCTGTCTCTGCTGGTCAGCTCATGGGCTGTGGCCATGTAAGAGCAAAACTGATGCTTTCTGCAGCAGGATCTGCAGGGCTTGCACATGTGGTCCTCCACACACTTGTCTTGTGTTGAATACTTAACTTTCTGTTGTATTCCTCTCCAGTTTTTAGAGCTGTCTTAACCAGCCAGATGCAGTAAATGAGCTGTAAAGATAAATTTGCCCTTTTCTTTCAGTGGTATGACTGGGCACTTAAGTGCTTCACTCTGCATGCAGCTTGACCTCTCTGCTTTGTCTTTACTCAGATCATGGAGCTGAAATGGCTACTCTGTGTGACCCTGCTCGCTCTTGGGATGTTTGCTGTCCAGGCTCATGATGTGGATGATGACAGTGATGGTGATGTATTGGATATTGAGGATGACTTGGATGATGGCATTGAGGAGGTGGAAGAGTCAAAACCTGAAACAAGCACTCCTCCTCCAACTCCAAAGGTTTGGCATGGAAGTACTTTTAAAAACTGAGTTGCCTTTTGTGTTGTGGTTGATGCAAGTTTGGTTGGAGTTGTTTTCACTAACACTCGAGATATTGTTGAGATGCTATTAAAGATGCTAGCTGGGAATAGGGCTTGGAATTAAGCCCAGCTGCTTTGTTTCTATTCTGATGTGCCCCATGGACTTCTGAAAACTTAGGTCCACCCTTGAAATCTGTGGTGTGATTGTCATGAGTGATGTTTCTAGCTAGATCCAGACTATATCGAATGGCTTTACACAGGCAGCACTATTTAGGTAACTTCTGTATTTATGCTGCAAGGGTTTTAGGTAAGATGTGCTTGAGTGTGTAATGGGACTGTGAGCTGGGTATGTCTGTGCCTCTTTAGAGAATGTGCCTTGGAAGGTGCATAAATGCCTCTCTTCTCCATAGGTTACCTACAGGCCCCCAGTCCCAACTGGTGAGGTGTATTTTGCAGAGTCCTTTGATAAAGGAACTCTGGATGGGTGAGTATAATCTGAAGGATGATTCACTATATAGCAAGTAGTGTAAAATTTTGCTGAAAGGCAACACAACCCTCACTGGAGGCTGAGTTACTTGAAACTGAATCAGAGGCCAGTGATTGGCAAGGATTATAGCACTGAAGGTATGAGTGGCTGTTAAAGGGTCGAGCTAAGCTGCTATTTCCTCAAGTTCTTGTTAAGCCATATGCACAATGTTTTAATCCTTACCTGACTTTCCATTTTCTTCAGGTAATGTAAGGGTGTTAAAGTCTGTCTTTATTTTGTCCTTCCCAGCAGAGTAAGACACTGAGACCATGATGCTACTTTGGGGGTGGGAAGTGGCAAACGCAGAAAACTTTGCAGGCTTGGGAATAGAGCTCCTCAATACACTGAGGTGTAGTCATAGGACAGCAAGAGAATTTGTAGTGGAGGGGAGGGGGAAGTTTCTTTCAACTGTTGGATATCTGTCTTCTAGGTGGATCCTTTCCAGAGCGAAAAAAGATGATACGGATGATGAGATTGCAAAATACGATGGTGAGTCCAACCCAGGTTTTGGATGATAGATGCTTCTGATGTCTTTTATCATACCTGAACAAGAGGTGCAAGCCTTTATTTTCTTTCCTAGTTAAAATTGTATCCTCAGAAGAAAATGGGAGAAGTGTTTTATACCTTGCTAAGAATGTCAGGTATAGTTCTGGTTTAGACAAAATCCGCTTGGACATTTGAAGAGCATTTTTAGTACGGGTGTTATACCAGCAATCTGGTAAGCTACCCTGCAGGATCTTACTTCAGACTTGACTCTCTTGTTCAAAATTAGGAAAAACAAACTTGTCTTGAACAAGTTATGATAGTGCTTGGTTAATTTCTTTCCAGGTAAATGGGAAGTCCAAGACATGAAGGACACTAAGCTTCCAGGAGACAAAGGGCTTGTACTGGTAACCCGAGCCAAGCATCATGCAATTTCATCCAAACTTTCAAAGCCTTTTGTATTTGATACTAAACCCCTTATTATACAGTAAGTAAAGGATAAATTAGTGTTATGTTATTTCAAGGGTGACATGGTAGCAGGCTGAGGTTAATTCCAAAACTGACCTTTTGTTGACTGGGCTCTAGGTGACACAAGATACTGTAACCTATTATTACACTGTTTAAGAATAAAATAGCAGCCCATGTTCCCAAAGTGGGAAGGCAGGAACGCTGTGGGTCCCTCTGAAGCCTGAAAAGTGTGGTAGTCCGAGGGCTGAACCTGGTAACCTGTCTTGGGACTTCAATTCACTTGATGTAATTGTAGTAACAAGGTCAGGCAACTGACTTTTGTACTGCTAATTGTGAAAGTCCTTGTTTTGGAGAAAAGCTGTTCTGTATGTAGGTCAGTGCACTTCCTTATGCAGTAAACCATCCCTGTTTCCAAGGTGGAGTGGACAGAGTGGTAAAGATGCACTTGTTTCATTCTTTTGTGTTAGTCCATCTGTCATGGAAGATGAACAGCTTGATTAGCTCTGTTTGGCCACAAGTGATGTAGTAGAATCTACTTGTGTGTTAGGCTAGCAAGTTGAAGGGAAAAAAAGTCATTCAGTGAGAACAGCTGAATTGTAGATTATTGCCTACTCTATCAGTTTTAAACAAAGAGTAAGATAATTTGTATTTACAGAAGATAATGAATTGGTCACTTTGCTTTGCATGACTATTTAGTTTTGGCTCAAAATAAAAGGCTAAAAATAAATCCAAATGGTCGTTACACTAGCTGCTGGCATTGGGAGAAGATCAAGCGTTCTTACCCTATTCCTAACAGATGGGCTGCCTTTTTCTGCCTCCTTGCCATCCTAAATATACTGTTGTATGCTTATAACCCTAAAGGGGCTTCTCCTAGGATCCAGTTGTTGCTTGGGTAGTCTTGCAGATTGAGTTGTCGGTCTGCCATGGTAGTTGTGAGGAAAATAATTGGCTTGCTTAATCTCTTTTGCAGTGTCTTGTACATAGGAAAGCTTTTTCTTCCTGCTCTTTTACTTCTGGATCATAATACTCTAGACCAGTACTCAACTCTTTTAATCTTTTCTGTCAAGTTTCCTTGTTGCCCAGGTCCATGTGAATATTTGCTTAGTTCTTAGAGTGCAGCATGTATTTTTAATAATAGCTGAGCTCGTGATTTAAAGCAAACAAGAAAACCCCCACCCAGTCTCACTCTCAATTTGTACTTGAAAACTGTACTTGTGTAGTTTTTCCTCATGCATAATGTGTTCTCCACTTCTCTGTCCAAAACTAAAATTAGGTATGAAGTAAACTTCCAAAATGGAATAGAGTGTGGTGGGGCCTATGTGAAATTGCTTTCCAAAACCCCTGAACTGAACCTGGTGAGTAGAGCTGCTGCTTAGAGTACTAGCTGTGAAAGCAAAGGGTTTTTTCATTTTGTTTCTTCCTGAAGAAACCTCTTCAGTGATGGCAGTGGGATGTATTTTGGGCTTGATCCTCTAAAGACTTTTTACTCAGCAGTTTCTAGCTTCTTGAGTAAAAACTCTTGGAGTTTCCTAGTAGTTGAGCAGTTCTAGACCTTTGCTAAAATCTGAAATACTTTGGATTTCCCTAGATTCTAGGACCGAAGAGGAAGTATCTTGAGAGTACATCAAGAGAAACCTCCTTGGGAAGCTGTTGCCCAGAGGAAGAGACCATGTTGCATCTTCTAATGCAAATGACCAAAAATACACCTTGCATTAATCTTTGACCTGTGAACTCACTTGTGATTTACTGGGTATATTTTAAAAAGTTTTGAGGGTAGGCTGTTACAGCCTTGCATGTCAGCTGCACATGCCAGCTCTATAGAGCCACTTGCTTCAGAAATGTCTCTTGAATGTATTGTCTTAAAAGTGTGCTCAATGGGAAAGACCATGCTAGAGCTCCTAAGGATTCATTTTCTCTCCTCTCATTGATAAATCTACCCAAAATGGTTTAGCTTATTTGAACAATGCTTAACTGTTCAGTTACCTTGAATAGGCTTGTGTAGCCCATGAGTTTTCTGTAGCCATCTTCCTAAACTTTGTTACCCATCCTTTCCTTCTGCAGTCTCATTGGAGTTGTATGGTTAGCAGAGATTGCAAAGTACTCAAGTCAAAAAAGGACACTCAAATGACTACTTGATTGTCCAGCCAGTTTCATGTAGGCATTGAATTGTAAGAGAATACCAGCAAGAACAATGACATTTGCAGAGCTCAGTGGTGAGGTTATATCCAGCTAGCTCTCACATTGAGGCAGTGCACTAGTTAAGTGTCTAAATACAACTTGGCCTCACTTTTTAACGCTTCTTATCACTTTGTGTGAAAGAAACACACTGGACTGGAAAGAAAATCACTTGTTCATGATTATCAGTACCTGATATTTCTATATTGATAGCTTTTAAAGCTCTTTAATGCAGAGATATACTTAGTGTTAAGCAACAACAGAATGTTTAATTTTTGATAACACTTAAATAGTTGTTCCCATCTGGAATGGTGAGACCAAAGGTGCAAAATCAAGTAGGCTGGAATAATTCTGCTGTTTTCTCTAGAAGCTTGCATTCATCAAGCTGCAGTGTGGGTACTTCACTGGCTTGATATCCAGCCTGCAGAAGAGTTTCTAATGGAGCTCTTGTGCTAGGCAGTGATTGAAGTTGATTTGATTTTTGAAATAACAAGTTTTGCATTGCTTTTAAAGGATCAGTTCCATGACAAAACTCCATATACCATCATGTTTGGCCCTGACAAATGTGGGGAGGACTACAAACTGCACTTCATCTTCCGGCACAAAAACCCAAAGACCGGCAAATACGAGGAGAAGCACGCCAAGCGCCCGGATGCAGACCTGAAGACTTACTTCACTGACAAGAAGACTCATCTTTATACTCTGGGTATGGTGACTTAACTATGCTTGTTAGTAACTACTGCTGTGTGTTCTGAATCAAAAGCTTATAAAACGAGGCAGATGAACAAGTATGTGTCTACACACCATACAACTAAGAAGCACTTGAAAGCTCTGAATGCAAACGTTTGGCCTTTCTGTATGAAGGCTTACTTCTTCCTTGTAGAAAGCCTTGATTCATGTAGGAAAGGTTATGAGACCTTGAACAGAAGAGTTAAAGGAGGGCTTAATCTCAGAGCAATCATGAGCAACTTGATATGTAAAGTATATCCAAAATAATTATCAACATTTATAAACTTTTACCTGTTACCCTCTAGTAATTTGGGGCATACTGGGCTTTAGACCTAGAGGGATAGTCTTATTCTAGGTTTCCCTTGACTTCCTACCACCAGACAAACTCTTGTGGTTCTTGAAGTACAGTATATGCAGTCAGGTATACTTTCAGTGAGTACTTGGGAGGATCTCTAGCTCTAAAGAATGAGTAAATGAGCGAGATGAAAATCCTGTGAGTTGGTAGTAGAGAGTCTTTACTCTGGAGCAGTACTTGCTGTACCAAAGTCAGCTTGCTGTGGTAACTAGTAAGTCACTCTACAAGCTGCTTTTTGTGCTTTTAGCATATTTAAAAGTAGGATTCCTGCACTGAGCCTTCTTTCTTAGAAGGTGAGATGTGGTACATCTCTGCTGATTATACTTTGGTGTAAGGGGTTCTTAATTCTTTAAAACAGTTACTGAGTAAGTGGTAGTTTGGATTGCTGTACAGTGGGGTACATGATACTGTCTGGTGCGTGTTTTGTGTCGTATCTAATGGCAACATCAACTTTTTTCCTTACAGTGTTGAATCCTGATAATAGTTTTGAAATACTGGTTGATCAGAATGTTGTCAACAGTGGAAATTTGCTGAATGATATGTCTCCTCCTGTGAATCCACCCCGAGAGATTGAGGACCCCAATGACCAGAAGCCTGAGGACTGGGATGAGAGACCAAAAATCCCAGACCCAGATGCTATTAAACCGGATGACTGGTAAGATGTTAGAGGGTGGAACTGAGGGATGCCTTAGCCTGATTGCTTGCCCTTGATCAAGATCTTCCTCATAATATTTACAGAGGGTTTTGAGTCTTAGCCTTGTAATCAGAACACAACCAGTTTAGGCATCTGAGCAGCAGTTTGGTAGAGAAAGGCAGAGAGGATCCCTGTGCTCTGGTAATTAGTGTTTAGTGCTCTTGTTACTGTTCTGGCCACAGAAAGCTTTTACTTCAGTATCTGTGCTAGATGACGCCCTCATCCTTGATGAGATCAAAAGCTGAGCTGCAGAAGGTGTAACTGGGAGATGCTTGTAGTTGATTGTGTAATGCACAGTTATAAGTAACTGAAATGTGACATGTGACATCCTAAATCAAAACTGATAACTGGGTTTCTGTCTTTGAACCCGTGCCTTGTGATCCACAGACTCGATTTCAAGCTCAAATGTGTTTTTGCAGTGATCACTAAGATAAAAGATTTGCTGTAACATGCCCTTGCTAGGTTGGTTTTAAAAAATAACAAGTACCACCTTACAGTTGGCACCATGACTGTGCCACGAGGCAGACATGTAGGTAACGGATCACAAGGCAGTTCTCTCCTGAAAGGATGTTGTTAGGCTTACCCTATAAGAAGTGAAGCTGGTGGTCTGAATCAGTGGGCTCATGCAGTGTCTGTAGAATCATGCCTTGAGGTGAAGAACTTCTGTATGTTGTGGGTTAATACATGACATTCTTTTCTTAAGGGATGAGGATGCACCTGCGAAGATAGCAGATGAAAATGCTGTGAAACCAGAGGGCTGGCTGGATGATGAACCAGAATACGTAGCAGATCCTGATGCTGAGAAGCCTGAGGATTGGTAAGCTTACTGCCTGGTGTGAATGACAACATTGCACGGCTTTACAAGTATGAGAATATCCAGTTTGCTGGGGCTCACCAACAGAGTTGTTTGTTCAGACTAGCTTGCTTCCAAACTAGAGGTTATGAGCTCGTCTGAGGAGTCTTGTCTTGCATTCAGCCACTCACTTTTCAGCTCTTGTGTGATTGTAACCTGACCAGGACAGGGATAGACATCTTGCAGCTGTACCATGCTTGGGGTGGCAGGGGAGGTTGCCCAGGGACCAACTTTCATTGAGCTTCTGTGCTTCCAAGCTGCTTCTTGAAATGCTCATTCCTCCTACAGTGTCTTTATCTCTAGGCCTATGCTCTACAAAGTTTCAGTATTTCCATGTTATGTTAGGAATTCAGTGTTTACAGAAATCAGGCAGTGCTTGCTCTCTATGAAGGGAAGGGGCAGACTCTAAATGGAATTTCCCTTTCCAGGGATGAGGATATGGATGGCGAATGGGAGGCACCTCAGATTGCAAACCCTAAGTGTGAGACAGCCCCTGGCTGTGGTACCTGGCAAAGACCAATGATTGACAATCCAAACTACAAAGGCAAATGGAAGCCCCCTATGATTGATAATGTGAACTATCAGGTTGGTGTTTTCATTGCTTGAACTGCTGGCCAGTGCAGCCTTTTGTTTACAAAAAGCACATTTAGATTCAGCAGAGGTACTCAAGAGTACAAACACTGCTGTGACTCTGCAAGGTTTCACATGGACAGATTCAAAGTGCTTTCTTCCTTGGCCTCACTTATTTGTGGCGTAAATGAAAACTGATTCACGAAACGAGACGAGCTGCACCCATAGATAGTGGAATTCAGTGGGGTGGGTTGGTGTCTCTGTTCAAAATGGGGTGAGAACTAAAAGCTGTATTATAGCTGGTGAGACTAAATGCCTTTTGTCTATCTTAGGGTATATGGAAACCTAGGAAGATCCCAAACCCAGATTTCTTTGAGGACTTGGAACCTTTCAAGATGACTCCCTTCAGTGCTGTGGGACTTGAGTTATGGTCAATGACTTCTGACATCTTTTTTGACAACTTTATCATCTGTACTGAGAGAGCTGTGGCTGATGATTGGGCCAGTGATGGATGGGGACTGAAAAAGGCAGCTGATGGTGCTGCAGAGGTGAGTAATGAAGGTTTGATTGTGCATTTCTGACATTGTTGTTGTTCTTTCCTACAGTTATCAGTACAAACCTATATGTATCAAGGCGAGGGGTTATTCTAACCCAGACTGAAACCTCCATTCCTAATTATAATCTGGTAATGGTGGCTCTGGGTAGCAATGAGTACTCACTACTTTTCTGTGAGGTTTTTGCTCTTGACAATTGGACTCTGCTAACTTTAGCCTAATTATTAACTTGTGCAGGATGGCTTTAATGGTTTTGATGTATGTTTAAAGTCCCAAAAAGGCTGTATGAAAATTCTGTAGCATAAACTTATCTGCTGCAGCTTGCTGTATGGAATGAAATTTTACAGTTCTCTTTATCTTCCAGCCTGGTGTTGTGGGCCAGATGATGGCAGCTGCTGAAGAGCGTCCCTGGCTTTGGGTAGTCTACATCCTTACTGTGGCTTTGCCGGTGTTCCTTGTTGTCCTCTTCTGCTGTTCTGGGAAGGTACCTGTTTCCTTCTGTAACTTGTATAATGTTTAAAACAAGATTTCAGCACAATATGCCTATTACAAATAACTGCCTGATTTTGACCTGTGTGTGTTCAGAAACAGCCAAGTGCTGCAGAATACAAAAAGACTGATGCTCCTCAGCCTGATGTGATGGATGAGGACAAAGAGGAAGAAAGAGATAAAGGGGACAAGGAAGAGGAGGATGAGGAGGAAGCAAATGAGGAAAAGCTAGGTAGGTAACAGATAATTGTGAAAGAGTTTTGAGTTCTCTTTGACAGACTGAAACAGGAGGGTTGGCAGTCATGGAGTAAAGCTAATGGTGAAGTGAGGGGAAGTCAGAAGTGAGAATGAGAATTTTCTTCTTCTTCTTAGAAGAGAAGCAGAGAAGTGATGCTGATATAGGAAGTGCTAGTCAAGAGGAGGAAGAGGATGAGGATGAGGACAGGAAACCTGCATCAGAGGTAAGAATACTTAATCTTTGAGGAAAGTGTTGTGTGTGTTTTTCCTTAAGGCCTGCAGAACAAACCTTACTGAATGGTTAAAAGTTAACCTGACTCATGTGATACTCACCCTGGTGTCAGGACTTCGGAAAACTTAACCACCCTGCAGAATAGGAATTGCTCTGGCAAACTTCAGTAGAGGCTGGGCACCTTGCTAAAGGGACTGCTGTCGGCTCTGTGCTGTGGGAGGAGTGGGATTGTGTGGAACACATCATCTTAAGGCAAACATTCAGCTTTGTATTCAGTCAGGATGTGACTTCTTAACTGCTCCACACTGACATAATGGCTGACTTAAAAATGGGTGGGGTGTTGCTTGAAGTTAAAGGGGCTCTCACTGCAGAAGCTGTTGACCACTCAGCAAATAGTGTACATCACTGTAAAAACAGGAGGATTTGTTTGCCATGTTGGAAAGGAAGGGCAGTAACAGCAGTAGGTCCTTTTCACAAATGAAATGCTAACATTGAACAGAAAGTAGATTTTTTTTTTGCTGTAGGTTTGCTCATTTATTTTTTGGGGGGAGTGCTCTTAAATTTTCTTTGCTTACACAGATTATTTGATTTTTTTTTTTCTTGCAGGAGGAGGAAACTGTGAATAGATCACCCAGAAACAGAAAGCCAAGGAAAGATTGAAAACAAAGTCATAAGAACTTGATCTGATTTTTTTTTTTTCCTTTTTTTTTCCTTCAAATGTGGTTCTGGGAGAGGACCTTGGACACCTTACATTGAAACTTGGACAAACCTCAAGATTTTTCACCATCCACAGGTTCCAGTCACACTATCCAATGTAATGGAGTGTCTAGCAGTAAAATATTGGCAATTGTTTGTTTTAAAGAGCATCATTCCTGTAGAAAGAATGCATTTAATACAATGGGCTGTGGATTTTGGAATGTAACATAACTAACCTCTTCATTTTTGGTTTTAAATATCCTTTTCTGTTTTTAAGTAGATGAGTAGAACTTTTCCAGTCTCAGACCTTGGCTTAATTTAATATATTAATTAGTGGAAAAACTAGTCATCAATCTTGAAAGTGCTAGGTGATAAAAATGCAGTTTTATAACTAGTTTGTGTTGGTTTGTTTTTTTTTAAACAGCTCTGTAAATTCCTAAATGCACCAATGTCTTTATATCCCTTAATTTGGTAATTGCCTAAAGAAAAGTTGTCAACGGGTTTTTGACAACCCCTCTCTCCTCAGAGGATGTATAGGGAAACCAGTAGTGAAACTCTCAAATCAATCAAATTTCTTCTGAGGGGAGGGGAAAGAGGAAGAAGGGGTGGAGGAGGAGTGGGTTAGTCTATAGAGTATGCATCCTGTGCATGGCTAAAGCCCTGTTAAGTGTTGACACACGATCTAGAGTTTGGAGTGGGTCATCTTAATGTGGCATTTAATCCTGCAGATCTTGCAGACAATGAATTTGGGTTTTGATCTTTTTTGTAAAGCTAATGGGTTGTTTGGGATGGGGGTGGGGGTTAGACTACTTCCCCTTTTTCCTTCTGTTCAGCCACTGATGCTTTCCTTTCCCTGACTGCACAGCCTTTGCAGAGTGCAGCTCTGCCTCAGTTGCTGAAGTGCTTCATGTTCAGCTCACTGTCAAATTGTTTTTTTTTATAGCTAGGCCTACTCCTTTCCAGGGTCCAAACAGTGTCCCATATCCTCTCACTGTTATCACTGTATGTCTACTCATGTAGAAATGGGTGGAGGTAGTCAGGTAGACAAGTTAAACTGAGTATTTAAGGGGGGGAAGGGAACCTAAAGAGAAATAAAATGAACCAACCAAGATGTCAGTATTGTAAGCAGGGAAGGAGCATGTGAAGTATCTTAACTGGTATGTGAAACTGTTGAAGTCTTTTATCTGCTCTTCATGTAACAAATGCATCCTCAATTATATTGTGAATGTTAGGGAGTTCCAATTCCATCTGAATAAATTTTTTTGGAAGCGTTGAGTCTACCATATTATCCTGTTGCAAACACCTCTTTTGTGGAATGCAGGTCATCACTACAAGAGCATACCTCTGAGGGTGAAATCTATGTAACTCCATTACACTGTACCAAATATGTTGGCATTTGGATGTCTATATAGATGAAATTTTTTTTTTTGCCTTTTGTTTTAGAGTGAAATTAAATGTCCTGAAATTAACTCTTCTTGCACTGAATTTAAACACTCCAGTGTTGCTTGCTCATGCCATAGGTATAGCGTGGGGAATAATTCCCAGGGGTTGGGGAGGGATGAGTGTTCCAATTACCTTTGCAAACAATCTAACCCATTACTAAAAGACTTGGTTTGGGTTTGTTTTGGTTTTTTGGGTTGGTTGTTTTTTTGGGTTGGTTTTTTTGTAAAACACCTTTTGCTGCCTGTCTTTATGTTGTATCCTTTGGTTGTTGTGTTTGAAATACTAGTGATCACAAGTGCATAGCAGGATTTCTTGATCTTTCTGCAGTGTGCAAATAAACTATTGTAAGCAAGATACTGGAAGTAATTTCAGACTTCTGTTGGAAGCTATTGCATGTTTAGAATGCCTTTGCCTGTTGAACACCTGGTAAATACTGCTCCTTGTTGCAAAAATAGCTTATACTCTGACATGGAAGATGTCATAGCTTAAGCATTGCTACTAGCTTGTTCTCAGGACTGTATTTTTATCAAGGAGCAGCTGCTATTTATGACACTCAGTCCTTTGAGATGAAGTATATGTAAATGGTTTCAATTCATTTTGAGCACAACACAATCTATTAATCCAATGGTTTTTTTTAATCTTGATATGCAAGTTGCCTTAAATTCCCAAACAATTCATGTTCATACGAAGCATCAAAAGTGAACTTAAGATCTGCTACCAGCTTTTAAATAGTATTATATTAAAGCTAATTGTAAACTTACATTTGCTTCTGCTAAATCTCCTGAAAAGGTCTCCTGTCTGCATGTTATGGCTTTTCTTTTTTTTGATACCATAGTGTATGCTTCTTAAATAATCACTACAATAAATGAAGGCTTTCCAAAATGGATAGACAATTCCAAAGTTACTTTTTATCCTGTTTTCTGACTTGGGTTGGCTCAGTTTAACCTCACAATCACTCTTATCTTCAAAGTCCTGGTGAGAAAAAGAAAAATAGCTATCTGCTTATCCTGAGTGCTTCTAAATAAGTGAAGCTTTTTGTTTAATCCTCTAGCTCTGCCTGGTTATAACTTGTGAACTAGGTGGTAACTGTTAGTAATACTTGAAGGTGTATTTGGGCCTTTTGTGTCTGTGTACCCAAGAGTGGCAGCTTCTGAAAAGGGTGCTCTACTTAACATGCTGTGTCTGGAGATGTGGGTGGAAGGTTAGACTGAGATGGCAAATCAAACCAAAATGCTAGGGGAGTGGGTGCAGACAGGGTCTGAAACACAAGGCAGCAGACCTGCAGAAAATGGATTTTCCAGAGGTCATGCTCAATAAAGGGAGGTAGTGGAGATGCAGCTAACCAACTAGCCTGGTCCAGAAGTGTTGGTGGATGTGCCATCTAGCCTTTCTGGGCCTGGCTAATGGTGAATTAACCACAGCTTGAAGCTGTGACCCGTAAAATGCATTGTGAATGTCTGTGTTTTAAGATTTGACTCCTGGGCCTGAAGAGAGATTCTTGCAAGTGCTAATTGCTAGTAGAGGTACATCTCTGTGGTTGTCTCTTGCTCTTTCCTCACTCCTTCCTCAAAAGCAGTGTTCCATATAGACTGTGATTATGTGGGGCTGGCAAATACGCTATCCCTAACTGCTTCCCACTTAATACCACTATTGCCTCATGGTCCCCAAAAGGTGGTTTGTGGTTGGTTTTTTGTTGTTTTAGGGGTTTTTGGGGGATTTTTTGGTAGGTTCTTTTAGTGTTGCTGAACAAGGACTGTGATTTCATTTCAGAAAGACCTGTCATTTCAAAAGGTACCTGTAGATGCAACTTGAAAAAAACGTATGTAAAATCTAATCAATAAAGAAACTTAAATCTGTTTGGCTTGCTTTGTCTAATTGGCACAAGTGCCTAAATCTTCGTTTCCCCAAGTGAAGGGAGTAGGTCTGCGTTAGGAGGTGGCTTCAGCAAGTGCTAGGGAGGTGATAAAGGCCCTGTCCCCGTGAAGGTAGCGGCTCTTCTCTGCGCTGAAGGACTGGGTTTTTTTCTGTGTTCCACAGCTCCTGGCTAACTTCGCCTTTTGACCTTTAAGACTTGGCTCTGAGCCCAGGTTCCAGGGGCTGGTGACTGAGTCTCCCCTGCGCGCAGGTGAACAGGGGCGGGCTCTGCACCCCTGCCCTACTGCAAGCTGCTCCTCCCACCCCTACCTGTCAATCACGTCTGGCTCCGCCCCCGGCGTCCCTGACAGGCTCTGCCACCTCCGCCGCTCCGCCCCCTCCATGCCAGTGCCTTTTAAACGCGCTGGAGCCGCCTGCAGATAGCCTCCCTGCCCGCCCACGCCGCTTCCCTTTTCTATTGGCTCGAAGGGCTGTCCCTCACGGTTCGTGACGCGCTACGCGACGTGACGTCGCCCACCACCCAGGAAGCTCCGCCTATTTATTCTCAACTCGGCTCTTGAGGGGAAAAACAATTTCAAGATGGCGGCGGCGCGGATAACAATGGGGAGTCAGGGGTTCGGGCCGGCCCGTGCCTGAGAGCGGCGGCCGCCGGGCCGCGCCGCGCCGGGGGGGAGCGGAGCGGGCTCCAACCAGGTCCTGGAGGGGGTAGGCAGCGGCCGCCGGGCAAGGCTGAGGGAGAGTGGGTAAGCGAAACGGCACCGGCCTCGGGGGAGAAGGAGGAAGTGGGGCGGGGGTAGCAGAGCGGGCGCCGGGCCGGGCCGGGTGGGAGGAACCGGAGAGGGGGCGAGCCCGGCGGGGAGCTTAGGTAAGGCCTACGGCAGGGGGGAGGAGCGGTGGAGGCCGGGGAAGGCCCGAGGGGGGGAGCCCCCACCATGGCGGGGACCGGTGCGAGGTGCCGGTGAACGGTGGCGGCCGTCCCCCTCGTTTCTCCGGTCCATGGTGCTGCCCCCCTGCCCCATGGCGGAGTTCGTGGTGCCGCGGCACAGCGCGGTGATGGAGCGGCTCCGCCGGCGCATCGAGCTCTGCCGGCGCCACCACAGCGCCTGCGAGTCCCGCTACCAGGCCGTGTCCCCGGAGCGCCTGGAGCTGGAGCGCCAGCAAACCTTCGCCCTGCACCAGCGCTGCCTGCAGGCCAAGGCCAAGCGGGCCGGCAAACACCGGCAGCCGCCCCCGGCGCCGCCGCCGCCCGCACCCCCTCCGCCGGCCGCAGCCGTCGCGGGAAGCGCCGACAGGACCGGAGCCAATGGTTTGGACGCCGAGGCGGCGAGCGGCGAGCAGCACGGCCGCAACAGCACGTTGATCGCGGTAAGGGGCTGGCTCGTTCCCGGTCGGGGGCTGGAGTGGTTGGGGCCGAGGAGGGAGCCGGTGGTCGGTGTGGTTGTGCCTGGCTGGTACCGTGACCTCTTCTCCGAAGCTGGTACCGGATGGAAGGAGAAAAACAAGCTCCTGCGATTGGTGCGATGGGAGGGCTGAGGTTGGTGTTGCTCTGTGGAGTGCTGGTGTTCGCTCTGTTGCAACTTAGCAGCTGCTAAGGGCTGCGCTACTTTCTCTCATCACCGTTGCGCGCTGGAAGGGTACATAAAACTGCTGCCTTTCGAAGGAGGATTAGGGGCTGGCTTTTTGCAGAGGCTACAGTCATCTGTAGTAGCGTTGTATGAGTTATGTTTTAAACTCACCTAAAACGTCCCTGTAGAAACTGTCAGAGGAGCATTAATGCTGTGGTGTCTTTAGATTTTGTGTTTGCTTCCTTTATATCTTTAATTTAGGCTGCCTGGGTTTAGGGGAGTCACTTGATAAGGACATGCTTATTGCTGAGGGGGAGTTTTAAAAGCAAATAATGCACCTATTAATTCTGGGACACTTTGGAAAGAATTTCTGTGGAAAGGCAGCTGCTTATTTGCCACTCACTCCAGTGGGTGTGAACGTTATGGGAATCCCACTCCACCCATTAAAAACTGGCTTAGCTCAAAATCTTAATGTTTCTCTGGCTTCTCTAGCATTTCTGGTTGTCAGGATGCATTCACACAGCCCTGTTTGTATATCAAGATAGCAATTGCTTAACTTATTCTGATCCCTTTAAGTATACTGCTGCGTACTAATGTGTCAGTAATGTAGGTTAGTGGGATAATCTTTTAAGGGCTGCCTGTCCTAATGCTTGTCTTTCTTGAACCCAGGTGTTTCTAAATGGTGACCTGCATGCAAACGATACAGTTCTGTTGAGTGTGTTTCAAAGGAGATACTGCATTCACTTGAGACAATTTCAGGTTAACATACAGAATATTTTTAAGGTGGTATGTGTGTTTGATTAGGTTAGAAGTGTAAGAGGACATGATCCTCTGCTGACTTGACCTCTCTTAGTTATAGTTTTTTAAATGGAATGAGTTTTAAATGGAATAAGTTTGGCTGGCTCTGATGTGAAACAGAAAACAAGGGGCGCAGTGATGTCGGCTTTAATGTGACTAGCATTAGGCAGCTTGGATTTACAAGATGAACTGAAGATGTTATTCAGCCACATTGTTTCTATTCTTGCTAATACGTGTATGAGAATCTAGGACGTGCTGAATTTCCTGAAGACTCAGATGCTTGTGACACAGAGCACTTCAGATGGTCGGTAAAGAAGGGCCCCGGAGGAAGAGAGGAAAACTTTTGCATTCCTGACAGTGATTCTGTAAAACTTTGTGGGCAGCTCTTCAGCAGTCTGATTTTGAGTGTAAACTTGTGTGAGAATAAAACTGACTCAAATTTGTGTTTTCCTATCCAAAGACTTGGTGGGATTTCTGTTTTATTTCCTGTCTGGGCTCTAAGACGTTTTGCATACAGGGCTCTATCCATTAATAATGTGTATTTTTGTTACCCGCAGAGCTCTTTAGCATGTCAAATCCCGTTGATTAAACTGCCCCCACATGTCTTCATATTGATTTTCTAAATGAAAGATGTCTCTAATTCATTGGTGGTGTTTCTTTTAAATTGCTTTGGATGTGGATTTGATCTAATTAGCATCCATAATAATGAGGACTCTCAGCAGCAGTGGGGTTCTGAAATACGCTGCACATCTGGGGAAGCCCTTCTTGTACAGGAAGCTTCTGCCAGTGCCCAATTTACACAACAGAAGAGGATTTTAGTGTATGAATGCCTCTTCCTCGTGCTGGCCTGCTGTTTCCTTCCTAGGATCCATGACTGTGAGCTTAATTGCGGCTCCTGATTCATCACCTCGTTACTAGGGTATAGAGTTGGTTTGCTTAGTAATTCCAAGTTGTGAAAAACAACAACAACAAAAACCTCCTCCAAATTTCATTCCCTTGGTGCAAAAGGCACCCCTGTAGGTTGGTATTTTACCTCTAGCGATCATACAGCTGTTATCAAGACCAAGCTTGTGCTTTGTATGGGAAGGACGTGGGTTTGGTTTGCAACATTCAATACAGTTTGGATGAACACCAAAATTATCTTGTTTTAAAATATCCTGGACACATTCCTTTCAAAAGAATGCTGCTGGATCAGTGGAGCATGCATTGTATCAGCTATCACTGCTGTTGTGATCCAGAGTTTTCCACGAAGCTGCATATGAATCTGCTCTTGGAAACTGGTACTTTGTGTTGAAAGTTAACAAAGCATTTCTTTTGATCCTTGAAAGAGAATGCAATTAATGTAAAGAGTTTGTGATCCTGCATCAGAGGATTTACAGCAGGACTTGAAGCCTCACTGCCACAAGTGTGACCAGTGCACAGTGTGCATGCTCCCAGATGCTGTACTTCAGAGCATCTTCTGCAAATTTGGAATACTCATGGGGAGTCAGAGCACTGCTGTTGCCTTCTTAACATCTTGGATGTTTTATCACATGCCCAAAATCATATATTTCTGCTTCCATTAGTTTGGGAGATCCTGAAGCTGGATGGGTCTTGCTTACAAGCAGGAGTAAAGGGCAGATTCACCTTTTGGTTTAGAATAGAATTAACCAGGTTGGAAAAGACCTTGGAGATCATCGAGTCCAACCTATCACCCAACACCATCTAACCGACTAAACCATGGCACCAAGTGCCTCATCCAGGCTCTTCTTAAACACTTCCAGTGATGGTGACTCCACCACCTCCCTGGGCAGCCCATTCCAATGACCAGTCTTACTAAGTAGCTCTAAAATTTGAGCCATGAAAACTTGAGAGTGCAGTATTGATACAGAAATACCATGGGTGATTTGTGCACCATTTGAGCCAAAAAAAGGATGAAGGACATGTTAACTTCTTAATTTTTAAGATGTTGGGACCAATATTTAATGGGAAATTCAGCTGTTGAAGTTTACTTCACATTTCTGCTATTTTAGATGGCATTTACAAGATTATGCTCCAAGTAGAAGATGCTTACTTCATATTTGGGTATTGTGTTGTCCATTGCGTTAATCTTGTATTTTTGAGAAACAGGGAAGTTGGGAAGAGACAGAACTTGTCCCTTAGAACATTTTTTTTCCTCTTTGTCAGGTTCTGATTTGAGAAATTTCATTCTAAGACACTTTTTAAATTCCCTGCAGTAGAAAGACTGGCTTCTTGTGTCTCTCTCTGATAAACTCTAGCATAGCCTATCTCTGAGCTGAACAGAAAGTGTTTCCTTGACCTGTGAATGGGGAGAATGGCAAGATCTGGATTTTCAGCTCCACTCCCTGTTTGTTATGTGGTCTTTCCAAAGGAGACCTGCTCCCTGCTTCTGACTGTTTTTCTCCCCACCTGAGCTCAGTTGTGCAGATGGTTTGCTTTGTCTAGGGCTGCTGCAAAACCACAGAGAGCATTTCTGGAATGGGCAGAGGAGATCTAGTCAGTGGCCTGCCTTGGGAGTGCTTTGTGTTAAAGCTGAGAGCAGCCCAGTATTTACTGGGGAGTGAGAGGAGTTTTTACATTAATAATAGGCGAGTGCTAATTTAAGCAAGGAGGCCCAGTAAAACGTTCAGGAAGACATTTCAGTATGAGGAGAGCAATGCAATGTCTCTTGGTTGAACAGACCTAAAGTAATACACTAAAGGGAACAGATTTGCTTGGATAGTGCTGACAAGCCTGAACAGCATTCCACTAAGGAAGCTCAGGCTGGTACACTAGCAATTCAGAAGACATCATTTTTGTGTAAGCTGTGGTATAGAGGTGCTGAATTGTGAAATTAAGTTTTACCACAAAAATAGCAAATGATTTCCCCATTATTTATACACAACTATCGTGCAGTGTAGACTTGCCACCATTGTTTGGTTTTGCTGACAAGTCTGATAGTTTGTTGCCTAACAACTCAGACAGGTTTTTCTTTGTCTCCTTTTAATTCTCTGTGAGGTATTGTTGTTAGAAACATTTCCCTCAGTAGATTAGTTAGATATGCAGTGATGCTTCCTAAATCGTAAGGATCTGGGAGTGACTGCTCTGCTGCTGCTGTTTAAGTTCAGGCGAGGTGGAGGATCCGGCACTGCAGCTGAAGGCACAGCAGGTTTTTTTTGATTCAGCAGAACAATTCCTGTAGCAGAAGCTGCCCCTTGTGACTAATGCAGGCTTGGGATATTTATAGACATGCATATCCACAGCCCTTCTTCACTCCAGCAGGCAGTCACCCAAATACAAAAGTCTTTTGGAATTAAAGTCAAAATAAGTCCAGCAGTTTGATTCTGACAACACAGTGGAATTCAGGAACACATGGGGTAATAAAATGCTTTCCTTGCAAGGGGACTGCAGCTTTGGAAGCTGTGAGGAGGTGCACAATAAATGGGAAGTTCTTAATGTGTTGTGTAGTCAAAATGTTTTCTGTCCAAAATTGATACACTGTGATATGTGCTTTGTTGTTTGAGCTTAAGAGGTTGTCATCTTGGCTCCTCTCCTTGGCCAGGCAGGAAAGGAGAATATGTGTCTAGAGAGGACCTACTGTAAGCTCTGGTTCATGGGAACTCACTGTGCTGTAATAGTGCCACCTCCATGGCAGAAAGCTGGATATATTCCATTTTGGCTTCCCCTCCTAGGTGAGAATGTTGTTGTCTAGCTAGGAGGCATATTAAAACTACATTTTTATATGTGTCTAGAGTAATAAAGTGTTCCTGCTTTGAAAATGACCAACATTGTATTTATCTTGCTGGTATTTCATGATAAATTTTTGTAGACATAACTAAGCTCTGAAACCAAAATGGTAAACTTTGTCCAAATGAGCCCCAAAAGAATTAAAGGTCTATCAAATCCTGTAAGAATATTTTGATCTCTGTAACAGATGCTTTAAGAGCTAAACAAGTCAATTATGTGGAGCCTAAAAGGTGCAGTATAAGAACCAGAGAGTTTTATAAAGTGTTGTCTCTGCCATGCTTGGTGTTTGGCTGGCTCAGGTTTTGGTAGGGTTCTGTGGTGTTTGGGTTTTTTACCCTAGGAAAAGAAAAAAGAAACTTCAGGTCTACAGTTTGGTTTACATTTCTATATGTATTTCCTGACTTCAGTTACAGGACTCAGAGTGCAACAAATGACTGGATTTTTGAAAAGTAGTTTAGTTGACTGTCCTCAGTTCAAAGCTTCTGCATTGCAAAGGATTTCTTACTTTCAAGTGAACAATGTGACCTGAACACATTGAAATGTCATTGTTTCAGATTACCATCTAAACCTAGTTTCAAGTATTCAGTGTTTCAGACTCATGTTTTGATTTCTAGAATCATCTTTGTCTCTTCTAAAAAACCCCTAATAATAAAACCCCCACAAACAGAATTTTGTGCCACACTCTTGATCAGCAGTTCCATCATGTCCTTTCCCCACGAGGGCTGTAAGGGAGCACTGCACTGGGCTCTGAAATGTTGAACTCTGCCCATGCTGACAGAAATGTTGTGGATGAAGTTTTCAGGCTTTTCCAGTATCTTCTTGTTTGGCTGCTGTGGTAATTTCTGGACAGCTTTTATGAAGTCTTCCAGCTTGCCCCTGCAGTAATACCACAGTGTGGCTAAGTGTGGTTATGGTAAAATGGGTGGATTCAAGGCAGAGATTGAACATAGCTTATCAAATTTATTTGTGTGCTGTCCATTCTCTGATGGAAGCAAAGTCATTTGACTGGGCATGTTTCCATCTCCAGAATTGTGGTCCTGTGTCCTGGTTGAGCACAGTGTGTGTGTGCTGTGAATTATGTGATCAGAGGCTGCTTGTGTTGGATGCCCTCTTTGTTGTGATGGATGTCACCTGAGTTTTATCACTTTGTGTTCCTCAGGTGAGGAACTGACAATTATTGCCTGACTTGCATGTGTGCTCCTGCCAAGTGAGAGTGTTTATTACATGTTCAGGGCTGTCTGGAGGAGGTGCAGCCTACAGCCCTTCAGTGGCTTTTTGAGAAGCTTCTGTCCTGTCTTGGGCCAAAGGACTGAGCCCTGCTTGTTCCCCTTTCTTTTCACTGCGCCTATATTGGTTTAAATGTTTTGGAAACGAGCTTTTAGGCAAACCTGCATAGCAGGGACCTTGGAGGTTAATCTTTTGTTTGGAAGTTGAGTAGGCTGAGAGAATGGGAATACATTTCTGTATCCAGTCTTGTGACAATGGAAAGGATTGGCTTGTGTTATAAATAAAATGGATTGATTCTGCTAAGGAAACCACGGACAGTATACAGTGCCTTACAGACTAATAGTTGACAGTAAAATTAAAGAGGTTTTCTTAGCAAGTAGCAAACTGTGCTTCACTTTGTCAGAGGGGGTTTTTGTGTTTTGTTTCTGGTTTTTGAGTTTTGGCAGAAGAGAACAGGTTTTTCTTGCCTCGAGAACTCTGTTGGAGTAGCACGATATGCAGATAGCTTGCAGTCTGACTTTCATCTCACATACTCCTTGTTATTTCCCCCCCCCTCCTCCCCACCAGATTATTTGAGTAGACTCAAATTGGAGAAGAACTGGATTTAATAGTCTTTCTGTTAGGAAATCAAGCGCTGAGGTAGCCTGTAAGAAATGTATATAAGAAAGGAATTTCACAAGAGAAAGTCACCTTATTTGCAGAGTGTTTATCTGAATGGTGTGAGAATTTCAGATTCTGTTACTCAGAGTAGTAAAACGAAGGTATCAGGATATATTTCTGGTGGGAGAGCAGAAGGAGCCCATAACTTTTGACTCCCACGAATTTTTATAGCCCTTTATAGTGAGCGAGGAAAGGAGGCGGAAAGTGGAGCAGTGTTACTAGGTTAGTTTTAAGCTGGTTAGCTGGCTGTGTTATAGATAGCTGCCTGCAGTGGCATCAATCTCTGAGTAGGCTTACTGCCCAATATCCAAGTACATTTTAAACTCTAAAATATCAAAAGTGAGCTAGGATGCGAGTGCAGTTGGTGAAAAGCTTCTGAAACTCAAAATCTTAAGTGCCCTAGCTCTGAACTGGGCTCAGTCTTTTCTTACAGGGATAGAAGATGAGCAGATTTTCTTCTTTCCTATGTGTCTATTGGCTGTTGTACACGGGTAGAATATATTTTAAATAATCTTAGATTTACCTGAGGTGAAATGAGGCTGGAAGTAGACACCCTCAACTTTTACATAGTGAATTAAAGTTGTTGTGGGTTTTTTTTTCTTTCTTTCTTTCTTTTTTCCCTCTTTAATCTTCCTTCTTGACAAAGGAATATAATTTTAGGTGAAAGGATGACTTTGTCTAGAGCAAGTAAAGATGTCACCAAGAATGAGCTATCTGAGTGTTATGACTATTAAAACCCCATATAGATATGAAAGCTCCTACATGTTTCTGATAGAAAGGGCCTGAGATGGATGTTATGGGGTGTGTATCTTTTTCTGGGCTACAGTAAATGTAGTTTATAAGTGTGGCTGATTTAATCCTGGACTAGTTAGCTGCAGATTGTTACAAATGATGTAGTGCAGTAGCAAAGACCTTAGGACAGATTCTGGAGTATTTGTTCAGCAACCCAAGTGAGTTTGCAGCCTTTGAAGAGCTGTGTGCAGATACAGCTGCAGTGCTGCCAAAATCTTAGTTACCTTTAGTTGTCTCTTTGAATTACAATGACAGCAGTGACCCCAGTGGGCATATATTCTGACTTCATGTAGAAATTTGCTTCACCTAGGAGAAGAATACACTCAGCATCTGAGACTAAGCTGCTACTTGTGTGTCTGTTTTCAGGGAGTGTGTTTTTCCCTAATGATTTAGTATCAAGGAGGATCCATTCCTAAACCTTTGAGTGATTGACTCATCCTATGACCTTAGGCGAGTTACTCATCCACCTTGAGCTTCAGTTTTCCCAGTTGGAGTTGTAAGTAAACAATGGGGAACTTGCTGAAAGGCTAAGGTTGCTGTGGAGTTGAGGCTTCCTTCTTTTCTTCTGCTTTGACTTTTTACAAAAAGTAAACTTCCATTATGCTTTCAAGTTGGTATTTGAAAAACTCACTCCAGAAGTGCTACTCTGAGCTGTAGACCCAATGTGCAAATTAAGTGAATTCCAGTTGCAGCCTCCTCTCCAATATGTATCTCACCTTGTCCTACTAGTGGTCTCCTGATCTAACTACTCTGCTGTTGTTCCTGTGAAGCATTTAGAAAATCCTGCTCTCCTGGGGAACAGCAGTCCAGCTCTCAGATAGCAGTAAGGTTTGCTGCTACCTATGCAAGTGGTTTTTCTTCTGAAGATCAGCTAACTGTAGACTGCTTTTACAAAGTCACAGCAATTAGCTGTGAACCAGTCCTCCTGTCCTCAAATCAAAGAATGCTGTTGCCCAGGCAAGTGCTGTAAAATTCTTCTGATAATTTATGCTGGCTCTGTGTTAAACCTTCGCTTGAGTGCTGAGATCTTGAGGTTTCCCCTGTCTGTTCTTGGATGAGACAGTTTTCCACAAGGGTGAGTGGACTGTGCTGCAGAGACTGCAAGGACTATTAAAATAAGCATACTTGTGTTGAGGTTTGTTTATTGAGCTGCTTTTCTGTCATCTGAGAGAACTGTTCTTCAGGGAACCATGCTTCAGATGGATGTTGTTGGGGTTTTTTGTGAGCATTCTCCTTGTGTGTCCTGCAGAGACGTACAAAGACATCTGGTACAGGTCAGGGGAGCTAATGAAACCTCTTTCCCTTTTGAAGTGTCTCTGCCCTACAGGTTTGTCTGCTTAGTGTAGCTTTCCAGCACAAGCAAAGCACAACTTTTACTGATGGCACCTGAGGGAAAGAAAAGTTGACAGTCATTTTTTGCTGTGTGCATGAATTCTGTTCATGGATGGGTTTGAGGCCAGTGGAAAGAACTGTATTTGAAAGAGTGCTGCCAGGAAAGAGAAGCTGAACACACTCAAACTCTGGTTGTATAACTGTTGCTGTATCCTTTGGTTGCTTCTAGGTGGCACTACAAGAAAAAGAATGTTCAATAGCTGTGCAAAGCCAACGGTTGAGCTGTTTGGGGCTCTGGTGGTCATAGTGCGGAGAGCAGCAGCTGGCAGATACTCGGGGAGAAAGGAGGAAAGGAGCAGAGTTACTCTGCTGTGGTAGAATTGACTGAACTCTGAATTGCATTTTACATAAGTGTGAAGCTGTGGTTGCTTTAGCAACAAACTGCTTCTGCTTTTGTGCCAAAAGTCTGATTGTGTACAAAATTTATATACATAGTTCTTCTCCAGAAATTATAATCACAAGAGAAATGGTTCTCTTTTGCTCTAAATACTTAAATGTGAGACTGCTTTATAAAGCTGTCTTATGGAGCAGTCATACCATGTGCACATGGGCCAAATGAAATACAGGGGTTTATTCTCATCTAAAACTTGAATATTAGCATTCTTCAGGTTTGGTTTGGTTTAGTTGGGGTTGTTTTTTTTGGGGGGGTGGGATTTGGTTTTCATTTTGAATAGGAAAAAAAAATCATAATATATTCCAGCTCACAGACATTTCTCAGCTTTTCATGGTTGTCAAAATATATGGCAGCTCTTGGTTTTGTTTGAAGGAGAGGGCTCTGTTTGATATAGCTTAGCCTAAGAGATTATAGTAAGGAAGTCATCTCATGTGATGACTTGTAAAGCAGATCTTATCAAAGCAAAGATGATCCTGAAGTGTTCTATTCAGAGCTCTAGACAATGCTGTGCTAAGAAACAAAAATCCTAGTCTCTGAAACATAAAACTAACTTAAACCTTCCTTTTTTTCAGCAGCTCCATGAGACTGTGAAAAGAAAGCTTGATAGTGCTGCTTCCCCTCAGAATGGAGACCAGCAGAATGGTTATGGTGATGTATTCTCTGTGTCCAAGAAACTGCGGCGTGATGATGGTCTGGGTGGAGTGAGTGGTTCTTCCAATGGAATGCCCCCTGTGTCTCCACTCCATCACCTTGACAAGAAATCTGGCAATGGAGATACCTTACAGCTTAATGGGAAGCATCCCATGGGGCTGGATGGCATCAGCAAGAAATGTCTTCCAGATTCCAGCCTACAGATGAATGGAGGTGGGGATGCTGATGACTCATTTCCTTTGAGTTTGAACAAAGAGCTGAAGCAGGAGCCTGTAGATGATCTTCCATGTATGATTGCTGGAGCAGGGGGGTCTATATCTCAGAATAACTTGATGCCTGATCTTAATCTGAACGAGCAGGAATGGAAGGAACTTATTGAGGAGCTCAATAGGTCAGTGCCTGATGAAGATATGAAGGATCTCTTTAATGAAGACTTTGAAGAGAAAAAAGATGCAGATTCTTCAAATTCAGCTGCACAGACTCCATTGCCACAAGATATTAACATAAAGACTGAGTTTTCCCCAGCACCCTTTGAACAGGAGCAGTTGGGCTCTCCTCAGGTGAGATCCACTTCATCAGGTTCAGCTTTTCTTGGTGCTGCTTCAGTACCTGTAAGTGCTGCTTCCCCAGCGGTTGGTAGTTCTCAGGCGATGTTTCAGCCTTCCAGTCAGTCAATGACTGAAAATCCTAATCAGCCCATGATGCAGGCATCAAACCACTCTCAGAACGTCCAGAGGCCTCTTCCCGGGGTATTGTTACCTGGGAAGGGTGCAGGAAGTGCCAAAGAAATGTCTTCCGCTCATCAACTTCAGCAGATTGCTGCCAAGCAGAAGAGAGACCAGATGTTGCAGAATCAGCAGCAAGCTTCACAAGTCCACCAAACAAATCAGATGTCTACATGGCAACAGTCTGGGCCTTCTCATAGTCCACTGGCTGTCTCGTGTACCATGGAAAACCCCACCAGCCCCTCGGTTTACCAGCCAGACTTCAACAACCAGAAGCTCATGATGCCTAATATGGGAAATAAAAGCTCACTGAGAGCTGGAGGCAATTACCACGTGAACATTTTGGGTCATCAGCAAAACAACTTGAACCAGAACCCTGTGAGCAGTCAAGGGTCTATGCTGGACTATGGGAACACCAAACCTCTTTCCCATTACAAAGCAGAATGTGAGCAGGGGGTCGCAGTACCTGGTCAGAACAAGTCTCCCATGCTGGCCTACATACAGCAGCGGCAGCAGCCGCCGCTGGCTCACGTGAACGATGACCAAAATGGGATGATCCTGTTGAAACCCAAGCCTGGAAACATTGCCTACCGACTGCCACACAGTCAGGTGAGTGCTCTGGGCTCTGGTACCTTCATTTATAGCCAGCAGGTTGAAGGTTTTCCACGGGATAGGTGAGGTTAAAGCGCAGGTTTCTGGGCATTGCTTCAAAACAATTGCCTCAAGATTTTAAAGGGGAAAAAAACCTATTCAGAAAGCTGGGATATTGATTCTTGAATCAGTGATTCTTCAGTCAAACACTCTGTTTTCCACTGGGGACAGTTTTTAATACCCAGTGTAAGTCATGTGGCAATGTGTGATTTCCAGCTTAGTACACTTTGTCATGCTTCATAGATGCTTTCTGCTTACAAAGATAAATGGATGCTTTGTAAACTTTTGCCTAAAATAAGTCATATAAAAATGTGGTGTTCAACAGTGTTCTCAAAGGAGCTTTGATTTCTTTACCTGCTTTTTAGTCCCTACTTGTGTCAGAGTTGGCTTACTATAAAAAGACAAGCCTTTGGTTGCTGCTTTTTTGAAGAGAGATGGAAGTGGAAGCTGCATTCCCCATTTCTTGGGGGTTCTTTGAGACTTTTCACATCTAAGAATTCATTATTGGCTAAGTCTCTGGGGATTGGGGCAGCATGGGATAGGAGACAAATATAGGAGACAAATATGTCTTTAAGAATGAGTGATATTTGCCTGCTTGAAGCAATATGCTTCAGGTTTTCCTGTAAAGGGAAAGTTCTGGATGGTGCTTCTTTGCCTTATACATAACTGATACTACAGGTATGCTCCAGGTGAAAATTTGTGTAGTGAATGTGGGAGGTAGAGACTCATTTGGATTCTGTAATGTCCCTGCAGCACACATACTAGGGGGGTGTTGAGAAAAAAGGACTTTATTATGAGGATTAAAGGTCCTCTAGCAAAAGCCTTTGGAGATCCAACTCTGGTAATACATTGCATCAACACTCCAAGAAAGATCTGATTAGTCTGTGATAAAGATGCGCTGCTACACCAATGAAAGTCTGAGCTCAATTTGGGTTTCACAAGGCACGACCCCCCTTACCTGTCTTTGTCTCTTTAAGAGCTAGCAGGGTATCAACCTACCCACATTTTCATGGAAGGAGGAGGGGGAGGGCAGAGATGATTCTGTGTGTCACATCTTCCCCTCCCTGAAGAACATGGGGGTGACCTTGCATCTGCACTGCTCCACTGGCACTGAATTAACAGCAATACTCACGGATGCTTTTGGAGAATTTCTCAAAGGCCTGCATACAGAACAACTTAGCACAGCATTACCTATATTTGGCTCATCATTTCTTAGGAGGCTGCAGAGAGAGCCAGCCCATTAGCTGAATTCTAAATCTGAAAGCAGTATTTGTGTAATTAGAGCTGAGGCTGAACTGTGCTTAAACGTGGTGAAAAATGTCGAGTTTCAAATGGATTTGCTGATAGAAAGAGGACAGCATTGGATCTTGAATGGCAGTTGCTTCATATTTCTGCTTATCTCAAGTTCAGACTTAAAAAAAAACCTCAGACCTATGAAAAATTAATAACAGCAGCGTTACCTGTAGTAGTATTTCTCTCTGTGGAATATGGTGATAGGTAGATGGATGGAAAAATGCTTTTAAGACTCACAGTCAGCGATAGCCTTCTTCCATTTCACCTGCAAGCAGTAAATTCTGATACTTAAAAAAAAGTGACTTTAGGTGGGGAGACATAAACAGTGACTGAATAAAATGTTGACAGAAGAGGCAGGATTAAAATACAGGGCTTGTGTAATGCAAAAGTTAAATGCAGCGTTTGAAAAGCTGCTAGCAAAGTAAACTGGAGCTGGTGTGTTTGAAGTGCTGTTTGTAGCTGGTGCCAGTCCTCTGGCTGGGAGGAAGCACACAGAGCTGGATTTAGGGAAGTACTTTGAGACTGAAGTTGAAGCCTCTATTTTTAAACGTTGTGAGGCTTCTGACCCTAACTCTGAACTGTCACTTCTGTGTCTGACACCTTATAAATGGGTTTCTGGCTGTCATTAAGTAGCTGAACTGGAAACTGTATCACACTTTGCCTTTTCTGTTAAAGCTTCACAAGTGAAGAAGCTATTGCATGATGGCAAAATACAAAGCACTGATCTATTTTCATTAACTAGTGTAAATGTACAAATAAGCAATCACTGACAATTCCTGGTTTTCTGAGCTGTGTGCTGATTCCCCTCCCTCTGTCCCTTTGTTTAAAAGTCTTTTGTCCTTGTCCTGCAAATGATAAAATGAATACGAGTCATGGGAAATGACCATCAAGGTGCCTTTCCTCATCTGTGTAACTGCATGATTTGTACATTCTGGGGGGCTAGCCTCCTTCTGTAACCCATGTCCCTTTGTGTGTGTGTTCTGCAGGATCAAAACCCTTCTCCTAATGTTCCTCGTGTTCCTGTTTCTGTCCCGGGCCCTGGCGTGGGTGCCCAGGCTCCCAACGTCACCATGGCAGGTAACCACAGCAACTCACCTTATCTCAGCAATCAGCAGCAAGCAGCAGTGATGAAGCAACACCAAATGCTGATGGACCAGCAGAAGCAGAGGGAGCAACAACAAAAGCACTTGCTCATGGAGCAACAGAAGCAGCAATTCCTGATGGAGCAGAGACAACAACATCTTCTGGCTGAGCAGGTGAGAGGGAGGGGCCAGCAGTGTCACTTTCTTTCTCGCCTGATCTGTTTTTCACCTTCTGGGTGAAGCAGCATTTGAGAGTTGGTGGAACAAAATAGGGATGTAAACTGTGAGGTGCTTTGGTGTAATTGCTGCTCTCTGCTTCTGTGAAAGTAATCCAAACATGCAGCACTTGATTGCTGAGATGTATTTTTTTTCTGTTGTTACAAGGCACTGGGGTGAAAGAAAAGAATAAAATACAGGTAGAATTGAGTGGTGTGGAAATAGATGTCACTGCCTACGTGGAGAGAATGTATTGTACCAGTGATGGTGTTATTCCTTGTGAAAGAAGAAAGCCAATGAAATCACAGCAAAACTGAAAACTAAGGTTGGGATACTGTTGATGTGTCCTGTAGAGCTTTCAAAATGGAAGCAATAAGCAAGGGATGCTCTAAGCTCATTGTGCCTCCTGCCCTTCTTCCTGGTGAGGTCCACAGCAGTTCATGTTTCAGATTTTGAAACATCTTTCACTCATTTGGGGAAAATAATTAGACATCTTCCTCCAAGTTGCATCTAATCCAGCTAAAAGAATTTAATTGTTCTGTCCATCAGACTGCAGAAAGCTGCTTTAGCACACAGGCTCCTTCTGTGAACTTTTCTAAGCTTTTTAAACCTTCTGCAAGTCTTTCAGCTGGGAATCAGCCCAAAGGGCCTTATTCCATCATCAGTGTTGGAAGTCCATGCAGGCACGTTCCAGGCACTGGCACTGTGCTGATGGAGAAATTACCAATGCATGGTGTAGAGGATGGGGAAGATGAATTTCCAAGGAAGGTTTGAGACCCAGGGGGAGAACTTGGTGTTCAGATCTGGAAGAAGTGCCCTCATTTGTACTGCTGAAAAGCTTTGTCTTTGAAGGTAGTGGAGGGAGGTAAGAGCCAGAGAAACTGTTGTCTTTGGGGATAATGGGGGTACAAAGTCCCAAGAGTCAGTGGTTTAATGGGAAAAAACTATGAAATGCATCTATCCCTGAGAAGTTAAAGAAATAGAAATAATTTAAATACCCTGGAGTCCTGCAACTAATAACAGTTGGGAATGTGTAATTTCCTTAATTTTCAGCACTGTTTGAAGCCAATAAATCTCAGTGTTCTCAGCTTTAAAGTTGGGAGTTGTTACCCTGGTGGATGGGATTTTCACTGTAATAATAGTCTGCAAAATAGAGGTGGTGAGAAAAGATCAGGTAATGGTTGAGAAGGGCAGGGGACACACACACCTTAACTTTTATTGCAGCAACTGTTCACCAGAAGCTTTATTCAGGAAAGAAGGAAATGATACAGACTCCTCTGAACTTGAACATAGTTGAAAGCCCCTTTTGGTGGGAAGGGTGTAGTAGAATCCACAGTACTGCGCAGCTGTGGCTGTGTCCCAGCAGATGCCATTTTTTGGTTACTTGGAGACTTACATTTAAAGTGAGGACTAGATTGAGGTGAGAGAAAAGCCCTTTCAGCTCCTGACTCGGTGTACAGAAAACATGGGAATATGGTTGGCAATGTTCTGAAAAATGTGTGAATGTTGGTAAAGACACTTTCTTGATATTTGGGTAAAACCAGTTTGGGCTAAGGGAATATTGTGGTGGAAAGTCGACTACTAAAGACTGAAGGACAAAGGATGGAGGGGTTTGGAGCACAAGCCCTATGAGGAGAGGCTGAGGGAGCTGGGGTTGCCTGGAGAAGAGGAGGCTCAGGGGAGACCTTATTGCCGTCTACAACTATCTGAAGGGAGGCTGTAGCCAGGTGGGGGTTGATCTCTTCCATACAACCTGTGACAGAACAAGAGGACAGAGTTTCAAGCTGTTAGGAAGAAATTTTTCCACAGAAAGAGAGATTGGCCATTGGAATGTGCTGCCCAGGGAGGTGGTGGAGTCACCATCCCTGGAAGTGTTTAAGAAGAGACTGGATGAGGCACTTAGTGCCATGGTTTAGTTGATTAGATGGTGTTGGGTGATAGGTTGGACTCAATGATCTCAAAAGTCTTTTCCAACCTGGTTAATTCTGTATTGTCAAACTCTGTTAGAGCTCTTAGAGCTGTCACCCAGTAGGTTTCCTTAGCTACATAATGGACCTCCCAGTGTCAGAGTTCTCTCAACAGTGGGGTGCTGTATTAACAGGGTGCTAAGTATCAGATCTCAAAGGGCTGAAATTATTCTTAAAATATTTTTCTTCATACCTGCTTGCTGCTTTTCAGCCAGCACAGGTTGCTGCACTGAGTACCAACATGATGAAAAGATTTTATTCCTGTCCTCCTTACGGTCGCTCCAAACTAACTTCTGCAGCTTGCATCGCTGTGTAGTGGTAACTGGGGCTCTGATCCCAAATTAGGCACTCAAGCTGGATCCTGTTAGCATTATAATTTGATATTTTTTTCTCTGGATACACATGATACTGGATGCAGTTTTACAGAAAGACTCATGACTCAGTTGACCTCTCTTTTGCAGGAGAATTAGTTTCAGGTAGCTTTAGTACCCTTCCCTGCCACTCAAGATCATAGAATTGTCAGGGTTGGAAGGGACCTCAAGGATCATCCAGTTCCAACCCCCCTGCCATGGGCAGGGTCTCCTCAGGCTAGATCAGGTTGCTCACAGCCACATCCAGCCTGGCCTTAAAAACCTCCAGGGATGGCGCATCCACCACCTCCCTGGGCAGCCTGTGCCAGTCTCTCACCACCCTCACGGGGAAGAACTTATTCCTAACATCCAATCTGAATCTCCCCATTTCTAGTTTTGCCCCATTCCCTCTAGCCCTATGTCCTTGCATTTGGTGTTCTACCCTCATTTGGTTTTTTTTAATAGCCAAGTTCTGCAGCTCTTGGTTTCTCTCAGAGCTGTGGCATCTCTTGGCTTCTGTGACCAGCCTCTTTCAGGTTTGACTGGTTCTGCAAGCAGCAGGTCCTTTCTGTCAGGCAGCCTGCCCTCTTCATTCCTCTGCATGTTTCAACAGCTTTGTAGTTGTAGACATTCTAAAGGATGGTGCTAATGTCTGTCTTCCTATTGTTACATTGCACTAAGCTCCTCTTAAAGGCTTATTGCTTGTGGCTCTGCCCCAATACTCTTGGAAGGGAATTTCTGTCCCCTTCTGTGCTCTGTGTAACTTTTCAGGTGAGCAGGTAGTTGTGCGTTGCAACACTACTCAGTTATGTCAGCATTTCAGTCTGGTTGAAGATGTCTGTGGAAGAGGAGGCAGAAATACCACACCTGATACATTTCATGTTGAAAATCACCCTGTTGGCTGCTAATACTGTCAAGATCTCGAGTGTACTATGAGTGCTCTTGACATTCCCCTCAAGGCTTTAGATTTTGTTTTCTCTTAAAGTTTCCTAACGCTGAAAATTTGCTTGTTCTATTTTTCCAAAGGCTTTTGTCATAAAGTAAGGATGGCTTGGATGTGCTTTTAAAGAGGCACGTTTCAGGTCATTAGCAGGGTTTGTTTCAACTGATTGGGGCACTGTTAAGAAACTAGTTTTGAAGAGTGATTACAAAGCTTGTACAGCTTCTGTGATTAATTTAGTTCAGCAGTTTTCCATGAGCTGTGGTGTGTAAGAATTCATTTGGGTTGATTTTTGGAAAACAAGGACTAGAAAATATTTTCAGTTTTTACTTAGCATGTAGCATTGGTGGTATTTACTGGCTTCTATTTTAATTGCTAAAGAGAGGTCCAAAATAAATGGATTTGGGTGTGAAGAGCAAAAAAAGTATGTGTGAATTTTCTTACACAGGCTTGCTTTTGCTCTTTTTGTACCTGTTTGTGTCCAGAGTATTGCTAAACATTGCCGTTCGTTGTTACTGATGAAAAGCCTCAGTAAAAATCTCAGATTTTCAATGTTTTAAACGCTTCAGGCATGCATTGCAGTAACTGCTGTAATTCCTGCTGGTCTCCTGAGTTCCTGGTACTGTCACTCATCCATTGTGAACCTTAAGAGACAAAGGTCTGAAGCGACTGTGAGGCTGCAGAAGCCCCTTTAATTACCAGCGCTGCATAGAAGCAGCTTGTGTTTATCGAAGATAGTCACCCCTGGAAAAAACTTGACTTGTTTTTCTAATTGTCTTGCATTGGACCTTTCCTAGGAGAAACAACGGCAACAGCAGGAGCAGCAGCTGCAGCGGCATCTGACTCGCCCACCTCCCCAGTATCAGGATCAACCACAGAATCCATACCAGCAGCAGGTCGGGCAGTTCACAGGTAAGGGAACACAGCGGCTGAAATAATGGCAGGAAAAAGGTCCGGAGTGAAAAGCAAGGTCTCTTCAAATTTCCTGGGTTTGAATGTTTTAAATTAATTTACTAGAGCATCTTCCCACATCCCCCTGCCTTAGTGCCTTAAAACTTTCAGACCTGTACTCTGATTCAGATGCAAATTCACAGAGATCTGGGACAACTTAAGCCTTGGAAATGTGTAAAGTTCTTAAGTACCTTCATTGTTCCCAAAGCCTTTTTATACTACCATTTTCCTTTACAGGTTGTAGATTCTCCTTAACCTCCAGATATTAGGATTCTTTTTTGTTGCAGGTTGTTTTGGTTGGTTGGGGTTTTTTGTTTGTTTTGTTCTTGTTTTCTGAAGCCTAACATCATTACTGCTTGTGTCTGTCACAGGCCCTCATCTACTAGGATGAGTTTCAAATTCTTTAATATTCTTATCCCTGCTGCTTTTGGTTGGGAATGCAATTTGACATCTCTTCATTAAATCTTAGTGCCCTACACGAGTTTTGTTGTAGGAGAAGCAGTGTGGTATGTCTTCAGTGTGCTGAGGCTGATAAATAAAAGATGATGTTACTGTTAAGCTGCAATAGCTTCATGAATGTGGAAGAACTAGAGAACAGTAAAAACCTCATCTCCTTACCGGAAAAATCCTTACTTAACAGGGCATCAAGAAGCCAGTTACCTTTTTCTCACAAATCTGGAGTGCAAAAAAGTGTTTTATTCCCTTGGGTTTGTTTCCTTACTCTCTGTTTTGCCACAGAAATAAATCCTGAAGGGAAGAGATGCAAGCAGAAATGTGATAACCTCATTCTGACAGTGTTCATGACCGTGTGGTGTCTAGCAGAGCTATGACAGGGCTTTGTTACTTGTTACCAATATAAAAGGACCGTGTGTTAACCCCAGTGGTCAATATCATCCTTCAAATGTTGCACTGAAGTATACTTTTCTCCTGCTACTTTTCTGCAGAAGTGCAGTAGTGCACCTGTTAGCATGTTTTGCTTTGAAACATCAGTGTTAGTAAAACTATTTTTCCTTTGTTGTGATGATTGTCACTGGGTTTTATGCACCTGAAACCCTGGTATGTGTGCAACACCGTAGTGTTCCAGCAAGACTCTCTTTCTTCACCCATCCAGCCCCTTCCCCCCCACCCAGCACTGGTTTGTTGATAATGAACTCAGTGTGATTTGAATTCGATTTTAATTTATTTTTACAATTGGATTAATAATAATGGAGAGCCAACATTCCTTAGTTGCCTTAAAACAGGAAAGAATTCTGCAGCTTGCTTTTGGTTTTGAATGCAGAGAAAGCCTTGGTGTAGGTAGATTTTCCCTTGGTGGGAGAGCATTACACTTCAGTGCTTTTGTTTTTCTTTATCTTTAATCTTTGAATTGTTTTGTTGTTGTTGAAGTAGGGAGCTAGCTCTTCTACAGGAAGAAACTTTTAACTCAGAACTTAGAAGAACAAAGAACTTTCTTGTTTTGTGGAAAAGACATTTTTGCAAACGAATCTCCTCTGATGATCAGCATTGCATGTTAAAACACAGCAAATATTTCAGTGTGGAAATCCAAAAGATACCTGTCCAAAAATTCTCTGAAAGGTGCACAAACTAGAAGAAATTCCTGGAACTGGGAAAACACAGGACTGGTTGTAGAACCCTACAGTTGCACAACAAGAGATACAGTGCGTGTATGGAGTAACTGGCAATGTGTGCGTGCAGTAAGTGGCATTTTTAACAGCCCAGCAATTGGTGCATGCACTTCAAAGTCTGTGTGCATACCTTTGTTCACAAGGAACTATCAGGGTTCTGCCTTTAAAGTCTTAATTTTTTTTGAATTGATGATGCTGAACTCTTAGAAGTGGTATTCAGATTTTTTAGGACATAGGCATATCTGTGTCTGAGATCAAAGTGGAGGTGCTAACTGCAGCAGCAATTGGCACCCTTTAATTAAAGCAGTGCTGGCTGTGTGTTGGTCGCATAGGTTGGTTTGTACAAAGGCAGCTGCAGCTCTGCTCTGGTTTACAGGGGCTCTGGTTGAACTGAGGTTATTTAATGTACAAAATATTTCTTTGTGTTATAGGCTCATCTTCAGCCATGCCTGGGGTCAGTAACTTAGGACAGTCCAGCTCCAGCAGTCCTCGGATGTTTCCTCAGACGCAGAACATGATTCAGATGGGACCTGGGCACAGTTCTGTTCCTCCACTCCAGTCGGGCTCCAGCCAGCAGGATCGGGCAGTGACTCAATACACCAATATGCAAAACATCCAGCGAGGGGGGCTGTATAACCTGCCCTCTGGTATCGCACAGATGGTTCCCCAGCACGCAGCTCCAAGTGCCAACGGACAGCCACCGATGCAGAGACAGGGCAGCTTGGGCCAGGGTGCTGCTGTTCCTGCTGGCTACGGGCAGAACACCTTAGCAAACTCAAGTATTTCTCAGCAGCACAATAAAGGGGCACTGAATCCAACCTTATCTAAGCCACAGATGGCAAGAGTACCAGCTGCCATGGGGGCTCAAAATCCATCTTGGCAACACCAAGGTATCCCTAATATTAACAACCAGACACAAGCAAACAGTGGCTTAGGACCATTTACTGCCAGCTCCTCTTTCCACATGCAGCAAACTCATCTAAAGATGGCCAACCAACAGTTTGCCCCAGGAATGCCTCAGGTAAGCCTCAGCACCAGCAGACCCATGACCTCTATGAACGCTGCCGTCTCTGGGCAGATGTTGTCATCGTCTTTAGGCACTCAGCAGCGGACAAACCCACCCGCACAACAGCAGGTACCCTCACAGCAAGTCTTGCCTGGCATCAACCAGACTGTTCCAGACCTGAATGCTTTCAACCAGAATCCAAATCAGCAAATGCCCAACAGAGGTAATCTGCACTGTAGTCAAGGGTACCCTGTGAGGACAACCAGTCAAGAGCTGCCTTTTGCTTACAGTGGCCAGTCAGGCAATAACGGACTTCAGAACTTAACTGGCGACACAGACCTGATAGACTCTCTGCTGAAAAACAGGACTTCAGAGGAGTGGATGAACGATTTGGATGAGTTGTTAGGAACTCATTAAAACAGGGCCAGGGGGGGCTACTTTTTTTAATTATTTTGTGAAATATAAGCAACACTTGGACCAAAAAACCTGTGGCATTGAGGAGACTTGCAGGCATTAGAGGTGAATGGTTAGGTAAAGGGACTGGAGCTGCTTCTCAATGAGTGTTGATGCGTGGCAGTGGCGCACCAAGCGGGTCTGCGGGAGGAGTGCGCCTTACCTTGGTATCTCTAAGGGGTCACACACTTGAGCAGGTCAAAAAATCCTGTGTGTGTCCTAGCCAGCCTTTCAGAGATCTCACTTGCAGTGTTCTAAAATGAAAATTTGTGGGTTTTGTTTTTAAATTATTTAAGAATTAAATTCCACAGAGATAGTGCAGAAAGAAAGCAAATAGTTGCACAAATTGCAGTTAGGGCTTAGTCTCCTGCAGCTATTACTTGGAACCATTATTTGTTCATAGCTTGACGTGCTGTTAGAGTACAGTCCATCAACCTCCTGACTTTGTATTTGAGCAGAGGCTGTATGCACCTGAGTAAGCTTGCAAAAGGTTTGGGATTGGTTTCTTTTCCCCATTGCTGAAGCATGTGCCTGTACTCTCAGTAAGCAAGTGGTATTTCACAGTAAATCTTTCTAGATGCTGGTAATAGATGAAAGAAAGTATTAAAACCTGGCCAGTTAGTCTAGGTAGTCGTCTTAATAGATTGTAGTCTTTTAAGCTGCAGTTTGCACTCTGTTGTAGAGAGGCACAGTTCTTGGCTTATACCTTGCTGTGTTTAAAGGGGGAATTTCTTATGGGAGAACTTTTTAAACTATAGTAGGTTTAACATGAATTGTAAAGCCATTTACTTTGCACCTGTTTCTTCATAACTTATTTCCAAAGGTAGATGTATTTAAAATGAAGGCTTTGCTTCATGACAGCTCATCTGGTTTTCTTTGTTGTAAAAAGTACAACCGACTTCTGAGATCAGTTCGTTCCCCAAAGTCAGCAATGACTCAATGAGCACAAGACTTTGTCACTTCAGGATCAAAATAAGGAGGAAAAAAACAACCCCATAATTTGACTGAAATGTGGAAAGTCCTTTTCAGCAATAATAGCACAGGCAGCCCGGGAGAGCGCTTGTATCAGGGTTGCTCCAATGTGGAAGTCTCCCCCTTTAAATACTTGGTTTTGTTTTTTAAATACTGGGCTACAAGTTTGATAATCTTTCTATAGACTGGTGGATTTATGTCTTTAATATCCCTTGAAGCAGATGCTGGTTCTTCAGCTCAGCCCAAGGGGACCTCTTAGCCGTATGTTGGGGTCAGTCCCAGGAAGGACAACCACCACCGTGGGACGAGTCAGGCGTTCCAAAGTCCTTATTTCTACCAAAAAAGAAAATCCCCGATCCACCACCAAACCACCTTGCCTTAACCTTTCTTTTGAAATGGAAATAAAGTTGAAAGCTTTTGTTTTAAATGCACAAATACCTCTTCCCTTTTCAATCCCCCTTTTTTGGAGAACTCCTTTAAAGCTTCTGATCAAACCCCAGCATTGTGATTGAAAAGCAATTTCCTTCAGCACCGACTGGCTTCTTGGGGAGTTTTCTGCGCTGCAGAGATGAGTGAGAGAGGGTTTTGGGTTTGGTTTCTCTTTTTTTGTTTTTTTCCACAGTGGGTGAAGGGAAGTGAAGGATATCATTGATTTCAAAGAAGGAAAGTATTTTACTGTATCTGCAGCTCCTTTATGAGACAATTTGCACTTTTAAAAACTGCTTTTTAACACTAATACTTTAACCCTTTCCAAATATGCATGAAACGTGGCTTGTCCTGCACACTTAGGTGCTGTGGGTGAATGATGCTCTGTGGAACAGATTGGATATTGTGTCTTGTTGAACTGTTGGTGAAAGATGTGCATTGATGGGTGGATCCCACCATTGAATAGTGGATAAACTTCACTGAAGCAGACTTAATCCCTCGTAGAGCTTTGAAAAAAGATAACATAAAGATTGTCTTTGGATGGGAAGACAAAGGTGTTAGTGACTTTGGTTGTTGACACTTCTGGTATTTTTCTAGAATGAGTAGTTGAGATGCAAAGAACTGATGCTAACTTTTCTTATACTGGCAATCTAAGTAAGAAAAGAGCTTAGTGAGTTTGGTTTACTAGTAAGTTAAACCAAAACCTGGTCCAAGGTAAGTGTCATTAGAAGAGTATAGATATAAACTAGCAATGGCAGGGGAAGGAGTGTTTGCTGTATTTTTTACTTTTAAGGGTTAACTTTGCACCAGTGTGCCTTCCCTTCCTGTTGGGGGTGCTTGGGACCTCATAATTTCAAGTGACATCCTTCAGTGTCACTACTTGTTTTCTCCCCCTTACAAACACTTGAGAGAAATAACAGGGTAGCAGGATTCAGCTTTTCTTTCTTCCCTGTTTAGGCTGTGGTGAAATCTGCTACGTTTCCCGGTAGGTTTCGCACGCAGACTTTGTTCAGCGTAAGTCAAAATACAATCCATCCAGTTGTGATTTCCTAATTGGAGGGAAAGGACATCTGCTCCTTGCATTACTACTACCAAAAAGGCAATCCAGTTAAATGTCCAGGAAAATGCAGATGTTCTCTTTCTTCCACTGTTTCTGGAGGCTAAGGTGGATATTGCCCTGCCTGACCAGAGGGTTTGTTCAGGAACGTATCTAGATTTGGTGACAGGGCCTTTTCGTGGTACTGTTTAACTCAAACTAGGATTCTAGGCAAACTGGCTTACAATGCCCATTGTTCCTCACCTGTGAACAGGATCCAAACAGCATTTAACCTGATAGAAAACACAGCCCTTGCTTCTGGCTTTGGTCCCTGTCCACAGAATGCAATCAGGCCGTTGGAAACGCGGCGTCCCTGTAGCAAAGCCGAGACAGTTCAATGGAAACGCAAGTAGGGTTTAGGTGTACATAGGTGCATGGGTAGGGCTGGGCTTTGCCTCTGTGCCCTGTAACATGTAGCAGTCTATATATGCACTTGGGCTTTCCATTTGCTGCAGCTTCAGAGCAATAAAATGTATCTCCCCTGAACTGTACCTAGCCAGCCGCCCATGGCTTTATTTATGAACTGCGGTGTTGGTTGGGTGGGAAAGGTGAGAGAGTCACTGTGCAACATCCACTGCCTTCCAAAAACCACCATTGGATTGAAAAGGGTGCTCGAGATTTTGTTATACACATTTCCTTTGTGTAAATAAATGTTTACAGTTTTATATTAAAGATTTGAATAAGAGTTAGATCTTCTGACTGTATATTTTTTACTTTTTATAGATTTAAAAACTATAATTCTTTATATATGTGTTTGGGCTCGGGGGGGGGGAGGGTATTATGGTAAGTTTTATGCTTGTAAATGGAGAACAGTTGAATTTGATGCTAACCTTTATGAATTTTTTTTGTTGTCATTGAAATGTATAAAGAGTCCATTAATCCCCTTGTTCTTTTACTACAATTACTGGTGCACACCAAAAAAAAAAAAGAAATCCTTCACTTCTGTTTTATCATTATAAAATAAATATTTTGCTAGTGTATTAAACATCCATGGTGTGGCTTCATACATTTGTGTGAGCTGAGCTGAGTTCAGCACTGATCCTAGCGAGGTGCTTCCCTTCATCCCAACGCACAGTTTTGGTCAGCCTGTTGCTAAGGCTCAGATTCTTCTGCTGCTGTCTCCCTCAGTTACTTAGTGCAAAAAGTCCATTTAAATAGACCAGAACTCAGTAAAGAGGCCTTAGAAAGCTCTCCTTTGAAAACAAGGCTTGGAGCTAGACCCACTGCTTCTGGACTGGTGGGGGCTTTTTTTGTAAGCAGTTACAGGCCTTTAAGCTGGGAAATGCAGCTGCAGAGGTGGTTGTTACTAGTGAAAAAGATGTCATTAACTCCCAAGACCTTGTGAAAAATGGTAGGGTTCCAAAAATACTCTCAGATTCCCTCAAAATACCAGGCCTTAGAGGTTCAAACTAGGTTTCTGGAGACTTGTAAGAAGAGAAAAGATTATGTTTGTTTGATGTAGGCAGATGGCACACAGAATCCCAACCCGAAGTGACTGGAGCAGGCGCTGCAATCATGAATTAACATTTCTGCACTAGCAGCAAAATGCTGGCAAAAGTTGTGTGGAAAATTTTGGCTTGAAGCTGGTAAGGTCCCCAAGCCACTGTGTAGAGCTGGTGGGTTGAAGAAGCTGTGGAAAAACAAACAAACAAAAAAAGGCAAAATTGGTCTTTCAGATCCTGCTGGATTGCTGAGCCTCTTAGAGTGGACACTTAGCATATGTTGGTTAGCAGAGAAGCAAAGCTTGGCTCTGTGGCTCCGTTGGTGCCCAAGGGAGCCCAGCTTTAGTGGGGTGTGTTTGGATGGCAATATGCTCCTGTTAACAAGTTATTACTTGACAAATTACTCTGAATTGAGCATTTCAAAGCAGTTCTCTTGGTGAATCACACCACTTGCAGCAGACCCAAGACTTCAGTTATGTAGCATTTCCTGTTTGTCAGGAGCACCTTTTAAACTGATGAAATCTAGCCTTAAGTTCTAAACTAACATCTGGAATCTCTCCCAACAGCAGTATTGATGAAGATGAATTTGCAGAGTGTGGCCCATGCAGTCCTTGCTGAGGCTACATTCGTTCTGCATGTTACTGTCACTTCCAGCATTGCCCCATGGGGTAAGAATTTTAATCGGCTTCCGGCATCCAGGACCATTCTCCAAGCACTGAAGTTGTTGTCACTATATAGCTATTGTCACTGGGGCCCCAGCACAAAGCCTTCAGATTTCCTCTCAGGGTGCAGGTTGCTCTCAGGTTCCTGTAGCCAGGAGGGGGTTGGTCTCTTCTCCAAGGCAACCAGCACCAGAACAAGGGGACACAGTCTCAAGCTGCGCCAGGGGAGGTTTAGACTCGAGGTGAGGAGAAAGTTCTTCACTGAGCGAGTCGTTCGTCATTGGAATGAGCTGCCCAGGGAGGTGGTGGAGTCACCGTCCCTGGAGGTGTTCAAGAGGAGATTGGACGTGGCACTTGGTGCCATGGTCTAGTCATGAGGTCTGTGGAGACAGGTTGGACTCGATGACCCTCGAGGTCTCTTCCAACCTTAGTTATACTGTGATACTGTGACTTACCTATTTTGAGTGTAATCCTCCTGTAGAAGCTTTGAGTTGTGTTGGGGGGGGGAGGGGGGGAGGAGGAGACCTCTAACTTCAGAAGCTTATAAAGAACCAAATGCAACAATAAGCAAGAATATGAGGATGAGCAGCTTCTAGCCTGTGGGGAACTGGGAATTTATTACTTTATTAACTTCAGTGTCCCATGAAAAGTGCTGCACTGTGTTTAATGTAGAATAAAAGAGACATTTCCCCAGCTGTCTGCTGGTGAGGTGGCATGCATGTGCGTGTTCTCACAGTGGTTTCAAGGAGTCAGTGGCAGCTTGTGACCAACCTCTGCTCAGAAACTGATTATTTATTTCTTTTTCTTGTTATATATTTTTTTCTTTTCCCTGAGGTTAATGTAAAGCTGTCATGGAAGGCTTTGGGTTTTTTTTCCTGAAGCCTGAATTGTTTGTTGAAATAGTGTAAGCAGAAGCAGACCCCTGGTGACATTTCCCCTCTGACTTGTGTATTAGCCCAGATGAAATCTTGGGTCACCAGTAGATTGTGCTAAGGTTAATTGTTTTATTTCTCTTTCTGTCTGGGCCTGCTAGCAGCTTGGAAAGTTTGAAGTCACATCACATGCATGTTTGGCAGAGAAAGGGACTGGGTTTGCTGTTCTACTTGCCTGGTTCTTAACAAAAAAATGTATCAATTGATACTTGAATTAAGTTTTCAGCTTGTTAAGCTGTCATGAGGGGGTTTGAGGAGATGGAGAGCCAAACCAGAACAAATCTGCAGTGTCTTGACTCGGGAGAAGCTGTAAGTCTTGTTGGTACCATGCAGAGATTCTGTACTGAGGCTTTGTATGTGTGACTATGCAGAGAGACATGGAATGTCCCCTCCATTCATCAAAATTAAGGGGAAACCTTAGCTGATGATGAATTAGACTTCCCCCACCCCTTGTTGGTTTTAGAGTAGTCTTCCATGCATAAAGTTGCTCCAAAATGCAGCATAGCATTTTGAACTGATGCATATTTTGCTTTGTAGAGGGGGGAGGAAAGTTTTTCAGGGCTAAAATCCTGCTGGTTGTCAAACATTTATAACATGCACACACAGTTCTCTTACTCTGATGTCACTCCAACGTTTCTGGTGGTTTGCATGTTCCTCCTGCATGGTTCTCCACCCTCTGCTACCTTCCCATTTGGAAGTGAGAACTTTCATTTTGTATGTTTAGCCAGGAGAAGGTTTGCATTGCAGAATGTACAAACATTAGAAGATGACAGAAAAGTGTCAGCGCTAGAAAAGGACTCTGCTCTTGCTTGGCAGAATAGCAGTGTGGGTGAATAGGATGAAATACCTGCATTTCTTTTAAAAATTAAAAATCCAGTCACAGAATGAAGCTGCTCCACAGAATCACAATGTTGGGGGCTGGAAAGGACTTCAAAAGGTCAAAGAATCATGGAATGGTCTGGGCTGGACCTCCAAAGGTTATCCAGTCCAACCTCCCTGCAGTCAGCAGGGACAGCCCCAAGTAGCTCAGGCTGCCCAGGGTCTCATCGAGCCTCACCTCGAATATCTCCAGGGAAGGGGCCTCAACCACCTCCCTGAGCAACTTGTTCCAGTGTTCATTTAGTTCACCCCCCCCTGCCAGAGCAGGATCACCTAGAGCAGAGGAGCTGAAGTCAATAAATTTCACATGGGCAACTCCACTACCTGGAAGAAGAGCAGAAGGTCAAGTCATTAAATTACAAATGCTTGTTAAAAATTTGTATAACCTGACACATAATTTCTGTACTTCAGGGCTGATTTAGAGAACTAGCAATAAAAGGGCTGGGGAAAAAAATCCCCTCACTTTTCAATTGCCGGTGATGTGTAATTCAGCACAGAGTCAGTAAATACGATGGCAAGGATTTCACATGCCAAAAAAGCTCTGCTGCTGGCTGGTTCATCAAAAGGCATGTGCCTGGACTAGCCATCCTCTGATGGAGAATGGTGTGGTGTGGAGAGAGTTAAGGTGTGGTGGAGGAAACAACTTGTTGCTGCAGAGCAGTGAGGAGGCTGCTGTGGAGCATTGCAGGAGTGGGAAGGTTGGAGAGCAGCTGTCCTCCTCGCACCTGGCTGGGGGTTTGTTCCACACTCGGCAGCATGAGAGATCAGATAGACCTGCTGGCCACTGTCACGCTTTTGGGAGTCCTGGAGCAAGGTAAATGTCTTTATCTAATGCTGGGTAGTAGTCAGCTAATAAGATTGAACTCTGTGGGTCTTGATTCCTGCATTTTGCCCAGAGTATCTCTGGAGGGGAAGTTGCTTTTATCCAACATGGTGTTTGGCCATTCATGCTGGAAATGCCATGCCTGAGGCTGTTCATTAATAGGGACTAAAATGATCACAAAACTCCAGGCCAGCATCCCACAGGAAATGAAATTTAAGTTTTACTTTAAAACTTAAAAAAAACCCACCCAATTTTGACAACCAAATGTCTTTAAAATGTTTTCTGTGGTTACATTTGTAACTTGGAGTGGCTGGAGGAGGCCAAAATAAAGACAGGTTCATAAATACACTGCCAAAGAGGTCAGTACCAGAAAATGGATTGTTGTATGCATATGGAAAAGAGCAGCAGGCACAATTGTACTTCTCCTCTGTGATCAATACCATCATGTGTTCAAACAGCTTAGCTGCACAGAGCAGATGACAAGATGGAAACAGAAATGGGGAGTTTCAGATTGGATGTTAGGAAGAAGTTCTTCCCCGTGAGGGTGGTGAGGCACTGGCACAGGTTGCCCTTGCCCAGGCAGGTGGTGGAAACCTGGAAGTTTTTAAGGCCAGGCTGGATGTGGCTCTGGGCAACCTGCTCTAGTGTGAGGTGTCCCTGCCCATGGCAGGGGGGTTGGAACTGGATGATCCTTGAGGTCCCTTCCAACCCTAACAATTCTATGAGTTGACAGCACACAGTAATATGGAAACTAATGCAAGCCCTCCTGGCCAGAAATAGACACAGACATCTTCAAAGGAACTCAGTGATGTCTTGTGACTTAAATAGATGTGTTTGGTCATTGACATGTGCTGCCCAGGGAGGTGGTGGAGTCACCATCACTGGAAGTATTTAAAAAGAGCCTGGATGAGGCACTTGGTGCCATGGTTTAGTTGATCAGATGGTGTTGGGTGATTGGTTGGACTTGATGATCTCAAAGGTCTTTTCCAACCTGGTTAATTCGGTAAGACAAGGGGATAGAGAGAGTGATCAGTGTGCAAAGACAACATGAAAACTTCAGTCATGGAAGCACTGCTGAGCCCTTTTTGCTGGGAACCCCTCAGTGGCCGATCCCCAGGTAGCATTTTTGTCTCAGGTGTATTTGGTTTATGGTGACCATGTATTTTTTTAAAACTGTAGCCTTGGGCATTTTGCTTCCATGCTATGCAAACCATGCACAGGTGTGAGGCCAGCAGTCCCATAGCAAGCATTGGTACTCTCCCACCTACCTTAGGTTGGATAAGGGAGCCTCATTTCATGGTCTCTGCACAGGAGGCCAAAGAGCAATTACAAGCTTCTAAGAGTTTCTTTTCTCTCCAGTAGTAAGAAGTAAGTACAATGGCAGCTGGATTCAGAGCTGTGCAGAGCTGTGCATCTGATGAAAGGCCATTCTGAGTGTGAATTACAGATCTGAGATTTGGTCTGAGAAGGCAGAGCACTGAAACACAGACCTGCGTGACACAAACACTCACCCATCACATTGTGGTGCTGGAGAAAATGTAATGGCTGAGCTTAGTGCAGTGTTGGTTGAGCTTTATTCTTAATTTTCTGGAAGCTCACAGGTTCTCCATTCTCTCAACTTTCCCCCTTTTAAATTTAATTATGCCCAGTTTAGCAAAGCTTTAGTGCTCAGTAGATATGTGCCCTTGCCCTCTGCTAAACCCTGTGCCAGAGAGCAGCACAATGCTGCCACAGTTGGGTTGGGTTTGTTTTTTCCCTCCTTTTTCTAAATGGCTTTCAAAGGAGATAAAGTGGATACAACATCACTGCCTGACAGTCCCCACAGAGCTTGTTCACCAGGTTCACTCCAGCAGAGCAGATTATCAGGCTGTAATTACGGCTCGACAAGTTTGTGGACATAATCAAATAGAGAACGAAGGTCTGGCTGATACCTCCACGGAGGAGCAAAGTGCAGGGAGAGCTCAGCCTGTGAGCCGTGGGGGAATCCACACAGGCATTTAACCTCCAGACAGGAACTGTAAAGAAACTAGTTTGAAAAGTTGTGTGAGGCAAATGGAGCTCTTCTTCCTAGAAGATGGTGTCAGAAACAGGTACTTTGGATTTTAGGAAGAGGTTCTTTACCATGAGGGTGGTGGAACACCGGAACAGGTTGCCTGGGGAGGTGGTTGGGGGTCTGACCCCTGGAGATATTCAAGGTGAGGCTCCAAAGGGCTCTGGGCAGCCTGATCTAGTTAAGGATGTCCCTGTTGACTGCACTAGATAACCTTTAGTGGTCCCTCCCAACCCAGACCATTCTCTGATTCTATAAATCCATGCTGAGAAGGTCTATGCCATTAGGGTTGCTTTTAGAGGGTGATTCTGTATGCTTAATGCTTTACCTGTGCACCAGGTGAGAGCCACCCTCCAAAAGGCTCTTGCTCCCCTTGGGTGATTTTTTTATGTTATCCATCCCTGAGCATCAGGGATCTGTTGCAGGACTTGTCAATATTTGCCTCTCTATACAAACAAGATGGAAGCATAGAGTTGGTGGAGAGGTTGGGTCTACAATTGTTCTTCCCATGCTCATCAGCCACAAGAATGCTACATTAGGAAGGGTGCAGGTGGCATGAAGCAGGATGAAGACCACTGCCCAGCATGGTCAGGCTTATGCCTCAAGCTGGAGCTGCACATGAAGCAGCAACTTCACAGAATCATTATCTCTTGTCCTGTTGCTGGGCACCACTGAGAAAAGACTGGCCCCAGCCTCCTGACACCCATCCTTTAAGTATTTATAAGCACTGCTAAGATCCCCCCCCAGTCATCTCCTCTCCAGGCTAAAAAGCCCCAGGTCCCCTCAGCCTTTCTTCATAAGACAGATGGTGCAGTCCCCATGGCATCTTTGTAGCCTTTGCTGTACCCTCTGCAGGAGCTTCCTGTCCTTCTTGATCTGGGGAGCCCAGAACTGGACACAATAGTCCACATGAGGCCTCATCAGGGCAGGGTAGAAGAGGGGAGGAGAACCTCCCCTGCCCTGCTTGCCACACTCTTCAGCTCAGTCTTTTTCTTGAGAGGTGACTGATGTGAGACCCTGAGAGTGGGAAGTAGCTGTGTAGGAGAGAGGTGCTTGTGTGATGTGAAGAGGAGGCATCAGGATGGGGCACAGTTTCATCTTCTTTTCCCCAGCTGCTGCTGGATTGTCAGCTGTGTGCTCCTGCACTCCCAGCTGCCTGCTCTCCGTGGGGGTGCTGCGGTGCATCCTGCCAGATCTCAGGGGGTAGGACAACATCTTCACCTTCAACCATAATCAAGGGGGGGAAAAGCAAACTTGTTCCTCCCTGCCTTTATCTTCCAGTACTTCTTGTGCAGGGCTGGGTGTCTGCACATACCGTGGAAGACACTGGAAGGTGTGGATGTTCTTGTAGCAGTCTGTGTGTATTGAGATGGATGGCACGTTGTGTAACACGCAGCTCATGCCATCACGCTAGTTGCATTTCTCATTCCCTTTTCTTTACTTGTGCTCCAGTGCTCTTTTGCAGGCATGCATGGATCTGCATTGTCTTTAATCTTGCAACATCTGTCCCTGTTTTCCCTTCTCCCTCCTGCTGTTCTGCTCTTATCTCCTTTGTCAGAGAAAGACAGTCCAAAGGTCAGTCCCTGCAGCCTGGCTCCATGTCTCTTTGTTCAGTGCTCTGGAAATGTTGCCATGGTAGAACCTTGCTAATTCAAGTGACTCACTTAGCAGCACGCTGCCACAGCCACCAAAGTCATTGTTTGTATCATTTAGTGCTCCCCAGGATGAAAAGTCTCATTTTTTCAATTAAGCCACCTAAATATAAACACTTGAAACACCAACCATCACCTGTGGGAGTAAGAACTTTCATCAGAGTGTCGCAGTCCAGAGCTTCATGTTACCAAGTTTTCATCATTTTGAAGTGACTCTCCATGTCCCTTACAAACATACAAAAGAGTGATATAGCAGGCATGGAAGCAGTACCTTGGCCTGAACTTGGCACAGGCTGGCAGCAGCCTTTGGCAGCACATCTGCTCCTTGAACTGCTCTTCCAGGGACAGAGTGGAAGAAATAGTCCCACCCTTCCCTGTTTCTTTCTTTTGCCATGTTTATGAGCATCTCTAATCGACTTCAAGACATCCCAGTGCTTCACAGCTTGGATGCTGCTCTGTCACATGAGGCCATCCTCGTATAAAAGCTTTGTGCCCACAACACCTTCCCATCAGGCAGGCTGAGGGTGTGCTGATGCTCTGAGTACAGACTGCAGGACTGAAATGGAATACTAATTCTGTGGCTGTACTGGGTGAGCTTTCGGGTGCACTGCTGGCCTTCCTGCAGGGTTTGATCTGCTGGGGAGCAGCACCCAGGGCTCTGCTGCTGGGCATGAGGCTATGCAAAGTGCCAGGCAGCATGTGGGCTGTGTGGCACAGGCACTCTGTTGGCATAACCAAATCTGAATTTCAAGTCTGAGCGTGAAGTAAACGGTGCTTTTATTCCGGGCTGTGCAGGATAGCCCTGGACTATGAACCTAGACAGTATCAGCTCTTTTCTTCTAACCACTTGCTTGATTCCAGGCTGGATAAAGCTTGGCTACATAAAGCACTGCATTGTTCCTTTGTTGTTCTTTTTTTAGCCTACTTTGCACTGCAGGTGATCCATGCCCGGCGGAAGCACAAGATCTCCCCGCCGGAGACCACAGGGCACCCTGAATTTGAGCGGATCTTCAGAGCTCAGTAAGGCTTGGACTGCTTTCTGCTGTCTCCATCTAGATGTGGCTTGAGTCAAGGGTCCCTACCAGGAAAGACTGAAGGCAGCCTCAAGTCACCTTTTCATTTGTTGCTACTCATTCTGGATGTTTCATTTTTTGTGATGCTTTATGGGCAGAGGTCTGAGTTTTGATCAGCAGCGGTTTGCTCTGGCTGGAGTGTTTCTGTCCACCCATGCCAATCCTCCTTCTTGCACTGCAAGAGGCAGCCACATGACTAATTAGTGGCTGTATGGAAGAGGAGCTAAGCATTATAATAAGTTGGGGAGGTGGTTGGACTTGATGGTCTTAGAGGTCTTTTCCAACCTCAGTGATTCTATGATTCTAGTTTAATATTAATGTTGGCTCCAATTTGACAGTGGCTGAAGCTGTGTTAATAACCTAAGATTTACTTGTAAGGCTTTGCTGTTGAGCTGAAGGACCTTACCAGCAGACCCAGCTACAAGGATATTTTAGGGGGTTTTCCCTTTTTTTTTAAGCCATTGTCCCATGAATGTCGGCACTCACAGGCCCATTCTGAGAGCCCGTTCTTTGTGTTCTGTTCCTATGGAGAAAGCAATGCTGGAGCTTAACTGGAAGTGTTCACAGATCCCTTAGGCTTCCAACAAGCACCAGATTCTGTCTTTCATCCTGGTTGTTCCGTTTCATCGGTGATTGAAAGGAACTGGCTGGAGCTGGTTTGAAGGGTGGTTTGAGCGCGGCACTAAATCCCGAACAAAGCAGCTGCGTTTCCTTGCCAGCGTGCAGGAAACATTTGTGGAGTGACACAAACACCCACTTTGGTCCTTCTGTGATGCAGTGAAAGGCCAGGCTGCATGGGAAGCATCATCCTCTGCTAGCTGGGTAGCTGCCCATGGGGCTTTCAGCTGGGCTGTGCGTTAGCTGAGTCGTGCTGTGGACCGCAGCATGCCAGGAAGGAGACTTCAGTGACCTCAGGTTTGAGAAGGTATTTCTTCCTTCTGTGTTTTTTTTTTTCACCTCCTTTGTTGTTTTCCCCGTGGAAAAGGATGCAAAAGGATAACTTGCTCTGATTTTAAAAAAAATTAAAGGAGGCAAAAGAGTCTTCATTACTCACTGGTGGAATCCTGACAGCCTCCCCTCGCTGAGGCTCAAACTGCATTCACAGAATAAGGCTCTTCAGACTTCTTCCAGCTCCTAATCTGGCTCCACTGCCCAAAGCTTGATAAATGTTGGGTCAAATTTTAAATTCAATTCCACAGGGAACTATGGAATTGAGAGACAAACCCACTGTCTTTGACAGCACAGCTCCTGCTGTCCTCTCTTGCAGAACATTTGTGGCTTTGTCATTTAAAGAACAAAGAAGGAAGAGAGCCTCGCTGCAGGTCTGATCACCTTCTGCTGGATTCCATCTTGGAGCATGACTTGTGTGACACCCAAGTCTGGGCTGTGCTCACACAAGGGGAATTAAAAACTGGTGTATAAAGACAGGCTTTGAACTCTCATCTCTGCTTCTCACCAGGGTGAACTGCTCAGAGTACTTCCCGATCTTCATCTCACTCCTCTGGGTTGCTGGAATCTTCTTCCATCAAGGTAAGGTGGGGGGGGGGGAGGAATCCCAACCCCAAACCACACACACGACCTCCCAATTTAAACCCCTTTGCAACTCAGGCACATCCTCTTCGTACCTCTGGGGCTGTAATCTGGGGAAAGCACTTTGCCAGACAAACTGAGGAGTGCCCCAGCTCTAGCATCCATGAAGCTGCTGGTGGCAGCCAAGCCAGCCTCCTACCCAGGAGAGAGGCTTTGGTGGCATTGGCAGCCCTCTCTCCTTCACCAGATCCTGAATCCCCCCTCCCATCCCCCCATGCTGCTTCTGTTGGATAAGGTCAGGCTGGCACATGGTGCCAGGCAGCAGCAACCTGAAGCAGAGCTGCAACACGATACCCAAATCACTCCAACAGAACAAGGCACCACAACCCAAGTCATCCACCATCCATCCCATACCAAGGGGCAAGATGTGAGAAAGGACCTCAGGAGGGAGTGTTGCAAACTCAAGTCCCAGGGCAGCTCTGTGAGGCAGAGAAGTTCATTCTCCACAAAAAAAGGAAGGAAGAAACCCAGTTAAACTCCCACAGCATTTTAAAGCCAAGTCCCTCTGTGTTTGGGTCTCAAGGCCATGCTTCATCTGCAGAGGCAAGTGGGGGTTTTGATGACTGAGCCGGGCTGCAGCTCTGGCAGCATCTGGGGAGTTCTGGCTCCACCAGGACTGGGTTCCTCTCTTCCCTGCAGGTGTGGCTGCAGTCTGTGGGCTGCTCTACCTCTACTCTCGCTTCAAGTACTTCCAGGGGTACGCTGCGGCTGCACAGGAACGGTCAGTACCTGCCCAGGGCTGTGGGCACCCCAAACCAACCTAGGGAGGCTGGGTGCAGCATGCAGCCCCTGGGTCAGCTTTCCTCCCCGTGGGTGGGATTGGGTGCAGATTTGTATCACCTCCTTCTCTTCTTTTGTGCTTGCAGCCACACCACCCCTTCCCTGGCTCCATCTCAAAGGAGGGTAGGGGACCATATCCTGGGCTGCATCCCCAGCAGCACGGGCAGTGGGTCAAGGGAGGGGATTCTGCCCCTCTGCTCTGGTGAGGCCCCACTTGCAGTGCTGGGTTTAATTCTGGGGTCCTCAGTGCAGTAGAGACTTGGACCTGATGGAGTGGAACCAGAGAAGGTACCCAAAATGGTCCAAGGGCTGGAACACTCCTGTGAGGAACAGCTGGGAGAATTGAGACTGTTCAGCCTGGAGAAAAGAAGGCTCCAGGGAGATAATACTGTAGCCTTTGAGTAATTAAAGGGGTCTGTAAGAAAAGTGGGGACAACCTCTACAGCAGGGCCTGTTGCAACAATACAAGGGGTGATGGTTTTAAACTAAAAGAGGGAGAGTTAGACTAAATATAAGGCAGAAATGTTTTACACTGAGGGTGGGGAGACACGGAGCCAGGTTGCCCAGAGAGGTGGTAGATGCTCTGTCCCTGGAAACATTCCAGGTCAGGATGGACAGGGCTCTGAGCAACCTGCTCTGGTTGGAGATGTCTCTGGCCCCTGCAGGGGGGTTGGACTAGATGGCTGTTAAAGATCCCTTCCAACCCAAACTGTAGTACGATTGTATAACCACAAGGCCCTGCCAACACGGTTTGTGCCCCGGGCTGGCTGGCACTGTCTGACAATGTCTTCTTCCCGTGCAGGTTGGGGCCTCTGTATGCCAGTGCCCGGCTGCTCTGGCTGCTGATCGGGCTGGCGGCGGCTGGGCTCCTGGCACACTTCCTGCTGACCCTCTCCTCTGCGGCAGCATGGCCCCTCCAGCTGCTCCGTGCCTGGTGAGAGGAGCTGTGGCTCTCCCCAGGCTGACTGTTTGCCCTTGGCAGAGGTGGGGTGAGCTGTATGGTATCTCTCCAGCTCAGTGCTCACCCCTGAAGGCAGGTGGATGCTGGCATTCCTGTTAGTGAAGCTCCACTCTGCACAGATCATTTCCCTTTTAGAAAGCAAATTCTGCCCTGGCTTCACTGCCAGGTTTTGTAGTACTATCTGCTCTAAAGCCTCTACCACCTTTGGCTCTCCCTGATGGAGCACTGGCTTGACCCCTGTGTTGCTGTAGGACCTGTGTTGAGGGATCACACTGTGGCTATACAGAAAATAAATTCCTTGTCTCAGCAGAAACCACATGTGCTTGTGAAAGGTGCCTGGGGACTGGGTGTGAGGCCATCCCAGGTTAGCAAACTGGGCTGCATGGGAACAAAGCTGCTGTGAGTAAAACAAACTTGAAAGGATGGGTGAACTCCTCTAAACCAACCCAAATTCTGGGGAGAAAAAGGTTGAATCTACAGCACAAATGCTGAAGCCTTTGTTTGGCATTGACTTGAATGATCCTGACTTGGCCTCAGCTTCACTTATCATTGACTCAGCAGCAGGACTTTGCCCTTTCTCAGGCTTTCAAGCCTCACTGCAAAGTTGGGATCCACAGGTAACCAAGGCAGGCATGGAGCAGACAGCTCCTTGCTGAGCTGTACGTGGGTAATAAATACAGACAGCAAAGTATTTTGCAGGAAAGACAACTGCTACACAATTGCTCCCTCAGGTGTTCAGGTGTCCAAGTGGCTTCCTTGCTCCCTGCCAAGCAAAGACCTGACCAGTCTTTTAATACCTGGTGAAGGCTACTGAGGCATAAACCAACCAGGGTCCCACTGGGCTGCTCTGAGTGCTTTTTCCCAGCACGAACAATGCTCTGGGAGCGTTGGAGGGTGGTGAGAGCTGAGCAATGACTCTGGTTTGGGGCTAGGGGCTACAAGCTGGTCCCTGGCAGGGGGAAAAAGGGGCAGGCAAAGCCAGAGCAAGTGTCTCCCTGCTGTGAATGACTCCCACTGCCACACCAAAGGTTTAGATTTAGTTTTTATTACAGTGCACAGTATTTTATATATTTATATAGAGAGATGTACTTGAAAAAATCAAATGTATCCCATAATAAAAAATACAGCACATTAAAGTAGTATTATGCATTCCAGTGTATAGCTGAAGAGACATTGGGATTTACACTAATCCCTACTAGTTCTGAACTGGGCTACTTCTGCCTTTTTTCTTCTCCCCCCAAAAAATTCACACCAACCAATAACTGAAATAGTTATTTAAAAAGATGTTTTCTTCACTCAATCTCAAGGCTTGAAGACACTGGAGACTTCACTGTGAGTTAAGGGGCTGTGTTCAATGCTGGCAGGCACAGTGTGGTGTAGTTTATTGTTTTGTTTGTTTTCCCTGCCATACTTGTGGCTCCAACCCCTTGGGATTCCTTCCTCCTCTGCTGAAGGAGGGTCAGACTTCACCCTCACTTAATCCTCAGCTGTGGCCAGGACTTACTGCCTGGGCAAAGGCAAGGCAGACCTTGGTCCCTGGCCGTCTCCATCCCAGCGTTCCTGCGGGGTCAGCTGGCAGGACTCAATGTAACCAAAGGCCCTCGCTCTGTCCCCAAACACAGCCAGAGCTTGCCCTGTCCTGGGCTGAAGGTGCTTTTTGTCCCCACTCTTGCTAAAGCTCATCCCGACCCCAGAGCGGCTGGAGCAGCAGCAGCGCGGCAGCCACGCGCCCGTGAGGAGCCAAGGGGAGCACAGCCAGCCCTCTGCACGGGGTATTGGGTTTGCTTCTCGCTCTTCTTCTGGAGAAGACGATGTCCTGACCCCGGCAGCAGCGGTGGGGACGTCGGTGCTGGCCTGGCAGCCGGTTTGCCAAGGCCTGTCCTGGCAGCTGGCCTTGCGCCCGGGCAAGGCGCCGCGGGGAGGAGGGAGCAGGAGGGGAGGGAGCAGGACTGGGCATCCAGGCAGCTGTCCACCCTTCCTCAGGCCTGCTTCACTCCGCTTTCTTGATAAAAATCTGAAAGAAGAGAGGGCTGGGATCAGAGAAAAGTGGGTGCAGGCAGCGGGGAGACCCAGGCTGGGGGCTGGGCAGGGACACCCCCCTGGTGAGGCAGCCCAGCTTACCTCGCTCAGGATGATCCACACCGGGGAGTCGGTCTGGATGGACAGCCTGATGGCCTCCAGGGGCCCAAAGCTTGGGTCCACCTCACCTTCTGCAACGCCCTTGGAGAAGGAACCTGGTGAAAGGAGCACAAGTGACATGGGGACAGTCCTCTGGCATCCAGCCCTCCCATCCTTGAGGGGGACCACAAGCAGCCCTCGCAGCCCACAGCTCCCTGAAACAAGAGTGGCTGCAACCCAGCAGCGTGGGTGCCAATGCAGGGCAAAGTGCTGCCCTTAGAGGAACAAGTAAAAAACTGTAAAAATCAGCCAGGCAGAACAAAATGGGGAAAATCTGGATACACATCACTGCTGTGCAAAAGGGAGGGGACAGAGTGGCCTAATGCTAGCCCTGTCCTGCAAGAGACAAACGTTGCTTCAGGATCCACACCTCTGGGGGTAAATCTTAACAGCCATAGTCTCAGCCTGTTGCTATGTCCCCATATTTGGGTGTGATTTTTTTGCTTTTCTTTTCTTTCTCTCTTCTGTTGTTGTTGTTGTTGAAAATGCAACTGGGAGAAGCCAGGCAGCATGCAGAGGAATGCTAAAATGGCCAAAACTACAAGTGCCAGGGAGTTGTTCTTATATTTGTCTGCATTAAAAATAAAGAAAGAAGTAATCTTAGCAGGGACACCGAGGCTTTATCACACACCAGTGGGTCCCCACACACTGCAATCACTTGTTCTTGTCCAAGGGCAAGACAAGCACTAAAATGAGCTCAGATGGCAGGAGACAAAGTGCAGGCTGGAAGCGGTGCAAGTACTGAGACAGGCTGTGGAGGGAAGAGTGTGAAATTGCCCAGAGTGGAAGTTTATAACACCAGGTTAGGCAAATGGATAACCTGAGGAATTTGGTTGCAGCTCTGAGCAGGGACAGGCAGAAATGTAGGACTGGAAACCACCTGAGGGGGACACCTAGTCTAAGAGGGGAGATGGGGCAGTGGAGGAGAGGAGACACTGACAAATCCTGTTCTAACCTGGCTCCTGGCAAGCAGAAATTACCCTTTGCCAAGCAAATAGCACCAGGAGCCTTGATTCACTCTAAGGTGAGAATGGGGACTCTGCTATCACCCCCAGTGGGCAATTACCACCCTGCACCCTGCTTGTACCTATCTGGATGTAGCCATCTGGCGTCCTGCGGTATTTGACGACTGTGCCTCTTCCCTCCTGCAAGGCTTCCTTATCTGACTGCAGGCTCTGTGGAAAGGGAAAGAGCTTTATGCAAGGCCAGTGCAAGAGCCACCCAAAAGCCCCAAGCAACAGCAACAACCCTGGAGCTACCCTTGCTAGCAGCCCCTGGCACTTTGCCCCACTGCCTGGCACCCTGAGCCTCATGCTCCAAACCAAGAAGATATTTGCTGCTCTCATGCTGCTGCTTCCACTGCACCATCCTGGCTCCATCCCTTTGCTGCAACTCTCCCACCCCTCTGAGCATCCCCTCGGCAGGTATGGAGGGTTCCATCCCTTTGCTGCAACTGTCCCACCCCTCTGAGCATCCCCTCTGCAGGTATGGAGGGTTCCATCCCTTTGCTGGAACTGTCCCACCCCTCTGAGCATCCCCTCTGCAGGTATGGAGGGTTCCATCCCTTTGCTGCAGCTCTCTCACCCCTCTGAGCATCTCCTCTGCAGGTATGGAGGGTTCCATCCCTTCGCTGCAACTCTCCCACCCCTCTGAGCATCTCCTCTGCAGGTATGGAGGGTTCCATCCCTTTGCTGCAGCTCTCCCACCCCTCTGAGCATCTCCTCTGCAGGTATGGAGGGTTCCATCCCTTTGCTGCAACTCTCCCACCCCTCTGAGCATCTCCTCTGCAGGTATGGAGGGTTCCATCCCTTCGCTGCAACTCTCCCACCCATCTGAGCACCCCTTCTGCAGGCAGGGATGGCTCTGACAGAGACTGCTTCACGCAGCATCCCCCGCTCCTGAGGTGATACCACAGCAGGCATGACCCCTGGTTCCCAGCCAGCACCTCTCAAAGGCACTTGAGTCTTGTGAAGATTTTCCTGACGGCTTTGAGCAGTTCCCTTCTCTCAAACCTCTTTTGCCTCCCACTCCTCCCCCGCCTCCATTCTCAGCCCAACACTTACGTCAAAAGGCAGAACCTCCACAGTGGTGTTGAAGAGTTTGTCTTCTGGGTGCTCGATGTTTCCGCTGCGGAAGAAGAACCTGTGACAGAGACCAGAGCCGTGGAAATCCAGGCTGAGCGACTGAGGAGATGATGGCTTTCACCCCAGCTGAACCACCAAACGGCTCAACCCCACAGGCACCTTCCCAAGAAGCCCACGGACACAGGGTTGGGAAGGAGACCTTCGGAGCCAGATTAGCTACATCACGGACTGCTCACAAATGCAGGGAAGGAAAGGGGCCCAGCAACTGTGGCCCCACCATAAAATGGCCAAGGTATACTCTCTCCCCCCTGCCCCGAGATAAACACTGTTCTCTCCTCCTGGGCACCCAAGGCGATGGGCAAAGGATTCAGTATGAGCCAGAAGAGCAAAAAGAAAGTGTTGCCACATGCTCCACACAGGTCCCCTCATCCCCCCCGTCAGTGCTCCCCCAGGCACTGGCCTTTCGATGCGGAGTGGTTTGAAGAATCTGAATCTGATGAAGTCTCCAGCAGTGGGAGTGAAGGCCCAGAAGAAGTCCTCCCGCAGGTAAGCCTTCTCCAAGGTGAAGTGCTGGTAGGTTTTCAGGCTGGTGCTCACCTCTGCAGGAGGGTTGACGTGCTCTTTCCGCAGGGCCTGCTTGCCAAAATCCTTGTCCTTGGTGGGCACAATGCAAAGGGAAAATGTCACGAGCTGCTCTCGCCCAGGAGGGGGTTCCAGCAACAAGGCACTGCCAATTAAAAGCTCTCAATTTGCATGGTGCAGCAGCACAAGGGATGGAAGTGATATGGGCAATGGGTGACTGGATCCCAGGACACAGCTTCAGAGAAGCATCACTGCCCTGCACCCTGATCCAGCAGCAAGGAGCCTTTCAAAAAATCCCTGCCCCTGGAGCCCTGCAAACAGTCCTTGTACCTGAGAAGGTGACTGGGAGGCTAGTGATAGGATAGGGTGACTGGAGTACATGGCCTGATGGGTGCCAGCTGTGATACCAGCTGGATTGAACCATCCATTTACCTGGGGACCAGACACAGGACTGAACACAGCCTAGGGCTGCCTGTCTCTGGATTCTGCACACACAGCTGTGGGAAGCCTGATTTTGTTGATGTTTAAATACACACAAACAATTTAAGCTCTTACACAGCAAGCTCGAGTTTGCCTAATGGCATATCCCAGGAACAAGGAGGGAGTGGGAATGAAGTCACTCTAGCCCAGGAGTCATCTTCTCCAAGGTTTTTCAGCAGATGCTTCAAAATCACTTGCCCAGACCATGTTTGGCACTCTGGGTGGGTGGGCAGGACCAGTACCAAGGCTGAAAAGCTGGGAGTGGCTCGTGGCACACGTCTCTGCCATTCTGAGCAGCAGGAGCTACAAGAGCTCAGTGCAATTAATAAAACACATCTGTCACCGTCCCACCAGCTGCTGGCACTGATGTGCCTGCCCCATAAGCAACCAGTTCCTGGCCTGGCAGAAAGGCCAGCTGCAGCTTGAACAGGCAGCTGGTACTCACCTTCAGCTTCTGTATCTTCCCAGCCAAGGAGGAGTGGGTTCCCACGTGCTGGAAGAGTGAGGGCTTGAAGCGGATCCTCAGGTTTGCCTTCTGCCTGTCGCAGTGTTTCTGAAACGACACGATCCCCCTCTCCATCTCTGTGCCTCTCTGTGCTATTTTGGCTTTAATTTGGTGAGAGAGCTTTTAGCTGCACTCTGGAGGGACCTGACTGTGACTCTCAGCCATTCACTCACAGGGCTCTGCTGGGCAGCTGGAGTGCCCAGGTCTGAGTGCCAAATTTCTCCTTGCCAAGCACAGCTTAGCAACCGCTGAGCAAATCTTCTCTTTGCTGTCAGGTAGAGACAGCCAGAGAATTTAGTTTCTCTTGTGCTTGCCTTCCTGGGAAAGCCTTTTCCCTACGACTCAGAGCTCAGGCTCATCAATGTCTGAAGGTACAGTAAGTCCTGGGATGACTCAGAGCCTAAGTGAGGTGTGGGCTCTTTTCAGATGGGCAGAGTTTGAAGTTTCTTGGCAGGTGGGGATAAGCAGAGGTATGGCACCTGCCACTGGCAAAGCTGTTTCGTGCCCATCCCACCATCTATATAAACTTGGAGATGCAATGCTGATACAGTCAGTTATTTTCCATGGGGTGGAGGGAGACAGACCATGGAGAGGGAATAAAGGAGAAAGGGGAAAAACATTGGAGACAAGAACTCATGTTTTAAAAATAGTTAATTTCTCTCAGTTTGAGAGAGCAGGATTAAAACCACTGGGTTAAAAACTGGAGGGAGAGGGTATTTGTCTTCTGACCTTTGCTTTTTCCAGTAAGAGAAATGCATGCACACCACTACCACCATCTGCTCTGGCAACCTCCCACCCAAGAGAAACCCCGGCAGAAATCCCTCCACTGGGTGCTGTGTCACCAGCTGCCTGGCAGCAGGCTGGGCACAGTGAGCAAAGCCAGCCACACCGAGCCCCCAGCACAGGCTGCCTGCATGGACCAGGAGCTGGGACATTCCAGGCATGACCCCTGCAAGCTGCAGATAATCCTCTAACCCAGCTCACATTACATTAGAAAATTAAAACGAGCCATGCTAACCCCACTCCTTGCCAGCAACCCTAGACACAAGCCCATCAGGTCTGGATGAGGAGAGGAAGAGGAGGAAGGAGGATGGAAGGAGCTACAGCATCTCCTGCCTTCTCCTTCTCCCTTTTCCCACTTCTGCTAAAGCAGCATTTGCTGGAAACAGCATTGTCTGTCAAGCCAGGAGGGGAACGGCTCAGTCGGTGGTAAGAAGGTCATCCTTTCACACAGGTCTACCCCAGGTAAAGCTAAAATTAGTTTAAAAAGAAAGAGCAGGATATATCCAGAAGAGGCAAAGCTCTTACCAAAAGCTCAGGTCAAACAAACTTTAAATCAAAAAGACAAATCCTTCCCACTACCAATTTGATTCTGCACCGTGGGACTTACAAGGGAAAGTCATGTTTGAAAGGGCACTGTGCAGAGTTAATCATGCAAACAGTGAGGGAAGGGAGCCAGAAATCCACGTGGAAAGTAGGTTAATTTCAAAAAAGGCAACATGGTTTAGAGGTTTGCAGTTTCCCCTGGAAAAACCTTGGCTCCATCAGGTAGGAGAAGATGAGCAAAGGAGATGATCCTGTGCAGCAAGATCTGCATCCAATCAATGCTCAGGCTGAAGAGTTTGAAGGAGAGGGCACAGAGAGCAGCAGCATTCCCAGCCTCCTACCATGCTGGCATTGCACAGGGCTGTGAGGGTCCTGGGGGCTGCTGGCCAGGCCTGGGGACTGCTTTGTCACACCGGAGCGACACGGTTTGAACTCAGAGGACACCGTGGACATAATTTCAGAGTGGTCCTGCTGCAGCTGGGGGACTGAAGCTGACATCATGGGCTCTGCCAGGGATGAGGCCAAATTAAACCACATCCTTGCCCCAGTTCCACAGAGCCCTGAGGATGCTCTGTCCCTCCAACACATAAATACAGTATTTATCCTCAGAGTGACCTCTTGCTCTGGGATTTGCCACCACAAAGCAGTTGTGGCCAGGGAGTCTGTCCTAAGCGACTGGCTTCAAGCTCTGCAGCGGGACTGGGCTGCTCATTCTCTGCCGGGGGAGGAGAGTGAATGAGCCTATGAGTAAATACAATATGTTCAGAGAGGAGACAGGAGACTATCTGGTAGTGAGCTCATCTTACATTTGCTCTCACACACACTCCTCCCCTGCCCTTCCCACCGGCTTTAGCCCCTCGCTACTGCTGCCGCCAATGGGAGTTCAAGCACACCCTCCCCAGGGCCCAGGGGCTTCTGTGCTGTCATCTGCAAGGCTTCATGTAGACATGACTCTGCAAACGAGATGGCAGCATGAAAACAGATCCACTTCACCCCCCTGCACTCTCCTAGAACCCCCAAGAAGAGCACTGCGTGCTCTGGTTTCATTTTAGCACACTCTGCACGGCAGGCTGCCTCTTAGGTCATCCGGGGTGAGCTCCCTGGGCAGCCTGCGTGTGTGCTCCAGGCGGGTGCAGCACATCAGCCCAGAGCTAAAGGGTTACTCTGGGGTTACAGTAAATGAGTAGGGAACAGCTTCAGGGGGAGAAGCACACCGGGATGAAAAGCAGCACAGAAGAAAGGGGAATGGCTACTCTCCTCGAGGACTGGAGGAGGAATGCCCTGTTAGTGCTTGGATGCAGAAATAATGCCTGTTCTGGCAGCTACAGAAGCCTGAACTCCCAGGTCTTTGCTTACACAATCTGCAAGGACCCCCTGGGGCACACTCCACAGGGACAGCACAGTTCCCTGCAAAGCCAGCTAGCACCAGAGCTCACAGAAAAGATCTTCCAGAGCCACAGACCAAGCATACATTTGTGCACAGAACAGAAGGTTTCCCCTCAGCAGAGGTTGTTTACATACTGCATCCTTCTCAGGGTTGCAGACTTTCACCCAAAGGATGTGATCCAGCAGCCAGTCAATGGGTTTGTCCTTGTAGAACATCAGGATGAACTCCACAATCAAGCTCAGATCGAGAGACTTGAACATTTTTCCTACAGCACAAAGAAAGAGAGAAGAGAGCAGCTGTGGATGTGTCCATCTCTCCACATGAAGGAAAGAGCAGGCAGCTCTGGTTTACGTACTGCTGGCACTGCTAATGCAGCTCTGGATTTAATATTCATTGCAGAATTGGAAAGCATTAGTGTCTCACAGGTCACAACAGTATCAAAAGGTCTGAAACTCTTCCATTCAGCAGGGAGAAATAAGGATGGAAAACATTCAGCCAGCTGCAGGACAGACCATTTCCTGCCCCCCAAACCTGCAAGACAAACCCTCATCCAAAAAAACAGATCAAGCTGCTACTGCAACCATGTACTGCTGCTCCCAAAATAGTTCTGTGCTGATGTAAACTTCCTTTTGCACACTCTTAGGCAACTCCAAATCCCATCCAGGCTAAAAGCTACTGGTCACATCCAAGCTACTTGGCTGTTGACTGGGCCACAGACCAGGTTTAGTTTTACTACAAGTATCAGCAGTACACAAGGCTCACTGCAAAAGCAGGGAGGGATCAAGTCCAAGCATTTTATCATGTGGTGGGGACAACTTGTTGGACCAAGAGCATGAGGGCTTGCAAGAACCAGCAGGTGCTTGTGACTGTGCCTGATGGGATTGGGGTGAGCAGAGAACATTACCAATAAACCCCAGCTGAGAAAACTCCAGGATCATCCACTCCTCGGAGGGCTGCTGCAAGGCAAAGTTCTTCATCGTGCTGAGATAGTTTGGTTTGGCCACGATATCATCCTCCAGCTGCAAGAAGAAAGGATGCTCAGTGCCAATGACCCATCCAGGTTCCTGTATGAGCCTCTCTGTGCAGAGCAATCACGCTGTAGACTGGAGAAAAGCTTTGGCACAGACCTAGTTTGTTTTAGAAGATGCTCCAAGCAGATTTTTCTCACCCAATCTAACAGGTAACTGAAACAAAGATTCCTGACCTCCCTGGGCAGGAGGTCTTCAAGTCTAAAGCATTAGAAACACAGTTTTGGAACCAATAGGGTTGAAACCCACTTCTACTCTGCTGCATCACATAACTGGACATGCCCTTTACTCTCTCTCAGCTGGGTATGAGCCACATTGAACTCCCACCCATCTCCCCTCTGCCCCCCCCCCGCCCCTCCCCAAACCTACCTGCACATAATATATGCCCTTGGACTGGGCATACATCATTAAAAAGCAGTAGTCAAGGTTCTGCTTTGTCCTCCACCTGCAAGAGACAAACAGGATGAGAGCACCAAGCTCTCCTGCCATACCAGGCTGCTCCAGGGGGCCAGCTGAGCTTGGATTTAAGCCAGGAAGGTGACACAGCTCTTGGAGGTGGGGTTGGCATATGGCCTCTGCCTTTTGCTCTTAAACTGGTCAGTTAAGAGTTGCTGGAAAAGCCAGGGACTCCCAAAATGAACATCACCTGGGTAAAAATGCCTCCCTTGCTTGGTGAAGGCAACACCACAGCACAAGGCAAGCTCTGCAAAGGTGGTGCCAGTTCATACTCCCCCCTCCACATCCTTCCAGCTCTTGGATACAGAAAGTTTAAGGGTTTTGCCTGGCCCTGCACAAGAGTTTTCCCTGCTGGACCTGGGGGAAGGAGGTCCTGCAGTTAATTAATTTAGGTCTTGCTTGGTTTTAAGCTCATTGTTTCTTACCTGACTCTCTCCTTGGGGTCCCCAAAGGATTCCCGCAGGTGGGAGAAATCAGGATAGAAATGTGGAGATGGGGAAATTACCTCCAGGAGTCCTGAGTGTATTTCCTTTGGGAATCTGAGGGAGAAAAGCAGCAGTAAACAAATACCTCCATGTCTGACACATCACTTCATAGACCAAGTCACTGGGTAAACACTGAGCTGCAGAACCAAACAAAAAACATAGCCTCTGGGATAAAACTCTGCCAGCAGCTAATGCACTTTCAGGCCTCACCAAAGGACATCAGCAGGGACTGTCACAGAGTTTTAAAGCTGCTCTCTCCCTCTCATGGGCTCTGACAGCCCCACATTCGTACGCTCCCCTCCAGCATCCCTCCTCCCTCCCACAAGCACACACACAGGTCAGCTTTAAAGCCCAGCCACCAGCACCAGGTACTCTCTACAGGATTAAATGGACCTGCAGACCGGTGCACCAAAGAAAGGCCTTGCTGGCATCACAGGCACTTAGAGATTTTCCAAAGGCATCAGTAATTAAAAGCCATTTTGCAGGGATTGTTATGCATTTCTGGTAAGTTAAACAAAGCTGCGCTGTGGTTAGGCCAGCCGGCAGGAATCCTACCTAGCTCCCTTATGCTGATAAAAATCAGCACCTATTCTCCCTTTAATGTGGGTAAGAGCCCTTCAAAGAGTCACACCCGGGGGGGGGGGTGGGGGGTGGAATAAAAGGAGGAAAAAAGAAGTCCTCCATCTGAAAGTCGGTGGGTACAAGAGCCTTGGAAGCAATAACTGTGGGAGATAAGCGGGAAACCCGGTTATTTTTGTACTGCTTTTCTGAGAACATTTGGTGCGAGGCTGATTTCCTTTGTTTGTGCAGAGCCTGGAGGATGGGAGATGGGGCAGAGGGAGACAAAGCAGTGAGATTGCCAACAACCTTCTCACTTATTTTCCCTTGCCTTATTTCCCTCCTTGGGACTGGCGAGATTTCCAGCTAACGTTTTCGAATCTTCCCTTCCTCAGGCATCAGTGAAGCAGAAGCTTCTCACCGAGCCGACAAACCCCCGCACCGCAGCGGCCGCAGCTTGCTCGCTCCTGCGATATGAGCTCAGCCTGCCCTGGCCCCGCACCACCTCGATTCAATTTGGAAGACAAATAATTCCAGTGAATCAGGGAGGGGCAGGAGGGAGGCACTGGAGAAGGGGATGGCGAGAAATCAAATCATTAAGTCAATTAAAGTTTCAGGCCTTCTACACAGAGGCACTTTCTGCAGCAGCGCCCAGTAATTCCATCAGGATCCGTCGGACAATCAGTCCATTATCCCCCGATAAGTGCGTCCTGCCAGCAGGCAGAAGGAGGGAGCTCTGCCAGCTCCTGCACGGCAAGATGGAGGGCTCTGTTTCAGCTCTTCTGCAAGTGCCCGGGAACACAGAGCCCTCCCCGTGCGTTTCCCAGCCCCTCTCCCATCATTGGCTCGGGACACGGGCGCCAGCAGGACGCTGTCCTTGCGCAGCTCCTTCTTATGGCGACCGGGAGCCTTTGGGAGCAGGCAACCGCGGCAGCCGGACGGGAGCCGCAGCTGCTTCTCTCGCCACCTTTTTTCCTTTTGCCTCTGAGCTCTGATGCTGTTAATGCCTGGACTGGCTCGTGGTTAATAATCCATCACCAGCTTCTGTCTAAACAGCCACAGACGAAGCTGCAAAAGCCACTAAGACTCCAGGACATAAATAGCAGCCGGCGTGAGAGACAAACCTAACTAGTTCCTGGGACAAGGGAAAAAGAAACTGGGGCGGGAAGAGAAATGGGTGATGGATTTTAAAGCAAAGTAAGGCAGAAGCACTTGGGTGTGCTTACCACGCTGCCCTGTTGCTCTGACTCCGCAGAGCAGGTAGAGGGCTGCACTAGACACAGAAAACAACGGCCAGGATCGTTGGGGAATCTAAAGAACGTCTTCTCCCACAGGACAGAAAGAGCAAAATGAACCAGCACCACAGCATGTGTTAAATGCTGCAAGCACAAGGCAGCCTTCTGGAAGCTGGATATGGGATGCATTTTAGATCAGGTAGAAAGTGGAAGTGGCAATAGTAGAGACAGCCCAGAGCTTAAAAGCAGCAAAACCTCCAAACAACAAAAGAAATAACAACAGAGAAACGAGGCAGAAAAGCTCCTTAATGAAGCTGTTCCCTGGCCCTGCTACAGGCACAGGCTGTACTGCTGTAGTCATTTGGAAGTGCTTACAAGTTTTTGATATTTTCTGCCACTCCAGCTGTGTACTGTGGATCCGTCTGAAAACAGAAGACAAGCAGTGTTAGATCCTTCAGCCTCAGCCTATGCCCGCCCCCCCCCGGCTCAGGAAGCACCCTCAGCACACACTGGGGGCACTGGCAGTCCCTCTGCACCATCTTCACTCATCTTCATGGCTCCTTTTCTCCAGTTTAACCACTCTCCCCGTGCTGATGGACTCCTAGGAGCCCTTCCTGGTGGCCAGTGTTAACCCAAGGCATCACACACTAAAATCCACCCCAAAGGACTCAAGACCACATACAACTTCCCCTCAAACTCTCCTGGCACTTCTGCCCCTGCCAGTGCCAGGTGTTTGCACAGTGTTAACTTCTGGGCTGTTTATTTTTCCTCTATCCACGCTGGCTTTCATCCGAGCGAGTACTCTTGGCAGAAAGGGAACTCCACCCCTCTGGTGAAAAAGAGAGGTCTATTTATAAGCATGCATTTTTCATTTCAGGTTCATTTTGACACTTTTCTTCCTAAAAAAAACAAAACACGAAACCAGTTTGCTTCCACAATCAACCTGGCAACCCATAACAGTTGGGAAGCAAAGGTCAGCAGCTTTGCACGCTGCTATCTGCAGGGGAGATAAGTGCAGACACGGGCGGGCACCGGCCAGAAACCATCTATCTACACAGTGACCAGGAAAACAAGACCCAAGAACAAAGGGCCTGAGACCCAGGAGCAAAATCTCTGCCTGTTTCCTGGTGCTGGCATTGTTTGGGGCGATCAGAGGGATCACAGGGCTGCATGTCCTGGGCGGATCTGCAGACGCAGCATCGCAGAAGTTGGGACCGGCTGTTGCTGTGCTTGGCGCGGGGCGGAGGTGAGAAGTGAGACGCCAGGCATGTGTGTCACAAGCTGAGGACAGAGCTTCCAGGCTGGAGCAGTGACAAGGGAGGGTTTTCTCAAGAGAAAAAAGGTCCCTTTCCCAAACAGGGCTTAAGCTCCCAGTGCTGGACTGATTTCTTACCCTGGTGCTGCCAAGAAAACAGCAATGGGGAAAACAAAGGCAGGAAAGATGTTCCTGGATGTGGGAGCACACAGCTCTGCTCTGAGCTGTCACTGAAACGGTGGGTTGGTGACAGCCACACTAGCCAGCTCACCCTGGGGCTCCACTCCACCAGCCAAGGAGACCTTGGGTCTCCCAGGCAGCCTGGCTGTCATGGACCCCATGTGCAGTGGTCAGTGGTGGCACTCAGAAATGAGAAGTCCCCATCCCAGAAGAGACATCTGGTTGTTCTGCTCACTGTCCTGAGACCTTGAATTACCCAGTGTCAGCTCCAGGTGACAGTGGAGTCGCCCTCTCCACTGCTTACTCCTTACTCTGTGCCTGAGGAGCCCTAACAAGCAACACCAAGTACAGGTACATGGAGAAACGTTTCAGGAAGGGGCAGAGCAGGCACAGTGGTGGTTGATACTTGCATGGATGGAGGACATTGTAGCTCCAAGAGGCAGGTTAGCAAGAGAGGACAGTGATGATCTGCAACAGCTATCATCACTGGGACTGGGATATGACTCATGTGCTTCTGCACTTCACGGTAGCAGAATTAATTTGTTGTTCACTTCCCTCTTCACAGGTACACACAGAAAGTCAGGAGCTGCCACCACAGCCTCCACCCCATTATCAAGCCATCTAAAAACCACTGCAGTCCAAAACAGGAGATGTTTTTGGTAAGGCTGCTTAAAAACTCCTGTGGGTTTTTTTTTTAACTTGTCTGCTGTGAAAACAGCCACCAAACCTGTCCTGACTCAAAGGGAAATGCCACAGCCAGGACTGAACCTGGTCCTGGGCACTTGGGGCTGTACCCATCTGCGCACATCTGCCCGCACACAACGCCAGCCAGGCACCCGAAGGCCAAATGCTACTCAAAACATCAAATTATGGGTAAATGAGGAATCAAGCCCAGACATTTATCTTTGTTCTGCTCCCAGTAATATGCTACTGAGGTTTATCTTTCTCACCAGATTTCTGGAAATTAAGACAAATGCACTTCAGGCTCAAGAAAATAATCCTGAGGGGAAAGCCATGGAGAAAAATAACCATCTAAACCCACAGATGAAAGCAGCTCTTGTGGATTAATGTATCAAGGCTTTTTAGCCCTTGGATTCAGTAACTAATTCTGGGCTCCAGACACCAGTACAAAGAGACATATTAGTCTCAGCCCCAAATCAGCAGGCTTTTGGGCTTTGAGAGGGGGTTAGTGCTGTCTTACAGGTATACAGAGACATTCAGCTGCTTCATGGGGAGGTCTGAGAGCTCCCTTAGACACGGCCATGGGGCTGCTCTAGAACATTGTGGGAATAACCAGTCAAGCAGCCTGCAAGAGGCATCACAAGTTAGAGAGCTAAATGCATGTGCTGCAGTTTCTAATGTGGCATTTGCCTGCTCACATCCTGACCCTCTCTAGTCCAACCAAGTGTTTTATTTTGGGCAGGACATACCTAATGAGGGGGGTGTTGGTCTCCTCTCAAGTTACAAGTGTTGGGATGAGAGAAAACGCCCTCAAGTTGTGCCAGGGAGGCTCAGGTGGGATATTAGGAAAAATTCCTTCATGGAAAGAGTTGTCAAGCCCTGGACCAGGCTGCCCAGGGAAGTGGTAGAGCCACCATCCCTGGAGACATTAAAAGCCTTAGGGACATGGTTTAGTGGTAGACTTGGCAATCTTAGGTTTACATTTGGACTCAATGACCATAAAGGTCTTTTCCAGCCCAAATGATTCTATAATTCTATGATCCTGGTTGGACAGCAGCCCAAGGCTGGGCTTATCTGCCTCAGCATGCAGCAGAGCCAGCCTCTAGGTGGACAGGCATCCTGTTTGCATGGAGTCTGGCAGCCAGTGGGATGGGGGGTGCAGGAAATGGGGCAAAGAGGCAAAGTTCTGCCTTACCTCAGCAATGAGGACGACGATGACAGAGTCCTCCTTCTCCTGCTGCGTGAGCTCTGAGATGAGGGAGTTGAGGGTGTCGGTGAGGTAGGAGTGCACCTCCCGCTTCACGCTGGGGATTCCCATCACGATGGACACTGCCCAAGGCCATGGAGAGATTTTAGAGAGGGAGGTGTGCTAGGACAAGACACTTTGCTCCCATGACTGTCTCATGGTTCACCTGCTCAGGGCCGTGCTCTGTCATTAAAGGCCAGCACTGATCGGCAGGCGTGTGAGTTCCTGGGCTTTTTCATACTGCTGTCCCCCAGCCCAGTACCAATCAGCAGCACCCCAGGGCACCAGGCTGGCAGAGCACCTGTGGCTGTCAAGACAGACTCTTTCTTTTCTCCCTGAAAGTCTAAGGAAAGACTTAAAATCCCTCCCCCTCCTAGGGGTCTGTTCAGCCTGTGAATGGCAACTTCAAGAACACTCTTGTTCTCCAAACCCCTTCCACAGCCAGAAGCACCTCAGTTTGGGAGCAGCAGAAAGTCAGGCCTTTGGATTGGGATTTGGGAGCAGGGGGGAACTGTTTGGCAACCAAAGTCCTGTTCCAGATGGGATTTGCCTAAGACAGGTTGGAGTCCCCATGAAGCACCCTATAAAGTACTCTTTCAGCTGACCACCTTCTAGGCAAAGTCTAGAGCACTCTGGAGACAAAAAGCAGCAACCAAGATCTAGCAGAAGCATCAAGAACGTTTTAGTGCTGGGCACGGGCACAAACAGCAGTTCCCTGTAGACTCACAGGTGTGACATGGCTTACCCACCCCACGTGTAACCATACAAAGGAAGCTTGCATGATGCATGCAGCCGTTCCTCCAGTCCTGCTCACATCCATACCACAGCCAGGCCCAGAGGAAAGGGGAGAGACAGGCACCAAGGTGAGGAAGAGCACCAGAAGCAGCACTAATTCCCATTTACCTCCAGTGCGCCCCTGTCCCACATGCACGGCTGGCTGCAGACTGTTCTCCTTTGACAGCAAATGTGGCAAATGATGGAAGATGGTGGGAAGGTGCAGCACATTCTTGTTGGTGATATTCCACAGTTTTAACTTGGTTTCGTCTTAAAAAGGAAAAGGGAATCAATTGCAAGGCACGGTAGGGAGGAAGAGACTGCAAGGCAAAAAAGCCTTTTTAGAGCAGCCTGGCCACCAGAGACTACTGCTGGGTTATACAAAAAATCAGGCCAACCTTTAACATGCCACTACAAACCCAATTAAAGTTCAGCAGGAGCCATGGGGGCCTCAAAGAAGTCCCAAAATATTTGGGAAGGGGCGGGGGAGGATGAAGATCAAATGAAGGTCAAATCAGATCTTTCTGTAGAGATCCAATTTTCTTCAGCTGAGCAACTTAAAAAAAAACCAAACAACAACAAAACAAATAAATTGGCAGGGGGTGCTCAGCCAGCCTACCTCCTTCCTCCCCCCTCTCCTCGGGGACCTGTTTTCCGTATGGATTCAAAGAGCCATAGGAAACGGCACGTATCACTTGCAAGGAGAAAGAATCCCAAACTCGTAAAGCAAGCAGAGATATTGGCAAATATCCTCAGCAGAGGCAAATCTCAGTGTTTAATGATGCATATGGACCTCTAATTAAAGAGGAGTTTAAGAGTTCCCAAGTCCACAATTTGCTCACGCTGGGGGGGGGGAGAAGAGCACATCCTGTCCGCAGCCCTGCACACACACACACACACACCTCTCTACCTCCTCATTAGCAACTGCTTCAAAACAGCCTGAGATCCTCAACTTCTCTGTGTATTCACCAGATAAGCTGCTCCAGGTCCGGTTTATATCCCTCAGGGCCTGTTTCTCCGAGATTGCCCTCTTGATCTCCTCCAGCACCAGGTTGAGCTCCTTCGAGCGCTTCAGGCTCTCCTGCTCGGCTGCGTGAAGTCGGTCACGGAGGGCGAGGAACTCCCGCTGGTAGATGTCCACAATGTCACCTGTGGATGGAAAAGAGAGAGAAGCTTTGTCCTCTGCACTCTGAAGGATTTCAAGGCACAAAAGCCATGGCCATCACTCACACTTCCTCCACAATTCCTCAAATGTGGATTTAGGGAGCTGTGGTCCAGCACACCCCCATCGATGAGAAGGCTGGAGCAAGGGCTGGAGCAGGGGCTGGAGCAGGGGCTGGAGCAGGGGCTGGAGGGAGGGCTGGAGCAAGGGCTGGAGCAAGGGCTGGAGCAGGGGCTGGAGCAAGGGCTGGAGCAAGGGCTGGAGCAAGGGCTGGAGCAAGGGCTGGAGCAGGGGCTGGAGGGAGGGACTGTTTAGGTTGCAGAACTACAATTCATTTTTACTACTCTCATTTTTCCCTTTAACCTGAGTTTCTGGGTCATACAGAAATGTGTCCTGGTTCTCTGTGACCAAAGCATGCAGCAAAAACTAAGTTGCATGGTGGTTCTTCTTCACTATATACTTGGAAAAGAGGAGTGAGCTGCTGGCATTAGGGTTTTTTTAAGCCCAATATTCTGGGGTTTTTCTGTGGCCCCAGAAGCTGGGCAGCTTGGGTGCATGAGATGGTGATTGCTAGAGTGGGGAACTGGAATCAAGTGAAAAAGACCTGAAAGCACTGGTGGTGATGGCCATAACAAACACAAGGAATGGCAATATTTGTAACCACCTTGCTCCTTGCTTTGGTTTCCCTATGGTACACAAAGGAAAGAGTTTTAAGGGCACAGTTAAAGGGCATTCAAGTGAGTAATTCAGGAGAACCCCCAGACAGCATCTCAAAGGCCTCCTCCAGATGGTGCAGAGCATCTCCTGGGTGATCCCTGACTGATGGAAAGTGAGATGCTGGCAAGGGGGATGCAGTGAGATGAGGGTGGGGACAGCACCTCCTCCAGCTTTGGAAGAGAGTCCCAAATTCTAAGAATCAAGAGGGCTTTGGGAAATCTAACCTCTGTGTAATGCAGCAGGATAAAGAACATCACATGTCAAGAGCTGCCTGGATGCTTCTATAAATCCAAGTGTTTGGATACACCCCTAAGGATGCATCATAAATGTAAGACATACACATAAATAAAAACACAAATTTTGGTAGGGTAACAGAGCATTTTATTTTGAAACAACATCTTATCAGCATCTCCTTTTGAAACATTAAAACCATCAGCCAGAACTAACTATACAATAGCTGGGAGTGGAATCATTTAGCCATTAATGAACATTCCTGGGCTGTTTCTTTGCTCCATTATGAGTGAAAAGTACTCATTAAAAATACACTTTCATCTGTGGTCACTCATGTGTTTTCAGTGAGCCTATAACTCAGCCAGGACTACACCCAAACCAGATATATCTACAGGATAGTAGACCCTTAACCTGAAAATGACCAGGAGAGATAATGACCAAAAATACTGCACTGGGCTAAACAGACATCAGAGGCAATGATAAGAGATGCACTGACTGCATCCACAACTTCTATTTTTGGGGTCCTTAAAGAAAAAAGGATTTTGAAGATCAGACATATCCAGTTCCAAAGCACAGTTTCCAAGTCAACAGTGTTTCCCTGTCCACTTTCCAGAAATGCCTTTGCCTAGGAAAAGTTTCCCCCATGGAACATCTTCCCCAAGCCCCTTCTCCGAGATTCACTGCTTCAACACGAGAGCCTCTCCCAAGGCAGCCTGGCTCCAATTAACCTTTCAGCATTATTTGCAAAGGCACTGGCACAGGGGGAGGGAGCAGAGGAAGCGACACCCATTAGATTCCTCTGCCCACCCCACAATGTGTTACTCAGAGAAAGCTGAGGGACAGGCATGAGCCAGACCAGTCCTTCCTCTTTCCTGTGCTGTGCCATCGAGCAAACACCTGAGCACTTGCAGCAAACCAGGTTAGCCCCCAGCTTTGGGACCTGCCACGGGAACTCACAGGAGCTGTCAGGCTTTAAATTGACTCCACAATGAGCCAGACCTTTGCCTGCTGGTGTACCTCTGACATAAGAATATGCTTTTCAACTCCCCAGTACTCCAGATTATAGGTTTTCCTACTTGCATCTTTTACTGGCTACATCTGTGAACACCAGCAAGGCACCAATTTCACTCTCTGTCTTTGCACGACGTGATGGCAGGAACATGCTTGTGCAAGGCTGGGAGCATTTGGCTGTGGGCATAGCAGGGGGTTATGATCCTGGGGACGCTCTCAAAGCCAGCTCACAGCTAAAGGCTGCCATTAGATCTTGTTCTGCAATACCTGGAGCGGAGTAAAGGCAGGCTGTACACTTAATGGCTTTTTCCAGAGCACTGCACTTCGTTTGTGCAGATTTAGAAGGGAAATGTCACTGATTATTCAGTCACTAATGACCTGCCCGCCGAAGCCGAGAGCTGTACTTTTCATTAGGCTGCAATGGTGATGTGCAGTCAACCATTTGCTGCTTTTCAAGCTAATGGTTGGAAGTGAAATTGTATTTGTTTCCAGTGCTCTTCCAGTGCTCTGCTGTCTTCGCAGGCTTTCCATCCTTTAATTAAAATTGCATGAAATGTAAAAGCTGATCGATCGTGACCAGTCCCAGTGACGCTTTACCAGTCCCAATGACAGCTCTACCAGTCCCAGTGACAGCTCTACCAGTCCCAGACAAAGCCCAAGACTGGCACAGCTTCCCAGGAATTTCCAGCAATGCCACTTTGCACTTGCTGGTGTGCACTGGCACGTGGATGCAGATCTGCCGTCCTCGCAGAGCGCTCGGCCGCCCAGCCAGGGGAGGCTCTGAAAAGCCACAAAGGGCAGCCGAGGATAAGGCAGGGGAGAAATTGGCTCCCCTCTCTACAAGCAAGGTTGGACACAGAACTGATTTGTTGCTAATTAGGCTGAACAAAATTTTCAGCTAGTGTCAGTTCAGCACAGATCCTTTACTTACCTTTCAAAGCAGCAGCAGCACTCCCCATCTACATATTTATTGTCCTGCCACCCAGCAGAAGACAGCAGAGCTCTTAAAATATCTCCAAGCACTGCAGGACACAAACTCCTAGCTATAACTATATTTAAAGAAAATAAATAAATTAGACTCAGCTTACTTTTTCTTGAGAGATAGCACTTTGCTTTGGGCTTAAAATAGACTGGTTTAATAAAGAAAGAAATTCAGTGTTAGGCTGACGGTCTGCAGGACAGATGTGGGAGAACAAAAACCTCCCAGACTTGCAGTCCTTGCAGCACACATTGTGCATGCCCAGTGCCCACTCCTCACCCTGCCAGGTCTAACATTTGCACTCAGTGGTCTCTGGCTGCACAGCTTCCTGTCTGCATCCAGCTGTTCCCTACAAGCTGCCTCTCTGCAGGCCAGGGACAGTGGCGCTGGGCACAGCTGGCCACTGGCTGCCATCTGTCCATCCCTGAGCTCACCAGAGCAGAGCTCAGATCTGGGGCTGTGTCCCTGGAGGGAGGAGCAGCCTGTGGCAGAAGGGCAGTGGCCGTAGGAAGCATCTGGCTGAGCATCACTCACTGACCAACATCTCCCCTCTCTGCTCCCTTCTCCTGCCCCAGCTGTGCCCAGCCACAGATGCCTGGCTTCATTTTTTTCAGCTGGGTTCTCCAGCTGAGATCCCTGTGCTGGGTTTGCTGAGTGACACTGTGAACTGCTGGTGAAGCAGCAGGCAGGCAAGGCTTGATTGGGCTCTTCTCCCAGCAGCTGGCAAGCAGTGGTGCAGAATGGATGGGCACACACTGGTGGGGCTCACAGGCTGCTTCCTAGGTGCCTTAAGAGAGCTCTGCAGACCTGACCTGCAGCTTCCCAAAGTTGTTGTTTTTTTCCCCCCATCCAAGACAGAATCCTTTGAATCAAAAGTACTTCTCAGTGATTGCGAAGTCTGTAGCTTCATTCTTATTTAAGTGATCATTAAGTGCAAACTATGTCTGCTAGCAGAGGTGAGGGCTGGAACATCTGTGTCCACTCTGTTTATCCACTGTCAGTTTCTGAGTGAAAGCAAAATACCTAATCTGATCCTGAAGCAGCAGATGGGCACAAAATCAGATCAGAGCTGACAAAACCCCCACCTTCAAATCTGACATGGTCATCCATATGTCTATATCTACATCCACAGTCAGGGATGCTATCATTCTGGATTCTGCATTTAGTCTTTCAAATCACACTCCAGCCTCCCAGGGAGCCTGTGGTGCATTTTAAACACGTCCATATTTCAGGACCAATTACTTTGGGTTTTGTTCTCTGCAGATAACCTCTCCCAGCAGAGCAGACTGGTGGCCAAAGCCAAAGATTTCTCTCCAATTCAATCTTTTCAAAAGCCACTGCAAAGACTTTGCTAGCTGGATTTGCTTCTCATTAGGAAGACTTTCAAGAGACTTAGTATAAAAAGACTAAAAACGACCCCCAAGCCTCCCAACCATTTATCTTCATAAAATCTTGGCTTCAAGAGCACAACTGCACCTTTTAACCTGTCTGCCACAAGAGTTCCCAGGGCCAAACCAGCTGGAATAAAGTGTGGTCCTCAGTTCACAGCACAGGTGGAGCTGGAGCAGAAACTCACTTGTCAACACAAAACTTCTCTGCACCAACTGTGCTCCTTCATTTTATTTAAAACACCCTTTTAATTAATAACCATTCCCCCTCCAGGACTTGCAAGGGCCTGGGAGGACTCCAGAGCACACCAACAACCCCCTCCTCAGGCTACAGCATCTGCTATCTATTCTGTTCTATCCAAAACTCCAGCCAATGAAGCAAGGGGAACCAAGCTGCTGAGCCATGCCACCCCAGCTCACCACTGTCCCCAGCCCAGCCAGACACCTGGGCTGCCCACATCTCACTTGGTCCCCAGGCATCTGCAGGCACTCCTGGAGTTAGATGGTGATCAGGGATTTGGTTTTGATGGTTCATGATTTCTATAATGTTGGCATCACTCCGTGCATGATGCTCTAGATTTGCCCTGATTGAATCACAGCATTCATTAGATACTTGGCTAACAGAATTCCACCAGACCATTGACGTGGATAGAAGGAGTTACTACATCCTGTCAGTGAATTAAATCCAGCCCCTGAGATGTCAGAAACCTTAGTCCTGCTTTATGTGCCAATGTGACGGCTAGTGGGGCACAGAGAGGTCAGGCACTTTGCACAGGTACACAGAAAGCAGCAGTAACTCTACAACAAACATTTCATCCCATTAACAGCACAATATTGCCCTTCCAGAGACCAGTCCTAGACAGTCACCAAATATAAACCCCCAAAGTAGCCCCCACCAAGCCCCAGGGAAGCGACTCTGCTGGTGTCCATGGAGCTGCAGGTAAGTTGTGACAGTAAAAACATTGTCTCAAGCAGCAAAAAGAAAAAGGAAGGATACTTCAGCATCCAAAACACACCCCAAAAATCACTGCCATTGCCAGGCAGGATGAAGATCCAGCAGGCTTTTCCCTTCCAATCTAAAGAAGCTCTAACTGTGCTCCTGTAAGACGAGCAAGATGAGATACATCATCTCCCCTTCCACAAGCCAGCAGATCATTGTTCTCAGCCTTAGATTCATCTTTCAAAATCATAAGTATTTTGGCACCTTAGGATGCTTGCAGCCACTGAGGACTTGGTTTGCCTTAAGGAACTGAGCACCAAGATATGCCAAGCAGCAAATCCACCACAGTCAAGGCCAGATTTCGGGGACTGACATTACCTGGCAGGGTGGACCTCCCAAAAGGCTCCAGCCCTTGTAGTTACTCTGCTGGGGGCTGATTCATCCCCACAGAAAGAAAGAGAGAGCAGTTCAGCAGTGCCCTTGCCAGACAGCAAACAGGGTGCTTTATTCAGCAAACATCATGTGGCATTTACAGCTCCACTGTGTCCCAAACCACCTGGATACTGACTCAAACCAGACATTTTCTAGCTGCTGCCTCTTAAAAGAGACCTTGAGCTTCTTTATGGTAAGTTAAAGAAACTTTTCCAAGGTTGTTTATGATATCACTGTTATAATTTGTAGTTAACACATGGACAAAAAAAATAACATGGAAAGCAGAGGGTTTAGGACCAGTAGAATGCTCATGGTTATTAAGAGAACAGCTGTAGGTGCAGAGAGCAGCAGGAAGGGCAGGGACCAGGGAAGGAAGGAGGTGGCATGTGGGCTTCCCAGCTGAAAGAATAGAATAGAATAGACCAGACCAGGTTGGAAGATACCTTCAAGATCATTGTGTCCAACCCATCATCCAACACCATCTAATCAATTAACCCATAGGACCAAGCACCCCATCAAGTCTCTTCCTAAACACCTCCAGGGATGGTGATTCCACCACCTCCCCAGGCAGCACATTCCAATGGCCAATCTCTCTCTCTGTGAAGAATTTCTTCCTAACATCCAGCCTAAGCAAAAGAGCTGTATTACAGTGGTGGTGGACAAGCCCCAGAGCCATTGTTACAGCCATGAGCAGCCAAAGCAGCCCTCAAAATAGCTTACAGAAGACAGAACCTGTTCATCCCCTGCCCTTTATTTACACTTTGTTTCAGTCCAGTCAGTACACACTGTGTGTGCTACCCTGAATTGGACCTGAGTGATGTATTTCGATGCCAGCATCACCCCAACGCACATCTTGGTGCCATCACTGCCCCCCCAACTTAGAGCCTGTGCTCAAGCACCATCCTGAGTGCAGGCAGCACCATTCTGCAGTACCAGGGTCTCTGACATGTTACCAAACCCAGCAGCCAGCCTCCACACCCAGTGTGCTGGCAATAGCAGCAGGAGTGACCCTTCACAGCCAGCACCCACCCAGCCGCCCAGCCCAGTGCCATGGCAGCTCTTGGGCTGCACCTGGGTGAGCTGCCGGGCATGAGTATCCCACCCCAGCACTGTCATGCTGAGCTAACACAGCAGCTGGCACAAGAGGCTTATTAAAAGCCAGCTTGTCTGAAAAAATGATCCTCAAACAAAGCCACTGCCTCCACCAGCTGCAGTCTGGGGGGGGGATATGTGTTTTTTTTAATATAGCCATTTAATAAGAGCCTGTGCTGTACTTAACAGCACCTCAACCTTCCACAGCTCCCTGCAATGAAATAGAGATGCAGTGCATCTCCTCACTGACAGGCTCTACCCAGGGAATAGGGGTACCCTGGAATCACCATTCCTTCCTTTTGCAGCAGTAGGTTTTAATCATACTCCTCTTGCATGTCTCCTGGCTGGAGCTTAATGTTGTCTCAGCACACATGTCCTTAGAAGAAGAGAGGAAAACACGTCCCCCTTGCACCTTATTATTCCAAAGTAGGAGCAACTGTTTGCAGTTGAGACATTCACAGTTCAGACATTCACAGAGATCCTTCAACAACAACAACAACAACAAAACCCCAACAAACACAAAACCCCAAACAAACTAACACAAAGTTTGGGGTTGTTTTCTGTTGGGTTGGGTTTGTTTTTAATTCCTAAAGCCCTAAGTAGCAAGTTTTCAAGGATGGGGATGAGTAGATTTCCCAGTATGAGGATGGTGAGCCACGGCATGGATGGCAAACATTATGATGCCCCTTTCAGAGAGGAGAGCAAGTTGTAGGGGTGCCTGCACCCAGAGCCAAAACGCTCCCCAAGGAGCTGCAGGAGGCATGCAGGCTCCAAAGCAAGGATAGAGAAACGCAGCAATTAGGAAAGCAAGCAATGATGCCCATCACTTACGCCTAAAATGTCTTGGATCAGGGCAGAGAAGGCAGCAGAAGCTGTCAGACCACTCTCAGGTACTTGCAGAGCAGGTTTGGGATCCCTTTCTGCAGCGCAGCTCCCTGGGTGAATCACACTGAACCGTACAAAGAGCTCTGAGATCACTGCCAATCCCCTGGGTCTTCCTGAGCACCGAACAAAAGCACTGCCGGGCACGGAAATCCCCAGCAGGTAGAAACCACCAGCAGCATCTGCGGGAGGAAGCAGTCCTGATTTTCCCGGGGGGCTGATCAACCCTTTCCAAGGGATTTCACAAGATGCAGAAATCAGATGGCGACTCACTTTGCTGGAAAACTGCTAAGGAGGGGAACGGAGATGAAATGAAATAGAGATTTTTCATCACAGCGAAAGGTTAACCATGCAGAGGGAGCCATAGGGACTGGTATTAAACCCACTGCCTAATAGCTGTAGTGAGGATCTGGAGAAGGAGATGAATTTGTCAAGTAGCCAAATAGCTGAGCCTAGAGACAAGTTTGTCAAAGCCAGAAAAGAAGCAAATGACCAGGAGAAAAAGGCTAGAGGATGTCAAATTAACACCAAACCTGAGAGGTGCAAATTCATCAGGGGGAATCAAGGTATTTTTCACCTGGCTCTTAATTAACTATATGAAGTAGGAAGGAGACCAAGAGCATCAGCGTGTCTTGATGCTGCTGCTGTGCAGGCAGCAGCAATTCAGTGAAAGAAAAACAACCAGGAGGATGGAGAAGGAGGCAAGCAAGCTGTTCGTTTGCTTAATGAACAGGAGAGGAAATAATAGTATGAAGATTACAGCATTGTTAAAATAATGCTGCCTAATCCCAGAATCGTTTTCACCTCATCTGAAAAAAAACCAACAAGGGTATTATTACAGATTTAAAAGGGGCTTTAGAAGAGGGTGATGAGAATGATCAAAGGCCTGAAAAAAAACAAACCCACAACCCTGCTCTGTGAGGAAAGAAAAAACAATAATGAGATTATTCATCTTAGGGTGGGCATAATAATAGGGCTCCTGATGAAAAGCATGTAAACCAGAGTGATATAATGAAAATACATCACAGGCTTCCATTCACCTTGTCTCAACATACAGGAGTAACTAACCATTCAGCTCAAATATTAACCTGAGACTGATAAAAGGAAATGTGTTGCAGGGGGAAAGGCTGCTATTTCCGTGGGCTCCTGCCCGTAGAACAGCACTGAAACGGAGGAATGGAAAGAACAGCAAAGGGCTGGAAGCTGCAGCAAGCACAGAGGCACCACGAGATGGGGCTGAGACCAAGGTGGGGTAAATCCCTGCCCTGCCAGTGCTTCCAAGCCTCCTCCAGACTGGCAATCCCAGAATAGAATAGAATAGAATAGAATAGAATAGAATAGAATAGAATAGAATAGAATAGAATAGACCAGACCAGACCAGACCAAACCAGGTTGGAAGAGACCTTCAAGATCATCGTGTCCAACCTATCATCCAACATCACCTAATCAACTAAACCATGCAACCAAGCACCCTATCAAGTCTCCTCCTGAACACCTCCAGTGATGGTGACTTCACCACCTCCCCAGGCAGCCCATTCCAATGGGCAATCACTCTCTCTGTGTAAAACTTCCTCCTAACCTCCAGCCTAAACCTCCCCTGGCGCAGCCTGAGACTGTGTCCTCTTGTTCTGGTACTGGCTGCCTGGGAGAAGAGACCAAACTCTGCCTGTCTACAACCCCCCTTCAGGTAGTTGTAGAGAACAATAAGGTCACCCCTGAGTCTCCTCTCCTCCAGGCTAAGCAACCCCAGCTCCCTCAGCCTCTTTCCCTGTTTCTTGAGAGAAGGATTCCAAATTTCTGTGTCTCTCCTCACAACCTAATGAGGAACAGTGCAGCTTTCTCCTTCAAAGCAAAACTAATTCATTAGCAGTCTAATTATTTACCTGTGCAGCAGGAATACAGCTTTCCAAGCATTTTTCTCTCAGATGGAAAGCAAAGGCTTTGTTCTTAGTGTGTGTTTTTTTAATACTCTTTATTTGGTTGGGGAATCAAAACATGCTGAAAGTGAACAAAATAAAGCATTACAGAAATCATGGGTCATTAAACCTCGAAATAATTGCAGCTCTACAGGATTATTAAGTGAGGACATCACACAGGCAAACCTGGGTGAGGGGTGGACAGAAAGCGGGGGGAAAGAGGGATGGGAAAGACTGGGAGCTTGCACATGAGGTCAGTCCTGACTGAGCCAACCTGTCTATGGTGAAAAAGAAGATGCAGTTACCTAATGCAACATCCTTCTGTGGCACGGGCAGGGAAAATGCTCTTGGATGCACCTAAAGGCAGAGGGAACAGACTCACAGCAGAAAGGGGGTTGCTCTCCTGTATTGAAAATGCACTTGCAGGAACCTGCAGCAGCCTCATCTGCATATCATAGAGGTCCAGCACATCAGTCCTGGCACTGGCCATGCCATGTGGTGTTTTCCTTATCACTTGTGGCTGTCAGCTTCATGCAGGATTGCAAACCATCACGTGCAATAAAGACCCAAGTTGGATTTGCTTGGTTCTCACCACCTGCAAACCTCCAGACTGGATTTCTTTCCCTTTTGCCTCGTTCTCTCACTGAGTACCCAAAGCTAGTGAGTAAAATCTCCTGAACCAGAACAACCCTGAGGAAACAGCTGATGACTGGAGGTCACAGGACCACATCCCCACGGGTGCTGGCAAGACCCAACTCTAGAGCTTTAAAGGAGAAAATGGTGAAGCAGAGCTGATGCCTCACAGCTAACAAGAAATCCCCTTTTATTACCACCTAATTACATTAATAATGAAACAGAGGCCTTCCTCCACCAAACCCCAAGCACCCAACGCATCCCACGCTGTGCCTAGCACTAATGGCTTGCAAGTCCATCGGAAAGGAACCCCCCCCAGAAGGGAAGCTGATCTTTGCGAAGGTCACTGTGTTAATCATCACGCCCTTTCCTAGCAGCAGCTGTTGCTAATTGCCTGTGAAGGAGTTGAGATGAAATTTGTGTTAATCCTCCTCCCAACGTTACTAAAATCCAACATCATCATCATCCCCTCCCAACAAACCACCGCGAGCCACCAGGACTTCACAGCTGACGGGCAAGCTCAGCCCATCTCGGGAGAGATGCAGCAGGGGCAGGTGTAGGGGGGGGGGAAACCAGTTCCCCTTTACAAATGGATGGGTAACTTATTGATTAGCAGCAATAAGTGGCAGGAGGTTGTGTTTCTGCACCTCCTTGCACGGCTCGACCATCGCGCTCGGCGTTCCGCTGAAGTTAACAGCAGCCTCAGAACAGCCGAGATCCTGGAACAGGGGGAACGTGTTTAATCAATAACATATGTAGCTCTTGGCATGGCTGAGGGGGATGAAAGAAATTTGCAGCAGCAAAATGAAGTATAAATCAGCAAACACATATGGAAAAGTTAGAGCAATGTACCAAGTAGAGGGATATCAAGGAAATCACAGAAGTTCTGGCTGGAGTCCCTGGCTCTGCTGATGTTAATAGCTGAGAACTTCAGCACAAGTCAGGTTTGACTTCTTTTTTTCCAGAAGAGTAACTCATTTGCAATGCATGTGACTGCCTTAGAGTGAAAAGATATTTAGAGCATTCCCTTTGCCCTGCTACCTATGCAAATTGTGCATCCTGTCCACCCGCAGATCCGCAGCAGCCGACAGAAGACGCCCTCCCTACCGTCCCTAGGCCCCACAGCTCTGCTGCTGGGGAGAAGCAGGTTTTCAAAGTCACCACACACTGGTCAGGGGATGAGCTGATCTGAATTGCCTTTTGCTTCAGAAGTCTTAAATAATTTGCAGAATGCTTAAAATAAAAATGCATCCAGAACCTTTTAAAAATTACTCAGCATTAATATTTGAAATATTGATCCCCCAGGGTGCAGGGCTTGTAACGTGAGCGCTTAATGGGGTACATTTTCTGCTCTCCAGAGAAAAACAAGACATTGCCATTAAGGAGCACTCTTAGACCAGCTACAAGGGTTGATGCTATCTGAGGGCTCTTGTTTCATTTTATAGGCTAGGATAATTCCTGGGAAGAAAAACATACTGCTAAGAAGAGTAGGAAGAGACCCACTTCTCCCTTTTCTCATTCAGCAGCCAAGAAAACATGAGAAAGGGTTATCAGCTAATGTCAACACTCCCCCCCCACCCCCAAACCACACCAGCCTGCTTTAGACTGCAATGAGAGAGAAAAATCCTCATTTTTGTCCCCCTGCAGAACACACCTCGCTGGAAGGACAAGCAAGAGAGAGTTCCCCACTTGCCACCAACAGCAACCTGCAGTAGTGTAAACTGCTCCCTGTGCAAAACCACAGGGACTAACCCAGAGCTGGGTCCCACACCCAACAGCAGCTTAGCTGCCTATCTGCCAGCCCTGTGCCAGCAACAGCAGCATTATTCTAGCAGCCCAGCTCTGCTGTGAGGCACCACAGATGTGATGGCACAGCACAAGGTGGGGGTTGCAGGACATTTCAAGGGTAGAAAAGAAACAGCTGGGGGAGGAGGAGGGTGCTGACTACAAGGGTGTCCTACTGCTAAGACCTTTGGCTGATTATTAAACCATGCCTGAAAGCTTCTCAACAAGCTGCTGTTCAGAAACGTTACTGGCATCTCCTACTCGCTCAAGCCAAGCTCCAGGCAGGGTGACTTTAGGTAATCTCAAGCCAGGCTTGCCAAAACGTGCCTCTTTTTGGACAGCACCAACACCCCTGCAGCCCCACGGGCCACCATATCCATGGGCTCATCCAGCTGGAAAACGAAACAGCCTTGTTGTAGGCTTCATTTTTGGCCAGATACCACTGAGCCAGCGCTGCAAAGGAAGCACATGGGAATCAGGATGCCCTTTTGGACAAGAGCCCAAACAGAGAGCCGCTTAAATGGGTTGTGAAACCACATCCCCAGAGCTTTTGCTTTCTTGCAACGGTAACTTTACCTAATGGCTTCAAGACAATGCATCCAGCCTGACAGAATGCTGCTTACCACCTCCAAAAATAGGCATGCTTCCCGCTGTCTGGGACCACAAGACCGTGGCGTTTATGCTTAATCTCATGACTATTCCTGAAGTGCCGTTTAGTCCTGGCAGAGGACACTTGATGCTTGCTGTGAGGGGAGATGTGCACCTCCCGCCTCCCATTTCCCTCCAACACATCTATTTAAATGCATTTGGGTTCTCAGTGTTTCACACACCGTTACCTTTCCTGGTGGCATATATAAGGTAATGCTAATTGCTGCGTGGGCTGCTGGGGCTCAGTTTGCCAGATTTTCCACCCAGAGGGAAGCTACGTTACAGAAAGATTGGGTTTGACATGTTTAGGTGCTGCAAGGAGAATGTGAGATGCATGGGCTGCCTGCTGCAAGGAGAAGAGCCCCAATCTCCTCCTGGCAACACATGACCTGTGCCCAGCAGCCTCAAAGCCCATGGAGAGAGTTTTCTGTGACTAAACAGTTGCATTTTAAGCACCAGCGCAGACGTACATCCTCACAGGAGCATGCACAGGAGGTTGAATCGGGCTGTCTGGAGACCACAGTGCTGCAGCATCCAGCCATGGCTCCCCCAGCAGTGTCCTGCCATCCAGTGGTTGTCAGTAGGCTACCCAGAGAGCTGGGTAGGTCCAACATGCTGCCCAGAGAGGTGGTAGATGCCCCATCCCTGGAAATATTCCAAGTCAGATTGGACCAGGCTCTGAGCAACCTGATCTAGTTGAAGATCTCACTGAGGGGCGGGTGGTGGTGTTGAATAGATGACCTTTAAAGGTCCCTTCCAACCTAAACCATTCTGATTCTCTGATCCCCAGCTGTTCCTCAGGATGAAATCAATCAATCAGTCAGCTTTATACTGGGACAGGAGGATTTGCTGAGATACTCAGACCGAGAGCTCAGACATTTTTAAACTCAGGGAGGTGTGAGGAGAAGACGAGAGAGAGAGCACAGAGCACTGGAGGAGCCACAGCTGCTGGGTGAAGACAGAGGACAGAAATGGCTTTCACATAAGATGAAGCCCAAGCACAGCTGAGCAAAGCCACAGCTCGTACTGAAGGAGTTAAACTGCATGAAATCACAGCAGAGGACACCAGTGGGAGTGAGAGAGTGCAGGGCCTGACCCCACTCACTGCAGTCTGGCTGCCCCAGGAGTGCCAGGAGGTCAAAACCCAGGGAAAATCCCACCATGGGGGAGCAAGGCTCAGCATGGCATGGGGAAAAAAAGCAGCTTGACTCACCCTAATGGAAACTGTCCTTAATACTTGCAGCACAAGCTGTTAGAGCTCAATTTGAGCCCCTGTTCCCTCCGGACAAAGAGTTTTACTGTTGGACTGTAGTGCCTGAGAGGCTGTTTCTGTACTCCAGGGCATCCAAACAATGCTTTGGAGATGGTCTCTCACTGACCACCCAGGCTGCCAAGCACTAAAAGCTGTCATGTGAGCACAGGAAGAAATGTTTAGCCTTTGGAGTGCCCTTAGGAGGTGCCCATAAAGCAAATCACCTGGGATGAGTCCCCTGTTAATAACTTACCCTGCACCCAGCTTCCCACGCAGAGATCCGCTTCGTTACCCAGGATCACTGCTGTGCCTTGCTGTGAAAAATCTAATCCAATTTTCCTCCTCTTTAGGCATAAAAAAACATCAAGAGAGGGCAGCCAGTCTGTCAGATACAATAGCAATGTGGACGAAGTGGAGGTAGAGCTGTGTCATCATCTCCAGCAAATCCATGTCTGAAGAGGAGCAGTGCAATGAGCGAGATCCAGCAGTGTCCTGGGCTGGGAGGAGTGTTCGAGCTACACAGCTTCTTTTGGGGAACTCATTTAGTTTTATGGCCATGGGAAAAACTGCAATGTATAAACTACAACATCATCACTTTGGATGTAGGTATTTATGTCTGTGAAGATAATCCTAGAAGAATCCCATGGCTATGGCCAAAGCCTGGTGAGAGCAGGGACATTCTGACAGCCTTGTAAATCTGTACACTGGGGAAAAAAATGTTCTAAGTTTTCCATAACAAGCCAGAGTAAACCTTGCTAGTGCAGTGACATCAAAGAGATCCTAGGTGCCACCAGTGTGGGTTGAGTGTTTATTAGCCCCATGCTGGTGCGGACTGGGACAGCCCCAAGCAGCGCTGCCCCGTGCCCCACACCCACTCCTTGGTGCTGTGGGGTTTGCCCTGGGACCTAACCCTGGGTACTGCCTGGAAGTGACCAAACCACTTCAAGCACCAAGCTGGTATCAGAACGCCACAGAGTTGCATCATTGTGCCAGTGGGACTGGAACAATCCCCTTCTGCCAAATCACCTCTGGCATCCCTGCAGCCCTGGCACCACTCGTTTTCCACCCAGCCAGAGCACACTGACTGCAGTAATTCCCTGTATATGTTTTCCCAAAGACAAGCCTGGCAGCTGTGTGTGTGGCACATCAGCTTTTGGGGGGGATGGTATTTACAGGCTGCCCAGAGGGGTCGTGGAGTCTCCCTCTCTGGAGATACTCAAAACCCACCTGCATGCATTCCTGGGTGATCTGCTCTGGGTGACCCAGCTCTCACAGGGGGGTTGGACTGGATCAAGATCCCTTCCAACCCCTAACATTCTGTGATTCTGTGGTTCTGTACTCCTGCAGCCCTTCCCTAGCCCAGATTTGGAAGGTGCTGGCAGTTGTGCAAGCGCCCAGGAGTGGGCAGGATGCGAGTGCTAAGCCAGCCTTGCACACCTGCAAAGACAAGTAAATTCCTTACCATCAGACTATGAGAGCACATCACTGCACACAGAGGGAAATTCACTCTGCTGCTAATGCCCATCACGTCCCTACTGAGAGTAATGAAGATCAACAGCAGAACAGACTGAGAGTTCTAAAACCTGCACTGCTTTTTGTCTAGGTTTGTGCTGGGCACACCACTTCAAACACAGAATTGTTGAGTTCTTCTTTCTCCCTGACCCTCAAGCTGAGGTAAAATGCCCATGTTTTAACAGTAAGTGTCCTTAACCATCAGCATAAATTGCCAGTGCTATGATGAATTCTCAGAAAACACCCTTGACTGTTTCTTTGGAGCTGTATTCCAGTTATACCCCAAATTACACTTCAGTTGAAATAACTCCTGTGATGGCTACCAGATAATAAGTCAGATTAAGTGATGCTGGTGATCCTAGTGTGAGCTCTCCCTGCCCATGGCAGGGGGATTGGAACTAGATGATCCTTGAGGTCCCTTCCAACCCTAACAACTCTATGATTCCCTGATCCTTCCCGCCTTTGCAACACGGGTTGTTTTCTGATCACCATCCTACAGGGACTGGCTTATCCCCCAGAGCTAAAGAGGAAGAGCCAGATGATCTTCCAAAGGCAAAGGGAGAGGAGGAAAGCCAATTAAGCTTCCCAGCCAGGGCAACAGTGTCTGGCTAGGAGCATTTTCTACCTTCAGCTCCTTCAGCAAGGAGACCGTAGGCACATGTCCTGCTGTTCAAAGGACATCTTGTGCGTATGAGCAAATCTGTCCAAATCTTTTTGGCTCCAGCCATGGTGGTATGTTTAGAACACTATTTCCAGATGTGTTTTGTATCCTCATCAGTCTGGCTGCTGCCTCAAGCCAAGAGCATTATATAAGCTGCAAAGCTTAATTGGATTATTTAGCCCAAATTGTTGGCCAAGAGGCAGCGGGGCCAGGGAAGTGGCTGGGCAGCCTGGGGAGGACCAGTTCTGGGCCCGTCGATTTAAGAAGAATATTGAGACACCTAAACGTGTCCAGAGAAGGGTAATGAGGCTGGGGAGAGGTCTGGTCTCCTGTGAGGAGAGGCTGAGGGAGCTGGGGTTGTTTAGCCTGGAGGAGGCTCAGGGGAGACCTTACTGCTCTCTACAACTACCTGAAGGGAGGTTGTAGCTAGGTGGGGGTTGGTCTCTTCTCCCAAGCAAGCAGCACCAGAACAAGAGGACACAGTCTCAAGCTGCACCAGTGGAGGTTTAGGCTGGAGGTGAGGAGAAAGTTCTTCACAGAAAGAGTTATTTGCCATTGGAATGTGCTGCCCAGGGAGGTGGTGGAGTCACTGTCCCTGGAAGTGTTCAAAAAGGGATTGGATGTGGCACTTGAAGCCATGGTTTAGTTAGCCAGGAGGTGTTGGGTGATAGGTTGAACTTGATGATCTCTGATATCTTTTCCAACCTTAGTGATTCTGTGACCTGCACCACCACCAGCTTGGGGGGGAAAGGAAAGAGCAGGAGCCAGCAAATAACTTGAAGAGCTGACAAAGCAAGACTGGCTTCCCCATCTCCCTCAGATGTTTTCTCACGCCTCCCATCCGCTCTACAGAGGGTGCCTGAGGGGTATTTTATTAGAGGTGTGTTTTCCTATTTTCACAGCAATTAAAACAAAACAAATGCAGCAAGCACTTCAGAAGACACAAGCATTTCCTCTTCACACCAACAAGCATTCCCTGACCTTGCAGCTCCACGGCATGGACTCATCCATGCCGTGCTCAGCAACTTCAGTTTTCCCACAATGACATATTTTTTTGTCTCCTCAGACTTTGGCTGTTGCAGCAGCTTAGTTTCCATTTAAGGGCATCATCCTGCTTGTGGGATAACCCATCCCAGTGGATCTTCACAGATGTAATTATTAGGACAAAGTCCTAAAAAAGGGAAAAAAAAAAATGTGTTGCAACTATTCTTGGGAAGAGAAAAGAGAGAAGCTGAAGAGTTCCCAAGTGCTGTAGCTACTGGAGTGTGCCAGAATGATTTCATTCCTTTTATTTTTAATAAAACTTAGTAGTAAAGTCAGAAATTAACATAGGTGTACAAACTCACCCTGTACTTTGAGAAACTCACACTGCACTTTGAGTAGGCTGCCCACTCCATTGCTTCAACAATGAGTCCATGCATGCTTGAGAGCTACTTAAACCCTTGCCATGAGGCCCTTGGATGGACTCTGTATGGCTTCACTATGAAGAATAACAACAGGAAAAAAAAGCAAGCAGCCTGGCATCCTTCTCTGCCACTGCTGACAACATTCCCAATGCTCTCCACCAGGCAAAGTGCCATGGATAAATTCAACAGATTAAAGCAACCAGAACAGCACAAGAGGCAGGGATGTGCTCAGCTCTGCTGGGAACGGCTACACAAACCCTGCAAACCACATGCAGCACTCGGGGACAGAAGATGCCTCTCACCTGCCCCAGAGCTCTGGTCCCCAAAGCACCAGGCACACAACAAAGCCCTGAAATGTGGGGCTGCGAAGCTCTGCGGCCTGCAGCCGTGGTGCAATTCGTTCTGAGCACTGCTGTGAGTGAGGAGCTGTGATTACCCTGCCATACACAGCAATAGTAAACAGCAGCGGTGACCCAAAAGCTATTTACAGAAGGGCTCTCTGCTCCCATCCCATGATTGCTAGTTATGGGAAAGGGGAAGGGGAAAAGGAGGAAAGAAGGGGGGAAAAGGGGGAAAGAAGAGGGGAAAAGGGGGAAAGAAGAGGGGAAAAGGGGGAAAGAAGGGGGGGAAGGGGGGAAAGAAGGGGGAAAATGGGGGAAAGAAGGGGGAAAGAAGGGGGAAAATGGGGGAAAGAAGGGGGGAAAGGGGGAAAGAAGGGGGAACATGGGGGAAAGAAGGGGGGGAAAGGGGGAAAGAAGGGGGGGAAAGGGGGAAAGGGGGAAAGAAGGGGGGAAAGGGGGAAAGAAGGGGGGAAAGGGGGAAAAGAAAGGGGAAAGGGGGAAAAGAAAGGGGAAAGGGGGAAAAGAAAGGGGGAAAGGGGGAAAAAAAAGGGGGAAAGGGGGAAAAGAAAGGGGGAAAGGGGGAAAAGGGGGGACAAAGGGCACACAGAGAGATATTTCCACAGAGCACAGTGAGCCCTGCAATTTGTGCTGTGCTTGGACTGTGTAAATCAAACTCCAAGCAACGTTTACAGCACCCCAGTTGTTCCTTAAACTTTATTTTTCTTTACTGCATGCATTTTATGCCCCCAGCAAGCTGCAGCATAAAGCTCTGTGTGACTGATGGGAAGCAGAAAGTTGGCACAGCCCGAGTGGGCCAAAGCAGCCTCTCACACACCACCACCACCCCCCGCTCCGTTATCTGCATTAAGAGCCTCAACAAATTTGTGTAATGCCCAGCATTACCGAAATGGATTTCCAAGCAGAAGAGAGCAGTTGGCAGGATTGAACAAGTAGAAAAGCACATGCACATTAAAAAATAAAATAAAATCAAAATCAGAAGGGGAAAAAAAAAAAACCAAACCAGAGGTCTGCACAGGAGCTAATGGAGCAAGCAGAAAATAACTGGGCAAGCTCCCTGGGCTTGGGGACTGCTTCCTTTACGACAGACAGTAATGTCTCATTATGAGAGAAACAAATACAATAAAGATGAATGTTCCACCTTCCCCTGGCTACATTTTAAGTGTTAAGCCAATACAAATTCTCAGGTTGTATTTCAGGAAAACAAAAACCAAAAAGCTACTAAAAGCCAAAACAAAACAAACCCAAACCCAACCTGCTGGCAGTGCAGCAAAGCAAATTGCATTGGAAAGATAAATGCTACGTTCTTCACAGGCAGATGTGAATGTAGATCAGACGTTATCATAACAGCCCCTCCCAAAAGAAGCCACAGAGTAAATTTACAAGCAAACAAAAGTTGTTTGTTGTGCTCTTCCTCTGTTTTGCTTAAGCCAACACAGACAGAGTGGCTAGCAACAGACCACTCACTGCACCTCATAAACAGATGCCACACACCTTCCCCGTGCTCTGCAAAGTCAATGTGGAACCAACCCCAGCGCTCATGATCATCAGTGAAACACTTGGAGGGTGAAACTACACGGATGCTGCAATTACTGTCATCACAAAATGACCATTCAGTTCCACTTCTCCACCGAGGCAGGACAGTACCAACCCTCTGCTAACAAACACAGCCTTGTCGGGGTGGCTGGGCACGAAGGCGCCTGACACCAGCCAGCGGCTGCCAAGAGAAGGCTGCTGGTAATTTATGGACCTACTTAGCTCTGAGCTGGGCCAGGACACTGTAGCATCACTATTTCTAGCTGATAAAAGGGCAGGCTCATCCTACCTCCACAGTTTTCACAAAACTCCTACAAGCTGACATGTGAAATGGTCTTAAAGCTGCTCTCCGGTGCAGGATTATAAATCTGGATCACTGCCGTTCTCCCTCCTGCAGCAAGAACATCACACTGAAAGGAGATCATCTATCTTTTACCAGGATGGGGCAGGGAACTAAGCAGCAGCATCTTGAATCAGTTACATCCCAGCTTGGTCTGAGCTAGACAATCCTTGCAAAAAAAAACATCCCTTGGTTGCTCCCTTAAACCAAGAAACTCCCTACAGGTGCAGAAGGTGTTGGAAATGGAGAAGAGCGACATGCACCATGCCCAGGAGCACGTCAGATGTTTAAACACTAAAACCTGTGGCTCTATTCAGCTCTGCTTCTGCAGTTCTCACCTACCCCCGTGGATGGGAAGGGGATGGATTTGGGGAGGAGACTGTGGTGACAGGAGCTGGAATTGTCCCAGGCAGTGGCAACACTGCCTGTGTAAGGGGACTGAGGGTGGCTTCCAGTCTTGTGCCTCTTACAACTTAGACCTTTCTGGATACAAAATGTTTTCAATTAGGACTAAATCTTTAATTATGGTTAGTAATTTTAGCCTTAAAAAAAAATGAGTATGGAGTAGTCAATCACTCTTACACCACTGTATCTAAGGGTGGTGGGGGAAAGAAGTATGTCTAAAAAACTTTTGCTTGGTAAGGTTTTCCTGCTGCCTCAACCAAGGCAGGAACAGGCTGAGTGATGACCTGAGCTGCCACAGAGCTGTGCAAAGGTGACAGCTCCTAAGATCTGTAGGTTTGGCCAAACCCTGACTTCAAACTCTAGAAAACCTGCTGGCCCAGAGTCTCTTGGGCTCAAGCACTGCACCAAGGTGCAGCTGTTCACAGGCTCACAGGATGTTAGGGGTTGGAAGGGAGATCGTTGAGTCCAAGCCCCCTGCCAGAGCAGGACAATAGAATCCAGCACAAGTCACACAGGAACACACACAGATGGTTCTTGAATGTCTCCAGAGAAGGAAACTCCACAACCTCTCTGGGGAGCCTGTCCCAGTGCTCTGTGACCCTCACAGTGAAGAAGTTCTTCCTCATAGAATCAATATGGTTGGAAAAGACCTCAGAGATCATCAAGTCCAACCTGTCACCCAACACCTCATGACTAACTAAACCATGGCTTCAAGTGCCACGTCGAGGTGGAACCTCCTGTGCTGTAGTTGATGTCTGTTGCCCTATGTCCTGTTTCTGTGGATCATGAAGGAGAGCTTTGGGGTTTGCCTATTTCTTTTAAGTAGGTTTACCATATATTTATCCCATCTCTAACCTCCCCTCGCCTTGCATCTCCCTTTTGCATTATTTATCACCAGGTATCACATTCATCTGCATACTTCATGAGGTGCAAAAGAAATGATTAGTCATTACGTGTGAGACCTTCCCAAACCATCTGTGCCAAGCTCTGCAGCACTTTTGGTTTGGCTTTTCTATGTTTTTATTGTTTTTTTCTCTAACACTTTGAGGGTGGGGGGAAGAATCTGAGGGGAGAATTGGATTTGCTGGGAACACAAATTGTAAGAGCCCACATGCTTGCTGATAGCAAAGGCTTATTATCTGCTGTAGCAAGGAACACACAGACTATCATCTTCGGTGTAATTTAACCAGGGATACAAACTGCAAGCAGCATTATTTCAAAGACCTTTATTTATTGATTAGAAACAAAGTCCTTATCCTCTTCCTGCTCCCTCCTTGAGTCGTGCTGATTGCACACAATAGAGAGCTATCGCTTAGAGAGCCAATTAAGTCAACTTCTGAAAGGTAATTGAATAGCTGAAATTCTTAGTGCAATATTGTAGGGCATTATCTTGATTGCAATGAAGGAAAACAAAGCAGTCAGAGCAAGGAAAATTAGAGATGAGGCATTAGCCATAGGCAGTAATACCAAAATGGATAGGGGTGTTACTAAAAAATCCCCCAAACCCCAGGATTTTCTTTCTGTGTTTACCTCTAACCCTTGCTGGAGGTGTGAGAGGGGAAGAACCACCCTGGTCTTGTTTATTTTCTGCACTTGGCAGGGCTTGCTGAGGGATTTCCTGAGGTGTTAGACTGGGCTCAGAGAACAGTGGCGGCCACGGCTGCTGCACCACATCCTTCCCTGGGGAGGTACACAGCATTTGGGCAACTCATACTCAACCTGAAGCTTTGACTGAAGCACTTCTTGTGGCTGGCACTTTATGAAGATAGCACCTACTGTACAGACTCAGCTATGCCTGATGGAGGGCATACTGTTCTCCACCAGAGCCATCTACAGACCTTCTCTCTCCTGCCCTCCTGAGTACCTTCAAAAGCACCTGGGGAATTTTATATCACTTCTGAGATTTCCATACCATGTTCCAACTGGGCTAAAGTGACACCAGGAGTTTGAAACCTGTTGAGGAGAAGGACATAGCTTCTGTCCCTTTGAAAAACCAAGCCTGAATAGAAGGAATAAAAAGGGGAGAACCTGACTGCAAGCCTGCCAATATTCAGAAGTTATATAAAATTACTCATTTAAATGCAGGAGGAAACCCACATCACAAACTGAGAGCAGGATCTTCAGGAACTTGAAGACATTGGTTGTGCATGGCCAAAAATTCACCATCAGTTTCCAAGCCACAGCACTTGGGCTATAAAGCATTTAGACAGGCACATAAAAAGGAAGCTTCTTCCCAAGTAGGAAAGGAGGCACCACAAACCATAAAAATCTCCCTCTTTCTTCTGCACTGACAGCAGACTCTGGCATGATCTACAGCCCCTGTCCTCCTGCCCCTTCATCCTCCTGGGTTTCCACAGCAGCAGAATCAATCCACCCAACTCAACTTCTGAGCAAGCTGGCAGCCAAGTGCTGCTTCCCTGCAGCTGCTTTGGCACTGTCTGCCTCCCCACGCATGTGTTCTGTCTAGTACTGGAGTCTTGCTGGAGAACATACAGCTGAGGAAATGGCCTGAAGTTACACCAGGGGAGACTGAGGTTGGATATGAGGAACGGTTTCTTCCCTGAAAGGGTTGTGAAGCCCTGGAGCAGGCTGCCCAGGGAAGTGGAAGCCTGCCCGTTCCTGGAGGCATTGAAAAGCTGCGTAGATATGGTGCTGAGGGACATGGTTTAAAGGTGACCTGGCAGTGCTGGGCTAATGGTTGCACTGGGTGATCTTTAATGTCTCTTTCAACCAAAACAATCCTCTGGTTGCATGAGTGGGGTGAGATGCTGGAGCTTGGGTGCTTTCTCTGGACGTCCTTACAGCAGCTACTGAAGCACTCGAGGTCCCACTCTGCGCCTTGCAGACTTTCCAGCCCAGTACAAGCACAGACCTCCTGCAGACCAACCCAATAAATGTCATTCCTCTACTTACAGCTGTGCCAGCAGAGAAATGCAAACCCATCCCTCTGCAGGCACGGTTTCTGTCTTTGAGGGGCTGCAGGAACAATGGTCAGAGGGAGGCTCCAAAGGGATTTATGCACCTTGCAGGTTGGGAACCTATCCTGTGCCTTAATTTCCCACCTCTGAAATGAGCTGAATAATATCCAAAAGTTTGCTTTTGCATCAATCCACTTCCACATCTAGCGGTCCAGTGCCACCACCCTCACCCTGCTGCTTTAGGGCCTGGGGAGCTGTCACTCTGAACCAAAATGTCTATTAAACCACCAGGAATTTGGCAGTATCATACAACTAACCTCTGAAATGCATCTGGTACCAATATTTGCCACTGTGCACAAGAAGTATGGCATTAGCACACACCATGGAGCCCTGCTCAAGCTTCTACCTCGCTCATTTCTGTCACTCACTCAGTTTATTTTGCAATTACCTCAACAATTCCCTCTGAACTTTTAAGGACATAATTTAGAGAGCTTGAACAATTTTTTCAAACTTGAATAGTCTTTACCTAAAAGAAGCCAGAAGGAAGCCAAGGCACTCCAGCACACCCCAGGAGTCCTGGTCCTCAGACAATACTCCATAAAATGAGAGCTTCAGTTTTTCTGAATTCATCAGACTGAAAGCTCATCGAGCACTGCAGAGCCCCCAGCCTCTCCCTGCCCTGGCTATACTTGAGACTTGTTCCAGCTTTTCAAAAGCTCTTTTCACAATTAAAACCAATCTGTAATGACGACATCTAGAAGAGCTCTAAAAGCTGTTGGTACTTTCTCTGAGAGAAGCCAAGAGCAGAACAAGCACATCATGGAGCAGACACTGCATGTAAACATTGGCCCCTGACACAGATGCAGTGTGAAGGCAGTGGCATCCTCACACCAGCTACTGGTACACTCCAGAAGCACTGTTTGTAGGAGAATTTACAGAATTGACCAGGTTGGAAAAGACCCTTGAGATAATTTAGTCCAACCTATCCCCCAACAGCATCTAATCAACTAAACCATGGCACCAAGTGCCTCATCCAGTCTCTTCCCACACATTCCAGTGGCCAATCTCTCTTTCTGTCACTTAGTTTAATAACCAAAAAACCCCCAATCAACTACATTCTAAGGCTAAGGTATCTTCTAAACCAAACACATTTATTTAAGTCACAAGGAGTCACTGAGTTCCTTTGAAGATATCTGTGTCTATTTCTGACCAGGAGGGCTTGCATTAGTTTCCAAATTACTGTGTGCTGTCAACTCATAGAATCATAGAATTGTTAGGGTTGGAAGGATCATGCAGTTCCAACCCCTGGGCAGCACATCCCAATGGCAAATATCTCTTTCTGTGAAGAACTTCTTCCTAACATCCAGCCTAAACCTCCCCTGGCACAGCTTGAGGCTGTGTCCTCTCGTTCTGTCACAGGTTGCCTGGCAGAAGAGAGCACAAACCAACCAGCCAACCAACCAACCTAAAGCTTGAAGTAAGGCACTGTTTGAGGCTCTAGCAGGCTGCTTCCCCTTATCATCATTATTTCTGGAGACACATTGTGCTGGTTCCACTCCAGCCACACGTTTGTGCAGCCGCCCAGGTACAGGGGAAGCGTACAAATCACCTCTTGCAAAACAACTGCTGGCAAAGAGCAGGATTTGTGTATTCATTGCTCAGCACTCAACAGTTACATACATTTTAATCCCGACCTCAAACGCAATTTGGACCACGGCAGATGTTTCCTATAGCGCAGGCTTCCTTCGGAGGAGAGTTAATTCAGTTTGGACACTGCAGCAATGAATAAAGGGATTTAAAATGTTTTCTACTTACTCTCCAAGCTTAATACTGCAGAGGTAAAAATGAGGGAGTACTAAATTGAACAGCTCAACTTGCCTCTCTCCCAGCCTGAATTTGGACCGAGCCCAGCAAGCCTGAGCTTCCCTGCCACCCAGGACTTCCTTCTCTGCGACACCAGCAAAAGAAATTAAATTATTTTAATGAGGTTCTTCCAGATGCACACTGATGTAACCAAGAGGAGAATATGCCTCTTGTTTTAGGCTGCTTCAATTTCACCAAGAAAAAAAGAAAAGAAAAAACTAAAAGGATATGCTCTGGAAAGCTTTTCCTCCTCTCCCCTTGTTACCCTCGGCAGCTTCCTCTTGTTCCTCTGCATTAATAAGCAGATCATTATTTCACCAACTGCAATCAAAACCTTCCATAAGATAAGATCCAATGGCAATTTTACACTCACATAGCTGCCTGTCCTCAAGAGCCCTGAAATGCTCTCAACAAGTTGTATGCACAGGGATGGGCTCTTCACCTACCAGCAGAACGAACTTGGGGAGCGACAGCTGCTTAAACAGGGCACATGCAGTGGAGTAGTTGAAGGGCGAAAGAAATGGTGTTAATAATTGCAATCACAGCAAGAAATGTAGGCAGAGTGGAAGGAAAGAGGGCAGCTAAGAGGAAGCTGGCAGCAGGAGATGGGATAAGGACTTCTCCTGGAAGCCAAACTAAACAAGCGCGCAGGTACCAATGAATGCACAGCTCACCTGAGCGCCGTGCCACGCACCAGCAGGCACGAGAAGTCCTTGACCTTTCCTGCACCATTTGGCAATGCAAATTTTGCCCACCCATGAGTCCCTCTTGCCAACATCTTTCCCTTTCCTGCTCTGCCAAATCCCTAAGTCTGATGCAAATGACCCTCACGCTCATCCCCAGCACTGCAGCACTCTTTGTTACAGAAACATTCAGGTTGGAAAAGACCTTCAGGATCACCAAGTCCAACCTATAGCCCTACTCTACAAGGTTCACCCCTAAAACATATCCCCAAACCACATCCAAATGACCTTTAAACTCATCCAGGGTTGGGGACTCAACCCCCTCCCTGGGCAGCACATTCCACTGCCTGACCACTCTTGCTGGGAAAAACTTTATCCTAATGTGCAGTCTAAAACTACCCAGTCATGGCTTGAGGCCATTCCCTCTTGTTCTGTCACTAATTACCTGTGAGATTATGCTGATGGGTAAATGACTGCCTGACTTACATGGACCTCCTAGCCCAGCCTTTCCTGGTGAAGCTATGTGCAAGGCTTCTCCATGCACTCAGCATGTTCCGGGTACACTAGAGAGGATTCTGCTCTCAGCTGGGACTTCTGAGCGCTGTGGGGTCGTGAGGTAGCTGCAGAAATGACCACCTTTGGATTGAAATCTTTAAGAACCAGTCTTCTGGAACAGCAGATGGGTGCTTGAAGCTTCAATCCCAGAAGTAAAGCATCTCCTTTGATGCCCACAGCGGCAATGAAGGGCTTAAGGCCATCATTTTGCCTGACCTTTAATGATTACAGCAATACTTCTTGACCTGCATTTCAGAAGTTATGAACTACAACCCAGACAACAGCACTCAGGCTAAGTGGTCTGCTGCTGCTTTGACAGCTTTCCAGAGATGGGAAATCTCTGCCTTCCTCCAGTGACTTGAACAATGCACACACAGAGAGCTCAGCAGACATCCAGAAAAACACAGTTCCTCTCTGGGTACAACTCACTCAAGCAGGAGATAGGTGCTCTATCCAGGTAACACCTGGCACAACAGCTCCAGGTACCACTTCATCACAGAGAGTAGAGTTGAGGAAAGGAGACTTCAACTAGCAGCTCAGCTAACCAGGCACCTTAAACGAGGAGCAAGCAATGAGCTTTCTTAGCGAGTGGTTCATTCAAAGGGCATGCAATGATTTCAAGAACCAGATAGAAATCCTCATTGAGATCTCCATGGAAGTCAAGAGCATGTAGGAGGGCTGGTGTTCTTGGAGATAAGATGGATATCTTGCCATACACAGCAATTGATTGATTTTTAGAGGTCAGCTGTCAGACTTCACCAGACTCCTCTTGCAGAACACTGGCAGTTGAAGGGCAAAAGCCTGCCCCAAGCATTGCTGTTAAAGTTCTTTGACTTCTCATTAAAGGCAAGGAAACTCTCCTGTACTCCCAAAAGACATCTGAACCTTAACTGTACTGCTCTGCCAGCAAGAAAAGATGGGAATCTTGTCATTCAAGAGGGTCTACTGCTGAGAAACTACATTTGGGCACTCTCCATGCAGCGCATGATGGAGTGTTTCCCTGGCAATGCCTTGCACAGCATCTGTGCTATGGTGTGCAAAGGGATGATACTGACTGCCCATCCTCCTCTTCCAGCTGGAGGACATCTCCTGGGCAGCCATCTCAGGTGAAGTCCCCAGACCTGGCTCCCATTGCAGGATGCAGAACCTGGCTCAGCGAAGGACGCTGCAGCTGGTTCAGGCATGCCTCACTTCGCTTAGTGTGAGGCTGGAGAGAAACAACTCCCTGACAGCTGGTAAATGCAGCTGCCTGCAGCTAATGGGGGATGACGAAGAACCAGATGCTTCTTAGAAGTGCATTTCTGCCATCCACACCTTCAAATAGCAGATTTCCTTGGACCATGAGGTCATGGAGAACAAAGATCCTGTAACACAGATCTTTGAATGTTGTTAGCTGATCCAACCCCATCCAAATGTCACGGTGGCTGTCAAGACAAAACTGTTCCTTTCTCTTCCTGCCATCCCCAACTTCATCTGTGGAGCATCCATTAGGTTCAAAGACAAAGGCTGCAAAGAGCCTACAACAAGAGCCTCATTAACTGGCTGTCCAACTGGATTTGTTTTGGAGCACAGTGCCATCCCCCGCACTGCCAGGCAGAGCTCTTGCGGGGGGTGAAAAATAGATTGAATTAAAAAATATCCTGCATACCTTAGTATTGCAGGCAGCTCTTCTCCTAGGCTTCAACCAACAGCACTACCAGCTGTGAAAGGGGGAAAAAGCCAACACCACCTCAGGAAGTCTCCCAAAACAGTGAGCCAAATGAAAAAAGCATGAAGGAGATCTCGGATCTGCCCTGAAGAGAACACGTGTCGCAGCTTTAACCCCCTGTGAGCAGAGGGATAAAAGGAAACAGGATAGCAGAGGCCAAGAATCAGCTTTACTAGGACCAACCAGGTACCAAACGGTGAGGGCTGGTTTGGAGTCAGCGAACTTCTGAAAGCGTCCTGTCAGCTTTAGCGTTGGAGACACGTGAAATCAGAGTCCACACAAGAATGCTCTCCTGAAAGAACAGGATTTAATGCAGCCAAGATAATTATCTAGATCCTTCTTTATCCCATTAGTGGTTTTCATTCGCATCCTGGAGCACCATAAGCGGATTGTTCAAGAATTATTTGCCATCCGCCGTTTCAATCCCGACTGGAATTATCTTTATACCTTGGTAGGAAGAAAAGCGATTACATCCCTGCCAGCCTGGCTGCAGTGCCCTCTTTTCTGAGGCTCCTTTGATCTTTTTTGTTTGGTTCCATAAAGGTGATGAAAAGAATCAGAGAACAATTGTCATGGATGTGATTTTGCCCTCTCCTCCTCCTCTTGCTTCGCCACGTGTGTGTTTGGGAGGAGGAGATGCTCTTCCCACCGCATCCCCTGCAGGAGATGCACCGCTGCACCTGCACAGAGATGAAGCTCAGCAAGACTTAGTCATCAAACTACCCAGGGCAGAATCCAACAATGCACCCAGCTTCCTTTGTGTGCCACGATCCACTAATGAAAGAAGAAGGATGAAACTGTTAAAACCAATTAAACAAATCACTTGATGCAAGAGAAAGAAGTGGGATTCACTGCACCACAGACCCCAGGGGCGTTCGCTGAATGTCGCATTTCCTGCTCTCTGATAATATAAGTCACTGTGCAAGCTCCGGCGGAGGGAAAGCCAACATCGCTCAAACAGCCAACACAATCCCTTGCTTCAAGGCCTAAAACAACAAGTCAACAACATTCCCCTCCCAGCCGCTCTGCCTGCCTCCCAGGTCTTGTAGTAATGGAAGAATTACATCTTCTTCCAAGTATGGCAAGGACACGGCTCAAGTCCCCGCGGGCAGCCAGCAGTGAGTAAAGATGCCCGGACGACACAAAGCCCATCCCCGCTCCTCGCAGAGAGAGAAGGAGCAGGTAGCCAGCCCTGCCGTGGCTGGCAATGCCTGCGTTGCACAGCAGAGCTCTGCTTTACGGCTGCGTAACGAGCTCTGTAGGAGAGGTATCTTCATAAACAAGTTATTAAAAGAGGGAGGTGGGACACAATAATAGCAGGTGCCAATTACTCAGCTCCCAGCAGAGACTTTCCAATTTCTCACCTTCCCCCGAAGCAAGATGTGCCGCTGTATGGCAGCACGCTCACCAGCAAGCCTCACACCCTCGGGGGGCACCGCTCCTCGCCACAAAGCCAGGCTGCCGGGGCGCCACCGGAGAGGGGCAGCCCATTGCCCCACCAGCACTGCACCGAGTCAAGACCAGTACGGCACGAAATCAATTCAGCAAGAGAGTTAGCCCTGCAGAAAGCAAACAAAATTATCTTTTCCTTTGCCTCCAGAACCTGGCCGCTCCTCCTGCCGAGCACGACGGCAGATTTGTGAGCTGACTGCGACTGCCAGGTTCGCGTCTCCGCAAGTATCTGCTCAGTGTCAGGAGCAAAACACCAGCAACGATTTTGTTATTTTAAGAGGGCAGCATAGTTTCAGACAGTAAATGTCCACATTGCAACTGGAGCCGCTGGAGAGATCCCATCCTTTGAGCCAAGCACACCGAGGTAATGATTAATATTACAAAAGTAATCCGAGCCTTTAAAATCATTACTTCCAAAATCAGCAAATAATTACCAAGGCCTTTAGCAATCGATAGCCAAGATAAACAGACAATTAAACTGCAAAAGAAGAAGAAGAAAGTAGTTAATATTTGCTAGACACAAGCCAAATACACTTTTTCGTGGTAACCAAATACTTCCAGTAAATAGATATTTTAGCTCACTGGAGAGGCACTTTCAGAAAGCAATAAATTAATCTAATAAAACAGACAGACAGGGTGGAACCAGACATTAACGCAACACAAACTGATCTATACAGAGCCATCCCACAGCCCATGTCCTCATTATGCTCATCCACCACTCTGGGTCCTTACTTTCCCCACCCAGGTCAGCTCTTTCGCTCAGGGAAAATACATATTTCATGCGGAACCACTGGCACCACAGCGCAGAGAAGTTGAGCCATCAAATGACAGAGCCTCTGCTCAGCCAGGATTTGCATTTCCAGTCCTTTTTCTAAATACCTCTCGCTCCTCAAAGTCAGCAAGTTAATCTGCTTTCAAACATGGCTCTGGTTTTGCCTGCAGTTCTGTTGAAGCTCCAACCGTGGGACTTGGGATGAGCTCCTGCTGCCTGTCGAGTTGCCAGTGCAAGCACCCTGGTGGTGTGTCCCCACGCTGGAATTGGGAGGGTTTGGCCCAGGGGGCTGTGCCCTGCCTCGACATCACTCCTGGGACTGGGAGGGACTTGGAGTGCCTCTTGAGACCCAGGGCAAAGACAGCACCACCTCCTCCCTGTGCAGCCTAACTTTTACCAGCTTCTGCCCAAAATCGTTGCTTGGAGTTATCAAAGCCATGCTATTAGGTGAGCGTCTGGCAAAGTGCCTCAGACGGCAGACACTTGAACTGGACAAGATCAAGAGATGGAGAGATGTGTGGGAAGATGTCCATCCTGGTCATTTCCTGCAACTTCAAAGGAAGATGTAAGGGAGGAAACCAAGGGAAATGGAAGACAAAGGGAAAAGACATCAAAGCCATCTCCATAGAGAGCACAATGAGAGATGGCATGAAAAAGGAATAGTTAAAATATGAAAGACAAGATCAAATAAACCTAGAAGATCACAGTCTGGGTGTAGAGATGAGGGACAGGAGACCACCACACTGCTTTCACCAGCATTAACTGCATAATTCATTTGACAGGTAGTTGTCTGTGGCAGCGGTGGAGACTGAGAGTCTCCAACACCATCCAGGTCCATCCATCCACCAGGTAGCCCACACAGTCAGGTACTGTTCTTGCTTTTCAAATCCAGCATGGGGACATGCCATAGGGACACTACATAGCAGCCCTGCCTTCCTGAGCATCCATCATCTGGGGAGGAACACAGCAATTCAGTCCTCATGCAGAAAACTTTTCCAGCTTCTTCTGGATGAAGTTCTGGTACTGGCAGGGTTAGTGCTGCCGTGATGCTTTCAGGCTATACAAGCACGCAGTGCTCTTGCATATCTCTGAGGCGGCTCGCAGATCAGTATTGGAAGTGTTCCTGTGATTATTTCCAGGGGCTTCTGAAGGCTACACAGCTTTTTGGGAACCAGAAGCCTCCTCTCTAAGCCATGAAATTCCTTGGAGCAGTGACAGTACATTGAGGACTTGCAACAGTGCACACAGAAGCAGCAAGTGACAAAATAGAGTCTCCAGATTAAACCTTATTTCCAGAAAGCTCTCACCAGCACAGGGAGAAGAGAAAACCCTGTGCACTCCAAGGCAGACTGGAAAATGTGGTCAGGGTGGTGTAAAAGCTCCTTGAGGAGTAGGTATGGACCAGGTAGTGGTGCTGACACAAGCCAACACCATGCTCTTCCCTGAGTTCAGCACTTATCCCACTGCCAACCAGTCCTAAACCACCAGTGCAAGAATTATAATTACAAGTGAAGGGACACTGCAATGCAATGAAGCTCATGATGAAACTAAAAGACAGGAGGAGATAAATCTTTGCACTGAAGCTTCTTTAAAGCCTAACAATTTACATTTTGATGCTACTGCTGCCCACTTTCACATAAGCAGAAATGAAAATGCCTTGCATAGGTGTGTCTAGTTGCTTAGAAATCCAGATTAACCTTTAGGTTAAGTCTGCATCCTGTACATTGAGCAAGAGGCCAGGAATATTCAACTCTCAGCACGGTCACTCCAAGGCAGGGGCAGGCAGGAGAGATGATGGAGTTATGAAGCTGTCCCTGTGCATCACAGATGTGTCCACACTAATGCATGGATCGTGGAGACTCGAATGTGACTTGACACCAGGACAAAAAAAAACAGAAGGGGAAGTGGCCACTGCCACAATTAACACAGAAAGAGAAGATTATAAACTAACATCTGACCTTGCAAGAGAAGCCTGATGGGGTCTCAAAAACAAACCAAAAAGGCATCACTGACTGAAAAGCCTTTGACACTTCAATTCAGATTAAGAAGGCAGGAAAAAAAAATGCATTTTCCTCCATCAAAGGCAACAGTCCTCGCCCGGAATCAGGAAGCTGTTAAGCAGATGTGTGATCAGCAGTCCCTGAAAGGCCCCTCCTCCTAACAGCATTAACCTGCCAGCCCCTGCTGAAGCCCTTTCTTTATTTTAATAGCTTCCATAATCCTTTAATTTGACCAGTGGCTCCTGCGCCCCTGGCAGCCCTCTTCACCACCAAGCCTCACCCATCTCCTGGGCTTTGTCTCATGAGCAACAAACTGTCAGCATCAGAATTGGCACGATAATGATATGGAAGATCTTTATGTGGAACAAAAAGCTTTGTCTCCAAATACTTATAGACAGCTGGCTCAGCCCCACCTCTGCAGAGGCTTCCTGCACAGTGCTGGGTGGCTGTGGATGCCCATTGTGAGCCAGCTCACTCAGGATGGATATACATAGGAGAAATTGGTACTCTGGGGACTGGTTTGGGTTCTGTGAACAAGAAGAACCACGGATAACCCTAGCCTACTTGCAGCAGCCTGCTAGCAGCCTTGCCCAATCTATCACCAAAGCAATTTCTCCATCACTTAGCAGGTTTCAAAGCTTTCTAGAGATGTCTGACAGCTTCACTTAAACTAGCCAGCTATAGATGTGTTTTACATTAAACACTAAGTGAATAATCAATGAACATCCAGGATATAAGAACAAGTCAATGATTTGTTTTAGATGAATCAAAGGGAATCACAAATGAGAAAGGGCTTTGTTCTGTAACAGATGTAAACCAAGAGAGGTACTTGATGTAATTGGGTGTCTGTATGTTAACCTGCTCTGCCTGCTCCTTTCCTATGCACTGACACAGACCCTGCTGTCACACAAACGCAGCTGTGTTCTCCAAACCCCTGTGACAAGAGATGTCACTGTCCCCAGAGAGCAGATGGGAACTGAGGCATGAAATCAGCCAACTGACTTTCCTGAGAATGAGAGGGATATGGCATGGCAGAGACCTGAATCAAGTCTGTGCTTCCAGCGACTTCAATTCCATCACTAATCTGCAGTTCTCACCGCTAGAGCAGGGATGGGACGTGGACAAGTGCACATGCAGGACAAGCCAAGAGCCCAGCTCAAAGGCCCAACGAAACCAGCAAAGAAAGAGAACCAAAAATGGGGGTGTCTCCAGGCAATTTAATCTGATAAACACATAACAACAGACTGTGTGGTGTCTCTTGCACTTGAGCTGAAATTTGGTCAAATCACATGCAGGATAATTTTACAAGTGCCGCTGCATCCCGGCCACCAATTCCACACAACACATGCTGAGCACCACACAGGGAAAGGCTCTCAGAAAGGCTCCTGCAGACCTTTTCATTCATCATGCATTTTAATGACAGACTTCTAAACTCTGTTGTTCCTCAACCAGGTCTCTGCCTGTACCTCTTCAGCCATCAGAAGCACACGCTGGCTCTGTTGCTGGCATCTCTCCTCCTTGTAAATGCTTCCAAGGCTTGCAGTGAAGTGAGCCCAGCTCAGACCAGAGCTTTATTTGCAGTGGTCCAGCTGAAGCCTGGGTGCAAGACCCCAAAGAAACTACAAAAAACTTGAAGTCAAGCTGGTGCAGGTCACAGAAATGACAAAGCATCAGGACCTCCCCCGTGCTGCAGGGCATGGCTCATGTTTAGCAGCGTCACCAGCTCTGACTCTGCCGCTTCTAGAGCGGATTAGCGTTCACGGCTTTTATGCATTATACAAGGAGACTTTGTAAACATGCTCACAGGAACTTCCCTCTGGGACAAAGTCTGCTTCCCACAAAGGACACCCTGAGCGAGAGGAGCATCCCACCATGCACAGCACCAAACAAGCAACATTTCTTTACAGAGATGCTGCCTGAGCCTGCCCTGCTGCAACAGGCACCAGAGCAACACCCACGCTGCAGTCAATGCCCCACGGTCGACAACACACCAGCATCCACTTCCCCACCATCTCTGTGAGACCCCACACTCAGACCTGGACCAAGATACCCACCCTGGAGTGAGTCCTTCAAGTAGCACATCTGCTCTGAAGCTCTTCCACAGTGCCCAGGGGAAGAAGAGCTCCCATGGGGTGAGCATCTAAAATACAGCACGCTCAAAACAGATGTGCAGGTGTGAGGCTGCTATGGAAAGAGCTTCCAGCTTTGCAGGCAAATCTATGGATATGGAGGTGCCTGCAGTTGTGGTTTGACAGTGGAATACTGAATCTGGCTGGCACTAGGTGACCATAAATCATTAAAATCTGAGGGGAAAAAAAACCAACTGTTGGGGGAAGCATGCAAAGGCAGTGTGGGTACAGAGCTCATCCCAAGCCACACAGCCGTATGCTGGAGGCGCAATCCCAGTCTCAAACTGCAGCATTTCTAAGGGGCAGCATGTTAGAGGTCTTCTAAAAGGCTGGCACAAAGCTTAGAATTTTATATTAAAAAGAAAAACAAGCAAACAATCTAAACACTTAAACCCTAAATGTACTGCAGCATTATTGGTTCTAGGGTAGGCTGAGAAGGGCAAAAAGCAGGGCTGTAAAGATGGTATGTGGCTGGTCAGTCAATCAAGATGAGAACACTATGGATGAGGACAGAAGTGTTTTCATCAGTGGAAAGCAAAAACCCAGATGGGTTTAACTGGTCACCTTCTTCCCATCTGCACCTGTGACTTACCTAAAGTTGTGAAGGCTTCTCAGTATTACTGAGCCCTAAGTAAATTCCCACTTCGGGCACACTAATGCCTGAGCCCACCCATGCCTTCCAAAGGCTTGATCCAACTGCAGGTCCCCCTCCACAGTTAATCCCTGCAGGTTGACTTCATGATAGCAAGTTACAGGAAAGCTTCTTCCAAAGCAGCTGTTGGGTTTTGGAAGTTAAACCGTACTTAAATCTAAAATCAGCACAGAAACAATGTCAAGCTTTGGCCAAGACACCCACCACCATGATGCACAGCACATGGTCCACCTCCAAGCCCCCTTGTGATGCTGGACATCAGCTGCCTGGGTGACTGGTTGTGCTATTTGAGGCTGCCCTTCTCTTCCTACTCCAGCAGACTATTTCAAACCTCATTTATAATTGGAAAGAGACAGAGTCTGTTTTTGCAGACCATGAGGTCAAAACCTTACTAATAACCACAGCACAGCAAAACACCTTTAAGTGGGTAAACAAACCCTGCCTTGGTCACAGGAAAGCAGCTCTAGATCCGGTTTGACCTGGTTTGTTTTCTTTCAGCTAATTGTTTTGTCCTCCCAAAACAGAGCAGGAAGACAAGCAGGCTCTGTGATGCTTCACAGGTGTTTTAATATCATTTTATTCTCCATCAGAGGCAACGCAGACACCTTGCAGCCTTCCCCAGAATGCAGCGATACGAGGATCAGCAGGAATTGTCTCCAGCTACTCACAGGGGATGGCTGATGCTGCGGAGGACTGGCAAACACAGAGCTTGTCTTTGAAAAATAAGGGGCTGGGGATAAAGAAGAGGATCCAGGAAATTAGAAAATAATCAACTTCAGCTGAAGTGCTTGGAAGAGGAGAAGAACGTAAGCGAAAGCTCACCTCTCTTTATCAGGAACATATCTCACAAAACCTAATGTATTTCTGTCTGTGACAGGTTACCAGAACTTCCAGGAGCGGGAGGAGAAACAAAGACTTCAGAAGGGCCTCTGATAGTGTCTCACAGGACATCCCCACAACCCAGCTAGGGATGCAGGGCTTGACTGAGCCCCTTAAAGATGGGTGCACCACTGCTGGGAAGATCATCACTTGTTCTTTGAGCACAGACTGGCAGAACCTTACTGAAGAGGGTTCCAGGGGAACCCATCCCAGATCTCATACCACTCAATATTTTCATCCATGACTCAGCTGATGGCAGAGATTGCCATGCTGATTGGCTTTGAAGGCTACACCAAGCTGAGAAGGACTGCAAGCATGCGGTAGGACAGGATCAGAATTCAAAACAATTCTGACCCTTGAGAAGAGGCTGTCTGAAGGGGAAAAAAAAAAAGAAAAAAGGAGGACACAGTTCAAGAAGGACAAGCATGAGGTAATATGATTTGGTAAGAATAAATTAACCAGGTAAATACAGGAGGAGGAATGAAAAGCAGGAAAAGTTCTGGAGAAGAATCCCAAAGGATCGGTGGGATTAGAACAACGTAAACACAAGTCCAATGTGGCAAAAGTAAAAAGCAGACATGCTGGGATGCAGGAACAGGATCACTTCAGTCCTGTACTGCGGGTTAAGCATCACTCTTCAGCAAGGATGATGCTCCATGAGAGAGAGAGAGAGTAACAAGAACAACTGCAGACCACGAATGCATGACCTAAAAAGAACGATCAAAGGAGCCAGCGTGGTTTAATCTATATTAGCAGCAACTTTCAAATATCTAACAGGCTCCTGCAAAGAAGGAAGGAAGGAATTATTCTGCCTGTGCCCAGTAACTGGAAAACAAAGAGCAATCTTGAAACAAAACTGAAGGAAAAGACATTTCTGCTCAGATCGTAATAAAAATCTAATGGCAGGGCTGCTAAATGTCAAACAGATTGCCCAGGGAGCTTAGGCATCTCTGTCATCGGAGCTCTGTAAGAGTGAATGCCACAAACATCTGCCAGGAAGGGGTCGGTGATAGCCCCTGCGTAGGGGCAGGAGATGGGCTCAGTGACCTCTCAAGGTCTTCTCCAGCTCCGTACTGAATAACAGCCTGGTACGTAAATGACCATAATAGCCGGAAACCTGCTGTGCTGACACAGCCTGACCCGTATTACTGGTGACCTGTTGCAATGATCGCCGTTTGCAAGTGACAAGCTGTTGCTGTCAGAGGAAAACGCGCATCCAGGGAAGGTCCTACCAAGAGGGACCAGGGACAGTGGTACCTGAGGTCATTGTTCTGCCGCTTCAGTGAGCAATAAGGAAAACTACTTGTTTGAAAAGAAAGCTGAGTCAAAGGACAACACAGCCTAAACAGCGCAGACTGCTCAGAAACCAGGAGTGAGTGCTCGGAGCCCAGGCAGCACCACTCCTTGATTTCACTTCGCTTACGGGAGGGAGCCACAGGCAAAGCAGCTGCTCAGCAGTAGCCACAAGAAAGCAGTTCTCAGAGCACTCCTCTGCCCCTGCACAACTCACCACAGTCTAGCATCTCTAGCTGAAAGCACATACAACACCTGACTGTGCAGACACTTAGTCCAAATAAAAATCTCACCAGCAGAAGCTAAGCAAACCACCAGCAGTAACCCTGTGTCACAAGCACTCGTCACCCAAGCCTCTGCGGGGAGGCAGCTCTGGGGAGGATTTAAACCACACTAGAAACACAAGAAAAGAGCTCTTTGGCTGAGGCAGAGGAGACCAAGCAGAGTCATCAGGCAACTGCAGCTGCCAGAAGATGGCATGTCCCAGGTGCTTCTGTCTTGGTGCCAGGGAAGCAGCACCTACAATGGGATCATGTCATCCTACCCAGAGGAATTAAAACAACCTTCTCTATCCACAGAAGCACTGATGCCAGCCTTGCACCATGCCAAGCTGCACCTTGTGATTGTGCATGGTGTGCCGTGGGACTGCAAAGCCACCAAGTCCCATCTTACACTCAGCAAAAGCTGCTTCTCACCTGTAGCAGAAAGAGATGCTTCTATGACAAGTAGGAAGAGAGGGTCAAGGGCTGGTTGGCTGGATTGCCTGCCTTGAATGACCTCTAAAATTGCAAGAGCTGGCGGAGCTGAGTGCCTGGCACGGGCGTAAGAGGTTGCACACCCATACACAAGACAGACAATTCAGAAGTGAGTAGCAGAATTGTCCTCCAGTTGAGGGTAAATCCAGTGGACAACAGGATGGGGAAAAGCAACTAGTATGTTGTCAGGAAAACCAGCAGCGAGCATCTCTGCACCACCTTTGGGGGCTTCTCCACAGCATCAGTGGGAGGGGGCCCTGCACCCCTGCTTTTCAGCCACCTACTCGGTGGTACAGTGCTGAAGCTGGCAGCCCTCGCACCAGTCCCACAGCCACTTGAGTTAGTGAACCCAGTAACAGCTGTGTGGAGCGTGGGAAGGGCAGGGCTACTCGGGTGTCCCCTCACCTCCAGTTTGCCCAGACGCTCCCAGTCCAGGCCCCCCCCCGCCTTTGCTAGCAGCACCATTACCCACGAGGATTTAACCTGCGTGGTTCCCACCGCCCACGAAGGTTTTTCACCATAACCGTGGGGGTGCAAAGAAGCACATCACAGAAGCAAAACCCAACGCAGCCCGACCCGGACGACAGCCCGCCCGTCACCCCGCAGCACGCCCCACGGGCGAGCAGACATCCTCGGACCTGGCACCTCCCGCACCTCCTGGCACCCCTGGCAGGGGTGCGCCCGTCCCGACGGCCCCACAGGTCACGCTCCCGCTGGGGGGCTGGGGGGTACAGGATCCCGGGCTCGGAGCGCAGAGGCTCCAGTAGGATGCTGCCGATCAGAATCCCCCCAGCTGTGGCTCCCACCGGACCCCCGGAATGGAGCCTGGCCCGGCTCCCGGAGCACCCCCCGGCTCGAGCCCGCCACCAAGACCCCCTTACCTTTGTGCCCGCCGAAGGCGCCGTACCAGGAGAGCGAGAGCAGGGCGCACAGGCAGCCGAGCAGCAGCGTGAGCGCCGTGCCGCTGCGGAGCCTCATCGCCTCCTCGCCGGCGGGGGCGGCCGCATGTCCCGGGCGCGGCGCGGCCTCGGCGGCCCGGGGGCCCCGGGGAGCGCGGAGCGGAGCGGAGCGGGGCTAGCCGCCCGCATGCAGCGCCCGCGCCGGGGCCGGGCCGGGCCGCGCCGGGGCGGGCGGGCGGGGCTGGGGGGGCGGGGCCCAGGGGTGTGGTCAAGGGGCGGGGCTACATCGGGCGGAGGGCGCCCCCGTGCGGGGACCTGCTGGGCTGCAGGGCGGGGAGGGGTGGGAGTGAGGGAGGTGTAGGGGGGGGTTGTGTGTGTATGGGGGGTGTGCACGTATGTACGTGTGTTTAGGGGCGTGGGGGTGCGCACACGTGTATTGGGACTGTGCACATACGGGGGGTTCTATGGGGGGGTGTACATGGGTACGAGGGCCTGTATGTTTGTTTAGGTGTGTGTGGAGGGTGTGTGCATGTGCATGAGGGTGTGCATGTGTGTATGTGTATGTGTGCCTTTAGGGGGGTGTGTTTGTGTGTACCGGGGGTGTGCATGTATGTGCCTGCACACGTGTATGAGTGTGCAGGCACATACATGGGGGTTGCACATATGTGTATGTTTGTGTGCATGTATGGGGGTGTGGGTGTATGTGTGTATGTATAGAGGAGGGGGTGTGCATAGGGGTAAGGGTGCACATGTGTAGGGTGTACATGTGCGTGTATAGAGGGGGGTGTGTGAGAGTGTGTGTACTGTGTGTGTATGTGCCTACAGCAGTGTGTGGTGTGTGGGCATGGATGCAAGTGTGCACATCCATGGGTTGCATACATAAATGTACATCCCTGTACCCTTGTCTTGTTCAGATAGAAGTCTACACGCATACTTCTGCACAAGCATATGGCCATTTGAAGATATTTACGTACCTGTGGGTCTGTGTGCATGCGTGCACCTGTCTCTATACAGTTTCTGTGTGTCTATGTCTGTGTGGGACCTGTGTGTATGCACAGGGGAGCATAAATCTCTGCAGGGAAGAGGCACTCCACATCTGGGTGTGCACAGGTGCCTATGGACAGAAGTGTGAGCTCTGCCCCTAGGCACAGAGCTGTGCACAGCTGTGGGGGGGAGTCTGAGGCACAGCAGCCCCCCTGGCTGTTCAGTGCCATTTCTGCAGGAGCACTTCATCCCAGTTAAGGAAACGGCATCTAATATTTATTGAGAGAAAATCGATGCCAGATGAATATCACAAATGGCAGCTGCTGCCTGGAAGGACGTCATCGCTCTTCCAGAGGACCTGGCATTCAGGGGTTATGGCCTCAAGCTGCTTGCCCAGATGAAGAACAAAAGAAATCTGATTTTGAAATGAGTTTGCTCATGTTTTCCTCAGTTAATGGTCCAGTTTGATTTCATTACAGAGCAGGAGCTGCTGTACAGCAAGACTGTGTTTGGAGCACTGCATTTATGTGCCTCTGTTGCCTGAACTGGCGTCTCTGGTTGTGTGTGAGGTCAAACAGCTCCTGTGCCCTGTAGGAGGACAGATAATCCCTTCAGCAAAAGTTGTCATCCTCTGATCCCCAGAGCTCTCGTAGTGGGTAAATATTTCTCAGACGTGTAAATATTGTAGGACTGGCTCCCTGTTGTTTGACACGTTTGGATCAATTAAGGAGTAATGTAAAGTGCAGAGGGAGCAGCAGTGCAGGTGCTGGGTGATGCTCAGCCATAGTCCTGGAGCAGCCTGGGCACAGGCAGGGATGTGCTGGGAGCCAGATGCAGTCCACGGGCATGTCCTCTCCAGGCAGTGCTCCATCCCATGCAGGACTCCTTCTGAACTAGGGAAATCCAGCAAACAGGTCCTCAGGCCTCTGCCTCAGTTCCTTCTGGAAAGGCAAGGGGTGAAGGGAGCTCAGCACCCAAGATGAGTGGGTGCAGGGACTGCCTTGGGGTACTCTGGGCAGTCTCTGTCCCTTGCTGAAAGCCATACCGCTGCGTGAGGAAATGCATAGGTTGCTCCTTTCTGCAGGAGGTGGTCCTGCCTACCTCTGTCCTTAGCCCTTTCTCTGTAAAATAAACTGCACTTTTCAAATCGTGAGATGGCCTCTCCTGGTGATGAGAAAACCCGAGCAGGGAATCAGCAGAGGGAGCCCTTTGGATGGCACCAGAAGTTTCTGCCTTCGCTGCCAGAAACCAGCCAGGAGCTGTGGGGCCCCAGCACGGAGCATTGCTCACTCCGGGCACATCCCTGAACTGGGAATCCTGAAAACAAATGAACCAACCAACCAAACAGAGGGAGGCTGAATCCGTGCTTCCTAAACTGGATTTTGCAGGGCACTGCCGAAGTGACCATCACCCATAGGACATGAATGTCCCCTGGCTCAGAGCAGTAGAGCCCTTGAGCACTTGACCAGCTCCTCGGATAGCAGCCACGCGCCCGAGCTCAGACCCCCAACCTCATACACCCACCCACCACTCACTCCTCAGCTGCAGATAAAGCCTCAACCACACCAGCAGCGGCACTTTCACCATTAGAGCAAAGAAAACAAACCCCAGAAGCTCTGTCCCACTCAGCCCTCTTGCTTTCTCACCTCAAACCCACGTGTTAAACCCAGAAACTGACAGAGGCTTCACAGGAATTGATGGCAAAAAGCCTGCAGAGGCAGCAGACACGTAAGAGCTGCTGGTGGGAAAGGCTGTGAAATCCTGCTGCCGCTCAGGGGTGCAGAGAAACAACATGACACACTTCAGTGCCGGAGATGCTGGCTGTTTATTTTCAGATGTGCAAAACGCTCCTACCACTTGGGGGGTGTGGTGTGTCTGCAGGGGAAGCAAACAGAGTGACAGGAATAATTTCTCCAAGACAACTAATTACATTCCTTCCCAAGGACAAAGCTTAATCTCATTTCTGCTATTATAGTTTGTCTTCATAAAAGTCCAAAGAAATGAATGAGCTTTGTAACACCCTCACATGACAAAAAAAACACAACCTCAAACCCTAAACCCTGGGGAAAATGAGGGGCTAAAGATTGCCAACACTTGAGCTGTTTCTAGCAGAGCTGCAATGCTCCCTTTCATTCTTGAAGTCCCTCCCTCTTACCTGAGTTCTGGCCTTTATTCTGTTTATTTACAGGCAAGTTTTGAGTCCTTTTGCAGAGCAGAGTTTCAAACGCAAACTGCAGAGGCTCACCCCCGCCCCAGCAGCAAATAAACAGAGAGAAGATGTTTTCTAAGGTGATCTCACAATCTTTGAACAGCTGATGCTGGCAACGCTGAGCACGCTGCAGAAATGAGGTCCTGAAAGCAATCCACAAGTCCTGAGGCCATTACAAGAATTAGAAAGAGGGGGAAAAAAACGTATTAGGTCTGGATATAAAATGTAATCCAGATTTATAGCTGATTTTATCCAGCCCTCCAAAGAATTCAGCTCTGGAGCCCGGCCCATCTGTGAGCAGGACAGGCTGGGCCCTTCCTGGGCTGCAGTGAGCAAAGAGCACTTGTTCTTATTCTCATAAAACAAAGTAACTTTGTTTTCCATGGTTTATAGGTCAGTGTGTTCAAACATCAGCGGGGCTTGTTTCACTGCGGTACAAATGTTTCCAAGTGCTCTTTAGCCTGGAGAGATAGCGATCACACCAGGAGGCTTACCTTCAGTGCGTTGACATGTTGATGCTTTAATTCAGGGCAGAAGCTACCAGTCAGGTTCTCAAAGCAACACTCACCTCGAGCAGTTTGTGTAGGTTGCAAAAAGTCACCTCCAGGAACGTGAAATCCTTATGTATTGGCACGACACCTCATAGCATGCTTGTACTTGGTGCTTGCTCTCCACCCATTCTCCCTCTCTGTTCCTCTGCCTCCACCAAAAAACTGGCCCAGAATTTTCTGCCCTTAAAAGTTTCACGTGACACCAAATGAGCCATGAGCCTATGTAAACACCTGATGTGTCAGAGCCAACCTTCAGGAAAACTCTGCCTCAAACATGAGACAGCAAAATAACCCTCTCTGCTTTCCCTTCTGCCTCTGCTTTTGCGGAAGGAAGTTTCTGTCTCAGTGTTTTCACTGGGCTGGAGAAGGATAGAAGTCATCACGAGACTGGGCTGAGTCATCAGCATCTGACCTGAGGCATCTGGAGGATCCTGCACCTCTCCAGAAGCCTCTGGAAGAAGCTTGTGGCATCACAGCAGAGTGCGGACTATGACACCTGCTCTAGCCCGGCAAGCACCTGCCTGCTGTGGTTCTATCACCGTCCCTCCATCACCATCCTGCCAGAGCCTGGGGCCAAGCCTTCCCCTCCTCACCAGCAGTGCTGGGGTAGTGATGGGGGCCTCAGGCTGGAGCAATGATCTGGGGGTGAATTCCCTCTGGAAAACCAGTAGCAGCCTTTGTTGTGGTGTACAAGCAAGGAAAAGATTGGACACCCTTCCCCAATTCATCCCACCGGGGTTTTACTGCACACATGAAAGGCTTGGACACAAGGAGTGTTTCTGTTTGATTGTGCTCTTAGAGCAAGAATCTCTCCAAATATTTTTAAACACTTCCCAGAAGAAAGTGGGTGTAGAGAGAAAGCAGAGCACTGCAGGGATGCTAATTGCTCCTTTTGGAGCCTTTCCTCTGTAACCTTGAAATTTTAAACTTGAACAGCTTTTTTTCCCCATCGCCTTTGCTGTTCCTTTGCTACATCCATCTGTCAAGCTGGCTGCTCAACAGCTCAGACTGACAAACTACTCTTTGGGCAGGGGCTTGCTGGGATGCTATGGGATTCTTAAAGAGCCTATAAGAAAACGTCCCCACAGCCAGTGCTTCATGCTGAGAATGTCAAACACCAGATCGTCCAGCAAAGCGAGGGAAAAAACATCTCAAGTTAATATATGTGGGAATACAGCGCAGCTTCTCACCCGGCCTCTCCAGGGGGCTGAGAAACCGCCAGGAGGCACATCCCAGGGCTGGGGGGCAAGAGGAAAAGCTAGGAGAGAGAGGTCCGAGCTGGAGAAGGGCTTGCTGGGAGGAAACTCCCGACCTTGAGGAGGAGGAGGAGTCAACTCACTGAGTCACCCCTGTCTCATGATGGGTGAGGTAAGCTAGCAGGAGGCTGGTGAAAGCCTTATTTTCCCTATGTTTTGTAAAAGTCCATGATGTAATGACCAGAAAGCTGAGCATGACTCAGCACATACAACCAGAAGGGATATTCCCTCTGGTTTTTGGCACCTTCCAACTGGATTAAAGTTCACACAGAAGAAAACTTAGATTTCTAGTTTTAATTTGGCACATTGCCTGATAATTATAAATATATAAATCAATCTGGAGACACAACTAGCCTGAAAAGCCCTGGTAGCTTGAGGACAATCCACCATCGTGGACATGGCAACTTGAGGAGGATCCACCATGCCACAAAGACCCAGTGTGGTAGCTTTAGGCTATGCCTTTAAAGTTAATTGGGGTGTGGGGAAATTTCAACCCACCACATCCAGGCAGTGATGGAGAGGGGAATAAAGAATCAGTCCTGTCTGAGATGGCAGCAACCTGCTGCCTAAGAAGTGAATGCGCTGGGGCTGGGTCCCAAAAGACTAGTATCTGGCTCTATAAATGAGACCAAGGTGGCTGTTTGGGTCCTCAGAAATAGGATACCAGAAGGACACGCTAGAGGAGCTGCTTGGCAAGGCAGATTCAACACAGAGCATCCTGTGCTGCATGGCCTGCAACCACCGGTCCCAGTTCTGATTTTATAGAGGCAAAAAAAGTAATCCAATGATCTCAAGCCAGCAACTTTCAGCACCCTTTTCAGAACTAAGGATACAGACAGCAAAGGGGCAAAAGGGGTGGCAAGCGCAACATGCCGAACCTTTCGACACCTCGCGCTGTGCGAGCTGATGAATCATTCCCTGCACAGCACCATTCGTGGCTAAACCTGGTCCTGCCTGTGTTTAAACTTTAACTCGTCGCTTCGTGGTGGAATATTTGCCCTGTCATACCTAGAAACTGAAATTCCTGGAAAAAAAAAGAGAAAAAAAAAATGTTAAAAAGGGCAATTCTTTTCACTGCAAATAGCATTGTCCAGGAAAAAAAGAAATAAGAAAAAAAAAGAAGAGTACAGTATCAAAATTGCCATGTGCCAAAAATGTACCTAGAAGGAAGGCCCAAGTGTTTCAACTGCTATACTTCAGGTCAAGGAATAATCTGTCTCTTCACGATGGAAATTAAAACTTCTCCTTCTCTTGATTGAAGAAGATGATAAATCATCTTCACAGTTTCTCCTAAGTTTTTACTACCTTACACCAAGAAATATGTCACCAAGAGTGAGACTGGTCAGACCCTTAGGTGAGAGGAAATTAACGTCAACAAGGAACCTAATAATCATTGATCCATCTTTATTTGATTACGCCTGGATGCAGGGATGATGTGCTCTTCCAGCTGGAGTCTCCTGTGGCCAGATTAAGAGGCCTGTCAACTCTATCTGATCTGCAGAAAAATGTTGCTGCCAACCACCTTGGAAAGCCCCCAGAACATCCTCCTTAATGTCAGTTGTGTTTATGCCACTATCCTTATTTTTAGCCCCCTCTTCCGAAACACTGGCTTCGGGGGAGAGCACTAGCTGCAGGGTTATTTATTCCTGCCACGCTGAGCATGCAAACCCTTTCGGTGGCTGCTGTCACCCTGGCACGAGCCGGGCAGGCACATGGCTTGACCTGATGCAGAGGACAGAGGTGATGAGCAGCACCAGGATGACCGAGTGCTGCATGAGCACATACCCTGTCTAAGGCTGGTGGCTGCTGCCGGGCAGTGATGGAACCAGTTCAGCCAGGGGCTGCCCCATGGTGTACAGCAGACCTGTGGGTTTGCTGCCCGCAAAGACCCTCACCACCGGTGAGTACCCAGAGGGTACCTGACGCTGCACTCACTCCCTGCTGCGCAGGGACGGCTGATGCTTTTGAATCAGCACAGACCTTTGTCCCTATAACACACAGGCCTGGGGATGCCACCCCGGGCACAGACCCTGCTCCTGGGGGGGGCGAGAGGACAGAGAGCAAACGGGGCCATTTGCAACTATTCACGGGTTTCGCGGCTGCAGGAAAGGAGCATAGCCCGGAGGAAACAAAATGCGCAACATGCCCAGGGCGCTGCCAATAGACGAGACCCCTGCCCGCACCGGACCCCCGGGCCAGGGTCGGAGGCTGGTTGCCAGCGGGCGACGCCGGGGCCGAGACCCGCAGCGCACACGGGGCCGGACCCGGGGCGGGCCGCTCGGAGGCCCCGCCCGGCGGCGCTATAAGGCGGCGTCGCAGCGCTCGGGCGCTGTCGTTTCGCTCGTCTGCTGCTGTCTGTTTCTCCGCCCGCCCGGCCGGCCCCCGACAGCAATTCGTGCTGCGCCACAGCCATGGCGGCGCTGACAGTCAAAGCCTACCTGCTGGGCAAGGAGGAGGCGGCCCGCGAGATCCGCCGCTTCTCCCTGCCGCCGCCCGCCCGCTACCAGGCCATCCATGACCGCGTCGCCGAGCTCTTCCAGGGGCTGCTGCGGGCCGGGCCGCCGGCCGCCTTCCGCATGCACTACAAGGGTGAGCGGGGCTACGGGGGGGATCCTCAGTGGGCCGGACCGCCCCTCACCGGGTCAGGTTCCGAGATCGGTGTCCCAGGAGGGTGGGAAGGTCTCAGGGCCGTTGTGTCCCCGTTGCCCCCTCCCTAGCATCCTTGCAGAACGCCTCCCGACCCCCTCCCCAGCATCCTTGCAGAACGTTTCCTGTGGCACCTGACGAGGTGCCTAACTCTGCGATTTACCCTTTCTAGATGAAGACGGGGATCTGATTGCGTTTTCCACCGACGAGGAGCTGGAGATGGCGATGCCATACGTGCAGGATGGTGTCTTTCGTGTTTACGTCAAAGGTAACGCTGCACAGCCCTGAAGGGCGGTCACAAGTCCCTGGCTCTGCCATGTGTGCCGGCTGGCAGGCCTCCGAAATTGGGAGAAGCCAGCCCTTGTCCTCATGGGCCTAGTGTAACCTGCAGCCTTTGGTGGGAGGGTAAATAAAGGGCAGGGTAGAATAGCTGAACGTGAATCCTTCCTGATGAGATGGCACAAACAGATCACAAGTCTCCTCCTAGCTGTGCCACCTCAGCTGGCCCAGTGCGAGTCACTGTTGTCATGCTGGCACCCAGGAAACGCTGGCCTGGTGCTAGTATCGTTAATATTCACAACACCACATCGGGAAGCCTTAAACCCAGCTTATTCTTCAGTGCATTGTTGCTCCCTAGTTCCCGCTGTACCTGTAACTACCTGCAGAGCTTTATCTGCAGTCCATCTCGTGAGTCACAGGATCGGTGGCTGTTGTCTCTACTCATGTTGATGCCTCCTGGCATTTCTTCCTAAGGCCCTCTCCACAAACATTTTGTTGTTGTAGTGCTTAGGAAGGTAGGATGAGAATCCAAATGGAGAAGTGCAGTACTAATCTAAAACAAACATGCCAAGGGCCTGTGAAGGATGAGGTATCCTCCGTTTGAGGAGCAGGTATCTTTGCAAAACCACTTAACACTTGATTTAAGTTCTCTTACGTACCCCCAGCTTGTGTTTGGCAGCCAGGGTAAAAATAAACTGACCTAGTAAGTCAATACTGTTTGTGCTTCCCTCTCCTCTGCCCGAATTTCCAGCCTTTAAATAGTAACCTTGTTCTTGTTCCCTTGCCTTAATAGAGAAAAAGGAGTGCAGGCGGGAGCACCGCTCGCAGTGCAGCCAGGAGCCTCCCCGCGACATGGTGCACCCCAACGTGATCTGTGATGGCTGTGAAGGGCCCGTGGTGGGTGCCAGGTTCAAGTGCACAGTCTGCCCAGACTACGACCTCTGCAGCTCCTGCGAGGGGAAAGGCATCCACAAGGAGCACAACATGGTCATGTTCCAGAGCCCACTGCTGAATCCGTTTGAGGTGAGCAAAATGCGTGGAGGGGGAAGAAATCTGCAGCTGATCTCCCTCCTGAAGCCCTAGGTGTGAGTCAGTCTGGCTGTGGGAGCAGTCACAGGAACACTTCTCTTCGCAGTGGCTTCCCCGGGGACGCTGGCTCCGCAAAATGCGGCATGGGGTTCCACCCTTCCCATGGATGCACTGCTGGGGATATCCTGGCCCTGCAGCTCCCTGCCAGAGCTCGGAACAAGCCCAAACCAGTGCTGCACCCTCCAGTCAACCTGCTGCAGAAGGTAGGAGGAGGGCTCCTGGTAAACAAGGCGGTGGTGGAATCAAACTAGCTGAGGTTCTGTAGCACGGGCGGAATCTGGGTGGAGGAACAGATATGGGAACTAACCTAATTTGCCTGAATTAATTATCACTTTTCAGCACAGTGGGGTTATTTTAAGGCATGCTTGGGCCCATGCAATCAATCAGGATGCAGAGAGAGTACATGGAACCAAACCAAGCTGAGCTGTTGGAGTAAGCATGTCGCTACTCTACTCCAGATCTGCCTTTCAGCATGGCTAATGAGCCTTAACAATGCTAATGCTGCTGGTTTTCAGTTCCAGAGGTAGCTCAGTTCTTTTTGTCTCTCTACTGCCTTTGTTGTAGAAAGAGATGGGAAAAGAGCACTGAGATCTCATGGGGATACTCTTTGTAGGTGCTCTTTCTCTCTAGGCTGTGTGCTAACATAAATTGTTTTTCTAGAAGCTTCTACTAACAGCCAGCCTCAGGACCCCAATGTCACCTTCTTAAAGAATGTTGGGGAGAGTGTTGCAGCTTTTCTGAGCCCCTTGGGTAAGTAACTTAGTTTGTTATCCCCATCCCTGAGACTGGCTTAAAGGTTCTCTTAACAGGACTAGCAGTCAGCTGGTGTGACCAGTACTGGAACTACCTCATGCTACTAAGCCTTAAAGGCTTAGTTTACTTCTGGTACTAATAATGCCCAGGCTTAGAGCAGCCACTGAGTCCCTGTCCAGAGCCCTCCTTTGGGAGAAATGAGGAAAGATGTCATTAAGACTTCACCAGTGCAACACTTAGTCAGTGGCAACTCATGATTTTGCTTGGCTTAGGTGGACATAGGTAACTTCTGCCCTGATGCTCTAAATGTCTGGCTTGTCTGTCTAGAAGATGGCTACTTCATGCTTCCCTGCTTGGTATAAGGAATGCTTTGCATTTTATTTCCTGCATGTTACATGGCAAACTGTAGGGAGTGCAGGAACCTGACAGAACTGATCCATGCTTGTTTAGGACTCTACTAGGGACAAAACTTGTAATGCTTTCTCCACCTCAAATGCACTTCTAGGTATTGAAGTTGATATCGATGTGGAGCATGGAGGACAGAGAAGCAAAGTGACTCCTGCTTCTTCCAATCAAGAGAAGAGTACTGCTGAGCCAAACAGTAGTACTCCTAACCAGAACATCCAGACCAAACCAGACTGGAATAGCACAGGTGCTGTGACAGAAGTACATGGTGTTGCAGAGCAGATACAAGACATGGTGATAGATCCTGTGCCTACACAAATGGGAGATGACAGCTTCCAGTCCCAGGTACAAGAACTATGACATTCATTTAATAATGCTTGATGAGGCTTTGAGAAAGGAAGATAACTTGGTATGCATTGAATACCAAGATGTCAGCAGATGAAGTGATCTGCAGCACATTTGCTTTACAGGGTTACAGCAAAGGTGGTGAGACTTGTGGGTGTAACTGTTAATAAAGGCAGCTAAGAGCATGCATCCTACCTGGAAAGCACTGCAGCACCTGGACCATTTTTCTTTCAGGAACACAGTGAGTCCAGCAGCTCGTCAGGGGGTGAGGAGGACTGGACCCATCTATCTTCCAAAGAAGTGGATCCATCCACAGGTGAACTCCAGTCTCTGCAAATGCCAGATGGTCCCAGCTCCCTGGATGTATCCCAGGAGTCTCCCCAACCAGGTCCTACAGGACTGCGAGAAGCTGCACTCTATCCACATCTCCCACCAGGTATGAGACTCTGCAGGTTCCTTACCTGAGAGTAACTTCCACTTGGGCACTGCCAGTTTGCCCAGCATAGCAGACCTGATTTTAGAGATGGTAGAAACCAAGGGTTTCTACAGAGGGTGGAGCTTAATTTGCTTGCAACTTTGTGAGCAGGTACTACAGCTCTCCTCTCCTGTCAAGACAGATCATACTCTTGAATGTGGACACCTGAGTCTTCACAAGGCTTCTGACCTTAGGCTAATAATGCCATTCAAGCAACATGAAAAAAGTGGGATCCTAAATCGTGTCCTTGTGTGCTCTTCAAGATGGCCTTTTAATGCAGATCAGCAGATCCTGTGGCTTTAAGATGGCGTTTTCCTGGTGGAAGCCAGTAGCAGTTACACAAGGCCACTTAACTGAGATCACCAGCAGAGGCTTACAGCAAGGCCAGCTGAGTCTGACTCAACAGTTTTCTTAGCTGATTGTGTCTATTTTCCCAGACATCTGCTCACTTGAGAGCATTTAATCAGCCCTGCTGGACTGGCTAGGATTAATGCCAACCTACCTCCTGCATGATGTTAGAGCACTTGCTGGTTTGCTCCTTAACATGGAATGGTTCAACTTCTAACCTGTTCTTCTCTTGAGCAGAAGCAGACCCTCGCCTCATTGAATCCCTGTCCCAGATGCTCTCCATGGGCTTCTCTGACGAGGGTGGTTGGCTCACGCGCCTGCTGCAGACAAAGAACTGCGACATCGGGGCGGCACTAGACGCCATCCAGTATTCCAAGCAGCCACCTCACTTGTAGTGTTCTGTGTGACAGGAGCACTTGCCTTCTAACTAAAAGCACAGTGCAGTGCTACTACTCACTTTTGGTTCATCTTCCTGCTAAGGGTTTATGTCTCATGTTCCCAAGTGCTTGTAGAAGAAGAGTAAAAATAAATGTTTCTTCCTGTGCTGAGTGTTGAAGTATTACAGCTGGCTTATTTTCCTTACTGGAACCTGGCTAGAAGAGGGGAGGGAGGGAGTTGGCTAAGAGGATGAGATTCCAGGGAGCAGCTCCCTCTGCAAGGGAGGCAACCAGGGCTGTAGGAGTGCCTGTTTTCATATCTCTTGCTGCACTCTTAGGCCTATACTTCTGAAGAGAAACCAAAGGGGTTGCTGGCTCTGCAGCTGTGGAAGAAAGGGTTGCTAGGGGAGATTTAAACAAAGCAATAGTACAGGAGAAAAGAGCTGTACTTTAATGGGGACTTAATCACAGCATTTCATTGTACCAGTCAGACATCCTTAGGGCTTGGGAGCTCTCTGCCTTCAAGCTGACCTACTTCCATTCTTACTTCTATCTGACGATGTTGCTAGACAATGTGTAACCCTAGTACTTGCCCACTGCAGTCTCCTCCATCCTCATACCCTTCCTCCAACCACAGCCACAGAGCAAGTAAACAGCTTTAATAGTGCAGTTCTGTAGGGCTTAAAGCCACCTTCACTTCAAAATCATGTCTCAATATTCAACATATCAAAAAACAGGAAAGGCTAAAGCTGGGCTGAACTCCTCATAGGTCATCATCAAACTCCTCACCTGTGCAGAAGAACTGTTTACAAGAAACATTGCTAAGCTTTGACCTGATGTTAGAGTTCACAAATGTGTTTGCCCTCCTTGTGCTGTTCAAAGAGCACCTTCCTGCAGTGGTCTCTACACCAGGTCCTGCCCTTAGCAGGTGGCTTTGAGGTTCTTGGAACAATGTATCCTCCTTAACTGAGCAACCGGTGCTGGGCTCCATGGGGCCAGGCAGTTTTGAGTCAATCTGCTGGGTGCTAACAACACACTTCCTAAACTGCAAACCTGTACCCGGAGGTAGAGTTCTTCCAGTTAGTTCTGAGCACCTACTGGCCATACCAGCATCTGGTGCAGTGATGCTGTGTACCCCCAACCTTCCACTGCCCTCCTGTGGTGACAGGGTAGCCCTGGCAGCATGTTTGCTAGAGCTGTCAGAACAGGACAGGAATTTGTCCCACTTGGAGGGCTTGGTAGAAGCAGTTGGGGTTTGTGTAGTCTCCTCAGGCACTACAGACTCACAGACAGTTTCTGGAGACACTATGGTTCCTGCTGTATCTCCATCATCCCGATCAGGCACTGCTACCAAACATTTCCTGCGCTGTAAGGAGAGAGAGAGAGAGAGTTTGGTCACAAATCCAGCATGCACAGCCAAGCTGCACAGAAGCAAGCAAAGAAAGAGCACTGCAAATGCACCCAACTTCTCACCAGCCCTCTGAGGCAGAGCTGAAGCTGATGCACTGGGTGCACCTATGAGCTCTGGACTGTGAAAGTTCAGACCAACACCGCTGGCAGTGTAGGTAATCACAGTAACCTTAGTGGCCATGTACTGCACAGGTGCTGCTGCTCAGTAAGGCAGAGCAGCTCAGACTGCAGCTCTCCTGATGGAGAAATCAACCACTCAGCCTGCACAAGGTGGGAATGGCTTTACTTGACTAAAACCTTTCAGAGAAACTCCTAACACAATTTTCCTCTCCTCCTCACTCAAGCAGAAGAGAGGAGGAAGATTGCTAAAAACTCACAAAAAGAGGTCAGAACACTTTTGGTTTACTGGTAGGAATCATCTTCTGCAACTGAAGCACCTCAGTGATTTTTACCTTTTTGGCTTGGCAGGCAAGCTGGAAAACTCCACTTTCTTCTGTATGCTCCTGAACATCACTGAGGAGGAAGCCCTTCTGGTGTTTCCTGGCCAAAAAAACCATTTACAAAGAGGACAGATCAGCTCACTGTGAATTTCTTTCACAAATCACCAGAAATGTTAATAAAATGCACGGCTCTATCCATAAAAGAACTTTTATCCCCAAATACCAAATCCCTGCTCAGCTCAGGTCACACATTGCACCCTGTACTTTGTTCAGCTGTCAGAGAGGAGCTGCCTCCCACACCTCCAAATGTGGGCAGGAATTACCAGAAACCCCACAGCCATTCTTTTTGTACCTTTGTCCTTCCACAGTGTTCTTCCTCTGGGAACAGAACTGCTGCTTTTCTGTGGTTGCCTCTTCCTCCTCATCTTCGTTCTCCTTGTCCAGGTATTTACTCCAGCGACTGACTTCTGCCCTACCCTCCTACAACATCAGGGAACTCCTGAAGCCAGCAGAACAGAGGGTGCTAACTTCTGGCACTGTTATGCATGTGCTGAACACCTCAAATCACAAGTTGGTTTAGGCCACATTCCTGTATCGTGTTGCCAGGGTCAGTATCCTGGTGGAGCAGAGCTTATGTAGATATCTCATTCTCCCTGCTAGAGCCCCTCTGATCAGATGCACTGTTTCAGCTCTCTGAACCCACAATAAAGGGACCACTGAGTTCACTTTGATTCTCCTAGGTCAGTATCTACCTCAGCTTTGGAGATATCTTACCTGCTGTACCGAGCTGTCTTCACATTGGGCTGCTACATTTTTGCTGTCACCTACAGAGTCTTCTACACCCCTAAAAGAGAGGATTAAATGTGAGTGTCTAGAAGACACTTCTGTCTCTCTGTTTATGATTTTCAAATCACCAAGCCACAGCACAAGGGATTGGATAGAAAGCATGGATGGGAATACCTGATAGGTGGTGGCATGTCAGAAAGAAAAGCATCTACAGAAAAGCAGATGTCAAATGAAGGATTTGCAAGGTACACTGCCCAAATATTTGAAGCAATGTAGTTAGAGGGTGACCCTCCTTCTTTTTACACAAATACAGCTGCAAGTTTGATCTAAAGCTGCTAATCATGAAATGATAACTTTTCACTGATCATAACCAGGGATATAACAACATATCCTTGGGACAACAGCATAAACCCACTGATTATATCCCAGGCAACCAAGGAAAAAGGGAAGTTATTTCACAACGTTTTGAATTTCATCATGTTTTGAGAACAGAAATAGCAACACTTTTTGATGAAGTGAACAAACAATGGGTTTCATTCCCAAAGCTTAACCCTGAAGCACTGCATACACACAGCTAAGTTGTCTGACTAGGTCTGATTGATTTCTGAGACTAACCTTGAGTAAAAAGGAAGCTGGATCAGTTCAAGACCAGACATTTTGTAAACATTCAGGAACTAAATAAACAGGAAAGTGCTACCCAGGATTTTGTTTCCAGCCCAGCAGGAATTACAGGCAAATCTTTTCACTAAACAAGCCTTTTTATCAACAGCAGCAGTGATCAGATGCACAGCATGAAACCCTTGAATGCCAACAGTTAAGTAGCAGCAGCTTAGTGTGGAATATGTTTTCTCTGAGGAAATTGCTTGTCAGTCTGTAAGATGGACATCTCCACAGTCAGCTCATCAAACAGAAAATAAGGAAGATTAATTCAAACCCTCCAAAACTAAACTCAAAACCTACTGCATACATTTAAACGGGTAAAGGCCTGACCAACACACTATTGATCAAGTTGCCTTGTCAAAAGAAACACAGCAGGAGACAAAACCCAACCAACAGCTTGTTCGTGGGAGGCAATGACAAAACTAGCACCTGTCATGACTTTAAAAGAGGCCAGAAAAACTTCCTCTGAGCTCAAATCAGGCAAGAGGCGCCCGATGTGTGAAGATGCATTACAAATGTAGCACATGGAAAGAAACAAAGCAGGTAAAGATGAAACCCTTTACCAAGATGTCCAGGCGACTGCTTCCTCTGCCTCACCCTGCAGCAAGTTTAATTTTTGGACATGGCGCCTGCAGTCCTGGCCAGACCCCTGGCCATAAATCTGCAAGAGAACAATAAAAACAAGGCTCAGGGAGCAGCCGGCAGGGAAGGGCAGGAGGTGAGGCTCTCGCCCCAGCGACAGTGAAGTGCGCACTACAGTCAGCCGTCCCGGGCAGGGCTAACGGCCGCCGTGCGCTCCCCACCGCCACCCCACGGGGTTCACTACCACGGCGGGGTTGCCCGCGGCCACCGCGCAGGCCTCCACGCATGTCCAGCCCCGCTCACCTTCTGCACTGCCTGCCGCTGGCCGCAGACGCAGCAGCTCCACTTCCCGCTCCGCTTGGCCTAGCAGGGCAAAGAGAGAGTCAGTCACGTCCCGCAGCGCGGTCCTCGGCCCGGCCCGGCCCGCACTCACCTGCTGCACTTGGAAGCGGCGGCAGGAGCAGCAGCGCAGCACCCAGAACCGCGGCGCCGAACCGCCGCCCGCCGCCGCCGCCATGGCAACGCGCGCCTTCCGGCCACGTGACTCCTCCCCGCCGGGCGCCCGGGGCCGCCAAGGCCCGGAGGGGAAGGCGGCGGCGGGAGAGGCTGCACCTACCCGAGCCCGCCGCGACCTCCCCTGGGAGAACAGCGCAGAGGCAAGACAACCACCAAAGGAAGATAATGGAAACAGAACAAAACAAGCACGAGGAAAAGAGGTCAAAAGAGGAAAGAGAAATTAAAAAGGGAAGGAGAAGGGAGGAAGGGCGAAAAGGAAAGAAAGGAAGAAGGAAAAATTTAAAAAGGAAGGAAAAAAAAGGAAAAAAGAGCAAAAGAAAAAAAAAACTAAAGAAGGAAAAAAAGAAAGAAGGGGGAAAAAAAACCAGAAGGGAAAAAAAAAGAAAGAAAGAAAAAAAGGGGGAATAAAAGAAGGGGGGGGGAAAAAAAAGGGAAAAAAAAGGGGGAAAAAAAGGGGGGGGGGGGGGGAGAAGAAGGGGAAAAAAAAAAGAAGGGAAAAAAAGAAAGAAGAAGAAAAAAAGAAGGAAAAAAAAAGGAAAAAAAAAGAAATAAGACAAAAGAAGGGGGAAAAAAAAAGGAAAAAAAACCAAAATAAGAAAAAAGTAAAAAAAAACCCACAACACAGAAAAAGGTGTAAAAAAAGAAGGGGGAAAAAAAGAAGGATGAAAAAAAAAAAGCTAAAAAGGAAAAAAAAACAAGGGAGAGAAGAAGAAAAAAACAAGAGAAAGAAAAAAAAAAAACAAAAGAAGGGAAAAATGAGAGAAGAAAGAACAGGGGGGAAAAAAGATGACAAAGAAGAGCAATGAAGAAAAAACAAAAGAGAGAGAAAGAAAAGTCAGACCCCAGCCACACCAATCTGCTCTTCCAGATGCCTGCCAAGAAAAATTGATATTCCATGAGCTTGGAGAAATACAAGGCAGTCCAGTAGGATTCTGGTTCATTTATTGAGTACATGACAGGTAAGACAGACAGACAGTGTAAAATCACAGGTATTATTTGTACTTTTAAAAAATGACAATAAATTACTGGATAATTAGTAAAAGCAGTTTTACTGATGGCTGCTCTCCTGTGACACAGGGCAGAGGAGGCAGAGAAATAAGTATGTACCAGCTGTGAACACACAGAGAGAGAATGGTCACAAGGAGGAATTAACACTGAGTAGCACACCAAGTAGTGTTAAATGGGAACATCTGACCACACATGTCCTTCCCATCCTTTGTATTCCAAGTGCCAGCCAAAAGCTGCAGCCTTCAGTGCAGGGTCTGCTCTTGTCCAGCGACAGCATCTCTCGCTGTGGCCTGGCAAGGCAGACACCTGCCTGCCGAGATGAATTTACCTGCAGGAACAGCATTAATTCTTCCTTGGAGTGCAAGCCCTGCTACCAGAAAGCTAACTCTTAGTTTCTTCTGGTCTTAACTGATTTAAAAGAGCAGTTGCTCAGTCTCAGTTATTTTGTCTCTAACTGGAAAGAGATCTAGTCTGCTGAGGTTTCCCAAAATGGGCTGATGACAGAGGGCTACACTGCTTTGAATTCTTCCTCTTTAGGGATAAATGCCCTTTGATGTGTAGTAGTCTCTAAGAGCATGTCCACTGCTGGACTCTTTGTACAGGAGATGTTCAGAAAGGACAAACTGAGCAGCTGGAGGTGGCATAACGCTCCTGCACATCTTCCTGCCCCAAGCATTTCTGAGGGTTGACTGATCAAAGTATTCTTAAGGGTCCTCCTAAAAATCAGACCCATCACTAGTTAGTAAAAACAGAGAATCAGCAAGAAACCATGAATGTTTTCTGTGCCAACAGGGAAAAGTCCAGCACACCTGTGTGCCACCACCCTGTAAGGCTTAGACTGACTCACTGACTTCTAATTTAGGAACTTACTCCTTCCTTATAACCACCATGAGCCCAGTGAATGACTTAACTCCTGCACTGAAGCTTAGGAGCTTGTGGCTTCCCAGACAAACTAAAACCGAATGGCTTTCAAAGGGTGAGAAAAGCAAATGCTAGAAAATCAGGTTTGTCTGAAAACTCCTGGAGGAGGAAAAAAAAGTGATGATCCACTATGAAAATGGCAAATCACGGCTGAAAGAAACCTGCAGATCTGAGAGATGTCTGCGTTTAGGTCTTGGTGGGGCACATCTGCATTATAGCTGCTGAATCACAGAACAGCACTGAAGAACTTACGAGACTATTTATAGGTCAGGGTCCTATAGCACTGGACTATACTGCATGAGCTCTCAGACTGGCAGCCAGAGGTGAACATGGTTTCAAGCCAGGCTGTACCTGCTGTGCAAGTTACCCAGGAACCTACAGCAAACGAGGGCAGGCAAGGAACAGTTCCTGTCTGAAATAAAACTTCATTAAAATAAAAGACAGCAAAAGGCAGGCATGCATAATTTATGGTGGTCATTCTATATGTCAGGGGCTATTAGGTTCTAATGGCTCTTGAGAATGTAAATCTAATTCTGTCAGCCAGAGTAGCCAAAGAAGCACCTACACAAACCAGTCACTGTCAGAAGCCCCTTATCGACTGCAATCTACTGTAATTGTGTAGTTACTGGTCTCTGATTAAATAAAAAAGAACCCCAAACACAAAGTACCAAACCATCCTGCCATCTGCCACATCACCTCCCTGCTTCAGATCCTAAAGGCAATCCCTGCTTTTTTGAGTTCACCCTGACACGGAGGAAAGTTCATAGTCACTGGATGAACTGAACTGCCTCTCTACCTTCTTCTGATCTTTGATCTTTTGCAGAATGTTGACTTTTTTCTCAAAGTAGTTGACAAGGGCTGTTTCTGTCAGCATGGAAGCTAAGATCTGCTCAAAGGAGATCGACCAGTCAGTATCGATGGTACTGCCATACCTGGCAGCTGAACTGCTGCCTTCACAACCAACCAGGACCGTGTCATCTGCGATGTCCTCGCACTGCAGAGAGCCTGTGCTGACCATGGAGTAGGAAGACATGGACATATCATCTTTGGTTTCATCATCTGATAACAGCTGTAATGGAGAGCCTTGTCCTTCCCCTGACCCGTCTCCCAGAGTTTGGTTCTCCTGATGTGTTTTTTCAGGCTGAGCATCTCTGCAGGTTTTGTCCTCATGGTCAGCTTGGGGTTGTTGCTCCACCGCTGAATTCTGGCTCTGTTCAGATGTTGGTGACTCCTCTTCACTCACAGGATCTTGGGTGTTGTTTGCTTTGCAGTCCTCAGACTTCCTCACGGGCCTGTTGGAGAATTTTTTCCCAACCTCCCCAATTCTCAGAAGGAGACTGGCTACAGTGGCAATTGCATGGTACAGCTCTTGCTCCACTGGGTCCTCGCTGAACATGTTGTAAAGGGTCTTGCATAACTCTATGAATTGCTCCTTTGAAAGATAAGCACAAATAAAGCATACTTCAGGCTGAAAGAAGTTGACAGTGGCAGCTCACTGCATCATAGACTCTCTCTATGTAAGGAACCCTTAAGGAGCAGGTCTAATGCCCTGCTCCTTGCAGGACTACCCAAATCAAAACTCGAGACCGAGAGCATAGTCCAGATTCTCGTGGAGATGAAGCAACAGGCACCACCTTGACTGACTCGTTCGTTTATCTGCCTCTCTAAGTATTAATTCAGAACAGCCCAAACCAGGCAAAATCTCTCTGCCACAAGAGCTAAATGGAGACACAGCTAGGAACTGAACAGTGGTAGTGTTTTGCTGACAGATCAGCAGAATACTCACACATTCACATCTGAGGAAACCTACAGTTTTACTACTCTCTTGTGGTCAGCATCTAAGCATCTAAAAACTGGTTTAAGTAGCACCCATAAAGGAAAGTAGAGACAGAAAAGATAACACCAGACATCAGACTCTCTTTCTTGTAACCACATTCTTTGGTCTCCCCCAAGCAGCTGTAGCTGAAGGGAACACACAACCAGAAAAATGCCAAATGAGTTTCTGTGACTGATTGGAGGCAAGCTGCTCTGGAGGGAAAACACAGACTGCAGTTCTTAAAGGAAAAATTAGTCTGGGAGGCAGAGAGAATCAAGTATATTTGACTGGTGGTGGCAGACTGAGTATGCTGGCAGAATGGCTGCACACAGTGCTGAATTCCCCACTAAGCTGTCAGTCAGCTAACTGCAAACCTTCACATTCACTTCTTACCTGACTCATTTTGGGGAGATCTTTAATGGTTTCTTTCTTGGACTCTTTTTCCTTGGCCCACATTCGTAAGTAGTATCTATAGTCCTGTGGACTGGTACCTTTCTCCTCTGCAAGGCAAGAACAGGCCACTACTGTCAGGTGGTTAATGGTTTCCCACTTAAAAAGTAAATGGTGTGTCAGCAGAAATCAGCCTGGAAGCAGGTTTAATTGACAGCTCAGGAAAGCTGCATTGTTTTCTGCTGGTTTAACTGATCTAGCTCAGTAGAGCAAAAAGCTTAACACTACTGCATCAGCTTGACACCTCATAAATGAGCTCCGTGAGTACCAAACATACGTTACAAAGGTTAGGATCTCAGTATGTGAAAGAGAGAAGGTACAAGAGAGATTTCTTTCCCAGCTCACATCCCACTTTACCTCTGTCCACAAGGGACACTTTGAAAGGTCCCCTCAATAGCAAAGGACAATGAACTGCTCATAACAGGAGGGAGACAAGACTAGAACACAGTCTACTTATGATGAAATTACCTTTTTCTGGACCATTGTCATTTCTCCTTCCTTTATCTTCTTGGGTTTCTAAAAAGACCACCAGAATTATAAAAGAATGATTCACAGCTGATTTTCAGCAATACAACACATGAAGAATACAAGACAACTCATACAGTAATTAAAATCATACAAGAATGTATTTAATGGAAGGTAGATCTCACACTCCCACATAATGGTTGGAGGAGTGAACAGAACAGGATGGAAGCAAAAGGCTGATGGGATAAACTGGATAAAAAGCCACACTGAAAATAGGTTGAAAAGCTCAGGTAGAAGGCAGAACTCGTAAAAGACAGGGTGAAACAGATATTAAAGACACTTAGGCAATGTGATGGCTTAGAGACAAAGAAGTTATCCAAAGCAAGCTAATGAATGGAAAAACCCAAACCACTACTGAGCACATAAATGACTAATATCTACACTCACCATTAGTCACTGCACTGACACTTTGGGAGCTATTTGCAGAGTCTAACTTCATGATCTTCACTTCTGGTTCCCTATATTATCACTACACTATACAGGAAGTCTTGGCTCAACTGAGACTGTTGAATTAGCCACCCAACACCAAACAGCACAAGTACTCACTCAGATTATGTGTCTTTTTTTGAGAACTATGACATTTAGCACAATTGACACACTTTGACCTCCTGTTTGACAATCCCTGACATTGTATTTTAAGAAATACAGTAAATCAATCCACTAACAGTTTTACAATTCAATAGCCTGGATCCTTACACCTTTAAATGAGAAAACTGTGAAGCAGGCACAGGTATCATCTACCCAGACCAGCAGGTCTAGCATCCCCCTGCCTCTGCTGTGAGCATATTTTTCTTGCTCAACAGTTTCTGGGGAGAGAGAAGTCTCACTGAAAGAAGCTGGACAAAACCTACTTTGGCCAAGATTGAAACTCAATAGGTAGAATATAGTGAAAGGTATCTAATTACTTATGGCACTTTATTCATAGTGGGATTGTCATGAGAGAGGAGCAGCAGCAACAACTTCAGAGTATTTGAAATAGCACAGTGGTGCTGGCAGATGATATCAGCATTATGGCCATGCTCAATGCATGCACATAATCCAGGGACTGACCTTGAGACTCACAGTGCAGGCAGAAATCCAGCTCTGAGACAAAAGGAGATACTTGAGCAGCAGAAAAAGGGGTTGAGGGGACAAAATCCCAGATAAGACAGAAGAAAAGTCCAGACATAGACAGACACAGGGAAGAAAACAAAAACAAAGAGAGACAATGAGACTTGCATGAAAAACCTAAATCATGGTGGGAGACAGGTGCTGGTAAAAGCATGCTGCTCCTCCCCATCAGTCTATGGCTGTGCTTCAGAGCAGGCAGTGTCCTGCAAAAAATGGGCACTGAGGAGTTTATGCTCCAAACTTCTTTCCCATCATGCAGCAAAGACAGGAAAATCAAACACACTGGCAGTCTTTAATGCACTGCCACCAAGAGACCATGCTCTGCACAAAATCACATGGAGTTATGCTGCATCTCCTGCCTAAACTGAGAGACAATGGCAGCAGTGTTGCATTACCTTCTGCTGTAACATCCTCTGTGAAGTAACTTGTGGCCTCCAAAGCAGACTCAGTCTCCTCTGGATTCAGAGCTGTATTTACAGAGAAGGAAATGTTAACAGCTGTAAGCTAACTTCATTAGCAAAATTCATGAGGCATCTCTTTTTATTGCGTGTCAGAACAGACATGCTCAGTAGCAACAGCATGCAGAAGCAATCACTCACCAGGAGGCAGATGCAGTTTGTAGAGTACTTTGAGCTTTTCAGTGAGGTCACCATGGTACATCCCACCTGTGAAGAAAACAACCCAAAAGGTTAAGAAAAATTATACTTAGGATAAAGAACCACCTCCTGATCACAGGCTCAAAGCAGAATGAGTTCACATGCAATGAGGAGACAATAACTGCACAAAGCCCTGTGCAGAAGCACTATAGAAATCCAGAACAAAGCTGCATCTTGTTGCTTTGCCACCCACTTCCCAAAGTGGCACACTGGTTGGCAGCAAACAGGCATCTTCTGCTCTGCCTAGGCTTCCTGTAGAGCTGTCACCCTCCCCTCATGACAGTGCAAACACCACTACCTCCTTTTAGCTCTCTGCTTGGAAAAGGACAGAAACACAATATTCCAATTGCAGTATTCCAAGAGCTCCAAAAGCATCACTTACTCATCCCTGTCACAAACTCCTTGAAGTTAATGAGGGAATCCCTGTTCTCATCCAGCAGCCGGAACAAGCGTCCTGCCAGCACGGGGGTGTGTGCCCCACAGGACCAGGGGGTCAGGCTGACGAAGAGCTCTTTGAACTGCTCCATGTCTATGCGGTACTGCTCCAGGTAGGGCAAACTCTGATCCCGGCGGGCAGCTGCAGCACGATTATTCCCCCAGTAACAGCTCATCAGATACTTTGCCTTTGGAGGGAAAGGATGGACAGGTCACATTGCACCACACTACAACAACCCAGAGGAGTGGAGGTGTTGTTGTAGCTCAGGAATAGCATCGAGTAAGCAAAGATGAGACATTTCAGGACACACTGCCTATCTCCCCCGCTATGGCCAGTGGTACTTCACTGTATGAAATGAAGGAAGAGACATGGACTTGATGGAAAGCACACAGCACAATCTTAAGGGAAAAACATAAACCATGATTCCAGGTTTGAATAACACAACGCTCAGGAACATGCAGGTTTTAGAGCTAAGCCTCTCTTTCTGAGTCTCTAGCACAGTGCAGCTCAGTTTGCAGTGGTGAATGCAGTTGGGTAACATCACTCTTTAGAACACAAATACATTGACAAATAGAGGCAAAGCAGTAAAGTAATTCTGTCACAATTACAGAGCAAGTCAATGGCAAACTTAAAGAATAAAAATTGAGGTAGGGTCCATCCCATCTCCTGTTCTGAGTGCTGTGTGACATTCATTTCCACTGACTTCATAATCTCTTTCTGAATAATATCATTCAAATACAGTGAATGTATTTTGGCCTTCTTTGAGGGGAGGAAATAAATCAATCAAGACAGTAACAGAGCCAGTCTTACTGGCATCATGTATAACAGAACGCCACATCTGTTTCTCACCAATTGGATTAAGAATCAAAGCAAAAATCACCGCTTCCCTTTTGACTCTTTTGGATGTTTGTTCTCCCTCTTCCTCACTCCAGCTTCTTACCTTGAACACTACATAAAGCTCTTCTAGCTCTTCAATAGAGAAGCCAATGTCACCAGACACAGCTCGAACCTAAGGTGAGGGAGAAAACACAGCAATTTGTTTCCAAGCTTGAAAAATTGAATATGACTCACTGAGAAAAAAAAAATCTGTCTAACATGGAGGAAAACAAGTGCAAGGAGATATGAGACAGGATGGGAGGGAGAACCTCACCATTCCAATACCTCCCATTGCTATGGAACACAGGTCAGGAAGACAAGCAGAAACTGCTGACATATTGAGCAGCTAGAAAAATTACTGTGTTTATTTCCTGCTTGTGCAAAACTGACTGCAGATTATGCTGCCTCTCCTTCTTGTTTGTATCTTCACATGTTTGGCTCAGATGCATTGAAAAAACAACAGTGAAAAGAAACATGTGGATGAGATTCTGCACCTAGGACTGGGACATAACTGCAACAGCTATGGACACTGGCCTTTGTCCATGAAGTCTGCTGTAGAATTCTCTAATGAGCCAGCACACTCTCTAAGTGGCAGGAAAATAATTATCTGCTAGCTGGTTTTTCTCAAAGATCCCAGGCAAGCACTAAACCAGACAGCACAAAGCAGTGGAGACTGCTACAAGGCCTGCAAGTGGTTTTTCTCTCTCTTAATGCCAAATATCTCATTCAATCACACCCTAGCGCTTCAATACATTCGATTAGCTTGACTAGAACCAGATGAAGAAGAAAACTGAAACCCCATTATTCCAGCCAATAAATCCATTTTCTACATGAACTGCAGTTCTTTCAAGTCACTTAAAACTGGGTCTGCTACAGCCCAAACTTTCTGGATGCTGACAGCAAAACACATTCCATAAATCTGCCATTTGGGAGCTCATTCAAGCTGGGAGTCACATACCACACTCTTCTTGGCTGTATCCTCCAGAGACTGGATCACTTTCAGCCTTTGTTTAAAACGCATTTGTTCAATGTCATCTGCCTTCAGGTTGCTAAATTTCTACAAGAAATGAAGCAGATCAGGTCAGCATCATCTCCTAAAGAAAGAACAACCTGTGTTCAATCACATGTTCTTTAACAAGTGCACTGTCCCCTCAGAGATGATCTAAAACCCTTAGAAGCCTTTAACCAGCAGCAAGGAGAAAAAAACCTCTCTACTCCCTATTAGCCCCTGTCCTGCAAGAGAAGTCATTCACAATTCATGAGAAACCCAACAGCAGAGGTTTCTAAAGAACAGCAAAAAAGGCATCTGTCAGGACTGACAGAAATACAGGTCCTGTGGCAGAGATAAGGGAACAGAGAGGTTGCCCTTCCTTCCAGCCCTGTTTTCTTCTAGGATCCATACAAGATTCATCTTTTCTACTGACTGGGTCAGACAAGTGTGGTGAAGTTGGTGACAGTCCTTTAGAAAAGAAACAGAGGTGGGAGATTTGAAATACCCAGAAATACCCAGAAAAATGACAGCTGCCTGCCTGTAAGCAGCTGGAAAGGGACAAGGTGAAAAACAGGAGATAAAAGGGAAATGAACTCCCATTCACTGCAGTGTAGCAGAGGAAAGCTGGCACACACCAGTTCTCTATTGCAACAACATTGGCATCACTCTTGGGTCACCTTCCTGTTACTGTGATGTGGATCACAGAAGAGGATTCCAGTGCACATGAACTGGGATGATTCCATGTTTCTGCAGTACATCTCACTATTTTTATCCTGAATTTCCCTCCCCAACTCTCTGTTACTGACCATCCTCAAACACAAGTATGAATGGAGACTTTTTTTGGGCAAAAGCAGGAAGAAATCTCTGCTCTCTAAGTTTTACTTATTTGTAGTCTTCATTTAAGTCTCCACTGGTGTTGGGGAATCTACAATAAGCAACAGTGTTAAGCTCTACTCATACCAAACAGGTAGATTCCTGGCTTGAGCCTGCGCTCCTTGAGCACCTCAGGCTACAAATGCTGTTCAAATTCTGCTTGCCCACAGTAGAAAACTGGGTATTAGCAGAGAAAAAAAATATCTTTGGGGCAAAAATTAAGCCAGAACTTTACCTCATAGGATGTTTTGATGAGTTCAAAGATGTCAATTTCAAGTGGTGGGTCATCCCCACTGGTCAGTAAGGCGTGCAAGTGGGGAATAGGGGGAGAGATGCTCTGCTTGTTAACTACGTTGTCCAAGTATCTGTGGGGAGAAAAGCCAGAACAGATGCAAGACTTCAGGATTGGTGTCCAGGAAGAGAAATATTATCCCAAACATATAATTCTCAACTTCTTTGTTATCATTAATCAAAACATGCAGGAAAATTTAATCTTGCCTAGCTAACCTGCCGTGCTACCCTCAATGTATTTGAAGTCAAGCTGATTTTCAGGCTGTTTTCATCCTGCTTTGGGGGTATCTACTCTATTTTGAAGTGGGCTTCCAGTAATGTGAAAATCTTGCTGCACATATTAGAGATCCACATTTCCAACAAGAAAATCTCACATTTATTAGACTTGGGAGATATCTGCTTGATAGTTTTATGTCTCCTGCCAGGATCTGTTCTCAAATATTAGATCAGAACTCCTCTGTGAATTTCAAATAAACAACCCTTCCAAATTCAAATTCAGAGTGAGACACAGGAATGCATTATGCAAACAATTCCAGAAGTACAGGATTCCTCCATATTTGAGCCAAAACTTAGTCTCAGCTGCTGTAGAAAGCAATAGCAAACCTCTCTGGAGCTCAAGTTTCATCTTTAGAGTGTTATCTCTGACCTGCTGCATAATGGTAGAAAAGATTATGACTAAAAGGCTACTATTACTATTCAGTTATAAATAAGAACAGTGAATGGTACCTGCCCAGAATAGTCATGGCTTCACCTTCATCACAGCACTGCAACAACTTCTCCATGTTGGCATCAAGAATGGCCAATGACACCTGCAAGATGAACTTGATTCCCTCATAGAAAAAGCAGTCAACGATCACCACGGCACTCTCAAAGGGCATCACGCTGAGAAAGAGAGTGAGAAACCAGGAAAGGGAGATGGTGGAAATCACTCCCAGGTCCTGCATCTTCTCTGACAGCTGTGGAAGATACTCTCGTGTAAGTTCTTCAAAAATGCCTTGGTCCACCAGTGCACCTGGGAAAACAAACAAAAACAATGGCAGAAATAAAACTAGTGCTGTCTTGGCACTACAGCCAGGCTCACCAATCCTTAAACACAGTGTGACTTCACTTGCATTTCATATAAGCCTCTTAGCAACAGAAATCAGAGATTTATTTAGATTTGTTCCCTGTTTTCAAGAAAAACAACATATTTAGTTAGTGACTATTCCTGCCCTGTGGAGCGTGCAGAAGCAGAATCTCTCATTGATCTGTGCATTCTCACTGAAAGGAGAGGTGGAAGACCCCTGATCTTAGAGTATTTATATCAGACTTTAAAAGCCCATGAAGAGGTGCTTTCACTAGCCTTTCCTGAGAGCCTACTCCAAAGATTTAACACATCAGTCAGATGAGTGAAAAATTACCCCATAACTGTCTTCTAGATAGGTCTCCTTACTGCTAATGAACCCTCCTGCTATGCTCTTCCTTGTTACTACAAGTCAGTACTACTACCTTGGCAGCCTGCAGTCTCCAACATACCCCTGGAGCTTTAAAGGGGGCAGGGTTATGCTTCATCATCTTTAAAATGCATCACATTTAATTCATTCTGAACAACAAAATGTTCCTGAGAGATGTTGGTGCAACTGTAGCTGAAAACCCAGGCTCCAGCATGAACCTGGCAAAGACTCACCCACTACTCTTGTGTTGTAGTAATCTGGCAACATCCGCTCACATAAAGCCACCAGGAGCCAGAAAGCCTCTTCCTCATTGCAGTACAGCAACAGTACTGAGGTGACAATGTTCATGGCCTAGGAGCCAGCACAGCCACAGGCACAAGAGAAAAATATGAAGATGGTAAAGAAAACAGACTAGCTAAAGTTAAAAAGCATGAATACAGCAAAACTGTCACTAAGGGTCATGTCTACTTCCAGCTTTTACTGGTATCGAAGTCATGAGATGACCTTGAGACAATTCACCTTCCTGTTTCAGTTCCTCTGTTTGTGAGGCATCAAATAATATAACTGCTTTTTGTCAAAACTAAGTAAGATTTTCAGTTTTCCTAAGAAGCTTTGTGATGGTTTGGTGATTACAGAACAACATAATGAGAACTTCTACTACAAGAGCAGTACCCCAAATGAATCTGAACCTCTGCTGATTCGTTTCACAAAGCAGCAACTGGCTTTGTTTTCAATATGCTGCCCACGAGCATCATCCATGACTTGACTGAATTGCTCTTTTCAATGAAACCAGAAGATTTTTGGTTTTGCTGAACTAGGGAAAGCTCTAGCAGGAAAACAAGACTCTGTCACCGTACCCACCAGAAATGCGCAAGGTCTATTTAAATGCTGGATCCAAAGGGTAATTAAAAGACCTTGCAACACAACCACTGCTCTCCTACTCACACCATCACGTGGGCAGCATGAAGGAAAAGCTTCAAATGGAACAAAAAACTACAGAGAAAGTTCAAGTCAATCATGGTCACCATGTAGGGCTAACAAGTGTAGGACTTGTTTCTTACCTGACAGTAGCCGATTGTTGGGTTCCTGAATGCATAAGCTGTTAAGACTCTGCGGAGGGCAGCGATTCCCAGCTCATTCTGGAAGGCAGGATGTTCTGGCATGGAACGGTGCAGATCCCTCTCAATTTCCTCTGTAGCAAGATTGTACTTTCCCATTGACTTTTCCACCAGATCTGCATAGTAGCCAGGATGAGTCACCATCTCGTTCCAGGCCCCTGTAAGGACAAACAAACACCGCTTCACCTCTTGAGCCTTGGAGTAAGGATCTTGTGCCTGCAGTTGCAGAGACGAGGCAGCCAGGAAGCATGAGGTGAACTCATCAACTACAAATAGATGTAAAAGTACAGTAACAAGCTTAGTGTTAGATCATCGTGTCAGAGTCTAGGCCCCAATGCTGGAATGCAGACACAGGAGGCCAAAGAGCTACTAGGCTCCTAAAGAAAGTTATCTCAGGAACACGATCGCTGCGCGTTTGGGAAAACCACCACGAAACCTCCATTCAGGTGCAGCTAACTTGTGAATAATTTCTGCTGAAATGAGGTAAGTCTTAAACCTTTTCATTTGAGATGTGCAGGAAGCTTATTCCTGCTAGCTGTCAAAGTATCCAGCACAACATCCTACCTGAGAAAAGGAGCCACAGCTCTCCTCGAAGGCTCTCTGGGATTCCTTTCTGCACCAGCTCCCTGGTCTTGGCAGTGCGATACATGCACATCCCTCGCCCGTATTCAAAGAAATGAATGTTCCAAGACTCTTCCTTCATCTTCTCCTTTGCCTTCACAGGAACAAACATGGCCATTTTAGGAGATCAATGTAATTATATGTTTGTAGGATGGGAGATTTCTGGGTATACTCAGGCCTACACTCACAAGGGGCATTGTGACATTTACAGCCTTTCTTCTTCCTGCTGAAGGAAAGAGTTTATGCTCATCTACCCTGTTCTGAACTAGTTCTGAGCTTGCTTGAGGTCAGGTCTTTACAGTCCCAACAAGGGCTGTGCAATGGCATACACCTTGCAAATCTCTACATAGAACCATGGTCTAAGACAATTAACTAGCAAGCAGAGGTATCACTATTCTGCTTTCTCGATCTGAAGAAAAGCAGTTCAGAAATGTGAATTCACATCCCAGAAGCACAGCAACATGAATTTCTCAGCCTCTAATCAAGTATCTCTGTACTCATAAAGTAAGCTGACTGTCAGGTTACATCACTGCAGCATCACTGTGACAGGCAGCAGGAGTGACCAGGGATAAATGCATTTTCAGTATTGGAGCAAGGACAGGGAATCTGTTAAAATTTTATTTACCCCTTTGGGTCCTGAGAGCTCCTCAGAGTTTCTTCTGAAGAGTTTGAGCAGTCCCTGTGAGGCTGTTGGCACTTCCCCAGCACTGAAGTTGACAGGTCGATTGCCGAGAGCAGACGTGGGGCTAACTGCAAGCGGACTGCTAGAAGGCAGCTCTGGAACCTCCTGAAGAACAGAAGGTAACGCACCTCAGTTCAGGCAGCCTCCCTTCTCTGCTAAGTGTCTAACAAAGGGACAGCATTTGCTAGTGACAAGCACTGTTAACACACTGTAAGGGGTATTACTCTGAAGAGTTGACAAATGCTCTTCCCAGCTGCTTCCTTAGTACCTCGCAACCAGGATCAGCCGAGTTCCACTTCCATTCCCTGTCGCATGGTTTCTTGGACGGTGTTCTCTGCAAGAAGTCAGAGATCCTCTGGACCAAGAAATCTCGGTCTTTCAGATTGGCAAAGAAGAAGGTCATTTTGCTTTTAGTGCTGATGGACAGAGGGCTGGGCAAGACACTGGAACTGTCTGCTTTCTCAACTATTGTCACCTGGAAGAGAAAGACAAGGGCTGTCTGGATCTGGCAGGCTCCCTGTTATCTACAGAGCACTGCACAAGAGGCAGAAAAGACCAGAAGGGTCTGTAGACTTAACAGACAGCTAAGACACCCCCACCTCTCTGAGAGGAATGATGAGATGACAGGCCTCCTCAGCCTTGCTGGCAAAGCAGATGTAATTGTTGGAAACAAACATCTGGCCAGGAATATGCATCTTGTTGAATGGTGTCCACAAGGTACAGTCTGTGTGTCCATCCAGGCATTCATCCTTGGGCAGCCGGAAAGTGGCACGGTAGCACTCGTTTTTGGCTCGAGCATCCAGGTCTCTGGGGAAAAGCACAGAGTAGCCCCCAGAGGATTTTCCTCACTTGGAACACCCCACCCAACACTAATGTTAAGTGTTCATCCCAACCACAACCCCTTCAGACTGTGCTGTGCATTAGTATTAATTTCTCTGAGGTGCCACCCCTTATCTGACTCCTCTTTCAGGCTTCAGATGTGCCTCACAGGCAAGGCCTGTGCTGCAATGTGAGATAAAACATGCAGCTGCATCTGTGAAATTTCAGTGTTACACCACAGCCTGAACCTGCAGAGAACAGCCCCCAGTGGGAGGATTTATTCCAACACAAACCTATATTACTGTTTGTAATAAAACCCTCCACTTTCAGATAAAGGGGCTGAGGTATTTGCTTTGTTTCCCTTTTTTTTTCCCCCTTTTAAACAGGATTTTTAACAGTTTCTAGTTGAAAATTCCTTCTTTCATTTTTTTAAAGAGGATTTTCAACAATTTCTAGATGAAAATATTTTCTAGCAGTGCCTAGTCATGCATGAGAAGATGTGAGGGTGTGTGTGAACCCCATATCAATTTGAAATAGAAACAGAAGAGAATAGGCAAGAGGGTTAGTGACTGACATACGTGATGCACTGAGTGAGAAAATTCCAGTGGCACCTGGGAGCTACACAGCAATGCAGATTTGTTACTACAATCACATTCTCTGCCTTCTCTTCTGAGTGCTGGGAACAAATACCTTTTTAATGCAGAGATGTTCTTAAGAGGCTTCCTGGGCTTGGGGAGAGACTTGTCCTGTAGGAAGCTCTCATTATCCAGCAGCTGCCGCATAGCGATGTTAGCCAACTGCTCCATCAGCTTGAAAGTCTCGTTGATGTTGAGAAACATAGAAAAATAAAGTTCATTGTCCCTTGTGCTCACTTTAATGCACTCAGGGAACAGCAGTGTAGCATTTTTTTCTAGCTGGGTTACATCCACCCACTGGATCACCAGTGTAACTGGGGGAAAAAAGAGAATAAATCAAAGACTACTATTACGGTTCGAGGCAAAACAACAGACAATCAGAGATGAAGCTCGAGCAGCCAGTAAGCTCTCAGTGCAGCAGCATTTTCTCCCCTCTTACACGTGGACAGCTCTTTTCTTCCTACTTTTAGTGGGATCTCCAAAAATACTTGAAAATAATCAATGGGATTAACTAAACTAGAGATAATGCAGTTTCAAAGGGACTATCTGACATCCAGCAAATGCTTTCAACTACAAGTACTCACATTTTCATTCTTCCTTTACAGCATATTAGCTTTCAGCTTGGGAGTTCAAGCTTTGTAAATACTGGGTCCTGGCAGTGGTTCCACATAAAACTCAGCAAAGTAAAAACATTGCTTGGTTCTCTCATCCAGTCAAAGTGAAACTTTATTTGTAGAGTTTGAGAAATGTTTTGAAAAATGACTCAGGCAATCAGTCTAAACATAACTGAAGGGCCTGTGAGAGCAAGGACTGATCTATGCACTGAGCTAGAGCTCAGGAAAAGGAATAAACCTGTCACCTCAAACCCCCAAAATTCACAGAAAAGATCAACTGCATCAGAAAAGACCATGGGAAACAGCAGACAAAACAACTTGCAGGCTTGTAACTCACCCTCTTTGCCCAGCAGGAAGGAGTAGAAACAGAGGTGATTGACAGTGAGGTACAGCCAACCCTGCCTGGGTACACGTCCCTTCCAATAGCTGCAGGAGTAGTAATTGACCAACTTCTCCACCTCGGGCATCCCAAACTGCTTCCGCATCTTCAGCTCAGCCTCTTTGAATTTACCTGGATCCTCTTCACTCTGGGGCTGCTCATTCTTGTTCTCTTCAGCAATAATTCCCTGAAAGGACATGGGAGGAGAGAGAGAAGAAATGGAAGGCAACATGCCTGCTGACAGACATAATATACAGCAAAAGGTCACAGCAGCAATCCAGAAGACAGAAGGAAGCAGCACGACTCAGCAGTTATCATTTCTCCTGTCACATTAGAGGAAGAGCAAAGACAGGCAGAAAGAGCACTCAGATAGCCTGGGAGTCTATGATCTGGACACATGAAGCAAGCACTCATGTTTAAGGTTTGACTGAGTTTCTCACAACTGGTAACACTTTGAACACCCTGGAGGAGAACTGGAGTCTATTTTCATTTGCAAACACGCTTCTTCAACAGGAAGAAGATCATCTGCCAGGAAGGGCACAGCTCAGCAGTCTGTCAGAATCTGACAGCAGTACTGGACAAGCCTCAAAGAGCTGCTGTTGAATAAACCCTGTTTTTATAAGTTTCTGCTCTGGAAGATTCACAGGCTGTGTTAACTGATCAAGAAGCAGACACCTGTCTGGCTCAGAAGGAACTCCTTTACAAGCTAGGTGCCCTTTAGGCCACTGCAGTAGGGCAAGCACACTGCTTGCAAACTTGAATGCTCTCTCCTGTATCTGGTGCCAGATGAACCCTTGTTAAACATTCTCCCTGCAGCAAGGATTTCCAAAAAGCATTGCATTTTAATTGGTAGGAGCATCCTAAGCAGGCTGTTCCTTGAGATCTACTGCTCATAAACTTTTCCCCACCAAATACCTTTGTCCAGTGTTATGACTGTAACACGATGCTGACAATACTGTATGCATTCCACAACAATTGCCAACGTGTGTGTGTCTGAAGAGGGAGCAGAGAGAAGTTTTGCAGTGGAGCTTTTGCTCTCTGCCTCCCAAAGGTAGAAGACTCTTGAAACCACCTCCCCATTCTGTCTCAGGACGTGCAAGACCCTCAGGGAAACATGTCACTTACGTGGATTTTGCCCTTGACAAAGGTGGTGATATCTTCTTCATTATCAAAGATGGACAGAGTCTGTAGTAAGTTATTCTCCAGCCACTCCCAATGCTTTGTGATCTCTTTACGAGATGATCCTAATTGAAGAGATGAAAGATGGGGGGGGGAAGAAAGAAGGAAAACACAAAAAGAAATTAGAACAAGGTCTTTTCTCCTTCACCTTGACAGCAGGAAACTAATCATTACTAAACAGTGATGAAGACAAATCAAACACTCCAGCTGCATACAAGTCAAGTACATTTTAGGTACACCAACATTATGTTTCTCATGAAAAGTCTCTACTGGCACCAGGGATCATCAGCACACTGCCAACAGATCATCCTCTTTGCCCCTGCACACCAAACAGGCAAAACAGCAGTTTTTATGTTTCAGGCCAGCTCTCGAATTTCTTGTATTCTAGAACAAAAACAACTCATTTTCAGGAGGACCTTGAAATTGCAGAACAACTGAACTTTTTAAACCTACAAAGAGGTTCCATTGTCCATGGGCATACAATTCCAAAAGAGAATGCAACCCAAATATTCATGCCAGAAAGTTCTTTGCTTTCTCAAAGAGAAACACCTCAGCACACTTTCTATCAGTTAGTTGTCTTTAACCATCCAGTGTACAACACCACTGTAGAACCAGTTTAAAGAACTTCTCATAGGAAGCTGCTTTAGTTGCCATTAACTCTTTCAAAGATTTGTTTGCCAAGAGACTTCTCCTCTCTATTGAGAACCATCACTATATTTTCTTGGTGACAGGAAAAAATGCTGAAGGAAAAAAAAAAAAACCAACCCACAAAGGCAATTTGTTTTAACAAGATAAGAAACCCTGCTACATGCAGACAAAAAGCAAGAAATCTGTTTAAATGCAAGGCAAATACATTTCTAAGTTTCTCTTTGCCATATTCCACTAAAGTTAACTTCTGAAGTTTCATACCAAAGCAGTGGGGTACCTAAAAATGCTAACAGCATGCCTCCCACTGCTCAATTTCTCTGCAAGTCCATTAGACCTCTTGGTGTGGTTAATGGTGGAAGAGAAGAGAGAAGTGAATGCAAGCAGTCCCCTAAAGCTACTGCTCTTTCTTCTTCTAGAGGCAGCTTCTAGTGTCCAGGTATTTGTAGCTGGACACCTAGCCACAAAACCCAGTGCCAGCTAGCCTGTGGTTTCATAAGCAAAAATAAAGCCAGGAGCTGAAACAAAAAACTAGCAGCAAGTAAGCTGTCCTGTCTCAAAGGACTGCAGGGCTAGGAACTGGAGTTTGTGTGTGGAGCCAAAAGGATGAGACAAGAAGTATTTCTTCTTTTGCCTCTGTGTGTAAGTTTACTTGCCATCTATCCTACCTATCTCACACAGACTTTAAAGCAAATATGATTTTGAGCAATACAAAATGGCTTATGTTCAGAATTATCAATCATATGATGCTCTGGTTGTGGAAAACCCCCACAGGTCCAGCAACAATGGCAGGGGAATAAAGTCTGTGTTTTGGGTTTGTTTCGTGAGCTGCATCTCTCTGCAAGTGACAGCAGAGAAATGGCTAAAATTAGCCAGGCCTCAATAATTGATGTCCTTCTAAGAACAACATCAGAATGACATTATAATGAGGGAGTGGAATTCTGCAATTCCTACAAAGGGAGTTGTAAGAACAATGTGCTGAAAGGGCCGAAGCTGCGTGCAGGACCAGAATGCTACTAAGTGGATTTACACCTGACAAAGTGTAAACAAAAGAGATGCCTTTTTCAGCTAGAGAGCAATATAGATTTTATAACTGTGAATGAATTCCACTATTCCTACTTGGACAGTAAAATGAGAACCCAAATACTTCGGATGCAGACAATGTATTTACTCCAGTATAACAACTTATCAAGCTCCCTTCGCTTGATACATAGCCTGGCCGATTTTACCATACTGCATTACTGAAATGGAACTGAGAGACAGAGAATACAGAATTAACAGAGGGTCAACTGAAATACTCCTGAGCTTGTGTAGAAGTAACACACTCATCGAGGGGCAGAGTACTACAAAACTTCAGATTTGCAGTGCATGTGGCCACGAAAGATTTCTGCTTTCTTCCATGCCGTTTCTGGCCTGTCATTTTGGTTTCTGCCTGTCCTTCTCTAGGCCTCTGCCTTCCCCAGAAGGGAAACAGTTTCTGTCAAACACAGCAACTTAGAAACTTCTCTTCTGAAGAGTTTAAGTAGCTCTGCAAGGGAGATTGTTGTGTCGGCTGCCTGGGGAGTAGAGGAGAACAGGGAAAACAGGATACTGATCCGTGTGCTTAGCACATGATTACCTCATGCTCAGATTTCATGTCTCAACCACAAAGTGAGAAGTGAAGATTCTGAGCAGCAACAAAGTTTGTCTAACAAATCTCTCTTTAGCAACCAGCAGGACCTAGAACCTTAATCAGTGCTCACCACTAGACATCAGAAGGTTGTACCACAATATTCTAGTGCAGCAGTCACACTCCTCAAGTAAAAGAGGCCAAGGAATCTTGATGCTTTAAGGAAACATTACTGTAGTTATTTTACAGCTCTAGTGTATCTCTCCATCTGCTACAGGCCAGGATGAGCAGAAAATAAATAAATAAATAGTGGATCCAGACAGTAAATAGATTCCCCAAAGAGTGTTTGGCACCTTGAATGACCTTACATCTTCCCCTCTCCTACCCTGTTCACAGTAAGCAGGTTTTGGCACAACACTTCTTGTCCCACAGCAATCTTATCATCATGTTTTTGTTCTCTGAACAACCTCAATGTGATCTTCCAAACAAACACCTTGGAAAAAAGAAAATTTGCAACATCTGCTTTCTGTGGAAGCTTTAAGTTCCTAAACTGCAGTTTTAAACAACACTGGGGAGTTTTGTATTTCTGACATCTTCCACTAGCCCACCGGACACCCCAGAGTTTCCTGGGCAGTTACTGTATATCCTTGTGTGGGATAAGTGATCATCTGAACCAAAAAGACAACAGAGTAACACAAATCCAGCTCCCATCAAGAGTCACAATAATACACACCACATGCCACTGCCCAATACACTTGAGAGTCCTGAGTCTGGTGCAGAATACGGTAGGGGGCAACTCTGGCACTGGAATCCAAAACCACGTCTAACGTTCCCACAAGAAGCCCTAGGAAGCAAAGAGAGAGAGATTACAACAATGGAATACCAAAACAAAGAATTGGGTTAAGCAAAAACACAGGATCAATGCTACAGAAGGATGCTGGTGCTCATATTGTCTGTGTTGTGATGGAAGAGCAGTGGCTCTTGGTCGAGAAAACGAAGACTTGCAGAGTCCCTGTGTCACCGATAAACCAACTACAGCCACTGGTAATGGATAAAGGTTAGATGGCAATTAAATCTCTACTAAACCTCATTACAAGCCTCTGCCTTCCTAGGAGAGTTTTCTAATAAAAGTGAAATGTGTTTCCCTCTGTGGGGTTTCTGTTGCTAACAGTGATTTTTAAGCCTACTGCTCTGAAACACAGAAGAGTTTTCAAATGCTGTGTCTTTCAGCATCACCTATGCAAACAGCCTCCAAGATACCTCATCCAAACAGGAACAAGTAGCTCTAGAAAAACTGGTACTCACAGGCTCCACTGATGTTTCTGGAAGTACTTTGATTAAACAAAGAAAGAAGGCAGAGAATTAAAATTCCTTAACACATGAGTTAAACCAGTTTTCTTATGCTGGTCAATAAACCAGCAGGCACTTCAGAATAAATGCTGACAGCCCCCAGACTTTGTAAAGCCAACCCATTTGTTCCTACGAGGTCTGTTTACTGGATAAATATCTAAGATGATACTTTGTTGTTCCACATGATCCACTAAGAGTGCCTTTCATGAAAAATGATTTTGCAACATCCTCATGATCCAAAGTTTTCTAACACTACAGCTTGGAGAGGGCACACGGTTGCTCCTCTGGATCACTCTCTGGGAGGCCAGGGCTCAACTCTCTGCTCTCCTCCCTATGGTTTGGGTAGGTCTGAGCAGATTGTACTCATCCATATCTCATTCATTATTGTGAAACATGTCACTGCCTCCCATTTCTCCCTCTTGGCTATCCACAAGCAACAGATGAGGAGTATGTCACTGGTCATGCTTCAAGAGAAACACCATCTCTAGCAAGCTCAGCTGGTACCCCTTCAACCAAATACCTATGTACCCAGCACAGCAGGATCTCAGGTTTGGCTCCAGGTTTCCTGTGCACAGTTTTAGGCAGAACAATACAGATTAAAAAGTCAGTTTGAATACTTCCTATGAAATGATCAATGTCTCAAATAATGACATATGGATTGCTAAGTAGACATGTTGAAGAACCTGAGTACCACACCACCTTTCCATCTTGGCTTAATATTTATGTTCTCTTTTAAAACATCAGCTTGCAGTTGTACAGCTCCTTGAAGAACATGCAGGAGTTCTGCAGAAGACTCTAGCTCAAGCAGTAAGCTGGCTCAAAGATTTGACCATTTAAGAACAGCTCAACTGAAATGTTCCCAGCATAGCACCAGGTATCAGTTCTTCTTGTAAAACCCCAGGAAATTCCAGAGTACCATTCTATGCCTGGATGCAAAACTATGCAAGTAAATCATGTTATGTAAAACAGAGTAACTCAAAACCATTTTGGACACTGAAAAGCTTAACTATGCAAAGGATGTCTAACAGCTGTGTCAGTTCTGTAGTTAGTACTATTTGGTTAACAGAGCTCAGACCTGAAACTGGCCGTGCACGAGGCACAAATGCAAAAAGCACGTTTCTGCCATGCACTCAGCTGGGTAATTCTGCACACGAAGGGGGCGTTTTAAACGGGAGAGGACTTTTTTGTTGTTGTTGACACTGTGCCTTAGTCACAGCTGTGTTATTCTAACAGCCTGTCAACCTAACATGGCTATCAGGCAGATGCACACAGGGGTAGTTTTCACTGGGATGCACCCACACAACTTCACCCCCAGCCCGACCGAGCATGGCACAGTTTCCATGCTGATAGTAATTAAAAACTACGTCTCACTGACATCCTCTAAACGTTGACAAAACCACAAGCCACCTAGAAGACACCTGAGTAGCTCAGGGCAACACGCCGATGGCAAAGAAGCCATTTTCGACACGGGAAGATCATCTCGGCCGCCCCGGCACAGTTGACCCCCGTGTGCGGCAGCACCGCGGGGAGGGCCTGACCCCAGGCACCCTCCGGCAGTGCCAGCGCTGCACAGACTCAGCCGGGAGGCTGCGGGCTCGGCTCAGGGCGCCCCGAACTGACGGGGCCTGGGAGGACGGCGGAGGATGGCACAAGGCGAAGGCAACTGGCGGCTGCCATCAGCTGCCACGGCGACCGGGGCCGCCTATGCGGCGGGAGGCTCAGCTGGGTTTAGAGAGAGGGAGGAAGGGAGGACCGGGCTGACCCCAGCCAGCGGGGCCTGCATCTCTCCCCGCCAGCTCCAGCCCCGCAGCCGTACCGAAGCGAGCGGCTCCCGCCCCGCCCTAACGGGATCCGCCACACGGTCCCGGGCTGTCCTTCTCCGGGCCGAGCCGGTCCCCGCGGGGACACGGCAGCGGGGCAGGAGTGTTGTCGACCCCCCTCCCGCTGCCCGCGCAGCGCCGGCCCCGAGGCGGCCGGGCCGGAGCCTCCCCTCAGCCCCGCCGCGCCTCACCCGTGAGGCCGCCCCCTTTGCCGTGTCCCCGCCGGCGCTGGAGCAAGAAGAAGGGGTTGGCTCGCTCCGTGACCCACAGCGCGCCGGCCAGCAGCACCTCCTCGGGCCCCAGCCACATCGTGGCGGGGCAGCCGCGGTGGAGCGGAGCGGAGCGGCTCGGCGGGGCTGGGGCCCGGCCGGCGCTGGGAGGCGGCGCTGTGGGGAGCGGCAGTGCCGCGCCGGCGCCCACGGCGCCCTCTGGCGGCCTGGCCCCCTCACGGCAGGGAGGAGGTGCCAGGCTGCCGCCGTGGCGCGGGAGGGAGGGCCGTGCTCCGCCAGAGAAGGGATCCCCGGTTCGAGTCCCGCTCCCCGGAGAGCGACCAGTGCCACCTCACTGTACCGGCCGTGGCGGGCAGTTCGGGGTCCCCTCCTCTGCCTCTCGGTGGCACCCTCCACTGAAAACCTTGAACATGACCAGAGAAACGTGCTTCTGCTTAGGTAGTAAAACATCAGGGAAATGAAAGGTCATATACTGCTTTGTGTTGGAAGGGACCTTTAAGAGCCGTCCAGTCCAGCCCCCCTGCACTCACAAGGCACAGCTGCAACTACAGTCCCAAACAACCTGACCTGGGTTGGTTTCAGGGGTCGGGCATCTCCCACCTTGCCAGCGTCTCATCACCTTCAGCATAAACCTCTCCTCTTATCCTTCGCCTTCCTGTGCAGCCCCGTAGGACTCACAGGAGCTGCCACTAACTCAGATGATTATTTAAATGCTCCCTTCCACTGTCCATGCAGTCATTTATTGGCAGTGCAGCTTTGCAAGGGGCTACAGCCTCCTCCAGACTGCAGCCCTCCACTGTGGTCCCCAGTCCCCCACTCAGTGAGGACATGTCCAGCTCTCCTACCCAAGCTGGCAATGCTTTCATCTTCATTTTTGGGGAGCTCAGAATTCATTAACCCTTTTTGCTGTGAAGCACATGCACCTCCAGCATCTCAGCCTTGGTAAGCCAGCCCTCACCCTGCCAGGATGGGGTGGGGATGCCCAGCACCACCCTCTTGGCAGCCAGCTTCATTTTGAGCTTCACTTTGGGGCTTTGGAGCCCACGTGAGACTTGTGATCAAGTCCAAGGTTGATCTTTGTGGCAAACAGGAGAGCAGGAGATGCAGTTTCTTCTCATCTCTTGGCAGCAGAGCAGCTTCCCAGTTACTTAGTGAGCTCTAATAACCATTAAAACCCAAATTCTTGCTTTAATAACCACTAGAGAGTCTCCCTGCAAACTCTGAACAGCAGAAAATGTTGACGTTTATTCTCTCTGTGCCCAGCTCCTGGGAAAGCAGGAATGCTGTGTTTTCTTTAGGCTCTAAATCCTTTAACCCTGGGATGATCCATCTTCTGTGTTAGTGCAGTGCCCTAATCCCAGCTGGAGCATTTGTACACCACTGTAATATAAATATTTGTCAGCTGGCTGAGCTTTCAGGGCTCACCCTGATGGCACAGCTGTTTGGCAGCAGCACGCTGGTTTCCACAGGCTGGGATGTGCTGCAGGAAGGGTTTGAGCACTGGGAGAAGCTGCTGAAGGATCCTTCTCTGTGTTACCATCCCTGCCCCTGCTTGCTATGTGCCATCTCTTAGGTGGCAAATGCTGTGGTGAAGTGGATTAGTGTCTGCTGTATGCTCATAAGCCACTTTGAACCATCTGGCCTTTAATGGCCTGAGATTGCTGGGCACTACTATAGCAAAGTAAAACAGCATTTACTGCAGAGCGGGACAAGTGCTCCCTGAAAATGGATCTTTTGGCAATATTGCTCCACACTGTCCTCTAAGACACATATATAAGAAATAGAGGAGGGACTGGAGCCATGGAATCAGAATCACACTGCAGTCGAGGTTAGAAGGGACCTCTGCGATCACATCCAACCTCTCGCCTAGAGCTTGCAACCCCATGGCTTCTGCTAAACCACCACCACCACTAACCCACGTCCCTCAGCACCACATCCATGCATCTTTTAAATGCCTCCACGGGTGCTGACTCCACCACCTCCTTGGGCAGCCTGTTCCAGTGCCTGAGAACCCTTTCTGGGAAGAAATTTTCCCTACTATCCAACCTGAGCCTCCCTTGGCACAACTTGAGGCCACTTCCTCAGCTGATGCTGTCCTCCTCCTGTATTTCCAGAGACACCAAGCTCACAAGCTGTGTATTTTTAAATTGCTTTTTATTGAAATGTAGTACATTAGCAAACCCTAACTAGTTGGTATACACTACTGACATATTGGCATATACCACGTTAACTACAATACAGTGTTGTTATACTTACACCAAAACACGTCAAGAAGTTCTGCTGCTGTCAAGCTACAAGTTCCCAAAGGCTGGCAGGATCTGACTGTCAAGAGGGCACCACACTGCTCGTGTCCCCACAGAGTCCCCTCAGCCAGACCCCTGTTAGCTGCTGGCCTTTTCAGGCTTCGTGGTCATACTGGTGGGGTCCACCTTGCAGCAAGGCAGTTGCAACAGACTTTTCACTTTGCATGCAGGCAAACTGGGGGTTTGTTCCTTACTGCAGCCCCCCAGGCCCCAAAGCTGGGGTGTCCCCTCTCTGCTGGGACAAAATGTCCCCTTTTTGGTGGATTCTGTGCATAGTTAGCCATGGCCTGGAGCAGGTGATCCTAAAGAGGCACAGTCGTACAGGGAAGCTGTTAGCATTTAACATCAATTTGCCAACTGCAGCAGGGCTGACTGATAAGCAGAAGAGTGATGCTATCACTCAGTTTGCTCAGAGAGGTTATTCCCCTTTACAGGACTGGTGAGACAGCTCTTACCACTGCTGGGGGTTAAGTTGAGACATATGGGGTACAAAAAGTCTACCTGCTGATGTGGTGGCAACCAAGAAGGCTTCTTTTTCACACAGCACCTTCCTATGCAAACACAATGAAAGCCCAGCTGGGTGACACCCTGGGACACTGCCTTGCTGGCTGGGATGCAGGGACTGCATGGGTCTGCCAACAGGAGCTTTGCTTTAATGGACCCCAATGCCCCTGCTGAGCTTCCCTGGCTTGAGAGCAGCAAAGAGTGTTCAACTTGGTTTTCAAGCCCAGGGTTTCCTGTGCTGGAGCACAGCAGGGCTGCTGAGCTGTCTTCTGTAAGATCCTCAGCAACGCAGCCCAGGTAGGTGCCAAGGCTGTGGGCAGCCACAGCCTTTACTGCCTGAGACAGCCAGAGGGTGTTACAGACTCAGCAGATTCAGAGCAAACCCAACGATGTGGCACCATAACCACAACCCAGCAGAGCTGCTCTCTTAGGAATTAACAGCTCTTGTCCCCCTGAGGGGTTCAGGCAGCTGAAGACCAAATTAAAGCCAAGCAAAGGTGAGCCCTGGAGCACGTGGGAAGCAGCAAAATAACAAGCAAATGGCACAGCAGATGCACATAGCTGAGCTCAGGGCAAGGATTAGAAAGCTTCTTGCTCCTGAGGGCATAGGGTACAGCGAGCTGGGGGGGGGGGCTGCAAGTGGAGAAGGGAATAGCCCCTGCTCATCAGGACTGAGGGAACCTCCACCTGTATGTCCAGCATATTTTGGGGCTGCAAACCTCCCTACCCCCCAGCTGTATGACACTAGCTCATGTTATACCTCAGCTTTGCAAGGAAATCACTCTAAACAGCTTCAACTTTCAATAAAACCCTAGGTACTTCTTACTTTGGAGGAATATTAACACTGAATTATGAACTCTTTAGGGAAAAGATTATTTTAGGGCAATACCTTATACCACAGAGGTCCCCATGCCCAGAGACCCTGGATGTTATTGCCATAAAAGAATAAATATTCAGACATTATTGCACAACCAACACATCCATCTCTGTTCATCTGGGCATCTCCATGAGGCTAGTGGGCTGAGGAGAGCACAGATGCTCCATACAGGGGTCCACAGAATGGGCATCCCACAACAGCAGCCTGCTTTGGCCAGGAACAACCCACCAGAAACCTTTGTGCTCCCATGGACGGTGATGCTGGTTTGGAGCAATGAACCCCCTTTGAGGGGCTGGCTGGCATGAAGAAAATGCTGGAGGCTGGGAGGATGGCAGTGCCTACACAACAGGGACCTTCACCTGGCTCTTTGGAGGAGGAGGAAACCAGCAGTAACCAATGGGGTGGAAAGACAGAGATTAATTGGGGAGAATGAAGAGTGTTTGAGAACCTCACAGGCTTTGAAAAAAGAGCAGGTGAAGGAAAGGATCAAACAACTGACAGAGATAAAAAGGTGTCAATTAGTGCTGCACTGCAGAAGCTCCTGCGAGCGGCTTTCATCCCCCAAAGCACTTCATGAGCACCAGGTACACCTGACAGGCCCCTGTGGGTTGGGAGTTTTGGCCAGTAGGTCAGGAGATCACTGACTAGGGGAGATGCAGCCCCAAACTGGGAGCAAACTCCTGGCCAGAGCCCTGCTCTTGTCACTCATCCCACAGGGAAGGGGTGGGGGTGGTGGGGTGGGTTTACCATTTTCTCTTATTTCAAAGACAAAAGAAGCAAAGCAGAAATGAGCACCAACCTGCACAAGTAGAGTCTACCTTTACCCTGGTTAACTGGGTCATCTTCCCTCTCTCACCCTCCTCAGTGATTTCCACCCAGTGTGCCAGAGCAGCTCACTGTGGGGCAAGGAAGGGGAAAAAAAAAGTGGAGATATCTTTAAATGTAAGGACACAAATGCAAGCTGTCAGGGCACATCACACACTCTCCTGCACGGCTCAGGCTGGAAAATTAGGTCACATACGGATGGGTAACACTGGGTGAAAAAGGAGCAGAAGCTTCACTTGTGAAGATCAAGGTGTCTCCTGGGGACCCTGCCCTCATCCCTCCTGACCTTCTCTCCCCACCCCACAGGGCTGGCTAGCAGCAGCCTTGTGGCTCTTGTATTTGCCCACCCTGCCTTGCTATGTGCTGCTTTCTTAGCAGTAAAACCAAGATGACTATCAGCTAAGTAAAAAAATATGCATTTTAAACCATTCAGCCAACTCACTCCTCAGTAATCAGGCTGCAGAGCTGCCTTGAACTTCAGCTTGACCCTGGTGCCTTCATCCTTCAGCTCATGAGCTATGACTGTGGCTTCATCTTAAAACTAAATTGGGCTAAAAGAGTCATGGCCCTTGCCTCCTGCAGACCTCCAGCTGGCACTGGTTTAGGTGAGCACATTTGAAGGAAGCAGGAGATGTGCAGAAGTCTAATAAGATAGTCCTCAACACAGTTATTGAACTATTTTGGGGGGGTTTCTTTGGCTTATGTAGGCTATCTGGCTATTCCTATAGCATCCTCAGGTGCCAAGGCAAGCATCCTAGAAGCAAGGGAGAGTGCAAACAGATGACCAACACGTGAGCTCACTGGAGGGAGTGTCATGAAGTCAATTTTAACATGCTTCAAATTTAAATACTTCATGTTAGTCTTACAGGTAAAAAGCACACAGTCTGCTTGGTTTGGGGGTCTTTTTTTAACTGGCAATTATCCTCTAAGGACACAAAGCAAACCTTGGTTTTACAAATGTCTGACAGGAACATGCAAAACTCTCAAGGAACAGAAGGCTGGGAAAGAGCAGCTGAAGTCCTAGGGTTGAAGTAGTTTAGGGAAACACTTGGAGATAAAAGCTTTCTTTCTTTCTTTCAAATGATATATATAGAAGTCATCAAATGAATGTTTTTCTGTTTAAAAGCACTTCTGTTGTTTTTCAACCTTACAAATGGTTTTACTGACACCTCCAGTTCTTGGTAGATGGCAGTATGCTTCACTTCTATGAAATGACTCAACCATACACAGCACCACTGCAGCAGCACAAGCACAACAATGCTCATCAAGCTTTTTTTTTTCTTTTATATATATATATATACTGATTAATATTAAAAGGAAAACCTCAAACTTACCAGCACAGCCCAGAAAAATCACCCATGTTGCTGTGGTGCTTCCTCCTCATCTGAAATATGACTAAGTAGAAGAATGTCTGCTAGGGCATGTCCCAGCACACAGGTAGGGATCAATTGCTCAAACTAGCTTTAAATGTTTCCAGTGTTGCAAGATTGCCCAAGTCCAGGATGTCAGATACAATCTTCAGCTCCCTTCTCCAGGATGCTACAGCACAAATCCATTTTACTGTCACTACGCCCCAGACCCTGATGATCTCCACCACGGAGGCAAGCCTTCCTTCCCCCATTGTTAAACCCAAGATTTTAAGTTAGAAATAAGGAGATTTAACAGAGTATCAATTACATTGATCAATTAGTCTTTGGAGGCCTTGTACTGTCTAATGTGTGATGTAATTTCCCTGCCTTTTCTAGCTTTTCTGTCTGCTCTGGGACAAAGCCGACGCAAATGGTCTCAGTTGGAACTGAGAAACCACCACATTTTTTCATGCCCTGGGGCAATTCCCAGTGGCCCTGGGGCAATTCCCAGTGGCCCTGGGGCAGATCCCTGTGTCAGGCTGAGGCAGCCCCTGCCAGAAGGATTTGCTTGGAGTAGCTGTGCCCCATGCAGTGCCACCACAGGCCGTCCTACCCAAACCCCTGTCCTGCACCCAGCTCTCGCCGTGGCGCTGGGACTCACGGCACAGGGCAGGCTGTCGGGTGCTCGTGGGAGCCACCCAGACACTTTGGTATTTGACCACAAACACCCAGGTGCTTGTTGTTGTAACCTCCACAGATCACAACAAGCCCTACAGCATCCTGGCCAGAAGGTGATGTTTCTCTGGGGCAGTTGTTCTCGGAAGGCCCTCGGCACTCACGCAGCTGCCTGCTGCCATCTCGCAGATGCAGTTACAAAAACAGGGGTTGCTCAATCAGCTCTTCTGCCATCCCCCAGAGCCCTGCACTGACCTGAGTGCAGCTGAGCCAGGCTGGGCTTGGGAGCCCTGCCCAGGCTCGCTGGTGCTGTCAGGAGCTGCCCCTTCTTTGCACAGAGGAAGGATGCTGGCCACGACCTGCTGCCTCTCAAGCCACCGGCTGGCATTTTCCGCAACCTTCCTTTCTGCTTTGCAGGAGAATGTGGGTGTGAAAATTGTGCTCTTAAGTAGTCTGGGCTTTAAGTGTCTTTCTAGAGTGATCTGAATGATAACAGAAGTGCATTTGGTAAATATAAATGTGGGAATTACGAGAAAATCCTCCCTGCACTTCACACCACCCACTCCTGAATTATCAGATTAAATAAAGCTGACACACAGCAACAAAAGTCAAAGCAGGCTCCACAGAGAGGATCATTTCCTCATTATGCAGAGCTGGGTTCTTCTTTTTCTCTTAAACATCCGTGTTCAAGACACAGCTAAACCACACTTCAGGTAAGGATATATGTCAAGCAGACTGCTACACAGTAAAAAAGAAAACATAATAAAGGAGGGGAAATTCCCCTGCTCGTAGCAGAAGCGGATGAAATTAAAGCGTTGGCAGGGTTATGTCTTACCTTTCTTTTTGGGCTTAACTGATTTCTCAAGATTCCTATGCAGAGGGTGAAGCTTTGTTTCACATTTACAAGGACACAGATGCATTTCTACACCTACAGTAACTTAGACTGCCATGGAGAAACAGCCAAACATTCATTAAACAGCTACGCATTGTCCGGTAGGAAAAGGTGGGGCACAAGCCCTCGCTCCTCCACATCTGCTCATCTGAGGGACACTGTGGGTGGGTAACTCCAGAGGTTCCTCTCTCCCTCTCCCTTTCTGCATTACTCTTTCAGAAGCTTGCAAACAATTTTCATTTCCCCACCACTTTTGTCACACGCTGGTAAAAATGGGTGTTTTTTTCCCCTGCAGTGTGTCAAAGCTGTTGCTGCTTTCCTTTCTTCTTCTTTCTTTTGCATTCCCATTCTTGATGTCAGGGGGAAAGAGCACAGCTTGGAGAACGTGTCTCTCATTTAACTGTTGCAGATCTCAATGGGAGAAGGGGATAAGAAGCTTACCTCTTTTCTTCTCTGTGTAATGCCAACATGCTGGCTGTTTAAAAAACCTCAGTGAAAAATTCTGTGGATTTTTTTAACACCCCCCCCCCCTCCCCCTCAAAAAAAAAGACCCCAACAAACCAAACCAACAACCAAACAAACCCAACAAAAAAGTTAAGTGAGAAATTCAGCTCATTAGATTCCTGCATATTTCAAAGAGTCAGGTTTTCAGGTAGATCAAGTGCTGGTTCTGTGAATTTCCTCTCTACAGAAAGAGACTCACTTGACTTGAGCACACGGAAGGACCAAAAAGTCTGTTCTGTGTAGGCCATTTTCCTCCTGCTTCAATCAGGTTGGAGAAAAAAAACAATAAACAAAACCCAAAGCATCAAGTTCCTTGAAACCTTTCTGCAAACACAGGTCCACTCTGCAGCCTGAAGGTCAGACTGGCTCACTGTTGCCCGGGGTTCCGTGGGTTGTAGGAAACTCAACGCGCTTCTCAAGGTCCCTTCCAGAAGGGGCTACTTCACAGTAAGGTTATGGATTGACCGAGACTGACGACTGCTTTTACCAGTCACTGGCCATCTCCCCTACAACAGCTTCCCTCTCTGACATCTGCCCAACCATCTGGACAACTGAAAAATGGGAACAGCAGACGCCTGTGTCAGGGTTTGCAGCACCACGCAACCTCTTAGGACCACCGTGAAGCCTCTCTTCTGCACCGCCATGGCTGGACCGACACAGCTCCCTGTGCTGTCGCTCAACCATTCCCATCAGACAACCCTGGCTTGCCTGCAGCTCTTTGTCAGCTCAAAGATGCCACCCTCAGAAACCACCACGGCTGGTCCTTCGTCTTTGCAGTCGAGAAGGCGGGTTCGTGTTCTGGAAAAAGCAGCTCTTCTTCAGACAAAGGAGATCCATGGAAAGAGTACACAACAATAGGAATGAGAAATGAAAAAAACGGGAAAAGGGCCAGGAAGGAGCATGGATTCCTTTCAGGTCTTGTTCTCATCATACATGTCCAGGGCAGGCTCGATGGTCGAGAACTCGCTCTCGTAGACCAGGCTTCGAGGGGACAGAGAGTTACGATGGAAGAAGTGACTGCCTGCAAGAGGTAGAACAAAACCTCGTTAGGAACAGGTGTGAACAGTGCAAGACCTGAGTGAAACATCCTCGTTACATGGGTGCCAACCGCAAGCACAGCACGCCTGGCAAAACCAGCCACCCTTCAACAGACACCAGGAACAGCTGCACGAAACAGTTCACCTCCCTTGCTCTGCTCCCCTGCCAGCTCAAAGCAACTGCTTTCCATATGCATGAACAATCCCACCTCAAATGGTTCCTGCAGATAAAACAGGTCAAGTCTGAGCAAGGCTGGGGCAGGCTGGAGTTTCGCACTTGGGGCTTGCTGTTGATTTACAGCCCTGTGAAGCAGCCAAGTGCTTTCTCCAGAAACTCTTGGTAAGTGTCCCGGTCCCTGTGCCATGCACCAGCACAGAGCACTCCAGCATGGGACTGAAAGGAACCGAGAGATCACCGAGGATGGTCTGACCAATGCCACCGAGAGCCTGCCCTCCTCCAGAGCTCAGCAAACTCCGTCCACCCAGTCACCATCAACAGATCTCCTTACACAGAATCAAAGGAGACCTAACCCCCTCCTCCAACAGTGGTGATCTCTGAAACAAGCAGCAAGAGGTTGTTTAGATAGTGTTGATAGAGCAGCTGTTGGGGAATGGAAGTTCATTTTTTCCCTTGGAGACCTGGCATCCCCATGGCTCTCCAAAGCCACAGATGTTTTGCAAGGTGCCCTGCCCTACTGCTGTACAAATGGTTCTCTCTGAAGCATCTATCAGATGAGGCCCTCGGCCAAAACATTTTCATTACTTGGTTTCTCAATCCCAGGGGGCATTAGCTTGGAGCAAGGCTCCTTACATTACAGTATGCCAGGCAGTCAACTGAGCCAAACTGGAGGCAACTGAAAAGTTTCCAAGTTCATCAACAAGGCACTCAGCAAACCAAAGTGCCTTCAGTTTCAGGCATCAGTGAAGCAAGCTGCTCAGGGGATTGCAGTTTTAGCCCTGGCAGAACATAGGTGCTTCAATTCTTCTTTCTTTGCCAGGTTTCAAGTCCAGTCCATGCCCTTCATAAATAAAATCTTACCACAGATATAAGGGAAGATGTTACTGAGGGAAGAGGGATTTGCTACTGTCCAAAACATCTTTTCTTTTCCCCCACTCCCCCAAAAGAAAAGGAAAGGAAAAACCCAGGAAGTCCTTATCAGAATTAAAAAGAAAAAGCTGGAGTGAGAAACACATGTGTGGAGTTGTTGAAAGAGCAGATGTGAAGATGACTTCTGCACGATTCAAAGCAGAGGCCCCAGAAGAGCGACGGCTGAAGAGCCAGGGACACTGCAGATGGGCTCCACGCAAACTCCTCTTCAGCAAGCTGCCATCCTGATCTGCAGCAGCTTGAGCTGCACAGCAGTCATGTGCCTGGGTCAAACCCTTGTTCAGAGCTGCAGAACACTGAAGCTGGGCAACGTATCTGCCGCCAGCTTCCTAACTGCACACTCACTCAACCACGTGCACCGAGAAGGGGAAGTTCTCATAAGCAAAAGGTTTTTGGTCTTGTAGTTAATTGGAAGGAGTGAAGTTAGCAGTTACATTGCAAAGCAGTGAGCTGCTCATGGTGCCAGGAGCACACATCCAGGTATTTGGAAGTGTACTCTGTAGCAATATACTTTGCAGAAGCAGTTGGTAGTGGATGATGAACACCTGCTTTGTACACCCAAACCACCTCCTGAGTTTACAGCTTTCTAAACCCGGGTCATGCTTACAAATACATTTGAAAAGGTTGAGTTTTTGAGGGAACAAACTTGCAACTATACCCTTCAGATGATTACAGTATGTCTTCAGACAAAAAACCCCCTTGAACCTACTTTAAAATTTTATCAGACAAAATTGATTCCAAGACTCTTTTTCAATGCGATATGGGTCAGGACCAAGCCTCAGCTTGCAGCTGGAACAGTACAGTGTAGAGTAGAGTAGAGTAGAGTAGAGTAGAGTAGAGTAGAGTAGAGTAGAGTAGAGTAGAGTAGAGTAGAGTAGAGTAGAGTAGAGTAGAGTAGAGTAGAGTAGAATAGATCAGGTTGGAAGAGACCTTTGAGATCATCAAGTTCAACCTATCATCCAACACCATCTAATCAACTAAACCACGGCACCAAGCACCCCATCCAGTCTCTTCCTAAACACCTCCAGTGATGGCGACTCCACCACCTCCCTGGGCAGCACATTCCAATGGCCAATAACTCTCTCTGTGAAGAACTTCCTAACATCCAGCCTAAGCCTCCCCTGGCACAGCTTGAGACTGTGTCCATGGATATTGAAGTTTCATCTCCTGTTCCTTCACCCCCTGAAATGTTACAAACTGAACAGCTGATGCTGAAACCAAACAAAGGGGACTCTAAAAGCTTGGTGCTGTTATTGTTTTGATCACACAAAACTCAAACATGGGCTTAGGAAGCAGACAGCCCAGGCTGTCATTTCCTCTGTGTGCAGCCAGAGTTCCAGTCCGGCAGAGCCAGGAGAGAAGTTTAATCGAGGGGCAGACAGGTCATCTGGCAACAAACTTTAAGAGTTAATCCGTCAAAAAAGCACTGCACATCCAACACCTCTGAAATTCTTCACTCTGATGTCTTCTTGCCTCTTGGCAAAAGCAATGTAAGCCACCCACCTCCAGGGAGGCTGCATGTTTCCATGCAGATACCAATCTCTTGGCTCTCACACCACTTTTGGGCCACATCATTCATTCTCTCCCTAAATGTCTCTCTCCTCTCCAGCACAGCCCACCCAGTGCTGAAAAACCCAGCTGGTGCTCAGTGCTTTTCAACACTCTATCTTCAGGTGCTCTAATAAGCAGGTTGGCATCACTGCCCACAATTTCTGGCTCAAAACCCAGAGTCAGCAGGGCACAGTGACCCAGCTATGCTCATCTTAACGCAGAAAATGGCTGGTGTTGGTTTGAAAAGGTGGCATTGGTCCTGTTGATAAACATACTGAATCAATGTATTTTAAGGATGAGCAGAAACATCCACAGCTCCAAATCCAGTTTATGACTCTGTTCCTCCTCTTTTGCACCTACTGAGGAAGATCAAGATTTCTCTCTTTGGTACAGAAAACAATTGGGAAGTCTACATTTAGTTTGAACACATGAAAGTGGATCCTTCTGTGCTCTTTGCCACTATTCTTTATTACATACTCACAAAATACTTTTCAGATAATTTGGTTTGAGTCTGCAACTAAACATGCTACCCTGGAATTGATCTTTACACCTACCACAGGATACCACAGAGCTAGGCACAACACCAAAGGCAAAAACTCAAGAGACACAGCGTTGTCATAGCATTGCAGGTGCACCAGCAGTATTCACCTGGAGCTCTCCTTCCATCCAAAAGTATTTTAATGCCCTCAGTCATCAGCCAGGGCCACCCTGTACCACAAACTGCAGCCTCTCCACAGCTCCTCTGGCACCTGGCTGAATGTGGGACTCCAGTTAGAGCAGTCTCTGCCTCAGACAATCTGTTTCAGACAGTGCCTTAGTTAAGAACGAGGGAGCAGGATTATTTCTTATGCTATCCTTTCCTCAAAGCCAGCTGTTGAACAAGGCCCTGCTGCTCCCTCTTGAACTACACCCTGCGACAGCCTTCCCTCAGCCCAGTCCTGCCATCTGTGCAGTGTCTGGGGAAAGACACCAGCTCTTCTTTCACTGCTGGGATTATGCATACAGGAGTAACGTTACTCATCTTTCATGTGTGAGTATATAAAAGCATGGCAGGCAACAAACACTTGCTGAATTTCCTTCTTTTCTATCCAACAGCAAAAAAGGAGGGGAAGGGACAAGAGGGGAAGGGATGAGAGGGGGAAAATGAGGGTTTGGGATGTTGCAGAATCCATCTTTGAACACATTTCATCAGCAGGGTAACTTTCACTCAAGGTCAGGCTTGATGGGGCTCTGAGCAACTTGATCTGGTTAAAGGTGTCCCTGACTACTCACAGAATCATGTCAGGGGCTGGAAGGGACCCCGAGAGATCATCTAGTCCAGCCCCCTGTTGAAGGGGGTTTGAATAGATGACCTTTAAAGGTCCCTTCCAACCCAGTGCACTCTATGAGTGTACACACTTAAATTGCTAGCCTGACCTGTAATTAAACCAGCAGATATTGGCTGTATTGCCATAAGCACTTTGTTGAGACGATTGGTAGAGGCTCAAAAGAAAGATTAAAAAGGTTGCTCCTGGGTTATTTAAATCATTTAGGGAGGAAAATGCCAACCATTTTCTTCCCCATATCAGTCAACTTCTCTTCCTGCTGCTGTTCTGTAGGAGAAACATGAACTAAACTGTCTGTGGTGTCTTTCAGATCTGGGTCACCACACTGCTCAGGCTGTCCCTGCACATCCCTCCCCACAGCATTCAAAGCACTTAAGGATTTCAGGTTTTTGCCCATCCCTGCTGTTGAGGGATGGGCAAAAAAAGAAAGTCACCCTTTTGTTTCACAGCTTGTCCCTGGAACCAAGCTCTAGCCACATTCCTCTGGTTTTGGCTGCAAGGCACAGTGACCAACACGATTTTACCAGGAGTCAGTCCTCAGATGCAGTCTGTTTGGGGTTTTTTTCTTTCTCTTGGTAAGTCCAATGGGGTTTTCCAGTCTTTCAAAACACACTTACTGCTTTATTGATTGTTTTTGTGTTTCTTTCAAAATTTCACAAGGACACAGTGAAAAATAATTCTATTAAATGCACTGAAGCCATCATGCACTTCATTCCTCATTACAAAAGCTGCTCTCTCAGCTGAAGGCTGCCAGACAGATAAGAATTAAGAAACTATTTTAATGTAGGCTCTGGCTGGGTTCCTAAGTTCTGAAAGTGCCTATACATAAAAACAAACAAAATGAAATTAAATCCTCTGTTTCCCAGTACATAAAAAAAATTAATCCCACAGTAAAAATTGCTTCTCTGTCCATTTAATTAAATTAGCAAACATTAAGCTTCCGTCGTCTGCCTCGTGATACAAGAGCAACAAAACCCAACCTAAGGCAGAATAGGTTTTACCCTCTCTCCATTATGTTTTCCTTAGTGATTTGTTACCTTCATCTACTCATCTCATTAACCCAAGCATCAGCACTTTTGGCTGCCCATCAGATCTGCATGTTTTAACTGCCTGCTGTGAAATTACTCACACACTGCTTGCATAAGTAAACCTGTGTGGAACAGCCCGAGTGAGGACAGCGAGGAGATGTTTTCCCGCTGCCTCCTCACTGGTGAAAAAGCCATGGCAAGAAGGGACACGTTTGTGTTGAGCTCTACATTACAGCAAAGGCCATCATCCATCTTCCATGAGCTGAATTTGAACAAACTCCTGTCAATAATACAAAAGGACGCTCTGGGGATGATAGTGGAGGAAACCACCACATTTTCACTCAGTATTAGGAAGGACAAGTGGTTTAGAGTAACTTCACTTCTACCAGAAAGAAGGGTGGAATGAAAGCAAAAGACAGCAAAGGTTTACAATTTGTTTGTCAAGAGAACAGCGCTGAAAGCTTCAGCAATGCCCAACCTGAAGGTGAAAACCAGACTGCAGTCCTCCCCATGCAACACAGGAGTGTTACAGGAGGAGCAATGGAGAAAATCTTCTTACTTCAAATCAGTTCTCAGCTGGACTCAAGGTAAGACTGTTCTATACCAGAATGCTTGGCCCAGCTCTTTTCCCTGCCAAGCTGGTCTGGAGCAGTGGGTAACAATGCTCCTGTTCTCATTCCAGTGCGGGCTGGCACCATAAGAACGGCACCGAGCGAGATTTCCACTTGTTAGTGTGTGAGCCCCAAAATGAAAGAAGAACACAGATCTGCCAGGACAAAAAACGTTCAAAAGAAACAAAGAGCCTTATAACAGTCACAAAAGGCTGTAACACTTAAGTACTAACACAAACTCATCAAATCATAGAATGGCTTTGGCTGGAAGAGACCTCAGAAAGCATCTAATCCAACCTCCCTGCCAGAGGCAGGGATGCCTCCCAACTAGCCCAGGCTACTCAAGGCCCCATCCAAGCTGGCCTTGAGCACCTCCAGGGAGGGAGAATCCACAGCCTCTCTGGACAATCCATTCCAGAGTCTTGCCACCCTCATAGTGAAGAATTCTTCCTAAGATCTAATCTAAACCTATGCTGCTTCAATTTAAATCCATTTCCCCTTGTCCTGTCAGCGGACACTCTTGCCCACAATCCCACTCCAGCCTTCCTGTAGGTTCCCTTCAGGTCCTGGAAGGCAGTTATAAGGTCCCCCTGGAGTCTTCTCTTCTCTAGGCTGAACGATCCCAGTTCCCTTAGCCTATCCTCATAGCAGAGGTGTTCCAGCCCCTCTATCATCTTTGTGGCCCTCCTCTGGACTTGTTCCAACAGATCTGAGTCCCTCTTACGGTAGGGACACCGGAACTGGACGCAGCATTCGAGATCCAAGAAAAATGCTCACAGAGTAAGGTTTCATAATTAAAGTTGGGGTGGGTTTGGTGCTTGGGTTTGGTTTTTTTTTTTTTTAAATTTTATTATTATTTCTTCACTTTTTTCCTTAATACAAAGCTTTGGCATCAGCAAATTTTATGAAAAAATAGAATGTACTAAATAATTGCTTGTGCTGCATGATCGATAAATGATGCATAAAAATAGGTGTCTCTCTCCGAGGCGATCGGCCGGGAAGCGCTTCTTCAATACCATTCTGCTCTGGAGGGGCACGAGAGAAAGAGGGGGGGGGAAAAAAAGGAGAGAAAAATATGTAAGTTAATACTGACAGCACCAAAAACAAAGCAAGCAAGCAAACAAACAATCCTGCCAAGAGAAATGACTAACTATATACAAGGCCAGAGTATCATAGTATCATAGTATCAGTCAGGGTTGGATCAGGGTTGGAAGGGACCACAAGGATCATCTAGTTCCAACCCCCCTGCCACACTAGATCAGGCTGGCCAGAGCCTTGTCCAGCCTGGGCTTAAACACCTCCAGGGATGGGGCCTCAACCACCTCCCTGGACAACCCATTCCAGGGCATGGGGAAGAACTTCCTCCTCACGTCCAGCCTGAATCTCCCCACCTCCAGCTTCATTCCATTCCCCCTAGTCCTATCACTGCCTGACATCCTGAGCAGTCCCTCCCCAGCCTTCTTGTAGCCCCCTTCAGATACTGGAAGGCCACAATTAGGTCACCTCAGAGCCTTCTCTTCTCCAGACTGAACTGCCCCAACTCTTTCAGTCTGTCCTCATAGGAGAGGTGCTCCAGCCCTCTGATAAGGAGGTTCTACTCCTTACACCGCTCTTACAGGACCAACAGAAGAGACAGGACAGCCAGAGGTTGGAGGACTTTGCTAGACTTGTAAAGAAACTCCACCTGAAAACTCTCTCTAAGTGGTGCTGCTCAACATCTGGGCTTTCTGGACTTTAATGCACAGTTATAGAGCAATTTCTGACCGTTCTCTGTGAAGCAAAGCAAAATGTGCTCTTTTTTTGTTTTGTTCCTTATAACCACTACCTGAACAATTTGATAGCAGTAGTGCATCCATGGCCTGAGACCAAGAGAAAAGCAGCTGGTTCCTTATTTTCTTATCACCTAGGCAATGTTTACTTTTCTCAGGCTTATTTAAAAGTGGACATGTGCACATGGATATACACAAGGCACATACACAGTTGGTATATACAGTTAGTATATCCACATGACTCCAGAACTACAGCCTTAAATAAACAGATTTCAGATGCACAAATGACAGAGAAACAAAAAGATCAAGACCTGGTTTTAGGTGAGTTTCAATGCAGAGTATTTTGCACCTTTTACTTGCATCAGTGTATTATGTGGCCTCTTTCTTGCTGCTGTTGTTTTCTGCTTCCTGATTAAACACTACAATAACAAATACAGGCCATGCTACTACTGCTTTTCACATGGAGAACTGCATAAAAAGCAGGTACTGAGCAGACACCACAGTGAGAGGGACCTGCTGTGTTATTTGGAATGACACTCAACCCAGGAAATGCTTTGTGTGGCAGTGGGGAACATGAGGTGTCAACAAAACTATAAACCCAAGCACCAGTGTCATGCACACACATTTTATACTGTCTGAGGCAAACCTAGCAGCACTTGTGCAGGCTGCTTAGATCCCAAAGGATTCAGTCTAAAAGTCCTGGAGGTTAAAGGCTACAGCTAGGTGCCTCACTAGCCCAAATAAGTGATTTTTGACAGCTCTGGTTTCTGCACTTGCCAATTTCCTTATGTCTGCCTCAAAGCATACAGCAAGTGTATGCCTGCAGTTTCATTTCTGTCCCTGGGGAAAGCAGCTCTCCTCACATCAGCACACCCTTTGTTGCTACTAAGGGAACATCACTGTGAAAACACTTTGCTGGAGGCCCCAACTCTCTGCCAATGTGAAGAAGCTTGCTTGTCTTTCCAGTAAAAATAGACCCAGATCTCAAAAGACAACAAAAAGAAGAGTTGCAAGGGAAGGCAGAAATGCATCTGCTATCAGTGCCCACATCTGGATGATATTTCATGGGATACAGTTCCTTTGTCTTCTTCCTAATGATGTGGAAATGCCCAGAACTGCAGACACTCCTGTTTCACAACTTCTCTGGCTCCCTGCTTTCCCAAGCTAATTTCTGAGTGCAGAGAAACAATGTTCAGCTACAGCTATGTTAGCAAGCTGCTAGCTGACAGCTGCAATGTCAAGATTTTGACAGGTGGAAAAAAAGATTTAAAATCAGGAGACTTGATAGGGCTATTTGAAATACAAACCCTTTCTCTTCATTAAGCCCTGTGGGATTAGCATCTGAAAGGAGGAGGAAAGGAAGACTGGCAATTTAATAGTAATCAAAGATCCCTGATGAGCAAAAACCTCTAAGAACTTATTATGGTCCCCTCAAGATTAGCTTGAGACTGTCCAAAATTTTACACTGAGGACTATATTAGACATGTTCCCATCTTATTGAGGAGGACACCTTATGCTTTCCAGACAGCAACAGAAGTAAGAAAGGCACCTCTTTGTCACAAGAAAAAAATAGAAAAAGGAAAACCATGTTTATAAAGCTTCATTTCCACAGGCTGCTGCCTTTGAATCTCACCCCACTTTCAGTAGGAGATCAACACATCAATGGCAGCTTAGCTGCGTCAAGATGTGCAGATAAAGGTTTTGACACTCTCCCTCCTCACATGAATAAATGATGATTAAACAGATATCATGAGCCCAGCTGCTCCATACACCTAAGTGAAAATAGCTGGATGTACCCAGGTAATGTATCTGCAGAACAGATTTGTGTGTGCCCACACATAGGGCTACAAAAAAAAAGCCTGCAAGTTGTGTGCTTATCATTTCTTGTCCAGCCTGTCTGCAGGGAGGCACTGGGGGTGCATTAAAAAGGCAGAGAAGTCTTCAGGCACTCCTTTGACTGCAATTCTTAAGCATACTGGAATAAGAGGTGAGAAGACTGGGCTGCTCTCTTCACTTGAAAGGAGAAGCAGTAGTGTGTTCACTGTCTTCATCTCTCCCTCTCCCAAGAGCAAAAAAATGGTTTTCCATTCAAACACCTTTTCTCTTAGCTGAAAGTGTGCCAGCTAGGAATACAGATTCCCCCCTCCTCCCCTTTTTAGTATGAAGTCTGACTGCAAAATTGAGGTGAAAACTGTCAAAAAGCAACTGATGGTAGTAATCTTTGGCTCTGTCAGGTGAATTTGGAAGGTGGGGATTTGAACATGGCAGAAATCTAATGTTTACCTAGACTAGTGATCAAGGAATTAGTACAAATATTCTCTCTTTTCTCCATTCTTTGTCTCCATTTGATATGGAGATTTCTTCAGACAATCCAGCTAAAGTAAGAGGGGCTTTAGATGCTACCCTGGAACCTACTCATAACAGAGACACATGTAGAAGGGCAGAAAAGGAACCAGATCACTTGAAAACTGCATTTCCCCAGTCTCTAGTCCCTTGATAGTTGTTCCCAATATTGTCCAAGACACACACCCACCAGAAACAGATAGAAACATCTAACATTTACTTACTCATTAGCATTCAAGCTAGCTGTGGCTTTGATGATCATGTAGCAGAGTGTAAGGGCACTGAGGAGGCCAAAACTGGCAATAATAAACCATTCTTCTGTTGACAAAGGAAAGGGAGGAAATCACTCGTGGGAGAAGGCTTATGTCAAAGCGATGCCAATATTTCCCTCAAACACCACTGGCGGAAGGCAAGAGGCTTCTAAGCCATGACTGGCACCAGGAGGTGAAGCAGAAGGAGGTTAGCCACAGAGTTACTGACTGGAGAAGGCTAGCAAAGAAGAAGCGGAGAGAGGTGTGGAAAACAAGCATGGCACAACAATATTTCCTGGCTGAGCCCAAAGGTTAGTGATAAAGGAGAATTACTTAATGTAAAGTGAAATGCAGGAACAAGGGAAAATGTAATGAAAACTCTGTCCACCCCCAAGTCAGCAAGAAGATTTGTCAGGGTTGGTTTAGATATGCTGAGATGAGACTCTTCACATGTTTGGCACACTCAATGCTTTCACACTTAGCTTGTGTCTTCACCCCCTCCCTCCCTCCCATCCTCCCTCTCTCCCTCATAAATGCTACAGTGCTACTTTAAAAACAACCCCAAAACCAGGACAGCTTTGTTCAGCAGTAAAACACAAGCAGAGTTTTCCGTTTCACAACAGGAACACAGCATGGAAAAATCATTTCACCATCAGTGTACATATAGAGACATGAAAAAACCCACAAAGAGTAGTATCAAGAAGGCTATAAAAGAATGTTCACTATTCCAAGTTCTCCCCTCTCAAGATCAGTTTGGCACACAGTAACAGTTTGGAACACAAACACTTTGGTTGAATATAGCTTTTGGTGTAACTGTCATGCAGCAAAGAATGCATGTGTCATCCAGAAAGACTAAACATTGGAACAGCCTTTTCTAAAGCTTTGTTTTATCAACATTGTCAGAAAGAACTGTTGCTGATTATTTCTTGGTTTACCCTGCTGATTGTTTCTTGTTTTACCCTGCTGATTGTTTCTTGTTTTACCCTGTCAGCCCATCTGTGCAAGAGCAGCACTACAGTTGGGGACAGTGAAAATACCTTCAGTAGAAGCAACTAGTGAAAAACCTCAGTTAAACTGGAGAGCTTTCCCACCCAGGACAGGGAAAGCAGCACACCAACAGGTCTGCTCCCTGCTCAACAGAGCTGAATGCAAGATGAATCAGGTGTCGAACACTGCCAGGACAAAGTGGCTTACTGGCTTGGTAAAGAACCTAGATTTTGTGTGTGGATTTTTCCTTCTCAACACCATTTTTTTTGGATATGGACTATGTGTTTCATAAAATGAGTTTGGTTTTTTTTTTAAGTAAGACATTTACTTTGCTACAGCAGCTAAAGAAATGCTCTAAGGGGCTGCATCAATTACAGCTACATACATCAGTGGCAAAGTGTCACTACTGCCAAAATCTAGATCACAGATGCACATAAGCAAAACACAAGGAGAAAGTAAAGTCTGTTGTGCTGCATGGACTCTGTTTTTGCAGTTCAGCCAGAAAAACAACCATTCATGCATCGATTTGAGACTGTACAGCACATGGAAAAATGATGCAGTTCCACACATATTGTATTCACTGTAGCATAACCCTAGGTAAAAGCCAGCGAGTGGAAATTTCTCATGTTGCTCTTATGGATGAGAGCTTGCAAACAGTGCAGCAGGAGCAGTTTTCTGACATCATAAAACACTTGGACAGTACTCAAATGTGGCTCATCAAACACTTCTCTGAGTTCACAATTTTTGTAAGAAAACCCATCTGCTTAGAAGTGTCAGAATCCCAGCAGTGATGTTCCCAGGGGACAAACATGTCTGCAGAAATAGTCATCAGCTAAAATATTTGTATACATTATTGCATGTGAAGTATTCTGAAAAGGTAAATCACAGCATCACAGAATCACCCAGGTTGGAAGGGACCTCCATAGGTCATCTAATCCAACCCCCTGTGCAGTGAGCAGGGACATCCTCACCTAGATCAGGTCACTCAGAGCCCTCTTGAGCCTCACCTTGAATATGCCCAGGGATGAGGCCTCAACCACATCTCTGGGCTCAACCACCCTCATTGTAAAGAACTTTTTCCTAACATCCAGTCATGGTTTCTCCATGGTCACCAAATTCAAGAGGGTGATATTGCTGCCATTTTAGTTCATCCAGTGTTCTTTGCAGGCAGAACTAAATGGCTATACCATTAACAAGGGAGGTGCTGGCACAGTCACACCCAAGAGTCACCCATTCCAACAGGGAGCGTGCGCCTCTTGCAGAGACACTGAGGTCACCTTTGTCCCTCGCAGAGAGATCTTTTACCACAGCCCTGCAGCACAGAGCTAGAGCAGAGCAAGTGCCACATACCAGAGAAACCACAGAACGGAACTGGAAGCCAAAGCAAACTTACTTGTGACAGCAATGTTGATCTCCCCTGACCTTGGCGTCAGCTCTCCGTCCTGGGGCAGCTGTGACATCCCGGAGGTGCGCAGGGGCTCCAGGCTGAGGGAGCTGTCGGTGGCGAAGTCGCCGAGTGCCGAGCGCCTGCTGGCTGGCTGGCCCCTGGTCAGCCTTTCCATGTCAAAGGCTACGTTATCTGTACAGGGCACGTTGGGCTGGGGGGGCAAAGAGGGCAATTTCACATCACAGTGGTGAATGTTCTACAAGGAGCAAACCTAGAACTTGAGTGAACTTCATACAAGCTTTGCTCAGCCACCCTGGCTGTCCTCAGGCCACATGGGAGAGAAACAAGTGGCTCCTACAGCCCACCTTAGAGAGGTGGAGGAAGCAGCAGAAAATAGGATTAAGATTGAAAAAGGGACTCAAACATGCTTCTGTCATAGCCTATGCATGCATAGCTTACCACTATGAGCAGTGATGCCATGCATCAAATTCCACTGCATCCTCCTCTAAAAGATATGCTACTACTGCAATGCTACTATGCCACCATCCAGATATCCTACTAATTGCAAATAAAAGCTCCCCACAACACAGCCACAATTGCTTCTTAGCAAATGTGCAAATTTGCAACTGACACAGCTGAAAATGGAGACCTGACTATCCTCACTGGCTGCTTTAGACAGGATCTTCATATATTCCTCTCCTTCCTTGCTGCTTCTGAAAACAGCATCGCTCCTGCTTTTCACTCATGCAAAGAACCTCATTGAGGTTCTTCACCTCTATCCCCTTTGTGAATAAAAGCAGTCCCCAGAGATCATCCTATAAGCCCTGATCTGCTTGAGGAAAAAACCTCACTGGCCTCAGCTAGGGCATGGTTTTTGATGTGTACAAACATTAAACAAAGGGAAGCGTGTTTATGGGAGAGCACAAGAAGAGTCAATTTAACACAGAAGGGTTGTGTTGACAGAAACTGACAAAAGGGAAGATTCTGGACAACCTGGTAGACTTGCAGGAGAGAAGAGATTGTTATAAATGCGAATAGAATAGAATAGACCAGACCAGACCAGACCAGGTTGGAAGAGACTTTCAAGATCATCATGTCCAACCCATCATCCAATACCATCTAATCAACTAACCCATGGCATCAAGCACCCCATCAAGTCTCCTCTTAAACACCTCCAGTGATGGTGACTCCACCATCTCCCTGGGCAGCACATTCCAATGGCAAATCACTCTATGAAGAATTTCTTCCTAACATGCAGTCTGAGCCTCCCCTGGTGCAGCTTGTAACAATATATCCTCAATGAGCAACCAGGGAAATGGATAGCAAACCCAAATGAGCTTTATCAGCAGCACTGAAATTGGTAAAAAAAACCCCAAACCCAACTAAACACTTTCTGAGTAAGGGTACTGGAACATCCCTCCCCTTTTCTCCCTTACAATTACTCTTCCTGTTCTGGGTTGTAGGTGTGGGACAAAGAGCTGACAGCAGTGCAACTTACCACAATCCCCAGTGCCTTCAAAATGTTCAGTTTGCACATTGGACACGTGCAGTGCTCACTAAGCCATGGATCCACGCAGGCTTTGTGGAACACGTGCCTGGAAGGACACACAAGGCACAGAGCTCATCAGCAAACAATGCTACTGTACACAATGAAAACTACTTCAACATCAGCTTGAGATAGTGCCTTTTATTTTTGTTTGTCCATGAAGCCAGCAGAACAAACTGCTAGAGTTCTGTGCTGACTGCAATATGGGAAACTAAAAAAATAATAAAGATTAATAAATAATAGGAGTTCAAGGGGAGATTGGACGTGGCACTTGGTGCCATGGTCTAGTCGTGAGGTCTGTCGAGACAGGTTGGACTCGATGATCCTTGGGGTCTCTTCCAACCTTAGTTGTAGTGTGATACTGTGATAAATAGCATCATGGTATCAGTCAGGGTTGGAAGGGACCACAAGGATCATCTAGTTCCAACCCCCCTGCCATGGGCAGGGACACCTCACACTAGATCAGGCTGGCCAGAGCCTCATCCAGCCTGGGCTTAAACACCTCCAGGGATGGGGCCTCAACCACCTCCCTGGACAACCCATTCCAGGGCTTCACCACTCTCATGGGGGAGAACTTCCTCCTCACATCCAGCCTGAATCTCCCCACCTCCAGCTTCATTCCATTCCCCCTAGTCCTATCACTACCTGAGATCCTGAGAAGTCCCTCCCCAGCCTTCTTGTAGCCCCCTTCAGATACTGGAAGGCCACAATTAGGTCACCTCAGAGCCTTCTCTTTTCCAGACTGAACAGCCCCAACTCCTTCAGTCTGTCCTCATAGGAGAGGTGCTCCAGCCCTCTGCTCCTCCTCGTGGCCCTTCTCTGGACACCTTCCAGCACCTCCAGATCCCTCTTGTAATAGGGGCTCCAGAACTGGAGGCAGTACTCCAGGTGGGGTCTCACCAGAGCTGAGTAGAGGGGGAGAGTCACCTCCCTTGACCTGCTGGCCACACTTCTCTTGCTGCAGCCCAGGATCTGGTTGGCTTTCCGGGCTGCAAGTGCACACTGAGAGCTCCTGTTGAGCTTCTCCTCCCCCAGCACCCCCAAGTCTCTCTCCTCAGGGCTGCTTTCCAGCCAGCCCCTGCCCAAATACTCAAAGCTTCTTTGTTGTTGCTAGCCTTCACTAATATTTCAACTAGAAACACTTAAAAAGGAGATTATTTTTCTTACTGTGGATACAGGTATGCATATGGGCAGGGTGACAAAGCCCCCAGCATAACCTTGTGTTAAGTCTTGCCTCAATGTCTGTGTAGAACCTGGCCACAAATTGGGTAGGAAAAGCACAGATCCAGCAGCAGCCAATTTAATTCACAAGTCAGTACAACCAACTCAAACACACTTATGCTGGAATTCAAAAAGGCTTTTAGAATTATCACATCCAAATGAAAATGATAAAGGCTTTCCTACAATCAGTATTTCTGGAGGCCAGGAAGGGAAATAATATCGTGCCCATTGTGTGATGGTCTTGAAAAGAAGAAAAAAGAATCTTTCAAAGATTAAAAAAAAGGCCAACTGGACTTCTACCTGTACTGCAGAGAAGTCTGCAGCAGAGCACAGTCTGAACTGCCACCTACGTTGCAGGCAAGTCCTAGTCACATACATGAATATAAAGGTAACAGTGTTGGGAGTGATATCAACCAGTATCAGAAGGAAGGGCTAGGCAGAGACCAAAACAATGCATCTAAATTAAGGGTACTAAAGGAAATGTCATCTTGGCTTTTCACAAAGGGAAAGGACTTTTCTGAGGCTATTCATGGCAGAAATGGGTATCACCAGACTCTCTACACAGTGCAGCTTTAGCAAATAGTCATCACTATGGTAAGAACCCTGATCTTTTATTTCCAGTAGCCCTGACTGTGGAGCCAAAAGCCAGGAGGAGCAGGCACACCTGAGCACGGCAGACTGGCCATCACCACACGGATCAGCAATTACAAGGGCTGCTTAGCCAGCAAAGAGCTGTGCTCTGAAACCAGCAGGTGAAGGGGCAGTGGCAGAACAGGGAGTTCTTGCCATCTATTTGAGGCATCAGCACAGTCTGCAAGAGGCCACGTGTGCCCCCAGGGCAGCATGAAGTTGAGAGATGCTCTGCCCCCTCCTTCCCCAGGTTATGCATGCTGCTTTGTGCCTCAGGAAGCTCTTTGTGGGCCCTGGGACTTCTTTGCTCCCTAGCCCTTAAAACCTTGGATCAAATGAGGCACATTACCAGACAGCTCCCTTTTAAAACTCTGCAGAGCAAACCAAGAGAAGGGCCTCCTGAAATTGTTAACAAACATGGAAAAGGCCAGCATGTACTGAGTTTTGTCTGGGGCTGCCCAGGCTGATGGAGGGGCTGAAGTCTATCAAGATATATCAAGCACATAATTAGGATCCAGTCAGCTACATCCTACTATATCAGCTATACATCCTACTTGAACCAACTCAAGATGCATAGTTACAGAATATAATACAGCCAGCAGAAGAGGGATGTGGAGCAAAAGGAATTTGCTTATCTCCATCCCAGCTACTGCAAGAATTCAAACCTACAGAGAATCTCAGCCTGTGTCCTGTAGCAAAACAGGATATGTGCAGTGCTCACTGCTTGAGTAACGGCACAAAATGCAGCCTCCTGATGTTATTAGGTCTTAATGCCTTCCCCTTATTACTCACAAAACAACAGCAAACAATGTTTAGGAATCCTGAGCGACAGAAAATGGGCTGAAATCCTCTGCAACACAGAGAGATGCTATTTTTCTCTGTTAGCCAGACCGTGGCTTTTATTTGCTCATGTTTCCTTTTAAGTCTCCAAAGCCTGGGGGTTTTTGGGTATTTTTTAGAGAAGGACAAACCTGAAAATCTAATGTTTTGGGAAACTGCAGACAAGAAGACTCCAGAGAAGCATGAAAAGAGCTTTGATATATCGTTATCGGCTAATCAGTGCTGCAGAAGCACTCAGATCAACTCAAGCAGGCGACTGATAGGGATGCCAACATGCACCCACTAAATATTATGGCTGATTTTAAAGAGTCATTAGCACTTTGATAGAGTCCAAATGCACCAGAACAGCTCCAACTATTTTTGTGACCTCTTCATTCTTTGCTTTTAGCTCACAAACCTTCAAGGATGTTTATTAATGTGCTTCAAAAAAAGTGCAGTTCTCCAAAGGCTATTTATTGATTTAGATCAGCATGGCTCTGCCTCCTGCTTATGCAGTTTGTCTGCTCCTTAAAAAGCTTGCTGATAACCATCACTGGGGCTTTGGCTGATTCCTCTGCTTGCAAGAGTTAAAAAGCAGTTGTCCAGGCAAGGAAGACAGTGAACACAGGAAGGATTTCAAACATTCAGTCTGACAAAGTAAGCCCTCGCCTTTTCTGCTACCTTAAACCTTCTCCATCTTCATACTTCTGTCACTTGGTTCTCCCCAAGACCATAAATCTGAAGAGTTCCAAGCAAGTTGCTGTAGGTCACGGCAGTTGATGATGTTCCCCCAGGAGCCACACACCAGGGAGTCAGATGTGACACAGCTTTTGCTGCTTCTCCAGCCTCAGGGCTGGAGACAGCACAGCCAGCAGCCAGGCTGGTAGCACTGAAGGAGTCTCCCATGCAGGCATAACTCCAAACTGGTGACCTGCAGGTATTTTTCCACTCAGTCAGCATACCCAAGCCAGGTGCCCTCCAGCTTGTAATAAACATCATAAAACTCACTCTGTTATACAGCTGAGCTTCCTTGCAGCATTTTACACAGAACAACTGAGTTAGAAATCTCCTTTGGTGGTGTGGTATCTCCAAATTCACATGTCACACAAAGAGAAGGGTTTGAATCAGTTTGGAAGTGCTATTTCCCAACAGCTCTACTACACTGCCCTGCTTAGTGCAGCATCCCACTGAAGGCACCTGATCAATGTGCTGCTGCAGGAGGCAGCTGCATCCCTTGTCCTGAGGTACAAACCCCCCCAGCCAGGCCCACAAGCAGCACACAGCTCCTTGCTGCCCTGCTGCAGGCAGCCCATTGCAGCCAGTGTGGGTGAGGAGGGATGCCTGGCCTGCTGTGGTGGGGAGGAAGGCCCCATGTCCCCTCCCAGCAGGCAGGCAATGCCAGGGGAGGACAGGTCAGTGCTTACAGCAGATATGTAGTGTTGCTGGGGGGAAAGAGAGACTGTCCTGGCAAGCAGGTAGCACAGAAAATGGGGGTTGTGCAGAGGCACTGCAGTAAGCAGAAAGGATGGCATTGAGATATTGTGGTAATTTGCTGCTAACAGAAAAAAAAGAGCAGCCATGTGCAGCAGCACAGGGTCAGAAGTGAAAACCTGGCTTAGTCACTTCCCCCTTCTTGCTCAGGACAGGTATTAGTAAGGATTTGGCTCAAAAGCCATTTATTTGAATATATTCCCTACTCCTTTAATTCTCTTCCTTCCCTGTAAATTCCTTCTTTCCCAGGCCACCTTTCTGCCCTTTCCCGTGTCCTTCTCTCTGCTTTCCTGACCTGTCATTTCGCTCTCCCCATCTCTTATCTCTCTCTAGTCCTTCACACTACCCTCTCCTGATCACTTTTCACCTACAGCCTGCTCATCATCTAGATGCAGAGGTGTGATGGCAGTGTATCTGAAAAGAAAATCGTCCATGAGATTTGTCTCTTGCTAGAATCCTCCTGAGGTTTGCTTACTCATTTTCAACTTATATTATGATATTCACAAATGCCAGAGATGCTCCTCAGGCTTGTAAGCCTAAGCCAGATGGCTGCCTTACCCCTCTGACACCAACAGCTCTAGGTATGTCCATAGGCTGCCTGGTACTGAAAGCATTTCTCCCTGAAGCACAAATGAATCAGAGAAATTCAACTGCATGAATTCATAGAATGGTTTGGGCTGGAAGAGACCTTGAAGATTATCTAGTTCCAACCCCCCCTGGCATTGACAGGGACACTTCTGCACCCATGACAGATGAAAAAGAGAGAAATCATCAAAACTTGCTAATATTTATACATTTCATTCTCTTTCTGGCCCACTGGTGAACACACCTGGGATGCCCTGGTAAGGTGAAGGAGACAGCAATGGAACTTTTTGAGGTTTTCCCATCAATTCCCTGGAAAGTTTGCACTAAAACTAGAATTTGATCCCAAGTTTTCTACTCCTTGAGAGCCTTTTATGGATTTAAAGGTGTCAGGCTCATAGTCTGTATCAGGACAACTGCAAACCCAGCCCTTCCAGAATGACTTCATGAAAATCAAGTCAGCCACATCAGTTTGCTGACTGAAGGGACATGTTTGCAATCATTTCCATTTTAGTTTGTTTTTGAATTTGCCACCTGTCACAAAAACTGCACACCACACATGGTGTTTCACAACCCAATTTCAACTGCAGCTTCCTCAGCTGCTGGTAGGTTTTGCCTGCTGTGTGTCTGCCCAGACCAGGCTCCTCTCTGCTGAGGTACAGAGTGACAGGCCATACTTAACTGCAGAGAACAACTGTGGTACCCAAGGCAAATGTTACTTTTAAATTGATGAAAGCAGCAAGGGTGTTGTATGCCAGTGATTCCTACTGTCTAATGATTAGAGCTTCCTCAACAGGCACAGTAAGAAGAACGTCCAGCCTTTTATTTGCTTCCTCTTGGTTGAGCCATTTTCTCCATGGTTTTCTTGCAATTTGTTTTCTCTTCTGGCTTAGAGATGCTTTTGTAGTTGGCTGGGTTGTTTTTTCCTGTGTGCTGTTGTGTTTTGTTTGGGTTTTTTTTTACTAACTTTGCATGTTGCACTAAGTAAGAGGTTGAATTATCACAAACTAAAAAGGGATTAAACCTCCAAAACGAGAGCATCTCAAATGCTGAAGACTGAAAAGTCTTACATGCAATCTAAAATGCATTGGGCTCATCTCCTCAGTTCCTGGTTAGCTCTTCATCTACAAAGATAAAGTGTCTTGTAGAAAGCAAGCAGCTCAATGTTTCCACCTAGACAAGATGGGTTTACACTCAACTCAAAGTTTAGCTGCAGCTGATGAAAAGAGATTCAAAAAAGAGAAGTAGAAAGTGAACATAAAAGTTATCACACAGCCTTGGGCAGGACTGTCATCTGAGCTGCCACTGACCTGATATTCTTGTGAAAAGCAGAACACAAAAGGACCTGCACAAGAGCCCTGGGATCTCCTTCACATGGAGGGCTGTGCTAGGGGAGGTTGTGCCAAGATAGCAGCCAGGTGCACCTTCCTCCAGCAACCTGAAGCAGCTCTAACCATCCCTGAGAGCAGGAAGCTTCCTGCCTGCAGCTCTCCAAAGGCTTTTTAAATGATTTTGGTTTTTTAATGAAAAAAAATTCCTAAATGATTGTGTTGGTTAAATGGTCTGCATTGCATCTGCTGACACTAGCAACGTGTTCTTTGCTTGGATAAGGGCAGTTTTAGCTAAGGAATTGAACTTTTAGCCCCTATTCTGCCTTCTGCTTAGTGGGGGAAGATGCATTTCTACCAGAAGACTCATCCTCTCTTTGTTGGCAAGGATCCCCATCTGACCTCTTAAGTATGAAGACAAAGGCACAGAGGGGTGGGACATGTCAGCCTCCATTCCACATCTTCAAGCCTCATATACCAACCTGAACTACACCAGTGAGGCTTTCTTAAGAGGTAGTTTATCAAACAACCACCTTAGCAGTTCAGAACTGGTAAGCAGCTCCCAGAAATTTCTCCTCTTATTTCCAGATGAGCTTCTATACAACAAATGCACACACATTTTAGTCAGCAAGATCTCAAATAATACTCTTTTCCATTTATGATGACAGGAATTGATTATGTATTAGAAGAAAAAATATCCCAGCTATTCAGAACAGCCTGCAGGAGGATTTGGAAGCCCAATAATGAGCTCTCAAGTGCTGCTGGTGCATGACTGAAGATCAACCCCAACACCATTACTTTGTTGCTTCATGCAGAAGTGGCTCTTGGCTGCATGTATAAAACATAACTCACGTGTGAGCTTTGTGTCTGCAGATGAGGAGAAAGTTTGCATTTCAGAATACAAGGGAAAGGTGTCCTCAGCAATGTCTAAGGCTATCAAAATGAACTGATTCATCAAAACCAAATCACCTGGTGAAAAATTACTTAAAAGCACCTCTCAACCCCCCAGAAACAGCTCAACAATGGAAGTGGAATGGAAACAAGCTGAAAACCTGTAAACATCAAGAGAATGACATAAAACCGGGAGGAAGTTGTTACATTTTAGGCATCAATGCAGAATATCCATGTTGTAGGCTAAGGATTAATTGTGAAACTATAGAGATAAAAGTCCTCCAGGGGGCTGGAGAGTCCCAGAGGGAGGCACAGGATATTATAACTTGTTATTCTGTTTCCTTTTCCAGCAAGTATGAATCTTCAGGCACAAGCCAAGAATACACCACACTGGAGAGACCAAAGACAGATAATAGCACAGTGCTGGTGGATGTCAGAGGAGGTGTGAAGGTTGGACAGACTGCACTTCTGTTTCCTTGCTGATTCACAAACCAGCAGCCAATGTGCACAATGCTGCAGCTGTATCTGGTTTATGTTTAATTCTTTTGTGTCTGCCTAGTATTTAAGTCCTTGAATGTGCATCACACCCACCCCTTACAGTCTTAACAGCTCCACTGCTGACATGCCCAACCTGCCTATCTTCAAGATCTAACTCTTTTGTTTAATCTCTACTGTCATTAAGTGCCAGCATCCACCTTCACACCTTCTGGTATCATAGTCTAAAGAGGCTGTATTAAGACTGGAAGCATCTAACAAAAGTCTCTGTAAATTACAACACAGGAATCACATGAAATGAAGCAATGGAACACAAAGGGGAAAAAAACAGTTGCCCCACAAAGCAACTTTGTTGGCTTACTTGCACGGTAAAATGCGAACGACATCGTTCTGCTTGTAACTCTCAATGCAGACAGCACAATGATCAAAGTCTGGGTCTGTTTCCTAAAATGAAGAGAATGACAATTCAAGTCAAGAGTTGTGGCCATGACAAATGTAAAAGTAGCTGCGAGTACTGCAGGGACTGCATTGTGCCGAGGGGCTGGTTCAAACCCGATGCCTGGGTTACCACATGCCAAGGCCACGCCAAGTACCTCACACATACAAATCCCTCCCCTCATTTGGAGCTGGCAAATGATCATTTGCAACAGAAGCTAATTCTAATATTCAGCTGAATCACTAGAAAATGGTGTGGTCATTTTCCTAGAGGCTTTATTTCAGCTTAGAGCTAAATTTTTGGTTGTATTCAGAGTCATTTGGGTTTGGTTAAGGTTTTTTTCCCCCTCCTTTTTTTTTTTTCAGAAGAATAATTCTGGAATTCCCTTTCACAGCCCAAACTAGCAAGACTGACTGACTTCAGAGCAGTCCCATATCTCTGTCTGCTGCTTATTTGCAGAATTACCATCATCCTTACCCAGCCATGAAGATGAGGATCACAGACTGGCTCCTCCCTCTTTTCTGGGTTTTCCAGAGGTTATGGTTTTGATTTAATATATATATATATATTTTTTTAACATGAGAATTTAAAATCTCTAATGAAAATGGGTTGACTACATCTGGATGTAGATACAGCATCACCAAAATATATTTTATGGGGGGAGGGGAGGGTGTAACACAAACCAGACTCTTAGTTCTTTATTCTTTTTGATGCCAGCAAGCTACTAGCAAGACACTGAGACAGGAACCCCAGCAAGACAATAGCCACTCCCTGGTCAGCACCAGCCAGTGCTGCATGCAGAGAATCCTGATGGGCTGCTCTGATGAAGGACAGGTTTTCCTCTTCTCTCTGTTCACCTGTGTGTGTGCATCTCATGCTGTCTGTACTGCAGCCCACACGGCACTTGCCAGTTTTGGCTTTACGCTCTCAAGACGACAGCATCTTTTAATAAGCTCCCATTATCTCCATGTACTCCCACAGCCACAGAAAAGATTTGGTGCAGTGGACTGTCTTGAAATAAAGCTACACAGGGAAGCAGAGAGTAGAAAGAGTTTTTCTGCCTTCTCTCTGGAAGCAAATTTTCCCATCGCTTCTTAATCTTCCACTGCCGATAGTGTTGATAAGAAAGATAAAAAGGAATCACATTAAAAGGGCCCAAGGAAATAACCTTCTCTTGAAAATCAAATCATAGCCACAATTCCCCTGCCTTTTGCAAATTAGAGAGCAAAAATTATGCAAGATTAAGTGATTATTTCTTCCTTTAAGAAGAAAAAGTGTAGGACTTAAGACATCCTATACTCTAGTTTCTATACAGGCCAGAAATATTCCTGGAGTACCATTTATTATCTTTAATGACATACCTGTTCATCCTCCCCCTAGGATTACTGGACATTTTTTTCTTTCCTTTCCTTTGCTTTTTGCTTTTTTCACATCAGAAGTAGTCCTTTATTAGCTGTCTTTTCAATTTCTTTTACACAACTTAGACAGGAATGATTCTAAGCTTACAGAATTTCCCGTCAACAACTCTTGGCCTATGCCCTCCAACCAGCGAGCTCTCCAAGCCAGCACCAAACCAGACTCAGTCCCAGATGCCAAATGGAGTGCAAGGAGTCTTTATGCAAGGAAAACTTCTTTGAAATGATCAGATTTGGAGCATGCATTGAAAGTTACACAAAATACTGTGCCACGGACAAAGTAAAACCTCCAAGAAGGAAGGCAAGGTCAGAAATCAGAAGCAGAAAGGGAAAACCGAGATTGTTTTCTCCAACAAAAATGCAACATGATGCTCAAGTTTACCAGGTTGAAATCATATTACTATACCTTATCCCCCTTCTTTACTGTCCTGGTTGTCAGTTTACCAATGGCTTTCTTGGCAGCATCTCCAAGACGACGCTAATGAAGTGACAAAGAAAAGAACACAAATTAAGCCTGATAATGAAGCCTCCTGACTGTCCTGCAGAATGACTGACTTGGGCTCCACACCAACACTGCAACGCACACTACCAGAGTAGGCTAACACAAGACAAAAAGCTTACACAGCAAAGCAGACAGATTTGTCAGGAAGGAAAGATAACCCAACAGTAGAGCCCACAAAAGGTACTTGATACCCATGGGCATAAACCTCCTGGATGGTCCACAGAAGTGATCCAACATTTGTGCGACAGCTAATCAAGCCCAGCCCGCAGGGTAGGAGCTGAAGCAACACACCCTGCCAATGGCTGCTGCTATATTCTGATCATGATGCTTTGTTATTCAGTATGCTGTAATATTCCCCTTGCTCTCCTCTCAAGCTTGAATTCTTTGTTGGTTTTTTTTCCTGTCTTCCCCCCTGAGCAGGCTGATCTTGTTCTGAGATGTAACAGATCCTCTCAGTGTAACCTAGTTTCTCTCTTGCTATTACCTGAAACCACCAGGATCTCACATGGAAAAAAAAATTATGGGTCATGCAATCTAAAGAAGGCAATGCAGACTTAAATAAAGCTGAAATGAATACTGGTTTGAAGATTAACCTCAATCTAAATGCAGAATCCAAGCTATTCTTTCGTTGGTTATGCTTTTATATGACCACCACTTGGATGGAAGGAGCCATTCCTGCAATTCAGTGCCGATTCCTACTGCAACAGCCAGTTGCCAGCCAACAAAGCATGGCTGTTTGCCAGCTGGGATCCCAGGGACAGGGCACTGAGCAGAACAAAGCTCATTGTCTTCTTGTTTCAGGAACCAAAGGCATCAGGTTTGGTTTACACTGACCGGAAAAAGGGAAGTTTATGTCTTTCAGCCTCCACCTTGTACTAAGGGCTCTGCCTTTGAAAGAGACTGTTCCTGACAATCTAAACTGCACCTAGCAAAACCTCCTACATTGCCTGAAACAAATGTGTGGGTTTTCTGCCCATCTATAGAGTAGAAAAATCAAATCCTTCATGAGGTGTTGTGTCCCCCCCCACATCACACATTTTCTCTGCATGCAAACTGAAACTAAGGCAGCTGCTTTTATATAAGAAACCAAGACCTCAGAAGTCACCACAACCAACTGTACCACTCTTACTCTAGAATTACATAAGCATGTGTTTCATTTTGTGGTTTCCACAGAGGAACAGCTCTTACATATATTTTAGGGCATAGATTTGACAAAGAAATCAGAGGCTGAAGTATATCTGCATAGGAAATACAGCATCAGAAACAGAGCCAGGATGGGGAAATTGCATTCTTCCTGAAATCAGGAATCTCGTCCTAACTTCAACATGTGAGAAGAGCCTGGAGAAGAGGAGGCTCAGGGGAGACCTTATTGCTGTCTACAACTACCTGAAGGGAGGTTGTAGACAGGTGGGGGTTGGTCTCTTCTCCCAGGCAACCAGCACCAGAACAAGAGGACACAGTCTCAAGCTGCACCAGGGGAAGTTTAGGCTGGAGGTGAGGAGAAATTTCTTCCCAGAAAGAGTAATTGGCTATTGGAAAGTGCTGCCCAGGAAGGGATGGAGTCCCTGTCCCTGGAGGTGTTCTAAAAAGGATTGGATGTGGCACTTGAAGCCATGGTTTAGTTGTCAGGAGGCGTTAGGTAATAGGTTGGACTTGATGATCTCTGAGGTCTTTCCCAACCTTGTTGATTCTATGATTCTGTGAAATTGGTCAATTTAAACAAATCTAAATTGCATGTCCTGGAACAAGCATATTTGCCTGGGCACTTGACAAAACAGAACACACTGGTGCACTGCTGGAGTAGATAATCACTGCCTAACCAAAAGTGTGAGGAACAAGGCTGAAAAGGTATTCAACTGCTAAGTGAGTAATGGTGGGTACCATTTCTATTTAGTTGTGCTGCATGTGGCTGCATATGCCCTGCAAAACATCTTAAAAAAAAACACCCAAAGATTATTTTCTCATGGAAGCATAACAATTCAGTCAAGCTGTTCCAAGATGTGTACATCTCAAGCTGTGCCAGGGGAGGTTTGGGCTGGATGTTAGGAAGAAGTTCTTTAGATAAAGAGAGATTGGCCATTGGAATGTGCTGCCCAGGGAAGTGGTGGAGTCACCATCACTGGAAGTGTTTAAAAAGAGACTGGATGAGGCCCTTGGAGCCATGGCTCAGTTGATTAGATGGTGTTGGGTGATAGGTTGGACTCCATGATCTCAAAGGTCTTTTCTAACCTGGTTAATTTTGTATTCTGTATCTTCTCTTAAGCTCAAGGAGGGCAGATGTAGACTGGAGATGAGGAAGAAATTCTTTACAGTGAGGGTGGTGAGACACTGGAAAAGGTTGTCCAGGGAGGTTGTGGATGCCTGCTCCCTGGAGCTGTTCAAGGCCAGGTTGGATGAGGCCTTGAGGAGCCTGGACTAGTGGGAGGTGTCCCTGCCTGTGGTAGGGAGGGCTGGAACTGGATGATCTTTAAGGTCCCTTCCAACCCAACCCATTCCATGAAGCCAAGTAAGCACATTTATTAAACAATAACTTTCACCTCTTCCTTTAAGAGATCTCTCTCTTCCCTTTTCTAATTTTAACAAACACTTTATGCTACTGCTGGAAATGCTCAGGATTTGTTAAATTAGGGCACAGGCATACAGCAGATGCTTTTTAAACCTAGAACTGCCTTGCTGGAGAAGACATGCAGAGGAATTTTATACCTCTGGTGGAAGTGCATGAGGGTCATGATGTGAAATACCAGTATCTACTTGAACTATCTACAAAACACAGCATGGTTTTGATGTGGAGTTCTTGTCATTGTGGTGGTTGTGTTTTCCTTTCTAAAGTGTGCCTCAACATAACTTAAAAAACAAGATCACAGCCTAAACCAAGTTATTTCCTCACTAGCAGTACAGCCTTCCCTCTCTGCAAGCTCTCAAAGCTCTTCAAAAATAAGCTGTAGCTGTCGCCACCTTCTTATAAAAGTTTAATAAGCTCAGCTTTTTAAACCACATAAAATTTTCATCAAGTTTCTCCTGACCTTTGTAAAAATCTAAAGAAAGGAAAAAGGTCATAAGAGCCCTTTCCCCATGGAGCAACTGTTTTGAAACATGGACATTTGGAAGAAGCCTAGCACCATGTAGGGGCTGCAGAAGGCACAATTTAGCATTCCACAGACATCCATTCAGTAACAGTTCTATTTAAACTTTCAGCATCCCAAGGGACCACACTAAATACTGGCTACAGTGTGGTCATTTAAGAATGATATCCTTAGGAAAAAGCTAAGGATGCCCACGGGACCTGCAACATCAGACACTATTTATAGGAACTGAAAAGGAAATCCTTTGTCACAGCTGAGACTTCCTAAGTTTGCATTTGTTTCAGGTTTGATAAAACACCAAAGAGCTGCCTCACAGTGAGCTCCTGTGCATTAGCTGCAATTTAGGGGGAAAGGGGGGGGACTCTAACTAGACCTCAGCAGGTTTGTCAGTTAGCCCTGACGGAGAGATACAAAGGCAAAGGGAGCCCCGTGGGTTTCCTGTGGTTTACTGACTCTTCTCAGTAAAAGCCAAAGCACAATATGGAAGCAGTAGGTCATTAAGTCTACACTGTTTGAGTTGCTGACTTGATTTAGCCATGCTCTGAGTATGGCCTTACTTAGTTCAGTTCTTAAGCAACTTAAGAATTGAAAAAGCATGTAGGAAAGGCATACTGGACAAAATTTTACTTAGAATATGTGACCAGCAGAATTAGGCAGTCCAGCCCAAGTGTGATCTTGAGTAAAGCTGAAAGTTAACACAGCTCACTGAGCAGCTCTGTACCTCAGTTTTCTTACCCTAACGCTCATGACAGATTATAGTTCCCAAATACCTCTATATAGCTTCTCAATTCCCTTAACTATTACTGAGGCTCCCTCTATGACTATGGATAGAATTTTTAGTGTTGGAATCATAGAAGGATCTGGGTTGGAAGGGACCCCCAAAGGTCATCCAGTCTGCCCCCTCTGCAGTAAGCAGGGGCATCCTCAACTAGATCAGGTTGCCCAGTCCTGCCAAGCCTCACCTTGAATATCTCCAGGGATGGGGCCTCAACTGCCTCCCTGGGCAGCCTGCTGCAGTGTTCTGCTCCCCTCATGGTAAAGAACTTGTTCCTAGCATCTAGTCTCTGTGTTCCCCTACACTTCATTCACTGTCCTCCCCATTCCCAAAATACACACAGCCAACACAGAATCTATCTTCCTCTTGGACTTACACTCCTCAAACCCCAAATATTTTGCTGTGGTTCTATCCTCTCCTGGCATGCAAAGAGCTCTTGTAATGGTGCTGCTCAGGATGAACACCACTTTGCTATCATAAATAAAAACCTTGTCTGGCAACACGCTGTGCCTTGGAGCAAAGAGGTTCTGCAAGCTACTTTGATGGATGTTCCTTGGAAACCATTTGTCTTCTCTTGACAGAAATATAACCTCCGGAACTAAAGAGGGGGAAAAAAAACCAAGCAGGAGGAGTTCCCTTACCTGGTTTCTGTCACGTGCACTTGTGTACCTGATCTTCTGGATGAAGTAAAAGATTAACCACGCCGAAGAAATGATCATCAAAACAATGAACGATATTGACACGAAGACTAGAGAGCCCCGGCTGAAGTTCTTGGGAGGAACGCGGGACCCCACCGCTATTGCCATCAGGACAGAGATGTTCTTCTCCAAGTAATTCAGGATCTCCTTAACCTTTGATTCCGTAATCATGACAGCAACAATGTCTCCAGTTCCTATAAAAAGAGAGAAATATTGAATTTGCATTAAAAATTAACACGGCAGGCTGCTCACCAGATCTTCCGGACGCACAGCCTCCCGACAGCCTAGAGATTTTCATCTAAGCCATCTACAGCACATGGAACATGCTACTGGGCACTCAACTCATGGCTTCTCCTTCAAACCCAGACTTTCAAATTAGGGCATTAACAAGCAAAGTGTCTGGAGCTCCACACATAGTAGCAGATCTCGAATGGTGGTTACGCAGCGCTTCCCACATCGTAATTGCCGGGTGCAGCCTGAACTGGATTTAAAAGGTACATTTGTTCCAGATTGGAAGCTGTGAATACCTAAATAGGCAACTGACAGGAAAACATTTAGGAGCTGAGTTCAGTGATACTGGTTGAGCCCTCTCAGCATGCTCAGTGCTGTGTGCAAGTTGCTCTGGAGAGTTATGCAAGTTCCCCCTGCGTGGTTATGTGGCTTTCACGTGCCACCAAGGTCGCCAAGGACCTGCAAATGACAATTGCAGCCCAGAAGCAACAAAACCAACCTTCTGCCCACATCACTTCAGACAGAAGTAAAAGTAAAGCAGCTAAGTCTGGCTGCAAATTAGAAAAAGAAAATAAAAAATGAAAAAGCCTGGCTGAAGTTTGAGTGCTGATTTTATCACCCACACAGAGACATGCTTGATAAGCTCACAAAGAGGCTGTCAGCTTTATCTGCTCCATTTTGAATGTGCAGCCCATCTGGTTTTTGAAGTGTCTTGCCTCTGGACTACCTCCTGTCCCAAAGGGAAAATTATTGGTAGAAGCAAAATAAGAGAATCAAACCACAGGCACTGCTGACAAAGACCAAAACCACCTGCAGAGCAGAGAGAGCACCTATGCTTTAAAAGCAGGGGCCCCACAGAAAAAGAGGTTGTGGAACTCAGGGCATTTCTGATCTAAGTTCAAAGAAAGCAAAGTTTATAGGAAAACCAAAGCCAGAAGGAAAAAAGGCTTATGAGTGCCATCCTTATTCATCCAGATCTATTTGCTCCCTCCAAAACTCTGTTCAAGACCTATTTTCAAAACGCTTGCAGAGTCTGCTCATCTGTTTGCTCCATCTGCTTGCTCCAATTCACATTCCCTCAGAGAAGAGCTGCATAATGCAAGCAGAGATTCTGGATTTAGAGTGGATTTAAGTCAACAGAGAGCCCAGTGTGGCAGTGAAGAGAACAGGAGGGCCTCTTTAACACAAATAGTCAGAGTCTTTTAATCAAGATCTGTAATTTTAAGAAGTTCCTGTGGCCACAAAATGATCTACGAGAGCCCAAAGAGCAGCACCTTTGAAACCCAGGGCACAGTAAGTCAGAGTGACAGACCCAGACAGCTACAGAACTTCCCAAAAGGAGACCTTTAACAGACTTGTGTAACAGTCTTGAAATGTTATCTCAGTACTCTTTCCATTCTTCATGCCAAACAGTACCTTTTACAGCCACTACCCTCAGCATTCAGAGCAAGCTCCCCCAACACGGGGGTTTTGGTTTGTGCTGACAGAATGGCTCAGGAGAGTCAAACCTGATAAGCCTCAGAAACTAAGATTTGCAAAAAAAAAATTTAAACCCCACATTCTGCAGCCTCAAAAAAATGTGTTTGCTCCAAGAAATGCCAACTTTGTTTAAAATTAACATGGTAAGCACATTCATGCCTTGTAGGGCTAAGTAGGAAAAGAATGCTCAGTCTTTCCTTGTGAATGTTTTTGAAGCATGTCACAGTAAACTCAGAAGCTCTGAATAGCACCAAACCCAAACACAGATCATGGATGCAACTTCTTGAATTACCAGTATACCACAGATTGACAAGAAGTCCCTTCAGTTCAGCTCTCCAGAGATATTTCAGTTAGAGATGTAGGGAGTTGGATTTCACATAAACTAACCAGGATGTTAAATAGGCAGCATCCTCAGAAAGAAGAGTAAAAAATCCACCACTTGCTTCATTTTCAGGAGAAATCTGTTCAGAATCCTGTTTGTCCAGTTGGGAAGAGTCCCTGTCCACACCTGCTGCACTTGATCACAGGACAAGAGCCACCCTACCTGCAAGGCTGTCCAAAACTCTGCATCTCAGGTGGTACAGGACCAAATGAGAGCAGATAATTTGTATTAATAATAATAATAAACCAGGTTGGAAGAGACCTTCAAGATCATCACGTCCAACCCATCAACCAATCCAACACCACCTAAACAACTAACCCATGGCACCAAGCACCCCATCAAGTCTCCTCCTGAACACCTCCAATGATGGTGACTCCACCACCTCCCCAGGCAGCCCATTCCAATGGGCAATCACTCTCTCTGTATAGAACTTCTTCCTAACATCCAACCTAAACCTCCCCTGGTGCAGCTTGAGACTGTGTCCTCTTGTGCTGGTACTGGCTGCCTGGGAGAAGAGACCAACCTCCACCTGTCTACAACCTCCCTTCATGTAGTTATAGAGAGCAATAAGGTCACCCCTGAGTCTCCTCCTCTCCAGGCTAAGCAACCCCAGCTCCCTCAGCCTCTCCTCATAGGGCTTGTGTTCCAAACTCCTCACCAACTTCGTTGCCCTTCTCTGGACACGCTCCAGCAAGGCAACCTCCTTCCTAAACTGAGGGGCCCAGAACTGGGCACAGTACTCGAGGTGCAGCCTAACCAGTGCAGTTTGGTATCTTCCCCAGCTGTCACTTCTGTACCTCATATCTAGTTCAGATAGTAAAGAAAGGTGGGGAGGTACTGCATTCCCCATGGCACATATTCTGTAAGCTTCCCCAGCAGGTGCTTATTTGCACAGAGAAATGATGTTAGTATCCAAATATCAGTCAGAAGCACTCCATGTAGCATTCTGACATGATTTACAGCTATCTGTCTGCGAAGCAAAGCTGACTAAGATCTTCCGATACCAATCCAGTTCCATCTGGATCAAAAGCTGAAGGCTCTACCTATTCCCTGCTGCCCAGGGAATGTGACAAAGCTGACAATCTGTCACACGTTTTATATAAAGCCCAGCACAAAGGGAACCTCTGGCATCACTGCAAAGTGATTTGCATTCCAAATGACTCAACTGGGAACAGCCAAAGTGCTACTGCTGCTTCTGACCCTGCCAGAGCCAAGGAGAACTGCAGAAAAGAAAAATAAATGGTGCCTGTTTAACATAGTGAGGCTCAGTGGAAACTGGGACTTGGTTCATCCATATTTTTGTCAGGGGCATCACCCTAAATAATTTTAGCAAGAGCTGCCTGTTTGAGAACAATTGGGGGCAGGAGGAGAGTGACTCATTTATTTTAAGCACCTTGAAACCTTGCATTTCTGAAACTCTAGTAGAAAAGAAATGCTCAGGTGAAGACAAAAAGACTTAACAGAGTTTGTAAAAGTTAAAATATGCTCTTAGAATCACAGAATGGTTTGGGTTGGAAGGGACCTCCAAAAGCCATCTAGTCCAACACCCTCTGCAGTAGGCAGGGGCATCCTCAACTAGATCAGGCTGCCCAGAGCCCTGCCGAGCTTCACCTTGAGTATCTCCAGGGATGGGGACCCAACCACCTCTCTGGGCAACCTGTTCCACTACCCTCATGGCAAAGAACTTGTTCTTAATAGCCAATCTAAATCTGCTTTTCTCTAGTTTGAAGGCATTGCCCCTCATCCTATCACTGCAGGCCTTTGGAAGCAGTCCCTCTGTAACCTTCTTGTAGGCCCCCTTCAGGTACTGGAAGGTCCTTATTAGGTCTCCCCAAAGCCTTCTCTTCTCCAGGCTAAGCAGCCCCAGCTCCCTCAGCCTGTCTTTGTAGCAGAGGTGTTCCAAACCCCTGATCATTTTTGTGGCCCTACATAGTCTTACGAAGAGCAAGTCTCTCCCCAGCCAAGAACATAATGTCCAGAGAGGAAAGGAGCTGGAATGCTAAGGGAAGCCAACGAGCCACACACTCAACCAGAGATGACAAACTAGGACAGAAGGTAGGCATAAGATAAATATTGATGCCTGTAAATATAAATCACTTAATTGCTATCATCCAAGCCCAGACAGCTCGTTTTAGCTTGCATTTTTATCATGTGCATGTTTAATTAGGATGGTTATACAACTCTATGCATGAGAGGGGATGAAGTTGCAATTAATCATTACATCTGTGCAATCTTATATGGGGAAAGGAGATAAGGCCTTAAAAGCTGAAAAGACACTAAACCTAAGAAGATGGCAAAACCAGCAAGATCCACAAGGAAACTGCTTTGCTCTCTCACCAATCTGTCCATCTCTCCAAGCAGTTCTAAAAGAGCACACTTAGGAAGTCAACAGAAAGTAATTTCAAAGAAAACTACTTGTCTCATCACCAGCAAATAATTGACCCTTTTGTGTTTGTTCTGCTGATCCTTGCCTGCCAAATGTTTGTCTGAAACTCAAAATATGGAGAACTACAGCCAGGAGAGCAAGTGAAAACAGAAACATTCCGAAGAGCAGACCTCAATCACCTTCCATCCATCTCCCGTCCCAGGGAAGGGCAGCCTGGCAAAGCACAACAGTCAAACAGCTGATTTTTAGTCATTTATTTTTCCTGGGCTTATGTGAGGAGAAGGACAGGTGAGACAACTCCTCCTGGGCATATGAGCAACCTGGCACTGAACTGCTGCTATTGCTGCAATGCTTCAGCCACCTTCCCACAGATGGGGAGGGCAAAACCTAAGATCCCATCTCAAGTGCGGCAAACATCAGACCCCCTGTAAGAGGCACTGAGTATCTTTGATTTGATGGAATGAGATCTGCAGAGAACTGAGTCAGATACTCCTAACAAAGTGTTTTTCTGATGGCTGATATTTGCAGCTGAAGTCCTTGTAATTTCCTAAGTCTTTGATAATGCCTTCTGGTGCTGCAGGCACAGCATGAAGCAGATAGCCTGCGCTCATCTCACGCCTGCAAAAATGTACTTCCCTCTTTAAATAGCAGACAATAGTTAATTGTAAATTAATCTTTCCACTGCTTTATTCTGAGAAAAAAAACAACCACCACAAACCACCACCACTTAACACACACTTCTTTGGACAATTCTGCTGCTGGAAATTTCAGAGGACTTCCTTAAAAAAAGGAAAGGAAATCTCCATCCTCCTAATAAAGGTAAGGAACGGTGCAGACCCTTGTAGACTGGATTCAGGGCATGATTCAGACACTGAGATGCCCCTGCCTATTCAGCTGCAACAATGCAGCCATGATGATAATGGCAATGCAAATAAAACTGCCCATTCTTCACACAGCAGACTTCCCTCTTCTCCTGTTAAAATGCTAAGTGTTGCTGAACATTTGCTATCAGAAGTAAAAACACAGCAACACACACACACACACTATTCAGTACCCAGCAGAGGGGTCAGGTTGTATTACAGTGAGGGACAGCTTTCTTGGAATGCAGTGAAACCACTCCAAGAGAATGTGGAAGCCCACAAAATGTCAACAACCAGAACAGGAAAGCACAAATCAGGTGCTATGGTCATATGTGAAATTTTGAGACATCAATTAGGGGGCCTGCAAGAAGGATAGAAAGAAACTGTTTACAAATGCCTGGAGTGATAAGACAAGGGGCAATGGCTTCAGACTAGAAAATGTTCTTTACCATAAGGGTAGTGGAACACTGCAACAGGTTGCCCAGGGAGGCAGTTGAGGCTCCATCCTGGAGATATTCAAGGTGAGGCTTGGCAGGGCTCTGAGTAACCTGATCCAGTTGAGGATGTCCCTGCTGACTGCAGAGTGTGTTGGACTAGATAACCTTTGGAGGTCCCTTCCAACCCAAACCATTCTGTGATTCTATGAATGAAGAGTTCAGTGAAAACAGTAGAATAGAATAGACCAGACCAGACCAGGTTGGACGAGACCTTTGAGATCATCGAGTCCAACCTATCATCCAACACCACCTAATCAACTAAACCATGGCACCAAGTGCCTCATCCAGGCTCTTCCTAAACACCTCCAATGATGGTGACTCCACCACCTCCCTGGGCAGCCCATTCCAATGGGCAATCACTCTGTGTAGAATTTCTTTCTAACATCCAGCCTAAACCTCCCCTGGCACAGCTTGAGACTGTGTCCTCTTGTTCTGGTGCTGGTTGGAAGACATCTGAGAGACATCTAAACTTCAAAGGAGCAGAAGCAAAAATTACCCCTTCAGGGTAAGGGATTCAGCCAGAGATAGGGATATAATCCATGGAACTCAAAAGGTACAGTAAGGGAAAGAAAAAGCCACACTAGGCTGCATGCAGAGCTTCAGTGCTGGAAAAGGTGGGCTTGTGGAACACAGCTGTTAAATCTGAATTCCAGTGTACTTAATAACATTGGAGAAAACACACAAATTATTCATGCACCTTGTAATTTTAGCCTGATGCAAACTAGAGAAATTCCTCATGAAGAAGTCTCACATTCTAAACCAGGCTTTTGGAAAAGTAGGCACCAAGGGGAAGCGCCTTGGCGTGTCTTCAGTGCGATTAAAACTGGTCTAGCTGCACACACTTGTATTTTGATCTAATCAGAAAGTAAACAAGGGCACATCCAAGCTGTCAACACATGAGTGCAATCTCAGGAGGAAAATATGTTGTTTGAGATGTCCCAAATCAAATATTTCTGCAAACAGCAAGAACCTGTACTACTTGTCAGTTATTTAGTCCTCAGCAAAGCAAGGCTTCCATGCTGAGAATACACATCAGTTTTAAAGTGAGAGTGGATAGCCTTTAAAGACATTTGTCTTCCTGTTGCCTTTGTAATACTGAAAAGGTTGAATTCTTGTCAGTATGTAAACATTTACTTTGGGATGCCTGTTTTATGCAGTGTCAGACACTAGAACAGATGCTACAAAGCTACCATGAGAAAAATCATAGAGGACAGCAGTCTATGAAACTGTAGCCTGGCAGTTAGGTTGTCACAGGATGCATCAGTTGAGTACAACCAGTGGAGCAATTTGCTACCCCAAAGCACCCAACAGTGTTTTGCAGAAGTCTTATTTGCCACACAAACCTATGCAAAACAACCTGGAAAGAAAACCAAAACAGCTTCTGAGGTTAAAACTTGAATTTGGACTGTCTGCTTATGAGGAGAAAGAAGCAGATTACTCAAGTTTAGTGAGGAACAGGCTTCTATGAATTGCAACTGAAATACAGTCAATTTGTGCCTGGAGAACACTCACAACTCTTCTTTGACTGCAGCAAAAAGAGCTTCAACAGATTTTATTCTGCCAGGCTAAGAGAGGGCACTGCCCTACGCCCTCTCAACATGATTACATGTGTACCCTTTAGCATTTTGCAACGGAGCAGGCATTGCTGTGCTGCTAACAGACATGTGATGGACCTTCACCAAGTTCTGCTCCTTTAAGAGAAGCAGGCATATGATCGAGGCATATGATTAGAAAACCAGAAACAGCAAGAGTAGCTTTCCAAAGATGGGTGTGACACAATTAACTTCAAAACAAATATTAAAGCCTAATCAGATTCTTGTTGTGCTAGCCTGCAGCACATTAAATTAAAGTCCATAGCTGCTAAACAATTATCTCATGAGCAGAAATGTTCCTTCCAATGCCTGCCCTCCCTCATTAAACAAGAAACAATGCCTCAGTGGAATGTTTTTGCCATATTTTTCAGCAGCTTTATAATCTACCATGACCAAGAGTTCCTAAAAGGAAAGCTAAACAGCAAAATCAGTTGAGGAAACTGTTGGGCTGCATTCAGATGACAACTGCTGACACATGATTTCATAACCCAGTTGCTCCATTCTGACGCTCAGGGAGATGTTTCTCAAGGAGAAAGCTGTGTAAGATCAAAACAGGTAGTCACAGCTAAACCCTCTTGCTTCATTCACAAGTCCAAATCGCACTGGGATATGTGAGATGGTGGAGCTGTGCCCTGCATTTCCTCAAGCCTGACAAGGTCCAGCTGTCTCTCTGCTCAGCCCACGTACCCCACTCTAGAAAACAAGATTCAAAACAGTACTGGTGTGTAGAAGAGAGGCATTAGACTTTGCCCTCACTGCCCATCATTTCCTCTCCATCAACCTCACCCAGAGAGCTCCTTTTTATCTCCCACCCTAAGTCATATGGCACTAAATGTCAGAAAGATTAAGATGCTTTTATTAAGCCATAAGATGCACCCACATCTTCTCTAAGCCTCCCAACAAGCACCTGAATCTCTGCCCCATCTGGATTTTTGACAGTAAAAATAATGCTGTTTCAGTCCTTCTGATGGGCACCAGGGCAGACTCACGGCTGAGCTGAGAAGGGGGAGCACCCCAAGGGAACGTCTGTACATCCTCTGCAACCAGTACTGCAGCAGAATTCACTTCAAGTGGCAAGGACATCGCGTTCAGGGATTTGGGGTTTGTTTGTTGGGGTTTTTTTCTCCCCCTTCATTTTTGACTGCTTTGCTCATTCTACTTATATCACAAATTCCCTTTCTGTAAAAGGACTTTTATCTTCTGAGAATTCTATATAAATATATTTTAATGCATGTGACCTTTGGGGCTCTTTACACTAGGGAAAACCAAGCCTAGATAAGGGAAAAGCAGAGAGATGTTGCAATGATTTTACAGAAATGTCACCAAATTTTTTCCCCTCTTTTAGATTCTTTTTTTGTTTTTAATGCTTCTACTTCACAGAATCACAGAATGCAAGGGGTTGGAAGGGACCTTGAAAGATCATCCAGTCCAACCCCCACTGCCAGAACACCTAGAGCAGGTCAGACAGGAAGGCATCCAGGCAGGTTTTGAATGTCTCCAGTGAAGGAGACTCCACCAACCTCTCTGGGCAGCCTGTTGCAGGGCTCTGACACCCTCACAGTGAAAAAGTTTTTCCTTGTGTTCCCATGGAACCAACTCTGCTCCAGCTTGCACCCAGTGCCCCCTGTCCTGTCACTGAGAAGAGCCTGGCTCTGTCCTCCCAACACTCCTGCACTACCTTTTCTTTTGATAAGAAAATGGACATTCCACTTCAATAATGCCAGAATAAAACTATCTCGGTACAAAGAAAAGTATCATTTCACCATCCCCTTTCCAAAAATCTGTGCACAGATTGTTTTCCCTTCATTCACAAAGTTTCCCAAGGCACTTCCCTGTGTATCAGGGTGAATGAACTGCATGTGCAGCTCTATGTAAGGGACGCTTGCACTGTTTAGGTATTGGTATGCTAACAAAGCATAGGAAATTTTAGAGTTAAGCCTTAAGCAGATGCACTAAAGAGCAGAAGGGTCACAGTAAGTCTTGACTAGGGAAATGGTGCAATTCTAGCACAACTCACTACTGGGGAAAAAAGGTTCCTCGTGTCACAACTTCATGTATTTCTGAAGGAAGTTATTCTGTCTTTGAAAGATGTTTCTGCTTATTTGATTACAACCTATCTTCACATACACTCCTGAGCAGTGTCCAAAACCTGTTACCTTACAGCTGGATTTAGAATAGAACAGAATAGAATAGAATTAACCAGGTTGGAAAAGACCTTCCAGATCATCAAGTCCAACCTATCACCCAACACCATCTAATCAGCTAAACCATGGCACCAAGTGCCTCATCCAGTCTCCTCTTAAGCACTTCCAGTGATAGTGACTCCACCACCTTCCTGGGCAGCACATTCCAATGGCCAATCTCTCTTGCTGGGAAGAGCTTCTTCCTAACATCCAGCCTAAACCTCCCCTGGTGCAGCTTGAGACTGCGTTCTTTTGGTCGTTGCCTGGGAGAAGAGACCAACTCCCACCCGGCTACAACCTCCCTTCAGGTAGTTGTAGACAGGTACACACCAAATCACAGAACTGTCAGGGTTGGAAGGGACCTCAAAGATCAGAGAATTATAGAATCATAGAATCAATAAGGTTGGAAAAGACCTCAGAGATCATCAAGTCCAACCTATTACCTAACACTTCATGACTATAAACCATGGCTTCAAGTGCCATATCCAAGCCTTTTTTGAAATCACTGATTAGTGTCACATTCTTGATTAATCAACCATATTAGTGTAATTGACTCATGCATCTATTTAAGATACACTTGGACTGTGACAACTAAAAGTCTCCATAATCTTGCATTCTGTAGCGTGGCCAGGTGCTAGGGGGTGGTTTCTATTTCTGCACGGCCGTTTGTGTTTGCAGTCATGGAAGCTGGAGCTCCAAGACCCAGGGATTTCTGAGAGGGGTGATCTGTCATGCTCATGTATTTTCTCCTGTCTACAGACAAGCTCCATACAGATCCATCAATCTGGACACTCATTCCAAAGAAATCCAGCAAAGAACAAAAGAGAAATGGCAGGAGAGCCTTACCCAAGGCCATGAAAGAAAACATTTTTAGCACTTCCTAAAAAGTATCTTCACAGCTTAATACAATAAATTTGAGTCCATCAAATCCATAGATTTGGGGAATTACTCTGCTGCTGGAGCTCAGCTTTGGATAAGAAAAAGAATGTAATTACTTACAGTCACTAACAGTCCCGTGGGCCTTTTCACAGCCACAGAACTAATTACCCTTTCGGCTGGGAATGGAAAAAAGGAGCCTAGCTGCTCCTATTTCGGTGGTGGGTGAGGCACACACCACACAGCAAGGCTGCTGAGAAGTTCTACAAGGCACTGAGGCTACATTAGCTTAGTAAAGGGGTTTCCCTGGCTTGCCTTGAAGAGACAAGTGCTTCCTTATGGTGCAGAATCTGTGCTTCAAACACTCCTCTCCACATCTCGTTAAGTGTCAGACACTTCCATCTACTGTGTGACAGATTTTCCTGATGGATACACCTCCAAGAAACACAGTGGGAAACAGGATTAACTATATTGCTGTTGACACTTGTGTCACACATTTTCAATTAGCAAATGTAAATGATCTAAAATGATCACAGATACAGAAACCAGGGTTAGACTATTGATTGGTTTGCCTTTCTGAAAGGTTCAGCTGTCATGACTCATCTCTCCTTCCTTTCCACTAATATTCAAGGGGAAATTAATGATTACAGTAACAATAAAAGCATTTTTTGAGCTGTGGATTACAAGTAATCCATGGATAGTTTTGCAGTGGATTTGGTAGAGAGCTGATTCACCAACACACATTTGTGCAAAATCACCTGCAGGGGACCCAGGCACAGCTTTCACACATCTCTTTGGCTTACAGTTACATAAAGAGGCACTTGTGAGAGAAAGGCAAGAGGCAGAGGAAGAGTGGTGCGTGCCAGAGGCCACTGGCATTCCAACTGCTGAGCCTACCCACTCTGGGTTAGGGTATAAACATGGAATAGCCATTAGATGGCAACAACTCCAAATTACTTCCTGTCCCTCCTGCCTCTGACCCAGTGACCTAAAACAATCCGCATCAAATATGTTCAGCTTTACCACACTTCAAAGCAAGTACAGACCTTGCTTCCTCCGCTAGTGTGCTCTGAGGGAACACAGGGACATCAGAAATCCTCCTCCTTGAAAGGAAAAATGTTGCTGGGAGCCAGCCTTGAGCAGCTCTCCTGCAGTATGACAGCAGGAGAACATCACCTTCTGTGCACAGCATGGAACAGAAACACCTTTCTCACAGAAAGCATCCAATGCACCGCCTCTTTAGAAGTGCACTGAAGGCAGATCCTGATCAGATGTCTGCAGCTTGTCCTAAAAACTTTGAAAGATTTACCTGCATCAGGTAAGTCCTCTGAAAAAGGGATTTGTTAGAAGCTGTTCAAATACTTCAGGCAATTTCTTCAGCACTTTTCTAGGGCAGTTATTGGAATACCCAGCACCTTCATTTTGACACTTCCCTCTCTACTCATTTACTCCGTGAACTCTGGGTATGAGATACTGACTTGAGAGGCTTCCTTGGCTTCTATCCTTTTCTATACATCCAAAGTCTAGATTTTAATAGAAAATCTCAATATATTTTTGTACTTTACAGGACTGTCTTCATAACACAAAATCCAGAATTAAAATGCTATTTTACCTGCATGTCCTTCCTACTCCTGTACTTGATTACAAAGGAGACAGCTGCTACAGATTTTCTCTTCCATACATCTACTAACCTATTTTCCCTGCCACACAGGCTCTTTTTTTTTACATCACACAATATTTGTTTTGCTGTAACAGTGGCAAGCAAAACCACTCATAAAACTGCCTTCCTGCCAGGGATATCATCATCTAATGCAACCTAAGCTGGGAAAGATGCCCTTCACTAAGGGTGATAGAGGACAACTACAAGAATGCATACAGTGTGTTTTTATTTGACATGCACAGAGTAATACCTGCAAGGATATGCAGAGAGGAAAGAAAATGTTGTACAGAGCATTAGTGGGAGAAAAAAAGAAGTATTTAAGAAGCCAAACAACTCCTCAGGATCAACACCTACTTTAAAAGTCAACAGGCAGGCACTTAGTGGACTATCACACAAGGACAAGCAAACTCTGCTATCAGCAATAGAAACTGTTCATTTGACATGGTGGTGACAGACTGATTCAAGAGTGACAGCTGCTACCCAGACAGCAGCAGGGATCTCTGTTTGCCGAGAGCTCTGCTGAGTACGAACAAATTTCCCGAAGATTAGAATTTCCCAATGTCTGCTCAAGCATAAAATAACTCGGATAAAACACTAATCCCGCAGGTGAGAACTGATTATTGAGCTCTTTTCCTAAGGAATCACCTCACTGCAGGTGGGAAACAGCCATAAGTCTCTGGAACCTTTAACGTATTTTTAGCGCAGACGTTGCCTAAGCCGGCGATTGGAATTCATGCAAATATGAGGGTAGGAAAGCCTGAGGTTCACCAAGTGTGTTATCAGCAGCTGCTGCTTTCTTCTCTGCTTCACCAGGAACACAGAATATTCCTAAGGCTTGGCACAGAGCAGTGTAAAAATTATGTTCCAGCGATATAAAATGACACGAGGTCTATTTTCTCCTGTCTGTGCACGGGAAACACGGAGCCCTGGGCCTTGCTATGGTAACACAGCTGCAAAGTCATCTTGTGAAGAATGCATTTTTAAAACAATAGAGGAATCCTGCACAGCACTAGGCATGGTATGGAAATAAGACCAACTCGGAGGCTCACCTTCGTTTTCACTACCAGCTCTATTTAACTGCATCAGCAGAACAGCTATCAATTACACAGGGCCCACTCCTGACCTTTAGGGATAGAACATACTGAAGAGATGTAGAGACCAGAATACCAAATTAGCAGGTGATGTGGCTGTTCACCACCTAAAAAGCATACAAGCAATGTTGAAAAGGAAGAAAAAGCAAAGACCAGAGAGAGCCTTGAACATGTGTAAGAGTGCTCTACACATATTTCTTTGAATAGGCTCATCACATAAGCACAGGTTCATGAATCTACATCCCACTTGGAATAACTCTCACAAAGGGGAAATGATGGGAGTCTAAACCCTCCCTGTGCTGAGGCTGACACCAAAGGACTAACCTACATCTGAGTTACACTCAATTGCAGTTCCTACATCAAGCAAACAGGAAGTTATTTATAGGAAGCTCTGCAAAGTGCAGACTGATGAGGAGATCCCTTGCATGACCCCAACACAATCAAAACAAAAGCTCTGGAGCAACGTTCCTCTTCATTACAGAGTGCTGCTAAGGGGGTACTTCAGTTCTAGATAATTACTTTTAGTCCATTGTACAGTTTGAACACTTCAATATTAATTCTGAGATAGTGCCTACAGCTCAATCAGTGACAGAGGTTCCAGTATCCCAGGGACTGGGTACATGGAGTTAAAACCCAGGATCTCAAATACTGAGATTAAATATGCATCACCTCCAGTAATTACTTTTTTAAAGCTTCCCATGAGCAAGAGTAAATATTTGGAAATCAACATGCTGAAGGCAGTATTAGCTTTTTTCCAAACACCAAGTACCCAAACAGTTGTCTGGCTAGCTTACAAAACACCATTTCACCCACAGCAGCTCTCAAGTTTTATAACTGGAGACATTATTTCGACCTACCAGTACCACTGGACCAGTTGAAATGCTTCCTAAAGCAACACCTTGGTCTTCAGAGCTGAAACACCAAGTGAACCAGGATTTTCTGATAGAAGACAGACACCATCCCATTGCTATGAAAGCACCTGCTCAATCTAACAGCATTGCAAAAAAATAAGGTATCAAAAGTTATAATTATAGAATCAATAAGGTTGGAAAAGACCTCAGAGATCATCAAGTCCAACCAATCACCCAACACCTCATGACTAACTAAACCATGGCTTCAAGTGCCAGGTCCAATCCCCTCTTCAACACCTCCAGTCAAACCCATTACAAGATTCAGCATCTAATAGAGCACATGATGCTAGAGCTGCCATTGTCAGTTGTCTTTTTTCTGCCACACTGAAGTACTGTAGGCAGAGTCACAAATCACTGCCGAGCACAGACTGCAGACCTTGCAGCCTCAGAGGTTTTCAAAGACACCAGAGCTGAAGGTTTGGGAGTGCATTACATCAACAGGGAGAGAAGGGTCAAAAAACTCCAACAGCAAGGTGGGTACAAGTGTTTCATGAGGGACTTTTTGCCAGCAGATTACTCACAAGGAAGGTACCTAAGAAAATAATGGATTGTCAACAGGCTTGGAGTTGCTATGCAGGGACCAAAATTTCCCTGGAAAATTCCTGTGGTGTACAGCATTGCAAAGGTCAACCCCCCACTAAACCAGAAGCCACAAGACATTTCCCCTGGAAAAAAAAAAAAAAAGAAGTGGGAAAGAAGTAACCATAGCATTTCTTTAGTAAAAGAACTCAATATGCTTAGCAATAATGAGGAAATTCCAGTTTCCAAGCAACCCCTATGCATAGAAGGAAAAGGACTGAAAATATTCCAGGGGAAAGGAAAAAAAAAAAAGGGTAATTTTTAAATCAAATCAGCCAGCAGTAGAGCTGTCAGATCCAGAAATGTGCCTCTTCTGATTAAGCTAAGTCATTCCAAACTGAGAGGAGCCTTCTGGGAAAATGAAACATGCACTTATCAGAATGGGGAAAATAATTTTTAACCAAGGAAAATATTTATGTATGAGGCTCCCATTAGCTAAAGTAACTGACCAGGAACAATTCCTACAGAGTCCTAAAAAAAAAGGCAGAAACCTGTAGAAATCCACAATTTTCAACACGATTCCAGACCAGCAATAGCTAACTTCAAGAGGCAACTGCTCTCCAAATCACTGTTTTGTTGATTCCTACAAGACATTCAAAGACACACTGCAGAAAGAGGAGCCTCTGTAAAGTGTAAAAAGGGCAACAAAGCTGGGGAGGGGTCTGGAGCACAGCCCTACGAGGAGAGAGATAGGGTTGCTTAGCCTGGAGAAAAGGAGGCTCAGGGGAGACCTTCTTGCTGTCTACAACTACCTGAAGGGAGGTTGGAGCCAGGTGGGGGTTGGTCTCTTCTCCCAGGCAACCACCAACAGAACAAGAGGATACAGTCTCAAGCTGCACCAGGGGAGGTTTAGGTTGGATGTTAGGAAGAAATTCTTCACAGAAAGAGAGATTGGCCATTGGAATGTGCTGCCCAGGGAGGTGGTGGAATCACCATCACTGGAGGTATCACAGTATCACCAAGGTCGGAAGAGACCTCAAAGATCAAGTCCAACTTGCCACCACAGACCGCATGACTGTGCCACATCCAATCCCCTCTTGAACCCCTCCAGGGGGCACTTAGTGCCATGGTTTAGTTGATGAGATGGTGTTGGGTGATTGGTTGGACTTGATGATCTCCAAGGTCTTTTCCAACCTGGTTAATTCTATTCTATTCTATGTCATTAAAGGAAACATGAAAGCTCAGACTCTGACCTAGCTACTGACACTTGAAGTTCTTCACCACAACAGCCACCAACAAGACACCACTATAAAAACTCTTCAGGTACATGTTGTAAAATTCTAGACCATCCATTCCACATTGGCTCTTCTCCTTCATGAAGATTTGGAGCTGACTGCTCCTAAAATCTTACTGGTATTCCCTTCCCCCTGCAACACTCCCAGCCCCCACTGCAGATGGGAGTGTCCCTCATCAGATAAAATGTACCCTAAAGGAAAATAGCTGCTCAGAATGATTGGCTTGTTTTGCTGTATTGCATACATGTAAACACCAACAGAGAACAGGCTACTTCAATCAGCCTCTGCGCAGCACCAAGAGCTCTTTAGCAAGCCCTAATGTGGCAAAAGACTACCTGGGCAAAAAAAAAAGCATTACAGCGAAAGAGATTACACTTTATTTACCTTGATGAGTCATTGTGACAGGCTCTTCACTGGATATATTGTTGTAAATGACCACGGCTGTGGCATTATGTGAAGCTGCTCGCAGTATTTTCTCTCGAAAGGTGCAGTTGCCTCGCTGGAGTAAAGCGATCCACTGCTTGGTGTTGGGGGGGACTTGGAAGCGTGTCCGAGGGTCACAGCCCAGGCGGTCTGCAACTGAAGTGGGAAGTAACAGTTACACAGATGGCACTTGGCTCAAACAGGCAAAAAAAAAGAGAGGAAAAAAAAAAACCCCAAACCTTCCTCCAAGCTTTGCCCAATTACTTAACGGTTACACAGGAGGAAGCCACTGTTCTCCTGCTAATAAAGCCTAAAGATAACTGCATTCTTAGGAGAAAAAGCCTTTAGAAATGCAGGTCTGGCAGGCTGAAAGCTGTGCCTATATGCCTGAGAATTAGGCTATTTTTAACTCTAGTGCAGCCAGAACAATGAATTCACATTTGAATCAATACCTGCCTGGAGGCTGAAAAACGTTAGATTATGGTTCATATGCTACAGGCATTTATGAAACAGCTGTTTATCACTCATTCTGGGGAGTAGAACCTTTTTTTTTCCCCCCCTTCTTTCTGATGCAGTCATAAATATCACTGCAGTGGGAAGTGTAACTAGACAAAGGAGGTTGTGAAAACAAGATTTCAGAGTTATCTGCCATGTGCTGGCTACTGTGAAAAAAAAAAGGGCAATATTAAAAGCTGATCTGGTAAAAAGCCCAGCAGCCAACACCAGCTTTTTACACATGCACATTTTACCTACAAGGAAGCACATTCGAATTGAGCGAGAAACAAACAGTTTTGCAAACATCATGCACCCAAGTTGTCAGCTAAACAGGTACTGATGGTGTAAAGAAGAGCAACAGAAACTGCTAACGCCAGATGTCTGAATTCAACAGCATGCAAAGCTCTTTTGTCCTTTGTAATGCTGTAATGTATCCTGGAACAACCCAAACCCACGCAGAGCTACGCACAAAAGGGCCCAAAATGCAAGGCAGAAGATAACTTCACAGTACAGCAGCTGAAAGTGATGACAGACATTCCTGTTTACACAACTGGGAACAGGCAGTTTAGTGCCACAGCCTGGTCATTATCATTAAAGGGTTTGAGATATTTACAGCCAGCAGCAGTATGTGATATAAAGATTCTGAATGCCAGGAGTGTAAGAATCTTTGGCCGGGATAAACAGTGACTTCTTTTGTTCAAAACAGAAACTAGTTATTTGTGTAAGAGCTCTGAAAACATTATAGTTCATAAGAACAATTCAAATGAAGCCTCCCATACATTTTTTCCCTTTTAAAGAAGCAAGTTCATCACCACAGACTACAAGATTTCAACAGAAGATCTGACACACACACAAAAAAGAACACCCAAAGCCCAGTTTAACACATTAACTGGAAACAAAAGATTGGGAAGCATTCTCAGCTTAACACAGCTCAGGTTAAAACCTTGTAACAATGGAGAGTCAAGCAGCTACAGGATCTTTCCCAGAGCAAGAAAATCTCTTGCTTGCCTGAGGAAAAACCAGTGCAGATGAGTCTGTGTTATGGCAGTTGCACAGGAAGTCGTTGCATCTCTTAATTTGGACAAGAAGTGCCTCTCCCTGTTCCCCTGGAAGGAGGGTGGGGAGCCAGACAAGCACATCCTTTGCACAATTGTTTTTCAAGGCTGTATCAGACATTTCAGACCTGGAGGGCTACTTGCTGAATTTTTGTACTTGTGCTTTTATTGTCCAGAGGAGTGAGAGGAAAAATCTCAAATACAGATGCCTGAAGCTGAATTTTATAAAGCATTTCCTTCTACTGCCCTGACACTACTGGAGTCCCTCTGGAAACTGCTAACTAGCACGGATGCACACGTGCTGTCTTGGGGCACTAGTGACAGCCATCATGAACAGCAATGATCACAGAAGTGTGCTTCCAGATCAGCTGCACTTTTGTAGCTTGTCTCTCAGGTCTTACATTTCAGAGAATAGGACATTTTTTTTCTGAAAAAGAATTTCATTTGATAGAATAGAATAGAATTAACCAGGTTGGAAAAGACCCCAGAGATCAAGTCCCAACCTATCATCCAACAACATCTGATCAACTAAACCATGGCACCAAGAGCCTCATCCAGTCTCTTCCCAAACACTTCCAGTGATGGTGACTCCACCACCTCCCTGGGCAGCACATTCAAATGGCAAATCACTCTTTCTATGAAGAACTTCTTCCTAACATCCAGCCTAAATCTCCCCTGGCACAGCTTGAGACTGTGTCCTCTTGTTCTGGTGCTGGCCACCCAGGAGAAGAGATCAGCCCCCACCTGGCTACAATCTCCCTGCAGGTAGTTGTAGACAGCAAGAAGGTCTCCCCTGAGCCTCCTCTTCTCCAGGCTAAGCAACCCCAGCTCCCTCAGCCTCTCCTCACAGGGCTCCAGACCCCTCCCCAGCTTTGTTGCCCTTCTCTGGACACCTTCCAGCAGCTCAACATCTTTCCTAACCTGAGGGGCCCATTACTGGACACAGGACTCAAGGTGTGGCCTAACCAGTGCTGAGCACAGGGCACAATGACTTCCCTGCTCCTGCTGGCCACACTGTTCCTGACACAGGCCAGGATGCCATTGGCCTTCTTGGTCACCTGGGCACACAGCTGGCTCATGTTCAACCTACTATCAACCAGCACCCTCAGCTCCCTTTCTGCCTGGCTGCTCTCCAGCCACTCTGACCCCAGCCTGTAGCACTGCATGGGGTTGTTGTGGCCAATGTGTAGAAGCCTGCACTTAGATGTGTTAACTCTCATGAGACATGTGCAGCCCATCCTAGAATCACAGAATCGTTTATGTTGCAAAAGATCCTCAAGATCATGAAGTCCAACCATTAACCCAGCACTGCCAAGTCCTCTACAAAGACAAAAGCAGTTCACTGTTCAGTGCACACTTTCCCCTTGCTCAGAACATTTCCACTCAAAAATATGAGGGGGAAAGAAAGCACCAGCAAACTGTGCTAGGATGCTTCTCAAGCCCTGAAAGCTAAATAATTCTATTCTTCTCCAGTGAAGTCAGATTAAAGAATAGTAGGTATGATACATCCTTTGCAAAACAGCATTCAATAAATGGCCACAATGCCACAGAAGCTACTCAAACTGCCAAAATTAACCCTGAAAGTAGATACTACAGCAAACATTAGTTTACTTAAAACACCTGGGATGAAGAGCAGTAATCCTATGGATTATGTACAGATGCATAGAATTGTCAGGGTTGGAAGAGACCTCAAGGATCATCTAGTTCCAACGCCCTGCCATGGGCAGGGACACCTCCCTGGGCAACCGGTTTCAGTGTCCCACCACCCTCATAGTGAAGAACCTTTCCCTAACATCCAATCTGAGTCTACCCACTTCTAGTTCTGCTCCATTCCCCCTAGTCCTATCACTACCTGACATCCTAAAAAGTCGCTCCCCTGCTTTCTTGAGCCCCCTTCAGATACTGGAAGGCCACAATAAGGTCCCCTCAGAGCCTTCTCCTCTCCTGACTGAATGGCCCCAAGTCTCTCAGTCTGTCTCCAAGTGAGAGACTGGCACAGGTTGCCCAGGGAGGTGGTGGAAGCCTCATCCCTGGAGTTTTTTGCAGCCAGGCTTGATGTGGCTCTGAGCAACGTGACCTAGTGTGAGCTGCCCCTGCACACGGCAGGGGGGTTGGAACTAGATGATCCTTGAGGTCCCTTCCAACCCTCACAATTCTATGATTCTATGATAATCATGCTTCAGTGTAATCATGTTCAAAACTAAGTACCAAGTGGAAACAAAAATGGCCACAAAAGTAATGAGCTGTAAGAGTGAAAAGAGAATCAACATAAGAGCAGCAAAAGGCAAAAGGCAACCTGGAAAGGGTAGCAGCATTCTTCAGAGTCTGTCATACAGTCCAGTTTTACAAAAATGCATGTAGGTGTCTTCAAATTTATGCAGCTTGAGACTTTCAGCTTGAAAACTGACAGAAGCAGTTATGAGATAATAGAAATTGCATCTGTGGGAAAAGCAGCACAAAATTTTCTACCACTGTAGAGATCAAAGTCTCTTTCAGCTGTGGACAGAGCTGTGAAACATTACTGCACAGAGCAACAGGATTAGGAAATAAGATATTAAGAGATAAAAGCTTTCCAGATATAGACCAAACGCATACAGCATGCTGTTCCTGACAAGGTGGATGAAAAATTAACAGCTGACAATATTATTCTAGCACTATTTAAGTAATATCAAAAAAAACCCCCACCAAACCCAAAAAACAACCACAAAAAACACTGAGGAAAATCTGGTTGGCTTAGCCAAAACTGAACTGAGTAACTGCAAGTCACTGGAGATTAAATGAGTAGCCACAACTCACTTTTCTTTACATCAGCCTCCTACCACACCACACAAATGTTAGGTAACCTTTTAACAACAACAAAAAAAATATCTCCAGGAACAACAGCAGAAAGCCTGAGTTTTTCCTTTACACTCTGAAAAGAATGAAAGTCTTACAGTCACCCTTCTAGCTGGCTAAAATAGACCATCTGCTCTACCTCTAAGTGCCAGGCACTTCAGTTGGCATTGTAAAGGACACAGATAAACAAACAGTGCCAGCAAGAGTCATCGTCAATACCTCTCCATTATCATGCCATCTATGCTCCATTGTCCAAAGTCCAATTAGGATCTAAAAGACCAGGGCTTGCTGGATGATGTACTACCTGGATGGTGTCCATGCCAGAATGAAAAGCAGCTTCACATTAAATTAAAGATAATCTAAAACAAATCACTTGCACATAAAGAGTTACGATCAGAAGTCACTTGTGTAATTCCATGGAAGCACACAGAGAGCCTCTCAGTGTGTTTCTTTAGTGGTGTGCTGCTCTTCTGGCTTATTCCAAAACTTACTTACTCTGCCTTTCCTTTCTCTGGGTCTGTGTACCATGAATGGATTGGCAACCCCCCAGTTTTCTGTGAGAAGTGGAGACTACCGGTTTAAGTAAGGAGTTATGTCCAATGCTGGTGTAAATATCTCTTTTCCTACCATAACCCAAACACCACAGAGGAGCCTCTTTACAGAAGGATCAGCTGTGATCTAAGTACCTTCCACTAGGCTGAGTGCTTGCTTTCACCTTTAGGAGAGCTTCAGTTTCCTCTTACAGAATGCACAGGATTAATCAACTTGCATTTAACTCCTTCTCCTTAAGCATTTGTCAGTTCCAGAGTCCTTGGCTCTGCTGAAGGACTAAGGTTTGAGGCAGCATTTTAGGGATTCATGTGAAAGAAATAGTGATGCCATAGAACCAGCCAGGCTTCCAGAACCACTGACAAGTGTTGGCAAGCTCATGTTAGCACAGCAACAGTACTTTCCTCCTCCTGTTTTCCAATTACCTTTATCTCCCAATGTAAGCGGGATAGCCATTTTGTGGGCGCAAAAGTGAAATGAATAGGTCATCTGCCACAGGTTTTGTCAGAAATATGGGACACATCTGCCTGAACACAGACTGTCTCCTACCTCTGAACCACAGCTTTCTCTTGTCTACTGTATGTTTATGATGCTTGTGCATTGCTCAGGAGGTAGCTGTGACATCCCACTTCAGCCAAGTGTTGCACTGACTGTCGGCAGACTTTGTCCCCTTTTCACAGAAAAAGGACAACATCATGATCACACACCCTGGCCATTAACTACTCTTTTCCATGGGGGTTTATTTTGGTTTTATGTTTCTATTATTTATCCTTTTTTTCTTTTCTCTTCTTGTTTCTTTTAAACCAATAAGGTCAGATATCTCAATATTGATTGGATCTTAGCTAATATTCTACTCTCTGAGGCCAGCACCAGTTGCCAGAGTGGTCTGTCTCAGCTACACATAGAGAAATCACTTTAAAGCCTGACCTTCACTGCATGTAATACAATCAGTGGAGAGATATCACCAATGTTTCAAGGGGCAGCAGATCAAGAGACTCAGCACAGGGAAAGAAAACAGGAGGCAGAACCTGTGCCTCAAAGCATTCCCTCCCTCCAGCAGGCACTGGCCGGGCAGGTGCTACGCAGCGTGTCTGACTGGCAAAGCAGCCAGCCTTGTGCAACACCTTAATTATAATCCTGTGACAAAAACTGCAGAAAAAGAGTTCAGCTGGGAAATGTACAGGAGCAACACAGCAGCACAGACTGATTCTTATGTCAAGGTCCTAGTTATTTGCTGCCCCACTAGGATTTCATACCTGTAATAGTTATTTTTTTCCTTTCAATGCATACCCACTTGTTCTCTTATCACTCTAAGTCCTTATTTGAGCCAGTTAGAATCCCCACATTGAAAAAGATGTGTCAATGAGTTAGGCACAGTGATTTGTTAATGTTTTGGGGGTTTTTTTGGTATTTTCAAGAGCTATTTCAGGTAATTGATTTGACTAAAGCTGGCTTTAACACTAAAAGAAACTCTTTGAACAAGAGGTAATCTTGTTTCAGGGAAGAAGTTAAACCAAAGGAAATCACTGAAGCTTAGAAGAATCCTGTAACAGCTCAGATTTAATCTTGTTAGCTCAGTAAGCAGACTACAATTATGCCTATAAACCCCAATATATAGCCTCTTTTGTGATCAACTAATGACTACTAATCAAGCTGGTTACTGAGATCAGTGGTGAAGGACGGATGTGTGGCACAAGATTTTTAGTTCTGCTACACCGTTGATGTATTTGCTTGCTGCATTTTCTTAAAGCCTATTGCTTTGGATTCTGGGCCAGAAAGAGACACAGAGCTCTGTCTGAACATTACCTAAAGCTCTGCAGTTACTAGGAAACTGGCATTTTAAACCTCCTGCAGTTAAAACTTGCTCACACAACATGTTTATGAAGTGTCAGATGCTACAAAATGCTATAGAGTACCATGCACAACTACCTCTGTTCCTAACACTGTGACAATATTGTTTTTTCCCCACTTCCACCTTTTTCTAACATGTTCTTGCTCAAATTCTCAGTCTCCTTGCCCAGCCATAACCCTGCTACTCCTTCTGCAGAGACGTCCCCTTTCCACAAGCTCCTCTCACAACCATCACCTAGACCATATGCCCTTTAGGCTCCAGTCCTTTTTCTAGCCCACTCACTTCCTTGTTTCTGACCTATTGCCTCAGTGAGTTGTAACACTTTCAAGTTTGGCTTTGAGTTTGCTGCTATTTCACTTCCTATCGGTCCTATCTCCACTCCTCATCCCCCTGCCTACTTCCTCACTACTCAAGCCAGCCAAGGTGCACAAAACTTTGCCTTCCAGCAAGGTCTGACCATCTGCAAGGGGACTTGGAGAACACAGGAGGCTGAAATTTCCAATCCTGAGCTGTGTATCCAAACACAGAATGGCATGCCATCACCTAGACACAATTACAGCGGGATTCTGTTCACCACAGATGATCTTGAGGCACCGAAGTAATGTCGTTTCTACCAAGAAGCACTGAAGTGAGTTTTCAATGGGTTCTGGTTTGCTTTGTCACATCAAAAGACACCTAAAGGTCACCACCACAATTGGTATCAGTCATCTAATACAAATGGTGCTTAAAAGCAGGGCTAAACAGGGCTAAACACTGCCACAATGTAATAAACACAAGCCACAAGCACCTAGGCAGCTATGGTGAGACATCTGGGCTGAAATGGCTGGTTCCAGAAAGACACAAACAACTGATGATGAGACTGAAGGAGAAATGCTCAGTAACCTCACTGAAAAGATAACAAACTCAAACTGAACTATCAGAAAAGGTACATCAGGTTGTGAAGATGCATTTTGCTATCATCCTTCCACGTGGAAGGAGAGGAACACTTTCTTGTGAGCTGAAAGCATTTGTGTCCAGAAGCTTTTTGCAATGCTCTTCTAGTAAGAAATTATTTAAGTCTCAACAAATGACTGGCAACTTAGAAAGAAGGAAAGGAACTAGAAAAACTGAAGAGAGATTGATAGAGAAGCTCTGCTGCTGTTGAGCATTTAACGCACTTGAAAGAGATGCATGCACAGGTGCTGGATTTACACTCAACTGTGACCAACAGCTCGCTGGAGCTACGCTTTCACAAGCCACATTCACCAGCGGTCAAGAGAATTACTGCCATGCCACTTCCAGGGGAACACTGCTTTTGAAAGTCAGTATCCATTTCATACAAGTGCCTATAAAAAGATCAGAGTTTTAATACATGTATTAACATGGCAAGGGTGAATTCTGTTCAAGAAATTCTGCTACAGAAATGGGAGAAGCGCTTGAACAGATCACTCTGCTGTGGGATTTCAAGGTTGGGGGACCAAATGGCACTGGCAACTTCCAAAAGTCCTATATTAAATACCAGGCACAAGCAAGAACACAAGTTAAAGAGAACACCACAGAGCACACCACTTCCAATGGCAGGCTGTGCTGTTACACATGGCGTATGCTCAGCAGCACACCACTGGTGCCAGGTATGGAATTAGTAAACTCATTTCCTTGCAGGCACTGAGTAAGGGACCTTAAGACATCAAGCAAAAGTGTGATACTTAAGGACAATTCAAGGATAAACCACAGATGTCCAGTCTTCACTACCAAGGTGCTAACAGATCACCCTGGTTTGTGGAAGCTCAAGGGACAGCCCATGAACAGGGGAATGCTTGACATGAAAGCAGTTTCAAAAAGTCAAGCCATCTCCAAACAGTTGTTGACAATTGTAGAGTCCTCTTCTGATACATGAGAAGTGGGGTAGAGTGTTTACTGCTGACAGCAGAGGCTGGCGCTAGCTACTTGTGTGGACAACTACCAGGAAAAAAAAGAAAGGAAGGTATTTTGCAAACAGGCTCCACAGCATCATTAGCAGGCTGCTAAGAGGGCATTAGAGCAATCACTTTTGTCAGGACAGGATGGTCTTTTATCAAATCTAGACATATAAAAAGCACAAGAGTATAAACATAAGGTCCTTAGGCCTTCAAGAACATCTTAGCTAAAAGCATAAAGATATCCCAGTCCTTCCTGCCACATGAATTCTTTTTAAGCCCCATGAAGCATGCCTTGGCCAAATGAAAATGAAACATGCCCCCTCTAAAAACTGGCATAGAACAATTCAGAGCTTTAAAGGAGGATGAGTGCTGCAATGTTTGCTTTAACAGTCATCTGCTGACAAACAGAAGGACAAAACTGAAATCTCCCCAACAACGGATGGCAAAGTTGTAATGACTGCAGCATGACAAGACTGCAGAAACATTTCAGGGTTCCTGCCGTGCTTTGTCACTGAAGTTCCTCACTACAATACTTAACAGCAGGGTAGAAGCATGCTGCATTGCTCAGAATTTTATTTAGTTCTCTCATTATTAGCTTCCAGGAAAAACGCTGTCAGCCTCCCTCAATGGTTTAATCACACTTCAGTGAAGACCATATCAGAAGAGAGGAGAAAAAATTACAGAAACAGGTTAAAAATAATTGCTGTCAAAGTTGTTCTTGACAAATAATGAAGCCCCTTAGAAGAAGGAAGGGGTTTGATACTTGGACTACATTAAAAGGCAGCAATTTTAAAACCCATAAAAATGCTACTTGAAATAAGAGTGTTTACATGCTTAGCACTTTCAGGACAACCTCCTGATTTCATCTAGGAGGTGTGTGTGCTTAAGTGAGGAACATCAAGAGGCATAGCTGACCCTGAGAGCATGGTGAAGGCAGGATTTGAAACACAAGCAAAGCATTTTAAGTGCTCAGTAATTTCTGCTTCTTCGTCCTTCACCTGCAAAACATGCTGTATTAATGTATTCTAGTTAACATGGTGCAAAGCCAGTAAAACCAAGTTCCAAGGAAACCAGCAAGCCTCTGCTGATGGACTGTCTGCTTCATACCTACAAGAAGCTCACAGCAGACTGCCTGAGAGGATGTATCTTGTTCTGAAGAAGCATCAAAGCATTTTCCTGACTTTAAGATTTGGCTTTTAATAATTAATACTTTAAATAATTAAGATTTAAGCTTTTAATAATAATATGATAGTTCTAGGTTATCTTTTTTAAAAACCCCATCCTTAATATTCCCCACTACATTATTTCACTTAATGCATTATTCAGAGGTGTACTGTCCAGGAGATGGGTTGGGACTGTTGTGATCCATCAAGTGGTTCATTTCTTAGAGATGGGAGTTCTGATAACATCAGGAAGGGTTTTCTAAGTAAGATACTAGTAAAACCACACCGTTATGCCTGAAGCAATTGGTTGTATTTCAGGCAAACCTCAAGACAATACTTTTATTGTTTGTGTTCTCTATAAGCCCCAACACTTGTCGAAAACACTGTTGATGGGCAACAGCTTCATGTAATGAAAACTTATTTGGAAGCGCTGCAAGGTTCAATATTGCAAGCAAACACATTCTGGACTGGCCATGAGAGTAAACAGCTTGATGGCTTCAGCCCTTCCAAGTCTTGATGGACAGCTTAAACTGCCTTTTTAAGAAGCGTACACTGAGCAACCACGACTTCACGCAGCTGCAGAAGCCATCCAGATGCATATCACTGCAAGACAGCCACGCAGCTGTCCTGAGATGGATGGCATCGCTATAATCAAACACTGTTCACTATTGCTACCTTCCCCCTGTAATTACTTTGGAAAGAACACCTTCATCCCTCAGCATGACCAGCCTACTGGGATCGATGCTGGAAAGGACATTATGTTTTGCAGAGCCATTACTGAAGCCAGCACTCTGATTTATTGCCCCCGGGATTTTTTTAAATTTTATTTTCCTCTGGGAAAGTTCTTCCTCCTCTTTTGTCAGCGCTCTCTAGGAAAACTCTGCAAAACTCAGACAAGGCCGAGCCCCCTGTGAGGAAGGCACCCGACAGCCAGCCAGCCACCGGCGGCCGCAGAGGACGCGTTACCTCCGTTGATGGGGACGGGAGCCACCAGCAGGCCCTTGACCTCCACCTTGGGGGAATCCTGCCCGTAGCGGCCGCGGTCGATCCTCAGCAGCGTGGGGCCGCCCCGCTCGGGGCTCAGCACCGTCACGTTGATGAGCGCGGTGTAGTACGCCTGGCTGGCGTTGTCGGCGCCGGCCGGCCGGACCCGGCAGTGCCAGAGCAGCAGCAACAGCAGCAGCAGGACGGAGGAGCCGCCGTTCCGGTGCTGGCGGACCCACCGCCAGCTCATCTTCGACTCCGGGCGAACCGACGGCCGTCACCGGTTGCCTCCGCCGCTTCCCTCGCGGCAGCGCCGAGCCCCACACGCCCGGGTATATTTTATCCCATCTGACAGTCCAGGAACGGAGAAAGACCAAAAGCAGGCGGCGGGGGGAGGAGAGCACGGGCTCATGCCATGGGAGGAGCCAGGGGAGTCATGGCAGGTCCCAGCCGAGTCCGATCCGCGGTCCCCAGGGAAGACTGCTCGGGGCGAGCCACGCTACACCGGCCCCTCAGGGCGCCGTGCTCATGTCGCCCGCCCCGGCCGCCCGCCGCTGCCCGTGCTGGGCGAGGGGAGGGGAGGAGGCGGGGGCGGCGCCGGGGCCCCCTCCTCGAACAGCTCCGCGCCGAGCTCCAAGGATGCCGCCGGGAGGAGCAACCGTTGCTGCCGCCGCCTTAGTCGCGCTCACACACGGCCGCGGAGCTCGCCTCAGGCTCGGTTCGTCGCACTGCCGCGCTTCGCCTCGGGGCTCGCTGCCGCCTTAATGCGGCGAGCGCCGTATCCCGTTGCCCCGGCCGGTGGCCGCAACCGATGACTGCTCCTCCATGCTCAGCTCAGTCCCGGGGGAGATCAGAAAGGCCCCCGACACCTTCCGGCAGCCGCGCAGCACTCACCCGGCGCCTCCGCGCCCGGCGCCTCGACTGCAGCTCGGCGCTGCCTGCACTGCGCAGGCGCGCCCCGCCCCGCCCCGCGCCACGAGGGCGAGAGGCAGGGCTGCAGGGGAGACACGCCCATGGAGGCGGGGCAAGTGAATAGGCGTGTGCTATGACGTCACCAGGGGGCGTGGCGGTGTGGCGGAGACGGTGGAATGGCTACGGGGCTCGGGAGGTGCGCTCCGGCGCTGGCTGGTCCCGCTGTCTGCAAGGGAGATTTGGCTCTAGGGACCCTCAGTTCTTCAAGGAACTAGATGTAGGGACACATATGGGTTGCCACAGCTCCTCTGCGTCTTTCATCTGGAGATGGTTTGAAAGCATGTCTTAAATACGGGGAAAAAATAAAAAAGGGCTGTGCGTCTGAAAAAGAGGTGGGGTGCGCCCAGACTGCCCAGTTACTGCCAAAAGCGCTGTTGGGGCAGGAACAGTGCATCCATGGCAGGATTTTGTCACCCCTACCGAATTTGGAGTTACCTTGGGTGTACTGGAATGGGAAGTCTTACAAACACTCAAATGTTGTTAATAAATAATAATCCTGTTAACTACTGTAACCAGGACTTAATTACTTTTAACTATCATTAGTTAAGATTTCAGCCTCTCTATGACCATAATAATAGCAACATACTGTAATGGCCTTTTGGGGTTTTGAAGGGCAAACTACCTGAAGATTATGGCAAAGACAACACGTACTGCAGGGCTGTGAGTTAGGGCATTTTCTAAAGTTCTGAACAAATAGCTGTGCTGCTGTTCTTTCGAGATACAGTCTCCTTGGTGACTTCCCCAGCCGCTTGGGAAAGCCCTCCATGAAGCCTGGGGTTTAACCTAAGCATTTTATTGAACTCTTCCCTTTTGGAAAGTTTTGTATTTTATGTATTTGTGATGCACCTGGTCACATCATGCAAGGCAACACCACGGAAGCGTGCGTTGTTTTGTTGGGATGTTGTGATGGATCTAATCTTGCCCTTGGAGAAACCTGCACTGTTCCCGTGGAAAGGAGCAGGCTTGCAAACCTGCCTCTTGGAGCAGAATGGACCTATGCTCTCTGCAAAAGACATGGAGTGTGTGGTTGTGTAATATCCTCATAGAAGGTGTTTGTGAAAAGTTCTTTCGATATGATCCAGGAAATGTTTGTGAAGCAGCAGATGAATGTTCTGCTTCCACTTTTTTTTTTTTTTTCCTTTTAATTTTTATTTACTTGGTAAGTGCAGGGTGAGGAGCCACATGCCATTAATAGTTTCTCAACGCTTCACCCCAGATGGTGGGTGAGAGTCATAGCAAACACACTGATCCTGCCCCCTGCAGAACATTTGGGAGCTGTGATTCTTGCAGTGCAGACAGCAGTTGGATTTTCCAGCACTAAGAGCACTGCTTCATTTTCATGTGAAGTCATGTCCTTTATTCTTGAGATGTCCTCAGAAAGGGCCAAGAAATCCTAGGAGCCTGAAGTATTCTTTGCTATTACTGCATTGATCTTCAGAGAAAGGTCTCTGAAGGTCAATGATTAGAGAGCTGGAGCACCTCCCCTATGAGGACAGACTGAGACAGTTGGTGCTATTCAGTCTAGAGAAGACTCCAAGGAGACTTAATTGTGGCCTTCCAGTATCTGAAGGGGGCCTACAAGAAGCTGGAGAGGGACTTTTTAGGGTGTCAGGTAGTGAAAGGACTAAGGGGAATGGAACAACAATAGAAATGGGTAGATTCAGATTGGACTTGAGGAAGAAATTCTTCACCATGAGGGTGATGGGAACAGGTTGCCCAGAGAGGTGGTAGAAGCCTCATCCCTGGAGGTTTTGAAGGCCAGGCTGGATATGGCTGTGAGCAACCTGATCTAGTGTGAGGTGTCCCTGCCCATGGCAGGGGGATTGGAACTAGATGATCCTTGAGGTCCCTTCCAACCCTAACAATTCTATGATTCTATCTCAAAACCCTCTTGAAAAAACACTGAGGAAACATTTGCTGGCCATGTCAGGAGCAAAACAAGTGAAGGGCCAGACCACGACCTGTCAGTTCCCTTTTCTAACTACAAGAAAAAGCTGCTTTTCGTTTCGCCCTGCCCGTTTCCCTGTGGGCTGTGTTCCTGCCGGAGACGGTTGGCTGTGCCAGACTCCCTCTGTGAGGGCTGCCAGCTTTGGTCACACCGCTCCTCACACAGCAAGAGCTGGGAGGTTTCTCTGCCACATGCAGGGCCATGAGCTGGGAGGCAGAAGATACCTGAGGTCTCAGGGCCCTCAGGAGAGATGCAGCCAAGTGCTGCTTCAGGATCCACAGTATTTCATGAGCAGAGCAGCCTTCTATCTCCTCATTCCCCAAACGGTCAGGTCCCTGGATGGGGAAGAGTTAGAAAGTCCTTTTGGCTGCCCTCATCTGGTGGTGGATCTGGACAAAGAGATGGTGGTGGAGCTGGATAAAGAGATGGTGGTGGAGCTGGATAAAGGGATGGTGGTGGAGCTGGATAAAGAGATGGTGGTGGAGCTGGATAAAGAGATGGTGGTGGAGGTGGATAAAGAGATGGTGGTGGAGCTGGATAAAGAGATGGTGGTGGAGCTGGATAAAGGGATGATGGTGGACAAGCAGGAGCTGAGGGGATGTCTCCCCAGGTCTCTCCACGCTGCACAGGGCAGCCATGCCTCTGTCTGTGGCAGCTCCTCAGAGGAACGTTTATTGTTTTGGTAGACAAATGGCACTGATGTTTTCAGAGGTCACCACAGTGTGAGGGAGCCGCTCCTCAGGTTTCACCCCGCCTCCTACTGATTTCTGTTGGTGATATGGTCACAATTCCATTTACGTTCCATCTCCCGCGCTCCCCCGGCGCGGTACATTCTCCTCAGCCCCGATCCTGCCTATGGTTCGCACCCGCCCTTCTCTTTCCTGTCAGTTTCGTCCCGCCGCCATCTTCCCGCCCGGGCCCTGCCCCGGGCCCGCCGACGCCGGGGCGAGGGCGCCACCTGCGGGCGGCGCGGCGCGGCGCCTCCCGCGGACGGGCTCGCCATGGCGCCTGGGAAGGGCTCCGCTCACTGAGGAGAAGGGGGAGCCCGAGGGGGCTCCGCCGCCCTTGGCCCCTCCTGGCGCCCGTCACCGCTGTGGTGAAGGAGAGCAGGAGGGGCGGCGGGGGCCCAGACCCCCGGGCCGAGGCAGGGTGCGGATCTGGGAGAGGCGGAGGCGGTGAAAAGCTGGGTGCTGGACAGCCGGCTCCTGTCAGCACGCCGTGGGCGGTGAGACGCTGGCGCAGGCTGCCCTGGGCGGTGGTAGAAGCCCCATCCTTGGAAATACTCCAGGTCAGGTTGGACGGGCTGCTGAGCAACCCGCTCCAGTTGAAGATGACCCTGCTTACTGCAGGTGGCTTGGACAAGATGGCCTTGAAGTGTCCCTTCCAACCCTAACCGAAGCTCAACCAAAGTGTATCCGGCTTCACCACAAGAAAAGACCACGTTTCATCCTGGATGGAAGTGCCACTAAGGCCAGCTGTTTCCTAGAGGATGCAGAGACATGCAAAGGGACATGAAAGTAAAAATAATAAACCCAAACTGTGGTAACTGCTTGGGCCAGAGGCGGGCTAGGAGGTGCTGCAGGGGGAGCTGGGAGCAGGATGCTGCAGCACCGGCCCCCAGGAACCAGAGAGCACCTGCCAGTTATGACTTTATTCATTATCTTTTTTTCTTCTCACATTTAGATATTACAACAAAACTCTTAATGACAAAGGATAACAAGTACTACAGGAGGAGAGGAAAGAAAGCAGTGTTCTAATTGGTTTGATATATAACCATGAACTTCCAGAGACAAGACTCAACGTGAGCTATAAACACTCACATACGCTTACTGGTAGGAATACTCACATGCAAACACCCCACACACTCACCCATGAAACACACACCCACACACACCACCCTTTTGTACTCACACATAACCCATGTTGTAACCTACTTGCATGGAAGGCAGCCCACTGAAACATTGAATGCTGCTGTAGCAACAACAGGTACCAGGTTAAAATATTGCAGTATAAATGAAGTGTTACTTGATACACAGGTTTTGGTTTTCTTTCTTTCTTTTTTTTTTTCTTCAGAGATGCATGTGTGTTTGCAAGTAGGGGACCCAACACTTTGTTTTCATGAGGCAGGAACATCCTCTCAACACTTTGTGAGGAAAAATGAGACTGCAGGTAGACCAGGAACAGTCATTTGAAAGGAGGATGATAAATAGCTTAGCTTCAATGCTCAGTTCCAGTAAAAGCCCAACCAAAACAAAACAGAGAGCGCATTGTGCACGGAGCAGGCACCATTTCTCCAACCCTGGGCTTTAAGCTGAAATACTCCTTTGTCACTGTGGAAAGACAGACAACACTGTTGCCGCACGTCTTCAAACCAGACAGGACCAGCTTCCTTTCATGCTCACACTTATCTGGAGACACTAAACCAAAATGCCAGAGCTGACACAAGAGCATGGGGAAGGGTATCAGCTTTGTATGCTCTAATTTTAGTATACTTTTAAGGGAGTGAAAGTACAATGGTCTCAACAGCTCTTCAATAACCCACACTACAAGTGTTCTTCAGCAGCAGGAGTGTCTGAAGAGGAGCCAGCACTTGCTCATATCATGGCTGCATTGTTCCTGTGATGCTGCTGGTGCAGATACAATAGGATCTGATTCCACCACCCCCCATCAAGATGGTGTGAAAGAGAGAGAAAGTAAACTTCCATGGAATGAAATTATTTCAATGCTCAAAAATCAGCTGTCACGTCACTGCTTTCCCAGAGTGAAGGAGTGGATCGTTAACAATGGCTCTAATGAAGTAACCCTTCTCCACAAGGATGCTTGGGAACAATTCACAGCTGAACCTAGAGTCAACATGCAGCTGTCCTGGCTGCCTGGGAGTGCTGACAGCCAGCCAGGGTGCTCAGATGCCTCTGTCTGCTTTCTGCTGAGAAATCCTGCCACTGCCCTGCAAACGTTGGGCTTTGCTAGTACATTTCTGTCCCTCACGTATGGGCCAGGACTTGCAGCTACTTTGGCATTCTGTTTTTAAACTATTATTTTATTTATAGGCCTCTTTTTCAGGCTTTCTCTCTGATGGGGCTGTGTTTCCAGGCAGAGAACCATTCGTGAAGCACTGGAAACAAGAGAGCCTGGGTCCTGTAGATGGACATCACCCAGCAAGCAACCTGAATTTATCTCAGCTCTCTGTCATCTTCCACTCACGTGAATGCTGATGGGGGACCCCAACAATACAGGGCACATGCAGCCTTCCTCTGATCAAGGAAACCACCAGTTCAAAACCCAGGGCAAGAAGAGGGCAGGAGAATTTGATCTGGCCTGCACCCCACTGGCTGTCCTACTTCCTTGGCCTGGCTCTCCAGCATCTCCTGCCAGAGGATTCTTACTGACTCACAACAATTACTTAAAGATGCTTCAATTCCTGGCAACTCCAGGAGACACCAGTAGAAATCAGGGAATTCATTGTCACAGGCAGTTTCCAATTCCTCATCCTGAGCCAGTTTGGCTCAAGCTGGTCCAGTTTTTGTGCCTCTTTTTGCCATGGAAATCACAGCCCTCTGATCCTGTTGACACAAAGAGGGAGTGGAGCGTTCAGCGCTCTGCACGGGCTTAGAGAATCTGAATGACAGGCATGCTTCTCCCATGTGCTAAATAAATCTCCCCATTACACTTGTGCAGAGAACTATAATTAAGACTTGGGAAAGTCATTGGTAAGGGCTCACAGGCTCACGTCAGGAAATGCATAAAACCCTGCTGGAAGAGAAACAGTTTGGGAAAGCAGCACATCTGACAGGAAACACAACTCAAACAGTCCAAACCAAACCCTTGGCTCTGTGCACAGAGGTGTGGCCAGCAAGCAGAAACTCCCTGCTGCTGAGATGCCCTGGTGCAAGGAGCTCTGCCAGCCCCAAGCATGTGGGAGAAGAGAGGATGACAAGCTGTTCAGATGAGCCTCTTCACCCAGACTCTTCTGGTGGTGACGTAACCGTGCTCTGTGGCTGAGCTCTCGGATTGTGAGCAGCATGGAAAGAAGTAGGAGGGGAAGTGGTGAGGCAGCGGTGAGGCAGCTGCACAGAAATCTGTAAAGAGGGGTTGTGGAGGTTCCCCAGAGCTCTGAATTCATGTGGTATCTTTTAGAAACAAAAGGCCCGAGTGAGGAGATATTTCCTTCACAAATAAATGCTCCTCAGACCTCCAGAGGCAGGCACACTGTGCAGAGAATGCCTCCTTAGAGCCAGAGACCTGGGGCAACAGGGAAGGTCGTGGTGCAGAACTGTCCATCTGGGCGAGCTGGGACTTGAGCCCTGGGCAGGTGCTCAGTGTTGCTGAGATACAAGGGGATACAGCCCAGGGCACCTCATGACTGGAGCTCTGTTCCTTCCATTGTTTCCAAAACCCTTGCAGCAACTTGAACATAAACATTTCACTCCCTACTGCTTTGATCCTTTTCCTCCCAACAAACAACCCATTTTCACTCTGTGTATAGAAGCCAGCTGAAATTAACACAGCTTGGCTTTAATTTCTCACTCAGGCAACAAATGATCTCAGCATTGCCCTGGGAGAAGGGGAAGGTGAGAGCAGCACACCTGTGAGTAACCTGCTCCCAGCACAGATTGTATAAACCCCTGTTTTGCACAGGCTCTGCAAAAAGGGTTGCTGTTTGTCTCGCTGGGAGGACTCTAGCCATCAGCTGATGACCAACTCAGCACTAGCTGTGTTGAGATGGCTAAAATAATCCTGGTATAAGGCAGATTGACAAGTTTCCCCCCGGCAGAGATGAGAAGGGTGTGGGTGTTGCTTGCGGAGGAGCTGGAGAGGCTGGCGCCTACCCAGGCTGAGCAGCGTGTGTGAACGCTTACCAAGATCCCTCAGGAGCTCTCCGTACACCTCCTGAAAACGTCCTGCTCTTGCTGCTAATTCCACTAGGGATTTCTTCCCTTTGATTCTGCTCCACAGCTCAGGAGCTGACATCATGAGGAGAGGAGGAGGAAGCAATCCAAGGAAAAACATTCGGGCTGCACACCAGGAAGAAACTGGAGACTAAGATGGATCTATTTATATCTGACCTGAAATGGGCTTTCTGAATGGGAAGCTGATCCGAGCAGAGGCTGGATGGGAGGCAGAAGGTGCTGTAGTGCTGAGCACAGGCACCCACTCGCCGGCAGAACACGTCGGTCTGGGCTGAGGAAAGAAGGAAATGTGAGGGAGCAGTGAAGTGGCTTTCTCCGGTCCTGGCATGGGGAAGCTGCAGCTGGAGGTGCTGTGTGAGCCATTGTGCTGCCTTTCCAAGGACGTCGGTGTGCCCCATCCACTTGGGGTAGGTTCCCTGCTGGGGCTGGGCGTAGGTTGAAGGAGAAGCTCTGAGGGACCCTGATGATGTGCCTGGAGGGTGAGAGGAGATGCCTGGCAGGCACCTCCAGGGCTTGATGCCGTTAGTACTGCTCGGAGAAGAAGGAAGCGTGGAGAGCGGGGGGAGTGGCCCCCTCTCCAGGCGGGGTGCAGCTGCCGTCCTCAGAGTGTTCTGACAGCTCCCCGTATTCACTGTTGTAAAAAGTCTGGCCTCCGACTTGGGACCCATACAGCAGCCGGCATCTGCTCCGCAGCTCCGACTGTTCCCCTGGCAGCTCTGCAGTTCGGCTGGGCCCTTTACTGCTGCGAGAGAGACACACACACAAGATCAGTCTGAGCACTCCTGCGAAGCCTCTGTCCTGCTTTGAGAGATCCCGGCTTCAGGAAACGTCATCTGCTAATGCACGTGGCAGAGGTAGGGTCAGGAACGGAGCTACACCTCCATCTGAAAGCACAGCACCAGGCCTGGCTCTAAACACAAGCACAGCCTGTGTATTTTGTGAAAAATCAGTGACAAAATTATTTCAGCTCTTCTAGATACCTTTGGGAAGCCCAGGGAAGGTTTGGGACCCAAAAGAGCAGGGAGAGAGAAGAAACATTGCCTCAATTGCTCCTAGAGCTGGCAGGGATAACAGAAACTGATACAAACCAACAGCCAGGATGAGGGAAAGGAAACAAAGGAAGGTGAAGATGTGGGAGGAAATCAGCAGCCCTGTCTCAGTGCCTGCCAATCCAAGCTGACTGGCAAGAATCACAAGAGTGAGGGCAGGGACACATTCAAGGAGAGGTTTAAGGTCAATGTTTTCCAGGAGATGGGACACCAGGTAGCCCATGGTGTAGGAGACAACAGGAATATGGCTTAGGGAAAAGAGGACAAGCAGCAGAAGACAGTCAGGATACAACAGCAGAGAGGCCACAGGGCTATGGCAAAGGAAAAAGACAATGATCATTTTGATCCGATGTTGGGAGGCAAAGGAGTGAGGCATAGGACTGGCCTTGTTTAAAACAAGCTGATTTGCTGAGAGAGGCAAAGTCCCAGCCTGTTCTGGCACCATGAAGAGATAAGCTGCAGAGATTTTCACCCAGTTTCCAAGCCTGGGGCAAAGACATAACCATCTGTAATGTCCTCAGCCCTGAGAGTGCCAGCTCAACCTGCTGGGTCAGTACTGGCATGTGGGAAGTCCTAAGGCCTGTGCCATCCCTGCAATGCCACATCAGGGCCTTGTACCACATGGTCCAGGGCTGGGGGATGGAGGTGGCTGCCACATAGTATCCATCTATCCATTACATCCATCCATCCATCTATCCATTACATCCATCCATCCACCCCTCCCTCCCATCTGCCACTGCTTGAACAAGGCCTAAGGTGTTTCACCAGAAAACATCACTAAGCATGAAGGCTCTCATTAACATCATCACTTCACTGTGCCTCGTTGTCTTATCAGACACATTCTCCTAGAATAGGCACAGTTTGCATTGTTACACCCTGGGAAGCAGCAGGCAGGTCTGTTCTCTTGTGGTTTGCCTCTCATTAATGTGTGCATCAACTCAGCTGGCTGAGGGCCCATAGCCCTGCTGCTGCTGAGAGCCCCAAGAGGGATATATCCTATGGGGGGACACCAGGAGCTGCCTTCTGCTCTCACTGTGTTTGGTAGCAGGGAGGTCTGAGTGGCTGGACTTAAGGAGTACCTGAATCCACCTTCTTTTCTGTGTCGGTTTTCTATCCTCTCAAATTCCTCAGATGCCAGAACCATCCCACTGTCTGTCTGATTGTCCTGGAAGGAAGCAACAGGAGTTATCAGTAACATCCCTGTCGACTGATCAGAGTAGGAAGGGAGGAGCAATCATTCAGAAGATGAGATCATGTGTGTCTGTGATGGAAAAAAAGGAGTAGGGGCACTTTACCAGCAGGCTCCATGGTCTTGCTGGAACTGATTTTCTTAGGTGCCTTCTTAAAAGCAGCACATACAATGGCAGGATTTGTGTGTGCAGTTCAGCTGGGGGAAAAAAGAGTGCTCCCTGCTTGGAGTATTACCTTCAAATCTGTGAGAAGTGAGGTTTTCCTCAGAGACTAAGGGCATGACTCGAGTTTTGCCACTAGAGGAGATGTGAGTACCAGCCCAGCTCAGAGAGGCCAGGAGGATCCTTACTGCACACCGCCATGTGGGTCAAGTTAGGCAAGGTGCAGACAAGCACTGTATGATTTAACTAGTCCTGGCTGGATTTCAGCATGCTTAACCAGGCCATGTTCACAGATCCGAAAAGAGTGAAGAACACTCTTCTCTGAGGCCTTTCATAGTCCTTGCTTGCAGGTCTAGCCTTGCTATTTCACACTCAGGCAGCATGAGCTGCTGTAGGAAATCCTTATGTGCCAGGTGGAGAAATGAATGTGCATAGGACTGGATGGATCAAACAGGAATGACACAGACAGACTGACATTAGGTAGGAGTGATCTTCCTTCCATGATCTTAACAGCAAAAGTGTCAGGCAAGAGCTGAACCTTTCTTTACCCCCTGCTGAACCCCACTCAGATGCTACTCACCGGGTGTGCCTTGTACATGGTATGTGTCATGGGAAACTCTTCAAATGTCTTTATCCTGGATGGACACCTGATCTGATTGCCCCCCGTCAGACACCCAGGGAATGAGACACAGTTGTAGTATCTGTTGACAGAAGTGACTGCATTCAGTAAACCCAACAGAGTCAACGTCCTGACTAAACAGGACCTGGACCCAACCTCCTTTCTGTGCAACCAAAAGTATGCAGGGAGGCAGATGACCCAAGCAGGGGATGTGGGGAGGGGAGCAGCATCACTTCAGGCCTCTAAACTCCATACTCCATCTGCAGTAGGGAGCACCCAGACTCCCATGTCACATCAGGGCTTGATTACCTCTCCACTTTGGATAAGCAGAATTATGTTGCCTAGATTGCAGGCATCACCACACTATCACAGCTTCCTGGAGATGAGAAGCCTAGGCCTAGTTGTCTGAGTTAGTTAGGAACAGGCAAGATGAAGCTCCTGCACTAGCAGAAGGGCAGAATCCCAGCTGACACCTTCCTTCCTCATCTACCTGATGGGCCATGATGCCTTTAGTGGGATGTGAGACTCTGTCATTGTAGCTGGAGGCAGGAGAAGTAATGTCCCAGACTTACATGTCAAGGGCTCTTTCTCCTAAGCAAAGTAATTTGATTTTGCTAGTGAGATGCTATGTCTAAATGCTTGGATCATGCCTGATCACCAGGGATTTTTTCAACCTCTTGCTGCTGGGTTCACCCCATATCTCTCAGGCTTTCTTGTAGCAGGCTCCTGGCTGCCTGCTGGGATCTCTTTGCCCTCTTCAGAGGGGATTCACCTTGCTGCTAGGCTGTGGCAACGTATCCTCATGTCAAAGTCCTCTTCATCTGAGTTTTGCTGGGCAGAGGAAGGCACCTGGGAGAAACCATCATCTTCTGAGCTGTGAGAGTCGTTCAGTGGGATGTAATCCTTCCCTTCCTGGTAGGAAGAACAGTGAGTGGCCTTACAAGAAGGGGAAGGCTTTCCTACAAGAAAAGGCTCTACAGGTAGAAGCTGTCAGGGCTAGGGAGGAACCTTTCTGGTTTCTCTGGGACAAAACATCTGGCTGGAGATTTTTGTGACTTCTGTGTTAAGTAGCTGCAAGTGTTGCAGGTGCATGGAGGTGTGCTTGAGCAGGAAAACAGCAGGAAACCAACCCAGTCCTTCAGCACCTACAGTTCTCCAGCCTGCACAGACAGAAGAACCCTGTCCTCTGGGGGCACTTTATTGTGGCTCAGTCATGCCTGTGCTGGGAAGGTTGCTGAAAGGCGAAAATGAAGGACGTCAGGGCGAGACACCACTCGTGTTTACACATGTAGCTGGCATCTTAGGAAATGGAACAGCAAGGAAATGTTAAAATCAGAGCTGGGCACTCATCACAGTTAGAAGTCCTGGGGAGTTACTGCATGGAAGTGATTAGTAAAGAGTTTCACAGCAATTTGTGTAGCTGACTGCTGCAGTGGCACGGTTGTTTGGTTCACATGACCCTGACATTTAGATCCGAGGATAGAGTTTCAGAAACCCTGCTGAAGTCCTGGGTTTCATTATGCAGGAGTGTGGGAAGGCAGGAGTGCCAGGGGCTTCACTCACTTGAAAAATGTATAATAATCCTCAGAGGATTAGGATGGAAACACTGGGATGATGACTGAGAGGGCACCCAGCATGCAAAGAGCAGAGCTGTATTAGGATGCAGTGAGAGGACTGCCACAGAAATGAGCTCTCTGGTAGCTGTGGGAAACAGACCTCTGATCCAGGAAACCCTGTGCTAGCCCTTGGTCTGCACAAAGGTATTGCATTGGCCAGGGAGTCAGAGGAGGGCACAGCAAGGGAGCTAGTGGTGGGAGAAGAAAGAGCTGAGCAGGAACAGAGAGAGGTTTTCACCTGCTGGACATTTTCCTGCAGAAGGTTCCCCAATATCTCCACCAGGTCAGAGAAGGTTGGTCTCTCCTTGGGGTCGCCGTGCCAGCAGCTCAGCATTATACGGTAACTGCCAAGAAGAGATGAGGGGTTTGTGCCACAGAAACCCCCTCCTAGCTGGTTCTGCAGCTCCTCCCCACCTGCTGCTTGCTGGACAGTGTGCACCTGCACTGTGAAGGAAAGCTCAGCACCACCCAGCACGCTGCCCATGTGGATCTGCTGGAAAGGGGCTGGTTCATTAGGCACTGACTGTAACAGTGCACAAGGACACCTGGGCACCTCTGACACCTTTCAGAATGGGAAAGCACATTGCCCACTTACAGACCCATCCCAGACTGGATTTGCAGGGGTACCTAGCTAGTTCTGATGTGAACTCATCTGACTTGCCCTTCAGGAAGCTGTCTGGAGTGAAGGATGTGTTGGCTTATCCCGCCTCCCCCGGGTGAAAGCTCTTTGCATCTCACAGAGGAGCCTGTCCTGCCTTGTGCTGGGATCTAGGAGGTTTCAACTATCCTGCAGAAGGCTCTGCTCTGCCCAGTGCTGGGATTTGGAGGGCTTCTCACTCACATTTCTGCTGTGGCATACTCTGGGGCTCTCATCCTGGTACCATCTTTGAGTCTCTGGCAGAACTCCTCGTTGATCTGGACTCCAGGATACGGAGATGCCCCTAAAGGAGGTTCAAAGAGGGGTGAGAATGTGAAGTGTGCCATCGGAAACCAGTCCTTCTGAGACTTCCTACCAAAACACTTGGAGATGTGATCTCATACACAGCTCAAGTCCTTGGTGCTGCCTGAGACAGGTCCCACTCCTTAAGTGAGCTGGTGGCCACCTCTGCATGCCTGTCTCCCCATCACCCACTTCATGAGCATCCATAGTTCTTTTTGCCTACACTGATGTCTCTTCACATCATTCCTTGGAGGTGTCAGAGCCTCCTGCACAGGCTCACCCACCAAGCTGCTACATGGGAAGGGAAGTCCTGCCTCCCTCAGCAGCATGTGACCCTCATAAGCACTCACCCAGTGAGAAGATTTCCCAGAGGAGCACCCCAAAGGACCAGACATCACTCTGGGTAGTGTAGACCTTGTCAAAGATGCTTTCTGGAGCCATCCACTTCAGAGGGAGACGGGCCTGCAGGAGGGAGGAGAGGCACAAGTGTCAGGGACATGGCCCAGGACAGCCCTTCTTGTGGCAACAAGACAAAAGAAAAACAGAGCAAATAGCCCTGCTCCTCTCTCCATGGAAGCATGAAAGCTTGGTAAGGCCTGAGGGAGGGATGGAGACACTCAAAGGAAGAGGAAAGAGTGTAAAGAAAGAAGAGCAAGATAATGACAGGCTGAGGGGCAGAAGGAAGGAGACAGAGGTGATGGAGGAGGAGGAGAGCACAGGTATTGTTGGGCCAGTGGCTCCTGGTCCCAGCCACACAAGTGGTCCTGCTCCTTGTTTTTCACCTTTTCCTCAGATTATTCCAGAGTAGTTTATGAACACCTCAGGGGGCCCACTGTGCATGGGGTTTGAGGAGCTGGTGCTTACGCTGCCTTTCCTGACGTAGTCAGGGTCCTTGTAGATGTCTCGGGCCAGGCCAAAGTCACAGATCTTGACCACGTTGTTCTCCGACAGCAGGATGTTGCGAGCTGCCAGGTCTCTGTGGATGCACTGAAGGCACATGAAGAGGAAGGGACAAAATCAGAGTGATGGAAATCACCGCCAGAAAGTGCAGAGCACCCTCCCCTAGCCTTCCCCTGCAAACTGAGCTGTAATGGGCAAATGGTGGAGGTGAGGGGATAAAGACACACATTTCAAAGGGAGATCATTAAGGAGAGGATAAAATGCAAGAGAACCAAGTTCCCATCTCTGTGTTGACAGAGCAGCTTCAGACTTCCTGAGAAGTATGAGGCAGGTCACTGAATCTCTGTGTGTCACCCATAAAGTGGCTGTAGGGAGGCCTTCTCTGGTCAAGCATGAGCAGAAGAAGAGGGTACCAAAAGGTGAACTCACCTTTCTGGATGCCAGGAACTCCATGCCACGTGCCACCTGGAAGCTGTAGCAGATCAGATCTTCCATTGTCAAGGGACTTTGCCACAAGTCATCCACTGTCCAGGAGTTAAAGAGAAAGGCGAGACAGTGAGTGGTCTCCTGCCATCCTTGCCCCGCTCCAGGACAGCTAGTCCTCAGTGCCAACTGAAGGAACCAGTTCCCCTCTAGGGTTTTCTGCTTAGGTGGTGGAGAGCACATGGCAGGAATGTGCTCATCTGACAATGAGTCCAGCCTCCAGCACATGTCAGTCAGAGTGAGTTGTGGAGAACAAGATTGGAAGGGACTTTGAAGGTCAACTCATCCTTCCTGTCCTAGGGAGGACCCACTGGGATCCCCTTCAATTCTCCTTTCTTTAGGCTTGAAAAATCCAAAGCAATTTCATTCTCCCTTTCGGGTTTCAAGAGGCAGATTGCAGAACCAGCCCTTTAGCCCTTGTCAGGGATCTGCCACATGACAGTGGAGTGACCAGCGCCAGGGCCGGGTACCAGCTGCCCATGGTCATGCCCTACCCATTCCTCAGGTTAGACAAGTCTGGCAGGTGAGGGGCTGCTGCCAGCACTGGAGTTTTACCTTCCTGGATGGGCTGTGCTGGGTGGCTCTTGTGCAGCAGGAAGCGGTTGAAGATGGCACTGTCGCTAGTCCCGGAGCGACTCCTCCTGTCTGCTCTCACCGCCTCCACGATGGACTGCACCTGGATGCGCAGCCTGGGAGACTTCTCCTGGCAAGGAGACCAAACAAAAACCTCAGCAAGCAGCACATATTGTGCCCTCTGCACCCAGGAGCAGCACAGACTTGCTCTGTTCTTAGACTGCAGCTCTGGCCTGGAAGCACCTATCCTCCACTGCAGAAATGAATGACTTCTCTGATGTGCACATGAACCAAGATCACTGTGTGAAGTGGACCTCCTGCTAGACAGAGGATGTCTCGGTCCCATTGTCACATCTAGGCCACAGGTCTTCCTTCCCTAGCCATGGGACAAGTCCCTAGGGGCAAAGGAAGCTACTTACCCTGTAAGGACTGAATCCTTCACGTTTGGTCCGCAGGTAGTTGGAGAGGTTTCCATACTTGCAAAACTCAACAATAACCATCAGTGGACCTGGTGAGAAGACATCAAAGGCCAGGGGAGGAGATAAGATTGGAATGGTCAGAATTTTCCCCAGCTCATGTGCAGCCCTGCTGGACTGTGGCACTTGCCCTAAGTGCACAGACTCGCCAATAACATCCCCACATCCCTCTGGTCACACAGGTGGCCAGCAGAAGGGGTACAGGGGATGAACACTGAGCTCTGGGAGCAGGCCCAGCCTATGGCTCTGGGGTATTTACCATTGGGTTTGGTGCAGGCACCCAGCAGATTCACCACGTTGAGATGATTCCCGATGTGAATGAGGATCTTCAGCTCCGACATCAGTGCCTTGTGCTCGCTTGCAGTAGCTCCCTCTGCAAACACACAGACCATGTCATGATGCCTCCTCACAGCTTTTCACTCCCCCTCACCACCCTTCTCTCAGCAGAGTGTTAATGTGAGTCTTGCTGCGGAGGCTGTGACCCCAAAGCCTTTGTACGTTTTGTTATCGCGTGCTTCCGTGTGAAATGTCAGAGCCTTGCCTGGAGCTCCCAGGATCCCTGCTGCATTGTGTGGAGTGCTCCCTACAGATGCAGGGACAACACAACCTGTGCCAAACACATTTTTCCTTGTGATAGTCGTGCAGGGCAAAAGATCATTTGAGGCTTACATACAGACGCGCACGTTTGAGTCTCTGCCCTTTCGGCCTCCAAACAGAGATAATGAACCATCAAACAATTTGAAAGACAATAGGAAACAAAAAGCCTCTCAGCCTTTTGATCATGACTGTCCCAGCTCAAACCCAGAGCAGCTTTTGATGGTTCCACCCCGACAGCAAACACAGCGTTGTGCTCCTGCCAGCTCCCTGCACTGCACCTTCTCTCCAGGTGTCTAATCCACATCAGCTCCTGTCTGTTTCACCCTCAGGGGTTGTTCTCTAGGTTTGTGTGCCTTTTTCTTACTTCTTGGCTTCCCCATACACAGTTTGCTTTACTTGAGAGTTTCCAAATTTAGTCTGAGAGAGGGAAGTATCCTCCTGAGGTGCAGCTGATGGGCCACATGACAGCCAGCCAGGATTCCTTCTGCAGTTGCTGTGCAGATCATCAGTACGCTTGCAGCGCTAAGTACTGCTGAGGTGAGTCATGGCTTGGTATCTACGTTCTGGCCACTGCTGGCCAGATGCTGCCTTGATTGTTTTGTTGGGTGCCAAACTGCAGAACAATGTTTTGGATGCCTGTTTGAAAACATGGCTATGAAAGCTGAAAATCTCACTCTGGGCTGACCAGGCTTTGGGTGCAAAGCAGTTTAGCCCTCAGTGCTGTGAGAGAGCTACAACCTGCTTCTTTACTCAGTTGTGAAGCAGGCACATTTGGAAGAAGGTAGTTGGGAGCAACACTTTCCTTCAGTGACCTGCCAAAGAGGGGCTCTGGATTCTAGTTTGTCTTTTGAGGCAAATCTCATTCTTGTCTTTTGCAGATAGATAAATTTCCTTGAAAGCCAAGTTCCCTGAGTCACAGAATCACAGAATGGTTTGGGTTGTAAGGGACCTTTAAAGGTCATCTAAGTCCAACCCCGCTGCAGTGAGCAGGGACAAGTCCCTACTGTAGGTTCTGTCACTTGCCTCCCAGTGCAACTGAAGAGGACTAAAGCATCCAAGAGGGAAGCCCAAGAGGATCAACAGAGTTGAGGCCAAGAAGACCTAAATTCTAAGGTTGCCTCCAGCTCCTCTCCCCTAGCTCAGGGCTGGCTCACACAGAAGCATCCAGGAGTTCTTGTAGGAGATAAAACCTTTTCCTGTGCCTTAACAAGTGCCTTATGCAAAAGACAGGCATTTACAGGTGGACTTTGCCTGGCAGGTGCCTCATTCTCTGCTGTCTACAGACTCCATATTCTGCTTCACTCTCCACATACCTTTCAGCATTTTGACTGCTACAGTCTCACAGCTGTTGCTTTTATTGATCCCAAAGGCTGATGCTTCCACCACCTTCCCAAAGGCACCGTGACCAAGGACTTTACCTATAGACAAGGAGAGAGGCAGTGTGAGGAAGGCAAGTGAGGCACAGGCAGAATAGAATGAAAAAAACTAAAAATCCCAGCAGGAAACCATGAGAAGAAGAAAGAAAAAACATCATAAAGGAAAAGGAAGGAGTGGAACTTGTGCCCTTGCCAGGTGGCTGCTTGATCTGTTGGTGAGAATAAGAGAAAGGGTGGTGGGAGGAATTGAGACAGAGCTGGCATGGACAAAGCAGAGGAAGGAAACAGCCCTGCAGAAGTGAGAGGCTGTTTGTTGCCCTCAAGCAAAGCATGTTGGAAGGGTAAATGTGACACCTTGCAGCAAAGTAGCCAGAGTTCATGTCATTGCTCTGTGCCTTAAAGGTAGTCTGCAGGCCTTTTAACCCTCCCAGACAGAAGGAAGAGACTGCACGTGGGTGTCTCAGCATAAGGAGGATAATGGCTGCAGTACTGGGCCCGGACTTGGGGTACCTGCGGTGGCCCTGGGCTGTTCTGTCCAGATTGCCAGTTGGAGAATATGGGGATGTGTTTTAAAGTGTGCCCAGAGGTCTTCTGGTGTCTGTGTGGGTACAGTAGGAGAGTCTGGGCTTACAGCTGGCTCAGACCTGTCCACAGTCACACCTAAAGAGATTTCCTAGGCACAGCTGGGATTTGGGGACATCTAGGGAACAAGACTGCAAGCCTGAGGCAGAGAGAAAGCATTAAATAGAGGGATGTGTGTAAGAAGCCCGGAGGATGAGCTTGAAGGGCTGGTGGGAAGCCCTGCACGGTGGCAGGGAGGGGCTCTGGCTCACCTAGGCGCAAGCGGTCCCGTGGGAATTCCCACTTGCTGGAATCATAGGGCAGGTACTCGCACTGCTCCTCCAAGGGCACCTCACCAGGGTCCATGATGATGGAGAGGTAGCCTGTCTTGATGTCTGCGTGGGCAGGCTGCAGGAATCAGCCAACACAAAGAGTGAGGAGATGCCCTCCCTGCACTGGGTGCTGACTCCCAGAGGGGATTTGGTTCCTTTGCCTGCTTTGACCTGTTTCCCCCTGGCAAAGGCTATTCCCTGTCACCTCCTTTACCACAGCCCTTGTGCACCCTGTCCTTGGCAGTGAGAGCACTTGAAGCCACACTGATTGACCTCCTTTCCGCAGGTGTTGTCACAGAGCCTCCCATCACAGCAATGGTGTTGCCCCAGGCCTTTCTACACCGTCTCCCCTGCCCTGGGACAGAGACAGTCACATACCCTTTTGATGTTACAGAAGATGAGGATAAGGAGGATCCAGAAGAAAACAGCAATAACCCCAGTCCCAATCAGGATGACAATTTCCACATTGGTCCTGTCATCAGAACCTATGGGATGGGAGGGAAATCACAGCTTCAGAGATTCCCATTCTGTGCCCCAGTTCAGCCATCCCCTGTGGCCTGCTGGGCAGGTGCTTGCCCAAACTAAACATGCTCTGGACTACAGATCCTCCTGTGAGAGCACCAGGCCACCAGCAAGGCTTAGGGGCTTTCCCTTCCTCCCACTGCTGTGGGACCTTGGCCACACTTCTACTCCTTCCTTTCATCCCCAGGGGTGTCACAGCTGCTGGTACCTTCCACAGAGACACTGGCCGAGGAGTTCACACAGCCCTTAGCATTGCAGACACTGCACAGGTACAGCCCAGCGTCCTCTTCTCTCACCCTCTGAATGCTCAGCCTCTGGTTGAAGTCTGCCAGGTCAATCCCTGTAAGGCACAGAGGGTTGCAGTGGTCACCCATAAAGAGAGGGCATTAGCATATTGGACTGATTCAGGCTCAAAGTAAGGCTCCTGTTTTTTGACTGGTTCATTTTAGAGGGCAGAATGAAACTGCACCAGTTGGTTAAGGCTCTCTTCTGTGGCCTGGAAGGGTCTTCCCCAGGCAGCGTATAGAGGGGACTAAAACCCTGCAGACAGCACTGGATGGGGATGGTGCCAAGCAGCCCAGCTGGTGTGTCAAGCTCTGCTTCAGCTCCAGAACCTGTTCCTTTTCCTCTGCAATATGCCTCAATCCTTCCCACATCCCTTCATGGGATCTGGGTTGGTCCCTGCATGAGCAAAGATGCCAGGCACTGAGCTGGGAGTAAGAAGATGAATGATTTATCTCTCTGCTCACCAGCTGAATGAGCACAGGCACAGAGAGTGCTGTCCCAGGCCCTAGGGCACAGACTTGGCTGGTGAGACTGCATCAAACTGGGACAGAACATGATTCAAACCCCAGATCATCTAGTTCAGAACACATGTGTCTGCCTGGGCACAGCAGTTTCAGCTCTCCAGCTGCTGGACATGGTGCCTTGCCTTTGATTTGCCCCCAGCCCACTGTACCTGACACTTCTTCCACCAGTTTCTCATCTTTGTACCAGCTGATTTCAGGAACGTGGCTGCCGTCCACCTTGCAGCGCATCTCTATGGAGTCGCTGACGTTCACCCAAATGTCAGTCAGGTTCTGCTTGAGGCGAGGGATCTCCAGGGCTGGAGGGGCAGCACAGAGAGGAGGAGGGGGAAATGGGAAACTGATTGATCAAAAGCATATCTGTGTTCTTGCAGGGCTTTGGGTCTCTGACCCCTGCTGAAGGGGGTCTTGAGAACCAAGGTGCCCTGCCTTTGCCACCTGGAGTATAGCTTGCTTGTGTGGCTTCCCAGGGAAGCTGATGGCAGCAAGAGCACCAAGTTCTCCTCTGTCACTCCCGCCTGCCCTGTGGACCCTCACCCTGCACAGAGATGTATTTCTTGTGGCAGTGCTTCTCCCGGGTCTTCCTGTTCTGCACCTCACACACGTAGTCTCCCTCCTCGCCCAGGGAGATGTTCGGGATGGTGAGCAGCAAGGTCGCATCATTAGAGTCAGGCTTGAAGCGCAGCTCCCCCTGCATCTTGGTGGCATAGTGGTGGACATTCTTGCAGTCCAGCACCAGGGGGTTGCCCTCCTCGTCGTGGAGCTTGGAGAGGTTCAGCCGATACCACTGCAGGTTCTCGTAGGTGTAGTTGTCTGCGTTGCAGCTCAGCTGTAGGTCCTGCCCCTCTATGGGCTCCTCCGAGGGCTGGGACTCAATCTCAAACCCGTCTGGAATGGCTTTCAGGAAGGAAATGAACATGTGAATGAGTTTCCACGGCTGAGCTGCCAGACACAATGAAATTGTCTGCTTGGGCTCAGCTCTCTGAGACTCTCCTGTCCTCAGCCCAGGGTAAAGGAAACCAATCTAGAGCAGGACTGTGGCGTGCGGACTTCCATTGATCCACAGCTTAAGCTGAACCCAGGGCCAAGGGCTGTGCTGAAGTCCCAGAGTCAACTTAAGATGGAGTCATAAGTCAAACAAGCCTGGGATGTCTGCATTAGGCTGTTATTGTTCTCAGCTCAGCTGAAGCACTCTGGATTGCAGACACAGCTGCTTTCACAGGTGCAGACAGTTGCACAGTCAGGCTGGACATCTGCACACACACAGAGTTACTGGAGCAGCAGCTGAAGATGTTTATTAACGGTGCTCATTACCTCCACAAAAGCTGGTTGATCTGACAGCACAGGTACAGTCTGTAAGGGCCAAGAGACCAGGCTTCCAGGGTCTGTTTAGAGGGGCATGAAGAGAACCCTCTCCTGTGCCCTTGCCTCTTGACTCTCAACCACCAGCACAGGATACCACTGGTAGGAAACTTACACAGCCCCATATACACCATGACTCCAGTCCACACTGCTGGGCTCTCAGCTTTCTCCCACCAAAATCCCACGGGGACCCTGAGGGGAGCTCGGGCCAAAAGGATCCTGCCTGGGAGCAGGTCTGGCAGTGCCACTAGAGGATGCTATTGGACCAGGCACATCCCCTGCCCTGGGAGCTGCCTGGGCCTGAACCAGCAGGACCACCAGCCCGGGACCTGCCAGGGCTGCTCCAGGACCTAGGCACAGGTCTGTCTGCCAAAGTCTGCCTGCGCTGTCTGCTGCCAGGGCTCCAGGGTTTTGCCACTCAGCAGAGCTCTCAGGGAGCACTGCTTTCCTGCTGGTCACTGTTAAAGATGTCAACTGTGAATGACAGGAGCCAGCAGGCCTGGGGATCTGCCTCTTTCAAGCAGAGAGCCTGGCTGATGCAGATGGAGGGGTGGTCTGCAGTACTCACTGGTCACGTAGAAGTAGATCAGCCGCTCATCTCGACCCACTTTATTAGAGGCAATGCACTTGTACATGACTGAGACGTTGGCCTCCTGGATGGCCAGTTTGCTGACTGTCTGATGGGGGAAGAGAGCATAAGGAATTAGAGGAAGAGGGAAGAGAAGCAGAATCAGTGCTGCTCTCTTGCAGACGGCAAAGCTCACAGCAAGCCTGGCCCCAGGTGGCAGCTGTACCTGGGAAAGGGTTGTACAAAACTGGCCCCTCATTCAGTAGCCCTCTGTACATTTCAAGCCTTATCTGCTGGCTGTAGAAAGAGCAACACAGTTTAATTCCTGATCTTTGCTCATTTTCACAGAGCCCAGCCAGCACTGTGGAAGCAAACTGAATGCTAAGCCCCTTGGATTACTAAGGGGAAAGGCCTCTGTCCAGCAAGGGGGACAAACATGATGTAGAGCTGAGGGGGTGGCTAAACTCCTGTCAAGCTTTATAAAAGTGTGGAGAAAGGGAAAGGACACCAAGGTTTTGATTATCTGAGCCCTCTGCAGTTAAGTGACTACTTTGTGTGCCACAGACTTCAGTGAAGTTTACAGCTGCTTACAGACCTGCAAGCACTCCTTTCATCCATAAAGGAACACCAAGCCTGGGAAAGCATCCCAGCTCTCACCACTTCAGGAAGAGCTCTCATCTTCTCCCTTTAAATTCCAAGTGTACATAGGCATGGTTCTAAAAGCCTCCTCCTCCCTCCTTCCAGCAAGACATGAGTAAGACTGGGCAAAGAGCCAGGCTGGTGTCCTGGGAGCACAGGCCCAGGAGATGCTGCCTCTGAACAAGCCAGGGAAGGCAGCTGGGGAGTAAGGCTGCTCTCTTCCTCCAGCTCATGCCGCACGCGTGCGAGCTGCCAACTGTGTTACAAGCACTCCCCTTAGAGGAGATCTGCAGTTTGAAGCACAGGTTTCTTCTCCCTCCCAGCTTAAATGGCAAGGAAATCACATCCCAGAACCCCTCTAGTGAGACACTGTTCAAAATGCAAAAAAATGATGTTCCTACAGGGAAGCTACTTTGCCTTCTCTATTCACCCCATAGGCCTGGGGAATCATTTAGGTTCTAAGTGGCAGTGTGTTAGCTTCTGTTCCCCAGGAGGAGCAGCCACTCCTGCGCTGCATGCTCAGCACAGCTGAAGTGACCTTATTGCCAGTACTGTTGTGCATTGCCTCTTCCGTTCCTTGGGGCTGTTGAATGCAGCTGCAGTGACCCCAGGGCTGCCACTTCTGCGCGCTGCCTTTCCTGTTTCTTGGGGATTTTCCTTCTAAACGCCACTCTTACGTTGGAGTTGGGCTTTCTGGGTCTGACATCATGCTGCTGCCTGCACATCCTGTGGGGCTCATTCTGGCCTTTCCAGACAGAAGAAAAAACAGTGGAGGATGTTAAGAGAAGACAGGGGAGAAGGAGAAGGAGAAGGAGAAGGAGAAGGAGAAGGAGAAGGAGAAGGAGAAGGAGAAGGAGAAGGAGAAGGAGAAGGAGAAGGAGAAGGAGAAGGAGAAGGAGAAGGAGAAGGAGAAGGAGAAGGAGAAGGAGAAGGAGAAGGAGAAGGAGAAGGAGAAGGAGGAGAAGGAGAAGGCATGTTTGGAGGATGCAGCATCCCACCACAGGTGAAGAGCTTTTTTCTCCCAGAGCTCTTAGCACATCCCTGGGCTGTACAACCTACGTTGGACCTCCAGGACATTTACAACCAAATAGATGGAATGAGGAGAACACAACTGAGGGATGGAAGTAAGAAAATCAAAAAAAGGAGAAGATGAAAAGGGACCAAAACAAGAGTCACATCTGGAGGGATGCACAAGGGCTTTGGACCCAGGAGCTCCCACCACCCCTGCTTGCTTCCCTGGGGGGGCGCCAATCCCTGCCTCTCCTTTCCTCTGCTCCGGGAGAAGCAGGATCTGTCCCTGCCACCCTTTTGGCAGAATGACGAAGTCCCGGCCGGGCCAGGGGACGGGAAGTGCCTTTGGAGGTGTGTAGGAAAACAGGAAGTGACTTTCGGAAACAGGAGCCCATTTGTTTGTTCTGCATCCCTCTGTGAGCAGCTGATGCCCGACAGCAGCGGGAACAGGAACCCCGTCATGGCACAGACCTGACACTTGTGGCTACCAGAGAGACGGAAAGAAACAAGCAGCCAGCAGGGGCTGCCTGCCTGCAGGTCACAGATGCTGCACTAAGGGAGAGATGCTCCTTCCAGAGAGCACACACCGCGGTGCAGTGGGCTCTGTGGGGCACCTGTGCTCTCACAAACCTGCAGCAGATAGATGCCAGTATGTCCATACCAGCCTCACCCATCCCACGGGGATGGGGACAGCCGGATGCAATGCCCTGCCACACACACTTTCCTGAGGCCCGAGATTTCCTGGTCAGCCTGACTCCTGCTCTCCCCTTTCCAGCTGCCCAGGCTGCTGTGTGAGGTTTGGCTCTCCCAGAAAGCTGATGCAGGAGTGCTCAGAAATAGCCACGGGAGCCCCCACAGAACACATCCCCGCACCGTGCTCTCCCTGGCTGGGTGCCCTGTGTTCACTGGTGATCGCTGTGATCCCTCCAGAGCCTCTTTGGATGCAGGGCCGTTTCTCAGAGGTGACAGAGGCTGCGGGGGACTGCAGAGCCCCGGCACTAGAAATGGCCATTGATGGTTTACTCCAGAAGCAGAGGTGTGAAGCCTTCCCCAAATCTGGCTGTCAGGTTCATTTCCAGCTCAGTTTTGCTGGCTGATGCCAAAGGACCCCTTCGAGGGTGCCTGTCTCCAGCTCCTCACTCCGGGATGGGTCTGGGGCTTACAGCCTCACCTTGTTCCGCCCCTCCACGAACTCCACCCAGGTGTCGATGCTCTCGATGGGGTTCACGGCGTCCTGCTGCGACACATCTTTCCAGTCCTTGCACTCAGGCATCCGGTCCCGCTGGTGGCGCCGTGCTGCCCGGTGCCTGCTGTTGCTAATCCAGCAAGCAGGGAGGAGCAGGAGAGAAAGGAGAGAGATGGAGAGAGGCTCAGCTGGGGAAAAGGCAGCAAAAATAGCACTGTGTAGGAGAACTGATGCCCCTGTCCTCTGACTCTGCCAAATGTCCTGAGTCTCTTGGGCTACACAGTTCCAGTGTGTTTTATAAGGCTGCTCTGCAATCACATTATCTGTTGGGGCAGGGAATGGATGCTGGTGTCCCAGGCGGTGTCTTCACCCCCAGGCCTGTGGTTTCATCCTTCCCTGCCATGAATGGAGAAATGCAGGGGTGAAATCTGTTCCTGTCTGCCTGGTGCAGTTCTTGATGCTACTTTGCTGAACAGCAAGGTCTTAAACCCCTGCTGGGACTGTGAGTCAGAGATGTTACAGACCGGATAGATGCTGGCTGGTTGTGCACCAAAGGGTGCTCCTGCTGCTTTTGATTCAACAAATAGCAGGAGGGAAACATCCCAAGCAGAGATGCTGCTGGTATCTCACAGCAGCACGGTGGTACCTCTTTGGGGTAAGACAGGTGGGCAGGGAGAAGTGCCCAAATCTGTCATGGCCCTGGATGCTGCAGGGAGCTTCTGAAATAGAGGTGGGGCAGGGAGATGGGAGGGTCTGCCCAAAATCCAGGGTGGGATTTGCAGAGGCAGAAGGCTTATGGCACCAGGGGAGCAGCGGGGAGCTGAGCACCTAAGAGCAGGGGCAGGGGTGTGTGCTGGCAGCGCAGGTCAGGGTGCTCAGCTCGTTGGTGAGCTGTGTAAACAACAGGAAGCCCCAAAGAAGCCTCCTGCATCCTCCGGAGCTATGCTAGGCAGAAATATGGTGGCCTTGGGAGACAGTGCTCATAATTCATGGGCCCCTCTGCTTCCTGACAGGGCCACAGTGCACTTGCATGCGATGAAGAGCTCTCTGCTGTCCCTGGCTCAACAACAGCTGGCACAGGGCTGCAGGACCTGGCTTCCTCCAGGCACCCTGATGTCCTCCACCCTGACTGCTCTGGCCACCACTCCCCAGCATCCCTTTTCCTTCTTCCTAAAAAACGTCATTACAGCCCTGCCTGGTGCTGCCCCAGCTTCCCAGGGCACAGGCAGTGGGCATGCACCCTTCCTGCCTACCTATTGGTGCTGCCTGCCCAAACACCCTCCTGGCAAACCATCCTGGCAGCTGGCAGGGATCTGGTGCTTGCCCCAGATTCAGTGACTCTTCCTCACATGCAGCAGCTCTGCTCACCTGCCTGCAAGCATTTTTGCTTCTGTTATTACCCAGCAGAAGAAAAACAGTCCAAAGAACCACAGGAAGCCTAGAGCAGGAATGGGCTGAGCCCCAGGTGCTGTCTCAGGCTCTCACCAAGGGGCTGTGCTTCCACATAAGCAGTGGTTTTATTGCAGTTTCTGTGAGGTGTGGCCTGGCCACGGACATCCCCTGCCAGATGCAGATGGTTGAGAAGAAGCTGCAGAAGCCCTTGATGTCTGGGACCAGTGAGCTCCACCCTGCCTCTCTTACAGGGCAAGTGGGTGTACAGTGCTCTGAGCTATCAGTTGGTGCTGTCCTCCTCGTGCCATGTTCTGGCTGGGACAATCAGAAGTGAGATGGGGTTGGGAACACATCCAGAGTGCCCAAGGAGTCCGTAATGCCATGCTGGTGGCCTGGTAAGTCAGGGGTGCCGGAAGAACTGGCACTTGGGGTGCTGGAAGAACTGGCACTTACAGGCTGCGTCGGGAGAACATCCGGCAGGGCATCCACGGCCTCCACTGCCACTGGATCACCTCGGGTGCTGGGATGCCATAGACTGTGCAGGTGAGGGCCTGGGGGCTCCTCCGGGAGTAGATGCTTGGGGAAGAGGCTTCCTTCTCATGGATGTGTGGAGGAACTGCAAGGATCAGTGATATGAGTGGCCACAGGCTCAGCTGCTGCACCCCCAGTCCAGGCACAGCTGTCCCCACACCCAGCGACAGAGAGACTGGGCACTAAAGCACAGGGCTCTCTGGGCAGCTCAGGCCTGCCAGGCAGAGCAGGTCACACGTGTGCAGGTTCAAGTGACATAATTTCTTCTTCCTCTGCAAAGTGTGACTGTCTGGATGCTGCAGGGCTCAGACCTGCAGAGCCTGCTGGAGACAAATCTCCAAGCAGCAGTGCCATTCCAGCACTTTTTGTGCTGGCATCTGGCTTCTGCACTACAGGGACCAGTTTCTGCCAGGGAAACTCCCTAGGACTTCCCAGCCAGAGGAACTGCTTCAGCTCCAGGCTTCACATGTGTTGTAGCTGCCCTGCCTTTAAGTCAACCTCAGCAGCATCTCCAACTGCAGCTGAGATACTGCCCTTGAGCAAGGATGTATCCTGCCCTGAGTGATGGAACCAGGGACAAACCCATGCTGTATCACCTGGGCCACAAGGAGCCAGAGCATCCCTCAGCGATGGAGGAGAAGGCGATGGTGCAGGTACCCACTGCTTTAGGGCAGCACTGGGGAATTGGCCTCTGAGCAGCCCTGAGGCTGGGGCCATGGGCTCAGCGCTGTCCCCCCAGCCCTGTCCCCCTCCCTTACCATTGACAATCAGCTGGAGGCTGATGTGCTTCTCCAGCCCCGCCAGCCTGTTCCGCAGAACCAGTGTGTAGGTCCCGGCGTGCTGCTCCGACACATCCTTGATCTGCATTGAAGATTGAGATTGCTTGGAAATTAGCTTCCCATCCTTGTACCTGCGGGGAGGCAGAGACAAAATGCAGCCATGGGGAGGAAGTGGCCCACTGGCAGCTGGGCAGGGGTTTGTTGGTCCCCACTAAAGCACAGTTGGGGCATGCCTTGCTGGTGCGGGGGACCTCTCCGGAGAAACTCCTGGGCTTCCCTGGACCCGAGTTATGGCTCTGTGCATTGCCCTGTGTGGGGGTGTGTGAGGCTGGGGATGTCATAGCTCTGCCCTGAGCAGTGTGCAGGTGCAAAGCTCCCACCTCCCAGACAGCTCTGATGGAAGTGCAGCACAATATGGTGCACAACCTGGCCCACTCTCTCGCTCCTCTGGGCAAGCAGCAACCCACTGGAGGGGGATAAGAGGGACAGCTCCTGTGGGAGCTCCACTTGGCTCATCCAGACAGCACAGACCTGCCAAGCCCTTGGCTGTTTTGTGCACAGATCTCACCTCCTGTCCCAAGCTGTACAGCTGAGAGCCAGGGCTGGGGGGAGAAATAACTCCCAGGGGTGGGGAAAAAAGTGACATTTGGGACACTCTTGGTCACAGAGGGGCCTAGTGAGGAGGTGGGGCTAGGCTTCCCTACTTGGCAAAGGGGAGGAAGAGAGGAGAAGGTGGCTCAGGCTAAGAAAGGTGAGTTACCACTGGAAGTCTGGTGGGGGGTAAGCCACGACTTTCACCGGGAGCTTCACAGCTTCATCTCCTGCAGTGGCTTCTATCACTGGGCCTTTCCTCCACTCCACATTGATGAAGGGCTTTTCTGCAAGGGAAAAAGTGAGCATGGAGGAGAGCACAGCACAGAGGGACAGGCTGTCATCAAGCTCTGCTCCTTTCCACAGGGCCAAACAGCAAGCAGCCTGGACAGGCAGGATGTTGTGGCAGTGAGTTTGAAAATGATGGCAGCAATGAAATCAAAATAACCAAAATCCACTCCTGCCCTGCCTGCCCATACAACCCCCAACCCCTCTCCCACACCCCTGTTCCCAGCAGGGCCCCCTTCCTGGAGCAGAGGTCATGAGTGGCAGGCAGAGCTGGTCAGCTGAGCAGAGAGCTGTGACTCTGCCTTGCCGTTGGGATGCAGGGAGGCTGTGCTGCCCTGGGACTTCCTGCTGCCAGGAGACAGCAACCACTGCAGATGGTGCCTTGTGTGCCCACAGCTGGGTGCCTCCCAGGCCTTGTGTGCCACAGGGCCACCGTATGTGCCACGGGGCCATGAGACGTGTCCTGCCATCCCACTGCCAATGTAGTGTTTGCATCTCTCTTTCATCATCTTAGCACCTTGCTGAATGTGATTAGGCTCCCAGTGTGGTGCTGGGGTGCAGAAAGGCTGAGGAGGCAGGCTGGGTCTCACTAAAGCAGAGTGGGATGGAGGTGCAGAAGGGCTGAGGGGCTGGAGGCAGGCTGGGTCTCACTAAAGCAGAGTGGGATGGAGGTGCAGAAGGGCTAAGGGGCTGAAGGCAGGCTGGGTCTCACTAAAGCAGAGTGGGATGGAGGTGCAGAAGGGCTGAGGGGCTGAAGGCAGGCTGGGTCTCACTAAAGCAGAGTGGGATGGAGGTGCAGAAGGGCTGAGGGGCTGAAGGCAGGCTGGGTCTCACTAAAGCAGAGTGGGATGGAGGTGCAGAAGGGCTGAGGGGCTGGAGGCAGGCTGGGTCTCACTAAAGCAGAGTGGGATGGAGGTGCAGAAGGGCTGAGGGGCTGGAGGCAGGCTGGGTCTCACTAAAGCAGAGTGGGATGGAGGTGCAGGATCCCCTCTGCTGAGCCTTGGGCCAGGCACTGCCCGCGCTCAGCTCTGCCTGTGGCTCTGCGAGGCAGCGGAAGGTGCCTACCATGCACGATGACGTCGGTGCTCTCCTCCAGCACCTGGGCACCGTTGGTGGCCAGGCACGTGTACTTGCCCAGGTCCTGCTGGCTGACGTTGTGGAGGGTCAGGATGCTGGAGAGCTCCGTGTGTGTCTGCAGGGACCGGCGCTCGGGCTCCATCACTGCCCGCTGCGTCTGCGGGAGGTGACAGAGAGAAGGGCATGAAACACATCGATGGAGTGGAACTGTGCAGATGGGCTCCTCACAGCCACGCTCCTTGCTGCCCTGCCTCTCCCTGGACAGGCATCTCCGCTATTGATCATCATCCTCAGGAGCAGAAAGGCAACAAGCCCTTCATGGCTGAGCATCTGAGGCTGGGGTCAGGGGTTTTAGCACATGTTTTGCTCTGATCTGCAGCCCAGTAACCAGCCTGGGAGCCTTACAGGTAGGTGAACAGTGATACCCTCAGGGGACTCGTGCATCTCGCTGTTTACAAGGCTACAACTGCAGGAAAACACATCAGGGAAGGGACCCCCTCAGAAGCTGTTGGTGACCAGGGCTGTGTGACTACAATAGCTCCTTTGTAAGCCAAAGATGTTTGCTCTGGATTTGCACTGGTGGAAGTGAAGCCAATGTTTGCCCAGGAGAGCCCCAGAGCAACAACCCTGTGGCAATGCTTCCAGACAGGAAAAGAAATCCTCTCTCTGTCTGCCTTCTGCTGCAGGACAGCAAAATGGGAGAGTGCTCTGACCAAGATGTTCAGGGCACAGCATGTCAGGATCATGAGGTAGAGCCCTGCCAGTGATGTGGAGAGGAACAAAGAATGGGCAGGAGCGGATGACTCAGAGGGAAGTGGTTCAGTGCACCGGGAGCAGCTCTGTTTGCTGGTACCTGTTTGCCAGGGTAAGTCCACTGGAAGCGAACACCAGAGTTGAACTCAGCCCACACTGTGCAGTTCAAGACCAGCTTCTCTCCCACCAGCAGCTCCATGGCTTTCTTGGGATACAGCTGGATGTCGTACAGCTCGCTCCCTGGTGCAAAGGGGCAACCAAAGGACTTCTCTGATTTATTCATTCTTTGACTCTGAGCGAGCAGTTACAAGAGGCTTGGGTACGACCTCCTGCTGCTTGTTGAATCTCTGTCTGGCACACAGTAGAGGAGATAAAGCCCCATGCAGAGCCGACACAGCTGGAGGGGACCACAACCACCCCAAGAATCACACTGTTTGGCTTCAGAGTCATCCAAACCACCTTCCCAAATATTCACCTGCTATGTGGATGATGAAGAAATTGGATTTGAAGACCTTCTTGTCGATGACAGTCTCACACTGGACAAACAAGGAGTCCCTGATCAAGTGTGTGGGCACCTGCATCCCCCTCTTGTTGTCCCAGAAGGTGCTTTTCCCGTCGGGGTGGATGGGGGAATTTTGCTGGAAAAAAATCACCATTTTGCCAACTGAAGTGAGAGGTAACAGCACTCCCACCCCACCCCCTCCAGGCTTTACACTGGCTAATTCATCCCTTTTGCTGCAGCATCATGCTGTGCTGGCCTCCAGCCCTCTCCCACCGAGGGTTTGTCATCTAGGAATCACAGCCTCCCCTGGACCCTGTATCCTGCACCTCGAGCCTCTGTGTCTGCAGAGTGGGCCAGGGACTTCCAGGAATGGAAACATCCAGTGATAGCTAAGGAAACTGATGCTGATGTCCCAAACATCAGTCCCGCTGGGATGAGTGCTGACCTTGAGTAGTGTCCTTCCCGGGCAAGGGAAGGCCCCTGGCCCCCAGGGTGTCCCTGGAGGCCTTTGTACAATAGTAACACTCATCCTGGAAGGATGTATTTGCATTGTAAAAAAAAAAAAAAGGGGGAGAGGAAAAAAAAAAGGGGGGGGGAAGGCACAAGCAGGCTGATAACAGAGATGTTTTCAGTCACCAGCCCCAGGGCTGCAGCCTCCTCCCTTGTGGGGATGGCGACCACCTAGAGAGTTGGTAGATCACAGAGAGCAGAGCAAACCAGGGGATCCTGCAGGGAAATGGGATTCAAACAAACCCTTGTTTTGCTTCATAGAGCTCCAGGGAAGCGCAGCAAGGCTGGCAGGAAACCCGTGGGGTCTGCCCAAGGGAACTGGCCAGCACGGCTTCGACCAGCAAAGAAAACGAGGAAGCCAGTGGCTTGTACTTTCCATGGAAAAAGTGTCCCATGCACTTTCCATTCCTGGCAGTGCCTGTCCTGCTGCCACGCAGGCAATTGCCAAGGCAGAACAAATGCGCTGCCCCTGGGTTCAGAGCGTCCCCCTGGCTGAGCTCTTACCGAGAGCAGGGTGACGTTAAGGTCTGGGATGGACACAAGGCATGGTACCCAAGTGTGCTCCTTCTTGCTGATGAGGAGGGTCTCTGGCTTGTTGATAAATGGCTGTTCAAAATCTGAAGAGGAGACATAAGGAGAAGCACAACTAAACAGAGGCAAGAGAAGAAGCAGCAAGAGGCAGCAGAAGCAAAAGAGGCTTTCCAGCTTCCCTTAACACAGCACAAGCTTGCCAGAGGGAGTGATGCTGAGCTGGGTGGCTCCACCTGCAAGGTGGCAGTCGGAGGAGACACCTGGAGCTTGGGAATGCAAAGAGAACAGCAGAGGCTGGCGCCTGGGCCAGCTGGCTCCTTCACACCAAACACCCTACTGATGGAGCAGCGCTGGAAATGACCTCTCCTTTCCTGGCCCCCCTCAAGGTCTCTGCCTGGGTTTAACCCCTGGTGGAGGCGGCAGGTCTTGACCTGGGCTCAGCGCCTGCCCAGCTGGTGACTGAGCCTGGCCCCGTGGCAGGGCTGGTGCAGGCTTGTGCTGCCCTGGTGCAGCAGCAGCAGAGAGACCTTCCAGGGCCAGGAAGTGATCCGCAGCAGAATGGTATGCAGATGTCATCCTGCAGCCATCCTGGCTGGCAGATAAACAGATGAGCTGAGCTTTCCAGGGCTGCCACCCCACTGCTGCAAGCACAAATATTGACAGGAAGGACAAAACCACCCAAAGTTAATCAGTGAAATGACTTAGCAAGGCCAGAGACATTATACTGAACTCCACGTGGAGATAGCACTGAGGAACAGAGTCTGCAGCAGGGACTGTCCCATCCTGCTCAGGGAAACAACAAAAGCACAAGTGGGGCTCCACAGTGGAATGAGCTGAGAGCAGCACATAAAGGAGATGTGCCATAGCCCTGTCCCGTCATGACAGGCACCAAAGACCAACCTGATCCCAAAGAGATGGCAAGCTAACAATGTCCTCATCAGGTGTCTCTGCCCATGGCAGGGGCTTGCAACTAGGTGACCTTTAAGGTCCCTTCCAGCTCAGACCATTCTATGATTAACAGGGCAGCACAGCCCCCATTTCTGGTTCTTTCTCAGATACACTAGAAAGACCTGGTGAGATCAAGATGCAAAATAGACTTCTGTCCCAAGTCATGGCTGGACAGGGGGTAGGAAGGGTAAGGTTTGCTATGCAGAGCCTCATGCTAGCTCCTGCTGAGGCCCAGCAGTGCATTTGGTTTGAGGGGGTTTCTGCTCTTTGGACTTTCCCAAACAGGGCATAGAAGCAGCAGCCACCAAGGCTGACTAAATGGGGTGAAGACAGATCTGGAATAGACAATGAACTGCAAGGCTGCTTGGTGTCCTCTGGCCGTACCTCATGGATGGATGATTTCCTTTGCAGTATCAGCCCCTGCTAGCCCACCTGCACACAGGTGGGCTCACAGGATGCTCTGAATGGAGACTGGTCACTGGTGTCTAAGATGTTCAGTGCTGTCAGCATCTTTCTCCTGTGAGAGTCATCTCCCTGACAACTTTCCCCCAGCACGTGGTCGTGATTGGCCTTGTCTGTGGAAATTGTCCCGTGGGTGAAGGGGGCTCCATAAGGAGGTGCTGGGTCCCTATCTGGGAGGCATGGGGCTAACCAAGGGACCTGCTAGGGGAGATTTTATGGCTCCTAGTATGCTGGAATCAGACCAGATGATACCAGTGGCCTTAAAAGTTACTCCTTATTCACCTGGATTGCAGCTAAACCACCGATGTCAAGGGACTGAAATTCATGTTCTGTTTGTCCCGCCTGAGACTCTGTCTCCCTGCTAACCAACCCCTGAAGGTGCCTGTCTGAAATGACAAATCAAAGATGAATTTGACAACTATCCTCATTTGGGAATCCTGCTGTTCAGATCCCACTGGGCCCAACCCAATCCAACCCAGTGCTCAAGGGAATTCCTTTCATTTTTGATCTAGAAAGCTGTTGCTTCAGTGATAGTCACGCGGCAAAGACCCCCTGTGGGTGAAGAGCTGTTTTCTATACCTTAGGTGAAACAAGTCATGCACAGGAAACCTGTTGCTCAGCTCTTATGAAAATGCAGAATGCCCAGAAAATTCTTATCTTTATTTCCTGGGGTTTTGTGCTGCCACAGGATTGCTGTCTTCCGAAATCACAGCTTCGTTTCCGAGCTGTGCTCCTCATTCTTCTCCTGAGCCCTGGGCATGTGAGAGGGAGGAGTTGACAACTGCCAGAGGTGAGAGATTATGAGGTCTCCTCCAATCTCAGATGGCAGCCAAGACCTAACTGATTTACTGGGCTGGTCCTGCTGCCAATGAGCTTGTGATTCATGCACTAACTCCCCTCTCTCACCACACCACATATTTTCTACAAGGCTGCCTTAATGGGTCGGATGGGAATAATTTAGCATCTTTCCTCATTAATATATGCTAAGGTTTATGAGATGGGGGCTGTAGAGACCCTAGTCTACCCTGCTGGGGCATCCTGTGTGTTTACAGTGCTATCTGTGGCTATAATCAAACACACACCTAAGCAGACGCCTGGGAAATGAGACAGATGGGCGGAGAGTCCATCTGACAGCTGAGCTGCAGGTAAAATACAGAAGAGCCCACGTTCTGCAGCCAAGCACAGACATTTCGTTCTTGGCAATCCCACCAAGCTCTTAACACGAGGAATTAGGTTGATGGATAAACCTGTGGCCTGATCATGCTGTCTCCAAACATCCCCAACACTTACATCAGCCCTTCCATGCTCTCAAGGGACAGTCTCACATCGCAGCCCCGTTCAGCAGGAACAGGCAGGGCTTTATCTGAATGTTCTGCAATGACTATGATTACTCTCTGTCTGAGTTTCCCTGACATGTCCCTTCTCATGTCTTGCCTGGAAAGGCAGATTCTGAGGTTTCCTGGATGCTTGATAGCCATAACAGGGCACAGCCTGACTGGAGTGAGTACAGACATGTGCACAGCAACGCCGTGAGGTGTTGGCTGGATCTGTTGCACACAGCCTGCCCACAGGCACAGTGAATCCCAGGGGCCCTAACAGTGTGGGATTTATTGCCCCCTAAGCTTGCACACTTGCTGCAGCCTGGGCAAGAGGAGAGCCATTACTGAGCTGCTGCTGAGGCTGGAGAGAAAGTGGACAAAGTGGCAAGGTGGCATTTGCTGGATCACAAAGAAAATCAGGCTCTTGCAAAAGCACTCCCTGTGTGTAGCCTTGGGAGGATGTACTTACTTTCATTGTAAGAAGCTCTCTGCCTCCATCCTGATACAATACTCAGGAGTGCCTAAACACCCCTGCCCATCTCCCAGACATGTCCCCACAGCATATCTGGGAGCTAGGGAAGCTCTGCTCTGTTTTAGGATGGGCAGCAGAGCCCATGGGAAGAGGAGGCGATTGCCCAAACAGACCTCAGTTCCTCCCCAGCAGCTGCCCAGTTCTTCTGATTTGCCCCTGCATTTTTCTCTGCATAGCTGAAGAGGCAAATCTGCCTTTGCCCTGGGACTCGCTGAAAAATGCATCTTGTATGTCATGACCTGCCTGGCTTATGACAACTGCACCAACTAATAAATGGGGGCGGAAAGAGAAATAGCTCAGCCAACTGTTTCCAGGGGACAGGGCTCATTTATCTTGCTGGAGTGTGCTGGGAGCAGTGGGGGAGATGAGAAAGAAGGAGCCCCTGGAGCATGGAAGAGATGAGTATTGACCCCACAGCTACTTGCTGAGCTGAGGCCCTAGCTCAAAGCCCTGTGGACAGCCCTCCTGCTCCGAAACACATCTCATGACCCTGCCCTCCATGAGCAGTGCGGAGAGGAGCATCTGTGTCTGCCACTGTGGAGCAGCTCCAGCAGCTCAAGCCCGGGGAGAGGAGGAGGCTGCACACGGTGCATTTGCACCACTCCTCCTCTCCCTCGCTCAGTCCCAGCTTAACGGAACATTATCATCCGCAGCCCTTTCGTCTCGGAGAGTCCCCAGCTGCCCAGGAGCTAACTCTTGTGCTTTTTTTAGCAGTGGAGCATCCCTGAGGCCGAGCGCTCACTCCTTAAATTCCTACATTCCAGCCTGGCTGGAGCGATGCCCCCGGGCCAGGACGTAATTGAATCTCAGGCGCTGCCCAGAAACGGAGGGATATTGATTCCTGCAGGGAGCCAGCCCTTGGTCCTCTCCCCGAGCCCGCAGCAGCCACGCTCTGCCCAGGGAGGCCGCGGAGCACGCCGAGGTTTTTAACCTCCCCAGCACCGCTGGTGCCCAGGCTGCCCCTGAGCTCCCCCAGCCCGGAGGTGCAGCTCTTACCTCTGACGAACACGTAGGTGCTGACTGCCGTGGTGCCCTCGATTTTGGCATCAATGTACTTGTAGTAGCAGCGATAGTAACCTGTGTGGTTGGCCTGGGTCTCCGTCACCACCAGGACCTTGCAGTACGGCTTTGTGCCTGTCCCCTCGCAGTCTTCTTCTCGGACTGCCTGGCCACTGCTGGGGGCTGCTGAGGACACCAACTCAGGCTCCTTCTCCTTCCCAGCAGGGTCCACCTTGCCCCCAGGCCACGACCACTCCAAGGGGTGCTGGCCTCTAGACATGGGCAAAGAGGAGAGTTAGCTTTGAGGCTTTAACTGCCCTGGGTGACTCCATGCACAGCTGCAGGGGGGCCAGCTGTGGCAGGGAGGAACGGCCATCCTCCAAGGAGGAAAACAGGCATGGGGAAATGGCAGCAGCTTCACTCAGCAGGGGCTTGTTCCCTTCCCCAGGGCACCTCTATAGCCATGCTAAGCTGTAAGGTTTCAGCCCACTCACAATTAAGTCTCCCCCTCCCATGACTTTGTCCTGCTGGTATTGATACCAGGTCAGGGAACCACACAGGGCCTTGAGGGAAAGGTTCCATTTATTCTCTATTCCCTCTCTTTATTAAAAGGGTCCAAAGCTATTAAGAAAACACACAGATGTGATGAGTTCCCATGGCTCCATGTAGCTGCTGGCTGGGGCTTGTAGTGTGATGAATGGAGTGGGAAGCAGAATGAAGGAAGGAAAACAGACTGGAAAGAAAATGAGAAAGAGAAAAGCAAGAGGGAGTCAGAGATAAAAGACAGCAAGCAGAAAACGAGGAGGCTCAGCTCATCACCCTCTGTTCAGTTGCCAGCTGTTTCCTTTCTGCTGCTGTGAGAGGGGGTTCCCTTGCTTTGCACAGCACCCTCCAGCCCCTTCAACCCCCTGGCTGGCCTGGAGCTGCTGCCCATTCCCACCTCTGCTACAGACACCTCTTCAAGAGTACAACCTCAGAGCCTGTTCACCAGCAGCCCAAAGGCAAACAGAGAAGTGCAGGAAGCACAAGAAACCCCCAGACAGAGCCTGCAGTTGTGCTTTTATATGTAGCTGAGGCTCTCCAGAGCAGGAGGCTTGCACATGACGTGTGGGCACACACGCCGGCCACCACGGCTTGCTCTTACTCCACTTGTTTACTACAAACAAACCAAGCTTTGATTCCATGCTGCAAGTTTCCTCCTGTGAACTCAGAGCCCCTTTCAGAGGAAGGCCTAGTTCCCACTTGAAAGTTTGCCAATGTGGCTGGAAGTCTGTTGAGAATGTGCAAAAGGGAAAAAAGACGACACGGGAAGGGACAGCTGTGGGGGAGAAGCGGCCCTTTGTCAGCACTGTTTGCTCTGAGGGGGGGAAACTGGGTTCATCCACGATACAAGTCAAGAATAAGCATGTTGGCATGCACAGCTCCACTGCCAGGACCCTGCCAGGGCAGCTTTGTGGGCAGCTGCTTTAAAGGGCGACCAAACTGCGACCATCACCAACAGCTGGATCCAGCAGACAGGCAGGCACATCGAGGGGGAAGGGAGAGAAGGTGCCATTGGAGGGCACAATGGCTCAGATTAAATGAGGGAAGGATTTCTGTCCAAGGGTGGGGGAAAGACCTGCCCCTTTGTGTTTGTCTTCAGCAGCTGATTTATCTTCCTGCAGACTTTGCTCTCTTCCAGTCCCTGCTGCCTGGCTTGCTGTGGATGAGCTGGGAGACAGCGTGCTGCCCTGTGCCACCAGGCAGTGTCGTGCCCTTGGGGACAGCCACGCTCTGACCCAGCCTAAACATCACAGAAGCATCACAGAAACATTCAGGATGGGAAAGACCCTCAGGATCACCAAGTCCAACCAATTACCCTACTCTTCAAAGCTCACCCCTAAACCATATTCCCAAACACCACATCCAAATGGCCTTTAAACACATCCGGAGCTGGTGACTCCACCACCTCCCTGGGCAGCACACTCCAGTGCCTGAAGCTTCTGCCTTCACTACAAATGCCTTCAGTGCTTGAGGCAGGACTGGAAGTACAGCTCCAGCAGCTTGCATCCAGGAATCACAGGCAGGTTTTTCCAAAGCATCAGAGGCTCACAAACACTTCCATAAAAGTAAGGCTTGAATTTGGAGGGTTTTCCCACCCTGTTTATGCAGAGGGAAATCTGATCACCAAAACCAGCAGCACTCAGTGCCCACTGCCTGCACTGGGTGCAAACCAGCCATGTGCTCTTGTGGCCAAGAAGGCCAATGCCATTCTGGGGTGGATTAGAAGGGGTGTGACCAGTAGGTCGAGAGAGGTTCTCCTCCCCCTCTACTCTGCACTGGAGAGGCCACATCTGGAATATTGTGTCCAGTTCTGGGCCCCTCAGGTCAAGAAAGACAGTGAGCTGCTTGAAAGGGTCCAGTGCAGAGCCATGGGGATGATTAAAGGAGTGGAACATCTTCCATACAAGGAGAGACTGAGAGAGCTGAGGGCTCTTTAGTTTGGAGAGGAGGAGACTGAGAGGTGACCTCATCAATGTTTAGAAGTATGTGCAGGGTGAGTCCCGAGAGGCTGGAGCCAGCCTCTGCTCGGTGGTGCCCAGTGACAGCACAAGGGGCAGTGGTGGAAGTTGAGCCATAGGAAGTGTCACCTAAATATGAGGAAAAAATTTTTCACTGAGAGGATGACAGAGCACTGGAACAGGCTGCCCAGGGAGAATAGAACAGAATTAACCTGGTTGGAAAAGACCTTCGAGATCATCGAGTCCAACCTATCACCCAACACCATCTAATCAACTAAACCATGGCACTAAGTGCCTCATCCAGCCTCTTCTTATACACTTCTAGTGATGGTGACTCCACCACCTCCCTGGGCAGCACATTCCAATGGCCAATCTCTCTTTCTGTGAAGAAATTCTTCCTAACATCCAGCCTAAACCTCTCCTGGTGCAGCTTGAGACTGTGTCCTCTTGTTCTGGTGCTGGTTGCCTGGGAGAAGAGACCAACCCCCACCTGGCTACAACCTCCCTTCAGGTAGTTGTAGACATTATTGCTGTCTCCTCTGAGCCTCCTCTTCTTCAGGCTAAGGTTGTGGAGTCTCCCTCTCTGGAGATATTCCAAAGCCACCTAGATGCCTTCCTGTGTGACCTGGTGTAGGTGCTCCTGCTCTGGCAGGGGGTTGGTCTGGATGAGCTTTCCAGGTCCCTTCCAGCCCCTGAAATTCTGTGAAAGCCTGGGCCCCACCCTCAACCCCCAGCCGAGAGCTTCAGACCCTGAGGGCACAAAGGAGCCCCAGAGCCTTTGCTCAGGCGGTTTTGGCTCTCCACGTGGGGCAGGGTACTTGTACAAGGCTCCAGCGTTTCCGCCTTCTGTTTGTTTACCCGCGGGGCTTTTCACGCATTATCAGATCCCCTTGTTTGAGCAACCACCAAGGCCAGCAGTAGCTGAGTGACACGAGTTTGTATAAACACGGATGGGCCAGAGCAAGCAGCACCACCAGCCCGGGGGCAGCTCTCGGCTAAGGCACTCCCTGCATCACGCCTTGCTCCGCCGGATTCAGCGGGCGCACGGAGGGTGTAGGCTATGTTAGGGCTGCCGGTGCCTTAAGAGGACCAGAAGGTGGCAGGGATGAAGCCAGGCCAGGCTGACTTGGACTTCTCCATCTGCCCTCTGCGTTTGGGGGAAAGTCCAAGCCTCAGCTTCTGTTTTCCTCCCTCCTATCTATCACCTTTGAAGATTTGTTCCCAAGTTGTTTTCTTCCAGCCCTGTGATAATGTGCCTCTGGGCGACGGAGCCCGCTGGTGCCAGCTGGAAACAAATGCACTGTAGGCTTCTGCACAGCTGCTTTCCTCAATCTTTTCAGGATAGATGCTCTTCAAGGGAGATGTTGCAATTGGCACCACTTTTCTTCAATCCCCTTTGAAGCTCCAAAGCGTGATGTGATGGACAAAGCTGGCTGCGGCTTTGTGGCTTAGCTGGGATCAGACAGATCCTCCCTTAGCACCACAGAGGATGTTCACAGCAGTTGCACACATGTAGGAAAGAGGCAGCAGGTGTTGTGTGTCCCTGGATGCTGCTCCAGAGCAGTCATGGTGGGGTACTGCTGTATCCTCAGACTCCTCCAGTTCTGCCACAGTGCTCATTTCCTCCATAAGAGCCAACAGGGCTCGGAGGTCAAATACTTCCTCTCTGCTAGAGCAGGTTTGTGCATCTGCCAGTCAGCTCTGTTAACAAGTCACTAGGCAGCAAGGGACAACCTTGTCCTTCTTTTTTCTACATCAGGGTGATGTTCCCACTCCATCTGAGTGGCCAGCACCTGTGGGATGGGATGGATGTGGCCGCACTGGCACAGCCAGGACCAAGTCAATTCCTCTGGAGGTTTCTGCTGTTGTGCAGCTGGCTGCTGTGGGCTCTGCTCCAATATTCATGAGCCAGAACAGCACAAGCTCTCTGCTTTCCCCCAGCACAGGCTGCTGGGGGCATGAATGCAGAGATTCACAATATTCCTTCCTTCCTTCTCAGGATGGGAGCTAATAAAGGATGCAGTGTCCATGAGGGCATCAGCCCCTTTGCCCTACTCTGCCACATGCTTAGATCAAAACATCACTGGGGCTCTCAGCCAGCCTTGGCATCAGCTGTACTTTGGGGAATGCTCCTACACTGGTCCCCTGCTCTGTCTGGACCTCTCAAGGGTGCACTGTGCTGGGTGACAGAGGAATGTGCCTGTATGCAATGCCATTTGCAAAAGCACCTGGGGGCTCCCTGTGCATGTGCTGTGTCTTTGGGTTTCTGATAAGCATGTCCAGCTCCAGAGGCATCACTTCACCTGTGGTCTGGCACAGTCTCTGGTCACCAATGAGGCTTAAGTGGACTGTGGAGCAGGAGGGGGGCTGCAGAGCTGTGGGTGTGTGAGTTCCAGGCTGCTGCAAGGGAGCCTGAGAGCACAGTTGGCTGCAGAACTCCCACGCTCAGTGGGTGAAGCTTGAAAGGTCTCCAGGGAGGCTCATGTGGGGGGTTTTGAGCTCAGCTTTCTTCTGTGGCACTGCTTCAAGCAGGCCCATACTCCTGGCTCCAGGGCAGCTCAAAGAGCAGCCAGAGGACATTGTTCTCAAGGGAAGACCAGGGTCAAACTGAAGCCACCTCCAACACGATGCTCAGCAGCAAAGCTCTGGATCCTGGATTTGATTTCAGGTTTTTTTATTGCCCTACCCTGCCCCACCACCCTCTCCTTTGCCTGTTCTCTTGGTGGTCTGCATGCTTTTCCCTTCAGCTCCCACTAATACAGGCCAGGTCTTCCTAGGGTGGGCCACGGTCCAGAGAAGAGGTTGGAGGAGCAGCTGGGTGTAATTAGAGATCCAGGGAGCAGAAAGATTTACTTTTCATTCAAATGAAGTAATAGTGTCCCACAGTTAAAAGCCTTTTCTCAAGACATTAGAAAAACAGAGGCTTGAGAGCTCAGAGGGAGAAGGTGAACCTCTGAGCCACACAGGAGATGCTGAGACTTACCTGCCTGTGGATGGTGTGAAGTAGGACACTGCACTGCCCTGAGTGGCATATCTGAGACAACAGGATGCAGAGGCTGGGGGCAGCAAGGGATCAATGTGGGCATTGGGTGCACAGGGTTTGGTATTGTTTGCAGATGACCCTGCTGCTCTTTGGCTGGTCAGCTCAGTCCTGCACAGGGCCTGGGAGCCAGGAGTAGGGATGTTCCTTATCTCAGCTGTGTCACACAATCACAGAAAGTTAGGGGTTGGAAAGGACCTCAAAAGATCATCCAGTCCAACCCCCCTGCCAGGGCAGGATCACCTAGAGTAGGGCACACAGGAATGCATCCAGCTGGGATTTGAAAGTCTGCAGAGAAGACTCCACAGCCTCTCTGGGCAGCCTGCTCCAGTGCTCTGCCACCCTCACAGTGAAAAACTTTTTCCTTATATTCAGGTGGAACCTCCTATGCTCCAGCTTGCACCCACTGCCCCTTGTCCTGTCCATGCCACCGTGCTGTATGGATGCTGCCCTGCAAGCCTGCTGCAGGAAACAAGGAGCTTATTGCCACATGGAGAGGCTCTGCAGCTTGTACAAGGCTCCCTGCAAGGCCAGGCCGTGCAGAGCCCAGACTGGAACTATGTTTTTACACTTCATGTGCTTTTCCCTTCCCATTAATCAATACCTAACAAATGCAGAAGGAAAGGGCAATCTTGTCTGCAGTGCAGGAGGGTTACCTGAAAAGCAAAGCTTTCCGCTTCATGGTGCTAAGCAGATGTGTTCATGCCTGACTGCAGAAGACACTTTCTATACCACACCTCTGACTTCAGTGTGTCCTTTAGCCTTGGCTAAATCTGCAAGCAACACAGCCTTGGAAATCACTTTCTGTGTCCCTTCCTGGGCCAGTGCTGGGCAAGGGTTTGGCCTGATTATAAGGTCATTCAGGATAACGTCCATCTTCCTTCTTCCAGAGTTTCAACAGAGACTGTCAGCTCCCACATCCCTCTGTGGAGAGAACTACCATGGCAGAGCACTGGAGTCCCCTGACTCCCTCCTCTCCCTCTCTACCCCCAACAGCAGCTATGTGGCTGACCACAGCCCTCCATCTCATGCATTTCCTACAACCCAGCACACACCATGGCTCTTCAGGTCACAGCATGACCAAGCCTGCCGCCGCCTGCCTTCCCAGACCAAGTGAAACCAGTTCAGTGTGGCCATCAAGAACCTTTCCCCTGTCCCTCTCCCCAGCTGTGAACTCATTCACAAAGTAAAAGCAATGCCATCTGTTCCAGGAAAAGTTAAATATGTTTGTGACAAGACATGAACACGATGCCAGCCAAGTGCTTGCGGTAATTGCTCCCTGGTTATATATAACACTGAGAAACACCCATCTGAGGCCCACGCCGAATTTATACCCCCACTGGGCCCTAGCACTCAGATCTCAGGCATGGATCTGCTTTCAGCTGCTGAAGGGAAACTCCAGCTTTGTGATGAAAATTGACCTTGGTCAATTCTCCCACTTGTGGCAGCTTTGTTTTCCGCCCCCCCTTTCCAAGATAGGGAATACAGTGCTGACAGCAGCCGAGTGTCCCAGCGCCAGAGAAATCAGCTCCAGCACATCGCCCCCCCAGAGCCACAGTCTCCAAAACAACCTCTCTCAGCGTTATTCACCTGGCCTGGATGGGGCTTCTCTTCACTCCCATGTTTACAAAGCAGAGCATTAAAGCCCAGCCTCTCACAGCCATTACTGAGTGCAGCCTTGCTTCCTCCTGTTGATAGAGCTTAGCATCCCCCAAGCTGGCCTGCCAGATTTAGAAGCCAGACCTACAACCCTGCTGTGATGAAGTGAGAATAAGCAATGGCAGAGAAAGAGAAGGAGGTCTAGGAAGGCCACCTTCCCTCAAGAGCTTACAAGGAAGCTATTAGATCATGCAAATCTTTATCTTCCTTTTGCCTGCAAGACTGCAGCAGAGGTTATCACTGTCTTCTCCGAGTCATCTTCAGCTTCTTTTTCAATTAACTAATTAGGAGAATTTATACTTGGTGAATGTGGAAGATTTCTGTCAGTTGTGGTAATTAGAGGTGTGCTGCAGCCCAGGTGTTCCTGATGGGGTCTCCTTGCCTGGTCCTCCAACATTTACCAGGTAAAAATGGTCTAGGCAGAGCCACGTTTGCTTGCACCTTACCTGCAGGTGATGGTCAGCGTGTCCTTGGTGTTGATGATGTGCTCTTCCTCGGTGATGCTGAGAGTAGGGGGGGTCATAGAATAGCTGCTCACCAGGTCTGGAGAGAGAGAGAGAAGGGATGATGCAGACATCTGCTAGTCTGGACCCACTGCTGTGGGCAGCAGCTACCTTGGCATTATAAACCCAGAGAAGGGCAAAGCTTCTTGAGGGAAACATCTCATAGGAGTCTGCTGGCTCGCTGGGTCACAAGCAGCTCACTTGCAGCCCTCCTGGCTCTAAGAGTGCTTCAACAACAGCCACAGGGCCAGGGCCAGACAGCCCCTGGGCTCAGACAGACAGACAAACACAGATGAGGGCCAGAAAAAAGAACAGAAGACCAGAAATGAGAGGATCCAGGTGTGGTCATTCCTCACCAGGTGACTGAGATTGAACACACTTGGATTAGGGCTCCAAAATGATCTTATCTGGTAAGTGGAGGGAGCCTGGCAAGAGGTTTTTCTATCCATGTGGAGTTTTCTGTAATCAGAGGGACAAATCAGGTCTGCCTACATATCACAAATGCAAAACTCCTGTGCAGAAGCTGTCAGGAGCCAGCAGGCATTCACAGGATGCCTGTCGCCTGCTGGGCACTCTCGGATACAGGCAGTCACCCCAACAGGGCCAAACCTCTGGGGATTACAGCAGCTCCCTTCCCTGCACCACAGCTGGACAGGCATTCCAGGAGTGAAACTATCCAGGCTCAAGGATGGGCAGTTAAACATTATCACTGCTTCTCCCAGCTGGCTTTTGTTTTTGGGGAGAGTCCCAGTTCTTGTGGGCTCGCATCTCCGGCATGCCAGACACGCACCCTAAGCCAGCTCCTCATGGACAAAGCATCTCGAAGTACCGGTTACCTCCAGGGACAGCCCTCTTGTTTTTCCTCAGCACCCTGGTGCTGACTGTCATTACTTTGTGATCCTTATCTTAAAACTCCAGCTTCTGGAGAAGTGAGATAATTCAAAAGAAGAAGTCTTGGTGACTGCAAAAACAAGCAAGCAAACCAACCAGAAATAGAAATGGGGGATGGGGGATGGGGGGGGGAAAGAAAAATAAAGACAAAGGAGGAAAAAAAAGTTGTGAAATGTGGAGCTGTGAGTCAGGTAGATGCTAAGGCAGAAAAGAATGCAAAAATATGTGGCTAGCTCCACCTTCTAGACAAATGTGAGGGTTTTGCAACCGTGTGCTGCACCCTTCTCTTTCTCTCCTTCCCTCCTGACATTCAAACCCAAGTATCAGAGAGATCTGGCAGGCAGGGAGAGGTCTCAAGGACGCTGTGTTTCCATGGGTGTCACAGGCTGCAGGAACGCCACATGAGGCCTCTCCTCCCGACCTGTGGCCTGAGGACCATGTGCCTGGAAAGCCCTGCGGTAGAGCCACGTGATGCATGCTTCTCTATGGGGAAACCTGCCCCAGGAGACACTGCATGGCCACCAGCACCCCTGGCACACGGTCTCTGAGGCATGGCCGGAGCAGCCAGACCCGTGCCAAAGCTGGGGGGCCCAGGGTCCATCCAGGGCACCAGGAGAGGCTGCCGAGGGGGCTAGAGCGGCGGAGGGACGTGCTGAGCGACACCGCCGGGCCAGGGCCGCCGGCCTTGTTCTCCCTGATTGTTCTCCACTTCCTTCCCGCCCGCGCACGGCTCCGAGGTGGTGTCCCTGCGGCTGCCCCCATAGCAACGGCTGGGTGATGGCCGTCACCCCTTGCCATCGCCCCCTGCCATCCTCTGCCTGCTCTGCGCTCGCCCACATGAGGCAGCCCAAGGGACACCCTGGCCCATCTCTGCCTGTCCCTGCTCCCCACAGCCTGTCCTTCAGACACCTCTCTCTCTCTCCACAGCAGCAGCAGCCATCGTTCAGCCATGGTTCAGCCATCCTTCATCATTCGTCATCGTTCCCGGGCCCCTGGGACTGGGTGGTGCTCGGCCCCCAGCGAGGACCCTGCCCCTTGTGCCTCCAACCTTCCCTTCCCCGAGGGAGGGGATGTTAGATGTCGAACACAAAAATGTGCCCTGGGGCTGTGAAAATAAATGAGCACATTTTTGGTGAAATCCCTTCAAAAAGCAAGGAGGTTTATTAAAGAAAGGGGGGGGGGTGGGGAGGAATCTCTCCTCTAAGCTGCATTTCCTATTAACGCCGGACACGCTTATCCCCGTGCAAACATTGCTCTCCAGATGGCCACAGCCTGCCAGCCCATCAGCCCCAGCAAGCAGCTGGGGGGGGCCTGCCTGCTGCCCCTCTGGCACTCAACCCCAAATGCAGAAGATGTGGCTTTCCATGGGGCCGGTTGAGGACAGCAGACCCTATCAGTTGGTGCTCTGTGGCAGCCAGCAGAAAGCTCACCCCTGAAATCCTGCCACAGCCATCCCCAGGGCTGGCTGTGACAGGCACTGATCTGGGTCTCAAAACCAGAGTGGTCTCCTTTGCTTGAACCACTAAACAGAAGGTCCAAGGTGGCAGGAGCCTCTCAGCCCATGCTGTGCACCGCATCTTCCCCACGGCTGGGCTCTGAGGGAGCAGGGTGGATGCAGAAATAACCTCCTGCCTCCCTTCACGTGCTGCCCAGTGACCTGTTAGCAAACACCAGGGGGTGGAGGGGAAGAAAGAAAAAGTACGATCTGTGCAGGTTGAGGCTGTGGGATTCCTGCAGATGCATCCTGTCCATGGCCCTCCATGACTACAACAGGAAAAGGAACCACTGCTCCCTCCAAAAGCACCGCAGCGTAGGTCTGGGGACGCTCATGCTGCTGGGCCAGCTCTTGCCACCGTCCAGCCTCCTTGCTGGCCCTGAACTGCTGGCAGCTCCAGGGACTCTCCAAATCAGGCACTGGCTCATGCTAGAGACCCATGACTCGTCTTGACACTGGGGCTGGCATCTCAGGATGCCAATGCCCGCAGCCACCTGAGCCATCCAGCACGGGCACAAAAGGAAGGCGCGGAGGCTATTGCCTGCCTGCCAAAAGCACCTTCAAGACCATCAGCTTTCCCTGAACCAGTTCTTCATTCCCCATTGTGCTTGCCAGACAGATCCACCCCGTTGCTGCCTTTGCCTTGAGGGAACGTGTGCCCTGCTGCGACTCTCTCCCGCGTCTCGCTCTCCCCAGTACTGAACTTGGTGCCGAGCTTGACCGCTAAATCTCTGCTAACCGACATACAGCTGGTTTGTGTCTCCAGCAAATCCCAGGGCACGAGGGAGATGTCTCCAGAGCGTGGAGCGTCTCCTCTCCCCCAAGTCCCTCCTTCCCCACCTCCAGCCCCAGCGATGCTTTATCTGCTGGGCCCTGCGCGCCGATCCCCTTCCGCTGCGCACGCCGAGGGTGCCCTCGCGCAGGGAGAGCGCTCCTGTAATTGAAAAGGCATGCGGCAGCCCCGGCCGGCTTTGTTTGCTCAAATGGTTTCCAAGCAAGTTGGCAGTGGGATATTAAAATAAACAGAGAGGGATTGATGGGATGCAGGGAGAGGAAGCAGGATCCCACAGCCACTCACACCTTGTCTATTTTCAGAGGACTGCGTTTCCCAGCGGTTTCCCTACCCTTGATCTCTCAGCGCTTGGCTCTGAAAGGGGCCAGGCTGTACTGAGGGCCTTCTCCTTATCACTGGCAGCTCCTTCATTTTTTTTCCCCTAGCCCCCTCTGCCTCTTTCTGCACCCTGAAACCACTGCTGCTCTCAGCACAGCAGCAGGGCTGCCCACTAGGGTCCTGCATCCCAGGGCTCTCCTTGCCTGGTGAAGAAGCTGTGCTCACCCTGGAAACCCCTGCTCACCCTAGGGAATCCTGCAGAGACCAAGCAACCCACAGGCTCCAGCCTCATGCCTGACCTCGCCTCTCCACTCCTGAACACACTGCAGGAAAGCTTTGCATGGGGCCTACTTTTCTCCTGTGGTGGCTGCAGATACTCAAATCACTGCAGGGCAGCGTCTGTGCCAGAGCCAGCAGCAAACGATGGATTTGGAAGCCTGTGCAAAGGCTGTGCCTGGGTGAAGGTGCAGGGACAGCATGGCACGGCACAGCATGACGCAGGGACAGCATGGTACGGCACAGCATGACGCAGGGACGGCACGGCACAGGGACAGCATGGCACGGCAAGACGCAGGGACGGCACGGCGCAGGGACAGCACGGCACGGCGCAGGGACAGCATGGCACGGCACGGCGAGACACAGGGACAGCATGGCACGGCACGGCGCAGGGACAGCATGGCACGGCACGGCGCAGGGACAGCATGGCACGGCACGGCGCAGGGACAGCATGGCACGGCACGGCGAGACACAGGGACAGCACGGCACGGCACGACGCAGGGACAGCATGGCACGGCACAGCACGGCACGATGCAGGGACAGCATGGCACGGCATGGCACGACGCAGGGACGGCACGACGCAGGGACGGCACGGCACGGCATGGCGAGACTCAGCTCCTGCTCTCTGTCTGCTTCCACTGGCAGGAAGCCCTGCGCCAGGTCCTCCCCCTGAGCCCATGCTCACCACCTCAGCCCCTCTCCGTTTCCCCTTCCCTCCCTCTGTGCTGAGTCGGCCCTGCTGACTGATTAACAGGGCTCCTTTCCGGAGAGGGATTTTGTTCACACTCTGTCCTTCTCGCTGACTTCCTTCCCTGGCGCTGGCCTGGATCCGCTGCGTGTCCCCAGCTAACCGGCACAGCTCTCGCTCCTGCCACCCGGCTCACTGCTTTGGGGGGTTGTGGCCAGAGCTGCAAAATGACATGCATGGAGCAAAGCTGCTCCAGACACGGCTGCACGCTCATGCTTGCCCCCCTGCACCTCACCGAGCCAGCACCAGTGCTGTCCTGGAACAGAAGGCAGACTGGAAGGGAAATAAAGGATGTCCTTTCCCCCAGGATGCTACTGGGACCCTGCTACTGCCCCATCTCAGCGGTGTTCAGGCAAAAAGCTCCCAGCCAGTGAGCATCCCAACAAAGCAAGGCAGGGACTTGAGATTTGGTGCTTTCTATGAAAGGGCTTTCTGGCAGATTCTTACCAGGTAACAGAATCCCCAGACTGAGGCTCCAGGTTGTGCCCACGTCCCAGATATGCAACACAGATCACCATGGGTGATCCTCACCTGACTCCCTGGGCTCAGGCAGCTGCTCTGGTCTGGCTCAGGCTCAACACCACTCTGAACATCCTGGAATTCCTCAGGGTCCAGTGGTACCATAAAGCCCAATGTGGCTCAGCTTCCAAAGCATCTCCTGTTTCCCTTGAGTTTTACCCTCAGCCTGAACCTTTGGCTGCCCCAAACTGCCCCTGCAGGCAGAAGAGCAGTTATGGGGCTCTTCCCTGGCAAGCAGGGCCAGACATGCAACCACACACCACAGCTACTATGGGAGCAAAGACCAGCCCCTGAAAGGCTGGCAATAAAATTTCAGGACCTTGTTGGTAGCTGGGGGAACAGGGACTGAATGACCCTTTCTGATGCAAAAGAGCAACAAGAGCTGGCACTGGGGAGAAGGAGGAGGATTGTGGTAGGATTACAGGATACCAGTGTGGAAGGGACCTCAAGGAGCATCTGCTCCAACCTTCCTTGGGAAAAGCACAGCCTGGACAAGACAGCACAGCAATCTGTCTAGGTCAATCTTAAAAGTGTGTGATGTTGAGGGCTCCACCACTTTCCTGGGGAGATTATTCCAGTGGCTGACTGTCCTTGTTGTAAAATATTGTCTTGGTGTCCAACTGGAATCTCCCCAGGAGTATTTTGCACCCATCACCCCTCATCTTTTACATGTGACTTCACCTTGCAAAACAAAGGATTCTCTGAAACCTTGCTCTGCCCTTTCAGCAGCCCTCTCCTCCAGCTTTCCAGGCTGGGCTTGTCCAAGTGAGCAGCATTTGCTGGTAAAACTACATGTGCACCATTTCCCCTTGCTCCACAGGCACAGCCTTCCTCTCTCTGCTCCAGTCACATCTTCCCCACCTGCTCTGGTGGGACTGACTGTCCTGATGCTGGAGGACACATGCCCAGCCATACACTCATGGGAAATCCATGTGCTGGAGGCAGAGCCTGGCCAACTTCCCCCATGGAGTGACTCCTCCTTGTGCATGGGGCAAGCATCCAGCTGGGAGTTGGAGCAGCAAAGCATGAGCAACACAAGGAGCAGGCAGCTGGCAGAGCACTAGAGGGAATTTGGACGTAGGGCTGTCAGCTACTCCTTTTCCTCCTTCTGGTGCTCACCAGCACAGAGCAAGACTTGTTTTGCAGAGAGGTGAGACATCACACAAGGCTGAGAAATGAACGACAGGCTCCAGCCAAGGTGGGGGTGAAACACCAGGTGTTTTGTGTCCAGCCTCACGAGGATCAGAGTGAGCCCCAAACCACTGTGGGAATTCACATCAAAATGGAGCAGGCTGTGCCCAGGGACTGAGAGGACAGGGTGACAGCCACCCAAGTCCACAATGAGGCTGGGAAACAAACAGAGATGGTGTGCTGAAAAGCTGTGTGAGCAAGGTGGAAATGGGCTGAGGTGTAAGCAGTGAATAAATCAAACTCAACAGTGACAGAAAAATGGAAGATGCCTCCAAACTGTGCATTAGCACCACGGCAGAGGAGGCAGGTCCCTTATTTTGTAGGGGTCGTAAAAGATGTTCCTTTTTCTGCAACCCAGGGTTGGCCATCGTTCAGACCTGTCCCTAAAGGGGTTAAACAGAGGAGCTGTGCTTCTCTGTGCAGGATCAGCCTTGCTGCAGCCTTCCTTCTGCTACAGCAGCATCCCTGTCACAGCCACACCTCTGACCTCCATGCACCCAGAGCTCCTCCAGGCCAGGGCAACATCTTTCCCCTCCTCACGGTGGGCAATGCCAGCGGTGAGACAACGCTCCTCTGCTCTAGAGATTGTCATCCATGGACCAAAAAGCCCTGAAATGTCACCAAATCAAAGTGTGGTGGATCTGTGCCCTCATCACTTTGTGAGGATATTCAGAAAGCATCAGATGTTCCTTTGCTCCAGCCGGGGTAGGCTGTCCTCTTCCAAGGGATAAAAGGGACTGGGAACTACAGAACTCAGTCAGTACTCACAGACACAGAGGTTATCATCACTACTGGCTTCCTGATCCCTCCTATCCAACACCAAAAGCACAACAAGACAAGTTTGCCCCAAGACACCTGTGGGTAAGTTGGTGTATGGAGGCAGGAGCCCCCCAGGTAGGAACTGAGAGCTGGTGGAAATGCTCTTTTCTTAGCACCAGCCTCAGAGATGCCCCAAGCACAATGGGTCTGTAGCAATGCCAAGTGAGGAGGAAGGATGTATGACCAAACTGAGAGGGCATCCACTGCCTCTGAGTCCAGCCAAACAGACCAACAGCCTCAGCCCATAAGGCTGCTCTGGCCTCAGTGTATCCACCCCACTGGGTCCATTTAGCCTTTAATTGCTCATAAACTTTTAACTAGTTCTTTTCTGGCAAGGCACACACACACAAATCTCATAACCACCTGCACTGATGAGGAATGAGACAAAGAAAGTCCTGACCTCTCTGTGATTCTTTGGCTTTTGGACTTCCAAGCTGGCAGTCTCACCAGGGGACAGAAATGGAGGTGCTTAAAAGCAGGAGCCACCTTCAAGAGGGCTGGGCTGTGCTGAGGAGCAAAGTTACCCTTGAACCCTTCAGTCCTTATCCCTTGGTGCCTCTAGGCAGGGATTTAAATCTGGGTATTTCACAAGCCAGCTGCCCCGAGGCAGCAGAGCACAGCTCCATCCAATGCCCGACCATGCTGCCACCTGCTCTGGGGACCGGTCTGCAGGGGCACAGCCTCCCATGCTCCAGGGACCGCCACCATCATCCCAAAGAAGGGTCAGCGAGCGCCTGTCTGGGAGTGTTTATCTGTCTGCCTTTCTCCTCCGCAGGAAGCACTATCTCACCATCGCCCTGCCTCACTCCAGCCCGGTTTCCTGCTCCATCCTGCCAGGTTTACCCTGCTTTTTCCTCCTCCCCTCCCCCTGCCCCATGGCTGTCAGGCCATGTTTGCATTTCTGTCTCCTGCTGTCTTTCCTCTCCCTATCCACCCCCCGCGCTCACTCCCTACTCCATCCTCCCCGAGAGGCTACGTCCTGAGCCAAAGTTAGCCTCTGTCAGGTAGCCACATGTCCGGCCTGGGGCAGTGGGTCAGCCGGGGCCACCCTGCAGACCTCCTCCAGGATCTCTGCTGTCAGCAGCCTCCCCGGGTCCCGGGGGAGCTGGCTGTTTGCTGCTCTCGCTGGGCTGAGGGATGCTCCGGCACATCAGAGAGCTGGTTTCCCCTCGGCGGGCTGCCCGCCCACCCTTTCTGCTGCTGGCCAGGGGCTGGCCAGACGCCGCTTTGTTTGGTCCCCCCAGTCCCTGGAACCTCTCCGGGTTTGTTGGCCGCCTGCTTCTGCCCGGAGAATCCTTTTCCTGCCTTTGAGATAGAGGATGCTTGAGCCATCTGTGCGGTTTATTTCCTTGTAGAAACTAACAAGCCAAGGATTGCTTCCTCTCCCTGACATTTCGGAGGGCAGCTCCGGCTCAGCGGGATGCGCAGGGAGGGGGAGCCCAGCACCTTCAGACAGGAACAGGACCTATTCTGTCTACAGGATTCACTCCCCAAGGGGCAGAAATCCTCAGATCTGCCAAAATGCCCGCGGCAGCTCCTACTCTGCCACTGCTGTGGCTCTGCAGGAGCCCAAGGCCAGCTGCCCTGCTTAGCATACACAGCCAGCCCTCTTCCACTGGCCCCTATTAGCTGCATGGCTAAACCCTTCCAAAACTCAATTAAAATTATCCTCCCACATCTTAAGGACTGTCAGGTTGCTTCTCTTCCCAGTTTAATTTACTTCTTTCAAGATCTTGCCCTGCTCACATCCTCAGCCCCCGCAGGATGTGATTAATATGGTGTAGAAAGAGCGGAGGGATCAGATGGCTTTAGGGGACTGGTAACAGAAATTAACACTGTTCATTACATCTCTAACCTGAAGGGATGAAATGGATGGTCCACAGGTCATATAGAATGAGTGTTGGTCCAAATCTAGTCAGACAGGCATTGCCAGCACAAAGAGGTGGCCAGGATGAGCCAGAGATACTCCCTGTGGGCTCTGGGATCTCTGGGCAAGTGGCTTGGGAAAAGCTTCTGCTGCTGCTACTTCCAGTTAACTTACCTGGGACTGCTCAGAAGCCTGCCTGACCATTGCAGGATTCAGAGTTTAATTCCACCCCATGTCTGCACAGGGGTAACCCCAGGAGCTTTACTGGGCTCAAGTGTTTCTGGCAGCAGTGGGTACAAATCCATGGCCTCTGAAGAGACATTTTCAGCCACTGAGAAGCAGCAGCAGACTGTACAGTGACAAAGGATAAATGACCACAGGAAATTATTATCTACTGCTTCTCATGCTGTACCTGATGGTGTTAGGAGACAGAAGTCAAAGGAACTTTTCAGGCAACTCAGCTAAACTGTAGATTTTGCCACTGTGGGATATCCACAGAGATTCCCCAAAAGAGAGAGAAGATCCTGGAGAGAAAGTCACCACCAGCTCTTGCGCCCAGTGCTTCAGGTGAGACACACAGGTCTAAGAGTCTCTAAACTGCCCAATGCCAAAATGGAGCAGGTGCATCAAGGCAGGATACCCCTGCCCATTTGGGGGCATCATCCCCCCTTCCTGGAACCCCAGCTGCCCACACTGAAGCTGATGACAGAGCCAGGACCAGCTCCAGTGCCTGGGCAGGGGAGTCTACCAACAGCTCCAGGGCTTTACTGCAGACACAGAGAAGCAGTGGAGAGGAGACCCTCAGTTAGAGCATCATTGACTACAGCTCCATGTTGAACCATCCCCAGAGGCTCAGGTAGAGCTCTTGTTGAAACAGCCACAGATGTGCCACTTGGGGAAGATGGAGTTCAAGTTGGAAAGACCTCAGCATCTGACTCTCACTGGGAGATGAGGAGGCAGAAGCAGCTGAGCTGGATGTCAGACAGAGCCTGAGGGCTGGCACTGAGCACAGAGAGAAAAGGGCAGCAGCAGTTGTAAAGGAAAAAGCAAGTTGCAGGTTTGCTTTCTCCTTGATGTATGTGAGCATAATAGTTGGCCTTTTAAGATTTAGCTCTTCCCAAGACTGTTGGCTTATGGACAGACTGAGCAGGGCATGGAAGAAGCCCCTGCACCCCACTCAGGGGAGGTTCCCCCACCCTGAGCAAAGCCTGTGGATCCTGCCCAGGCTGCTGCACCCAGGCTGACTGTGCTGGGCTTTTTCAGGGGTCTGCAAGCCATGCAGCTGAACTGGGAGGCACTGTGCCAGCAGGAAAAGACCTGCTCCTCTGTTTTGATCTCCCTGGTGTCTGCATCCAGATGTTTACTATTTAGCTGTGAACTGAAATCAACTCAGAGCCCTCAAACCAAACAGCTGCCTGGAGCTGGCAGTGCCTGTTCTCCTCTGCCGAACAGCTCATCCTCAAGCTGATCATCAGCCGCCGCGTGCACGAGAAGCAGATGAGCAGGGTAAGGGGGGAAAAAACAGTTTTGCAATTAGATGATTATCTTGGCCTTGGAAAACCTGGATTCAATTCTCCATCTGCTCCAGGCTCTCTGCAAGCCTGCCATGCAGCTTCGTTGTACCTCCATCCCCGCCTGACCCACAGAGGGTAGGGCAGCAGGAACTGGGCTGCTTTGGCTTGGAGAAAAAAACATGTACTTGAGCAAGAAAGGAGGGATCCTTATTGCCCCTAATGGAAGATAACAGGGAAGAAAGAAAATGGATTTATCCCCGAGCCAATGCAGCATGAAAAAGCTACATGAGAATGTGGATGAATCCAGAAAGGAGGAAGCACAAGCAAAGTGCAGGAGGAATTTAGGCTTCCTGGTTATCAAAGTAGGGTTTTCAAGCATCAAGTAGGATCTGAAAAATAATAATACAGCAGCAAAGGGAAGAGTGGTCACAGGCACAGCAGAGAGCTGCTGCCTGGGGAGCAGGAGAGCCAAACCCCCCTGCCCGGTGCAGCCTCTCACATGCGCGCCCGCACGTGCGCACCCCGCATCTGCACGACCCCTTCTGCTGCCTCCGACCGGGTGGGCACCAGAGGAGGCAGGAAGATCACAGGCACACGCTCTTCAAAGCAGAATTAGTCATTAGAGGTAGTGGCAGAGGAAGTGAGCCTCAGGTACGAGGTCAGACACACACAAGCAGAGAAGGCTGCTGGAAGAGCTCTGAGCGCTTGCTGCGGATCTAAGAGCCCTCTTGACATCTGCACGAGCAGGAAGGGAGATGCAGTTCCCGGGGGGTAAATGCACCTACTGCAACGTAGGAGATGAAAAAATGTCAACTCTCCTGGATAGCACTGCACAACTTGGCTTTCTGCCATCCTTGAAAGCAGCCAGAGCTGGCCAAACCCGGAGCCTTCCCTGATGTGGTTAATAAAAACCTTTCTCTGCTCTCTGCAGGATCCCCAAGAGGGACGGGCTCTAGAAAGTGCAGTAAAGCTCTCCCCTCACACCCAGGTCAGCGATCCCATCTGCTCCCTGCTGGGCAAAGAGAAGTGAGGATGATGAAACTCAGGGCTGGGAAGAAAGGCAGCCCCGCAGGGCTCGCCCGGGGCACCGATGGCAAGTGGCGCGCTCGTTTCTCTTGGCACAGAGCTGCGACCACAAGCCAGGACCCGCTGCAGCGGGAGATGGTAATCAGCATCTCCGAGAGCCAAAGTGGATGGGGGCATTCACGTCACTTGAGATTAGCTGGCTGTTTAACATCTGCACAGATTTCTCTCTCCACCTCCACATAACACCCCTCACGCAGCCATGAAGCTCATTGAATTCCCTTCCAAGAAAGGCTGAGCTGGAAATGTCACACGTTGTGTATCACGGCAGGATTCCTCCAGCCAAACCCAAATGGCACCGTGGGACTCTGGTGCTCTTCGAAGGCCAGTAAGCTAAAAACACCTTCTGCTTGCTTTTCAGAAACGACTTAGGAGAAGGTTACCAAGTTACCAAGTTTCCTAAACACCCAGCTACTCTCTTGCTGATGCTCAGAGGCCGCCTGTTGTTTTCCCGTTCAAAGGTGCTTCCCTTGCCACGCAGCTCAGCGGGGAGAGCACGCAAGCGGACGCAAGGGGAAGGAAGCCTTTACACATGCTAATGACTTCCACCCAAGGAGCACGAGCACCAGCAGGGAAATGGTGCTAAAGAGACAACAGGCCGCTTCCTTGGCTGCCCCTGCTCGGGCACCGCAAGCTCCTTGGCGCTCAGAGCCACGGGGTGAGGCTGGAGATGGCCGTCGCAGCCCCATGGAAAAGCCAAGGTGTGAATGAAGGGAAGACACATCGGCTGGGGCCGCAAAGGCAGAGGAAGCTCTTTGGCAGCTTTGGCACCACGCTGGACCAAGGGGCTGAGGAGAGACGCGGGCCCTTTCCCATTCCCAGCAATGTGGGTCTGGAGACCAAAGGCCTTCCAGGTGCTGCTCAGCCCCTTTCACCATGCCCATCTCTCTTCGTGCCAGCACAGGTTTCCTAAGTTCACGTGGGGCCCTGTTTATTTTCCTTTGCTTTTTTAAACTTACTATTGTATTAAGAAGTGTTTTTCTTTTGGCAAAGGTTACTGCGGGGCCAGCGCCAGGCAGAGTCTCCTGCCTTCCATCACCACTGTAACCTCTGAGCAGGAGCTCAGCCTGGCCAGCATCTCTTATCTCCAACGAAGGCAGGCTTGTGTTTCCACCACCGTGTAAAAGCCACCCCGGCGCTCCCCCTCTCCCCCAGTGCATTCTTTAAAATGCCACCCAGGCCTTGTTATTGCTGGGAGGCTGGAAAGCCAGAGATTAACTGCCTCAGGCTGCATTAGGCTTTATTTGTCTAAGCAGCCAAGGGTGAGGAGTGGCCATAAATATTGTGAAAGGCCGAGGGTTGTGGAGGGGCAGCGCTGGGCAGCGCAGGCACCGTGGCAGCGAGCGTTGCAGCTTGGGCTGGGTGCGGTTCTGGTGTCACTGCTGCCACTGGAAAGGTTCCTACCTCCCAGCAGCACACCAAACCCCATCCTCACGTATTCAAACTGAGGACAACAAGCCACCACCCATGGCTTCTGTTTGCTTTGCAAGCAAATGGGGTGGATCTACCTGACCGAGTAGGCAAATCCTACCGCAGCACTGTCAGCCAAGGGGACTCACACCGGGTTCTAGCCTGCCTGCCTAGAATGCAGTACAGCTGTGCTCTGGCTGCTCTTCGTGCACTGGGATGTCATGGCACAGAGAGGAGATGAAGACCAGGGTATGCCCTGACACTATCCCCACCACCAGCAGCACTGCCAGAGCCGGCACTTAGAGCAGCTGTGTGTGAGAGCTTGGCAGCAGCCAGCACCCAGATGAGTGCTCATCAGGCCCAGATGCACACTACAGTAGTTCAATTGCTTTACAGAGGTGTCGCTGAGTGACTCTGGTTGCAGGCAAGGTGGTTGCTTCCCCTGTGGTTCATCCCAGCACAAAGACCACACACTGCCTGCCCAATGGTGTGGGAAGTTTCCTGGGGTGAATCTCCCATGGGAGCATCCCCACCCCCAGCAGGTGGCCACCACACTTTCGAGACACAGAATCACAGAATTGTCAGGGTTGGACAGGACCTCAAGGATCAGTCAGTTCCAACTCCCCTGCCATGGGCAGGGACACCTCACACTACAGCAGGTTGCTCACAGCCACATCCAGCCTGGCTGCAAACACCTCCAGGGATGAGGCTTCCACCACCTCCCTGGGCAACCTGTGCCAGTGCCTCACCACCCTCATGGGGAAGAACTTCTTCCTAACATCCAATCTGGATCTACCCATTTGTAGTTTTGTTCCATCCTCCCTAGTCCTATCACTCCCAGACACCCTAAAAAGTCCCTTCCCAGCTCTCCTGTAGGCCCCCTTCAGAACCTGGAAGGCCACAAGAAGGTCTCCTTGGAGCCTTCTCCTCTCCAGACTGCACAACCTCAACTCTCTCAGTCTGTCTCCACAGCAGAGCAGCTCCAGCCCTCTGATCATCTTCCTGGCCCTTCTCTGGACACGTCCCAGCATGTCCAGATCCTTCTTGTAACAGGGGCTCCAGAACAGGACATGCTGTTAAACTTCTGCCCGTTGCTGCCCAAGGGCCAAGCACTGCAGAGTGCTGAAGAGATGATGGCCACTCCAACCAAAGCACACTCGACTGGGGACTCTGCTCAGGCTAGGACAACCCACTGCATGGGTGCTGGGCTTCTGTGGGTGCTGGATGCCATCACCTCTGCTGGATGTGATTTTCCTTGCTGGCCAGCACTCTGAGCTGGCAGTTTCCAAACCTGATCATAAACCATATCTCCTGCCCAATCTCCTTGCCTTGGTAAATACCAAGATCTGCTGTCATCAATGGAAACATTGACTTGACCCTCACTTTAGGTCATTGTACCTCACATCCACCTCAGCAGACTCCAGCCTTTCAGAAATGGGGAAAACAGGTCACAGGAGGAGAGCCAAGCCTGGAGCTGAACCTCCCTGCCAGGCCCCCTGCGTGCGGCTGCAGACATGCACACGCTTCCCCCAGCCAATGTGGGACCCTCCACGTGTGTGGAGTAAAACTGGAGAGTTTTCCAGGCTCTGCTACACAGCCCTCCACTTTTTGTAGTGGTGGGTTGTTTTTTGCTGTGGGCAGCACATGAAACCAGTAAACCTTTTACAGGCTTCCCTGCTGCAGAGCGAGCTCACGTGCCTCTCTGATTTAGGGCTCCAAAAGGCTTTGTGGGTTTCCTGAACCTGCAGACAGACCTTCACAAACCTGTGAAGCCACTACCCAACTTGGGGCACCTGGTCTGCTAATCCTTGCCAATGGCTGGAATGGTGACCCCCCTGCAGGATGGGTGCTCTGTGTCCCCAGAGAGAAAGGGGATGATGACCCAGGTAGGAGGTCTGGCTGCCCATGGCTGCTCAGCAGAGCCATCATGAGCTTGCAAATTCCTTATAAGCTTCCCACGTGACACAATAACCCAGGGGCCAGATCCTGAAGCCATTTCTTCTGTCTTTACTCAGACCAGCCTCCACTGAAGTCATTGAGGCATTGGCCTAAGTACAACAGAAGGACTTCAGGATTTGGCCTAGTAATAAAAACTTCCTTCCTTTGTCTACTGCTCACTCCACACGATCCCAATACCTCCCAGCCTCCTCCTCCCGAGGCTGGGGCCATCAGTTGTTTGGTTGGTGCTGCTCTTTCATTTCACCCTCTGCTGGACCCCTCTGCTGCAAGCTGCTGAGGTGGAGAGGTGGCAGTGAAGAGGGCAGATAATGGGGTGAAATGCAGCCTGTCAGAGGGGCAGTGCCAGTCCTGGCCACACACACGTGCGCAGACAGCGCACAGACTGGGAGCTCAGCCATCACATGCCCAAAGGCAATGCCTTCCACACCTCTTTGAGGATGGAGTGTCTTCAAAAAGCCTTTTTCCACACCACTGACTGTAGAGCAAGTTCCTTAGGCTATACACTAAACTTCTTATGTGATGGGGACTGGGTGAGAGGCTCCTGCCCAGGAAGGGATCACAGGAAGTTAACTCACCTCGATGCAATGGTGACTGTGCATCATGCTAGGAAGTGACACCATAAGAAACACAGAAAACTTTAACCAAGTAACTTGCAATATGAGTTTTGATGATTTTGCTGCCTTAGAGTAGCCAGGAGGATGCAAAGCCCTGTTATCCTCCCCAGCATGGGGTACCTCATCCCCAGCATGGCCACCCAAAGCGTGCCCTGGGGTTTGGGGCAGGAGCTCCTGCTCCCTCCCCACATTTACCAGCCTTGCCCACAGCTGTGGCACTGGCAGAGCAACAGGCAAACACAAAGGGACTGACACAGCAATTCCCTTCCCGCCAATCCCTCTGCCTGTGCCGCTCGATGACAGAGAGCAAACAGAAAAGGAATTTGCACCTAGCTGAAGTGAGAAGCATTTGAGGTACCAGCACAGTTTGATGACCTATGTCTCAACCCTGCAACTCACAGGTGCTCAGGTATGTGACCTGGCCATATTGTGGAGAGCAGAGAAACAACTCCTGTGAGCTCCCTGCTAAGGCCTTGAAGGGGCATTTTTAATGTGGCTCAGCTAAAGCTGTAATGGTCAGACCTTGGAGCATGCAGGTCTAACTACCCCAGGGGACACACAGCTCTCTGAGCAGCACAGGACCAGTGACCTCAGTGTGTGAGGCCATAACGTGGTTTAGAGGCCTGTGTGAACCCTGTGCCACCCAGCCTGGCTGAGCCACCTCACCACGTCCTGCACCCCAGTGCAGAGCACAGTGATGCCAATCTGCATTGCACAGCAGAAAGTCCAATGTCCAGTCCAGCAGGGGCTGTCCTGTCAGGGCTTGCCCTTTAAAAAAACACACTGTGCATCCTGCCCTTTTAAAACACATTAATTGCCATGGAAACAATGCTCTTATTGGGATGGGAGCAGGCTGGTGGCCTCCACGGATGCAAGCCAAAAATCAATGGATACACTGAAATACAGGCTGCATTTCTGGAGCTTGTTTTTGTGGTTTTGGGGGCTGGTCACAGTGGGCACAAAGGAGAGAATGGTTCAGACACTAGCAAGATGCCATCCTCTAGGAAAAGCAAGCTGGGGACAATAAAACATGCAGTAACATCTCCTCTGCAGTGTTTTTCTGCTCAAAGCTCCCTTGTATGGGACCTGGCCCCAATGCTGATGTGTGTGCTCAACTCCTGCAGCTGGTCATCAGTCCCAGCTCCTGAGGAGGCATCCCTTCATGTGCTAGTTGCTGGTGAGTGGAAAGACTCACCTGATCTCAGACCTTGGCAGGGTGGCTTTGCTCCATGCCTCCTGTCTCCCTATCCCTGGTCCTTTCCACCGGCTCGGATGCCTCACCCAAACGACTCGCCCAGTGCCAGTCTTGCATCTCTATGTAAATGCCATCACTTTGTGGCCTTGAGAGCCTTTCCAGTAGCTCTGAGAGGGGCTGTACACAAACCAGCACAAAGGGAAGGGCTCTCACAGCCCTTCCCTCCCTGCCCGCAGCTGCCCCTGCAAACCCAGTGCAAAGGGCAGCCCCAGTGCCCGGCTCTCCCCTCCCGGTGAGGAGCAGCACTGCCCCGCTCCCTGCCGTGCCGCCCATCATAAAGGGGTCCCTGAGCTGTTATCAGGCAGTGACAGTTTCCGCCATCAGATTCCTCCTGTCCGTCAGGAAAGCTAAATAAGGAACGTCGCTCAGGCGGCTGCAGGAAGAGGGGAAATGCAGGGACATCCGGCCCAGCTGCCAATTTTTCCTTTCCCATGAACCACCGCTGACCTCCGCCAAGGGAGAACCTGGACACCCAGCCTGGCATCGGCACTGCTCCTCTCCGCTTAACCCTTCCCCGGGGGATGCCCCGGGGCCCGCCCGGGCGGGTGGCCTCGCCGTGCCACACGGTGCGGCCACGGTGGGACGGTGCACGGGCGCTGCGCCGCCGGTGCCGGCGTGGCACAGCGAGGCGGGCGGACTCTGCGCACCAGCTGGCACCTGCCCAGCCAACTGGAGCCATGGCCAGCAGAAGGCTTAACCCCTCCATGCCTGCTGTGGGTGGGTGCTTGCACCTTGCGTGGAAGCAATAGATCCTGAAAGCATCATCGAGCTGTTCTGATCACCTCCCTCTCTGCACCAAGAGCTGGAGCAGGGCTGAGATTTTTCTTTTGCTTATCCCTCTGCAACTGAACTGAGCTTTTCCAAGCTCTGCTGAGAGCTGTAACCAGCTCTGGACTGGCTGCTGCAGACAGGTAAAACCTCATCTTCTTTTTCTCTCCACCCACTCCAGGGCTTTTCCCATCGGTAACAAGGGATGAAGACCAGGAGGGTCTACAACCTACTCAGCCCTTTCTTGTGGCCTTCCCTGGTCAGACCCTGGGGTCCTTGCTGCCTTTCACTGCACAGAAGCAGAGCAGGGATGCAGCAGCCATCTGGTTATTGTGTACTCTGAGAAAGGGAGACCACATCCCTTGCTTGGAGTATCTCTTGCCTTTCCCCACCACCCCATCCTCTGTGTTTCCCCAGTTTGGAGTCTTTTCCTGACCCCCGAAACCCACCCTCCCTCATTAGCACATGACGTCCGTCCCATGGCACCTCCAGGTTTGGCCCACAGAGTGTGTGCTGGAGATCCTCTCCCTGGAAGGAGGGGGCAGAAACACAGCAAGGAAAACAATTCACACGTGGGAGAAGTTGTAAGGTGAAATACAAGTCACTCGCTGAAACCTGTTTCTGCTACCTCAGCAGGGAAACGACTCCAGGAGAGACTCCCTGCTTAATATCTTCAGCTTATAAAACTTAGTGGGAGTTTCACCACCAGCTGCAGTGGGGCCAGGTCTTCACCCTCCTTCTGCTGAACTTGTACCTAGAGCAGGAGCTCAGCACCAGCGGCAGTGACGCTGGGCTCCGAGGCTCGTGCCTCCTCGCCGACTTGACCAAAGGCCATCTCTGCTTCCACTGCTCTGTGCTAACAATGAGGCACTGCAGATGGGCAGCAATGTGTGTGCTGAAAACATCACAACTGTTCTGACCAGAGAGAAAAAGCCCCCTTGGGACCCTCTCTTTTAACAACGTGAAACAAGAAACAAAGGTCTGGGATAGCCAGAGGCAATAAAACCCCTGGAATTCATTTAACCACTCACTAGATGCCAGTGCAGCTGCAGCAGTATTTCTTTTCTTAATGAAGGAGAAAAAGTAACTCCAGCTCTGGCCCAGGGCAAGGCTCAGCTCTGGACTCCCCAGAAGACAGTGGCATACACCAGGCATTGCCAGCCTGCCTCGTGGCATCCAGCTGGAGAAGGACCTTCTGGGCGCTGCCTGCCCAGCTCCCTGCTGCTGCTCGCCCAGGTGGAGATCGCAGGAACTGCCAGCGCAGGGGTAGCTGCAGCAGGTCAAGGCAAAACGCAGCACTGAGCACCCCTGGCTCTCAGTCTGGGGTAGGAAAGAGGGCCTTCAGTTTTAACTAACCACCTGTGGAATTTTTTCCTTGCCAGCCCGTGTATTTTTCTGCGCACAGCTGCCCGTGGATTCAGGCAAAGGTTTATAGCACCCCCGAGGCCCGTGGTGGCCAGCACCATCGCTGCACAGTGCCATGCAACAAGCCAGTGGCCTCCCACCACACTGCATCCTCCCAGCACAGGAACCCACAAGGAACTGCCTTCTTCAGGCAAGCTGTGATTTTGCAGCCCTTGTCTTTCCCAAGGGAAGAGCCTGGTGATGTTTTGTCATTCCTTACATGGAAACCACCGTGAGTCTTGCTCCTTCACACCAGCTCCTCACCCTCCACGGGCAGCACAGCCTATGGGGTCCAGCCATGGCAGGGCTTTCTGCTTCTCCCTCTGCCTGCAGGACCCCCCAGGATCCCCATCACTCCAGGCTTATTGGAGCTTTCCCCCACCACCAGATCTAAACACACAACCCCCCAAAGTAGGGGTAAGGGAGAACCCTCACCTTGCCCCTATTATTTAGGGCTGTTTCAGTCCAGCAGGCTGAGTGCAAAGATGCTAGGAAGATGAGGAGAGTCTTTTCAGCAGGGCCTGTTGGACAGGAAAGGGCAGGACAGATGGTTTTAAACCAAAAGAAGGAGGACATATTTTACACTGAAGGTGGTGGAACACTGGCACAGGTTGCCCAGAGAAGTGGTAGGTGCCCTGTACATGGAAACATTCAAGGCCAGGTTGGACAGGGCTCTGAGCAGCCTGATCCAGTCGAAGATGTCCCTGCTCACTGCAGCAGGGTTGGACTAGGTGGCACTTAGAGGCCCCTTCCAACCCAAATCGTTCTATGAATTTTGAAACACCTCTGCTGTGCCAGCTTGAGTGGCTGGGAAGAAGGTGGGCGAGATGGGTGCTGTCTCCAGAGCTCCCTGAAGGTGCTGAGAGGTGGGCAGACCTGGGGACACACGGAGAGTCCTCTCCTGCTCGTCAGCCACACAAAGCAACCTCCCGAGTGCTGCGGATGCCCTGTGTGGTACCGGCGAAACGGCTGCCTGGCCACGGCTCCCTCCTGCCTCTGTTCCCGTGGGATCCCGCTCTCCCTTTCCCTCCCCAGGAACTGCTCCGGGACGCCGAGAACAGCCTGTTCCCTCCCTGGCTGGGAGCACCTGACCTTCCCACGCCTGCCCTGGAAAATACCACACCAAGAGACATCCTGGGACAGCGATTACACGTGGAGCAAGCTCACGGGAGAGAGGCAGTGGAGTGGAGTGGGAAACACCAGAGACAGCCCTCTCCTGTCCTGCCAGCGCTGGCAGGGGACATTGTGCTGCTGGGGGAGCGTCCCCCTGACCAGATGTAAAACTGAGCTCAGCCACAACCACCCCTGGTTGTTTGTGCAGGCAGTGAGCTGCGTGCTGGGGTGCTCAAGCCCAGGGTGGTAATGCAGCCCATTCATCTGGAACTGGAAGGGGGCACAAAGGCCACGGGCTGCCCTCTCCCCAGCAGCACCTCAGGGACCACGGGCTGCATCCCCCCCATCATCCATCTTCTCCTTGGAGGCCCTGGCTCTGGTTCATCACTAACAAGCAGTGGGGTTAAGCCAGAGCAGGGTTTGCCGTGCACTCACAGGCGTTGCACGGAGGAGTGTTGCTGAGATGGCTCATGTTTAGTGCCTGCGCTACAAGAGCTGCTCCAGACCCCAGCAGAGAAGGTGAATGTTGCTGCTGGCACCGTCAGCGCAGGGCTGTCCGAGCACCCGGCCGGGGAGGTCCCTCTGATCTTGGAGGGCAGGCGGTGGCAGCCAACGTAATCGGCTCAGGTCCTACACAAGCACAGGCCCTTCCCTCACACAAAGGGCAGATACTCTTCCAAGCAGCATGCTGGAGTCCCCAGTGGGGTGATCTGGCCGTGGGGTAGTCAGCACTGCTCTGTGCCCAGGGCATGGCGGCTCAGGGAGCGCATGCTTTCATTGCCACCCACAGAGGGTTACTCCACGATGCCCTGGGGTGGAATCTCAACTTGCTCTCCCATCTTGCTGCCTGCAAAGGGCAGCTCCCCAGTTCTGCTCCATCCTGGAAGCATTGCAGAGCTGGGATGTAGGGAGACTGTGCTCTCACACACAATATCCTTTCCTAGTGCTGGCCTGTCTCACCAAGTACCAAGGTGCAGGAGCAAGCAGGACGGAGCCAGAGGAGACCTTTCAAGATCTTGAGATGAATCTTTCACCCTGTTTCTGTTTCACTGGGATGGTGTCACACCCCCATTCCTGCTTCCAGGGGGAGCAAATACTTGCACCCAGCTGGAATTGTGGTTAATGAGGCATTTGTGGGTCCTCTACTTGCTGACAAATTGGTCTCGAGTAGAAAAGAAAGAGAGGAAGCGAATCCCCAGGGTACAATCCCCAAGTTGAGCCCCACACGGCCCTTGGTCGCTGTGCTAATCAGGCAGCACTGGGGAGCTTCAAAGCCCTGTGCAGCTCTGCGCCGACGAGGCCCACACATTACAGCCACGCTGGCCACGGCCTCCCAAGCACTGCTCCCTGCACCTCCAGGAGATGAAAGAACCTGAGACAGCTACACCATGCTTTACAAATTGCTAACAAGAGACCTTTGAACAGCTGCAGCTCCAGCCGCGATGCCACCACCAGCAGGTCCCTTTCTGCCCTGCCTCCCTGGGCTCCTGCTGAGCTCCAGCAGCCCAATGTGTCCTCTGGCCCCGTAACACCAGAGCAGTATCTTGGGCAGAGCAGGTTGGCAGTGCCACTGACGGTGACGCTGTCCATACCATACCCCTGTGGCCAGACCCACAGCCTCCCATGAGCTCCCTTCAGTGATGGCAGCAAAGGCTGTCAGTGACAGTGAGTCACAGAGCTGAGGCTACAGAAAATTCTATTTATGCTCCCAAAATTCATCTCCCTACAGTGCAGGCTTCCAGCACCACTAACTTGCTGTCAGTCTCACTCTGACCTGGTCTCTCAAACTGTGCAGGCAGGAGCTTCCCTGGGTGGACGCCAGTGGGGCTGGTGCCCCATCCCCACTGCCCTGGCAACTCCCTTCCACCCAGCCCTGCTCTGCCCCACGGTCTCTGCCCTCTGGAAGGGTGTTGCAGTCCCATCTCTGCTCTGTTCCCACATCCACCTGACTCAAGCCACGGCCAGGAGTTTCACTTGGTGCCCAACTGCTTTATGCCCCAGAAGCACTACGGGAAGGGAAAATATTCCACCAGGAATATTTTGTCGCCTTTGGGTGACTTCCCAGGCAGCCCAGTGACCTCTGGGAGAGGCAGGCTGGCTGACATCGCGTGGACCACCGCCTTGTCGCGCTTTCCTCCCCAGCGCGCTGCCTGGCGCTAACAAATTAATGACTCCCAGCATGAAAAAATAAACAACCGGAGCAGGGAGCCGGCCCCGGCTCTGCCCTCCCGGCCGGAGAAACCCCTCCTTGCCAGAGTCCCACGCGGATTGTTCCTGCTCCCAGCCAGCACACCCACGGCACGGGCACGACGTGGGCTGCCCCGTCCCGTCCTCCCGTCGTCACAGCCGTCGGGGGCACCCGGGAGGGCGCGTCCCTTCAGGGATGGGGACTCCGGGGCGGGCTGTGTCGGGGCTGGGGGAACCCACGGCGGGCTGTGGGATGAGGACATCGGGACAAGCTGTGCCGGGGACAGAAGACCTCGGGTCGGAATGTGGTGGTCCCTGCTGGGGCTGGGTACAGCGGGGCAAGCTGTGGCGGTCTCCGTCGGTGATAGGGACCTCAGGACGGGCTGTATCGGTCCCCTTCGAGGACGAGGACCCCGAGGCAGGCTGTGTCGGTGCCCACCGGGGATGTGTGACCTCGAGGAGGGCAGCGCCGGAGCACGGCGCATCCCCGCCCGCGATCAGGGAGGTGGCGGCAGGCAGCGCTGGTCCCTGCGGCGCCTGGGGCACACGCGGGCGGCTGCGCCGGGTCCCGTCCGGTCCCGTCCCATCCCATCCCGTATTACCGCGGCAGCAGCCCCCTATCCCCGACGCTCACCTGCCTCCGAGACAATGCCGAGCCAGAGCCAGAGGGACAGCGTGCAAACTCTCTTCATCTCCGGGGCTGCGGGCAGGTCCGTGCGGGGCGGCGCGGAGCGATGCGGTGCGGAGCGCCCCGCGCCTGAGCTCTGCTCCCGCCGCGCCCCAGCTGCGGCGGCAACGCGCGGCGGCGGAGGGGGGAGCACCGAGGCCGTTTCCTTTTCCTCCGCCTGCCCGGGCCGCCCGCCGCCCTCCGCCGAGCACCGCGGGGCGCCGGGCGGGCGGCGGGGCGGGCCGGGGCGGGGCGGGAGGCAAAGTGGGGGGGGAGGGCACCTGCGGGTCCGGTCACCGGCGGGAGGTCCTGACTTTCCGCACCTGTGTGCGTCCCACACCTGTGTGCATCATCCCTGCAGCGGGGTCCATGGGTGTCCCACACCTGTGTGCACCATCCCTGCCTCACGTACACACGAACACCCCCACACCTGTGTGTGTAATCATGCGACCACCCTGCGCTCTGCACTCCTGTGTGCACCCCCGTGCGTCCCACCCCCACCGCTGTATGTCTGCATCACCCCTCAAATGCCCGCAGGTCTGCCTTGTTGTCGTGTGCGACCTCTCAGCAGAGGGGATGCAGAGAGCAGAGGGGTTGCACACAAACCCCCTCTCGCAGGGCTGTGCACACACCTCACAGCGGCATACACATGGCACATCTGCTTGCACGCACCCCTCCGCGCCTGCGGGCACCCCCCAAAGCCTCACGCCTGTATGCGTACCCCACCCTCCTTCCTGAGCTCCCCCTCTCCCCCTCTAGGGCACGCAGAGTCGCACAGGGGCTTTCTCACACCTGTCTGCACATACTTGAGGATCCCGTTCCCACCATCCATCCGTGCCAGCAGTGTGGGACGGCAGTGTTTCTCCCTGCACAGTCACCTGTGGCACATGACTGTGGCTTTGGCAGCAGAACGGTGCTGCCCCATGAGTGCCAGTGGCACTGCCCCTCGCCTCCCCCCACCCCCCCTAGTGCTAGTGGTTCTGGCTCAGTGCAAACCGATGGTGAATGGAGGTGATGGCAGAGCTTTGGGAGCGCAGTGGCACAGCAGGCACAACCCTGCCAGCTGCCTGTACACCCAAGTGCTGAACTAACGTGCCCCCACGCTGCACCCCAGGGGGTTATTAATTATGCACGCTTGTGGACAGCGAAGAAAGAGGCTGAATGAGAAACACGGGCTCTTGGCTTCAAAAAATCATTAAAACTTCTTGTGCACTCAATTGCTCTCATTGCCAAACCTATGGAAGAAATCACCCTGTCCCTCTACCCAAGCCCTCGGAGCCTTCAAGCCGCAGAGTTTATTTTACCCAGCTCCTCCCAGCCCATCTAACGAGATTTTAACCCTGAGAGTGCTGATTGCGTCGCTTTCCAGCACACTCATCTTGGACCTTCATCCCAAAGGAGCAGGAAGCAGAGGTGTCCCTCCGTCCCAGGCGAGCGCCCAAGCCTCTGCAAGTTTCTGGAGAGAGACATTAAAAACTTGCCGTGATGAGGTGGTGAGGAGTCAGAGGTGGGGACTGCGCCAAGGGGCAGCGCTGCCCTTGGCCGTCGTGTGAAGAGCAGAGCCTGTGGAGTCAGACCCCTCCCCAGCGCAGCCCTCTGCCGTGGCAGCCTACCCACACTGGGCAGCACTGCGAGCATCGGGGGCACCATCACAGAGATGAGCAGCGCGGTGGTGAAGTGTGGACAGTGAGGGAGGGATGAATCGCATCACACCGCTGAGACGCTGGATGAAACGCACAGCCGAAGGGCTGCCCGGACAAGCCGAGCGTGACAAGATCTGACCTGGCACCCCCAAAATCAAGGGATTTTGGCATTCTCCATCCCTGCCGGTCCAAGTGTGGCAGCGCGCAGGCGGCGGTGGCGAGGACCAGCCTGTCCATGCTGCCATCTAACGGCGGGACACCGGGGAGGGCTCGCCCCGCGACAACGGGGAATTTTCCATCACAAACACAGGGTGACTGTGGGACCGGTGGGACCTTTCCATTGTTGGCGCCCCGGGGAACAAAAGGATCTTATTTTAAAATCTTGCCCCGCTTCCAGCACACGGGGGGTGGGGGTGGGGGTGGGGAGGGGACTGTGGAAGTGAAGGCTTCCCCAAAGCACGGGAAGAAAGCACAGACACCGGGCAGGAGCTGCCAGACACTGCCCAGCCCCAGGCATGGCTATGGGAAAGGCACCCTGGGGTGGTTCTGAGGACACCCAGGGACAAAACAGCAACGTAACCTGCAAGGAAAACAGAGCCTGCTCCTGGGGGCAGAGGATGAGAGTCAGCCCTGGCAGGTGCAGGGACTGGATGCTGGAGCCGTGGGGTGCTGCCACAGTGCCCACTCTCTCATGCCTTCCTGCCTGAACCCAGGGCCAGGGCCAACCAGTCACTGCATTAACCCCCACCCGTGGTTTCTACTCCACAGTGCTCAGGTTTAGCAGGGAAATGTATTTCTCAGACACCACTTCAGTGTTTTGTCACCAGGTGAACGCTGCACATGCAGCAGCTCAGCACAGCTATTTCCCCTCACGTAGGAGGAACTGCCATAGGGGCTGTGGGCAGGGCAGGGGCTCTGCCTGCCCAGGCATTCCTGCCAGAGCCCTTCCTTGCTGGCAGGGCCAGGTGAGGACATTGTACCCTGAAATGCCGCCACACGCAGCCAGGCAGCAGCAGGAGGAGGAAGAAGATGCTTCCTCGGGAGCCTGCTCAGCCCGGGGATTTGGAACAAGCAGGTTTCACTGCTCTCCAGCTCTGCCTTTGGCAAAGGGAAGGTGTAGGAGGTGGCAGCGATGGCACTGGCACTGGCACATGTTGAGTGCACTGCTGGCAGCCTGTGCCACCAGAGGGGCCCACGCGGCACACGCCGAAGCCTGGCCCTGCTCCCTGCCCGCAGCTCTGCTTCCCCTCGCACGCTGGGGATGGCTGCCTGCCGCTGCCGGCCCTCGCTCAGCCCCCGTTGGAGGGAGGGGTTTCAGTCCCCCAGGTATGGCTCCCTGCTGCCATCAGCCCAGCCTCACCTCCCCACGGAGCCTCACGCCCCTTGAGGGGGGTGAGAGCCCCGCACAGAGCAGCATTGCTAAGCCAACAGCTTCCTCTTCTCCAGTCTGTTTTTCAGCTGAGGCTTTGGTAAGACAAGGCAGGAGCTGGGAGAGGAGGCAGTACAGCCCAGGGACTGAGCCAGGAAGGAGCAGAGTCCAGGCACTAGCTAAAGCCCAACTGAGGATAAGGAGGGAGCAGAACCCCCTGACATCCCCTCCAAGCACACCTGACCCCCCAGCAAGGCTGTACAAAGCAGTGGCTTCCCAGTAGCAACTGCACCTAGCTTCACCCCCAAGGCCTGCAGAACTCCTGCTCAGAAGGACACATCTGCCTGTACCTGCCACAGGTCAACCTCCCATCTGGCTGAACACAAAGTCTTCTCCTGCCCTGGCACAGGCATTAAGACACCTCAAAACCAGGTGTTACAGCAGAGCCCAGCCATGGCACACTGTAGTGCTGAAGGACAGAGCAGAGGAACATCCTTCACGGCACCATGGGAAGAAGGGCCCCTTGTGCTGTCCCTCCTGGTAGGGGAAGGAGGATGAAGGACCTGCTCTGCCCAACTGTGGAGCTGAAAAGCCCTCGTGCCTGGCTCTTCCCACACCATGGAAAGCTGAGCCTGAGCCTCTGCAGAGGAGGAATTTGCAGGCTCCAGCCAATACCAGGTGCTGTGCAGGATCAGGGTAGCTCCAGCCTCTGCTTTGACCCTGGAGTGGACATGAGTGCAATAAACATGGCAACTCCACACACCTCAGGTGCTGCCATCCTCCCTCCCTGCCACACATCACTCCCACCAGCCAGGATCTGACCCACCCCAGCAGCTCCTGCCTTGTCAACTCCACAGACTCCTGAGTGAGGCAAGGAGAGAGCCAGCACAAACCAAAGCAGCCAAATCCAGCTTGAACCCACAGGATCCCCAGGCCCCTCTCCTGCAGGAATGGTGCTGCCAGTGAGGCCACGTGGGGCTGACAGGCAAAGAGCCACCTGGGGGATGCCCCCTCCCAGCACCAAAGGCTGCCCAGGCTTTCATGAACTTGGCCTGAAAGGAGACTTTGCATTTTTCATATATACAGTGCTTCAGAGCCAGGCCCCAAGAAGCCAAATCTTAAATCCCAGGAGCCTAAGACCAGGGCTGGGCTCAGATGACCCTCCTTATCCCATGGGGCTGCCAACCCCCCCCTTTGTATCCAGCAGCCTGATACAGGAGGGTAAACAAAAGACCAAGAACTGCTGCAAGATGTGCCAGGAGCAGTCCAAGGGCAGGGCTGAGTGTGAGCAGTGGCTCCTCCATACCTCCTGCTGCAGGCAGGGGTAAGGAGACCAGGATGAAGCAGGGGCTGGTCTGTGGCCCCAGGGTGTGCAAGAGATATCCCTCCCAACACGCAGCAAAGAGGAGGCCCAGCAGGCAAAGCTCTTTCTCATGTACTTTAATGGTGATTGTGTAGAAGGGAGGCAGCAGCAGGCCCACACCCGTGCACTGAGCTCCCTCTGCCGCCAGCCTGGAGCCCTTCCCCTCACAGCTTTTCAAGCAGAGGAAGCCCACCCATGGGAAGCAGCAGCAAGAGGCACCTGAGGGTGCTCTGGGACCACTGCCCAGCTCCACAGGGTTCATAGGAAGGAACTGCAAGCAGCCTGCAGCCTCCTCCACTGTGGATCTGGGGCTGTGGCTGTCAAGCCATGCCATGCTCTGGCATGGAAAACTGTTCTTCAAGAGGTGCCAGGCACCTCCAGGAATGCTGTGCAGGACCCCAGGCATGGTACAGAGAAGGGAGGGCAGACAGGAACTGGAAAGACTCATCCCAATCTCTTCTCTCAAAACAGTCCCTCCAACACCCACAAGGTAAGTCCACAAGTGCCAAGCTGTCTCCCACCACAAGGCAAGCAGTCAGCCAGCAGAGAGAAGGAGCCAGGCCGGTGTCCCCCAAGCCCCCTGCTCCTCCTCATCCCTCACAGGTTCAGGTGGCAGAGGCGCATGGGCTCCACGTTGTCCCTGCCGTCGCTGAAGCAGGTGCTGAAGAAGGGGCAGTACCTCTCTGCAGACACCTGATGGAAGGTGAAGAGGTGGGACATGTCCTCAGCATCAAAGAAGGCGACGGTGCCCTCCTGGCAGTCCAGGAAGACCCCCACTTTGCGGGGGGGCCGGCGCGGAGCCAGGCGCACCCAGGGCGTGCTGGTGGCCCAGTACTCAGCCCTGTTCCGCAGGCGCAGCGTCCAGTAGCCGTTCTCCGGGCACAGCTTGACCTTCGCTGCCCGGTCCACAGCCTCGGCGGCCACCCCCAGATCCCACTTGGTTTTGCTGCCCACCCAGACCTCCCAGTAGTGCTGGCCGCTGGAGAAGGTCTGCGAGCCCAGGACGTTGACGCACTGCCGGAAGCGCCGGGGGCTGCTGGGCACGGCCCGGGCTCGATCCCGCTCTGTCACTGCCGTCAAGTCTCTGGAGAAGACCAGGTTGGGGTGGGCTGACTCGGGGTCAAAGGTGAGTGGGGCAGGAGCTGTGGGGACAGCGAGCATGGCATTTTACCAGTTGCACATAGCCTGTGTGGAGCATCCCCAGCCCTGCCTGCAGCCAGCACAGCCACCCCTCACAGTGGTCAGCAGTATCTGTCCCCAGATCTACTGCACATACCCTGTGAGGAGCATCCCCAGCCCTGCCTGCAGCCAGCACAGCCACCCCTCACAGTGGTCAGCAGTATCTGTCCCCAGATGCACTGCACATAGCCTGTGCAGAGCATCCCCAGCCCTGCCTGCAGCCAGCACAGCCACCCCTCACAGTGGTCAGCAGTATCTGTCCCCAGAAGATGTACTGCACATACCCTGTGAGGAGCATCCCCAGCCCTGCCTGCAGCCAGCACAGCCACCCCTCACAGTGGTCAGCAGTATCTGTCCCCAGATCTACTGCACATAGCCTGTGAGGAGCATCCCCAGCCCTGCCTGCAGCCAGCACAGCCACCCCTCACAGTGGTCAGCAGTATCTGTCCCCAGATCTACTGCACATACCCTGTGCGGAGCATCCCCAGCCCTGCCTGCAGCCAGCACAGCCACCCCTCATAGCAGTCAGCAGCATGTATCCCCAGATGCACTGCACATAGCCTGTGCAGAGCATCCCCAGCCCTGCCTGCAGCCAGCACAGCCACCCCTCACACCAGCCAGCTCACCAGGGCAGACAGACTGCAGCATCTGTCTCCAGAAGATGTACTGCAAGGGGCCGCTGCAGCTGTCCCTGTAGCGCTCCAGGTCAAAGGCAGGCTGGGTCTCAACACGCACTGAGGGCCTAGGGTGGAGAGAGCAGAGCTCAGCCCCCATGCTGTGCCCCTAGCAAAGGTCAGGACTGCAACAGGCTACCGTGCACAATGGGTGTGGTAAAGAGGAGACTCAAACCTCCTCAGCAGCTGCTCACTCCACCCGCAGCAGTGCCACCCACAGCGTGGGCAAGTGGCTCAGGGCAGAGGTGTTGCGGACCGAGACACCTCTGGCAGCACTGCTCCTGGAGCACTGACTGCTGGCAGACCAGCACCCAGGCAGGACTCCTGTGTGGGTGGACAAGCCAGGCCTGTGGAGCCAGACTGCAGCCACTGCAGCCCCCAGGGAAGGAGGCAGGGAACAGGGATTTGCTCCCCTATGGCAATTCTGGCTCTCTGCTACTTGCAGCCTTAGCCAAGTCTCTTCCTCTGGGTCAGTTCTGCAGCTGCATGAGTTGCAAAAAAGCTAAGGACTGGTAGAAGTCAAAACACCCAAAGTCTGTGGCATAAACCTTACTCCCACTTGCAGCATGCACAACTCTTGTACCTATTCCAAACCAGCACGTCTCCTTCTCCCACTCTTCCAGCCCAGCTCCCTAGGGAGAGCATCCAACACATGCTGGGGAGCAGCCACCACCCAGCACAGCACCAGCAGCTCACTGAGCAATTTGTGATGCTTTTAAAACTTGAGATGCCTCCCCTGTGTGGCTCCAGCCAGGGGTAGAGATAAGCTCCTGGAAAGGCAATCAGCTTCTCTCATGCCAGACACGTACCTGATATCCAGGCTCTCCACCTGCAGTGAGGAGCAGGAAGAATGAGCAGTTACTGTCTGTAATTCACGCAGCTGCACAAATAACCTCCCTGTCCTGCCTCCTCTTGCCATACAGCACAGAGAGAAAACAACCTGCCAGGACCCCCACCCCGAGGGAAACTGCCTGGGCACCACAGCCAAGGCAATTTTACAGGGGTGACAGGGGAGGAAGGCTTCTGAGAGCCCCCACATCTGAGAGATCACCACACCCATGGTGGCTATAGCCTCCAGACTCCATGGGATTGGGCAGATGACCTAGAGAGGTAGCAGTGAGAACCAACTTCCAAGTACAGCCTAGTGCTGTCACTTAGGCCTCTCCCCATCCCCAGTTCAGATCCTGAAACATCCCTCAGCCTCCCCTCAGGGCCAGCCAGGCACGCTCACCTCCAGCAGTGACACCTCCTCCACCTTGCTCAGGGTGTGCTCTATGTGCTCTATGTCCTTCTGCAGCACCAACACTCCCTCCTCCAGCCGGCGCACATCCTCCTGCAGCTGGGCCAGCAGCTGCTCTTCCTTCTCCCCCAGCTCCGCCAGCGCAGCTCTCTCCTCTTCCTCCAGGATCTGATGAAGGCGGCCAAATTCCGCCCGAATCTTGAACTTCAGATCCCCAGACAGCTTCTGAGCAGAGGGAAGAGGCAGAAGAGGGGCCTGGCAGCTGCACCACACAGGCAGTGGCACAGAAGGCTGGGCCTGTTACTCTGCTTACAAGCTGGAAACATCAGTGTCCCAGGCACACCCATGACTTCTTGGATGGAGAGCAGGGCACAAGGACAACTTGCAAGGTTGCAGAGCCAAGGGGTGGGGAAAAGCCCTCCAAAACCAACCAGTCAACACCCCTCCCACCCCCCCCCCAAGCTCTACTGGTGACTCAGTCACCCAGACTAGAAATCCCTGCACACAGCCACAGTGGGAGCCCACAGCCCTCTCCCACACCACCAGGAATCTGCTTGTGTGCAAAACTGGAGCTCTTCTACTTTTTGTGGAGCTGCACACTCAGCTGTACAGGTTAGAGAGGATTTATTTCACATCATGCCAGGCCCTGGGCAGAGCTGACACTGGCAACTTCTCTTTTGCTCCAATGCCTCCACCTGTCAGGGCTCCTCTCTGTATGGGAGAGGTGGGGGAGCTGCACAGGCTAATCTCTGCAGTTAAGGCTGACAAAGCCACATTCAGCTCCTTCCAGAGGTCACTTTTTTTCCAGTTGTTTAGTCTGCCAGCCAACCTCTTGTGCTTTCACTGCCTCCCTGCTTGTTTACAAGAGTCAGCCAATGGCTTTGTGTTTTCCCAGTCTTTAAGCTTTTAATCTCCAAGCGCAACCTTCACCCTCATTATTTTCTTGAGGAGTACTTCCTGAAACGTGCATCCCCTTCTAGCAGCAGGAAACCCCTCTCCCCCAGGGTACATCTGAGGGTTGACCAGCAGGCAGGGCACCCCAGCCTCCCTTTGCTCTAGCAGGTGCTTGTGCTGACACACCAGAACCACAGAGGATGTGCTGATTTGAACAGGGAGGCTGTGCAGTTTGCTCCTTTACTCTTGGAACACCTCTTAGTCAGCTCTTCCACTGCAAAGGGTCATCAGCTGCATATGCTTACTTCCTAACACCTCTCCACTGACCTCAAAGGTCTATTCCCAACCTGGCAGTGGGATAGAGGTGTGAAACAGTGCAGGCAGAGGGATCAGACTCTGGTCAGAAGACAGCCTCCTATCAGTTTTATCTCACTTCCCAACTACTTCTGCTTTGCTCCTTCCTTGGCTTTTAATACTTTCATGTCACTCAATAAGGAAGCAGAGTCAGGTTGTTGCTCCACTGATCAGTGCCAATTAGGCAGCCTGTTGCCACTTGAGTCTACAGAGAGCACTCAGGCTCCTCACATCCCCTCAGAGCTTCACAGTGAATCCAAACACGGTCCTTGTGACAAGGCCACAGCTCTCTGTAGCACCAACACTGTTGCTGACCCAGCTCCTTCAGTTTTGCTGCCACCCCTTCAGACACAACAGGATTTCAGAGCTTCCAGGAATGGCAGCACTGCAGGGCTAGAAGAGGCTGCTCAGCTGACAGCCCTTACCACTCACCTGCTGCACTAACACACCTTCTAACCACTGCACTGAGTGCTCAATGCCTCTTCCCAAAGCCTCTGCTCAACATCCAGCAGCCACAGGCTTTGCCCTACGTGCTGAAGAATTTGCTCAGCTCCCCACATCTTCATCTGAAGTTTTTCATAAGAAGCTGAGCTAAATCCTCTCCAGACACCAACTCAGAGGCTGTGCAGGGGGCAGCTGCTGCAGGGCGTTACCGTCAGGCTGCAGATATCCTCCTGCGCCGCACGCTTCTTCCGCAGGAAGTTCTCCAGCTCCTTCTGCCGAGCCTGCAGAGCGTCTTCCAGGTGCTTCTGCAGGGATTAGGGGAAAGAAGGTGGACAGAGCATGTCAGTACTGTGATTCAGGGCCCATCCCAGATCCCTGAGGCCAGCACCAGCGGAAGGTGCAACAGAACTTCCTACGTAGGCATCCGCTGCACAATCCTGAGCACTATTTGTGTGTGCACATAACAGAGCAACTTGATTTTTAAGAGTGGGAACTCCAGCCTGGGTTATCCATTTGCACAAGTTTTAAACCTTGTGTGCTGTGACCTGACTCATGCAGGGCTTGACTCCTCAAGCAGCATACCCAGCGCAGGCAGTCCTTAACCCCAGCAGCATGGTCCTTTTGCAAGAAACAGGGAGGCTGCGATGGAAGGCAGGCATGGCAGCGAGGGAAGTGAGTGCAAGAGAAGAAAGGGTCCAGCAAAAGGGAGAGGGAATGAATCAGGAAGACATAGACATCACTGAACTTGGGTCAGGTGACCCAGCAGGGGAACTAGCTGGAGGAGGAGGAGGGGTGGTGGGCTTGCAGGGGCTGCACAAGACTCACAGGGCACTTGTCCCCTTCTCCCCAGTCTGGGCAGCGGCCACTCACCTGCATCTTCTGCCGATGCTCCGCAGAGCCACAGCGCCGCACCTTCTCCACCAGCCCTGCCAGGAGGTAGTGAGTGCGGAACGCCCGGCTGGGGAACTCTCGGCGGCACTGGGGGCAGGAGGGGACGCGGGTGCAGCTCTCCCAGTAGCCCTGGATGCAGGCCTTGCAGAAGTGGTGCATGCAGTCCAGCATGACGGGCTCTCGGAAGAGCTCGCAGCAGATGGCACATGTCAGCTCCTCCCGCAGGCTCCGGTCCTGCATCCTGCCCGCCATCCCTGCTGGCACACACATCACGCTTTGAATTTCCCGCCACCATCAGCCCACAATTCCCTTCCCTCTGGGCTAGGGAAGCCTTCAGCTTCTTTGGGTGCTTTGTGGTAGGGTTTGGTTACCAGACCTTGGACGGGAAGCACAGGAACCGCCCAGGTGCCACACTGGGTGTGCCCGGCTCTGGAAACCCCCAAATCCCGGGAATTACAGATGAGCCTTGGCAAAGACTCAAACCCTTTCCAAAGTCACAACTTTCTACCTACCATTACTTCAGCACAACGACTCACGGGGCCTAACAGGGCCTGACCCCGCGTGCCTGGCAGGGCCCTGGGAAGAGGCCACCTGACCGAAAAGCAGCACCCTACAGCCTGGGCAGCCTCAGGGTAAACCCCAGCCCCGTCCTAGCAAGTCCGCTGCGCACCCCAGTCAGTACCGCGCACCACAGACACCCACCGTACCGCGACCCCAAATCCTGCCCTGCTGCACCGCTGCCAGCTACGAACTCTGGAGTTTCGAGCCCGCCCCGCCCGTGGACTGACGTCCGACACCACCAATCGCCGTGCGGAGAAGCCGCCCCTCTCCGCCCCGCCCGCCCGCTCATTGGATGGAAGGCGGAGAAAGGCGGGGCTTCAGCACGTGACGTGATCGCGTGCGCGCGGAGCAGGGCCGCTGTTGGGGCCTCGCGCGCCGCCCGGGGGAGGGAGCGCGCGGCGCAGCGGGGGCTGCCCGGCCCGGCCCGCCCCCCGGCCCCGCCCCCAGTCCCGCCCCCGGCCCCGCCCCCGGCCCCGCTCCCGGCCCTGCCCCTGCACCGCCCCTGCACCGCCCCTGCACCGCCCCGCTGCTGCGCTCAGCAGCGAGACCCTAGAGATGAGCCCTATGGAAAATCCTTTCCCCTCTCTTCCCCAGTTTCCCTTCGACAGAAGTCTGAAGCTTGCTGGAACTGAGCAAGCTCTCCTGGTCACAGGAGCTTCCAAGCCATGCTTTGGGACAGTCATAAGGGCTGTGGGCTTGTTAGCAAAAAGCAAGAAGGGTTTTCATCCTTGTGTGGTCACCTGATGGTGGGTCCTGGGATGTTGTGGGAAGTGGCAAACGCTGATGGGACATATAAGAAAAATCACAAGAGCTTTCAATACTGGAAGTAAAAGCAAACAAAACCAAAAGGAGGGGGGGCACAAGGACAAGCAACAGCTGCACAGACCATCTGTGTCCTAACTGCTGTTAGAACATCCCCCAGTAAAGGGCAATGTGCTGGGCACTGACCACCTGCTGTTCTCCTCACCTGCTGCTTGCTCACTGGCACATAACTGCAGCTGCCCTGCTTGCAGATGCTGGCCTTCCTCTTGCCTCTCCCAGCCCTTTTGGAGTCACACACTCAACCACAGCCCCATGCTGAGGTTTGGACTTTGAGCATTGCTGGCTACAGGAGGAGCTATAGGTCCTGGGAGATGCTGGCCGTGGGCAGGTGAGATGTGCCCCAGGCAGCCTCCTGCAACCACCTGTGCACAAAGCAGCATTGAGCCGAAAGCTCCTTGGTGCTCCCCATTGCCCTGCAGAGCCCTGGAGCAGGCAGCACAAGTGCTGGAGTGTGTGGGGTGGGCTGGGGAGGACCCCAGGGAGAGCGCTGAGCTCCAGGCCAGCCTACCCCATCTCAGCTCCTGGTGTGTGGCATGCGGACATAGCGTGGACAAGGTGGGAGGATGTGGTTTGCTGTGAAGGTGCTCTGAGGCCTTTGTGTGGCCAAACAGGTGGCATCCACAGGCACCAACAAGGTCAGGCTATACCTCAATATGCAGCCAGCCCCAGCACAAGACCTGAGGCTGGAGGACTGGGGGCTCAGGGCCCATTCCAGTCCATAAGGGTTGGCTGCATCCTCCTGCTCCAGTCCTGGTAGTGCCTGGGGGGACAAGATACACTTGCTGGGCAGGAATCATTTCCAACAGACTGAACCTGTTCCCACTGCTGCCCTTTTGCCTTCCCCACTGCACAACTCAGTGGGGTCCTCCCGAGAATGTTCCTGTCATGGTGACATTGGGACCTAGGGATGGCACAGGGATCCAGGGATGACCAAGCAATCTCTGCTTAGCTGTGACTTAGCTGTGACAAGACCTGATTCCCCAGCTTGATGGAGTTTTGTGTTTTCACTGAGTGTACAGGCTGGGACTTGCTGGTGGCAGTGACTGGTGCCAGCCCAGTGTGCTGCAGCTGCTGTTCAGGTGGGCAGTGCCCACGCAGCAGGAGAGAGGCTGGCATTAGGTGTCATCCTCCTGCCCTGCACCAGCTGGCCTCAGACTGGTGGGGTTTGGATGGCAGCTGAGTCATCTGCTTAGATGCATCCCCCTGAGAGGGAAATGACTTTGTCATCTCTGTCCAGCCTCTGATCTGCTGGATTTCCCCAGGAGGCATCATAGCCTATGCACACACACACACACACACACAGACAAGCCAGCAGACAAGGCACCCAGCCCAGGACACACAGCTTGGGGTGAGCCAGGTGCTGCTCCCTGACCTCTTGCAGATTGCAGCACCACGACCCATTATTTGTGTGGCTCTGCAGAGAGGTAAAAGCATCAATAATTGCTTCTCAGCAGAGGTCTGGAATGTGCTGTGAAAGGTTATGTTTCCCCAGCAGCCTGAGCCATTGCTGCTGGGAGATGTCCCTGTCGAATCAGCATCTGTGCTGCGTTCAGAGAGCTCATCCCTCCCTGCAGGGCTGGTTGCAGAACACATGGAGGGAACAGCCTGTACCAAGACACACCCTTGGGGCACCTGCAGGTCTGTTGCTGGGAGGTGAGTCCTTCTGCAGCCAGATAACTGAAGAGTCACCCTTAGAGAGCAGGAACCAGCATATTCACAAATCCATAGAGACCCTTTAGGAAATGAAGCACTAGAGCAGTGTGGCCCAGAACACTTCAGTAATGGCATAATAGAGCCTGGGGTTGTTTAGCCTGGAGAAAAGGATGCTGAGGGGAGGCCTTGCTCCCCACAACTCCCTGAAAGGAGGTGGGGTCGATCTCTTCTCTCAAGTAGCGAGTGATAGGGACAAGAGGAAATGGTCTCAAGTTGTAGCAGGGGAGATTTAGGCTGGAAAAATATCTTCACCAAAAGGGTTGTCAAGCCCTGGAACAGGCTGCCCAGGGCAGTGGTTGCCTCAGCATCCCTGGAGGGATTTAAAAGCTGTGTAGACACAGTGCTTAGGAACATGGTTTAGTGGTGACCTGGCAGTGTTGATTTTACAGTTGGACTTGATGCTATTAAAGGTCTTGCCCAACCCAAACAATTCTGTGATTCTATTCTGTGAATTTGGGACAGGTCAGCTGATGATGAGCTTCCCCAGCAGCTTCCCTGTTATCCCCAGCTGGAGCCTGCTCCTGGGACACTGTGCAGTGTGAGCAGCAGGAGCATCATTCCCCTGTGGCACTGGGCTGGGGCTGTACCACAGATACCCTGCCTCTGGGGTTGGCACAGGGCTGTGGGACGCTGCTCTCGTGGGAGTGATGCTCTGCACCAGGGCATGGCACTGACAGCACTGCAGGGTGTCCTGCAGCACCCAAGGGAGCCCTGGACCTCCTGATCTCTTGACTTATTTTCCCAGATAAGTCCCCTTGCTGCTGGCAGGACCAACAGCCCATGCAAAACTGCTCATCTCCATCCTTGCAGGTTCCAGCTGCAAACACAGGCTTTGGAGCCAGAGGAGGAGTGGCATCGTTCTACCAGGCACTGAGCTACTCCATCAATGCCAGAAGGGAGTTCTAATAAAGGCAGAGATGTCCTTGTCACAGCCATTGCACTTTCTGGGACATCAGCTAGGAGGTCTAAAGCTAGCAGTGAGTGGCAGTCATTTCCCAGTGAACACATCTCCCTGCTGGGGATTGAAAGCACACACCCAAGCGTCCCCTGGTCTCCAGTTCCTCTCTAAGTGCTCCTGGCATCTCCTCCCTTTCAGCACTCGCTTCACTTGGCACTGTAATGTTTTCTTTTCCTTTCTTTAGCATATTCCTCTTGGGAGGCTCCAAGCTCTGGGCTGGGACCTGAGAACGCTGTGTGTGGAGAGCCTGATTGTGCACTGGGGAGATGAAGGATAACATGGATCAGGAAGGGGCTGGCTGAAAGCTCATGGATTGGGTCCAAACCCCTTTGTGGATCTCTGCTGCGTGCAGTAATGATGTATTCTTGGAGCTGGTTTCCAGAGGCACTGGCTGGCCTTGCAGAAGGAGGGGGATGAAGTGGGAAGTGCAGTGGGTCTAGGTGCCAGAGGTCCTCACCAGACTCCCTGCAATGCCCAGGTGGAAGGGGAAGAAGCTGGAGTCCTTGGGTCCTGCAAATGTGACTCCCAGCCTCAGGGGGTGACTCCTCTGCTCACTGGTCTGTGCGCTGCTGCACCCACCAGCCTGTCCCCTGCAGACTGCAAACCTGGAGATAGGAGGTCCTCCAGCCAGAGCCATCAGGGTGAGCTGGTGGGTTTGGGGTGTCTGCACAAAGCACAGCAGCACTTGGCAATTCCCAGCTCAGCTGCCTACTGGGATTTGAAAACCTACATGTGGGAGTTTGCTTTAAACACAGTCAAAAACTATCAGCCTACCCTCGGTCCTTACCCTGAGACCCTCAACAGTCCTTATTTCCACATTTCAGAGACTGAGATGAATTGAATCTGCTGGGTTTGTTTTCCACCTGCTGATGTGGACAAGCCCCAGGGGAAGGCCTCTATGGGATGAGAATAGGCCAGCCCTTTGTGCTGCCCACAGCATCCCTGTCCAGGAGGGAGTGTGGTGCTGCTAATCCCCAGATTCCTGACATCCCCAAAAGCAGGCTGTACCCTGGGAAGCTCCACTTTGATGGGCTCTGTGCTCACACGAGAAGGGAAGAAGAAATGGGAAGGGGAAGCAGCAAACAAAAGGAAACAAGTGAAAGGAGAGCTGGGGTGAGCCAAGGTAACAGCTGCATCACTGTTAATGGATATTGTGCATCCCACCGTGCCCTCAGCAGCAGGGACGTGATTTAAAGGCCCCAGCTAGAAAAGCAAGCAGGAAATGAAGCAATGGTCTGAGAGATGGTATCTGTGGAGAAACAGCTGGAGGAGGAGGGTGACAAAGGGAAGGACATTATTTGCCAATATTTCTCTGGCCAGGCCCAAGTGAGTCTGCTGTCTTACCAAGGCCGGAGCCCTGTGCTCTGAAGGTGTTTGGCCACAAATACCCCTGTGAACTGGCCACTGTGGTCCAGATAAGGGCCAGTTGGAGATGGTGAGAGATGGTGAGAGCTGGTGAGCAGGGTCAGAGCATCCCAAACATGTCACAAAAGGATGCAGGTGAGGTAGGGCCAGCGGCCTACAAGTTTGTGTCATTTTGTCCCTCGTATGTCCAGGAGCTCACGACGAAGGGTTGGAATGGACAAATCCACCTCCTACTACATGGAAGTTTGCAGCACAGGACTGGGACATTTCTGAATCTTTGGATGCTGCATGGCTCTGGGGCTGTAAGAGGCTTTCACCCAGAGACCACTGGTCACAGCACGGAGGAAACAAGTCCTGGAGCAGGCACAGGGAGATGAACGCTGCTTAACCATGGTGATTTTTTTCTGGGGATGCTCAGTTCCTAGGCAGCAAATTCATATGGCTGCTAAAGTTCTCAGCCCGGTTTCCCTCCCCAGGACTTCTCATGCACACCATTCCAAGCTGGCCTGTGTGGTCTGACGCACTGGGATGTGACATTCCCCATGCCACGCCGCCGGGCAGCCAGGAATCCACGTTTGCATTCCACCGCTGTCCTTCAGCTCCCCACACCCAGGTGCCAAAGCCAGGAGGTTTCTGCAAATATTAACATTTCTGCCTGCTGCTTGTTTGCCTGTTTATTCTGAGCTATGCATGAAACCCCTCTGGTATTCCACACACAGCACAGGGCTTGGCCAAAACAGCTTTGCCCTCTCAGTCTCGCTGCAATGGGTCCCATTAGCTGGTCCCTGGCTGAAGGATGTCCTGTAACACTCTTCTGCACTCGAATGCCTGGCTCATGGTGAGACTGCTGAGCAGTCCCAGACCTGCTGAGCTGCCTCTGCAGGGCCTGAAGCATTTGGATTTTAAAATATGTTTTTTAATGTTTCTGACCTCATCTCTAGAGGTCCAGCAGGGAGGTGGCAGAGGTCTTCATGAGCTCACCATACAGAAATGGACAGGCTTGGCCACTCAAGGTGCTCAAATAGTTCGTCGGTTAGCATCCACATTCCACGGTCAGAACACAGCAGCCACGAAATCCAGCCCTGTGGTCACCCCACATCCTCAGGCTGCTATCCTCTGGGAGCTCTGAAGCTGTTTACTGTATTCATTACTTGCATTAAAGTTGTCCACAGAGCCCAGTTCCCCTCAGCACCCCATGATGTCACCTATGAAAGCCTTCAAGCCCATTCAGCAGAGGTGGAGAGAATTCATTTACCATCACACAGCCTTCAAAAGCCAAGGGATGGTTCTGCAGAAGACCTCAAAAGAACAATATCAGGTCACACAGCAGGGGTTATCTGGCATTGATGTTCCCCCTTGCTGTTAACTTTGGCCTTTGCTACTGGAGAAAGATGCAGATGTGCTCCAAAATCTCACTCATTTTGGAGAAATTTAGATTCATCACTGCCTGCAGCTCACCAGCCTCATCCTGGAGGCAGCCTACTGTGACCCCCAGCAGGATTTAAAAGCAGCTCTACCTTTCCCCCTTGCACTTTCTTACTTGCCACATAGTGAAAGCTGGAGCCTGGGCATTACCAAAGTGGTCACCAGAAATAAAGGGAGTGAGACAACCATCTCCATTAAGGAAAATCATTAAGGGAGCTATATCTTTGTGAAAACACCTGGAGGAGCCTCAAAAAGGTTTTCCTTCTGGAGCTGTCACCATAACAACAAAGGGTGCAATGGGGAGGGAGCGGGCAGAGACGTGCCCTCAGCAAGCACAAGGTGCCGTGGCCAGCCACAAAGTCAACGGCCTCAGGTGATGCTGAGGATGAGGAGCAGGCCAACATGCTGGTGTTGGGGAGGAGTCCTTTGGCCACAAGGAAGGGAAAGGATGGGTGGTCAGACCAGTGTGGTCCTGGAAATACTGCAAACATTTTCTGCCCCAGTCCTGGTGTCTGAGCTGTCGAGGCTGTGGTGCTGCTTGGTCAGGAGCTCGCTGCTACCCCAGGCCCTGGGCGGGAGCTGTCCTGGGCAGCCACGGGGCCAGGGCTGCCACAAGAGGCATCCAGGCTAAAGCTGAGTCCAGAGTCAGGTTGGTGGCCTTCAGGAGGCTGCATCATCTGCATCACAGTAAACACTGAGAGAGATGATCCTACCATGGGGATGAATTGATCTCTTTTGGAGCCCTGCTCTTTGCTCTCACTCCCTATTCAAAGTTCACAGACTGATTTGTTTGTAATAGGAGCTAGGCAGGCTCCTTCCCCCTCCTTTTCGAGGGGAATAAGCCCAGGACAGCTGTCAAAACAGGGAATAACCTACCCTGGAGACATGGCACCAGGGCCTCTGCCATGTTCCTCCTTTCTCTGGCTACTAGGACTGCCTGCACTCCTCTACTGTGCTCTGCGAAATGATGATGAAGCACAGTGCTATGGTCCCCAGATGAGGCTGTCACAGGGGGCCACACATCTTCTGCCCAGAGTCAATGTCACCCTGCAGGGACACAAAGCTGAGCACCACATTGGGAAGCCCTGAGCACTGACAGAGGTAATGCTTCACAAAGCCATAACCCCCTGGCACTTTAAGTACCCTTAAGTCCTGGGGAGAAATAAGTTTCTTCTACCTCCAGCAGGAAAAGGCTGTCACAGAATCACAGAATTTCAGGGGCTGGAAGGGACCTGGAAAGCTCATCCAGACCAACCCCCTGCCAGAGCAGGAGCACCTACACCAGGTCACACAGGAAGGCAGCCAGGCGAGTTCTGAGTATCTCCAGTGAGGAAGACTCCACAGCCTCCCTGGGCAACCTGTTCCAGTGCTCTGTCACCCTCACAGTGAAAAAACTTTTCCTCCTATTGAGGTGAAACTTCCTATGGCTCAACTTCCACCCACTGCCCCTTGCGCTGTCACTGGGCACCACCGAGCAGAACCTGGCTGCAGCCTCTCGGGACTCACCCTGCACATATTTATTTTTATATATATATATTTATATATACACACACAAATATTTATCTGTATATATTTTCGAAGTGGGTTTGCAGGCTGCAGAGATTCTCCTGCCTGCTGGGTCTGGTCTGAGCTCCCCGGTGGAGGCGGAGGGGAAGCGCAGCTCCTCGCTAATGAATCGCAGGCACGCTCTCCCCCGAGCAGTTGCTTGGCAAGTGGCCCACATGTCCCGTGCCAGATTTGCTGGCCAGGAAAGCTCGGTGGTATTAGCATGTTCCAGTTAATTAGGGTTGTAAGCCGCCCTTTTCATCGCCTGGAAGAGCTGAAGGGAGGACAAACCCCGAGCGCTGCCTTTATAAGGCTTTGTGCTTTCCAGCACCGCCTCTGCTTGACTTGTGCTTGCTCCGCTCGTACCCTGGGGGTGCTGCTCTGGCTCCCGAGGGACTCGGTGTCAAACCTATCTCTCGGTGTCAGATGCTGGCTCTTGGGTTGTATTTCTGGGCAACATGGAGCCAAATGCATTCCAAGCCAAATCCCCGGGTGGGTATCAGGAGTGGATCTGACCTCCTGCCCCGGCGCGAGGAGCTGCCAGCAGCACCGCTGCGCACCGGCTGGCAGGGCTGCTGGCCTGGCACTGCAGAGCTGAGCATGGCAGGGACAAACTGCCCCTTGCTGGCAGCAAGGATAGGATAGGATAGGATAGGATAGGATAGGATAGGATAGGATAGGATAGGATAGGATAGGATAGGGTAGGATAGAATTAACCAGGTTGGAAAAGACCTTGGAGATCATCGAGTCCAACCTATCACCCAACACCATCTAATCAACTAAGCCGTGGCACCAAGTGCCTCATCCAGGCTCTTCCTAGACACTTCCAGTGATGATGACTCCACCACCTCCCTGGGCAGCACATTCCAATGGCCAATCTCTCTTTCTGTGAAGAACTTCTTCCTAACATCCAGCCTAAACCTCCCCTGGCACAGCTTGAGACTGTGTCCTCTTGTTCTGGTGCTGGTTGCCTGGGAGAAGAGACCAACCCCCACCTGGCTACAACCTCCTTTCAGGGAGTTGTAGAGATCAATAAGGTCTGCCCTGGGCCTCCTCTTCTCCAGGCTAAGCAACCCCAGCTCCCTCAACCTCTCCTCACAGGGCTGTGCTCCAGACCCTTCCCCAGCTTTGTTGCTCTTCTCTGGACACCTTGCAGCAACTCAACATCTTTCCTAAACTGAGGGGCCCAGAACTGGACACAGGATTCAAGGTGTGGCCTAACCAGTGCTGAGTACCATTTGTCACCTTGAGAGTGACAGGCCACAGATTAGTAATTCCACTGTGAGACTATGCAGCAGGAGCATCCAGCTGAGGAGAGCAAGACCTTGGTGGCAGAACATGCTGCTTAAGCAAGATGGGCAAGGTAGAAAGAAACCCCACATGGCAAATGTGTCACCCCTCAGCTGTCCTGGCCACTGCACACCCAAGCACCCTGGGCTGCAGGTAACAGAGTGCTCCAGGGCTGTGTGAAGTATTTCCCTCACCCCTTTGGCTTACAGGGAACTGAGGCACATGGTGGGGTTTGCTCCCTCAGACAGAGAGTCGCTGTCAGACCCCAAACCTCAGCCAAATTCCTGGTTCCTCTGGACAACTGCTGGTGCACAATGTGTTGTATTTTTGCAATCCCAGCTCTGAAGAGCTTATCTGTCTGCAATTATCCTCTTCTGCAGAAGCTGTTTTCTAGCTGGCTCGGTACACAAACAACAAGCAACAACCATCTAATAAATTAGCAAAGCTTTGAGTGCAGTGACTTGCAGAAACGGCAGCTAAACGGAGGGGCCAGTTCTGGGCTCAGAGATGCTGGTGTCTGCTTAGAGGAGCCCTGCTGAGCTGCCCAGAGTCCTTCTGCCCTGATGCTGAGGATGATCAGGGGGATTTTTGGTGCTGGAGGGAGATCCAGGGGTGGGAAGAGGTGGAAGGGGCAAACCTTCCTCAGTGTTAATCAACTTTATGAAACGAGCCCTGTGGGTTTGCCCCAACTGGAGGCCTGTCCCAGGAGCTGAAGAGTGGCGATGTGTCTTATTCAGCAGGACAGAAGCCTCATTAATCCACACGAGCCACATGAGGACATCCACACAATCTCCACTTTACCGGCTTGCTGACCCTCAGCTTGAAGACACACAGTGTCCTCATCTCCTGTGCCCTGAAGCAGAGCAGTCCCAGGCCAGCCAACACACAGAGCTCACCTCTCCTCCTGCTTCTGCAGTGCCTCTCACGATGGCATCAGCCAGCTCAGGTGTTTTGGCAAAACCTCGTCCCCAGTGCTCTCTCTGCTCCTTAACTCATCCCAGAGGCGCTCACATGGGAACAAAGAGGAGTTACGAAACGAGGCCCTGCTTTCCAATGCAGAGCGGGTGCAGACAGCTTCCCATCCTCCCTCCCACCCCTCAGCAGCTTGGTGGCTAATTTAGTTCCCAACTGCATCACAGCCTCCCAGATCCGCTGCATCCGTGAACCGTGGGGCTCCAGCGGAGAAGGGAACTTTGTGTTGCCACAACCTGCTGGTGCTCCTGAGGCTCTTGAGCAAAGCACAGGCTTGGCACCACAGGAGCCAAGGAGCAGTGGAAAGCTTTCGGCTACAGGCAGGTGGAACTAAACAGATGTGTGAGAAATGAAAGGCTGCTTTCCTAAGTGTGTCAGTGTTGCTGCTCCAGATGAAGCAGGATGAACTGGAGCATCTGGAAGCCTTGGTAACAGATTTCTCAGAGTGATCAGATAATGCACCTTCCTTTTATGACAGAAGTTGAGCTACAGAGTGTGGATTGCAGCTGCAAGGTGTGCAGCCTGGGGAGCTGCCTGCTCCCTGAGGCAGAGCAGGTTAGGGATGGGCTGATGAAAAGTGGGCTCCATTTCTCAGCTTTTCACATCACTTTTGCTCCCTGGAGAATAAATTTCATTGTGGTCTTCTCAGAAGAGTGGGTGAGCAGAACTGTGCTTGCCTAAACAAAACCCAGTCACTGGGAAAAGGCTTTTGGGCTGCAAAGATCCTTTCAGTGATCCCATTGTGCCTGCCAGGACTTGAGGCTCCTGGGACACCTGTGCAGGGCTCGGTGTGTACCCAGCCTGTGTGTGCAGACACCCCAGGGTTTGAGGTTACAGTGCTGCATGAAGTGGCTCCTGGCACCTCTGCTCAGGGCTCTGCAGCCTTCCACACCCCAGGAGAAAGCAAGGGGCCATCTTCATATTTCCCCAGCCTCCTCGTTTGGGGTGTAGTTGCTGGTTGAGGCCAAGAAGCTGCTCAGCTGCTTGGAGAGCTAGTAACTGCCTGGGGAGTTCTTTTCCCACCTTGTGTTCAGGCCTGTGCCACTCTGCTCCTCTTGACCCACCAAGAGGGTGAGGGGCTCTGGCAGAACAGAGCCTGGGTGTCCCTTAGCTGCCAAGGAACTGAGGGCAGGGCAGCATCGGGGCTGTGCTGGATGGACTCGCTGCCAGCAGTAATTATGTTGTAGCTGGGTGAGATTAGGCAGGCTGGCAGGCAGCCTGCATCTGCGGTGCCGTGAGAAGAGCCTGGCTCCTGGGGGGAGCTCAGAGGGAGCAGGGACCAAACCCTGGCTCCGGGGCTGCCAGTTGGAGTGATGCCCCAGGCATGCTGAGAGCTTGACCTTCTCTTGCTGCTCTGCTTCGTGTCACAGGAGGGCTGCTTGCGGAGGGACCATTCATGACAGCGTGCAGCAGTGTGCAGCTCTCTCCCTTCCCGACCTCTCTCTGTTCTGCCAAGCACACTGAGGCTCCTCAGCTGAGTTTTCTGGTCAAAGAGGTGAGCTGATGTTTGGGAGCTTGCAGGTTCTGGTTCCAACCTCTCCTCTGGACCCCTGAGTCCATGGAAGAGGATGGTCTTGTGATGACTAATCCATGATTAGAGGGTTTGAATTTGCTGTCATCCAGCAAACACCACGTGCCAAAACTGACTGGAATTCACCCTATGGTCCTGATGAAGGCTCACAGCTTCAGGCTGCAGCAAGTTTCTCTCCTGTCAATCACTGCCTTTTCCTCAGGCATCTTATTCCAGCCCCAGGGCAGAGTGGGGAGCTGCAGCAAAGGACTCTGGAGAATGGGCAAGGAAAATCTTATGCTGAAGAGAAAGGAGGAGAAAAATCTTTGTTGAGCAGCATTCAGCCATCCACTGCCGAGGACCCTGGAGAGGAGTATTCATCCCCTGGGAACCCAGGGAATGGCATGGACCACTTGCTTCCCAGTAGCTGCTCTTTGCCTCTCCTACAGACCACTGGAAGACAGCAACAGCTCCTTCCAAGCAGGCTTGTCCTGTCCTGCTCTGCTCTCTTCCACTCTCAGCTTTCCAGAACAGCTAAATCAACAGCCTCAGGGTACAAAAGAAGGGGGAGAAGACACAAAGCTCCCACCAAAACCCATCTATTGCAGCTGGTGGATTTGTCTGTCTGTCAGCACTGGTGTGCTGAGCCCTTTCCTTCCTGAAAGGGAGATGGGGAGACAAGGGGGAAGGATGGGACTCATGAGGACCCTTCTCTTATGTTTTAGGTTTGAGTGCCACTTCCCATGTGACTTGCTTCAGGAGTGTTCTCATCCTCCTTTGTCTGTTGAGCCGCTGGAGTTGCTTTTGCCTTGTGTGTCACAGCTTTGTGCAGCACAGAAGGTTGGTTGAAACCCCTCTCAATTTCTGTTCTCACAAAGAAAAGGAAACCAAAGTCCACTGTGGGAAAACAAAAAACCAGCACAAGACTCCTCTGAAAGTCCTAGCTGGAGATACTCAAAGCTCAGAAGTGTCCTCCTCCCTAACCCCTGGAGCATTTCCTAGCCCAGGTGAGCTGCAAACTCACACACTGCCTGTAGAGGAAATTCTGTGCTGGGAACACAGCTGGCTTCTCTTTGAAAGCAAAACCTTTTGCCAGGTAGGGAGCTGTGCTTCTCCTGCTGCTCTGTGTTGCCCACAGGGCATTTTCCTGGTCTCTGGGAAGCTTGGATTCTACAGATTTGGACATGAGGATGCTGCTTTTGTGCCTCTCCCTTTCTCTTGCTCCAGGTATATGGGCAGTGCTGAGAACCCTAAAACAGAAACTCGTTTGGGTTCCCAGCTCCTCACCGAATCTGGCTCTGGAGCAGGCCAAGCCACCTGCCAAGTGGCTAAAACTTCTCACCATTATTTGTAGTCACTTCCACAGAGGACCTGAAGCCCTGGCCCACAGCAACAACCTGCTGTACAAGCATGGAGGCGGAGGAGGATGGGGTGAGGTCTGCAAAGGCTCTGCTGAGTTGCAGGACCTGCAGAACTCTTGCTGCAGAGGATGCCCACCCCTGGACAAGACCCTACCAGACTCTAACAAGTTCAAAGCCTGAGCAGATGGGAGAGCTGCAGAGTGAGAGTGGGTGGACACTCGCCTGGGGCAGTGGCACGGATGGGGAGCCTGCAGACTTCCAGCTCCCACCACTTCTCCCTGGAGAGGGATCTGGATGTGGTGGAAAAGCTTCTCTCTCCTTGATGCAAGAAGCCCCTCAGTGGCTGAACACTGTATAAACAGCAGCGGCAGGCTCCCTCCCCCTTTCCATTTCTGTTTGTTAAACACACTCTCCCTGCCTTTCACTCACTCAGGAGCTAACACAGCATCCAGCTTTGCGAGTCGGGGGCTGTCAGTCACCCTGCCGGGGGCTGTCTCTGGATGCTCAGAGTGGGGAACCGCAGCTACCTCCGGCAATGAAGCACCATCCAGCCCGGATCCTCTCCTGACTTCCTCTCTTTGCTGAGGACAGTTGCAGAAAAGTGCTTTCACCTCTTTGCTACAGGTTGACTTCCAGAGAGCAGAGAGGACCAGGTGCTCCATCCTGGCCAGCAATGAGAACATAACTCCAGGTGAGCAGCTTGGGTCCTGAAGGAAGAGGACGCTTTGACCTTTGCCAGGTGGGTTGGGGAGGGCTTATCTGAGTGGAAGGGCTGAGATGGGGCCAGGTCTTGGCCACACCATGCAGTTCAAGCCAAAAATTTGGGAAAGTGGATTTGGGATCTGAGAGCCCTGAGAGGTGGAATAGAGAGAGAACAGGAAACACTGCTGGGAGAGTTTCAGATGGTCCCCGAGCAGAAGCAGGGAGTCTGGGAAGCAGGATGCTGAGTGAGAGCAGCCAGAACAGGTTGTTCCAGGGGGCTGCAGGGATCAGGCACGTACAGCTCTGGAGCAGTGCTCTGCAGGTGTAGGGCTGCCTGAGAGATCCTGATCTCTCCCACAGTCTGCCTCCTCATGGCTTGGTACAAAGCTCCTGGCAGCTCCTCCGTGCTGGGACTGCACGTGCTGCTGCCGCTCGGCTCGCTGCCAGGGATCGGTGCCCTCACGGAGAGAGATGCAAAGGGAGATAGCAACTGCAGGAGGGGAATTGCTGCTTGCTTGCTTGCTGCACTCAGTGCATGTTAACTGCTGAACAGAGAGGGTCTCCTATAGTCCTGTTGTAGCTTGCATTTCACCTGCAGTTTCTGGTTGTCCCAAAGCAGGATGTGTGTTTTCACCTTGCCTATGCTGTCAGCTGGTTGTGTTCGTTCCCTCTCCTCCCTTGTCTCATCTACCCTGGGCTCGCTGGAATTCAGGAGGTGTCTCCATCTCAGTGTCAGTCACTCACTGAGCCCTGTCTCCCAGCCAGCCTTGCTCTGCTCCCATGGAGCATCCCACAGGGCAGAGGGCCCCACGTGGTTCCCTTCTGCTTTCTGTAGGAGCAGTTTCCAGGGGGAAGTGTGCATCCCCACCAAATGGATCTCTTCACATCACCTTCTTTTTCATCCTGTCCTGAGCTGAGTGACTAAGACATCCTGCTTGCCTCATCTCCTTCAGAGTTTTCCATGGCTCCAGCCTAGGCAGGATGTGCAAACATTTAGAGTGAGGAGTGACAAGAACTTCCTGGTGTATCTCCTTCTCCTTGTACTTTGCCTTCCAGTGCCAGTTCTATGCTGGGCTCCTCTGTGAGCAGCTCCAGGGCCCTGGAGCTTGGCAAGTGCAGGGGTGGCACTGCAGATCTGATGCCATTAGGCTTCTGCACCAATGGGCCTGATCTGGAGGGCATCTGATGATGGGCAGGGCAGCAAGTCTTCCCTTCTGCACCCCTTCACTGGAGACAGAAGGACCTGGGACAATTTCTATTTACTCTTAGGCTTCAGGGAATCACCCCAGAGGTGCTCTTAATGCAGCATCCAGGCCATTAATGGCACAGAGAAGGTAAAACCCCTTCTCCTCTGTCACTTACATCTTCATGCAGCTCCTGAAATCCTTGTCCAGGTTTTGTCCTGAGAGATGCAGAGTCCTCTCTGGTGGTGAATGCAGGAGGCCAGAGTTAGCAAACTTGGGCTCTGTTCCCAGCTCTGCCGTGGCTGTGCTGTGTGGCCTGTGGTGAGCTGGTTAACCTCCATAGCTCAGTTTATTGTCTTCTCCTCCCTTAAGTGCTGTGGGGTGCAGGGCTGAGCACTGCGGCCTCTGAAGTGCTGTAGGGGAATAGGAAAGTGGTGGAAGGAGGTGGAAGCTGGCTTGTCCCAGGCTGATGACCAACTTAGTGATGAGGAGTGGTCTCAGACCCTGTGCCATGGACACCTGACTGCTGCCAGACATGGGATTTGGGATGAGGTTAGTCAGTGCTCCAGGCTGGGCTAGTGGAGATGAAGAGGCTTCACAGAGTTGAGTTGCTTCAGAGGAAGAGTACAGCACAGAATAAATCAGTGAGGTGAGACATGCAGGCACCCCTCAGCCTCAGCCTTCACCCCCTGGTGCTGCTGTAGGAAGAGACTGTGGCTGTCATTAGCCAGAGAGCAGAGGCTGGCCCAAGTCCCTCCACTCCCTCCTGCTGAATCAACAATAACTGAGATAGAACTGCAATTCCTGGCCGTGCTCTGAGCAATCTTTGTCCTTACCGCCCCCATTTCTGCACTCCTTGTCCCCATGCTACGTGCCTGTTGGCTGCAGAAACCCCATTCTCACTGCTTGGGACATAAAGAGGCATTTTAATTAACAAGCTCTGTTTACTCCAGCCCTCTGCCTGCCCCTCCAGCCCTGCTTTCTGAACCCTGCCAGGCTTTGCAGATGGCACTTCCAGGTCTGGATGTGCCCTGACAGATCTGGACCAGGCTGGCTGCATGCCTGGGGCTGTAGCAAGGGTGTTCCTGGGAAGCAGAGGTGCATTTGAGTCCCAGGGCACCTAGCCCTGGCCCTCTGTAGGAATGGATTTTGGAGCTATCATGGTGTTCATTGTCTCTCTCAGTCATCAACAGCAGTGTGCTGAGTGAAGGGCTGAGGTTCCTTTGTGCTTCCCCCTCCTCTTCCCTGCTTCCCAAGGGCTGAAGCCTGCTGGCACAGGCAGCAGCTCTCTGTCTCACTGGGAACCATGTCTGGGTCCCAGCCCTGCCTCAGACTGATCCTCAGAAAGTGAGGACAGGATCCAGGCCATGCCCTGTTTCTGTAGCCCTTCCTGGCAGCCCAGCCCAGAGCAAAGTGCTTAGGGTAGCATTTCTGCCTCCTCCAGGTCTGCCCTGATGTTTTGTTCTCCCAAAAGCAGTTGACTCTCATTTCCAAGTCTGGGCACAGGAGCATGTGCCTGGTAGCAGCCTACACATGTGCCAACACTTCCATTACCTGCTGAAACTGACCTCAGCCCACTCCTAGAAACATCCCTGTGACCTCCAGGCAATCCTCAGAGTGGGAACATTTATTATGGCCGTTTTGGCTCTTAATTAAAATGCCTTAATTGATTTTTAATAGCTCCCCTTTGGAAAAAAAAACAACAGAGCAAAGCAAATCAAATAATAACTCCATTAAGGCCATTTTGTTAGGAAGCCAATAACCATGATGTTCCTGGCTCCTCTCAGATGGTGGGCAGCTGCCAGTCTCCAGTGAAAGGAAACAGCCTGAGATGTGAACATGGGGGCTGGCAGCCAGCTGGTGGGTGAGATGGGGAAAAAGAGAAGGGAGTGCCCACTGTGGTGTGCCAGGACTTGGGTACTGCAGATAAACAGGACACAAAAGGCACAGAGAAGGAGGTGGCAAACGATAGTGGTAAAGTAACACTCAGCAGTCTGAAGGTACAACAAGCCAGGTGGAGAGCAAGCCCTTGCTCTCTCTCCTTCACTGGCCTTGCTCTTCTGGCAGCAAAGTTTGCTTTGGGGCCACCTGCAGCATGGGTGTCTGAAGAGAGGCTCTGGTTGAGCTGCTGCCCCATGAGGGTTGGGCTCTGTCCAAGAGGCTGTGGCTGTGCCATGCTCCCAGGGCCCTGCCTGCTCCCCTTCTCCATCCCCCACCGTGTCAGCTGTGCAGGGAGGCTTTGAGCTCCTCACTCCCACCTTAGAAGCTGTGACCTCCCTTTGGCCTTTGGGTTACCTTTCCAAGGCTGGGGGTGCAGAGGTCTGAGATCACCCTTAAGCAAACTCTCAGTACAGCAAATCCACTAATCTCTTCCCTCCAGCTGCTTAAAGCTGCCTTCCTCCCCTCTTAGTGACAGCTTTATAGTCTGCATTATCACAGCATCTGAGCCAAACAATTTCATTTATAGGAATCATTGACACAAATTGACCAGCAGTTAGACAACTTGGACAAGACAATGGACAAGGAGAGGGGCAGGAGAAAGCAAGTGTGCAGGCAGGGAAAGTCTACTCCAGGCAGTTCCTTTGCCAGGCCTCTGCAGGGCTCTGGGTTTCCAGCCAGCTGGGCAGATTCCTGAGGAGCAGCTCCCAAGGGGGAGTCACAACCCTTGCTCTGAGGAAGGATGCAAGAAGCAGCATCCGTTTGTTATTCATTGCAGTGTAATTGCTGCCACTTCTACCATCTTGCCACCACCACTGCAAGGTATTTAAGGAAGCAGCTGAAATGCAGAGGCTCTGCACAGAAAGCATTGTCCCCTCCCAAGGACAAGTTGTCCTTAAACAGTTGGCTCTCAGGGCATGGGATGTGTGGAAAGCCCACCAGCACCCCACCAGCAGCCCACCAGCAGTGCTCCTGTCTCACCTGGCACAAACCCAGAGCAATCTGCTCCTTGAGGAGCTCGAGAAGGTGTCCAACAGTCTGCCTTTAATTCCCAGCTCTGTTTGAGCCCTCTGCCTCCCTCTCTCAGTAGCAGGACATTATCCCCTTCTCTGCAGTTCAGAGAACAGAGGATGCTCTGCCCTTGTTTGGGCTGGGTAATGACTTTTGCCCGATTTTGACCAAGTGTGTGGTGGGAATAGGGTAGAAGAGATAGGTGAGGGACCATGTCCACCCCTCTCTGCATGCCCCAGCAGCAATGCTGAGGCACAGAGCCCGAGAAGGTGCCAGCAAGAGCTGGCTTTGCTCCTGCTGTGTTTGGACTGAGTGAAAAGCCTGCTGTGACAACACTGCTGCTGCAATGGCACCAAACACCAGCTGTGGGTTCCAGACTGACTCAGTTCTGGCTCAGCAGTTGGGCTCCCTTCTCCCAAAGCCACGTTCACACAGATGTTTGAACACCACGTGGCAGGATGCTCACTGATGCCGGGGCTGTGGGGCTTTGGCTCTTGGGCCTCTCTGAACCTGGATGCTCAGCAACGGCTCTGCAGGAGGCTTGTTCACAGCTTCAGGCATTTGCCCCCTGCACAAGCACATCCCTGAAGGAGCTCCCTCCTTTACCATGAGGGTAGTGGAACACTGCAACAGGTTGCCCAGGGAGGTGGTTTGGTCTCCATCCCTGGAGGTGTTCAAGGTGAGGCTCAACAGGGCTCTGGGCAACCTGATCTAGTTGAGGATGTCCCTGCTGACTGCAGAGGGGCTGGACTGGTTGAGGTCCCTTCCAACCCAGACCATTCTATGGTTCTAAGATTCTTCTGCAAAGCCAGCAGGTGCCTGGGTATCACCAGCTCTGAGGGGACAGCCAGGTTCATTCACTTGGCAGAATGATGACTGTGGTTGCAATGAAAGCTTTCTTTCCTGAGCAGGGTATTATGATTTGTGTAGCACAGACTCTGTGATTGGAACAGCACAGGTCTCCTACAAGCAGGAACAAGATGGTGCCATCTGCCAGCAGTGTGACACAGAGTTTATTATTCTGTATAAGATGGGGACAACCTTTTCAGCAGAGCCTCTTGTGGCAGTGCAAGGGGGGATGGTTTTGTAGTAAAAGAGGGGAGAGTTAGATTTGATATAAGGAAAAGGATGTTTTACACTAAGGGTGGTGAAACACTGGCACAGGTTGCCCAGAGAGCTGGTAGATGTCACATCCATTCACCTGATCACAGGCTCTAAGAGAGTGGGAAGGGCATCCTGTGTGAGGAAGCCTGGGAGATGTCACTGCTGCTGCTGTTTAGCTCAAAATGCCCTGTGGGAGATGCCCTTCGAGTCTCAGTTCTTGCAGATGCTCTGCTGTCTCACTTCCGCTGTGTCTGTGTTCTAGGCCTCCCTCTCCAAGTGACAGAAAGTCTCAGGCCAGGCATGGGACCGTTGGAGGGAGCCAACAGCAGCCTCACCATGGAGAAGACAGCGTTAGAGGAGAAGCTGCCACAGGGCTGGCACGCCAAGGACTTTGTGGCTCCTGGGCAAGATCTGGCTGGGTCTCGCAGCGCTATGATGGACAGCACCAAGATCCTGGGAGTCCAGGTTGTTCTCATTGCCGCCTACTCCCTCATCATTCTGCTGGGGTTCATTGGCAACTCCTTGGTCATTTACATCATAGTGAAGTACAAGACCATGAGGACAGTCACCAACTTCTTCATAGCTAACCTGGCCCTGGCAGATCTGATGGTGGACACGCTCTGTCTGCCTTTCACCCTAGTGTACACGCTGCTGGATGAGTGGAAGTTTGGAGCTGTTCTTTGTCATCTGGTCCCTTATGCTCAAGCTCTGAGCGTCCACGTGTCCACTCTCACCCTCACTGTGATTGCCCTGGACAGGTACCGCTGCATTGTTTTCCACCTGGACAGCAGGATCTCCAGGAGGCTCAGCTTCACCATCATAGCTGTCATGTGGCTGGCAGCAGCCATCCTGGCAGGTCCTCTGGCCATCTTCAGGGAGTACCGCTACGAGGAGATCCCGTCCATCAACCTCAAGATGGCCGTCTGCTCGGAGAAATGGCCTTCTGGTAACAACAGGGATGCCACCATCTACAGCCTCTCCATGCTCCTGCTGCAGTACGTTTGTCCTCTCGCCATCATTTGTTATGCCTACACCAGGATCTGGTTCAAGCTGAAGAACCACGTCAGTCCCACCTCCAGGAACGAAAACCAGTGCCGGAGGAAGAAGACGACCAAAATGCTGGTGATGGTGGTTGTGGTGTTCGCGGTCTGCTGGCTCCCCTTCCACATCTTCCAGCTTGCCATTGATCTCGATCTGGTCCTCATCTTCCACGAGTACAAACTCCTGTACACTGTCTTCCACGTGGGGGCTATGTGCTCCACGTTCGTTAACCCCCTGCTCTACGGCTGGATGAACAAGAACTACCGGAACGGCTTCCTCATGTTCTTCCGCTGCCAGAACAAGCCAGAAAGCATCCACACCGAAGGCTCGGTGAGAGGGAGGTCCTACATCTGCAGGGCCAACACCCTAAATGGCAGCATCAAACACACTCCTGGTAACGAGCCACTGCCCACAGAGGTGTAGGGGTGGAACATCCTCCTCTGGGACTGAGGCTGATTGAGCCCTGAGATGTTCTTTGGTGAAGGCCTTTCCTTGGTGGCACATTGCGTTGCAAAAACATTACAGCTGCTGCAGCCCTGTAGAAACCCCCCACACCCACCCCCCTTCCACACCACCCTTCCCCCCGTACTGCTCAGTTCAATAAATCTGGTGTATTCCTGGCTGACCAAACAAATGCTTGGTTGCATGGTTTAGTTGATTAGGTGGGTTGGATGAGTTGGTAGGTTGGACACGATGATCTGAAGGTCTCTTCCAACCTGGTTTATTCTGTTCTAAAGGATTTTATCCTTCCTCTGCATTCAGAGTGATGCCTGCAGAAGCACAAACAAATTGCACACACAGAGGCTCTCATCCAGCTGTTTGCATTTGCCAAGGTGGGCTGTTCAACCTTGTGCCCCCTGACACCTCACACATTGCCAGTGGAGAGCATTTGTTGTGTGTGCTCATTCATCTGGAGGTCTCCTCTCCAGAAGCCTTCATGATCTGTCTTTAGCTAATGCCTGCACGGGGAGGGGGAACCACACTCCTCTGCTAACGTAGGCTGGTTACTGTCATCACTCTGTGGGCCTGGGAAGGGAGCTGCCTGGGGAAGGTGGGATCTGGGCAGGCCCTCTTCAGATCTGCAGCCCATGGGATGAGCTCTCATCCTCAGAAAGCCCAGGAGGTGGCAGTGACATGTCTCACCGTATTTTCCTTTACAAATGCCACAGCAAAGCTTCTGGGATGTTAGCCAGGGAGCCTGCAGGCCAGTACCCTGGATTTAGCAAGGAGAGCAGGCAGAGACAGAAGCAGATAGGAAAGGGCAGAGCTGGGACAGCTGATCAAGAGGACTGAAACTGAACCTGGGAAACAGACAAAGGTGATCTTCTCCAGACCCCAAGAAGTAGCTCCTGCCATGCAACAACTTGATGGGTGCCAGCATGACCAGAGAGGCAAAACTGCCACCAAGTCCACTCTCCAAGGCACTCAGAGGCTTTAACAGCTTTACTCTTTCTGGGGCTGGAGGTAGTATGGGCCTGTACCTGGGTGATTCAGTTCAGAGGGCAGAGGCAGCCTGCTTGTATGGTTGTCAGAGATGTGGCATCCTCTAGCAGAAGACATGGAGACAAAGGAAGATGTATCCTTTGAAACCAAACTATATGTTCTCTTCCCTAAAGCTATGTCAGCTGGGAAGCTTATTTTTAGCTCTGCCATCAAAGGAGCCTTGATTGCTACTGTGATCCAGCTCGTTGTTGGTGTTGTCTCTAAAAGTCAGTGTTCATCAGATTGGAAAGAAACTCCTGAATGCAGGAAAGAGACTCAACAGACTTCCTCATTAGAGATAAAAAGGAAACCTTTGATTTGTAGGTCTTCACTAGAGCAAGGACAAGAGGTAAGAGGACTTGCAGTACTGAGTGTGCTAGCTTGGCTCAGGCTGCTGAGCTCTCACAACTCTGCTCAGGCTGCTGAGCTCTCCTCAAGAGATGGATTGTCAAAGGGTTTGTTTGGAAATACAACTCTCCTGCCTCCTCCCCATCTTAACCTGGCTCTGGCCCTGGTTCTCCAGCCCAGCTTCCAACTGCCACACTAGATCTTGCTCTCTTTGTTCATTTCTTCTTTCTGATCCTCAGCTCCCTTTTCCTAAATAGGTACAAGAAAGTGGTCCCTGGTTCCTTCCTCACCGCCAGGCAGGGGCTGCAGATCACACTCCGAACTCAGAGACACGGCCATGCCAATGCCTAATCACCTCCCCAGCACCTGATCCTGCAGATCACAGCCTGAGTTGCTTTTCAGGGAGCTTTAGGATCTACAATAACTCTCAGGAAGTCATTGATGCTCCAGGAACAGGCTCATCTGCTTCCTGACAGGCCAAGACACAATGGGAGAACCAAGACACAAAGAAACCTTTTCCACCTGAAGTGCCTTGGTGTGGCAGTGGGATTTGGCTGTTTCTTCCTGATGGGTGGTTGTGGCCAGGAGGGGGTTGGTCTCTTCTCGCAGGCAACCAGCCCCAGAACAAGAGGACACAGTCTCAAGCTGCACCAGGGGAAGTTTAGGCTGGAGGTGAGGAGAAAGTTCTTCACAGAGAGAGTTGTTAGCCATTGGAATGTGCTGCCCAGGGAGTGGTGGAGTCACTGTCCCTGGAGGTGTTCAAGAGGGGATTGGATGTGGCACTTGGAGCCATGGTTTAGTTAGTCAGGAGGTGTTGGGTGACAGGTTGGACTTGATGATCTTTGAGGTCTTTTCCAACCGTGTTGATTCTATGATTCTATGATATTTTCCTCCACAGCTCTACTAAATCCAGTCCCTACCTAATGAGCTCCTGTCATCTCTCCAGCCCATCCTCCTGAAGATCTCTTCCCATGTTTCCATCAAACTCCAAGATACGAGGAAATATTTATGTTTCACGAGCAGCTTAACTGAGTGGAAAGAATTCAACTATTGCCAATAAACACTTCAGAAAGTGATTTAAGGCTCAATAATATATGTCAGAGTAAAAGAACACATTCAGCAGTGCGAGCCTGGAAGACAATCATGCTGCCAGCAGAGATGGATGAGGAGCTAAATTGCTCTTCTAGGGGCCCTGCCAAAGGTTTTGTCCTGTGACACGGCGCACGGCATCTGCCTGCGGAGCGAGGCAGATAATGGCATTCTGAATGGCTGCTTAATTTTGAGCCCAGACTTTTAAACTAAATATGGATAAATAAATAAATAGATCCCAGCTCTTCACAAATAAATACTGGCAGTGGCATTTATAGAGCAGAGGGATTTTTCTCTCTGGTGGAGCAAAGGGAGAAGGAGAAACTGTTTACTTGCAGCGTAAGAGCAGCGCTGTGTTTGCTTTCTTTAATACACTTGCACAGCTCTGCTAATGGATTGCTGCTGCTTTTTCCTTGCCATTGTAAAATCTTACAACCTTACACCCACACCACTGGCAAGGAAAGCAGCTCTCAGTTCCATGTCCCTATGGAAAAGCACAGTGCCTCTGCTGAGGGAAAGTGGCCCTAGTGTCCACTACCGAACAGAACAAGAGAAGGTGGAGAGCGAGGAAGCAAAGCTTGATTTGGGCAAATAAATAGTGTGCTATAGACTGTCATGACTGCAGAGAAGACAGCAGTGAATTTGTTCCCATGAAACAGAAATCAGTTGGAGATAGAATCATATAATGGTCCAGGTCAGAAGGGACCTCCAAATGTCATCCAGTGCAACCTCCCCGCAGTCACAGGGACATCATCACCCAGCTCAGGTTGCCCAGGGCCTGGTCAAACCTCATCTTGAATATCTCCAGGGGTGGGGCCACAACCACCTCCCTGGGCAGCCTCTTCCAGTGTTCCACCACCCTCACAGTAAAGAACTTCTTCCTGATATCCAATCTAAATCTGCCCTTCTCTAGTTTGAAGCTGCTACCCCTTGTCCTGTCACTGCAGGCCTTTGTAAACAGTCTCTCTCCATCCTTCCTGTAGCCCCCTGCAGGTACTGGCAGGCTGCTAGCAGGTCTCGCTGGAGCCTTCTCCTCTCCAGGCTGAACACCCCCAGCTCCCTCAGCCTGTCCTCATAGCAGAGGTGCTCCAACCCCCTGATCATTTTCGTGGCCCTCCTCTGGACCCTCTCCATCAGGTCCATGCCCTTCCTGAAGGTTCCTCAAATATTACCAGTGCCAAAGATGGCTTCACTGCTATGACCAGTCCCATGAAACCAAAGACCAGCAGCGTTTTCAGCTTTTGAACTACTTAGTGTTCAGAACAGGGCATGACCCTGCTTTATTGGTACGAAGAGCTGATTCTCCAGTAGTTACAGATAGAGTCAAAGGCATCTTCCCATTGTTTGCTCCTTGCCAAAGGTACATCAGTGAGTGCCTGCCAAGCCAGACTACTGGCTGCAGAGGTAGCCCTGGTGCTGCTGACGTGGGCTGGAATGAGTCATGCCAGTGGTACAACAGCTGATAAGGCTAAGGTGTTTCATTACAGAGCTAGCAACACAGTGACAAAAGTGAAAATGAACAAGTGTTTCATCAGAGCTTGTCTGGAAGGTGGTGCTGGTGCTGGGGACCAAACGAGTTTCCTGATTCTTGCTTCTCAAAATGCTGCTTCACCCAGCTGACCCCAGGCTCTTTCACAGCTTTCACAGAATCAGAGAACATACCTGCTTGGAAGAGACCTCAAAGATCATCCAGGCCAACCACTGACCCAGCACTGAAGGGTCAACACTAAACCATGTCCCTAAGTGCCAGGTCCACAGGCTGCTTGAACACCCCCAGGGATGGTGACTCCACCACTGCCCTGGGCAGATCATTCCAATGTTTGAGAACCCCTTCAGTGAAGAATTATTTCCTAATATCCAGCCTGAACCTGGTGCAGCTTGAAACCATTTCTTCTGGTCCTGTTGCTTGACACCAAGGAGAAGAGGCTGCCCCCTCCTCACTCCAACCTCCTTTAAGGGGTTCATAGAATCACAAAATCACTCAGGTTGGAAAAGACCCCTGGGATTATCAAGTCCAACTATTGACCCTACTCTACAAAACCATATCCCCAAGCCCCACATCTAAACAGCCTTTAAACACATCCAGGGAGGGTGACTCAACCACCTCCCTGGGCAGCCTATTCTAATGTCTTTGATAAATTTTTGTGGAGAGTAATGAAGTCTCCCCTCAGCCTCATCTTCTCTAGACTGAACAACCCCAGCTTCCCCAGATGCTCCTCGTAGGTCTTGTGCTCCAGCTTTAAGGAGGGAGGGATTGACTTCCCTGAGGACCACCCTGTTTCTCAGCTAGGACACTATTCCTGGTCACACCAAACAAATCCTGAGTTACAAAAAGTAGCACTGCCCAATTCTTAACTGGTTCGAGGTGAGGAGAAAGTTCTTCACAGAGAGAGTTGTTAGCCATTGGAATGTGCTGCCCAGGGAGGTGGTGGAGTCACCATCCCTGGAGGTGTTCAAGAGGGGATTGGATGTGGCACTTGAAGCCATGGTTTAGTTAGTCATGAAGTGTTGGGTGACAGGTTGGACTTGATGATCTCTGAGGTCTTTTCCAACCTTATTGATTCTATGATTCTAAGTGATCCCTAGCAGATGAATTGGACAGGCATTGGAATGCGCTGCCCATGGAGGTGGTTGAGCTGCCAGCCCTGGATGTGTTTAAAGGTCATTTGGATGTGGTGCTTGGGGATATGGTTTAGGGGGGAACTTTGTAGAGTAGGGTTGTGGGTTGGACTTGGTGATCCTGAGGGTCTTTTCCAATCTGAATGTTTCTCTGATTCTGTGAACTCTCAACAGCCACCATAGGTGGAGATGCCTCCAACTGCCCCATCCAGCCATTACTGACATCCCAGTCAAACACAAGAACAGCTGAGACGTGGCCTTATCATCATTTAAAAGCAGCAGCAGTAGTAAGGATCACTCCCCAGGACAAGCTGCTCCAAGAGCTCTTAGCAGACCCAGAGTCTCTCATCAAACCTTCCAGGCATGACAGAGCGGGCTGAACTTTGCAGAGCACAGGCTGTGCTTTAGACACAGAATGCTCTCTGAGCACTGAGAAATTTTGCATCTAAAACATTTAGCTTGCTCTGAAAATCCCTTCCCATTTGCTTTCCAAAGCATATAGGACTGTGACAAGCTCATGTGCATAAAGAGAGCAAAGGATTGGCTTCGTTGCCTTTCCTTGTCTTAAGGCAATACACGCACCAGCATTTAGATCAGTGCAAGGGGAGCTGGCTCCCTCGGTCAGGGCTCTGTTAGAATCACAGGTGTGATGCGCTCCTGCGTGTGCCTATGCTTCATCCTGCTCCTGGAAAGGCCAGCCCCAGCCCCTCGGGGCTCTGTGCCCTGCAGGAACAACATGCCCTCTCCCTTTGCCCACGGCAGCCCAAGTGAGCAATGTCAAAACCGTTTTACTCAAGATGCTCACAAATGTAGCGGCAGAGGCTTTGCTCTGAGCGTTTCACAAAGGCTCTGTAGGGAAATAGAGACCAGACCGGCAGAGAAGCAGCTCCTTTAACATATGCTAATCTAAGAGGGGCTGGCCTGCTCTGCTGGAGGAGGTCGCAGACAGCTCAGCAGTTCCCTTGCTATCAGGTGTTAATCTCCTCACTGTTACAGCTAACATGGGCTGAAACCAAATTAGCCTTGGGCAGCAGCTGCGGGCTCGGTGTTTCCTTTGCATGCCTTTGTCTTCTGGCTCTGTCGTTGTGCGATTCCAAGAGGGTCTCTGAATGTGCTGTGTTTTAAATGAGGCCTCAGGACCAGGTCACCTGGTGAAAACCAGGAATTGCTGCACCAGTCCAGAAAAGAAATGAAAAAGAAAGAAAAGAAAGGCTTCTGGGTTCCTAGGGGTGTGCAAAATGTGGTCCCTCCCACTGGAAAACACTGAGCTTTGCCTTCCTTTCAGCTTTCCCTTATCGAGCTTGAGATGCTTCAGGAGCCAAAAATAATATTGCATATTAGTGCCAGAACATGCATCTTCTCCCCAAGCTCATTTCAGAGAAGGGATTTGTTCAGGAGGGCCTGGGAGGGGAGGAAGGCTGAGGCTTTAAAGCTCATCCTTATCTCCAGTCTCAGTGCTTTGCAAGTTAAAAGACAAACCAGAAGAGGACAAAGTCACGCACACACGCTGAGGGAGGTACCAATTTATCTTCAGACAACACAACCTCTATTTAATTTTCTATCCAGACACCCCAGCACCCCTTGCTGAAGTGCTGCATGTATATGGGGCTGAAGGAAGTGGTAGGAGGGAAGCATTTTTCTGCTGCTAATAGCAATACCTTAGTGTCACTCATGATTTATAGCCACCAAAAAACAATGCTCTTCCTGGTCTCTGTTCTGCTTAGTGTAATGAGCACAGAAGGAATAGTGCAGATGCTTCATGTTGCTCACAGGAGGAGATCTTCATTAGTTCAGTCCTCTCCAGTGTGGTAGCAAAGACTGTGAACATTAGAGGAGAAACTCTTTTGTTTCTAACAGCTTATTGAAGTGCGTAAGCATGGAGTTGTCACCGTGACACTCTGCTAACGTGCCACAAACTTCCAGACACTGCTTGTTTTCCAGGATGCCCAGGCTACAGGGGGCTTCTACCTTGCTGCTGTGTAGAAGAAAGAAGGAAAACAGGTCAAGACTTCAAGCCCTCAGTACAGGAAGGATGTGGACCTGATGGAGAGGGTCCAGAGGAGGGCTGTGAAAATGATCAGGGGTTTGCAGCACCTCTGCTACAAGGACAGGCTAAGAGAGCTGGGGGTGTTCAGCCTGGAGAAGGGAAGGATCAAGGGAGACCTAATAATGACCTTCCACTACATGAAGGGGGCCTACAGGGAGGATGGAGAGAGACTGTTTGCAAAGGCCTGCAGTGACAGGATGAGGGGCAATGGCTTCAAACTACAGAAGAGTAGATTTAGATTGGATATTGGGAACAAGTTCTTTACCATGAGGGTAGTGGAACACTGGATCATGTTGCCCAGGGAGGTGGTTGTGGCTCCACCCCTGGAGATATTCAAGGTGATGCTCATCAGGCTGCTGGGCAACCTGATCTAGTTGAAGATGCTCCTGCTTACTGCAGATGGACTGGGTGACCTTTGGAAGTGCTTTCCAACCCAGACCATTCTGTGATTCTGTGATAATATATTCAGGGGATTATGAGGCCCTGGATGAAATCTGGAGGCTAACAGAATTCTTTATGGAAAGTGGGGTAGATTTTTTGGGCTATTGGGACCAAGGTGAGTAACAGCAAAAGGAGAATGAACTCTGCCACGGCACAGAGCCTCTGTCAAGCTAAAGACAAGTAAGAAACAACAATAAACCTGGATCTATCAGGTCCAATATTCTGTCTTAGATCAAGGCCATAGAGGATGCTGTTCAGTTAAAGCATGCTAAGTTAACCACTTTGGTGGTCTGTTCCCCTCATACCCCTAGCAGCAGCCACAACTGGTTTCAGCAGATGCCCTCTGGTTCCAGTACTGTAGGAGGTGCTGAACAGCAGCTGAACCACTGCTTGCCCAGGGCCTTCTTAATTCTGTACAACTTGTTGATGCTCTCCTTCTCCAGCTTTCTCCTTTCCTAGCTCAAGTCACATCTTCTCTAAGGCAGCTTCTTCACCCCTGATCGTTTTATTTGCTCTTCTGTGGACCTCCTCTAGTTCCACCAATCCCACAATGAACTGAGTTTTGCTTGCAGTTCCTGTGACAGAGGGAGATCTATCAGCTTTGCTCCAGCCTTGCTTCAGATCAACCCTATGAGTGCTTTTAAATACGTGTGGGGGAAGGACACCTCTTGATCAAATGTCAGGCTGCATCTCCCTGGCTGCAGCATCCCTGTACTTTGAATGCAACCTCATTACACAGGTCACTGAGTCAGCTCAGTGAATCATGAAATGCATCCACAGGTTTTGAAAACGAGAGCCACAAGGGCACTCAGATCCCCACCTTGAACTCTGCATCCCAGAGATTGACCAAGGGGCAAGACTGGAGTCCAAAGCACCCTGATCCCGGCCTAGTGTCCTAAACCACAGCTTCATCTGTCCGTCAAGCAAGAAATTGGACATTTCCAGGAAAAGAGGGATGAGGCTTTGTTACTTGGCAACTGTGGCTCCCACATATTTTGGAAGAATTTGAGAACATCCTGCACCTCAGAGAAATCAACCAGCTTAGGTGAGAAGGAAGGGAACTGGCAGCAGATCCCCCAAACTTTGAGCTGGGAAGATCTCTTGGGGTTCACGGAAGCAAAGAGTGCTTTATGTCTGCATGCTCCTCAGCCTATCTCCTCGACGTGACTGTCTGCCTCGGTTTCTGGGCTCTTCATGGTGAGATAATCCCTTGTTCTGCCATTTCTGTCTCGCAGAGGCATTTCACAGCCATCCCAGTGCGCTCTAATCCACCTGCCAGCTGCAATCAGCACACAGCACGGTTGCATTCTTGTTCGCCGAGATTTGAGCACCGGGAACAAAAACCTTCAGAAGAGGTTTCACAGCAGGAGATCTGCATGTGAAAACCGGGGAGGGGGCGGTCAAACCTGAGGGCTTGGTGACTGCGACACTGTGATAGCAAACCTGGCAGCGAGGCCAGGCAAATCTGCCTTGCTTTCTGCAGTGGCAGTTCACTTCAGACAGGAATTCAGACAGGATTATTAAAACAATAATTTAGGGCTTCAGTGGCTGGGTGCTGTCTCCAAGGTTGAACTCAGCTGATGGCCAGCTGAGAGGACCCCAGCTAATGCATTTATGCAGTGGTGCAGCGTTTTTGGTCCAGCTTTGTTATGTGAAATGCCAGTTCTGTTCCCTAGGTTAGATGAGAGAATTTGCTGGTTTCAAAGCACAGACCTCAACTCTCCGAGACAACCCTGCAGTACCCAACTAAGTGAAGCTAAGGTAGCAAAATGAGCATGGCAAGAGCTGATGGAAGCTGTCTGCTGCTTCGAGGAGTGCAGTGACAGGAGATTGCTACGGTGGCAAAAACATCTTACCCAGGGACAGGGGTCTTTGCAAGGTCTGCCTGGCACTGCAGCCCTTTGTTGGGTGAAATTCCAACCGGCTTCATGCAATTAGGGACAGTGGGGGGTCGTTAATATCCAAGAGTTTGTTTGGAATACTGATCTTTGCAATTGTATCATTAAAAGGACACGAGCTAATCTCCTCGCAACCCAAGCAGCTAGAACAGCCTGCCAAGAACTTCTCTCTTTGAAATGCAGCTTTAAAGAACCTCTCCTAGATTTCCCAGACAACAGGGAGATGTTCTGGGGTATTTTAATCCTATATATGCTATAAGAACAGTATACGAAAAAGATAAATGGGAGCTGGAACTCCTTTGGCTAAACCATTCCTGATCAGAGGGTGTCTCACACCTTCCAGGGCTCCTGTAATGGAGGTTTCATCCACTCCCTGCACAGTCTATTCTGAGCCCTTCCTAATGCCTAACCAATCAATCTCTCTTACTGCAGTCTTTTGCTTCTTGTCTCCTGGCAGACACAGATAATAGTTTATTGCCTTCCACACGTACCTTACATATTTAAAGGGTATGGTGACGCACCTCTTCCACCCCCTCCAGACTAAACCAAGTAATACTTTTCTGCCCTTCCTCACAGGCTTCATTTGCTGTACCTCTTCTTGTTCTCACTGCTCTCCCCTGGACTTTCTCTGTTCTACAGGCAGTAGTTTTAGAGGTAAACAAAAGGACTGAAGGAGGTAGAAAGGTTCTGCAGAAGTGTTCTCTGAGCAGTCACTCTGTACACTGCAATGTATAATTGGGAACTGCTCTTTTCCATGCACAGTGACTGCCTCAACACTATGGCAGGAGACCAGGGTCTTTGTTTGGCTGTCAGCAGAGCTATTTCCATGTTCTGACTCACCAAGGGCTGTTTCTCCAGGGGTAAAGGCAGCAGCACTTTGCAGAATTATTCAAACCTTCACAGGTGAAAACAGCTCTGAGGCAAGACTTCCCCTGCAAGTTGCAAACATCCAGCCACGTGGATTTTGCACCCTGTGGGTGCTGGCTTGTGTGTGCAGCTCTGGGTATGTCCATTGCATGAGGCATGCACATGGCCCAGTTCTCTAGGGTGCAGTGACACAAGCAACAGGAGGCCATGGCCATCATGTCCCTGCTTGCCTTTCCCAAGGAAACTGGTGCCTCACGAACATCTCTCTCTCTCAATCAACATCAGGCCTGTCTCTTGTGCTGCCTGGCAGCTTTCTGCACTCCCCATCCCCACTGTGAGCACAGCAGTCACTTCCTTACTTCCTTTCACTCACAAACAGGCTCAAACAGAGCCCCGCTCTTGGGTCCCATGGCAATGGTTGAAGAGGTTGCAGCCCTCAGCCCCATTGAGGTGCCTAAGCAAATAGCTCTGCCAGCAGACCAGCAACACAGGGGCAGTGCTGGCTTCTCCCTGTCCCCAGTATAACCTCTCCAAGCAATATTTAACAGCCCCTTTTCCCATGCTGCCTCGAAGAACAGCTCTTACATTGTATTTCCTTCTGTTGCAGATCGGTTGCATGGTTTAGTTCGTTGGGTGGTGTTGGATGACAGGCTGGACATGATGATCTTGAAGGTCTCTTCCAACCTGTTCTATTCTATTCTATTCTATTCTATTCTATTCTATTCTATTCTATTCTATTCTATTCTATGTAGATAGAAAGTAAAATTCTTTTCAGCTAGCTCTCTCTTCCAGCTTTGTCATATCTTGGTTGAGCTGATCTTAAACTGCTGAGCCCTGCTTTGTTCTATGAAACAGGACAAGTGCAGCACCCAGAGGCTCATAAAACATGTTGTGTGTGCCAGCTGAACAGTGCTGCTGCTGTCAAAAGCATTCTAATTGAATACATCTTTACAATGTGATTATGTTCCCATCAGTCATGTACGAAGGAGGCAGAGCTTCCTTGGGAAGTGCTGAGAAATACTCAGAGAAAAGCAACTTTTGAATTCTCAGGGGCAAGAACTTATTCCAGACTCTCAGATTTGTGCATCCAGGTGTGGGAGGGTTTTTAATGGTGACAGTGCCTGGAATTTTTCAGCAGCATCTACTGCTTTCATTGTGGAGTGTAAGGATTGACTGGAGGGTGGCTGCTGTGCTGCTCACAAGCGTTGCTGAATTGTTTGGACAAGAATGATTCTGAGGAGATAGCAACCCAGTGAGTTTCTGTTCCAAGGAAGCCAATGTTTAAAAAGCAGAGTTTAGCCAGTTCTTGTTGTCCTGAGCTGTCTGTCCTGTGCTTCCCTCTCTGATGATTGCTAAGATGTGCAGTTGAAAGAAGGAGGTTCCTCTGCTGAAAGCACTGGAAGGTGACAAGCTCTGAGCTGTAATGTTGGCAAACAGCCTGAAGAGAAAGCTGGGGGACCCTGGCTGCTAAGCAAATGTATGGCATTTACTGCAGACCCCTGGAATCAGCAGGACAAAAAATTCCATTTAGGGGCAGCATGGAAGTGACCTCCTGAGGCAGAACATTTATCACAGCCAGATTACCAAGCTAGGAAGCAACCTGCTGCCATGGCTTTTGTGATCAGGTCATGTCTCTGTGGTCCACGTTGCATCAATTATTAGTAGAGACATTTAGTTATCTTTTTTTTCCTAATGAAATAGTTTCTCACACTTGTGACCCTTCTATTCAAGGGCCTCAAAGCATCTCACCTTCCCCAGAGGTTTGGAGTCTGTCCCAGGAAGTGTTTGAACTGCTCTTTGTGGAGTTGCAACTCATTACAAACATATTTGCAAGTGGCTCAGTGAGCCCCAGAAGGAGGCAAGCCCCATTTCCTAAAGGCCTTATGCCTGCTGCCCACCCCTCTGGTGTCTAGCAGTGTGTCAGCTCACACAAGTGACACTCTCTACCTGCTGTGCTCCTGCACAAATCTGCTCAATCAAATCATGGAGACCTTGACCCCTCTGTCACATTTTGTTGAAATTCTTCAAGTGGTTTAAAAGTTCAAAGAGGCTTTCTGCCCTTCAGGAATTTGAAAGCCATGGGGCATGAGGGTAATTGGCTTTGTAGGGAACTGCATCTGAAAGTTACCCTTCGTGACAGGACACCTGAAAAGATGTCACTTGTTATGTCAGCAGCCCCTTCTCCTCTCTTTTCTTGCTTAGAGGCTCTTGTGTGTGTCCCTGGGATTTTTAACCTGCTTCTCCACTATTAAAGGCAAACCTCGGGCCTGAGCTCTGGCTGGGACCTCTCATTAACAAGCACTAATGAGCACGGCACCGGCTGCATGGGAGTCCTGTCAAATGAGAGAGCTGGAGCAGAATCCCCTTGCTCCCTCCAGTGCGCTCGTTACTCTTTTGTCTCTTCGAGTCGTTTCAAGTCACCGCTTCCTTACAGGGCCATTCCACGGATGAATGACTCCTCCTCTGAGAAGCTGCTTTCTGAGAATCATCATCTGTTTCCCCTTCGTTAGTCTTCTCATCAGGGCTGGTCATGCCTCCACGTATTGTGATATTTCTGTCACTCTGCACCATCTTAAGAGAAATAAACGAATAATCTCCTTCCTCACATGCACACCTTTCACTGTGCCCACTGAAAAACCAGGCTGCCAGTTTGCTGGCAAAAAAAATCCTTCTGTTACAGTTTCAGATGGTGATTTAGAAAAGCCAAGTTAAAAATGAGGTTTCTCAGCAGAATTTAATACATCCACTGTTGTTGCAGTGCCTGGTTGTAACTCAGTGCAGATTTGATGTTTTCAATCCAGAGCTGCAAGGATCTGCACTCTTTTAGCAGTCTGTTTTGATTCTTAAGTGCTTGCCTGTACTGTAGGCACAAGGTTAGCTCAAGCTGCTGGGTTAATCAAGTGTCTCGTGGTTGGTTGTAGCCCATTTGTAATAGTCAGAACTTCTTGAGCTCCATGGTTAGCACAATGCTATGCAGAGCTCATCCCTTCTTCTCCCATGTGGCTGTGCTAACAAATTTGAGCCAGATGCCTTTTGGCATTAGCAAACAGGTGCAACCCCTCCAGTGTGACAAAGAAATGATCTTGGTTGGGACTTTCCTGCCATATATTATCAGAGGGGATTGTATAAACAAGCCAGCACTTGTTAGAAGGAAGCATGGGGATGTGACTTCATTCCTGGATATCATCCCACCTCCTGGAGCTCTACAGGCTGAAGGCAGCTTAACTGTGCCTCTGCACATCAACAGTGCTGCTGAGAACCTGTTCACGGGGACCCTCCAGGGTGATGAACATGCCAAGTCACTCCAAGGTATTGTATGAAAAGAGACTCCGGCACCGAGTTCTGCTTGCCAGAGACTTGCAGATATTTAGAAGTGCTCTGTCATGCAAGCCAAGTCACAGCTCCAAGTTCTTTTAATTCTTGTAATCAACAGGCTGCTGATTGTGATAAGGCAAGGATTTCAGCTCAGAATGGACTAGACAACGGGGAGGGGAGGGAGACATTAGACAAATAGCGGGTAGGCGGTGCAGGTGTTAAAGCTTTGATATGCTCCCCTTCGGGGGAAAAAGCAGAGACAAGATTAACAGTATCACACTCGGTAATGGTCTTGTCCTGCTCAGAACACCAGGAGATGAAGTTGTTCTGAATGTCACTGTGAAAACATGAACCCAGGGTATCTGAATCTCCAATCAGTGGCTCTGCTTGAAGCCAGATTAACATCACAGAGACCAGGATTGCACCTTTTGTATTTGACAGCTGGAGCTGCTTTTTGTATTCAAGAAACCTGCCTCCTTGCTGGGGTGGCACTTCAGTACCTGTCACAGAGCACCAGTGTGATGTAAGCCTTCAGGGGAGGCAGGAGGCCTTCTTTCCCAGACATGCTATGAAGGCCCAGCAGCAGCGCATGCTGTCAGCATCCCAGAGGTAGCTCAAGCGTGACATGAGCGAGCAAATGAGAGCCTCCTCCTTTTCATACTCACTGCAGAGCAGGAGAAGGAGCAAGGCTCTGGAGGGATTCACATGTACTCTGTTAGCTGTAGCAGTACCAGAGCCCTTTCCAGTGCAGCACTACGTGAGTCACATCACTGCTGTTGCTTCCCCTCTTGTACCTCCAGGGGAAGATGTGAGTGCAAGGAGTGTCTTGTTCTGGTGGCTATCTTTTCAGAAAAATATGGATCTAATTATCTTCCAGAAATCAAGATTAAAAAAAACAACAACCAAGCACAAAAAAAGACCCAGCCTCATTACTTTTGGGCCAGAAGTTAGTGGAGATTATTCCTGAGGAAGCAATCCCAGCTCAGCTCCAAGAAGGCTCTGCTGTCACCCACCCAGTCAAGCCTTAGCCTTTATTGCAAGCAACCACCTATGCCAGGCATGCCAGGAGAGAAGATCACGGAATCACAAATGGTTTGGGTTGGAAGAGACCTTCAAAGGTAACCTGGTCCAACCTCTTGCAGCAAGCAGGGACATCTTCAACTAGAGCAGTTGCTCAGAGCCCCATCCATCCTGATCTTGAATGGTTCCAGGGATGGGGCTTCTACCACCTCTCTGGGCAACCTGTGCCAGTGTCTTCACCACCCTCTGTGTGAAAAATGTCTTCCTTAAAGACGAATGTTGGCTCTTGCCTTCATGCCTGGCACTGCTGCCTTTTACTGTATGTCTGTGCTGCAGTGAAAGGTGTGGCCATGCCTTCTGGCAACCTTTCTCAGAAAACTCTATCAGTGGTGAGGACCAGCACCTCTGTGACAGTGAGGCTCAGACTTTCTGAGTGCTACTTAACAAAACTGCAATGAACTAAAGCAACACATCCTGCCAGAGAGAGCAGCACAGCAAGGACACCAGAACACAAGAATGCTTTGGCATTATTCACCTCACCTGCCTTCTGGGGACATGCTGCCAGACCCAGCACCCAGCCCTAGGCTGGCTCCTCTCTCATTTACTGCCTCCAAGACAACGAGTCCCTGCCCTCAACGAGTCCCTGCCCTCAACGAGTCCCTGCCCTCAACGAGTCCCTGCTCTCAACGAGTCCCTGCTCTCATGCAGGCCCTGCTGCTGTCAGAGGGCAGAGCCCAGCGCTGGCTGGCACTGCTCTGAAGGCACTGCCAGGGCTGTCTGCTCTCTTCAAGGCTGGTTCTTCCCAGCTGTTCAGGGCCAGGGTGCTGCCATGAGTGTGCACAGACAGACCACACAGCATCTGAAGGCCCTGCTGAGGCCTTACAAGCAAAGAGTGACCACAGCTTACAGAGAGTGGGGGAAAACTCAGAATCTTGAGGCAAGATCATTTTCCTGGCTCTCTGGGGAGAATGCCAGCTAAAACAAGGACCATGGTACATTTTTCCTGATGTTCCTGAGTGAAGAAAGAAATAAGTAGGACAGAAATGTTTATGCAAAGGAAATACACTCAGGGTCCTATAAAGTGTCAAGACTCTGCCTTAAATAGTCACCAGCAGTCTCTAGTAGACTCTTACAGTGTTATGGAGCCTTGAGGAACTCTTGCTACCCCTTTGGATAAACAGTAGAGTGGAGAGGGTTTATTCTTTACACATGAAGCTGCTTGGCTCCTGTTTGTTTATCCTAACACAACTTCCTAGATAGGTCAGTTATCCATGTGAAGGGTGACTGGGTTTCAGGTGCTTGCAGACCACGCTGCTCTGTGACCAACTGGCAGCAAAGCTGGAGGCATTTCAGCTTCAATTCCACTTTCCAAGTCTGAACAAAATGAGAACTTTCTATTTCAAAAGCTGTCCCCTTTCCTTTATCATCAGTGAAGAAGGGAACACTTGCCTAGCCTGCTCCATACTGTTCATTATTTCACACAAATGTATCACTGGGTTTCCCTTCTCCTTCACAAGCTCTCCATGGACAGTCTTTTCAACCATGCCTCTTCTCATGGCTTCATTAGTTTTGCCACCTAACACTTTTATACCTCATTCAGTAAAAAAAAAATCCATGTGGTGATCCAATTTCAGTTTAACAAGTGAAGGTCACCTCTAAGCCTTGCTAACAATGTTACTGTAAGAAACAGAAGGGAGAAGTAATGCAACCCATGGCTCCCAGTTTTATCTTTTAGGAAAATTTGCATGAATGCCTTGAAAGTGTTTTATGCACCTTTCTCACAAGAGATGTATTTCACTGGCTGTAAAACACCTGCCCGTGTGACTGCTGTGGAACAGGTTGGCTGGGTGGTGACTGGGAAACAAAAGCAGTTTGGCAGAAGAGAGGCAGGTTCTGTTTTACCCAACACATGAACCCCCCAAGTGCTACACCTGGCTCCAGCAGCCTCACAGAGAGACTGGAATTTTTATGATCCTGGAAGATTAAATGAGAAGTTGGTACAATAAGTCTCTTGGTTTGTGGCTGCTTTGTTTTGCATGAAGCAACAGGGTAGCTTTTTCCTACCTAAATCAAATCCATCGCTTGTGGTGCCTTTTCTTCTTCCACGACGCTGTGCTGTGAGTTACCTGCTCGATAAAGACAGCCACTTTCCAGAGCCAGTGTTGCTGTTTTGTAAACCCCACCCCTGGAAGCCTGTGTCTATAACTAAAAACATTGCAAACGTTAACCTTTCCCGGAGGCCTGGTGTTTGTTCTTGCTCCCAGACACACCAGAATTCATCAGAAATGTAACAAGGCCCTTTGGGTTTGCTTTTCCACTGGTGTCATTTCAGAAACACTAACAGTTTTATTGCAACATTTCTGAGGGAAGAGGGGCTTTTTTACCCTCCTGCAGACAGACAGACAGACAGACAGACAGACAGAGGCCACTTCTTTATCTCCAGTCCTCTGACTCCCGTTCTGCCCTCTTGTTGCAGTTACTACCCACACAAAGGCCACGGATGGCATGGTGCAGTGGGAGCTGTAGCAGATGTGTGCAGAGAACGGAGGAACTACTTTAATGTGTTTTCACTCTCAAAGGACAACATGACCCCGTGCTCACCAGTGAATCACAGAGTTACTGAGGCTGGAAAACACCTCTGAGATCATCAAGTCCAGTCACATCAGCTAAACCATGTCCCCAGGTACCACATCCAAACTTTTCTTAAAGACCTCCAGTGATGGTGACTCCACCACCTCCCTGGGCAGTCCATCCCAGTGCCTAATCAGCCTTTCTGTGAGGAAGTGCTTCCTGAGGTCCAACCTAAACCTCCCTGGTGCAGCTTCATACCATCACCCCTTGTCCTGTCACTGGTTGCCTGGGAGAAGAGCCTGACTCCTACCTGACTACAACTTCCTTTTAAGGAAGGGTAGAGGGTGATAAGGACCCCTCTAAGTCATGGAATCATAGAATCAATAAGGTTGGAAAAGACCCCAAAGATCATCAAGTCCAACCTGTCAGTCACCTCTTTTCCAGGCTGAACACCCCCAGCTTTTCCTCATTTGGCTTTTCCTCTGGCCCCCTCACCAGTGTTGTTGCTAAGGGTCCTAGCAAACCTCAGGGAGGCTCAGAATGACTTAGAAGGACTTACAAAAGCTGTCTCTGATGACTGTGGCTGATAACGGAACTGTTCTTAAGTCGACTGCACACCTCCCTCACCAAGGATGAGGCTCCGAGTGGGTTCCGTTGGGGTTTTACGTTCTCCACCTCCACCCCTCAGAGTCCTTGGCAGTGCTTTCCTCCTCACTGCCACGCTGTTGCAATCTCACGCAGCTTTCTGGTGTCATGAAGGCCTCTTGGAGACTGATGCTGGTTGAGGGCTGACACAGAGATGATGTCAAATCGCACTCAGAATAGACACCTCAGCGCCACGCTACTCGCATGATGTTGATTGAATGGAAAAGGCTGAACCTTGGAAAGCTTTGCCGATGAGGGAGCTGGAGCTGGATGAAACCGAAGATAATCTGCTGCGATTTCTCATCTGTTGAAGCAGACTCTGAAGTCAGCATTTCAAAAGTAAACGCTGGTACCTGCCGTAGTTCAGTGTGCCTGGCTGTCCTTTGAACTCCTTCAAAGAGGCCTTTGTACTTTATCAGAGAATGAAGAGGGAGATCCCTGTGTAATCTCCATCCTTACCTTTCCTTTTGAAAAGCAATGATGCATGAAGTGTCCTGGGGGGAGAGTGCCTTTCCCCTCCTGGCACAGCAGGTACTCCTCGACCTTACAATAGATACCACTACGTGGCAACTTCCCCTGTTCCTCAAGATACCACTACAGCCCAGCTAAGATGATTTACATACTGTTAATACTATTTCCCCTCCCGAGATAAAAGTCCATGGAAGAGTCAAAATGCCCAAGTTAGGAGTCAGCAGAAACTCCACCATGAGTGAGGGAAACGTGGATGCTTCAAGGTTGTTTTTCTCTCTTAATGTTTTCTTCAGCTGTTCCTGAGTCCTGTAAATATCCCTTTTTGTTTGCTGGGTTTTTTTGTTGTCCCCAAATATTTGCCTAGGTAATAATCCCAGCAACATTCTAGAGGTCCTATCTGAATAAAAGCAAGGAGCTCTGGCAAAGCAGATGGGTGGGGATGAAGCTGTGCAGTGCTTGCCGTAGCTCAGCGTTTGCCACCAGTTACTGCAAATAAACACCAGAGCAGAGCACATAAATTGGCTGCAGGACTTCAGGGGAATAAATAACTGCTCACAGATTTAATACTGGCTGTCACATCCCCTTGCTTTGTGGGGCTTATTAATGACTTACTACCAGACAAGAGGAGCCCTTGTTCTGCTCCTCTGAGATGAGAGAAGGCACGAGATAGATGTGGTTTAGATTTCTCTAAAGTTAGAAGTCATGATGTAAAACTCAGAAATAGACATGGATACTAAAAGGGAAAAACAGCCAAAATGTGTAATTTGAAAAACATGTTCTAACAATGGCTGCAGATTATCCTGCTTCCCAAAAGGTTCCACAGGAGAGGGTTACAGGTGGAGAGCTCTGTGGGGCTCTCTGTTCCCTGGGGAGCAAAAAAACCTCTTTAATTGTCATTGCTCAGGGGAAACTGTGATAACAATTAACTTTCTTGTGTGTGAGAACTTTGATTCTTCAAAGCTCAGAGATGTCCATAAAGAAATGCTGGAGTCCAAAGACAGGATCAGAGGATGTTAGGGGAAATGTCAATAAAGAAATGCTGAGTCCAAAGACAGGACCAGAGGATGTCAGGGGTTGGAAGGGACCCCTGGAGATTATTGAGTCCAATTCCCCTGCCAGAGCAGGGCCATAGGATCCAGCACAGGTCACACAGGAACACATCCAGATGGGGCTTGAAAGTTTCCAGAGGAGACTCCACAACCGTGCTGGGGCACCTGTTCCAGTGCTCTGTGACCCTCACAGTGAAGAAGCTCCTCTTCACATCTTCCTCCTGCGCTGTAGTTTGTATCCATTACCCCTTGTCCTGTCACTGGGTGCAACTGAGTGATTACTTGGAGCGAGCATTGCACCTGGGCTGATGCTGCTTCTCCTGGCAGGAAGATCTCTGGCGGTTCTGTGCTGGGGCGGTGGCACAGTGCTGACCTCGCACAGCCACCGAGCAGCACTGAGCTTTCCTGGAGTTTTGGCTGGATATGACCTCAACACTTCACCAGACTCACTGCCAGAGAGGGGGGTGTGGGACTGACAGTGCTGGTTACTGGTGCCCGGGAGCAGAGCTTTGCCCCGATGCCTAGTCCTTTCAGGAGAAGGACCAGGCCTGCTGCTCCACAGAGGCCAGCAGAGTTCATTCTCCTGTGGGAAGCAGGACCAAAACCCTGCCCAGGAGCGTTCGCCTTCCTGGGGCAAGTCTGACCAAAAGCTTGCCCAGCACCACTAAAGAAAGCAAGAAAACTTCTGCAGGAGGCTTCTCGCGGCCTGAGCTCTTCACTAATCATGCTCTAATGGTGCTGCGCTCGGTGCCCCAGCCTCCGCCCGCCCTGAGGGAGGAGAGCTAGCAGCAACAGGCGGCTCGCGCTCCTTCCCGCCACAAACGCCAGGGCGAGCCGCACTCGTGCAGGAAAGCTGACTCCTCCCGGCCACCGTCCCGCCCCGCCCCGCCAAGGCCGCTTCTCAGCGCCATAGCCCCGCCCCGCCGTCAGCATGGCCCCGCCCCTCCAGCCGTCCCCCCCGCGCCCCGGATGCTGTTGCCACGAGCCCTTCCGGCGGCCGCGAGTGGCAGCCGAGGCGGCGGCTCTGGTGCTGTCCCGCCCCGACCCGCGGACCGGGCCTGGCCTGGCCGCCGGCCCAGCATGCCGGTGCGGCCCGCCCCGCCTAGCCCGCCCGCCCGCTCCTGTCTATGCGGCTGGCCTGTAGCTCCGGCGCTGCCTCCTCCGCGCCGCTGCGCTCCGGCTGGGACGTGACCGAAGCTCGTTGCCTGCCCGACCTCTCGTCCCCGGTGCTGCCCAGTGAGTTGTTTAGGCAACAGCGCCTTTCCTTGGGGGGCCATCTGGGAGTGGGCCGGGGGGAAGGTTCAGTGGGGCTGAAGGGGGACCCCGCCGTTCCGCATCGTCTCGGGGGCTGTGGAGGGGGCGGCACCTCGGTTTAACGGGCTTTGGCTCGCCCGGGATTTGTGACTGCGTTGGGCCCAGGTGCGCGGGCTGTACCTGAGCCAAGGGAGCAGTGCCCTTTATCTGCCGAGGCTTCTCGTGTCTTCTCTGCCTCCCAGCACCCTGGAGGCTGGAGCCGTCATCGGTGTTAAGCGAGGAGTCTGGAGATCTTCTGGTGGGTAAGAGGATTATGAGGCTTCAAGGCTTATGCAGCCTCTGGCCTTGCTTTTGTGAGCGTGGCTATGGTGTCTTGTAGCTGGACGCCAGCTTGCAGCGCATAAACCTTGCTCCAGATTACCAAATTTATCTGAGAGGTGCCTGGGGAATTGCAGCTTTTAAGTACAGATGCAGCATGCTTGCACTGAGCTGGTGCTCTTGAGGTTATAGGAATAAAGGTGGTTTCCTCTGGAACTACACAAATACCTGACATGTAGCTGTCTTGATTAATTAGAGTCAGATTTACATGTCGGTGGTGCTGTCAGTTTACAGAGGTGATTATGGGCTGTGTTTGCTGGGAGAAATGTTGTGTAATTTGGCAGGTGCATAACATCACAAAATGTGTGGTTTTAGCCATGGAGGCTCCATATGATGGTACTGAAGTAACTGTGGTGATGGAGGAAATAGAGGGCACTTACACCTACGCTTCACCGGTGCCATCGAAGAAGAAAAAGAAGTATAAAAGTACTGGTGATCATGGAGAGAAAGCCAAAAAGCCCAGGTAAGTTCAGTCTGTCTTCACTTAGCTCCTGTGTGGGGTATGGGTGCAGTTCTCTTTGCTTCTGAGCAGAGAGAACTTTGCAGTGCACTTGGAACTCTTCACCCTGTGAAATACCACATGCGAAACGCCAGCTTGACACTCTGGGTCCGCTCTGACTTCCTTGTCTTTACAGGTGCTCCCACTGCTCTCCCTAAAGTTTGTGCACCCCAGAATACCTTGCCTCAGGCTCTTTCTTATTTCAGAGCTTTTCCTCAAAAGCTTAGCTTTCATTTGGTTCCAAAAAAAGAACTACTTTTCCAAGTAAAATTGCATGTGCCCTGCTTGTCACTTGACCTGGAGGCAAGCCTAAACCTCGCTGATCTCTTCTTCCTAAGGGGTTTATGTGGAATGGTGTTGATGTTTCAGTCTCTGGTTGTGTTTCAGGTCTGCTTACCTCCTCTACTACTACGACATTTACTTGAAAGTGCAGCAGGAGCTCCCCCACCTCCCTCAGTCTGAAATCAACAAAAAGATCAGCGAGAGTTGGAGGCTGCTCAGCGTGGCTGAAAAAAGCTATTACCTGGAGAAAGCCAAGCTAGAGAAAGAAGGATTGGACCCAGTAAGTCATCTTTCAGGCACTTCTTTGCCATGGGGGGAGAGAGACACTGAAGTACCACAGCACTGTGTGTGGGAGAAGCAGTTAACTACAGATCCCAGTTTGTGTTTCTGCTTAGGACAGCTTGTAAGGAGGCAGCGTGTGAGGCCAGTGCCTCTTGCTTTTGCCTTCTGTTCAGGCAGGGAATAATGTTTTGACATTCTGGATGGATATGACTAGTGCCTGCTGACAGGGCTGGTGGTTATTTTTGTGTCCTGTCATCAGGGTGATTGATGAGGGAGGGGGTGATAAAACCAGGGCTGAGAGGATTCTGCAGGCTCTGTCATGTGGCGAAACTCTCAGCAGGCTGCTTCGGGAAACCTTTTGAACTTTGGGTACTAAAATAAGCAGGATTAAGAAGTGAATCTCTCCCTTTCTCCTGTGCCTTTATTCCATCCTCTGTTTTGGTCAACAGAACTCCAAGCTGTCCACTCGAGCTGCAGTGGTTCCAGACATTCCAGGCTTCCGCAAGATTCTTCCTCGCTCAGATTATATAATTATTCCCAAAACCACCCTTCAGGAGGACAGGAGCAGGCAGTCGCTGGAGCTGTGTGTGACACAGGGTCAGGCAGCACCTGAAGGGTTAACAGCTCCCACCAATGTCCCCAGTGTCCCCCGTGATGCTGTGCAGAACATCCTTTCTGTGGACTCGAGCCACGTTGGCCTTTCTGAGCAGTGCATCGCCATCGAAGGGCTGGCAGAAGAGACGGCTTCCTTTGGCCAGCCAGATGCTGTGGAAGAAGTGGTTGCATCAGAGGTTCTCTCTCACTATGTTGGGCCTGTGACAGAGAAAGTAGCTGGAGACATCCTCTTGGATGAGGCTTCTTTGGAAATAGAAGGGCAGCCGTACCAGACGGCTCGAGTAGTTATTGAAGAGACTCTGGTTAGCAGCCCCACAGACATCTCCAACGGGAGCATTGCTGTGGCCAGGCCTCAGGTTTCAGATGGTGTGTCTGTGGTGACCGTGGTGACTGGGAGGGTAAGTTGTTGTAGTGACACTCAGCCTCCTGCCAGAGCCTCACCTGAAGTGCCTGGGTGCTGTTGAACACCTTTTCCTTCAGATCAGTGGTGGCTGCAGGAGGTTCTGTGTTGCCTCTTGGGCCTTCCCTCAGTGGTGAGGGAAACAGCAACTTCTTGTAACTCGGTGATTAAGTTGTCTCTGAAGGTCTCTCTGCTTGTGGGTGGACTCTGCCACGTGCTGGTATCACTTTTGGCTTAAGATGACTGCTTGAGTTTTTTTTTGTTTCATGTAAGAACACTTGGGGTGGGTTCTGCAGTTGGACTACAAGAGTTTAGGGGAGAAAAGAATGTCACCTCTGCTCCTGATAGCTGTTTTCTTGGTGGCAGAGAGGCAGAAGGGAGTCTTCAAGCTGAGGTGTTAGGGGTTGTCCTAGAAGAGCTCACACGGTGAAGATTTGGATCTGCTGGTTTGCTGTTTTCAGTTTCAAACTGAAGAGTTAGGCAGTTTCCAGAGCAGACCTGGTTAAGCCTTTGCTCTTGAAGTGATCCTCCTTCTTCTCTACTTTCTGGTCTCATCAGTCCTTCAGACATAAGGTCAATGGTAGTGTTCACGAGGAATAGAGGGACACAGGTCACCATGTCTCTGGTTTTCTGCATGTAATTTCCTTTTGACTTCATTTTAGGATGCTGAAGAGAGTAGCTCCTCCACACCTGCTGCACAGTTTATTATGTTACCTTTGCCAGCTCATTCTGTTGTGGAGAACCCAGCATCAATTAAATTGGTAAGAAATTCAGAGTCTTCCATGGGGTTTTAAGGTATGAATAGCTTTGTCTTAAAGGTGTTAGAGCACGAAGGGTTTGATCATGGCTCAGTTCTTAAAGACAACCCAATTTGGAGTCATCAGTTGATGTATTTCCTGCCTTCTGTGTATGCTGAGGGGGATCTCTGACTTCTCTGAGTGTCTTGCAAAGGCCTGTTTCTGCTCCTCAAGGAGTTCTTGGAAACAAGTGCAGTAGATAGTGCTGCCCCACACACCTGACCAACAGCAGTTTCTGTGTTGCCCTTTTCAGGGTCTGTGTAGCCAACTGTGTCCTCTGGATGCACATTTGTCTTCATAAAATACCAGTGTCCATCTCTTTAAGGGCAAGAAGCTGCTCTTGTGACAGGAAAACTGAGCTCCCCAGTCCCATGGGTGGCTGTCTCTTTGCCCATGTGACAAGAGAGGAGCTGGGACCTAAGATTGTGAGAACCTGTGTGAAAGGTTTTGTGGCCCACTGTATGAGAGGGAACAGTGACTAACCACTCCAGCCAGCTGTATCTCTCTTGCCATTGTAGGACTGCATTGTATGCTCAGCACTGCAGCTCCTTGTGTAGCACAAGCCAGAGTCAAATCCTGTTTCCTGTGTCCTCTGTGCTTCCAGCTGGTGGAAAACTGCAGATATTTATAGTGGTGCATAGTGTGAAATTCTTCCAGATGTCTCAGGGAAATGGAAGTACCTCAGGTTTTTTGAGTGTGAGAAGTGCTTGGCTTAAAGACTCTCTCATTTTTGCCAGCAGCATTTTCATTTCTAGAAAAAACCCCAAACATACCTAGTTAGGGACTTGGAGCACAACAGCTCCCCTGGGAGCATTGAGTGGTAAATATTGCCAAGTGCTGCACTGGCAGAAACTCAGTGTGTTGATGCAGCTGGCTGAAATGGCAGCTTCTGCTTTAGTTCTCTTTATGGATAGTGCCTGGTGGTGCTGCTGGTGCTACAGCCATTTTATAGCAAGTTACTCTACAGCACCAGGGAGTACTTGACACAAGTACATCTCACAACAGACTACTGTTGAAGACTGCCTCATGATGAGTGCTTGTCTTCAGGTTTTCTCACCCTGTTGACATGAGTCTCTTGGTAGAATTAACCAGGTTGGAAAAGACCTTTGAGATCATCAAGTCCAACCTATCACCCAACACCATCTGATCAACTAAACCATGGCACCAAGTGCCTCATCCAGGCTCTTCCTAAATACCTCCAGGGATGGTGACTCCACCACCTCCCTGGGCAGCACATTCCAATGGCCAATCTCTCTTGCTAGGAGGAATTTCTTCCTAACATCCAGCCTGAACCTCCCCTGGCACAGCTTGAGACTGTGTCCTCTTGTTCTGGTGCTGGTTGCCTGGGAGAAGAGACCAACCCCCACCTGGCTACAACCTCCCTTCAGGTAGTTGTAGAAAGCAATAAGGTCTCCCCTGAGCCTCCTCTTCTGCAGGCTAAGCAACCCCAGCTCCCTCAGCCTCTCCTCACAGGGCTGTGCTCAAGGCCTCTCCCCAGCCTCGTTGCCCTTCTCTGGACACGTTCAAGAGTCTCAATGTCCTTCTTAAATTGAGGGTCCCAGAACTGGACACAGGACTCAAGGTGTGGCCTGACCAGTGCTGAGTAAGGGGCAGAATGACCTCCCTGCTCCTGCTGGCCACACTGTTCCTGATCCAGGCCAGGATGCCCTTGGATCACTTCTTGCCTCAGTGTGGGCCACTCTGAATCGTTTTGGTGTCTTAGGACTTCTTCTATCCTATTGTGACTTTTTGTGTTCATAAGAGAGCTGTTACATCACTGTAAGTGCAAGGCTGGGCTCTCCAGCAGGTTATTTGCATTGTTCATCTCTAGTGACCTCTGCTCTGCTCTAAAATCCAGTGACACTGAGGGCCCTTGTGTGGTGGATGGAGCATTTAGACTCGTAGCAGTTATGATGCTGACTCACTCTGATCAGACTGTGGTGATTGATAGTGAAAAGAATAGTAGTGCAAAGCTGGTGGTTTGTTGAATAATGTTTGTAAAGTGCTTGGGAGGAAAAGGGGAGCAGTGAGCACAGCTTTGGGGGTTTTCAGCTCTGCAGAGAAATTGTTGTCTCTTCTTGTTTCAGACGACCACCTACACGCGCAGGGGACATGGCAATTGCACCAACCCTGCCTGTTCCTTCACTTATGTCACCAGGCATAAGCCACCCAAATGCCCAACATGTGGGAACTTCCTGGGAGGGAAATGGATCCCAAAGGTAAAGCTGTCTTTCCCTCCTGACTTTCAGCCAGAAAGTGCTTTTTTTGTTGTTGTTTGTGGCTGCCTGTGGTGTTTCCAGACCTGTAGGTCAAGCACAGGAGGTCAGCTATGCCAGAATTGATCTCATGCTTCTGTTCCAGTGCTTGTGCTGGAGCAAGTCTCTGTCCAGTGGACACTTGGTCAAGGTGAGACAGGCCTGAAATCACCACCTTTGGGTAAAGATGCCACTTGTATTGGTGTCAGAATAGATGGAGCTGCCTTTGGTGACTCTCTCATTGAGAGAAAACTTGTTCTTCTTGGCCCTCTGCCTGCACACTCATTGTTCCTGGGCGGGAAGGCACTGCCTGTTCTTCCTACTACAGCCCTTGGAAGGGCTACAGCTCAGGGATTTGGTTAAACCATTTGTTTTGTGGTAATTTAGTGGTGTTTGAAGGTACTCTACAAATGGAGGCTTTCTGTGGTCTTTCAAAATTGATTTTTCCACAGAAATGAGGAACAGCTCTCACCCACAGCAGGTATGTGGGTCTTTGGGAGGCAGCTACTGCTAAAGCTGATCCAGCAGAAGCTGAAGCGGTGCTGGGTACTCTTGACTCCTGACCATGGCTGGTTGTTCATGGTGTTCTGAATGTTTGCTGGAAGCAAAGTCCAAGGTGGTGTGAGGTTGGTTTGAGTGGAAAAATCTTTCTCCATGTGACACTTACTCTGCTAGAGTTGCTGGCATCTTTGCTAGCTGTGTACAGCAGAAAACTCACTTCTTAAACCTTGGCAGTGTCAAGGTGACTGGTCAGCTCTGAACAGTTGTGTGCTCATTAAATCTCTGTCTGAAACAAAGGCTCCTCAGGCCTTGGTAAAGGATGCTGCCAGGGTGAAAATTTGCCTTTCATTCAGTGGCTTTATATGAATTGTAGAATCTCAGAATGGTCTGGGTTGGAAGGGACCTCCAAAGGTCATTCAATGCAACCCCCTCTGCAGTCAGCAGGGACATCCTCCACTAGATCAGGTTGCCCAGAGCCCTGTTGAGCCTCACCTTGAATATCTCCAAGGGATGAGACCTCAACTACCTCCCTGGGCAACCTATTGTAGTGTTCCACTACCCTCATGGTAAAGAACTTGTTCCTTTATGGGTTTGGATTTATATGGATTTGCTCTGAACCTGCTTTGTTTTGTGTCTAGATCCATAAAACATTTAGGGGCAAGGACTTTAGGGCCAGAACTGGTTTAGGCAGCTTACAGCCTCCGTGGTGTCGGAGCTGATGGCTGTGTGGCTGTACACAGAGAGTGGTGCTGGCCTCTCAGCTTTTGTTCTGTAAACCTGCTGCAGTGGGTGGATGGCTGACTGCAAAACCATGTGTTGTGCCTGCAAATGGCACACGTGTGCTCCTCTTAAACCCTGCATTGATCAGCACTGAAAGGGTTTACAGGCAGCTTTCTTTCCCTTTGAGTTTTAGTCTGCCTTTCTGGGAGCACGACTGCAGAAACAGTTCCACTTGTTTGTGTGGTGTCATGCCTTGGGAAAAACAGGCACCAGCAGATTTGGCTCTTTTGGGGGCTTCAAACTGGCAATAACACCAGTGGAACTGAAAACAAATGTGTACACATCTTCCTGTTCCTTAGGGAGGAAGAGGACTAGCTTGGAAGATGTCTGGTTTTAAACACCTAGGATGTCCTTCTGAGTGTGAACTTTGTAGAGAGCTCAGAATCAATGTGTTCATCATGCCAGAAACTCTTGATTCTCTTTTGGTGTCTTTTTGACAGATTACTGATGGATTATTCCATCATACCCTTGTTGATGTAGCCTTAGTCTTTTTCTTAAGGCCAAAAGCCCTTCCTAAGCAGTTCCCTCATTCCCAGCTCACTCAGATGCTTGCTTTTCTGAGTGCTTGTATCCAAAAGCCCCAAGTTCTCTGTCTAGCTCCCTTTGGTTCCTCAGCAGTGTGGAAGAACAGGCAGTGTTGGAGAGCTGAAGCTATGGAAGGGGAATGTGGGAGGTTGGTCCTTGTTAGAGAGGCTGGTGGGTGCGTTTGTGGCCTTGATGCTGGTGGTGCTGCTTGAGGGGGGTTACAAAAGGGACACTTCCTCAAAGTGAACAGCCTCTAAAAATAATGCAGGAAAGGCCAGGGGGGGATGATATGCTAGCAGGGCCTTTGCTGGCGTGGGAGAGGATGCCTCTCAACATTTGCTGCTCACACACTTGGGATGTTGCTGGTTTGATCCAGCGCTAAATAGGCCACGGCAGACCTGGGGTATGCGAAGGGAACTTATTTATCCCTGAAAGCCTCATCTCTGGAACCTGACTGTCTCTCTTGTTTCCAGGAAAAGCAACCCAAAAGCAAACCTGAGCCAAGCTCAGGCACCTCTCTCAAAACTCCAGCAGCCAAAAGAGGTCAGCAGTCAGCGTTCTCAGAACCAGCAGCTGGTAGCGAGGGTACCTCCAGGTCTGCCTTGGAAAGCTCGGAAGCCGTCAGCCAGCTGCTGAGTGCTGTGCCTGCTGGAGGCCAGGCACGGGACACAGAGTGGGAGGAAGTGATCGTCTCAGAGGCTCACGTTCTTGCCGACAACGTGCTTGCTGAAGACAAAGGGGGCGCTGTGGGAGTGACCCTGGGCCAGGAGAGCCACCAGCAAGGAGAGTCCTCTTCAGAGCAGGCAGAAAGGGAGAGCGCAGGGCTGGGGATGCTGCCGGCTTTGGAGGTGCCTGGTGCAAATGCCTCTGCAAAAAAAGCAGTGGGGTGAGTGAGTCAGTTCTCCATATGCTGTGGGAGTGAGTGGTGTCTGGTGTGTGCTGAGGGGATGGATCCAAGAGATTGAAGGCTCTTGGCAGTGCTTCCTGTAAGACCTGCTCTGTTTACTGTCTGTTTTCTGCTAGTTCAGGACTGTTCCTTTGAGATTGTTTTGGCCATCAGAGCTAATTTTGTTCCTTTTCAAGTGACAATTAAACTGTAGTCACAGGGCAGATGTATCCTCAGCCCTGCTTCTCCTTTCTGCTTCAGTTGCTGTGGTTATTGTGCTAATAAAGCACAGCTCAAGAAAGAGAAGAAAATTGAGGCCAATGGGGGAATTGGTGGAATGTTCTTCTAATTGTAGCTCTTATCTTTCAGGATGGATGCTCCAGCTGCTACACACAAAGGACAAGAAGTAAAGAGTAAACCAAGACCCAAGCCCTCCTTGCTGGCTGCAGCAAGACCCATGAGAGCCATTCTGCCTGCTCCAGCCAGCGTGGGGAGAGAAGCCAGCAGTGAGCAGCCTGGCAGCAGACAGGCCTTCACAACCACTGGTAAAAGCAGTATTCTCTGGTGTGCTCTGGCAGTGGTTGTCTTTTCTCATCACAGTGAAGTGGTCTCTGCCAATTATTGAGATGTGTCTGAAGGGACATAGTGACCTAGGCTAGGAGAAACCACTCTTCCTTTCTGAGAGTGCAGTAAATGAGCCATGGGACCCCTGCTTGGGTCACTTGGGGTGCAGAGGAGAAATCTCACATTGCTGTGGTGACATTTATCAAAGATGTCAGAATGAAGCTTTTGTCCTGTCTAACTTGCTGCATCCTTTTCTTCCTTCAAGACAAACATTCCCCTGTGAGAACATCAGGCTTGAAGCCCAGCACCCTGAAGCAGCTGGGCCAATCGATTCTGCAGCCTCCGAGTGCCGAGGAGCGAAAGGTGCCTGTGGTTTGTTCTTCAAATGCAAATTCATTGCCTGGGTTGGTTTCTTGTATTAACCCTGGTGATGGATATGACCTGAGTGGTGAGAAACAGAACATAGGCACTTAGGAGCCTTGTGATGATGAGACCTGTGACTGAGAGGTCTTGTGATATGGCTGGGAAGCAGCACAGGTGCTGGATGGCTGAGGGTGGGAGCTGAACTGATAGATGCTGTTGGACAATTCTTCTGTTGGTTACTTTGAGAACCTCCCAGATACTTCCAGAAAATGTTTCAAGGATCTGCTAGTGCTTTGACAATCTGACATGCAATACTGAGTCTCTCACCTGTGAAGCAGGACAAGTGCTGGAATGCTTCTGTTTGAATTGTAATGCCTTGGGATGTGAAACAGGGTCTTGTAGTCCTCTGATAACAAATGAACATGAACTGATTTCTTGAGGGGGACAAAAGATGCTAATAGTATTGCTTACAGAATGTGTGTCTTCAGTAGCAGGTGTCTCACTGGTGGTGTTTTTTCTGCTTTCAATCTCTAGCTCCACAGTGCTTTGAGCAGCAGAGCTCCTCAGGTGAAAGTAGTGGAGGTCAAACCGGAGCTGTTCCCTTCCTACAAGTACAGCTGCACTGTAACTTTGGTGAGGATTTCTCAGATGGGTCTGGCCTGTGCCTTGGGATGTGTCACCTCTGGGAGGGGAGTGTTCTGTGACTTGTGTTGTACTGGCTTGCAGAACTCTGTCTCATATTTAATGTCAGCCAACCTGTACTTCGTGTCGTCTGCTAACCTAACCCACGGTGACTGCGCCCTGCTGCAGTCACGTTTGAGGCCTTGCTAAGAGCAGGATTTTCCTTTATGTCATAGCATAATCCCCATGCCCAAATTAAGATCTGCCCAGAGGATCAGTGGTTTCTGAATGAATTTCCTGCATGCTTGTGGTGTCTGAAAATGTTTTGAGTGCCAGTGAAAGCACTCTGTGCAAAGTGGCTGGGGCTGCTATTTGACCTGCAAACAAGGTGTTGGAAAGGTGGGGGAAAGCCTGTGGTATTCAAGAAGGCCTTTCTGGAATCTTCTTGTCATTTTAAAGATCAAGGTCAGCAAACAGCTTTTGTTTTGTCATTTCAGGACTTGGGATTGGCAACCTCCCGTGGCAGAGGGAAATGCAAGAACCCCTCCTGCAGCTACGTGTACACAAACAGGCACAAGCCTCGAGTCTGTCCCAGCTGTGGATACAATCTTGCCAAAGACAGAGCTGAGAAAACAGCAAAATCTCTGGTAGGGCTCAGGAGGGTTGGCCTCACCACATGGCTGTTGTGGGGTGGGCAGGGAAGGACCTTTGCTTTCCAAGTGCCCGTGGGAGCGTGCTCGTTTGAGCTTCCCCAAGAGTGGCAGGTGGTGCTGGGTGCCTCCTGTTACTGCCACATTAGTTACACCTCTGGGGTCCAGAGGGTCCAAGCTAGTAGGTGGACACAGGAAACAGTGTATTTCATACCCATAATATCCTGTGCCCTATAAATCCATCTGCAAAGTCATTCTCTTCCTCTTTCTTCCCTCTCTGCTCCTGTGGGAGATGCTCCCTGTTGGGTAACGGTGGGGGAATATCTCTGGCCTGCTAGGCCTGGCTAGGCCTAATGCCAGGAGGAGAAGGGGGGGTGGCAGTCTCAGACCTGGCCAGCTGAGACTAGCCTAGCAGTGGGGGGGGAGAGGGAGCCCTGGGGGTTTTGGTTATACTCTCAGGTGGGGAGAAGGGAAGTGTTGGGAGGCTTTTGGGTGTGCTGTAGGGGACTCTGTGTGCTTTGGGATTCTTTTGTCTGTCCCTTTTGTCCCTATGCTTTGTAGCTTCTGTACAACACTTGCTGCTTTTTCCATTTAAACTTTCCATCATTTCTGCAGTTCATTTGTGTGAGTGTCATTCTTTTGCCAGGAATGCTCTGCCTGGCCTCAAACCAGGGCACTAAGGGAATAATGTCCTCTTGGAAGTGCTTGTGATGGTGTTTGTGCCAGCCAGCTCCTGCCACAGGGGTGCTTCTGGCTGGGAATGGGTCTGAGCGTGCTCAGTTCTACCACTGGATGTCTCTGTAGCTCAAAAATCCTTCCAGCCTGCCGGTGCTCGCTGGGGAAATCACCCTTGAAGTCTCACTTGTTGTGTCAGCTTTGCTGAACGTCAGCCTTCAAGAAACTCCCAGCTGGGCTTTGCTTTGTGGCACTGGAGGTGTTCAGGAAGAGGCTGGATGAGGCACTTGGTGCCATGGTTGAGTTGATTAGATGGTGCTGGGTGATAGGTTGGACTTGATGATCTCAAAGGTGTTTTCCAACCTGGTTAATTCTATTCTATTTATTCTAATGTCAGTTAAATTATTGTCTCTGCTCTCTACAACTACCTGAAAGGTAGTTGTAGTTCAGCTACTTCCTTACAGGTAGTTGTAGCCAGGTGGGGGTTGGTCTCTTCTCCCAGGCAACCAGCAACAGAATAAGAGGACACAGTCTCAAGCTGTGCCAGGGGAAGTTTAGGCTGGAGGTGAGGAGAAAGTTCTTCCCAGAAAGAGTAATTGGCCACTGGAATGTGCTGCCCAGGGAGGTGGTGGAGTCACCATCCCTGGAGGTGTTCAAGAGGGGACTGGATGTGGCACTTGGAGCCATGGTTTAGTTAGTCATGAGGTGTTGGGTGCCAGGTTGGACTTGATGATCTCTGAGGTCTTTTCTAACCTTATTGATTCAATGATTCTATGGTTAGAGCTTCCTATTCCTAGGGGTTTGGAGTGCAGCTTCCAGCCTGAATGTATTTCTGGCTGTAGTTGTCTTTTTGCTGTTGTTCATTTTTCTCCACTGTGTGGCTGCAAATAATGAATTCTGAGTTTTGTTTGAGGTGATTTCTGCCTTGGAGGTCTCAAAGGGTAGCTTTGCTCATACAGAATTGTTTGGTTGTTAAAAGAGAGCCTGTCCTGTTCTTAGCTGAAATGTCCTCTCAGCATGAGAGACAGACAACCTTTTAGTCCCCTGTGGTGGTAAAATGACTCTTCCACTTGATTTTGTTTGTTGGTGGTTGGTTGGTTGGTGTTTTCTCTTGAAGAACATGACACTGTGCAGTGTTTTCAAACAAACTGGGATGGCCTGTGTGAAACCAGCACGTAAGCAGCTGTGGCAGGAACAGCAGCCTGCTGAGCTCAGCTCACATTTTGAGAGGCACGAGGCTTTGTGTCTTCCTCATTCAGCTGCTGCTTTATTTTCTGCCCCTTGATGTGTTTAAACATTCCTGATGTGCAGTCTGTTGTTGTCTCTGGGCTTTGGGCTGATCATCTCTCTCGCTGCTAGGCTAGACAGACAAGCAGGCTGAGCTGTTGGCAGGAGAGTTGAAGTGATTAAACAGATCAGCCTCTTTGTGTGCTGAGTCACCTGGATTTTGGTTCTTCCCCTGGGCTTGTGCATTTTGGCTTGATGGCCTGTGTGTGCTGGGGGTCTGTGTCTAAGGCCCATAGCTGATCAGTTGTAGCTGATTAGTGTAGTCAATACTTTGCAGCTCCTAGTTCTCCTTTTAGCACTCATCTGCTCTAGCTTCTGGAGAGGAGTGCAGACTGCCATGGCTGCATGAGAGTTATACAGGAGAATGTGCCTGATAACCTCTGCAGAGAGGCAGTAACTATTGCCAGGCTTATTGGAAGTGTTCCTACACCTGTTGGGGGCTGTCTTCACCCTCTTGGTCCTCAATGCCTGCAGTGATGCTCCAGTTCAGTGGCAAATCTGTGGCACTCCAGCAGTGTTACAGGAGTTCCTAAACACTGGGCTTCAAGAAAGTATTTTTGGTGAGGTAACTTAGGCTTGAAGCTGCTGTCTGGAGTCAATGATTGAGCAGTGGAGTAGAAGCCAGCTCCACTGGGTTTCAAAGGTTCTCAGTGTTTCTAGGTTCTCTTTACGGCTTCTCTGTTGCCACTCTCTTGTCTGAGTTCTTTGGGGCTCGTTGTAGTTCATCTCCTGGCTTGCTTAGTTGAATGTGTGAAAGTTTGCAAGTTGGGAGCAGGTGTTGATCTGTTAGAGGGTAGGAGGGCTCTGCAGAGGGACCTTGACAGGCTGGACAGATGGGCAGAGTCCAACAGGATGGTGTCTAACAAGTCCAAGTGCCGGCTGCTGCACTTTGGCCACAATGACCCCATGCAGTGCTACAGGCTGGGGTCAGAGTGGCTGGAGAGCAGCCAGGCAGAAAGGGACCTGGGGGTACTGGTTGGTAGTAGGCTGAACATGAGCCTGCAGTGTGCCCAGGTGGCCAAGAAGGCCAAAGGCATCCTGGCCTGTATCAGCAATAGTGAGGCCAGCAGGAGCGGGGAAGTCGTTGTGCCCTGTACTCAGCACTGGTTAGGCCACACCTTGAGTCCTGTGTCCAGTTCTGGGCCCCTCAGTTTAAGAAGGACATTGAGACACTTGAACGTGCCCAGAGAAGGGCAACGAGGCTGGGGAGGGGTCTGGAGCACAGCCCTGTGAGGAGAGGCTGAGGGAGCTGGGGTTGCTTAGCCTGGAGAGGAGGAGGCTCAGGGGAGACCTTCTTGTTCTCTACAACTATCTGAAGGGAGGTTGTAGCCAGGTGGGGGTTGGTCTCTTCTCTTAGGCAACCAGCACCAGAACAAGAGGACACAGTCTCAAGTTGTGCCAGGGGAGGTTTAGGCTGGAGGTGAGGAGACAGTTCTTCCCAGAAGGAGTATTTGGCCATTGGAATGTGCTGCCCAGGGAGGTGGTGGAGTCCCCATCCTTGGAGGTGTTCAAGAGGGGCTTGGATGTGGCACTTGGTGCCGTGGTTTAGTTGTCAGGAGGTGTTGGGTGCCAGGCTGGACTTGATGATCTCTGAGGTCTTTTCCAACCTTATTGATTCTGTGATTCTGTTTGCCTTGCTTCCTAGGAGGTCAGTCCAGGTCAGCCTGACGTGCTGAACACCAGCGAGCCCCTAAGCCCCTCCCAGAAGGAGACCCAGCGCCAGTCCACCCTGCAGCTGCTGCGCAAGGTAATGCAGATCCCCGAGAGCGAGTCGGAGCTGGCCGAGGTCTTTGCGCTCATCCAGGAACTCAACAGCTCGCGCCTCATCCTCTCCAACGTGAGTGAGGAGACGGTCACCATAGAGCAGACCTCCTGGTCAAACTACTATGAGTCTCCAGCTGCGCAGTGCCTCCTCTGTGGCAGCCCTCTGTTCAAAGGGGGACAGAAGTAAGACTCTGTTTTGGACTTGTGACTCTTTGCAACCTCGCGCTGTTGTTCCCTGCGGCCGAAGGGCCTGAAGCACTGCTTGCCTGTAGCCCCCTGTGCTGAGGCTGCTGTCACTGACACTTGAGTGAGCTGCCTGTGCCTGGAAGGCCTCTAGCTGCTTCTCTTCCTCCTGTGCAGTGGAGTTTGTTGTAGTAGTATCATAGTATCAGTCAGGGTTGGAAGGGACCACAAGGATCACCTAGTTCCAACCCCCCTGCCATGGGCAGGGACACCCCACACTAGATCAGGCTAGCCAGAGCCTCAGCCAGCCTGGGCTTAAACACCTCCAGGGATGGGGCCTCAACCACCTCCCTGGACAACCCATTCCAGGGCTTCACCACTCTCATGCTGAAGAACTTCCTCCTCACATCCAGCCTGAATCTCCCCACCTCCAGCTTCATTCCATTCCCCCTAGTCCTATCACTACCTGAGATCCTGAGCAGTCCCTCCCCAGCCTTCTTGTAGCCCCCTTCAGATACTGGAAGGCCACAATAAGGTCACCTCAGAGCCTTCTCTTCTCCAGACTGAACAGCCCCAACTCCTTCAGTCTGTCCTCACAGGAGAGGTGCTCCAGCCCTCTGCTCCTCCTCGTGGCCCTTCTCTGGACACCTTCCAGCACCTCCAGATCCCTCTTGTGATAGGGGCTCCAGAGCTGGAGGCAGTACTCCAGGTGGGGTCTCAGCAGAGCAGTTAGCAGTCATAGTTAGCATCTCCTTGCAGCAGGAGGGCTTGAGCAAAGAGTGACTGCTAAGTCTAGATGGAGTTGTTGGTGTTTTTTTTTTCTCTCTCTTGAAACTGAGTTTTTTTCATTACTCATCCCTTCTTTGTGTTCCCAGTCTGCTGTTTTGAGGCTGACAGAGGCAAAATTGTGGGACTCTAGATGTGTATTATGTGCTTTCCCTTTCGTCTCTCTGCCTGATCTGAATGTTTCCTGTGTGGATCTTTTTGCTTGTGAGGTTTTCATTCTTTTCATGGCTCAGTGTGGGCTTGAGTAAATCCTTTTTTTGGAACAAATCCCCCAAAGCTGAAGGGCTTTCAGAAGCTACCAGGGTATAGGCTGGATTACCTTAACCAGATCTGTGGAAAAGCCTGGAGGGTGGCTCCTCACTGGCTCTGCCAAACATCCTCCTGTTGCTGAAAGCCTGAGCTGAAATGTTTTCCACAGCAAGATCATAGAACTGTTAGGGCTGGAAGGGACCTCAAGGCTCAGCCAGTTCCAACCCCCCTGCCATGGGCAGGGACACCTCACACTGCAGCAGGTTGCTCAGAGCCACATCCAGCCTGGCTGCAAACACCTCCAGGGATGAGGCTTCCACCACCTCCCTGGGCAACCTGTGCCAGGCTCTCACCACCCTCATGGGAGAGAACTTCCTAACACCCAGTCTGGATCTCTAGTTTTGCTCCATTCCCAATTGGTATTGTGTTTCTTCAACCAAAAAGATTTTCTTGGTACCCATTAAGGATGTTTCTTTGGGCCAGGCCAGTACTAGTTGAGGTTCTTCCAGCAGAGATGCTTTTTATACTCTGTACTGGTTTTGCAGAGCAGTGCTATCTGAAGGAGCTGAGGCTGCTTAGTTTGAGAAGGAGGAGGCTAAGAGTAGACCTCATCACTCTCTACAGCCACCTGAAAGGATGTTGTGGAGAGGTTGGTGCTGGTCTCTTCTCACAGGTAATCAGTGCTAGAACAAGAGGGAATGGCCTCAAGCTGCCACTGGGCAGGGTTGGACTGGACATTAGGAAACATTTTTTGCCCAGCAAGAGTGGCCACGCAGTGGAATGTGCTGCCCAGGGAGGGGGTTGAGTCACCAGCCCTGGATGTGTTTAAAGGTGGTTTGGGTGGGATGCCTGGGGATATGGTTTAGGGGTAAACTTTGGGGAGCAGGGTCAATGACTGGACTTGATGGTCCCAGGGGTCCTTTCCAGCCTGCATGATTTTATGATTCTGTGATCTTGCACCCCTGTCCCTCACCTTGGAACTTGCTTGTCTCTCACCTTTGTAGTTTGCCTTCTCAGCAGCTGTACTGCAGAGGAGCAGCCCTCTCTGACCCTCTGTGTGTGCAGGGGCAGGCTGTCACCATTTGCTGCCCCACAGCAGTGGGGCTGATGTTTCTCCAGGGCTGTTGATACTCTCCACACTACATGCCAGATGTGTGGAGCTGGAGAGATGTGGCAGTGCTGTTAAAAGGGTGTGAGCTGTGACCTTACTCTGCCAGGGGAATCCATTTTAAAATGTAACTGGTGGGGTTTTTTCTGGTGTGAGATGCTGTGAGCTGGCTTGGACTCATCTCACCTGGAACATCTTAAGTTGCTGCAGGACTGGACTGAAAACCCTGTTGACTGGACTCTGAGTTGTCTTTTGTTGTCTGTTGCAGTTCCCTTGCTGGTCCTCAGGAGTGCTGGCTGCTGACAGCAAATAGATTACAGGTGGTTACAGCTCAGGTCAAAGTGTGCATGAACCTCCAGTGTCTGGCCCTCCACAGCTTCACTGATATTTACACAGGTAGGAAAAACGTCAGCACACCAACTTGGAGCGTGACTGCAGTCTGAGCCCTTGAGATGCCCTGGGAATGGATCAGATCATTGTCTCTGCACAGAAAAATCTATTCCTTGCTCCAGGGCAGGAAACTTGAATTTGTTTTGGCTTGCACTGGATCTTCTGCAAGCAAATCCCTATCAGTGGGGAAAAGCAGCTACAAGTCCCCCCCAGGGAGGGGGGGCCCGTGCCTGGCTTCGGGGAGGGGGGCCCTGTGCCCGTGCCTGGCTTCGGGGAGGGCCCCCCGTGCCCGGCTCTGGGGTGGGGGGGGCCCCCCGTGCCTGGCTCCGGGGAGGGGGCCCCGTGCCCGGCTTCGGGGAGGGGGGGACATGCCTGGCTTCGGGGAGGGGGCCCCGTGCCCGGCTCCGGGGAGGGGGGGACATGCCTGGCTTCGGGGAGGGGGCCCCGTGCCCGGCTCTGGGGAGGGGGGGGGGCCCCCGTGCCCGGCTCCGGGGAGGGGGCTCTGTGCCTGGCTTCGGGGAGGGGGCCCCGTGCCTGGCTTCGGGGAGGGGGCTCTGTGCCTGGCTTCGGGGAGGGGGCCCCGTGCCTGGCTTTGGGGAGGGGGCTCCGTGCCTGGCTTTGGGGAGGGGGCTCCGTGCCTGGCTTCGGGGAGGGGGCTCTGTGCCTGGCTTCGGGGAGGGGGCCCCGTGCCTGCCTTCTCCTCCGTGTAAGTGGTGAACGTTGACCTGTGCAAGGCCGCCCCTGAGCTCATGGCAGTCAAAGGTACCTCTGCAGCGATCTCAGTGCTGACTGGTGAGAGACTCGGTGGCAGTCACTGTGGGCCTCCTGCAAGGCAGCATGGGGCTGAGGAGATTGGCTGCTGCTCCTTACAGCCTTTTGAATGTAAAGGCACATCTGTGAAAGGAGCTAACCTTGCTCATGTGTGGAAGGAGCTCTATCCAGCTGTTTCCTCTGAACCCCACTCACCTGAGCATAAGTAGGGAGCATGTTTGTTTGAGGAAGATCTGCACCCCTACAGCCCCTGGCTCTCCTGTTTTCACTGCAGGCCTTTTCAACGTGGGGAACAAGTTGCTGGTGAGCTTGGATCTTCTGTTTGCAATCCGAAACCACATTAAACTTGGAGAGGATCCCAGGGTGGCTGTTTGCAACATTCTTGACTCTGTCCAGGAGCAAACTGGTGGGTTTTCCTCCTTGTTCTTTCCCAACTGACCTGCTGGTGGTTGCTAGGTTATAAAAAGGCAAGCCTCACCTCTTCTGGTGTGGTTTGTTTCTGTTAAATCACTTCCTGAGCCCAGCAGCACCTCTGTAACCTTTTGTAGCAGTTCTCTGCGGGACAGGTTCGGCTTTGCTCTGCTTGGGAGAGCTGTGCTTCGCTCTCTGCTGGCTCTGGGGAGTGGAGGTTCTCACAGCAGCCTGTTCTCTTTGCAGAAAAAAGCCTGAGCCCCGAGGAGCAGGGTCAGCTGCAGGAGCTGCTGTGCAATGGCTACTGGGCCTTTGAGTGCCTGACGGTCAGGGATTACAATGACATGATCTGTGGGATCTGTGGCATAACCCCCAAGGTGGAGATAGCCCAAAGGAATGTGGACAACGTCCTGGCACTGAAAAACACAGAGGTAGGCTTGGCATCAGCTTCACATCCTGCTGGCGTTCAGAGCGGGGCGTAATGAGTTCTGCTGACTCTGTAATGCACAGCAATTACATCAGACCCCTGGGAGCAGCTTTCTGCTGATGCCTGTCAAGAGGATGTGGCCAGGGTGGTGATGTCTTCAGTTCCTCTTGGAGGTGTTGATCTCTGGTTTGGGGAAAACCAAGATCCTCTGTCCCTGGACCACAGCTTTTGTCCAGCAGCCTCTGACAGTAGGGACCCTGGATGAAAGCTGCTGGCCTTGGCCTTCTTCCTTTGACACAGAGGCATTCTCTTTCTCCCCCAGTAGCACTATCCTTGAGGTGCTGTCTTCTCTGCTGGGGAGAAAGAAGCCCTGCTCACAGTGTGCAGCACATCTGCCTCTCATGCCACATAAATGGTTTTGACTCTTGCCCAGCACAAAGTGATTGTGGGGAGCTCCAGGAAGCTGCAGTCTTGTTGCTTGGGCTGAGCACTCTCCTGGGTAGTCCCCGTGGCTCGAGTGAGGCTGACACAAACTGTGGCAGGAGCTGTGGTGATGTGTGTCTGAGCAGTGTGGGTCTTGCTCTTCCTAGTTCACTTGGCCAGACTACCTGCCATCGAGTGAGGTGAACGTGGAAGACTTCTGGTCCACGATGGAGACGGAGGTGATTGAGCAGGTGGCTTTTCCTTCCAGCATCCCCATCACAAAGTTTGATGCCTCCATTGTTGCTCCTTTCTTCCCTCCACTGATGAGAGGAGCAATGGTGATCAATACTGAGAAGGACAAGAATTTGGATGCCCAGCCAGTGCCAGGTAACTGCCGAGGTTGTGCTTATTAAGGAGCTGCTTTGTGTGGTGGTGACTTCAGTCTTTTGGAGATATTTAGAGTTGAGAATTGATGTCCTCTGAAAGCAGGCAGGAGCACTGGGGTAAGTTCAGCTGTCCTCAGGATACTTGTCAGCTTGAGTTTTGGCCTCCCTGGTGAGGGGCTTGGAGCACAGCCCTATGAGGAGAGGCTGAGGGAGCTGGGGTTGCTTAGCCTGGAGCAGAGGAGGCTCAGGGGAGACCTTCTTGCTCTCTACAACTACCTGAAGGGAGGTTGTAGCCAGGTGGGGGTTGGTCTCTTCTCTCAGGCAACCGGCACCAGAACAAGAGGACACAGTCTCAGGCCGTGCCAGGGGAGGTTCAGGATGGACATTAGGCAGAAGTTCTTCCCAGAGGGAGTGATTGGCCATTGGGATGTGCTGCCCAGGGAGGTGGTGGAGTTGCTGTCCCTGGAGATCTTCAAGAAGAGCCTGGATGAGGCACTTAGTGCCATGGTCTGGTTGATTGGATAGGGCTGGCTGATAGGTTGGACTGGATGATCTTGGAGGTCTCTTCCAACCTGGTTGATTCTATGATCTTGAGAGCAATGGTGTGCTCTGATGCATTTGAAACATGGGGGACCTGAGAGCACTGCACCCCAAGTGATATACAGTCTGCACAACTTGAATGCCAGTCAGTGTTTGGTCTGTGTTAGACTGATACTTGGAGCATGACAGTTGGAGGCAGTGCTTGGAATCTCAGTATCATGATCTTGGTGAAGGGTGAAGAAGTTTGTACAGAGGCTGGGAGACAGAAGTGCTTGTCCTGAGCAATGTTGTCAGCATTCAGGATACCCAGGCTTCAACTGTGTGTAAGGAGAAACCACGAGGCAAGAAAGTTCAGATGCCTGAGAGCTAAATTTAGTTAACAGCCATTTCCCTTAACAGTTTAGGTTTAGGTTTAAGAGGGAAAACTGGCAAGAATAGGAGGAGTTGGTTTGGCAGACAGGGCCACAGCTGTTTGAGAGAGTTGAGCTGCAGAAGGGCTGCATGGGCTTCAGTGGAAATGCAGCTCCAGAGGAAGAACCAGGAGGAGATGTGAAGGGTAAGCATCACAGCAGCCTGGAGCTGCTCAGTCTGAGGCCACATTTCTCTGTGCTCTTCTGTCACTTGTTTGTTCTCACATCAGTGCAGTTAGTCAATTAAAGGTCACAAACAGCAGTGCAGACAAGTGCTGCTGGAGGAGTCTGCAGCTCTGCTGGGCTCTGTCTGGTGAGCTCCCTGGTGAGGGGTCTGAGGGGAGCGTGGGTTGTGATGCCCTTTGCAGTAAGCCTGTTGATAGCTTTCCCTGGCTGGCAGTGGGCTGTGCACTTGCTGCTTCTGTAGAAGAAATTATTTTGGTGACTTCCCTTCCTGAGAACAAATGCTTGAGACTTGCTTCCTGCCTTTGCAGGTAATGGGAGTGTCTTGGTGAGGCTCCTTCAGGATGAAGTCCTCAGGCTTGAGCTAATCAGCTCTTACAGTGAGGAAGAGCTGCAGAGCTTTCTGACACAGTGTGGCATCCCCTGGGAGGCTTCAGACACAAAGGTAATGGCTTGTTTGCCCACATACAAGCCTGCAGGAGTGGAGCTTCACCAGCTTCTCCCTCATTCACATTTGCCTTCACAGATAATTAACTTCTCATCTGACTGTGCTGAGGGCAGGGGTGGGTTAGAAGTGAGTGCCTGCAGATTATAGCATAACTTACACGTGGTGAAATGAATTGAACCTTTGTGGGCTGGAAGAAAGGAAGCCTGTAATTACCTTGTCACAGGCTCAGCATCCTGTAATTGCCTGCCATCCTCACAGGGCTGAGTGGGGGCTAGGAAGGTGCTGGGTAAAGTGCAAATTAGGGTTTGGGAGACCTGATCTGCAGCCTTCTCCCTCTCTGGAGGAGACTGTGGTAATTTTGGCCACATAGAGACTGTCTCTGGGGTCTGTTTTTGTAGGACCAGCTCTGCTACTCCCTCCTGACGCTGTATGAGTTTGTGCAGAATGGCTCAAGCATCACACAAGCCTCTCCTCATCACACAGGAGGAAAAATCTACAAAGTGTGTCCCCATCAGGTAAGGAAGGCCTGGAGTCAGCCGTGAGGGTTTTTTCCTTACCTCGCTGTTCACTGCCATTAGACAGCAGCAATGGAGAGCACCTCGGAGCCTTGGGAAGGAAACACTGCCTCAGGGGCTTGGAATATGAGCAGTCCTGCAGGTAGTTCCAAGATCTGCTGGTGACCTGCAGCCTGGCTTAGATGTTGCTGCTGAGGTGGAGTTGAAACTCCCCCTTCCTGAAGCAGGTGAAGGGAAAGTGCATGAGGACAAAGCAGAACGTCTGTAGGGAAAGGAACTTCCCACTCACTGCATTGTCTGGAGTGCCTGGGAGGAAGCTTAGGGTGCCTTGAAGACTGTTCTTTTTTCTTGTGCCCTTTGGTGTCAAATCTCTCTTCTCTCCAGGTCGTGTGTGGCTCAAAGTACATCGTGAGGGGAGAGAACGCCCGGGACCACGTGGACTTGCTGGTGTCCTCGCGGCACTGGCCCCCGGTGTACGTTGTGGACAGAGCCTCCTCGGTGGCACTGTGTGCAGACATCTGCTGTCCTGGCCTCACTGCCCAGATGTGGGGCAAAAACCAGGGCTGCTTCTCTGACCCCATGGATCCTCCAACGGTTAGTTCTTGCCCTCCTCTGCTCCCTGCTGTGCCAGTCCTGTGTGGACGAGTTTCAAGGGAGATGTAAAATGGGGGTGGGGAGAAAGAACCCAACCATTATGTAACCTGCACTCTGTCTCAGGACAGTTTGACCTCATCAGTTCCATGTGAACACAAGAAAAAACTCTTTCACTCTGAGGGTGACAAAGACTGGCACAGGCTGCCCTGAGAGGTTGTGGAGTCTCCTTCCCTGGAGACAGTCAAAACCTCCCTGGATGCATTCTTGTGTGACCTGCTGTAGGTGATCCTGCCCTGGCAGGGGGGGGTTGGACTGGATGAGCTGTCAGGGTCCCTTCCAACCCCTAATGTCGTCTCCTGACTCAGAGTTCTGCCAGTGCACAGCTTCTGAGTGTAGCAGAAAGTGTTACACATTGCTTGGGGCATGATATTAGGTTCAAGCTCCTTAAATAGAAGGAGTTGTGCTGTAGTGCACTGTAATACTGCAAACCACATTGCTTGCTTTGACACAGCAGCTCACTTCTCTTGAACTACTGCTGATTCTTGAGAATGGGAGAGAAAGAGGGTTGGGAGTGCCTTGGGATTATCTCAGAGGGCATAGGAGTGAGGAGGGAGGGTACAGCCCCACCTCTGTGGCACTCAGGGGGAAGCCTGAATCTGCCCTCCCTGTGTGCTGGGTCACAGTGCTGGCTGGAGCTCGGCCAAACTGCAGCTGTGTCTTGTGCTCGGTAGCTGCGGGAAAGATGCTGCTTGTTCCACCTGGTGCCTGTCTCTCTCTGCCAGTGCGTGTCCTGCCCTGAGCTGCTGGAGCAGCACTGCAGCGTGGACGTCAGCGTGGCTGAGCACTCCCTGCAGCACCCCATCACCCGGTCTGTGGCACGCAGAGTCGTCCAGGCGGGCTCGGAGCAGAGCAGCCAGCCGGACCCCACGGCTGGGCACCGCCGCCTCTCCCTCTGCCGGGAGCTGGAGCCCTACGGGGCCCTCATCGCCGCCATGGGCAGCAGCAAGACCGGCGGCATCCGCCAGAGGGCCATCACCTTCGAGAACGCCACGCACTATTACCTCTACAACCGCCTGCTGGACTTCCTCACCAGCAGGGAGATCGTCAACCGGCAGATCCAGGAGGTGGTGCAGAGCTGCCAGCCCGGGGAGGTGGTGATTCGGGATGCCCTCTACCGGCTCGGCGTGGCCCAGATCAAAACAGAGGCAGAAGAGGATGAAGAAGGGAAGCAGGAGGGTGACAGAGGCTGCTGAGTGACAAAGCAGCTCCTTGGTTGGTTTCTCTCTGTGGTTGTGTGGATGGCTGGGCTGGGCCGGGCCAGCTTCTGCCAGGCTTTGGCGGCTGGCTGGCTTCAGATTTCATTTGCAGGCGTGGAGATGTGGTGCTGGTGGCTTTGCTGTTAATGACCAAAGAGCTGTGTGCTTCCATAGTGTCACCAGAGCTGCTGTGAGCACAGGTCCATCACCCCCTTGCAGAGGGCAGCAGCTGCTTCCTGAGCTCTGTGAGGGCCCCACTGTTTGGTGGTGTGAAACCTTGCACTCCCCATGGCTGGGGAGAGGAGAAGGGAGAGGTGAGAGGAGAAGGGAGAGGTGAGAGGAGTTTCTGGTAGCAGGGAGGACACCTGGTCAAGCACACCAAGGGTTTCTATTCTGAATCTTGTTTGCTGACTTCTCTGTGTGAATTGGTGGCAGGGCTGGGGGTGTGGGAGCAAGCATGAAAGGCAGACAGATTTCCCCCAAAACATTCTGCACAGGTTAGCTTAGGACAGTGACTCCTGCTTGGCAGTCCTGCAGAGCTCTCATGAGGTGACTGCAAGGAGCCTTTAGTTGAGGAGGAGCAGGAGCAGCAGCCATGCAGCTTTAACACGGAGCCTCCTTGAGGCTGCATCCTGCAGCTGGATTGTGGGCACTTTGGATGCAGAGGGTTTCTAGAAGCATTTCCTTCACATGAACACTGACAATTCAGAAGGTGAAACACAGAGTGAGTGCAAAGTGTTCTGTGTGTTGAGGTGAGGAGGGCCCTGGTGAGCCCCAGGGCAGCCAGGGTGGCTGGAGGGTTGCACCAGCACTGTGCCAGGTGGTGGCTGTGGAAAGGGGAAGGAGACTCAGAATTTCTGTGCTGTCCCCTGGGATACTTTCTAAAGTTTTGTTCTGTTCAAGGACTTGGATTTCTGTTGTCTTGCCCTTGGAACAGAATCACCAAGACACTCTGGGATCAAGAATGAGGGATGAGTGCAGTGTCACCAGAGTGAGCAGGGTTTGGTGTTCCTCCCTCACAGAGAGTGAGCTCACTAAGAGAGCTGCATCCATGTGTGCAACCTCAGCACTCTGCTGGTTGTCACATTTCTCCTGCCCATCTCATACAGCTCTATGTGAGCCACAGGAGCCTCATGCTACCCAGGTTGCTTTACCAGCTTCTTGGGAGGTTGTGCTGAGACTTCTGCCCCTACATCATGTCCGAGGAAGGCCTTGGGCTACAGTGGTGAAGCTACCTGTGTTGTCTGCTGCCAGCTTCCTCTGGCTGGTGCTGAAGGTGGTGGTTGATGGATGTTTGGTGTGACCTGCAGAGAAGAGGATGATGCTGGACTGCTGAGCTGCCAGCCAGGGAGTTTGTGTTTGTCTGAGTGAGCAGTGGGGAAGATTCAGAGGCTTGTGGTGTGATTGAGAACTCCCTTCTGTGAAGGGGAAACCTATTGAGCACCATACTGTTAAAGTAAATGTATTGAGTCTGAGCAAATGCAGTAATGACAGCTTGGGGTTTTTCTCTTTAAGAACATTAACTTATTATAAATTAGTGACTTTTTTCAGTCAGTGATAAAGTTTAATAAATTATCTCCAATTTTTGGGGTGAAACTGTGGCCAAGTGGCTTGTGTTTTGTGTGCATAGTCTGGAGGATTGAAGTGGAAAAGGGCACCAACACGAACCCCAGGAGTCCAGTGTGCACTGCCATGGTGGCTGGGGAGCAGCCTGGGGTTCTCAGAAGCAAGGTGTTCCAAGAGGAGCAGCTCCAGGGCCACCTCAGCAGAGTGTGAGGTGAAATTAGCCTCCTAACTGTAGCTAAGGTATTGATCATGCACATGGCAAAAAGGCAGCCCCTCTGCTGCTGCTGGTTGACTCCTGAGGTGACTCTCAGAGGAGAGAGCCTGCAGCAGGTGATGGTTACTTCTGTTCAGGATGTGCTTAGTAGCCTGAGCTGGAGCTCTAGATGCATTTAAGCCATTGCCAGAGGAGGTTGTGCTGTGGTAAGATCAAGTCTCTGGTCACCAGGGTGCTTCTGCCTCTCCCTTGTCCCCAGCATCACGCTGCCATTCCCACACAGGCTCCTGTCTCAACCATGGTGACCACTGTCAGGGGTCCCATCAGCACCACTGACATTACTCCCCCTTTCTGTCCATGCATGAGGACTGCTTCATTTTCCCCAGTGAGACACAGGCCAGCTGGAGCAAAGGGCTTTAAACCCTTACTTGTGTTAAGTCCTTTCATTACACAAGAGTGGAGGGGCTTGAGAACTGCTACTGAGAGCTGTCTGAGGAGCTGGAGAAGGGGGGGAGGCTGGGCCAGTGCATCCCCCATGCTCTCATCAGTTCCCCACTGAGAATGGAGCTTAAAAGTCTTGGGAAAAACTGGTTTTGTTAAACATCTTGTTTTTATTCTTTATAATGCTGAGAGACAGGAGTACATGAGCTTTGTATTTAGTAAGGAGGAATGAATCACTTGGGGTTAGCATAAACCAGGTTTAGTGCAATCAGAAGTGGCCCACAGTGGAACTGCTCACAGTGTGGCAAAGGCCACCTGCCCCACACTGCTGCTGCCTCACTGTGGTTTGCCTGAGCCCTGTCAGTGCTTGGACCTGGCCTACTGCTCCTTCACCCACCAAGTGTGGTGGAGCCAGGAAGGTTCTTTAGCTCCTTCTGATAGCTGCAGAGGACAGGGTGGCTGTGGCATTGGTAACCCTGCACAAGAGCCAGATGAGAAATAAATTGAAGGGCATTAGGCCCTAGCTTATGGGAAAAACAAACCCCAAACCCTCAGCTGTACTGTGAAAAATCCACTCAGGGAATATGTACAAGAGCAGAACTCTCCCAGACAGTGATTGCTACATGCTGAGTGAAGTCAGAGTTTGTAGGGTATGTGTTATGCTGATCCTTTCCAGATCTGTTTAAGCTGCCATTCTTTCCTGGGTTGGGGTTGTGTTCAGTGCTCACCTGAGGAGCCCTGGATACCTCTGTGTTTTACCTGAGAAATCAGTGCCCCTCTGTCCTGTTACTGGGGCACAGGTGCACATAGCCCTGGGCTTGTCTCCTTGGCTCACTTCATCCAAACGCTCCCTGCAGAAGCAGCAGCTGCAGAGAGGCAGATGGCAGGAGGAAAGGTAGAGGTTAATGCACACTTAATGCTAAGTAGGGGCTTTACCGGTGTCTAAACATTCACTCTGCAACATCCAGGGTCAGACTGACAGAGGGAAGGGGGCAGAACACCAAGGAAGAGGCCTGCTTTTGGGTGTGGGGAGCAGTTCCAGCTTCAGCACTTAGTTCCAGATGTGCTCCTAGGAGCACAGGGGTTCAGTCCTGTGGGTGACAGCTGGAGGTGTCTGACTTGGCTGCAAGTCGTGGTTAAAGGAGGACTACAACCCCCACCCCACAGCCTCTTCTGGGGAAGGGGAGCCTCACTCTACCTTGTTGAGATGGAGCATGTCATCATCCTAACAACTCAAGGTCTTGCCTGATGCATAACATAAGGGACCCCATGGGGAGTGGTGGTTCAAGGCCCGCCCTGTGCTGCCCTGTCAGTGAGGAGCTGGTACCACACTTGGGAAAGCACGGAGGAGAGCCAAAGCAGAAGGCATCTGTTCCAGGGCAGAGCAGAACCCTGTGCTCTGCAGAGCAGGGGGCAGGGATCGGCCCTGAGGCTGTGGTGCCAGCTAACAGAACTGGTAGTTGTTGCTCTTGAGAAGGGGCTGGCCGCTGTCCTCTGGCTCGCAGGACTCCTCGCAGCAGCCGGCGTCGCAGCCGCTGTCCTCCTCGGCGGGGGAGGGCAGGTTGGTGTAGTCCTTGAAAGAGAAAAGAGCCCAGCCCAAGGGTTTCAGTCCCAGGCCACCAGCAACAGAACAAGAGGACACAGACTCAAGCTGCTGGGGGACGTTTAGGCTTGATCTTAGCAAGAAGTTGTTCACAGAGATTGCCCAGGGAGGGGGTGGGGTTGAGGTCCCTGGAGGTGTTTAAGAAAAGCTTGGATGAGGCACCGAGTGCCATGGTCTAGTTGATTAGCTAGGGCTGGGTGATCAGTTGGGCTTGATGATCTTGGAGGTCTCTTCCAGCCTGACTCTGTGATTCCCGTCAGTGATGCACAACATCTGCTGCTGCACCGGCTGGGGATGCGAACTCAGCCCTCCCCTCTGCTGTGCCCGCAGCGGATCCCCGCGGCACAGACCTGCCTGTGTGCCCCTCTGCTGTGCCCGCAGCGGATCCCCGCGGCACAGACCTGCCTGTGTGCCCCTCTGCTGTGCCCGCAGCGGATCCCCGCGGCACAGACCTGCCTGTGCTCCCCTCTGCTGTGCCCGCAGCGGATCCCCGCGGCACAGACCTGCCTGTGTGCCCCTCTGCTGTGCCCGCAGCGGATCCCCGCAGCACAGACCTGCCTGTGTGCCCCTCTGCTGTGCCCGCAGCGGATCCCCGCGGCACAGACCTGCCTGTGTGCCCCTCTGCTGTGCCCGCAGCGGATCCCCGCAGCACAGACCTGCCTGTGTGCCCCTCTGCTGTGCCCGCAGCGGATCCCCGCGGCACAGACCTGCCTGTGTGCCCCTCTGCTGTGCCCGCAGCAGATCCCCGCGGCACAGACCTGCCTGCGCTCCCCTCTGCTGTGCCCGCAGCGGATCCCCGCAGCACAGACCTGCCTGTGTGCCCCTCTGCTGTGCCCGCAGCGGATCCCCGCGGCACAGACCTGCCTGTGTGCCCCTCTGCTGTGCCCGCAGCGGATCCCCGCGGCACAGACCTGCCTGTGCTCCCCTCTTGCTGCACACCACAGCCTGGGGGACGGGGCAGGGCTCCTGCACTGGCCCTCCTGTCACTAGCCATACCCTTAGGGGTATGGAGACAGATGCAAAGCAGCTGTAGTTCTTTGTCCAGCCTCTTCAGCTGTGATGGGCAGTGATTAACCCTGCGCAGCATGGGGAAAGCTGGAAGCATCTCTGCACTTCCCACCCACACTGAACTGCCTCATCAGTTAAAGGGAAAGGACATCACCAGGGAAGTTGTCCAAGAACTATATCAAGAAGGATGTGGAAGTGCTGGGACATGTCCAGAGAAGGGCCACGAGGATGGGCAGAGGGCTGGAGCTGCTCTGCTATGGAGACAGCCTGAGGGAGTTGGGGCTGTTCAGCTTGGAGCAGGCTCTGAGGAAACCTTATTGTGGCCTTCCAGTATCTGAAGGGGGCCTACAAGAAAGCTGGGGAGGGACTTTTTTAGGTAGGACATGGGGGAATGGAACAAAATGAGAAATGGGTGGATTCAGATTGGATGTCAGGAAGAAGTTCTTCCCCAGGAGGGTGGTGAGACACTGGCACAGGTTGCCCAGGGAGGTGGTGGAAGCCTCATCCCTGGAGGTTTTTAGGGCCAGGCTGGATGTGGCTGTGAGCAACCTGCTCTGGTGTGAGGTGTCCCTGGCCATGGCAGGGGGCTTGGAACTGACTGATCCTTGAGGTCCCTTCCAACCCTGACAATTCAAGGATTCATGTAGGTAGAAAGCACATCTCCCTTCTGCTCTCCACAGGTGCTCACCTGCTCCTTATGCTCCTCCAGCTCTTTCTGAATGAAGCAGCTGATCTGGTCAAAGGTGGGTCTCTGTGTGGGCTCCAGGCTCCAGCATGCCTGCATGATGCTGTACCTGTAGAGCCAAATCAGGACAGGGGGGGTTGCACTGTGCTGCTGCAAAGCTGCTGCAGCCCAGGGTCTCCCCTGCAGCACTTTGCACAGCACTGAGTGGTTCCTTGCTTTCCTGTCTATAAACCCCTGGTGAGTGCACATGCAGTGCTCCAGGGGAAGGTGAGCTCAGATTTAGATGAAGCAAAGTTCTCTAATCTATCAACAGGGGGGGGTCAGACCTCCAGTACACTTTTTCTTTAAGCTTAAACTCATTCCCCTCCTGTAGCCTACTCAGGCATCTCTTCTCACAGTCCTGGGATCAAAAGTAGCTGACTGCTAGTAAGAAAAATTCACCAAGGTCAGGACCTTCCCTCCATCAACAGGGAAACTATTGGATGGAGCACAACTGACTGCCCCAGGTCTTGCTTTCCCACAGGAGGAATGAGCAGCCTGGCAGAATCCAGGCTGAACCTCCAGGGCAGACATACCTGGCAGCAGCAGGCAGACCTGTGACCAATGTCCCTGTGCCATCTCCCTGCCTGCACCTCAGGAAGTAGTTCCAGCCACCCTGTCAGCTGTAGGGTGCATCTCAGTGCAGCCACTCACATTTCCAAGGGAGCAAAGTCAGGCCTGGCCATCTGGTACCCCTGCTTCACCATGCTGTAGAACTTGCTGTTCACCACCATGCCAGGATAGGGACTTTTACCTGTAACAGGAGCAGAGGTGGCTCTCAGACCAGAGGCTTTAACACTTCAGCCCTATGGGCTGGGAGGAAGCAGCTTTGAAGCTAGCCTGAGCCAGCACTATTCCCTCTTGGAGAGGCTGAGGAGAGGCTGAGGGAGCTGGGGTTGTTTAGCCTGGAGAAGAGGAGGCTCAGGGAAGACCTTATTGCTCTCTACAACTGCCTGAAGGGAGGTTGTAGTCAGGTGGGGGTTGGTCTCTTCTCCCAGGCAACCAGCAACAGAACAAGAAGACACAGTCTCAAGCTGCACCAGGGGAAGTTTAGGCTGGAGGTGAGGAGAAAGTTCTTCCCAGAGAGAGAGATTGGCCATTGGGATGTGCTGCCCAGGGAGGTGGTGGAATCCCTGTCCCTGAAGGTGTTCAAGAGGGGATTGGATGTGGCACTTGGAGCCATGGTTTAGTTAGTCGTGAGATGTTGGGTGCCATGTTGGACTTGATGATGTCTGAGGTCTTTTCCAACCTTATTGATTCTATGATTCTATCCTCCAGAGGTCCCTCCCAACCCAGACCATTCTATGGTTCTTTGATCCTGGATGCCTGGTTCCTAAGGGTCAGGCTGGAGGGAGGTTCCACATTGCTTTACAGCCCTTCATTTTGGTCAACCTTCTTCCTTCTCCTGGAAACTTTCCTGCAGAGATGTCAGGGCATGCAAACCAGAAGCAGCTAGTGAGCTTGTTTCTTTGCTTACCAAGGGAGAAGATCTCCCAGAGCAGGATGCCATAGGACCACACATCACTCTGCACTGTGTAGATGCAGTCAAAGATGCTCTCTGGGGCCATCCATTTCACGGGCAGGCGGGCCTGGAAGAGCAGAGAGTCCTGCAGGCTGGGACAAGCAGGCAGCTTGTGCTGCACACACCCCTGTCCTTGCTCTCCAGCCTCTCCTGTGGTGCATTGAAATGACCCCCCCAGAAAACAAAAAGAATTGCCAGACCAGCTCGGGTGGAAGCAAATGAAGCTGTGTTTAGAAGCAAAACTAAGACCTGGAAATAGGAACTGCAATGAATAGGCACAAAACACACAACAGTTCCATGGATTCACAACCTATAAACAGCAGCCAGGGGGTTAGCAAGAGCTTCCCCTCTCCTTTCCAGCATCCCCCCACCCTGCCCTGGAGAAGGGAAAAGAGGAATAATGAAGAGAAAAGCAGAGAGTGGCTTGTTAGTCCTTAGCCACAAGAAGAATGCAGCCAAGCTCAGCAACAGCCAAGCAAAAGCTACCAGCTAGCACCTGCTGGAGCAAGGAGACCAAGGAGGGGCAAGAGTTTATACAACTTACTTGATGTTAGTTATCAGCCCAAGGGGAGTTACTTAGACCTTACAACTATTTCCCCTTTTCATCCACTGGTAATTTGTTTATGTTCTGTCACTGTCTGTTAGCTATGTTGCTATGTTGTTGTGGTTATGTTGCTGGAAGGTGTCCAGAGAAGGGCAACAAAGCTGGGCAGGGGTTTGGAGCACAGCCCTGTGAGGAGAGGCTGAGGGAGCTGGGGTTGCTTAGCCTGGAGAAGAGGAGGCTCAGGGCAGACCTTATTGCTGTCTGCAATTACCTGAAGGGAGGTTGTAGCCAGGTGGGGGTTGGTCTCTTCTCCCAGGCAACCAGCACCAGAACAAGAGGACACAGTCTCAAGCTGTGCCAGGGAGGTTTAGGCTGGATGTGAGGAAGAAGTTCTTCCCAGCAAGAGAGATTGGCCATTGGGATGTGCTGCCCAGGGAGGTGGTGGAGTCACCATCCCTGGAGGTGTTTAAGAAGAGACTGGATGGGGTGCTTGGTGCCGTGGTTTGGTTGATTAGATGGTGTTGGGTGGTAGGTTGGACTTGATGATCTCCAAGGTCTTTTCCAACCTTGTTTATTCTATTCTATTAGCCCACTGGGATTATTTAGACCTCACAATCATTTCCCCTTTCCCTCCAATGGTGACTTGTTTACACCCTCTCCCTTTATGCTAGCTCTCAGCTCACTGGGATTCCTTACACCTCACAATTATTTCCCCTTTCCCTCCAATGGCAATTTATTTATGTTCTATCACTTTCTCCTCCATCTGTGGAAAATTTCCTAGGCATCAGCCTGCAACTACCAGACTCTGCCCCAGGCTCATGCCTGCTGCTGCCCCTGCTGCAGGCACTCACGTTGCCTTTCACGACGTAGTTGGAGTCGTTCATGATGTCGCGGGCCAGGCCGAAGTCGCAGATCTTGGCTACCCTGCCCTCTGAAATGAGCACGTTTCTGGCTGCCAGGTCACGGTGGATGCACTGGGGAGAAGAGAGCACAGCTGAGACCCAGCCAAGAGCGCTCCCAGCTGACTCCCTGTGGCCTGGGCTTGTCCCCAAAGCGACACTGACCAGGGAGAAGGCAGCTGGAAAAGCCCTGGTGAGAGGCACTGTGTCATGGACAAAGAATCAACCACTTCAGAATCACACAGAATGGTCTGGCTCAGAAGGGACCTCCAAAGGGCACCTTGTCCAACCCCCTCTGCAGTCAGCAGGGACATCCTCAACTAGATCAGGTTGCCCAGAGCCCTGCTGAGCCTCACCTTGAATATCTCCAGCCCACCTCCCTGGGCAACCTGTTCCAGCGTTCCACATATGGCAAAGAACTTGTTTGCAGTGTTAAGACATCATGACAGTTCATGCCACCTCCTTTAGTCACTCATGGGATCATCCTCTTCCCCAGGGGAAGTAGCTATTGACACTGTCCTCATCTTAAAGCCATATGGGTACTCTCTGATAGCCTAAAGGAGCCAGCTCTGGCAGACAGCTCAACAGTCACTTTCAGTTCCTTGTCCCTGGGGCGGCAGGGAAGCAGCCAGTGCAAGACAGCCTTACATCAAAGTTCCTGATCTCATGAAAAAGCTGGGGAGAAAATGTTGAGACTAGCACAATGCACAGCCCTGGATCGCTGCCCTGCCATGAAGGGCAGCCTGGAGCTCATGGGAGACAAAGCTCTGAAGGAAACATCACTCACCATGGCCCAGCATGCCTGAACCCAGTACATGGAGAAGAGAGCATCATCTCCAGCAGCAGCATGCTGAAGCTTGGCCACCCCATCCAAAGCATCCCAAGCCTAGTGCAGATGGGTGGCTGATGCCTGCTGGCTGGAGAGGCCTTCCCCAGACTGGGTGATGGGGGCAGTTGTCTGCTTGGCTCTTACATTCTTTGATGCAAGGAAGGCCATGCCCTGGGCCACCTGGCTGGAGAAATGTAGCAGGTCAGAGAGATTGAGGGGACGAAGATCCTCCCTGGCTTCATCATCTTCCTCTGAGCTTTTCCCTGAAATCCAAAGTGAAGGTTCAGAGTTGCTGCAAACCTGGTGAGTAGTCAAGCTGTGCTGTGTCCTGCTTCCCCAGAAGCTAAAGCAGGCAGGATGGCCAGAGTAAAGAAATCATGGAAACACAGAAATGAGTCTTTAACTCACCCCCGGCTTGTGCAGAGTCTGATGATGCTGAAGATGATGATGATGACACTGGCTTCATTTCAACGTATGTTTCCAAGCCCTGGCTTGAAAAGCCACTGTCACTGAGGCAGAAGCAACAAAGGTGGAAGCAGGTTGTAAGCAACTCTCCAGCACTACCTTCTGCCCTTCTTTAAAGCCACTGAGATAAGAAACCACATCCCTGCCTGTGGGATGTGGCCTGGCTGGTGGCTTAAGAGCAAAGGGAAAGTCAACATTGAGGCTTATTTGGGAAGGGGACCTAGGCTGGATGGGGCTCTGAGCACCCTGGCCTAGATGTACCTGCTTACTACAGAGAGCTTGAACAAGATGACCTTCAAAGGTCCCTTCCAACCCAAAACATTCCAATAGGTGCCCTGTGGTATGGGGCTCCAAGTGCTGTTCCCCTTGTGCCAAGGGCCTGCCCTTGGCTGATGGAGAGCACTCTACTTGTCCCTCAAAACCCAGCAGTGCAAGGAAGACAAAACGTTCTGGTTCCAGGCTGTGGGAGGGCAGGCTGGATTGAAACCAGGATTTGCTGTGGGATACTGGAAGCCTTTGGGAAAGCTTGGAGCTCTAACAAAGTCTGAACATGCAGAACCCCAAGTGGCTTTCACAGCCTGGTGCTCTGCATGGCCCCAGCCTTCATCTCTGCCCAGCCCAGGCCCTGCATGGCTCAGCCCCGTGGCCACCCAAGCCCTGCTCCTACCTCCGGATGTATTTCTTCTCCACATCAATGTTTTTGTAATCAGCAGAGCTGTCTAAAGAAGTGTCCAGGGCAGAATCCTGGGTGATGATGGATTCAGCCTTCCTCCTCAGGAAATTCAGCAGGTCTCCATAGCGACAGTACTCAGTGATGACGAGGATTGGGCCTGGGAGGGAGGCAGAAAGGGCGCCTTAAGAAGTGACAATACTGTGTCCTGTCCCTGGGAGAGACAGAAGAAGCCATACTGTGTCTGGGGGTGGCCACAGGTACAGCTTCAAAGGAGACCTCCAAGCTCATCAGCTATCCCTGCTGTGAGAGTTAAGGGCCTCAGGGGAGCAGGGGCTGTGGGGACTCACCCCCAGAGGTGCATGCCCCCAGCAGGTTAACGATGTTCTCATGGTGTCCCAAGTGGCTCATGATCTTCAGCTCAGACATGAGAGCCTCCTGCTCATCTGTGTCTGCTGATGCTGCAAGAGAAGAGGAGGAGAAAGGCTGGGTGAAGGAGTGGCAAGGAAGAGATGATGGGAGAGGACAGAAAAAGGGATAGACAGAGAGATGGAACAAGAAGAGGAGGTGGGCTCAGGGAGGAAACTGTGTCCCCTGCCTGTGCTGCTGGCCACGTGTGGACACAAAAGGTGGCAGCAGCATGGCTCCAGCAAGCCATGCTTAGAAACACCTGCAGAAAGTAGGTGCTGCATGCTGAGGAGCACCAGCACATGGTGCACACACTGCATCCTGCCCAAGAGAGCCTGGGGGGGGGGGGGGGGTTCAGCCTTTGCAGCTTGCTCTGGGCTTACACTTTAGCATCTTCACAGCCACTTTGAGGACCGAATCTTCTTTGCCCAACCCAAAAGCAGTGGCTTCTACCACTTTTCCAAAGGCTCCTGCTCCAAGAGTTTTTCCTGCAGAGGGGACAAGAAAAAAAAAGAGAAGTGTGCTTATGAGCTGGTTTGTAGGGAGAAATTGAGCAGCTGCCCTGCACATAGCCTTGAGGAGGATGTCTGGCAGCTGGGGATTCCTGCTGAGCACAGACAAGATGACACATCCCTTAGTCAGGAGCTGGTTAACAGCTGAGGGGAACTCTGCTGTGAGCAGAGATGGTGTAAAAGAGGCTGTGTGCAAACATGGCCTCACCAGCACCATGCAATAGAACGACCTCAGATTCAAGAGGAGGGACAGGATCCTCTCAACCTTCCTTGGGGCAGCTGAGGTTGTGCCTTGGCATTTGCCACCCTGTGTGGAAGAGGGCATCAAGGCCAGGTTAAGGGTGGTGCTGTGACACCTGGACACAGCTTTGGGTGGTACCCAGTTGCTTTGGCTCCGTCCCGTGGAGCGCTTCAGCTCAGTGGCGAGCTGCAGACAGCCAGGCAAGCAGCAAGACAGGTTCCTTACCAAACTGGAGGTTATTCCTGGGGAATTCCCATTTCTCATTGTATGGCAGCTGAGTGGGGTCAATAAAGATGTAGTTATTCCCTTCACAGGCCTCGATGATCTTCCACCGCACCTGGTACTTGGGTTTCTGCAAGGGAGAGACCTCACTTACTCACTGCTGCTCAGGGCCCCCCAGTACCAGCAGGGAGGCAGAGAGGGAACACTTTGGCTTCAGCCCATCAAATATTTCTTGCTTTGAACCTGAACTGGGTGAGAAAGGCTGTGCCTGGACAGCCTGGTCCCTTTGCTGTTACAAAGTCCCTCCAAGTCAGCACCCACGACTGAGGGAGGCTCTCTTGTCTCTGTCACTCAGAGCAGCCTCACTTGGGATGGCAGAGCTGGGGGAGCCAGCATGTTTCACCAGACTGACAGTGGCTGACAGTGCCAGGCTGGGACTGGAGTGAGATGTCCCCACTGTGTCTCTCTCCTTGGTACCCTGGAGTGCTGAGCACAGCAGAATGGTGGAGCTGGCCCAGCCTTGCTTCCCTTCCAGGGGTGAAAAAGAAAGAGAGAAAGAGAAGTAAGAAAGGTCTTCTCTTTTCCACGAATATGATGGCAGAAGTAACCAGGCAAGGCAGAGAGAAGCAGTGCTGGAGCCCATGGGCAGAGGCAATCACCAGCTTGTGCTGGGTGTTGTCACTCATGTTGACAGGGTTAAGGGAGCCCAGCTGGAGGTACAGGTAAAGAGAAAGGCAGTGAAATGGCCTGGCCTGAGAGTGCTCTGTGTGAGAGCTTTTCTCCTGTGCTAGGAGACAGGCAAGGACCTGCACCCCAGTGTGGCAAAGGTGGTCTCAGGCCAATCAAGGCAGGCAGCAGGAAGCATGGGTGGAATGACCACGGCTGTGATGCATCCTCTCATGCCCCAGCTATGGGAGCTGGGCACCAAAATTCTCCCCCTCCCCAATTCTCCTGCATAGCTGCAGAGAATGGTGCAGAGTGCAGGCAGATGCTCAAAGCTGGGTTAGCACAGGCATGAGGGACAAAAACTGAGGCAAACCAATCTGCAGTTTTGATGCTCAGCATCTGTTTTCTCTTCCACACTGCTTCTATTTCCTTTGCCTGAGAGCTGAACATCTGTGCCTGTGCAGGGCTTGTCCAAAAAGGCCCAGACAGGATTCCCCAAGAAGCAGAGTTTCTGTGGAGGTCTCTGTAAGGAGCAGTCTGAGGAGCACTCTCTGTCTTACCATTGTCAGCAGGAATCAGGACCCTCTTACCCCAAGGAGAAGGAGGGAAATTCAGGCTAACATCTCAGCATGAGCTTTGCAGCAGCCTACTCCCTAAGATGCTACTGATTAAACAGCTGACCCTGGACAATGGAATGTGGTCTCCATGGGTTTCCAGATGGAGGTTCTGTGAGAGAGCCCCTGGCTGGTACCAAGGGTCTGTACCCAGCAGCTATGAGGGATGACTGCACTGTTTGCCACTATCACTTTGGAAGCAGCCAAGGGATCCTGATGCCCTGGTGTTGCCAGGGGAACCATGAAGTTTAGTGAACTCTGCTCATTCTGATGTCATTAGAATACACAAACACACCTCCTGGCCTGAGGCTACCCACCTCCAAGGCAGACCATGCCTTGGGCACCCCTCCTTGGGCCCAGACCACACCATGGTTTAGTTGATTAGATGCTGTTGGGTGATAGGTTGGACTCTGTGATCTTGAAGGTCTTTTCCAACCTGGTCTGGTCTGGTCTATTCTATTCTATTCTCCTATCCTCTCCTCTGGCACTCCTCCTTGGGCATGCATGGAAGGGGCACGAGAGGTGGAATTCAGACGTGGACAGGGGTGAAACTGATTACAAAAGATGTCTCCCTAGCAATGGGAGAGGTTCTGAAGAAGTTACAGGTTTACAAGAAGAAGTAATAAGAAGAGGACTTTGAAGGAAATCTTTCCCCACTAAGGTCAAGAAGGACCAGCAGCACTGGACCCAGGACCAGAGAGATGTCTTCGGACCCTTGCATTATTGGCAGCTATAGACCTCTTTCCCTTTCCTCTCTCCACTTCACCTTTCCCCCTTCTCCTCTCACTTTTCTCTACCTCCTGTGGGTAAACAGTAAAGATTTACAGTTGATTGAAGTGAACCCCCTGGCTTGAGTTGCCTGAGAGTTTTGCACTTTGAGGTCACCCTCAGGAACCATCCCAAGTCCACTGCTGGGACCGTGACGGTGCCCCGTGAAGAATGTCACATGCACTGGCAGGGTTTGCTGCTGCCTGCTCTCTGTTCCATGATTCACCTAGCACTGCAGCAGTCATTCATGACTCAGGAAGCCCAGGGCTGAGGGAGATGTTTTATCAGCACATCCTGCTTCTCTTGGGCTTCCAAGACCTTCCCAAAAGCTGTGCTTACACATCCATCAAACTCCCTGTCCTTCTCTGGCCAAGTGGCCACAGACAGCTCAGCCTGCAAAGCTGCGTGTGCTTGCTTGGGAGAGGGCTCTTCTGGAACTCCTGGAAGTCAGCAGCAGGGCTCTGCTGCAAAATTTGCAGCCTTGATGGGCTGTCAAAGGAAGAGTGCCAAAGGCAGAGCTGCAAACCAGGAGGATTTTCACCCACTGGTGAAGCAGAGGTGGCTATTGATTGGTGCAGTTTATGGAAACAGCTGAGAAGGAATCCAAATGCTGGAAAACGAGCCTTGCAGAGAAAATGGGGCCAGTTCCTGTGTAAAAATAGTGACCAAGTCTTCCTGGAGACAAACACCTTCTGACATCATCCTGTTTCTCCATAAAGGCAGCTTTTTATAAAGCAAGGAGGGGAAGAAGTAGATGCAAAATCCTTAGGTCAGTCTGTGGCTTCATGGCAACCAGAACAAAACCAGCTGTGATTAACAGCACAGGATGAGCACCAGTACCTGCACTGACCTCTGGTGTACAAGACTGAAGAACCAGGGCTGGAGAGGTGGTCCCACACCCAGTTTGGTGCACAAGCCTTGCCCTGCATCAGGAAACTCCTATGGAAGCTGGCAGGCAGTGGAGGTGAGGGAGGTAGCTCCCCTGGTACCTCCAGGCTGAATGCTCCCAGCTTGTGGCTGCCAGCAGAGGCCCTGTGGTCTCTGAAGCTGGGCAGACCCTGCTGTGTGCTATGCCTCAGGGAATCTGACCTGGTTGTACTTGTAGAGGAGGAAGAGGAGCAGGAGGAGCAGCAGGACCGATGTGCCTATGCAGGTGGAGAGAATGGGGCTGAAGAGCTTGTTTGGAGGGACCATGACACTTCCTGGGGAGCAGAAAAACCAAACAAACCAGGCATGAGTAACACACTCCTGACTCAACTCCACCTCTGGGAACATTTTACCCAGCTGGTCACTTGGGTTTCCCCCATGTGCAACACAACCTCAGAGACACCCAAAGGGCTGCTGGGAACTGAGGGAAGTTCTTGATGCCAAACTCCAGGCTGCAATGGTTCCCCCACCCCACTTTCCACACAAAGAGCCCCAAGTGCAGCTCAGACTGACTGAGGACCAAGATCTCTGCAACAAGAACAAACCCATCAAAAGTTGCAGTGGGCTGAGCAACAGCTTGGCTGTGCTGTTCCTGGAGCTAGGTCCTGCAGTTATAAGGTGCTCATGGCACAGCTCAGCCTTGGCAGCAGGCTCTGCCCAGCCAACATCTCCCACATGTCTCTTAGGACAGCCGAATGCCAAAGCCTCCCACCTCCTGTGAGCACAGGGGTCTTGTGGAATCTATCCCACCTCTCTTGCAAGACAATAGGGATGTGTGTACAGCAAGATGGGCCCTCAAAAGCCCCCCCATGCTCCCCTGCTCTGCCAAGCTACCAGTTTGTTCCTTACTGGTGATGGTGAGCGAGTGAAACATGTCAGAGGCATTCCCCTCTTTGTTTATGGCCACACAGCAGAAGGTGAAATTAGCACCCAGCTCCTGGAACGGGACCATGCTCTCCACCTCCACCTCTTGGAAGGGCAACATGTTTACCACCTGGGGACTTGAGTCATTCAGTACCAAGCTATAGTCCTTGTTGTACCTGCAGAGACATCAAGCAGGAGAGAATGAGGGTTTCTTGGCAGCACAGTTGCCCAGAAGCGAGTTGGTGCCTGTGCCTGACCAGAAAGGAGACACAGGGAATTGGGGTTGCAGCTCAATGAGCTGTGTTACTTGCTGACCTCTTAAAAGACCTCTCCCTGGACATCCAATCTCTGTAGAGAAAGAGCCTTGGCTGCCCTTATGTGGCTGCAACTGTGGCAGCAGTTGCCTCCCGGAATGGGGCTGGTACTGAGACACAGCAGTCCCTGTTCAGGCAGCTGCAGCTGCCTCCCATCATGCTGTATCTTGCTAAGCTTGTGTTCTGCAGGGCCTCAGACCCGGGGAGGTCCCAGAAAGAGGACTAGGACCATCTAGGGTGTAGCAGCCTACATCAGAGCACTTCTCCAAAGGACTCACACCTTCCTTGGAAAAGCACGGGGAGAAGGTGAATCACAGGGGGCTGAACTCTTCAAGCTCAGAGCAGAAACGGTTCCCTCCCCCCAGACGATCCCCAAGAGCCTCCTGTGTCAGCGCGGCAGCGTTCCTGCTGCTGACCAGGCTCTGCTCTGCTGCTCCTCGGGAAGCCCACACGGGGCTGCTCAGCAAACAGCAGCAGGGCAAGGGCAAGGGCAGAGCAAGGGCAGAGCAAGGGCAAGGGCAGAGCAAGGGCAAGGGCAGAGCAAGGGCAAGGGCAGAGCTGGGAGGAGCTCACCCCCCCGGGCACTCCTCACCGGTCAGAGTGCAGGGGGCAGCGGTACCACTCAATGCGTGGGGCAGGGTAGCCGATGGCTGTGCACTGGAGGATGCTGGAGTCGTTGGCTGGCACCTTGATTTTGCAGACCCTTGGAGGATCTGTTGGGGAAGGCAGATAAACAGGGAGTGCTATGGCCAAAGAGAGAGAGGGCACATTCCCTGTGCCCTGGGTTGCTTTCCATGTGTGCATGTTACAGTTTGAAGGGGGAGCTTTAGCCTGGTTCCTGACTGCAAGGACTGGAAAGACTGAAAGTAAACCAAAATTATTACCACTGGATACAAATGAGAAACAATGCTAAGGGCTACACAAGTCACTGCATTGCTGATGGGGATATAGTGGCAGAAGCAGTTCTCTCTCTTTTCTTCTGTTGCACAGAACCACAGACTTCTGTTAAGGACACTCTGAGACTCTGTAAGGCTGGGAGTTCTGCAATGCTGTAACCAAGGGCTTCTGAGATCCTCTTTGCTTTTCTGGAACTCCATCATGGAGCAACAATGGGGTTCATGCCCTACAGAGGGGTTACAATACCCTGGTCTGGAGCAACAATGGGGTTCCTGCCCTACAGGGGGGTTACAATGCCCTGGTCTGGAGCAACAATGGGGTTCCTGCCCTACAGAGGGGTTACAATGCCCTGGTCTGGAGCAACAATGGGGTTCATGCCCTACAGAGGGGTTACAATACCCTGGTTTGGAGCAACAATGGGGTTCCTGCCCTACAGGGGGGTTACAATGCCCTGGTCTGGAGCAACAATGGGGTTCCTGCCCTACAGAGGGGTTACAATGCCCTGGTCTGGAGCAACAATGGGGTTCATGCCCTACAGAGGGGTTACAATACCCTGGTTTGGAGCAACAATGGGGTTCATGCCCTACAGAGGGGTTACAATGCCCTGGTTTGGAGCAACAATGGGGTTTCTGCCCTACAGGGGGGTTACAATGCCCTGGTTTGGAGCAACAATGGGGTTTCTGCCCTACAGGGGGGTTACAATGCCCTGGTTTGGAGCAACAATGGGGTTTCTGCCCTACAGGGGGGTTACAATACCCTGGTCTGGAGCAACAATGGGGTTCCTGCCCTACAGGAGGGTTACAATACCCTGGTACCCCACCCTACCTGCTGCCAGAACAGGCAATGCCAAGCACTTACATTTCATAGAGACACTGAAGGTCACTGAAGCATTGGTCTCATTGTTGAGGGCATAAAATGTGTAGAGGCCTCCCTCCCCGTCCTGCAGGCGGTTCAGGAGGAGCGTGGCGTTGTACCTGCTCGCACACAGAGAGCAAACACCATCAGGGACACCCTGCTGAGGAAACCCAAGCACTCACAGTCTCTGCTGAACGAGGTGCAGCTGATTCCCAGGCCTGGGAGCAGGTGGATACTTCCCAGCAGTAATCCCAACCCTTGAGGGGAATTTGCTGCTTGCTTCTTCAAGGGAAGCAGGCAGGGGCTGCTCTTCCTTAAAGAAAAGGCCTCTTGGGTCTGTGTGACCCAAGTGCACAGCAGCTCTGAAGGGCTAGGGGTGGTGAATGCTCAGAAAGAAAGAAGAATTTAGTCTCTAAATCGTTGCTTTTGAAGGGCCAGAGGATGCTGGTCCTGCCCCTGGCAGCTCCTTGCACTGTGTAGCCACTTCAAGTCATGGACCCTAGTGCTCAGTCCCCTCTGCCCCTCAGACCCCATCACATGAAATAGTTTGCCCTAAAGCCATTGTGCTTGCTGAGGGCCACAGTTCCTCTTGTGGACCATTCTTAGTTTCTAAGAAATTGAAAGGGGAATTGCCAAAACTCCCCCAAAGGAATGCTTCTCTCAGCCTGCTTTTGGCCTCAGTGGGCTGGAGGCTTGGGAAGGGCAAGGCTGTGCCCTCCACTAGGTCTTATCCATATAAAGATGCTTCTGGCTTCTCCTGACACAGGGCATAGAGTGCCCACACACTCTCCAGGCCTCAGAGCACGGCACATGTCTGGGGAGCAGCAAGGGAGTCCAGGTTTTTGTCCTGTCCATCCACCCCTGCAATCTCTTCCTGCCAGGAGAGTGAGCAACCAGACCATGAATGTGCTAGTGACTCCCACAAGGTTTTCTAAAGGGAAAGCTGCCAAGCTAGGCAAGAGGTGGTGTCCTCTGACCTGATCAGCCCTGCTCACTGTGGTTTGCTAACAGCACTGAAAAGAGAAGACAGAAAGGCAGAGCAGTTCCCTTCTCCAAACCCAGAGGGTTTTCTGCAGGCCAGCAGCGTGGGGGCTGCCTGTCTCCCAAGGAAAGCACTGCTGGAAACATGTCATGGCCAGTGCAGAAGAAAGAGAGCACGTACCAGTTGTTTCCAGAGGTCATCTGGCCTTTGCAGGGGCTGTTGCCAGAGTTCCTCAAGGGGTTTGTGTGCTCCCAGCCCCACTGGAGAAGTTTTGGGTAAGCCTCGATGTGGACCTGCAGCTTCAGACTCTCTCCCAAAGCAACCTCCTGGCTGGTGGCTTGCACTGGGGTCAGGAGCACATAACCTCTCTCTGCAGGATGGAGGAGAGCATGGCCATCAGCAGGCAGGTCCAGAGACCTGAAACAAGCTTGTACCAGCTTCATAAATGGAGCACTGCTGGAGAGAGCAGCAGGAGGGAGTGAGGCATGACCCAGATTGTGTTACCAGAGGAGAGCTTTTTAATCGCTTCCTTGTCAGGGCAGCCTGGATTCCACTGCCTGAGGAGAGCTAGAAAAGCTTAGTGAACTCCCCTGGGGAAAGAGGTTCTACACTCTGTATCCTACTAAGTGATGAGGGTAAAGCTGTGTGTCCTAACAGTCCACAGCAAACAAGTCCCTGAGCTAAACTCCTGTCTTCTCACTTGGAAAAGACTTGGACCAAGCCTTCCCTCCAAGCCATGGTATGCAGCAGCTTCAGCAAATCCCAGCCTACAAGCTGTGAGGATGCATTTTCCACCCAACAAGTGTAGAATAGACTCAAATCCTCTCCTGTGGATCTGTTGCTGGAAGAGACAAGATCCATACTCCACACATGCTCTTTCCTGGTCTTCAGCATAACCTTGCCCTCTTCTTTTGGTTGATTGGTTGGTTGGTTGGTTTTGTTCTAAAGCTGTTTCTAAACACAGAGAGACTGAGAAGAGCTCTCTGGTTTTTCATCCAGTATTGAAAAATACAATAAAATCAAAGAGAAAAGCCCTCCTGCTCCTCAAGCAAATGAAGGGAGCAGCAGCTCCTTTTCCAGCAGCTCCACAGTTCTCAAGGGACCCTTCAGGATGATGTTGCCCACGACAGAACCAAGAAGGGAGGGAGGCAGAAGCAGCAGACTCTGCAGGCTAGGTGTGATTCAGGCCACAGCTGCCTGGTCTTTGGGGGAGGCACTTACCTACTACCTGCAGCGTTGTTGAGGCATTCCTGACGCCTCCAGAGTTGTTGGCTACACAAATGTACCTCCCACTGTCCTCCATGGTCACTGCTGGAACCAACAGGGTGTCGTTGATGAAGTATTTGTCAAGGTCAGAGCTAGGATTTGTCAACCTGCTGACCTGTCAGGCAAGGAGGGAGCATCAGGGCACGCACTTGGAAGAGCAGGGGGTGGAACTAGAATCTTTATGGCAAACACACTCCCTCCCTCTGGGCTGCTGAGCTTTTGTCATGACAGAGCCCCTGACACTGAAAATCATCTGGGTGAAGGCCATGGGGCTCTTACTAAAGCTGCAGGGCAGATGTCCCACAGCAGTCTGGGTTGTAGCTGTTGTCAGCCTTCTGACTGCAAGCTGGCCTCGCCTGGTGGGACCCAAACATGCTTTGTGCTATCTTGACTCCTTAAAAAAGGCAGCAGATGTAACAAGGACTTCTAGCAAACCTTATCTAACTTCAGCATGAGGAGGAACTTCTTTGCTGTGAGGGTCACAGAGCACTGCAACAGGCTCCCCAGAGAGGTTGTGGAGTCTCCTTCTCTGGAGACCTTCAAGACCCATCTGGATGCATTCCTGTGTGACCTGTGCTGGATTCTATGGTCCTGCTCTGGCAGGGGGGTTGGACTTGATCTTTAGAGGTCCCTTCCAACCCCTAACATCCTGTCATCTGGCAGTTAAGAGTCAGCACAGCAGAGGCTTGGAAATGCATTCCCTTCCTTCACCCAGATCTTTGTGTCCTGAACATGTTTGCTGCTTTGTAGCCCTGTCAGAGCTAGATGGAGACACGGTGCTTTGGTAGGTCCTGTGGCTCGTGCTCAATGAGCTTTCCTTCTCTCCTGCAGCAAGACAACAGGTGGGTGTTTCTTAATCCTGTGTGCCCCTGAGGAAAGGATGGCCACACTCAGAGGTCTACAGCTCGTTTGGGCAGCTGCTTTGGTTGGGCAGTTCAAGGCTTTTCTGCAGGTGACTTGGGCCTGGGCAGTTCTTACCACCCTATGTCTCCCAGTTTCCAGAGAAGCCCCCTTGAAGCTGCACAACTTACATTCTTGGCTGCTGTCACCCATCTGATGTCATACTTGTGGGAAGGAGCAATTACTCTGCAGGTGACTTTGAAAGGTTCACCCACAATCCTCACGTGGTCAATGGGGTCCATCATCACTGACACAGGCTTCTCGGGTCCTACACAAAGGCAAGATGCAATGTCAGCTGGCCCAGGGACTCTCTGCACTCTGGAGACTCCCCAAGGCCTGGCTACCTTCTCCTTTCCATCCTCTGCAGTCTCTTTACCCCTGGTCTTCTCCTTTCCTAGGGACCATCACTCCTGTCTGTGCACACATCTATGGGAAGCAGTAGAGGTCAAGGAGACCACAGCAGCCGGCACTGCTGGAAGGGGAACCTTCTGCCACGGTTACATCCCAAGCACCAGGGCATGAGGACTTGCAGAGCATTAGGGAGACAGCTGGACTTTTTCCTGTGCTCTGTGCTAGTGCCTGCAAAAGATCTGAACACTGCTGAGTCTGTGGAGACCCACCCAAAAGAGCCAGTGAGCCAGAAGCTGATGCTTGTCCAGGGAGGTGGTGGAAGCCTCATCCCTGGAGGTTTTTAAGGCCAGGCTGGATGTGGCTCTGGGCAACCTGATCTGGTGTGAGGTGTCCCTGCCCATGGCAGGAGGGTTGGATCCTTGAGGTCCCTTCCAACCCTGACAATTCTGTGATGCTGTGAATATTCCCTCTATTAAATGTGCTTTAAAGACTGCAAGTTCAGAAGATCTCTTCTACCACCAGTGAGCAGCTTTTCTGTAGCTGTCTGCTGTGGCCATCTCCAGGAGGACAGCAGCAACCCCACCCTTTTACCTTCTTGAATGAGCAGCCTCATTCTTGGTGACCTCTGTGGTTTTCCATTGATGACTGCTTGGCATCTGTAATGGCCTTTCTGCTGGCTTTGCACGTTGTGCAGTGTTATTCCTTTCTCAGCACTGAAAGAATAGTTGGTCCCAGGTGCGAGCTGAGAGTTGTCATCCCTTGTCAGCGTCACACTGGAGCCATACTCGGGAGCCGTGATGAGGCAGGGGAGCTCAGCATCACCACCCCTGGTCGCCACGATCCAGTAGGCAGAGGTGTACCACACGTTGTTGGGATCTGTGGAGCAGCCAAAGCAGGCCAGAGAAAAGGGGGTCAGGAAATGCTTCAGAGCTGAGAGGCACAAAGGCAAGTCTGCAGCATTGCTGCCCGCTGGGAGCTGGCTGCTGGGGCAGCTCTGCTCAGTGCCTGCCTGATTCAGCTTCCAAAAACTCACACAAGCCCAATGCCAGCAAAGGTGTTTGAGGAGACCACAGCCATCAACTCACAGCTCTACACAGGCAGAAAGACTGAGCAGTGTGCCTGCCCCTGGTTAAACTTTGAACCATGCTGTTCATTTGAGTTCTCAGACTTGCAGCTTCCCTGCCCAGGAAGCTACGAGGGAAGGGCTACAAGGGAAGGGCTACGAGGGAAGGGCTGAGCTCAGCTGGCAGAGCTGCTGCAGCATGACTTCTTCTGGGGTAAAAGAATGTTTGGGGTTCAGGTCTTGTGAGGATTGATTCATGGGACTCTCCCCCATATTTGGGGTACTGGCAGCACTGTTCTCTGATTTCCAGACCTCCCTGCTCATTTCAACACCCAACAGTCTCTCAGCCCTGCTATTTCCAGGAAGGGAAGCCAAGAGGGAGAGGTCCAGGCCAGGTTATGTAGGTGCCCTGTACTCCACCCCAGTGCTTCAACCATGGGCCCCATTTGACATGGCCTTCCATGGCTGTGGGTGAGCCACTGCCCCACCTTCTGTGCACCACCACCACGGCCAAAGAGAGGAGCTGTGTGCAATGGCCTTGCCCCCTAAGAGGAGCAAGACATGGGAAAGGGGAAGGTGGTTACCTCTCACAAACAGGTGCACAGCTGCAATGCCCTTGTCACTGCTGTTGACATAAGCACACATGTAGGTGCCAGTGTCCCTGTAACTGGCCTTGGGGATGCTGAGTGTGCTGCTGGTGTGGTTGCTGAATGCAGCCCTTCGGTTCTTCCATTCGACCTCAGACTCTCCTGAGCAGTGCAAGCTGACTGGGTCACCTGCATTGACAACCAGAGCAGGGAGCTCAGGGCTGATCACTGGGGATGCTGAGCCTGCAAAGGAAAGGGAAAGAGTCAGGCTGTGAATATAATCCCTAGAGATGCTCTGTTGGAGTTCACACTGCTGAGCAATGAAGTAAATCAGCATCAGCAAGAGGCTGGGCTTGGGCTTCAGGCTGGTTTTTTGGCTCACACCACTCCAGCCATTCTCCATCCCAGCAGACTCAGACAGAATAACTTCAGTTGGGAAAGATCCTTAAGAGCATTGAGCCCAGCTGTTAACTCAGCCCTGCCAAGCCCACCACTGAACCATGTCCTGAAGCACCACATCTCCATCTCTTTCAAACACTAGTTACAGAATCACAGAATTAACCAGGTTGGAAAAGACCTTCAGGATCATCCAGTCCAACCTATCACCCAACACCATCTCATCAACTAAACTGTAGGTCTAAGTGCCCCATCCAATCTCTTCTTAAACACTCCCAGGGATGGTGACTCCACCACCTCCCTGGGCAGCACATTCCAATGGCCAATCTCTCTCTCTGGGAAGAATTTCTTCCTAACACCCAGTCTAAACTGCAAATTTGTTTTAGAATCATAGAACTGTTGGGGTGGGAGGGGACCTCAAGGCTCAGCCACTTCCAACCCCCCTGCCATGGGCAGGGACACCTCACACTACATCAGGTTGCTCACAGCCACATCCAGCCTGGCCTTAAAACCTCCCAGGGCTGAGGCTTCCACCACCTCCCTGGGCAACCTGTGCCAGTGTCTCACCACCCTCATGGGGAAGAACTTCTTCCTAACATCCAATCTGAATCTACCCATTTCTATTTTTTCCCCCTTCCCCCTTATCCTATCATTACCTGACACCCTAAATGTCCCTCACCTGCCCCCTTTTCCCCCTCAAACCCACAGCACCTGGGCTCTGTTGAGTCTCCTCCCACCCCAGCTGTGGCCACTTGGCCCTCCCCACCCACTCCCCTATTTAATCCCCCCCAGGAAGGGCAGAAGCCCTAAGCTGAGCCCATCTGGGCTGAGGATCCTCCTCTCATCCCTGGTGAGTGCCCCTGGAGCACACTGGGTGATGGTGGTGGTGACAACAAAGGCCGGGGGGCCTGGTGGCCCCCCGGTTGTTAGGGCCATGATTGATGACTCCTCCCAAATCACCCACGGGTGCTGGCTGGGGCTCTTTCCTGAGCTGAGCTCCTCTGGGTGGTACCTTGGCTGGTGAGGCTCTTGCCCCTGGCTCTGGGCTGGGTGCAGGAGTGGTGGTGGTGGAGCAGGAGCTGTTTAGTGATATGAAATGATGCTAACTACACTGCTTTTACCTGGAGCCCCCTGAGTCTGCTCTCATCAGTCAATAAACCTCTGCTCTTGTGCCTCATTTACAGAACATTTTGTCCCCCTCACTGCTTCCTTTCAGAAATAAGGAAGGAAAGGAGGAAAGAAAGCCTGTTCCAGGGCTTCACAACCCTTCTGTGAGGAAACTTTCCCTAATGTCCAGCCTTCACCCCTCCTGGCACACCTTCAGCTCATTGCCTCTTGTCCTGTCCTGGTGCTTACTATTTCATAGAATCAACCATGTTGGAAGAGACCTCCCAGATCATCCAGTCCAACCTACCAACCAGGCCATGGCACTAAGTGCCTCATCCAGGCTTTTCTTGAAGACCTCCAGGACTCCACCACCTCCCTGGGCAGCACATGCCAATGGCAAATCACTCCCTCTGAGAAGAACTTCTTCCTAACATCCAGCCTGAACCTCCCCTGGCACAGCTTGAGACTGTGTCCTCTTGTTCTGCTGCTGGTTGCATGGGAGCAGAGACCAACCCCCACCTGGCTACAACCACTCCTCTGGTGCTGCAACCAGGCTGGACTTCTGATGCCATCTCTACTCTGCTCTGCTGGCTGAACAAGGGGGAACCAGGGTCCCACTCCAGCCCCTCAGTGTCAGAGGGAAACATGTCTTTTCCCCCCTGTTCTGCCACATCAGCAAGTTCTTTGAGTCACCACCTATATTTAGGGTGGGGGAAGTGAGAAATGAATCAGTGCTGTGGGGTGAGGGAAGAAGTGGTGCCCCCACCCCCACCCCAGGCCTTTGGGGAGGACAGGAAACACATTGCAAAGGGCTATCTGTGCTGAGGGGCTCTGCACCCCCTCTCTCCAGCCCCTATCCAGGGCTATTTTCCCACTTCTGCTTTCCTTCCTGGCTGCTAACCCATCCCCACCTCTTAAAGGGACACACACCAGGCTCAAACTAGCACAAAATGTAGCTCCCAATTTATCAGTTGGTTGCTCTGAGGAGGTCACTTGAGGCAGTGCCTCTCCAGGGTGCTGGCAGCAGACACAAAAGCAGGGTCTGGTCTTGGGATGCCTCAAACTCTGCAGGAGACTGCTCTGGGCTCCCAGGAGTCCTTCAGCTGAAGGGTTTGTTGCCCAAATGAACATGGGAGAGGTGGCAGAGGACAAGGCACCATGAGTCCAGCTGCCCCTGCATGCCCTTCATGGGCAAGGGAAGCAGTGAGCAGGTGTTGCAGCCCTGTTCTGCAGGGAGGAGAAAAGAGAAGGCTGCTTGTGGTCAGGGGGAGCAAAGACATTTCAAAGCAAATCTGTTGCCAGACACTGCCTTGGACACTGCAAATCTGTTGCCAGACACTGCCTTGGACACTGTCCCTGTAACAGGCAGCAGAGGCAGCACAGTAGAGCAGTGCCCATCCTCACCCAGCCCTGCTCACAGCTCACTTGGTGAGGAAGACTGTGTTTGAAGCACCAGTGTGTCCTGTGCCACCAGCTGTGCTCAGGACTAATGCCAGAGCTCACTCCAAGAGCATCATTTAAGCAGTCTTGGGCTGATGCCTCCCTCCCTTCCATGATGGGCAGGGACTCAAGGCCCTGGAGGGCATCACTGGTGTGTGGCAGCCATGCAGATGCCCAGGGGAACCCCAAACCAGGCCTGCTTCAGACTCGGTGGCCCTGGGGGGATGAAGCAGAGGACAGGGAGCTTTGGAGCATGGAATGTTTGACATTTTATCTCCCTGGGGTTTGGGTGTTTGGGGGTTTGTTGTTTGGGTTTTAGTGATGCTTTTATCTTTCTGTGGAAAGAGGAAAAGCCTCATTTATTCCCAGAACAGAGGAAAAACATATCCCAGAGGCCTGTGCAAAGCCACATTTTCCACATGTCAGTGGTGTGACCTCCTTCCCTTCCTGCTAAGCTGGCTTTGCTAGCAGGCCTTGACACTTCTGTTTCTTTTACCCTCCCTTACTGGACACTTTTGCCTCACCTGCTCCTTGCTTTAGCCATCCCTCCCCATCCAAGGCTTCAGCACCAAGCTCTTCATCTCAGACAGGCTCAGGAAAGGACCATGCTGTAACTGGTCCTTAGTTTGGCCCCAGCAGGAAGACAAGACAAGAGTGATGTCCCTCTCTTCTTGTCATCATCCTCCAGTTAATCCTGAGGTGTTCTGACCAGAGAAGGCTCAGGGCAGGTGCTCTCCATAGCAGGAGGTTCCACTTCAACATGAGGAGGAACTTCACTGTGAAGGTCACAGGGCACTGGAGCAGGCTGCCCAGAGGGGTTGTGGAGCCTCCTTCTCTGGGAGCCTTTCAAGACCCAGCTGGATGTGTTCCTGTGTGACCTGTGCTGGATTCTATGGTCCTGCTCTGGCAGGAGGGTTGGACTTGATGATCTCTGGAGGTCCCTTCCAACCCCTAACATCCTGTGAGCCTGTGAACAGTGAAGCAGCAGCCAGCAGCCCTCAGGCTGTCACTGGAGGCTCCTGTCAGTGGCAGAACTGCTGTACAAGTGGAGTGGGGAGAGAGAAGACAGACACTAAATGCAGGACAGTGCCAGGTGAAGGCCACCCAAGCATCCACTCCTTCATGTGTGCTCAGGGATGAGTCAGACCAGCAGGTCCTGCTCCAGAATAGGGAAGCAGGGCTGCTGGAGGAGGCTTTCTCCCTGCTGACCAGCATGCAATCTTGCATGAAGCCTGAGGATGTCTCTCCACTGCTCTCCAGCAGCTTCCTCAGCAGTGCCAGTAACTGCTGGCCAAAGGTTTAACCACCCTTGGATTGTGTAACCATGACCTCTAGTTGCAGCTGCAGATTCTGTCCCTGCCTCTCCCATGCCAGCCAAAACATTACTTTTCCTCTGCTGATGGTTTAGACGTGGTGAGGGAGAAGTGAAGACTGGTAAGACAGAGGAGCTTGAGAACCTTGCCACAGAAGCCAGTCATCAGCACCTTGGCTTGCCCCTGGAGGGTAACCAGGCTAAGGTCTGAGTGAGACCCATCTCTGGCCCAGGCTCCCACTGCTCCCCCAGCAATGATGGGAGGGAAAAAGCTTTTGAGGACACCTCCCTCAGAGTGACCTACAATGTCTGGGGCTGGGGGGGGGGGGGGAAAGGGTGCTCATCACATCTCTGCTTGGGGCTTCTCTGTCAGTAGTTTAGACTAATCTGAAAGGAAAAAACAACCCACACCACAAAAACAACCAACCAAAAAACCCCACAAGCCCTCCCCAAACCCCAACAACAAACCCAAAAGGCCTCTCAAGATGGCCAAGAGCAGATGTGAGCTCATCAGGTATCAAATCCATCCTGCCCTCGTTCCAGAGCTGGGATTTGAGGCCCTGGCAGTCCCCTAGGAAGGGCTCAGGTCACAGTGGTGATACCACACCAGCCCTGGCTATCCAAGAGGCAGAAGGAACTCAAGCTCTGGCTCCAGCTTTGGACATCCTTGGCATGCTGCAAGGTGGACTGCATTGCCTGGTGCCTCAAGGAACTTTTGGGGAGGTTTTGCCAAGATCCCTCCCATACCTACATCAGCTCTGCTTTGTTCCTATTATCTTCAAAGAAAATAAATTCAAATAAAATCAGGAATTGAACTCCCTGCAGCCTTTACAGCCCTACTCCAGCATGGAAGACCTGGAAGAAGCCTGCTCACGTTAAAGCCATGACTTGAAGTGAAGCACCATGCACTGCACCAGCAGGAGGGATGCAGATCTCCTGGGATGAAAATACCACCAGGGCAGTGGCTCAGGGGCTACACCACCTCCCTGTCACAGGCTTCATCCCCCCAAGACTGCCCTCACCCAGGGGGCACTTCAGACCAGAGCCTCTTTGTGGGGGAAGCAAGCTCAACAGGAAAGTGAGGGAAAGCACCACACAGGATCTGAGAGGCTGCCAGCTCTGAAGACACAAGATTAACTCTGGTGGTTTCTGTCTGTTTGGTTACAAACCTCAGCACAGGCTGAGGGACACTCTCCAGAGGCTGCTGTGCTATCAGCTCTTGGCCATCTCCCCAGCCTCAAAAGCCAGAGGGTAGCCACCTTTCCTTTCTTGGCTGCTTGAGCTCTGTTTCCATCACACCCTGGCTCTGGAGTCATGTTGTGCATGCCAGCACCACCAGAAAAGAGCCACCCTCAGACATCTCCAGCCAGACATGAGGTGCACTGGAAGGAGCTCGTGCAGATGCCCTTCTTGACTCTCACCTGCAGGCCAAGCATCTCCAGCTCTTGGCCCCTTGGGGCAAAGCACTATTTCAGGACTTGCTTCCCTCAGGGCTCACTTTCTGCTGAACCTCTCTTTCCTCCTAACTTCTGCTCATATCCAACCAGCAGCAAGTTTCCCTTTCCCATCTCTCCACTTTCTGAGACTCTTTTGATGCTGTGTGCACCTTTCTGTGCCCCTTGCTCTTGCCCCAGCAGTGCTGCAGGCAGCCAGGAGCAAGCCCTCGGCACAGCCACGCTGCAGGGCCAGTGCAGAGTAGGAACACAGCCTCTTGCCAGCACTGCCCTCCCTCTGCAGTGATGGCCAGCTCTGGATGCTCTTCAGGAAGCTGCTCCAGCCAAGCCTGCACTGAATGTCAAAGTGGTGTCTCCTCCCTGCTGTGCCAAGGAGCAGCCAGCTTCTCCTGCCCGCAGCAGTGGTGGCTGCCTCACGAAGCAGTCTCCAGAGGCAGGGACAGTCCCAGCCCACAGCAGGCTTCTGGCAGACACAAGTGAGAGCTCAGCTTCACTTTCTGTTGCTGGGAGCCAAGTGTCCCTTAGTCCAACTCCAGCATTTCCCCAGCCCCACCGAGGCTGTCACTCCTTGGATGAGGAGGGATGGAGCAGTCACATCAAACACCCAGGAAACCCTCACTGCACCCCAAAACGCCCCTGGGGTGACATGAAGACAACGCTGTAGGGCTTTGGGGAGCTGGTGGACCTACCGTGCCAGGCAGCAGCTGTGGTGAGCAGCAGGAGCAGAGCAGGACCCATGTCCCCAGGAGGCAGGGAGCCGCCAGCGCGGAGCGGGGGCGCAGCTGCAGGCAGGTCCCTTGGAGCAGTGCCTGCCGCCTCTCGTGGCTGCCTCCTCCCGTGGGTGCCGTCCCCAGCGCTCCTCAGCAGGAGCTTCTCCTTTCTGAGCTGGCCACAAGTTAAGAAATTCCCTTTTTTGTTGTCGTTGTTGTTGTTTGGTGCTGAAGGGCGAGGGGAGAGGAGCCCGGGCTGCCAGCCCTGCCGCCGGACGTCACCGGTGACAAGCGCCCGGGGCAGAGGTGGGGCCATGCAAGCCCCCTGCTGCAGGGACCCTCTGCTGCTGGGGCCACCCTCCTGCCACACATCCTTCCTCACACCTCTCCCCGGGGCTGCCAGGGGCTGCTGCACCCTGCCAGGGTTAAGGGCAGTCCCAACCTGCCCTGGCTACTGCCACCCAAAATCCAGGGACCTCCTTACTCTTGCTTGGGGACTTGCAAGGACCTGCTTTGATGACAGAGGACTCCATTTAACCTCATCAGGACTAGTTTTGTCTCAGACTTGGTGGCTCTTGCTGGCCTGGGCTCCTGGAAGCCCACACAGGACCATGGCAGCTCCCCCCACCCAGGTTCACAAAGGTGCTGCAGCCCAGGGCAGCTTTCCAGGTGGGCAAAGGCCTGTGAGGGTGACAGATTACTGTGTTTTAAGCAGCAGCAGAAGCCTTGGTGCAGAGAGGGATCTTGTGGCCACACAGGATCACCTCCAGGCTCCACTCCAGCACCGTGCAACAGGCAGGGTTGATGCCAGCCTCAGGCTTGCCTTCACCACCCTTCCCAGCAGGAGGATAGGTTGGGGTCCAGCCTGCAGACCCTTCCTCGTCCCCAGCTGTGCTAGGGAACACACAGGGACCCCTCCTCTCCCACTACCTCCGAGCCTGGGGCTCACAACCACCATGTCACCATCAGGCAGCCTCAGAGCTCAAGCAAGGACCCCATCTCACCCAGTCCTCCTGCCCTGCTGCTGGGAGGCTTTCTGAAGCTGTTTCCTAGCAGGCAGCCTGCAGGCACTTTGTTAATCCTCCCCTGAACTGTGCCTCCTCCAAAAGAGGGGCTGAGGGAAGGCCTGAAGCGAACCAGGGATGCTCAAATGAGCAAGATGTGAGCAGGTCAAGCCTGCCACAGGCTGCCCCTTGCTCTCTGTCTGTGGATAACCTCCTGCAGCAGCAGAAGTTCACAACAGTTCACAGCAGCTCTGGGGTGGGAAGTTATGGCCACCACCTGCCCGTACTGGGAAGCACAGGGGAGGAAGGATTTGCCTCTGGGGAACTGCAGGGCTCTGCCTTAGCTGCTCCCATCTGCAGCAGGGACATCAGCTGCAGGACATGGGCAGCAGAGATGGAGCTCTCCAAAACGTCTGCTGAGGGGTGGCAGTGTAGAGGTGGCAGGCAGAGGAGTGCCCCTCATGCTTCCACACACTGGAGGGCAGTGGGCTGCTTCCAAAGGGGGCAGTTAGCAAGGCAAGGCCTGGGGCCAAGGGATGAGAGCATGGCTGACTGCGCTGGACATGAGTAAGAGTCATGAGGACGAGGAGAGAGCTCTTGGGTTTGGCCAGAAGGATGGCTGGAGAGCATGAGGGAGTCCAGGGAGAAGGAAAAGCAGCTTTTGGATGGAGAAGATTTCCTCTCAGCAGTTTTTCCTGGCAGGATGTGGGGGAGAAGGACACGAAGCAGATGCAGCAGATGCCCAGAGCCAGGGGGCTGGCGAGAGGCTGGGCCACAGGAGATGTTTGCCTGATTATTCTTTCCTCCTTTTGAGCCAAAGGGGCTTTTTAAAGGATGTTTCTTTCCCTCCTTCTTCTTTTTAACTTTGAGTTGTGTTTTTTCCAGGAACAAGTGCCAGCTCAGAGAGAGCTGACTCACCAGAGTCAGTCGCTGAACCAGACATGCTTAATGCAGAGAAGAGAAACACTCCCCCAGCCTCCCTTCTTCTCTTGGAGGAGACCCCTTGCAGAGTGTCTCTGATAGCAGTAGTGCACAGGTGACATGCTACAGGCCACCAGGCTGGGCTGGGCACACTTGGGCATGCTCACCTGCCAGGGCTCCTCCCTCATAGGTGGCCATCTCCTCCTGCCTGTGGGCTGTGCCTCAAATCCCTTGGTTGCCAGCAGCAGCTCAGCCACAGGAGTGCTGCTGAGGCTCCTGTGCCCAAGCAGCTCTGAGCAAGGGGCAGGGATGCTCTCAGGGGAGCTCTGCCTTTGCTTTGAGCCTCTTGAAGCCCAGAGATGTCTATGGAGTCCCCAAGGGGCAGGGAGGTGTTCTGGGAGATGGCACAAAATTTGCTTTGTGCATGCCTGGCCATAGGCTGGAGGGGAGGGTGGAGGCTGCTGTGAGCCCAGGATGAGAACCCCTGGGGGTCAAGTTGTTTCCCAGACTGGGAATGGGCCCAGGCCATTCCAGCCCTGCAGGACCCCTGCACTGGTGGCCATGGTGTCATGCCTGCCTGCATGGCCCTGCAGCAGCCTGCAGACATGTGTGGAACATCCATGTCCCCAGTGAGCTGTTGGTACCCAAAGAGCTAGAGCCTCTGCAGTCTGAGCTCCTCTGCCTCACTGAGCTCCTCTGCCTCACTGAGCTCCTCCACAGAGTGCTTATCTTATCAGGGGGGAGGAGACCTGGAGTGGGCAAAAGACTCTGCTGGGAGTCCCCACGCCTCCATACCCACTCCCAGCCACACAGCCCCTCCTCAGTGCATTCCAACCTGCAGCAATCCTTCCAGGCAGGGACTGGGCAGTGGGATCCAGCTGGACTCAGGGCTGAGCTCTGCCAGTTCCCCCTCTCTGCTTTCCCCCAACCCCAGGTGATGGTTTTTTGCCCTGCTGATTCAGCTTCTGGAGAAAAATGTTGTGTGGCTGAGCTGTGCCAGGTGACTCAGGGCAAATTTGGGGTGAATCAGCCTGAGCTGGTCAAGGAGCCTGCAAATCTCTCTGGCAGACAGCAGTGCTGGGAGCCCAGCACAGGCTCTGATGAAAAGCAGAGTCTTGCTGGGACCTGAGCCTGTCTCCTGTTGCAGCTGATGCCTTGGACCTTTGGACACATAAGGGAAGGAGGTGAGGGAAGTGAGGACTTGCAGTGGGGCTGCATCCTGCAGCCTGAACACAGGGTCAGCACAGATACATTTGAATCTCAGTCCAAGCCCACCTCTTTGCAGCAACATCTGGACCTGAGGGAGTGGGGGTGGGCAGCTGGTATCCTGGGGTTACATTTTAAAAGGGAATCAGTGAATTCTTCATCCCAGAGAGAGAGGAGGAGAACCCAACTGCAGGGAGAGCTGAGCATGGGGAGCACACTGCAGTGTGGCTCCTGCTGGTGCCCTGCCCCACTGCTACCTCCAGTCTCTCCCACCAGCCTGAGCTGGTAAACGATGCACAAACCCCAGCAGGGCTGTGGTGCCTCTCATCTCCTTCAGCCCAGCACTGTCTGCTCTGGCACCTCCTGCATCCCTGCCCCTGTCTGAGCAGAGATCAAGCAATACTGAGAAGCACAACAAGCCTTTGTTTGGGGTTGCTGCCCCAAACCTTTGGCTCTGGGGATACACATGGGAACTTTCCCCAGTGACCTTCCCTCTACCCACCTTCTCCTCATGCAACAACTGCAATGGATCCAAACTGGATGAGGGGAGATTGAGATTGGATGTTAGGAAGAAGTTCTTCCCCAGGAGGGTGGTGAGAGCCTGGCACAGGTTGCCCAGGGAGGTGGTGGAAGCCTCATCCCTGGAGGTGTTTGCAGCCAGGCTGGATGTGGCTGTGAGCAACCTGCTGCGGTGTGAGGTGTCCCTGCCCAGGGCAGGGGGTTGGAGCTGGCTGAGCCTTGAGGGCCCTTCCAACCCTGACAATTCCATGGCTCTAACACGACCTACAAGCTGGGCAGTTACCAGAGAGCAGGGTCAGATCCTGCCCTGTTAGCAGCCCCTGTTCCTTACCACATCCCTGGGCTCTGCTGTTGCCTTCCTGTGCTTCTCTCTGCCTGGCTCCCAGCTTGGCTTTCACTGAGCACTGGGGTCATGCACAGGGTATTAAGAAGCTTATCCTCCCCCCATGGCATGGTTAAGCTGTGTTCCCACCCCCCACCTGAGTGGGAGCAACCCAGCCCAGGCAAAGCAAAGGGAGAGGTGGAGCTCTGCAAAAAGAAGACAACACCTTTATTTTTAAACTCTTTCTTTAAAAAGGCATTTGCAAAAGTTTACAGCATAAAAATAATATCTCATGGCTACAGGAGTGACAGAGTACAAACCCTACAAATACATCTGTAAACCTAGGGAAATGGTAACTCTTTGGTACCTTAGTCTGAGCTCTGGCTTTCCTTTGCTCTCAGGGGTGGCTTCTGACCACAAGTGTGGAAGCAGGTGCTGCTTCTGCTCAGAGGTGCTGCAGAGCAGCAGCATGATGCCAGCAAGCCAGCACAGCAGGGTGAGGGGAGGCCAGAGGGCACACTCAGGGCAAGCTTTGCAGTCCTGGTGTGATCCATGAAGGAGGAAAGGACAGGAATGATGGGACCCTGCAGGCTTCCCAGCATGGGCTGGCTTCCCTGCCTCCTCCCACCCCTGCAAGGGGCATCTCTTCAAAGTGCCACTGAAGCTGCACTGGAGCAGCTCCCCTGCCTTTGCCAAAGCCAACTGGATCCACCTTGGTGTGTCCCAGACGCTTCAGCCCTCTGGGTGAAGCGTGGAGTCATGCTTGGAGCCCAGCAACCCATCTGCTGCCCCATGGAACTTGATTTTTAACACTGCCTGGCCTGCCATGAGCAAGTCCTGCAGACAGCATGGTGCCTCCGTGGTTACAGGCGGTGCTGGCTGCTCAGCAGCCAGGGCAGGGCTGAGGAAGGAGCTGTGCATGGCCCAGGAGCTGCCCAGCACCATCGGGACCTGCAGCTGCCCTGGGGCAAAGGCTGCCAAAGGCCAAACTTCATGTTCCACAAGTGGGAGCACAGCCAGGCTGTGCCTGGGCTCTCTGGGGCTGGTGTGGCAGCCCAATGTTCTCCTGCCCAGGGGAGATCCTGTGGGTGGCATGGAGAACTGTCCACACCAGTCCTAGCACCTGAGCCGAGCCCTGAGCCCCAGCAGAGCCCTTCCTCACACCTGTGCCGTGGAGCACGGAGTTTGCCCCCTCAGCACGTTAGCTGACATCTTGCTTTAGGACATCTTGCCCCCAGAAGGAGCCATCTGTGAAATCCCCTTCTCCAGATCTACCCACACAGCCCTTGGGCTTCCTCACAGCCAAAAGCCAACCCACTGCCCAGTGCCCTGTACTTGTGGCGCTGCTCTCCCCCAGCCCAGCCCCCTGAGTGGGAAGAAGGAGAAGAGCAGCTTCTCACTTCTGGCTGACTTCCTTCTGGCTGCACATCTGCAACTGCACTTCTGCCTCCCATCCCCGTGGGAACTCCCCCATGGTCCTCCCTTTGGCAGGTGAACAGAGGCAGCTTAGTTAGGAGTAAAGCCCTCTGTGCCCCCCACATCTGAACAGGACACAAACACTGCAGGTGACTCTCTGGCTGGGAAAACCCAGACTGAGAAGGGAGGATGACAAGCTGAGCAGCCTGAGGAGCACCTCAAGTGTGGAAAGAGACACCAGAGTGTCACATTAGCTCCTGGGATACACTTAGGTAGGTATGGGATAGTGAGTGGCAGTAGGATTATGCATACACTGGTGCTGATAACAGGGAAACAGCTGGAGAGTAAAATACCATCTACAAAGAAAGGATATTGCACTAGAGGTGAGCCCGAGCTGCATCCTCCTCTGGGGGAGCTCAGTTTGTGCCCACCTCTAAACACAAGAAGACACTCAAAACTGAAAAATAACCCAAAAAACCCGACCCAGAGGGACTGGCTCCCTTCAGAGCCTCACCAGAGAGGTCATGGCTACGAGACTGAGGGACCCAGCTGGCCACTTCCCCTGGCCCTCACCCGCTGGGCCACCCAGGGACTGGCATGACAGCAGCAGAGAGAGAGGGAGGGGAGGCTGGAGCTGGCTCCCTGAGCAGACAGAGCTTGTCTGGGTGCTGTTGCAAGCCTCTGCCCTGCCAAGCCCTCTCTTGGAGGAGAGTTTTAGGGATGCTTAGCAAAACATGCTGGCTTTGCCCAGCTGCCAGCCCATCCCTGGCTGGGAAGATCTGCTTGCTGCAGCAGGTCTGCACACCCTCACTAAGTGGTGATGGGAACAGTAGAATAGGGGACAGGAAACTATCACAAAGTGCAAGACTTGGCCCTTGCAGTGTCAGGGCCAAAGGCAAATATTTGGTCATGTCTCTCTGGGAGGCAGAATGGTACCATGTTGCAAAGAGCCTGCAGTACCTACTTGAAGAAGGGGCAGAGGGAGGTGGGGAGAGCACCCTGCCAGCAGCCACAACAGGTTTTGATGCAAAGAATCATTGCCATAAATCTGCAAGTGGGACAAAATGCAACAGGCATGCAGGGAGAGCTAATGCCCAGCTAAAAGGACAGGCCACCTGGGCTCCCCCAGCAGGGAGAAGGAAGAGAGCTTCTCTTTCAGCACTGTGGAAACAACTGGATAATGGGAAGTTAGCAATTTAGTTAGTAGTTGATCTGTGCAAGGTGGAGGTTAGTACTGGATTTGTGTGGTGAATAAGTGGCCAAAGGGAAGGTGAGGAGAGGCTAATTGATGGGGAAATGTTTGGGCTGGATGGAGGTAGTAGAAGCAGCTCTCCAGGGCTGCTCTTGATTCTGGAATGATTTCATACTTTTGTTAGTCTGCCCAGCCCAAAAGCAACAGTTTGTTGATGACCCAATGTCTGGGACAGCAGGGAGCAGCTTAGCTGGAAATGCTGGAAGGGCAGAGAGACTCAGGTGGCTTAGGCTGGTCAGAGGATGACTCGAAACTACCAGCGTGATGTGGCTGGGAAGAGGCCAACACTACCCAAAGCTACAGCAGGCAAGTCAAAGCCAGCACAGACCACAACTACTCATGCCCCATGTCAGGTCTAGATTCCACCTTACCTGCAGGGCTGGGTACTTCTGGCCACCTCTGAGAGAGAAGGACCCATTAGAAATGGAGCTGGTGCAGACAGGGGCTGTCAAGACAATCTCCTGTGCCACCCTATGGCCTCAAGGGAGGGGATTCTCCCCCTCTGCTCTGCTCTGCTGAGACCCCACCTGAGTACTGCATCCAGTTCTGGAGCCTCTATTACAAGAAGGATCTGGAGGTGCTGGAAGGTGTCCAGAGAAGGACCATGAGGACAATCAGAAGGCTGGAGTTGCTCTGCTATGGAGACAGACTGAAGGAGTTGGGGCTGTTCAGTCTGGAGAAGAGAAGGCTCCAAGGACACCTAATTGTGGCCTTCCAGTATCTGCAGGGGGCTCCAAGAAAGCTGGGGAGGGACTTTTGAGGGTGTCAGGGAGTGACAGGACTGGGGGGAATGGAACAAAACTAGAAATGGGTAGATTCAGATTGGATGTTAGGAAGAAGTTGTTCCCCATGAGGGTGGTGAGAGCCTGGCACAGGTTGCCCAGGGAGGTGGTGGAAGCCTCATGCCTGGAGGTGTTTGCAGCCAGGCTGGATGTGGCTGTGAGCAGCCTGCTGTAGTGTGAGGTGTCCCTGCCCATGGCAGGGAGGTTGGAACTGGCTGAGCCTTGAGGTCTCTTCCAACCCTGACAATTCTATGGTTCTACCAAGCACCTTCCATGCAACAAAAATTAAGTGGTTTGACCCCAAGGGTCTCACAAGTTACTGCTCCTCCATGGATAGAATCATTTCATGAACTCTGGCCACAGAAAAATGGCTTCCTCAGTCCAAGCAGGAGGAGCAGGAGCATGGAAAAACAGTTGTGATTCACTGTGTGCTCCCTGTGGATGGTGGGGAATCTGACCACAGGGGCTGAAAATACACTCCCCTGGCTGCCAAGCAAAGTGCTGCTTCTTATGTTCACATTTGAGCACAGAACACCTACTCCCCTCCTGGCTGCAGAAATGGCAGCAGCATTGCCACCAGAGGCAGCTTCAAACAGAAGCTGTTCTGCTGGGGATTTCTGGCAGAAGTTTCAGCATTTGAAACAAAACAAACCAAAAAATAGATGGGGGGGGAAGGAAAAAGACTTCTCAGTGGCTCTCAGATGGCAGGAGCCCAGCAAGATGCTGCCTGTGCAGAGGGGGGACAAGGAAGGGGTTAATGGGAGGTGGGAGCATGCAGTGAGCAGAGCTCTGTGCAAGGAGAAACTTCTCCTTGCAGGGTGGCAGGAGCCCAGCAGGGTGCTGCTTGAAGTCCTGAACTGGTAGACCTGCCTGTTGCTGAGTTTGTAGGCTGCAGAGAGCTGTGTGTGAGGAGGGTGAGGAAGGGGCTGAGGGGAGGTGGGAGCATGCAGTGAGCAGAGCTCTGTGCAAGGAGAAGCTTCTCCCTTCAGAACACCCTGCTGGTGGTGGCAGGCCTGCAGGTTCTGGGGTCCAGCTTTCACCTCTGCAGAGGTGGGTTCACAACCGCTGTCCGGAGCCTGGTGTGCCTCCTGCTTTCAGCCTCCTCCTTCAAGTGCCAAGTGAGGGCACAAGAAGTCCCAGGCCAGCCTGTGAGGAAGGAGGAAGGAGGTGGCAAGCAGGAGGATTGTCTCTGCCTTTTTATTCTTCAAAACATCTTCCAAGAGAGAGGAATCCTCCCTGGTTCCTCTGGCTTTGCTTGGCTCCTGGTGGCACCTCACCCCCAGCCCTCACAGGCTGCAAGGGGCTCTGTGTGGCCCCAGCAAAGTGGCAAGGTGTGAGACACAGTTCAGCTGTGACCAAGCTGCTTCCCAGCTTCTCTCCCTCTCTCTTTTGAGATGTCCCTGGGTTGGTGTGTTGGGATCCTTAGTGCTCCCCATAGTTTTGCTAGGACTCAGGAAGGGAGCTGGTGAGACCTTCCATCCTGAGAAAGGGTGGTTGGGAGCCCTGGCTCCCCAAGGGGAAGGCAGCTGGTGGGGTGATATCACCCCCCAGCAGATGAGCTGGGCTTAGTGGCAGTGGATTAATGAACAGCCATGCTGCTTCCATATACTGGCCCTGGCTACTGGATTAATATGTTTGTTCCCTTTAAATCTTCAATGGAGAATAATTAGCTTAGTGTCCACACAAACAGCACTGGACTGCCCTCTTTGCTGCTACAACAGAGTCATTGTGAGAGCATTTGGAGCTCCTAAGCACACCCTTGGGGCTCCTGGTGTTGTGCTTGGCACAAAAGGGTCCAGGGCCTGACAGCCCCTCTAGGTGGGTGCAGGGTCATGCCCCAGAGCCATGGGTACCTGTAGTGCTTGTGATGCTCTATCCACCACAGAAGAGGTGCCAAGAAAGGTGATTGAGTGTCTCTGAGAGGCTGGCTGGGCTCTCCAGGACTTGCCTGTGCTTGGAGAACCTACCCAATGTGCTCTTCACCTCCAGCAGCTGAAGGCTGGCGTTGCAGGTTCTCTGCACCCCAGCAATGGGCTCCAAGTAAATCACCTGTCCTGGGGGCATTTCACAGAGCCATGGTGTGGCTGGTGCTGAGACCATCAGAGAAGTGCTGGTGCAGAGGAGATGAAACTCATTGCCATGGAGAGGGAAGAGGCCTGGAGTATCATCTTAGTAATGCAGAGCGTGGTGTCTCTGGTGGAGACCCAGCCCACGCCTTCCACTCGAAAAGCAGATGTTGGTCTGTGAGGTGTCTGCCTCCTGCAGTGGTTTGGTCACCCAGGAGGATGTGGCAGTGATCTGGAAGGCTGCTGGCACTGAGCCACCTCTTTGTAAAGGGAAAGGGGATGGCAATAAGGAAAAGCCTTTGACTCCCCAGCCAGCAGCGGGAGGCAGGAGGGAAGGAGGGACGCTGGGACGGGTGAGGATGTCCTGATGTACAAGTGCAAGGCATGGCTCTCTGTGATGTCTGGGTCAGCCCCTCAGCTGGCCTCTCCATAGGGAAATGCAGAGTCAGCCCATCTCTGACTACAGAAAGCTCTCCTCCACCTCTTGGTGCCCTGTGGTTGGCTCCTGGCAGCCTGGCTGTGGGTCAGGTTCCTGCTCCTCGTCCTGCTGGAGGCCCAGAGGGCTGTCACAGGATATTGTAGATGATGTGTTGGCCTCATTCAGCACAGAGCTGAAGGGAGACAAGAGGGAGAGAGAAATGAGTGCCTTGTCCAAAGTCTCCTGTTGGGAGAGGGTTCCCCAAAAGCTGGGAACTGTGTTGGGCTCCCAATATCCCCACTCTGAGCAGCTTTCCACAGGCAAAACAGACAATGCAGTTGGCTCTGCTCAGCCCTCACACACGACTTAGAGCCAGCTGCAGGCTGTGGGCCTCTCTGTGCCCTCCCTCTTGTGAGTGGGGTCACTTGTCCCCAGCTGTACTGGCTGATACATGGCAATGTGAGCTGGCACCCCGTCTCAGCTCATGTCCCAGCTCCTCTGGTTCATCTGAGGGTGGCCTAGCACTGCAACAGGTTGCACAGAGAGGTAGTTGAGGCCCCATCCCTGGAGACATTCAAGGTGAGGCTTGACAAGGCTGTGGGCAACCTGATGTAGTTGAGGATGCCCCTGCTCGCTGCAGTGGTGTTGGTCTGGATGACCTTTGGAGGTCCCTTCCAACCCAGACCATTCTGTGACTCTGTGATCTCTATCCCTGCAGGCTCAGGTAGGGGTGGCTCTGCTGTCCTGGTCTCCTGGCACACACAGCCCTGGCCTAGCCCTCAGCAGAGCATCCCCCCTCCCTCTCGACGCCCCTGCTTTCAGCCCCTGGACAGCACTCAGCAGCAGCGGGCTCACCTGGCGCGGCTGGCGGAGGGCTCCTGCGGGAGCTCGCAGCTTGCCTCGGGTTTGGGGTCGGGCAGAGGGATGATGTAGTCGTTCTCGCCCCCATCCTGGTGCACAGCCGTGTAGAGGATGCTGCTGCTGGGGGCGCTGGCGTGGAGCCTGGCGTTGTTCAGCCCGGGGAGGATGGGTCTTGTGCGGACGACCGCGGGGTGGTCGCTCTTCATGAACTCTTCATCCACCTGCTGGTACCTCTGCGCTCGCAGGGCAGGTTACCCAGGGAACAGGGAGGGCTTGTGAGAGGAGAACAGCGCTGCTGCTGCCCTGCACTCTGCTCACACAGCCCTGGTCTACCCCTCTGCAGAGCTGCAGGGGGAGGGGAGGGAATGAAGAGCTGCTGGGGGAGGGACGGGAATGCAGTGCTGCTGGGTGAGGGGAGGGAATGCAGTGCTGGTGTGTGAGGGAAGGGAATGCAGTGCTGCTGTGTGCTGCATTTGCTTTCCCTGGCTGCTAGGAGGTTTCTGGAGGGGCTGGCACCTTCTGCTGGGGCTCAGCTACTCTGACTCCATCGAAACCAGGCCAAGGAGATTTATTAAGAGAGAGAGAGGCAAGGGCACAATTTGGCACCTCCAAAGTACCCCACAGTTGGAGGCAGGGTTTTGATCTGCTGCCAGTTCTGACTGCCACAGTTGCTGAGGTGCCAGCTGCCTGGCTGGCCATGCCAGCTCTCTCAGCAACGTCCCCAGGATGCCTAAAGCACCTCCACTGCCCAAAGCAATGCAGCCTTAGTCACAGCAAAATCCTCTGCCACAGCAGCACTGACTGCTGCTCTCCAGACCCTGCCTGAGGGCCCTAACCAAGGCAGCACCCTCCAGAGGGCACAGAGTCTCTTCTGTCCCTTCAGCAAGGGTTCTTGGGACATACCTTCCTGTAGCAGTCCACCAGGAGGTTTCCCATCAGCACCACCAGCTGCGAGAAGGACGGCCTGGTCTCAAACTTCTCCTCCCAGCACTTCTGCATGATGTCATAGCTAACAGGAGGGGAGAGGGAGCACTCTGGTGAGGGGGCAGGTGGGGAGAGGAGAGGCAGAGATGCTCCTGCAGCTTGTGCAGGGCAGCACTTACATTTCCTCAGAGGCATGGGTGGGTTTGGCCATCCGATAGCCACGCTTGATGGCGTTGTAGAACTGTTCGTTCATAGGCAGCTCAGGGTAGGGAGTCCCCCCTGGGGGTAAAGGGAGAGCAGGACATCAGGCTGCTGGATTTCCTGCCACCCCCTTGCCAAAATGCTTTCCACATCAAGGTTTCCTTTTGGGTTTGTTGTTTTTCTCTTTACCTTTCCTGCTTCATCTCATTTCCAGATGGCAATGTCAGCATGGGAAAGAAGGAGACAGGGAATGAAGTGCTACTCTGACTGGCAGGACAGAGACTTGGGAGGTAGAAATGGGTTTCTATTGTCCCTGGGAGTGCATCCTGCTAACAGGCTAGCAGACCTGCAGACACCATCATGATCTCCAGGATGCTTACCTAGAGTGAATATCTCCCAGAGGAGAATCCCAAAGGACCACACATCGCTCAGGGTGGTGTAGAGGTTGTTGAAGATGCTCTCTGGAGCCATCCACTTCAGGGGCAAGAAGGTCTAAAGGGAGGGGGAAAGAACAAAAGAGAGCCAGCTGCATCTGCATCACTTGTTCCAAAGGGTGAGACCAACAAATCCACTGACATCTCCTGTCAACCACTTTTGGGGGGCACCTCTTTCCTCTTTCCTCTTTCCTCTTTGCTCTTTCCTCTTTGCTCTTTCCTCTTTGCTCTTTCCTCTTTCCTCTTTCCTCGTGTGGGATGAACTCAGCAGGCAGGGGGAAAGAGCTGGGTGTGCTGCAGCCATTCCCATCACTGCCTGCCATGCTGAACTGTCACGGAGGGCATTCTGTGCTCTGCAGTTCTTGGGGAGTCCACTGACTTGCACAATGTGACCACAGCACTCCTGAAGGGAGTCCAGGCCTATCTGGACTTTGGAAACTCCAGTCAGGCTGGAGAGGGCCATGGGATGACCAAAAAAGAGCCAAAGGACATATCCTGCTCTTAGAGTGATACACAGGGACAAAAAGCAGCCCCCCTTGGCCATCTTGTATGCAGCACTGGCTGTGGGGAGTTGCTTACACAACAAATACCAAAATAATCTCCAGGAAGGATTGCAGAGGGGCTCAGTCTCAGTTCCTGTTTTGGAAGGAAAAGCAGCTGTGGCAAGTCTGGAGTGAAAACCTCCAGCCCCTCTGCAGGAGGGTCTCCCTGCCCAGGCACTGGGTGCCTGCCTGCCTGCCACCTCCTGTGAGTGGGAGACAGCACCAGAGGAGTTCACAGAGTAGCTCCTAGTGGGATTTGAGAGGCCTGGCTCCAGCCTCAGCTCCCCCAGCCTCAGGTTCTCTGGGAATGACACCTCCTGCTTTGCTTGGGGTTGCAGGTCCCCAAATGCCCCAGGAGTGGGCATGCTGCTGAAGTCACAGGGGAGGTTCTGGGGAAAACTCAGCTATGGCCTCATCCTCTCCTGCCTCGAAAGATTGGAGAGGTCTTTCTGGAAAGCAGCTGCTGGCAGGAAAACACTTGCCTTGACTGGTGGTCTAGAGGTTAGAGCAGGAGTCTGTGAGCCTCTTCCCAGAGTGGCCACTGACTCACTGCAGCACTGCCAAGCTGCCTAACCTGGCACTCATCCTGATGCAGCTCAGGACCAGCCACAGCACCGTGCAGAGAAAGGAGGCAGCACAGCTGACAGTGATGTGCAGGGAACAGTCTTCAGTGCTGCTGCTGCTGCCAAGGTTCTTCTGTAAGAGCCTGGAGATAGGGGTGTGCAGCCCTGCCCCTCCCCAGCATGCAGAGCACTTCAGATGCAGGACAGCTGGCTGCTGAGAACATCTCCTGGAAGCCCTCCTCTGTCATCCCTGTCACCCCTCCTGGGCACAAGGGTGGACAGGGGACACACTGCAGGAGAAGGTGGGGGGAGCCATGCCCAGAGCCCCAGGAAGAAGGGGCCTGCACAGCTCCTGGTACTCACACTGCCTTTGGAGATGTAGTTGGAGTCCCTCATGATGTCCCTCGCCAGGCCAAAGTCGCAGATCTTCACCAGCTTCCCCTCACAGATGAGCACGTTCCTGGCAGCCAGGTCACGATGCACACACTGTGGGGGCAGGCAGGACACTGTCACTGGGTAGCCCAGGGAAGGAGCCCAGCTTCAGCTCTGGCCCATCTCTGGGGCTGCAGGGACAGGAGTCACCTCATGTTATTCCACCTCCAGGGACTCAAAGCTGCTAGCAGAGCTACCACATTTCCCCCTCTCCCCTGCACTGCTGTCCTCCCCACAGCAACAGGCACACAAACCTGGCCAGGCCAGTCTGGACAACCCACCAAGCCAGGGGGCTGGAGGGCTGGCAAGGAGGGGATGTCTCCAGCTCTGTTTGGACACCCCAGCCAAACAACCTGAGCACATCAGAGTTACACCAGCCTAGCTGGTGCCTGCTGGTTTGCCTGCATGCTGGATGTTTTCCATATGAACAGCCTCAAGGTTTGCCCCAGACCCTGCCAGACACTACTAGAGAGCAGGATAGGATCACACCACTGTAAAGAGTGACCATGGGAAGCTGTAGGAAGCTGCAAGCTCCTCTTCTCTGCAGCATGGGGAAGCACTGACCATGAACTTTGAGGATCAGTCTGTCTGGTTGGAGGCAGAGAGCCAGGAGCTTCTCTCTGCATGTCATTGACACCACCACTACCTCTTCTTTTAGCTCCACCCTGTGTGATGTTTCACACAGCCCAACTATGTGACTGCCTGCCCTGGGCTAAGTCAGACCTTCCAGAGTTCAGCTCTCTGTGCTGGCTTAATTCCTTCTAAACAGCCACTTCTGATGAGATCTGGGAGGGGGGAAGGAAGGCTCAGATCTTGTGGTGCATTAGGGATGTCCACAGAAAGTAGCAGCTCTGCTGTGGAGCGCCTTGTGCTTCAGCACAGAGGTCATCACTGGTCATCCTGCTAACTGAGGGTGATCAAACACCACAGCTGCGCTGCACAGGGCCTGGGAGGAGCTCAGGGTCAGGGAATTGGAGCTCTGAGGCTCGAGCTCTGCCAGGGTTAGCTGCCATGTGCAGCTTGCAGTCGTGCTGATCCTCAGGGCTGTGTTCCCAAGGAGAAGTGGTCAGCAGCTCTTCGGTTGCGTGGCCACTTCTCCCATGAGGAGCTTGGCACGGACAGAGGGACAGCAAGTGGGAGCTGACCACAGGACACAGCAGAGCCTTGCTGGCCCCTGCTGCTGCAGGCACCCCAGAGCAGCCAGCATACATACGTTTTTGGAAGCCAGGAACTCCATCCCATTGGCCACCTGGAAGCTGAAGCCCACCAAGTCCATGTAGCTGAGGAGTGGAGACTCATTGATCAGCGTCATCCTGTCTGTTCTGTCGGGAGCTGGAGGGCAAGCAGAGGAGGGTGCTGCTGTCGGCACACTCGTGGGCTGCCAGCCAGTGGAAGGACCCACTAGGGACTGCTCCACCTCCAGCAACACAGGGAGAGTGCTGAAAGCTCCCATCGTGGGGGCATCTGCCAGCACTGCTGGCCTCATCCCAGAGGTGACCCTCGCAATGTGGAGCACCCAGCTCTGCAGGCAAAGGCATCCAGCACCGGCAGTTACCTGACGGGGCATAGCTGTCCAGCTCGTAGGGGGTGCCATAGTTGGAGGAGTCAATGTCAGCATACTTGACTTCCCCCTTCATGTCAGACATGGGCACATAATCCAGGGAGTCATCCTTGCTCATGTCCATGTAGCCCCCATCGCTCTCGACAGACAAGGAGAGGTGGCTGGAAAGGGAAGCAAAGAGGCTGCTCAGGTCCAGAGCAGAGGAGGAGCCTCAGGGCATGAGGGCAATGATTCATGGGACTGCAAGTCCTGAACCCTCAGGCCTGGCACTGAGATGTGCCACAGAGCAGGGAAAGAAGCCTGGCATCGTGTGTGCAGAGAAGCAAAATGGCACTGGAGACTTTCTTCCACCACTGAGGTGCCCTCAGCATTAACTTCAAACAGCAAGATCACATCAGCAACAGCTCCAGATGTCCCTTCCTGCACACTGAAACTTCTTACGCTCACCTTGCCTGGCAGAGCACCAGGCTTGGCTCAGCACACTGTCTTGGCACTGGAGAAAGCAAGAAAGGGAGTCAGGGCCACACAGGTTCACAAGTGCCCACAGGGCAGGAGAGACCCAAGCCAGACTGGGCAGGCACAGCTTTGCACCTCGCTGTGCACATTCTCAGACTGGCCAGGGCCAGCCTGGAGGAGACAAAACAGAGCAAGCAGGACATAACCTTCTGTCCAGTTAGACCTTCCCAGGTTGGAGCAGCAAACATCTGCACCCTTGAACAGTTCTCTCCTTAGTGTCTGGGAAGCAGCATCTTAGAATCACAGAAGGGTCTGGCTTGGAAGGGACCCCAAAGCTCATCTAGTCCAACCCCCTCTACAGTCAGCAGGGACATCCTCCACTAGATCAGGTTGCTCAGAGCCTTGTTGAGCCTCACCTTGGATATCTCCAGGGGTGGAGCCTTAACTGCCTCCCTGGGCAACCTGTTCCAGTGTTCCACCACCCTCATGGTAAAGCCTTGAAGCCTTCCATGTGCCAGTGATGGGAATCCTGCTGCATGGCCAGAGCTGAGAGGCTTGGGAGGACTACACTCAGTACTTCAGGGGGATCTCAGCTGCCCCCAAGCAGAAAGCACAGGGGGCAGCTGTGCTGATGTCCCAACACCATGCTAAAATAGAACAGTGATGTTTGGGCGTGCTGGAAGGAAATGCTGCTGTCTAACTTCCCATGGGAGCGTTTGCTCTGGGGTGCCTGCATCCCTCACAGCTGGCAGCCAGACAAAGGACCCTTTCCCTTCCCTTGTAGCACCTCTTGTGCAACTGCACACCTTCTGGCACTTCTGCTTTAGGCTTGGCAGCAGCACAAGCTGCCCTGAAACCTGAGGTCTCCAAGGATTAAGACATGCCAGGAAACCCTTCATCCCTGCACTTGATGTGTAGCTGTGGTTATGCCAATAAAGCTAACAAGGACAGGGAATTTTCCCAGCTGGCATGGAGCAGCTGACATGTGTGCTAGCAAGTTCAGCCTCCAGGACATACAGATTGCCTCTGGTAACTCCCTGTCTGCTCTTTGGAGGTGGCTGGTCGGCACTTGAGCTGCTCTCACAAGGGAACAGAACAACCAACTCTGTCTAAGAGCTGGGCCAGTGTTTACTCCACTGACTGGAGGAAATGTAAGCATTCTTCCTCACAGTACCAGCCTCCCTCTTCACAGAGCCACAGAAATGTTCAGGCTGGATAAGACCCTCAGGATCACCAAGTCCAACCCACAGCCCTACTCTAGGAGGTTCACCCCTAAACCATAGCCCCAAGCACCACATCCAAACCACCTTTAACCACCTCCAGGGCTGCTGACTCAACCCCCCTCCCTGGGCAGCACATTCCACTGCCTGACCACTCTTGCTGGGAATTTTTTTTCCCTGATGTCCAGTCTAAACCTCCCCTGGTGCAGCTTGAGGCTCTTCCCTCTTGTTCTGTCACTAATCATCTGTGAGAAGAGCCCAGCACCAACCCCTCCACAGCCTCCTTTCAGCTTAATTGTAGAGAGTGATGAGGTCTCCTCTCAGCCTCCTCTGCTTCACACTAACCACCCCCAGCTCCTTCAGTTGCTCTTCATCAGTTTTATTCTCCAGGCCCTTCCCAGCTTCCTTGCCCTCCTCTGCCCTGGCTCCAGCACCTCGATGTCTCTCTTGTACGGCGGTGCCCAATCCCCGAGGTGGGGCTAGGATGGGGCAGGCGGCAGGGAGGAGGGGAGCGCTGCTTTGCAGGTACCTCTGGCCGTGGTCCTGCTTGGGGGTGTTGCCATAGAGCTCCGTGTCCCTGCGAGCCTTCTCCCCACAGGACTGCAGGAAGGTGTGCTTGTTGCGGTGCAGGTAGTCCACCAGGTCGCCGTAGCGGCAGTACTCCGTGATGATGTAGATGGGCCCTGGGGGCACACAGCACCCGTGTCACGCCTGCCCCCCGCCCGGCTGCCTCCTCAGGGCAGCCAGCTTCAGCCCACGGGGACGTGACCAGCGGACAGGTGGTCTAGGCAGGGCCAGGGGGCAAAGCCACCTTTGTGCTGCTGAGCAGTTTGGCATTTAGAATCACAGAATCACAGAATCAATAAGGTTGGAAAAGACCTCAGAGATCATCAAGTCCAACCTGGCACCCAACACCTCCTGACTAACTAAACCATGGCTCCAAGTGCCACATCCAATCCCCTCTTGAACACCTCCAGGGATGGGGACTCCACCACCTCCCTGGGCAGCACATTCCAATGGCCAATTACTCTGTCTGGGAAGAACTTTCTCCTCACCTCCAGCCTAAACTTCCCCTGGCACAGCTTGAGACTGTGTCCTCTTGTTCTGGTGCTGGTTGCCTGGGAGAAGAGACCAACCCCCATCTGGCTACAACCTCCCTTCAGGTAGTTGTAGAGAGAAAGAAGGTCTCCCCTGAGTATCCTCCTCTCCAGGCTAAGCAACCCCAGCTCCCTCAGCCTCTCCTCACAGGGCTGTGCTCCAGACCCCTCCCCAGCCTTGTTGCCCTTCTCTGGGCACGTTCAAGTGTCTCAATGTCCTTCTTAAATTGAGGACCCCAGAACTGAATTTGGTGGTTTATGTATTGGGGGGGGGGCAGGGCTAACAGAAATGTGCCTCCTCAGCTTCCACCAGGTAGGAAAGAAGGAGCCTCACAAGGCTTTCCTAAGGGAAGGGTGAACCATTCTGAGCCAGAATACAGGAATTACTCCCACTGAGGGCAGTTCTCCTTAGCACAGCCCAGGGCAGAAGGGAGTGGAGAAAGGGCACATGAGGTTCAGTTACCTCCTTTGGTGCAGGCCCCCAGCAAGTTGACAATGTTGAGGTGAGGCCCCAGGTGGCTCATGATCTTCAGCTCGGACATGAGGGCTTGCTTCTCGCTGCTTCGGGCTGTGGCTGTTGGGAAGAGCCACCATAAATGGCAGGGCAAGGAGGGGAGTGCGTGGGCAGGGTCTGGCCTCACAGCTTTGGGGCAGAGGAGAGGCAGGGTGTGGAGACCACTCACACTTGAGCATCTTGACTGCCACTTTCATGGTGGACTGTGAATGACTCAGACCGTGAGCCGTTGCCTCCACCACGCGTCCGAAGGCCCCGGAGCCGAGAGTGCGTCCTGCAAAGGGGCAGGGAGAAGACAAAGCTGGTGACAGCCCTTGAGGAGAGGTGAGGGTAAGAGCTTGGAACAGGCAAGTCCCCTGCCTGACACCACACCAGCCTGCTGCAGCCATCCTGGTGGGCAGGGAGGTGGTCATGAGTTGTGATGTTTGGGGCTGGGGCTGGTTTCCATCTGGCTGGGAAGGGAAGGAGCTGCCAGCTGCAGGCAAGGGGCACCAGGGATATCCTGGTGTTTCATGCAGCCGGCCTCCCATCGTGGTCCCCAGTGGTCTCCCTGTCCCATGGACCACATCATATGCTCCAGGATCTTTGTGCCTTTTCTGGGCTGATCTCTTCTGGAGACCCCAAACCTATCACCTCCACACAGCCAGAACCCCAGGGGGGGCATCAGTGGGATGTGCAGAGCCTTTACCTAACACCAGCTTGTCCCTGGGCACCTCCCAGCTGGAGTCATAGGGGAGCTGCATGGGATCCACGTAGATGTACTCGTGCCCGTCGGAGCTGACCGACTCGATCACCTTCCAGCGGATCTCATAGCGAGGCTTCTGGGGAGGGCAGCAAAGGGAAGACAGAGCTGAGGGGCTGAGAGGTCAGGACAATGTGGATGAGCCTTGAGGACGATGTGGATGGGCTTCTTTAGGGAGTCTGCTCCCTGCAGCCTCATTTCCCCTCTAGCCTACAGATGGCAGGGGCAGGCAAAGGCTGCTGGAAGCCCATGGTCCCTGGCAGAGGTGAGACATCAGCAAGCCTATGCCAGTAGGAGCTCACAGCTTTGGCCTTCCCAGCAGCCCTACCATGAGGGTACCAGTCTGGCAGCCTGGGAACACTCTCCTCTTTTACCTTCTGCCACAAGACGATCAGGATGATGAGGGAGATGACAGTGAGGACCAGCAGGGCCAGGATGACGGAGATGATGAGCACCTTGAATGGCAAGGCTACAACAATAACAGGGACAGCAGTCAGACTCCTCCTCCACCTCTGCAGGGCCTGAGTACCCTGGGGAAAGGAGGGGAGGCAGTGCAGAGGGGTCCCTGTGTCCTTCCCTTCTCCTCCAGTCACTGTCCCCATCCTGCTAGGTGCCTCCCTCCCCCAACATCTACCTTGCTCTCCCTTTAGGTGGGGGTCAGCCCCTGTCCTCTCCTCATGGACAGTCCTGCCCAGCCCTTGCAGAGCCAGCACCCCAGGGCTAACAGAGTGCTGGGTAGTTACAGCCTGTTGAAAGCTTGCTGCTCTGGGAGTGGTTTGACCATGGGGAGGTGTAAGGAGCTAGAGGGGTTGATTTGCCTGTGGGGAGCTGGCAGCTCTGGGCCTGGGCTGAGACCCTCATATTTGAGATGTTCAGCATGTGGATGTTCAGGTCCGTGGCACCATCTAGTGACCCGGGGGCTAATAACAAGACACCAGGGACCTGCTCAGGCACTTTAAATCTTTTTTCCCTGGAGGGATCACCCTGCCAGTGGGGGAAAGAAGATGTCCATGGCCAGTGATCATAGAATCATAGAAAGGTCAGAGTTGGAAGGGATCTCCACAGGTCATCCAGTCCAACCCGCTCTGCAGTAAGCAGGGGCATCCTCAACTAGATCCTGACACAAGGGCTCCAGATGCCTCTTGGAGCAGCCTTTTTCACTCAGCTCAAAGGAAGCTTCTGTTGGGGCAGAAATACTCGTGTTTCCCACCCTGGCTCTCAGCAGCTTCAGACTGGAGACACGGAGAGGGAAGCCTGGCTGCCTGCCGGCAGCTCAAACCCTTCCCTCGGCGCTCACCGTGCGGCACCAGCGTGATGTCCTGCGAGCTGCTGCCCAGGGCGTTGTGCACGGAGCACCTGAGGAGCAGGGGCTGGTCCAGGCCGTGCAGCTGCAGGGTGCTTCTGACTCGGTACAGCTGCAGCTCGCTGTGGTAGGAGGCGTTGGTCTGCAGCCCGATCTCCGCAGACTCGTTCCCCAGCAGCCGCCTGGGCTGCCCCTCGCTGCTGCACCTGCTCCCGGGGAGGGCAAGGAAAGCCGAGAGGCAGCTGAGAGCAGGCACCGCCACGGGGTGCTCAGCAAGCAACAAAATCAGAGCCCATTAATCACAGAATCACAGGCACCTTCACGATGGAAAAGACCCTCAGGATCACCAAGTCCAACCCACAAACCTACTCTGCAAAGTTCACCCCTAAACCGTATCCCCAAGCACCACATTCAAACACAGCCAGGGTTGGTGACTCAGCCCCCTCCCTGGGCAGCACATTCCAATCTCTGACCACCCTTGCTGTGACACCCTTTTTCCTGCTGTCCTGTCTAACCCTACCCAGTCACAGCTTGAGGCCATTCCCTCTTGTTCTAGCACTGTGAGAAGAGACCAGCACCAGCCTCTCCACAGCCTCCTTTCAGGGAGTTGTAGAGAGTGATGAGGCCTCCCCTCAGCCTCCTCTTTTCCAAACTAAACAGCCCCAGCTGCTCATAAGATGAATGGAAGGGCCCAGCCGTTCCCATGGACTCCATCACTCCACTCACCCTTTGATGTCACTGCATGCAGACCAGCTGATCTCTGGCTGGGGCATGCCTTCAGCAGAGCATGTCACTGTCTGCTCCCCGCTGCTGGCACTGCTGTTCTCCTTGAGATCCACCACTTTGGCTGGCACTGAAACCAAGAGGCAGTGGTGGGAATTAATCTTCCTTTCTAGCAGCAGGATAGGAGAGAATGGGGCTCCACTACTCCCTGCCATGGCTTTGGGGTGAGGAGACGGTGAGGTAGGACTCCTCACATCTCCCTTGTGAGGCAAGGCTGAGGGAGCTGAGTCTCTTTAGCTTGGCAAGAAGGAGACTGAGATGACCTCATTAATGTTTGCATGTATGTGAAGGGCAAATGTCAGGAGGATGGAGCCAGGCTCTGCTCAGAGATGCCCAAGGATAGGACAAGGGACAATTGCAGAATCACAGAATGCTAGGGGTTGGAAGGGACTTTGAAAGATCATCTAGTTTCATGTCAACACAAGGAAAAACTTTTTCACTCTGAGGGTGACAAAACACTGGGCCAGGCTGCCCAGACAGGTTGTGGAGTCCTCTGGAGACATTCAAAACCCACCTGGACACGTGTGACCTACTCTAGGTGACCCTGCACCAGCAGGGAAGTTGGGCTGGGTGACCTTTTGAGGTCCCTTCCAACCCCTAATGCTCTGTGATTCTGTGATCACATTAGCTGTGTTTGTTTTTGAAAGCTAACAGCTAACAGAGCAAGGTTTGAGGGAGTGATGTAGGTGACCTGCACCCATCCAGCTCGCTTGGAGAGCACCAGGGAAAGTCCTGGAAAGAAGAGCTGCACAATCATCTTCACATCAGCTACTTTGGAGGAGGGCATGAAGGACAGGCTGCTGGTGTCTGAGCTGCCTCCTGTCACCCTTGCTCTGAGACCAAGTGTGAGAAATCAAATGGTCCTTGTTTGGACGCTCTTCCTTTAACTGAAATCACTCTGGAGCTGTAGCCAGAGGAGTAAGGTCTCCAGATTGAGTGTCCTGCAACAAAGGATGGAGCCATCCCCTGAGATTGCCTCCCCAGTCCCATACCTTCATGCCCACTCTCACCATTTATCTGCAGGTGGAAAGAGAGCTCCTGCTCATCATCCTCGTTGGAAGCTCGGATGGTGTAAAATCCTCCTTCCTCCTGCTTCACCCGCACCAGCACCAGAGCTGTTTGGTACCTGGGGGAGACACAGTCCCAGAGTGCCTCTGACAGTGCTCAGAGGCAACCAGCTCCTACCCATCTGAGGCATGCTCAAAATCAGCTCATGGAAAGGCATTCAGCCACCAGCCATGTCCAAACTGGAGTTTGAACTATTCCCTCCCTGCACCCCTGTGAGGAATGAAGGGGTCTCACCTAGTTTCAGACAGGTTCCTGCTGGTGATGGTGAACTCACTGCTGCTCTCCATGGTCAGAGTCTTGTTGTTCTTCAGCCACACAATGCTGGGTTGTGGGTATGCCTCCACCTCCACCTGGATGGTGTGGCTCTTGTGCACCTCAGCATACACTGTGCTGGGCAGGTTGGTGTGGAAGCGCACAAAGCCACGCTCTGAGAGGGGGCAGGAGGAAGAGGGGGAGGTCAGAGAGAGGAACAACCCCTTCTGCAGCTCTTTGGACAAACATGGATCTGGAATGAAACACTGTGAACACCAGAAAGTGGGGGGCAGCTCTAGATCTATCCCTCAAGGCTTCAGGCTTGGGGAGTGCGGGTACAGAGCTCACATCACCTTGGCACTGCACAGCGCAGAAGGGCTCTCACCCACACCCTCAGGGTGGGAGATTTGGGATGTTTTGATGCCAAGAAGTGGGCAAGGGTGACACGGGGGGGGGGGGGGGCTGGCTTTTTGCCATGGTTACTCAGGGCAGAGGCAAGAAGGGGAGAGAGCTGCAGGCTGTGCAGAGCGAAGAGGGTGTTCCCCTTGGACGTCCTGCCTGGACACCCTCCCTGGACACCCGTGTGGTCTGCTGGCTCTGAGGGCATGGGCAGCAACGCACCAATGACGTGGACTGCGATGTCCTTCCGGTCTGTTTTCTCATGGTAGCCCTCAGAGACATTGCAGACATAGGTGCCACTGTCCTCCAGCTCTGCGTTCTGGATGATGAGGATGGAGCGGATCTCGTGGGTGGATCCAGGCAGGAAGTCGGTCACCGGCTCCACAGTCTTCCCTGCCTGCACAAGGAGGACAGGAGATAGGGTCTGAGAAGTCAAGAGCATGTTCTGCCATCGGAGCTCCAAAGCCAGGCTCACAGGGAAGGAGGAGAAGCAGGTAGAGGACCCCATTCTGGCTGCAGAGGGGCAGGGAACATCCATCAGAGGCCTCAGTCAGCCTCAGCGCAAGGATCTCCCCATCAAGCCTCCCCGGGTGGCAGCAGTAGCACCCTACAGCTTCTGCCGTGGTTTGAAGCTTCCTGTGAAGCTTCATCTGGAATACTGCTGACCTGAGACGTGTGGGGAAAGGCTGGAGCTGCTGGCTGGAGCCTGAGGAGCTGGAGCACTCACCTGCTTGCGGGGGTAATCCCAGTTGAAGTTGACCAGCTCGTTGCCGCTCACGGTGCACATCAAGGTGATGTTCTCTCCCTGGCGCACCATGGTCTGCACCGCGCTGATGGAGACGTTCACAGATGAGACTGGGGAAGAGGGGAAAGAATAGTGAAGAAAGGGAGGAGTGGGCTCCAATCCCATTTATCCTGGTCCACTGGAAAGTCTCTCCTCTGAGGGATGGAGCTGATGCTTTGGTAGCACGCATTCTCCAATGGGGACAGGACTACGCTGTGGGAGTTGTGGGCTGTGCCTTAAACATTTGCCACAGATCTTGAACAGAGAGTAGTGAAATGGAAATCAGTCACCACTGGGTGCAGAAAGGAAAGTAATGACAGCTCTGAACAGCCCCATTGGAGAGGCTGAGGGAGCTGGGGTTGCTCAGCCTGGAGAAGAGGAGGCTCAGGGGAGACCTTGCTGCTCTCTCCAACCACCTGAAAGGGAGTTGGTCCCTGAAAGGTGGGGGTTGGTCTCTTCTCCCAGCAACCAGCACCAGAACAAGAGGACACAGCCTCAAGCTGCACCAGGGGAGGTTTGGGCTGGATGTTAGGAAGAAGTTCTTCACAGAAAGAGAGATTGGAATGTGCTGCCCAGGGAGGTGGTGGAGTCACCATCACTGGAGGTGTTTAAGAGGAGCCTGGATGAGGCACTTGGTGCCATGGTTTAGCTGATTAGATGGTGTTGGGTGATAGGTTGGGCTTGGTGATCTTGAAGGTCTTGTCCAACCTGGTTAATTCTATTCTATTCTACTCTATTCTATTCTATTCTATTCTATTCTATTCTATTCTATTCTATTCTATTCTATTCTATTCTATTCTATTCTATTCTATTCCATTCCATTCCATTCCATTCCATTCCATTCTATTCTATTCTATTCCATTCCATTCTACTCTACCCTACCCTACCCTACCCTATTCTATTCTATTCTACTCTATTTGATTTGATTTGATTTGATTTGATTTGATTCTATTTGATTCTATTCTATTCTACTCTATTCTATTCTAGAGAGGTATCTGCCATAAGAATTAGCTTGGTAAACAATCTCTCTCTCTCTTTTGGCTTCTTTGCTCTGGGAGATACTAACTTTGTGCTGTGCTGGCTTCTGCTTGACCTTGGCTGCATTGTTTTGGCTAAGTTCTAACAACTCTCTGCTCTTTCACTTGTCCCTTTGTGACCAGGATGGGGGCGGGCAGGGAGTGCAAAAGCTCTTAGCTCCCCTGGGTTTTGGCCAGGGGGGGTTCTTGTGCTGTTTATTACTTGTAAATACTGTATATTTGGTACATATTCCTTGCATTTCGTTGTAGATTATAGTTTTGCTTGTAAACACAGCTTCATTTGGGTCCCAAACCAGGCTGGCCTGGCAATTAAATGTTGGGGGGTGGGGGGAATTTCCACCCACCACATGACAATTCATTTAAAATTTCCCACATACATTCAGCCTCTAAACTGGAGGTCAAAGCTTTGCTGTTCCCTGCCACTGGGCTGAAGAAACAGCCACGGGACGTGCACAGGCATGCCAGGTCAAAGACAGCTCACCCTGGATCCTGTAGACATAGAAAGTGTCTGAATCCACCTCCTGGTCATCCACAACCGCCCGGCAGAAATAGGTCTTGTCCTCAAAGAAGCCTCTGAATCCCTGCTGTGGGTCATAAGCAGCTGGGATAGGGTTTTCCACCTTCTTCTCATAGAGGGTCACCTGCATCTGTGGGTTGGTCACCCGGCATGGGATGATGGCCTCCGTGTAGCCCGTGATGAAGATGAAGAGCTCTTCAGAGGTGATTGTGGGGAGGAAGACTAGGGAGGGATCTGTGGGAGAGCAGGAACACTAATTACAGAGAGCTGCTTGAAGGGCTGCTCGGTGCTCCTCCAGGACTGCTCCAGCACAGGGCTCTGTCTCTGGACTCGGGGGATGCTTCTCCCTTTTCTCCGTAGGGCAAAGTAGAGCTGCCGTGTTTTGGTCTCACCAAAGCTCTCCTGGGAGAGTAAGAGAGACCCAAACAGTGCCACCCAACACCGCTGCCTCCCCCACCACTTGTCCCAACACACCCCACACAGGCCTCTCCATGACCTGGCAACCAGATGACCTGCCAAGAGGGCTCCCTACACGGGAGGAAGGATTTTGGGAGGCTACGTGCTTGGAGAGAGAATGCTCATTCAAAGCCCTCTTCCTCCTGGTTGCTAAAATCCATGCAAAGGCACAGGCAAGGCCATGCTGTGCCCTACCTGGGACGTAGACGTAGAGAGCTTTCCTCTCGAGGGGCTCTGCAGCCTGCTGGGGGCTGTAGGTGCAGGCGTACTCGCCCGTCTGCCGGCCCGTCACGTTGCTGAGGGTGAGGTTGCTGATGAAGACACCGTCCCTCTTCTCCAGTGAGGCAGCCAGGGGCTGACCCTCCCGCTCCCAGACCAGCTCCCTGTCCCCATAGCACAAGAGGGAGAAGCTGCTGTGAAGGTCGAGGACGAGCTCAGTGTCTCCAGGTTCTACGCGCAGCCCGCTGCCCCCAGACGTTCCTTGCAGCAGACCTGGGAGAGGAGGGAGGTGAAACCAAATGGGAGTCCTCTGAAGTCCAAGGTGAAGCACATTGGAGCACAACCCCATGCCAGTGTAGTGTCAGCCCTCACACTGAAAAACAACCTTCCTGGGATTGTCCTCCTTGGTGTAGCCATCACTGACAAACACAACCTCTCCTCAGAAGTGACCTAGCCCTTGGGTGGGTCACCCTCCATGCCCTGTACCTCCTGAAACCCTCACACAGGAGAGGAAATAAGACATCACAGGGTTTGGCAATGTCCAAAGCTGGCCATGTTGCCTGTGGCAATGCTGGGTGGACAACCTCTCCTTTTATGCTTTATGTCTGCCCCCATCCAACCTTTCTGCAAGGTAGCTGCACCCTCGGTGCCACCCAGTGCTGCCCAGTGTCTTTGGGTTGGCATAAGCCTGTGAGCCAGAGCCATTAGGAGGGACAGATGTGCACCCCTGGGGCCTCCCCACAGCATTGCATCCCCATGCAGCACCCAATCCCACACACACCTCCCCAGCCAAAGCACTCACTGGTGAGGATGAGGAGCCAGAGAGATGCCTTCAAAGGGAGGTGCAGCATGATGGACTCCGTGGATCGAGGGCCAAGTCCTGCCAGGAACAAAGTAGGATGAACACAGTGCTGTCAGTGGAGGAGGGGTCCCTTGGCTGCCCTGGGCCAGGGAGGGGGGTCCCCAAGCCCTGGACTCCCTTCTCTACTTCAGAAACCTCCTCTCTCCTTTCCCTTCCCAGCCTTTCCTTCCTGGTGGGGTGGTTGGTTTCTCCTCATGCTGGCTCTGCAGAAGGAGCTGTTTCTAAGGCCTCTCCTGCTGGTAAACAGGGATTTAGCTGGAGGCTCCAGCAGTTGTGTCAACTCTTGCTCATCCCTGCTGGAAATGCCTCTCCCCCCCTGCTGCAGAGCCCGGCCCCTCTTCCTCCCTCTGCCCTGCTGCTTGCCTTTTTTCCCTTAGTTTTTGCTTCCCTCAGTCCCAGGGAGATAAAACTTGCTAGAAAACAGATCCCCCTCCAATCCTCCCACATTTTCTGCTCCTTCCATGGAATCCAAAGAAACCCCACCAAAAAATGGAGTTTCCGGTATTTAACTTCTAAATGATCTATTTTGAGGGAATATTTAAGAAGACTTTTTAGTTAAAAAAAATATATGAAATCCCTTTGATCACCATTTCTCAATAAATCTGTTAAACAGAGGGGGTTGAGTCCTTCCTAGTGCAAACCAGAGCTCCCTGAGAGCAGCATTCTCCATGTGAGGGACAGGCAGGGATGGGGATGAGTATTTTGGAAAAGCAAAATGGAAGATGCTAACAAGGGGAAGAGTAAGGAGAAAAGGCTTCCTCTGCTCCTGGGTGAAGCTGGGGGGCGGGAAATAAAATCCTCATCCTGAGCTTGGGGATGCTCCTTCACAGAGCTGAACTTCAACAGCTCCTCCTCTGCTACTGAGCCACCTTCCCTCCCCCAGTGCCAGAGGCACTTTGAACCTGCTCCCAGGGCAGACCCTGAGGAGAAGCCCCTGTGGTGCTGGCACAGAGCTCTGGGGAGCTGCTCAGCAGGCATGAGGATGGTGAGTGGCAATCCGGGCTTGCTGACCTGGCCCCAGGCACTGTCTCTTGGCCCCGGCGTGGCCTCCTGCTCTGCTCGATGCTAGGGAGGAAATGGTTTGCAAATGACGAGTGCTTGTCAGATGTTTTTATTATTCTCTTGCTTTGGCTCAACAAAAGTCTGATCTACCAGCCAATCCTTCCAGGTCTCCAGCTTATTCAGCAGCTTCCCTCTCCCCTTTCCACAAACCCCCTCCCACCCTCCTTCTCTCTTTTGCATTTGCCAGAGGGGATGAGAGCACTTGCAGGGAAGAGCTGGGGGTGGGTAGGATGAAAGGGCCGAGGTGAAATTCAGGCTGTAAATTAATGTGACCTCACTGACCCCCCCCTCAGAGAGCACCAACCTGCAGGAGAGAGAAGGATGGACGACCTAATCTCGCTGCTCCCCCCCAAGCACTGCCATGAGAACAATTAGCTTTGTTTCCCAATTCTCCTTTACAGAGGTGTGTGATTCATGCATTATTCAACGTTCAAGGTTGTAAGGACCACTGAGATCCTCTCCTTTCACCTCTCTGTGGCTGCATGCAAGCCAGGCTCTTTTTGCCACCAACCCTCAAAGAAAGAAATATCAACAAAATCTGCCTGACAGCAGTTAAGGTCTCCCCAAGCTCATGCTCAGCTTTTAGCTGCCTGCCCGGCTTCATGACTGCCCCTGTTAGTCCTGTTACAGGCAAGACCTTGAATTCCTCTACCCACACAAGACAGGTCCCTCCCTTCACCAGTGATCTCTGCAGGACCACTGATGGGGCAAACCACTGCTCTGCTGGAGCCAGGCAGCCAGTCCGTGGGTGCTGGGCTTGCATGGGTGTTGCTTCAGCGACCAGTGAGAGCCCTGCAGCCTCCTCCTCCCACTTCCAGCTGCCTCCCCTGCGTTCATAGCTGGATTTAATAAAGCTGCTGGTTTTGCAGAGGCATTTCTCTTGGAGATGCTTCCCATGCAGAGTGGGAGGCTGGCAATGTCTTGCAGAGAGTGGTGACCTCTCCCTTGTTTGTCTGCTCTGGCCGGGTGAGAGGCATGCTCGGAGATATGGAGGTCTGCCTGTTCTGGGGGATGTGTCCCGAGCCTGGCTAGCAGAAGGACAAATCTCTCTCCCCCATCACAAGGACAAACCTCTCTCCCCCATCACAAGGACAAATCTCTCTCCCCCATCACAAGGACAAACCTCTCTCCCCCATCACAAGGACAAATATCTCTCCCCCATCACAAGGACACGTGTGCTCGCACATGAGGGTGCACACAGGCATTTCACAAGGGATGCAAATGTGCCCAGCTCGCTGCCAGCCTTGAGAACACTTGTTGTTTCCCTCCTCAGCCTCAGCTTTTGTTCTCAGCAGAGCAGTAAAATGCATGTTATGAGTGCCACCGAGGTGGGTGCAGCCCCACTCAGTGACCTGAAAGCAGGTGCCCAGACGTTAACCCACTCAGAGACCCAAACACAGGCCCTAGAAGATGCTCAGCTGCGGAAGATCCTCCCAGCCCTATGGGTTAGCAGGGTGCCACAAACCCACATGCTTCCCCCAAGCCAGGACCTGAGCATTTTCGAGCCACGGGGCCATTTGCCTCCACTCCTCCGGGCGAATGCTTGGAGGCCAGGGAGGTCCTGCAGCAGTGCCGCACCCTGCAGCCTTTGCCCAGCCCTGCAGCTCCGCAGCGGCTTCCTACCTTGAAGCTGTGGAGGTGAGGTCCCAGCTCTCCATCCCTGCATTCCACCCCTCACCATACTCTCCTCCCCGTCAGCACGGGTACAGACTCTGCCCCTCTCCATCACCACGATGCGAGGGCAATCTGTCCCTGGCCCTGCAGGGCAGGGAGCTTTTCTCTCGAGCCGCTCTGTTTATTATTCTAAGAGAGGAATTTGGCTGGGAGAGGAGACAGGAGGTCAGCTGGCTCGCAGGGAAGCCAGGCTGGCTGGGTGATGCAGCCCCGCGCCCACACTCAGCCGCACACACTGGTGGGGCTGGCTGTGCTCTCCGGGGGGCTCAGGTCCCTGGGGCAGGACCGGGGCTGTGCTGAGCGCCGCGGGGGAGGACGGCTGCCGACGGCTCGCCCCAGGCGGCTCCGCTCGCCTCCGCGCTGCTGCGAGATGGGCACCGCGGGACCCGGGATGTCTGGGAGGGTTTTGAGTCTAAGCAAGACAGGGATAGGGGTGACTGCCCCTGCCCAGTGACACAGTATCTGTCCTTATCTCCCCTCTGCAATCACGGCAGCCTGGCCGGCGCGCTGGACGCGTGGCCGCAGGAATGCACCAGTGGCCGCTCCTCCTCCTCCGGCCGCCAAGAGCAGCGAGCGAGCGATGTTTGCTGGCAGGATGGAGAGAGCTGAGCCGGCTCCGGGGCCGTCACATTGCCCAGCCCAGTGCCATGCTGGTGAAAGGAAAGTATCCTATAGCTGGCTGGGGCCAGGCACTGCCCAAAGCCTTTCTGAGCATCTCTAGTCTTGTGTTTCTGCAGCACGGTGCACGGGATAGATGGGGACATCACAACACCCATCAGTGGCAGTGGTGCTGCACAGAGGGCATTCAGGCTCTGGTGGCCCACGAAGCAGTCACAGACAGGACACAGGCCAGAGGGACAGAGCAGAGAGGTCCCATGGCATGGCCAAGCCCAGGCAGCAGGACTGTGGCTGTGCCAGGACTGGGAATCAAGTGTCATGATTCCCCATCTCAGAACCTTGCAGCTTCTCCAGAGCAGCTCAGCCCTATTTCTCCTGCATAACTAATCTGTTGACAGCTGAGCTTTCTCCTCCACCTCCTCTTCCACTCCCCTGCTTGCTGCTGCTGCTGTGTCTCTGTGGCTGATGAACTTACACAGGATTTTTTGCAGTGGGAGCAGGGCTACACCCAGGGGTTTGGGTGCAAGGAAGAGCCACATCCAGCCTCTGCTAGGAGTGGTCCCAGCTTTATTTAGGGAGGACCATCCCTTCAGCCATCTCTGCCACTCCTCCCCACCTTGCAGTGCCTTGTTACGGAGCTCAAGCATCACCAAGCCTTGTTGCCTTATCACTGTTCAGCCACTCCAGACCTACCTCTTGTTTAAGGACACCAGTAAGCCATAAATGCCTTTGCTAATGCCCAAAATATGTTGTGTGGGCTCAATCTTGACTAGTCTTGGTAAGAAGGCAAGAATTTCCTTTGATTTTGCTTGACATGCTCTGCCACACTTCTGAGCCTCCTTTCCTCTGCACTTGCTCCCAGCATGGGTACAATGCAGTGCTCATGGCATCTCAGCATGCATGGCAGCCACTGCTGGCACAAGCAGCACGTGGCACTGCCCATCCCCAAGCATGGATCATGTGGTATGGTGCCATTTCTAGCCCTGCCTTAAACCATGGGAGCTCTACACAGACAGGAATCCACACCAAGCAGACCCTCCTGATTCACTGCCCCCTCCTCAGCATGCCCAGACCACATCTCTCACCTCTCTTCCATAACCACTAATGCCCTGTGGAGAACTAATATGGGGGTCCTTCAAGCACCCCCAGAGCTGTGGGATCCTGCCAGCACCCCCAGCTTGCAAAGTTGGTGCACAGGGAAGGGCATGGCTCAATGTGCTGGGGATGGGGACAGCAGCCATGGCTGCTTGACAGCCACCTTAGAAGGAGCTCTTGTCCCCACAGAGCATCAATCACCAGCAGTGGAAGTGCTGCCTGCTGGAAATCAGGGCACACAGGCCCCTCCAATCAAATGCCATTTGCATTTCCAAGGGCAATTCCTGCATCCATTGTCCCAAGCCATGCTCCCTTTGCCCAAGCCTCCCTGCTCTGGTGATGCTGGGCAGAGGTGCTGCCCGCTGGCCCATCCCACAAAGGCATCTGGGCTGGCAGCAGCACCATGACAGTGAAGGAAGGAGCAGAGAAGTGAAGCCAGGCCTCTCACACAGCTGCTGGTCCTTTCTCTTGCTTACTATTTCTAGTCCCTTGTCTTGCTGGGGCTGCTCTTCCAGGCACTCCCACAAGGCTTGCTGTCCCCCTCTGTCCTGCCAGGCAGGCCAGGGACATCTGGAGCAAATTAGTGGGAAGTAAAATATACTTTATTTCTTCTTTGCCTAAGTGCATCTGAGTCATCAAGCGAGCTCATGGGTGCCCCTATGCCAGTGAAAAAGCCCCGTGTGGATCCCAGGATCAGTGCTGCTCACAACCAGGGAGGCCACTCGCAGTCAGCCAGGCTTCTCCTGCTTGGGGGGCACCGTCCCCTGCTGTTGAAAGCAAACAGCTCCCCAGCCAAAGGCTGGCAACCTCCGAAACCCAAGACTTGGTTGTCCGGCAGTGAAACTCCTTGGCTTGTCTTGTTTTCCTCTGCCACCCTCCCCCCAGCCTCTGTGACTGCTTCTTTCCCACCCTTTAATCTAAATAAAACTGAGAGGCTTGGTTTTTGTTGGGTGTTTTTTCTTCTTCTTCTTTTCCCTTGGCTGGAACCATCCGGAGTTGCAACATCTCTCCTCTGGGGTCCCTCGGCTCCCATGACACCGTGTTTACTCACAGGCCAGATTATCATCACAGAGCCCTTTGCCTTTTTTTTCCCAGCACATGGCTAGAATTAGGCAGGGCACACACACATGCCGAGCCTGTCGTCCCCGGGCCCACGAACAGCCGCTGATAAAACGCAGAGGTAGGAAATCCGAAACTGGGCTGAGGGCTGGGGGAGTCCCCAGGCTCCAGCAGCTATCCCTGCACAAACCTGCCTGCTAGCACTAAGAGGGTCCTGAAGCTTTACCCAGGTGCTGGTGAGACCAAGGGAGGCTGAGCACCCTGGATGCCAGTCTGCAGCGTGTCAGAGTTGGGGGGGGAGGTTTCACAAGCTCTCTCTCACAGGCAGCGTCACGAATCCCCAAATGCTCTGAGTCATCTTGCCAGAGCTCCTTGCCCTGTGATGACGTGACTAAAGCCACAGCCCTGGTGTGGACCAGCTTCTCTGGGAGATGGTCAGAACAGGGGGAGGTGTCACCTCCAGGCCAGTAGGAGCTCAGGACCCCCATGCCCACAGGTGGGGACATCTCTCCTGCCTCTCTGCTGCAGAGTGGAGTTGACAGGACCAGAGTCCCCTGCCCAGAACTCTAGATCCTGGTCCCCAGCTTTGGTGGCACCTGGAGGAGGTGGTTGTCTGCTCATGAGGGCACTGGTCTGAGGGCAGGACGTGAGGCAGCACAGCCAGCCTCCCCTGGGCCAACCTGCCACAGCCGACTGCGGGCTTTGACAGCATCTGTCAGAAAGCAAAGACTAAGGACGGTGACTCCAAAGCAGGAGGGAGGCTGCTGGGAAGCATGACGAGCTCACACCGAGCCCCAGCAGCATGATTCAGCAGCCCTGGGGTCAGGCATGTGAGGAGGGGGGCGGCGCGGTGAGCCCCGCGCAGCCCCCTTTCAGCTGCGGCTTATCCTCCCTCTGCGCAGGGCTGCGGCGTCCGCCCACGGGACCCCCAGCCACGGGACCCCCAGCCACGGGGCTCTGCACGGCGCACCGCCGTCAGGAGCTGGCACAGGGGGACGTGGGACCGTGGCGAGCCCTGCTCTCTCACCCCTAAACCCCCGCTTTTCCCCTCCGCTGCAAGCCCCTGGGAGACGGAGGAAACGAGTGACCTATTTAGTGCGAGTTCAGAATAAAACGAAACATCTGTTTGGCGAGGCGCCAGCGTTATAAATAATCCCCCAGCCCCGCGCCGCGGCATTCGTGGCCTTTCGGGCTGCGCATGCTCCCTCCTGCCCCTGCCGGAGGAAAGGCTGCGCTCCGGCACGCGTGGAGCTGCTCCCCGCAGCCTGCGAGCTTGGCCCGGGCTGTGGGAAAGCCCTGGGTAAGCACCGAGGCTCACCTGGCACTGGGGAAGACGGGATGGCAGCGTGAGGAGGAACGGCTGCCCCGGGCCGGGCAAGGTTGATGCGGTGCCTGGCTCTGCCTTGCTGCGTACCCTGCTCCTTGCCCTGGCCAAATCCTGGCGTCTTCGGTTTCCCTAGGGCAGCCATTGGGTGCCAGGGCCGTGGTGATGCTGAGGCTGGTCCATGGGGGTGCTGGGACTGAGCTCTGGTGGTGCCAGGACTGGTCTGTGGTGGTATTATCGGGGGCTGGCCAGAGTTTCGGAACGCAGCCCCGAAGTTCGGTGTCGTGCATGAGTGGGGATGCTCACGCTGGGTGTGGGGAGCAGGGCTCTCTCCAGCTGTGAGGCTCATCCCTTGCAGTGCAATAACCTCCAGGGGAGGCACAAATATGCCCCTTGGGAGCGTTTCATCCTTTCCCAGTGCTCTTCTCCAGCGGGATGCTCTAAAGGATGCTCTCAGCTAGGGCTGCCCATGACTGTCCCCTGATTTCTCCATAACCCCTGGCAGCAAAGACCTTGTTGGGGGAGCACACCACACTGCTTCTCAAGCATGTCAGCAATGTGAGTTATGAGTGTGGCTGCAGGGCACCCAAATCATGGCCCAGGACCCATGCAGCTCCTTGTATTGCTTCACTTCTGACCCCTCCAATTAGGCAGAAAAACCTTGGGGCTGGCCAGCAGCAGTGACTCAAAGAGCTCTCTGGACCTCCCACCCTTAAACTGGCATATTTGGGAGTGCCAGCTGCCAGGCATGTGAGGCTGGTGGGGCTTGCATCTCTGAGCAGAGCCCATCTGCTCACCCATTGCTTCTTCCCAGTGCTGACAGAGTGGAGAAGGGAAACAGAGAATGTGGAACCGAGGGTCTGAGACCATCCTGGCAGCTTGTCCCACTCCCTGGCCTCTCCAGGGCTTTCCTTGTTCTCATGCCATGAGCTCCAGAAAGCCATGTCTGCCTTCTTGCAGCGATTCAAAGGAAGCTCTCTGCTAAAGTGCACACAAGGAGTAAACCAGTCCCCAGCACATCAGCATCTCCATTACCTGCTCGTGATCACTTCTCAAGAGTGGCTGCTCTGCCGGGGGCAGGGCTGGAGCTAAAGGTCCCAGCTGGCTCTAACTAACCCCTGCTCATCAATGAGGGGAGGGCAAGGGAGGCAGGAGGAGCCCTAACAGGATACAGAGGCTTTGGAAAGCCCCAGGAGCAGTTGTTGTGTTCACACCAGCCCCAGTCCCACTGAAGGATGAGCAACCTGATCCTCCTCTGCAAATGTCCCTGGGACGCAGACCTGCCGGGGTGAGGATAATCTGCGGCTCTCCCTGGCCGCCTGCAGGGACCCGAGCTAAATCGCTTGGTTCTGGGGGGTTAGGCTCTCGTGGCCAGGATTAGGCACTCACCGGCTCTGCGGTCAGGGCACCCTTTGCAGTGCCTGGAGAGGAGCCTGGCACCGAGGCCAGGCTAGGAGAGGTTGGGGCCAAGTAGTGGTGAGTTGCAAAAGGCAGAGGCTGGTTTCACAGGGGTGCTGTGTTTGATTTGGCCCTGCCTCCTCTGGGCTCCTGAGAGGGAGCAGTATGTAGCTGCTGGGGCAGCTTTTGGTGCCAGGTGCTGATCCTGCCCTCTCATCTGTACGCTCATCCCTGGGGCAGGAAGACCATTGTGGTGGCACCCAGCACCGGGACTGCAGAGACAGACAAACTCCAGTCCTGGGGCAGCCCTCCTTATTCTGTGCCTCCCCTCCTGCCCACTGGCAAGGTGAGGTCAGACCCTAAGCATACAGTCACACAAGGTGAGGGGCTGGTCCCCACCTCCATATGACAGTAGGACCTGGGGTCAGCAATGGGGTGTGCAGAGAGCCATCACTGTGCATCTGCAGGTTGCACAAGGGATGTCCCTCCCTGGGATAGCCTCTTTCTCTGTGCTCTGTGAGCTGGGATTGCCATCCTGTATGCAGGGTCTTTATAACCTCCAACAGTTCCTCTGTCCTCAGTCATGAAGTAAAACCTATCCCCTCTCTTCACCTCCAGCAGTTCTTCTGCCCTCAGTCATGAAGTAAAACCCATCTCCTCTCTTCACTTCCAACAGTTCCTCTGCCCTCAGTCATGAAGTAAAACCCATCTCCTCTCTTCACCTCCAGCAGTTCCTCTGCCCTCAGTCATGAAGTAAAACCCATCCCCTCTCTTCACCTCCAGCAGCTCCTCTGCCCTCAGTCATGAAGTAAAACCCATCCCCTCTCTTCACCTCCTCATATTCCCTCTCTGCAAACAGCCCCTGCCCCCCAAGCCCCACAGATCCTCAGGAGGAAAAGCCAAGCCAAGAGCCAGCACTGGGGCTGGCAGCTGCCAGAACTCCTTGTCCTTCCCTGAGAACAGCTTTGAAATGGGCACCGAGTCCTCTCCCCGCACCAGGAATTCCTGAATCAGACCATATTCTCCCAAACAGCTCACAGGCTGGAGAGGGAAACTTGGCAGCTGCCTGCAGGGAGAGAGGAGGGGACCCCTCTTGCAATGCCAGCAGCGCTGGGCCCCGAGGAAAGCGGGGTTCCTGTCCTGCCGCCATGCGCCGGGCAGAGGCTGAGACCGAGGTGACCTCCGGTTTGCCAGCAGAGAAGGCACTTGCAGGGAGAGAGGCTCGAAATGGTGCCTTTGCTGCTGGCCCTGGTTCAGCCAAACCCACAAGCAAACATATTTTTTGTATAAATAAGACAGTGTGTCTCGCCAGTTCAAGCAATTCAAACATGAATGTAGCAATTTAATTGGTGCCAATTACTGCCTCTCGGTAGCATTAAGATTTCAGTCACAGACTCTTTCGTATGGCAGACAGGGCCAGAGGGGGAAGGCAGCAGGACTGGCAGGATGGGGCCCCACTCTGAGAGGCAGGCTTGCCTGCTTTGGGACCCTTGTCCCCCTGAGCAGCCCTGCTGCTGGGAATCATAGAGCCACAGGATGGTTTGGCTTGGAAGGGACCTTTAGAGGCCATCTGGTCCAACATCTCCTGCAGTGAGCGGTGAAAATCTTTCACTACAGCAGGTTGCTCAGAGCCCTCTCCAACCTCACCTTGAATGTTTTTGGGGGTGAGGCATCTACCACCTCCCTGGGCAGCCTGGTCCGGTGTTTCACCACCCCCAGGGTAAAACATTTGGTCCTTCTGTTGAGTTTTAGCCTCCCTCTTTTAGTTTAAAACCATCACCCTTTGTCCTGTCACAGCAGGCCCTGTTAAAAAGCCTGTCTCCATCTTTCTCATAGACCTCTTTAAGTACTGGAAGGCCACCAAAAGGCCCCCTCAGATCCTTCTCCAGGCTAAGCAACTCAAACACTCTCATAGCAGAGATGTTCAGCCTTCTGATCATTTTTGTGGCCTTCTCTGGATCTGCTCCAACAAATCCATGTCCTTATTGCTGAGGATTCCAGAGCTGGACACAGCACTCCGGTCCCCTTCTGCAGTGGAGAGAAGGTGCCTCCTACTCTATTTGTCTCCTGGTTTTCAGCCCAGGGTTTGACATCCAGTACAGAGCCCTGGTTATAATCCCTGCACTCCCCAACCCTTCCCTGCTGCTGCACACATCAGTTCTTGCTGATCCTGGGGAAGAGCACAGCACAGCAGAGACCTGGAGAGACGAGCAGGGTCCCTGAAGGCATGCCCTGGAGAGGATGAGTCCCTCTATGGGTGCCAGACATCTGGCACTCACAATACACCAACCTGGCAGCAGCCCTTCTGGGGGAGCTTGTATGAGCTCCCTGCACAGGCTTTCCATGCCATTATCCTCTGCCTCTCTAGGTTTGGTGGTTGGAGAAGAACAGCACAAACACCAACCAGAGACATGTCACAGCCTGTGTGCCAGGTGTGTGCCCAGGGACAATGAAAAACCAGGGTGTGAGAGGCAGTGTGCATCACCATACAGGCTGGGAGTGGGGGGTAATGGAGCTGTGGGATCTCCTTGCTCAGTTCAAGGCCCATCCCAGTCCCCCCCTGTGCATCCCTGACATGTGTCCCTGTCCCAGCCTGATCTGCTCCACGTCCTCTGTGGTGCCAGGAAAAGTGCTGCACTTCCAGAGGGAGGTGTCCCGGTGGGAACAGAGGAGGGCAGAGGTGTGCTTGGCTCGGGGAGCCTAATTAGGCACCCGGGGAGAGGGGGTGGGGAGCAGCCTCCCCTGAACCAAGCCTCCTTATGCCCAATTTGCCTGGCGGAGCGGAAGGAGCCTCCTGGAGCCACTCCAGCCGCTCAGGAAACAATACTCAGCCTATGCCCTCCCCTTGCAACTCCTCTCCAGGGGATTTCTTTCCCTTGGTTAAAGTACAAACAAACAAACTCCACAAAGTGCTTGACTGCGAGCCTGCCTCGCAGGGACAGGATAGGCCCAGCCAGCCCTGAGCTGCCCAGCTCCCTCCAGCCAAAGGCTGCCAGCACCTTCCCCATGCTCCCATGGGATCATAGAATCACAGACTGGGTTGGAAAGAACCTTTAAGGATTATCTAGTCCACCCCCCTGCAGTGAGCAGGGACATTTTCAGCTAGATGGGGCTGCTCAGAGCCCCATCCAACCTCACCTTGAACCCAGGATGGGGACAGCTACCACCTCTCTGGGCAACCTGTGCCAGTGGCTCACCACCCTCCTCATAAGAAATGTTTCCCTTCTGTCTAGTCTATGTCCCCCTCATTTAGTGTTAAACCACCACCCCTTCTCCTGTCAGAGCAGGCCCTGCTGAAAGGATTGTTCCCCTACTTCTTATAGACCCTCTTTAGGTACTGAAAGTCCACAACAAGGTCTGAACTTTCTCAGTCTTTCTCTTCTTCATGGTCGAGGTGGAGGAGTTCCAGCCCTCTGATAGTTTTTGTGGCTCTTTTGGTAATTTTTGGTGGAATTCAGCTACTTTGTGGCTCCTCCACTCTCTGCCCTTTGCACAGCATCCCAGGAAGGTGTTTCACTGGACCCTGATCCTATGAACACCAATGCAATCCCATCCCACCTCAGCATGGCATCACACACTGGGGCCAGAAGGACTTCCAGGACTACCTGACCCCAGGGTGGAGCTGGACACAGAAGTCCCTGCTTGGACCCTCTGGCAGTGCTTGGTCACATCTGTCTATCACTTGGGTGATACCATGGCCAGCCAGTGTGGGCTCTTCTTGCACTGCATGGCTCTCACAGCTAGAGAGCATTTCTTAACTTCAGCTTTCCTCTGGTGCTCACTAAGACAGCTTTGTCTTGCCCTAGTCCTGGAGAAGGGCTTGATGCTCTCCTCTTCCTAACACTGCTGGCTTGAAGACTTGGGAAATCCAGTCACAGACCCACCAGAAATGAGGCTGAAGGAGCTCATGGGGTCGGTGACCTGCTGCAGTGCCCTCATCTCCCCAGCCAGAGGTTTGTCCGACATGTCCTTTGAAACCTGTGGGGCTGAAGCCACTCAGCCCCATGTCTTTAAGCCTGTTTCCCATGAGACTTAACATTTCCCTTGGCAGTGACCTTTCTCGTGCAAGGGGACTCTGTGCTGCTTCCACACAACACCCAGTGACCGACGAGCCCCTGCCAACCCCTCTCCCAGTCCTCTGCAGCTTCTTCTGGGCTTCTGATCACCCTTTCTGCTCTACCCAAGTCTTTGCACTCCCATGTGCATCCCTGCTGAAGCACTCCCTGGGGAGGAGCCTCTGCCTCCACCCTGCCTATTGAGGCTGTCTCCAGCCGTGTGCCTTTCAGCACAGCCCACGGGAAGAGCTGTGGCTTCCCCCACACCGTGCTGCAAGCTGGTTTGTGTCCACTGCAGCCCCCAGATCCTTTCCCACCGTACAAGCTGCCTGAGCTGCTAGCCCCTGAGATCACACACAGCCTAATGGCAGCATGCAGTCACAGCTTGCTGGAGTCTGGTTGCTGCCAGCTCCTCCTGGAGCCCTTGGAACCCTCCTGAGCTCTGATCTGCCCACACATTGGCTGCCCACCCAGCTTGGTGCCAGCCCAGAGCTCAGTGAATCCACTCCTCCATCCCTCAGACAGTTCATGTAGGAATTACAGAGGAACAAGCTCAGGCCAGAGCCCTGAGGGGACCCCTCTAGAAACCCCCAGGACTTTGGACAGCAGGCTATGGCTGCAGCATTCCAGCTGGCCATGCTTGCCTTCAGACTGTGCTCCCTGCTCAGGTCACAAGCACCCTGAACCCCCAGCCCTGTGTGGGGGTGCAGGACACAAGCTGAGGGCAGATGATTCAGGTGAGTGTGGTCCTTTCACTTGTTCCTTCAGTGAAGACCTTCTGTGCTGTTGGGCTGGAGAAAGGGACCACTGTATCCAGCCAGAGAGAAAAGCCCTTTGAGAGATGCAAATGGGTCTCTGTGACCTGGTGCTTCTCTGAACCATGGACCCCTCCTGCTGCACCGACTGACTTGAAGGTGTGTCCTGGAGCAGGGGCACTGCCTGGGGCTGGCAGTTCCCACTGGGGCCACAGTGCACCCTGCCCTGGGTGGCATCAATGTCAAGAAGTGACTTCAAGCCTCCTGGCAGACTGTGCCCAGGGCAGGCTACCTGGCATCTCCCCCTCTGAGCCATCCTGGCACATACCCACTGCCAGGCAGAGCCACATCTTTGCCACTGGCTCTGGCTGCCTGGACAAAACGTGTGGAGAGCATGAGTTGCACAGACACCTTGCCTTGCAGGGTGCTGAGGGGAAAATGACCCTTCCACCAACCCCACAGTGGCCCCAGGGCTCAACATTGCTGGTCCTCATCACTGACAGGAGACCCTCTGGAAAGATGTGGGGCCAGCAAGCCCCCTCCAACAGCATTTTCAAGCCAAGCCAACTATTTCTAGCTGTTTGCCCCCTGCTTTAGGAGAAGTTCCAGGTGCTCTGGGGCAAGGATGGAGGAAAACAATATCCCTCCTCACCACAAATCCTACTTTGAAAGTCTCCCTCTTGGCAGGTGAGTGCAGGAGCTGGATGCTCTGAGCCTGCCATGGCCCCAGTGTGACCATCAAAGCCCTGCAGGTGATGCAGTCCCCTGTGCCCAGGCTGTCAGGGTTGCCTGAGCCAGCACACCTTCACTTCAGACCAGCACCAGCCTGTTAGAAGTCCTCAGCTCCTGGGCTCTTGGGTCAGCAGAGTGCTTGCCCACATCCATGCCTAGAAGGGTTTTACCATGCTCTCCCCTCCAGTACCCAACATGTCAGGGCACAGGCCCTGATTAGGGCTTACAGATGTCCCTCTCCACCTTAGTTTGGCCCATGGGGACATGAGTCCCACCAAGGACAGAGGCTGAAGGTCCTAGGAGCACCCTACATTTAGAGATCACCATGGATGTGTTTGGACAGTCTCAAGCTGCTGTGGTGCTGCTCTGCAGTGGGGCACACTCATGCTTCTAACAGATATCTTGCTGGGGACTGTGAGAAGCCCCTTCCCCATGCACACCCCAGTCCTCCCACGGGGCTGGGAAAGCTGGGGCAACCCCCTGATACAAGGAGGGACTGAGAGCTCCCCAGGGAGAAGCAGAGATCCCCTGGGGCACGCTCCTGCTGCAGTGGAGTCCTCCCTCCTGCCCTACAGCCGCAGCATCCCCTTGGCTCCCCACAGCCAGCCCAGCCCAGCACCTGGCTTTTCCTGCAGGATGCTGAGAGTTTGGCCACTTTCCACCAAGAATCACCTCCCCGAGGTCTGGTGGGGCATTTGGAGTGCCAGTGCCTCGCAGGGGAGCAAAACTCCTTCCAGAACAACTGGGCTGGCACAGGGGGAGGGTCCTTAGGGTCCGCAACACCTCCAGAGAGAGGTTTCCTGGCCAGAGAGGTGGAGCAGAGTGGGAGGGCGAGCTGGCACCAGAGTGGGCGACGCGAGGTCTTACCTTGGGCAGGGTCCCAGCGGGGGAGCGCCTGTGCCGCACGTCTCACGGTCGCTGGCCGCCCCGAAATTCCTTCTTCTCCTCCTCCGCACTCTTTATCTGCTGCCTTCTCGAGGCGCTCTCTGCCCTCCCAGCCTTTCCCAGCTGGCAAGGCTTCTCCACTTAAAGGAGAAAGCGAGGGAAGCAACGAAATGAAGTGGAGGGGAGGAGGGGGGAGGAAAAAATAAAACCAAATCAAAAGGAGAGGTAAGGCTGTGCCAGGGCTGGGCTGCAGCCAAGCCCTCGCTCTGCTTCTCTAGTGCATCTCAGCAGGGCCCTGAGCAGCCCCCAGCCCACCTGGGAGTGGGGTGTCCGGCCACGTTGGACCCCAGCGTGGAGCAGAGCCCCGGCCGAGGGATGTGCAGGCTGTGTGTGCACCGTGTATAAATAAAAGAGACCTCGGGAGGAGGAGAAGGGGAGAGGCTGCCTCGCCAATGAGCGGCGGAGTCCCTCCGACTTCCTCCCTCCACCCTCCGCGGGGTCCCTCTGCAGAGCAAAACTTGGGATTAAAGCCCAGCAGACGAGTGCGATGGGGAGGGGGGGGATGAGGGGGTGTGGAAATTAGGAGAAGGAGGAGAAGGCGAAGTGGCAGCAAGGCGAGGGGAGGTTTCCCCCCCGAGTGCCGATGACGGGGAGCGGTGAGGGCCCCACTAACGGGAAACAAAAGCAGCCCCGACCAGCCCGGTTCTCGCCTCCTTAAACCGGAGGGCAGGAGCTGCTTTCTCCCTGTGTCTGCTTTCAGTTCTGGCCTTTTCCCCTGTTTTTTTCTTTTTCTTTTCTTCTTCACACCCCCCCCCCCCCCCCCCTTCTTTCTCTTCAGGTCTCTTCCTCCCCTCCCCCCCACTTGAATCTATTTTTTTTCTTTCTCTCTTTTTTCTTTCTCTCTCTTTTTTTCCCTCCCCTTCTCTTTCTCAGGATATGAGGGGATGTTTAGAAAATCCTCTGCCCACGCCAGCAGCTGACTCATGTTTTTATTAAAGAAGGCCTGGACTGAACCAGCTCAGAGTATTCCCCACGGATGCCTTGCCGGGCCCTGCACTGTGCCTCCCGCCCTGCCGACCCCCAGCTGGCCACCACCCCTCTGGCACCACCAAAGCCAACCTCCCAGTCCTTGAACTTATTGGACAGGGGAATAAAAAGGTCTTGTGTGGCTGGGATGTTGCAGCAGAGAGCAGGTTTGACTGGGGACTCGGGGCTGTTCCAGCTGCTGAGGGGCACAGAGGCAGCAGGAGTTTCCCCCGTGGCTGTGCCACCATTCAGTAAGAGCTGCGAGGATGATTACAAGACTTGGACATCTCTCCTATGAAGCAAGGCTGAGAGAACTGGGACTCTAGTCTGGAGAAGAGAGAGCTGAGAGGGGATCTTATTAATGCCTATAAATATCTGAGGGGTGGGTGTCAGGAGGAAGGGGACAGGCTCCTTTCAGTGGCACCCAGTGAGAGGACAAGGAATAATGGATATAAGCTAGAACACAGGAAGTTCCACCTCAACATGAGGAGAAGCTTCTTTACTGTGAGGGAGAGGGAGAACTGGAACAGGCTGCCCAGAGAAGTTGTGGACTCTCCTGAGAGTTGTTAGCCATTGGAATGTGCTGCCCAGGGAGGTGGTGGAGTCACCATCCCTGGAGGTGTTCAAGAGGGGATTGGACGTGGCACTTGGTGCCATGGTTTATTCATGAGGTCTGTGGTGACAGGTTGGACTTGATGATCTTTGGGGTCTCTTCCAACCTGGGTGATTCTGTGATTCTGGGTGTGCTCCTGTGTAGCCTGCCCTGGGTGATCCTGCTCTGGCAGGGGGGGTGGACTGGATGGTCTCTGGAGGTCCTTTCCAACCCCTAACCTTCTGTGATTCCTGCTCTGAGTAGATGGAAACCAACTGACCAACCAGCTTTAAATCCTCCCCACGCCTTAGTGAGTTGAAATAAATTATCTGAGGATCTCTCAACAGGCAAAATGTTATCATTTGTCCCAAAACGTTGGGTTTGGGTGAGGTTTTGGTGGTGGTGGTGGTTTGGTTTGGTGGTTGGTTTTGGTTTGGGTTTGTTTCAGTTTGTTTCAGCACTGTAACAAGGTGCAGAGAAGCTCTTTTGGTCAAAACTGCCTTTGCCCCACCAGCTCTTCCCACCATTCCCATCTCAGGGATGTGCTTTTGCCTGAGCCAAAGAAGGACAACTGAAAATCTAGTGGCTGTCCTGAGAATAAAAACAAACAGAAAGAATCCACTGCAAAGATGCCTTTCTGTCTTTCTCTTTCCTCTATTCCAAGAATGAAGAAGCTCTTCCTGCTAAGACAGCACCACTGGGTTCCTGGCTTGTTTGCAAGGCGGATTCATCTCCTCCTGCCTCGCTAACCATGAGCAGAGCTGGTGATTCCCTGGCTGGATGAGCCCAAGAGATTGCCACTCATCTCCCTTTATCTCAGTGGGTTTTTTTTCTTTGCCCTGGTGAAAACCCAAAGGGGAAGGGCTTTGTTCTGTGCAGCCACGGAGGCTGGGCTGCAGCACACCCAGTTGTAGAATCATGGAATCATTTGGGTTGGAAAAGACCTCTAGGATCACCAAGGCCAACCAGCAGCGCCACACCACCATGCCCACTAAACCACATGCCACGGTGCCATGTTTACAGCTTTTCTTGCACACCTCCAGGGATGGTGACTCCACCACCTCCCTGGGCAGCCTGTTCCAATACCTGACCACTCTTGCAGCCAAGAAATTGTCCCAGTGTCCCATCTCCTACTCACATGCAATGAGTAGAACTTTGCATGGGGGCTTGTGTGCTGGTCCTGTGCCTGGCAGGGACTGGCCAGCCAGGAAGGTACAGCTGTGGGCAGGGGAAAAGTGGACCTGACCAAGCCCAGGCAGGCGAGGAAAAGAGAGATGCTGGAGAGGTGGCTACCAGGAGCTGGAGGGGCTCTCATGCTGGGCTGCATAGGGGGTGAAGCAATGATGGCTAGGAGAGACCCTGCTGCTCCCCTGTGCTGGGCTGGCTGGATTCCCTGACTCCAGATGTGGTGGTGGCCACATGCTGGGGGGCTCCAGCAGCCCCCCCCAGAGCTGAGATGGTCTGTGATGCAGAAGAGGAGCCTCTGAGCGTGAGAGCAGGTCGTGTTGGGAGCAGGCGGCCGAAGGGATGTGCAGCACACATGGCTCTTCTCGACACTCTTCCCAAGGGATAAAGATGTGTCTGACAGGTCCCTGCATGGGGACGTTTGGGATGCTGGGAATAGCTCAGTGGAGCTACTTCCTGGCAGTATCCCCGCTCCAAGGACAGCATCAGCACAGCGGGAGGGGGAGAAACCCACGAGTACGATCCTGCTAGGCCCCTTGCACCAGGGACAGGACACCCAGGGTGGGCAGGGAGGGGAAGAGCTGGGACAGACCACCCTTGAGGACAGAGCATCCTGATCCCAAGGTGGAATATATTTGTCTCTCTCCCTCTTGCAAATGGGTTACTCAGTGGCCTCCCCTGGGCTGGGAGCAGGGACAGCCTGAGCAAACAGAATCCACCCTGGGGAGAATCCCAGAATGGTGGGGGTTGAAAGGGGCCTCTGATGATCATCTAGTCCAATCCCTTCCTAGAGCAGCATCACCTAGAGTAAATCACCCAGGAATGCCTCCAGGTGGGTTTTGAATGCCCCCAGAGACAGATCCTGCAACCTCTCTGGGCAGCCTGTTCCAGCCCTCTGCCACTGTCAAAGGGAAGAATTTCCCCCTCCTGTTTACGTGGAGCCTCCTGTGCTCCATCTGCCAAGGCCAGGGGTCATTGTGCTGGGATGCCAGCAGAGCCACAGCATCCCAGCAAGCACACGATGGCCCCTGCTGCAGTGTCCTCGGGGAGCATGCAGGGCCAAGCTCTTTGTTTAGGAACAGCACGTCGGGGGCAGGGCAGCTCCTGGGAAAGGCCAGCGCCGAGGAAGCGCCGAAGCCACTGGGACTGGCCCGGGCGGGCGGAGGGCAGCAGCTCAGTGACTTCTGCCTCATCTCCTCTTCATTGCTCACCTCTATTTCTGGTGCCTGCACCCCCCTTTGGGGTGTTTTGCAGGACTTAGTGGCTCCCCTGGGCCCGGGACAGCTGCAGTGTGGGCTGTCAGAGCTGCTCTCAGCTGAGCTTTCCACCCTCCATAAACAGTTAGGTGCTAGAGGAGGCCTGGGGTCGTGTGGTGCAGTGCCACTGACACAGGGACACTCCAGGCTCTTTGGACTGCTTCGGCATCACCTGGATCAAAGCTGCTCTCTGACCTCCTGCCCCATCCCAGGCAGAGATGGGATCACAGGTGAAAGCCTCCATATCCCTCCCCTGATGTGGAGAGCACACCAGAGCCAGGCGACCCAACACGATGGAGGGAGCAGCCGTGCTGGAGGCAGTGACAGGTCCCACGTGCCAGCAGGTGAGAGGCAGGCAGGTAGGGAAAAGGAAGCAGCTGTTGGCCTTTCCCACTTCACTGAAGGCTTAATGAGGGCCAGATTTGGTTTCTTCAAACCTCCATCACCTCCAAGTTAACGCAGGGGTTGTGGTAGTGCTGTGATGTGGTGTGGAGCTGCAGACCACAAGAGAGGAGCAGTGGGTGCCACAGAGCACAGCACAGTATCTGGGCAACCCATCCGGCATGGCAGCTGCCAGCACTTGCTCGTGGCTGGATCCAGCCCTTGGGTCCTGTGGGAGAGCTGCACAGAGGCTTCCTCAAGCCCAGAGCTCTTCTCTCTCCTCCAGAGGAATCACAAACTTATGCATGGTGGCAGTGGGTGAGAGTGGAGAGGAAAGGGAGGCAGAGAGTGCTCCTTCCAAAGTGACCACATGGCCAAGCACCACACGCTGGGGAGCACCCCGGGCTGGAAAGTGTCCTGCAGACCTGCGAGTGCTGGCCACGGACGCTGCAGGGTGACAGCGGTGTCAGGAGGCAGCACTGTGCTGAACGCCATGCCCGGCTATGTCCTTACAGATGCTGGCCCGTCCCCGACATCCCGCGGATGTGGGCGCATGGAGGAGGCAGTAGCCAGAGGCAGAGGATGCTAGCTCACTGCCTTTCCCCCTGCTCGGGGCCATTCCACCCCCGTCCCACATCCCACGCACTCTTCCCAACCCCACGAAACGCTCTGGTATTAGATGTGCTCCGCGGAGCCCCTGGAGGCGGCGGCAGGCTCCTGGGTGCATACTAATAGCGGTGCCGGCCGCTCGCCCCAGACTTTCCCACACATCTGCAGTCACTTAACGTGGGAGCTGTTAACCCTCTGCTTACACAGCGCCTGAGGCGCCGTGAAGGGACAACGCACGGCCAGGACACTCCCCGTCAGACCCTGGCCACCTCGGGGACCCTGTGCCTCCTGTCAGGAGCTGGATGAGCGAGCAGTGCCCTGCACCCACCAGCTGCACGCTGAGCTCTGAGCCAGCACAGGGGGCAGTCTGTCACCAGCCCACCGAGAGCAAGGGAAAAAGAGATGAGAGATGTCAGCCTGCGTCCCTGTCCCCACTGCTGCCTTGAGGATGGTCCCAAGATTGGTGGCGTTTGCATTTTGCCAGGCAAGCTGATCCAGTAAAGCTGATTCCCTGAGGAGGGGAGTGGGGCTGGCCAGATTTGCTGGCAGCACACTGATCTGGGCTAACCTGCTCCAGCACCCACCTCTCTTGGTTCCAGCTCTGCAGAGCTCTGCTCAGCTTGTGTGCCAGCAGAGACATGGTTCAGAAATCTGGGAAAAGCCAAAGAACAGGAAGGATTCTGCAGCAGGGCTGATGGAGCTGGGGCAGGGGGTTGTCCTCTGCAAGAGAGTTGCATTCTTCTCTCTGATGCCAGAGAGGAGGGGATGCTCCTGGGGTTTGCAGTGAGGGGGCTGTGCTTGCCCCAGCCCTGCCTGACTCTCTGGGATGCTGTTCCAAATGTGTGTGGTAGGAATGGTGCATAGGGAACATGCTTTGCTTTCCCTTTCCCCCTGCTGCAGGAGGGTGGCAGGAGAGGCTGGGGAACAGGAGGGAGGTGGTGGCTAAGCTGGAGTGTGCATGGAACCACACAGCTCTGGAATGTGCTGGTCTGAGGCCACAGGCTTGCTTTTGGTAGCAGCAGGGGCTGAGAGAATTGGGAAGCCACAGGCCCAGGGAGCTGTCAAGGAGGTGGTGGGACAGGAGGCACTAGGAGGAAGGGGGAGTGAGGAGAGGCACCTACCCCACCCTCTGTGGCAGTCTCCCTGTCCTGCTGAAACCGTGGTGAGAGTTCAGAGCGAGCCGAGGGACAAGGCAGGGCTTGGTTTCCCTGAGTGAGTGCTTCCTCCATGGGAGGAGGAGGTGGTGGAGTGGTCTCTCCTGCAAAGCTGCTCCATCTGTGATAGCTGCCTGCAGCCTGGCCCTGGGGACCTGCCGGCCCTTCTTTCTCCAGCCCTGCTGCTTCCAGGAGATGGCATCACTCGATCACGGATAACAGCACCAAGTCCAGAGGAACCCTGGACGCTCTCCCTCTCCCCTGCATCCGCCTGGCTTCCACCAGGAATCTCAGGTCTGGAAGGCCAGCAGGAGCTCCCCGGGCTGGGTTAGGTGCTGGGGGGGTCTCTGGGGTAGATGGAGAAAGTACTTCCACCTCCTTCCATCACCTCCTTCCATCTAGATGGGGACCTCTAGGGGCCAGGGGAGCCCATGGCAAAGCTGTTAGCAGGCACCTGGCAATGCTGCTCCTGCTGAGCCCTTCACCTGCTGGGGGGAGGATGCAGGTGTGGAGTGCCCTCCCTGGACTCCTGAACCCCCTGCTTCCCAGCAGCTGCCTAAGCCCTTGGCCTCGGCTCCACAGGATAGGAAAAGGGAATCCAGGTCACCTGTCACTGCCTGTGGGAAACAGCCAGCAGCAGGAATAACCCAAGCATCACCCAGCCCTGAAACACAGCTGCTCCTGGGGAGGGACCCAGCAGCCACCTGTGTTCCTCTGTGCCTACTACCATCTGCCCAGGAGTTTTTTTTTCCCCACTCTCTGAGCCAGCTTCTCTTTGCTGCTGAGAGGAGGAGGATGAGGAAGAAGGCCTTGGCTTTCCTGCTTAAACAAAGCCATGGCTGTGCTGAGACCTTGGGAAAAATCCAGGCTAGATGGAGTTACTCAGAGCAGCAATTAATCTGTGCTGCGTCACGAGTGGAGGTTGTCACCGGGTGGGACGGTCGTGACAGCCACCTTTGTCATGAGGCAGGGAGCCAGGACAAGGCTGGGTGAGGGGCTGGGGACTCAAGGGAGCACAGGGAGGATGCTGCAAATTGCTCACCTCTGGTGATGCCTCTGCCAGGTTTCGAGAGGCAGAGCCTGAGCAATGCCATCCCTGGAGTTGTTCAAGAGGGGATTGGATGTGGCACTTGGTGCCATGGTTTAGTAGTCACAAGGTCTTGGGTGACAGGTTGGACTTGGTGATCTTTGAGGTCTCTTCCAACCTTATTGATTCTCTGATTCTATGATCCCATTGCTGGGGTTTCACTCTGCTCCCTTCTTGCAAACCAGATCCCTTACCTCTTACCCCATCTCCCTCTGATCTCACCCTGGCTCCCACCTCCTTGCAGGGAGTGGATATGGCACAGGAGCATCCATGCAGTGTTTCCAGCCAGTTTCAGCTGTAACTGGGGCTGCAGCATTGGGATGAGGAGCCCAGGACTGATGTGGAGCTGCTGCAGGTCCACAGCTCCAGGGTTGCCCCAGCATTGCTCCAGTGCAGCATGCTTGGCTGCAGGGCAGGAACAGCAGCAGGCTGGGCTGGCTGCAGCTGGGAAGGCTGTGAGGTGGCTCCAGTGCAGCATGCTTGGCTGCAGGGCAGGAACAGCAGCAGGCTGGGCTGGCTGCAGCTGGGAAGGCTGTGAGGTGGCTCCAGTGCAGCATGCTTGGCTGCAGGGCAGGAACAGCAGCAGGCTGGGCTGGCTGCAGCTGGGAAGGCTGTGAGGTGGCTCCAGTGCAGCATGTTTGGCTGCAGGGCAGGAACAGCAGCAGGCTGGGCTGGCTGCAGCTGGGAAGGCTGTGAGGTGGCTCCAGTGCAGCATGCTTGGCTGCAGGGCAGGAACAGTGGCAGGCTGGGCAACTGCAGCTGGGAAGGCTGTGAGGTGGCTCCAGTGCAGCATGCTTGGCTGCAGGGCAGGAACAGTGGCAGGCTGGGCAACTGCAGCTGGGAAGGCTGTGAGGTGGCTACAGGGAGCTCTCACAAAGTCCACCCTGAGCAAACAGATGACAGCAGAGCTGCAGGGGCTCAGGGGCACACTGGTCCTCCCATGAACACAGGACAGCTCAGGAGGAGGGGTTGGCACGGGAGTGAGCAGGGAGCAGTGGTGTGTGGGTGCCATCCCCAACCCTCCTGCCAAGGCTGGGGACATCTGCTACCAGCTGCATCACGGCCACACATCAAATGCTCTGAGCTCCTCAGGTCAGAGAGGCTCTGCTGGGTTTGTTACCTTTCCCCTTTTAGCTCCACAAATTCCATTCCACACTGGAAACCCTTCCCAGGTTCCCATCTCTGAGTGTCTCTGCTTTCAGCCCTTTCTTTCCATTTCATTCTAAATACCTTTTATTTTTTTTCTCCCTGCCTTTTCTTTTTGTTTCTGTTTCTTACAGCCCAAGTCAGGGCTGCCTCTGTCCCAGGAGGGTGAGGACTGATCAGTCCTCTTCCCACTCACATTTCCAGCCTGGCAAGTGGCTGATGAGGGGAACAGGGCAGAGATGGCCTCGGGGAGGTGACACGAAGCAGCCTCCTGGAGCCTCTGCAGGACTGTGCTTTGCTTTGGGGGGTTGGAACCCCAGCCTGCAAATGATGGCTGTGACCCCGGGGCGGTGGCCAGTGCAGCTGGAGTGTGACACTGGCAGGGAGGGGGACGTGGAGAAGGAGGAGGCTCCTGGCTGCCGGCGAGGGGGATTTCTGGGGGGGGTTCTGGGCAGCACGGCACGGCACTGGCCCTCAGTCCCTCGCTCTGTGAGGAGCAGAGGTGTGTCTGGCCTGATGGGTGACAGTCTCTGCTGGGGGCTGTCTCTGGCCAGTGGCCACCTCCCACCTTGCAGGCAGGCATGGCTTCAGGAGGGTCCTGTGCCTGGATGGTTTCCCTGTCAGAAGATCTGGGGATGTTCTGACTCTTTAAAAGGGAAATCAGGCAAGAATCTTCTCTTGCTGCAGGGTCATGAGCCTCTCAAAGCTGAGTTGGAGCCCAGTGACTCCCTGTGGGTCCATAGAGGACCCTTGGGACCCCCTGCACGGAGCTGGCTCTGTCTGTCTGTCCTCTCTGAGGCCAGTTTTAGCTTTGCTCTCAGGGTTGGAGGGCTGTGTTTGCCCCCAGATGGAGACAATGACCCAGAGCCTTCCCACGAGCCCTCTTCTTCTGAATCAGGCAGATGCTGGCATCAGGCACGGGAAAGCAACACCCCAGGGCAAGGGCTTGGTGTCCCCAGTGTGGGGACAGGGCTAATGTCTGGCGTAGCCCTGCCACAGCCACACTTTAGCTCTGCCCACCCTGCCCCTGGGTTACAGAGGGCTGCAGGAATGGGCTGAGCTCCTCATGGGCTGACACCTGATGCCCAAAGCTGGCTGCTACCATGGCTGATGGCATGGGCAGAGCTGAGGTGCTCGCTGTGCCCCGAGGTCACCCGCTGCCTCAGCCCTCCTGCGGCTGGGGTGGGAGGCTTGAGCTCGCCCCCCACACCCGCCAAGGTTCCTGCACTTTGAAATGCAAACCTGCCTTTCAATGCAAATGCTGCGAGAGGTTGGGCCCAATAAAAGCCTGTGGGCAGGGAGGTGCCTGGCCCCAGGACACAGCTCCCCAAGGCGCCCAGGTGAGCGGCAGCGAAGGAGGGGCAGGGGCGGCCGCTTCCCCGCCAGCCCGAGCGGGCCCACAGCCGGCGGCAGGGCGGCACAGCATGTGCCCGGGGCTGGCCAGGGAAGATGTACGTGGGTTATCTTCTGGATAAGGACACCAACATGTATCCCAGCCCCGTCCGGCACCCCAGCCTCAACCTCAGCCCCCAGAATTACGTGCCGGGGCCGCCCCAGTACTCGGACTTCGCCAGCTACCACCATGTGCCAGGGATTAACAACGACCCCCACCACGGGCAGCCGGCAGCAGCCTGGGGCTCTCCCTACACCCCTGCCAAGGAGGACTGGCATTCCTATGGCACCGCTGCCGCGCCTTCCACCGCCAGCCCGGGGCAGTTCGGATTCAGCCCCCCAGATTTCAACCCCATCCAGCCCCCGGGCTCGGGACTCTTGCCTCCGCCCATCAGCAGCTCGGTGCCCCAGCTCTCCCCTAACCCCCAGAGACGCACCCCCTACGAGTGGATGAGGCGCAGCATTCCCAGCACCAGCAACAGCGGTAAGGAAACCCTCCAGCCCCGCACTTCCCTCTCTGCAGAGGATCCCTGGGCTTGAAGTCCTGAGGGGACAGATCCTGCTCTGTGGCTCTCTCTGCGCGGCAACTCCCGGGAGGGACAGCGTGCTTGGGCTGCCCTCGGCACGGCACCTGGTCCCCAAAGAGCAGGGGGACCCTGCCGCCGAGGGGGCAGGGGCTGAGGATGGGCAGCGAGGGCACTGTCCTTCCACGTCGCTGGCAGCCGGTGTTAGGTTGTTGGAAAGTTCTTGGGGTTTTTTTCTTTACCCTAGCCAGACTCTGCCCCTGTAACCCTGCCCATGCCTGCCGCTGCTGGGTAGGATGGGCATGAGATGCCCGGGGTCCTGCCAGTCCTGGCTGGGGGGGAGAAGGGTTCGATGGGGCATTTCATACGTGCAAGGGTGAATGTGCAGAGCTGGAGCTGCAAGCTGATGTGCAACTGAGTGAGAGCCCAAGTACAGGGGTGTGCAAATGTGTGTGCAAGCTGCATGCAGTGCAGTGTGCATGCACATGTGTGCAGGGAAGGTGCCAGACGGACACAAGCAGAGGGAGGGTGCTGCCTGTGCCGTGTGTGTGTGTCAGGTGTATTCAGTGAGGTGTTACACAGTGTGTGTGTGCAGGGCACCATTAACTGTGTGTGTGTGCAGGGGGCTTGCTCTACAGCTGTGCCAGTGAGAGCTACAGGGCATGCTGCATGCCCAGCCTGTGTGTGCAAGGTGCAGGGAGCGTGCCCACGCCGCAGCGTGCATGCATGCAGAGGGGATGTGTGCACACGTGGTGTGTGTGCAAGAGGTGAGTGTGTGTGCACGGGTGGGGGGGTGCCAGGCCCAGGGGGTGTGCACACACCTGACGTGGTGCTTTTGGGGCCTCTGCCACGTGGAGGGTGCGTGGGGGTGCTGCACACCACCTGTGGATGTGCACAGCCTGTGGGTGCCATGCAGCTCCCCTGTGGGTGCCCTCTCCTCTGTGCCTACTGCCCTGCTGTTCCCAGGGTCCTGTCCCCGCTGAACTCCTGACCTGGAGGCAGAGGAGGAAGCGTCTGGGTGACCCCAGCCCCCTGCCTGCAATGAGTGGGGGGCCCTGCTGCCCACTTCAAAGGCAGTGAGCAGATCCCCCCTTGGGGCCAGCCCAAATTGACATGGCTTTTGCTTTGTCATGGAGATGGTGGCTGGCTCCTGTGGCGGTGAGGTGAGGTGCGGGGTCCCTTTGCCCTGCCCTGCCCCTGCTCTTTCATCTTCCCCTTCAGGCTTTGACCGCCACTGCCAGCCCAGCCTGGGCCCTCTGCCTGCCGGGCTTGCCTGGACCTCCCACCTCTCCCTCTCTCTTGTGCTGGGCTTGAGCTCTAGAGAGCCCTGCTGGAACCAAATTCACTACTGGGCATCTCTGGAGAGCAGTTTTGCTTTTGGTTGTCCACATCCTCAGGATCAGGACCAAGGCTCCCCGCTTGCAAAGTGTCTCCAACCTTAGGCTTTCTTCTGTCTCCCTGCTGACCAAGTCCCATGTAGAGACTCTCATGCAAGGGACCTCATGCAGAGGTGCTTGGGGAAAACAGCTCCTGATGTTTACTGGCTATCCATGGTGGGGATGGAGTGGTATTTACTGGACAGCTGTGGTGGGGATGGAGTGGTCCCAGCTGGGCCAGTAGCTGCGGTGGAGCAGGCAGAACACCCCAACAAATGGAAAAACCCAGCCCTGATCTGGAAAGAGGAGGGGAGAGGCAGGCTGGTATTTCCTGGCCCATGTGAAGCACTGAATAGACATATTTAGGGAAAAGGCCTCCCCTCATTCCCAGCTGAGGAGGCCCATAGAGGTGCTGGGGCTCAGGGCTTCCCTGTGATGTCCTGGGATGGAAGGAGGGTGTGATCCTGCAGCTCAGCAACCCCCTCCTGTGCAGCTGGGACCCACCACTTCTGCAGGTTTTGCAAGTCCAAATGTCTTGGTTTCTTCTGAGGAAGGAGGCAGGAGGGAAAATAAATGAGGGGAGAAAGATATCAGCACACGTCTCCTCTGGATCAAGGGAAGGGCTTTACACCCAGCAGTGGGGCTGAGATAAAACAGGGGCTTGAAAGTGCCTCTGATTGAGTTAAATGACAATTGAGTTGATTGAATTCTGGAAAAATATCATTAGTTGCTTAGCTTGTATCTCTTAGATTAAACCCATACAAAGGGGAAAAAGAATCAGCTTTGGTCCCCTTGCACGCAGCGATGCTGCCCCAGCCCAGCCCCAGCCACGCAGGGATGGATGGCAGGGGGCAAGTCCCTTTCTTGTGATGTTTCCTCACGAGAGGTGGCCAGTAAGATCCCTTTGTAAGGCACTTGTGCGTTGAGAACCTGTCCTTGTGTCTCTTCTGGGTCCAAGCCCAGCGCTGCCGGTGCTGAACCGCTGCTGGGAGCATGTGCTGGGAGTTGGTTTTCCAGGGCTGCCCTTGAAATGAAAACAGAGCCTTAAAAAACCCCCAACCAACCAACCACCACCCAAAAGAAACTCTGCATGAAGGCTGAAAGAGAGCAGGGCAGAGGTGGATTTGCCATAGATGAGGATTAAATTCTTAGCTGAATTGGTTTATTGAAATCAATAAACTGGACTTTAAGCAGCTTGATTAACAGTGCCCAGCTCATCTCAGTGCCCAGCTCACCTCAATACCCAGCTCATCTCAGTGCCCAGATCACCTCAGTGCCCAGCTCACCTCATTGCCCAGCTCACCTCAATACCCAGCTCACCTCAGTGCCCAGATCATCTCAGTGCTCAGCTCACCTCAGTGCCCAGCTCATCTCAGTGCTCAGCTCACCTCAGTGCCCAGCTCACCTCAGTGCTCAGCTCACCTCAGTGCTCAGCTCACCTCAGTGCCCAGATCATCTCAGTGCTCAGCTCACCTCAGTGCCCAGCTCACCTCAGTACCCAGCTCACCTCAGTGCCCAGCTCACCTCATTGCCCAGCTCACCTCAATACCCAGCTCACCTCAGTGCCCAGATCATCTCAGTGCCCAGCTCACCTCAGTGCCCAGCTCATCTCAGTGCCCAGCTCATCTCAGTGCCCAGCTCACCTCAGTGCCCAGATCATCTCAGTGCTCAGCTCACCTCAGTGCCCAGCTCACCTCAGTGCCCAGATCATCTCAGTGCTCAGCTCACCTCAGTACCCAGCTCACCTCAGTGCCCAGCTCACCTCAGTACCCAGCTCACCTCAGTGCCCAGCTCACCTCATTGCCCAGCTCACCTCAATACCCAGCTCACCTCAGTGCCCAGATCATCTCAGTGCCCAGCTCACCTCAGTGCCCAGCTCACCTCAGTGCTCAGCTCACCTCAGTGCCCAGCTCACCTCAGTGCCCAGATCATCTCAGTGCTCAGCTCACCTCAGTGCCCAGCTCACCTCAGTGCCCAGATCATCTCAGTGCCCAGCTCACCTCAGTGCCCAGCTCACCTCAGTGCCCAGATCATCTCAGTGCTCAGCTCACCTCAGTGCCCAGCTCACCTCAGTGGGAATAGGAAATGAGCACGTGGACTCTTTCTTTCTCTTTTTTTTTGGCTATAAATATCAACAGTTGTGAATGCAGTAAATCATAATGCTTCAGAGGGTTGTAAATGAAGGTGGCCTTCTCTGTCATGCCTTGTATAAACAGCTCTGGGCTGCAGCCTGAAAGCTTTTGGGAGAGAGCTGCGTGCCGCTAAAGGGCAAACGTTTCGCAGCGGGGATGAGCGTGCTGGGGGCTTCTGCAAATGCAAGTCAGACCCTCCCCACCCCCCAAAAAACAATCAGTGAGACATCTCCCAGTGACTCATCACAGAGTCATGCTTTGCAGGGGGGTGATTCTATGTACCTGTTGCTAAACACAAGCCTGCTTCACCCAGCTGAGCCAAGATAACCTTGCGGCGGCGGCAGGAGGGGTTGGGGTGCCTGAGGGTTGGTTGCTGGAAACCGGGAGTTAAAGGAAAGGGAGCTGGAAGATGTCCCCAGGCCTCATTTCTCTCTCTCTCCCAACGTCACCTCTTTTTCTGCTCGTAAAATCTTCACGAGCAGCCTGTCAGAGCCTCATGCTTCCTCCTCGTTCGCAATCATTTGCCAGCTTCCCTGTGAATTGCACCCCGGCTCTGTAAAAGGCTCAGGAAGGTGGCTGGAAGCAGCCGCTGGCTGGACTTTGAAATGCACCCTCTGCTCGTTAGGCATGCAAATCCTCAGATACTGCCTCAGGTCTGGCTTTTAGGTCACTAATCCAGCCAGGGCCCCGGTGCTAAATATTGCAAGTGAAAGTGCAATCGGGGCATCCCTCGGGGAGGTGAATGCGCCCAGAGCTTTGGGTGGGATCCGCGCCCGTGGTGCCCAGGCAGCTTCTGGGGTTATGGAGAGCAAGCTGTGATGCTCTGAGAATGGAGCATCCCAGGAGGTGCTCAAAGGTCTCAGAGATGTGGTGCTGAGACCTGTCAGACTTGGTAGAGTTAGAGAATGGTTGGATTCAGTGGTCTTAAAGATCTCTTCTGCCTGAGACCATTCCATGACCCTATGATTGTATGGACAAGTGGAGGTTTGCCAGGTGTGCAGCTTCCATCTGAGTTTTCACTATTCCCAGCTCTGTTTGCTGCCCTGGTGAGGTCCATGAAAGCTGGAGGAAAGAGTGAAAACCTCCCAAATAAGACAGAAACATTTGCCCTGGACAGGTGGGGCTCAGGCTGTGTGCATGGTGTGTTTTGGAGTGATGGTGGTGGCTGGAGGCTGGTGTGTCTCCCTGCTCAGTTCCTGCATGGAGGACTCCTCCTCAGGACACGGTTGCTCACCATGAGACCCTTCATTCCTCCAACTTGTTTGGTGTGTGCATGCATCAGGCCCCACCAGACCTCTCCCCTTGAATTATTAACCCATAACCTGCTCCTGGCCCCAGCTGGGATTTGTTGACCGCTTAGCCTGCTGGCCAAGGTACAGGCCTTCCAAACTTTCCTAGGATTGACTTTCCTTGCACAGAAAGGGCTTCCCTGGAGCACTGGCCATACCTACGTGATGGGCTTGGCTGGCTAATACCACGGGATTAGCAGAGGGACACTTTAAACCCCTGGCCAATGGCAGATGTTTCCTCCAGGGAACCCTTCAAGGACGCCCACTCCATCGCTGTTAGCTTTGTGATCCCCTGGATAAGGAGCTGCATCCTTCCCCCTGCCCCACAGTGAGGATAGGCTGAGCCCCATGGGGCTGCAAGGGGGAGAGGAGTCCTACTGCCCAGCAGGCACCATCACAGCAGAGTTTGGAAGGGACCTCAAGAGATCATCGAGTCCAACGCCCCTGCCAGAGCAGGGTCACTCAGGGTAGTCTGCACAGGAATGCATCCAGGTGGAGTTTGAAAGCCTCCGCAGAAGGAGACTCCACCACCTCTCTGGGCAGCCTGCACACCTTACTGTCCTCCTTCTCCTGACACAGCTGGGCCAAATCCAACCAGGTGGCAGGTCTGAATGAGCTGGATCTGGACTCAGTGGCCCAGGGCTGATGTGGAGGTGATGCTCTGGAGGGGGCTGCGTGCAGCCCGCACGTGCTGGCCAGCCCGCGTGTCAGCCCAGTACTCCTCACCCTCCCGTGCTGCTGTGGTCTTTGACCTGGCACTGGAGCCTGGCTGGTGGTGCTTGGCTCAGCACTCATAAAACCATGGGAGCAACGGAAGGAATCTGCCAGTTGCCAAAATAAAGGGTTGAATCACTGCAGGGCTGGGAAATTCCTGTCTTGTACTGGAAACAGCGTGGCCAGCAGGAGTAAGGAAGTGAGAGTTCCCCTGCCCTCTGCACTGGGGAGGCCACACCTTGAATGCTGCCTTCAGTTTGGGGTCCCTCACTCCGAGAAAGGACGTTGAGGTGGTGGAGCATGTCCAAAGAAGGTCAATGCTGCTGAAGGATCTGATCTAGAGCACAGGTTTTGTGAGGAGCAGCTGAGGGCACCGGGCTCATTTAGCCTGAGGAAAAGGAGGTTGAGGGGAAACCTTCTTGCTCTCTATGACTACTTGAAAGGATATGAAGAAAAATTTCTTCACTGAAAGGGTTGCCAAGCCCTGGAACAAGCTGCCCAGGGCAGTGGTGGAGTCACCACCCCCGAGGGATTTAAAAGCTGTGTAGCTGTGGTGCTGAGGGACAGGGCTTTGTGGTGGCCTGACAGTGCTGAGTGGACATTTGGACTTGATCCTGAGGGTCTTTTCCAACCAAAACGATCCCATGAGTCTATGAAATGCTTGCCCAGTGCCCAGTCCCTGGGGCTGTGCCTTGTCCAAGAACACACTGCAGCCCCTGGCAACCAGCTCCTTATGCCCCTGGGGCCTGTACCTCCTGCAAGGAAGAGGAGGCTTGCCGTGAGGGTGCCTCCACCCATGGGTGTGGGTGCAGCCCTGGCCCCATCCCACGGTGCCAGCCTGTGCTCCTGCACACCGGTCTGCACTCCCTGGACCCAGCTCTTTGCCCAGCTGTTTCTGCCCCTTCCCAGCAGCCAGGCTGTTCTGTGTGGCTCAGCTGTGTGCCAAGACCTGGTCTCTGCCTCCTGGCTTTGCCAGTCCCGGAACCTCCAGGCAAAGCCAGCCCCAGCCACACACTGCCACTTACAGCAAAGCCATAGGGCTTGTTTTGGAGGCACAGAGCTAACTGCAGGGGACTAGAGGTATCAGGACAAGGACATGGTTTTATAAGTGAAGCACCTCCAGTGACCAGTGTACCAAGCTGAATCAGGTTTTATTGCTGGTGGGTGCCCACAGGAGCATTGCTGTTTGACTGGCACCAGGGAGAAATCCTCCACTTGGGTTAAGGTCAGGTGAACAGCCAGGAAGGAGCTACCCTGGGGGCAGGAGAGACACTCATTGGGGGGACCCCAAGCCCCCTCAAGCACAGATGAGTCCTGCCCTCAACCTTGATGGCTGAAATGTCCATTTCCCCAAGCTGGAGAGAAGCTGGGGGAGCCTTGGCAGGGTCCAGGGGGGAGAATTCATTCTGCATCCCCTCCCTCTGCAGTACAGAGACATCAAACAGGTCTGGGGGCGGTGGGCTGTGTGAGCACTGTGGCTCCTCTCACACAGTTTTTGACACCCAGCATTGGCTAAATCCAACACCCTTTGGCAGAGGAATGACCTCAGGCAAGGATCTGGGGAAGAATTGCCCTCTGGAGGGGTTTGATTCTTACTGGTGGTGATGAAGCAAGCCACATGGCTCCAGTCCTTTGCCTCATGTGGGCTGTCCCATCCATCACTCCTCTGCTTCCTGCAGCAGAGGAGAAATAGCTGACGGTATTGCAGCGTGCACGGGAAGGGTAAGCTTGTGAAAGCCCTGACCTGCTGGTTCCCAGAGCTCAGGGAAGGGTGGGGGGCTCTGCTTTACCCCCTCTCTGGAGCCACAGAGGGAGGGGAAAGGAGCGGAGCAAACGAGTGTGGGGGCAGAGGAAGAGTGTCAGGGGGCTCAGCCCCCGCTGCTGCCGCTGCAGGCTTTGGGGTCTCATTTCCAGTAGGACTGGGGCCCATGGAACGAGCTGGGCTGTCTGTCCTGAGCATCAGCATCACGGCTGTCATTGCTGCTGCACAGCGAGGGAGCAGCGAGCCCTGCACACACAGGCATCTGGAGCACATCTGGCTGCCAGATGAGAGTGGCTCCAGCCAGCCTGGAGGCTCCTGAGGTTTAGCTGCAGATCCCAGCTTTCTCCTGGGCTGGGGGTCTCTGTCATGGGGTGTTGCTCTGCCAACTGCCTTTGTCTTTGAAGTGTGTGGGGGGGGATTTTTCCCCCCACGGGGCTGAAGACAGACCAGGGGTTAAGGTGTTTAGGGAGAGCCACCAGAGAGCAGAACCCATGACTCTGACCTGGGACTCCACTCTGGTTTGGAGTTGTGTCTGTGCCTCACTTTCTCCATCTGTAGCACTGCCAAATCTATGCCTAGAAGCAGGGGGGGGGGGGGTAGTTTTCCCTGATGCCTTCCCTGGGGAGGAATGGCAAATCCTAACCTCAGTGCTCTCACTGATCCTTCTGGGATGGGAGGATTCCATCCCCTTTGCAAGTAGATGCTGCTCATTCAGGATGAACCTGCTTTGTCATGGAGAGAAAGCATCCACCCAGGGGGGACAGCCTTGCACCCTCTCTTGCTGTACCCTCCAGTGTGGATAAGGTATTTCCCTGGTGCTCACTGGTGCCAGGACTTTCACACCTGCTGCTTTTCAGTATTAAAACCATAGAATTGCAGAGTGGTTTGAGTTGGAAAGGACCTTAAAGATCACCTAGTTCAACCCCCCTGCCATGGCCAGGGACACCTTCCACTAGACCAGGTTGCTCAAGGTGCTATCCAGGCTGGCCTTGAACACCTCCAGGGAGGGAACATCAACAGCTTCCCTGTTTTAGTGTCTCATCATAGAATCAATAAGGTTGGAAAAGACCTCAAAGATCATCAAGTCCAACCTGTCACCCAGCACCTCATGACTACTAAGCCATAGCACCAAGTGCCACATCCAATCCCCTCTTGAACACAATTTCTTCCTAATATCCAGTCTCAATCTGCCCTCTTCCAGCTTCAATCCATTCCCTTCCACCCTATCATTACAAACCCTTGTAAAAAGTCCCTCCCCAGCTTTCTTGTAGACCTCCTTCAGGTACTGGAGGGCTGCTATAAGGTCTCCCTGGAGCCTCCTCTTCTCCAGGGTGAACAGCCCCGACTCTCACAGTTGGCACTACAGGAGACTGTGGTGCCATCAGATAGTGTGGAACCAGGCACTCAGTGCAGACAGACGGGCAGACAGGGCTGTGCAGATGGAGGCAGGGCATGGAGACAGCGTTTCCAGGGAGGTGAGACCACGCAGGGCAGCTCCAGGAGCGCCTTGCCCAGACTTTCCATGCCAGTCATGCAAGGAGCTGCTGCGCAGCGAGGCATGCAGAGCTGCTGAGCAGCCCCAGGGCCAGCCAGCCTGGCAGCAACACCTCCACCCCCCCATGCCAGCACCTCCCGTGCAAAGCACCATGACACGTGCCCAGGCTTCAGGGACCTCTGTGGCAGGGTGTGACAGCCAGCATGGTGCTGTGCTCTCATCTCAGGCAACTCTGGTGAGTGGGTCAGGGCTGCCCTACCCCAGCTGCCCTGATCAGAGCCCTGATGGCTGTGTAGCAGCTCCCCACGGAGCCAGTTTGCTGCTGCTGCAATTTGGAGCTGCTTTGACCTGTGAAATGGAGACCTTTGGGAAAGCTTGTGGGTTTCTGCTCCTTGCTGCTGGCAGCCAAGCTGCTCTTGCAGTGGCTGGGAGGGCTGTGCCCTGTGGATGAGGATCCTGCCTTTGGGGCTGGCCTGATCCCTTCTTAGCTGTGCTGGGCACACAGGGCTGGGTGCATCGCTCTGTGGGACCAGGGAAAAGATGAGGTTCAAATAACACACACAGCTCTTGCTCCTTTGCTGTTTTCTACCCCCTTCCAGGGTGCCACTGCCACCCCACAGCCTCTTTCCTCTCTGGTTTGAACGAGTTCCTTCCCAGTTGTTCTTGGAACTGTTCAACACCAGCCTCAAAGCACCTCTCTCTGTGTGCCTGGTAGGGTGCCTGGGGCAGAGCTTCTTACTGAAAGCCACACTTTGGGCAGGCCAGGGCTGGAGAGGGTGAATTGCCATCTCCCTGGCAGCCTTCACTGTGGCCATGAGCCTGCAGAGCCCAGGATGGTGGGCACGGAGATCTGGTTGGATTTTTCCCTTCCCCTGCCAGGCTCCTGGTCCAGGGCAGGAGCTCCAGCATCTACTGCCCGGGGCAGGGCTGGTGTGGGGAGCAGATCCATGCAGGGGGTCAGGACCCTGTCCCCCTGTGTGTGTGGAAGTGCACACTCGGGAGCTTGCCCCTCGGGGTTTGCACAGCACATTAAAGCTATTCCCTTATCTAATCATGGCTCAGGTGAGTGCTATTAGGGTTACACATTAACAGCAGTAACGATGCCCTCTCCCCACGCAGCCATTGGCCCTGCCTTGATCCCAAAGCCGAAACCATTCCCACTGGCCCCACAAATGGCTCCGTTTGGCTGCCTGAGTGGTTTCTTTGCCTGGTCTGGTGGGGACAAGCAGAAGGGACTTGAAATACATAGCAGGGTGGGAAGGGACTGGCAACTGTGCCAGGAGGCGTCACCAGCACCCCCTTAGTACCCTGTGCACCTAATCCATGCTCACTCCCAGTGCAGCAGCCACAGCTCTGGGCCATCCTGGCTGTGGGCCATCCTGATCCACCTCTGCCAGGCTTGGCTGGAAGCATGAGAGTGGCTCCATCCCTCTGCCCAGCCATGCTCCCTGCTGCAGTGCTAAGGTTTTCCCATAGGTGCAGGGGTTCCCCAGGCTGGCTCATCCCAAATTTCCTTTCTCCTTTAACACAGCCATAAAAAGCAGCCTGCAGGAGAGAGTTAAGTGTAACCCAGCATTCATATTCAAGGCAGTTGAATTATTCATTGTCAATAGTATTTCTTGAAAATCTTGGTGGGTTGCTTTTTTTTTTTCCCCCTTCTGGTGAATCACCCACAGCACATCCCCAAATTCAGCAAACATCTCTGAAACCAGCAATTAGTTGAGATGAAGAACTTCCCATCCCTGGCTCGGTTGCGAGCCCTCCGCGCCGAGTCTTTGCTACCCGCTCTGGGGCAGGGGAGGTGCTGGGGCACAGCCACGGCTAGCTGGCACAGCTGGGGATCTGCCAGACCTCAGGCAAAGCCCAGGCTTCACCAGGGATGAGCCATGAGGAGGGAATAACAAAGACTGAGCTGTGATGGATCTGTTTACAGCTGCAGCAGGAAATAATAATTCCTGCTGAAATGCATGGCATATGTGGGATTCACAAACCTCCTTCTGCCTTTATCCTTTAATTCATTATTTAGGGGTTTTTTTTTTCCCCCACTTTATCTGTCAATTCCTTTGCTTCCCAGCTGGTTTTGGTTTTGGTTTACTTTTTTTCCCTTCTCCAGGCAGTGCCATTCAAACAGCAGTGCTGCATGTGAGATCCTTTTGAAAGGGGTTATTACTTCAGAAAGGTTTTGTTGGGGTGGGTTGGGTTGGGTTTGTTTTTTTTTGCTTTCAAAGGCAAGAGGGGGGGGGGGGGAAATAAAAGAAAGATAAATCTATGTGAGAAAAAGAAAATAACTTGTAGGAATCCCTGAGCTTGGGGCAGACAGAGGGAGCCTGAGCTGCTAAACCTGGTGTAAATCTCTGCCGGCACATCTGGTTTATCCTGTAACTCCCTGGGAGCTGCACATTCAGCACAGGTTCTTCTGGGCTGGGATGCAGAAGTCCTTCTCCTGGAGATGAAACCTTCGCCTGCAGGGCAGTGAGAGGCAGCAGAGACCCCTGGGAAGGACAGAGGCCCCCGGGGGGAGAGCAAGGGGAGAGTGCGGGGTCCCTTGGCATCGCTCCAGACCAGCGCTGTGCTGTGGGCAGCTTCGTTCCGAGCCGCCGCAGCCCGCGTGTGCCCGAGAGGAGGCAAACTCCCAGTGGTGCTGCCCTAGACCCTTCCACACTAATCACTGTGTCTCAGCCCTGTGCCTGCAGACATCTCCACACACATCTTGCTCAATCGAATTGCCTTTCTCACCCTGTTTTGACCTGCAGTCACCCGGGGTGGCCAGAGGCAGCTTTGTGAGGAGGGATTAGGTGTTCGCTTCCACAGAGCCCTGGGGTAGGCTGGCCTGGAGCACTGGCTCAATTCTTAACATCCCTCAAACAGGACTTAGTGGCTAAAGCCCAGCCCTGGTGCTGGGAGCTCTGCTTTCTATTCCTGGCTGTGTTGCAGCCTTGCTGTGCTCCTACCCTCCTCTATGGATCACTGGAAAGCTTTGGTCCTTCCTGGGGACTGTTCTGAGACCCTCAGCCATCACCACACTCATGTTGTGCTTGAGCCCATGCCTGCATTTCTAGGAGCAATGGCAGGAGGACACAGAGAGTCACATAGCCATGGAAATTGGGTCCTAACTTCAATCATGGGGCCTGGGATTTCGTGCCTGGGAGTACCACGATCAGGTCCCAGCAGACTGAGATGCCTCCTGTGCCCAGCCCTGCTCCCATCTGTACCCAGGGGTGTGCACCCTCATGTGCTTCCACACATGGTTTGCTCAGTAGCCAGCAGCAGGAGCTGGACCTCTGCTGGCTCTTGTTTATTTGGTAGGAAACCAGCTGCCTCTTTGCACCCCTTGGGATGCTGCAAGGGAAATGATCCTGCAGCAGCCTCTCTTCCACTCACAGTGGACTGTGACCATGGGCTGCCCTGTCTCCAACACCCTTCAGCATAAGTGGCTTAGGAAAGTCCCCATCTGCTTGCAAGAGGAGAGCAACAGGAGAGATAACCTCAGAAATAAAACTGAGTTAGTTGAGAAAGAGGTTTTCAGCCTGGGGGGGGGAGGTTTTGCCCTGTGGAGATTCTCTGACGTCTGATTAGGTTTGAGTCCACTCTGGAAGCTCTGAAGCAGAGTTTTGCTCTGTGCCACCCAAACTCCTGCTTGCACTAGGATGGTCAGAATCTACTAACAGTGCTGGGACTTCTCAGTGCCCATCTGATTTGGCCCAAACTGGCTGACATGCCAAGGACTCGTTGAGGGGAACAGCTGAGCGTGGTGGCAGGCACACAGAGATCCCTTTTCCTGAGTGAAGCAGCTGCAGGTGAGGTTCTACAGGTTGTTGGGTCACTCAGAATCCCTCCCTGAGCATCTGCAGCAGAGGTGAATAGTATCTTGTCCACGCTGGTTCATCCAGGGCAGCCCCAGGGAAATCCCTGGCTGGCTCCTGCCCCTTCCCGTGGCAGCACTGCTCTTAGCAGCAGAAGTTCAGGAGAAGATGGGCAGATGTCTGCCAGACAAACAAATGGCCAAGTTCCCAGTTACAAGGACTGTTGGCTCCTGAGCTGAAAGCAAGGGTCTGTCCTTCCTGACACCATAGAACATGAAGAAGCAAATATTCCCAGCTAAATATCCCCATCTGTCTTTATCCTGTGCCCTCCTCAGAGTGCCACCCTCGCTCCCTGGCTGGGTTTGAGGTGTTGGCTCCTGCCCAGCAGCTCCCCCAGGAGCTAATGGAGAAGGAGCCTGGGCTACTTCTGACTAGAAAAGCAGCAGGTGCCATTGGCAGTGCTGTGGGACACACATCTGTGTGCACATAGGTGTGCTGCTCGATGGCCTTGAGCTCTGCCTGTATGTGGGGGGGCTGAGGTGAGATTTGGGCTGGTTTGGGCCAAATGCCACTGGCCTGTGGAGCCAGTCCCCAGGGGTGCTTGGACATCACTTGGGCTTTCCTCAGTCCACATTTAAGGGCTGCACAAAGTGAATAAGCACTGCCCTCTGGCTTAGCTCAGTACAAGGAGAAGGCAAATAACCCTCCTGGTGGCAGACAAATGCTGCCATCCCTGGGGTTTCCATCTTTCCCCTGCCCTGATCCATGTGCCTTCAAGTGCTGACACCTTGGGTTTGGGCTTCCTGGCAAAGAGCTGGAGGGTTCCCTCAGCCCTCCCCAGCTGGATTTTTGCAGGCAGCTTGTTCTTGGCCCATGGTTTGCAGTTCTGCTCCTCTTGGGGACAGTGTCTCATGAGACATGGGATTTCTGGTCCTTCTTCTCAGCATGCCTCTGAATCCCTCCCACTCTTTCCACCAAGCAGTTTCCCCAAAGGCCAGGTACTTTCCAACCCAGTGAAGTACCCTGGCCACCCAGGAGAGGGGTTAATCCCAGTGGGAGCCTCATGATTCCCTTTCCCACTGGTCCCCAGAGCATCACCATGTCCTGAGCTCTCCACAGGCAGTTGTGTATCTTCTCCATGTCCTCAGGGATGCTTAGAATCATAGAATTGTTAGGGTTGGAGGGGACCTCAAGGCTCAGCCAGTTCCAACCCCCCCAGCCATGGGCAGGGACACCTCACACTAGATCAGGTTGCCCAAAGCCATATCCAGCCTGGCCTTAAAAACCTCCAGGGATGAGGCTTCCACCACCTCCCTGGGCAACCTGTGCCAGTCTCTCACCACCCTCATGGGGGAGGAGTTCTTCCTAACATCCAATCTGCATCTACCCCATTTCTAGTTTTGTTCCATTCCTCCAGTCCTATCTCTCCCTGACACCCTCAAAAGTCCCTCCCCAGCTTTCTTGTAGCCCCCTTCAGATACTGGAAGGCCACAATTAGGTCTCCTCAGAGCCTTCTCTTCTGCAGACTGAACAGCCCCAACTCCCTCAGTCTGTCCTTACAGGAGAGGAGCTCCAACCCTCTGCTCATCCTCATAGTCCTTCTCTGGACACCTTCCAGCACCTCCAGATCCTTCCTGTGCTAGGGGCTCCAGAACTGGAGGCAGTGCTCCAGGTGGGGTCTCACCAGAGCGGAGCAGAGGGGCAGAATCCCCTCCCTCGACCTGCCGGCTCTGCTTCTGCTCCTCCATGGCTGCCCTTCATCACATCTAGGCTCACCCCTGCTCTGCTCTCTCTGCCAGGCAAGACCAGGACGAAAGACAAGTACCGGGTGGTGTACACAGACCACCAGCGCCTGGAGCTGGAGAAGGAGTTTCACTACAGCCGCTACATCACCATCCGCCGCAAGACCGAGCTGGCCGCCGCCCTGGGGCTCACCGAGCGGCAGGTCAGTGCTGCAGCGGCCCAGCAAGACCCAGGGGCTGGGGAAGGGAAAGGCAAGGTGGTGGGCCCAGCCTAGCTCCACAGATCTCCCATCTCTTCCAACCTCTGGGGTGCCCTTCTGCCCCCACGGGCACCCCAAGGGTTATCCTCTGCATCACACTCCACAGATCTCCCATCTCTTCCAACCTCTGGGGTGCCCTCCTGCCCCCAGGGAGACCCTTCCTGCCCCCAAGGGCACCTTGAGGGTTGTCCTCTGCATCATGCCCCACAGATCTCCCATCTCTTCCCACCTCTGGGGTGCCCTCCTGCCCCCAGGGGGACCCTCCCTGCCCCCAAGGGCACCTTGAGGGTTGTCCTCTGCATCATGCACCACAGATTTCCCATCTCTTCCCACCTCTGGGGTGCCCTCCCTGCCCCCAGGGGGACCCTTCCTGCCCCCAAGGGCACCCTGAGGGTTATCCTCTGCATCACACTCCACAGATCACCCATCTCTTCCAACCTCCGGGGTGCCCTCCCTGCCCCCAGGGGGACCCTCCCTGCCCCCAAGGGCACCCTGAGGGTTGTCCTCTGCATCACGCCCCACAGATCTCCCATCTCTTCCCAACCCTCTGGGGTGCCCTCCTGCCCCCAGGGCAACCCCGAGGGTTGTCCTCTGCATCACCACCTTCGTCTTCCTGCAGGTGAAAATCTGGTTTCAAAATCGGAGAGCAAAGGAGAGGAAGGTGAACAAAAAGAAGATGCAGCAGCAGAGCCAGCCCACCAGCACCACCACGCCAACCCCACCAGCCGCGGGCTCACTGGGACCCATGGGAGGCCTCTGCAGCAGCAGTGCCCCAAGCCTCGTCTCCTCCTCTCCACTGACGATCAAGGAAGAATTCATGCCTTAACCCCTCCCTCACCAGCCACAGACACCAAGAAAGAAGCACTATACAGCAGAGCCTGGCTGCTCCGTGGGCTCTGAAGCGTGACAGCCCCTTCCCGTAGACACAAGGGTCCCCTGCTGAACCAATGGGGTGACCAGTGAGGCTGGGCCAGGTGGCACCAGGACCTTCCCAGGGGGATGGTGGGTTCTACATGAAAAATATAAGTTAGGTAGTGTTGGTCTCCTGTAGGAAACAGGCTGCTCCCTAGAGTTTGTAGCCCAAAGCAAGGTCCTAATGTCAGCAGAAGGAAAGGGTGGGGGTGGGGGTGGAGGATGACTTTCCTGTGGTGCTTCCAGTGGAGCTGGTTGGATGCCTCCTTTGGTCCTCCTGGTGGTGCAGCTGCCTGGTGCTCCTGGGGCAGTTTGAACAAGACTGAACGAGAGAAAAAGACCTGGTTGGACTCAAGGCAAAACACTTTCCTGCTGAGCTGGTCTCCTGGATCTGCCATGCTGGGAAGGGGAGTGCCCAAGGCGAAGGGAGTGGAGCTGTGGGAGCCAGCAGACCCGAGGTGGGACTCCTTCAAACCATGATGGTGGTGGTGAGCTGGAGCACATCCTTGCAAACAGTCCCCAAACACCTCTACCCACATCCCCTAACCACCCTGGCAGCACCTGCTCCTGTGCCCTCATCTCTGCCTCTGCAGGCACAGAGCCATGTGTCCAGCAGCTCTGGTATGCCCAGCTGTGCCATGGCAGTGTGGCACTGCAGCCATCCTCCACCTGAAGCGCAGGGAGGGGAGGGAAAGGAGCCAGGAACAGGCATGCTGGAGGCAAACCATGCTGCTGAGCCCTGAGACCACCTTCCCATGGGGAAAGGGAGGAGACCAAGAAGATTTGCCACCAGGATGAGACCAGGAGGGCCAACGCTTTGGGGCGCTGCTCCAAGGGATCACAGCTGCCGTGGGCACCGGGAGCTACGTTCAGGGTGGGCAGGCTGTGTTTCAGGCAAAGGAAGGGCTGGTGTGCACAGTGGTGATGAAGAGGAGGTTTCTTTTCCACAGAGAAAGGACTCCAGGTCTTTGCTCTCTGTGTCCTCCCTCCTCCGTGCACTGCATCACCACTTGCCCACTGTGTGCCCTAGGCCAGTAACCGATACCCCTCTTTTCCTGCTGGTGACCTGTAGCTGAAGCGTCCCCTCACCCTGCTCAGTCCTGACCAGGGTTTCTGATGCCCCAATGGCCAGTGAGGCAGAGCTGGGGCACAGGGGAGCCCGTGCCACCCGCTCAGGGCTGTGCCAGGCACTCCAGGGCTGTGGCTTCCCAAGATCAAGACAGGGCTGAGGGAGCACAAGCCTTGCACAGCAGCTGTCGTGGCCTTTCCCAGCACTCCAGAAAGGTGGAGCAGGAGACGTTCCCTGCCCCCTGCTGAGTGCCCGGCTGAGCCCTCACCTTGCCCTTGGCACTGCTTGTGCATCGCCTTGTCCACCACCAGCCTTGCACCTCTCCCAGCTCCTCCTGGCCCAGACAACAAGGTGCTCAGGCACACTGTAGCTTTGGCAAACGAGTTCCTGCCACCCCTCTGTGCCTGCCACCTTGCTCCAGCTCTCACAGGATTTGAGTTTCCCTCCCATGGGGAGACACCTCTCTTGGCCACCGCTGCCAGCTGTGCTCGCTGGTGAGGATGAATGTTTGCCTTGGCTCAGGGCTTTGGCTCAGGTTTTGTGTAGAAAAGGCAGAACTGCTTTTCCTTTTTCTTTTTTTAGGCACCAGTGAAAATAAAACCCAGCAGGAATCCCTCGTGCCACGGGTTTGTTCTTGTCTCCTGCCGGCCAGGGATGCCAGCTTCAGAGTCACACCAGCCCTGATGCCCCTGGGCGCAGCTGGGGTCCTGCCCAGTCCCACTCCAAAGGCTGCAGAGGGATCTCTGGATCCAGCAGCCTGCCCCCTGCAGCAGGCAGGGCACCCACCCCGCAGGGACACCGCTGGTGGCCCACACCGCTGCGTGGCAAGGCTACATCCCACCCCTTCGCCACAAAGCGACCTGGTGGCTGCTAACTCACAGCCCAAGGGGCAGCCAGGGAAAGGGTGAGGCCAGGCTTGGGCTGATGGAGGCCAAAGAACAAGGCCAGCTGCCCACAGACGTGGCCACCTCCCATTGGCGCCTCCTGGTCTCTAATCTCATTTTATGGCTGTTGATGGCTGAATATCCTCCTTGTCCAAGAAGAGCAAACAGAGAATGAGGATGTGAGATAGTGCCTGGGACAGCTGGCATCGCTGCCTGACACTCCACTCTCTCCAGCCTAGTCACATCCCCCTGGTCCTACAAAATACTGAGCAAGGGGCTGCCCACCCCACCCCCCTACTCCAGGAATCTCTGCCCAGAATGGCTCCTCCAGCCCCCAAACGTGCCAAGCATCACCCAGAAAGAGCTGGGGACTTGTGTGGTGAGATGCCCAGGCAGGGCGAGTGGCTTGTGGAGAGACACCTGGTACAGGATAAAGTCCTCATGGGTGGAGGAGATGGAGCAGCAGAAGCAGGATGAGGTGGCACTGCAGAGAGGGGCAGAGCAAAGGGTTTTTTCCTTGATCTTGCAAGAGTGGCTGCACCTACTGCTGCACCCAGCGCTGCACCCAGCGCTGCACCCCGGTGACCCTGTGCTCAGCAGCACGGCGCCTGGGCCGCCCACGGCAGGGACCATTGCCTCCCTCCACCCCTGCAAGGGGATGTGGAGCATCAGGAGATAAAACAGGCTGGGAGAGGCAAAGAAAATGGGGCTAGTACCATGTGATAAAAGGGATGAGACTGAATGGTCTAAAGAGCTGGGATGGTCTGGGAAAACTGGGGCCAGTTCTGTGTGGAGACTCCAGAGTGGTGCCCATGCCAGGGGCTGGCTTCTCCACCTGCACCCTCCTCCCTCACCAGGTTTCAGCTGCCTTTGACATCCAACTTTATCACTGCCACATGGGCACTGCCTGGTGGGGTCCTGCCTTGGGACGGTGGCAGCTCAACTCCAGGCCTCCCTATCACCTGCAAGGGGGATGCCTGAAGGTGACCTAGGGGAGGAAGGATGAAGTGCCCATCCCCAAATCACCTGCTGCATTGGGGTGCCCGTGGGTGGGCGAGGGGCTGGGCCAGAGGGAAGATGCTCCACGCCTGCCCAGAGAGGCTGTGGGTGCCGTTGACAGGATGAAATTCCAACTGATACCCTAATCTGGCGCCTGCCTGTTTGCACAGCAGGGTAAAAGTCCAGCGAGCTGTGGGTTGTGCCCTTGGGTCCCTGCCGCCCGTGTGTGCAGAGGGAGCCGGTGCTGGCGGGTAGAGGCAATAAATGCAGCCACACCCCCAGCTGTCCCTTCCCCCAACACACACACATGCCCCTTGGCCGGGTGACGAAACGCATCTGCTGCATCCCGTGTCCTCCCCTGCCTCCTTCCAGCCTGCGGGGTCCTCCCTCTGCCAGGAATGGGGCTGCTCGACCCCAAGTCCCCAGCAGCTTTGGGACCTTTGCTCCAAACCTCCTGCACACGTGTCACCTCGACGGTTGCAGCCCCGGCAGGTGACAGGCACTGGGGTTTAGCACCTGCGGCAGCTGTCCTCCGAGCCTCGCAGCCCCTGACTCGATGGCCAGGGGGCTGGGGGCTGTGCCCAAAGCTCCCACAGTTTCTTCCTGTTCCTTCCTCTGCACGTCCCACCGAGTGCCCCCGCCGGGCTGCGCCCCTCCTGGGAGCAATCCTGAAATCCTCCCAACACTAAGGCGCTGGGCGGCGGGTGGCGCGGCGCGGGGCTGGCAGCAGCCCGCGGCGTGGCGCGTTTCCCGGCGCTGACTAACCGGAGCGCCGCTGCCGTCCTCCCCTTCCTCCCGTCCTGCCGAGCGCATCCGGGCACAGCCCGGTCTTGCCGTCAGCCACTCACAGGTGCTTGCTGCCTGGACACGGGTGGGCTGCCTGAGCGGGGCGGGCAAGGGCCTTTCCCCAAGCCGTGTGCTGCCCTCTCGTCTCCCACCGAGGGCAGGTGGTGGGGGTGGTGCTGGTGCCTGTCGGCTGCTGTGGCAGCCTCGTCGGGATGGAGACACGTCTGCTTTCCTGCTGTGCCCAGGCTTCAGCCCACGGGAGGGGAAAGGTTTACTTGATGCAGAAGGCAAAACTCAGTAGAAAACGCTTGCAAGTCCCAGGTGTGCTTCCTGGGCCTGGGCTCTCAGGCATCAGGGCACAGGGACAGCTGTGCAACACCACTGCCTGACATTTCTGGGGTTTGGAGGCTGCACTGCTCCTCATGGGGACACCTCTCTGGCTGCTCCTGCTGCTGTTCCATGAGTGGGGTCTCTCATGAGCTTCATGGTGATGCTGGACTCAACACAGCTCTGCAATGAGATGCTGGAGCACTCTGGATTCCCAAGGTGGGGGGGTCCACTCCTGGGCAGCCCCACATGATGGTGAGCTACTAGAGCAGCACCAACTAAACCAGAAAAAGGGGGGTCCAGACACTGCTGCCAGCATGGACATTTCAGGGTAGTGCCAGCCCTGCTGGTAAACACTGCTCTGGACACAAGAAGACAGGGGCTTGAAGTCCAGCCAGGGGAGCCAGGGCAGTTTGTGCAGGGTTCAATCAGTGCTGGGGCAGCTGTAACAAGGTGGCACCAGTCTCTCCCCCTCCTATGCCAGGGAGGTGGCCATGGAGCACTTCTCTCTAGGAGGATCCCAAGGGAAAAAGCCAAAGGGCTGATCCAGATCACACAGGCACAAGAGGCAAACAAAACATCCCTGCCCTGGGCAGGAAGGGTGAGGTTGGGACAGCGTTCAATGTCCCTGGCCACCAGCCTAGCCAGCTCCAGGCTCAGCATTATCCACCAGTGTCCCAGGAGAGGGAGAAGGGCTGGGCAAGTCCAAGGCAGGTGAAACCCAGCTGAGTGAATTCCCAAAGATGAAACTGTGAGGGTGTTAAATAAGATATTTCTTGGGTTATGTAGTTTGCTCCTTCCTCCTTTCCCACTGGGAAATCTGAGTAAATGTTAGCTCTGAATGACCCACTGTGCAAATGCTGAGCCCCTTGGTCACCTTGGAGTCTGCAGAAACCTGTCTTTATGCTCAGGATCTGTTTCCTTTGGAGGGGGAATTATCAGCAGTGCTTGGAGGGCTGGGCTGTAGGAGCACCACTGCCATTAGATGTCAGGGAGATTTGCTCTAGCAGGCTGGGTCCTCTCAGTTCCAGCCTTGACATTGTTCTCCACGTGCCCAGGTCTGCCTGCTCAGCCCTCAGCCTGAGTAAAGCATCTGGGGACAGACCTGGGGCAGGCTGGGGCACTGTAGGGTAGTTACAAGGAAAGGGGAGGTACACGCCCTGATGGGCACGGTCTGGGGAGAACTTAAGGACAAGAGGATATTACCAAAGGAAAGAAGCATTACTGAAGGTCCTGAGGCAGACAGCAGCTCTCCTAGTACCACACTTGCTCTACAGCATGTGGGGTTGTCCCCTCCTGCAGCCCCACAGGGGACATTTTCCCCACTGAAAGTGGGAGAAGCCACAGATCAGCTCGCTGACATCTCACTGGGGATTTAACTGGGTATGGGGGGGAGAAGTTCTCATCTCCCTGGGCCTTGTAGCTGTAGGATCCCACTGCTGACTCAACAGGGATGTCTGAACCCTGGAGATGTGACCTGTGCTCTGGCATTGGGTCCACAATATGCTGGACTCACCCTGGGCCTGCGTGAGGACTGCTCTTGCCCCCAGCGTGGTTGAACACACTGGTCTGACCCAAAGGGACTGGTGGTTATTGAACATCCCCTTGCCCTGGGCTGGGAACTGGGCTCAGGCAGCACTGCCAGAAGTCATTCCTGACCTGGTTAGGCTCCAGCTGCATCCTGCAATAAGAAAATCAACTCAGAGCCAGAAAGGTTCTGGGAGCTTTTGGGCTCTGCACCTACACTGCTGTCACTGCCGCCTGGGGTGTGTGGCACCCCCTGGGGTGCCCAGTGGCAGGATGCCTGCCAAGTCAGGTCCATCCCTAGGGAGAGCTGATGCATTCACGGCATGAGTAAAGCAGCAGCTGCTCCTCCTCACTGCCCAGGTGCGGGGGCTGAGGTCCCGGACCCCAAGCCCAGCAGGGGTGAGTTTGACAGACAGCCCTTCCCCAGCGTGCTGAGAGCCCTCCCCTCCTCCCTCGCTGCTCAGCACGCAGCCATCCTCAACTCCAGGCAACCTTTCCCTCCAGCCTCGCTGCCCCCGTCCCCCTGCCTCCCTCCTCCCCGGAGAGTGGCACCCCCTCCTTGCCTGTTATCGCTTCGCCCGCTCCCCCCTTTCCCTCCCTAGCGCCGGAGAAAGCGAGAGGGGAAAGTGCCGGAGCGGCGAGCGCATAGCAACAGGATTCTGGGATGAAGAAGATTCGGCAGCAGCATCTTCGGAAGGTGAGAGCCGGGGGTTGGGGGTGCCCCACTCCAAGGATGGGAGCCGGGGAGTGGGGTGATGCCCATCTCCCTGCCGTTCCCTGCCCGGGCAGCCGCCGTGTGCCATCGGCAGACTTTTCCCTGGCCAGGACTGCAATCGGAGATCGGGGCGGGGGGGCGGCGAAGCAGGATGGGTGGGAGGGGGAGGGGGGTGGGAATTTCATAACCATCACCCCCACCTTACTGCAATTATCAGTCCAGGGAGACTCTGGGTTGTGGGCAGAGCTGTTTGCTGCCCACTCTGGCTAGCATCGCCCATCCCTCCCCTGCAAACAGGTGCTGGTGCTGATGATTCATGTTGTGTCTGGCTGGGCAGCTGTGGGTAGGCACCCAGGGGCAGAGCTGGCTGCCCACAGCATGGTACCCTGGACATGTTGCTCCTTGCAAGCCCCAGGGACTGCCTGGTCATGGGGGAATGATGAGGGGCTCCCCCCATGCTGGGCTTTCCCACTTGTATCTGGGATTGCCTCCTCCTTTAAAGGTGCTGGACCCTGAACTCCCCCGGTGCCCTTTGGCAGCTGGCAGAACTAGAAAACCTTCTTATATCCTGCTGGAAACCTGCTCAAACTCAGCTTTCAGGCTTCCTTATCCTAGACACCCCTCCACTCCTGCTTTGCTCTCACCAGGCTGAGTCCTGCTGCCCTTCACATTTGGGACTGAGCCTCTTCTCTTGCCTGTCTCACATGGGGACACACAGAGTGGTAGAGGCTGGCAGCCACGAGTTCCTCATGGGGACATGGTGTGGCAGGGTGGCAGAGGCTGGCAGCCACAGATCCCTTGTGGGGACGTGCTGCTGGTGCCAGTGGGTCATCCCTTCCCAGGGGATCCTGGGCAGTGACCCAGGGCCCCTTTGGCTCTGTCCTGTGCCAATCTGTGCCCACTAACCACAGGTCAGGGTGAGTCCAATCTGTGGCAACCTTCAGATGACTGAAAATCCCAGGAAATGTTCATCCTTGCCTGGAAATTCCTAGGATATTGGGATATGATGTAACAAAGAAAGGCATCGGTGGCCTGGTGAAAGCCAGCAGCTATCTAATGGCTCTGGCAGCCTCAGGGATACCTGCCTTTCTCCACTGTTGTTTGGAGGCATCCTCTGGCTCTTCCCTCTCCTCCTCTTCCCTGCAAATTGCTTTTCCAGATGACTTTGTGACTGCAAGACACATCAGAAGTTGTCTTTGTCCCTTCCAGAGGCTTTTTGAGCACTCACATTCCTCTGCTGCTGGTGATCCTGTTTAACATTTACTCAGGAATTCATTCAGTCCCACAGAGATCAGCTGGAATGGAAAGCAGATGTCTCCAGAGTGATTTCCTCCATTCCCAGTGCTGCTCAGGGCCCTGCTGTCCTTCACTACCCCAAAATACTTTTGCCTAGTTCCAGATGGAGAACCTGGTGCTCACAGCCACCCAGCACCTTCCAAGCACCGTGTCCAGTGCTGCCATTGGGCTGGCCTGGAACTGATTGTGGCTAACAGAGGAGTTTGCACAGCCAGCACCCACCCCTGGGGGGTGTGTGTGCCTCCTCTCCCTCTCATTATGATCCAGGTCCCATAGGTGAGCTGGAAGTCTTAAGTCTTCTCACCCAACATCTTTCAGGCATATGGAAATTGCTCTTTAACAGAGAAGACCTTTCTCAGGCTGTAAGGATTTCTGCTTGCCTTCTGCATAACAGCATTTCCAGAAGAGCTGAGTGGATGGGGGTTGCTTGTGTTGTTATTTGCTTTGGGGGGCAGGGGCTTATTTGGTAGAAATGGACTAAAGCCCACAGAGGGCAGAGCTGGGAGCCAGGATTTGGGCTGCCCCTCCTTGTACCCGAGCAGGCTGCTGAGTAGCACCCTCCTGCCCGACCCGCTGCCCTCCTCTGCCTTCCACAAACAAGCCTCAGACATTCCTCAACCCCTTCCTTAGGGATTTCAGATGAAACTTGCAGCTTTGCACTCTTCCTGCGCTCTGGACACCGCTGTAATGGGTTTCCTTCAGCCTCAACAACCTCCAGCCCCAGGCTCTAACGTCGCTTGCTCCCTCTCCTGGCACGTCCTGGGGGAGCCCGGGGTTAGCGCAGCTCCTCAAGGGGCTCTTCCACACCACAGAGATGCTTTATTTACTTCACTTGCTGAGTGATATTCCATTCAAATGAATTTTTTTTCCTGCTGTTTGCTGTTGTTGGGGGTTTTTTTTCGTCTCTCTCTCTCTCTCTCTCTCTGGAAGAGATTAACCAGCAACTCAAAGTAATCCAAAGTGACTCACACTTTACAGACGAGCTGTGCTCGCACCCGGCTGGGATCCGCAGGGAGAAATCTGGCATCGGGTGGCACTTCTCCCAGGCAGTGGCATAAAAATCCGTGCACAAAAACAAGGACCAAACCACCCCAGAATGCCACCTTGAATGGAGACAAAACAGGATGAAAAGGGAACTTGGATCTGGCTGGGGTTTTGTGGACGCAGCTGAGGAGCCTGGAGCAGAGGAGGCTCAGGGGAGACCTTATTGCTCTCCACAGCTACCTGAAAGGAGGTTGCAGCCAGGTGGGGGTTGGTCTCTTCTCCCAGGCAACCAGCACCAGAACAAGAGGACACAGTCTCAAGCTGTGCCAGGGGAGGTTTAGGCTGGAGGTGAGGAGAAAGTTCTTCCCACAAAGAGAAATTTGCCATTGTAATGTGCTGCCCAGGGAGGTGGTGGAGTCCCCATCCCTGGAGGTGTTAAAAAAAGGCTTGGATGTGGCACTTGGAGCCATGGTTTAGTTGTCAGGAGGTGTTAGGTATGAGGTAATAGGTTGGTCTTGATGATCCCTGAGGTCTTTTCCAACCTGGTTGATTCTGTGAGGTTTGCAGTGGTTTGAGTGAATTGGGTTTACAGACAACAATTAGCATCAGGGTAATTTCCTTATGGAAGCCAGACCTGATCTTGGCAGAGCCTGAAGTGCTGCTTCTTCTCAGTGACCTTTGCTTTGCTGACTTCTTGGGAGGGATCTTCTGGTGAATAATGGAAAGGGAAGCTGTGTTCAAAGAGGATGTGGTTGCCAAGGAGCTGTTAGTCCCTGTCTGTGTGTAACCACAAGGCGGGAGCCGGGGTTGAACGATGCCAGTTGACAGTGGAAAGCACTAGAGCAGAATCACAGCACTGGAGCACTTCAGCTGCTGCTGAAAGAGAAAATGTCTGTTATGATAAAAGCTGAAAGGGAGCATTAATCCTGAAAAAGGGCTGGAATGGAGCTGCTGTGTGAGGTTTCCAGCAGCCTGAAGCACAGAGGTGTCTGCCTCTCTCTTTGCTGTTAGGGACAAAAGAAGGGCTGGACTCCTCAAATGCTGTGTTTTGCAATTCATTTTAAGTCAGGCAAGTAGGCCAGGCTTTTTGTGCTGTCCATGGAAAAGCTATCATTTGGGGCATCTGGGGGCACTGCAGCCATGGAGCAGCCCCCATGTGTTTTCCAGCAGCATGCTCAGTCTGTGCCTCCCCAGCCTGCCTGGTGGGGACCACAACATCACCGTCCCTGGGGTCTACCCAATTCCAGAGCAGTCTCTGCTTTCCTTCCTGGACTCCCAGATTTGAACTACAGGCCTTCAGCTAAAGTTATTAATAAGGGAAGTGGCCATCAGTGTGACACAGGTGACAAACTACACCCCATGGCCTCTGAAAGGGGGGACCGAGGTGGGGACTGGGCCACGTACACTTTGGAAGGGGTCTTGCTGGTTCCTTGTGTTTTGCTCCTTCTGGGCTGATTTCTGTGCTCCATCTGATGGGTGAGCACCTGCACTGAATCAGGCCACACAGCTCCACCAGTGACCTCCTGCAGCTCTTCAGGACTCCAGCAGCGCTGCAGGAATTCGGTGAGAGGATTTAATGCCCTCCCAGCATCTCTGCTTGCTGGTTTTCTGCCATGCAAACCCGCCAAGTGAGAGGTCCCCAGGCGGTGTGAGGGGCTGGGAAGCATTTCTGTGGGGCATACCAAACTCTGAGGGGCAGAATCAGAGAGTGTTAGGGGCCAGAAGGGGCCTCGAAACATCATCCAGTCCAACCCCCCTGCCCAGGGCAGGATCACCTACAGTATGACACACAGGAGCACACCCAGGTGGGTTTTGAATATCTCCAGAGAGGAAGACTCCACAACCCCCCTGGGCAGCCTGCTCCAGGGCTCTGTCACTCTCACAGGGAAAGAAATTTTCCTTCTGTTTCTATGGCACTTCCTCTGCCTCAGCTGCCACTCATTGCCCCCTGTGCTGGCGTTGGGCATAACCCAGCAGAGCCTGGCTCCAGCCTCTGGGCACTTCACATCTTTATAAACATGAATGAGGCTCCTCATCCCCCCAGGCTCCTCATCTCCAAGCTAAAGAGCCCCAGCTCCCTCAGACTCTCCTCCTAAGGGAGATGTTCCACTCCCTTCATCATTTTTGTGGACCCATAGCTCCCGTCCCCAGCTGGCAGGGCCCTTTGTGAAGGCAGGTTTTAAGCTGCTGAACTGTCTGGGAGGGATGTTAGAGAGCAGTCTGCCCATCACCCACAACCTCAGGTTGCTGTGGGTCATGCCCACTGCCTGCACTGGATTGATTAGCAAGCATGGCCGTGGTTTGGAGAAGCTGCTGAGCTGGAGGGCTGTGTGAAACAGCTGCAGGAGGGCTGGCAGGCAGCAATGGTTTTGTACCAGCAGTGTGATATTTGGGTCATATTTTGGTTCTTCAGACTGTGCTTCTGAAGCTTTTTCTTCTCACCCTTGCATTGTGATGGTGGCATCCAGCTGGGCTGGGCTTCTAATGGTGGGGTTTAGGTTAGCAGCTTTGTTGGGCTGTGTGTTCCAGGCTGGCTTTGGGAAGAGCTTGCCCCAGCTCACCCTGTCCCTTGAGGGGTTTGCACTCTGGGTGGGGGTGGGTTTGCCTGTGGTTTGCCTCTGTGTTTGGTGTCTTTGGGCTGTGAGCAGCACACGTGTGGTGCTGGCAGCTGGATGAGCAGGGAGCACCATGAGAAGGTTGGGAGCCTGTGGCCAGCACCATCGCCAGCACAGCTCCTTGTCTCCATGGGAACCAGCAGCAAGAGCATCCTGTGGTCCAGCCAGAGAGGACAAAGAGGAGGAAGAGCAGAGGAGATGGCAGACACCTTCCCCAGGGGCTGTGGCAGGGCTGTGCTGGGCTTTGCTCACCAGCCAGACTGGATCTCCTGGGGAGTGGAGATCTGCTACAGGCTCTGAGCACATGTGCACACTGGTGCAGGGGGACATGGAATTCCTTCTGGTTGATCCCTCCAAATCCAGGCCCCCCTCCCTCACCCACTTCCCATGGGCTTGTTCCCTATGAATTGTGAGCTCAGGGACATGGGGATGGCTGTTCTTTCCTTTTGAGAGCCCAAGAATCAGAGGCCACCCTGCCTTTCCTGGGGTAGCTCTGGCCATGTTTTATCCCCTTCCCTTGCTCAGCAGAGGAGCAGGGCATTGGCTGGGGTGGTGCACAGAGAGCTGCTGGGCTGTCTCCAAGGGACAAATGTCTTGGGGGGCTTACAAACTCACACCCAAGCTCTTGGTGCTCCTTCTTTCTCCTGCTCTTCATCCTTCCTTGACTCTCAGCTGCCCTCTCCCATCTCCTGCTCTCTCACCCAGCCAGTGACACCAGAGCTCCTGGTGAGCCCCAGCAGCCAGGACGGGGACCTGGGCTCCGAGTGCCCAGAAGACAGAGGGAACTGGACAGGCCGGCTGGACTTCCTCCTCTCCTGCATTGGATACTGTGTGGGCCTTGGAAACGTCTGGAGGTTCCCCTACAGGGCTTACACCAATGGAGGAGGTACTTGGGCTTCCTTTGGAGTGGCCATGTCTCACCCTCACTGAGCTGGGCTGGTGGGAAGTGTCTCTGAAGAGATGTCCCTTGCCCTTCTCAGAGCTGGGAAGCAGTGCTTGCTGCCGTGGGGTGAAGCCTCCTCCTGCCCCATGTGCTTGCTGTAGGGCATTAATCCACTTGTGGAAGGGACTCACCAGTCCAACTCTGTACTCATGGCCTTGGAGACATCTCCAACTCCATGCTGGACAGGATACCACCTGAGCAGGTTGTCCTCCAGGACTCAGACAAGTCAGCAAATGCTTCTGAGGTTTCAAAGGAATGGAGTGGAGTGGAGTGGAGTGGAGTGGAGTAGAATAGAATAGAATAGAGTAGAATAGAGTAGAGTAGAATAGAATAGAGTAGAATAGAATAGAATGGAATGGAATGGAATGGAATAGAATAGAATAGAATAGAATAGAATAGAATAGAATAGAATAGAATAGAATAGAATAGAATAGACCAGGTTGGAAAAGACCTTTGAGATCGTCAAGTCCAACCTATCACCCAACACCATCTGATCAACTAAGCCATGGCACCAAGTGCCTCATCCAGGCTTTTCCTAAACCCCTCCCATGATGGTGACTCCACCACCTCCCTGGGCAGCACATTCCAATGGCCAATCTCTCTTTCTGGGAAGAACTTCTTCCTAACATCCAGCCCAAACCTCCCCTGGTGCAGCTTGAGACTGTGTCCTCTTGTTCTGGAGATGAGCAAGCCTTCTGCAGGGTGGAAGCCTGGAGTGATGGTGCCAGGTGCCCAGCTCGTTCAGCAGCTCCCAGGGTGAGTGCTTGCCATGTGCAGCAATAATTGGAGGATTTCATAGTGTTTGTGAAAGACTTAAGGAGAAAAGAGAGTCAAGGGTGAAGGGGAAGCACAGCACCAGGTGAACCCCAGCCCTTCCCTCCTGCACTGATGGTGAGCTGCTGCCTCTTGTTGTCTTCAGATTTTAGTGTAGAACCCTGAGAACCACAGATGTTTACTCCCTGCCATAGATGGGCTTGAAGTGTTTGCTCTGTGGTATTTGGGGGATTTTTTCTTGCTTGCTTGCTTTTCACAGGGGCTTTCTTGGTTCCTTACTTCATCATGCTGGCCATCTGTGGGATCCCCATCTTCTTCATGGAGCTGTCTCTTGGCCAGTTCTCCAGCCTTGGGCCCCTTGCTGTCTGGAAGATAAGCCCTCTCTTTAAAGGTGAGTGAGTGAAGTTCAGAGCCTCTGCAGGACCTCTGGAAGAGCTGCTTGGTGAGGGCATGGCCCAGGAGTAGCATCCCATGGACCTCAAAGCTCTTGTTAGAATCACAGGTTAAATCCTGGGTGGGGATGGACTTCTGGGTTAGCTGCTTTAGTAACTGCAAGCTAGGTATGAGGTCTGCCAGTCTTTGGAGGCTCTGGATGTCATGATCAGCTCTAGAAGCCATACAAAACAGAGCAACAAAGCTAAGCAGTGACTGTTGAAGACAAAGGTGAAAGTAAAGCACTCAAAAAACCCCACCCAAAACACCAGGTCACACCAAACACTTTTAGTCTCAACATTAAGTTGGAGCAAAGTCGTCTGCATGATGCAGTAGATCATCAATCCAGAGGAGGCATGTCCAGAATGTGACCATCAGAGGCTCCCCAGCTCCAGGTGAACCCCTGCCTGGTTAAACATGTGGCTGCTGAGGTCCGGTGTCTGACTGTGGTTTTGGATGTGCTCCACCCCAGAGAAGTGCCTCACTCCTTCTTTGGAGTGTGTCCAGTTCTGGGCCCCTCAGTTTAAGAAGGACATTGAGACTCTTGAACGTGTCCAGAGAAGGGCAACAAGGCTGGGGAGAGGTCTGGAGCACAGCCCTGTGAGGAGAGGCTGAGGGAGCTGGGGTTGCTTAGCCTGGAGAAGAGGAGGCTCAGGGGAGACCTTGCTGCTCTCTACAGCTACCTGAAGGGAGGTTGTGGCCATGTGGGGGTTGGTCTCTTCTCCCAGGCAACCAGCACCAGAACAAGAGGACACAGTCTCAAGCTGTGCCAGGAGAAGTTTAGGCTGGAGATGAGGAGAAAGTTCTTCCCAGAAAGAGAAATTTGCCCTTGGGATGTGCTGCCCAGGGAGGTGGTGGAGTCCCCATCCCTGGAGGTGTCCAAGAGGGGATTGGATGTGGCACTTGAAGCCATGGTTTAGTTAGTCAGGAGGTGTTGGGTGCCAGGTTGGACTTGATGATCTCTGAGGTCTTTTCCAACCTTATTGATTCTGTGATTCTGTGATTCTTTACCCTCTCCTTCCTCCAGGCATTGGCATGGGCACCATCCTCATCGTCTCCCTGGTGGCCATTTACTACAACATGATCATTGCTTACGTTCTCTTCTACCTCTTTGCATCCCTCACAAGTGACTTGCCCTGGCAGCACTGCGGCAACTGGTGGAACACTGACCTGTGCCTGGACCACCACGTCATCAAGGCAGGGAACACCACCTTCCCTGCCAACATCACCAACACTGTCAGCCCCAGTGAGGAGTACTGGAGGTAAAGAGGTCAGCCTGAAGCGGCCCTGGGGACACGGTTGACACCCAGCCAGAGGGAACCTGGGGATGGGATGAGGGATGAAGGTCTGTGCTGCACATCTCGTGGCATGCTGGACATCCATGGAGGACATTGTGGGTTCTTTGGGGGGTCAGCTGTGAATGATGTCTCAGTTGAGCTGTTGGGATCATGTTTGTGGGCTGTGGGAGGTGTCCACCACCTGGTGTTGCTTTGCTGGCCTGGAGATGTCAGACTAAAATACATCCCATGACTGAACCACTTGGTGTCTGCTTTGGGCTCTTTCATGCATGGTGAAACCTCTCCCCTTGGTAAAGAACCATAGAATCAATAAGGTTGGAAAAGACCTCAGAGATCATCAAGTCCAACCTGGCACCCAGCACCTCCTGACTAACTAAACCATGGCTCCAAATAGCTGCCAGTGCCCTGCTGCTCCCTCTTTGCTGAGGTGCTTGACAAGGTTATTTTCCAGAGCAGAGGCCTTGCTGGGTTCAGAGAAGGTCTCAGGACCCCGGTGGGGGAGTGCCATGGCTGCTCACTGGTGGCTCTCCTTGCACCCTAGCCGGTATGTGCTGCACATCCAAGGCAGCTCTGGGATCGGAGATCCCGGCACAATCCGCTGGAACCTGTGCCTGTGCCTGCTCCTCTCCTGGACCATTGTCTATCTCTGCATCCTAAAGGGAGTCAAATCCTCTGGCAAGGTAAGGGCTGGGCAGACTCTGCTGGGGGGTCTCCAGCAATGCCCAGCAGTGCCTGTGATTCTCTGCATGCCTGGAAAGTCTGGCCTATCGACACCACCAGCAGGACACAGGCTGCTCCAGGGCTGGCTTGGACACCTGGCCAGCGCGGGGCTGACGCCACTGGCCCTGCTGCATCCCAAGGGTGCCACCCAGCTCTGCAGGGTGATGCTGGGTGGTGTGGTGTCCCACCCTGAGAACAGGGCCGTGGGGGAGTGCTCGTGCTGTGCTCTCGCTCCCAGCTCTCCCAGCTGGCTCTGCCCTCCCACAGGTTGTGTACTTCACTGCCACCTTCCCATACCTCATCCTGCTGATGCTGCTCGTTCGTGGCGTGACCCTGGATGGGGCCTGGAAGGGGATCCGCTTTTACCTCACCCCCCAGTTTGACCACTTGCTGTCTTCCAAGGTGAGCAGGGGCTTGTGCAATTTGTTCAAGCCACAAATATGAGCCTTCTCCTGCCTCCCCCAGCTTGCCACAGAGGTGGTTCAAGGCACTCAAGTGCCTTTTCTGGCCAATCCCTGACCCAAAGTCCTCTCTCTTGGTTGCTCCTAGACCAAAAAGTATTTGCCTTTCAGCAGTCTGTCTTTGCTCCACACTTTGTGCTGCTCTTCCCACTTGACCCAGCCTGTGTTTCTGGGTTTCCATGCAGGAGGTGGAGTGCACACCACCTGCCCTGGGTACCAGGACCATGGACAAATTGGCCCAGCCCCTGTTATGGGCTAGGGGGGGCAATGGGTGCCCCTTTGACTGCTTTATTTTTCATGATGTGCAGAGCAGGGAGTTTCCTTGGGTCAGCAGTGTTGGTAGCAGAGACCACCTAGTTTCAGAAGAGGAATTAATGTCATGATGGGCTGGCTCTAAAACACCCTCCTCAGCCCTTCCACTATCCAGCTGACCCACTACAAATGGTGAGCACGTTAGCAAGGGAAGGCAAAGAGCCCACGGGCTTTGCGTGCCTGGAGGGATGGGAAGGTTTGCTGGGGGCTCTGGGTAAGCATTTTCTGACTCTGTCTTCCTCAGGGGGAGGTTTCCAAACCCATGCTCTTCTCAGACCTGTTTCCTTCCTCCAGGTGTGGATTGAGGCAGCCCTGCAGATATTTTACTCCCTTGGAGTGGGCTTTGGAGGCCTCCTCACCTTCGCCTCGTACAACACTTTCCATCAGAACATCTACAGGTGGGAAGCAGCCTTGTGAAAACTGTGGGGTGAGAGGAGCCATGAAAACCTCAGCTGTTGGGTTCAAAGCCAGCAAGAGGAGCATGTGGTGCAGCATGCAGTCATCCAGCACTGCTCCTTGCTCAGGCACCTTACAGATACCTGGCAGCTTGCACAGGCTCGAGGGGGACAGAGGGATCTGTGGGAGACAATTCTGCTAAACATGAAGACACAGCAACAGGCTCAGACATTTTGGGCTGCAGATGCTGAAGGCTGAGGACACCTGAGGCTAGAGTTATGTCTGCCTGCCCTGTCCCCATCACCCACTGCAGTTCACCAGCAGAAAGGGTGATGGGCATCTGGGCTCATGCCCTCCACAGGGGAAAGTAAGCTTGGGAGGAGCTTCCAAAGAACTTGTGTCACTCCTTTTACACTGGAAAGCACATGCCAAGAGAGGCCCTGGAGGAGAACTGCACCTTCCTGTGGTACCCAGGGCTGGGAAAGCCACCATGCACTGCTGTGGGTGCTAAGGAGTGGGCATGCTCAGAGCATCTTCTTTCTCCTCTGCAGGGACACCTTCATAGTGACCCTGGGCAATGCCATCACCAGCATCCTGGCAGGGTTTGCCATCTTCTCTGTTTTGGGATACATGTCCCAGGAGCTTGGGGTCCCTGTTAACCAAGTGGCAAAAGCAGGTGAGGCCAAAGAAAGAGCCTTTCTCCTTCACCCCCTGCCTGTGTATGCTGAGGAGCATTCCTTCCAGATGGAAGGCCTGTGAGGGTGTCAGCATGAGGGATGAAGATGTATGCTTAGCAGGCCAGGGAGAAGGAAGGGAGGAGACTGGTTCCTGCCACACAAACATTGACCAATGCTAAGTGAGACCTAACAAAGCCTAAGGGATACCTAACAAAGACCTGAACCAGCAGCAGGCTGTTTCTCCTGCATCTCTCCACCTTCTGCTGCAGGAACTCTCCTACCCATCCTGCAAGAGCCTTGGCAAGCCCCTGCTGCAGTGTCACTCCTCTGGGCTCTCCCCTCCTGCATGCCCCCATACCCATCACTGTCACCTCCTTTTCACCCTGCTGTCCTTTGCCTCCCCTAGGGCCTGGCCTGGCTTTTGTGGTGTACCCCCAGGCCATGACAATGCTCCCTCTTTCTCCATTCTGGTCTTTCCTGTTCTTCTTCATGCTGTTAACCCTGGGCCTGGACAGCCAGGTAAGGACAGAGTCCACCGAGCCAGCCGTGGTGCCCAGGCAGCCGGGGGGGCTCAGAGGACCCTCTCCTCCTTTGTTGCAGTTTGCCTTTATGGAGACCATCGTTACAGCAGTGACAGATGAGTTTCCCTACTACCTGAGGCCAAAGAAAGCCTCCTTCTCATTTGTCATCTGCATTGTCCTCTTCCTGATGGGGCTCATCCTCACGACAGAGGTAAGGGTGTGGGGATGAATGTGCCATGGGGACCGACTAGGGCCTCAGTTTAGGAGGGGGTTAGCCTGCAGAGAGAGAACCACAGAGTTACTGAGGCTGGAAAAGACCTCTGAGATCATCAGCCTGTCACCTAACACCACCACATCAGCTAAGCCATGCCCCCAGGTGCCACATCCAAGCTTTTCTGAGAGACCTCCAGTGATGGTGACTCCACCACTCCCTGGGCAGTCCATCCCAGTGCCTAAGCAGCCTTGCTGTGAGGAAGTGCTTCCTGAGGTCCAACCTAAACCTCCCCTGGTGCAGCTTCATACCATCACCCCTTGTCCTGTCACTGGTTGCCTGGGTGAAGAGCCTGAACCCCACCTGACTACAACCTCCTTTTAGGCAGTGGTAGAGACAAGTGTGCTCACATCAGGTGGAAGAGAGGACTGATGTGCCTGGGCTTCTTGGGGAGGTGAGGTCCAAAGGGAGCAACAGGACACTATTCCTGTTCCTGCACCAGCCCCAGGGGGAGAGTGATGCCTCCTGACAGTGCCTGACAGCTGTCTTCTCCAGTGCCCTCCAAGGGGCCAGGAGGATGTGAACCCAGGAGTGGGAGGGCATGGGCAGGGATGTATGGGGCTGCTGGTCCCAGGGACGTTGGTCACTGTGCTTTGCCTCTTCAGGGTGGGATGTATTGGCTGGTCCTGCTGGATGACTACAGCGCTGGCTTTGGTCTCATGGTGGTGGTGATCACGACCTGCCTCGTGGTGACACGTGTCTATGGTAGGGGGCACAGGGGGGGCTGGGCTGTCTGTGTGAAGAATCACAGGATGTTAGGGGTTGGAAGGGACCTCAGGAGATCATCAAGAGGGATCATCAAAAGGGATTTGAGGGATCATCAAAAGGGATTTACAGGGAGCAGCAGGGGAGCCAGCAGCCTCACGATGAAACACCCCCACTCCAACCTCTTGTTTGCTCTGGGCCATCACTGGATTCACTTCTTCAGAGACACTTGGGGTGCTGAGCACCAGCTGGGCCCCATTTCCTGCATCTCCCAGCTGGGAGAGGAGATAAGTCCTTGATGTAGAGGATGCAAACCACAGCGCTTGGTCAGTGCTAGGAACCTGGTGCAGGCACCTGGCTCTGGGGGAAGGATCACAGCTTCTGAGTCCCTGTCCCTCTCCTTCTCCTCCTTCCAGGCATGAAGAGGTTCTGCAGAGACATCCACATGATGCTGGGCTTCAAACCAGGGCCCTACTTCAGAGCCTGCTGGATGGTCCTGTCCCCAGCAACAATGCTGGTAACTGGAAAGCTGCAGTGGTGCCAGCACCCCTGGATGACCTCCCCTTCCTACCAGTCACTCTGCTAGTGTCTCCTGCTCCAGGGGCCATTCTGGTTCTGCTGGGAGCTCTCCAGGTATTTTGTTGAGCAGGAGACCTTCAGAGGGCTCTGGGCTGACTTCTCTTCCTTCCCATCCCGCAGGCTTTGCTGGTGTACAACATTGTCAAGTATCAGCCCTCTGAGTACGGCAGCTACCGCTTCCCCGCCTGGGCTGAGGTCTTGGGCATCCTCATGGGAGTCCTCTCCTGCCTGATGATTCCTCTGGGCATGCTGGTGGCTGTGCTCCGAGAAGAAGGGACGCTGTGGGAGGTAGGAGGTGTGGGGGGCCAATGTTTCTGGGGAACACCCCACAAAGGTGAAAGGGTGCTGCCTTCTGCTGAGCCTGCATCCTCTCCTCTGGGGGTGTACGTCCCTGCCCCTCCGTGCTGCCCACGGGCTGTGACAGATGGCCTGTGCCAGAGCATTCCCAGCACTGTTCCCCTCTGTGATGCCAGGCAGGCACTGAACCATGCTGCTTCCCTAGGGGCAGCCCTGTGGGCATCCCCCTTCCAAATCAAGGCTGCCTACACCTTGCCCTACGGGGAAGTGCAAGTTGTCCCTCCTGTGGGGCAGGCATGGGCACTTGGGACTTGGCACTTGTCTGCAGGAGCAATGACAGAGCAGGGAAGGCAGCTGCTGGACCGTGCAGGCAGCCACAGGCAGCACAGGTGGGATCCCTCCTCTGAGAAGTATTACCTAGGAGCATATTGTGAAGCTGCTGGCTGCTCACAGCCTTCCCAACCGCAGCTGAGCTCTGCTGCTCTCCCAGGGCTGTTAAAAGCAGAGGCAGCAGACTTGCTGCCCTCCCCAGGCACCAAATCTCCAGCTGGAGCACTTGGTGGCTGCAACCTGGCTTGGCAGAGCTGTGGGCACAGTGGCATGGCCAGGAGCCCCCATGGCTGAGACTATCTCCTTGCCTAGGTGAAGCTACCTCCACACCACAGGACTGTGCCCCTACAGTAGCCCCTAGCTCCTGCAAACCCTCCTCACCAGTCCCCAGGCTGGATGGCACTCTGAGCAGCCTCATCTTGTTGAAGATGTCCCTGCTCACTGCACAGAGGGTTGGACTAGATGACCTTTAAGGGTCTCTTCCAATCCAAACTGTTTTATGATTCCATGACAGCACTTCCTCAGCCCACAGCAGGGGACTTAAAGCATCACAGAATCACTTCTGCTGGGAAAGAGCTTTCAGGTGGTTGAGTTCAACCATTCCCTGACTCTGCCAGGTCTGGTGCTAAAGTATGTCCCTCAGCACCACATCTCTGCATCTTTTAAACAGCTCCAGGGATGGGGATTCAGCTACCTCCTTAGGGAGCCTGTTCCACTCTTTGAGAACCCTTTCAGTGAAGCTTCTTCCCTTGGCCAACCCAAACCTGCCCTGGCGCACCCTGAGGCCGCTTCCTCTCCTCCTGTCACTTGTTACCGCACAGCTGCCCTCCCCAAAAGATTCAGGAGAAGCTTTTGCCCCCACCCCATCCTCATCAGGGGTTCTTCCCGTCCTTTGGGGCACTCCCCAGAAGGGCTGGGTGGGGATGCTGGTGCAGGGTGCCCATGCTGCCTCCCTCTGTCTCCTCGCAGCGAGTGCAGCAAGCCAGCCGGCCCACCATGGACTGGGGCCCCTCGCTGCCGGAGAACCGCACCGGCATCTACGTGGCCAGCCTGGCTGGCAGCCAGTCCCCCAAGCCACTGATGGTCCACATGAGGAAGTATGGGGGCATCACCAGCTATGAGAACACAGCCATCGAGGTGGACCGGGAGATAGAGGAGGAGGAGGAGTCCATGATGTGATGCGAGCCAGCACCTCGGGGACTGCTGGGGCAGGGGGAGGGTGGTGGTTCACCCTCCCAGGTTGCACTGTGGCACTTCAGGACAGTTCAGGGGGTCCTTTGGGGAGCAGTCGTGAGCTGCTGATCCTGCTGGCCTCCTTGCCACCGCCCTGGGCCTGCCAGGATGGGGCTGCTGCCCGCCTCAGTGCCCCCAAGGTGTTTCTGTTCGGTGTGACAAGTCTGTGCGTTCCTGTGACAGTGTGGTGTGAGTGTCCAGGCAGTCCTGCTCCCACCACCGGCCCTAGCCCTGCTTTCCCTGGGCAGGGATGCTTGGGCTGCAGGGACACCTGGGCTGCAGGAGGTGGGGAGAAGGTCCTCTGCATTGCTCTGTCCTCTGCTTGTGTGTTTTGAACTCCAGTAACCCACAAACACGTGTGGGACAGACTGCAGTATCCCCCATGCCCTGAGGCTGGTGTGTGCTGCTGCTCCCTGCTCACATGGAGGTGCTCCTGGCAAAACCAGCACTAAGCAGAGTCCTGCTGAGGAAACCTGACCTAATAAATGAGCAAATGAAAGCAATTAGCAGGAGGGGGAAAAAAAACCCCAAAAGCAAAAGCAAAGCTTTTTTAACAAATCAGATTGGGCCTTTCAAAGCTTGCAGATCCCCCAGGGGCCTTGGTGGGTCAGGGTGGCTCCTCCTCATGGTGCCTGGCACAGCTGGGGTGAGCTGAGGGAAAGGAAGGGCTTGGGTGACCTCCATGTGTGCAGGAAGGCAGGGAGAGATCCTAGCTGGACCCAGGGCCAAAGGAGGAGCCATGTCCATCCCTGAGGAGGATCTGAAAGTTGTCCCTAGCCCTGGGTGCTACTCTTCCCATGAAAGGGTGAAAGATTCACTTTCAGTGCCTGTGTGTGATTTTGGGGGCAGCTCAGCCCAGAGCCCATGTTCCCATTCTCCTGCTGATGCTGCTGGCCTGGGGATGCTGGTGAGCTCCTGGACAGGGCTGTTTGGACCTGACAGTGCCAGTCCCCATCGCCCTGGTGTTGTGTGCCCCTTCTCCCATGTGCCATCGGCTCACCATTAAAAAAGTGTGTGACATGGCCTCTGTGTGGATTATCTGGGGGGGTGGTCCTCAGCATGTAAGAATGGCACATCCAGGGGTGGCTTTCAGGGATGGAGGGCACAGTCATAGAATCACAGAATCAATAAGGTTGGAAATGACCTCAGAGATCATCAAATCCAACCTGGCACCCAACACCTCCTGACTAACTAAACCATGGCTCCAAGTGCCACATCCAGTTCCCTTTGAACACCTCCAGGGATGGGGACTCCACCACCTCCCTGGGCAGCACATTCCAGTGGCCAATTACTCTTTCTGTGAAGAGCTTTCTCCTCACCTCCAGCCTAAACTTCCCCTGCACAGCTTCAGACTGTGTCCTCTTGTTGGTGGTTGCCTGGGAGAAGAGACCAACCCCCTCCTGGCTACAGCCTCCCTTCAGGTAGTTGCAGAGAGCAAGAAGGTTTTCCCTGAGCCTCCCCTTCTCCAGGTGCTGATCTCTGTCCTAGTCAAGAAAACAAACCCCCAGGATAAAGAGAACAAATAGGGCTTATGTCTGGGTTGTGCATGTGGCCCTGGTGCACCAGGCTCTTCAGCCCTTGGAATGTGCAGCCCTGGGTCCAGCACCATGGGCTGAGCACCCAGGCTAAGTCCTGAGCCTGCAGTTTTTCCTAATGACCCTGCAGTTTTTCTTAATGACCATTCCCTACACTGGAGGAAATTTAATTACTGCTTTTGCCCCTCTGAGAGCTTACAGCCAGCTCCAACACCTCCTCCCCTCCTGCCTACCCACCGCCCCGTGCCTAAGGACGCGCAGCTTCCTCCCTGGCTGGCTCTGCCCTTCCTTCTCCCTGCAGGAGCACCGACAGCTCTCTGCATCCCCTTTGCCATACCCTCCCGCGGCTACAGCCCACAGGGCCGCTGGGGTTCGCCCAGCCCCAGCTTCCCAGGCTGCGTGGGGCTGTGACAGAGAGCACCTCCGTCCGCTAGCCCCCAGGTTAATCATTAGAGGCCAGCCATAAAAGTGTGGCTGATGGAAAGTTCAGGCCGTGGCGGCTGGGGAGCAGGGAGGGCCTGTCATAAACATTTATGGCCCCAATGAATCCCTCGCTCTAACCTTGACACTATTTACCCAGCAGGAGGCCTCGGGAGGTCACGGCGTTGCCCAGCCGCTGCCCTGGGTGCCGGCCGGGGGAGCCCATCGGAGGGGCACGGCCAGGGCTCTGCATGGTGGGCAGGAGCAGGTGATGGCCTTGGGCGTTTCGTGGTGCCACTGCCAGCCCCAGTGTGCGACCAGGAAAGCCTGGTACCTTCCCAAGGCGTGGAGATGGAGATACCGTGGGCTGATCAGGCTGGTCTGGTTGCTGCACGTCTCTGAGCTCTTTATACCTGTCAGGGATCCTGTTGCATTCCCTGGATCTCTCCTGGGATCTTCTGTGCCATCCCCTGGCGGCTGCCATCAGTGTTGCGTCGCAGAGCGGTGGGAAGGATGGGGCTGAGGATGTGGTGGGGATCAAAGCTGGTGGTGGCAAGGGGAAACCAAGGGCAAAGGGTGCCAGGGCAGTGGCACAACTAGAGGACGTGTCCCCTGAGCCATGTGTAGCTGTGCACAGGGCGGTGTGGGACCCTCTGATGGCAGCCAGAGACCAGCAGTGTATCCGTGCCTGCACCACAGCCTGGCTGAGGTCCGCTGCCAACCCTCCCATGTCCCTGGAGACAGGTACCCCTTCCCCTCACAGAGTGTCCCGCTCGTCTCCCGGAGAGCCCGGGGCCTTCTTCCAGGTTTTGCAGGTCCCTTGGGCATGGCGGTGGTGGGCAGGGAGGGGTGGCCGGGGGCCGGGCAGCTGCTCGCCTCGGGCTGGGGCAGGAGGTGACAGCAGCGGTCCGGTGCTGACACCTGCCGGGGATGCGACACATGGCAGGGCGGGAGGGGAGCGGAATGACCCAGCCCGGGCACCCCCGGCCGGCAGCGGGGCCAGGGCGTGCGGGGCAGGGACAGCGACAGTCGCAGCCCGTCCCCAGCTCCCCCTCCCCCCCGGCCGGGGTACCAGCCTGTCTGCACGGGCAAATCCCCTGGGAGCCCCCCAAACCCACCCTACGCTCGGCTGGGGGGAGGAGGGCGTCCTGTGCCCCACATCCTGCAGCGTCAGCACCCCCCTAAAAACAACTTCTCTTCTTACCACCCAGTGGTGGGGTTACAGCTCAGTGCCCACCGCCCAGCCAGCCCCGGGGGGGAGTGGGGTGGGCTGTCTCCCAGACACCTACAGCAGCCCAGAGCCCTCTCGTGGGGGAAAGGGCTGGCTTGAGGTCTGGGGGTGACATCAAGCTCTCCGAAAGCCCTGGGGATGCTGGTGGCGTGGGGGGCAGCACGCAGGGTACCCTGGCGTTCCTTAGCCGGGAGATCCCAGCTTCGGCTGCTTTCGAGGACAGGAGCGCGGTGACGGCAGGACAAAGCGGCTGGCAGACGGTCTGAGTCACGGCAGTGACGGAGAATCATCCGTTTCCATGCTCAGAAGTTGGTAGCTATTTATTGCACTTGAACACCGAGAATAAAACTGACACTCGCCCTCCCTCCCGCCCCCACCCCGTGCCCGCTTCCCCCCCTCCCCCGACAGAGCATCCGATTTGAGCAGTGATCGTTCCCTTCACAGCCGCAGGTTCCAAGAGGAAAAAGAAAAACAAACAAACCGCACAACCAAACAACAACAACAACAAAGGAAAAGGAAACCAAAATCAACCCGTCCCCCCCCTCCAGCCCTCCCCCAGCCCTCCTCCAGCAAGCTCCTGCTGGGTCCAGCGCGGTCACACCGCTCCAAAGCACTTACAAAAAGAGAAGCGAGAGGCTCCAGCTGCAACCCTACGGACGGACAGACACCAGGGGACAGGCAGCTGGCCCCTCCCTGGGGCCTGGCTTTTTGTTAGGTGACAAAGCTTGGTTATACTCTTAATTATAATATAGAATCATTCATTATTCTTATTCCTTTCTTTTTTTTTTGTTTGCAATCATCTTAAATAAATATTTCCATAGAGATTTCCTGTAATATATCTATTTATATATGTATATAGAATATATAAAAGAGAGAGAGAGAGAGCTCTTTGTTTTGGTTTGGTTAGGTATTTTTTTTCCTCCCTTAAACCACTGCTAACATCTTTTCCCTGCTTGTCCAAAAAAAAAAAACAACACCCCCACCCACCCCAAAAAAACACAGTCCCAAAACAAAAAAACACCAAAAAAAAACCCCAGAGCAAAAAGAAATTACAAAAGCCCTAAAAAATTGTGCAACAGTTAGAGGGGAGGGGAAAAAAAAAGGGGACAACAACCCCAAGAAGGAAGGAGCAGCTCCATACCCTTCCACAACCTTCTCTCCCACTCCCTGGCAACCATTCAGGTGGGAAGGACATTAAGGACATTCAGCCCAGGGGCCAGGAGCCAGTGGGTGGCATTTGGCTTAGGGATGGCAGAGGAGCCAGCAGGCCCTCCTCTGATGGTCCCACAGCCTGGTCACATCTGGGTATCACTGTCTGGTACAGATGGGGCTGGGGCCTGCCCCTTTGGAAGTGGGTAGCAGCCAGGTCTCTGCCCTGCTAGCAGAAGGATGCATCAAGAGAGTGGTGTACACCATGAGACGTGTCCTGTGGTGGGGAAGAAGGGTTCCTCTGGCTCCTGAGATGATCAGAGGAGATGGTTATGGAATCTTCTGCTGACAGACATCTCTTGGTCCACGTGGCTGCCTGGCTGTGCCCTCCTACATGATGCTACTGTTTTCTGGTTCCTCCCCAGTGGAGCTTGCCACACTATCGTGAGCTCAGAGTGGGAGTGATGGCTTCTGCTGCCTTCTCCAACCTCTGGGGCCCCATGAGGGCATGAACTCATGGAGGGCAAAGAGATGGGAGGCAAGTTTGGGGTCAGATGGGGGTTTGGTGCCTGGCAAAGGAGGTGTTTACTAAGGGTAAGGGGAAAGACAACACTCCCAGCTGTGCCTGGCTGGGGCAAGGAGTGGAGTGCCCACTCCTCCAGCAAAGAGCAGAGGACAAGGAGTGGCCTCTTCTTCCAGAGCAGACACACCAGCAAGACCTGAGAAATGATGATGTTGCAGCTGGACTCTGACAGCCAGGAAGAGAAAACAGGGGAGTCCCTTTGCTGGGAGTGGAGCTGGGAGCCTGAGACCACCACAGCAAGAACTTCTACTCAGATATCCCCTGTGCTCTGAGAGAGGTGGAAGAGATGATCAATTTGGAGGATTTCTGAGTTTGGGCTGACCCAGATGGCCAGGGGAGTCAGGCTGTGTGCTAGGAAATGAAATGTGCCACAGCCTGACCTTCAGCCTTGAGGCCAGTGGGGACAGGTGGTCCATGGTGATAAACTCCATTCCAACAAGGTGGCCTTGTCCATATTGCATATTGGGAATGTGTCCTGGACATTTTAATGGTGGGATTGCCAGTTAGCACATGCCAGGGATGGTGCCAACAGCTTTAAAAGCGCAGGTGTAGTGGCAGCAGCCCTGGCTCTGTGAGCCAGAGAAAGGTGGTGACAGTTGATGGTGATTTTCCTGCAAGTATAGGAGGAATCAGGAAATGTGAAGGAAGACAGAGACAGAAGCTGTTCACCATGGCTGCTGAAAGAAAGGGTAGTGGTACATCAGCGTTCGCTCAGAGATGCTCTGGGGGTACAGGAACCTGCTCTGGGGAAGGAGAGTGAGGTGGGGAAGAGAAACCAGGCAGAACAGACCCCTAAAGTGCAGGTGCTTAATGCTGCCAGCTTGGGCAGGTTGGGAAGTTTGGTCTTCCTTGGTCAGGCTTCAGCTCGACTGGAAGACTAGAAGGAGTTGAGACCCCAGAGTCTGCTTCCCTTGGAAAGGATTTGGAGCATTTCAGGTGTTACAAGGACACCCAGTTACCTCTAGAGGAACCTGTGCCTGGAGAGGCAACCACAGGGAAACCTCAAGGAAGAAAAAAAACCACCTCCAACAAGACAGCTCAGAGCCTTCCTGGAAACCACAATGTTCCTACCTAGCAGAGACTGCCCAAAGTGGGCTCTGAGTGAAAGGAGATTGCATGCTACCCCAGCCTCTTACCCATCATCCCTACGAAGCCCCACTGTACTCCCTGCCCCAGCCCTTTCTCCAGCAGAGGCAGCTGGAGCAGCTTCACCCTGACAGCCCAGCTGAAGTCCACAGCTACCAGCAGTTCCAAAAGCAGGATGGAATGGTGTCTGCCCTACAGCCCCCATGCAGAGCCCTGCCACGACCTTCTCCTTCCTCATCCTTCTCATTCCACTGCCCAGAGTACCTGGGCATCAGGAGGTGGATGAGACACTCACTTGTGGCTGGCTTCAGAGCCAGCTCTGGAGAGGGAGAGAGAGAAACCTGTGAAAGAGCAGAGTCCTTCCTTCCTTCCTTCCTTCCTTCAAAAATGAAAAAGAAAAAGAAAAAGAAAAAAAAAAAAAAAGAAAGAAACTTCCTCACCAAGTGACTACAGGAGTTAAAACACGTCTGTAAAAACACCCGAACTCTACCTTAAAAAGCTAATCCCGTCCTTGCACGGATTTCCCTGCTTTTGGGGCCATCTCTTGCAAGTCAGAGCAGCCCCACAACCAAACAGCACAGGTCCCCCAAGGCCATGAGGAGACGCTCTTGCACCTGGGGAGCCCCTGCGCGGCTCGCCCTCCGAAAGAAAAGGCACCTCCTACCCACACCGCCAGCCGGCGCCGCGCCGCCGGCGCGGCGGGACACACCAGAAGACCTCTCAGGGGCCCTTCGTGCCCCGGCAGTTTGGATTTCTTCCCCCTCCATCCAGTGGGAAAATATTTTTGCAGTCTGCAAGGACGCGGCTGTGTTTCACATGGCAGCCGTCCCTGCCTCGACAGAGAGAGAGAGAGCAAAGCATCAAAAAACCACAGGAAAGGCAAAATACACACTCAGAATTTACATGGAGAAAACATTCCCCGCACCCCCCTATTTTTTTTACCCCCCTTCCCCCCCTTTTTTTTCCTTTTTTTTTTGTTTTTGTTTTTTTTGTTTTAATGTCCAAAACAAGCGAGTTGTTTTTTGTTGTTGTTGTTCATGTCTTTGTTTCCTCAACACACACACTGTCTAGAAAGTTAAACGCCATGCAGATGAAGAGAGTGCAGCTAGAAAGTCCCCCCCGGGGGCAGCAGCGTTGCAGGAGTCTCACATCAACGAGCAAAAAGGTTCCAGTTAGAAAAACCCAAAAAAAGAGAGAGAGAGAGAGAGAGAGAACGAGAAAGCACAAGAATTGCCAGGAAGAAAACACCCACCCTCGGACCTCTAAGTGACAGCAAAGAGGTGACACCGAAAGGTCACCTTCCTGGCCATGTCTTATGTCCTGAAAGCCACATCCTGATGGCTTCCCGAGAGCTGCCTCCTGGGATTGCCCTGCAGGAAGATCCGTGGGGTGCAAGAAGGTGCCCCGGGGAGATGGGTGCCCCTGGAGGTGAGTGCCCCAGGGTGGGGTGGATGCTTTCACCCACCCAGTGCCGCGGGACGGGCTGGGACGAGCTGCTGCAGCTTGGAGTGCGGGCTGGCAGCCGCAGGGACCCCTGCTCGTAGCATCGTGGCTGTGCAGCCCCTTCCCAAATGTAAACGCAATGAAAACCAGCAAGCCCTGCAAATCCCCCGCTGCCCTCCCGCCCCGCCCTACACAGCTGAATGCTTCTAGTTATGACAGAAAGATCCATTTCGGAAAATGCTCAAAATGAAGGTACAAAATACACGGGGGGAAGGGGGAGGAGGGACGGGGGAGGTTTCTTTTCCCTAGAAAAAGGCATGCGCTGAGTGGAAGCCAGCGAGGGGCTCCTTTGTTGTCTTCGAAGCACAATCAGGATTCTGCAGTTTGGTTACTTTAGGAAGCTTGCATTCCTCGTCGTCGCTGGAAGGGTGGAGCTTTGCACCCCAAATCGGTGGCCAGTTGGTCTGCCCCCATCCCAGCCTGGGCTGAGGAGCGCCGGGTGATGCATGCGAAGGGTGGCTCGGTGGGGCCGGGCGCTGGGGGAAAGGATCCTGGGTAGGGGAGGAGGATGCGGGGAGCGATGCTACCAACACGGCGTGGCTGGGAGAGAGCCCCAGCTCCCGGCCGATGTGCCGATGTGGCGCTGGGAAGCAATCGCCTTTCTTCTCCTCTCTTCTCCCAGCTTCACCAGTCCCTGCTCCGAGGGGAGAAGGGAGGGATGGAGAGCATCCCTTCCCGAGGCCAACCCTGGGAAGGAGCCAGCCTACACTTCTGGGAAGGCAAAATAAACAGAGAGCCTTTACTTACCCCTCCGAACACTGCCCTCTTTGCCTGGGGGGTGTGTGGGGGGGGGGGGTGGGAAATGGACTTTGCAAAGGTTTAAATCATAGTTCCCTGGCTGAGGCTGCTGGGAAATGGGAGCTCAGGTTAGGAGCAGGAGTGAGCCACGGCAGCAGATGGGGACCTTGATAGCAGCAAAGCAAAATCCACTGGCACGTAGAGAGAATGTGGCACAGAGCAGCTACACACTGCCCCCCTGCCCTCCTCTTCCTTGGCGGGGGGGGACTCCCAGCAAAGGTGGGGATGAAGGCAGCTGATGAGTCCGAGCTCAATTCAGAAGATGTGCCAGGTCGTGGGGGGGTCCCATCAAAGCCATGCAGCCGAGGAGGAGGCCTTTACCCTGGCACACGTCGCCTCACCAGCCAGATGCTTGGGTTTAGGTTCATGGATTCTCTTGTCTTGGTTCATGCAGAGGAAGGGGGCCCAGCACCACGGCCCCAGCGGGGTGGGGTGGGGCTCGATGGGATGCCTGCAGGGCGCCGGTGGGGCTGTTGCGTGTGTGCGGTGAGAAGCGAGGGGTTACTCCAGCGGGAACCAAGCAGCAGAGCCAGCAGCCAAAGTCCCATAGGTGAAGATGTCGGAGGGGGTCTCCCCTTGGTAGTCAGTCAGTGACAAAGCCAGCACGGGCAGGACCACGCTTCAGCTGCAAAACACGGGCAGGCAGAGAGAGAGTTCGCTTCACCCATCCCTGCGGCAGAGCACCTCACAGCGCAGGGCAGGCTCCTCCTGGCCGCGGCTGCTCGGGGCTGGATCCCAGCCTCTTGGGAACCCGCTGCCCTCCCTGCCCACCCTGCCCCATCCCCGGAGCCTCACAGGGCTTACTGCGGTAGAACGGAGGGGGCGCCGGATCTGTGGAAGTGGACGATCTGCCATTTGCCGTCCCGGCGGTGCCAGATGCGAGTCTCCTCCGACTGGGCGGTGCGGGGGATGCCTCCCGCGTCCACGTACTGCGTGATGCGGATGTAGGCGATGCAGGCGGACTCGTCTCCCATCAGGTGGATGTGGGGGTTCAGGATCGTCGTGTGCACGGGCTTGCTGTTCCGGGACCACACTGGAGAGGGGACAAGTGCAGGTGGCCTTAGGCAAGGGAAAGAGTTCGGGTGGCTCTTGCCCGCAGCAGCGGCGGTGTGAGATGCTTGGATTAGGGGCTAAGTAAATGCTGCTTAGTTGGGTTCAGGATACGTCCAGAAAGCAGCTAACCAAACAGCTTCTCTGCACGCAGCCCAGCCTCAGCTGACCTAAGAGGCTTGACTGACCTCCTGCTGGGGTCTTCCAGATCAGCCAGACATGATCCCAAAGCCACCCTTAACACCCTCCTCTCTCCAGCAAGCTGATGGAGGGCAAGAGACAGCCTGGGCTGGTGCATGGGAAGTGGGAAGGGTCCCTCAGGAGGCAAGGGGGCTGCTTACGGTTTTCAAAGTAGAATCGGTGGAAATCCAGCCCTTCCACGAGGTTGCCCAGAGCCTCAGGCTCGAAGGCAGTCATCCCAGGGTCACACATCTTCCTGGGGAGGCAGGGAGAGAAAAAGGGGAGGTTATCTCACTGCTTCTGGCACGAGAGCCTGCAAAGCCCAAACAGCTTGTGCCCGGGACGAACCCTTCATCCTGAGCCAACTCCCTCAGCCTGAGACTGAGGAGCCTCTGCACCAGCGAGTAATTCAGGCAGAAACCTGACCTCATCCCTGCACTCTGCATGAAGCCCACCCCCACCTCACCTCCAGCCCACTGAGTGCAGCCAGGAGCCCAGCGAGTCAGGGGTGAGTTCTCCATCAGTCACCATCTCCAATTAAACCTCCTAGGACACTGCCATCCTCTTTGTAAGAAAGAAAACCAGCAGGGGAAAACTCACATTGTCTGCTCTGTGTCAAAACATCCCTGCTGCGACTCTCTGAGGCAGGGATGAAGACCTGCACTTGCTCAGATCCCTCTAATTAAATAAGCCTTGGACTCAGAAGAAGTGTGCCCTGAAGAGCATCAGCTCAGCTTCCAAGCAGCCTGCAGCAATCTGGATATAATGGATGCTATGGATGCAATGTTCCTTCTTCCACCATAAATCACACTTAGAGTTATTCACCTCTCTGCAAACCAGAAAGTGGGCTCACCCATGAGAGTGAGACTGGAGAAATGTGGGCAGCTTAGTGTGAGAGAGACACCAGCTTTGGAAACCGAGGTCATACAGTCACAGAATAGCAGGGGTTGGAAGAGGCCTCCAGCCTCATCAAGTCCAACCCTCCTGCCAAAGCAGGATCACCTAGGGCAGGTCACAGAGGGTTGCATCCAGATGGGTCTTGAAAGTCTCGAGAGAAGAGGACTCCACCACCTCTCTGGGCAGCCTGCTCCAGTACTCCATCACCCTTACAGTAAAGAAGTTTTTCTTCATCTTGAGGTGGACCTCCCTGTGTTCCAGTTTGTATCCATTGCCCCCTGTCCAATCACAGGATACCACTGGGAAGAGCCTGGCCCTTTCTTCTTGATACCCACCCTTCAGATATTTATAAACATTAATAAGATCTCCTCTCAGTCTTCTCTTTTCCAGGCTAAAGAGCCCCAGGGATCTCAGCCTTTTGCCATCAGACAGATGCTCCATCCAGTCCCTTCATCATCCTTGAGGCCCTCTGCTGAACACTCTCCAGTATATCCCTGTCCCTCTTGAACTGGGGAGCCCAGAACTGGACACAATACTCCAGATGTGGTCTCACCAGGGCAAAGTGGAGAGGGAGGAGGACCTGCCCCTGCTTCTCTTGGATGGTCTCCATGCCACACCAGCACATCAACCTGGCCAGCCCGCCCTGGGCAGCAGGGAAACCTCCTGGGTTGTGTTGTTACAGTGAGAGGACCTGCTCCAAGAGGCTGAATCCCCAGCCCAGCTCAACCCCATGCTGGGCACACTCACGTGTAGGACTCGAAGTCGCCGTTGCTGATTGCTTCGATCAGCTGCTCTGTGACTTTGATGATTTCCTGCTTCCGTACTGTTGGTTGAAAGAGAAGAAAGAAAAGAAAAGCAAACCAGAAATGCTGGTGCTGTAATACCAGTGAGAAAGCTTTACTGCTTAGAAACAGCCCACAAGACATCGTGGGACACTGGAAACTGTCCAGAGGGAGGGAGAAAAAAAGCAGGTGAGTGATTTGGGAGAGAGATGTGGGGAAGGGCTCTTCACCCCAGAGAGGAAAGACCTCCAAAGCCAGGGCAAAACTGGAAATCCTGCTTTATCCTAACGAGCCTAAGGGTGAGCTCTCAAGCTCCCAGCCCAGTTGGCTCCCAGCCCGGTCTTGGCTGCAAAGCCTTCTGCCCCATGAACTCACAGCAGGAGCAAACCAGGGCAGGCTGGACTAAGGATGCTCTCACCTCCCTCCGAGATGGGAGGAGAGGGTCTCAGCTGGGAGGAGGACAGGTGAGCGGCGTGGGGAGCCACGGAGGGACCCCACAGCAGCGTGTGGGTGCTGCTGCCTTCTCAGCTGGAATGGGACTGGGCTGTGAGAATGGGCTCGGCTCCCGGGATGCAGGAGGAGCTGTCAGAGGTAGCCCTGGGTTATTAACGAGGCTCTGCCTCAAATGCAAATAGACATCCTGCTTGACTTCATCATCTTTTAGTGTTGTGGTAATCAAAGGAGCGAGAGCACGTTCCTGAGAGCTGTTCAGAAAGGAGGACAGGGACCCCCATCCCTGTCTGAGCACCACCTGCCCCCACGTCTGCTTCCAGGGAGCCCTTTCCCAGGGGGACAAGCGTCCCATGAACTCTCAGGTCGGGCCAAAGCCCATCCTGCTTTGTGCTGAGACGGCTTCGGCGAGAGACTTAGCAAATTAACGCCGATAAATGATTCCCAGGGCTATTCTTAGCCAGCCGGCTGTGGCAGGCGGGTGGGCGGCGGGGAGCCCGGGATTTCCCCGACAGGCTTTTCCCCGAGGGACATTCATTTCGGAGGAGCGGGCAGCCGGGCTGCTATCCCTGCGGCTTTCTGCCGTTTCCAGCCCCGGGCTGGGCAGCCCCCCTTCCTTACCAGCCGTGCCCCAACCGCTCGTGGCAGAGAAACCATCTAAGGACCCCAAGGCAGCTCAGCGGTTGTGGGCTTCCAGTACCTCATTAGGGCTAGCCACACTAAAGACCCCAGGGTACCCCTCCAAAACAGCCTTCTCCCACCAGCAGTACCTTTGGTGTCTTCATCCTCGATGGTGGTGTTGGTGCTCTCCGACGATTCCTGGGCAAAGAACAGAGAGGAGAAACGGGGTGGTGAGAGGGGGCTTCAGCCCACACCAGATGGAGTCAGTGTGTCCGACAGCCCCCCGAGTCCGACCCCACAGCGCTCGACTGTGCCAACAGACAGCAACCAAGGAAAACACCAGCAGGTCCAACCCGTCCTCAACCACAGCTCTGGGGCAGCGCTGGCTGAGCCCTCCCTGACCTCCACTCCTTGTAGCCAAGGGCACAAGAGCTGGGCTGTGGAGGGTCTCGTAGGAACGGCGCTGCCTTTCCTACCGACGCCTGTGGGGACAGAGACGGGGGCGGGTGCAGGGGGTCTGGTGGGTTCCTAGGAACGTTGCCGGAGGGGCAGGGAGAGGGGCTGTGCAGAGGTGGAAGACACCATGTTGACTGTACAATAAAGAGAGAGATGTACAAATTAAACAGCGAGGAGGAGCTGGGATGAGAAAGAGGGGACTGTGCAGGAGTGAGAGACCACACTGACCGCAGAGTAGGGAGAGAAATGTACAAGAAAACAGAGTGCTTCCAAGACCCACATGGACCACCGAAGGCTGAGACACAGCTCTTTCAAGAAACAGCTGAGCACTACACAGGTGTGGGGTTTTTTTGGGGGGGAGGGGGGTACTGACCCCCCATCTCTCTGCAGGAGCCCCATCAAGGCGACTCTGCTAGCGGAGCTAGAGCAATGGCTCTGCTAGCTCTTCCCAGCAGAGCCTTGCTGATGTATTACCCATAATACCCCGATGTAGGTTGGCAAGGTGTCCCATGACCATACAGTCCCCGCAGAGGCATGGAAGGTGTTTCTCCAAGGCTCCTTGCACCGATGCAGCCTGCAGACCTGAGTCAGGAGAACTGGGAGAAACGGCATGAGAACCCATCAGCAAGAACCAGGGCTGGCTTCCCACCAGCTGGTGGCCAGCAAATGCCTGCACCAACCCTGTTAACGGGGTGTGTGGGTGATACGGCTTTTGAGGGTGTTCCCTCCAACCCCAGTGTCCCTTCTTCCCTACCCCGAGGTAACTTCCAAAAACGGGGGGAGGCTGGAACATGTGGAGAAGCCCAGCAATATCGGCATTGAGGAAGACGAAGGACACTCACCATTAACTGAACGCTGGAACTGGACTTTCTTTTCTGGAAAAACAAGGAGAAGAGATGGAACAGGAAGAGACACAGAGTGAGAAAGGCAGAGAGCGGCACGTGAGAGACAGGAGCTCCTGAGCCACCCTTCACGGTCCTCACAGGGGGACAGCTCCTGCAGGGACGTGCCACTGGCCGCGGGGCTGGTGGTGCCGTGCCAGCTCCCTCCCCGCTTTCCTGCTGGCGCCTTCCTCTCCTGACCTGCCACAGCCTCTGGTGTTGCTTATCCCAAGGACCTGGCTAGTGCAGAAAGGAGTCCCCTAGGAGTCAGTGGCCACTCCGGTGGCCTTTTGATCGGGACAGTAAGCTCACAGGAACCGGAGCGGGACACTGGAAAGCTAAGGCAGCTCCACCGTCCGCCCAGCCCTGTGCCCGGTGAGTGTCACACTGACATTTACAGACTCTGGAGCTGCCCATGCTGCCGACTGGTGTGGAGGTGTTCAGTCAGCTTTGGACCTAGACCAGCACTAAGCTGGCTGGTTTAAAGCCAGCCTGGCTATAGCTACTTGACCTCTCAAGGCAGGCACACCACGTGGGAAGCTGTCCTGAGATCAGCTCCAGTGCTTTAAGATCAGGACAAGTCTCCTGCAAAGAGAAGACCTTTCACTTGCAGGTATTGATCTCCATCCTTGACCACTACCAGTAGGTGTAAAGGCTTTGGGGCTGGATGACCCCATGGCCACACTTCTGCTTGCAATCCCAAACGACTTCTGGTCTTTCCTTCCTGGCTGTGCCCTGCTCCCAGTCTCCATCTCTGACCTAGGCTCAGGGATGTGCACACTGGCCTCAAGCCCTTTCTCCACCTCCAGCTCCCAGGGGATGAATCACAACGGGTGACAGGGAACACCCGTGTGCTGGAACCAGAGGCTGCAGTGCCGAATGACAAAGCGCTTAACCAGCAGCATTAACGAGGCACCGGCTCCGCCTGCCCCGCAGAGGGAAAAGCAGCACACACAGGGCAAATCTCTTGGAAAAGTCCCTGGAGCCACCTGTTAGGGAGGGCAGATGGGCTGCAGGGTAAAGCCTGCCCATGTCCATTCCCTCTCACTGCTCCCTTCACACCCTAACAGCTCCCACCAGCATCATCCCCGAGTTCTCTCCTGTGCTGGTGCAGCTCAACCCATCCTTCTCTGGCTCCTGCGTTAATCCTCACCCCTCCTTCACCGCAGCCACACGAGCCCTGAGGGCAGGGTGAGCCGCAGCGCTTCGGAAGGAACCTCACGGGAAAGGGAGCTGTCGGAGCCGGGCTGTCTGCAGGAAGGGCTGACAGCTTCTGCCACCCGAGGACAAGAGACGGGGCAGCAGAGTGCAGGAGTTTCAGACGCCACAGAATGCAACACAAAGCAGTGACCGCGCCGAGTCGGGACATACAGGAACAGGATGGGACACGGGGCAGTGAGCTCAGTAATTTAGGACGGGACAGGATGTGACATGGGGCAGTGACTTCATCAGTTCACGATGTGACAAGATGTGACACTACACAGGGCAGTGAAGGTATCAGAGCTGCTGGGACCAGAAGACCTCCTGCAGACCCCAGAGCAGTGCTGGAGGGGGATGTTTGGTCCATGGGTGTTTTCAGTAGGGGAGAAGCCTCCTCTGGGGGGTGAGTTTCGAGCCCTCTGAGCCTGAGCTAGCACCATCCCAGTGCTGGAAGGCTGTGCAGGCAGGCTGGAGGGCAGCACCAGCCACTTGCATGGCTTTGGGCAGGAATGGCATGGGGCAGGGGAGAGGGAGGGGGTGCCTGGGGTGTGCCTGCTTTTGTGGGGATGGTCAGTCCAGCAGGTTCCTTTAACTGGGGACCCAGGCCTTCTGACAATGAACCACACCACGTGGCCTGGCATACAGCCCTGCTCTGAGCAGGCAGGGCCATTCCCTTCCCACTTTCCCATCCACCCAAGGCAGGTGTCCAGGCTCCTGCCTCACTTGTCCAGCAAGATGGAAAGAGATGAACACTGTCCAGCAATGCCCTGGCACCTCCCAGATGCCCACGGTGGCCACTGAATGACAGCCTCCTCGTGCTCCCATGAGTGGTTTATGCTGCAAGCCTCCCCAGGCTGAGCAGCAGAATGAGAGGTGGGAATGGTAAATGCTGAAGGTGTCCAACACAAGCAACCTGCTGGGAATGAGCCTTCCTTTACTTTTGTCTTTTTCTCCCCTGTTTTCCTGGCCATCTACCCAGGCTGTTTCAGCTCCACTTGCTGGACAGGGGGTGATAGAAAACTCCTTTTTTAGAGCTTGTACCCCCTTATGAGCTGAGTATTGGCTGACAGGCTGCACTCAGGATGAAGCCTCACTTGCTGCTCCACAGTCACCAGAAGTGGGCTGAGAACAGCCTCTGACCCCACTTTGAAAGCAGACTCTCTTTGCTGAGTTTCAGGGATGGGCCAGAGGGCTCTTTACCCAAGTGAGTCATTTTGCTCTGACAGCAAGGGCCTCTCTTCCCAGAATAATGTCTGCCCTCAAAGCCCAAAGAGCTCAGCCAGCAAGTTGGGCTGACAAATGTTATTCTAGCACCACACCATCCCTGCAATGCTAGGCATGAAATGCAAGGCCGTCCCCTTCTGTTGGGACATCATCCATGGAACATCAGCACTGTGCCTGATGGAGCTCCTCCATCCTCCAGTCTCTCCTTAAGAATGCAACTCAGCTTCTGATTGCTCTTGCATGGGCTCCACCAGGTCATACCAAGTCAGGTCTACCTGTGGTGTCACTTCTCAGGTGACTCCCAGAAGCAGCTGGGACCTCAGAGCAGCAGAGGACAGGCCAGCAGTGGCTGGCAAAGGGCTTGCTGTGGCTCTCATGGGACCTCTGTGCCAGCACTGTTGTCTGAAACTAGCAGTCCTGTCCTGGAAGCCACGTGACACCATGGCCCAAAGCAATGTCCCCTCATAGCAATGCAGGCCATCAGCTTCATGTTGCAGGGCACCACTGCATGGCCAGAAAGGCCTTTTGTGGAGCTGAGCCCAGATCTGGAGGCTTGTGCACGGTCCCAAACCTTGCAGGCTTGGTGCATCCCACTTGCTGGGTCTGAAGGCAGTGAGAGAAAGGCAAACCATCCCCAGCCCTCTGGCTCTGCTGGCCGTTTGGACTGAGTGGGGAGAAGCCAGCTGAGGGCTCTGCTCTTCCAAAACCCTCACTCACAGCCCAGCAGCTGGGTCCATACAAAAGGACCAGAGGAAGAAGAGAGGCAATGCTGCCTGCCAAAGCTCTGCCTGACACCTTGCACCTTGCCCTGTGACAGGGGATGTGATCCCACCAGCTCTCCTTTGCTGAGTGTGGTCATGGTGGGAACAGGTAAGGAGAGAAAGACCCTCACAAGGGCCATTCCTTCCTGCAGAAGGAGTTGGACAGAGCTCACTAACAGATCTCCATATCATCAGAACAAGCTCCATCCTTGTCAGCAAGAATTTGCTTGCTCCAGGAGCCACCCTGTCCTGGAGAAGAGCTGTAGGGCTTGAACTTGAAGGCTCTGCAGCCCAAGAAACAAGGTCCTCCAAGCACTGGCTTTGATTTCAGTGCATCATCAAACCATTTGCTCTGGCAAACACCACCAAGTTTGCTTGCTCTGTCTGCACTAGGCACAAGGGTTCAGCAGTGCTGCCAAGAGGGTTAAAGACCCCCATGTGCCACCCAGAAGCACACCAGCCCTTGGGGGTGGGATGGGACAGGAGCTGGGAGATGAGCACAGCTGCAGCAGCTGCAGTGGGGAGGGTGCTGTGGTGAGTGGGAGATGCAGACATCCGCCTTGCTGGATGGCTGCTGCCAGGCTGAACCTGCAGCTTTGGGCTGCAAAGTTGCCTCCTTCTGTCCCCTGTCCCCTTCTCCTGGTCCAGCCTCTCCCCCTCGCTGGGGGTGAGTGCATTTTGCAGGCAATGAAACAGCAGCAAATTCCCCCTGCACATCCCTCCAGCACCAGCCTGCTCCCCTCGCTCACCACCCTGCAAATGCCTCCTGGGCACTGCCTGTGCTGGCAGGAGCAGAGCCGGTGGCAAGGGAACACACCAGGACAATCACCTGCCCTTTAAAGCTCAGGGTGCCACGGGGACCACCAGCATGGCACAGAGACCCCCACTGCCAGCCCCAGCAGTGGAGGAGCAGGTGGGAGAGGGCGGCAGGAGGGGGCTTACCTTCACGCCGTCATTCTTCTTGTTGCCACCACTTTTGCCTCCTGGAGAGAGGAGGAAGGAGATTAGGAGAGCCAGGCAGGGCACCAAGACCAGGAGGCCGAGGATCAGCAGCATGGTGCCAGGTGGTGGAGCGGCAGGACCCCGCGGGACCAGCCGGTGGGTTTTGTCCTCTCTTCAGCAACCCCTGGCGCAATCCCCCGCAGCTCAGAGGTGATCTCGGTGGCACCGTCCTGTCCTGCCCCAGAAGCTCATGGCCAGGGGCGTGAGCCGTCTGCCAGCGTCACGCCAAGTCCTCAGGGTGGCTCGGAGGGGCCAGCGGGGGCTGTCCGGCGGCAGGAGGCTCCGGCCGGGGGTTGTCGGTGACCGAGCGCGGCGGAATGGGCTGCCCGCCTGCCACCCTCTAATTTTAGCCCCATGCTGCCGGGATCATGTGCCGCCTGCCCCGCCGGCCCAACAGCTGCAGCCCACATTTTGACAATGATGAAAAGCAGACGCCCTGGCGCTGCCCACCTACCGCTGCCGGCTCTGCCCCGGCCCCCCGGGCTGCCCCGGCCACCCCCCCGCCCGCGGAGCTGGGTGGGATCTGGGGCGTTCGGCCCCAGGTGGGACCCCGTCGCCCACCGGCCGCGGGGGCTCCCGGCCTTGGGGGGACTGGGGAGCCCCTGGGCCGTGTGTGGGATGAGCGACGCTTCGAGAGATGCTTGAGAATTTCCTGCTCTTTGATGCTGCGCGTCCCGGCGCGGGGCCGACACCGGATCCCCCCAGCTGCTGGACTCCTCCAGCACCACCGCATGCTGCCCACAAGTGCTAAATGTGTCACCGTGTTCCCCCCCCCACGACAAATGCAGATACCAGCCTTGACCACAGCCCTCTCCCCCAGCACCTGGCTTGGGGCCAGCAGCCTCATCTCCCCCTGCCCACTGCCTGCACCTGGTTCCTGGTGCCTCTGCAAAGCACCCCCAAAACAGCCATCTGACAACAAACACCTGCCAGCAGCAGCTCAGACAGCACACCAGGCTCGTCTGGTTTGTCCACCGCTGCAGCACCTCTGCCAGGGCCGTTCCCAGCGCTGGGGAGGGCTGGAGGTGACAGCGAGCACAAGAGTTCTACAGTCACCTGCTTCCTTTTTGGTTCCGTGCCTGGGAATCCACCAGGAGCCTGCTGATCCCTGCCTGTGAAATCCCAGCTGCAGTGCTTGCTCTTGGGCAGGGCCCAAGGGATCCTGCTGCCATCTGGCTGCAGTGGCACCCAGGGACTTTACCCATACTTTCCCAGTGCAGAGGATGCTCTCTCTGAGCCATAAAGATCTCCAAGACAACATCAAACCAGCTGCCTTGAGGCCTGGCTGCCCCCAGCACCCACAACCTTACTCCAGCACAAGTCAGATGGTTGGGCACATACAAACCCCCAGGACCTAAACCTCTGGGGGTGGCTGTGCCTCAGCCAAATAACCTTTTCTCTTGTATCCCAAGCCAGCAGCCAACCTGAAAGATGCCAGGTGACCTGGCCTGGACCACCACCTAATGCCACAGATCCCCAGGCTGCAACCTCAGCCCCACTGTGACACCTGAGACAAAGCCAGCTCTCCAAGGACCCTTGGCTTTGCCCTGGGCACCCTGTAAGGCAAGGTGATGAGCCCTGGAGAGGGCACCTACCGGAGAAGTTCCTGGTGGCCAGCATGGTGGTGAGGATGGCTCCCTGAAAGACAGAGAAGGCAGAAGGAAAGGGTGTGCTGGGCCCCAGTCCCCCACACTCCTTGCTGCTCCCCTCACCCCAGGAGGAGGGAAGCCCTGCTCATCACCTGTCCCTTGGCCACCCCGCTGGAAGGAAACCGGCCCAGGGGCTGATCTTCTCCTCCTGCCATCAAAAGCAGCCCTTGGTACCTGAGTCCACATCCCCAGCCCCAGGGCACTGGGTTGCATTCTCCTAAAGTGCCTCCCCTCCAAGATAAAAGGCATATTCAATATCCCCTGGGGCGCATCTGGGTCTCGTTCTACCCTGCCCCGGTTGTAGCACAGACTCCGCAGCCCGGGGCCAGCAGCTGGCAGCCAGGAGAGGCACCAGGAGCAGAACTGGGATTAATTGCAATCAAAGCCGTGCCTGCTAAGAGCAGCAGGACAGGGATTGTTCATGGGAGGCACTCAGAGATCACCAGCACAACACAACATCGATCACAGTGCTTCCCCTTCTCCAGCTGACTCCACTAACCAGTTGCTCAGCGTGTAATGAGATTAGCTGGGACTAATTGCTTACAGTAATGGATTACCATTTTGCAGTGCATGCCTGAACTAATTTGATTACTTGTCTAGCTGAAAAGTAATGATAGCTCATAGCCAGTTTCTCTTCTTGATAATCTTGTTAGCAGCCTGCAGCTGCGCTGCTCCGTGCCACACCGACTCCAGGGCTGGAGCGCTGGTGGCTCTGCCCGTGGCACACATCAGCCCTGTCCCACCCTGCGTCTCCAGGCTCCCAGAGCCCCTTCCCAGTGCTGTGCTGCTGCCTGAGGCAGGAGGTGAGTGCTACAGGGAGATGCTCCAGATCCATAGGGTAGCCTGGGGAGGTGATGACTGCAGAGGGGCTCAGGCTGCAGCGCACAGCAGCGCTCAAGAAGGGAAAGGTCATGGGGCTGCTGGGGTGGCTGTGCCAGAGCTTTTTGCCTGTCTGTGGATCACTTTGTTGCTTGGCTGCAAAGTGGCTTGGTCACCAGGCAAAGGGGTCTCCCTGCGCTGCTCAGATCCATGTCTTGTCCCAAAGAGGAGCTTTCATGATACTGACTTCAGTGGGGAAGTCCTTGCCTCAGGGGCCAGGGCAGCTTTGTGACTCAGTGCTATCCTTCCCCATGGCTTTCTCCTAAGCTTTTGTGAACCTCAGCCAGGTGCAGCCACCAACACACTCCATCTCTTATCTCTTTTTCACAACAGGGATCCCCACGTGTTGGACTTGATGATCTTGAAGGTCTTTCCCAACCTGGTTAATGCTACTCTACTCTACTCTACTCTACTCTACTCTACTCTACTCTACTCTACTCTACTCCATTCTATTCTATTCTATTCTATTCTATTCTATTCTATTCTATTCTATTCTATTCTATTCCATTCTGAGACCCCACCCTGCCCTTTTCCACCTGGGGAGCAAACCCACTGGTGACCTGATCACACGTTTTGCAGCCAGCTTGGAGAACATGAGAGTTACCTTCAGCTTCCTCCGGGCATTGAACTTCTTCAGACAGTCCACAGTCTCCTGCCTGTGCATGCATGATGCCACGGTGGCACGGTGCTGGGAGGAGAGAGACCTGGTTCAGAGCAAGCACTGAGGTGGAAGGGGCTCTCCTGGCCCCACTCTCACATGCACACACACGTGTGTGATCTCCTATGGACAAGGCATGGCCAAGGGCTGCTTGCTGCAGCAGATAAAACTTTCATAGGCAGTGGGAGATCAAAGCTCTGGAGCCAGCAGGCTCTGCTCTGGCAGTGGGGGCTTTGCAGGGAGAGCTGACTGCCCTCCCCCCTTCCCCCCTCGAGTTCAGCCCTCAAGCCACCAGCCATGTTTAGCAGCATGCTCAGGGCTTGCACATGGTGTGGGGTCCCAGGGTTGAGCCTGTGGACTTCCCTTGCCCTTAGCTGCTGATTCAGAGTGAGAACCAACAGCCAGAGCAGTGGGGTGCAGCGAGGAGGAAGGGGATGGCTTCTGGGATGCATGGATGGATAAACATGAGCTTACTCCCACCAGCCCTGCAGAAAGTCCCCCCCAAGCACAGTGTGACAGCATGAAACCAGTCGTGTGTCCCTCCCACCACCAGCTCCCCCAGGCCATGCTGTTTGCATTCACACTCCAGACTGAAACCTCAGGGGAAAGGCTGCTCTGAGAGCACTGGGAGGAACCATGCCAGGAAACTATCTTCCCAGGATGGAGAAAAGAGCCAGCCAGCATGTCTGGTAACATGTGCTCCCCAGTGAGATGTTCCTGCCTTGGAAACCTCCACACCTTTAGAGCTTTGACCCCAAGTGGTGGGAGCCACCCAGCTCACCGATATCCAGGGGTGCTTCAGCGCCTCCGCTGCTGTGATGCGCTTGGAAGGGTTTATGGTCAGCATCTTGTTGATGAGATCTTTTGCTTCAGGAGTGACTGTGTCCCACTCAGGGGAGGGGAACTGCCAAAGCAAAGGGATCAGGGTGAGAGAGCAGGGAGCAATAGAAGGAGCAGAAGCCCCTTTGCTCTTGAGGTGGTTCCCCTTTGCTCCTGCCCATGGAGAGGCAGCAGCGGCTGGGAAGAGCTGCCAGCTGCAAAACTGGAGAGCAGAGGTGGAAGTAGGAAGGTGGAAGGCCCAGGACAAGAGCTCTCTGTCCTGAAGACATGCCAGTGTGTGAAGCTGGGCACAGTAGCTTGGGCAGCCCTCTGTGACCAGAGCAGAGGAAAGAAACTTGCTCCTGGCTGTCTGAACTTGTCACGGTTGCTCTTCTGCAGCACGGGGACAGCAGAAGAGAGGGGAGACTGTGAAAACAGGGAGCAAGACAAACCCACTCACATCATAAGCCCCAGCTTTGATCTGCTGGTAGAGTCGGTGCTGGTCTTCATCCCAAAAGGGTGGGTACCCCACCAGCAGGATGTAGAGGATGACACCTGCCCAGGAGAGGAGACATGGGATCAGTGGGAGGGAGTTCATTGCCAGAGCTATGAGCAGACCCAGCCTGGGGGCTGGCCCAGCTCCAGCAGAGAAACTGGGAAATTAGTGGAACATGAAGATTTGCCCCCTGGTTAAAACCCCAAGGGCTCTTTGGTGGGTCCAGCTTCATGCTGACATCCTCAGCTGCCGGGGAGACACATGGCACTGGCAGCCACCATGAATAGCCCCAAGACAGGTGCCCTGACAAGGCAGGGCAATGCCTCCCCCACCAGCAGGGTGGGAGAAGTGTCCTCTGTGGCTGCAGCTGCAGGGAGGTGTTGCCTGACCCCACCAGCTCTGCAGGGCAGAAGGGACAGCATCTCCCCTCTCTGGGGGCTTTGGGTGCATAGCAAGGAGGCTGATCCTTCAGAGGATGTCACTGGACTGGGTGCTGCTCTGGGAGCAACCCAGGGTAATGTGCCTCCTCTTGGGTAAATCCTCCTCCCTGACCTCCCCAGGATGTCTCTAGCAACTGCAGCTCAGGACACAGAATCACAGAATGGTTTGTGTTGGAAGGGACCTTCATGATCCTCAGGGGACCATGGACTGCAAGGACTTCACTATGTTCTTGTCTTTGTGTTGTTTCACCCTTGAGCTGATCTTTGCTCTGGGGCTTTCCAGCAGCCCTACATAGTGTCCCTCCCTGTTGTTTCAGTTGCCCTGGAAGATCATCCAGTTCCAACCTCCTCACCATGGGCAGGGACACTTTCCACTAAACCAGGTCACTCAAAGCCCCCTCCAACTTGGCCTGGAACACTTCCAGGGAGGGGGTGACATGCTGTCTCATCCCTTGCAGCCCCCTCACAGCAGGTCAGCCCCAGCCTGACTCACCACAAGCCCACAGGTCCACGGCTTTGCCATAGGGATCCTTCCGGAGCACCTCAGGGGAGAGGTATCCTGGGGTGCCAGCGAAACCTGGGACAGACAGCCCATCACACCCCAGCCAGCCCATCACACCCCCAGCCAGCCCATCACACCCCCAGCCAGCCCATCACCCCCCAGCCAGCCCATCACACCCCCAGCCAGCCCATCACACCCCCAGCCAGCCCATCACACCCCAGCCAGCCCATCACACCCCCAGCCAGCCCATCACACCCCCAGCCAGCCCATCATACCCCCAGCCAGCCCATCACACCCCAGCCAGCCCATCACACCCCCAGCCAGCCCATCACACCCCCAGCCAGCCCATCACACCCCAGCCAGCCCATCACACCCCCAGCCAGCCCATCACACCCCAGCCAGCCCATCACACCCCCAGCCAGCCCATCACCCCCCAGCCAGCCCATCACACCCCCAGCCAGCAGCCCCCATCCCCACCAGCAGCTGCTGCTTGCCTGGGCACCCTGAGACCTCTGGCACCCTCCCTCCAGAAGCCTCCTGAGAGCAGAGCAAAGCCCAGCCCAGCTTTCTGCCAGGGCAGCAGCCAGCCCCCAGGATGCTGTACAAGGCTGGAGTGCTCTGCTGTGCATCTCCATCCCCTGGGAGAAGCTTTCCTCCCCCAGGGCCTGCCCCTGCTGCCAGCTTGTCCAGCTCTCCAGGACATCTCGCTGACTCACCCAGTCCCTGGGGAGCTGTTTGCCTGCGCCCTGCATCAATACTGGGCTGTTCCCAGGGGCACAGCTGGAGCCATGGACTTCCTCATCCACTGTGCCTCCTAAGCTGGAGCTGCCAGGGTGCTCTCATAATGTAGGGCCCAGGTTCTGGGGATGTGTGTCCCTCCTAGAGCCCCCACCCTGCCCAAACACGAGAGCTGGAGGGTGTCCCACCTCAGGCCAGTCCTACTCACCAAACCATGCTTGCTGGTCCCCCTCCACCTCGATGGCAAGGCCAAAGTCAGCCAGCTTGACAGCAGCACCCTTCAGCTTGGAAGCCAGCAGCAGGTTCTCTGGCTGGGGGAGGAGACAGGGGTTGGAGGGGAGCAAGAGTGCCTGGGGGTTCTGCTGGGTGTATGTGGGGGCTTCCCAGCACAGCACAGAGGGAAGGTCGGGCTCTGGGTGTGCTCCCCAGCTGCTTTGTACTGCTGTGTGTCCTGCTGGCTTCAGATTCTTAGAGCACCACTAACTGCAAGGACCTCCCTGTGCTCCTGCTCTTCAGTCGTTTCACTCTTGAGCTGCTCTTTGCTCCGTGGCTTTCCAGGAGCTCTACATTGTGTCCCCCCTGCTCTTTCAGTTTCCCTGGAGAACGCTGAGCGTTGCTCCACAGGGTGGTGCAGGGCAGATGGGGGTCCCCATACCCTCCCACAGACCACCTCCCTGCAGCTCCTACCTTCAGATCCCGGTGGACCACTCCCATCTGGTGGCAGTGCAGGACAGCCTCCAGGATCTGCTGGATGCAGTGGCTGTGGGAGAGAGGAGAAAGCTCACAGAAGGCAGAGGTTCCTTAGACACTTCTACCTGGCTGCATCTCCCCATCCTGCTTTCCACCTGCAGCCCTGCTCAGCATTCCCCTTCACCAAACCCCACATGCTCATGGAGAGCAGTTGTAACCTACTCAGATGCCACCAGAGCTGTGCTGTACACCTGGTTGTGATCAGCACCAGCACAAGGACCACAGCTGGGCCCCCGTGGTGCCCACAGAAGCAACAGCAGGGAGCTGGAGACTGGCAGTGGCAATACAATGCTAGCATGGGTTTGGTCTCCAGCAGACATGCTCCTGGGGGATGCAGAGGCAACCCTTGCTTCAGCCCCATGTCCCAGGCCTCCTGTAATGTGGGTGGCTCCTGCTGGGTCTGTTCTCTTTAGAGCTGGTTCATTAAGCCCCAGCTTTGCTGCATGCATGAGAAAGGAAGGGGAAAAGGCTGAGGGGATGATGACTTCTGCTCCAAACCAGCTGTGTGCAGGCCAGGAGGGCTTTATTTACAGCTATTTTACCTTATTTGTGTGACACTAATAAGTGGCTGGGTTGCAAGTGGACTCAGTCCAGGCAGTCCATTAAAGAGGACTGGGTTTTTTTGCTGGAAAGGAGGAATATTTCCACCCAGGCAGAGGTAGCTCAGAGCTTACCACCCCCTTGGACATTGGCATGGGCAAAGCCAAGAAGCACAGTGGTATCTGGAAGCTGAAATCATGTCCCCTCAGGAAAAAAAAAGAGCTGTAAGGACTGAAAAAGGGGGGAATTGGATGGGGCCCCAGGCCCCTGCCTGTGCTGCAGGCTACCTGGGAAGCACCAGCAGCAGCGTGGGAAGGAGTGGAGCTCCAGCACATCCTCCCACCCAGCCTGTCTTGAGTGCTCCTCCTTAGAGCTTTCAAGTGGTAAATGCCAGAGGAATGCTTGCAAGGGATTCTCATGCAGAGTGGAGGGGAAAGGGTGAGGTCTGTGGGGTGCCTGTGTCATTAATCATAGAATCAATAAGGTTGGAAAAGACCTCAGAGATCATCAAGTCCAACCTGGCACCCAACATCTCATGGCTAACTAAACCATGGCTCCAAGTGCCACATCCAGTCCCCTCTTGTGAACACCTCCAGGGACAGGGACCCCACCACCTCCCTGGGCAGCACATTCCAATGGCCAGTCACTCTTTCTGGGAAGAACTTTCTCCTCACCTCCAGCCTAACCTTCCCCTGGCACAGCTTGAGACTGTGTCCCTTTGTTCTGCTGCTGGTTGCCTGGGAGAAGAGACCAACTCCCTCCTGGCTACAACCTCCCTTCAGGGAGTTGTAGACAGCAACAAGGTCTCCCCTGAGCCTCCTCTTCTCCAGGCTAAGCAACCCCAGCTCCTCCCTGCCAGCTTCAGGATTCCCAATGCCCACGTCCTGGGGAAGCCTGATGTCCCTCAGCCCAAAGGAGGAAGCCTTGTTCCTTTCCAGGGAAGTCAGATATTGGCTGTGCCTTCAGCCTGGGGAAGGAGAATGCTGCAGGTGAAGGATGGCAGCTGCCTGGTTGAATGCTGTTGTTGACTCAGGAGCTGAGTGTATTAAGAAGAGCTTTTTGCTTTCCTCTCGCACCCCACCTCTGGCTTATGATTATGTGCTGCAGAGAGGCTGTGAAACACTTCCCAGCATGGAAGGAGCTCATGCTGCAGCCAGCCAGCCAGTGTAGGACCCTGGGAGGGAGAAAGGTGTAATTGCTGTCCCCTCCATGGCCTGGTATTTGTCTGTGCTCACCTAGCATCCGCTTCGCTGTAGTACTCCCTGGCCACAATGTCCTCAAACAGCTCCCCACCGGTGACCCTGCAAGAAAACCCCAGAGGCAATCAGGCCTGGCCAGGTCAGCACAGGGCTGGGCTGATTTACAGCATGCCCAGCCCCAAACCCCTCCCAGAATGGCACTGCATCACGCACAGGGGGAGCGTTGTGGGGCCAAGGCAGGGATCTGTCCTCCGCCAGGCTTGAGGCACCCAAGCTTGGTTCAAAGCCAGGCTGCAGGAAGGGCTTGGGTGAGGGGGAGGAGAGGGGAAGGTGCATCACCCCGGGGGGGAAGCACACAGCTGCTGGAGGATTAGGAGATGGATTTAACCACTACTCACAGGTCAAATATCAGGTAGTGGTGGCCCTCCTCAGAGATGCTGTCGTGGAGCCTCACTGCAGCAGAGACAGAAAGGTTATGGGGTGTGCCTGCCTCCCACCCTGCTCTGCAGGAACACCTTGGCTTCCCCTTGGGTGCAAGGAGGAGCTGGGAAGGACTATTCCTTTTCTCTCCACCTCTTGCTGCTGCCACTGGCTGGCTGGGGGTTCCCAGCTCAGCAGGGGACCTCAGTCGTGGCCCCAGCCTCGGGCAGTGGCTCAAGGCTCAAAGGTCATGTCCAAAACAGGGACTGCCCGCAGCTGGTGCCTGGCCGAGGTCCCAAGCAGCTGCTGGGCTATCTTGGGCACTGGGCAGGCTGTAGTCATGGGTGAGAGGGCACCTCTCCCTCTGTCCCTCCAGGAGAGGTGCCCAGGCACAGGGAGAGCTCAGCCAGGGCACTGGGCTGCCAGCCCTGCCACCAGCCAGGCCTTTTTTCACTTTCTGCTCCTGACCTTCCTTTTCTCCTTGGGAAACCTCAGGTTGGGGATATTTGGGAATCACCATGGGATTAGTCTCCTTCAGAGGAAGTGTTCTCCACATCTCCTCCCATGGGGCTGGCACCTCATTGTGTTCATCATGCTGAGAGGCACCCTCTCCCCTGGGGCATCTCTTGCCAGGTACAGACCTGCCACCCTTGCAGCTGGGTTCTGGATACCCAGGCTTAGATCCCTGCTGACAGCTCAGCAGGCACATGAACAGATAGGACAGACAAATAAAGGCTGGTCCAGCATCCTCTGGCTCCCACATCACCTTTTGTTGGGACTGTAAATATTTAACCCTTCCTCCCTGCTCTCCTGGTTTCAGCCCAAGAAAGCTTTCCACATCTTTGAGATCTTTGGGAGCCAGGGAGGAAAAGGAAACATTCAGGTGAAGGATTTTGTTGGAATGTTTGCTCCTAGCCCTTTTTGCTGCAGCAAAATCAGCTGAGCCCTGCATGGAAGCATCCTCCAGACTGGAGCCTGAGCCAGGGGAGATAACAAGCCCCAGCTCTGAGGGCAGACACTGCTCTGCATTGCTCTTATCTCTCAGGCCAGCAAACGCCACGTTGCTGGCCCTACCCCTCCCTCCAGGCTCCATGGACAGGCCCAGCCTCTGCTGAAGGGCAAGCTGGCAGTAGCATCACCTCATGCCAGCCAGAGCAGGGGCAGGAGGTCCACTGAGCTGGATGGCATCTTTCCTCTTGGTCTCTCTCATGATCTTGTCTATCAGCATCTTGTCAACCTGTTCCCTGGTTATCCTTCCTTGCTACAGGTCTCCACAGACACCCCCTGCACTCCAACACTGGTCTCTGTTCCTTGGTTTTCTCTGACACACAGTCCCAGGTAGTCTGCCCTCCTCTGCTGGAAGCAGCACATTTCCTCCCAATTCACCTCACCCGAGAGGGATTAAGGCACAGTGGTGCCTGGGACCCTGCAGAAACTGCAGTGTTCCAAGGGGGATTAGGTGAGCTGGGTGAGGCTAGGGCCAGCCTCACTGTAAGCAGATGGTCCGGATGCATCCTCAGCTTGGGGAAGTCCCGGTGCCCGCCGCTGCCAGGAGCTGAGAAGGTGTAAGAAGGAGCAGCCTAAATATAGCCTGGTCCTGTGAGTATCTGTTACTGACCATGGCCAGGAAAGAGCCAAGGCAGCCAAAGCAGCGCTGGGAGCCAAGGCAGGAGTGGGACACAGCTTTGGGACCGGGGGTCAGAAGGCGATGGGCGCCTGGGGTTGAAACTCTGTGGCTGGATGTAGCCAAAGCTCCACCAATGAAGCAAGACTTCCCTGCAGGGGCAGGCAGCTTCGGGAAGCAGCAGCTCTCCTTAACACATCACCACGTCCTCGGACAAGATGTGGGGTCCTGGGGACCTGGACCTGTCCTCAAACACCCGTGCATGGCTTTCCCTGCAAGGCACAGGTTGGCTCCTTCAGGATTGTGGCATTTCCATGGGATGTGGAAGGAATGAGTGAGGAGCCAGCAAAGCTCCTCAGCAGCTGAGCTGCTTCTCCCAGAAAGGGCTGAGGAAGGGTTTGCTGCCTCTTCTTCTCCATGGCCCTGGTAGCAGTGGCTCTTCTTCCCCTCCTTAGGGCCGATCTGCAGCAGCTCAGCTCCTTCCAGCTCCTGGCTGGGTAATTATCTGGCTTGTGCTGCAGGAAGGGAAGCTGCGAGCCCAAGTTTCCAGGCAGCAGGAGCCGGGGGGGGGTGAGGGTGTGGGGGGTGTGGAGAGAGCCTCCAGGGTATAAATAGCAGCGAGGTTGGGTTCGTTAGGATCTCATGCCGTTAACCCTTTCCCAGCCTGCACAGCAGGGTAGCTCTGAGCTGCCAGCTCTGCAGGGCATGGCCAAACAGTGAGGCAGGTGGGAGGCACAGGAAGGCTGAGGTGTTTCTGTCCTTGGAAGAGCCACAGGCAGGTAGGAGGGAGGGAAGGGAGGAAGACAGGGGTAGGGAAAAGCTGGGAGCTCCAGCTACATGGCCCACCTACTGTCCTCCAAGTCCTCCTGGGGGGGATTCCCCCCGTGGCTGGCATTTCTTGCTAGTCACACATTTTATAGGGCATTTCCTTCTGGTCTTAGCAAGCCTCAAACCTCTTTGATGCAGAGGGAATGTCCCAGCTGCTGCCCTGACCAGGGGAGGTGGAACACATCCCCAGGACCCCAACAGGGCAGCTCCCATGTAGGGCATTGGTCCTGCTGGAGCAGAGGTAGAGGAAAGGACAGAGGCCAGATTCTGCTGGGTCCAGCACCCTGGCAACACAGGGCAGAGCTTCCACACCTGTGTGTGCCTGAGGCAGATGGAAGCTGACAGCCTTTGGCCAAAATTAAATATTTATGGGGTGGGAGCTGCATGGCTGGTCCCAGTGGCCCCAGGTCTGGCTCCCTGGATCTGCTGCAGTGGTTCCAGGGCAAGGACAGATCCAGGCATCAGGAGCAGAGAGGGGACCAGGGAGCCAAAGGAGAAACCTCTCAGCTGCAGGGTTCGAGGGCTGCAGAGCTCCTGTCCTATCCCTAAAAGCTGCAGGATGCCACTGGAGTGGGCACATCCTGGGCATCAGCAGAGGGGAGAGAGGCTTCGTGCTCTCTCCTGCTGCTGGACTCTGCAGCCAGCATCAGAATCGTTTGCAAGGCTGGGGGCTGGGGATTTTTTTTTTTCACTGCAGTTTCTTCCTCTCCTCTCCTCTCCCCTCCTCTCTCTCTCTCTCTCTCCTCCTGCCCTATTTTTGTCTTTTGCAGGGGCTCGGGAGTTTTCCTGAAACAGCTTTTCCGAAGGAGGCTACTTTCAGATGGACGGTCGGTGGGAAAGTCTTCGCTTCCCCCCCCGCCATCGCTCCTCCTACACGCCCCGCGCTGCTGCTGCTGCTGCTGCTGCTGCTCCGAGCTGCAGCCACTTTTTGGAGCATGCAGAGGAATACAGCACCCGGGGTGGTGGGGGGGAAAGGAGGGGAGAGAGGAGTAAAAATAGTCCCCGCAGCCTACTGGGGCCCGGCTTTTCCCTGAGGGAGCTATGGCCAACTGGCTGAGGCAGGACCTACTTCAACCCCACCCCCGTGCCGGGTGGAGACCTTCCTTCATATGACCCCATTTGAAGATGCTGCCTCCTGTGAGGAAGAGGAGGGACGGCTGCGAAGATCACAGGGCAGGCTGCACTGAGCCCCTTCTCCATCTAAGAGGTGGTGGCCGTCGTGTGAGGGAAGGACAAACAGCCTGTGCTGCCGCGGAGAGGGCTGAATCCCTGCTGGGGACCCCCAGCCGGCAGCCGAAGCAGGGCACGGAGCTCCAGCGGGCTCGCCCAGCTCCTCAGCCGGCATGCGAATGGGGAGCAGGGGAAGCTTACCAATGTTGGGGTGCTTCAGGAGGCGGCAGATCCGGGCTTCTCTTTCCAGCTTCTGGTGATCTGAAAGAGCCAACAGCTCTAAATTAGGGTCTGGGGACGGGCGCGAACCGCTCTCGGCTCCCGCTGTGCTCCCTCAGAGGAGCTGCCAGCAAGGCGAACCTCAGGGCATGGAGCAGCTGGCAAGGAGCAAACCTGTCTTTTCTTTTTCCTGCTGAATAATAGCATGTCTGGGGACGTGTTCAACACTGAGGCCAGATGGATGGGATCCTAGCATGGATGCAGCCCCCAGGCACTGATGTCATGGGCAGTCCTGGGCTTTGAGTGATCTCTCATCCTCCTCTCTCCTTTCTCTTTGGTGAATGAATCTCCATCACTGCCCAAAAAAAAAACACCCAACCCCGGAGCTGCCTGGGCTACCACTGCCAGCAGCACCTGCTCCGTTTGCTTCTCGTTCAGCCAAGCACAGGCGATTAGCAAGGACATTTCTGGCCCCACACGGTATAATTTGAACAGTCAAAGATAGAACTAACCAGCAAGAGGTGTCAAGCTGAAAAGGGGCTATCTGCTGCGCCCCCCCTCCACCCCCAGCCGTTCCACATCGGGGCTTTGCACTCCTACATGACAAAATCCTGGCTCTGAACATTTGCTTTGCTCCAGTGCCCATCTCCAAACGGGAGGCACAGGTCCCTCTGCCCAGCTTTTGCCAGGGAATGTGAGACAACGTAGCTGTGGGCAAAGCGAGCTGAGCCGAGCCAAAAAAGCCTCCGCCCCGGGGCGGGGGGTGGGGGGGAGCCCGGAATAAATTTTCAGATCGTTTTGTTTCTTTTTCCCCTGCCTCTGCACTTTCCTGCCTCTTTATACCTGACCCAGCCACCTTGCAGGGAGGTGCCGTGTCTGGAGGCATCTCGTGCGAGCAGGAAGCCAGCAGCCGGGAGGAGCCAGGATATAATTAGGGCTGCTTGTCTCTCAGCGCCGTGGCTGTTACCTTGCAGGTTCACACCCCAGAGTCTCGCTCTGCATCAAACCAAACCTGGGTGTCTCTGACCGCTGAGGCACGAAGGTGACGCAGCCCTTTCTCTGTGGGGACTGGAACCTTCACCAGGGCTCAGTGTTACCCAGACAGCGGCTGAGGGCCCTGGGGCAAGCTCTGCAGCCTGTGCTGAGATCTGGGACAGCCTGGGTGGCCTCATTCAGCTCCCCATGGTGTTTTCTCCCATGGGGGACAACGTCACCAGGCTGGGATGAGGCAAGAGGGAGAGGTTGGGGTTTAGGCTGCTGCTTTTCACTACCAAAATCCATTGTGGGGTGAAGGGCAGGGATGGGATGGAAGGACAATGTGACCAGTGGGGCAAACACTTGTCTAGGGAACAGAGGAGCTGCTTTCTGTATCCTCTTTTTCTCCTGCCTGACAGTGATCTTAGGTGAGTCACTGATGGTCACTCTCTGCCTCAGTTTTCCCATCTGCAGTCTGAAGGCTGAGGCCAAACATCCCATGGGAAGCCCAGCACCACTGATGCCCAGTAAAGCTCTTTTTCTTGCTTAGAAGAGGCTGGAGATCACAGGAAAGGGCAGAGAATGCAACCCCCGAAGATGGAGAAGATCCCAGCACTGCATGCTGCTACCAGCCAAGCCTTTGGCTGCACAGGGGTGACTATGGCCACTGGTGGTGGGCAGAAGGTTGTCCCATCCCTTCCCCACCACAAGCCACCTGGCTTGGCTCCATCTTGCCGGCAGCACCATGCAGCCCCCCCAAACCCAAGTCCCTCTCTTTGTGCCCTCACAATTTGTTGCCACCAAAATGCCTGTGAAGGCAAATCCCAGCACAGGTGGCTTGGCGAGGAGCACCGGGAAGCTGGTGGGGTTGGGGAGCTGCAAACGGCATGAGGAGGGGGTGGGAGACCAGCACAAAGCAGGAGAAATGGGAGAAGGATCAAAGGGACAGCAGGATGTACCCCAGGCAGAGGGACCCTGATGAACTTGGGGAGGCAGCTGCCATAGGTCAGAGTATCCTCCCACCCCCATGGCATGTCCAAAGCACAGTGAAGTGCTCTTGGGGACAACAGCCATGTCCACAGCCCCTCTCCTACCCCACAAATTCAGCTGCTGCCTGGACCCAAACCCCATTTGTCCTCCAGAAGAGCTCCAGTTTCTCTCCTATTAGCTCCTTGTGTTGGTAGCCAAGAGGATAGCTGAAGGGCTCCTCTTGAAGGGCTCCTCTCCCCTTTCTCCCAACCACTCTCCTGCACCTTCACCTGTGACACAGCCAGTGGCACACATTGCTGTGGGACAGTGGCTCCTTGTGCCCCTCTGGGGACTGCTCCCAGCCTGGGGCAGCATGGTTCTCCACTGCAGGAATGGGAGTTTCAAGCCCCTCAGCAAAAGCAGCTGGTGACTTCAGCTGGCAGGGCAGGGCAACAACCCCCAGCTCTCTGCAGGGGACAGACAGACACGGACTCGCTACACGGACAGCACAAACCCCGGCAGCGGACAGAGAGGAACAAACTGCAGGAGCAGGTGAGGGGAGGCAGGAGGGAGCAGATGGAAGGCAGCTCAGTCTGCTCCTCCAGGCAGCCCTGCAAGCTGGGAGGCGTTTGCTGCCCACCCTGCTGCCAGCTGGGGAATGCAGGCAGGAGCCCAGTGCCAAGGCCAGCACCACACATCCTGCCCACAGCCCGGCCACTTGCCCAGGGCTTGGAGCCTTCAGCCTCAGAGGAAGGGAATGGTTTGCATCCCCAGATAGGAGCAGGGGCCGGTGAGGGGACAACTGGGAGGCTCAGCACCAGTGCTGTGCTGCTTTGGCAGCACTGCAGGAAGGAGATTGCAAAGCACTGCTCAATTTGAGGTCAGAAAGGAGCTGGTTCATTTCAGCTTTGCCTTCGGATGTGAGCAGCGGCATCAGGGAATAAAACCAAGGGAGGGAGGTAATTAAACCCTCCCAGCAGGGTGCTCACTCCCAGCACCCATCCTGCACACCTGAATACACCCAGGCCAGGAGACAGTGACATGGCAGCTACTGTGCCATCCTCTCCATCCTCCTCATCGAAGCTCCTCTGCCAGATGCCTGGGGCCAGAGGCGTCCTTGCCTCAGGGCAAGAGCTCATTGAAGCTTTCCTGTGCTGGCTCAGCTCAGTCTTGCCTGGAGGAGCAGCCTGGACAGACCTGCCAGTGCCTCTTCCAGCAGCAAAGTAGCCACCGTGCTCCAGCAGAGCGATTAATTAGACAGCAGCGAGAGCTGAGAGCCCATCTCCAGGTAGCAATCAAATCATAACCCCACTTGAAGGACCTTTTGCTGATGTAGGCACATGAGTAAAGAAACCTGCAGCCTCTGAAAGTGGGGATGGGGTGGGGAGGTCAGTGAGGACCCTGTCAGGGAAAGTGGCTCTCCCAAACTCCCTGTGCTACCCAGCACCTGAGCCTGGCAGAGGTTCGACTTTGCTGCAAGGCTGTAACCATCACCTTGCTGCAACAGGGTGGTGGGGGCTCAGAGATCAGTGGGTGCTATGGCTCCCCAGACAGCAGGAGACTGGATGCAACGAGCAGCCATCTCTCCTCCACACATTTACCTCTTCCATCAAGGTGCTCAGCACGTCCCACAGCAGAAACATGGTGGGATAAGGGGATCCCCCCACACGCATCCAACATCCCCACCCCACATCAAAGGCATCATCCTGATGCCATGCAGGGGGAAGTGGGGGGGGGATAAAATCCCTGCTCCACAAATTCAGCTTGCCTCTTGCCTCCCAAAAAATCCTGCCAGCACCTACCTCGAGCAGACAGCTTCTTGGTGTTGATGATCTTGGCTGCATACTCTTGTCCTGCCAACACCTTCACGCATCTCCGGACGATGGAGAAAGCGCCCCTGGAGAGACAGGAAAGCACAGGGAGAGGTGAAGGGATGGGCATGAGTAAGGGCACAAGCTCGGCCCTGATGTGCCTGTGAGGCAAAGGTCGGCATGGGGATGGGGATGGGAATGGGGATGGGTACTGGCCAAGGAAGGAGCTTGGAGAAACACTGAGGGCACTTCTTTGTCTTCCCTGCCCTGCTGCCCTTGGGGAATGATGGGGGCAGGCACAGGTAGACTTGGGGGTGAGTGCAGGATTCCCTCTTCCATGCTCCCCTGGGACACTCAGGTGTCTTTCCTCCTCTCCCTCTCCTCTACCACAGGAGAGATGGGGCAGTGATTCCCCAGGGGGATGGGCTCCCGAGGGACACCAGGGTGACTGCAGCGGCCACGCAGTGCTTGGCCACTTCTCTCTAGTCCCTGTGTGTGGCTTTGCACGCCATAGACCTTGCAGTCACAGCAGTGCTTTGCAGAGGTGGGTGCAAGCAGCAGCCATGGGTGCAGGAGAGTGGTGCAAGGTCCCACCAGCTACAGCACTGTCATGCAGGGCAGGGACAGCCCAGGAGACCTAAACACAAAGGTGATGAGGGGTCTGGAACACCTACCTCATGAGGAAAGGCTGCCAGAGCTGGGGGTGGGGGGGGAATCTCACTAATGCTTATCAATATCTAAAGGTCAGATGTCAAGAGGATGGAGCCAGGTTCTTCTCAGTGGTGTTCAGTGACAGGACAAGGTGCAATGGACACAAAGTGGAACAGAAGAGGTTTCATGTGAACACAGGGGAAAACATCTCTCCACTTTGAGGGTGGCAGAGCTCTGAAACAGGCTGCTCATGGAGGTCGTGCCTCCCTCTCTGGAGGCATTCAGAACCCGCCTGGACAGGTTTCTGTGTGATTTGCTCTGAGTGATCCACCTCTGGCAGCCTCCAGAGGTCCCTTCCAAAGCCCACCGTGCCGGGGTTCCATATGATTCTGTGACCCCCGGCGCCGAGCTGGACAGCGACTGCTGCTGCAGCAGCTCGCACACGTGTGAGTCAATGTGCAAGGGTCTCCTGGGGCCTGGCAGGCAAAGGAGCACAGCTGCTTGGAACGCTCCAGAGAAAGAACCCTTTTTGCCCCCATAGCCCACACCCCCGGCCCTGCCAGCTCACGGCCCCGGGCGCCGCCGGTGTCATCCTGGGAGCCGCAGCGCCGCACACATGCACACGCACGCTCCAGCCCCGCCGAGCACCACCTTTGTCCCAGCTTCCCTCGCCTGCCAAACCCCTTCAGCGCTGCAATAACAACTCTCAAAAGCAAACCCACCTCCCACCCCACCTTCCCCTCGCTCCCCGTGGCCCCGCTCCTGCTCCCCGCCGAGGAACGAAAGGCCGCGGGCTGGCGAGTGGTGGTGGATAATTGATTGCAGCGGTGGGGGCGGGTGGAGCCAGGCAATTTGGGTTTGCATGTGATGCTGAGGAGAAGAGGAGAACGGCAGGGTGCAGAGGGATGGGGCAGGAGCCCCAGCAGAGCCGGCAGCCCACGCGCCCAGCCGAGCATCGCTCGCGGCACGTGCCAGGCGAGAAGGCAGGCAGGGAGGGAAAGGCCTCCCGGGGCCTCCCGGCATCCCTGTCCTGCTGTTGGATCCTGGCTGCTGCAAGAGCTGAGCTGTTAGCACCCCTGTAAGTCTAGAGCTGAGCTGTTAGCATCCCTATAAGTCCAGGGAAGGCTGCGTTGGAAAGGGAGCAGGGGCAAAAATGCCATCAGTGGGGCAGACCTGAGCTGGCACCAGCCCCGCAGTGCAGCTCTCCCCATCCCGCCGGGAACCTCACGCTGTCCAGGATGTGGGGGGTTCCTGGGAGTCCCCACCACCCTCCTTCCCTATTTTTTGTCCTAAAGACGCGTGTGCTGCTTTTGCAGTGCCAGGAGAGCCTGCAGCAGTGAGCATGACAAGCAGCACCCTCTGCCCGAGCCACAGGGTTTCACTGCAGGACCTGATACAGGCTTGGAGGGACATAGGTATCCTGGACCCCCTGGAGCCTGACCACTCGTGGGGGCTCCTGACCACTCCTGGTCTCAGTGCCCACAGCCACTTGCTCATCCATTGATTTGAGATGAACTAAAGGGCAGGGAAGGGCTGAGCCACGGGAAGCAGGGTGCAGCGGCTGGGGATGGGATGTGCTGTGCTGGCACAGCTCAGGGTTTCACACCCCCGGGGCCTTTGGCTCCTCTGGGCCTCGTTAACAGAACCCACATTTCTGTTTGTGCTCCCTGAGGCACAAGTGAGGCTCTGTGAGCTTGGAGTCAGGGGAGACAACACTGGAGGTACTCAGTGTGAATGCAGAACACCCCTGGGTATGGCAGACTTGCCAAAGCACCACCCCAGTCCCAGACAGGGGGTCTTTGTCGGCCAAGACACCCACCACCACCACGCTGGGTGTTTCACAGCAGCTGGGCTCTTCTCCCTGCACCACACTCCTCCTGTGCTTCCCAACCCCAAGTGGAATCTTCCCAGCCTGGGTGAAAAAAATCCTCCCTTGGGTCCATCTACATCCAGCATCTCCTTCCCTGCAAAGAGAGGAATCCCACCCAGCACCAGAGGCTCGTGGGGCAATGTGGGCAGTGCAGGGGTGCCAGGCAGGGAGCTCATTCCCTCTGGGTGCATGAAACCAAAGACAGAGTTGTGTCCTGTTCCGTGGCCACGGGCAGTGGTGTGAGTCTCTTCCAGGGCATTGGTGCTTTGGGTGGGACCAAATCCAAACCCAAACCCAAACCCATCTCTGCCTGGCGTTCATCCCAGACAAGCCAGCAAGTCCCAGATGGATACATCACCTGCAGAGCCATTGGTGAGGACACATCCATGTCCCTCTCAACGACTGCCATCTCAGGGTGCTGCTGGCCCCGCAGCCCAACAGAGATACCTCTGGCTCCAACCAGCTGCTGGGTCCCAGATCTGCAGCCCCTCTCCCTTGGTTCCCCAGGCCAAGTGTGACACCACCACTCCCCTCCCTGCCCCCTGTCTTGTCCCCACGGCCTTCCCCCACCAGCCCAAGCCACGGCTCTGCCACCAGGATGCTCTGCTTCTCCTTTTTTCACACCTTCCCTGCCAGCACCCGGCTGTGCTGCTGCCACCCTCCCTCTCTTCAACACCTCCTCCTCCTCCGAGGCTTTTTATCTCCTTTCTAGAGAGAAGAGTGTGGGCTGGGGATTTTTTGTTCCTCCATCTCTGTTTTTTCCCCCCCTTTTAATAAAGCCTCTCTCTCTCCTGCAGCTCCGGGTGTAGAGGGGCTGATCGTACTGCTCGGCACCGCTAATTGTCTCCAGCCTCTCCCTCAACCTGCCGCGGGGGTGGACTCCGAGCCACCAATGGAGCTGCATTTCATGTTTGTCCTACTCGGGGGGCCGTGGGCAGGATCCTCTCCCCGTCCCCTACCACGCTGCCCCCCACCTTTGCCCCATTGCCTCCTGCAAGCATTGGATGGGAGGGGGGGTGAGGGGGTGGGGCTCAGACCAGCCCCTCTCTTGTTCAGCATTGGCAGGGCTGCCACGGGAGCAGGTTTCCCCCAGCTCTGTCTCTCGCACAGGACAGATGCCCTCTCTGTGTGTGGGAGGTGCAGGGATGTGCCAAGGGCTCTGGGCAGGCTCTGTAGACCTCTCTCCTCATCTCTGTCCCCTCGCAAAGCCCCATGGTGGTGCTACCATTAAGTGAGTGGTATTGTAACTCCCCAGCTTGCCTTGGCATCAGGATGGGTGACAGCCAGGGAGACGGCAAAGGAGCACAGTGGGTGCAGCAGATTGGCACCCAGCACCTCTCCTCCTGCCAGCCAGGCTCAGGGACACCCCATGGTCCCCCAACAGTCTGCCCCAGCCCCTTGGGGACACCAAACTCAAGGTGGACCCTTTGTGCTCCGAGCCCCTGCAGGGTGCTGCTCCCCTTTGGAGTCTGGGTGGAGGGAAGCCATGCAGACCACCCTGCCTCACCCCCATCCCAACCAGCACTGGGAGCATCTCACCAGAGGAGGAATTCCAGCTGCTTCCCTCTGCAAGCAGCTGCTGCAGCAGAGCAGGGGTGCAGCGCTTCGTCCTGATTTCCCTCACTGAGCCCAAGAAGCAGAAATTTCCCCATGGGAAACCACTGGTTTTTGAATGTGCCAGGATTAGATAGACAACATCCTGGTGGAAAATCCCCAACCAGCTCCACGGTGCCTTGATAGCCTGGAGAAACCTCTAACTGGGAAACACACCTCAGTGCTGTGGTGGTACCTGTCCCCTGGAGGGGAAAGCTGTGGGAGGCTCTGAGATAGGGATGCTGCCCTGTGGCACCCCAGGAGGTTGGGTGGGCTGGGGTGCAATGCTCACAGGGGGCTGGTAAGCCACTGCACCAGCTTGGCTCCTTTATTTGTGGCCATGTTAAAATGCATCTGTCAGGGTGATTTTCCTCCCTGGTGCCAGGCGGTGTGGGCAGCCCCCAAGTCAGGGGGCTCAAGCCCTCCATGTTAGCAGCCACCTAGCAAAGTGTTGCACACCAAGTGTCTGCAGCAGCCCTCCTGGTCCTCCCCCACCACACCTGGCTTGCAAGGTCCCCTCCACAGCCCCAGAGCCATGTCTGCCCATCCAGGGCCCAGCAGCCTCACCACAGGCACACAGCAGACTTTGCTTCTCCTGCCCATGCCCTGCCCACCTTCTGCCACGACCACCAAGCCTCAGAGTCCAGGAAAGCCAAGAAACCTCTGAAAGAAGCAGGTCCTGAATCCCACCTTGGTACCAGAAACCCCGAGGGGTGCCCATCCCTGCCCACAGTGCCAGCTGGGGCTGTCCCACCTGCAGGGACCTGCTCCACTGCCACCTGCCATCCCTTTGCAACCGTCCCAGCATCGAGGGGACTGGGTGGGGGTCTGCTCACCTCCAAGGAGCTGCACTTTGTAGCAGCACCTTGGTCCCCTCATGTAGGTGGAAACTATGAGCAGCATTCAGCCTGGCACCAAGTCCTTCCCTGTTTCAGCCTCTGGATTTCTCCATCTTTGTCCTCTGCGTTCTCCCTCGCCCCCGTTTCAAACGCCCACACGCAGGCAGGAACACATTTAGGTGTAGGCTGCCCTGCGATGCAGGGATGGACCGAGTGCCCATGCCCAGGGATGGAGCCAGCTTCCCAGCTGAAGGACGGGCACCAGCCACCGGGCACAGGCGCCCCGAGCCCATCGGCACACCGCTGAGCTGCCGTGAGGGGAACACGGCCACATGCCCCACATTTACACACCGGCGCCAAAACCGAGGCACAGAGCCCAAAACAAAGGCACCACCCCTGCTCACTTCTGCATCTGCTGGGCAGCCACACACTGGGCGAGACACAGAGCATCCCTCCGCCCTGCCCGGAGGACCCGAAGCCTCCTGCTGCACCCTGGGGTGCTAAGTGCCCCCCAGGATCGCCCTGCCGCATGCAGGCGTTTCTGTTTGCACACACACGCACCAGCAGCCCGATCCAGGCACAAGCGATGACCCTGGGACCCGCGGAGCTGAGCCCTGCTGGGGAGGAGAGCCAGGTCAGACAGCGCTGCGGCTCACCCGAGGGGCGCAGGGGAGGGAGACATCCCGAGTCTGTCCGAGAGCCGCCCGGATTCTCCGGGGGCTGCCGTGCAGGCTGGCTCTCCTGCAGGACTAGCCAAACCCCGGTGAGCCCACAGAGAGAATTTCCCTAAAGCAACGTGAGGGGTGCCCCCTGCTTTGGCTTTTCCTCCTCGGCAGTCCCAGCCCTCCTCCCGGCTGGAGAAGTTCCCCGGGGAGCTGACAGCATCCTCTTTCGGGAGCTGTTTTTCCATAGGAGGGAAAGCTGCCCCCTCCTCAGGCAGCTCCAGCAGCCTCCTGGGGAGCCCCAAGCCCCTGCCTGAGCGCCCACCAGCAGCCGCTCGAAGTCTGGATAGAGGGAGAGCGCGGAGACGGGGCTGGCAGCCCCAAGTCCCAACTCCCCGCCACTGCTCCCCGGGCCGGTCTGCCTTCCCGCATCTCCGGTGCTTCCCAGCTCCAGCGAGGCTGCTTCCCAGCCAGAGCACAGCCCCACTTCGAACATCCCAGCCCCGACTCCAACTTACTTGCCCAGTTCCTCAAAGAGCTGATACTCCTCGGTGAAGCGATTGCAGGTGATGGTGGCCATCCCGAGGGGCTAGAAATGCTCCCTCCCCGGTGCAGAGTTTGGGACAAGCAGCTCTCCTCTGGCTCCCTCCCTCTCCGTGTGCTCCCGGGGCTCTCTCCTCGCCGAGGTAAATAAGGGAATATGTTTGATTGACAAGCCTGGAGATAATGATGAGGGCAATTTGTCTTCTCAGCTTCACAAGCCTTCGTCAGCATCCCCGTCCCCATGGCGACCACCGCTGCCAGAAACGCCCTGTTTCTGTTGCCGGGGCAACTGCTTCCCAAACCCAGCGCCTGCCCGTGGGGACCGGGGACCTGCTGGGGACCTGGCCCCGGGGCTGCCTGGGGGTCAGCCAGCTGCCGCAGGAGGGGGTGGGGGGCAACTCTAAAATGCAAATCTTAATGGCCAATTAAAGGCCATGGCGGCAGCACAATAATTGGGGCAAAAAAGGGTTTCCATGGAAACCGTGGTTTCCATGTTGCAGGAGGATGCTGTCACCCCGGCAACTGCTTCCCACCCCCCCCCCCCCCCCCCCCCCCCCAAGAAAACTAAAATACAGGCCCTGGTGGTATCCACAGCAGCACCCCCATGGAGCCTGGGGGGCTCTGGGGTGGGGGAACACCTTGGGGCAGGTTGGAGCAGAAGTGTGTCAAGAGAAGCTGGAGAAAGCGTGGCAGGTCCCCAGGTCCCCAGACGGGCCTGTCATCAGCTGGGCTCCCCCGGGGTGGGGCTGGTCCCATCACTCTGCAGAGGATGGGAGGGCTGGCCACTCCCCACACACACTTTGCCTGCTGGCTCTCCCCACGGGCCGTGGGCCTGCCGGAGAAGCGGCTCCCGAAGGTCCCTCTATCACCAGGTGACCAACTTGGCCTGAAGCCCAGCTAGAGGAGAAGTGAAAAGACTGTCTCCTGGGCTGCCCAAGCTGGGGCAGAAAGAGAGTGCATTTCAGAGTGGGGTTAGGAAGAAGGTTTTCCCTCCTCCTCCTCCTCCTCCTCAGGCTTTTTGCTGCTGGGTTGCCTCTCTCCCGCCTTTAACTTTAAAAGGCACAAGAAAGGGCAATTAAAGTGGACTAGTAAGGTCCAAGACCTCAGGGAGTGATTGCCTTGCGAGCCCACCTTGCTGCCAGGACCCCTGGCGCACCAAGTACCTCCTTCTCCACCTACACCACCTCTTGCAGTTTGCCACCTTCTGACCTCCCCGGCAGGGATTTCTTCTAAGCTTTTGTCCCATTGCTGGGTGGTTTTGCAGCAGAAGGAGCCCTCACTGCTCCGGGAGAATGAGTCCTCACCTCCTGCTGAGGAGGCATTGCCTGTGGCAGCTGATATGGATTGAGCTCCCTTTCAGGCTGCCATGGAAGGGTTAAAAGGAAGAGAAAAGGCTCTAACCAGACAAAAATAGGGAGAAATCTTTGAGAAGAGAAAGAGAAGGAGGAGCAGAGAGAGGGAGAGAAGAAAGGAGGTGGAAGTGGAGGAGGACAGCAAGTGGTGGAGTGAGGAAGAAGAGGGGGAGGAGGAGAAAGGTCTAATGGCTTTTACATTAATTGCACCACTCCCCACCTTCATCCCCACCTTGCATCCCCGCAGCCAGCCTCCTGCTCCCATGTGGCCCAGCTGGAGGGAACCCTGTGCCCTGGGACTTGATTCCCATCCGTTGTCACAGGGATGGGGCCACGCTCCCCAGGGGTTGGTGACTTCTAGAACCCCCCTGGCCACCACACCACAGCAGCAGAGCACGCCAGGCACCCTCACTTGGGGTGGGGGTGATGCACGCCTGGGACCTGTGCCCTGGGGATAGAAAGGTCCCCCAAACCCCTCTTTGCCCACACACATCTCCTCCCCACCCCACTCCCACGAGAAATGGGGCTCCATCTGCCGCCCCCAGGGCTGTGCTGGGAGGTGGGGGGCTGCTGTGGGGGCCGACGCAGCCAGCTGCTGGGGGGAGCGCTCCAGGTTGTTGCCGCCAGCCCGCAGCAGCCCCTCGGAGCCTAAAGGTGAGAGGAGCCCCCTCCCCCAAGGCAGAGCCCCAGGGGTGGCTGTGGGCAGCCGCATGCCCCTGCCCCGCTCCTGCTCGCACTAACGTGTCCCCGTGGGTGCCGCAATGTGACCTGCCCACCCCTCCCGCGCCCACCCCCGGGCTGGCACACGTGTTCAGCCCCACACGCGTGACTCGCCTGCTCCCATGGCTAGGAGGAGGGATCCCTTCGTTCCTCCCACCCAGGGACCCCCTTGCACTCCTGACCCCATAGCCCAGACACCTCGCCTGGGGCAGGGGGTGATGGCAAAGCCCCCCCACAGGGACCCTCCCCAGGTTTCCCCTGCTTGGCAAAGACTCAGCTCTCCAGGAAAGGTTTCTCCCTTCCTGCTCTCTCCACTGTTGAGTCTTTCCCTCTCGGAGGATGAGGGGGTGTCAGGCTTCTGGGTGCTGAACATGCTCTGCTTTGCTCATGATGTTCTCCCAAGTGGGAACTGCTGGGTGTCTCTGCTTCCCTGAGCCCAGGCACGACCCAGAGGGAGCAGGAGCTTTGGGCAGGACCTTCCCCCTTCGGGCTGGGGGCTCTCCCGGGAAAAGGAGCCCTCCCAGCCCTCTCCTGGGGGCCTGAGGATCGGCTTTGGATGTTCCCAGCCACCCCAGGATTTGTTCCTGCAGGGCGTTGGAGAGCCAAGCTTCTATCCCGCTGCCGTGCTCAGCTCTGACCACCTGATGGAGACCTTCATCCCCAGCAGCCCCTCTCCATCACCCGCCTGCCTCTCCAGAAATGCCTCCTGCTCTGCCCATGCCTGCTCCAGCTCTACCTACAGATTTCTTCATCCCACCTTGGGACCGCCCCAGGATGGCACTCGAGGTCTGGTGCCGAACCCCAATGGCACTGGACAGGCAGCTGCCCCACGGCACTCGAGGAGGATCAGTGCATTCTTGGGGGGCTACAGCAGGTCCCCCTCCTCCCAGGGGACATGGGCCTCAGGGAGTCTGCAGTGTGCAAAACCAGCAGGCTGTGAAATACACATTGCAGCGATCCCAAAATTACTGAGACAGTTTCAGACACAAGCTGGGGGCTGGGGGCTGCTCAGTTGTTGTCCAGGGGGGAGCTGGGGTTATTTTTAGCTGAGGGTTATAAATACCCCGCTGAGGGGAGCTGGTTTACATTGTGGGTTGTGTTTGCAAACGTGTCCTGTCCCTGTGGGCCCCAGAGCTTGCTCCTGCAGCCACATGAAGCTGCATTTGGCTGGAACAGAGTGTCCCCAGGCCCACCTTCTCCCTGGCATCACGGAGTCCCCAGAGCCACCCTCTCCCCCACGCCAGGGTCCACAGGCAAGAACTCTCCTGTGGATATGGCCGTGGATACTTGGGAACCCCCAGAAGGTGCCATGTGGCTCCCTGGGGCCATCATGTGTGTGCTGGATCTGGGAGGGGGAGAAACCACTACAAAACCACATGTCTGCTCTTGGACCCCTGGGAGGGAAAAGGACTTGACTGCCTGGCATGAGATACAGCCCCTGGTTGAGAGCACCCTCCCCCCAGCATGGGGTACCCAGGGTGAGCTCTCACTCTCCCACCACAGCAGTTTGCTGAGACATCCATCACCTTTCCTGCTGCTGGGCTTCTTCCTTTCCCTCTCCCAGGTGGAAGACACATGTGGGACTGGAGAGGCTGCAAAGTACCCTGAACCCTGCCTGATTCATCCCATCCCATCCCTGTCATATCCCTGCCCCCATCTCTATCCCATCCCAACTCCATCCCCATCACTATATCCATCCTCATCCCCAGCCTCATCCTATCTCCCTCCTCATCTCCATCTCATCTCAACTCCATCCATCCCTGTTCCAGCTCCTTCCTGACTCTCTGCAGCCAGCAGGGTGGAGGCAGCTAGTCTATGCCAACAGAGCAGAGGCAGACACGACTCCTCCACCCCACCCTGCTCTCTTCTCCTCCCAGCCCAGAGCCTCAGTGGCCTCAGACGTCTCCCCCTGCCCCACCCCGATCCTGCACTCGGCTCCTGCCCAGGGTCTGGAGCAGCTTTGGGCTTGCCCAGGGTTGTTGGGAAGGAGGGGAGCACTTGGCTTGTCCATGCAAACACATCTTCTGGTGCAGCATCAGGGCTGGGCAGGGAGCTGCACTGCCTGAGCATCTCAGCAGCTGCTTTAACCCCTCTGCAGCCAGAGCGCACAGGCACTTCCAGGGAGCTTCACCAGTGTGCAGACAGGATTCTGGCACATTGCTGTGTTTTTCCCCACAGAGGCCATTAATGAGCAGTGGTGGGATGGAGAGCTCCCACTGCAGCCACCACCTGCCCCTTTCCAGCCCAGAGCAGGACCAGAGACAGTGGTGAAGGAGAACTGCTGTCCTCAGGCTTGGAGGCACTGAGCTCTCCAAGCACCCAGGGGTGCTCCTTACCTACATCTCCTCTGTGCTATCAGGGACTAAACCTTTTTCTCAAGGAAGGAAGGAAGGAAGGAAGGAAGGGAGGAAGGGAGGGAGAAAGGAAGGAAGGGAGGGAGGAAAGGAGGGAGGGAGGAAGGAAGGAAGGAAGGAAGGAAGGAAGGAAGGAAGGAAGGAAGGAAGGAAGGAAGGAAGGGAGGAAGGGAGGGAGGGAGGGAGGAAGGGAGGGAGGAAGGAAGGAAGGGAGGGAGGAAAGGAGGGAGGAAGGAAGGAAGGAAGGAAGGAAGGAAGGAAGGAAGGAAGGAAGGAAGGAAGGAAGGAAGGAAGGAAGGAAGGAAGGAAGGAAGGAAGGAAGGAAGGAAGGGAGGGAGGAAGGGAGGGAGGAAGGGAGGGAGGAAGGAGGGAAGGAAGGAGGGAAGGAAGGAGGGAAGGAAGGAAGGAAGGAAGGAAGGAAGGAAGGAAGGAAGGAAGGAAGGAAGGAAGGAAGGAAGGAAGGAAGGAAGGAAGGAAGGAAGGAAGGAAGGAAGGAAGGAAGGAAGGAAGGAAGGAAGGAAGGAAGGAAGGAAGGGAGGGAGGGAGGGAGGGAGGAAGGAAGGGAGGAAGGAAGGAAGGAAGGAAGGAAGGAAGGAAGGAAGGAAGGAAGGAAGGAAGGAAGGAAGGAGAAGACAGCCCCAAGGCCATGGCTGGGCTGAGTGCGCGAAGCCAGCATCAGCCCAGCAGAGCAGGGTCTGGAAATGAAGCAAGACCAGCTGAAGCTTCTCATTAGCGAAAGCAAAGGGAGAAAAAGCGAACATGTTTGCATGGAAATTTCCATTTTTGAAAGGGGGGAAAAAAATACAAGAAAGACTAAACTTGGATGTGTTTATATAAATATGGAAATGAAAGCTGGTTCTTGAGCCTTGCCACCGCCCCACACGGCCGGCCCCACTCTCCTGCTGCCTCTGGCGCTGATTCCCCCTCTGCCACGACTTGTGCCCGAGCTCCCCACCGCCATCATCGCCCTCTGCCCCCCTCCCTTGGCTCAGCCTCCAGCAGCCTCCTTCAACAAAGCCTTGCTTTCTATTCAGCAACCGGTTGGCTTTATCAAATAGCAGCTGATGCCGCTGCTGACAGGCACACAGGTGGCGCAGGTGCCAGGGGACCCGGCTGCCCCCATGAGGTTGTTCAAAGATGTTCAGCATGCTCCCAGGGATTGCCTTGGCTGGGATGATGCTGTGGGGACTGCTCCCCACGGGGAGATGTGCAAAGGAAGCTCCCAGGGCTTGCTTTGGCTGGGATGATGCTGTGGGGACTGCTCCCCACAGGGAGATGTGCAAAGGAAGCTCCCAGGGCTTGCCTTGGCTGGGATGATGCTGTGGGGACTGCTCCCCACGGGGAGATGTGCTAAGGAAGCTCCCAGGGCTTGCCTTGGCTGAGATGATGCTGTGAGGACTGCTCCCCATGGCAAGGGGTGCTAAGGAAGCTCCCAGAGCCTGCCTTGGCTGGGCTGATGCTGTGGGGACCACTCCCCATGGCAAGGTGTTCTAAGGAAGCTCCCAGAGCCTGCCTTGGCTGAGATGATGCTGTGGGGACTGCTCCTCACGGGGAGATGTGCTAAGGAAGCTCCCAGGGCTTGCCTTGGCTGAGATGATGCTGTGAGGACTGCTCCCCATGGCAAGGGGTGCTAAGGAACCTCCCAGAGCCCGCTTTGGCTGGGCTGATGCTGTGGGGACCACTCCCCATGGCAAGGGGTGCTAAGGAACCTCCCAGAGCCCGCTTTGGCTTGGATGATGCTGTGGGGACCACTCCCCATGGCAAGGGGTGCTAAGGAAGCTCCCAGAGCCCGCTTTGGCTGGGCTGATGCTGTGGGGACCACTCCCCATGGCAAGGGGTGCTAAGGAAGCTCCCAGAGCCTGCTTCAGCTGATGCTGTGGGGACTGCTCCCCCCGGCTCGATGTGCTAAGGAAGCCTGGGGCTGTTGGAGGAGCTGAGCCTTCCTCTGAAACCTGTCCTTGATGTCACCACAAGGGATGTGCCTGTCGGGATGTGGGGAGCTGGTGGGATGGGCGGGCAGCGACGGGAGTGCAGGGCGCAGCTGGGAGCAGCACACAGACAGTGCCACGCTGAGGCTTTGCAAACTCCTTCCCAGCCCTGCAAGAAGAGAGCTTCTTCTGCCTCGCTGTCAGCTTGCTCTTTATTTTTTTTTTTCTTCCTTTCCCTTCTTGCTTTGTTTCTATAGAAAATCCCAATTCCCCCAAATAATCCAGCTCAGAGTAAAGTGGAGGGGGGGGGAAGAAAGCAAAAGAAAAGGATTACAAACGTGTCACCGCGTTCTCCTCCCGTCCCTCGCACACACACACACACACACACACACACACAGAGAGGGCTTGAAAGCACAGGGAAAGGTATTCGGCGTGCACGCTGCCAATTGTCACATCTTTCAATGACAGGCTTTTAAATGAATGTTGTTTTGCAAGGGGGGGGTGGGGTGGGGAGGAGAGAGAGAGGGGAGAGGAAAGGAGGGGGGGAAAAAAAGGAGAAGGGGGGGGGGGGGGGGGGGGGGAGAAGGAGAAAAAAAAAGCAAGCCCACACTGCTCATCCAAGAGCTGACAAGTCCTAACGGGCCTCATTTTCCAGAGACAAAAATAACTATTTTCAAAATTCACAGCAGGGCCTTCGCCTACACACGCTGCACCAAGAGAAACCTGTGGGGAGAAATGTAAAACACATTGTGTCAATGGAAATGCACCCTGCATCCCAAACGCTTCCACCGCTATTTACCCTCCTTCGTCCTCGCCGGCGCGCGGGTGCCGGAGGCAGGGCGGGCTGCGGCCCGGCCTGGCTTCCCAAGCTGCCGGGCCTCCAGCCTTCTCCTGGGGGGGTGTGTGATGGGTGAGGGCTATCCCCTCCCTACGTGTCCCCATCTGCAGCAAGAGGCAGGGGGGTGATGTCCCCGCCCCATCCCCGCCATGGCTTTGAAGTCCTGCAGCTACGGAGCGGCACGTCGGTCTCTGCGGCGACCTGCTTGAGCTCTTCCCGGTTCAGCAGCGGGGATGTGGGGGCAGGAGCAGGTCTAGCACTGGGAAGGGGCAGCGATGGGTGGCTGGCTGGTTGGATGCGTAGGATGCACGTGCCCACAGCCACGCACACGTCAACGCTAGCTAGGGAGCACAGTGGATGAAAGGGTCTGCTGGGTGGCTGACCCATGTGAAGCCCATTAGACTTCGGGGCCAACCTGCCTCCCAAACTTGGGGCCATGGAGAACCATCTGTGACAGAATCACAGAAAGGCAGAGATTGGAAGAGACCTCTGAAGAACATCTAGTCCAAAACCCCTACTAAAGCAGGTTCACCTAGAGTAGATGGCACAGGATTGTGCCCAGGCAGGTTCTGAACACCTCCAGGGAAGGAGACTCCACAACCTCCCTGGGAGACCTGTTCCAAGTGCTCTGTCACCCTCAAAGTACAGAAGTTTTTCCTTATGTTTTCCCTTATGTTTTTCCTTATGTTCTCTGAATGCATCCAACCACGCCTCCACAGGCCATAGATCCCCACTGGGGCTGCTCCCAGCCCCCACAAGCCAGCAGAGAGGGAAAGCCACCACCCCACGTCAAATCCCTGTAGCAGCAAGGCTGAGTCCGGCCTTGGTGACCTCATGTCTGACACCCATGACCAGGAATCCATCCTTCCACAAAGTGCAACAGGGAAGTGATGTGGTCTTGGGTTTGGGGAGGTCCTTGAGTTCCCAGAGCAGCACCAAAGAAGGAGCAGCAGGCAGAAAGTCAGGAGCATGAACATGGAGGGAAACAGCAAGGAACAGCCTGCAGGACAACCTCTGCATCCCTACCCCAGGGTCCTGCGCTTCCTCCAGCCACTTCACGGCCAACGCTTAAAGCTTGTGATTGCCTGCAGAGTCCTTGAGGAAAGTGTCCCTCTCTTTGGCAGGAGCTGTGGGCAGGTCAGCCCAGCCCAGCAGACTTCTACACCACTGCCGAGCCACACAGCTGAGCCTGCATCCTCCTTCCTCACCTGTTGACACCACCTCCCTGTGTCCAGCCGTCCAGCCAGAGAGGGGAGGTGTTTTAGGGTGAACCCTGGGGCAAGTGAATGCAAGAGGTTGCTGGCCACCTCCCCCTCTGCCCCTCTCCCTTGGCCCCACCCCAGGGCACCGCTGTCTGGAGCCCCACCCTTCTCAAGCTGGGTCAGTGCTGGGAGAGTCCCATCAGATGCGGTTGGACATGAGCCTGGTGTTCAGCTTGCGGAAGAAGGAGCGCAGCTTGCAGATCTTGCACTTCTTCTTCTTGTTCCTGCTCTTCAGGGGTTCCCCAATGCCTTCCCACTCCTCCGCATCGTCCTCGCTGGCCCAAGGCCCCCAGGCACCACCGTTGAAGTCCGGGTGAGCCCGGGGGTTCTCTGCAGGGTACCTGACAGGGATGGCCGTCCGGTTGTAGTGCACCAACCTCAGCAGGAGGCTTTTGACCACATCTGGGCGCTGGTCCGAGAGGTCGTAGCGCTCGTAGGGGTCGGCGGTGATGTTGAAGAGCCACACGGACTTCTTCAGGCCGTCGGTGAGACGCTCCAGGTTCCACCAGCTCCCTGGGAAGTTGGTCAGGGTCTGTGGAGGGATCCAGTCGCTGTACCCGGGGTCACCAGTGAGGAGCTTCCACTCCCCAACCCTGATGGAGGCTTGCACGGCCGTGTTCCAGATGCCGAAGCCATCCTCCAAGGAGCCGTACTTGGCGTGGTTGTACAGGGGGTCGATGTTGTGCAGGATTTCTGTCCGTGGCGACTCCTTGCCCTCGCTGATGGCAGGCCAGACGTTGTAACCATCCAAGCCAGGCACGTTGCTCAGGTTGCCCCTGGCCAGGCTGACGAGAGTCGGGTACCAGTCCGTGATGTGGACCAGCGCCCAGCTGGTCCTGCGCTTGCGCTTGATCAGGGGACTGTGAACGAAACCGATGCCACGGACTCCCCCTTCCCAGTACGTGCCCTTGCGGCCCCGCAGCGGCCAGTTGCTGCCCCCGGAGAAGGTCTGGCCGCCGTTGTCGGTGGAGAACACGATGACGCTGTTGTCGTAGTAGCCGTACTTCTTGAGGGCCCAGGTGATGTTCTTCACCGCCTCGTCCATGCAGGTCACCATGGCGGCGTACTTGCGGCGGGCGACGTTGCCCATGGAGCGGTAGCGGTAGAGGTACTCCTTGGGCGACTGCAGCGGGGTGTGGACCGCTTGGAAGGCCACGTAGATGAAGATGGGCTCCTTCGGGCTGCGGGACGCCAGGATCTTGCTGACTCGCTGGGCGTAGAGGACTGTGGAGTACTTCCCGCTCTGGTCCCAGGCCACGTCCTCCCCTTCGTGCAGGTCGTAGCCGCAGACGCCCGGCCCGTCGCAGTTGTCGTAGGTGTAGTAGTCCACGTTGCCCGTCAGGGAGCCCAGGAAGGTGTCAAAGCCCCGGCGGGTGGGCAGGCATTCCTTCTTGTAGAAGCCGAGGTGCCACTTGCCCACCATGTGTGTGGAGTAGCCGGCCTCCTGCAGCTTCTGGGGCAAGGTGACCTGGTCGAGGGGCAGGCAGTTGGGCTGCCGAGGACGGATGATGGAGTGCTGCAGCCCCGTGTGGATCTGGTACCTGCCAAGGAAGAGCCGGGAGGTATCAGTGGGGATGGGGAGCGGCACTGGGTGGGGATGTGACAGCTCTTTATGTGCTGGAAACCCCAAATGTATGCAGTTCTCCGTGTCACTCAGCCCCATGGAGCAAGCTCCATGCCAGAGACAGACAGCTTCTCATCCACCCAAAAGTGCCAGAAGCAGATGCAAACAAAGAAGAGAGGGAGCTCAGCAGACACCCCAAGAGCACACTGGGCTGCACTCCCAGAATGCCACCAGCAGCTGACCCTGCTGCTGCCAACCCAAGGGAGCTGACTGGGCTCTGCCAGGGCTGGGCAGCAGAAGCAAGAATTTCACACTGATCCCCAGGGGTTTGCAGTGCCCCACTTGGGTGCCCTCTGCTGCTTTGCAAACTCTGCAGATGCTTGGGATCCCTCTAGAGACACCAGATGCCAATGGGCTCCACCACCCCTAGACACTAGGTGCCCACAGCCATAGAAACATCCCTGGGTCTCACTCCTCAGGAGGAGATGATCTGATGTGATCAGCCACTTACGATGAGTGGCGACCTCCCAGTCACAGAATTGTTAGGGTTGGAAGGGACCTCAAGGATCATGTAGTTCCAACCCCCCTGCCATGGGCAGGGACACCCCACATGTTCAGGTTGCTCAGAGCCACATCCAGCCTGGCCTTAAAAACCTCCAGGCTTCCACCACCTCCCTGGGCAACCTGTCACAGGGAAAGCCACATCTGGCCCAGCAAACAGAAGGGCCCAGGATCAGGGGAGGTCTGGCAGTTCCTCCAGCACCCATCATGCCCAGGCTAGCACAGCAGTGAACAGGCAAGTAGGAAAAGCACTGTCCAAGGGCCCAAGGCACTTGCAGGTGTAGCATAGAATGATCCTTCAACCCCACAGCCCAGCAGCAACTCTTCAGGGCCCAGTGTGACAGCAGCACGGGATGGACACAGCTCCTTTCTGGTACTCATTGACCTCTTGGCCACAGACCAACCTCTCCCAAAGTGACATCTGTTACCCAATAGCATCCACATTGTTGGCCTTACCATGGGCTGCTATTTATCTCGTGTGAAAATCAAGCATTTACTTGGGAACCCTTCTAGAGCAAGCCAGCAAGATGCCTTTCTCTGGAGGACCTCCATCATCTGCCAGCACTCAGGGCCACCTGCCTGGCAGCAGCCTGAGCTGAAGAAGGGATGGAAGGGGGCACAGGAGCGGGGTGTGGGCAGGTGCTGGCTTACCTGCCAGTGATCAGCTGGCTGCGGGAGGGGGTGCAGATGGGCTGGATGTAGTAGTTCTCCAGCTTGACACCCTCAGCTGCCAGCCTGTCCAGCGTTGGCGTCTGGATATCAGAGCCGTGATACCCAACGTCGTGGTAGCCCTGGTCATCGGTCAGAATGAAGATGATGTGGGGGGGCCTGGAGAAGGTGGGAGGCAGCGATTTCTCCATGGGGTCTGTGGCCACATCAGCCACCAAACTGGGCTTCATCCAGTCCCAGGATAAGTAACCAAAGCTGAGCAGGCTGACCAGCGAGAAGCCTGTGAGGGCATAGACAGCCATCCCGGAGCACGCCGTGCTGCCTGCAGGGAGAGCTACCGCCCCGGCATCACCTCACAGGCACCCAAACAGGTCTCTCCCTCCTCCGAGAGAGTCTCTCAGCCTAGGGGATGGTCCCCGAAATCCCTGAGGCCGGATTTGCGGGGGCAGCTGCCATGAAGGCACCACTCGAGCACACAAAGAACTCGATCCGCCGGGGCCGGGTTGTCTTCAGTCAAAAGAAAATAAGCCCCGCGCCGCTCCAATCAAACCCATCTGCAGGGCAGGGCGAGTCGACGGCAGCCCCGGAAAGCCTCCCCAGCGCTGCAAACACTCCCTGGCTTCTCGGCGTGTCCTCGATGTTCTTTCTGCATGCAGAATCCCATCAAAAACCCTCGCTGGAGAGAGCAGCTGCCTTCTCCTCCCCGCCAGCCCTCAGCCTGCCCGGCTATCCCAGCAGCTCGCTCGGGACACGACGATCTTTTCCTTAAACTCCTGCAGAAGAGGGTGCTAAAGTTCAAGCCCAGGGGTGCTGATCCCTCGTCCCCGCTCTCTGGAGAGGAGCCGTTCCTCTTCTCTTCCCACCCAAGGCAGAGCGGTCCCAACATCTGCCCGGGACGTGGGCTAAGCCGCCAGGTTTATGGGGAGCCGCAGGCTCAGCCCCTCCCAGCTCGGCAGCTCCAGGAAAAAGGGAAAAAAAAAAGAAGATGAAAAAGGAAAAACAAACTGGGAAGCCCCGGAGCGAGCAGGGTCCTAAGCGTGGTGTTCCCTGAGCTGCCAAGGCTTCCCTCCCAGCCTGCCCCGAGACGCGGGACACAGGGCAAGAGCCCTGGTGGGATGTTCGGCTGAAGCCCCCGCAGCACCCAGCTGGGGAGGGCAGTGGGGAGGGCTGGGTGCCCAGGAGAGATGGCTTGGGCCAGCTGCTGGGCTGCCAGAATCTCTCCCCTCAAAAGCCAGGACAAGGGGAAACTGCAAACGTTCGTTGCGACACCCTCAGTGCTGGGGAAAAAATAACTCCAGCCAGGGGCACCCAGAGAGGAACAGAGCCGGGTGGGGGCTGCTGGACACATTTGCCAGGTGGGGAAACCCAGGCAGGGAGAGGCCATTCGTACTGGCTGTGGCCACAGCCCGCCAGGGGCAAGGTCTAGCGATCTCTGCTACTGGGGGTTACTGGTCTGAGTTTGGGGGACTGAGACCAGGGGTCAGATCGGTGCCCTGGTGCTTCAGGGGAGAGGAGGTGCTTTGGAAGAGAGGAGAAATGCTTCTTACCCAGGGCCAGCACTGTTAAGGCATCAGGAAACCCCCACACCTGGCAGGCATCTCACCCCCTCCACTTTCCCCAGGGCAAGACTTGGCACAGGAGGGGGGATTTTGGCAGCACAAAGGTTCACCCGCCCCTGGCAGCCCCAGGAGCTGAGCAGTGTGACAGTTTGGGCACCGTGCCGTCCCTTACAGTGTGCTTGAGGGGTCTCCTGATGTGGGCTCCTCGGCTTGCTTGCACATCCTGCCTGCCTTTAGGACCGCGGGGCCGCGGCAGTAGGGGCTCACTGGGGGAGCTCTGGGAGGGCTTAGGCAGGGGCTGGCTCAGAAGAGCAGCTCAGCCAGATGGCTCCTGGCCCCCTGCTCTGGGCCCCCCGCCTTGTCCCCAGCACCAGGCTTCCTTCTCCCAGGTCCCTTCCATGTGCCCTCCCCTGGATCCCCTCTCCGGATCCCCCCACACTCTATCCCAGGCACTGCCTGGAAGGGTGAGCTTCGCCCTCCTGGCTTTAGACACAGGCAGAGGGGACAGGGACATGGGCAGGGGCAGGCAGAGAGCTCGTTTAGCTGAGGCTCGGGGGTTTGCAGAGTGCGGGGAGGGGTGTGGGGACGGGGAGGAACAGGAGCAGGAGGCAGGGGTGGATTAGCTGTCTTCTGTCCCTTTTCCTGCTGGCAGAACCCCCTGGCTCGCTCAAAGAGCACAGCAGGGCTAGGTCGAGCCCTTCAGGTTTGCTTAATCCCTGGGGGTCCATCACTCATTTTTTCCACCCACTCTTCTTCTCCCTTTCCCACCAGCCCCCCTGGCCTCCTGCGTGGCTGCCTCTTCTCCCCAGCATCTTTAGTTCTGAACACTTCTCTCCTCTTTGAAACATCTGGACCTGACTGAAGGGAAGTAGAGGTGGGGGGTGGTTTGGGACCCCCAGCTCTCAGCTCCTGTCTGCTCCTCCACTATTCCTGCTGGACCACTGCATCCCAGGGAGACTGCTTTAGGCTACCCCTTGAGGCTGTGGGACCCACTGACCATCCTGACCTGAGGCCCTGTACACAAAGCTCCATGCACACCTTGGACTGGAGACAGGGCTATCACCTGGGATTATAATCACAGCTCTATGTTTTGGGTGAACACAACAGATTAGAGAGGAGATTGGAGATGTCAAGGCTGAGAAGCACCAGAGAGTGTGTTCAAGGCAGCACAGACCACTGATAACTCTGTCTTGTTTGGGGCTGGAGGATTGAACAGGGAGGGTAGAGCAGAAAAGGGGCAGAAGGGATGGAGCAGAGCTGGAGCCCGCCTCTGAGGAGCAAGAGGAGAGCCCAGCAGTTCCTGACTGTGTGGATTTGCTGCTCCAACAGCTTCTTCAGCCACATGGAGGGTCACATCCTGTTCACACCTTTGGCAGAGGAGGCAGCAGCTGGGAGAGTTGCCCTAACTTTAATTTGCTGCCAATGGCCAGAGCTCAGAAGGTTGAAAGGAGGGAAGGAGCCAACAGTGGAGACATGGGCACGTGGAAACAGGACCTTCTGTGCCAAGCCAGGGCAGCTAGCTCAGGAAAATGAGTGGTGGGTCCAAGCTGGCCCCTGATCTGAGGAGGAAACAGCAGGGTTAACTCTGCTCAGGGAGCTTTTCCAAGAGCCAAAGGGTGAATACACAGTGAATTTATTGGAAGCAACCCTGCTCAAAAGGTTCAGGGACAGCAGGCTGGGTGCCAGCAGCACATGGACATCTCCTGGGCACAGCCTGGGTTCTCCTCCAAGAGATGATAGAAAAGGTGAAAAGCAGTGAAGGATCCAGGGAAGCTGCTCTCAATTCCAGGAGAAATGAGGTGCAGCAGGACCCTCAAGTGAGCCCTGCTGAAATCCTCTGATGGGGAGGCAGGAGATGGGAACAGTGGGACAGGAGGAGGAGGAGGAGGAGGAAGAAATGACAGCTGTGGAATTTCGAGGTCAGGACGATTTAAGCCGGCTGCTGGGCTGCGCTCAGGGTGATTAATGCATCACAAGGTCTAGGGATGGAAAAAGTGCTCAGGGTCTGCTGCCCCCACCAGCAACCGCTCTTAATTCAAGGCAGTCACTCGTCCAGCCTTGGTCAAAGATGTCTCAAGAGCCAGGAACTTCCTTGGAGAGCTCCAGAGCATTGCACAACGGGAGGTTTCCCCTGGCAGCTAGCCTGGCTGTGGATGCTGAGCCAGCCAGCAGACCCTGCCTGCTTCGGTCCTGCATCTGCCCAAGCCATGGAGGACAGCCCTGCTCCTTCCTGTCACATCAGCTGCTGCCACAAAAGATACTGAACCTTCCTCCCAGCCTGGCCTGTGGTGGTTTTACCAGTTCAAGGCGATAGGGAGCCATGTCAGGTGAGCTGGGTGCTGGCTGCAAGGCCAGCAGCAGCCCCATGGGCAGAGTTATCACCCACCCATATTCCGTCTGTCCTTCCCCAATCCAGAGCATCACCCACTCACACCCTACCCAACCTCTCCAACCCAGAGCATCACCCACTCACACCTTACCCAGCCTCTCCAACCCACGCCATCACCCACTCACACCTTAACCAATGCTTCCCAACCCAGAGCATCACCCACTCACACCTTATCCAGCCTCTCCAACCCACACCATCACCCACTCACACCTTACCCAGCCTCTCCAACCCAGGGCATCACCCACTCACACCTTACCCAGCCTCTCCAACCCAGGGCATCACCCACTCACACCTTACCCAGCCTCTCCAACCCAGGGCATCACCCACTCACACCTTACCCAGCCTCTCCAACCCAGGGCATCACCCACTCACACCTTACCCAGCCTCTCCAACCCAGGGCATCACCCACTCACACCTTACCCAGCCTCTCCAACCCGGGGCATCACCCACCTGCACCCCCAGCCCAGCAGTTCCACGCACCTGCAGACCCTTTCCAGCTGAGACCAAGCCCCCCACGCTGAGAAATCCCACAGCAGCTGGGATAAAGCCATCAGCCAAAGCCTGAGAGCCTCCTTTTTGGTGCCTCTCATGACCTGCAAGGCAGCAAACCCTGGCCAGTGCCCGGGCCAGCTCCCTGCATGTGCCCACAGCTGGCACAACTCCTCGCATTTGCACAGCTGGTCCTCTAACCAAATATTTGAATATTGCCTCTCATTTTTTTTTTTCCCCTATTAATTTTATGTGGCCTGGGGCAAGAATGAAAATAATCACAGCCCTTCCTGCTTTCTCCTCTTCCCCCCAACCCCCCCAGCTCCGGCCACACTTGCGTTTTGGCTCTGAAAGCGCTCGCTGCAAGCAAGGTTATGCAAACAGGTTCCACATATTTCTCAGTGCCTGGGGTCTGCCATGAGGGCCACACAGCAAAGTTTAAAACTAAAGCCTCAAAGCTTTTTTTTCTCCCTTCTTTTATTCTTTCTTTCCCCCTTCTTTTACTCTTTTTTTTCCCCTCTTTTCTCTTCCTCTCCCCCCCAATCTTTTCTTTATTTTTTAACCCTTCCCTGGGCTGGAGCCTCTTCAGCCCTCAATACTGCCTTTCTCTCCCCGTCAATGGGGCATTATGGGATGGGGGATTATTGAAAGCAGGACTCCCAGGCTTTACAATGGGAGCTCTGTGCAAGGCCAATATTGCACAATCTGTTTGCACGCCGCCGCCGGCTCGCTGCCCTTCCCCCCGTCCCCTCCAGCAGCCCCCAGCTCACGCCTCGGCCTCCGGCCCGCTGAAACGGGACCCTGCGAGCGAGAAATATGAAAGGCTTTTAATGAGTCCCCTCTCTCCTTCTTCAGAGCAAGACATCTGACCTAACAGGGCATCAGGGAGCTGAGCCCGGCCTGGAGAAAACGCAGCGCCTCGCTCTCGCCTCTTAGATGTCGGAGGGTTTCCGCTCTCCCCGGCCAGCCTGTGATGCATTGGCTTTTTTATTGGCGTGATGAAAGAGCTCAGGCAAGTCTGGAAAAGAAGGGAGCAGTCCAGGGAATGCAGAGAGCTTGGTATTTTGGCTAGAAGCAGTGGGGGGAAGAGGCTAAGACGAGGGGGTGGTCAGGCAGCTCGGAGGGAAGGAAGGAGCTGGAAGCATCACCACAGAATCACGGAAGGTTGGAAGAGACCTCCAAGATCATCAAGCCCAGCTGATCACCCAGCCCTAACCAATCAACTAGACCATGGCACTAAGTGCCTTATACTCTCATACTCTCAGGCTGCCCCAGGGGAGGTTTAGGCTGGATGTTAGGAAGAAGTTCTATACAGAGAGAGTGATTGCCCATTGGAATGGGCTGCCTGGGGAGGTGGTGGAGTCACCATCACTGGAGGTGTTCAGGAGGAGACTTGATGGGGTGCTTGGTGCCATGGGTTAGTTGTTTAGGTAGTGTTGGATTGGTTGATGGGTTGGACGTGATGATCTTGAACCTGGTTTATTCTATTGTATACAGGCTCTTCTTAAACACCTCCAGGGACATTGACACCCCACCACCTCCCTGGGCAGCCCATCCCAATGGGCAATCTCTCTTCCTGTGAAGAACTTCTTGCTAAGCTCAAGCCTAAACTTCCCCCTGCACAGCTTGAGCCTGTGCCCTCTTGTTCTGTTGCTGGTTCCAAGCCTGGCAGGATCATAGAATTGTTTAGGTTGGGAAAGACCTTTGAGATCATCAAGTCCAACTGTTAACCCCGCACTGCCAAGTTCAGCACTAAATCATGTCACTGAGCATCACATCTACACATCTTTTAAATACCTCCAGGGAGGGTGGGGCTGGAGGTCAATGTCTCCCATCGACTTTGGGTGCCTCCAAGAGATCCTGGCCTTGGCCTGAGGATGGAATCCTACTCCTGGCCTGCTCTTCCCCCTGCCATCAGCGTTCTCTGCTCACCTGGTGTCTCATCCTCCAGGGATATCCCCAGGGACCATCTTCCCTTCGGGGTGCACAGAGTTTTTGCCAGCAACACCAGGACCCACCTCCTCCTCACCAGACCCCAAAATCACCTTTTCCACCCCAGCACCTCACTTTTGCCACCCTTGACCTCTGCATCTCCCTGCCTCTGGCCGTATGGACACTGTGGGGAGAAACCAGTTGTCTAGCAGCAACCGCTGCGGCGAGACCTCAACCAGATCACAGGATGGGGCTTGGTTTGGCAAAACTCAGAGGGTTTTGAACACACCATCATTTTCTCTCTGGAAGCTGGTGCCAGGGAGGAGAAAACAGCAACTCTGCATTGGTTCCTGCTTATGCAACTCTCATCATTGCTAAAGGAACGAGGAGCATTGCAGCAGCAGCCATGGCGTGGGATGCCAAAGCCATGGCAGGTAGTGTGTTCAGGGGACAGAGAGGGGAGCATCAGCTGTCTTTTTGAGAAGGACTCAGCAGCACTGCTGGATGCTGTTCTTGGAGCTGAATTTCCAGCAAGCTGCCTGCATTTGATGCAATTTGTGCAGCTGAAGACCATCATCACCATCAAAGGGCACCTAGAAGCCATAGGGCAGTATCAGAGTCTTTCTTGATGTAAACCTTCTCCTCTAACAGCATGTGCTGGACTTGGCCAGGCTTCACTCCCCACCAAAACACTGCTGCTCCCCTTCCTGCTCTCCTGACAGCCCAGCAATCACAGAGGATGAAATAAAAGCCCAAAGCCAGGGGAGTTCATCTCTTAGGCTAAGAAGTTCTTCTTCTGGGATTGCTCATTGATGCTACCTCTCAATGATTCTCCAAACTCTCCCTTGAAGCAACTTTTACACCCCCCTGCTCACGTTTGTTTTCTTCCTTCCCCTTCATTCAGGAGACTTCAGTCCATCAGCTCCCCTTCCTTCAGATCATATTCCTCCCCTTGCCTTTCCCCACCTCCCGGGGAGCTGCAGCTCGCCGCCTTCTCCTCTCTCTAACGACTGGCGTGCTTGCTTTGAAGAGCTGGAGAAGAGCCCATGGGTTTGGCACTGCTCCTTTCTTCCCATGCCTTATGGCAAGCTTTCCACATCGCTTGGGTGCTCTCCCTCCTCATCCTGCCCCCCTTTCCCAAGCCCAAAATCCAGGCTCCCTCCAGAATCGAGGCTTCCCGGCAGAGCCCCGGGGCTTGCGTGATGGCTGGAGAGTTCCCCGTTGATGTGAACCAGGGATGGGCTGGGACATGGACTCAGGATCCAGGGGGGGACATCAGGGGAAGCAACTTGAGTCTGGCTTCATAGGCAGGAGGTGAGGAACCTGTCTGAATGTGGCAGAGTTCAAGGAAGTCTAAAGAGCAGGCTGGCTGGGTGGGTGTGTTTCTGTCTGGTGCCATCAGGCTCTCACAGCTCAAGCTCCTGGAGTGGGCACCACTCTGCCCCCAGCACACACAGACACCTTCCAGAGGGACTGAGCTTCGCTGGAAAACAACATAGATAAAAGAGGCAGCAGTTGCCTGGCCTCCAAGGGCTCTCTTTGAAGCAGAGAAAGTCCCAAGGGGGCGGAAGGAAGGATTTAAGCATTTAGCATAGCTGTTTTCTGGCAGCTTGCCATGTGACCCTGGCATTGGCTTCTCCAGCCTATTGATTTTGGACAACCCCACCTTCATTCCTGACAGGATTTATCATGAGATGCACAGAAACTCCCCAACCCTCCAAGTATGCAAGATGCTGGCATCACCTCCAGCCTCACCCAGGCTTGAGAAGAAAGAGCAATTCTTCCCAGCACTCCCATGGGAAGGCTTCTCTCTTCCTGGGAGCTACCATGGCAGGCAGCTACCCAGGGACTCAGCAGACTCAGGAAGCAGCCCTGGGCCCTCCACCTCCTCCTAACACCCCAGCAGAGTCCTGGCTCCCCTCCAAAGCCACAGCACAGCTGGAGACCAGCTCCCCAGGGCTGGGCAGCCTCCTGGCTCCTGTCTGCCCTTAGCTTCCATCTCCCCTTTCAGGTGCAACCTCTTCAAAGGCAGCTGGTGGGTTTTGGCTGGCAGGAGATGCGAGGGCTGGTGGGCAGGATGTCTACCCAGAGCTCTACCCGTCACCCCGAGCCAAGGTACAGAGAAGGAGGAGGATGAAGCCCAGCACTCCCCAGCTTGGCTCAGCTGCCTCCCCCAGACAAGGAGCCCTTTCTCACCAAGGGAGCTCACAGCAGGGCAAGGCCTGGGTGCCTGCTCCTGCTCTGAGCTCTTGCTCCTGGCCTGAGCTCCTGCATGTTTAGAGCCCTGCATCCGCACCAGGCAAACACACCTGCCCGTGCCAGCCAGGCTCGCACCTGCAAACAGCCTCCTGTGTACCCAGGCTGTGTTTCCCCAGCACCCCAAGGGCTGGCGTGGAGGGGCTGCTTCTCCCCCCAGCACCAAGGCTTGTTTTCCATCCTGTCAGGAGAGGAAAGCAGGAAGTTCAGGAGGGGCACTTCAAAGGGGTTTGCATCAAGGCTGGCAGAGCTGCTGGAGCAGGAAGAGGGCAGGGAGTGTGGCTGGCCAGACCTGGGCGTCTGTGGCTCTCCCCTGCCCACCCCATCTGCGCAGGCAGTGGCAAGCCCTGGGCATGGGTGCTGGCAGCACCCACTCCAGCCATCTCAAAAGGTCTCTGTTCCATGAGTGCTGGTTGGAGAGCAGTTCAGAACAGCAAGAGAGCCCCATTAGACATCGAATTGCTTAAAACAAAAGGTATCAATAACCCAGCAGGAGAAATGAGAGCTCTCCCTCGCCGAGGATGCCAAGAGCACAAATTGCCTTCTTGTAAGAGAAAGGTTTCATTTCCATAGAACATGACAGATTAAAGCACAAGTGGGTGGGTCCATTCTATTATTCATCAGCTTTCTCTGCTAGCAGGAGAGGGTGTGCTGCCTCCTTTCACGTTTCTTCGAAGGCTCAGGGTGCCCACAGACAGGATGGAAGGCAGGATATGAAGGGACAGAGCTTTGAAGGCTCGGTGCTCTTGTTCTCCTCTGCCCTGGGTTTGTAACTCCCCGGCCTGGTTGCTGCTATTGCTTCCCAAGATAAGTCAAGCCAGAGAGTCCCTGTTTAAACCCAGAGACTTGTTTGATTTCTGGCTTGAAACCAGAAGAGATGTCCAGGATGACCACGCTGCTGTATCAGTTGTGCCCAGAGCCTTACCAGAGCTTCCTTTCCCAGCTGTGCAATGAGCTCCCTCAGCACTAAAACACCTAGGATTAAACTTTGGGGCTTGGATTCTTCCCTTCCAAACGGGAAACAAACCAAAATAATCATAACAAACCCCAGTTTCCATCAGCTGAATTTAGTGGGGAGCACTCTGGAGCACTTCCCTTGAATGGGAAACTCCAGGAACGCTTCTTTGAGGGCAGCATGTTGCATTTGCAGCTAAGCTCTGCAGGGTGGGATCAACCTGTGGAAATAACTTCATTTTCAAAACAGAGGCGTCTGGAGCAGCCTAATCCCAGAGCTGTGGGTCAGGGTGAGCTGTATTCACTGCAGTGCAGGCAGCTGCCTGCCAGCCACCAGCAAATTAACCCCCCACCACCCCCCAAGGCTGAGCACAGAAACTCGGCTGCCCAAACAGAGAGCGCCAAGCCCAGTGCTGGGGAGGGGGGAGTCCCTGCAAGGAAATGTGGGCACCAAGCAGAGGGGGGGGAAATAATAATGTGGGGAAGGGGTTGGAAGGGGCTGGAAGCAAAGTCCTGGGTGGTGCTGGGAGCTGGAGCCGAGCCATGGCACATGCCCCACGCTCTGCAGCCGCTGGAGCCGGAGCACCAGCCCCAGATTTCAAGCCCACCCATCAGCATCGAGGGTTTTCTCCTCTCAGGCGCAGGCATAACTTCCAGGGTGGCTGTTGGGAGGTTGTTGGAGTGCCTATATCAATACTGCAGAGGGTGATTCATGATTTATCTGCAGTAATCCAGAAGCTATACAAAATGGCTAATAATAGGTCTCGGAAAGCAACGTTTTAGTGAAGATAAAAAGCGACTGGAACAAAACCCAACCATGCTTTGCTAACACTATAAATGGAAAGGTGTAACCCATATTCAGCTCCCCTAAACACCCAGCCAAACAAAAGCAGGGGATGATACAGCTCAGCCCCAGGATCCCAGTCAAAGCAGGGCTGGGATCCCGCCTCGGGAGCAGTTGATGATTTTAACAGCCTGAAAACGATTCCCAGAGCCCCGGATGCCACAGCACTGCTTTAAGCCCTGGATGATGGGAGGGATTTGGGAAGGGGGAAGCATGAACAGGGACTGTGTAGCTACCCTGACAGCATGAGATGGGCTGCGGGCTGGCAGCAGCAGAGCTGCCGGGGCCGAGCCTCCGGCTGCAGGGCTGGGGGGCCCAGCAGGGTTCGTGCTCCGAGTTAAGTGCTGCAATGCAATCCAGTGCACAGTTACCAGGTGACCAGAGCCCAGGGCTGCAACGATAGCATGGGAGAGGCTGCATTGCATCTCTGAGATGCATCAGGCCGTGGCTCTACAGACAGGCACGGGAGCAAATAGGTTGTCCAGGAGGATGCCAGGCAGGGCTGAAGCCCGGTCAGGTCTATGCAGTCCTGCCCTGCAGCCCAGGATCTCTGCGGGCAGGGAGGGCACAGAGCCTTCCCCAGCCGCGGGTCCCCAAAACTTCCTCTGCTTTGCAGTTCCCACACTCCTCCTGCCTCCAAATGCCTGCTTACCCTGTTGGGAAATCTCTTCTCACCCCGCCTGACTTTGTACTGTTTCATCTGCCCACGGATCGGATAAGCTGATAAAATGTGCTGAAGGCACCAAACGGAGCCTGTTCCCTCCAGCCGCTCCCCGCCGCCGGCTCCCCCGACCCAGCCCTGCCGCATCCCAGCTCTCCGAAAGCTCCTCTGCCCTTAACGCTGCAGCAGAGCAGGGCGTTCAGACAAGCCAAAGTCAACACGAAATTTGCAGGGATGTTTGTGGTATTGAGGGCAACTTACCGACTGTGGAGCCCCAGGCAGATTTACTGCCACAGTTTTCACCCAGCACTGCAGAGTTCAGCTCGTTGTAAGCCGGTCGTTAACACTGGCTTTAGGCTTTTCGCGGGGCTGGCCTGGGGGGAGCAGCAGCCAAGGTTTCTGTGTGTTGCTGTGGGACTGTAGGTAAGTGTGGGGTCTGCTGCTCCCCACCAAACCCCACCAACCCCCGTGGTTTTGGTGTAAAACAGCTAACCAGCCCCTCTTGGATGTTAGGAAGAAGTTCTTCCCCAGAAGGGTGGTGAGACACTGGCACAGGTTGCCCAGGGAGGTGGTGGAAGCCTTATGCCTGGAGGTTTTGAAGGCCAGGCTGGATGTGGCTCTGAGCAACCTGCTGTAGTGTGAGGAGACCCTGCCCATGGCAGCAGGGTTGGAACTGGATGATCCTTGAGGTCCCTTCCAACCCTGACAGTTCTATGATTCTATCTCCACTGCCCTGACCATGGGAGGTGATATTCTCTCCCTCATCCCTTCAGGAGGTCTTCAGGGGGGGAGGGAAGATGGGGTTTAACCCCATGGCAGCTCCAGGGAGTCTGAGAGAGAAGGAATCTTTCTCAAGTTTTTTTTCCCTACCAAACCATGAGGCATTTCATCCTGACCACTTAAATGAAACCAGACTGTTTAGTACAAGCAATTACTCATAAGCAGCATCTAATTACTTCTAGTATTTAAAGAGAAAATAGAAGAATGCCTTTGGAGTATAAACTCAGAGAAGAAGCTGCAGCAGCAAGAACAGGGCCTGTGTTACCTGGACCAGCACCCATCAAACTGCACAGCTGCAGCCCAGCACCTCCTAGGCACTCCCTGAAGCACCCAAGGGTGCAATCATCCCTTTCTCCCCTCATCCTTCTGTCAGTAACAGCATAAGAAACAGATGGGAGCAAGGAGATAAACACACATCCTAATATACCATTCCCATACATGCTCTGGTAGAGTGTGACAGAATGAGAGGGAAACCAAAGCCATGCTCTGTGGGAAACCAGAGCCCAGCTCTGCTGCCAGGCAGCCTGTCCTTCCCAGGGAGTCCTGGCCAGCTCCCTCTCATCAGCAGATAAGATCAGAGGTTGGCAGAGCCACCCTCCTGTCTGCTGCACTGCAAGGCTCTTCCCATCCCAGCCACAGCTGAAGCTACAAGGGGGCTGGCTGGAGCTCGTGGCCGGAGATGCTGTCAAGCCCACACCCACTGCTCCAGCCTCCTGGGACGTGGGGAGGATGAGACTCTGCTTTGGAAACCTCCCAGAGCACTTTAATCTTCAGCCTTGGACAGTGCCTCAGGCAGCTGCTCAGAAATGTGAGTTGTCCCTCTAGAAGCTGAACTGCAAAGATCATCTCAAGAGAAGCCCTGTGGTCCTCTGCCCATGTAGCACTGTGGTGGGGATGCTGCAGCTTGGGAGGCAGGAGGGAGAGGGAAGAGACAGCAGGGACCACTGCTTTACCCCAGGGAAGGCCACAGGGCTCGGGATATGCAGCAGGTTCCTCGTGGGCCCCAAAGACAAGCAGCAGCCCAAGCCCATGGGCAGGGAGGAGAGTGCAGCCTGTGTGGTGTGGTATGTTCAGGCCCACCGCCTGCCTGCTCTCTGGGGACATCCTGGGCAGCCAGAGCGTGGAGCAGGAGCATCTTCCCTGCATCCCAAGTAGCAGAGATGCTTCTTGAGCATCCCTGGTGCTGCACTGAGGTGCCTTCATCCCAGCCCTCTCTGAGTTTGGGGGCTCCTCCAGGAAACCCCTGGCCCCAAGCTCTGGCACCTTTGGAGGACCAAAGTGAACACAAAGGACAGTTTTTGGAGCAGCTTTCCATTCTTCCCAAAAGCCTGAGAAATGTGGGTTTCACATCAGACCACCCTCATGGAGCAAAGGAGAGGTTTCTTTCCCTGCCTGCTAGAGCAGTTTTGGGGAGTTCCCCTCTCTTTTGGCAACAGGAATGGTTTGCTGATGCCAGCACTGATGCTAACAAAAGCCAAGCAGCAAAAAATAAGTCCCCATCTCCTCAGCAGCAAGATCCCATTTCCAGCCAGTGCTCTCTCCCATCCAGGACTTCAGCAACAACTTTCCAGAAGCCTCTGGTTGCCCAGCCTAGCTTAGTCTCCAAGGGTGGCTGCTGTCCTCTGCAAGCCAGGGACACCTCGGGGTTTTTCCAGGACCACCACAGCACAGGATGGGGCTTTGTCACCCTCTTGTGGCTTACAAGGGCTGGCAGGCTTGCTGTGGCTTTGAGGTGGCCACTTCCAGGACACCCACGAGGCAGGGAAGAGCAGGGAATGTCTTCAACCCCCTTTTGTTCCCAGGGGCGCCAGGGAGGCTGTTCATCTCCTGGAAGACCGGGGCTCCCAGCTCTCCTGCCCTGACTCACGCATCTCAAGCGCAGTTTCTTGCCCACCTGGTTCAACACCAGCCAACAAAGAGCTTCCCTCACGTGGGACTCCCCTGCTCACCCCACGCTCACAACAAGCCACGGGGAAGCAGCGGTGAGTCACTCAGTCGCTTCAAGGCACTCCCTCCTCCCCAGCTTAGGTGGCTGGAAATCTCCTACCCAATTCCCATCCTGCCCGAGGCTCAGCCAGGAAACGAAGCCACATCAGCCTCTGAGACAGAGGGAGATTCATTCAGCTTTATCTGAAAGCCACTTCAAGTATGTCCAGGATTCCTAATGAGCCTTGGAGAAGCCCCAGGGATTAATAACAGTGCAGGGCTTTCTTGGGTGATGGGTTTTCTTCTCTGTTTCCAAGAGAAACATGTATCTGGGCCGTGCTGGAATGGCTGTGTACATTATTTTTTTGGCAGAAAAGCCAAAACAAATCCCCTGACTGCTCTAACCCTCCAGCAAGATAAGACAAAAATCTGTTTGCAATTCCTGGGTATTGTTGCCATAGGCAGACAAGTGGACACCTTTGGCCGTGCTAGCCCCTTGGCAAGGCAGGGAGGGAGGAGAGGGATTAGCATTGCTCCAAGAGCTCATTTCTGCTGCCCATATTTGTGCAGGTCCAAGCCTGGTCTGTCTCCCATGTCAATCCCACAAGGGCATGGGTGTGGGTGTGGTTCCTGAGTGAAAAGTGAGGTTTTCTGGGACAGCAAAATCACATCCATCTGAAGGATGTGGCTGGAGCCAGCATGGGGCTGCATCCCACCCAAGCAGAGGTAGGGAGCTCCACAGTTCACCTGGGGAAGCCCAGGAGGGGACAGGTTTGCATACCAGGGGCACAAGCTTTCCATCCTGCCTTCTTCCTTGTCTGGGAGGGAGCAAGATGAGTGGTCAGATAATGGCTCAGGGGTGGTTCACCAAATGCCCACTCAGAGAAGGACCTCCTTGTGCTGGGAGCAGGGCATCAGCCACCACTCTGAGCTGGCTCCCACACCATCACCTGACAGCAAAATTCCCCACCACAGCATGGAAAGCCACCTCGAAATGGACCTAGAGGGAGGGATCTCACCACAGGAACCAGCAGGCATCTGCCTGCCCTGGCTGAGCCACTACCTTCCATGCTGCAGCTGCCTGGCCCAGGCAGGGCCAGGGTGTTGGGTCTGCAGCCAGCCAGGCCAGCTGGGTAGTCACACAGTCTACAGCTTCCTGAAGGGAGGTCGTAGCCAGGAGGGGGTTGGTCTCTTCTCCCAGGCAGCCAGCACCAGAACAAGAGGACACAGTCTCAAGCTGCTCAGGGGGAAATTTAGGCTTGATCTTAGAAAGAAGTTCTTCACAGAAAGAGAGATTGCCCATAGGAATGGGCTGCCCAGGGAGGTGTTTAAGAAGAGCCTGGATGAGGCACTTAGTGCCATGGTCTGGTTGATTAGTTAGGGCTGGGTGATTGGTTGGACTTGATGATCTTGGAGGTCTCTTCCAACCTGGTTGATTCTGTGATCCTGTGAATCTAGCTCTGGAGGATGAGGATGCTGTAAGCAGAACATTGCCCTGGCCTCAGCTGCTCATGCCACAAGCATCAGGAAGGGTTGGCACCACCATGGCACAAGGCATGGCTTGTGCTGGATGTCCTCACCCAAGTCTTCCCTGCCTTCAAATTGAGCCCTGCCAAACAAGGGCAGACATTTGCAGGTCTCATGTCCCTTGTGGGCTCTACCCTCAATTGCAGCAGCTTGGACAAAGGGTGCAGGTGATGAAGAAGCCATGCTCTTCACTATCCTCCTCTCTCTGAGGCAAAGCACCTCAGGAACAGGCTTTCCATGCCTGCCCAGAGCACTAATGCATCTGGCATCTGGCCACCCCCCTCCCCTAACCACTGTGGCTTTTTCCATCTTCATAAGCAAGGGAAGCAATCACCCTAATGAACGTCTCTAAAGCTCTCACCACGCACTCAGGATGTGCTAAATGAAATAAACATACATCAAGAGCCCATTAATGGTGCTCTCCCCACGCCCAGCAGCCACGGTGAGGTGTGAGGAGGGACAAGGAAGGGACACTAATGCACAAAGCAGAAATCCTCTGTGTCTTTCCCCCCTGTTTTCAGATCGCTGCATCCTTACCGGCAGCGTGGTGGAAGGCAGGGCAGGGCAGTGGGATATGGTTCTGCACAGTCATGATGCTCACCCTGCCCTGGGTGACCCGTTCTGCCAACCATCCTGCCCCAGTGAGGCTTCCTCTCTTTCCCAGCCTCCCAGACACGATGCACAGGGGGAGCAAACTGGCTGGCTGTGGGTGGTGGTCACAGGCAGGGGCTGCGGGGCAGAGTCCCCTGGGCCAGGGGCAAATGTTGCTTGGTCTGGTGGGAGCACAAGCAGGAGTCAGCTCTTCCAAGGCCAAGTTAAAGGATACAGACATGCAAGCTGAAAAAGAAAGGGCTTCTCCTCCTTACTTAGGCTCATGTTGGGCCATTTGCCTGGGAGAAAGAGTTTAGCTCTGGTCAGAACTGAGACGACAAAGGTCAGGAGGCTGGAAAGGCACAAGCCACAGCGCAGCGAGAGCACTCCCTGCCTCTGCCTGCTCCCTCCTGCCCCTCCTTTTCCTGTCACACAGCTTTGGACTTAAGCTAAAGCAGCAAAAGGACGCCTGACAGGAGAAAAATAATACCCTGGACCTCTGGCTTCAGGAAGGCAAACACAGCCCCTTCCCCTCTGCTCGCAGGTAGAGCTGCTGAAACCTGGATAAACAGAGCCGAGCTGTTGCGGCTGTTGGTGTTGGCCGCGCCGAGCCGGGAGGCTGCCAGGGCTTTTAACGGGGATAGGCTTACAGAGCAGAGCAAGAGCCTGGGGGAAAGCAGGGCTGGGCTGGGGGTGGGGGGGCGATTCAAAACAACAGCCCTTCTGCTCTCTCCATCGAGGTATATATTAAACCTACTACTACTCAAAAAAATAAAGAGAGAGAGAGAAGCTCAGCTAAAGGGCTTCATGCTCCTGGCTTGTCAGTGCCAGCGCTGAAGAAGCGCCACGGCAGCAGACACACGAGCAGTGAGACACAGCCTGAGATACACTTCCAATCTAGACTGTTAAAATTAAGCATATTGCAACCAAATTTTAATGTCACGTCTCCTGCTCGTTGGAGTTCTCAAATCTGTTCTCCCAGCTACTGGAATGAAAAGGCTGCTTTATGTTCTGCAGGCTTAGAGCTGACTCTTTCCCCCCCACACGCCCCCAACACCATTAATTAGCTGGAAGCTAACAGGGCTGGGTCACTACAAGTGTCAGTGATGGAGCTGTTTGACTCTGTGGATGTATATATAGAGATATTTATTATTTACTCTTTTTGCACACCCTCCCCCCCATGCCTGAGCTGCTGCTTCTCTACCTGGCAGCAGGCTGCCAGCCAGTGACTCAGTATTAATCGATGGCTGCCTGACAGCTTAGGATCTGATCACCCCCGAGCAAAAGCCCCAGCAGCGAATGGCCACACCACAGGAACCTCCCTCGGCCTTGTCTCCATGGATCCATGCTGGCTGTGAGGCCAAGACAGAGGCAGGCATGGGGATGCAGCCCAGCTTTCCAGAAGGGCTAGGAGCTGAGCTGGAGGTGGCCAGGAGGGCTCTGCTGCAGCAGGTTCTTGTGATCCTCTTCTTCCACCTTGTGTGGAAACCCTAGAAACATAACATTGGAATTGAGTTTCATTTATAACCCTCCTGTCCCCACAGGCAGTACAGGCCAGATGTTTGACAGGATCACACAGGATCACAGGATGTTAGGGGGTTGGAAGGGACCTCAGAAAATCATCAAGTCCAACCCTCCTGCCAGAGCAGGACCATAGAGTCTAGGACAGGTCATGCAGGAATGCATCCAGGCAGATCTTGAAAGTCTCCAGAGAAGGAGATTCCCCTCTGGGGAGCCTGTTCCAGGGCTCTGTGAGCCTCACAGCGAAGAAGTTCCTCCTCATGTTGAGGTGGAACCCTGTGCTGTAGTTTCCAAGCTAGCTGATGGTTTTACCACTGCTAAAGCACCGTGGGCTCTGTTTTGCCTCATCAGATGTGACTTGTTAATTATTTAATGGGACTTGAACACCCAGGTCCTGGAGGGCACCTGCTGGCACCAGGCTGGCAGGGACAGCGAAATGACCCAGAGTGTGCTTCCAGAATTGCAAGCTGAAGGCTGCCCAAGCCAGGCCAAGCCTCAGTGGGGCCCTGCACACAAAACAATGCCATGATTCATCTGAGATTGCCATAACCCATCTTGTTTCATCAGGATGCTGTGGCATTTAAAATGGCATTTCCTCCCATCTGCTGTGCATTAGCAGACAAAGAAAAGAGGAGGAAGGGGGGGGGGGGGGGGGGGGGGGGAGAACAGCAAAACAAAAGGGGGAGAAAAAAAAAATCGGGATTCCTGAGTCAGTCTGTTCCCAAAGTAGCTCCTGGTCCTTGCAGAGCCTGAGCCCACCCGTGGGGCAGAGGGCAGTGAGACTGCCATGGCCAGTTCTGCCCCAGCGCCGCCCAGGATGCGTTCGGTTCCCCAGGCCTGTGGAGAGAGTTGCCAATGCCTGAGGTGACTCAAAGCCTGCAGAGCAGCACCTGGCAGCCCTCCCTCTGCACATCCAGACCTGCCAAATCAGGGGCACCACTCAACAAGTGCCCCCAAGCTAACCACAGCATGTTTTTTCCTTGGTCATTTCCTCTTCTTCATCCCTCCTCATATTTCCTCTTCCTCCCTCCCTCCCTTTCTCCCACCCACCGTTCCTTCCTTCCCTTCTTCCTTCCTCCCTTCATTTCTCCCTCCCTTCCTCCCACCCACCATTCCTTCCTTCCCTTCTTCCTTCCTCCCTTCCTCTCTTCTTCTCTCCCTTTCTCCCCTCCTTTCTGCTTCCCTCCCTCCTTCATTTTCCCTTGGAAATGAGAACATTTCCCTCTTCACTGCCCCCCCCCCCTTTCTGCTTCTCCTCCCTGTGCCTTAACACCTTTCCTCTCCGTCTGTCTCCTGTACTCCCTCTGCCTTGACCCATCCTCACCTCCTCCCCACTCCACTCATCCCAGGTGGAGCTGAGGAGGAGCCCTGAGGAGCTTTCTAGGAGGAAGAGAGCTCAAAGGCCTCTTGGCAGGGCATTCAGAGCTCAGCTTCTGAACAGGGCTGTGAAGATGCTTCCCCCTAAACATGGTTTGCACTTTCAGTCAGTGGCCTGTCATGAGACACATCAGAGTGACCGGCTGGGGGGAACAAAGGTCCTGTCCCCATCCACACCTCCCACCCCTTGGCTGGGGTTGAAGGAGCCAAGTGCTTGCAGCTCACACTCTGGCTGGTATCAGCAGCCATGAAATGGGTCAGGTGAGGAGCTGCACCAGCTGAGAAATAGGCAGAATGCTCTTTTCTGTTGTCCCTGCTCCACCACCATGGTGCAAGGACCACCAGCCAGAGGCAGAAAATTCCTTGGGCAAATAGCCTGGGATCTTCCCCTATCTGTGTACCACCCTGCCAGCCCTATGGGACACACAATTCCTTCATCCTGCAACCCCAAACAGGCACCAAACAAGGTCAGAACACAATGGGAGGTGTGTGTGTCCCCTGCTGCTCCAACACACTATGTGCCAGAAGCTTATGGGTGGACAAATACAGCAAAATGAAGTCTGCAGAGCTTGCAGAGTGTCCCTGCAAGCCCAAGGGTCCAGCAGATGTGCCTGGAGGCTGTCAGCTCCCGTCGGCCGCGAGGGAGGGAGGACAGCGCTCTGCAGCCTCAAGCACGCTCCCTGAACCCGGGCTTGGCCTGGACACAAGCAGTCATTCAGCACGGAATAGGTGTGGACAAGTCTGACCCCGAGCAACAAGCAAAGCAGATGTGAAAGCGGCGGCGAGCAAAGCCGTGCGCCGGGAGGGCTGCGGGCAGCGCCGGGAGGGCTGCGGGCAGCGCCGGGAGGGCTGCGGGCAGCGCCGGGAGGGCTGCGGGCAGCGCCGGCAGGGAAGGCTGCGGGCAGCGCCGGGGCTCTGCGGTTGTTAGCACAGCGAGCCGAGCCGGCTGCTCGATTACAGCTGTTCTATCCCGGCTGGATCTGAAACAGCTTCCTCCAACCCTTCCGTGACTCAGTGCCTTGGCGAGGAGGTCGCATACCCAATGAGTTAACTTCTGAAATCCACCAGGGACGTTTCACCTTCCTAAAATAAAGAGCGGGCAAAATATTTTCAACCTCCCTCCAGAAAACGTAGACACACACACAGAGACATACACACACACACAGAGACACAGACAAATCACTCCTTAATCAGTGTGTGTTGTTGGGTTTCATCTGGCTCTGGGCTGGGTTGGATGTTCCCAGCTATAATCACGCAGCTGTTTGCTGACTGAAAAGCTCTATTTATTATTTGGCATGTTTGCTAACTGCCTCGAATACCTCCACTACCTGTAATTGTGGTGCAGCACACACAGGATTAGGGTTTTTGGGGGGTTGTTTGGGGTTTTTTTTTATTATTCAGATGTCTTCATTCAAGTGGGTTGTGTCATTCCCAGCCCTCCCCCCCCCCACGCTGTGGTTTGCTGCAGGGGGCGGGGAGGGGGGGATGAAGCTTTGGACTCAAGTGACCCTGAACTGTAGCAGACCTACAGAGAAGGCACTTGGGGGGCAGGGTGGAAAATGAAGTCAGTTTTTCAAGCCAGTCGTCCTTGGGCACTCAGGGCTATAACATCCTCGGTTTGTTTCTCTTGAGAGCAGTCTCTACTGATTGGGTTTCCTCCCAGCTATGGTCTTCCCTTCCATGCTTTATTGAAATCGGCCAAAAACAAACCCCTCGAGGAGAGGGGAGGGGAGGAGAGAGGAGAGAGACCTTAAAACGCAGTACCAAGGGGGTTTGTTGGGCTCCTGGTGCCCTAACTAGGGGAAACTCATTCTCCTGGTTTCCCCAGGCAACCTGTAAAGCAGGGAGAGAAAGGAGAGCTCTGGAAAGGCTCCAACCCAACCCCAGGGCACTATCCCCATCCCTTCTCCAGCCTGCAAGATAAGCTGAAGGCTGCATTGTTCCATTCAGGACCCTCCTTTGTCTCTCTTCTGGCATCTTGATGATTAAACTCCCACCCCCAACAGCCAACCTCAAAGCTCCCGTCCTGCCAGACCTATATGCCCCCTCCACCCTCCGCTCAGGCCAGTCTAAGCAGTGCCACTGCAATTCCAAGCACCACACATTGCTCCCTTGATGGTTCAACATTTGTTCGAGGATCTCCATTGCCCTGGAGGGATCCTCTGCTTCTTTCTGCCTAAGGCCTGGGCAGCACCTCCTGGGATGAGCTGAGGAGCAGGCAGAGATAGGGGCAGAGGAGGGTTGGTTTGGCATTAAGATTTGAGGGGTGTTTTTTTGCTAGTAAACAAACTGAGTGGTTCCTGAAGGTATAAAACCACTCCAGACCACGTCAAAGTCGGTCCAAATCTGTTCATCATAGAATCATGGAGTTGTTTAGGTCAGAAAAGACCTTTAAGATCTTCAAGTCCAATTCTTAACCCAGCACTGTCAAGTCCACCATTAAACCATGTTCCTCAGCACCACATCTACACATCTTTCAAATACCTCCAGGGATGCTGACCCCACCACCTCCCTGGGCAGCCTTGACAAGCCCTTTGATAAGGAAATTTTTCAGTACACTTGAGACAGGCAGTGCCTTTGTGGACAATGGGGGCTGAATCTCCACCCAACCTCATTTTCAGGGGCTTATGAAGTCACCTCCCCTTGGGTGCCCCTGTCCCCTCAGCCCAGGAGGCACCTTTCACTGCCCTCTGCTCTGGGATGCCTTTTCTGGCTTTTCCTCTTGGGTGAGGAGAATCTGGTCTCCCAACCAGGCCACTAACTGGTCATAGATTAAAGTCATAGACTGATTTGTGTTGGAAAGGACCTTTAAAGGCCATCTGGTCCAACCTCCCTGCAGTGAGCAGGGTCATCTTCAACCACATCAGGTTCCTCAGAGCCATGTCCAACCTGACCTGGAATGTTTTCAGGGATGGGGCTTCTAACAGCTCTCTGGGCAACCTGAGCCTGTTTCTCACCACCCTCACCATAAAATATTTCTTCCTTAAGTCTAGTCTGAATCTACTGTATTCCAGCTTAAAACCACTACCCCTTGTCCTATCACTACAGTCCCTGATGAAGAGTCACACTATCACAGTGTCACAGTACATTAGAGGTTGGAAGGGACTCCCAGAGATCATCAGGTCCAACCCCCTGCCAAAGCAGGGTCACTTAGGGTAGTCTGTACAGGAGTGAATCCAGGTGGAGTTTGAAGTCTCCAGAGAAGGAGACTCCACAACCTCTCTGGGCAGCCTGTTCCAGTGCTCCATCACCCTCACTTTAAAGAAGTTTCTCCTCATGTTGAGGTGAAATCTTCTATGTTCAAGCCTGCACCTGTTGCTTCTTGTCTTATTACTGTGCACCACTGAAAAGAGATTGCCCCCTCCACTGGACACCCACCCCTCAGGTATTTATACACATTGATGGGATCCCCTCTCAGTCTTCTCAAGACTTCTCAAGTCCCTCCCCATCTTTCCTGTAGCCCCCCTTTAAGTACTGTAAGGCTGCTATAACGTCGTCCAGAGCTTCTTTTCTCCAGGCTGAACAGCCCCAACTCTCAGCCTTTCCTCACAGCAGAGGTGTTCCAGCCTTCTGATCTTTTTTTGTGCCCAGACCTCGCAGCTCAGGTTGTCTCTGAGCAGCAGCAGCAGCAGCAGTCGTGCTGGGCCAGCATCCCAGGCCAGCCGCCCCGTCACGGCGTGTGCCGCGGACACCTTTACACCAAGCATCAATAATGGTTTGTGCAGGGGGAGGTCAGGCCCAGAAAGGGCCTGGCCAGGTCTGCATTTCATTTACTGGAGCTGTAAAACTGCCACCTGGCCAGTGGCTTTACAGCTTTGGATGATGCTGGTGTCAAAGACATTTGCTGCAAGAGCCAGCTGGAGCCAGGCCAGTTTTATATTTAAGCTCGCCTCTACATACAAATAAAGGTTCTGTATTTGGAGTGAGCGACAGGCACACCATGGACATCGTTAAACCTTCCAAAAATAAACCTCTGCCAAAATGAAGCAAGCCAGATTTTCCTGGAAAGTATCAGCAGAGGCTTGGGGAATGGAACCAGGGCAGACCCTCTGCCGCTCGGCCCCTTGCCAACAGCTGCTCTGTGTCGGGAGCTCCTTCTTCCCTCTCACTGTTTGTTTGGTTTAGCCTGAAAATATCTTCCTTCTATCTAGTCTAAATCTTCCCTCTCCTAGTTTAAACCCATTACCACTTATCCCTGCCAGAACAGGCCCTGCTAAAAACTGTCCCCAGCTTTCTTACAGGCCCCCTGCTGAAAGCCTGCAATAAGTTCTCTGCGGAGCCAGGCTGAACAACCCCAGCTCTCTCAGCCTGTTTTCATAGCAGAGGTGTTGTGGCCCTCAGATCATTTTCCTGGCCTCCTCTGGCCCCACTCCAGCAGGTCCTTGTCTTTCCTGTGCTGAGGACCCAGCACTGCAGGTGGGGTCTCGACAGAGAGGAGCAGAGGGGCAGAATCCCCTTCCTCGACCTGCTGCCCACGCTGATGGGGATGCAGCTCAGGGTGCAGTTGGCTTCTGGGCTGTAAGTGCACGTTGCCAGCTCGTGTCCAGCTGTTCATCCAGCAGTGTGCCCAAGCCCTTCTCAGCAGGGCGGCTCTCCATCCCAGCCTGAGCAGCTGGCAAAGGGCCTTGAACACAAGCCTTATGAGGGATGGATGAGGGAACTGGGCTTAAGTCTTCAGAAGAAGCAGCTTGAGGGGAGAGCTCATCACCCTCTACAACTACCTCAAAGGAGGCTGGAGAGGTCTCCCTCTCTGGAGATATTCAAGACCTGCCTGGATGAGTTCCTGTATGACCTGCTCTGGCAGGGGATTTGGACTGGATGAGCTCTGGAGGTCCCTTCCAGCCCTGAACATACTGTGATTCTGTGAGAGGTGGGGGGTGGTCTCTTCACATGCAACAAGTGACAAGAGGAAACAGCCTCAAACTGTGCCAGGGGAGATTCAGGTTGGATATTAGGGGGAAATGGTTCACGAGAAGAGTTACCAGGCATTGGAACAGGATGCCCAGAGAGGCGGTGGAGCTGCCACCCCGGGAGGTGTTTAGAAGACGCGTGGATGTGGTGCGGAGGGGCGTGTTTTAGCAGCAGCCGTGGGAACGCAGGCTCCGGGGGAGCTCCGGACATGATGACCTCCGAGGTCAGCTCCCTGGCTCTAGGAATGCCCAGCCCGGCCCTGAGGACTGCGCTGCGCAGTGCTGCCGGAGCACGCAGCCGGAACCTCGAGCGGAGGTACCGCGGCCGCCCCGCCGCCGCCCGCTGCCCGCTCTCCCCTCCCCTCCGTGGGCGTGCCGCGGCTCCCCGGCCGCGCGGTGCCCCCCGGCACTACACTTCCCAGCGGGCCGTGCGGCGGAAGCGGACGTGACGTAGCGGCCGCGCAGCACGCGGCGCCCCCGGGGCTGCGCCGAGCGGGGGCCGCGCCATGGCGGCGGATGGCCACGGGGGCCGGGAGCTGCTTGCCCTCATCCACCAGCACCTGCTCCGCGGCGGCTTCGCCCGGGCGGCCCGAGAGCTCCAGGCGCAGACCGGGCAGGTAACGGGCAGCACGGCCCGGGCAGGGGGGAGGCAGCCAGGCCGCGGCGGGGGCCGGACGCGGAGTCTGGGCCCTCGTGGTCCCACACCGAGCACCGGGGCCGCCCTGGCCTCGTGGCTCCGCACCTGCTGCCCGCGGGCAGGCCTGGCCACAGGCCGGCTGGGAAGGAGGGCTGGAACCGGCACTGCACGGGATGAAGCCGTCCCGCAGCGTGATGCTCCCCGAACACGTGCTGCCGCGGGTGAAGTCCCGGCGGGGAGCGGGGGGCCCTGGGTGCAGCGGCACTGGCCCACGGCCAGGAGGGGAATGCCATCCCTTTTCCTTGGGGGTTCCCGGAGGGGGGGTCTCTGCTCCCGGCTGGTGGTCTCGTCCTGAGCTGTGTTCCCTCTGTTTTCACAGAAATTGCTCCCTTCCCTCTCAGCCTCTCTCGAGGACATCTTTACCCACTGGGAAAAGTAAGTGGAAGGAGGAAATGACCAGCGAGTGGGTTTCAGGCGGTGTTAACATCGCGGCTGCTTGGCACGTGTGATCTTTACTTGCTGGAATTTCTCGTTGTCAGGACTGTTTCAGGTGATAACTGTGCTCGGCAGACTTTCCTCCTTGCCTCTGGCGCCAGACCGATTCTTTTCAGCTGTTAAAGATTCCTTCGGTTTAGAATTTCCCGAGATAAGTTGCTCCTTGGAGCAGCTGGCGCTGCCCTTGCTGCTCGGGGTTTTAAATCTGGAGTAGCGAGGGGCTCAGAGTCAGGCTTTGCTGGCAGCAAGCCTTTGCCCCCCCTGCTGTTTCACTTTCTTTTTGAAGCCACGTGCTTTGCAGGAACGGTGACCCAGGCACGGAGAAATTGAGCAACCGCTGAAACGCCAAGGCTCTTACAGGGGCTTAAACTTTGGCACAGAGCATGCTGCTTCTGACTCAGAGGAAGTCTTGGGTTCAGCCTGTCCTTTCAAGCTGTGACACGTTCAGCCCAGCATCTTCCCACGTGCAGTTCCCCTGAGTACCCCACGTGGAGGTCTGCAGTGTGGAGCCCTCCCCTCTGATCTGTCCCTGCCCGTGGCATGGGGGTTGGAACTAGATGATCCTCGAGCTCCCTTCCAACCCTGGCAATTCTGTGATGCTCTGTGGTGACCTTGGCAGCCACCCTGTGCACCACCCTGGTTTGCTGCTGGAGTGCAGTGCTGTAGGGAGGCCTGATGGAGCCACAGAACTGGATTATTGGGGGCTCAGAGCTGGATTTCTGTGCCTGTGCTGAGGAGTGCTGGAGTGGAGGTGCTCCTCAGCATGGCTCTACCAGCAGCCTTGGGAAGTAGGTGTTTGCTTCAGAGGTGTCTTCTCCTCCTGCCCTGCTGCTGCTTTGGTTCTTGCTGTTGTGTCAGCAGGGTTTTCTCACTTGAGCAGCAGAAAGTCTGGGGCTTGGTGAGGATGTAGCAGCATAGAAACAGGTTTGCAGTTCCTCCCTCTCACAATTTATTGCTCTCTTGGGTAATGATGGTGACCTTTCCCTGTGGAAGTTAACCCTTCCACACGCTGTGACTTGTAAAGCTTGGCAGGCAACAGGGCACTCTCATGACATTTAATTCCTGTTTCTCTACTCCTGTTGCCCCACCCCCCTCAGTATGCCTTTTATTCTTGTTGCCCCTGGCTTGGAGTCACAGTGGGGCATGCAGGGACCAGTAGTTTGGTTTCTCCCTGCCTGCCTGAAGAGCTCTCACTGGGTGAGCTGTGATTCTTGTCACTTCATAGGCCTGAAAATGTCTTTCTTCCTGCTGCACTGTGGCTGCTGCTCATCAGAGGCCATCCTTGGTGCTCTCCTTCAGAAACTCTTGCAAAGTGAACCTAAACAGCTGAGATTTCCAGTTCACTAAGAGCAGCCTCCCTCCCTCCAGGGCTGCCTTTAACCTCTGGGAGGGGATGGAAGTGTGCCTGGAGGCAGGGGGAAGCCGAGCCCAGCTCAGCCCCAGGAGCAGCCAGTGCCCTCCAGTGCCAGTGGGTGTGGGCCCCACTGCTTTCCCACACACAGTATCCCTGGTCACCCCCAGCCCCAGGAGCAGCCAGTGCCCTCCAGTGCCAGTGGGTGTGGGCTCCACTGCTTTCCCACACACAGTATCCCTGGTCACCCCCAGCCCCAGGAGCAGCCAGTGCCCTCCAGTGCCAGTGGATGTGGGCCCCACTGCTTTCCCAGACACAGTATCCCTGGTCACCCCTGCCAGAGTCCCCCAGCAGTGTTCTGTTGTGGTATCAGCTGCTGCTGAATCAGGGAGGCGTTGGAGTGTCGCTGCTGCCTCTGTGACTTGCCCTTTTGTTTTCCTGAGGGAATTATTAGCAGCAGTTCCCAGCTCTTGGTAACAGCAGATGTGCCTTGCACTTGGCCTGCCTGCAGACAGCTTGCCCTTACAGCTGCACTGCTGACACACCCACACCAAGCATGATCTCTGCTGGCCAGATCATGAAACCCTCACTTCTGATTTACATGAAGAAATACAACAGGCTGAGCTGCCAGAAGAGCAAGAGTAGGATTTCTCTTGGGTCTTTTTCCCTTTTCTCTGACAACTGTGGGTGTCTCAGGGCTTTCACCAGCTTGGCACTGCATTTGTGAATCACACAGGCATGTGCCCAGCCACTGCTAGCCTCATAATAAAGCCAAGGTATTACTGCCTGTGTGTTCATGGGGAGGTTAAAGGTAACTTCCAGCCACATCATCTCTTCTGGTGCAAACAGGGATTCAGAGCCTGGAGGCATTTTTCTCCAGCTTAATGTTTTAACCCAGCTGAAGAGCTTAGGTGTTTAATGCTCATCTGTGGATTCTTCCTCCCCTTCTTCCAACACCTCTGCTGTAGGTCCAGCCACTTCCTTTCTTGAATCTCTCTCCAGTCTGACTTCTCCATCCTTTTGCCCTGTAAGCCCATGCTCAAGTGGCTTCTGCAGCCTTTTCCTGGCCTTGTGGAATACCAAGACAGAATCACTGCCCTAACCCTGGGACTGTCTGTCTGTGGCACCTCCTGGAGCCAGTCTCTTCTGTAGGTTGCCTTTGCTCTGTTGTGAGCACCAGCCCCATCCTGCTGTGTCTTTATTTCCCTACTGAAGCGAGAAAGAGTCTGCCCAGGACACAAAAACTGTTTGGTATCTTCTCTGAGCATTGCAAGGACATTTACCATGAGGGTGGTGGAGCACTGGAACAGGTTGTCCACGGGGATGGTTGAGGCTCCATCCCTGGAGATACTCAAGATGAGGCTCCACAGGACTCTGGGCAAGCTCATCTAGTGGAGGATGTCCCTGCTGACTGCAGAGGGACTGGATGACTTTTGGAGGCCCCTTCCAGCCCAGACCCTTCTATGTTGGTCTCTGTAATTGCCTGAGGGGCTGGAGATGTCCCTTGCAGGTGAGAGAAGTGTTTCTCCTACCCCCTTAGGAGCTGTAGTGGAATGTGTGTGTGTCTGAAGGCTGGAGCTGGACCCGAGAGCGGATGGAAGTTGTCTTATAATTTGTTTAATATCTCCTTACCTTCCCACACCATTCTGATGCAAATTCTGTTCCCTCAGAACTCCCTCAAATACCAGGAGAAAGGTGAGTGAGGAGGAGGCAGCCATCCCAGAAAAGATCAGAGTTCCTGATCCCGTGAGCAGCTCTGAGAGCTCTGAGAAGGAAGAGGATGAGAAGGAGAAGGCGAAAGCTGCCAAGGGTAGGAGCCTTTCATCTGCCTGCTGCTGACAGGGGAGGGCTGGAGGTTGTGTAGGAACAGCCCAGCTTGTTTGGCTAGAGAAACTGCTTGTACAGAGCTGGCTATTCCCTTGTGCTCTCAGAAAAATAGGACAACTAATTTAGCATCCCCTTCTCATGTGGAGCTTCAGAGGAGCACAGATGTCTGCTGAAGCTAGAAAAAGCCTGTCATGATTCACTGGGGAGGGATGGGTGCTGTCACTTGGATGGAGGCTTGGGAACCCAGCACTGCCCACTCTGCAGCAACTTCTAGCTGGTCACAGGTGTCTGTTGGGCCAGCAAGGACAGGCCTGGTTCATCTGTGAAGGAAGGATTTGGTAGTTGGTCTGGAGAGCCAGTGGCCCCTCTCTCTGAGGGGATAGGTCCCTGCTGCAGCTGATGTGGGAGGCATTGGCTTGCATAGTGTAACAAAAGCCTGTATGTCTGATGAGCTTTGGCTCAGTCTCATCTGCTGTGGACCTTGGGAACCTGCAGATCTGGGCAGGTTCCTTGTCTTGGTGGTAGGGAGCAGGATAGGGTGGAGGAGCCTTGGCTGTTGCCAGGGCAGCAGCGGCAGTGTTGGAGCAGGTGTGGAAATGCCACCCTGGCTTGCCTGCTGTGGCCTTGCTGCAGACCAGAGGCCGTGCTGATGTTGGAGATGTGCTGACATGGTTTCTCTGTGGCTCTCCTGTGCAGCAGCCAGCCTTCCACTGACCACAAACTCAGGAGTGACTGCAGAAAGCAGTGAGGATGAGGACTCCTCATCAGAAGAGGAGACGTCCGCCGGGAAAGGAGCAGGCACGGTAAGGTCATTCTGCCTTTGGCTTGGAGGGCTGGCAGCACTTGGAGGCCAGGACTGTCCCAGGCTCCCTGGCACGTGTAGCATTGTGTGCTGGGGTGGCATTCACATGTAAATGACCCTCCTATACTGGCATAAGCCTGCCTGTTGATGTCTGTCCCCCAAGTGCTTCCCTAAAGAGCCGTGTGGCTCACCCAGCTGCCAGATGGCTGTTCAAGGTATATTGTGTCTAATTTAGCTTCACATCTGTCTATAGGCTTCCAATGTCTTTTGTTTCCTGTAGGTGACAGCAGCTGTGGTGAGTGGCAAGGCTGCCAACTCCCTGCATTCTCCTAGCAAAGCTGCTGTCCCAGCAGGCAGAGCGGCAGGGCCCTCTGCTGCAAACAGAGCTGTGCTCTCGCACAAGCAGCAGCCCAGTGCATCAGCTGTGTCTGCAGCCCCAGCCAAGGCTGGGCAGAAGCTGCCTGGCCCTGGGAAGCCCAACCATGCCACAACAGCCAGAGTAGGTCAAAGCAAAGCGCCGGTAACTGCCAGAGGATCGGACAGCTCCGGCAGCAGCTCCTCGTCGGAGAGCGAGGAGGAAAAAGAGACTCCAGCTGCAAAGGCCCCGGCCCCCAAAGTGGGTAAGGAGCCTGTGGGGTGTGGTGAATGCCTGTGTGCTCCAGCTCTGCTGGGAATCAGGTCTGAGCTGTGCATTCAGCCTGTTCCTGTCAGCTCCCTGGCTGGAACGCTCAGAGCGATGCTTGTTCCTCGGGGAGGCTGTGGGAACACTGCAAAGCAGCCAGCTCCAGATCTCTGTGGGATGAAGCCAGCCTGCTTGCTCCCATTTCAAGCAGCAGATTCTGTGCTAAGAAGTGTGTCTGGCAGCACCCAGCACTATGGGGCTGGAGATCACAGGGTGGTGCAGCTAGAGGGGGTGCAGCACTAGCACTGCAGATGCTTTCAGCCTTGTGCAGCATCTTCTCTCCACTCTCAATTGCAAAGGGGTTTGGTTTGGATTTTTAAGTCTGTAGGGAAATCTTTTACTGCTTTGAAGTGTGTGTGTTGGAGTGGGGGAAGAGGGTGAGGAATAAATCATAGAGGCTCTCCTGGCTCTTTTCCAGAGGGGGTCCAGCCAAGCTGGATGCCCCTGCAGAGGGGTGTGTGGGGCTGTTCCCGTGAGGGTCAGCGAGTTGCCAGGAAGGATTTCTCATCTCCCTGGCCCACAAGCACCACTCCCATGAGAAAAGGCAAAGTTTGTCTGGAGAAGTTACTCTCAGCAGGCCTCTGATGCTTACAGCAGGGCTAGACCCTCTTCCTGCAAATCCCTGTAGCCACCTCTGTGGCTTGTTTTATTTTCCTGACTTCAAAAGCTGTATTAGCATCATGCTCTGGGAGCCCAGAGCAGGCAGCAGCTGTGACATCTCCTCACTTGTGTTTCAGAGCCAAAGAAGGCAGCTGGGGCTGCTGAGAACAGCAGTGAGGACTCAAGTGATGAAACATCCGAGGAGGAGGAGGCTGCAGCTCCAACGGCCCAGGTAACCTCTGCAACCCAGGGTCCTTGTCTCCCTTGCAGGAGAGGAAATGCTCCAGTGCTGTGTTCTGACACCACCTTCCCTGGGTGCTAGGATCCCTACAGCCAGAGAAACACTCTGCATGCCCTTGCTGCATCAAGGATTTCATCCCAGTTCCTCTTAGTGCCTGAAGGTTGATTTGTAGGAAGCAGTGGGCTGTAGTCAGGCAGCTTCAACTACTTGCTTCAACTACTCCATAGCCCATGGGTCAGAGCAAGCCCAAGGTGGTGAGGCAGCTTCTGAGGTGTTGACCTGATCCTCCTGTTCCCTTTTGTTTTCCCTGTCCCCAGGCAAAGCCAGCTGTGAAAACAGCTCAGGTTAATGCAGCACCTGTGAAAAGTGCCCCTGCTGCTGCAGTGCCCCTCAAGAAGAGTGCAGTGAGGCAAACAGCACTGCCACCACACCAGGCCAAACCCACACCGGCTCCTGGGGCTGCAAAGCCTGCTGACACCTCAGAGAGCAGCGACTCCTCTGACAGTGAAGATGAGGAGCCTCCATCCTTACCCCAGGTATGCCTGCCCAAGGCTCCACCTCCCCTTGCACACCTCTCCAGGGCCCAGAATTGCAGTGAAAAGGAAGTCGTGCACATGCATGGAGCAAACTCATGCCGGGATGGGGGAGGAAGGAGCCAGGAAGGTGTTTTTAAGGAGCCTCAGTGTCTGTGCTCTGAGCTTCAATCAAGCCATTGTGCTTCCCTTAAGAAAAAAATGCTACCCATCAGGACTTTCAAAGGAAAGAAAGAAACAAACCCTGCAATTCTTCTCCCACCTGAGGAGGCAAATTGTGGTGGCTGAATTTGCCTCTCAGCTCTAATTTGCAATCAATAGTGTCTCATTCGTCAAGCTAGTGCAGTTTAGCTTCCCTGCTGTGGAGAGTGAAAAGCGCTGTGAGGGGTCTGGGGGTGTCAGCAGGCTGAGGAAGGAGGTCTGGCCTTGCTCCCTCACCTTGGGAGCCAATCCCCACACAGCTAGATGAAAGGATTCCTTGTGTCCTGCCAGCTGCTGATCTTCCCTCAGTGTTTGCTTTTCCCAGGGGGGCTCTGAAATCTCTTCCCAGGGCTGCTGTGGGGTCTGCCTTGTCTCACGCTGTTCTTGCCTTGCCCAGACGCAGCCACCTCCCAAGCCCTCCCAGGCCGTCCCCTCCCCGCTGAAACCTACACCAGCAGCAGCGCTCTCCAGTAAGGCAGCTCCAGCTAAAACACTTCCACCTGCTGAAGGGAAGCCAGCACCAAAAGCAGCAGTGCCAAAGCAGACCAAAGCCACACTGGGAAGGGCTGCTGCTGCCCCAAAGGCTGCTGAAAGCACGAAGCCAGCTGAGAGCTCCAGCTCCTCCAGCAGCGAAGAGGAGGAGCCCCCTGTGCCCATCAGCCAGAAGGTAGGAGGTGCCTCCTTCAGCTCAGGGCTGAGGCCTGGGATAAGCAGGACAATTGCTCAGCCCTTCAGTGCTACTGCTGATCTCCTTCAAACACCTGTAGCTTGTAGTGTGTTGTATCTGAGTCCCTCAGGAAGCTCACTCTCTCCTTGGAAAGAGGTATGGCCTAACTCTTCTCACCCACCCAAAGCAGATGAGGTGGAGGTGGGGGGAACCTATTTGATACCAACTCCTTCACTTGTGTCTTGCCCCTCTGGTGTGTGCAGGGTCACAGATAGCTTGGTCTTGGCTTTCCTGTGAGGATTTACAGAATAAAGAATAGAATACAGAATGAATCAGGTTGGAAAACACCTTTGAGATCATCAAGTCCAACCTATCACCCAACACCATCTGATCAACTAAACCATGGCACCAAGTGCCTCAGCCAGGCTCTTCTTAAACACCTCCAGGGATGGTGGCTCCACCACCTCCCTGGGCAGCACATTCCAATGGCCAATCTCTCTGGGAAGAACTTCTTCCTAACATCCAGCCTGAACCTCCTCTGGCACAGCTTGAGACTGTGTCCTCTCCTTCTGTCACAGGTTGTCTGGGAGAAGAGACCAGGTTGTAACCTGGTTACAACCTCCCTTCAGGTAGTTGTAGCCAGCAATAAGGTCTGCCCTGAGCCTCCTCTTCTCCAGGCTAAGCAACCCCAGCTCCCTCAGCCTCTCCTTACAGGGCTGTGCTCCAGACCCCTCCCCAGCTTTGTTGCCCTTCTCTGGACACCTTCCAGCATCTCAACATCTTTCTTAAACTCAGGGGCCCAGAACTGGGCACAGGATTTGTTTAGACCTGTCTTGAGAGAGAGAAGTCAGACTGGACTCAGATTTCAGGTGGCTGATCTTGCAGGGAAGCAAATCCCTTCTGGAGAGTGTCCCAGACACCTGCTGCAGCGCTTGTGAGCTACAGGTGCCTTTGGGAGGAGCCCTGCAGGCAGTGTTTGGGGGAAGGCAGCTATTTTCTGCAAGGGAGGAAGGGAAGCTGGGGGCAGGGGCTCACGTGTCCTTGCAAGGAGGCTCTTTGTCAACACGTCCTTTCTCTCCTGACAGGCAGGAGCTAGAGAGACTCTGCAGTTTTGTCTTTATAGCCTTGGTCTGCTAAGGTGGGTGGAGGGGGACGCATCTCCAACAGTTGTCTCTGTGCTGCTCTCTTCCTGCATGGTTCTGTGTGGAGCTTCAGCTCTTCTGGTAGCTGTGCCCCGGGGTCCCACTCCCAAAGCTTGAAGCCCCACCTGTTCCAGCAGGGTTGTAGGTGAAGGGCCTGCCGGGGTAGGTGTTTGTTTCCCGCCGAGCGTCGGCTTGCAGCTGGCAGCGAGAGGTCTCCAGCTACCCAACTGCTTCAGCATCCTCCCTCTTGCAAGCTGGCAGTTACCCCTCAGCAGCCACAGTCAGCAAGGAAGAGCTTGTCATCAAGGGAGCTCTATTTTTGCCAGACAGGCTGTTTCTTCCCCTGTTAGTAGCCTACAGGCAGAGACCACGAGTGAAGCCTGAAGATAAACCATGAGGCTTAGCTGTGTCCACAGTCCTGTCCTCCCAGTCAAACTCTTCTTAGCTCATCCTCACCATCTGCTACTTGGGCATATGCTAACCACTGACTTGCTGTATCCTGCAACTTCCTCTGGCTTCTGTGCAAGATCCAAACAGATAGAGAGCGTTGGAAGCTGCTTCATCTTTCCCTGTGGGGGTGGATTAGCACAATTAAAATGAACATCATGCCTAAATTGAACTGCTTAATTGGTGTGTTTACCTCTGAAGACTCAGTCAAAGAAGCTGACAAGGTGTTTGCATATTTTGGGGGGGAAGGATGGGGATGGGGCTCAGTCTGGCTTGACCTCAGAGGTGCTTGGATTGACCTTAAAGATGCTGTGAGCTGCTGTTCTGCTGGAAATGCTGCTTCTGCTCTGCTTCCTCTTTGCTGCACGTTTTGGGACAGAGATGGCGCTCAAGCCCTCTATGGATGGGCTTTGGCTTCCCCTTACCAGCACTGAGTGTGAAATGCATGTCTGTGTGTGTGTTGGGAACCTGCATCTTCCCTGAGCACCCCAGGAGCTGCCATGCAGGCTGTGCTGGCAGAAGCTGTGCCTGCAGGCTTCCGTCGTGGGCAGCAGCCCCTGCGGGGAGAGGCCGCATCTCCCTTTCCCTGCCTGCTCCCTTGCAGGTAGCGCTCACAGCTTTGCTGCGTCGTGCCACAGCTGAGAGACCGGTCCCAGCCCGGCTGGCAGTGCCACTGCTGAGCAGAGGCAGCCCTGGGGTGTGCTGGGTGGGGGTTCCAACGTGCCGGGCACACGTGGCTCGGCGTCGCCTCCCCTCCCGGCGTTCCCCTCCTGGCGTGCGGCGCTGCATGATGCGAAGGGCCCCGGCGAGGTGGCAGATGGGCTGTGCAGGAGCTGAGTCACCACTTTGCTGAGCTGCAGGCAGCTCCTGCCTTGGGGGCTGGAGAGGAGCAGGAAAAATGATTTCCTCTTGAATGATTTCCCTCCTCTCGTGAGCTGCTTCAGTACCTGACGCCTTCGGCCGTCAGGAGCTCGCTCTCGGCGCTGCCCCGCTCCCTGGGTGCCGCTCAGCCACGCTGCGGGCCTGATCCCACCTGGGGCCGTGCTGCAGGACGTGATGCCTGTCAGCCATCTGGCAGGGACTGAGGTGAGGTGGATGGAAGGCCCTTGGCCTCCTCCCAGCAGGGTTTGAGGAGTGCTGAGGCTGTGCAGTGTTGGTTGTGGTTTCTCGGTGGGTGCCGTCGGGTGCTTTGGATGCTTCTGCGTGGCAGCTCTCTCCTGTCCTGCTGAGTTAGCAAATGAAGGACCCTTGCACCATGCAGCTGAGCAGGGGGAGAACCCAGAACCATTGCTGTGAAGGTCTTAAAAGTGAGTGAGTGAGTGAGTGAGGCCTGATCTTGGTGGGCTCTTCCCTTGCACAGCTGTGCTTTGGGACAGGAGCGAGAGGAGCTCGCCCGTTCCAGCAGAGAGTGTGAATTCCTGTGGCTGCCTCAAGCGGTTCTCTGACTTCAGCCCTGCAAATCTGGCCTCTCTCCTGGAGATTGTGACTCACTGGTATCAAAACAGAGCAGGGAGGTTTGCAGTGCCCCCTCCCCAGAGCTTGTGGAGGTTTCTGTTTCTCCAAGCAGAGTCAGAGTGTGCTTGGCTTGTTGGGAGCGCTGCTCTGCAGTGGGATAAACATGCAGATGCTGTTGTCTGTTTGCTGCTTGGCTTCCAGATGATAAACACTGCCCCAGTGGCAGCCCTCGGTGGGGCTGTGCCAGGCGGCACAGTAAGATCCCTCCTCCCAAGAGGCTGCTAGGCTGGTGCTCAGCTGCTGCCCAGGGGCAGCCCCTGGGTGAGCTGGCGCTGCTGAAGTCCTCCTGCTGCCCTGGCACGGGCTGTGAGAGGCTTTCACCACCTTGGCAGCAGGGCAGGGTTGGGAGAAAGGGGGAGGGGGCAGGGGCTGTGCAGCCACACTGGAGTCTCCCTCACCCTCCTCTGGGAGGGGCACTGCAGCCAGCTGCCATCACAGAGGGGTTGGCTGAGCTCTGCCTGCCCTGGCAGGCATGAGGTGCTCTGGCAGAGCAGCCCAGAGATGAGCCCTGAGTGGAGTAAACTGAGTGGGTGCAGAGCCTGGAGAACATCTGTGAGGGGTGAAGGCAGCAGATCCCTGGGCAGGCTCTCCCCATGCCACTGCTGGCCTTCAGCAGCGTGCAGGAGAGGTGTCTGCTGCCCCCAGCCCTGGCAGGAAGGAGATGTCTCAGCTGGCAGCTGTGCATCTGCTGCTGGGTACCTGTGATTTCCTAGTGCTGGCACACCAGCTGCTCAGGGCCTGTCCTGGGGCATCAGAGCATCGATGGGTGCCAACAAAAGGCACCCAGGTGAGTTGCAGGGGTTTTGTTACTTGGAGACTTCCACATTCTTAGAGCTGTTGATGGATCAGTGTCCACAGGGAGTCCTTCTCTGCCTCTACCTACCCTCTGTTCCCCAGTGAGCAGACAGCAGAGCTCTCCAGCAGCTCTAGGAGGCAGCTGCTCTGACACTCAATCTCTTGCAAGTGTTCCCAGCTAGGAGGAGGTCACACTTAAGTGCCTTAAGAGGGGGTCTGGGAGTTGCAGTGCTTCTGCTGCCCAGCCAGTGTCTCAGCCTCAGTGAGGAGCTGCTGCTGAGTGCTGTTAGCCTGGGTGCTCATGCAGGAGAACATGCTCAGGCTGCCTGCCAAAGGCACGTTGCTAAATGCAGTGCTTCGTGCTCAGCAGCTCCAGCCAGCCAGCAGCTGAAGCCCTTTCCATCCTGAGAGGCCAAGGATGGAGTGAGTGTTGGTAACAGCTGTGTGAGGGGAAAACAAAACCCAGCTTGAGCTGAAACTGCACTTCAGCTCCCAAACACCACCTGTACTAATACCACCCTCCTGGGCCTGTGTTTCTTCTTTGTTAAGAGATTGACAGAGCAGCCTGGGCCTGTTCCCAGCCTCAGCCAGGCTGCCAAAACTGGGCCACCTGAAAAAGCACTGGGAAGCACCTTGAACACCCAGGCCTCAGGAAGTGAGAGCAGTGACTCTTCTGACAGTGAGGAGGAGACCTTGGTGGCACAAACACAGCCTCCACAACCTGGTAAGTCTCCTGGCAGTGCCCAGGTGCCTCACCTGCAGCCCCATGGCTTTGCCTCTCCCCCCTCCACGTAGAGCAGTCCAAGCCTATTGTGGGAGCTCCTGCTCTGGACAGCCAAGGAGAGCAGCTTTCCCCTGGTGAAAATCTCTTATGCTTTTCCTGCAGCAAAAGCCAATGCTGTGCCCCAGCCAACAAATGTGAAGAAGGCTCCAGCTCCAGCTCCTGCCCCAGCCCCAGCCCCTGCCCCTCCACCTGCGGCCAGCAGCGACGATTCCAGCCAGGAGTCAGATTCAGAGGAGGAAATAGTCCCTCCCACTCAGCAGGTCAGCAGCTTCTCACCTGGGTGTGGATCCTGTTCACCCTACATGCTCAGGAGGTCTCAGGACTTGTGAGGTGGTAGCTGGGTGGGTGATGGGTGCAGGGAGGAGCCCTCTCCCCTTGGCTGGGTCAGGTTTCCTTGGCAGACCCCTGGGGCTCACTGACCCTGGCTCTCATGCATGAGAAGCTCGTGGCAGGTGAGAGCTGTGGAGGGTGTGAGTGTTTTGGCAGGAGCATGGGTGGGTGCATGAGCCCAGAGCTCTTCTGGGTCTCTGCCCTGCTCCAGGGAGTTAGACTAGCAAAGCAGGCAAGGTCTTTCCATCAACTGGAAACTCCAAGACAGTCCTCCCCTGGTTCCTCCCCAAACCCTGGGCATGGAATGCAGCTGGAGCTCTCTGGGCTCACCTTCCCAAGCCTTGGGAGGCTGGAAGGATCTGCCCTGAAGGGTAGCACAGTGGTCCTGCTGTCTTTCATCTGAAGGAGCCAAACCCCTGCCTTGTAGAGGGGAAGTGACCCCTCCTCTCAGATCTGAGGCTCTTCATGTCTCCATGCCAGTTCCACAGGGCTGTGGCTGAGCTCCTTAGGACCTGAGCTGCCCTGACATGAAGCTATCCTGGGGGTATCTGCACCTCTGCTGCAGTTTGAGCCTGAGGAAGAAGCCAGGTGAAGAAGCACTGACCAAGGAACATGGCTACTGTTGCACTCCTGTGTGTGCCGGCTTTGGCCGGTGCTCCTAGCCCGGGGCTCAGCGGCCATATGTGCTTCATGTCCCACACACGTCCCCTGCCTGGCCAGCACCTTCCCTGGCAGGTTCTGTGCACTCCAGGAAAGCCTTGCCTGTGCTGGGCTGGTGCTGTGGGCAGTGTGAGGGCTGCCTCCCTGCAGCTGTGGGCAGGCAGGCAGCCAGAGCAGCCCTTGCTGGAGCCCGTTAGCAGCGCCGGGGCTGTGAAACAGCTCAGCTGCTGTAACCTGAGCCCCGCGCCAGGCGGCCCCAGCTCGCCTTGCACCCGCGGCTCCCTGCAGGATGGAGCTTTGCCTTCTCTTCTGAAGGCCAGATGTTGTGTGAGGGAAATGTCAGCTCACAAAGGCCCAGCTTGTCAGGAGAGCTGGAGAGGGGAGGCTGCTCACGTCGCCTTGCTTGGCGCGCACGCCGGGAGGCTGAGCGCTCCTCTGCTCCCTCTCCTGCTGGCATTTGTGTTCTGGGCCTGATGCTGGTGTCAAGCTCTTCTATTTTTAAGCCCTCTTACCTTTAGTTTCAAATGTGAGTCAACAAAGTTGCTTCTTGCAAATGTGCTCCCCTGTCTGTGGCTGGCTTGTGGACCTGGAGGCAGATTTGCCCTCCGCTTGCCCTTCCCTTTCTCTCTGTCACCAGCTGACCCTCCAGGTGTGATTTTTAGGGTGTAGGAGACATCCTGGAATCCAAATCAGCTGCAGCCTTGCCTGTCCTGCAGTGGATAGGGATCTCACAGCCTGCAGGCACATCACATCTTGCCTGCCCTCAGGATGGCTGCCCTTGGGGCACTGAGGTAATACTTCAGGCACTCCCAGGCTGCTGACCCTCGCTTCTTTGCTCCTGGTTGTGCCAAAGGCCCTGCCCAGAGGCTCATAGGAGACAGAGCAGGCCTGTGAAGGGGGGAGAAAAGTCAAGCCCAGCTTGGTGCTGTGCTGCAAAGGATGGAAGGGCTCAGGAGTTAGTGGTGACTTGGCTCATGCTCCTGTCTCTTTTCCCTCCAAGTTGTGTTCTGTCCTGATTTTCTTTCTCGTCTCTGTTAGGTTCTGTCCCAGCAGAGTGTCAAAGCAAACAAGGTTTTGAGCACAGTGGCTGCCAAGGATAATGCCACACTGCCCCCAGGGAGGGGGCTGAAGGCTCCTGCTGTGCCTGCAGTCAGCAGAGTGTCTGAGAGCTCCAGCAGCGATGCCTCGGAGCAGCATGTGCAGGCCAAAGAGGTAATGGTGGTGGAGACTGAAGGCAGGAGCTGCCCTGGGGAGTCTCTGCTTGGGGCTGTGTCCCCAGCTGAGGACTCTGTTCACTGAGTGGGGGCTGCTCTATTTTACTTTGCCTTTTTTCCCCCTCCACTATTCTGCACCCTAAGGTGGGGCAGATGAGCTGAGGGTTGCCCTGCTGTGCTGCTTTTGCTGCTCCTGCATCCCAGCTGGCTGAGCAGTGTCTTCCTCCTTTTCTGAGAGCAGTGCCTTGTGCAGTCAGGATTTGTCTGCTGCCTCTGTGGGCTGGGGGGAAATGGGGCCTCTGTGCCCTGCATGAGAGGGTCTTGGGCTAACTTTGGCACTAACTGGAGCAGTGCAGCTGAAGAAGGGCTCCAAGCCCATCTGCTCTGGGCTGCTTTGGGTAGCTCATGGGCACGAGCAGTTACTGCTCTTCAGATGCTTTCATCCTTCTCTCCTAGGCCTCCACTGCTCCTTGTCTGAAGCAAACAGTTCCTGTGGGAAAAGCTCCTCCAGCCAGCCCTGCTGCCCCTCAGGCTGCTTCGCTCTCAGGAGCTGCCACTGCCAAGTCAAAGAAGCCAGGCCTGCAGCCAGTGCAGGATGCCCAGCTGGCACAGCCTGTGCCACCCACCAAGGCAGAGGACACCTCAGGCAGCAGCAGTTCCTCGGACAGCAGTGATGAGGAGACCCCCAAACAGCCCCCCAAACCTGGTCAGTTTTCCCAGGGGATGTTCTCAGTGCTGCTGGCCAGGCCAGGGTGGGGACAGTGTTGTGTTACCCTGTGGGAGGGGTCACCTTCACGTGGTGGTTGAAGTGGGGGTTCCTCCTCTTCACTTTGGCACAGCACTGCCCCTTCTCAGGAGTGCTGGGAAGGTGGAGCTCAGCTCCAGGCACCAGTGGTGGGTTTGATGGGATGAACTCTGCTCCTCCAGCAGGCTCACAGCAGAAACCAGCAGGGATCCAGCCAGCCCACAGCTCCTCCTCAGAGTCCAGTGAAGAGGAGGAGCAGGCAGCATCACAGGTATGGCACTGGAGCAGGGCTGGGATCTTCTTGGGTCTTGCAGCTGGCTCTTCGGTAAGACAGAGGACTGAGAATCCTCAGCCATAGCAAGTGGGGTGCTGAAGGGTTTGCCAGCACAGAAGTGGGGGTTCTCCAGAGCAGTGCTGTGAGCAGGGCCCTTTGGTGGGGGCAGGGAGGGCCTTCTGAATCTGGAATGGTTCCCCAGGCAGCCTGGCCTGGGGTCCAGGGCTCTCTGTGCCCTCCCCAGAGGAAGGGGTGGGAGGAGGTGGTGCCCAGCAAGGGTTAAAGCAGGGAAATGGAGAGTGCCAGCAGCAGCAGCAGCAGGGTTTTGTTTCCCCACTTTCATTTGTAACTTAACTCGTGTCCAAGCCATTAAGTTCCCTTTGTCAGTAACGTGCAGGGCGTGCAGCACATCTGCAGAGCATTAGCTGTGCGTGGGTGCCTGCTGATGGCCGGGAGCCTCCCCCAGGCCTGCTTTGCTGGGCAAGAACAAAGAGGAGAGCCTCTCCCCATCGCCTCTCCTTGCTGTCAGCTCAGCCCTGGCTGGCAGTGCTGGCCCAGCCGCCTGGCAGCTCTGGCCTTGCTGAGGGCATCACTGTGGGTGGCCAGAGGTGGGCCCTGGGCTGAGGGTCTGGGGGCAATAGCAGCAGGGCAGATCTGCGTCTCTGGGGCGTGGGAGGCTGCCCTGCCGCGGCTCCTCAGCGTGTCTGTGCCCTTTCAGTCCCTCCTCACAGGCTATGTGGGCCGCTCCAAGCCTCCAGCAGCGGCCCAGGCACCAAAGACGGTTCCCCCCGAGCCTGTGGGCAAGGTGGGGCAAGGGAAGGCAGCCACAGCTGCTGCAAACTCCCTCCCCAACCCCCCCCCGAAGGCGGCCCCAGGCGACAGCGACAGCAGCGACAGCAGCGACTCCGATACCGACGTGGAGCAGGGGGCTCCAAACCACAGAGCAGGTGAGGCTGCTGCAGCAGGGGGGAGAAGCTGCCTGGCCCCAGAGGGTTCCCCATGCCCAACCAGCCATGCAGAAAGGGACCTGGGAGTACTGGTTGACAGTAGGCTGAACATGAGCCAGCAGTGTGCCCAGGTGGCCAAGAAGGCCAATGGCATCCTGGCCTGCATCAGGAACTGTGGCCAGCAGGAGCAGGGAAGGCATTGTGCTCCTGGACTCAGCACTGGTTAGGCCACACCTTGAGTCCTGGGTCCAGTTCTGGGCCCCTCAGTTTAAGAAGGACATTGAGACTCCTGAACGTGTCCAGGGAAGGGCAATGAGGCTGGGGAGGGGTCTGGAGCACAGCCCTGTGAGGAGAGGCTGAGGGAGCTGGGGTTGCTTAGCCTGGAGAAGAGGAGGCTCAGGGGAGACCTTCTTGTTCTCTACAACTGCCTGAAGGGAGGTTGTAGCCAGGTGGGGGTTGGTCTCTTCTCCCAGGCAACCAGCACCAGAACAAGAGGACACAGTCTCAAGCTGTGCCAGGGGAAGTTTAGGCTGGAGGTGAGGAGAAAGTTCTTCACAGAGAGAGTTGTTAGCCATCGGAATGTGCTGCCCAGGGAGGTGGTGGAGTCCCCATCCCTGGAGGTGTTCAGGAGGGGATTGGACGTGGCACTTGGAGCCATGGTCTAGTAGTCAGGAGGCGTTGGGTGCCGGGCTGGACTTGATGATCTCTGAGGTCTTTCCCAACCTTCCTGACCCTGTGCCCTGTCTGCACCGCGCCGCGCGGAGCGCTGCTGCCGCCTGCTGGCTGCCCCTCGCCATGACGCCTCCAACGCCCCTCGTGCTCCGCCTGGCTTGGGAGGTTCTGTGCCTGTGCCGCTTCCGAGTTCTGCTTTAACTGCAGTCATTAACGCAGCTAATGGGAGCAGGCAGGGCTCTCCCTGAAACTGGTGCACACTGCATTGCAGTGGCTTCTGCACAGATTTGAGCAGCAGCTGAAGAACGTCTGCCACGCAGCTGCTGGTGTTCAAACCTCCCCTTGGTGTTTCCTGGGCTCTGTGGTGTGTCTGGAGGGCAGGGCAGGGTAAGCAAGTTGGGAGAGCTGTGGAGAAGCAAAGTTTCCTGCCGCTTCCCTGTCACCCTGGGGTGTTGGTGAATTGTAACACCTGGAGCCTGAAGCTGCTGCTTCTCTGGTGTGACCCTGGCGCCTTCAGATGAGCTCTGGTCTGCTCTGGAGATTCAAAAGGGTCTTGTGGCCTCTTGGGCACATTGTTAAGTTGTGCATCATTAAATTGAGGAGGTCAGAGCTATGTATAGGTTCAGGAAGGCCCAGGTGCTGAGGGATAGGCCACTGGAGATGGGGTGGGCATCCCTTCCACCTCGGGAAGTCCCTGACTCGCTGGGGGTGGTGTACTGGGGAAGGACTGCTCTGGCCACACTCACCTGGCTTGTGCTGCATTTCCTTCTAGTCAAACAGCAAAGCTGTTGTGGCTCAGGCATCGTTAGATACCTCAGGCTGAGGCATCTTTCTCTGCTCTGCTGGAGCTGGCTGGCCAGCAGGTTTTGCTTCTCAGGGGAGAACTGGATGCCTCCTCCTACTCATTCAGACTTGGTGATCTTGGAGGTCTCTTCCAACCTGCTTGATTCTGTGATTCTTTGGTTCTTCAAAGAGGTTTTAACATCCTCCAGTAGCTCTGTGGTCTGTGTAATGGATGCTCCCTGAGTTGTCTTCTCTCTCTTGTCACTGTGCAGAACCCCACCCTCCTCTAGGGCAGGAAACCACAGGAACCTCCAGCAAAGAGAAAGTGGCAGGAAAACCAGAGCCAGCTCCTGCCAGCCTCAAACCTGCCCGACCCAAGAAAGCCCTGGCTGTGAAAGAGAATGATGCTGGGGCAAAAGGGGTGCAAGTGACCCCAGCACCACACACCACACTCCCCACCCCACAGGCAGAGGAGTCCAGCTCTGGGAGCGAAACTGAGATCAGCACTGCTGCCAGAGCTCCTGCACTGCAAACACTGGAGGGGTTGGAAGGGAAGAAGAAGAAGAAGAAAAAGGAGAAAAAAGAGAAGAAGGAGAAGAAGAAAACTTCCTCCACAGCAGACAAGGCTGTGAAAACATCCAAGAGCAAAGACAAAGAGAACAAGAAGCAGAAAACGTCTCAGAAGAGGAAGCTGGCAGAAGAGGATGAGGCTGCTGTGCAGCCCAAGGAGAAGAAGAGGAAAGGGCAAGCTCATGAGGAAGCACCCAAAAAGAGAAAGAAGAAAGCAGCTGGTGACCTGGAGAAGCTGCCAGACAGCAAGGAGAAGAAAAAAACAGCTAAAAGTAAGTGTGCCTCACCTGGGGCTGTGCTTGCCCTGGGTTCCTGCAGCTGCTGCACAGTCAGCCTCTGCTTGGGGCCTGGGAAGGAGTGCCCTACCCACTTTCCTGTTAGCTTCTTGCTTGGCTGTTTGCCTCTTGGCCCACCCAAAGCTCCTGCCAGGTTTTTAACACCCCTACTTCAGTGTTTTCCTGCAGTCTCAGCACCAGGCCCTGTTGCAGGCAGCAGGCTGGGCTCCCCTCTGTCCTGCATCCGTCACAGCAGGAGCTGCCTTAGTGCCCTGATCCCTGCTGCCTGCAGAGCAAACTGGGCTGCCTCTGCATCTTCTGTGGCATGTCCTGGCCCTCCAGGGCTTTGTCCTTCCTGGCCTTTATCCTGGCTGGAAGCAGCTGTCTAGCTGAGTGCTGGCAGAGGCTTGAGGTGAGCCTGCACTGAGCCTCCTGAGGCCTGTGTGCCCCCCTGGCACGGTGTGCCTGCCCGCGCCGGGCTTGCCAGAGCTCTGGCTGGTTGTCAGCCTCAATGCTGTGGGCTGCCCGCAGCAGAGCTGTGCAGAGCAGCTCTGCCAGCCCAGCCAGCTTCCCTGGCTGCTCTGTGGCACACACAACCCCTGCTGGCAGAGAGCTGAGGTGAAATGTGGCTGAGGATGGCAGGCAGCAGGTCCCTGGCGTGCCGTGGGCAGGGCAGAGGAAGCCCAGCAGCAGCATGCACGCAGCTCTGTGTTAGTCAGAGCTTCCTGAAGGTGGCCTCTTGCTGCCAGCCTCTCCAAATGAGGTCAGCCTTGAAATCTGTGCTGTCATCTGCCCTGTCAGCCACTGCCATGCCCACGGGGCAGCGGTGTCCTAGCCTGACCCTGCCTGCTCAGCGTCTGTGCTGCAGCAGGGTGAGCAGCTCATTCCAGAGGTGCAGCACAGGGCTGTTAGTGCTGCTCTCAAACCCCTGCTGCTTGCTCCCACTGAAGTGTTTCCTGCCCCTCACACCTGCCTGCCTCTCTGCAGTGCTCTCTTTGCTGCCTGCAGGCAGAGGCAGCTTTTGCTCTTTGCATTTGCAGACTGGAGCTTTCTGTGCTTGCTTGCTTTACAAAACTAGAAGGGAGCTGGAATGGCTGGGCCAGACCTGCTGGGGGTTCTGTGCTGCAGAGATGCAGCCCTTCACTTTGGAGGAGCCAGGCTTGCCTGTCAGCCCCTGCGTGGGCTGCTGCACAGCCATGAGCTGGAGCCTCGTGGAGCATGCTGAGCTGAGCCTGGTGTCTGTCCATCCTGTGTTGGTAGCTGCCCCTGCTCTGGTGTCTGGCATGTGCCTGGCTGCTTCAGTGCTGAAGCAGCTCCTCAGGAGTGGGTGGGCAGCAGGATGGGGAAAGAAGGGGATCCTGTGTACTCCTGCCCACAGGCGTGCATGGGGGATGGGATCAGACCACTGGCACAGAGGTACTGGAAGAAACAGCTCTGGGTGCAGCTGTCTTGTATCAGGGCTCTGCCCTCACCCCCTTACTGCTCTGGAAAGCCTGCTCAGCTTTGGATGTGGTGAAAAGCTTGCTGGAGATGCTCCTGCCACTCAGTACAACATCTCAGAGGCTAGCAATACCAGAATCCCTCTCTTAGCTGACTTTCCTTTTCCCTCTCCCAGAAAAAAAGGCTGGAAAAGAAAAGAAGAGCAAAAAGATGCCTCTGGAAGGGGAGCCTGTAGCAGATGGCTCTGCTGAGGTTCCCAAGAAGAAGAAGGTATGTGGGATTCCCTGGCATTGGGGCACCATGTGGTTGTGGTACTCATCCCTGCAGCATGCCAGGCTGGAGAGGACCAGAGCTGTGCCCTGGCCTTGCTGGCAGTACAGAGGAGGCTGTGGTTGACTGTGGCTAGCCTTGAGATAACCCCTGACCATGGGATGGGTTGGGGTGACTTGAAGAAGGGCTTATTCCTGTATCACTCCCCCTGGAGAGATCCTTTTCCCTGCAAGGGTCAAGCCCAAGGGCTCTTGTGGCAGCAGAGAACCTTCTTCAGCTGTCTCTTCAAGTTGCCTTCACCAGCAACAAGCTCCTGAGGGCTTGGGAGGCTGCTGCATCCCATCCCCCGGGCTAGAAGAGGGGAGAGAGGGAGGCTGCAGGGGCATGAGCATCCTGCAGAGATGGCAGCCAAGCAGCTTGGGGCTGTGCTGGGTGCATCAGGGTTGTGGTGCAGGGGATACTGATTGATTTTTTTTTACCCTTTTTGTTTTCAGAAGAAGAAAGCAGCTGAGCCTGAAGGATAGTGAGCAGGTAGCTGGCCCCTGGGGACTGTCAGCTGGTAGCTCTGAGCAGCGGTCACCTCGGCCAAATTCCGTCCTCCTGGGCCCACCTCGGGAAGACAGTGAACCTTCTGAGTCAGCCTGGCCTGGGGTTAGAGGTCCAGGGAGTGGAGCAGTGTGAGGAGAGCCCTGCAGCAGCGTCTTGGCTCCTCTGGATGTGTTTGACCTCAACTCTGTAGCTGCTGAGAGCCGGCTGTCCAGCCGGGACGCTGCTGCCCTCTGTCATCAGCGGAGCCAAGCGGCCTCTGGCAGGGTCTGCCTTGGCCCTGCTGACCACAGGGAGCTTGCAGAAAGTGCTGTGGGTGAGGTGGTGATGTTGTAGTCACCTGGAAGCGGACCAGATGCACCTGCCCTGGCTCTGCTGGGCTGGAAGGCTGCTCTCCTCCTCCCCACCCCTAGCTCCCTAACTCCCCTCCCCCAAGGTACCGCATCCCTGTGATCAAGGATCTGTGGGTGAAGATCAAAACAGGAGAGAGAGAGAGAGAGAGGAAAGGAGAAAAGCCTGGCAGGAGAATTTCAGCTCTTGGGTTTTGTTTTTATATGGTAATTTATAACTCCTTTTAACTGTGACTCTTAGAGCAGAGCAATGTAACCTCCTGCCTCCTCCTGCCCTGCTTGAGGCCCCCCCAGACGGTTCCTTTGTTGCCCCCTCCTGACAGCTCCCTTGTTGCACAAGAGCTGAGCTCACCTGAAGGAGGCAGGCTGACCAGAGAAGAGCCAGCTTGCAGAAACTACTTTCCTCCTAGCTGACACCCACCCATCTCTTTTTCTCCTCACAGAGCTATATTTTTAAGAGCAACTTTGACCTTTTCTGTTTTATTTTCCCTCTCCCCCCCCCCAGTCCTTCTGTGATTTGTGCTGTCAGCCCTTTTTGCTACTATGGAAGAGAGCTCTTTGGGTTTCCTTTTTATTCCAACCCTGACAGCAGTTGGTTTTCATGTTCCTGGAGTTGCACTGAACAGCTGTGTCCAGCAGCTGTTCTCAGCCAAGGTGGCATCATGTCTTGTGGTTTTGTTTTGGGTTTTGTTTGGGCTTTGTTTTTTTATGGACTCCAAAATAAAGAAAAGGAAGGTTTGGATTTGGCTTCAGCTGCTTCCAGGGGCAGGGAGGTGACCCAGGGCAGGGAGGCAGAGCAGGCCTCAGCCGGCTCAGGAGGATGTTGCAGGGAGGGAGAGCAATGCCCAGGCTCTCTCCAGGCACTGCTTCAGCCCCTGGGGAAGAAGGAACTGCTTCTGCCTGCTCCCTGAGGATGAGCAGATGCTGTTGCTCCTCAGCTTTGAGCTGCATGTTCTCGTGGGGGCTTGTGTTTTGTTCTCCTTACTGCAGTACTGAGAGCAGGTTTGGGCCTCACCCTGGTCAGACACTGGCAGCAGCCACCCTGCACCTTGTCCTGGGCTTCTGCCTGCCTTCCTCACTGCATTCCCAGCCCCAGAAGTTAGGAGGTGAGGGATGAGGGATGGGATTCCCTCACCCTCCCTCCCACACTGCAGCCTGGCTCTGCTGGGGAGTGCAGAGCTCCCTGGCAGCTGCTCTTCCAGCCCAGAGCTGGCTCCTGGCAGCCACAACTCACTTAAAAGGTGACTTCAGCCTCCCAGGCTGTGCTGGGCTGCAGGGAGACCCCAAGCTGCAGAGGTTATTGAGCAAGTGCTGGGCCAGGAGTGGGGCAAGGAATATGCCTGGTCCTGAGAGGGGGCACAGGCAGCCCAAGGGTCCTTGCAGAGACTTTTTGCTGTCTCCCCTTGCTTTATTTTTAACCTACCACAGCTGCAAACACTTTGCCAGTGCTGCCCTGCTGCAGCTGCTTACAAGGCTTTCTTATTCAGAAGTTTATTTGAGAATCAGGAGCTTCTGAGGCCATTTATAAAGGAACTACCAGACAGATTCAGAAGTAGTAGAAGCCCTCTGCCCACTGCTGCAGCTGCTCTCCAGCCTGAAGGCAGAAGCTGAAGGTGAATGTCCATCTGCAAAAGTTCTCATTGCACAATGAAACTCTGCTCCACTCATCTAATGGGGCTTCAAGCTCTCTGGGTCAGTTAAGAAGCTGGTGGAGGTTGCTTTGCTGCTTTTAATGTTAATTCAGTGTCAGAAAGCATTGAGTGTTCTCCAGCCTGGGCACTGCTGAGGGGCACAAGGAACAGGAGCTGGGGGTCTGACACCAATGAAATAGTTTTCCAGCCTGCTTTAGCCACCCTCTAAGGGGACACTTTGTGTGTAGCTCTGATCCTGGTGGCAGTTCAGCCCTGCCTGGTGCCCTGCAGCAGGGTTGCAGTTGATGCCTTGGAGGGGCAGGGGTGCCTGCTGTTACTTGCCTTGGGAAAGCAGTGTGTGAGCAGAAGTGAAAGAGAGGAATAAAGCAGGTGAGCTGGGATGCTGGAGGAGACAGCCATCTGCTGGCATCTTCTAGTCAACTGTGGAGGAAAGAGGAGGGAGTCAGTAAGGCAGCTCAGGACTCCCCAAAGCCCAGGCTGCTTGTGCTGTGTTTGCATCACCACCTCTGCCTGCCCAGCAGTGCTTTGGCGCTGCCCTGGCCATTAGGGGTGGACCTCTACCTCCCCCCAGCCTCACCACCTCCCCTCTCCTAGTCCCCAGGGCTTTCCCCTTCCCTGTCCCACTTGAAATCTCACCTTTTTCTGCACCCAGCTTGAGCATGTCCACGCCAGAGAACATCATCTCCTCTGGCTCCACGACATCTGCAGAGGGAGAGCAGGATGTGGGTGATGGAGGCCTGAGGCTGCTCCCTTGTTCCCCCACCCCACTGGAGGACAGCAGGGGAGAGCCTGCACCCACCCATAGGTTTGGGAGCAAGAGGGACTTGGGGAACACCTTGAGTGCAGGTCCCCAAGGAGGAGGGCTGTGCTTTTTATGGTCCTCCTCCAGCCTTTAATATGCTGGCACTGAAGAGCGGTGAGGATGCTGCGTGCAGCTCGGGCACCCTCCTCTCCCTGGCAGCTTTCTCCCTCCTGCCCAACCAAAGAGGGGGGCAGGATCCTCTCGTCAGTGCCCTCACTGGTGACCTACCAGGGCAGTGCAGCTGCTCCCGAGTGGCAGTGCCCTGGATCTGGGTGCCATTTCTGTAGCAGCACCAGCAGTAGCCGGTGCCGGCGTGGCACTGCTTGGGCAGGTAGTCGCCGTTCTCATCGCACCGGGGGCGGAAGCGGCCCGGATGGGTGCCCCCAAAGCTGGCCTCTGCCTGGCACTTAGTCTGCACTAGGGCAACAAAAACAAAGGGGAGAGGCTGTGAGCCCCCTGCCCTTTTCCTTCCCCAAGCAGCTAGATGGGAAAGGTGCCCCAGCCCCGCCCCACAGGCACCTTCCTGAAGCTCTCAGGCCAGCCACGGGCTGAAGAGGTGGTGTGGGGCTCCAGCCTGCCCGGCCTGGGCACATCCCAAATGCCCTGCAGGCAGGGGGGGAGTGGCTCTGTGTTGGCCTAAAGGCCACCAAAGAGATTCATGACTAGAATCATAGAAGTGTCAGGGTTGGAAGGGAAAATCAGCCAGTCCCAACCCCCTGCCATGGGCAGGGACACCTCACACTGCAGCAGGTTGCTCACAGCCACCTCCAGCCTGGCTGCAAACACCTCCAGGCATGAGGCTTCCACCACCTCCCTGGGCAGCCTGTGCCAGGCTCTCACCACCCTCATGGGGAACAACTTCTTCCTAACATCCACTCTGGCTCTCCCTTTATCTAGTTGTGTTCCATTCCCCATCAGGAGATGGAGGGTTCAGGATCCCCATGCTGGCACTTACTAGGGGGAAGTGGTTGCTCCTGAAGGGCCAGTCCCAACCCTCCCTAGCAGGGCAGCCCTGACCCCCTGATACCTTTCTCTGCTGGGACTGCCTTGGGCTTCACTGGGTCTGGCTTGGGCTCCACGGGGACTGCCTTGGGGTTCTTGGCCATTTCAAACAGCAGCCACTTGTGCATCCAGGACTCAAGGGACTGCACAAGAGAAAGCAACACATTAATTGGCACGTGGGGGTGTGTGCACCATGGGGAAGTTGAGATGCAGGCTCCAGTGTAGGGCAAGGAAGGCTGTGAGTACCACCACCTTGCTTGGACCCCAAGCCTGACTCAAATAGGACTTTGTTTTTCCAGGTGGGGACACCTCAGTTCCTTCCCAAAGCTGGGTGATCCTGGAAGGGGAAAAGCAGGCCCACAGCAAGCACTGACCTTCCAGTCTGCACCGCTCAGAGTGGTTTTCAGGCTCTTCAGGTTGTCCAGCAGGCTGCCCTTCAGCTCTGGAAACATCTTCTTGGGGTCTACTTGCTGCAGAGTGACAACCATGGTGAGACAGCATAAAGAAAACTCAGGTGGTGGGAAGGTTAGTCTCTGCCTATATCAGCCAGATAGACGTTGAAGTAGGCCAGGAGCTCCCACTGATGCCCCAAGAGGCCGCCAGACCCAGCCAAGAGGCCGCCAGACCCAGCCAAGAGGCAGTGAGCTGGAAGCAGAGGGTCCCAGCAGCTCCTGCAGTGCAGGTGTAGGGCAGTGAGGAACCTTACCAGCAGCAGGTGCTTCACTTGGTCCTCGGTTTTGTTGCTGGGGGGAGCCAGGTCCTTGAGAGAAAGGCAAAAGGGCAGTGTGAGCATGAGGGCTGGCACCAAGCCCCAAAGGCAGCAGCCAGTGCCAAGCAGCGGTGGGCATTCTTACCAGCCTGTCTGCAATGGAGGCCACAGGCAGGACCTTCATGGCCAGAGGTGTGTTCACCATGGCCACCTTCATCTTGTTCACCGGCTTGGCACCTGCCCAGGGAAGAATGGCATGAGGGGCAGCAGGCTGGGTGGTGCAGAGGGGACCCCATCCCCTCTCCCCGGCCACCCCTCCATCATGCTGGTGCCCATGGGGCTACTGACTGGCAGGCAGTTTCCTCTGCAGTGCCTCCAGCTGCAGGGTCTGGGAGGTCTTGGTCAGCTTGCTGATCTGCCCGCTCTGCTGGTAGACAAAGTAGATGGTGACAGCCTGGCCAGCGATCAGCAGGGCCACCAGGATGGAGAGCGTGGAGAAGGCAGCTCTGCGCCCACAGGCAGCCCTGCAGGACACGGAGAAGGAGCTCAGCCTCCAGCGGCAGCAGATGTCCTTGCAGCCTACCATCACCGCCCCACAAAACCCCTCCTGCAGCCCACATCACCCTCCCGTGCCACCTTCCCTCCCCCCCTCTCCCGGGGGAGTTTGCAGCCAGACAAATGCAAACTCCCCCCCTGCAGCCTGGAGAAGTGAAACCTCGGCGTGAAGGTAGCTCCTCAGCACGGGGGAACTGAAACCCTCTGGGTGGGCAAGGGAGGTGGGTGGCAGAGCAATGCATGGGAGAGGTACCCGAGGAGCATGTGGGCACACAGGGGCTGTGGGCTGGGTGCTGCCAGGGGATTTCGGGGCATGGCATGGCCATCACCTTTTGTGGGATGATGAAGCCACTGGAGGCGGTGCTGGTGCTGGTGGGGGTAGAGGACACATCCCATGCGATGCTGGATCGCACTTAACACCTTGTGCAAAAAGCAGAGGTGCAGAGGCAGCACACGGGCAGGCTGGCTGGCTGTCACGGTGCCACCACCGCGTTCAGGTGCCAAGGGAAGGCAAAGCCAAGCGCCCACTGTGCTGCTGAGGCCTCCCCGGGCCACATCCTGCCCTGTCGGGGTGAACAGGGCACTGGCCCTGCCTCTGCCGCCCGCCAGGGGCGCAGCTCCGCTGCCAGCGCTGCTGGCAAAGCTCGGAGCGGGCGCTCGCCGCCCGCAAGTCTGCCCGGTGACTGATGACGTCAGAACTCCAGGGCTTGTGATTGGCTGGGAAGCGTTGGCAGGGGGCCCAAGGCGGGTGGGAGCTAGATGGGGGCTGGCTGGGACACGGGGGATGGTGGCTGCGCAAACCTGGCTGGACTCTGTCCATGCTGTGTCCCTGCCTGCCCCACAGCTACACCCTGAGCCTGCCTGCGCTGTAGCCATGCTGTGCCCCACCCGCCCCAGAGACCTGCCGGGACCCAGCTGCCCCACAGCCACACTCTGAGCCTGCCCACCCCATCCTCACATCATGTCCCTACCCGCCCCAGCGACCTGCCAGGACCCAGCTGCCCCACAGCCACACTCTGAGCCTGCCCACCCCATCCTCACATCATGTCCCCACCCGCCCCAGAGACCTGCCGGGACCCAGCTGCCCCACAGCCACACTCTGAGCCTGCCCACCCCATCCCCACATCATGTCCCCACCCGCCCCAGAGACCTGCCGGGACCCAGCTGCCCCACAGCCACACTCTGAACCTGCCCACCCCATCCTCACATCATGTCCCTACCCGCCCCAGAGACCTGCCGGGACCCAGCTGCCCCACAGCCACACTCTGAGCCTGCCCACCCCATCCCCACATCATGTCCCTACCCGCCCCAGAGACCTGCCGGGACCCAGCTGCCCCACAGCCACACTCTGAGCCTGCCCACCCCATCCCCACATCATGTCCCTACCCACCCCAGAGGTACAGCAACCCCCTCAGCCACAGAGCCACCCTGTAACCCCCCATCCCACAGCCACCCCACGTCCCTGTCTGCCCCACAGCCGTGCCCTCGGCCCCTTCCACCCCACAGCCCCCTTGGCTCCACACTGTGACCCCCACCTTCCGCTCCAGAGCTGCTCTATACCACCTTGGCACAACTGCAGCCTCTCCCACCTCACAGCCACACAATGCCCCCTCTTGCCCCACATCCCCATCACTCCCACTTTGCCCTCTGCATGCCCCCTTGACCCCACAGCCCCAAGCCCCCAGCAGCACCTCTGGGTGTCCCCAATGCTGGCCCGGTCAGAGATGAGGTCTCGCTGCTCCTCGGCCATGGCTCTGCTCTCGGCACCCCGATCAGCACTGAGCTGCCGGAGCCCCACCGCTGGAAATACCCCCCCAGGGTCCCCACCCTGCCCTGCCACCCCCGGGGGCGGGGGGGCAACAATCAAATACCCCCATTGGCTGCTGCCACCCGCATCAGCTGTTGCCAGGCAGAGCTCTGCTGAGCAGGTCTCCCATTCAGAGACGGGCTGGATCTGGCCCTGGGCACCATGGCCACTTCGTGGGACATCGCTTCCCACCCCACCACCATGGGCAGGTCATGACCCCAAGCCCGGTGACACCCAGTGCCTGGGGGCTTTAGTACCCCTGGGGGGGCAGGAGGTGGGATATGGGGTACAGGATGGGCAAAGTGGGAGGTGGAAGTGGGGTGGGAATGGTGGGAGGCAGTATGTGAGGAAGGAGGTGGGATGCAGAGGTGGCATCCCATGGGAAGGGCTCTTCAAACCAGAGGGTGGGCAGGAGCCCCTGTGGGGTCATGTCCTCAGGGCACATCCCTCCTCACTCACCTTCACTGCCAGGAAAAAGCTGCACTTTGGCCCAAAATCCCCCTTGAGGGGCACTTTGGCCTCCCTGTGGGTGGGGGTCCTTGGCCAGCACCTCTCAGGCTGAGGGGGTAATGGCTACAGGACCACCAAGTGTTTTCAGACCCCCTCCCTCTTGCAGCACCTCCCTGGCCCTGCCTGCAGTGCACTGGGGGTGCCTGAACCTCCAAACCCAAGAGGTGAGAAGCAGCCCCTCAAGGTGGGTAGCCCCCAGAGCACCCGTGGGGGTGGGGCAGTGTGGCTCCTCAGCTCCCCCTCGCTCCCCCCAGCACTACATGGGTGAGAGCAGCCTCCCACCCCCATAGTGCTGAGTTGAGGTGATTTTTTGTCCCCAAGGGACAGCCCAGGGCTAACCCCTCCCCAGTGCCAGCTCTGTGCCACAGGGCTTGGCTGTGCAGTGCCCTGCACACAGCTGCCTCCAGCAGCAGAACTGTGACCACTGTTCAGCCAAAAGTGAAACTCAGGTGTGAGACTACAAGCATCACTGCTTACCAGGCAAACCTCCCCAAGCACAGCCCAGGGGAGAGCAAGTGGGGCAAGCATGGGCAGGTTTCTTCAGCAGCTTCATCTCTCCTCCCAGGTCAGTCCCAGAGTCATCCCAGCAGCAGGGAGGGATCCTGAAGCAACAATCTGAAAGCACTTGCAAGGGGCAGGCAGGGTCCCCTGGCAGATGCTGCTTCTGGAGCAGCAGCAGGCGCTGGTGGGATGATGCTCCAGCTTCCCAGGTGAGAAATCAGAGGCCCTGGCCCAGGGGAAGGGCTTTGGTACTTCACAGTCCAGTCCTGGCCCCAGTCTGCTGTGACCCAGGCTGGCACAGATCCCTGTCCAAGGGTGTCTGTCCCTCAGCCTTACCCCAGGCCACCTTCATCCCCAGCTCCTGCCTCCACCTGTACTCCTCCCCAGAGGTTACTCTGAAGAGCAAAGTGATCTGCTGCTTTGTAGGTGATGCTGCATTTAGAAACCATCCAGGGTGCTGAACTAAAACCAACCCAACCCAAACACCACAGCAGAGAAAACAAGGGGGGAAAGTGCACAGAGGCCTTCCATAGACTTCCAGGCACTTGGAGGGGGCATCAGTGCCACAAGCCCCCTGCCCTGGGGGCAGGCTCCAGGCACATTCCCTGATCAGCCCTAAGGGGAACCAAGGAAAGGCTGAATAGGAACTCAGGTCGCGAAACCTGCAGCGACTTCACTGAGCCCAGCTCTGCAAACCACAAACACAAGCAACGAACTGGGGGGGTGGGGAGGTGAAGGAGAGCCCCACTCCCCCCCTCTGGGGCAGGCTGAGCTCCCTGAGCCCCCAGACCCAGCTGGGGGCTACCAGCACCAAGAGAGCTTTGCTCTGCACACAACCATTTCCATTAGAGTCAGAGAAACGTTTGGGGTGGAAGAGACCTTTAAGATCATCAAAGCCTTCTGTTGCTCACACTCTCACTCTCACACACACACACACTCACACCCCCACCCCATACCTTCTGCACAGGGCTGTGGCACCTGGAGAGTTTGAAATCTGTAAATGGATGTTCCTGGGGAGATGAGGAGCTTTTCAGAGAGCACTTTCTCTCTTTCTCTCTCTTCCACAGCCTGAGGCTGGCACCTGGACACAGCACAGGCTTCTGGACACAGCACAGGCTCAGCACCACCCTGGCACCCCCAAGGCTTTGTATTTTGTGCTGCCCATGGAAAGCTTGATGAGCACCATTCCCAGAGGCTGGGAGCCAGCTGTCTTCTGGGGGAAAAGAAGCCATCTGGAGCAAGGAGCAGGCTCAAGACTCAGCTCAGGCCTGCCCGTTCCTGGGGGACCTCAACCCAAGGCAGCAGAGCAATTATCTGAGGCAGGGAGGTGGAAATCACCCTGTGGGCATTCACATGAAGCCATTCTTCACCAGCCCAGCCTCTGCCTCGCAGCCCCAGCACAGCCTGACACCTGCTGAACAAACCCACACCTCCCTGCCTGTGAGGTGACACCCTTGGCTGCACAGAATCAGCCCTGGAAGAGCTCACCAGCAGACTCATCTCTGGGCACTTCAGAGGCCTGGAGATGTGCTGCAGCCCCAAGAGGAGCCTCATGCCCACAGCAGGGTGAACATCCCTGCTGGGGAGACACAAGGTGGGAGCCACATGTGCCACCCACCCAACCAGGGAGCTGTCACCCAGCTGCAGGGGGGCTGCAGATGATGCTGAATCTCCTAAGACAAAGCAGCTAGACAGGGTCATGAACTGAGAGGAGCCAAGGAACCCACCCATGTCACTCAGCCAGGACAGCCCTTCCCTCCAGCCCCCCCAGGACACGTGTGGGCAGCCTGCTCTGTGCACAGACCTGCCTGCCTCTCCTCTCAATTCCTGCTTCACCAGTTCCCCCCTGGGGGGCTTTCACACCCATGCAGGGAGCAGCCTCAAAGATGTCAGGTGAGAAACAAAAGCAATTGTTGCTGTTAGCTTTGCAGTGAGCCCTGCATGGCACAGCACAATGAGGGCAGCGAGTGGCAGGGGCTGTAAAGCAGCTCAGCCTGGACATCCCTACACACTCAGCCTGGACATCCCTACACACTCAGCTGAGCTCCTGACCAAGAGCTAATGAAGCAAATTCACCTCCCTGTGCTGGGCAAAGCTCCTGCCACCTGTGTGCCCCCTGGACACCTCCCTGGAAGAGGATACACCAAGCAGACACAGCTCTGGGTTCCTCCTACCTCAGATTGGGTCCCAGCTGGTGTTTCAGCAGCCTCCTCTCCAAAGAAAGGCCAGGCCCACGCCACAGGGCTCACTGCTGGCCAGGACCATGCTGCTGGGTCAACCTGACCCTGCTACAAGGTGGGAACTGCATCCTAATGAAGTCACTTCCCCTCTCATGCCCTTGGAGCAGCACTCAGCAGACACCTTCCCATTTAGAATCACAGAATGGTTTGGATTGGAGGGGAACAGTGACCTGAACTGCAAACATGGCACTCAGACAGTAAGGGAAGGTTATGCTCCCATTTCCCATGGCCACCTCTGAAGCTGCAAACCACAGAGCATGGCTGCAGAGGGAAGTGCTGCCTCAGGAACACGTCCAGGCAGATTGTTCCACAGAAAGGGGAAGTCATGCATGAAGCAAAACTTTGCAGGAAGCCCAGCAGCACTCTGCTTGCTCCCAGCTCAGCTTTCTTCTCCACCATCCAAGAGATGGTGACTCACTCTGAAACCACAAGTGTCCAAGTAGCTTTCTCTTCAAGGCTTCAGATCACAGCTTGGTCTCATCCACCATGGAGCCCATCCCCTTTTCACTGTGCTCCCCAGCTGAAGACCAGGCTCCACAGGAGCAACAAACCCTGGATCCAAGCTAGGCTCAGCAACTGTACCAGAACAGAGGCTGCTTTGAGAGCAGAGTGCCTCCTGCACCACCACCAGCCAAAGCACCCATTCCCATGAGGGCAGGGAGGCTTGGGAGTAGTGGGCAGGTGAAGGGATCTCCCATGAAGCACTTTCAGATGCAAGGGTGTGGGGAAAGTGCCCATGTAAAAGCCATGAGATTCTCAAGACTCAGGATCTGGGGGCATGCCTTGTCCAAGAGCCCAGGACAAACAGAAAACCACCTTCCAGCTCCATTTTGCAGTTCATACATCACACACAGGACTAACTCCTATTTGCCATGCAAAGAACACAGCTTTCTCATCCAGTTTTGACAAATAACCATCACTTAAACCTGCCCACAAGCATTCCTGGACAAACACTTCACCAGTTCCAAATGAGCTCCCTCACTCCCAGCCAACAGTTGACTGAACTGCAGCTGATGAGGCAATGCACCAGATGGAGGTGCCTCCACCACGAGCTCCCACCCACCACCCTGCTGGGGAGCTCATAGGAGTCCCACAGCAGCACAGGCACCACTGCACCAGGGCTGACATCACCCCTGCACAGGAGCAAGAGTGACATCCTCTCTCACGTGGTAGAGGCCACGGCTGTTTTAACCAGCAGTGTAAACCCTAACACCATGAGCACACAGAATCTACCTAGCTTAAACCACACACTTCTTGGGTGTTGTAACCCTATGAATCTTCTCCTGGTCTAAAGAACTTCTTAAGATGAGGGTGGCAGAACACTGGCAAGAGTTGCCCAGAGGGTGTAGATCCCCAGTCAGGCTGGACAGGGCTCTGAGAAACCTGATCTAGCTGAAGATGTCCTTGCTCACTGCCAAGGGGAGGTTGGACTAAATGACCTTTAAAGGTCCCTTCCAACCCAAACCAGCCCCAGCCTGTGATTCTAAACCCCTGCTGCAGCAGGTTCCGCAGGTATATTCAAAGCCCCTCTGCTGCAGCAGGACTCACAACTGCCCCAACCCCAACCAGAAGCCATTCATGGGTGTGATTAAATCGAAGCTGCTCAGCTCCTGAGCACAGCTCTGCAAGAGAAGAGGCAGGTAGGAAGAGTTTTAAAAGAGAGCTTTAATAAGCAGGGGTGCAGCATCCTTCACAGACGACGTCCACGGCGGCCACCCTTCCTGCGAGTGCTGTCAGAGGGTATGGGGGTGACATCCTCTGCAGGGAGAGCACAGAACACACCATTCCCTTCCACAGCTACCCCAAGAAACCAACTGGGCACAGCCACCAGTCCCAGCACTCACTCTGGCATCCAACAGCCACCCCTTCTCAGTCAGCTGTGCACAAGCAGAGACACTGCAAGGCAGTGAAGACACTTTTGAACTCACCACAGGTTGAGCACCCAGGGATTTCATGCTCAGGAAGCAAAAGTCCCCATCTCCCATCCCACTGAAACCCAGCAGCCACAGCACTTCCACAGAAATTGAGTGCTTGATGTAATTGCCAGAGCAGCCACCACCACTGCTTCCTCTGACTCCTCAGAGTTTGAGGCTCTCCCTCAAGCAGCTGGAGGATCTCCATTGCCAATGAGCTACAGGAGCCCACAGCAGCGTTTCCAGGTGACCCAACACCTCCACACAAAAGCTGTTAAGCCAGAAGAGCATCAGCACCCTGCTGTGCAGCTGGGTTTATCCTGCAGACACACTTGGTGTCTCCAGCTTGCTCACACCACCTCCTGCTGAATCCTCACTTTGAGGATCTGCTTAAATTAAATCCTACCTTCAGTGCCATCTGGCAGAGGCCAAGGAGAACATCCCAGAGGTACATCATCACACCACGGGGCACATGCCTATAGAGCTCCTCTTACTAAACAATCTCTCCCACCTAGTTTTTGGTTGGCTGTTTTGTTGTGGTGGTTTCCTTTTGCCAAGCAGCAAAGCTGTGCACTGACACCCATCACACCCCCCAGCCACGCTCCCCCCAGCGCTCACCGATGCGGCCGATCTTCATGCCGGACCGGGCCAGAGCCCTCAGGGCTGACTGGGCACCAGGGCCAGGAGTCTTGGTCCTGAGGAGAAAAGTCAGAACCAACAATCCCATAAATAAGGACAGACACAGGTCACAAACAACTGACAACACTCAAAAAAACTCACAGCTTCCCCATCTCTAAACATCCAGGTACCAGAACTGACCCTCCTCCTGTGCCCAGGCCCAAACCACCCACCGCCAGCCATCAGGCAGGCACTCGGCTGTCACCACGGTGACCCAGCTCCAAGGTTCAAAACACCTCCCCACTCCTCACTCTGTAAGTGAGAGCACACCCCAACTCCAGCCAACACAAGATGTCCTTGCAGAACGAGCTCCAGCTGCTGAGATGACATCAGCTGGTAACCACACCAAGCAACCAAACACCCTTCAGGCCAAGCCTAAAGCCAAGCCCCCGGGGTGTACCCACCTTCCCCAGCGAGGCGGGGACAAGAAGGGAAGTGGTGCAACGGGGCAGGGCTCTGAGACCACACACATCCTCTGGGAACAGCGAGCCCAGCCCCCTAACCTACCGATTTCCACCGGTGGCACGCAGCTTGATGTGCAGGGCAGTGATGCCCAGCTCCTTGCACCTCTGGGCCACGTCCTGGGCTGCCAGCATAGCTGCGTAGGGAGAAGACTCATCTCTGTCGGCCTTCACCTTCATGCCACCAGTCACACGGCAGATGGTTTCCCTAGAGAAGCAGCACACAATCAGTAAGGTTGGGAAAGACCTCAGAGATCATCAAATCCGACCTAGCACCCAACACCTCATGACTAACTAAACCATGGCTTCAAGTGCTTGGCTTCCCCTCTCGAACACCTCCAGGCACCGGGACTCCACCACCTCCCTGGGCAGCACATTCCAAGGGCCAATAACTCTTTCTGGGAAGAACTTTCTCCTCACCTCCAGCCTAAACTTCCCCTGGCACAGCTTGAGACTGTGTCCTCTTGTTCTGGTGCTGGATGTCTGGGAGAAGAGACCAACCCCCCACCTGGCTACAACCTCCCTTCAGGTAGTTGTAGAGAGCAAGAAGGTCTGCCCTGAGCCTCTTCTTCTCCAGGCTAAGCAACCCCAGCTCCCTCAGCCTCTCCTCACAGGGCTGTGCTCCAGACCTCTCCCCAGCCTCGCTGCCCTTCTCTGGACACATTTGAGTGTCTCAATATCCCTTCTTAAATTGAGGGGCCCAGAAGTGGACACAGCACTCAAGATGTGGCCTAACCAGTGCTGAGTACAGAAGGCAAAGTCCTTCCCCTTTCCTCCCCCCAAACCAGCTTTAGGGTACAGAGTGCACCTCTTGATTTGAACGTCACAGGCCGAGTAAGCTGCGAGCCAGCACCTCGAGCACAGCGCTCACCACCGAGGAGCACACGGAGCCACCCAGGCTGCGCTCACAGTGCACACAGCACCAGCAGGAACTCGAGGGCTTCGCTGGAACATCTCCTGTGGTTCTGAGCCCAGTGGGGAGCACTGCAGGGAGGTGAGCCCTGCTCCATACTCACTTGCCAGACAGATCAGTCACGTGGACAAAGGTGTCGTTGAAGGAAGCGAAGATATGGCAAACGCCAAACACGTTTTCTCCTTCAGCAACCTGAGGGCCCAGGCTGATGACCTGCTCTTCCTTCTTCTCCTTGCCCTTACGAGGTGCCATTTCTGAGCAACGATCAGAGAGAAGTATGAATCATGGTGGCTTCCCCAGCGTTCTCTCGTGGGGTTTTATGCAACTCTCTGCTACCACAACCTTTTCCCAAGCAAGACAAGCACCTTACAGCTGGAAAAATGCAGGTGGACTCAAGTAGACTTGTTGTAAGCCCCAGCAGAGCATGAGGAAGGCCCTTCCCTTACCAACCAGCAACGTCAAGAGCTTCCCAGTGCTGACTTACATGGCTTTATGAAAACAAAAATCCCCAACCAAACAATTAGTAAGCTCTGACTCCACACCTTTCAAGTAGCAACCTGGGTCCTTTCGTGTTACCGGTCTCCTAACCACATCCCTGGGATCAGCCTAGGGATATCTGCTGCCTCTGAAGCCCACATCCATCTCTGGGAGGCGGCAGGGGCCACACTGCTTGGTTCAGTGGCTGGGAAACCTGTGCCTACTCCCGAGCATGGAAGGATGGTTCCCTATTGCCCTCTCCTGCCAAGTACCAGGTACAGCGGGCGTCTTACACCAGAGAAAAGTTTAATGACTTTGTTAAGGAGATCAGCGCAAGAATGACCTACTTGCACCCACAAACCTTAGCTCCATGGTCCCCTGTCCCCAGCAAACAGCTCAGAGTACCGAGTGTGCTCTGACGAAGAGCCACATCGGACACACGCAGCCAAGGGCTCCATAGCCATTAGTGTCCCCAGCTGGGGCCTGTGCAGCCCCGCGATACAAACACGACCGAGCAAACGTTGAGCCCTGGGCGCTGTAACGCAGACACTGGCCTCAGAGGAAGGATCCCGCGGTGCTTAAACCGCACCGGACACAGCCCCGGCCGCTCAGAAGCCAGCGTGCGGGAGGAGGCTCGCACCGCCGCCGGGACCGAGGCTGGACCGTTCTGCAGCTTCGGCTGAGCACGAAGCCGCGGCCCCGGCCCTGGCCTGGCCTTTCCCCTCCTCCAGCACGCCAGGCCCAGTCACCCTTCACCCTCTATTAGGTGCACCGGCCCTTTCTCGGGCGTGCGGCTAACGCCAGCCCCTGGCTCACCCGCGGCCTAGCGCCCCGCTCCGCCGGGCGCACCTCACCCGGGCCGGGAGCGCTGCCCCGCGAAGCTCCGAGCGCGAAGAGATGGGAGGCGAGCGGGAAGGCCGCGGGAAGCCGCGGGCGGGCGGATGGCGGCGGATGCACCACAGCCCCGCACTAACCTGTGTGCCTGCTCCGGCGGCCGCTGCTGGAAAGGAAGTGGCAGGGTCACGGGGCGGAGGTCACCGCCGCTCACCCGGAAGAGATGATCGGCAGCGGCCGAGGGCTGGGGGGAAAGTGGCGCTTTCCCGATGGCAGGCGCAGGACCTTGCCCCAGTTCTGATTTCAATTTCGATTTTTATTTTGATCCCGCCGGTCCGGGCGCCGCCGTGAAATCGTGAACGGCGTTGCCGAGGGCAAAGCGAGCCGACCTCCCCAAGATGGCCCGGCCCGGCCCCCGGATCCCTCCCCAAGATGGCGGCCGCCGCCCGTCGCTGGTCCCGCCCCAAGATGGTGTCGGGACGATGGTGGCCGCTGGGTGATGAGCTCCTGGCAGGGCCGCGCCAGGAGAACTTGGAAACGCAGGCTTGAAACGGTTTAAAAAAAGCAGCTGGAGGAAAATCAGTGTAATGGCAGCACGCAGCCTGCCTCCTCCCCGCCACGCATCCGCGGTCAGCACCCCCTCAGCTCGGCTGCCTGGTGTCTGAGCGTGGCTGTGGGCGTCCGGGCAGCTGTTTGTCCCTGCAGTGAGCTCAGGAAGGAGCCCTGACGGTGAGGAGATGTGTGGGAATTGACCTATAAGGGGATGTACAGAGTGGTTTGAATACGTGGAAGTCTGGAGTATTTTCTCCAGGAGGGGCTGAGGGAGATGGGGCTGTTCAGCTTAGAGAAAATGAGGTTCGGGGGAGACCTTCTCGCTCTCTGCAGCCACCTGAAAGGAGGTTGGAGTGAGATGCTGGGAACCCAGGCGGCTGATGTGAGCGGTGTAGACTTTGCAGCGGTGAGCTGTGGTTGGTCCCTTCTCCCAAGTCACAAGTGATAGGACAAGAGGGAATGGCCTCAAGTTGTGCCAAGAGAGGTTTAGGTTGGATATTGGGAGGGAGGCTCCTTGTATTGGTCCCACTGGTGAGGCTGCACAGTCCAAAGGCCTGGAAACACATCTGCAGGGCGGGTCCGGCACCTCTGCTTGACCAACACGATCTGCTGCTGGCCTTGGAAAACTTCTGCCCCCCTTCTTGTGCAGATCAGCTCTGCAGCCTCTTGTTCGGGGAGGTATCCACGTGCCCAGCAAGGCTGACATCTTTCAGGGTACCTTTTCCCTTTCTCTGGCCAAGCGTCCCAGGTCCCTCCAGGATGCAAACCTCTCGGCCGCCACCAGGGAGAAGAGGTTTGCTCTGTAAGGCTCCCTGCTTCCTGCTGTGCTGGGCTCCTTCCCCGGGAAAGCTGTCCGTGCCACTGTAAAGCCTGTCTCGACCCTTGTGAGCCACTGCCTTGGGGATCCTCCTGTTTAAATACTGAGATGCTTTTAAAAAATACATTGGCCAGGCTGCTGTAATTCCAGCCGGGGGCTCCAGTGACACCAGCCGTGGCCTGATGTGGTGGAAGGGGAGAAGGAATGGGCTAACAGCAGGGGGTTGCTGCAGAGGTCAGCCTGTGTCGGGACACGTGTGCTGTGCTGGCTGTGTGGGACCCACCTGAGAAGGAGCTTTGGGGACAGTGAAGGCTGCATGGGCAGCCTCAGCCAGGCAGGGTGGGTTTCTCCTCAAGGAGCCACACATGCAGAGCAGGCTGTGACTCCTCCTGGAGGCTTGCACCAGCCTACGGATGTTTGCTTGGAACAGACGCGAGCCACAGGCAAGGGAAAGGGCAAGCCTCCACTTATGGGGTAACAGGCTAAAATAACAACCCAGCAGTTCAAAATGCAGTACTCCCCCAGCCCCAAAGCAGCCAGGAGGCAGGCTGCTCCCAGTCCCTCCAGGCTCTCTGTAGGATGGGGCTTTTTCCACTTGCCAGGATTAGTTCTTTCGTTTTGCCTTGCACCAGTCCTGGCGTGTCGACAAGGGAACTGCCTAGGAACAGCAGAATGTTCCTAGAGCTCAAATGCCAGCTCCAGCCAGGCTGTCCTAGCTGCTGAGTACAGTGCTGAGGACATTTCCAGGCTGGGATGAGAGAGAAGAGAGGCACCCAGTGGGGCTGAAAGGATTGTGTCCTCCAGCCCGGCTGGGAAGGATGCTTAGGCCATGGTGGGGTCAGTGCCAGGGATGATGTGTATTTGCTTTGAGAAATCCCCCAGATTTAGTTCCTTAATGGGTAATTAACATTCCAGCTGCTCCTTGGTAATAGCCTCTCCAGCCCATGGGAAACCCACAGACACAGTGACGCTGCAGGCGGATTTCATAACTCAGCCAGTGACTAAACAGCAAGGGAGCTGGAGAGCCAACGCTGCTCTTGACCTCTCCTCCTGCCCGGACTTTGGCCCTGCTGTAAACTGGTCCTGGCTGAGAAGGGGTCAGGGGAAGAGTCTGGCCTGACCTGCAAAAGCCCTGGCTCCAGGCTTCCCGCAGGCAGGAATTTTTGGTGCTCAAATGTCGCCGTTTCCATGGTTGCATCTTGTTCCCACGAGCCACCGGACCAGTGGACTTACTGGGGGCCTTGAAACAGAGGCTGGAGCTGGAAGAGGCCAAAGCTTTTCCCAGAGGCTGAACCCTTCCTGTCTGCCCGGTATGGAGCAGGGGCTCTGGTTGGGTATCTCAAATAGCTCCAGGCCCCTCCAAGTGGGATCTTTCCTCTAATAGCCCTGTCAAAAGAGAAATTCAGGACCTCAAATGCAGCTATTCATAGGTGAAGAAGAAGGAAAAAAACACAGAAAACCAAAAGGCAAGCTTTTCCATTGACTTTTCAGGTCATTTTTCCTTTCAGAAAGGCAGCTTGTGCATGCACACATGTAAAATGATGTGTCAGAGGCAGGCGTAAGAAGATTTAAAGAGAGCTCTCCACTGGCCGAAGTTAAAGCACTTAAGGAATTGGCAGAGACTTCAAGAGGCAGTCTCTGGTCCTAATGAAGTCGGGGGAAGTGCTTCCATGGACTTCAAGGGGACCATAATTTGGCTGTAACTCAGCAGGGAGCTGGAAGTGTTGATTAATAAATTGGAGACAAGGCAGAGGAAAGGCACTGAACTTCTTTCCGACAGATGTGCTGAAGAAGAGCCTGTAAGTTAAAGCAGGAAAGGAACTGCTGTGTTTGCAAGCAGAAGATAGGCCAAAAAACCACAACCAAGCACCCAAAAAGCTGCCTGATCCTCATGTGAAATGGCAGAGCTGCCCCTGTACTCAGCACTGGTTAGGCCACACCTTGAGTCCTGTGTTCAGTTCTGGGCCCCTCAGTTTGAGAAGGACATTGAGACACTTGAAGGTGTCCAGAGAAGGGCAATGAGGCTGGGGAGAGGTCTGGAGCACAGCCCAGGCTGAGGGAGCTGGGGTTGTTTAGCCTGGAGAAGAGGAGGCTCAGGGGAGAGACCTTATTGATCTCTACAGCTACCTGAAGGGAGGTTATAGCCAGGTAGAGGTTGGTCTCTTCTCCCAGGCACCCTGCACCAGAACAAGAGCATACAGTCTCAAGCTGCACCAGGGGAAGTTTAGGCTGGAGGTGAGGAGAAAGTTCTTCCCAGAAAGACTAACTGGCCATTGCAGTGTGCTGCCCAGGGAGTGGTGGAGTCCCCATCCCTGGAGGTGTTCAAGAGGGGATTGGATGTGGCACTTGGTGCCACGGTTTAGTAGTCAGGAGGTGTTGGGTGCCAGGTTGGACTTGATGATCTCTGAGGTCTTTCCCAACTTTACTGATTCTATTAATAAATAGCAGTGCCTTTCCCAGCAGCCTTCTGCTTCCAGTGAGTAGGTCATTCTGCTCAAAAAAAAAAAAAAGAAAGAAAAAGAATGTCTTGGCAAATGCCAGACAGAGCATTCAACAAATTCCTTGTTCTCAGAAGTAATTATTCAGTGGAAAACTACCACTGGAGAGTGCAGATTCTGCAGATCGTCCCCTCAGAGTTTGGTTCCTCTGCCTTTGATTGCTCATCGTTGGCTTTTAGCTCAGTGATTTGTGCATGAATCTCCTCTGCTAGAACCCTGACAGCTTCGAAGAGTTGTTCCCGGTGGAGACAGGTTTTCAGGCTGGGTTTGCAAATCATTTAAGGTTTGGGGGGGGGGGGGAATACATCCCTTTAATATCCTTTACAGTAGTTCGCAGTTGAAGGGGAAAAAAACAGCTTCCTGTTTGCCCCTTTTTGTTTTCTGGGCTTTCAAGTTTGGTGTAAGCAGGATCGTCAGAGATCTTCAGAGAACAGGCTTGTGAGGGCAGTGGAATGTTTAAGGATAAGAAGTCTCTTGACTTCAGTGAATGCTTCATTCAGCCTGTTAGAAAATTTGCAGCCATAATCGTCTGCGATCCTTTGTGTCTCCAGCCCTGCGATTTCCATTCTTCTTTTCTTTTTGTTTATTTATCTGCCCGTTTCAGTCGATTGAAATTGCTTCCTCGCCTCCCGTTATGGCAGGAGCCCTCCCAGAGCATTGCTTCCTAAACCAAACCCACCAGGCAGACCACCTCCTGCCACATCTCATCCCCGCGGGCTGGGCATGAGTAGTGGTGGGGTCGCTTTCATGCGCTGCATCCCTTCCCAGGCAGGCAGCGGGATGGACCCGAGAGGCTCTTCCTGGGATTAACATGGGCTTGCTACTCCTGGATCGCAGCGTGTCTGCACACGCCGGCAGAGCCCCCGGCAGCCTCCGCGGGGAGGACAGGGGCAGGAGCGGGGCAGCTGAGCCATGCTAAGCTCGTTTATCCCCTCTCTGAGGAATGAAGGGAATTTTGTGTATGTGTGCATGCAGGTCGCGGGGGGAGCAGCCAGCCCGTGACTCAGATCTGCACCTTGAGCTTGTTTTGGTGTCAGAGTGGAAAAGCTGAAACAATGATGCGATGTCCCAGCGCTCCGAAATCACAGCCGGGTTCTGCAGCTGGGGTGGAGGATGGGGACAATCTCAGGCTTACGAGTGGCTTCACGATCTGCCACGAAGGACAAGCACACTGGGAGAAAGATAAAAGGGCTCTTTGTAGGAGACATCAGGCTGACACCCAGTCACACCAAACTCGCTGCCTGGGCGGTATCCTGTGGGACACCCCCTCGTCTCCCCCCGTATCGTGCCACTCCGGGGAGCAGCCGTGAGAGCAGGGATCGGGTGGGAGCGGAGCCGGTACGGTCACCCGCAGGCCAGGCCCGGGGCGACGGAAGGAGCCCTCCCGTTAGAGCTCAACGCAGGGCGCACGGTCTTTCCCGCTGCCTCGGTACATAGGGGCTGGAGGCGGCTCTGGGAGCTGCGCTAGGCAGGAGATCAGCGGAGCGGAGGAAGGGCAGCCCTGGGCGGGGGCAGCTCCTCTCGGTGCCCGTCAGCCCGCAGCCGGGGCTGCCCTCCCCCGCCGGTGCTCGGTGCGTCCCGCCGCCCGGGCGGGGAGCCCAGCTCGGCCCGCGGGGCCCGGCGGGGGCCGGTCCGGGCGGGGGGCGGTGCCTGGCCGGGGCGGCGGGCGGGACGCGCCGAGCGGGGCCGGGCCCAGCGGAGCCGAGCGGAGCCCAGCCGAGCCGGGCGGAGCGGGCGGCGGCGGCCTGGCGGAGCGGCGCGGTGTGGACCCGGCCGGGCAGGCAGGTACAGGCCGAGCGGGGCGGCGGGGAGGCGGCGGCGGCGCAGACAAAGGGCGGCCGGTAGCGCGGGCCGGGACCCGTCGGGCCTTGCCCCGCCGCCGGGCCGGGCTGGGGCGGGGGGAGCCGGGCCCCGCCGCCCTTCTCCCCGCGCCAGCGCCGGGCACGGCGGCTCCCTTCGCGCCGCGCTCGGTGCCCCCTGGGAGGAGCTGGCCGCTCCTGCCCGGGGGTCCGGCGGGGCCCGCCCGGGACCGGCCGAGTCAGGGGTCAGGCGCGGAGCCCACCGAGCCCTGAGCGGCTCCTTGCGGCCTCACGGTGCTCCCCCGCGCCGCTGTCTTTCTGCCGGCCCCGCTCCGGTGCTCAGCGCACAGAGACGCAGCCGTGCGAGGTGCCCGGGGGTGCCCCCGCCCCGGGGATGCCGCTGCGTTCTCCCCGCGGTGTCCGTGCAGCAGGTCCGGACCGTGGCTGGGGGAGTCGGGGCCGATCGGCGGCGCAGGCACCGGGGCGTGGGGTGCGAGGCCTAAAGCAGCCCCGCTCCAGAGGAGTGTGAGCGGCGTTAGGCAAAAATAATAAAGGATTGAGGGAGATCAGGGCAGCGCGGGCGAGAGCTGGTCTGGTGGTACATGTCTCTTGGACAGCATGGCTTGGCCAGCCTGCTTTGGAGGCTCTGTAAAGCATCAGCCCCGCTGGAAGAGCTCCTGGCATTGACCTAGCCCCTGGTGATCTGCCGGCCCTCTCCTGCATCGCTATAGTTGATTTCCCCCCTGTCTTTTGTTTCTGGCTTCCACTGCTGGCTCCTGCAGACGGGGACAGCCAGCGATGCCCAGTGGTGCAGAAGCCGCACCAACTTGGCCACCTTTCAGTATCTCCTGGAAGGCTTTGCTTCCCGTCGGGGCTGGTGCTTGCTCCCAGCACTGCCGGTGCATCCCAGGCTGAGGCTCTCCCTTCGGGCAGTCCCGGCCAGCCGCAGCTGCAGCACGCTGTGGGGCTTCCCGCCGCTGGTGCTTGCAGGGTTGGGAAGCTGGTGCCTTGCAGTGCCCCTTTGTCACCGACAGCCTCCAAGCAGCAGCTCTTCCCGCAGCAGAGCAGCATCTTTACTACTTTAATCTCGGGAGTGTTCTCTGTGCTGGGGCTGGGCTGGTGCAGACAGGGAGGTGAGCAGCCCCGTGCCTGCTCCTCTCAGCTCTGCGTGGGGACCACGGCTGAGGAAGTCGTCACTTTCCAAATAAAACAACCAGGACGAATTCAATAGGAAATAAGTTTCTTGCTTCTGAGTGAAGTTGCCATGGGTGGAGAAGAAGGAAATTAAACAATAGAAGAAACGTGCAAGGTTTTATACAGCAGGAAAAAAGCCCCACAGCCTTGGTGGCCTGTGGCAGGATGGCTGAGCATCTTCCCTTGGCCCGTGTCAGGGCTCCTTTTCAGCAAAGAGGTGAAGATGAAGGTAATGCTCTCGTTTCCCAACGCCTCTCCACTCCTGAGGCATCTGAGCATGGGTGCAGGGAAGCCAGGACCTCCCACATTGCCATCCTGCTGCTCCCCAAGCCACTCAGCAGTGTCACTTCACTCGGCAAGGTGTGTGCCATGCCCCCGCTGGCTGCAGCCCCTAGATTCCTCCTTTCCCACCTGGAGCCACTGTTGTGGGGCATTGGTTCTGACAGCAGAGCTCACACACACGAAGCCTTTCCTGCTTCCTGTGCCTTTGGGAAGCTGATGGGTCTGCTCTGATTGCATTTGGGTGGGAATGGAAATCCCATCCCGGCCAAACAGACTGTTTTTCACAGGTTGTTTTGGGCTTTTCCTCCCCTTTCCTTTCTGCAGGGTGCTGTCAGTGCTAGAGCAGGACATACTTGAGGCACTGTTGGTGGTAATTGAAACAAAAGGAAAGAAGATGTCTCACAAATCAAACCCTAGGCTGGAACGAAGCAGGAATGATTAATATCTTCTCAGTAACATGTCATGGTGAAGTATGGCATAGCTGAGTGTGTCCCTGCTGCAGAGTGTCACCAGCACTGCCTGCCTCTCTCCATCTGCAGCCTTTCCAAACCAAGTTTGATTCTGGGGACATCTCTGGGTGCCTGGGCTGGGGACAGAGAACCTTGGTCCCACTGAGCATCCTATCCTGGGCACCTCTGGCTGGGATGGAGCTGCTCTCTTGGCTGTTCATGCTTTGGGGCTTTGCTTAAAAGGGGTTTTGTGGGATTTTGCCTCCCAGGTATATCTCCTAGAGTGGTTGGTTTCAATTTTTAGATGTCAAGGTAGAGCCTGCTGCAGTGAGGTTAGGAGGTAAGGCAGAGAGAGAAGCAGGGTAATAAACTCTTATGTCTTGCAATTGCTTCATGGCCATGGTGGGCTGGGATTCACAGTCCACCCTTATTGACGTTTCCAGCTCTGCTCTTGAAGGTACTTTAGGACTTGAGGACTGCCCTTGAATTCCTTCTGTGTTTCTGGTGGAGATGGTGGCATTGCATCATGTGTGTGCTGGTGGCTTTGGAACCTGAGGCAAGGGAAGGAGGGCCCAAGTGGAGGGAAAATAGGATGCCTCTTTCCCAGAGACCACCTCACAAACCCAGAGGGCTCTGACCACTCAGTCCCACCCTCTGTGCTCATCCCCAGGTGCGGAGGAGCAGGGCAGCCTTCATGCAGGGATCCCTGGAGGGACTCAGAGAGCCACACAGCAGGGATGTGGCCTGTAGCTTATGATTCATGTTGTTTTCCTGCAAAAGCCACCAGCTGTAATGGCAGAGCTTGCAGAAGATGAATCAATATTGAGCTGTACATCCCCCATGTGCCTGCTGGCCGAGCGGTGAGGGGACTGGGATTGGCTTGGTTGCTCTGTCCTCCCCAAAAGCAGCAGGACCTTGCAGCAGCACCCTGCCCAGGAAGGGGCTGAGATCCTTGGTGCTACCTTCAAGTGCCACGAGCCCTCCTGGTGGGGTTTAGGAGGGTCAGCAGATTCCTAAATGTGAGGTATCCCAGGAGGAGCTGCAGAGCTGCCCTGGTATTTATGTGAGGGGCTTGCCCAAGGTCAGGCCTTCTCCTGGTGGAGATGCAGGTTTTCTTGGAGAGACCAAGAATCTCTCCCAGGGGCTCTGTTCTGTTGTCCTCCTCCTGCCAGGGAATACAAAATATCCTGGAAATCTCATTGCTGACGTGAAGCAGGGAAGACAAAGTGTTTTCTGTCTCTGGGCTTGGGCATGCCGAGGATTCAGAGTACAGCAGGGCTGTCCCTCTCAGCTCCCTCTGCCACACAGGGAGATGTGTTTCACCTGACAGTCCTGGGGGATGCCAGCCCCCACTGTGTCCCTGCTCCTTGGGTAGCCTGCTGCTCTCTTGGCTCTGCCTCTCATGCCTTGGCCTTGGGAAAATCCAGCCATTTGGCAACATCTCCTCGAGTATCTCCCTTCCTTCCTGACCGCCCTCTGCTTCTTCACAGCCTCACACAGCCCTGCAGCCCCAGGGTTGGAGCCTGAAGGGGTGTGTTAAAAAGTGTCAATGGCACAGCCCTGAAATACAGCTGCAGAACTCTACCAATGCCTGAAGTCTCCAGGTGCAGCTCAGGCCAGTTTGTATCTCCTGCAGCAGCCCAGATTCCACCCTTGGCTGCACTAGTGTGCTGCTGGCCTCCTGGATTTATGTTGGAGAGCAGGATCAAGGCCAGGAGGGAAGGAGGCTGTGTGCGATATCCATCCAGGACATGCATTGCCTAGCGGTCGGATGGGGACATGGAGCCCACATGGGCAGGGGATGGCCCCAGGTAGAGAATCCAGGAGTGGTGTGGTCCCCTGCCCCAGCTGGCTGGTGGGATGTGAGGCAGCACCTTACTGGTGAGTTATTAGCCCCTACCAGCTGGTGTGTGTGGAGCGGGCAGCACAGCGCTGGGACAGAGGTGCTGGTAGGCCATCAGGGTTTAGTTTCTGAAGCACTTGCTTTGGAGCCCCTGCAGAGGAGGAGAGCCCAGGGCTGATGCTGTAGTGTGGAAGCAGGTACAGGCTTCCTGTGGACATGCTGCTGGGTTTGTGCAACCTCAGGCACGGATCTGGGTTGGGCTTGGGCTAACCTCAGACGTGCAGGCGAGAGACAGCTCTGGTACTAGCAGCCTCAAGGCTGCGCTTGCAGGGGACGAGCTGGGCTTCAACGGCTTGGAGGGTGGAAACAAAACACATCTTGCCAGTGTCTCCTGACCTCTGTGCCTGTTCCTGCTCTCTGCATTTCCCCAGAGCACTGCAGCCTCGGGTACTTTTTAAGGGTGGCAAAGTTTGTCTGTGGAGGTAATGTCTTTTATTAGCCTAACTTAAGACCTTTAGGAAAAAACAGATGTGCTCTTGGGCCCCAGGAACGTGTCACTCTTTCCATCTGTCTCCATTGGTCTAATAAAAGATCTGACCTCCACCTGGCCTGGCTGTGACCTTGGAGAGCAGGCTGGGCCCAGGAGCACCCCTGCCTGTGCGTCAGTGTGCGCTGCCCTGCCTTCCCCAGAGGACCTGCCAGCCCACCAGCCGGCACCAGAGCACGCCTGTGCTCTCTGCAGGCACCGACCTGACTTCCAATCAGTACTGTGTGCTCCTGGCCAGGGCTGGCCTGGCAGACTGCAGGGAAGTGGAGGCTGAGCAAAGTTATCAAGGCATCAGGGAGGATGGATGCAGTCCAGTGGGAACATCCTCGGGAGCAGCTCGCGAAGGGATTTCTCCTGAGTGTGGTTCCCTGTGAGCTGTGATTTTATGGATGCTGCTTGGCAGGAGTGCTGGTTTGGGGCCTGGTTAGCACTTGGCAGGGCAGCCTGCAGTCCTCCCCAGAACAGCTGGTGGTTTTTCTGTGGTGAGGTGGTACTGCCCTCCTACCCACTTCAAATTCCTTGTAATGGGAAGCTGTGAGGGAAAGGGAGCAGCTGGCTGGTCCCATGGGGCTCACAGCGCAGCCACGGCCAGATCCCACGGGGGGGAATCGCTGCTGCCTCGCAGCTCTGCCTGATCCAGCATCACCCTCGTGCTTGTGGCAGGACCAGCACCCCTGCAGGGAAAAAAATCTGGCCAGGCAAAGTGTTGGAAGGGGCAAAAGGTGGTGTTGAGGGGGTTTCAGTCTGGGGTTTTGGGGGGGTTGGAGTCCTCGTGTGACCTGCTGGTGACAGCAGAGGCTGCAGCTCCAATGAAGTACAAAAAAATCACGCGAGATTGTTTTCCCTTTGTCCTTTCTCGTTTCTAAAATACTTGGAATTCAGGCCTTGCTTATCCAGAAAGGCTCTCTGGTGCTTGGAGAGCCACAGGAATGGACAGGGCACATTTCAAAGCAGGAAAACCCAATTCATTGAGTGGATTTTTCCTCCCTCCCCCCTGCGAACCCACTTAAAATTCATGGAGAGTTTTGTCAGTAAGAACCTGTTTCAATTAACAGACAAAAGAAACTCTCCTCGTTAAGTGCCTCTTTCAATTAAGGTTTGGGAGAATTCCCCCAGCTCTGCTTCTGAGGCTGTTCCCAAGGATTGAAGGGCAAAGGGAAGAGAAGCAACCCGTGAAGGGCTCCAGCTTTTTTCTTTGAGGAGGGGAGTGGAGCAGCACGGCCTGAACCATAACCTCTGGTGTTGGGGTGTTTGGCTGGGACAGTGGCAGGGAGCATTGGTGCTGGAGGGTGGGCTGCTGAGCCTGGCATCCCTGGAGCACAGGAAAGCTAATGACTGCTGCTAATTGCTGGCCTAGTTTATGGAGGAGGCCGATTTCATGTGGGTGTTGGGAGGGGAGGCAGAGCACAGAGAAGCACTTTTCCAGAGCAGGGTGCTGAGGACAAGGCAGGTGGCAGCCACCAGTGCCCAAGAATCAATCAGAAATGGGGTGACCTCTCTGGTGGGCTCCTCTGTATAGCCTCAGTAGCAGGGGGGGAGTGTGGCATCTTGGGGCTGGGAGCTGGGGGTTAGCAGAGGCAGGGCCTAGGCAGAATAGAATAGAATTAACCAGGTTGGAAAAGACCTACAAGATCATCAAGTCCAACCCAGCACCATCTGATCAACTAAACCATGGCACCAAGTGCCTCACCCAGTCTCCTCTTACACACCTCCAGTGATGGTGACTCCACCACCTCCCTGGGCAGCACATTCCAATGGCCAATCTCTCCTTCCATGCTGGTCTTAAAAGCCCCGCTGCACAGGCTTGACAACTGCTCTGCCATGGGAAAAAAGAGTTTTCATCTTAGGTTTTCAGAAACCTCATCCAGCTCTTTGGGGATTTGTGTGGGTTTGTTGGGTGGCTTTTTTGTTTCATGTGTTGTTGTCTGGTGTTTAATTTTTTCTCTCCCCTAAAAATTCAACAAATACTTGCAGTAATTTGCTGTGCACCAAACCTGCCTTCCCTTCCCCTCCCTCTGCAGGGAAAGAAGAATTTTCATTCACTCATCTCAGGTTCTTTCCCACAGGAGCAGGCAGGTGCTGGGCAGACAGAGCTGGAGGTTTATTTCCAGAGGAGAGCAAGGTGTTGAGGGGAGTCCAGCAGCAGCAACCCAGTGGATGCTCTCCCTGCTCACTCCTGGCTGGGCTTTATAAATCAGGTCTTAAAACAGAGCTGAGGAAAAGGGAGGATTTTTCTGCTGAAGTCCCCCACTCCAGGGTGCAAATGTTCCAGACCTTGAATAAATCAGGGATACATTTCCCCACTATTCCCTTGTGGTTGCTCCTACCCAGCCTGTGCTTGGGTGGGAGCAGCAGAGCCGGGCAGGTTTGGCTGGGAGCAGCGGCGGTGGCTGCCGGTCCCTACCTGTCCCGGGGGCAGCTGCTGAGGCTGCCCTTGTCCTTTGGTTTTGCACCTTTTGGGCAGCGGGGAAACAGGAGCGTCCCGAGGAGGGCGGTGCTGGGGCTGTCCCCCTGCCAGCAGCAGGGTTTTGTTCTCCCTGGCACGTTGTAAGTACTGTTTGCAAAGCGCTTAAGCAGCCTGTGTAATCTACCGCTAAGACTCTCCTTAGCTGGCTTTACAAACCCGCGGCCCCGGCCCGAGCGGGCAGGCAGGACGAGCTCCCTGACTTGCTGTTGGGTTTCTCCTCTCTGCATCCCCCTCCCCTGCCCAGACACCCCCTCCCCTGCCCAGACACCCCTGTCTTTGCAGCCTGGCAGCGAGCAGCTGGCTGTCCCTAAAGCTCAGCCCTCCATCGGTGTCTCTTTGTGTCCTTCCTGAAGGCTGGAGGCGGTGGGGGTCACCAGGAAAGTCCCCCCTGCACAGAATTCAGGATGGGCTGGCCAGGGCTGCCTTCCACCAGCCTGGCCTTGAACACTTTCAGGGAGGGGGCACCCACAGCTTCTGTGAGCAGTGTGTGCCAGTGCCTCACCACCCTCACTGTAAAGAATTTCTTCCTAATATCTAGCCTAAATCTCCCCTCTTCCAGCACAGAGCCATTGTTCCTCATGCTGTCACGGCAAGACCTTGCAAAAAGTCTCTCCCCAGCTTTCTTGTAGGCCCCCTCCAGGTACTGGAAGGCTGCTCTAAGGTCTCCCCTGAGCCTTCTCTTCTCCAGGCTGCACAGCCACAGCTCTCACAGCCTGTCCCTGCAGGGAAGGTGTTCCAGGCCTCTGATCATATCTGTGGCTCTCCTCTGGAGCCATGCCAGCAGTTTGATGTTCTATGCCATAAAAACAGTTGCAGCTTTTATGCTGTGTTTTGCCTTTGTCCTGTCCTGTCCAGGGCTTCAGTCCCTGCTCAAGGAGCACCTCGGAGGTGAGATGTGCCAGGAGCTGTGTGACCTGCTTCTCCCCATGCTTTTGTGCTGCTGTGCATCAGCACACCACCATGCACTGAAGCAGAAGAGTTCATCTCCTTCTGCTGGTGCCTTCTTTTGGCCAGTGGACCAGGCCCTGCCCAGGGAGGGAGGGGATTGGGGACAGGGACAGGTGGTGGGCCTTTGCACATTGAGATGGCTCTTCCCCCATGCCAGTACTCCCAGCTCTTTGCAGATATTTCTAGTGGCAGCTGCAGTCACTGCCATTCAGAGCTGATAAAGGCAGCAGTGCAGAGGTAGGTGTTCAAAAGCAGCCTTTTCACACCGGTTACCTTTTCGTTTTCAAAGCAAGCTCCCCTGCCCTAAGCTCACCCTTGTGCCTTGAATAAGATGGTGGCATTAATCTCCTCTCTAAGGACATGCTTAGCTCAGTGGTTTTAGATCATCAACCCTCTAAATATTACCAACAGAGTGAAAGGGATTCCCTCTAGAGGAACTTCAACCTATTAATAACATTTTTGGCTGCCTTTTGTGCATCTTTTGCAGGCAGTCATGGCTCCTGGGCCAGCTGCAGGGCACCATGCCTCATGAGGATGCTGGTGCAGATGCATGAGGTGTGAGAGAGATGGCAGGCAGGGTGAGCTGAGCACTGTCACCCTGCTGGGGACCAGGCTCCCAGCCTGTCCCAGTTTAGACCTTCCAGTAGCCTTTTTCCATCCAACAACCAAATGGCAAACAAAGCAGAGGTGGCAGTGGGGTCAGGCGGTGATCGGATGTGTTGGAAGGGAAGTGTTGAAGCAAGCAGAACCGACTGCAAATTGCTGAGCTGGGCACTGCAGTTTAGCATCCTGCCCCTAAATCCTCCTCCATCCAGGCTTAACCTGGAGAGGTAGAGGTGCCACAGTGGTAACAAGGTTGACAAGCCAGCAGCTGGCATGGTGGGACTCACCCCAGAGCGATGAGGAGTGAGGAACAGGGGTGCCCACCTGAAGGGTGCTGCCAGGAGAGGAGGGGGGTGACCCATCTGGCTGCAGTGTTTAGGATATGGTCCCATCTCTGTGGGTCAAATGCTGGGGTTCTGTGAGACACTAAGGAGAGGAGTTGGGCTCCTTGCACATGCAAGGCCTTGGGGTCTATTCTCTCTGAAGGTGGATGCTTGGTCCCTGCCTCGCAGCCCTTTGCATGAGCGATTTCTTGCCGTGGTCACACCCGTGGTTTTGAGCTTACCTCCCATCCCTGGGCTGTGGGGTTGGGACAGTTTGATTTATCTGACAGCTGGGACTTGTGAACTGCCTCAACTTGCACCTGCAGCTGGACCTATTGCACACACCCCCCTCCTCTCCCCCCCCAATAAATCAAACCCTGCTGTGGTTGTGTGCTGGGACAGCCCACCCTTCCCCCTCCTCCGGATCTGCTCGCATTTCCTTGCTTGTATTTAATCTTCCCACTGCATCCCTGCAAAATCCCACCAGAGGTTAAAGGCAGAGCACTGAAAGCCACTGGAAGATGGTTTCATCCCCTCTAGTGCCCCTCTGCCTTTCCAGGGTGAGGCGGTACTACACGGAGCATTTGTGGCCAGTAATTCTGACCAAGGGGAAACTGCCATCCTCAAACCACACTGGGGGTGGGGGGAGATTCAGAAAAGCTTTTCATTTTCCCCTTCCTCCTGCAGCTGTCTTAGATTTGAAGTGCTGATGGTTAGGGGCCCCTGTTGGGCTCCCTGCTTGCCCAAGGCTTGAATCCAGCTCCACAGGGTGCTCCGGGCTCCCAGCTGTGCCGGGAAAGCCACTTGGACGCTGATTGTGTTTGTCAGGTCGGGTGGATTAAGAGTGCGGTGGCTAAGCTTCCTCACCCAGCCTCCTCTCCAGCAGAGCCTGGGCCAGTGCTTTGCTCAGAAACCTACCAGAAAAGAGCATTTTCTGAGGCTCTGTCTCCTGTGGTCCGTGACGTGTGGCTGCACCTGACTGTGCGATGGGAGCCTGCCAGCACTGTACAGTGTTCCTGGAGCCCTGAGGTCTGCCCGTGGGGCTTGGGCTGACATTTCCAGCTGGTGCCTCTTAAATAACCACCATGGTTTTAAAAGGCACCTGAGCAGCTTCTAAAAATCAGGTTAAAAGAAAGTTTGACTTTGGTTGTCACCTTGACAGCTCCTGTGCTTGGGGTTTGGCTTTTACCATCACGTTTCCCTTTTTGTTTGCGAAAAGCTCTTGATCTCGAGAAGTTGTTTTGTGCCCTCGGACCTAAACCTGCTCCCTTCTCCATGCTGGAGCTGCTTTCTCTCCCACTGCTGCCAGGGATGAGAGAATCATAAAATATTTCAGTTGGAAAAGGCCTCTAAGATCATTGAGTGCAGCTGTTAACCTAAGACCACCATGGCCATTAAATCACGCCCTGGTGTGCCCTGTGCACACATGGCCTGAACATCTCCAGGGATGTCGACTCCATCACTGCCCTGGGCAGCCTGCTCCAATCTCTGACCACTCTTTCCATAAAGATTTTTTTCCCTATTTTTTTCCAATCTAGACCTCCCCTGGCACCCTTTCTAGGCCATTTCCTCTCATTCTGTCACCTGATAGTAGGGAGAAGAGACCAACCCCCACCTTACTACAACCTCCTTTCAGGGAGTTGTAGAGCAATGAGGTCTTCCCTCAGCCTCCTCTTCTCCAGGATAAACAATCCCAGTTCCCTCAGCTGCTCCTCACCAGACCTGTTCTCCAGGCCCTTCACCAGCTTTGCTGTCCTTCTCTGGACACACTCCAGCAACTTAATGTCCCTCCTGCCGTCAGTGGCCCCAAACTGAACCCAGTATTCAAGGTGCAACCTCACCAGCGCTGAGCACGGCTGCGCAATCGCTTCCCTGCTCCTGCCGGCCACACCACTGCTGATAGAGGCCAGGATGCTGGTGGCCTCCTTGGCCACCTGAGCACACTGCTGGCTCCTGTGTGCAGAGCTTTGCAGCCAGCGGCCTCTGGCATGGGGAGAACCCTGAGGCATCGCTCCAAGACCTCATCATCCTCCCCGTGGAAGCGTTGCTCTGGCAGCCAACCGGCAGAGCAGGATTCCTGCCTGCTTCCTGCCTCCCTGGCGGCTTCCTGGGATGGGACGCTGCCTGTCCCGGGTCCTGGCTCACACCTGGCTGCTCCAGGGGTCCAGAGCTGGCTCCCTGCTCGGGCAGGTGTTGCCTCTGTGCTCCAATGTGGTAGCCTCCCGGGGAGAGTCAGCCTGTGTCTGCCTGGAGATGCTGTCTGCAAAGGCTGGTCATTAAGTGCTATAATTAAAGGCTCTTAGGAGAGGATGGGACTAAGGAAGCCCCTGTGGAAATGACAGTGATGTAGGTGGGGGGCCCTGTTCCCATGCCCTCTGTGAGGATGGACACAATCCTGCCCACTGGCTGCTGGCTCTGGTGCTCAGCATCAAACCCACTGGCTGTCACTTGCCTGCCCCTCACCACGGGAGTGAGGCTGCCAACACCCACTGCTCCCAAAAGATGGACAAAGCAGGAGTGGGATGGCATGGCCAGGCTGCTTGGTAATGTGGTCCTGGCTCTCTGCATCCCTAGGGACCATACCCAGGCAGGGGATCTTCCTCTGCATGGGGGCACATCCCTAAAATCAACATCCTTATGTGCTTTGCCTCTCTGACCTGCCCCAAAACCCCAGTGAGGGTCTTCCCCTGGGGATGCTGAAGGTTTAGCCTAGCTGGAGGGGAGGAAGGAGAGAGGTGGGGCAGGGCACACCTCAGGGGGCTGAGCAGTGAAGGTGCCTCCTCTCTTGGTCTTGCCTGGAGATCATCCATGTGCACACAGCTAAATGACAAAGCAATAAACACAGGCGCTCCGCCGTGCCCAGCACTGCCACGCTGGCAGGCTTGGGAAGCGGGGCCTAGAGCAGGGCTCAGTGCTGGGAAGGGCAGGGATGACAGGATTACCCTGCCAAGCCCCAGCCTGTAATCCATGGCACCACTCAGCCAGCCACCCTTAATCCTGGTACGTGCCTGGCTGGTGTCAACAGGTTGCAGGGCGCTCTCCCCAGGCAGGCGCAGGGGCTCTTGCCCTTGTCGCCTGCTCTGGTGGCACGTTTGAGGACAGTGCTGAGATGCACTGTGCCAACACTGTCAGTTTTCCCTTAAACACACGGAGTGTCCAGCCCTGGGCAGCTTCATGACCCGGCAAGCAGTGCCTGCCCTTTGTTTTTCCTTTACACTTGTAACAAGGCCTTTCACAGGGAAGGGAGCAGTGTTCCCAAGGTCTCTACAGCTCCACGTGGGAGCCCCCACGTGTGTGTCTTGGTGACCTTGGCTGCCAGCTCCTGTCTCAGCTTCATGCTGGCCGTCTGCCCCCGTTCCTCCCTGCCAGCTGGGAAGGGCAGTGGGGGACTCAGACCCCTTAGCTCCCTGTTCTCCTTGTCACAGCCCCGCTCCCACTGGGCAAACAGGAGAAGCGGGGCTGCTTCTCCACTTACTTGGTGCAACAGGGACTCAGGACAGGGCTGGGAGCTCCCAGCTGTAGCACCCTGGTGGTGCTGCCATGCCCTGGGCACACACAGCACCCAGGATGCCATGGCACGGGAGTGTGCTGCACTCCCACCCCACTGCCAGCACTGCTGGGAGCTCCTGGCAAGCCCTGGCATGCTGGCAAGCTCGCCGAGGGCTGTGCCGGGGCCACCGCTGCGGCACAAACAGCAGCCTGGGTGTTGGTACCGACGCCAGCCTCCCCTGCTCATCCCACCTCTCTCTCACAGGGCACCGAGTGGAGCTGGGGGTCTGGGGCGCCCTGAGGAGCTGCCATGCCTGCGTGCCCGCCGCCAGCCGTGCCCAGGCCGCCCGCCGCCCCCTCGCCCCGCTGAGGCCATGGGGCTGCCGCCGCTGCCGCCGCTGCCGCCACCGCGGGGATTCTGGCTCGGCAAGGAGACTCTGGGTGCCTCTGCCATGGTGACATGAAGCGGACAGCGAGGGACGCCGGACTGCTGGAGGGGAGAGAGCCTGCAGAGGCAGCCTGCTAGACTTTTAATTTATTAGTAGTATTCAACTTTTCTTTCGCCTGTTTTTCGGTCGGTTGCTTGCTTGCTTCTTCCCCTCCCCGGGTCTCTGGAGGGGAGGGGGTGGGCAGGGGAGGGGGCCCCACCTCGCCCCACGGATGCAAGGATGACTGTGCTGGCCAGGGCCCGGCGGGGTATCCGGCAGCTCTCTCCGCAGGTGGTCTTGCTCCTGCTCTTTGCCTTCTGCCTGCTCAGTGTTTTCATCTCTGCATATTATTTATATGGGTGGAAAAGGGGCTTGGAGCCCTCCGGGGACGCGGTGGGGCTGGACTGCGACGAGCCCAAGGTCGTCCCTTCCCGCTTGCTGCCGCTGAAGACTCTGAAGGTGGCCGACTCCTCTCGCACGGACCCCTTGGTGCTGGTCTTTGTGGAGAGTCTCTACTCTCAGCTGGGCCAGGAGATTGTGGCCATTCTGGAGTCGAGCCGCTTCAAATACAGGACAGAGATCGCCCCGGGGAAGGGGGACATGCCCACGCTGACCGACAAGGATCGAGGGCGCTTCGCACTCATCATCTACGAGAACATCCTCAAGTACGTCAACCTGGACGCCTGGAACAGGGAGCTGCTGGACAAGTACTGCGTGGAGTACGGCGTGGGCATCATCGGCTTCTTCAAGGTAAGGGGGGGCATGGGGCAAGCCAAGACCCCGGGGCCAGGCTGGATGTCAGCAGAGAGCTCCACGGCCCTGCTGCCCTGCAGAGGCTCTGCCCTTCCCTCTGCCAGCCGCCTGGGTTGGTGTGGAGCTTGTCCACAGCCTGGCGTGGGGCACAGGCTACTAGCAGAGGGCACGGTCTTAGGCCTCTCCCTGTAGAAGGGCTGTGCACCTCTGGGATATTTGGGGCCAGTAAAAACACACCTCTGGGGTGGCATCCACTTGCTTTTAGCGTCCAGTTTCTCAGCAGTGACCCTTTCTGGGGTTCACCAAAAGCGTGATCAGGTATTTTGCTTGGTGGCTGCCTCCCTGTCTCCTGCAGCACAGCCCCAGTGCTCTTTGCATGTTGAATGAGAATGTTCAAGGGGGACAAGGGCACCCCCTGCTTAGGAGAGGAAGGAGGGAGACGAAGCTCTCAGATCTCTGGGGGTGGTGAGCCACCTCCCCGCCTTGCTGTGCCTGTTGGTGCCCCTGGTGAGGCTCTGTCTGCACGGCCAGTGTGGGTGCTCACCCCCGGCCTCCCATCTCCTCTAAGCCTCCATCTGCCCCACGCAGGCCAACGAGAACAGCCTGCTGAGCGCCCAGCTGAAGGGCTTCCCCCTCTTCCTCCACTCCAACCTGGCGCTGAAGGACTGCAGCATCAACCCCAAGTCTCCCCTCCTGTACATCACACGCCCCAGCGAGGTGGAGAAGGGCGTGCTGCCCGGGGAGGACTGGACAGTCTTCCAGTCCAACCACTCCACCTACGAGCCAGTCCTGCTGGCCAAGACCAAGTCGGCCGAGTCCATCCCGCACATGAGCGTGGACGCGGCGCTGCACACCACCGTGATGCAGGACCTGGGCCTCCACGACGGCATCCAGAGGGTGCTTTTCGGCAACAACCTCAACTTCTGGCTGCACAAGCTCGTCTTTGTGGACTCTGTCTCCTTCCTGACGGGCAAGAGGCTCTCCCTGCCCCTCGACCGCTACATCCTGGTGGACATCGATGACATCTTTGTGGGCAAGGAGGGCACGCGCATGAAGGTGGAAGACGTCAAGGTGTGGCACCCTGGCTGGGTGGGCAGGGGGTGTACAGGGCTGTGCCTGCTCTGGAGTGCTCCAGGGAGGAGCTTTAGAATAGAAATAGAAATAGAAATAGAAATAGAAATAGAAATAGAAATAGAAATAGAAATAGAAATAGAAATAGAAATAGAAATAGAAATAGAAATAGAAATAGAAATAGAAATAGAATGGAGTGGAATAGCATGGAATGGAATGGAATGGAATGGAATGGAATGGAATGGAATAGAATAGAATAGAATAGAATAGAATAGAATAGAATAGAATAGAATAGAATAGAATAGAATAGAATAGAATAGAAATGAACCAGGTTGGAAAAGACCTTTGAGATCATCGAGTCCAACCTATCACCCAACACCATCTAATCAACTAAACCATGGCACCCAGTGCCTCATCCAGGCTCTTCTCTTTGGATGATGGGTTGGATGTGATGATCTTGAAGGTCCCTTCCAACCTGGTCTACTCTATTCTGTTCTGTTCTATTCTTAAACACCTCCAGGGATGGTGACTCCACCACCTCCCTGGGCAGCACATGCCAATGGCCAATCTCTCTGTGAAAAACTTCTTCCTAACATCCAGCCTAAACCTCCCCTGGCACAGCTTGAGACTTTGTCCTCGTGTTCTGGTGCTGGTTGCCTGGGAGAAGGGGTTTGGAGCACAGCCCTGTGAGGAGAGGCTGAGGGAGCTGGGGTTGCTTAGCCTGGAGAAGAGGAGGCTCAGGGGAGACCTTCTTGCTCTCTACAACTCCCTGAAGGGAGGTTGTAGCCAGGTGGGGGGTTGGTCTCTTCTCCCAGGCAACCAGCACCAGAACAAGAGGACACAGTCTCAAGCTGTGCCAGGGGAGGTTCAGGCTGGATATTAGGAAGAAGTTCTTCCCAGAGAGAGAGATTGGCCATTGGGATGTGCTGCCCAGGGAGGTGGTGGAGTCCTGGAGATCTTCAAGAAAAGCCTGGATGAGGCACTTGGTGCCATGGCCTGGCTGGGTGATAGGTTGAACTGGGTCATCTCAGAGATTGTGTGGTTCTGTGACATCTTGCTGTGTCTCCTGCTCCCCCAGGCGCTGTTTGACACGCAGCAGGAGCTGCGCACCCACATCCCCAACTTCACCTTCAACCTGGGATACTCAGGGAAATTCTTCCACACGGGTGAGGAGGGCAGGGGGATGGCTTTGCGTGTCGGTGCCGTGCGGCTGGGGCACAGGCCAGTGCTCACAGACGCTGGATCTGGGGCTGCAGAGGGTCCTCAGGCATCCCACCCTGCTGCCCCCATCAACTGCTCACCAAGAGGGGCTGCTCCTCCCTCTGGGCCAGCTGCCCAGACGCAGTTCTGCCGTGCCGGTGGTGACGGTGAGCATCCTGCCTGCAGGTACCGATGCTGAGGATGAAGGCGACGACCTTCTGCTGTCCTATGTGAAGGAGTTCTGGTGGTTCCCCCACATGTGGAGCCACATGCAGCCTCACCTCTTCCACAACCAGTCAGTTCTCGCTGAGCAGATGACCTTAAACAAGAAATTCGCTGTCGTGAGTAAGATGCTGCCTGTGGGGGTGCTTATGGTGGGGCAAGACAGGAGAAGCAGGATGAAGAAGCTTCCCCAGGGGCCTGGGTGATGGTCTCTGCTAGCTGGGATGCAGAGGTCCAATCCAGGGTGGTGTGGGTTGGGTGCTCAGCCTGGTGTGGACTGTTGCTGTGCCAGCCAGGCAGTGATGCTGGATCCTTGTACCACGATGCTCTGGCTGATGGAAGCTCCCTCTGCAGGCCGAGCTGTCAGGGACAGGTTTGGTTTGTTAGAGGCAGGCTCTGACCTTCAGCTTGGTGATGGCTTGTCCATGCTCTTGGCATTTATGTGGCCCTGATAAAGCCAGCTTGAGGCCAGAGCATCCCTGCTTGGGATGGGCAGTTTTCCAGGCTGTTTTACATCTGCTGGTACGAACCAATTGACAGCTCTACACAGATGGGTCTGCTTGTTCTCCACAGAAGAGCTTTGCTGCTGTTCTCTTGGTGACAGCAGCAGTGGCAGGGCTGAGGACGGTCCGTGTGAGACATAGCACCCAGCACATCTGCCTCTGGGCTCCCTCTGACAGAGACAGCCCTGGGCAGAGGAGGATATGTGGGCACTGGCCCACACCGGCCTGGCTGCTCTCCAGGGGCATGCATGGACAGTTGGTGGCTAGGAACGGGCGCTCCCCTGGGGAGAGATCGGATTTAGCTGGTACGGCGTGGGCCTGGGGTCTCCAGGGTCACCCACTCCCCACTCTCCCTGCAGGAGCATGGCATCCCCACTGACATGGGCTACGCCGTGGCCCCTCACCACTCGGGGGTGTACCCTGTGCACGTGCAGCTGTACGAAGCCTGGAAGCAGGTCTGGTCGATCAGAGTGACGAGCACGGAGGAGTATCCCCACCTGAAACCCGCGCGCTACCGCCGGGGCTTCATCCACAGCGGCATCATGGTAGGTGGCCAGGGCTCAGCTCAGCTGCTGCTGTGCTCTCGCCTCCTCCACCACACCCCAGCGCCTCCACCAGCAGCTCTAAGTGCTTCTGGCTGCAGGGGCGATGCCCTCTGCTCGTCCTGCACGGAGGAAGGTTGTGTAAGGGCAGTTTTTGGCTTCTCCTATCTGTCCACCTCCATTCTGGTGAGACCCCACCTGGAGTACTGCCTCCAGGTCTGGAGCCCCTATTACAAGAGGGATCTGGAGGTGCTGGAAGGTGGCCAGAGAAGGGCCACGAGGAGGGCTGGAGCACCTCTCCTGTGAGGACAGACTGAAGGAGTTGGGGCTGTTCAGTCTGGAGAAAAGAAGGTTCCAAGGTGACCTAATTGTGGCCTTCCAGTATCTGAAGGGGGCCTACAAGAAGGCTGGGGAGGGACTTCTCAGGATGTCAGGTAGTGATAGGACTAGGGGGAAGGGAATGAAGCTGGAGGTGGGGAGATTCAGGCTGGATGTGAGGAGGAAGTTCTCCCCCATGAGAGTGGTGAAGCCCTGGAATGGGTTGTCCAGGGAGGTGGTTGAGGCCCCGTCCCTGGAGGTGTTTAAGCCCAGGCTGGATGAGGCTCTGGCCAGCCTGATCTAGTGTGAGGTGTCCCTGCCCATGGCAGGGGGGTTGGAACTGGATGATCCTTGTGGTCCCTTCCAACCCTGACTGATTCTATGATCCTTTGTGGGTAGCAGGAGTCATGTAGAGGGTGGTGAGAGGCAGTGGAGCCGGTCCTGGCCGCTGAGGGGTTGAGGTCTCCCTTTTGGTGCGTCAGAAGGGGATGCTCCATCCCTGCCTCTCTCCCAGGTACTCCCCCGTCAAACCTGTGGCCTCTTCACTCACACCATTTTCTACAACGAGTACCCTGGGGGCTCCAGTGAGCTGGACAAAATCATCAACGGGGGAGAGCTGTTCCTCACCGTGCTGCTCAACCCCGTGAGTACCGCTGCCCGCCCGCCCGCCCGGGCGCAGGCCGACAGCCGCCTCGCGCAGCCCTGCCCCCCAGCGCCGCGCCGGGAGATGGCTCTGACCTTCTCAGCCAAGGTGGGAGCCCTTTGGGTGGAGCAGGTGCCCAGGTGAGGCTCTGCTGACCCCTGCTCTGTCCTCTGCACTTCAGATCAGCATCTTCATGACCCATCTGTCCAATTACGGCAACGACCGCCTGGGTTTGTACACCTTCAAGCACCTGGTTCGCTTCCTCAACTCCTGGACCAACTTGAAGCTCCAGACGCTGCCACCCATGCAGCTAGCACAGAAGTACTTCCAGATCTTCTCTGAAGAGAAGGACCCTCTCTGGCAGGTACCCTTCGTGCGTGCAATGGAGGAAATAGGGGCAGGGGAGGTGGTGGTTCACCTCTTTGTGGTGCCGGGAGTGGTGCCAGGAAAGAGTTTGCCCCACAGGCCTGCAGATAAGCCTGGTCCTTGCCCTGCTTGCTGAGCAGCCTGGCCTCCCTGTGTGTCTGTTTTGGCTGGAGGGGCTGAGCAGAGGTGCAAGGGCCCATCCAGGCTGTCCTGTCTGTTCCAGGATCCCTGTGAAGACAAAAGGCACAAAGACATTTGGTCCAAGGAGAAGACCTGTGACCGGTTCCCGAAGCTCCTCATCATCGGGCCTCAAAAAACAGGTGCCTGCCTCCACCCTTGGTGCCATGAGCATGTCAGGAAGCTTGCCAGCTTCACCTGACACCCCCAAAGGGCCCTCCTGCCCTGAAGCAGAGCCTAGAGGGAGGTTTGGCCCAAGCCAGCTCTTGCTTTTCTGTCTGTCTGAAGGAACGACTGCCCTTTATCTCTTCTTGGGGATGCACCCAGACCTGAGCAGCAACTACCCCAGCTCAGAGACCTTTGAGGAGATACAATTCTTCAATGGACACAACTATCACAAGGGCATTGACTGGTAGGTCTCCCCATCCTGGGAGCTGAGCTGGCAGTGCCAGTCCCTTTGGGAACAGAAGCAGCAGTGTCATGAGCTTTCCCATCAGCCTTGCAGCCCCCAGGCACTTGGCAGAGGGCACCTGGGTGCTGCGAGGTGGGACAGATCCCCCTTCAGGCCATCACACCACTGGGGTTTATCCCTGAGATGTTCTTCTGGCCTTGGAAGAAGCCAGGCTTGTGTGCATCTGCTGCCCCCTGGTTCTGGAGTCTGCTTGGGGAATCTCATGAGGCCTGGTGCTCCAGAGTGGCTGGAGGGGATTGTGGAGCCCCAGGAAGGTGTCAGACCTGGGGGGGTCCTGCAGGCTTAGTGCTTGGTACAGAGCGACATGTCACTTGTGGGGAGGGGTGCTGGGGACACCTTGTGCTACCTGTCTGCCTGCCTCACTCTCTGCCTCTCCCAGGTACATGGAGTTCTTCCCCATCCCCTCCAACACCACCTCCGACTTCTACTTCGAGAAGAGTGCCAACTACTTTGACTCGGAAGTGGCTCCCCGGCGAGCTGCAGCCCTGCTCTCCAAGGCCAAGGTCATCACCATCCTCATCAACCCTGCAGATCGAGCCTACTCCTGGTACCAGGTGAGCTGCCCACCCCTGCCTCTCCCCTGGCTCCAGGGGTGTAGTGGGTAAAGGGCTTCCCTCTGACAGCCTGGCCTGGGAGGTGGGCTGGCTGTGGACACCACACAGCGCAGGAGGACATGGCAGGGGCGTTGGACTTGATCTTCAGAGGTCCCTTCCAACCCCTAACATCCTGTGGTCCTGTGTGGGGTCCTGGGAGCCACAGGGCCTTGTGGGCAGCCTGGGGTTTGGGTTGCCTGGGGAGCAAACCTGCCTTGCTCACTCCTGTGGTCCTGTGTGGGGGCCTGAGAGCCACAGGGCCTTGTGGACAGCCCAGGGCTTGGGTTGCCTGGGGAGCAAACCTGCCTTGCTCACTCCTGTGGTCTGTGTGGGGGCCTGGGAGCCACAAGGCCTTCTGGGCAGCCCAGGGCTTGGGTTGCCTGGGGAGCAAACCTGCCTTGCTCACTCCTGCCAGCACCAGCGAGCCCACGACGACCCTGTGGCCCTCAAGTACACCTTCCACGAGGTGATCACGGCGGGAGCCGAGGCCGCGCCGAAGCTCCGCGCCCTGCAGAGCCGCTGCCTGGTGCCAGGCTGGTATGCCACCCACATCGAGCGCTGGCTCAACAGCTACCACGCCAACCAGGTATGGTGCCAGCGCCCCTGGGCAGGGGTGTGAAGGGAAGGGGGTCCAGCTGTGAGGGTGCCTCTGTGGGAGCCTCTTTTCACAGGGTCGCAGAACCGGCCAGGTGTGAAGGGACCTCCGAGGTCACCAAGTCTGACTGATCACCCAGCCCGAGCTGGTCAGCCAGACCATGGCACTGAGGGCCTCACCCAGGCTGTTGTTAAACACCTCCAGGGATGGGGACTCCACCACCTCCCTGGGCAGCACATCCCAATGGCCAGTCTCTCTTGCTGGGAAGAACTTCTTCCTAACACCCAGCCTAAACCTCCCCTGGTGCAGCTTGAGACTGTGTCCTCTTGTTCTGGTGCTGGATGCCTGGGAGAAAGAGACCAACCCCCACCTGGCTACAGCCTCCCTTCAGGTAGTCATAGCCAGCCATAAGGTCTGCCCTGAGCCTCCTCTTCTCCAGGCTTTCTTATGCCCTGAAAACCATGGAGGGAGGAGTGCAGGTACTTGGAGAAGGGATAAAGGGGAGATACTGTGCAAGAAGGAAACCTTTGTAGTGTGAGGTTGGTGATGGGATGAGGGGCAGTGGTTTCAAACTAGAGAAGAGCAGGTTTAGATTGGATGTTGGGGACAAGTTGTTTACCAGGAGGGTGGTGGAACACTGGAACAGGTTGCCTGGGGAGGCAGTTGAAACTCCATCCCTGGAGATATTCAAGGTGAGGCTCAACAGGGATCTGAGCAACCTGATCTAGGGGAGGATGTCACTGCTGACTGCAGAGGGGGTTGGGCTGAATGACCTTTGGAGGTCCCTTCCAGCCCAGACCATCCTGTGATTCTGTGGATGATGCATGAAGCTGTCCTTGTGCCAGTCCTCTGGCAAAGCAGGGCTGAAAGGCAGCTGTGGGGGGGAGGACTGTGGGTGGCTCTGCAGGGTCACCCACCAGCCACTCTTGGCCACAGACTCCAGCAGGGCTGCCCTGTCTGGTGTCACTGGCATTGAAGCAGGACAGAAACAGTGGTCAGAGCTGCCCATGGTTTGAGCTGCCTGCAGGGGAATGGGGGCTGGATACCAGCCCCACTGTGACCTGCCCAGCAGAGCACTGCTGTGGTGCCTGGGCTCAGTCCCTGAAGGATTTTTCCACCACTGTTTCTCCTTACAAAGTCTGTTTGCTGTCTGCTGCTGGGGTGATGGCTCTGCAGCTGCTGTCAGGTGCAGTCCTGGCTGGCTGTGGGTTGGGTGGCCCTGAGCTGAAGCTCTGCTGTTGTCCTGGATGAATCCTGGTCCTGCCTCTTATTTGCATTTAATTCTCTAACTCCCAGTGCAAGTGAACCCTGGAGCACGTTGGCATTCAGAAAGGGGACCCTGTGTGGGCTGGTGGCAGGTTTGGCTCCAAGATGGCAAAAAGTGTTGCTCCCCAGGAGAGAGGGGCTGGGAGCCAGCAGCACCTCACCGCCCTGCCTTGCTCCTTGCAGATCCTGGTCCTGGATGGCAAGCTGCTCCGAACAGAACCTGCCAAAGTGATGGAGACAGTCCAGAAGTTCCTGGGTGTGACCAACTTCATTGATTATCACAAGACCCTGGCGTGAGTCTTTCCCTGAGCTTCTCCAGCCTTTGCTCCTGGTGCAGCAGGGTTGCCCCTGGGGACACACACTGCTGTCCTGGGACAGCCCCCAGCCCTGGAGCTCACCACAGAGCTGATCTGAATGAGGTTTGCTGCCCTGAGGCCAGAAGAGCAGCTCCTTGTTGCTGTGACCTGCACTGGGGTAGCTGCAATCAGAGCTGACATTCCAGAAGCAGCCTGCTTTGCTCTGCTTGTCAGACACCTTGGTGGGGACAGTGGTGTCACTCAGGCAGCCCAGGAGCAGCTCTGAGCTCCTGGAGCAGAGTTCAGGGGGGTGTTCCTGTTGTGGGTGACAGTGTTGAACCCTGGCACCCCAGCTCCTCATGCACACACTGCAGAGCAGCTCTTGCTGCTTGGCCATGTGGCACCTCTGTGAGTGTCACCTTCCTCTGAGCCTTCCAGACACTGAGGCCCACTGGGGGAAGCAGGAACCTCCAGAGCTCCCACAGAGATAATGGTTTCCCTCTGTGCAGGGTTTGCCCATAAAGATGGCTGCTCTGAGTCTGCAGCTGGGTTCATGAGGCTCATGAGGGCATCCAAGACTGAAGGTGCCACAGAAAATGATGATTAAACCCAGAGAAGGCCTCTTGCCCCTTCAGCAGGGCTGCTGGCACTGCAGCTGAGCCTCTTGTGCCAGGGGGGTGATAATGAGGTGCTAGCTGGGATGTGGGTTAAAAAGAGGTGGGAAAGTGCCCCCATGCAGGGCTGAGCAGCCCCTGTGGGACTTGTTGGGACGGTGGGGGGAGTGTGGGGGGTGAGAGGGGTGAAGCAGAGCTCTCACTTCACAGGTTTGATCCAAAGAAAGGCTTCTGGTGTCAGCTTCTGGATGGAGGGAAGACAAAATGCTTGGGAAAGAGCAAAGGGAGGAAGTACCCTGAGATGGACTCGGATGTGAGTAGCAGAAAGCCTGCTGGGACGGTGCTGAGCGGGGTGGTGGGCTGGGGGCTGCCCCCCTGACCCTGCTGTCCCTTCTGCCCTGCAGTCACGAGCCTTCCTGCGGGACTACTACAGGGACCACAACATAGAGCTCTCCAAGCTCCTCTACAAGATGGGGCAGACGCTGCCCACCTGGCTGCGGGAGGAGCTGCAGAGCACCAGGTAGCTGCTGCCTGCTGCCCACCCAGCAATACCTGAGCGGGGGGCACCCCTGCACCCGGCAGGACCCTCCTCAGCAATACCTGGCCGTGGCCTTGGAGGGGACCCCCGGAGCGGACGCAGGCGCCGGCGGCAGCCTGGCTGCGGTGCCTGCGCTGCTGCCCGCCTCCTGCCCCACACCCTTCCCCCTTTCCCTTTGCTTTGCCCTTTCTCATTGCTGGGGTGAGGAGTTCAAAAGGTGAGGTCCCTTCCTGCTCTCCTCCAACACGGGGAAGCGGCACAGGTTCCCCTTTTCTCGGCCCAAAATGGGTTCCAGCTGCCCCGGGCCTGAAGGCAGGGTCAGAGCTGCCCTTCACCTCCTGGGCTGAGGGTGGAGGAGCTGCTCCGGGAACGCTGGAGGTGACTGCTGGGCTGGAGCAGAGGAACAGAAGCTGGTGGAGACCTAAAGCACGCCCTACTCCTGCCATCACCCCCCCATGGCAGGCAGCCAGAAGGTTTGCTGGATTCTCCTGACAGCCACTCGGAAAAGCTGCGAACGAGCCGGGTTTCTCCTTGAGAGACTGTGGGCACGATCGCTTTGGTCACCTCCCTTCATTTCCAAGCTCCTCTTCTTCCCCCTCTACGGGCAGCGTGGTGGGACTGCAGCTGAGCAGGAGAAGGGGCTGGAGTGCTGGCCCTGGTGTGCTGGGCCTCAGCGTGCTCCTGTGTCCCCAACCCCCACCCTGCAGCCTTGTACACACGTGGTGTTTCCTGTGGTAAAGCCGAGTGGCGGTGCCCAGAGTCCCCTGGCACAGAGGGCAGCCAACCCTTGGGGACAGGGTGAAGGCTGGGATGATGGCAATCAGAAGGATGCTGAGAACTCCAAACCTCTTGAATATTACAAGCAAAAGTATTTTAATAACGTTGGGGTGGGGGCGGTGGGGGAGGAGGGTTCACTTGGTTCCCATTTTGCAAGGGGGTTGCTGGGTGTTTTTTTCTTCAGTGCCAGAATTTGTACCTGAACTCTGAGGGTGTTCCCAGCTCCCTGTGGCTGTTGGAGGTGCTGTGGGGAAAGGCCAGTGGGGAGCTGGGGGGTGGTTGCCCGGCTGGAGCTGTGCCTGTGTACCGGCGGTGCTGTATGGAGAGGCAGCCCCAGCTCTGCCTCTCCCACCCTGTCCCCTGGGGTTTGCTGCTGGGGCTGGCAGATGGGACTGAGCCATCACAGGTTTCCAGGGAGAAGGGCCCACGTTTCCCTTCGGCTGGGGCTGCTCCACAAGGTGTGGGGTGGCAGCAGTTGCTGCTGGAGGTGGGCACAGCGCTCGGGGTGCTGCCCTCGCCTCCAGATTGGTCTGGGGCAGCAGGGCAGGGCAACATGGCTTTTGCCATGGGTAATGGAGGGGAACCCCCCCTGGTTCTCACCTGGTTATTTCTGAGGACCCTCTCTGGCCACGTGTGGGGTCGGGGGGGGCCTGTAGCTGCCCTCTGCCCCTCCATGGGATTCGTTAGGAGGCTCCCAGGTGCTGCTGTAGGGTCCTGTTGAACCAACTGCTAATAAACTGGGGGGGCTCTGGTTTTACTTGATGGTTGTTGGCTGTTTCCTCTCCTTGCTGGTGCAATCCAGCCACAGAGTCACAGCATGTTAGGGGCATGTAGGGATCATCAAGTTCAACCCTCCTGCCAAAGCAGGGTCACTTAGGGCAGGTCACACAGGAATGCATCCAGGCAGGTTTTGGAAGTCTCCAGAGAAGGAGGCTCCACAACCTCTGGCAGCCTGCTCCAGGGCTCCATCACCCTGACCATTAAGTGTCTCCTCATGCTGAGGTGGAACCTCCTGTGCTCCAGCTTGTGCCAGTTGTTCCTTGTCCTAGCACTGGGCACCACTGAAAAGAGCCTGGCACCTACATCTTGACACCCACCCCTCAGGTATTTATAGGTGTTGGTAGGATCCCCTCTCAGCCTTCTCTCCTCCAGACTAAACAGTCCCAGGGCTCCCAGTCCTCCCCCCAGGGGGGTCCTGTCTGCCTTTGGGGGGCTTGGAGCCCGATTTTGGGGGAGGTGTGGGAAGGAAGGGGGGTTGTGTGGGAGCAGCCTTCCATTCACGAGGTGGCAGCAGTTGCCTAGCCCTGGATCCAGCCGCGCTGAGCCTGGCGTTCCCAGGATGGGCTCTGCAGCCGTCTGGGACAGCCTCCAGCGCCGACTGTGTGAGCGCCGGGGCAGGGGTTTGGGGGGGCCAGGGGGATCCCCACTGACTTTCACCCCCCCGGCTCGACGCGCCGGTGGCTGCCTGCCAGAGCCTGCCCTGCCTGTCTGCTGACTCCTTCCACCTCCTTCCACAGCCTGGCCCCTGCGAAGCGCTGGAGGAAAGGAAGCCGGAGCCTAATGAATCCCAGCCGGGGCTGTTTGAAGCTGTCCGAGTGACAAACGATGTGCGGGGCTGCGGCGCTGCCGGGGCCGCCAGCCCGAGGGGAGGGGGCTGCCTGCCCGCCCCCCTGCCGCTGCCTGCCTGCCCCCCTGCCGCTGCCTGCCTGCCCCCCTGCCGCTGCCTGCCCCCCTGCCGCTGCCTGCCCCCTGCCGCTGCCTGCCTGCCCCCCTGCCGCTGCCTGCCTGCCCCCCTGCCGCTGCCTGCCTGCCCCCCTGCCGCTGCCTGCCCCCCTGCCGCTGCCTGCCCCCTGCCGCTGCCTGCCTGCCCCCCTGCCGCTGCCTGCCCCCCTGCCGCTGCCTGCCTGCCCCCCTGCCGCTGCCTGCCCCCCTGCCGCTGCCTGCCTGCCCCCCTGCCGCTGCCTGCCTGCCCCCCTGCCGCTGCCTGCCCCCCTGCCGCTGCCTGCCCCGCTGCCCGCCTGCTCCCCTGCCGCTGCCTGCCCCCCTGCCGCTGCCCGCCTGCCCCCCTGCCGCTGCCCGCCCCGCTGCCCGCCTGCTCCCCTGCCGCTGCCTGCCCCCCTGCCGCTGCCTGCCCGCCCCCCTGCCGCTGCCCGCCTGCCCCCCTGCCGCTGCCCGCCCCGCTGCCTGCCTGCCCCCTGCCGCTGCCCGCCCCGCTGCCTGCCTGTCCCCCTGCCGCTGCCCGCCCCCCTGCCGCTGCCTGCCCGCTCCCCTGCCGCTGCCCGCCCCCCTGCCGCTGCCTGCCTGCCCCCCTGCCGCTGCCTGCCCCGCTGCCTGCCCCCCTGCCGCTGCCCGCCTGCCCCCCTGCCGCTGCCTGCCTGCCCCCCTGCCGCTGCCTGCCCCCCTGCCGCTGCCTGCCCGCCCCCCTGCCACTGCCTGCCCGCCCCCCTGCCGCTGCCCGCCCCCCTGCCGCTGCCTGCCCGCTCCTCTGCCGCTGCCCGCCCCCCTGCCGCTGCCTGCCTGCCCCCCTGCCGCTGCCTGCCCCGCTGCCTGCCCCCCTGCCACTGCCCGCCTGCCCCCCTGCCGCTGCCTGCCTGCCCCCCTGCCGCTGCCTGCCCCCCTGCCGCTGCCTGCCCGCCCCCCTGCCGCTGCCCGCCCCGCTGCCTGCCTGCCCCCCTGCCGCTGCCTGCCCCCCTGCCGCTGCCCGCCTGCCCCCCTGCCACTGCCTGCCTGCCCCCCTGCCGCTGCCCGCCCCCCTGCCGCTGCCTGCCCCCCTGCCGCTGCCCGCCTGCCCCCCTGCCACTGCCTGCCTGCCCCCCTGCCGCTGCCCGCCCCCCTGCCGCTGCCTGCCCCCCTGCCGCTGCCCGCCTGCCCCCCTGCCACTGCCTGCCTGCCCCCCTGCCGCTGCCCGCCCCCCGGCCGCTGCCTGCCCCCCTGCCGCTGCCCGCCTGCCCCCCTGCCACTGCCTGCCTGCCCCCCTGCCGCTGCCTGCCCCCCTGCCGCTGCCTGCCTGCCCCCCTGCCGCTGCCCGCTCGGAGAAGGCTTTTCATGTTGGGCCACGCTGGAGCAAAGCCAGGCCGTGCACCCTATGCCATAGCCCCCCGGTGTCCCCAAGCCCAGGAGGGGGCAGTGGGGCTCTGCCCAAGGCTGCCCCCCGGATTCTACCATTCCCATCGAGCCCCAGGGCCGTGTCACCCTCCCAGCGTGGTCCCGGGGCCGCCCCAGGTGGGAGCAGCTGCTGCCCAGCTTGGCTGTGCATTAATTGCTTGTTAATTAACGGGGCCAGGAGCGCAGCTCAGCCCTGTGTGATGGCCCCAGGGTGACCGGGAGGATGAGGAGGGCTCTGCCCTCCCCCAGCTGCAGAAGAGCCGTGGGGGAGGAAGGCTGAGTGCCCCTCACACATGACCTGCCTTGGCACCGCTGGTGCTGTGACTGCTGGAAATGTGCAAGCTGGGCACAATCCCTGCTGAGCTGGGCGAGGGCCAGGGGCTGGGTGCCCCACTAAGGCCCAGGGGCAGTAGGAGTCCTGGCCAGCATCCCTGCTTGGGGCTCAAATCCTCCATGCTTGGGCTGCTCCCCCTCCGTGGCCAGGGGCTGCCAGGGCTTGTCCCAGCTGCAGCCCTTGGCCAGCTCTTACTGGAGACTGTAAGGCAGCCCCTGCCCAGCTCTGAGCTGGGGGCTGCCTGGGGTAGCAGGTGGGAGGTAACCTCCGGGGGGGGTGGATCCTGGATGTCACAGGGCTGAGCCCAAGCTCCTTGGTTGCTCCAAGCCCTTTGTACTCCCAGCCCACAGGCAGGATCCTGGTGACCATGGTGGGGGCTGGCTGGTGAGGGATGGCTTTCCTGCCCACATGGTGCACTCCATCTGGGGAGCAGGGACTGTGGTGGGGCAAGGAAAGAAACCTCTTGGGTGACTTGGGCAGAGGTGAAGGTGCTTGGCAGTGTTCCACTGGGATTGGTTCCTCTTCCAAGCACTCCATGCTGTGTCCAGTCACTTCAATCCAGAAATGCCTAGGCCATGGTTTTGTGCTGGAGGAGTCTCCCTGTGCCTCTCTCCACCTCTCCAGAGAGGTGCATGCAAAGGGCCAAGAGCAGCAAACACTAACCTGCCCAAGACCTGGGCTCTAGAGTCAGGAAGAAGCTGCTCCTCACAGGGAGAAGCAAGGGTGGGATTGCACCCTATAAATAACAGAGGGTGGAGGAGCCCCTCACCCCATCCCACCCCCTCCCCCCCCAAAGAAAGGCATCCCCAGACCAGATGGCTGGAGGTTAAAACCAGATGACACAAATATTTCACACCACAGCAGGATTGTGAAAGCAGTGATGGCTTTGCCTTCTTTCCTCCAGGCTGGGGACCCCCTCCCCAGGGGAAGCTGTCCTGGAGGTGGTGTGTGGGTTTGACACAAGGGACCTGCATGGCCAGGGAGGTGGCAGAGTTGCTGCTGGTGGGGCTTTGGCTGTGGTCAGGCTTCTGCTGTGACAGTGGTGGGGCCCTCGTGGGAAGTCTGGCATGGGGCAGCCAAAAACCTCCCTAGATGCTGTGAGCTGTCACCCAGCAGTGCTGTGAGCTGGGAGGGGACAGCAGCTGTGCCAGCCCTGCTGGAGAGCTGTGCCCCTCTGCATGACCCCTGCAGCTGCTGGACATGACCTTGGCACCTTTCCTTTCCAGCCCTAGAGCTGACTCCATCCTCATTGTGGGGCCTGTGACCGGAGCAGGGATAGAACCACAGAATCAGCCAGGTTGGAAAAGACCTCAGAGATCATCAAGTCCAACCCAATACCTCCTGACAACTACACCAGGGCTCCAAGTGCCACAGCCAATCCTTTTTTTGAACCCCTCCAGTGATGGGGACTCCACCACCTCCCTGGGCAGCACATTCCAGTGGCCAATTACTCTCTCTGGGAAGAACTTTCTCCTCACCTAAAGCATAAACCTCCCCTGGTGCAGCTTGAGACTGTGTCCTCTTGTTCTGGTGCTGGTTGCCTGGGAGAAGAGACCAACCCCCTCCTGGCTACAACCTCCCTGCAGGTAGTTGTAGAGAGCAAGAAGGTCTCCCCTGAGCCTCCTCTTCTCCAGGCTAAGCAACCCCAGCTCCCTCAGCCTCTCCTCACAGGGCTGTGCTCCAGACCCCTCCCCAGCCTCGCTGCCCTTCTCTGGATACATTTGAGTGTCTCAATATCCTTCTTAAATTGAGGGGTCCAGAACTGGACACAGTAGAGAGCAAGAAGGTCTCCCCTGAGCCTCCTCTGGCGCCTGGGTGGGGAGGGGACAGCACAAGTCGCCAAGTCCTTGAAGGAGAGCCCTGGCAAACATTTCTGCCGGCTCCTCTCACGATTTTGAAGCGATGTACTTAACACTCTGTGATAAAACAGTGCCACATTCCAGTGCCTGGCTTGGGGCTACAGATTCATCTACCCCTGGCTTCCAGAGCCCATAGCAAATCTTTTTGTTTGGGGGGGGTAGGAGCTGTGCATTTCCCCGGCAAAGACTTCGAGGTCTTGCTTTGAGGACCCCAAGGCAGAGAACATCTTCTCCGGAGGAGAGAACATTGGTGTGTAAAGCTGTTTGCAACGCCCAGGACTGTAAACACGAATGGCTCATTTAAATGTCAAAGCCTACAAGCAGAAAAGGCTTGGGGACGTGAAATAGGCTCTGAAATGCCAGAGGACAGATGACAAAAAGATGTTCCTAGCATCCGGGAAGATTGTTTTATAACCGATTTCCTTCGGGCTCAGCTTTCCGGCAGCTGTACTTCACCCAGGGCTCTGCCGGGGGCTTTTGTTTCGCAGAGGAGATGTGCTGATGGGCAGCTCAGGGCTGCAGCCCCGTGGGGAGCTCTGCTGGGAGCTGGACCCCCTCACCCCCATGAAGCTCCTGGGCTTGTGCTCTCCCCCCCCCCCAGCATCCCCCTCATCCCAGACCTATGTCCTGTGCTGTTTATTATCAAAACCAGGTGTTGGAGCGGCTCCAAGCCTGGGGTGGGGGGAGCTGGGGCCACTCCCCGGGGGGCTTGGGGCAGGAAAGCAGCAGGGCTGTCCCCCTCAGAGCTATGAGGGGGGAATGAACTGGGGGGGGCGGCTCCAGCTTCCCCAGGAATGGGACTTGCTGGGGCATGATGGCTTTGTTGCTGCTGGGGTCAGCACCGAAGGGGTGTCCCAGGGTCTTCTGGCTCCTGATGCAAGGGCTGCCGGCTGGCAGAGCCAGAGCCAGGCAAGGTTTGCACGAGTGGAAAAAGATAGGGGCTGATAAGTCTGCTTTAATGATGCAGGGGACAGCTGGGAGGCAGGTGGAGCGAGGCCGGGCCGGGAGGCTCCAGGCAGCTTTAGGATGAGGAAGGGCTGCGAGGTGGTGCTGAGTCCTGCAGAAAAGCAGAAGCAGACATGAAACAAGGCAGGGAATGTGGGGGCTGAGGGGGGCATTCCCCAGGCAAGGGGGAAGAGGTCTCCAAGTATCCTGCCCTGTCTGCTCCAGTGCTGGGTCCCACAGCATGGTTCTCCACACCCCAGTGGCTTCAGCAGCTGTGGCTGTCCTTGGGGATCAACAACTCTGGTGCTGGGAGGGTGGGCTGGGAGCCAGCCTTGCAGCGTGAAGGTGGCTGCAGGCTGTGGGAGCAGGCTGTGGGAGCAGGTTGTGGGTGCAGGTTGTGGCAGGAGGCTGTGGCAGCAGGCTGTGGGTGCAGGTTGTGGGTGCAGGTTGTGGCAGGAGGCTGTGGCAGCAGGCTGTGGGAGCAGATTGTGGGTACAGGTTGTGGGTGCAGGCTGTGGGTGCAGGCTGAGACAGCAGGCTGTGGCAGCAGGTTGTGGGTGCAGGTTGTGGCTGCAGGTTGTGGGTGCAGGTTGTGGCTGCAGGCTGTGGGTGCAGGCTGTGGGTGCAGATTGTGGGTGCAGGCTGTGGGTGCAGGTTGTGGGTGCAGGCTGTAGGTGCATAGAGGCACTCATGGAGGGGGTTGTGGTGGAGAGGGGGAGGGGGTAGCATGGTGAGCTCCAGGCTGCCTCTGGGGTCTCCTCCTTGGGCCACACACATCCAGATGGCCATTTATGCAGGAGGGGAGAGGAGCATCCAGCCCCACGCAGCCGTGCCTCCCCCCCAGAGCCATGCAGACCCAACACGAATCCAAATGCCTTGGAGTGAGCCAGAATAAATATTTTATGGTAAATTACTAAAGGCTAATAATTATAAAGATCTGTATTTGTGACCTGGAGCCAGGGGAAGCTTTCCAAGCAGCTGGTGACCACATGGGTGATGGATGCCCCCCTGCCCCCCGGCTGGGCTGGCAGACCCTCCCCGCTCCCGGGGAACAGCCTGCTGGGAGGATCTGGGGAGCGTGGGGGTTGGTGTCCTTCCCTGGCCCCGGGGTTTGGGTTGCTGGGGGGTCTGTGCAGCCCCATGGAAGGGCTACAGACAAGATTTCCCACGTCAGCCATCGCTGCTGGGCTGTGGGGAGGGGATGATGGGAAGGGGCTCGGCTTCCCACCCACACAGCCCTGCTCCGTGGGAACCTGGGGTTATCGTATCGCTGAGGGACTGGGGGAAGGCAGCTTTGTAACTGGGGGGAGGTGGAGAGGAAGAGGAGGGACGGCTCCGGCTGGCTATGGAGTGGGCTCCTTTTACCCGTTTGATGACTTCAGAGGTAAGTTTAGGGGTGCTGCCAGCCCTCCTCGGCCAGCAGGAACCAGCTCTGGCCATTGTCAGGGCTGAAGGGATGGTCCCTGGGGGAATGCCTCAGATCTGGCCACATGCTTGGGGCAGGAGGAGGCACGTGCCAGGCGAGTGTCCCCATCCCTGCCTCAGTGGGGACCGCAGCCCAGGCAGGGAGGGGACCAGCAGAGGGGGATGTGTGGAAGCTCTTGCTCCTTCTTTTTCTTCTTTCTCCTCCCAGCATTAGTTGGGATGAGTGCAACGAGAGCTTGGGCGCACACCCCTGTGGCATCTGGTGTGGCCTGCCCCCATCACGGGTCTCCACAGCCCCCTCCATCACCCTGCCCACTGCCTTGGCCCCGTCTCCCTCCGGAGCAGTCAGAAAGAGGAGAGATTTGAGTGACCTGACCTCATTCATTGCTTCTTCCCTCACCGCCCCCCCCGCCCTTCTTCCCCCCCCCCCCCAGCCTTTCTGCAGCCCTCCCTGCTCTGATTCAGGGTTAAAAATGGGCTGGATTTCAGATCAGCACCAGGGCTCGGCTTCTCCGGGATGATGACTCAGACAGTCGACTGCGGCGGCATCCACGGCTCTGGCCCCGCTCCCGCCCGGCGGGGCTTCTGCAGCCCTGCTGCCGGCCTTGGGCGAGCTGGAGCAGGGCGATGGGCTCCCCCACAGCCCTGGGGCTCCACTCAGGGAGAACCTGGGGTCACAGCAGGGAGGGAGAAGCTGGGAGCAAAGTGGGGGGACTCATCACTTGTCCCCAGCTGGGGGGCTCGGAAGGCTTTGAGGAACACCTGCACGTGCCAAGGATGAAGGGGTGTGTGGTTGCTGGGCCTGGGTGGGTGTCACCAGCCCTGGGTCTCCACAGGTGGGTGTGAGCATCCTGCCCACATCCTCTCAGCGCTGAGCAGCCTTGAGGAGACCACCCAACCCCTCCCTGCCGACGGCTCCGAGAGGTGCCAGGGAGGCTTGGTCTCCCCCAAAAGCTCTGGGAAGGATATGGCTCGGCGTCCCCCGGGCCCCTTAACCCCCATGCCCTGGGTGAGCAGAGCTGGGCTCAGCCCTTCCTCCGCGTTACTGAGATGTGCGCAGGCAGCGGCAGCCTTGGCGGAGCGCGGCCCTTGGCTTCCAGCGATCAACAGGAAACGGGAGATGGATTTCTCGGCAAACTGGGCTTTCCATAAACAGTCTGAGGGGCCGACCCGCGACGGCGGGAGCAGAGCAGAGCCGGGGCTGGGCTTTACAGCTGTTTATCGCATTCTTCTGCTCTCCTTTCCCCGCCGGCGCCGCAGCTCAAGGTCCTTCTTCTCCCGCGTGAAAGCCAGGGCTGAGCCGAGCACCACCGGGCAGGCTGCTGCCGTTCCCAACTCGCTGCTCCCGGGATGCTCCCCATGCTGCAGAATCAGGGCAGGCAGCATCCCACGGGTCCTGCGCATGTCTAAGGTGGCAGAGTCCCTCTCAAATCCTTTTCAAACCTTAAACCCAGCTCCTGTTGGGCTCCCTTTGCTTCGGAGCACATAACCCAGCTCCACAGCGTTGGGGCTCTGCCCAGGCCAGCCCTTAGCTGACCAGACCTCATCAGCACACAAGCCTCCAATTTCTTGGCAATCAGGGCTTAAGAAAACACAAGCTGACCCTGGGAGGTGAGAGAGGACTGGGGGAAGGCAAGGCTGGGCTCTCCGCCTGCTTCTCATTAGCAGCAGCTTGTTCAGCGCCATCCCCGCTCCCCTGTCCCGCCCTGGGGAGCTCAGTGGCTCCAGTATTTCCCAGTGACGGTTTTGCCCTTCTCAGACAACCATGAGAAGAGAGATTCAGTGGTATAGAATCCCTCTGACCTTCTGCCCATCCCTCTGTATGGCTGCTCCATACCCATGCACCCTCCGTGACCCACCCCAGCATCGCTGGGCACCGATCCTGACCCAAGCGGCAGTGCTGGGGGATGACCCCATCCCCGTCCTCGCACACGTCGTGCCCCACGGGACAGCAGGCTCTGTGTTTGGGGGTGGTGGAGGTCGGGGTGGGGTGCTGGGGTCAGCCGACGGCGTGAGCCCCCGTTTGTCGAGCCAAACAAAGAGGCTTTCTCCTGGTGCGGGCTCGGGGCAGTGCAGCCTGGAAGCGAAGCCGCCTGCGTCAGAGGCGGACGGCGGCAGGACAGGGGGGTTCCTCCAGAGGGCAGGAAAAGCAGTGGAGGCAGGGCTGTGCCGGAGCCCCTGGGGAGCGGCTGCTGGGAGCTTTGCAGGGGAGGATCCAGGACCCTCGTGTCTCCCGCCCGAGGTGGCCCAAATCCCTTGGCAGAAGGATGCTGGGTGCCCACAGCCTGTGGGTCTTCATGCCATGATGCCACTGTGATGCCAGTCGTGCTGCCAGTCATCCCCACGAGCCAAGCAACTCCCGATTTGCAAAACGCTCTTCCCTCCCCCCCTTTTTTTTTTTCCTATGAAAGGCACAAAAGCCGCCCCACAGAAAGGTGAGAGCAGGCACACAGACAGATGTTAAAGCAAAGAGTGAGAGACCTGGCACCAAACCAGCTCTGGCAGGTCGGCGTCGATGGCAAGTGCCAGCTCCTGGCTCCTCCCCACCGTGTCAGGTAGAGCCAGAGCCTGCCCGCAAAAGCCGGCGGCGTGAGCCGCCACAACACAGGCAGCTCTGTGCAGCCCTGCAGGCGCTGCTGGCGCGGCCGCCGCGCGTGTTTTGGCACCCAAACGCACATCCTACTTCCACGCGATGGATGTGCCAGAGAACGCCTGCGGAGAGGGGATCGGGGGTGGCAGGACGGGGTCGGCAGCGCGGCTGGCAAGGGGAGGTGGGATGCTGGGGTATGGGGCTGGCCGAGGAGAAAGCACTGCCTGGAAACGGGCTGGGGCCGGGCTTGGAAGCGAAGCTGGTATGTGGGTGTGTTAGTGCATGAGGATGTGGGGCCAGGCAGTGTGTTGAAACAGAAGGGTTTGATTTTTTTTCATTTGAAATGGTATTTCTGATCTCTTGGAATATGGAATGAAACATTACCAAAGGGGAGGGGAGGGAGGGGGGGTGGAGGGTGTGAAGGGAAAAAAACCATCCCTGATAGCCATTTCTTCCCACCCTGAAAAATCCCCTTTGCACTCACATTCTGGGCTTGCTTGATTATTTCTCAGCCTGAGGATGAAGATGTGCCTCAGAGGCTCACACGTCCCTGTGCCCCAGGCTGGGGATGTCCTCCAGGAAGCTGTGCTGCAGGGATGCTCCCAGCCAGGGATGTGCCAGCGTGTGAGATGACAGCTGTCACATCACCCAGTGCTTGGAGGAAGGGAGAAGTCTCATGCATGTAGCTCAGGGAGGGGGTGGTACAGGCGTGCAGCCAAGCAGGACCTGATCCTGCAGCTCAAGCGTGGGGACTGCAAGCTGCTGCCCCCAGCCCTCCACCCCAGGCCTCGTAAGGAGCAAGGAGCAGGTGGGATGCTCCAGGGGGGATTCTTGCCATCCTGCCCAACCTGGCACAAAAACAGGGGTGTGCTTTGGGGAGCTCCTTCAGGATTCACTTTTGCATCAAAAGAGCAGCTTGTCCCTGAGGCAGCTCTCCTGGGGAAGGAGGGGAAGGATGCTTCCAGCTGTGTGGGACTTTTGGCACTCCATGCTCGCTTCTGCATGGGTATGAGCGCAGGTGAGGGCTGCAGGTGCTGGAGATGCTAAGCCACCTGTGGATCCCTGGCCCCTGCCAGTTCCTAAGCAGTGAGCAAGATGGATTTGGATCCATATCCCTATTCCAACAGGATTTACCCCCCAGATTCCCAATTTCTGGTAGTATTTGGTTCAACTTGTTCACCATGAGGTGTCAGACCCTGCTGGGTGGTGTGGCTGGAGCTGTCTCAGCTGCCTCTGCTGCTGCCCCACACCAGCTACCACATCCCCCCCTTCCAGCCATCCAGTCTCAGGACACGAAGGGCACCCAGGGGCGCAGACGCTGACCCTCCCTCACCCCAGGTGGGCACCGGGCCAGTCTGCTCTAGGCATTGCCTCATCCCCACAACTTCCCAGCTGCTTGCCAGCCCCGGGAGCGCCCGCCCCAGCCCCAGCCCCTGCTGATTAGAGACGTTTAACATTCCTCCCAACGCCAAAGGGATATTTTATCAGCAGGGTCTTTTTTTTTTTTTCCCCTGCAGACTATTTTCTTTTCATGAAAACATTAAATGGCCCGAGAGATAAGGAGCAAATTTATAACAGTTCACACCGAAGCAGCCAAGACGCTGGCAAGGAAAAAAATGCCTTCCCTCCCTCTGCCCGCCTCCCCTCGCACGCTCCCCACCCCGGCCGCTTCCTCTCATTCTCTCCAAATTCTCCTGGCTCCCACGACAAGCTCAGCCGCCCCGTCCTGGCTCTTCCTGCCCCGCGGCACAGCCTTGCCACAAGGTCACCCGCGGCGCCGTGGCATGGGGAGGTGCCAGCGCAGCCCGGCTCGACATCAGCCCCCCGCGGGGGACGCTGGTGAGGATTGCCTGCGTCCTGGGGCGGCGCAGCCTTGTGCCCGCAGGAGAGGCAGCCTGGATCCATCCTCACGCCAGGGCTTCGGGAGCCGGACTGTGCGAAGCACGCCTCGCCTTCAGGTCTAAAACTGGGCTGATGTTAACCACGGGGCTGGGTGAGACCTGCGAGCCCTCCCTTTTCCCTCCCCCCAATAAAGCATCCCTTGTTCTGTCCCTGCCTCTGGGATCTGCTCCACAAACCATTCCCGGGGCTCACAGGGCTTCAATGTTTGACTTACCAAAAAGTCTGCAATAAATTTTCCCAGCAGCCCCCAATCAGCTGGCCCCCGGCCGCCGGCCCTGCAGGTTTACGAGCTCTGAAGAGCCATAAAGGCCTTTTACTGGCTGTGGCTTTTATTTCAGATCAGACTGTGACTGGATAAAGGCTGCACAAAGCACCCATTTACCCTGCACCCTGCGCAGCATGGGCCGGGATGTTCGAGGACAGGCTGAGCTGCGGCCCCACGGGATGGACAACGTCTCCCTTCAACCCTGGCCGAGCTGGGCTGATGCCTTCCCCCGCTGGCTGGCCAAGAATATGAGGGCTGGGGGAGAGGAGCCCACTTTGGGAGCCCTGGTGGGTGCCCAGGCAGAGGGGGAGGTTGTCTGAAGAGCCCCACTGCTGAGAGGTCCACTGTGGGAAACAGTACGCCCCACCTGGAGGTTTGCCACCAGCTGCTGTCCTCTCCTGAGCATCAGATTAATCTGTTTTGTGGGAACAAAAGAGGGGTGCAATGCCAGGGACCCCAGCTGGCCCCATCCAACATGGAGGTGGCTGGTGGGATCTGCAGAGAGCAGTGACAGCCATCACCCCTGCGAGGCGCACGGAGGCGGCTCTGCTGCCTGCTGAAGTGGCACCACACGTTCTACAGGCACCCTGCTCTGTCCCCGGGTGCCTTGAAGGGAAAGGGATGAGCATCCTGAGGACATCCAACATGGCTATTTTCCAGCCCTTCCCTACCCACACCTTGCTTGCTTGCTGCTCTCAGGGGCACAGGAGAGGACACTGCCAGCCCTCCACAGACCCTCTCTGCCACCGTTATTCACAGCTCTGGGGTTCTGCCACATCCCTGGCATGGGAGGGATGTCTGGGGTCTCAAACCCCCCAGGGATGGCAGACCCAGCTTCACCCCACGGGTGAAGTCCCCAAGCCAGGGGCACTCCTTTCCTGGCCTTGGGCTGGAGCCGGGAGGCTGGCTGCACTTTTGAGGGGGATGGAATCCTGCAGGGGGGCGACCCTGGCGTAACCGAGCAGTTTTCCAGGCTGCAATGAAGGATTCTCCCCCTGCAGGGAGGGGTGTCGGGGCAGAGGGGCCGCTCGCTGCCGGCTCCGGGCCCCCGGGACAGACACCATGCCCCCGAGCCGAGCGCGGGGCCATGCTCCCAGCCGCTGCGAGTGCTTGAAGAATATAGGTGGTTAATGCCTTCAGCATGTATGAAATATCCCATATGCTGGGAAACAAAAGGGGCTCTGTGCTATTAAAGTTTCATTTCCCCACTCCCCTCCTCCCGCCCCTCTCCCCCCCGTTCACCCTGCCCTGCGCCGTGCGGCGGGAGGAGAGCAGACGAGGAGACCGGGGCGCTGCTGGCCCCCAGCTCCCAGCCCGGACCCCGGGGCCCGGGCACTGCAGGAGGACCATGGACTTGACCCCCCTGGAGTGCAGGGAGAGCAGAGAGCTTTGCTTCCCCACGGGAGGAAAGAGAAGGGGATAGAGGTGAGCACGGTGAGTACGAGCATCTCCGGGCTTGCTGGAGTTACCCTGGGCTCTGTGGCTGTCCCAGCGGGATGCTGGCCAGGGACAGCTCTTGGTGCTTGCAGGGACAGAGAGGTGTCACAGGACGTGAACCTCTGGCAGGGGTATTGGCAGACTCCGGCTCCGAGGGGTCTCTTCTAGCAGAGAGGAGAGTGGAGGTGGGCTTCTCGAGACTCCTGGCATGTTTTCCCCCTGTTTTCCCCTCTTGGCTCCTTGGTCCTGCCCAGGATGTGGTGCCTCCCTGCCAGCATACAGCCTGCCCACGGCTGGGGTAGGATGGGGATTTGGAGTGGGGAGCAGCCCTTTTCCCCAGGAGCCCCGGGAGCTGCTGGGGAGAGGACGAGCTTCCATGGGACTGTGCTGGAGGGTGGGGGAAGAAGAAAGAGAGCAGCGCTGGGCAGGGGGCGTTTGGGGCAGCAGAGCCAGCCCTATGCCCTGGGGGGGGACCCAGGCACCTCATTGTCTTCCCTCCTAGGGACAAACCTTCCTCCCGGGTCTGCAGCGTTTGGCTCTAGCACTCCCAAGGCTTCCACTGCTGGTCCCGTGGGCTCCCGAAGGGGTTAAGAAAGGAGAGGAAAAGAGGAGAAAGAAAACAGAGGGCTGAGAGCGGGCGGCTCGGTCAGGGGCTGTTTGCACTGGCTTGGATGTGTCCTCGGCGTGTTTATTCCTACTGCACAAGGACTTTTGCCGGAGCGAGAGCCAGGCTGCTGAGAACACACACACAGACACACGGACACCGGCACGGGCACACAGACAGACACACCAACGCTGCTTCTGTCGCTCATGCATGCACAGCCCCATCCCAAAAAGCTGCCCCGAGCACCCTTCCACCTCCTGCCCGCTTGCCCCTGCACTGCAAGTCGCACAGGGACTGCTCCGAGTGGCGATGGTTGGTGGCCGTGTCCCGGCCTCGGGACCTCTGCTCTCCAGCCTTGCTGCCTCCACCCTTGCAGCCTTGGGCGAGCCGGATGGGAGCAAACTTCGCATCCCAAGGCCACCAGCCTGCTGTGCCGCTGGAGCCAAGGCCTGGGAACGGGCATGTGCTGGGGTTTGGCTGCTTTCCTGGGCTGGAAGGAAAACAGCCCCCTCCCCGGGATGCTCTTTGTTTCCCATGGACAGATCCGAGCGCTGCCCATGGGGCTCGGAGGGGCCGGACCCTGCGCCCGGGGGCACTCACTCCCTCTTTTCTCACTGCAGTACTAACGTGTCCTTTATCCTGCTCCTGGTGGTCCCCGGACTCTGTGCATCCACCTCTCCTCGCAGGTCCCATCCTGTCTCTCTGGACTCAGAGCTGGGGACCAAGGGACTGGCCAGGGCTGCGGATGTGGGAGCCGGCAAGGAGCTGCTCCCCATGTTTTAGCAGCCCAGATCCATTCCTCATCCACCTCCTCCAGGCTTTAGGGCTCCAGGAACGGCTGGTGGAGGGGTCACAGCAGGAGGGTGGGGTGGAGGATAGGGCTGCTGCGGCTTGGCAAACCTCTACCAAGCCATGGACCTTGCACATATGCGTGGGCAGGTTGTGTACACTGATCCCTGCAGCCCCAGGTCTTGGCCCCTCTTTTGTCAGCTTGGTGGGGAGCTGGCGAGGCTGCCACAGCAGCAAACGGGGCTGTGAGCTCAGGCAGTGGCTCACGCTGCCCCAGGAAGCTCAGCAGCCCCTGGACCCCGGGAGGGCTGGGATGTTCTGGCTGTCAGTCGCAGGGCTTGGCCGGCCCTGAATAGGCAGAGGTTGCTCAAACTGGCTTGTCGAGCCCCTGTGGCTTTTTCTGCTTAGTTAATGGGTCGTGGTTTCTGTTTGCTGAGGCTGAGCTCCCCGGGGGCCAACGTGGCTGAGGGATGAGCCCCAACCCCACTGCGGAGTCAGCCTCAGCCCCAGCAGGGGAGGCTGCTCTGCCCTCCATGCTCACCTCCAGGAGTGGGATTTTGTCTAGTTAGCTGGCATCATTCCCCCCCTCAGCAAAATGTTCAGTGGTATCACTTGGGAAAGGCATGAAAGCACAGTGGTGCCAGCCCTCCCTCTGGCATCTGCTGCTGGAGCTCTGTGGGGAAATTTGGGTGTGGGACCTGCTGTGCCAGTGAGCTGGTGGCTGTGTAGTGCAGCCAGGGCTGTTCCTGTGTGGTGGATAACAAAGGTGAGGTGCCCAGGGCAGGCAGGGATGTGTGGAGATGGGGAGACAGGACCTGCCAATACCCAGCTCACCAAGCCAGCTCACTGTGGTGTGGCTTGGGTCTGCTCTGCAGCCCAGAGCTTGGCTGTTTTTTCCCTTGGGCCTCTTTGATTTTACATTTCATTTGAGCTTTGGAAAGGCTGAGCTGCATTTTCATCCCTGGCTTCCCACAGCAATCTGTCAGGGCTCCAGCTGACTGCCTGTGTCTCCAAGCAGCAGCAGCCAGGATCCCTTGGCACAGCCCTCCCACCACGGTGGCACCTTTGGCTTGCACTGGGCTGCACCTGGTGGGATCTGGGGTCTGCAGCACTGAACAAATCTGGTGCTTTGCTTCCCAAAACTGCACTGAGAAGGCCTGGAGGCAGCTGTGACAGCCAGGCAGGGGCTGTCCTCAGGCTCAGGGATGCAAGAGCTGAAGTTGAAGGGAAAGTCCAAGATAAACACAGAGCTGGGATCTGCCCTGTGCAGGGCTGTGCCATGCAGCTGGGGTGTGGGCAGCTTCTGGGATGGTCCACATGGGACCCTCAGGTCAGCTGGCCCTGTTAGAGATGATGGGATAGGATACTCTGACATCTGAATCTATCTAGGAGGGCTGAGCAAGGTCAGTTTCACTCAGCTGGAGTGCTCAGGCTGATGTTTGATGGATGCAACTCCTCATGGAACACCAGAGTTCGCTGGAGCTCACCCCAGCCTGAGGCTGGGAGGTCGTTTGAATGGTGGGAGGAAGAGAGCAAGCTTGCTGAGAGCTGCAACCAGACAAAAGGCACCCCTGGGGAGCCAGGGCAGTGGAGGGGGTGCAAACAGCCACTGGGGCTTGATATGGGATGTTGCATGCAGCAGAGCAGCCCCTGCAGCCACGTCCAGACCTTGCTTCCAGCGTGGGGTGGAGTAAAGAGCGGATGCGGTCCAGCTGTCCGAGATGCTGCTGTCCTCCTCTTCCCTTGCTCTCCTCACTGCTTAGTCAGGACAACTCCTCCAGTGCCCCCACAGCCCTCATGCTGTCGCTGGGTGTTTCTCCTGCTGCTTCCCCCCCACCAGCCGTTGGCAGGGGATGAGGGTGCAGCTCAGTGTGGGCATCTGCGTGCCAGGACCAGCAGCCCCTCATCCCCACAGGCAGGCTGGGGCACTGGAGACGGCGGGGGTTGCACGGGGACAGGCACTCAGGAATGTTGTTTTTTCCGTCCCTGTTTCCATCCAGGTACTAAATCAGTGCTGCAAAAGGCTTTTGTTTTCCCCAGCATGCTGCCGGCTGCGGTGCCTGCCAGCCTCTGCCTCGCCTGCCTGAGCCGGGGGTGCAGCCACCCCTGCCCACAGTCCCTGTCTGGTGAGACTGGGGACCTGTCATGCCAAAGGAGGGGACCTGCCATCTCTTCTTTCATCCTGACAGGGATTTCCAGGGAAGCAATCACATCCTATCCCGGTTCCCCCGCAGCCCTTCCCTGGCTGCTGGACCCCTGCAGAGACCTCTTGGCTCCTTTGGAGAAGGTTTTTCTCCGCCCATCCCTCACTGCCCAGTCACATCCCTCCCGTTGCCATCCCCTCCCTGCTAGGAGTGGTCCCAATCTGCTGTGAAAGGACGTTAGGGTGGCACGGGGGGGGACACCCAGCTGGCCCCAGCCCTGCAAGGTTTTGGGGTTCAGCAGTGGGGGGCATGCAGAGGGGCTCATGCAGACGGGGGTCACCCTGCAGGCAGCTCTGCCATGCCTCACCCCAGCACGTGGCTCAGCAGCACAACCTGACCAGGTACCCAGGGAGCCAGGGAGGGATATTGGATTGCAGCAGATGGGAGAGTGTCCGGGCACAGGGCGGTCCAGGCACAGCTCCAAGTGCCTGGGTGACAGCTACACCGCAGAGACATCTCCTGTATCAGCTGTGAAGGCAGCAGTCCCTTAAAGAAACACAGGGCCCTCCAGGGACACGTGGTTGACCCTTGGGGATGCAGCTGAGCCAGGCTCCTTGCTCCGAGCGATGCCACGGGGTGGAAGGTGCCATGTGGAGAAGGTGCCATGGAGGGAAGGTGCCACTGGGTGCCCCCAAGGGGACATTCAGCTGCTGGCATGGGAAAGGTGTGAAGATCCCCAGATTTATACGTTGTGGCTGGGCTATTTTGGAAAGGGATGGAGCTGGTCTTGTGACTGGAGCTGGGGACTGCAAGTCTGGACAGCAGGGTCCTGCCTGAGTGACAGCGACCTGCTGCCTGACCTCGGGAAACCGGAGAGCTCCTGCTGTGCCGGGGACAGCTTTCACGCCCCTTCCTCCCCCAGCCGCGGCCCGGCTTGTTTAACGACGATGAAAACCAAGCGCTGGGCAGCGATGCGCCTGGGGACAGCACGGGAAACCAGGGATGGAGCCCCGGCCTGGGTACAAACCTGACCCTCACTCCACGGCACGCCGGTGGCCAGGCCACCTGCAATCCCCAGGGCCGTCCTGGAGGTCCACCACCGGAGGTGCCACCTCCTGCCCTTGCACCGTGGCAGGGCTAGAAGCTGCCCAGGCCACCGTGGTCTCCCTGGTAGGTGCCAGGAGCAGGGAGAGACGAAAACTTTCTTCAGGTCCTGTCTCCCCCGGGCTAGGCAGCCTGAATGCCAGCAACGCCTGCCAAAAATATTTGTGTGGGAGGTGGAAAGTTAACTTTAGTTTTCCTTTCCTCAATGGTGGGGGGGTGGCAGGGTGTGAGAAAGGCAGGCAGCGGGGGGAGGGCTGTGCATCGCCCGCCAGCGAGTGGGCAGGGAAAGATAGCAGAGCAAAAGGTCTCCCTGCTGCCAGATCTCAGCACTTTGGGGCTTTAATTACTTTTGTGTTTGTACTCTTGTTATTATCATTAATATTAATTATTATTGTTGCTCCTTCCTCTGGCATCATTTTGCAGCTTCTTGTGGGGACCTGCTGCTGGTAGGGACTTGCTTCAGAGGAGCACAGAGTGCTTTCCCCGAGGTGACCGTGGCCAGGCGATGGTTTGCTGGGGCGGGAAGCTGGGCACCAGTACTTGGCTTGAGCATCCCTTACTCCCCCAGTTTGGTGCTGCACCCCTGAAATCACCCCGAAAAATGACCTTCAGGCTTCACTCTTCCTGCAGGGTAGTCTGCACGGGCCGGGGGTTTATCTCAGCCTCCTCGTGTGGAGGTGGCTGGCAGTGCTGCTCCTCGCAGCTGGACCGAGGCACCCAGGGTGCATACACCCGACCTACCCAGCCAGTCTCACACCAGACAGGATCAGCCTCGCAGCTGTTGCTGGAGATGCTCCTTACCCATAAACATTCCCTCCCTGAGCCGTTGCAGAGCCCAAGAGCCCTGTCCCAAGGGGAAGGCGGCTTCTCCGCCGGCTCCTCCACCGGCAGCTCTGCCGCCGCGGTGCCAGGCTCGGGCGGGCCCCCCGTCAGGCAGCAGATGCGTGACTCGGTGTTTCGGCGGCGTGGGCGGCCCCGCGTCCTCGGGGAACGCCGCTGCTTGGGGCTCGCCGAGGAGGGGTTTGCCCGGGGAACGCCGGGACCGTGGGCGCCCGTCCTCAGGATATGCCCATCTGCAGAAAGCGCTCCCGAGGTGGAAGGGGGTGGCTTTGGGAGGTGGTTTTCAGGGCGGTGCAGGCTCACCCAGCCAAGGCAGATAGGGTGTAGGATGGGTGAGAGCCGTGCTGCCTGAGAAACCTTCTCCCCACGGATGGGGCGAGGGGGTGGGAGCAGGGAGAGGACAGACTCTGAGAGGATCTCTGCCGACCCGCACCGGGCTGAGGCCGTTTTCAGCAGCTTTCTCTTCATCCTCATTTGAGATAAGCCAGCACCTTCCTGCTCCCACCACTTGCTATGTTTCTAAGGCAAGATGTGGGTGGCTTCCTGCGAGCACTGGGGCCCTGAATTACGTAAAGAGCAGGGTGAGATTCCCTTTTCAGAGAGAAGCACAGGATTTTTCCCCCCACCCCGGATCTCTTTGCAAATCCTTGTTGAGTAATTGCAGCAGAGCAAGGCAGGAGGAAGGATTTCACAAAGGACAGAAGATTTCCTTTGGGCATTCTCAAGAAAACACCCCAAAAACCCCCCAGCAAACCAACCTTGCTTTTGGGGACTGCCTGAGTGCCTGTTTGGCAGCCAAGCTTTCACTGGTTGCTCTCAAACCTGCCTTCACCTCCAAAACAACTTGCTAAGGACAGGGGAAGTTTATCAGCAAAGCTGTGTGAGCCCCAGGTGAAGCTGCAGGGGTTGATCCTGCCTGAGCTCACCCTGGTGCATTGACTTGTTCCACTGAAAAGCCTTTGCAATAAGTCAGGAAGGGTTTTGGGTTGTGCAGGAACTGCTTTTCCTCCTTGGCCAGCTGCTGGGTTGGAGAATCCATCGTGGTCCCTGTGTCATGATAAGGTGGGGGGCAATTTCCAAACGAGCTGTTAGGGATTTCACCCTGACAGGGCCAGGCCAGGGCTGGAGCCTGGGCTGGGAGTACAGGGAGCCACTCTACTGGCTGTATCCAGAAGGACTCAGTGCATGCACAACCATCCCCATGCATAAGCATCCTCATGCATAGGTATCCTCAGTGTTCCCCTTCCCTTTCCACAGGTCTTTAGGCATCGCTCCTCTGCCCACCTGCACAAGAGAAATTCCTACACAATCCTCTTTGGTGACCTGTGTCCTCCAGGCAGATCCCTCCAGCTGAGGCTCTGGAAGCTGCCTGTTGCTGTAGCATCGTGCCTGTTCCTGCCTGCAAGGAGAGCAAAGCTGGGCTCCTGCCTGGCCCGTGACCACCCTCCCTCTCAGACACAGGCTGTGCTTCGAGGGATGCTGCTGGGGAGGAGCCAGCTGCTCACCCATACAGACTGGGTTTGAAAGGCCTTGGAGCATCAGTACTGTACACAAGTGGCAAAGATGCTGCAGGCAAGGCTCCAGCAGCCCTGTCTGAAAACCCAGCCCAGCTGCCCCGTGCCTGGTGACACTGCACAAACCCCATGTGTCTGTGGGATGGATGAAGGGGACACTGAGGGGGACACCAGCTGCTGGCAGGAGACAGGGAGCAGCGAAGGGCAGAGGTGCCATCAGCTCCTGGATGCTCCTGCCTCTGAGACAGTCAAGCAGGAGGGACGGATGGGGCCGCTGGGAGGGAAGGAAAATGAGAGCTGCCAGCGGCAGCCCGAGGGGCTCAACGGGGACACAACAGGACCCTCATTGCATGATGGCAGCCTGGCCTTGGTGGCTGAGCCTGCAGCCCCCCAGAAAAGCCCCAAGTCTGCCCTAGAGCTGCCCACCACAGCATTCAGTCTCACGGCTAACCCCGACCAGGAGTGGAAAGTGGTGAAGATCCAACAGGTCCTCCTTGACGCCAGCGGTGAGCCGAGGAAAGCAGGTAAGAGGAAATCCCTTTGGCCACCCCACAAAGAGCTGCTCTGCTTCTGGGGCTGCTGCTGCCCAGCTTGGTGGTGGGAATGCCTGGCTCTTCCCAGGGTAGGATCTCTGCTGGGTTAGAGGTCCCAGGCTCCCGGCCGAGCTGCTGGGACTTTTTTAGCTTGAGATGATCTCTCTGGCCCTAAAAATAAGGAGGAATCTGTGGCTTTTCTTGGGAAGGGGGTGGGGAGGCAGAGGGTGAGTTCCCACAGCGTCCAAGTGCTCAGCTGAACCCCAAGTGGGGCATCAGTGAGAGAGCTTCCTGGCCCTCCTCCTGGCCTTGGGGCTCAGTGGGACCCTGCCCCGCTCAGGGCCGGTTCCTGGGGTGCTGCCTGTGACACTGCTCCCGAGTCGGTCAGAGCAGGGGTGACCAAGCATCTGTTATGTGGCTTGGGGCCATCTTCCTGACAGCCCCTGCTTTAAAACTTAAGCACTTTAATTCAGGCTGGTTGGTTCCTACAATCCTCTCTGCCATTGCCTCACTTCACAGCCCTCTGGGCCTGTCCCTTCAGCTACAGTGGCACAAACACAGGCACGTAGCTGGGCTTACCACAGACCTCCCCACCCAGGGGAGATGCTCCCGCAGGATTAGACCCATCCTCTTGCAGGCATCAGATGCATTCTCAAACTCTGCTTCCACCCTTTCTATTTTGCTCCTGCCCAGCTGTTATCTCAGCTGCCATGCGGCAGGGAGGCAAGAGTGTCACTGTCCCCATGGGAGGGCGTCATCGGATGCTGCCACTCAGAGCCTGGCTTCTCCAAAGCAGCCCTCAGGATGGGGAGGGATGGGAGCGGGCTTGGGATGCTCCAAATGAACCCGGTGTCCGGAGTCTGTCCCGTCCTCCCCCTCCCCCCCCTCCATCCCGCTTCTTTTTGAAGCCTCCTCTTTGTGTCCTCAAAGCCAGCGGCTCCCGGGAAGGGATGAGGGCTGGGAAGATCAGCCAAGTTCCTTGGCTCACTGCTGCCCCAGCAGCTCTCCCGGCCGTACGGGCGTCATGTTTCAGAGCTCAGCACGCTGAAACCAGATGGATCCAAATAGTCTTCCCATTCCTCACTCTGCTCCGGGATGGCAGATCCGCGGTGGAGAAAGGTCAGGCCTGGCTCTGTCCAGGCTCAGCGTTTTCCTAACCCGTGCAGCCATCCAGCACTTTTTGCTGCCAGCCTGGAATTTTAAAGTAACTCAACAGGTTTGTTGGAAAGACTTTGTCTGTCCCGTTTCCTCCCCCTCCAAGTGAGATCACCACCAGCCACTGCCTGAGGGACCAGTCAGACTTTCCAGAGCCTCCAGGCAGGATGTCACTGAGGGTCCTCAGCACCGGGAGCATCGCCAGGACCTCGCAAAACCCCTCCAGGATTGGTTCAGAGCAGGAACAACAACAGAGGAGGGAGGGAAGAGCAGGTTCCCATTCAGATGGCATCAGCAGCGGCAGGGTGTTAGCAGGAGCATCCCCAGGAGGTGTCAGGGATTTGTTCCTCTTCTCCTTGTAGCTGACTAGGGATAAAATACCCTCCTCTTCCACACAGCTCCTGTGAATGAAAAGAGTGCATCCACCTGCACCAAAAATCATGCAGTGGTGGCCTTAAGAGCTGAGAGCAAAGCAGATTTCCCCCTTCCCCCCCTTCCCCTTCCCTCTCCCCCTGGCCAAGCAGTGCAGACCCACCCAGGCAGGTCCCAGGTGCCCCTTTGGTCCCCATCCAGCAGCCCAAGGCCAGGCTGGCTGCTCCCAGATATCCTGCACAGCGGCCCCGGCTGGTTGGCACCTCTAGGAGCAGGCTGGGGAGTGAGCCCCGGGTAGAGGCTGGGAGATGCAGGAGGCAGGACTGGTTTCTCTGTCTGGTGTGCAAATAAAGGGAAGGTTTCGCTCCCTGGGGGCTGCCGAGGCAGCGCCGGTGCCAGCCTCCCTCTAACACCAGGGAAGCACCAAAAGAAACACAGGAGTAAAGAAAGGCAGAAAGAAAGGAAATTAGAAAGGCAAAAAAAAAAAATGAGGCCAAGAGCTCATGCTGCGGTGTGGACAGGCATGGGAAGAGGGAGAGGCTGGTCCTGCTCACAGCCGTGCCCGGCAGCTGGGCAGCCCCGGCGGGGAGCGGCGCGATGGAGGTGGGAGGGGACGCTGGCTCCTGCAGGAATCGTCTCGCCCAGCGCTGCGGTCCCCTTGTCACCTGTGGCAGAGGGCTTTCGGTGCTCTTCCCGGGGAATCCCCAGGGTCGTGACGCTGGATTGTTGCCCCATCCCAAGCCCCCCAACTCTTTGGGTAAACTGGCAACGAGGGGAGGCTCTGCTTCCTCACCCGTGTCTGAAACCTGAGGTGCTGCAGGTCCCCAGCTGCGCTGGGAGGATGGAAGGGGGAGGGAGATGAGGACTGGGTGATGAGGGGTGAACAGGGCTGGGGTAAGGCAACGTGCAGGGCGGGGGTTAGGGGATGTGTAGGGCTAGACAAGGCAGATGTGCAGGGCTGGAAAAGGGAGATGCCCCAAGAAGGAATAAAGCTGGGGTGAGTAAGGGGATTGTATAGGGCAGGGATAAAGGGATGCACAGGGCTGTGCAGGGGAATACCCCAGACGGGACAGTGGCATGTCCCAGGCTAGGAAAGGAAGATGGCCCAGGATGGGATAAGGGGGTGTGAAGGGCTGGGCAGGGGGGATGCCCTGGGAAAAGACCGGGGATGTCGTGGGAAGGATTAAGGGGATTGCTCAGCATCAGCTCAGGAGATGCACAAGATTGGGCAAGGGGAATGCACCGAGCTGGGCAAAGAGATGTCCTGGCTGCTCTCATCTCGGCAGCCCCAGCCGGGTTGGGAACCGGCAGGGCAGGGCCACCGGGGGCAGCCGGGGCGGCGGGGCGGCTGCCGGTGCCGCCGGGGAAGGGTGACCCGTCCCGTCCGGTCGGGCAGGCGGTGCTGGCAGGGGCAGGGCCGACGGGACCCATCACCCCCCAGCCCCGGCCCCCTCCCGCTGCTCCCCCCCCCCGGGCCCGTTCCGAGGGCGGAGCTGCCGCAACTTTCCTGCCCGCCGCCTCCTCCCCGGTGCAGTCGGGCTGCGAGGGGCGGCGGCGGCACCGGCACCGGCACCGCGGGTAGGGCCGGGGCTAGGGAGGCGGCGGCTGCCTCCGGGCTGGGCTGGGGGGTGCCGGGGCAGGGACCGGGAGACCGGGGGGTGCCAGCACAGAAGCGGGAGTGGGTGGGAACGGAGATGGGGGTGCCGGGGGTGGTGGGATCGAGAGATGTCCAGCGGTGCCAGGGGCTGGCAGTGCAGGGGAGGGAGGAAGGAGGCACACAGCGGGTATGAGGATGCATGGCGGTCAGGAGGTGCTCGTCCAGCAGCCCCCGTGGGGTGCTGATTGCGGGTGAAGGGCAGGAGAGTGGAGTCGCAGACAGCCCTGGGGAAGAGGAGGGCTGAGTGGGGTTTCTCTTTATAAATTAGGGGAGTGGGTGTCGGTTCCCCCTGCCCACATCCAGGGCTCGGGCATGGGGCACAGCGTGGGGATCTGGGAGTCCCCCTTCATTCTCTGCTCCCAGCTCTGCAGAGCGTCTTCCCAGGCAATATCCCCTGCTCCCCTTCAACGACGACTTGATCTCCCCTGGCTGTGCCACCCCGCGCAGGGGACACGAGGGCTGTCCCTCCGGCTTGGCAGCCAGTGGGATGGATCCCTTACGGGTTGTGCAAGAGACAGGCAAAGGCCCCGGTTCATCCCACTCCCCTCCCCGCTCCGTCCATCCGACAGGGACGAGCCGAGCCAGGTGACCTTCTCTGGCCAGACCAGCACTTCTGGCTGGTGGCACCAGCCTGGCAGGGCTGTCACTGGGTCCCGACAGCCCAGGATGTATCGTGGCAAGTCCAAGCATGAGCAGGCAGAGGGAAACTGGGACTCACCTGCGAGGCAGGATGTGGTCGCTGTGGTACCTGGCCGTGGGATGGGCCGGCTCAGCTGTACTCTGGGTGGAAGGGTGTCAGGAGGGCTGCCCAGCTGCAGCCTCCTTTTGCAAGGCTAAAATCTTGATTTTAGCCAGCTAGGGGAAGGTGCTGCCTCCACTTTGGTGGTAGCAGCAGCCTCTTCTTCTTCAGTGTAGATTCCTGCAGGGCTGGGGCTGCTCTTTGCATCCCCTCAGCTTCCCCCCAGGGAAGCAGGGCTGGGCAGGGGCAGCCAGCCTCCATTAAAATTCAACTCTCCCCCCCCCCCAGCCTCTTCTCCTCTTCCTCCCGGGTGGGAGATGGGTGCCCCAGGGCTTGCTGCTGGGAGACTGTGGGGCCTTTGGGGGGCAGGATTTGGGTGCCGAGTCCCGGGCCAAGCAGGGGCACAGCTGTGAGGCAGGAGGAGGCAAAGATCTCCAAATCCAGCAAAGCCCTTGCAAACAGAGCACAGGGGAACTTGCAAGCGCATCGAATTTTCTCGCTGTGCCAGATTTTGTCACTGGCAAAGGCGCCAGCGAGGAGAGGCCCAGCGTGGTGTGCCCTGCCAGGCAGCAGAGCTTGCTCCCACCACGCACAAACCCACCTCTTGAGGGTGGGTTTGCAGGGCCAGCCTGCCTGGGCACAAACTCCCTGGAGGTAAAGGAGGATTGGAAACTGGGAATGAGGCAGAAAAGAGTCATTTTAACCCCCACCCCCCCCGGCATTTGAATCTGATCTGTTTCTAGCTTACTCGACAGCCTGTCTGTGCCACCTTCCTTGTTTTCCTGGCAGCAGATTATTTGGGATAACTCTGGGAGCAGGAGGGGAGCACAGACTGAAATGTGTGCAAGTTAGAGAGCACTGCAGAAAAAAAAAAGCCCTGCACAGCTGTAGCTGGGGCAAAAGGCCAGCTGCTTTCCCTGCCAAAAAACCTGCTTACATTTCCTCGGTGTCCAAAGCCCTCAGTGTCTGGGTGAAAACACTGGAGCCCCCCTCCCCCAGCACTGCCAGGCTGTGGCTGTGCTCTGGGGCTTGTGGCAGGCAGGTGACACGGTGGTGGCTTGTGGACAGATGGGGTTTGGTCTCAGTTCAGTGCTGGCTTCTCCCAGGGGGATTTTGTCAGCAAGAGGCACCGTGTGGGTTGACTCTCTGCAGCCCAAGGAGTGATCAGGAAGGGGGGGAAATGCCTGCGGGTTACGGGTGGCAGCTGCTGTGCTGTGTGAAGGTGGATTTGGGGTTTCTGATCCGTGCTCTGCCTGAGGCTGGAACAGCCCTGGGAGCAGAGGGTGGCCCAGTGGGACATCCTGAGCGTCCTGGGCTGCAGTGTTGGGTTGCCTGATCATCCAAAGCAGAAGCAGTTTAGGGAGAGAGCCCCAGCTGAAGATTTTGGAGCCTTCAAGCCAAGATTTCACAGCGGCCTGTTGCATCCCACTGGCCCCACCTGCCCTCTGGTACCTCTTAGCTTCTCTGTACAAGGACTTCTCACCACACCCAGTGCTCATAGCCACCCACAGCTGCAAGGTGGCAACTTTCAAGTCACCGACTTCTTCTTCTGCCACTGCAGCCACATCGAGTCCAGCAACTCCCAGGCTGAGCCAGTCAGCTCGGGGAGCCCTGGGCTCTCACCCCTCCCTGCAATTCTGGGGCCCAGTTCTCCTATCTTGGAGCCCATATCAGGGCAGGGCGGGCCACAAGCAGGGTCTGGTACGTCCTCCCTCACCATTTGGGGTTGGATGGTGACTGCAGCCTTTGCTGGCTGCACTTCAGAGGCTCTGCAGTAGCACTGTGTGGGGACTCATCCTTTGCACGGAAAGCTGAGCTGGAAGGAATTATTTCTCTCTTTTTTTTTTCCCCCATCTGGCCAGGAGGGGAGAACAAGAAAAATGCCTTTCATCACCCTCGTCATCCTCACTCTGGAGGAGAGAGCACAGTACGTGCTGCAGGAAGGATGACTGACGGCTTAGTAAGAAGCTGTTAAGCCCTGCACTTGGGGGAGGTGGTTGGAAGTCACCCCTGGAGCAGTGGGAGACTTAGGGAGCAAGCACCTATATAAATCCATAGATAGAGGCCTATAGGTTCCTCTGGCTGGAGCTGAAGTGCATTACATTGAAACAGCACCCGTGGGCTGTTTGCCAGTGCTGTTTCAGTGGGTCCACCGCTGCCAGGTATGAGGAGCATCTCCTTCCTTGGCATCCCTGGACCACAGGGCTGGGGGTGGGACCCCCTAGCGTGGGGACACATCAGTGCAGAGAGCTGGCAGAGCTGGATTCATTGTTCTTGGAAGGAGCTGGGCCATTTGGAGAGGAGAGACGTTTCCTTCCCGAAGGGCAGCGTGATGGTGAGCTGGTGTGTGCTGTGGGAAGGAAGGAAGGAAGAGTGGAAGAGCATGAGAAGTGCTGCTCACCCTTCGGCTTTTGGCCTGGGCTGCTGTTAATGGGAGGAAGCTGATGTCCACTGCTGCCTGAGCCCCTGGCGCCTTCAGCCATCCACAGCTTCTCTTGCACCTCCTCCTGCACTGCTCAGCCTGCCTTCAGCCCTGCACCTCTCCTCCTCCTCCTCCTCCCTGCCACATGGATATCTGCAGCCCATTGAGCTCCCTCCCATCTGCTTGGGACTGGGGAAAGCACCCGGTCAGACCCTAGCCCTAGTCTGGCAAGGGATGGTGGAGGATGAAGGGATGTTCCCTAAGGTGGAGGGGAACGAGGGGTGCAGAAGCCACCTCAGGTGACAGGGTCCTTCCAGCCACCACAGCAGGTGGCTAGAGGCTCATCCTGTGGCTCAGGCTGGAGGGCAGAGGGGAAGGTGGTCCCTACCCTTCATATGGGGATGGGATGGCACCCTGGGGTTGAACAATGATGAACCACATTTGGAATGGTGCCTGCAGAGCCGGGTTGCAGGGCTCCAGGGTCCATCTGTCCATTTGTCTGTCTGCTGGGCTCTGCATGGCTCTGCAAGCAGGGCAGTGTACAGTTGTCCTCTGCAGTTTCCTCTGGCCTGACAGAGGCTTTGGTGTGCTCCATCCATGTATAAACATTGCATGTGAGGAGCAATTCTTAACCCCAGCATCCCTGTTAGTATCCTGAGGGATTCATTTCCAGCAGCCTCAGGTGGAGCAGCCCAGGAGTGGTGGGTACCAGGTGGGCAGAGGGGCTGCCAGAGGAGTGTAGGGGATGGGAGGCTGCAAGGTGATGCTGGGAGTGGATGCCAAGTTGGACATTTCAAGCAGGGAACTCACACCCAGCAGCACTCCCTGTCCCGGAGGGGTATTTGTGCCCGGAGCAGCAGCAAGGGATGGAGATGCCTCAGGCAAAATCCCGGTGCTGGTCCCAGCTACGTAGGGGCGCATCCGGTGGCTAGTCCAAGCAGGAATGGGCTGGCCAAGAGCTGAGTCATCCCTCCAGCACGGAGGAGATCTCCCAGGGCCCCCTCAGTTGCTGTTAAAAGGCAGTAGCAAGAACGAGAGGCTGCGAAATGGCTCCATCGAGAGCTTGGCTTCTTAGGCGGCCTCAGCCTCCGAGGAAGCAGGGATGTTCGGCTCGGAGCACGAAACTCGCAGACATCTGGAGCCTGTGGCTTGTTTCTCAACAGCTCCTGGGACGTATTTCTCCTCTGTTTCGGAGATAAAGGCGGCGGGGCTGACCCCGCAGAGCGGGAGCAGCGGTGCTGGCCGCCCTCCAGCCAGCCCGGCCAGAGGAAACCGCGGCCCCGCTCTGTGCCACCGCCAAAGCAAATAGAACCCCGGGCGTTAAACAATGCCGGGCGCTAACGGGGGAGGTGCTGGCCGCCGGCATCGCCGCTGCGGACGGGGTCCTTGTCTCCAGGAGAGATTTTCTACTGGCATTTCTGCCACCTTTCCCCCATGCCCGGCCCAAACTCTCCTGTTGGGTCAGCCCAAAGGTTGACGTCTTCCTTCTCCCTCCTCCTTCTTTCCAGCCCTTGCAGGGGTGTCCATCCCGCACACCTTGGCAGTGCTAGGACGCGGGCAGGGACTTGTTGTGCGCTGAGGGAGGTGGGAGGGATGACGGGTGAGGAAGAGAAGATGCCCAATTTGCAACAGCCCTCCTGCTTCACCGTGGGCTCGCTGGAAGGATTTGGCTTAGTCATTCATCCCTTCCTTTGCTGGTAGGCTGAGCCACTGCTGAAAATATCCTGGAAGGCTCCCAAGCGGCACAGAAGGCAAGAAAATGAGAAACACATGAAGGAAGGGAAGAAGGGAAGGGATGGGAAGGGAAGGGGAGCAGGCGCTAGCGGCATCCGGGGGAGCGGAGCTTGGAGTGGGCAGACCTGGCCACCCACCTCCCTGCTGGGGCTGGAGCAAGGACAGCCCACCACAGCCATCCCAGCAGCACCGCTGAGGAGCAGGTTGTACCCTTGGTGGGCGCTGGGGTGATGCTGGTGCTCTGCAGCAGTGTCTGTCCCCCAGCAGTGGCCTCGGCGCGGTGCAGGACGTTGGCTTCCCCCAGGCGCTTCAGGGTGAGCTGGTAGGAAATGTCTCACCCTGAGAAAACGCCTTCCCGGCAGCTCCTCACCCCTTTGGCCTTCGGGAAGGGCTGGTGCCCTGACCTCCTGGCCAGCACACGAGAAGCCCAGCAACACTCCAGCTGCTCGCCACGGAACTTTCACTGGACTTCTGGCACTTCGCTTTTAGCTCTCGAGTGGCCTCCGAAGGCATGAGGTTGGCTCCTTGCTGTGGGCTGTGTCTGTGTCCGGCGGGTCAGGATCTGCACAGCTTCTGTCGGCTGCTGCCATCTCGTGTTGCTCTATAAACCAGTCTCCAGATGGGGCCACCCACCGGCCTTGCCAGGAGGTTTCCTGCCCACTAGGAGCTGAGTGTGCTGGGATTTGGGGCGAGGGGGTGGGAGACAAGTGCTGACCCCTTCCCTACCCACTGCCTCTTCAAGCTGGGGGCAAATCTGTGTGAGCTACAACCTGAGACCTGACAAAGCCCTTGGTGAAATTCCTTTCCCATATGGTCACCGCAGTGGCTGCAAAGAGCCCAGCTGAAATCCAGGGCACAGTGGCAGAAAAGGTCCTGGGTGTTTCCTGGGCTTTGTCATCTGTCTCCCTGGGGTGCAGAGCTGCAGTTCAACAGCTCAGTGGGGGCTCTGCTCATCACTCTTGGACTGCAATATCCCCTTGCACAACCCAGCCCTGGAGCATCTCTCTTGCCTTCCCCCAGCAGCCAGGGAAGGGGATGGGCTGCTGGGGGATACCTGGTGGAACAGCTGGCAGTCTCACATCCCCTCTCAGCCCTCCTGACCCCACTTTCCCTTCTGCCCAGGTCTCTCCCGCAGTGCCAGCCTCTCGGAGAAGGAGCTGAAGGAGGCGAAGGCACGGAGCCAGAGGATCGCGGCGCAGCTCACCACGGCACCCGCGCCCAGCTCCAAGGGCGTGCTGCTCTTCAACCGCCGCAAGCAGCGCGTCGATGGGCTCGCCGGGGCTGCGCACGGCGGGGCGCTGCCGCTGAGCCCCGCGCCTCGGCCCCCGCCGGCAGCCATGGAGGAGGGCGAGAGGCAGGGGATGAAGCCAGAGCCTGACCGGCTCAGAACCCCGGCAGAGCGGCGACGGGCGGACACTTCCCCTTGCCGGGAGTCGCCTGCAGAAGCCCAACAAGTGCCACTCAGCGTCTACCTGAAGGAGAACATGGCACTGGCTGCCACCAACGGTGTGCAGGAGCAGGCAGCCAGCAGGATGGAGAGCGGGGTGGGGAGGCTTGAGGACGCAGCAGCCCCTGCCGGGGCGGGCGTGACGACTCCTGTCCCGCCACAAAGCCCCGAGGAGGGGAAGAGCAGCGGAGTGCCCGGAGATGTGCCCAGCGAGGTGCCCAGCGCACCGGCAGGGACGGTCACAGGGCTGGCGTCGCCAGCCAGCCAGCAGCAGAACGGGGCACAGAACCGGCAGTACTACGAGGTCCATCTCACCCTGGCCAAGCCCCAGCCTGTGAAGAACCGGACAGCCAGACCCTTTGGCACCCAGACATCCCCTGCCAGCAGCCATGCTGAGGAGGGACCCCCTGCCACTGAGCTGCCCCCACCACCCACCTATGCGGAGACCCTGAGTAGCCCCCCACCGCTCACCCGTGTCCGCTCACCCCCTGCCTACTCGGCCTTGTACCCTCCCTGGGAACAGAAGGTGCTGCCAGGTGCCCCCCTGGGCTATGGAGTGAGTGGGCCAAACCCCCTGCCCAAAACAGGGATCCTGGAAGAGTCAGCTGCTCGGAGGGCCAGCAAAAAGCCTATGTTCACCTTCGTGGAGAAGCCAAAGCTGGGCCCCAACCCTGACCTGCTGGACCTGGTACAGAGTGCAGACAGCAGGAAGAAGCAGAAGGAGCAGGGGGAGCCCGGTGTTGAGGATGAGCCCTTTGCCCTCGGGGCTGAAGCCTCCAACTTTGTCCCCAACAGCACGGCCAGGAGTGGGCAGCATCTTCCAGTGGCTGATGATGCTCCGGCGTGGTCGTCCTGCCTCAAGTCTCCTACCATCAAGCCCAAGCCAAAGCCACAGCCCAACCACAACCTCACTGAAGCCAGAGGGAAGGGGGCTGAGCTCTTTGCCCGCCGGCAGTCCAGGATGGAGAAGTTCATCATCGAAGCTCCCTCTCAGCCTGAGCTGCTGCGGTCCCCATCACCCACAATGTCCCTGCCTCCCTCCTGGAAGTATGATATCAATGCTTGCCTGTCACCCATGGTCTCCAGACGTCCCTCTAGGAGTCCCTCCAGGCCCTCCAAAACCCCCCCAGCATCTCTGTATGGCGGCAACCTGATGGAGAATGAAGCCTCACAGAAGGAGCTGGAGATCTCCAAGCACCAGCCCTACCAGCTCCAGTCTTCTCTCTTCATCCTCTCCCCATCCAAGGGGCCAGCTAGGTCCACGCCTCAGGAGGTGCCTCCACCCAGACCCTCTCTTCCCGACGCCTACCCCTACCCCCAGCAAACTTCCTGTCCCACCTCTCCGTTACCTCCTTCCCCAGTTTGGCATCCCCCCACCATGCCCAGCGCTGCTCAGACCACCTCCAACCCCTTTCCCGGAGCGGCCGGGGCTCCGCCCCTGAATCCCAGCAGCCACGCCAACCCGGGAGCCCCGCCCGAAGTGCTGCTGGCCTCCCCGTGCCGCCTGCTGCCACCCCGAGCCAAGGCAGGCTTCCAGGCACCCCGGCCCTCCTACTCCACCAGGAACGCCGGCATCGAGCCACAGGTGTGGAAACCTTCCTTTTACTACAAGTAGTGATGGCAGAGAGGAAAAGGTGGAAGCTTCAGGCTTCCCTCCACTGGCCGAGTCCTCCCTAACCGCTCGTGGGTGTGGCAAAAGGCAAACCAACCATAAAAAAGGGGGAAAAACCGGAAGGAAACAGGAGAAAAAACCAGAGGTAGCTGGGAGACTGCAGTGCTGGGACACTGGGTGAGATGGGCACTGCCGAGCCCCTGGTACAGTGGGAGCCAAGGGGTCCCAGGGAGGTGGCAGGAGTTGTGCAGATCCCATGGGATCCCAAAGATCTGTTGTGAGCCTGTCCCATGGGCCCACCGGTGCTTTCTCTCTTCTCTCACCTGGAAGCTCTATGGAGCATCGCATCTCTGGCGCCACCCTTTCCTTGTCTCCTGCCTTTCCAGCTCTCATAGCCAGCAGCTACCAGCTCTGCCTGCTCACCTGCAGCCCCTCTATCCTGCTGGCTGCTACTGGTCTCCTACCAAAGCAAACCCAGAGGGGATCCTCCATTCAGCCTCACTGTGCCTGCTCCTGACTCTTTTGCTGACTCTCCTGACTCTTTTCTTCGGGATCTGTCCTTATTTGCTTCCACACTACAGAGGAAGAACCACACCCCTGGGAGGACAGCAGAGCTCCACAATGCTGGGACTGAGGACTCCGCAGGGCCCTCTCTCTGGCCAGGCTTGGCGCCAGAGCTGGGGACAGGCAGCACTGCTTGGCACGGCTGGGAGCAAGGGATGTGCTGGGCAGAGAAGGGCTGGCAACAGCAGGGCTGCTGGGTGATGCTCAGCCTGATGCTCGAGATGCAGCCTTGCTCCTGCCCAGCCCTCACTCCCACTTCTCTCCCCGCAGTTAACAAGCTGCCTTTCCAACGTGCTTTCACTTTCTCCTGCGTCTTTCTGGCTTCCCCCTCTCTTTCTGAATACACTCTCTGCACTGCCAGACCTGGCTTTTCTCTTTCCTGCTGGCTGCTGGGCAATGGACCCCCGGGGGGAGTGCAGGGGGACCCCCGTGCGTCACCCAGAGCAAGGCTTTAGGCAGCCGTAGGCCATGAGAAGCCCCAGGGACGATTAACGGCAGGCTCGGCCTGCCCCGACAGCTCTGGCTGGCAAGGAAGCTGTGCAGAAGCAAATGCACTTTGGGGGAGGCCTTGCAGAGGGTGCGGTGCATGAAGATGCATCCCCTGCTGCTGTGGGGCCGAGCCAGCACGAAGCTTGCCCTGGCACCAATCCTGTCCCTGTCCCTCTGCTTTGCCCCCTTCATCCCCTGGCACTAACCTGCTCTCTGTCCCCCTCCAGGAAAGGCGGCAGTCCCTCCCCGCCTCGCCCACCTGGACCCCCCGGCCGGCACAACGCCCGGGCAGCCTGGACGGTTGGGCCAGCCCAGCCTCTGTGCCCGAGCTGGACGAGGGACCCCCCATGTCACCTCCGTGGAGCGAGAGGTCCCTGTCCCCGCTGCGGCAGGATGCGGACCCCCGGGCCAGCCGGCAGCTGCAGGCGCGGCTCGCCAGGAACATCATCAACGCTGCCCGCAGGAAGAGCTCCGAGCCCGGCGCCGCGGGGCCGGAGGGCTCCCGGCCCTTCATCCCCATCCTCTCCGGTTCCCCCAGCCTCCCCCAGTCCCCCCGGCCAGCACGGCTGGAGGGCTCCAGAGCCTTGGCGCTGCAGGCTGCCAGCAGCGTTCCCGGGAGCCTGGGCACCCCCTCGCCCATACACAAAAGCCCCTTGCGATCGCCCCGGGCAGACGGCCCCCCATTTTGTACCTCCCCTGGGATGCCTCGAGCTGCCTGGGCAGAGGGTCGCCGCCTCCTGGTGCAACCCAGCGTGTCCTCCTGCCCCGTCCCCAGGCTGTCCCCCAGCCCCAAGAGCCCTTTGCCATCCCCCGTGGTGGGCGGGCGGTCCCCGGCCAAGCGATGCACCTCCCGGTCCCCGACGGACTCGGACGTCTCCCTCGACTCTGAAGACTCGGGGACCAAGAGCCCCGGCATCCACAGCTTCAACCTCTGCCCCCGGGGCTGGACCGGCAGCCTGCGCCTGAAGCCCGGGGGGCTGCCCTCGGGGGCCCCCTGCACCTCCTAGACCGGCCAGCCCCAGCCAGGTCACCCTCTTCCCGGTGATGCCACCTGCTGATCCCACACCGGGAACACCCCAACCTTCGGGGCTCAGGTCCCCGCAAAAAAACTGGCGTCCCCACTCCCCAGCGGAGCTGCCACAGCTCCTCGGCGTGCCAGAGGGGTCAGCTGCCTCCTACCCGCCCTCCATCCCATGGCCCACTCTATTTTTACCACCTTAACCTTTCGGGGCAGGACTGCGTGGTCAGCAGGCAGGGCGGGCAGGGCGGGCAGGGCAGGCAGGGCAGGCAGGGCGGGCAGGGCAGGCAGTGGCGTGTGCCCAGCCCCCGTCACAGCCCCCTCCCTCTGCAGCTCCGGCCCACCAGCTGGCCCCATACCTCACGGCCAGGACGGGGCCGGGCTCGGTGGTCCCCTCTGAAGGTCTTGTCCCCAGTGGCAAGGTGTCAGCCCAGGATGTCACCGCAGTTCTGCTGCCCTAGGGTGGCACGGCCAGTGCCACCACCCATGCCGTCACAGGGTGGGCAGCGCCAAGTGGGCAGCGTGGCCAAGCAGCCTCTCCCAGCCTCCAGGTCTGGCTGGTTTCAATTTAAACCGTTGCTTGCCTTTTTGTTCTCTTTTTTTTTTTTCACTTTTGACCCTTTTTTTCCCCCCAAAGGCATTCCCCCAAATCCTTCCCTGGTGACCAAGAAGAAAGTCAGAGTTATTTATTGCCACGTCGAGGGGACTGTTTACAGGTGTCCTCCCACCCTGGGCCAGGCAAGGAGTGACAGCCTCACCATGTACCCTGTCACTGTCCCCATTCCCAGACTCAGCCCATTCCCTGTCCCCACTGCTGCGGGATGGAAGGAAAGGAAGAGCAGAGGCTGCTGTGGCAGCCAGGGCAGGGGAGGTGAAGGAAACGTCACAGGTTGCAGAGGGTCTGAAGGATGTGTTGGTGCAGAAGACAATGCCGAGAGCCTCTGGGGGACGAGCTGGTGTCCCCACAGGAAGCCCTGTAAGGGGCTGGAGGGACGGGCAGAGGCCACCTGAGGGCAGCAGTGCCAGAGAGAGGTTTGGGAGCCGCGATAAGGAGAGGAGGGAGTCAGAAGGGACACAGTTACATGGCAGGACCTGGGCTAAGGAGGGCTAAGGGTCCCCAAAGCACTGGGTTCCCTCACCCAGGGGTGAGCAGGAGCCAGCTGGGGTGGCAGGAGACGCTGCTTCTGTGACTGCAGCCACCCACCCAGAGGACACAGCCTTGGGGCCAGCAAGAGCAGCCCTGAGAAAAGAGGATGTGTTTGGGCTGCCAGGGCTCTGGCACCTTTCCCGTTCAAGGAGCCCTTATCACCCCTTGCCTTTCCCGAGGACACGTTGTCAGAGCCAGCCCAGCCCTATTCCCACCCTGCAGCTGCCCCTCCCAGGGCACAGCCCCCCGCCCCTGCTCCACCTGCCACCACAGCCCTGCACCACACAGCTGTATACCAGAAATAAACTGCCGTTATCCCACCTGCCTGGCTCCGACCCGTCCCCGAGGTGCCACATGGTCACCTCCTGCTGATGCTGCACAGCCACCACCCCAGTCCCCAAGGCTCAGCCTTGCTCCACGCTGCAGTGATGGCATCCACGTTCCCAAGTATCAGCCCTGCTCCGTGCCGGGGTGAGAGCATCCCAGCTGCCATGTGTTAGCCCCGCTCCGTGTTGGGCTGACGGCATCCTGGTCCCCAAGTATCAGCCCTGTTTGATGCTGGGACGACAGCATCCCAGCCCCAAAGGGTCAGCCCTGCTCCGTGCCAGGGTGATAGCATCCCAGTCCCCAAGTGTCAGCCCTGCTCCGTGCCAGGGTGACAGCATCCCAGTCCCCAAGGGTCAGCCCTGCTCCCTGCCGGGGTGACAGCATCCCAGTCCCCAAGTGTCAGCCCTGCTCCGTGCTAGGGTGACAGCATCCCAATCCCCAAGTGTCAGCCCTGCTCCGTGCCGGGGTGACAGCATCCCAGTCCCCAAGTGTCAGCCCTGCTCCGTGCCAGGGTGACAGCATCCCAGTCCCCAAGTGTCAGCCCTGCTCCCTGCCGGGGTGACAGCATCCCAGTCGCCGAGGTAACAGCATCCCAGTCCCCAAGGGTCAACCCTGCTCCGTGCCGGGGTGACAGCATCCCAGTCCCCAAGGGTCAGCCCCGCTCCGGGCCAGGCTGACAGCATCCCAGTCCCCAAGTGTCAGCCCTGCTCAGTGCCGGGGTGACAGCATCCCAGTCCCCAAGTGTCAGCCCTGCTCCGTGCCGCAGTGGCGACATCCCGGTCCTCAAGTGTCAGCCCCGCTCCGGTGGCGACATCCCGGTCCCCAAGGGTCAGCCCTGCTCCACCCCCTTCCTCAGCCAGAAATAACTGCTGTCCCTCAGCAGGACCTTGGCATCTGGGCTGGAGCTCAGCACGGGTCAGGGCGAGCGGCAGGGAGCCCGGGGGGACCGCGGAGGGCCAGCTGGGGCCACCGAGCACTGGTGGCCACAGCTTGGCTTCAGCTTCACCCCCAGCACAGCAGGAGAGCACTTTTGGTCCTGAGGTGTTCACTGGCCAGGTAGGGGAGGTGAGATCCCGTGCTGGGTCAGAGGGTGCATGGGGCTTGACAATGTCTCCACTGTGGGATTCAGGTCTCCTCACGGGGGTGGGGGATTGGGGGTGAGGTGGGGTGTGGTGGTCAAAGGGAGGACAGGGCATGGATCCTAGACTCACCAAGCAGATGAGCTCAGAGCTGCCAGGGAGCTGCATGCCAGGGCACCCCCAGCCCTGAGGGACTTCCTGCTCTCCAGGGCTCTTAGGGGAAGGTGCACAGCACCAGCCCAAGCTGAGGGTTGTGAGATGAGCCAAACAGGGCCAAATCCTGCACTTGCTGAACAGAATGGGAGGGTGCTGCTGTGGGTGGCAGCTCATGGGGTTCAGACCAGAGCTGGTCTCCAGCTGCCTCCTCATGATGAAGCTGGAAGCTAAGGAGCAACCCAGCCCAATGAGCAGGGATGGGGACCCCATGTCCCACCTCACTGCTGCCCAGCAGGGTCAGGGTTGTACTCCCTGCACCCTCGGGGCCAGCAGCTGAAAATAGCTCTGCTGAGGCAGAGGTGCTGGCTGGGGGGGCAGCAGAGCCTCTGTTTGCCTGGCAGCCTGTGGGCAGTGGGTGCTGCTGCAAGGGGCCTGTGGACATGAGGACGCTGGCTCACTGCAGGCAAGGACAGAGCTGGGGACAATGAGCAAGGGCTAAGGGGTGGCATGCATTGGACCTACAGAAGGGAATGGAGAGCAGCTCTGGGGATGCTGCTGACCAGCAGAGGTGTTCAGAGGTGATGCTGGCTGGGGGAGATGCTCAGTCAAAGCCTGGCCTCTGTGCATGGCACACCTAGGACTGACACATCCTCATGCTGGGTGTTACCCCAGGGCTGCCTCTCTCTTCCAGCTGGGCAGGATCTGTTCCTCTCCCACAGAGCTGCCCCAGGAGTGCAGCACCAAGTGATGGCCATCATGAAGTCAGGCCCTGAAGATGGTAAGGGGGTCTGGGGTGCCTGGTCCTAGGGTAGTGCTGCCCACCCTGCCTAGGGGCCAGACTCTGCTCTGGTTGGGGCCACCAGCCTGACTCCCCAGGGCCTCTGTGCCCATGTTCTCAGTCCCCTCCTGCACTACAGCCCCAAGGAGCCACACTTGCATGTTGAAGGCTGTAGAGGTCCATGCATGGGGGGCAGGAGAGGCTGCTTGAGCCTCTGGAGCTGAGACACTTCCCTGACAAGCGCCCACACGGAGCAAACACCGCTCCCCAGTGCGGCCCCCGGCGCGGGCACACGGCCCACCCACGTGCCAAGGACCCTGTGAAGGGGACACAACTTCCTTGTGCTGGGCACGGGGCCCTCCAGCGCTGCAGCAGCCTCAGCTGTGGCTGTGTTCTGCCCTGGCCTCCCCAGTGCCCCGGCTGGACCTGGGCAAGAAGATAAGCACCCCGCAGGACCTGATGATCGAGGAGCTCTCCCTGCGCGACAACCGCGGCTCCCAGCTCTTCCAGCAGCGCCAGCGGCGGATGCAGCGCTTCATCTTCGAGCATCCCAGTGGGTACAGGCAGGTGGGTCTGTGCCACAGCCCTGCCCACCGGCAGGACAGCCCTGCCCACCGGCAGGACAGCCCTGCTCACCGGCAGGACAGCACTGCCCACCGGCAGGACAGCCCTGCTCACCGGCAGGACAGCACTGCTCACCGGCAGGACAGCACTGCCCACCGGCAGGACAGCCCTGCTCACCGGCAGGACAGCACTGCCCACCGGCAGGACAGCCCTGCTCACCGGCAGGACAGCACTGCCCACCGGCAGGACAGCACTGCTCACCGGCAGGACAGCCCTGCTCACCGGCAGGACAGCCCTGCTCACCGGCAGGACACTGCTCACCGGCAGGACAGCCCTGCCCTGCCTCTCTCAGCCTTTGCAAGGAAGCCAATTCTTGGCGTGGTTCAGGGTCTCTCGGCTGCCCAGTGTGGCAAGATGGAGAGATGGTTTGGTGGGCTGGGCATGGAGAGGGGCAAGCAGCAGCTCCAGCGACCACTGGAGAGCAAAGAGATGGAATCAGTCTTCCTCTGCACCCACTAAACCCTCTCCTTACTTCCTGCAGCTGTCAGGAGCAAGTGGCTCACAGCACGCTGGGAAAGGCGACCCAACAGCAAATGAGTGGCCGGTGAGTAGCAGAAGGAAGCTGTGAGGGTGCTCTGAACGGCCTCCCAGGTCACTGATCAGGGCACAGGAGCTCCCAGTGCCCACTGACTCTCCCCTCCACAGGCAGGGGAGGACCAGCCAAGTTTCCACTCTGAGCTCCATGTGGCAGCATCACCCCAGGGCGGTCCCCCTGCAGTGCCCAAGAAGACAGAGAAAGTCTTGCAGATGAGCAAAATCCTCAACCCCGATGCTCTGGCACCAGGTAAAAGCCTCCTACACCCCAGAGCTGAAAACCTCTGTGATGTGGGGCTGGAGACAGCAAGCTGCTGCCTGTTGAGGTGTCCTCCCCACTCCCTACCCCAGGTTCCTGTGCATATAAATATCTAACCTGTATTTATGGTGCACGCACACAGTCCTGCCCCCAGCAGCAGGGCCTCCACGGCCACGTCAGGCAGGGCTGTTCCCAGCCCCCTGACCTCTGCTGGCCACCTTGCCCCGGCCCAGCTGAGGCCACAGCAGCCCCTGCCATCTCTCCCCCTCCCCCTGCAGGGTACTCAAGCCCCCTCAAAGAAATCCCCCCGGAGAAGTTCAACGTCACTGCCATCCCCAAGGGCTACCGCTCCCCGTGGCAGGGACTCCTCGGGGACGTGCCCCACACTGTGCACTTCGAGAACCAGCTGCCCATCAGACCCTACCCATGGGACTTCAGGAGCTTCAACAGGTAATGCTGCCCAAGGGGCAGGCCCTGCCAGCCTGTCCATCCCTTGGCCAAGCCCTTCAAGCACAAGCAGTGCTCACCATCCTGCCAGGGAAACACAACGCTCCATGCCCTGCTTATCCTCCTGAGGAGCTCCTCCTTGGCTCCTCTGCAAAGGTCTCTGCCTCCAGCAGCAACCCAGATTTCCTCTCAGCTCCACCACCCAGGCTGTGCATCCTTAAGCAGCTTGATCTTACTGGGTAGCCTTGAGGGATGAAATCTGGGAGGACTGATTCTCATACCCATGGTCCTGAGGATGGAATTGCTGGTGCTACCAGCCAGGCTCAGCTCTGGGCTGAATGCCACAGACACTGCCAAGTCTCTCTCCTAAATTTAAGGTATCTGCTGGAAGTGGTGGGAGTACAAGGTTAATCTTCCCACAAGGTGCTAAGAGGTCACCAGATTCCTCCCAAACACCTGCTTGAGATTGATGTCTCCAAGCCAGGGAGTTTCTGGTGGCTGAGCCTGGCAAGTTCCAAGTCCTGTGGCTGCTTCTGATAAAGCACAGCTGCTGTGCCTCCTCACACCTCCAGATTATGCTGGGGTCAAGGCTGGGAGCAGAGACCACCTAGAAAAATAAAATCACCTCTCTGGAAAGGAGCTTAGTGGGGATCCAGAAGATGGAGATCTGGTAGCAGCAAAGCAGCAGCAGCCCAAGGTAGAATCAATAACTGAACTTGTAAACTGAACACCGTCTGCAGCCCAAGGTCCTGGCTCTTCTCCTCACTGAAAGCCTTTCATGAAGGCCACTAAGCAAGCTCCCACCTCAGCTCCCTACCTGGACACAGCACTGCTCCCCATCAGACCATTTGCCATGGTGCTGAGCCTCTGTAGACAGCAACTGTCCTGAGCCCATGCCAGGGCTGCAATTGAGTCATGGGGAACAGGACTGCAACCCCTCCACATGGGAATGTCATCCTGAAGGGCAGAGGCCAGCCTGACCACCACCAGAGCTGAGGTGTTACTGTCACCAGCTCCTTGCTGCTCTTCTCTCTCAGCCCTGGGGCCTGGGCAAGGTGCACAGCAAAAGGCTGCTGCATACTGAGCTCTCCACCCCATGCTTCCCCTCCCACACCAGTGAAAGTGTAATAGCACACTGGTCTGCACTGGAGTGGGGCTGAGGGAGAGAGAGAGGAGACATTGGGGTGAACAGGGCTGAGAGAGAGTGAGAGGAGGCATTGGGGTGAACAGGGCTGAGAGAGAGTGAGAGGAGGCACTGGGGTGAACAGGGCTGAGAGAGAGTGAGAGGAGACATTGGGGTGAACAGGGCTGAGAGAGAGTGAGAGGAGGCATTGGGGTGAACAGGGCTGAGAGAGAGAAGGCATTGGGGTGAACAGGGCTGAGAGAGAGAAGGCATTGGGGTGAACAGGGCTGAGAGAGAGAAGGCATTGGGGTGAACAGGGCTGAGAGAGAGAGGAGGCACTGGGGTGAACAGGGCTGAGAGAGAGTGAGAGGAGGCATTGGGGTGAACAGGGCTGAGAGAGAGTGAGAGGAGGCATTGGGGTGAACAGGGCTGAGAGAGAGGGAGAGGAGGCATTGGGGTGAACAGGGCTGAGAGAGAGGGAGAGGAGGCACTGGGGTGAACAGGGCTGAGAGAGAGTGAGAGGAGGCATTGGGGTGAACAGGGCTGAGAGAGAGTGAGAGGAGGCACTGGGGTGAACAGGGCTGAGAGAGAGTGAGAGGAGGCATTGGGGTGAACAGGGCTGAGAGAGAGAGGAGGCATTGGGGTGAACAGGGCTGAGAGTGAGAGGAGGCATTGGGGTGAACAGGGCTGAGAGTGTGAGAGGAGGCATTGGGGTGAACAGGGCTGAGAGTGTGAGAGGAGGCATTGGGGTGAACAGGGCTGAGAGAGAGTGAGAGGAGGCATTGGGGTGAACAGGGCTGAGAGAGAGAGGAGGCATTGGGGTGAACAGGGCTGAGAGTGAGAGGAGGCACTGGGGTGAACAGGGCTGAGAGAGAGTGAGAGGAGGCATTGGGGTGAACAGGGCTGAGAGAGAGTGAGAGGAGGCATTGGGGTGAACAGGGCTGAGAGAGAGTGAGAGGAGGCATTGGGGTGAACAGGGCTGAGAGAGAGTGAGAGGAGGCATTGGGGTGAACAGGGCTGAGAGAGAGTGAGAGGAGGCATTGGGGTGAACAGGGCTGAGAGAGAGTGAGAGGAGGCATTGGGGTGAACAGGGCTGAGAGAGAGTGAGAGGAGGCATCGGGGTGAACAGAAGGGACAAGAACCCACAGGCAACTGTTCCCTCAGGGTCTCCTTCCCAGTTCCTCAGCCAGTTACTGGAGCAGTAAGAGCTGAGGAGGTGCTGCAGCAGGAGATCAAGGAGCTGCTGCAGAAACTTGGCTCTTTTCTTCCATCATTTCGCCATGTTCCTGCCTCAGTTTTTATTTCTGGCCAGGGACTGAAGCAAGGGCATGTTTCTGAATAATGCCTTACCCTGTACCATTTCTCCTCCCCTCTCACAAGCTGCCTTTCTATTTAAAGTCCTGAGCTGTTATTTAATACAGATGGATGCTAATTTAACACCAAGCCTCTTGCCACCTCTTCTAATTCCTCACTGAGGCATGAAGATTCAGAGTCCCAAGCTGCTTTTCACGATCTTCCAAGCCTGCTGGCTTTTAAATCGCTTCTCAGTTCGGGCAGTGCTGCAGAAAGACACAAGCTTGTGGGGACAAACTGGCTAGCAAACAGCCAGAGGCCTTGCCTAAAGCCAGGTGAACCCCAGCACAGCTCACATGGCTCACAGGGCAAGGTCACCATCCCAACAGCAACCTGTGTTGAAGCGCACTGGCTTGTTCCCGGCTTTCAGCGTTCAGGCTGAGGTACAAAAGCCTAAGGTGAGCTGCCTGAAGAGAGAGTACAATCCCAGCATTGGAAAGCATTGCTTTTATTCCCAGAAAGGAGAGTTTCTGGAACAAACCTCTGTCCTTTACCTTTCCCCCCCTTCATTTCTCCCCGTTGCAAAACCGTGCCACGTCTCTGGCGTCGGAGCAGCGCTTCCCAAGGCAAACATTCCCAGCCATGCCTCACGGAGCGCTCAGCCCCCACGTGCTGCTCCAAAACCAACATTCTTGGCTTTTGGGGGGCTGGCACTCCTCTTTTCCAGTCCCTTTCCACATGTCTCCGGGAATGGATGACAGCTCTTGCCCCCACACTGCTCCTCTTGTTAGTCATAGTCCAAGAGAAGCTGTCCCAAAAGGCTGACTGGAGCCAGTGCCAAGAGAGAGCTTTGCCTGCACGTGTGCTGGAGCCATCCATCAGCCCCAGCCCTCTGCAGAACACATTAGCTGTGGACAAGTCACTTTCTAAAGACCAGGGAGCTTGTCCCCATCACCTGCTCTCTCCATCTAACCCCTTTCATGCCCAGCACATCCCTGCTGCTGTGGGCACAGCCCTTCAGAACACACTATGGTCACGGGAACACTTCCTGCCTCCCCTGCCAGCCACTGCTGCTCAGGCACCAAACCCCAACTCTCCAGGCTTGCCAGAGCTTGAGTTGAGAGCTGCTCTGCTCAAGAACCTCAGTGGGCTTGCAAAGGCCCTGATGGCATCCTGGTGAGGAAGAGGAGGGCTGTCATTTCCTGCAGGCATTGCTGGATGGCTGCTGGGCTCAGAGTTAGCAAACCCAGACCTTTTCCCACCCCCTTCACACCACCCACAGCCTCTCCTTCAAGCGCTAAACCTTCCTCTCCCGCCGCAGGACCGCTGTCCCCTTCGACAGCGCGCTGGTCGGCGACCTGTTCTCCGTGCCTGCCGTGGAGCTGGATAACCTGAGTGCTCTGGAGGTGATTTCCCACAGACCCAACTTCAACAGAGTGGCACAGGGCTGGGTGAGGATCCTGCCGGAGAGCGAGGAGCTGTAGCGCTCAGGCTCCCTGCCCCGGCAGCCGCTTCTCTCGCTAGGCTCCAACACGCTGCCCAGGGGAGGGGAGAGCAGAGGGGAGGAAGTCTGCCTCGTGAAAGCTAAGCTGGTGGTCTCAAGTCATCATCCTCTTCAATGGGGTTTGAACAAGCTCATGTCTGGGACCATTTTGAACTCCCCTCGTACCAGCAGCTGTCCCCAAGGGCACTTAGTGCTAAGCTGTCCAGCCAGGCCCTCATCGCTGCCGCCAGCAGATCCTGGTGGGCTCCCATCCCGCCTGTCCTCTTCCCTGCCCCACAGAAAATGGCAGCACCACCAGCTGCAACACCCAGCTCTCCTGCTGCTTCTTCACTGACACACAAGCCCTGCTTGAACAGCTGCTGTCTGAGCAGAGAAATTCCATCTGCAGGACAACTCTGCATCTGTCATTCCGCTCAGGGCAGCGGGAGGAGGTGATAATTGAAGAGCAGCCACAAAACACGGACTGGAGGCACTGGCACGTTCAAAGCAGTTAACCTGGGCTTGGCTGGGCAACAGAACCAGAGAAGGAGCTGGGAATCTGCCTGTTTACCAACACAGCACAGCCAGGATAAAGGGGAATGCTGGGAATTGGAAACCTGTGCCCACTTTTCCACAAGCTGCTGGCACTTGGCAGCTGCCAGGTCCCCTTCCTGCCGCTCCTGCATGCCTCAACACCTCAGCCTTGGCACTGCCTTATGCCAGGGCTGCTTCATCCAGCTGGGCAGCAAGCACCAGGCCCTGCTCAGACCCCCTGCACTGTGGAATTGCACCAGTCTGGAGGTACCAGCAGGGAATTCTGGTAGCCTCAGCACGAGTGGGAAGGAGCAGCAGTGCAGATGCGACTCCAGAGCAGGCACAGGCTGCTCCAGCAGGGAGGATTCAACTGCACCACCACTCCCAGCAGTGACACAGAGGGGGACACAGCTACCAACAGGCTGTAGGACAGGCACCAGAACATCTGCTAACTGCTAGCAAAAGCCTCCAGCTTCACACAGGCTTTCTACAATGGCTTTTGTGAGACTCTTCATGTCACCTTCACACAACCTTGCCGAAGCAGGAGAGTCAGGGTGGAAGTTCCTTTTCCCACTGCTGTGGTTAAACTGGGCAAGTAAATTCTGTGGTGAAAAGGCAATTCAGGGTGTCCTTGCTTGTGAAGTGACTTGTGAAGGTGTGCAGACATGCACAGAGCAGGCCTCACACAGGGACTCTGCTGCCACACCCTTGAGGCAGGAGACTTTCTTCCCACTGAAGTAGAAGACAAGGAAATGGATAAAGATCTGATCCTTTATTAAGGTTTTGTGATTGCTGCCCTGTTCCAAACCCATCTCTCCCCTCTTTGTCCATCAGAGGAATCTGTGTACCCCTGGGGCCTGGCTGGGAATAATAAATAAACTGCAATCATGTAAAGCCTGCTTGCATTTGAGATTGGCCTGCACAGCTCTCACAGGCTCCAAGGGCACAGACTTGGAGGACCAGAGCAGTGGCAGATGCTGCAGGCCTCCCCCATGCACCAGTAGGCCTCTGCCCACCCTCCAGCACTGCCCTGGGATGGCTCTCACCCAACAAAAGCTAAAACCAAGTGCCTGTGCCTGCAGCTCAGCTCTTTCTCCAAAGGCAGCCTGCCAGGCATACCCTGGTGCTACAAGTGCTGTGCCACCTCCAGCAGTCTGGCAGGGCTGGCAGTGCCTGTGGGATCCAGTGGCACTGTACAGGTTGGCAGATAAAAGTGAACCTGCTGTCACTGCCTCAAGTCGCTTTGGCAGCAGCCCAATAAAATCAGAGTCCTTGGTTGCTGTGCTCCAGGAAGCAGCAGGGTCTGAGCAAAGTGTTGGGGAAAAAAAAAGGTCAGCTATTTTAATGTGGAATCCTTTAAAACAAGCAGAAGCTTCAGAGCAGGTCCCCATCATGTTTTGCTTTACAGGAAGATAGCCACAGATCCACTGCATGGCAGGAGCTGACAAACAAGATTAAACTCTCTGCAGCCACATGTGCACACACCTTGCCCAAGGGCAGGCTCCGTGCAGGACGTGGCTGCTCTGGGGCAAACACTACAGATGGAGCACAGAGAGGCAAGTTTCAAGTCTTACCCTAAGCAGGATGAAGTGGGCTCCACCTCTGTATGCACAAGCCCCAGTCATGGTCCAAATATACCCCAGAGAAGCTTGCAGCTTCCCCCTGTCCTCCCCTCTGCATCACCATAGAGGCCATCACTGGGGGGGGGCCTTCACCTGGCCAAGCCAGACACCTGCTGACCTGTCCTTCCATGCCACACCTGCACTGCCTGGGGGCTGCTCACCTCTCCTAACACCTATCTTGCTCAGGACATGCAGGATTACAAGTGAAAGCATCAAAAAAAAAGCTGCTCTGTGTGGTTTGGGTTTTTTTTAAGCAAGAAGTCAGGGAAAAGGAGGGAAGAAAATTCTGTGGCAGGAGTAAGGCAGAGCCATGGGGTTGGCACAGCTGCTGAGGTTGTTTGCCAGCTCTGATCCAGTCTTGGTTTAATACTTCATGAGGGAAAAAAAGTCATCAGTTACCTGACAGTCTCTGGAAACCTTTAAACAGTCCTAGAATGGTTTGGGTTGGAAGTGACCTCTAAAGGTCATCTATCCTCAACCAGCTCAGGCAGCCCAGAGCCCTGCCAGCAGCGTTGGGACTGTGGGTACCGAATGGGTTTGAAAAGTGGCCTTGGGTTTGGGTTTCTTTTTCCCAATGGTTTATTTCCAAAGTGTGCAAACAGGATCCAGGGACAGCTCTGTAATCCTGGTACACCTGAGTCACCCCACCCCACCCCAGCCCTTCTACCTGCCCCCCACCCCCTAAACCCAAGTCTAAACAAAAGGTCTGGGACGTGTCCACCGCGGGATCAGCCAGCGGAGACACGGCGCTGGGCTGGCCCAGCGTCTGCAAGCAGGGAATAAGGCTTCTCTAGCTCAACATATGGTGCTACCATGGTAACTAGAAAATAACATTTACTTTCAGCAGGAGGAGGAGGAGGAAGGGACAGGAGGTGCTAGGGGCTGCTGTGCTTCCCGGCGTGGGCACCCATCCGCTGGGGATCTTGAGACGGGTAGTGAATGGGCCCCGGGGCTCTCATGAAGGGAGGAGGGGGCCCCATGGCATGGAACATGTGTGGTCCAAAACCTGCAGGGACAAAGTTGGCAGCTTCAGACAATGCAGCACAACCACCAGTGCAGAGGAACTGCAGCTCAAACCAACCCCCAGAGAACAGCTGCCTCACAGCTGTGTGCAGCTCCCATGGCTCTCCCAATGCCCCAACTCCTTCCCCTCCTTTCCAGCACAGCTGGGAGCAATCCTCACCCAACACAGATCCACACAATGGCTGGGGCTGGAAGGGACCTGACAGATCATTCAGCTCCAACTGTCCTGCCATGGACAGGGACACCTTCCACTAGACATGCTTGCTCAAGGCCTCATTCAACCTTGACCTGAACACCTCCAGGGAGGAGACATCCACGACCTCCCTGGGCAACCTGTTCCAGTGGCTCACCACCCACACTGTAAAGAATGTCCTCCTAGCATCCAGTCCAAACCTCCCCTCCTCAAGCTTCATTCCCTTCCCTCTCATCCTATCATAACAAGCCCTTGTGAAAACTCATTTCTCAGCTTTCTTGTAGGCCCCCTTCAGGTACTGGAAAGCTGCTCTAAGGTCTCCCTGGAGCCCTCTTTTCTCCAGGCTGAACAGCCCCAACGTCCCTAAAAGCTGGTGGGGAGGCTGGACAGGTGTCTGTACGGGCAAACTAACTGCTCACTGCTCAGCTGGGGAGAAAAGCAAAACATCCACAAGATGTCTTTCATCCCATTAGAAGGTGCCTCTGGATGGGTATAATGCACCCAAGCAAGCACAGGCTGGTGCTCAACCACAGCCAGCAAAGCACCAACCCAATCTCAGTACCAGGGACCTCTGACCTGCCTGAGGATCTGCAAGTGAATACACAGCCCAACAGGCAGCCCTGCTGAGCTGTGCTGACAGCTCATTCTGGATCTGTATGATCAGGGATGAGGAAAAGCAACTCAGGGCATGCAGCAGCGCTGCAGTGCAGTCAAGGGAGGGCTAGATCCTCCTAGGACACCCCCAGGGGAAGGGGAACCACAAGTACCTGGAGGTGGTGGTGGAGCAATGCCAGGAGGAGGAGGCAAGGCAATGTTAACCACAGCAGGAGGGCCACTTGGAGGTAGATTGAAGTAATTTGCAGAAGCCTCCTCTTCTGCAGCTGGAGGAGGGGGGAGAGCTGCAGGAAGAGCACACAGTGGTTATGGAAAATCACTCCACCAAGGCATGCAGAGGTATCTGCTCTCAGGACACACAATCAGCTCTTCCACAAGGGCAAACTGCTGCCACTCCTGCACATATGAATCAAAGTGAGAAGCAGGACTGCACTGAAGCTCCAGAACTGTCACATTCTCCTTCACCCAAACCCAGCTTTGCTTTGTCCATCATGCAACACTCATTAGATGAAGAGAACACCAACCAAGCTTTGCAAAGCGTGGGGTGCCAGCACTCTCAGATCTAAGTGACTCTAATCCAGCTTTAACTTTTCACTCATCACATACAGAGCTCTCTTCTCATCAAGAATTTGCTTCTAGACAAAGCCTGCCTCCCATTCCAGCTGGCTCTGCTGCAAACCCTTTCTAAGTGACTGCTCTGGGCTCACCAGTGCCTCCACCCTCCCAACAGCTGTCACTGCTCTGAGGTTCAACACCAGCCCTTCTCATGGAAGCTGGTCAGCATCAAGTGTTTGAGAGGTGAAAACAACTCCTGTACCTCCAGGAAGCCCTGGAACTGGCTCCAACTTTATCCCAGACTCTGTAGTCCCTTCCTTGTCCTTTTCTTTTCCTCTTGCTGCTTGGGACCTGAAAAGCAGACAGAAGTTTGAGAACCAGATGAGGAAATGCAGGCTAGGCAGATGTTCACACCACAACACACAGATATTCACACCACAATGGTTTCACATCATCTAGTCCAGAACCATTGCTTCAAGGCCAAAGACAAACTCCAGGGAACATCAGAGACAGCTGGCACAAACTGTGCAAAAGGTGCTTACAGAATCACAGAACTGTCAGGCTTGGAAGGGACCTCAAGGCTCAGCCAGTTCCAACCCCCCAGCCATGGGCAGGGACACCTCACACTACAGCAGGTTGCTCACAGCCACATCCAGCCTGGCTGCAAACACCTCCAGGGGTGAGGCTTCCACCACCTCCCTGGGCAACCTGTGCCAGTCTCTCACCACCCTCATGGGGTTAGAACTTCTTCCTAACATCCAATCTCAATCTACCCATTTCTAGTTTTGTTCCATTCCCCTCAGTCCTATCACTCCCTGACACCCTCAAAAGTCCCTTCCCAGCTTTCTTGTAGGCCCCCTTCAGATACTGGTAGGCCACAAGAAGGTCTCCTCAGAGAATCATAGAATCAGTAAGGTTGGAAAAGACCTCAGAGTTCATCAGGTCCAACCTGTCACCCAACACCTCCTGACAACTAAACCATGGCTCCAAGTGCCACATCCAATCCCCTCTTGAACACCTCCAGGGATGGTGACTCCACCACCTCCCTGGGCAGCACATTCCAATGGCAAATAACTCTTGTTGGGAAGAACTTTCTCCTCACTTCCAGCCTAAACTTCCCCTGGCACAGCTTGAGACTGTGTCCTCTGGGAGAAGAGACCAACCCCCACCTGGCTACAACCTCCCTTCAGGTAGCAATGAGGTCTCCCCTGAGCCTCCTCTTCTCCAGGCTAAGCAACCCCAGCTCCCTCAGCCTCTCCTCCCAGGGCTGTGCTCCAGACCCCTCCCCAGCCTCGTTGCCCTTCAAGTGTCTCAATGTCCTTCTCAGACTGTGGGGATTAGAATCAAGACTTCCTAACCCTCAGCCAGCAAACTCCTCACGCGCATCTGTGTCGCCTCCAAGCCAGACCCCGCTGCTCCAAAGCCGGGCCCCAGCCCGGGCTGCCCCCCAGGCCTGCGGGAGCCGCGGGGAGCAGCGGCCGGCCCCCAGGCCCGCCCTGGCCGCGCTCACCTCCCCCACTTGACGTTGAGCCGGCGGCCGTTGACGATCAGCTTGTTGAAGGACTTCTCGGCCGCCACCTCCGCCGCCTGCCGCGTGGCGAACTGGATGAAGGCGCACTGCTGCCGCTGCACCACCGTGATCGTCCGGATCTCCCCAAACTGGTAGAAGTGATTCCTGGCCAGGGGAGAGGGGGGAAATCGCACCACGAGGATGAACCCCCACCCCCCCTAGGCACACCTGCTGCACAGGAGCACGGATGCTTGGCTCCTCTCTTTCGCCCAGCCCGGGCTCAGCCTGACCGCTCGAAATCAAGTCTCTCTTGCCCCCCTGGGCAGCCAGGGAGCAATCAAAAGGCTGCGGCAGAATCACAGACTGGTCTGGGTCAGAAGGGACCTCTGAAGGTCATCCAGTCCAACCCCCTCTGCACTAAGCAGGGGCATCCTCAACTAGATCAGGTTGCCCAGAGTGCTGTCGAGCCTCACTTTCAGCATCTCCAGGGATGGGGCCCCAACCACCTCCCAGGGCAACCTGTTCTGGTGTTCCATCACCCTCATGGTGAAGAACCTGTTCCTAACATCCAATCAATCTCTTCTTCTGTAGTTTGAAGCCACTGTCCCTTGTCCTGTCACCACAGGCCTTTGCAAACAGTCCCTCTGCAGCCTTCCTGTAGGCCCCTTCAGGTACCAGAAGGTCTCTATCAGGCCTCCTCTCTTCCAGGCTGAACAACCCCAGCTCCTTCAGCCTGTCTTTGCAGCAGAGGTGTTCCAACCCCTTGATCATTTTTGTGGCCCTAGCAGTCTCCTCAACAGCTCAGGAGGATGACTCATCTTTAACCAGGGAAATTTTAATCCAAGCCTCTGAAATGTGCCTGTTTGTCTGTTCTCTGACAAGCTGGCACTCCTCTGCACTTGCCCACCAGCCAGCTCCCCATTAAGAAAACTGAACACCAGATTCACTTTCCTTTCCTTATTTCCTTTGCAAGAGGTTCCCCTCGCTCAAAAGATGAGCAGCAGCCACCAACCCACCTGAGATCCGACTCGGTGATGGTATCTCCAAGCCCTCCAACGTAGAGCGTGGTGATGGTCTTGTCATCAGGGGGGTCCAGGCGAGGCATGGTGGATGCTCTTTTCAGCAGCTTGTCAGCCACAGGATCATTGATGCCATAGTAACGATCTTTGATGTTCTGATCAGCCAGAGGATCATCAGGGTCCGTAGGTTTCTCGTGCCTGGAGTTCAGCAGACAAAGCGTTTCACGCCACCAGTCACGGCTGCAGCAGGTCAAGCGACTCGTCTGCTGCCTTCCCACCTTATGGGCTTAACCCTCCTCACACAAACATGCCAAAATAGGACAAAAAGCCCTGAGAACTTCAAACTGCAGCCAGGACTGCCTCAAGCTCTGAATGAATGGCACTCCTGACAGCTCAGCGTCCAGCACTACAAAATACAAGAGCTGGGTTTCAAAGGCCTCTTGTTCAGACACAAAGCTCTCTGCCTGAGAGGGCTGACGCCACAAAGGGTGGAAATGAACTATGCAAGAGAAGAGCTGCAGCCACTGCTTCAGCAAAACACTCCAGGACCATGCAGTGGATCCATCCCAGAGGAATCTGCCCCAACAAAGATGCATTCACCAGCGCCGCCGCACTGACCCCAGTCACAGGGTTGAGTCCCCTGCACACTGCAGCACTTCCTGCCCTTCCAACCCCAAGGGAAGCTGCCTGTGAGCGTGGTGAGATGAACTAAGCTGTGCCTGTACCTGTAGGGACACTCTTCCCCTCTCTTGCACTCCCCTTTCACCCAGAAGGAGCAGATGTGAGGACGGTTCCGTTTATAGTAAGGAGTGGTCCGAGCCAGCTTCAGCAGCATGTCACTGGTAGAAGTAGCTTTGCCCAGGGCACCAACTGGTCTAGTGCCATCAGAGTTGGATATCTAGGCAGCAGTTAAAACATGAATAATGATGTAAGCATCACCATTGAAAACTAGTGCACACAACCAAAGCAAGCAAACTGTGTCCAGTTCTGGGCCCCTCATATAAGAAGGACTCTTGAAGGTGTCCAGAGAAGGGCAATGAGGCTGGGGAGGGGTCTGGAGCACAGCCCTGTGAGGAGAGGCTGAGGGAGCTGGGGTTGCTTAGCCTAGAGAAGAGGAGGCTCAGGGGAGACCTTCTTGCTGTCTACAAGGGAGGGGGTTGGTCTCTTCTCCCAGGCAACCAGCACCAGAACAGGACACATGTGGTAGTGAGAAAAGTTCAGTTCTCCCCACACACACAAACCACAGCTAACTCAGTCAGAGAAGCAAGTGGAAAAGGCTGTATCTTCCTTAAAGGCACAGCCTAAAACTGCCACAACACAGTCTCAAGCTGTGCCAGGGGAAGTGTAGGCTGGAGGTGAGGAGAAAGTTCTTCCCAGAGGGAGTTGTTAGCCGTTGGCATGTGCTGCTCAGGGAGGTGGAGTCACCATCCCTGGAGGTGTTCAAGAGGGGACTGGACATGGCACTTGGTGCCATGGTTTAGTTTGTCATGAGGTCTAGGGTGACAGGTTGGACTTGATGATCTCTGAGGTCTTTTCCAACCTGACTGATTCTCTGATTCTGAGCTAGGGCCTTCCTCCCCACTCCACACCCACACCTGGGCACGGTGCCTGCTCTCACCTCTCGCTCCATGTTCTGGGTGTAGTACTCTTTATTGACATCAGACTTAGGCATCTCATCCTTAAGGGAGAGTCCTGCATCCCGGACTTGAATAGGCAAACCTACAGTGAATCAGAAAGGAGAGAAAAACAACACAACAAATCTGTATGAAACATGAGCTGAAAGAGCAGAAAGAGTTACTGCATCAGCCAGAGGTAACTCTTCTGCTGCTCTGGTAGACCAGTGTCCTGAACCTCAGGAGAGGTGTGCTCATCAAGGCTTGTTCAGCAGTGTGCCCAGGTGGCCAAGAAGGCCAATGCAGCAGAAATAGCATGGCCAGAGAAGCAGGGAGGTCATTCTGCCCCTGTACTCAGCACTGGTTAGGCCACACCTTGAGTACAGTGTCCAGTTCAGAGCCCCTCAATTTAAGAAGGACACTTGAATGTGTCCAGAGAAGGGCAATGAGGCTGGGGAGAGGTCTGGAGCACAGCCCTGTGAGGAGAGGCTGAGGGAGCTGGGGTTGCTTAGCCTGGAGGAGGCTCAGGGGAGACCTTATTGCTTTCTACAACTACCTGAAAGGAGGCTGTATACAGGTGGGAGTTGGTCTCACCAGAGGCAGAATGAGAGGACACAGTCTCAAGCTGTGCCAGGGGAAGTTTAGGCTGCAGGTGAGGAGAAAGTTCTTCCCAGAAGGAGTAATTGGCCATTGGAATGTGCTGCCCAGGGAGGTGGTGGAGTCACCACCCCTGAAGGTGTTCAAAGAAGGACTGGATGTGGCACTTGGAGCCATGGTTTAGTTGTCAGGAGGTGTTAGGTTGGACCTGATGAACTCTGAGGTCTTTTTCCAACCTGGTTGATTCTGTGAGTCTGTGATTCTAAAAGACTACCCAGGGACAACCCTGCCAAGCAATCCACATGGGGAAAGAGGTTCCACCAGCTTCCATTTCAGAGGCAAGCAGATCAGCTTTGTTACTTAACTCCCATCTTTTGGTACCCACCATATTCCAGGTCCAGCAGGCAGGTCTGACAGACGTTCTTCAGCTTGCTGCAGGTCTGGCACACCTCTGTCTTCTTGAAACGCATGCGGACGCCGGGGCACCAGCGGAACACGGTGAAAGGCCTGGCACAGATCTGCAACACAGGACCCTGACACTGCTGCCACTGTCACACACCACTGCAGTCACCATTCAGGCTCCTGCAAGGAAACTTGAAGCCCAAACACATCTAGTTGGGGACGTCCCTGCTGACTGCGGGGAGGTCGGACTAGGTGACCACTGGAGGTCCCTCCCGGCCTGGACCACTCCTCAAAGCACAAATACAACTTCCTCACTTCAGTGCTGAGTGCCTAAGCTCATCGATACCTCCTGGTGTGTGGTGCCTTACTCTGACAGAGGGAAGTTTTGGGAAGGTTTTTCTCTTGTTGGGTTTTTTTTTTGGTTTATTGCAGTAACCCAAATGCTGGAAGCTGATCTGCTCAAAGGAAATTCTCCTTCAGGCAATAGGTTGGGCTTGATGATCTCTGAGATCTCTTCCAGCCTTGCTGAGTCTATGATTCCTTCACTCCAGGTGATGTTCAGTGTAGAGCTACTGGGAATAAATTACCAATTGTGTGTAAACCAGTTCAGCAGCAAGCAAGCCCCATGAGAGGTGGTGAGACCTTTGGTCCACACCTTACTGCTGTCTCATCTGGTGGCATTGATGCATCTGCTTCGTGTACAGTTTGAGGAAGAGAAGATTGGAGACCTTAATAGCCCTCTACAACTACCTGAAGGGAGGGCAATGAGGCTGGGGAGAGATCTGGAGCACAGCCCTGTGAGGAGAGGCTGAGGGAGCTGGGGTTGCTTAGCCTGGAGAAGAGGAGGCTCAGGGGAGACCTTATTGCTTTCTACAACTGCCTGAAAGGAGGCTGTAGCCAGGTGGGGGTTGGTCTCTTCTCCCAGGCAGCCAGCACCAGAACAAGAGGACACAGTCTCAAGCTGTGCCAGGGGAGGTTCAGGCTGGATGTTGGGAAGTTCTTCACAGAGTGATTGGCTATTGGAATGTGCTGCCCAGGGAGCTGGTGGAGTCACCATCACCGGAAGTGTTTAAGAAGAGATTGGATGAGGCACTCAGTGCCCCATGGTTTAGTTGATTAGATGGTGTTGGGTGATAGGTTGGACTTGATGGTCTTGAAAGTCTTTTCCAACCTGGTTAATTCTATTCTATTCCATTCCATTCCAATCCAATCCATTCCATTCCAATCCATTCCATTCCATTCCAATCCATTCCATTCCAATCCAATCCAATCCATTCCATTCTAATCCATTCCATTCCAATTTCTATTCTATTCTACAGCTCTCAGCAGAGTGACCTAAAAAAAGATGTTATGTAGCTGCATAAATATTTGTTAACCCAGATGCATCCTTTTCTGGAGCCTGAAAGGCTTTTCCACATGGAAGTGTATTTTTCCCCAGCTGCATGCCAGTTTGGATGTTCTGTCCTCATAAACACACAAACCTACCTTGCATTCTTTGCCATATTTTTCTTTGGTCTGAAATGCAAATCAAAAACAAGAGAGGAGAACAGGAAATGTCATCAGTTCAATGTAAAACATGAGATATACCATTGTGGGATTTACCTGATGGTGCTGCATTTAGACTCACCCCACTCCCCCTCTGTTTTGGGCTTAGGGTTTGGCAAGGTCAGTGGGACAGAAAAAAGTCCTTAAAAACTTCATTTTTGACTCACAAACACACCTTAAAAATAGAGCATTTTAAGTCCTACCTTGTCTATGGTTTAAGGTGGGAATTAGATGGAATGTGACAAGCTATTTTTAAGGAAAAATGAGGTTAAATGAGTGCATGAAGAAAACATATCATCATCTGTCATCACTTTGTTCTCCTTTTTGACTGATTTATTCTCCAAACACACCCCTGACACCAAGATATCACCTGCCAACAATGGCTGGAATCAAATTCTGTTGTGCAGAACCAACTAATTAGGAGGACATATCCACCTCAGGTTTATGTTAGTCCCTGAACCCCAACAGTCCTAGGGCCAACCCCAGAGAAAAGGTCTGATGGTCAACCAGGCACATACCATTCGAATGTATGGGTTTTCTCCAAGACATGTCTGGCACAGAATAGGGAAGTCCTGAATTGCACAGAAAAAAAGAGAGAAAATCAGGAATCTGAGGCACTCAAATCACTCTCTGAACTGACACTGCTGAGTTAAACTGATCAGGCCATTTGAAAGACACAAGAACAATCATTCAAAAAGAGACCGGGAGAGATGCAAGCCACGACCCAAAGCTCACGTTAGGGAAGTACCACAACCTACCAGCTAGTCCAGTTTGAAGTAAAAGATGGAACAAACAAACAAGACACATATTCTTGAGATCTTAGCACTTCAGCAACCTGACTGCAGCAGACTACATACACCTCGACATCATCTCTCGCCACCTATTGTTGGCACTGGGCCCACCGAGGAAAGGCCTCAGCTCTGAAGAACGCGCCCACAGGCAGAAGCTGGGCCCAGCTACCAGACCTCCCTAGCTACCGGGAGACCTTCCCAGCTACCAGACGCTCAAACGCCGGCAGGCGGACAGCGCAGGGTGGGGGCTACCTAGCGCAGCACCCTTTTCCAGCCACACGGAGGGTCCGGGTAACCGTGGCAGCCCCTTCCCAGCCGTGAGTAGAGCAGGGCCGCAGCTCCCCAGGAGGTCCCTAGGCTGCCCCGAGGGCCACCTCAGCGCGCACCCAGCGCCCTACGGCCCTGCCTCTACCCCGCCATAAGCAGTAAAGGGCCCCGCCGGCCAAGCTCCGCCCAGCCCTCCCTCATCGCCCCCCAGGGCTCACCGCGTCCTCCCAGTTCTGCCGGTTGTAGGTGTTGGAGCCCAGCGACGTCGACATGGCGGCAGAGGCCTCCGCTCCCCGCAGCCACCGCCGAGCCCCGCGCCGCTCCGCCTCGAGCCGGAAGTGACGCCACTTCCGCTAGCGACGGGCGGGCACCGCGGCAGCGGCGCTCTGACGTCACGGCGCGCCGCGGGGCCGGATGCGCCCCCGGCAACGCCAACCGTGGAGCGCGGCTGGGGCGGGAGGAACCGAGGGGAGCAGGGGCAGGCCATGGGGTAACCCGGGCTGGGTTGTTTTGGTTTTTCCTTTTACATCAGTATTGTCTAACGAATAGCAGCGTAAAAGAAACAGCACAAAAAACCAGCGCACAGACTCCGAGAGCCACGTTTGCTTTATTGGAGGTCACTACACGACGTCAAGCAGTAAGGCAACAGTCGGGAAGGGGCGAGCGCCCCAGGGAGCATGGATAGAGGACAGAGCAGGGACACGCCGACACCTTTCCTATCGCCTACAAGCACCTAGGGGGAGGGAGGAACAATTCACCGGGCTAGAGAGACTGTTTAGAACACCATAAATGTCACTGGCTGCCTTGTTTTCAGTGAGAGACAGCAGGCCCGGTGCAGGGGACAGCCACCAGCGCACCCCTGGAAGGCTCTCTGCCCTCTTAGTGTGGCAGCTGTTTGGCTACTGAAGAGAAGTCACAGCCAGAGGTTAAGTGCTGTGTTATCTGGACAGGCAAAGCTGCAGCAGGCACTAGCACTAGACATTAACTATGAAGTACAACTCTCAAACTCATGCTGTACATCTGTGTGTAACCTACGTGAGGTTGTAAACGTGATGCCTCACCGCTTGGGAGACCTGCCGCAGGACTGGGCTTAAGGCGTGTGCTCCCCGGGCACACCACAGCAGGCTTCTCATGTTTTTGGGTGCTGCATCATCACCTACCCCCAAGAGCAGAGCAGGCAGCCCTATTCCATCTGCCCCTGCAGAGGATTCGCAGCTCCAGGCTGGCAGAACTGTGGCACAGCTGTTTTGAGCAGCACGGCCACGGCTGACTGGGGTTCAAACCTTTCCCAGCACAGCAAAGCCCATCAGAAATGCTTAACAAATGTCACTGTCTGAACTGGGAATGCTCTGCAGGAACAGTGATCTTGCCTGCTTGCACTGAGCTATGTGGTTACTGGTAATTCAGTATCCTAGATACACTGCTTTTAATCACTTATTTTAGTTTGGACTACAGGCAACTTACACCCTGCACAGACCACCACAGGGTACAGTGCATGCCAGTTAACATGTAGCTGTCTTTCCACCTTTACAGCCCCATCCCACCCACCCTACCTGGAAAAAAGAGAATGAACCTAAACAGCCTCTACAGCCTGAAGTATACCAGATCTAATCTTAACTTTCCAGGTTTCATACTCTGATCACTACCCCTAGCAACACAGGTGAGTTGAGCTGAGCACTGCAAAGCAGCTTCTCCAGAGCATCCCTGCCCCAGCCAAGAGCTGTAGCAGAGCCTGAACTCTCAGCTCACAATGCATCATGCAGCCACGTTGCCCTGAAACACGGGTGGGCTCTGCTGCCAGTCAAACCCAGGAACACTACAGTACACTACATTTGGAGTTTAAAGGCAAACTGATCATTTCCTTTGTGAGAACACAAAGGTGTGAGAACCTGTCACCTCGGCTAAGCAAGAGGGGCAGGGTCGTACATCCTGAGCACCCACAGCTGAGGTATCCTATGAGGAAGCAGAAAACCAAGAGAAAGCATCGTGGTGCTGCCAACAGCCTGCCCACAAGGCAGCAGCCATGGCCACCTCCCAGACTGCTTGTTCTGGAAGGGCACAGCTCCTTGTGAAAAGGAAGTAGTTCACTACCCTGTGTGTGACATCAGGTTTGTGGGCTGGCAGGAAGGTAAACCAGTTATGGGTTCTTTTCTGTTGACAAAACCAAATTCAGGCAGGTGTGGTAAGGATGTGGAGAAAGGGAGACCTTTCTGTGTGCCAGAAGACGTGCTGCAAGTGAAACTAGCCCGTGGCAGCGTGGGGAAGCAGAGCAGGAGTTAGTGGGCACTAGGACAAAGAGAGAGAACAAACCATCCCGAAGCACGGCACCCTCAGCCGCCTCCGGCGGCCCGTGGCACACACCCACACATCACAAAGGAGCTCTGGCAGGAGGTTCCAGCAGGTGCTGTCTTGGCTGTGCCAGCCCATCCTGCAGCCAGCCCTGGGGGCCGGAGCGCGGGGAGCGCTTAGGGGAGCAGCGGGCCCAGGCTGAGCTCCACGTGATGGGTGAGCCAGATGACCTCAGCGGGGTGCTCGCCCTCCTCGCTGGGCCGGATGGGAGCAGCCAGGTTTTTGAACTCGTGTTTCATCTTGAAGCTCACGGTCACCTCACCCTCTTCTTTCTGGGGGGTGACCTTGATGAACACTCCTACCTTGTTGGCTTTTCTGAAGGCGATGACGCTGCGAGAACAAAGGCACGCTGGGTCAGCCAAGTCTGCAAACAATGCTCGTGAGACATTTAAGAATCACAGAATTGTTTGGGGTGGGCAAAGACCTCCCAGATCATCAACTCCAACAATTGAGCTCATTTGTTCCAACACCACAGAACAGGGATGCTCAGTTTATGGCTGAATGTGCCCTGCCCTGGTCTGTAGCTTGCTCCCTGCTGCTCTTTTCGTGGGGGACTCGCAGCCCCTCCTGCCTCACCAGCGGGACGTGGGCACCTCCCTCTAAGTTGATAGCTGCTGGCACAGCCCTCTGACAGAACATGCCTGGGCCATGGCATTATGTATCCAGCAGAAAAGGGCCACAGTTTACACCTGCAGTTGCTCTGTACAAGGCTGCAGAACATACTCTGAAGGCAACTCTATCACACACCTACTGTGCAGTTCTTACCCCTACTGGGAGCCTTCTCCACACAAAAGAAAGGATTGCACAGAGCATTCCTGGAGAGAAGGAATGCTACCACCTAGAAGTCAACTGCTGCAACAGCACACTTGCCTCATAGGGAACAAGCATCTCCTGAATAGCCTAAAGCACAAATAGCAGAGAGATTTGCATTGCTGAGCTCTGACTCCCCTCCCAAACACCTCACACATCCTCCCAATAAAACCTGAAGAAAAGCCCTCAACGTGGTGAAGGAGAGAGGAGAGGGAGTTACTTGGTGGAAGGGCCAAGATTTAAAGGGACAGGATCCCCCCAGGACAGACAACACTCACTCAGGGTCATCCTGGAAGTCTTGAGGCTCTGCCAGCTCATCGTATTCTGCTGCAGCATCTTTGCCAGCCAGAATAAGCTCCTTGGGAGGAACTGCCACCTGAAGCAGAGCATGAAGAGAAGAAGCCTTTCAGCAGTGATTGTCACCTACACTGGGAGCAGGAGAGAGCCCTCCCCTGGTGAAGGGCTGCTTTACTATGGTTTAACAGAGAACTGATTTCTCCTGTCTTTCCTCCACTCCAGTACCAGCTGGTTACCACTGCACCAGTGGAGCTGGGTACTTAACCCTGGGGTTCTGGCTCTCAATGGGTTTTGAATTTCCAGACCCTTTATGTTCTGATGTTTACATTGGTGACAGTTATTTAAGCTCCAAGGAGGAAAATTCAACAAAGCCAGCAGGGACTGAAGGACCTATGAAAAGTGGGCCATGTGGAAGGGTAAAGGGGAGTGGGAAGCCTTGGGAGAGGCCTGGGCTCACACCCCAGGAGGGTACAGTACCTTGGCAGTGCTGTTGATGTTGTCAGGGTCTCCCTCCTCGCACTCCAGCAGTGTGACATGTGTGATGTTCTCCACTGGGTTGGTCAGAGTCAGAAGGACTTGGCTCTCCTGGGGAGATTCAAGAATCAGAGTTCAAGAAGCCATTAACCTAAAATTCATCATTACTGTTAGCACCTCCATCTTCTGTTACTGTTCCAACACCTTCCAAAAGTGCATTTCTCCAGGGATGGAGAGCAAACACCCTAAGTCCCCAAGGCAGGTGCCGGTGGCACACAGCACTCCTCCTTAATACAGGAAATACAACTCTTTGGAACCTAGCCAAGATCTCCACTCCACACCTCTGGCTGCTCAGCTAGTGGCATGTGCTTGTGATGCCAGAGGTCACAGTAGGTGGTAACCTACATGCAGTGTTCTTCCACCCACGCCCTCAAGCCCCGCACCCTCTCCGAAGGGAGTAAGCGAAACCCTTGGGCAACAATCACCACACCAAGTCACCTGCCAAAAAGGTGCCACATCCACACCTCCCAGCTGTGCCTCACCCCCAGACACATGTGGGAGGGACTACTGACCTTCATGTAGCGCAGGTTGGGAATAGACATGATTCTGACTTCAGGGATATAGTTACTACAACGAGAAGAAAGCAAACGAGCGTGATGGATCGTGTGGCTGTGTGACCCACGGCCTGCAGCTAACTTGGCCAACGCTGTCAGAGCTCAGCTTACAGGAAACAGAACAGTGACAGGGCCTTTTTCTATACAAGCCTAATCCTACAAACTTCTGTGGGGCTGGCACAGCCTGCAAGGTCTTTTCAGACTGCTGAAATCTTCAGCAAACTTCGTAGAAGATGAGGGAGCAAACCTACTACAGAGAAGCTGAATGCATTAGGAGGGTGACTGCACCATCCTGAGAGGTGCCAAGAGGTCAAATCAGGAGCACAAAAGAAATGAAAACAGAAGGCAGCAACTCAGCATGACCCAAGTCCTCCCCAACCCCTTCTTTTACTTACACAGCCACCAGCTGGATCTTGAATTTGATAGATGTTGGATTGAATTCTGGTTTGCTCAGGTTATGCTCACATTTCTAAAGACAAAGGAGGTTTCAGTCAGCACCCAAAGACAGTGTGCAGTCACACACTGGTGAATCAGAGCTGCAAGAACTCTTGCCACCAACCACAGCATTACTGGCCTCTAACAGTGAAGACAACAATGTCACAGCCAGCACCACAAACATAATAAAAGCCCTGGGCTATGCCAGCTTACTGGGGGGAAACATCACTGAGGACATCCCAGGCTGGAGGCAGCAGCCCAGGATGTCTCTCCCCCCACCAAAGATGGATCATGGGATGGTAACTATCTCTCCTGCTCTCTCTTTCTCCATTGTCTCACTCCCTTTTCACAGAATCAACCAGGTTGGAAAAGACCTCAGAGATCATCAAGTCCAACCTATTACCTAACATCCAACACCTCCTGACAACTAAACCATGGCTCCAAGTGCCACAGCCAATCCTTTTTTTGAACACCTCCAGGGATGGTGACTCCACCACCTCCCTGGGCAGCACATTCCAATGGCCAATTACTCTTTCTGTGAAGAACCTTCTCCTCACCTCCAGCCTAAACTTCCATGGTGCAGCTTGAGACTCTGTCCTCTCAATCTACCACTGGTTGCCTGGGAGAAGAGACCAACCCCCACCTGGCTACAGCCTCCTTTCAGGCAGTTGTAGAGAGCAGTAAGGTCTCCCCTGAGCCTCCTCTTCTCCAGGCTAAACAACCTCAGCTCCCTCAGGCTCTCCTCACAGGGCTGTGCTCAAGGCCTCTCTTTCTTTGTCTGTTGTTTGCTCCATCCTCTCTCTCTTTAATAAATAGTCTTGTCTTGATACATGGCCTCATTTGTGCCTTAATTTCACTCAAGGGAATGTTCAAAACCAACCAGGTCTCCTTCCCAACTTCTGGACCCAGGGACTCCTGTTGAGGCAGAACATCCTGTGCTCCAGTTTGCATCCACTGCTCCTCATCCTATCACTGGGAATCAGTGAAAAGAGACTGGCCCCATCCTCTTGACACCCACACTTAAGGTGTATGTCAACACTGATCAGAGCCCCTCTCAGCCTTCTCTTCTGCAGGCTGAACAACCCCTAGGTGTCTCCCCCTCGCCTCGTAAGTGAGCTGTTCCATTCCCTCGTAGCCCCCTGGTGGATCTTCTCCAGCGGTTCCCTGTCTCTCTGGAACTGGGGAAGCCAGAGCTGGCCACAACCCTCCAGCTCTTGTGTCTTTCATGACCTACCCGGCAGCGCAGGGAGCGTTTGATGAGGAGGTGCTTGTGGCGTGGGTAGAGCTGGGAGGCGCAGATGGGCTGGAAGTCAGGCTGCAGCAGGCGCTGGCACAGCGTCGTCACTGGGCACACGACAGAAAGCAAGACAAAGGCATGGCTCTGGCACTGCAACCCCAGCTAGGCTGGAGGATGTGCTGCCTGAGTGCAGTGCACACAGAATCAATAAGGTTGGGAAAGGCCTCAGAGATCATCAAGTCCAACCTGGCACCCAACACCTCATGACTAACTAAACCATGGCTCCAAGTGCCACGTCCAATCCCCTCTTGAACACCTCCAGGGATGGGGACTCCACCACCTCCCTGGGCAGCACATTCCAATGGCAAATCACTCTTTCTGGGAAGAACTTTCTCCTCACCTCCAGCCTAAACCTCCCCTGGTGCAGCTTGAGACTGTGTCCTCTTGTTCTGGTGCTGGCTGCCTGGGAGAAGAGACCAACCCCCACCTGGCTACAGCCTCCTTTCAGGCAGTTGTAGAGAGCAGTAAGGTCTCCCCTGAGCCTCCTCTTCTCCAGGCTAAGCAACTCCAGCTCCCTCAGCCTCTCCTCACAGGGCTGTGCTCCAGACTTCTCCCCAGCCTCATTGCCCTTCTCTGGACATGTTCAAGTGTCTCAATATCCTCCTCAAAGTGAGGGGCCCAGAACTGGACACAGGACTCAAGGTGTGGCCTAACCAGTGCTGAGTACAGTGGCAGAATGACTTCCCTGCTCCTGCTGGCCACACTATTTCTGATGCAGGCCAGGATGCCCTTGGCCTTCTTGGCCATTTCATCTACATGCAACAATTCAGAAGCCACTGGCAAGTCTGACTGCTTCTGGCAGTGAATGAACGGAAGGTAGCAGCTGTATGAAAGGCTGCCCTGACTGGGCACTGTAACAGGAGAGCAACACCAGTGCCAGCCCTGGAGAAATAAGGGACCCTGATCTCTATTCAAAGCTCAGCTAGGGTGGAAACAGAATTTTGCAATCATCTAGAAAATAAGTTCTGTTCCCTCCAAGGGCAAATGGGTTTCCACAGCTTTGTTAGCCTCCCAGCTGGGTGCTGCATGAGTACAATGTACAGCTTCTCAGCAAGCAGCCTGCAGAACTGAATTAGTGCCCACATAGTTCCTGAGGCAAGGAACTCCAGCAGCCAACTTCCCATGGGCTTCTCTGAAAAAAACTGGCTCCTGACTGTTCCCAGTGCCTCAGAGGCAGTGAGCCACCTGGCAGCTTCTGCCTCGCTGCGGGGAATCAAGGAAGATGTCTTCTTTACCAGCATCACACTCACACAATGCTGCCAGTCTCCTGAGAAAAGCAGGCCAGGATGATCCAGCCCTTTCCCCAAAGCATTCATGCATTAATTAAAATCAGCAGGCTATCAGCCTGCAGGACTCCCCAGAACATCTGTCCTACGTAGAGTCCCCTCAGCAGCAAGGCCACGTCATTTCCTGGGCCTGCTGGCTTCTCCTCTTTGCTCCCAAGCTTCACTGACCAGCCTACAACACTGGCTGATTAAATCAGGAGCCAGCTAAGTTAACTGGCAAGTGTATGCAAGCTGTTCCAAAGTGATGTCAAAGGAATACAAAATTGTCACTTAATAGGTCAGTTTTGGTTCAAACTCCCCAGCAGCTCAGCCGCTTCCTCATTTCCTGCTATTATCTGATAAGAGACTTCAGCTCTTTCCTCCATTCAAAACCTGACACTTCACATGCAGAGAAATTCAGGTCAGCCAGAAAATGAAAGAACAGAGCCTGACATATCTGGCTCTGAGCTTTCCATGTCCCACATGAAGCTGAGGCTGCATTCAAAAATCACCGAAGTCACAAATTTTCTATCATTTCAAGCCCAGCATAAAAATGACTCAAATCTGAGGTCACCAGGGAAGCCCAGGGACAAGCTTGCAGGCACTGCCCAGCATCATAAAAGGGAAGGGCAAAAAAGGGACAGAATGTGAAGGTGTTACCTTCTGTCAGATTGATTGGTCTTGTGTAGTAATCCTCAGGAAGAGGTTCCACTTCTTCCACTGCATCAGCTGGCTCAATCTTGATCTCCTTCTGGTCCTCTCCTTCCTTCAGGCTGAAAGGAAGTGAGGGACAACTTGGTTATGAAACACAGCAGGTGTGCTCTGACAGACAGCAACAGCAGTAACTGCACCACAGCACAGAAGAGCTGAGATCACAACAGTAACACTGCACAAGGACCTGAGCAGTCACTTGTTTCTGTTAGGAGAAAGCAAAACATCTGGAGCTGATGCCGCACAGGCGCCTGAGGACTTGACACCTCTCTAAAGCTCCAAAGAAGAAAGCTCCTTTCGCTGCTATCTGCTACTATGTTCATCATCTTCCTGAAACTGCTTTGCTCTCTCTTGCCTGCATCTCCTGCCCTTCCCACAGAGGTAATCCCAACCCCAAGACTCACGAGAGTCCAGCGAGGGCACTGATGGGTGCTCCGGGCCTCTGCCGCTGAAGCCTGGTGCCAAGGCCGTATTTGTCCTACAAGGGAAAAAACAGAACTCTCAGCTTCAGGTCTGCTTCCTGCCAGGGCAAAGAGACCCACTGTAAACTCATTCTTTAAGATGCATGACAAGCATAGGGAGACAAGCAAAGGAAAGCAAAAAGGGAGAGGTCTTCAGTGCACTATGCCTGAGATGGCTATGCATCAAGAGAAGCACAGCTGGCAGGTCGAGGGAGGGGATTCTCCCCCTCTACTCTGCTCTGCTGAGACCCCACCTGGAGTACTGCAGCCAGTTCTGGAGCCCCTAGTACAGGAAGGATCTAGAGGTGCTGGGACATGTCCAGAGAAGGGCCATGAGGATGATCAGAGGGCTGGAGCTGCTCTGCTATGAGGACAGACTGAGGGAGTTGGGGCTGTTCGGTCTGGAGAAGAGAAGGCTCCGAGGACACCTAATTGTGGCTTTTTGGTATCTGAAGGGGGCTACAAGAAAGCTGGGAAGGGACTTTTGAGGGTGTCAGGGAGTGATAGGACTGGGGGGAATGGAAAATAGAAATGGGTAGATTCAGATTGGATGTTAGGAAGAAGTTCTTCCCCATGAGGGTGGTGAGAGACTGGCACAGGTTGCCCAGGGAGGTGGTGGAAGCCTCATCCCTGGAGGTGTTTGCAGCCAGGCTGGATGTGGCTGTGAGCAGCCTGCTGCAGTGTGAGGTGTCCCTGCCCATGGCAGGGGGGTTGGAGCTAGCTGAGCCTTGAGGTCCCTTCCAGCCCTAACAATTCCATGATTGTTTTTTTCTGTTCAAACTGTTAGTGAGAAGAAAACAACTATCCCTGCACTGCAGATGGGGAGAGACAGATGGATGTGGCTACCACTTGCAAAGCTTTTGCTCTTTTCTTAAATCTCCAGCCTGCACTACTGACACATTTTCCCTTGATCTTCTCTTCAGAGCAACTGCATGTCAAGTAGTACAGAATGAGAGCACTCAGCTGCCAGGAGAAATGGGTCAGTGTGGGGATGAATCCTCCTGAAATGCTCTGCAGCACTGCTCAAAGCAGCTGGAAGCTTCAGGATCCTCCAAGCCTGACTACCTACAGGTATCACAGCACATTAGAGGTTGGAAGGGAACCTCAAGAGATCACTGAGTCCAACCCCCCTGCCAAAGCAGGGTCACTTAGGGTAGACCACACAGGAGTGCATCCAGGTCTGCCTCACCAGGCACCACCAACTGACAGGAACAGATGAACTCTACCCAGGGTGCTTGGAGGCTGAAATCTTCCTTCTGGGCAGGACTCAAAACCTGAACTCTCACCAAAGGAGCAATCTAAGCATCAGTCCTCCCTAGTGACGTTTCAAGGACAGGCAGACTAGTGCTAGTGCCACTTGCCTCAAGCAGACAGATGGTTGTGTCTCAGCTAAGCTTGGTGAAAACCTGCTTTCCAAATGCACATTACTTACCCAAAGACATTGCCTTGTTTGCAAACTAACAAAACCCAGGGTGGGTTTTGTAACACACGTTACCCTCTAACAAGTGAGCTTTCACCTGCGCCTGTTCTAGGCACAGCCAAGTCAGAGGCCCTGAGGCAGGGTGGAGAGCAGGACCTGTTACTCCCCTTCAGTTGGTACCATGAGAGCTTTAAACAGCAGCAGAAACTGTGAAAGGACTTACCACTACGTGTATAGTGTGTTGCTGTGGAGAGCCCCCAAAATAGCAGCAGGTAGCAACGGAGACAAAAAATGCAGCCATAAGACACAAGCAAGGGCACAGAGCAAGCACAGTTAATTGAGAAGTAGCAAGCATATGCACCCAGCTAAACAAAGTAAGCATTTCCCTGCCAGTGACAAGTCATCCAGGCCACAACCAAACCCTGAGGTTCATTTCAGTTAGGACTTCATGCAGGAAAGTGCCAGACAATGCTGATCGGAGCGCTACCGAGCTGTGGGATGCAGCTGTGCTCAGAGAGGGCTACCACAGGTGTGGTGTGGGGATTGGTGGCTGCAGCTGCAATGCATTTCACTGCTGGCTAACACACTGCTTGGCATGGCACCAGCACTGGTGTGGTGGCTGCAGCTCCAATGCATTTCACTGCTGGCTAACACACTGCTTGGCATGGCACCAGCACTGGTGTGGTGGCTGCAGCTCCAATGCATTTCACTGCTGGCTAACACACTGCTTGGCATGGCACCAGCACTGGTGTGGTGGCTGCAGCTCCAATGCATTTCACTGCTGGCTAACACACTGCTTGGCATGGCACCAGCACTGGTGTGGTGGCTGCAGCTCCAATGCATTTCACTGCTGGCTAACACACTGCTTGGCATGGCACCAGCACTGGTGTGGAGGCTGCAGCTGCAATGCATTTCACTGCTGGCTAACACACTGCTTGGCATGGCACCAGCACTGGTGTGGTGGCTGCAGCTCCAATGCATTTCACTGCTGGCTAACACACTGCTTGGCATGGCATCTGCAAACCCTTCTGGCGCTGTCAGAGAGGCAATGGAGTACACGGTCATGGGTGTAGAACTACTTGTCTCTGAAGAAACTCCTGTGCCCTAGCACATTGTTCTCAATAAAATAATAGAGCCAAGCAGCCCCATTGTGCTACCAACTGTCTGATGTGAGGCTGCTGTGCATCTCTTCTCCTGCTCTGAGGGCACAGCACTCCCAGCTCACCGAATAGGCCAGGGGCACGTAGTTCCGACGGCGCGCCAGCTTCTTCCGGTCCCGCTCAATCTTCTCCTTCTGAGCCAACTGCTGGTAGTATTCAACCAGTTTGTTGATCTGGAGGGATGAAAAGGGACCCAGTTACCCAGTGAGTGAAGAACAAATGCTGAAAAGGGACAGTTACCCAGTGAGCAGGGAATAAATCACAGAATCACACGAACGTTCAGGTTGGAAAAGACCCCTGGGACCATCACATCCAAACACTGGCCCTGCTCTACCAGGTGCCCCCCTAAACCATATCCCCAAGCACCACTTCTAATTGACCTTTAAAGACATCCAAGGTTGGAGACTCAACCACCTCCCTGGGCAGCACATTCCAAGGTCTGACCACTCTTGCTGTGAATTTTTTTTCCCTAGTGTCCAGTCTAAACCTACCCTGGTGCAGCTTGAGGCCATTCCCTCTTGATCAATCACTGACTACCCGTGAGACCAGCACCAACCTCTCCACAATGCCTTTTCAGGTAGATGTAGAGAGTGAAGAGCCTCCTCTTTTTCAAACTAAATGCCAGACCTGCTGCAGCATTGGTTTGTGAACAAGCTGGAACTCCTGCTACTTGTTTCCCTCTGTCCTAGCACTAGCTGTAGTTTGGAGGGCACAAAGAAGCCTGTGGGGTTTAACTCACACTGTGGGTGACAAAGCACCCCTCCTTTGGGAACAATGCCTATCAGAGAGCAGGGTCCAGTTCTCACTTTGCAGTCAGACAGCTGAGATTTTCTTCATGCCTTTGCTGTGCCTGGAGAGAGCATGGCAGGTGGCCAAAACTGAGCAATTTGGGATTAGTGGAGGAAACAGCATCTTCCCCTCAACTCTCGAGGCTGCTCACATTTAGAGTGGAGCCCTGAGAGGCAACAGGGCAGGGTAGTAAAGGTGAAGTTGTTTTCCAGATCTTAGACACACTCTTGGTTGGAAAACAGCTTCTGTTCTCACACATAAGCAGCACACTCATTGGTGTGGTTTTAAGAGCACCCTTAGATATGATGTTTGCAACTGAGTTTCTTCTGAAAAGGAGATTTTATACTGCCACATCCATGGGAGAGCCTCTAAGAGGCCTTCCTTCCACTGAACTCAGTCAAGCTGCAGATTAGGAACTGGAACTGGAATCTGAAGGATTATATAGATGCAGAAAAAGCATTGAAAGGGCCTGGTGCCTCTAACAGCTCTTTCCAGCTGGTGTGTCTGAGCACAGCCTCCCCCTTCACTCACCCTCTGTGCGTGAGGATTCTCCGGCTCCTGCCAGCCACCGCTAGCTGCATGAGAAACAGAGAACACACAAGTCCTCAGCAGAAGATCTGCAGACATGATGACACATAAATCACACCCAACAGCCAACTGTCTTGGGTTTATTCATGAACTAGAACATTCCCTATGTTTGCCACACTTCCCATGGCAATCCTTCAGGCTCACAAATACACCCCCCTGAAAGCTTTTCGCAGTCGGGTTTGGGCTGAAGATGCTTCACCAGCTTTTAGGCTGTGGTTTTAAACAGCTGCTGTTGGAGATACTCAGGACAGCACCTGAGCCACTTTAGCAGGAGTCACTTTGGCAGCTCCCAACCTTCAGTCACACCAACACTGGAAGTCAGAGGATCTGCTTGCTTCACTTGGCCCCCCATTCTGGAGCCCGACAGGTGTTTTCTGCATGCCTTATGCACCAAGAAACAGAACAAAGCTTTGTTCTAGTGCTGTCACGAAGAGAAGAGCCAAGCACAAACACTAACTAGCAACTCTGGGATAAGCCTCAGCAAACAGAAGTGATGGAAAATAAATTAGGTACTTTTGCTGTCAGAGTACACCAACTACAAAAGCCTCTTGCTTGACAGTCAGGTAACGTGAGCACAGAAGTGGGTCACACTTTCCACTAGCTCAGCTCAGCTCTGCAGAGACTTCAGCAACAAACACTCTGGTGTGAATTTCCAACCATGACTCCAAACCTAGACAGATTATTATACAGATCATATGGCCACAGCCTGATCTGTCATACAAATGGGGTTCCTGGCCCTGTTTGGCTTCCTGTCTTCGACTGTCACTTACCAACAGACTTGTCTGCCATGCCCACGTCCCGGGAAGTCCAGCGGCAGAATCCACAGGCCAGGTAATAAGCTTTCTTCATGGTAGTCTTGGCTGGGTCATCAGGCAGTGGAGCAGGAATGCTTGTGGCCCGTGTGGAAAGGGTGTGCATGCAGCAGGGGCAGTCAAAGCAGTTGGCACACCTGTGGAGACGAAGATGTGTAAGACAGCACTCTGACAGGGGTCTCAGGCCAAGGAAAAGGCTCTCAAACAAGCAAGCCAAGATTAAGCTTCTCATCTTCTGCAAGAGCATTAGGGAAAAGAGGCAAAAGAGGCTTCAGTGGCAACAGAAGAGTTCAGAATCGACATCAAAATGGCAACAGGAGGGGTTCAGACTCAACATAAAAATGGCAACAGGAGGGGTTCAGACTCAACATAAAAAAGGCAACAGGAGGGGTTCAGACTCAACATAAAAGTGGCAACAGGAGATGTTCAGAATCAACATCAAAATGGAAACAGGAAGGGTTCAGAATCAACATAAAAAAGGCAACAAGAGAGGTACAGAGTCAACATCAAAATGGCAACAATGAGAAATAGGAAAGAGGAGAGGTTCAGAATCAACATAAACCCAGCAACAAATAGAGGTTCAGAGTCAACAAAAAAGGAAACAGGAGGGGTTCAGACTCAACATAAAAATGGCAACAGGAGGGGTTCAGACTCAACATAAAAAAGGCAACAGGAAGGGTTCAGACTCAACATAAAAATGGCAACAGGAGAGGTACAGAGTCAACATCAAAATGGCAACAATGAGAAATAGGAAAGAGGAGAGGTTCAGAATCAACATAAAAACAGCAACAAATAGAGGTTCAGAGTCAACAAAAAAGGCAACAGGAGGGGTTCAGAGTCAACATAAAAATGGCAACAATGGGAAACAGTGGGTGATACTAAGAAGCTCTTTGCATTATGAGAACAGGTCAGGAAGAACACTAAAGCATGAAGAGCACATGACAGATACATCATGGAGACACTTCTCCAAACCAGACTAAAAGGTAGTATGAAGTGATGCAATTCAGGTGTCAGCTGAGGAAGGAGCTCTTTAAAAGAAGGAGTCTTGATGGACAAAGCCAAAGCAACCTTACCTATTCTTTTTGAGCTTGGCTTCAGCTGAAGGCATGTTTTCCAAGCAGCTGGGGCAGTAGTGAGAGTCCACCTAATGAAGAAGACAGTCACATCACACTTCATGACATGCCTCTGTCTGGGCAGCATGCTGGCAGCAGCCTGAAACTCTGCTGCACCACTTCATAAGGCTTTGTGTCACCCAGCAGACAGGTGAGGTCAGGAAAGATTTGAGACAGCCCTGGGTTATCTGATATTTTAGCCCATTTCAACCAGATTTTGATCTTTGGCAACCTAAAGTCAGAAGGTTTCTTAAACTGGGATAGATTAAACCACTCTGCCTAGTAAATCAGGAAAGGACAACTGGGTGTTGAGCTTTTGCAGTTGCCAGAGTTCTGTTTTCCTGCTTGAACAGCAGGAAATGGGTTTCAAGCTGAGCCAGGCCAGGTTTAGGCTGGATGTTAGGAAGTATTTCTTCAATGAAAGGGTTCTCAAACATTGGAATGATCTGCCCAGGGCAGTGCTGGAGCCACCATCCCTAGAGGTGTTTATGTAGTGTGGTGCCTAGGGACATGGTTTAGCATTGACCCTTCAGTGCTGCTGGGTGGAGGGTTGGACTGGAAGATCTTTGAGGTCTCTTCCCACTGGATGTATTCTGTGATTCTGTGAATGTATGCTTACATTTATTCTGCCCTTGTGGTTATGCTAGTTAGATACAGGTTTCAGAATGTTTTGCATCTGGCTGCTGTCACAAAATAATTTTGTCAATTGAAACAACAGACAAACAAGCAGCCCCAGGACCAAGGCTTGCCCATGAGAACGTGAAGCAGTGCTCCTGAAAGGCCACACACACCAGCAGATGATGGCTCCAGACTGATGATGGCTCCAGACTGATGATAACCTACACCTTAAGGCTCCAGCTCACCCAAGTGGAAATAAACTCAAATGCTCTCAGTCCTGATGCTTTCCTCAAAAGAAGAATGATGTTCTCAGACCTTGCCAGGGCACTTTGCTGCGACTGCCACCACATCCAGCAAATCTCAGTCAGCCCCGGGGGCCATCCGAGCACAGCACTCCCGCTGTGAAACAGCACCAGCCCGAGCCTGGGAAGGATGCAGGAGCTCCCGGCCCTGCTCAGCCTTCGCTCAAGGCCAGACCCCACAGTGGGATGACGGTCGGTGGATGACTCTACCCCTCTCCGGCCGGGCCCGACAGGGAGGTGTGTGTGTCAAGGTGCTCTAGGCCGCCCTGGCCAGGCCCCACGGAGCAGTGGGAGTAGCCCTGCTGCCTCGGCCGGGTCCCACGGAAGGGTAACAGATGGCCTTGTCTTTTCTCGGGTGGGGCCCGATAGAGGGGTTGGGGATCCCCGCGGCTCTCCCCGAGCCCCACAGAGGGGTGAGGAGGGTCCCTACTCCTCCGGCCAGGCCCCATAGAAGGACGGCTCCCACCCAGCCGGGCACATCCCAACCAAGGGAAGCCTCCTCCCGCGGCCGTCCCCGCCCCCAGTATAGAGGTCTCAGCCAATCAGGCCCGACCTCCGCCGACGGACAGTTAGGTAGGGCCAATCCAACACAAGGCACCGCCCCTTTTCGCACTCACTGTCAATCACCGCGTTCATGGAGGCACTATTATGCCCACCCCTTAGCCAGGCCATCAACCAATAGCAAGGCAAAGAGCGAATGAGGGACACAAGAGCCATCCAATCACTGCGCGCAGAGAAGACAACGTCCCGCCCCATCCACCCGGTCTGCGGGCGCGGCGCGGCCGGGCCGCCGTTACCTCGTGCGAGACGCACTCCAGAGAGCGGAGCTCGCTGCAGTAGCGGCAGAAGTACAGCTGCGACAGCGGAGCCCGCATCTCTTTCTCGCCGCGCACCAAGTACAGCACTCGCTCCGACTGCAGCAGTGACGCCATCTTGGGAGGGGGGCGGACGCTGCCGCGCCGACGACGTCAGACGTCACGGCGAAACGTCACCGCGCCGCCTCGCCACGTGTCCCCCGCGGGTTGGGGCGGCTCCCGCCGCGTGGTCCCTCCCGTGTCCGGGAGCGCCATGGCAGTGGGCGCCTGGGGCGGCGTGGAGAGCGTTGTGGCTGCGGGGTCTTGGCTGTATGCTTACTGCTGTGGGCCTATGGGCTGGGAGGGGGATCACAGAATCACGGAGGCTGGAATAGACCTCAGAGATCATCGAGTCCAGCCTATGACCTAACGCCACCACATTAACTAGACCGTGTCACTAAGTGCCACATCCAGTCTTTCCTTAAACACCTCCGGGGATGGTGACTCCATCACCTCCCTGGGCAGTCCATTCAGCATCTAATTACCCTTTCCATGAAGAAGTGCTTCCTAAAAAGCAGGACTGGAGCCTGGCTGCTTCATGCAGCTCAGAGCTGTTAAGACTCCCAGAATGGTAGCTGTTGGAAGGAACCTCTGGAGATCATCTAGTCCAAACCCCTGCTAAAATAGGATCACTTGCAGCAGGTTGCCCAGGATTGCATCCAGGCAGGTTTGGAATCTCAGAGAAGGAGACTGTACAACCTGTCTTGGTCCTATGCTCCAGCTCCATCATAGTAAAGATTTGTTTTCCTCATGTTCAGGGCATCACTGAAAATAGTCTGACCTCTTGACACCTGCCCTTTAGATACTCAAGCACTGAGAAGATCCTCCTCAGTCTGCTCTTTTCCAGGCTAAAGAGCCTCAGGTCTCTTAGCTTTCCTTGTAAGAGACATGCCCTCATCCCCTCAGCATCTCTGTAGCCTCCACTGGACTCTCTCCAGTAGTTCCCTGTTTCTCTTGAATGGGGGCACCAGGAACCAGAGCCAGTACTGCAGATGTGGCCTCACTAAAGCAGAGTAGAAGGGAGAGAAGAACCTCCCTCAACCTGCTGGCCCAACTCTTAATGCACCCCAAGACAGCACCAGCCTTGGCCACAAGAGCACACTGCTGGCTCATGGTTCACTTGCCCAGCAGGGCTCCCAGGTCGTCCTCTACACAGCAGCTTTCCACCTTTTCCTGTGCTTGTCATATTTTATTGCCCCAAGCCTCTGTTCACAGTTGCTTTGCTGCCCACACTCCCTTCTGAACCCCCAAGCTGCCAGACTTCTTCATCCCCCAAAGATGGTTTCTTTCTAGTCTCACCGTCGCTGAGGCGCAACTGTGGTAAAAGCAAACTCCTCTATCTCCTAGGATCAGCAGAAGTGCAGGAGGTCAGGGGATGTTGTGCTGCAGTGCATGTCCAGAGGGCAAAGCTTGCATCAGCACACCACCTCCGGTTTGCTTGTGGGCACATCACCCAGTGTGGTCATGGCCTGGCTTGTGATGTCACTCCCTTGTGCTCACGTCTGTCCCTGCACAGCATCTGGCGTCAGCCCCTGGCCTCTGCCTGCTCCTTGCTTGTGAGGCTCCAGAGGAAACCACAGAGATCTGCCACCTCTCAGGATAAAAAAACCCACGTGTGCTTTTTCTCCAGCAGTAGCAGCTGGAGGGGAATGCACTCTTGGGATGCCTGTGCAGGAGTGGGGAGCTGTGTGCCTGGGAAGTTCCTGGAAGTCAGGAGTGTCCTGGGAGCACAGGGTAGTGCCTTCCACTGCTGGTTTTCCCAGGAAAGGTAGGGGTGAAGGGTGTAATGCATGGGTCCCAATCCAGGTGACACTGGGCTTATGTCCCAGCAGGAACATCAGAGCATCCCACATCGCTTCCTGGGGCCAGCCAGGAATTGCTGCTGCTGTCTGTGCCCTTTGGCATCACCAGCGGAGTGGAATATTCCACTGGGCAGGGGAAACGCCATTCCCAGCCGGTGGGCTGAGGTCTGCCTCCTCCCCAGAGACGATCTCTGCCCCTGGGTCTGTAAATCAGCCCTGCCAAATCCCCTGGGGATTGCTGCCCGGTGCCTCGCTGCTGCGGTCTCAGGGAGGGAGGCTCTGCCTGGTTTTGCTTTTCTCTCTTGCCCGGGGCCTCGGAGGCAAGTGGGTGCATGTGAGGCAGGAGGCAATCGGGGCAGGGGAAAAGCCTTTTATGAAGCTGTTTTGCTGTAAAACAATGTGCCGCCTCCCTGGCTCTTGAGAACGTCGGGTTTGGCTCCAGGTGGTCTCCCGCGGTGTGATCCCGTCGTGGAATGGGAGGGACGAGCCGGGGCGTGCTTTGCTTTATGGTGCTGAACAAAGGTCTTGTCTTGCCCTGCCTCGCCTCCCTCTCGCAGCCTCACTCCCTTTCTTTCTCTGCTCTCTCTTCCCCTCCTCTCTTTTCCGTCCCCCCTCCCCTGCCGCCCCCAGCGGCCGGGACGGGGCGGGCGGGGCCGGAGGCTTCCTCCCCCGACGGAGATCCTGCCGCTGCCTCTCGCCGAGCCGGAGCCGGACAGCACCGCAGGTAGGAGGAGGGCACGGGCGGGCAAGGCGAGCAGACGGGCAGGCAGGTTGCTGCCGGCTCCTCTCCGTCTCGGCAGGAGCTCTCGTTGTGTCCCTTCCGCCCCGGGGCTGCCGGAGCTTGGGGCGACTGCGGACGGGACGGGGGAGCTCAACCCGGAGCTCTCTCGTAACCCGGCTGCCCCGACACGGCGAGGGGCAGCTGCGGGACCCATGGGATGATGGTGGTCACCATGCAGCCCCGAGCCCAGCTGCTGATGAAGCCGTTCATACCGTGACTCAGCACCACGGAGCGGGGATGCGGCAGGTACGAGGGTCCTCTGAAACAAAGGGGGCTCCGGCTGCCTTAGTCCCGCCGTTTCCCTCCCGGATGACTTGCTCGAGAGTGACCGGCGGGACGGCCGGTTGTGGCTTGGCTTAGCAGCTGCTTTAACGACGGTAGCAATTACTGGGGAAGTTTTACCTTGGGCTTTCATCCAGCTACATCAAAGCTGCGCTATAAATCCTGGGCCGTCTCAGAGGAGCCTTTACCAATGCCCTTTCCTCTCAAGGGAGCTGCAGGCCAAGGCTGGATGCGGCTGCAGGGTTCTCCCTGGACAGAGCAGCTGAGCGCTTGGAGCATCGGGGGAGCCTCTGGCTGTCGGAGGGATGGAGGGGGCTGTCCCCTCACCCCTCTTGCCTTTCCCTTGCAGGATGGACCTCCCTGACCCTGCAGATCCTGCTGCCCTCCCCAAGCACATCCTGGATGTCTGGGTCATCGTCTTGATCATCCTGGCCACCATCCTCATCATGACAGCCCTGGTGCTCTGCCCAGCCACTGCTGTCATCATCTACCGGGTACGGACTCACCCCACACGCAATGGCATCGTGTGAGGCTTCGAGGGACGGCCGGCTTGCTGGGCAGGGTGCCACAGCCATGGGACCCTGTGCCTGATGGGGCACCCTGAGAGCTGGGAAGAGATGGGCAAGAGCCAGGGTGGGCCAACACCCAGACACCTGCCCCTGCAGCTGGCTCTCACTGCATGAACCCACTGCCTCCTCTTGACCCACTGAGCTCATAGGGATGGTGACCTGAGCACCAGCAGGGAGATGTGTGACTTTGAGGATGTGCCCAGCCAGAAACAACTTGCTTGTGACCTTGTCTCCTCCCTGGCAAGCAGCAAGGAGTGGAAATGCCTGGCAAGGTTGTTTCTTCTTTGGAGTTGCAGCTGTTGGGGTGGCTGGGAAGGAAGGGTCAGTGCAAGATGGATGTGGCTTCTGGTTGTGCATTTAGAGACTCAGCTGAAAACATTGGTGACAGAGCCCATCCTGGCTGCATGCTAGCTGTGCAGCTGGCACTGGCTCCTCTGCCAGTTACTTGCTGAAGCTGTAGGAAAACTTTACAGGGTGTTTGGTTCCTCTGGGTTTTACAGGGCAGAGAAGCATGGGCAGCTCCTGCCAGCCTGGCTGCCCACATGCTGGCTTCACTCAGTGCTCCTGCTGACAGCCAGGGCTCCTGGCACACCTGCCCCATTGTGGGGAGGTCTGTGTACCCCTTGCCTGGGCAGGCAAAGCAGAAAGATCAGAGGGATTCATACCCAAGGGACCATGTAAGCTCTTACTTTGCTCCTTGCTGTGAAATAAATTGACTTTGTTCTACACATGAGCACGTTGTGCATCTCTGCCCACGCTACACAGTGTACAGGTGCCTGTGTGCAGGACCTGAGATACTTTGCAGCCTTTCCAGAACCCCTCCCCATGCTGATTCCTACACCACCCTGGCTGAATATCCCCAAGCTTCTTACTGGCCATTGAGCCTGGTTGCCACAGCCCCACAGGAGGGATGCTGCCAGCCTGGCTCTATGCTCCCAGGCTGCCAACTCAAATCTGGCTGCGAGAGCAGCAGGAAGTGAGTAGGAAGGATCCCCAGGGGCTTTCTGACAGCAGTGACAGCTGCTTTTCCCCTGCTTGGGCAACCATCTTCACTCCCCACCACCACTTTGTGCTGGGCTCTGGCTTGTGGCAGGAGTTCTGTGGCCAAAACAGTATCCCAGTGACTCAGGATGAGAAAGATCATGAATAATTAGTTGAATCAGGCTGGGATGTGGGGACTGAGTACTGGGGAGACTTGAGTACTGGGGAGACTTGAGTACTGGGGAGACTTGAGTACTGTGTCCAGGCCTGGGCAACTCAGTTTAAGAGAGATGTTGAGTTGCTCAAGTGTGTCCAGAGAAGGGCAACAAAGCTGGGGAGGGGTTTGGAGCACAGCCCCATGAGGAGAGGCTGAGGGAGCTGGGGTTGCTTAGCCTAGAGAAGAGGAGGCTCAGAGAGGACCTTATTGCTCTCTACAACTACCTGAAGGGAGGTTGTAGCCAGGTGGGGGTTGGTCTTTTCTCCCAGGCAATCACCAACAGAACAAGAGGACACAGTCTCAAGCTGTTCCAGGGGAGGTTTGGGCTGGATGTTAGAAAGAAATTCTTCCCAGAAAGAGAGATTAGCCATTGGAATGTGCTGCCCAGGGAGGTGGTGGAGTCACCATCCCTGGAGGTGTTTAGGAAGAGACTGGATGAGGCACTTGGTGCCATGGTTTGGCTGATTAGATGGTGTTGGGTTGCACTCAGTGATCTCAAAGGTCTTTTCCAACCTGGTTAATTCTGTATTTCTGTGTGAAGGATGGGGATTCACTTCTCACACTGTCCCTTTCCCAGTGATTCTTTCTATACAGAAGTGTGACTGAGGTTTCCAAGCCAGCTTGAACTTCCCCTTCCCCCCTCCTCCTCCTCTGTATTTCCCACCTTGAAACATAACCACATGGAAAAGGTGCAGTTTTTTCCTGTCTGTTCTTTCTGAACTCTGTCTTGTGATTCAGAAGAAGTGATTCTCACTTTCCAACCTGCCCCTCTTCCTGAAGGCTTCCTGGTCAGAGCTGACTGATAAGTAAATGCATTTTCCAGGTATGCTTTATTGCTGCCTTTTTTCCCCCTCCCTCCTTTCCTTCCTTATTTCTGAAGGGAAGCAGTGAGGGGGACAAAATGTTCTGTAAATGAGGCACAAGAGCAGAGGTTTATTGACTGATGAGAGCAGACTCAGGGGGCTCCAGGTAAAAGCAGTGTAGTTAGCATCATTTCATATCACTAAACAGCTCCTGCTCCACCACCACCACTCCTGCAACCAGCCCAGAGCCAGGGGCAAGAGCCTCACCAGCCAAGGTACCACCCAGAGGAGCTCAGCTCAGGAAAGAGCCCCAGCCAGCACCCGTGGGTGATTTGGGAGGAGTCATCAATCATGGCCCTAACGACCGGGGGGCCACCAGGCCCCCCGGCCTTTGTTGTCACCACCACCATCACCCAGTGTGCTCCAGGGGCACTCACCAGGGATGAGAGGAGGATCCTCAGCCCAGATGGGCTCAGCTTAGGGCTTCTGCCCTTCCTGGCGGGGATTAAATAGGGGAGTGGGTGGGGAGGGCCAAGTGGCCACAGCTGGGGTGGGAGGAGACTCAACAGAGCCCAGGTGCTGTGGGTTTGAGGGGGAAAAGGGGGCAGGTGAGGGACATTTAGGGTGTCAGGTAATGATAGGATAAGGGGGAAGGGGGGAAAAATAGAAATGGGTAGATTCAGATTGGATGTTAGGAAGAAGTTCTTCCCCATGAGGGTGGTGAGACACTGGCACAGGTTGCCCAGGGAGGTGGTGGAAGCCTCAGCCCTGGGAGGTTTTAAGGCCAGGCTGGATGTGGCTGTGAGCAACCTGATGTAGTGTGAGGTGCCCCTGCCCATGGCAGGGGGGTTGGAACTGGATGATCCTTGAGGTCTCCTCCAACCCTAACAGTTCTATGATTCTAAAACAATTTTGCAGTTTAGGCTGGGTGTTAGGAAGAAATTCTTCCCAGAGAGAGAGATTGGCCATTGGAATGTGCTGCCCAGGGAGGTGGTGGAGTCACCATCCCTGGGAGTGCTTAAAATAAGACTGGATGAAGCACTTGGTGCCATGGTTTAGTTGATTAGATGGTGTTGGGTGATTGGTTGGACTTGATGATCTTGAAGGTCTTTTCCAACCTGGTTAATTCCGGTGGGAATTGTTTAAATCCCATTTTCTCCCCTGGGAGAGGAGCAACCAGCTCCATGCTGTTGGAAAACTTGTGTCCCATCCTCCTGCAGCCGGCAAGGAGTTTGCATTGAGGCTGGAGGGGGTAGGCATTTCCCGGGGAAGCAGGACCTTGGGTGAAGGTTTTCCTCCCCGGGGAAGGAGCCCAGCAGAGGGCTGCAGCCCCTGGGGAGCGGAAATGCCTGTGCCGGAGCTGCGGGCTGCGGTTGTGCCGCGGAGGGAGCAAACACGTATCTCTCGCCTGGCGCAGAAACAGACTTCTGTTCTGAGCTCTTGTGTGCCTCTGTGTGTCTCTCTTTCTCTTCCTTCTCAGGTTTCAGAATTTGAGGCAAATAACCATTTGTTTTCCCCTTGTTCCCCCTCCCTCCCTCCCTCCCTGGCACGACGTGGCGGCAGCTGGAGGAGATTATGGCTGTGCTGGGTGGGAGCAGCCCCAGCTTCTGCTTCAACCCCCATGCTCCATCCCAGTATCTCTTCCCTGGGGGACTCTGTTGGGTGTGGAGATGGGCAGCTGTGCTTTGAGAGGAGCAAGGAAGAAACAACAGAAAGAAAGGACACATTTTGGAGTGGTTGGAGTTCTCACCTCCCCGTGCCCCTGTCAGGGAGGCAAGCTAGAGGTTTCCTTTCATGGTAGGAGTTTTCTGGGAAGTTTCAAGCCCATGACAAACATTTCCAGGAATGGCATTGCAAAGCCTTGGGGAAAGCCAGGTTTGCTCACGGCAACAACAAACTGCACAGAGCAAAGCGGCAGGGAGAAGCCAGGACGTTTCTAAAGCATGAAAACGGGGCGGGAGGGGGGAATGAGTTCAGGCTGATGTGTGTTGTTGAGTCGGAAATTCCTTCTCCGGGACTGAGCAAGAGAAGCAAATCCCTCCCCCCACCCCGGCTTCGGTGCCCAGCAGAGCTGGAGCTCGGAGGTATTGTTTGCCGAGACAAAAACGCCTTTTCCTGCCTGCTGGGGATGACGCTGCGGCAGGCGGGCGTGATGTGGGTGCCGAGGTGATTCAGCATCCTCCGGGAGGCTTCCCTGCTGGCACTGGTGGGTGCTGGGGCACGGCGGGAGCTGGTTTCGGGGCTGCGTGGAGGATGCTGGCTCTCAGCTCGCCTCTGGGCAGCGATGACAGCCAATCAAGGGGTGCAAGCACCCAGCTCGGCTGCCTTATCCCTGTGGCTCAGCCGGTGGGGAGCCCCAGCAGCAATTGTGCAGCAGGAGCTCACCCCCAACATTTTGGGCACTGCAAGGGAAGCCTCACCTGGAGCAATTGCTGAAACAGGACCCAAACACAAGGCCTGTGGCCCCAAAGAGAAGTTTATGGGGTCCCAAATGTGGCTGCAGTGAAGTCTCCAGGACAACAACCAGCAGCAACCAGTGTCCCATTCCCTGCTCAGCAGCAGTGGGTCACTGTGTGCCCCTGTCCCCCTTGGATGGGAGGCAATGGGGCATTTCTGCAGGGGGCAAATCTTTGCCTGGGGCAAGAAGGGATGGGGATGTTGGAGGGGGCAGCACCCACAGCTGTAGCCCAGGTGATGCAAGGCCACTTGGGGAGGGGCTGTCCCTTCTCCAGAGGGCATTAGGCACCATGCCCAATGGGGAGGCTGCCAAGGTGGTGCCTGAAGGAGCACATGGACTGGGGCAGGGCAGTGAGGGTGATGTGGAGGCAGCCAGAGGGGCAAGCCTGGTGCTGGAGGACCTGAGGCCTCTTGCCCAGCAGAGCTTGTTTTGCTTTTGCTTCCTGTGGCACACCTAGAACAAAAGTTCAGAGGCTGCCCCAGGTCTGATGCAATGCCAGACTGCTAGAGGGAAAGCAGCTGCCAGCTGAGGCAGTGCTGCCTGCCGCTGCCCAAGCTCCTCACTGCTGCCCCTGGCACACTACTGGCACCGTCCAGGGCACTGCAGGGAAGAAGCTCCTTGCTTGTCTCTGGGACAAGCCCAGCCAGCAGCAGTACACAGTCCCCATGGCTGGTTTCATATTCCCTGTGCTAACCATGGCCCTGCAGTGTGGCACGAGGCCTCTGCAGCCCCTGGCCCACGGCTTGAGGACAGCTGAGGAGGCTGGTGGCAGTATGGTGGCCAAGGATCTGGAAGTGCCTGGCCTCCTGCCTCCAAACTCTTGCCAAACATCTGCAGCAGGCAGGGGCCGGCTTCAGCCCAGCTCTGGGAGAAAAACAACATGCAAGGGTCATGTGAGGGTCAGCCCATGCAGAGCGCCTGCCACTTGGGGGGGGGGACCCTGCTCTGGCAGAGGGTAGAGCACCATTGGCTTGCTGGAGCCCCCAGCACCCTCTTCTCTCCCACGCAGCCTCTGGCATGGCACAGCATGGCAGGGACACCGAGTGACATGCCCAGGGTCCCCTGGAAGCTCAGTGGCAGAGATGGGATCCATCAGCTGTGGTGTTAAATCCTCCTCTGTTCCCCACTCCCACTGAGACCAATCTGGCTCCAAGACCCAAGGAGGGGAACTCGGACAAACAAGTCTCTGATTTCTGCCTTGGGTGTAGGAAAACACAGTTCAGCAGTGGGTCAGCCCTTCCCTGGGTGTGGCAGGGATCAGGGACATGTGGAAGGGACACGACCACTCTGTGCCACCACTGTGCATGCTGCGCTGCTTCTCCTGGCCCCCAAGCCTCTGCTGCCCATGGGAAACCCACCAAAGCCCCACAGAGGCAATTAGGGGCTATAATTAGAAGTGGGTGGCTGTTCCCATGGTGGGAATCAGTAGGGCAGGGAGCACAGCCTCAAGCAGCTCCCAGGCTCTGTTCCAGAAGGTGGCTCAAACCCTGGCTGGGGTCAGCAGTGTGAGCTGGGTAGGGTGCACAGCACTGTGCCAGGGAGCCTGGTACCATGCTGGGCACACACCAATCCCTTTCAGCTGCAGGATGCAATGAGGTGCAAGCAGTGTGCTGGCCAGAAGCCGCAGCCCCATGGTTCCAAATCTCTCCAGAGCCCAGGAAGCATGTGGGAAGAGCTGAGTCCCCCTGGTTTTGACTCCCACAAGCTCCCCAGTTTTGGCAAGGAGCCTCCTCATTCCACCTTGACCACCTCGGGGAGGGGTGATGAGAGCATCCCTGCTGCCAGCACGGCTGTTGGCATGTTGGCTTGGACTTTGGGCAGTCCTCAAGCTGTCATCTTGGGGGCCTGCCTGGACCTGGAGGAGCACCCCACACTGTTTTGAGGACCTGTGGCAGGGCAAGAGCACGCTATTTCTCCAGCAGCAGAGCAGGCTGAAAGCTTTGGGAAATGCTGCCCGGGATGAAGGGTCCCTCAGCTCCCCTGCTCCATGGGTTCTCCAGGTGCCTGGAGGATGTACCCGACCCCCAGCCCCTCCCACTGAAGCTGAGGCTGCACTGAGAGGCTGACATCAGCCTTTCTCAGGACATGGTGTTCCTGCCAGCAACAGCCATGAGATGGGAGACTGCTTCCATCCTCCCTCGAGCCCATGGCCATATTCCCCTTCCCTGGCAGCATCTCAAGCAGCAGCTCGGTGACAGCTCCTGGCAGGGCTGGTCCTGCTTTCTAGCAAAGCCAAACCTCGTGGTCCCCCCGGGGCTCACCCGTTGGCACCCTGTCCTGCCCTCTGTCTCCAGCCAGCCCCCAGCCTAAACCACAGCCCTCTCCCCCTCTCCTCCCGCCCGTTCATTCTCCCATCAAATAATTTTTTGTGGGATTTCAGGGAATTTACACCTCACCAGGGATATTTCCCTTGGAGCCAGCCCAGGGTAAATATTTGCATTCCCCGGGTATGCAAACAGGGCCCTGGAAACTCCTGCCCCCGGGGACACCAAGGGCTAAGGCTGTGCTCCGTTCTTGGCCACAGCAGGGTCACCAGGGGGCTAGAGCCTCCAGGCTGCTCCAGGGCTGCTTCTAGGAGCACCCTCAGTTTTTTGGGTTGCGAAGGGGAGAAGCTCCATGGACCCTTCCCCACCCCTGAGCAAGCACAGCCGCGGGGGGGAGGACACCGGCGGCCGGGGATGCTGCGGGGCAGGTTGGTCCCCGCTCCTCAGGTGACAGCAGCCCGCTCGGGGGTGTGCATGTCACCTCAGCTGGGTGCCCTGAGCAAGCAGGGGGGGACACTGCCTGGCTCCTCTCCTAGCCTGCGAGGTTTAATTCCCAGTTCCTTGTTTCGTGTAACACGTTGCATAAACCCCCTGGCACATGCGGCAGCTCCGTGTTGGCCGCCGCGATCAGGGGTCAGCGTGGTCCTGCCAACCCCCTCCTGCCCTGCCCCCCCCCGAGGCCACCGGGTCCGCCCCAGGGCACAGACGGTTAACGCAGCCCTCGGCCCGTCCTCCCCCCGGCCATTGGCTCCCCCCCGCTCAGCCCAGCAGCTATTTCTCGGCTCTCGGGCTCGGAGGTGGCAGAAGGCGACGGGGAGAGGGGTGTGTGTCCGTCCCCGCCACCGCTGTCCCCCGGGGGTGCCCGCACCCCACACCCCATCCCGACCATGGGGGGCTGGTCCGGCAGCGCCTGGATTTTGCCCCTTTTCTTGGCTGGGCTCGTCCAGCTGGGGCAGAGCCAGGAGAGGGAGAAGGTAAGAACAGGGGGGAGACACCCCCACGGGGGCTGCGGGGAGGGGAGAAGGGGGTATGTGGCACCCTGGCGACCCTCCTGTCCCCAGGGCTTGCTGCAGTGCGTTCAGGTGCAGGAGTGGGGCACGGTGGCCTTGTGACGCCCCCCAAGCCCCAGCCCCGCTGCCTGCATCACGGGAGGGTTTTGCTGAGGCAGTTTTTGCAAAGGGGGAATTGCCGTCCTGGGGTTGGGGACGGAAGGGGACAAAGTCTTGTCCACCCCCCCGCCCAGTGACCCTCGTAGGGGCAGAGCAGGGGGCTTGCTTCCCTGCACGGTGTCCAGGGGGGTGCACCCCTGTTTGGAGGGTGCAGGGACCACCGTGTCCCCACACACCGGCAGGCTGAGGGCAGCGGAGGGGGCCTGTCACCGCTGGCCAGCCTCCTCATTCTGGAGGGGGACGAAACAGAGTCTTGTGCCAGGATCCGGCCAGCCTCATGGAGTCTGAGCTCCCCAAGCAGAGCCTCTGGGACTTTATCTCCTGCCAGCTCCCAAAATAGCACCCCAGTGGCACTTGAGTGAGCCCGGATCCCTCGACGGGGGTGGGAGATGGGCTCCCTTAGTTTAACCCCTGCAGTGCTGCAAGCAGAGGGTGCTCCTCTCCAGCTTGGTCCTTCCCTGCCCAGTTTTGATCCAGCCCTCATCTTTCCCTTGCCCTGGCTTTGGCAGCTTCTGGGTGCTGTCTGTCCCTGTCTCAGAAGGGTGCATGCAGGGGTGGTGGGCTCCCACTCTCCCATAGCCCCAGGGAGGCTGGGGCTGGTCTCCCCCCTGCACTGTCACACCAGCTCAGGCTGTTTTCCAGCCTTTGCTTTGCCCTCCTGCCTGGCCCTGGCCAGGTCACCCCCTCTGCAGTGGCAGCCAGCCCCACGGGCCAGGCGTGCACACGTGTGCATGCACGCACCAGCCTGACCCACTGCTGGGACCTTGGCATGCTGGAGCCTGGCTGCTGCCAGCAGCAGTCAGGGCAGAAGACAGTGCTGGCAGCTGCCACCCCAGCCAGCACCAGGGGTGGACCTGCTGCCCGAGTGGGCACGGTTGGCCGTGGGGTGGCTGGCAGCCCCAGCCCCCTCCCATGGGATGCTCCTCGCCCCGCAGGTGAAATGCTACGACTCGACTCAGGGCACAATCTATGACTACGGGGCCCTGACCATCGATGGAGATGAGTATATCCCCTTCAGGAAGTACGAGGGGAAGATGGTGCTCTTCGTCAACGTGGCCACCTACTGAGGCCTCACCCTGCAGTATGTTGGTAAGTGTGCCCTGGGGCACGGGCCTCTAGGGCTAGGGCAGGCAGCTCACCCGGGTATGCAGCCTCTGGCAGCTCCCCATGGTCCATCCTGCCCCGGGGGAGCTGGCACCAAGACAGTGGCTGCAAGCCTGGGGGTAAGCCTGGCCCTCTGCTAACACATCCCTGGCTCTACTTGCCTGCAGAACTGAATGCACTACAAACTGAGCTGGGGCCCTATGGGCTCGTGGTCCTGGGCTTCCCATCCAACCAATTTGGGAAGCAGGAACCGGGCCAGAACTCAGAGATCCTCCCCGCGCTGAAGTGAGTACTGTGGCAGGGCTGTGGGCACCAGGCAGGCAGTGGGTGCACAGGCTGCTGCTGGCTGTCACCCCCTCTCAGCCTGGGGCTGTGGTGCCCATAAGCAGTTGGGGCTCCCTCCCTCCCCTCCTCTGTGCAGCACAGAGAGCTGCCTGTTGTGAGACCCTGCTCGCCCTGCCCTTGCAGGTACGTCCGGCCAGGGGGGGGCTTTGTCCCCAACTTCCAGCTTTTCCAGAAAGGGGACGTGAATGGGGCCAAAGAACAGAAGGTCTTCACCTTCCTGAAGGTATGTGCCAGGGCAAGGAGGGATGAGAGGGGCAGCACCCAGCTCGGGTGGGGGTTTTCTTGGGGTGCAATGCAAGTGACACACTGCTTCCCTGCAGAACTCCTGTCCCCCAGTGGCGGAGGAGTTTGGGCACCCCAAGAACCTCTTCTGGGAGCCTCTGCGGAACCACGACATCAAGTGGAACTTTGAGAAGTTCCTGGTGGGCCCCGACGGCGTGCCTGTCATGCGCTGGTACCACCGCGCCAACATCGCCCTTGTGAAGAACGACATCGTCGCCTACATGCGGCAGCAGCAGCAGCAGCACCCCCCGCCGCCGCCGCCCCAGCAGCAGCAGGAGGAGGAGGAAGGCCAGTAGGGGCTGGGGCTGACGGGTGGCTTCTCCCCGATGCTGCCATCCCCCCCTGCCCTGTCCCCTCCCTGCATCCTCCCCAGCCAGCGCGCTGCTCCTCCCTCGCTTCCGTCTCTGCCACACCACAGCCAGGACGCCGGGCTCGGCAGCCTGGGGGCAGAGACCTCGGCGATGGGCGGAGGGCGTTCCCCAGTAACACCACGTCCCACCTCCACCCCCGGCAGTGACAGCTCCTCCTGGCCCTCAGCTTGCCTCCCCCGATCCTCCATCCCACCTAGCCAAGGCAGTGGGAGGATGCAGGGGCCGGCTGCCCCCGGAGCAGAAGCCCACGTCTCCATGAAGGCTTGGCCTGAAAGCCCCTGGCGTAGGGCGGGCCTGGCCTGATCGTGCTGGGCACGGCGCAGCTCTTCAGTGCATTCAAGCTGCCCGTGGTACCGGCACAGAGACGTGCTCCTCTCCTGGCTGGGGGCAGCTGGCCCCTCACCTCCCCCTCCCACCAGAGAAACACCAAATAAAGGCTCTGCAACTGTGCAGCCTCGCTTCTTGGCCAGCGGTGGGGGGAAAAAGTGGGGGGCACAGCAGCCAGCCTGGGGATACCCCAGCAGGAAGGGATGGCTGGCTCCCAGCTCAGGAAACTCCCGAACTGCAAACATGGATTGATCATGGCAGCCCAGCCTTTGGGGAAGAGGATAGGGAGTGAAAAGGGGCTGGGAATGGGGACCAGGGACTAGCCCCCAGTGAGGAGCATGCCAGGCCCCGTGCCTCCTGCTGCTGTCATGCACGTGACAGTCGCTTGCAGCAACAGAGCTGCTTTGTTGGTTGGGGGTTAAGGGTGTTTTCTTTTCCTTTCCCCCCACCCCCTTTTTTTCTTTTCTTCTTTTTTTTTCCCCCCCTTCAGACTTCTTTTCCTGGAGCAAGATTTGCTCTGTACAGTTTGAAAGAACTGGCTCCAAAGCCATTGCTAGGGAAAGGCAGAAGGAGGGGGAATGGGCAGCAGGGGTTTCCCTGCCCTGGCAAAGGTGGGGGGCAGAAGAGGGGAGGGCAAGGGGCTAGGACCAGCACCCAGGGGGAAGAGATGGGGGGCATGCACTTGGAGCAATAGATCCTGGGCTCCCCCTGTGCTGGCTTTGGCCCTGCAGCTACATCTGAGCACATGGGGACCAGCAGCCCTCCCAGATCCCCACACAGAGGCTGCCCCAGGGGAAGCAGCTCTTGGGACGAAACCAGAGAGACTCAGCTACACTTCAGTCCTTAAATAAATACAAAGACACCAACCCCCCTCAGCCCAGGCCATGGCTGTGGCAGGCACCTGCCTGTGAGCACAGGATCTCCCACTGCCGGGAGAGTCCCCACTGTCCCCTGCACCTCCGGGAGCTCAACTGACGCCCCCGGGCCGGGCAGCTCCTGGCATGCTCCTGGGAAGCACCAGCTCCTCTTCCCTGAAGACTTGGCTCAGCTCTACAGCAACGCCAGGCCTGACGCCCCCTGGGCAAGGGGACGGCCACAGAGACTCATCCTGGGTTGGTTGCCACCACAAGGGCACCTTCAGTCCCTCCTTCACACTGTCCTCATGGGGATGCACTGCTGAGCTGCTCCAGGCCATGGCTGTGGCCACTTCCACCGCACGTCCATGGACAGGGACAGGCAGCCAGAGGAAGCTCCTAGATACATACACAGGGGCACACACACACACCCTACTCCTCTTCCGCTGGCAGCGCAGCCGCTCCTTGGCGTTAGGGCAGTCCGGGACCTGCCTGTTCTGAGACACAAAAGGGGTGGCATGGGGTGAGCACGGCTCCATGTGCCCAGACAAACCCCACAGGAGGGATGCCAGCCATAAGATGGGCACTGTCCTCGAGCACTGATTGCTGTAAGCCTGTGGGCTCTTGGAGCTCAGGCTCACGTCTGTCTGCAGGGATGGAGGTGGAGGGACCGAGCCCACGGCAGAATCATCCCCTTGGCTGAGCAGAGGTGGGGGCTGAGGGCGAACCGCCACTGCCTGGCAAGCTGTGCCCCCATCCTGCCCTGAAGTGGGTCAGCCCAGGGTCTCAGGGCGAAGGACAGGGAGCTGATCCTTACCCAAGTCCTTGGGCACCGGCTTCACCCCGGCCACTGCCTGGGCATTCTGGCTGCGAGCCATGGCGCAGGGCGGGCGCCAGGGGTACTCGGGCTGCAGGAGATGGAGCAGAAATGGCAGATTACCAGGGATGTGATTCACGAGGCTGCACTCTGCCTCTGACTGCCAGGGGACGAGGGGGAGGAGAGGGACGACGAGGGCTGAGCGTTCATGTGACAACAGGACACGTGTGCTCAGCTCCCCGCACGGAGCCGCGCTCGGGCGCCCCGGAGGAGCTGCTCGCTCAGCAGCCAGCCCCAGACCTGCCTGCCGGGGACCCTCTGCTCCTCCTCCTGGCACAGGTAAGAGACTCACCGGGGGAAAATGGTGGAAGTTCTGTCCTGGCGGGTGCTCGCCGGGCATGGCTGGCGGGTACCGGATCTGCTGCCACTCCTCAAAGCCGTGGTACATGGGGTGGGCCACGGGGGGGCTGTACTGGTACTGGTACACAGGACAGGCAGGGCCCAGCGGCCCTGGCAGCGGCTCGGGGTGCAGCCTCTCTCCGGAAGCCTGTGAGGAGCCGAGGGAGATGCTGGAGAGATGCCCAAGGGCAGCCCACCACCAGCATCGCCCACCACCTGGCCTGGAGCTGCCCCTTCTAACAGGGGGTGAGTGAGGGGCTGGGGCCAGGTCTGTAGCCTCCAGTCCCTCCACCCAAAAAGGGTTTCTTCCCCATTCCCACCTGTTTGTGCTGTTTCAGCAGCTTCTTCAGCTTCTCCTTCTCTTCCTTCTCCCGCTGGCAGTCATCCTTAGAGGCTCGCAGCTGGGAGCAAGGGGGTTAGTGCAGAGCCCACCCTGCCACCCCCCTTTGTCTGTGGGAAACGGGCTGCTGCAATGCTGTGCAGGAATGCCTGCACTGGTCCCACTCCATCAGATCCCCAGGAGAAGGACAGAAGAGACAAGGCAAAGGGGATGCTCTGGCAGGGACAAGCAGCAGTAAAACCACCTCTGCCTTCTCCATTCCCCGACAGCCCCCGCTCTGAGATGGATGTGGGGGTTGTGACACCAGGGACAGACAGCTCTGACACACTTGTAATGGACATGCGGCTCCCAGAGGCACCCAGCACTGCTCACCTGGTTATTGGAGAGCACCAACTGCTTCTGCAGCTTCTCCAGCTGCTGCTTCAGCTCTTCCTTCTCCTCATTCATCCTTTCCCTGTCACTCCGCTCCCGCTGGAAGTCCTCCTCAAAAATTTTCACCTGGCAGGAAAGAAGAACGTGGATGAGCCTGGCTCAGGACAGGCACTTTCCCCAAGCACCTCCCATCACTGTGCTGCCATCCTTGACCCCACCAGCCATGCCAAGCCCCAGGCCCATGGGTTTGCATGATATGCTCATGGCTGTGGTCCTTCCAGCTGAAGGCTTGGAGGATTCTGAGCGTCCACTCCCTGCCCTCCCCCAGTACTGGCACCCCCTGTCAAGGCTGCTGGGCTGCTCTTGGCCACACTGAGCTCTTTGCTGGAGAAGGTCAGGATGTGTAGTTGCCTCCCTGCCTCCAGTGGCTCCATGTTGTGTCCTACCTGCTGCTTGAGTAGCTCATTCTGGGTCAGCAGCTCTTGCTGCGGCATATTCCCCACTGGCTCCATGGTGTTGGCAAAGATGGGTGGTGGAGAGGCCTGGACATTCAGAGCCTCCTCTAGTGCCTAGAGAGGAAGAGAGCAGAGAGAGGGTCAGAGCAAGGTACCATGCCCATGACATCTCTGGAGGATGTGCCCAGCATGGGAAGATGTTATAACTGGGCAAGTGGGACTACAGGGTCCCAGTTCCCCTGGGTGCCTAGAGGTATGTGGTTGACACCATCCGGGCAGGGAGCTGGGCAGGAGGGGTTTGATCAGGGTTAGTTCTGGATTCGAGAGGAGAAGAGGCTGAAGAGCAGTAGAGAGGTTTTCAGGGAGGAGTTATGCCCTGGCCCCCACCTTGTTCAGCCTCTGGATCTCCTTTTCCTGGTATTCCCGTTGCCTGGTGACTGGAGCCAGCTGCTCCTGCAGGAACCGCATCCTCTGCTGCAGGTCCCTCACCTCCATGGCCAGCCTCTCCTTCTCTGCCTGCAGAACCCAGAGGGGAGATCAGGCAGGGCAGGGTGACAGGGCCAGCAGCTCCCCAGCAGCCTCCCCAAGGGCCTCACCTCCTCTGTCTCAATCCTGGACTTGGCCAGGAGCAGCTTGCGGTCAAAATCCCTCTGCTTCTGCTCCCGCTCCGCCTCCAGCTCCGACAGCGCCCTGCGGGCCTCGGCCAGCTCCTGGTGCAGGTCTGTGAGCTGCAGGGAGGGAGCAGGGATGTTGGCTGCCCCAAAGGACACGCACTGGAGGACAAGGAGGCATAGGCAGCCCCAAAAGCTTGCCCTGTGCCCAGCCTCCTGCAAGTCCCCACAGCCAGCACCCAGCAGAGATGCGTCTCCCACGCACCCAGCTGCGAGCAGCCAGCCCCTACCTTCTGCTCGTACTTCTGCTTCATGGCTCGGAAGTGCTGATCCCACTGCTTATTCACCTCCAGCAGCTGTGAAGAGAGGGATGGCTGAAGGGGAGCCCAAGCCCTGCCCCAAGCCAGCCGTGGCAGTCCCCAGCAGCCTCCCGTCACCTCGGGAACCAGCTGGATGGAGATCCTGGCTCCAGCAGTGCTTCCCTGCAGCTCTGCAGCCCTGTCCCAGTCTCCCCGTACCCCTGCTGCCCACTCCCCACCTCCTTGGCAGTGCCTCCCTCCCAGCCTGGTCCTCACCTCCCTGCGCTGGTGCTCCAGGATCTTCACCTTCTTCTCCTTGGCCTCCAGCTCTCCTCTGCCCGGCGCCTTCTCCACCGTGGCCCCGCTCTGCTGGACGCGCACGGGGGGGACCCTCAGGGCTTTTGTGGAGGCTGTGCCCAAGGCTGGCTGAACTCGAGCCAGTTCCCCTTCCCACGGCCTCCCCCATCCCCTCAAGACTCTGAGACATCCTGCTGGTCACACTGGGACAAACTGGGGGCTTGATTAAAACGAGGCCACCTTTGCTGATGTGTCAGCGGGCTCCCTGCCTCCTTCCCAGCCTTCTCCGAGGGTGGTGCTGCCTCCTCACCTGCTGCTGCTCAGCAGCTTCCCTCTTCCCGCTGTCCTGGCTGCTCAGCGTCACCATCCTCCGGAGCTCCTGGTTCTCACACCTGCAGGCAGGGAGGGACAAGGTCAGTGGGAAGAAGCACCCAGGGCAGCCCCATCTCCGGCCACACCGCCCACCCTCACCTGAGCTTCTCCAGCGCCTGGTTCCTCTGCTCCAGGTCGTGCTCTAGCTTGGTTCTCAGCTCCTTGTTCTCACTGTGCAGCGTCTCACACAGCGTCTGGGGGGGCAAATGCAGGCAGCTTGAGGGCTACGGTCAGCCCCTGGAGCCTGCCTGGCCACCCACGTCCCACTAAGCCCTGGCATGAAGGTGGGTGTCCACACTGGGCTAGAAGGGAGGGGCTTGGTGGCAAAAAGGCAAAGGGGAAGCCCCTCCTGAAGAGCCCGGCCAGGCCTCGCTCACCTGCAGGAAGGAGGTCCTCTGCTCGTTCTTGTGCACCTTGGAGGCCAGGCGCTTGAGCTCGGAGGCCATGTAGCCCATGCGCACGAAGACCTGGTCCTTGCTGGCCTCCTTGGCACAGCCACTCAGCGTGTTCTCCAGCTGCTGCAGCTGGGGCAGCAAGTTGGCATCCTCATTTGATGGCTGCTCCAAGTCCTGTGGGAGAGAGAGGGGGTGAAGCGTGGTCAGATCGGTTCAAGAAGCACGGCAGTTCCCTCCTGGGGCACGTTGGCCTCATCTCTCATCCAGGGCTGTGGTGGGGAGCTGGCCCAGCACTGAGACGCTGTGTAACAGCCCTCAGTATGCTTAAATATCTGTCAGCTTTGCAAAGGTTTGATCCTCCTCAGCTGCTGAACATGGGACACCAAGTTCCCAGCATCAGCTTCCGGCCCATGGAGCCCCTGTGCCACTCAGCAGTCTCAGCAGACCACACCTTCAGCCTTCTGGCAGCGACAGAGGCATCTCTATCCCTGCTTCCTTCTTCCCCTGATCTCCCCCCATCAGCACTAAGACAAGAAATCCCAGCTCCTCAGTCTGTCCTTTCCATCTACAGCCCTGTCCTGTTGGCCACCCTGACATGGATCCCCTGGCCCTGCCTCTGCCTGCCACACCACTGCCTGTCTACACACCCTCTCATGCCCCCAGTAGCACCACCACCACAGCAGCAGCTCGACTTTCCACCCACCACCTACCAAATCCCACAGGCATAGGGTCCACTCACCACTCTCCTGCCCTCTTGGGGAAACCCTTGTGCTTCGACAGCCACAACCTCGAACTCCGAGGAGGATCCCTGCAAGGGGAGGCAGCCAGGTCAGGTCTCCCTGGGGAATGGCAGCCCAGGATGCTCACCACATGGGGCAGGGACCACCGGGGCAGGAGCACAGCAGAGAAGCTAACTCCTCCTTTCAGATTTATCCCATTTCTAGAGGCCAAAGGCTGCCTCCTTTTGCTTTAACCAGGTGGAGGGGCTCTTCCCCTGGCCATGCCAGCACCAGACTCACACTTGGAGGAGATTTCCGTGCTTCCGTGTCTGGCTGGGTGCTGCCCGGGGCAGTCCGAGTGGAGCTGGGGTCAGGGCCAACAGCTGCAGAGAGGGGAGAGGACATTGCCATGAGCCTTTTGCAGAGAGGGCCCTCCTCCTGCCTGGTGGGGGGGTGCAGAGAGCAGACCCCTGTTGAGGCTGGGGACTGATGGATCATTTCTACCCCAGCTATGGGGAGGGGACAGGAACTTTCCTCCAGGGGATGGCAGTGGTTTGATACCCTTCAGAGATCACAGGGCTGCAAGAAACCCTCATGAAAGTCTCCTTCACATCTTCTCCCTTCCCCTGAGCTCAGGAACTCAAGCCATCAGGTTATCCCTCCCCTGTGAGCCTCACACCTCCTACCTCCTGTTTCCACCAGGTCCTCCAAGGAAGATGCTATCAACATTTTGTTGTCCTTCACAAGGTCTTCTGCCTTCTGCCGCAGCTTGGATGCCTCCATCTGGGACTCCTCTAGCAACTCTCCTGTTGTGGGGAACAGAAGGATGCTCACTCTCCTTCCCCAAGTGCCTACCCTGCAGCAGCCCTTCACATCAACATCGAGCCCCCTTGCTTGGGTGATGTGCCCAGCATGGTCCTTCTTCATGCAGGGACAACTCTTTTTGGCCAAACCCAACGGCAAAGCTGCTCCAGTGGCTCACTGGCTGCAGGTTTCCCCAGGCTGACACACAGAGCACAGAATCACCAAGGTTGGAAGAGACCTCAAAGATCATCGAGTCCAACCTGTCACCACAGACCCCATGACTAAACCATGGCACCAAGTGCCACATCCAATCCCCTCCTGAACACCTTGGTGGTGATTGGTTACATGAGGCAGAAGGGCAGCACTGCTTCTCTCAGAGTTCTCCTCTGCTCCCCAGAAGAGATGAAAATTCAAGCCTAGGTAGCAGACCTGAGGGTCCAGCCTGCCTGCTTTGGGGTCTGGTGTCGGCAACGCAATTCCCTCCCCACCAAGGCTGGCTTCCTTCACCCCAGTGGGTCTTGGTCCCAGGCAGGGGCATGGAGACATAATGGGAACCACAAGGCAGGTGGAAATTCAGCAGCAGAAGCAGGACTTGAAAGCAGAAGCTGGGTCACGAGACCAAAAGCAAAACCAGGGGTGGGTGGGGAAGGCAGCCAGGGAGGAGAAAGGGGCAGGCACCACCCAGCTGGACCATTTCAGTGCTGGCACTTCCCTGCTGCTGCAGCAAGCACCCAACACTGAGGTCTTTGAACAGCACCTGGGAAAAGCTCCTGATCTGACAGGGGTTGCAGGAGAGCTTTCAGCTAAAGTAGAACAGATGCCTGCAGCTGCGACGTGCCAGTGCAGGGCTCCAAGCAGCACATCTTGCTCCATCACCTGCTTTAGTTTGGTGTTTTGTTTGTTTGGTGGTTTTTTTTTCCCCCAGCCATTTATCCCACCATGAAGCACCCCAGGAGTTCAGCAAAAGCTTTTCTACCTCTGCACCCCTGTGTGTGTGGAAAAGTTCAGACACTGTGCTTGACCCTCCAGGACAGGTGAGACCTTTAGCACTGCCCCAGTGCCAAAACCCCCAGCTTCTCCTAAACAGAGCAAGAAACACCCAAGCTCAGCTGGCACAGTCTGAGCTGTCCCAAAGGCAACCCTCTGTGGCAGTTTTAGGCTGTGCCTTGAATATTTCCTACAGATCTTGAACAGAAAGTGGTAGAATGTAAATAAATTACCCTTGGATGTCAAAAGGAAAATACTGAGCTCTAAATAACCCCACTGGACAGATACCTACCATGAAAGTTAGTTTGGTAAATACCTTTATCTCTTTTAGGCTTCCTCACTCTAGCAGATGCTAACTTGATGACCTCTGAGGTCTTTTCCAACCTGCTTGATTCTATGTTGTCATGAAGTGTTAGGTATTAGGCAAGAGGTTGGACTTGATGATCTCTGGGGTCTTTTCCAACTGGATCAATCATCCATAGGTAGAATTCATTCTATCTATGAATATCATTCATAGAATCCATTGATAGAATCAATCATCCTGGTTGATTCTATGATTCTAACCCCTCTGGCTTCTGCTGGCTTTGCTGACCTTGGTTGCATTGCTTTGTGGTGGCTGAGTATTAACAAACAACTCACTGCTCTTTCCCTTGTCCTGTGTGTACAGGGGGGCAGGGAAGGGAGCAGGGAAGGGGAAGTATTAGGAGCCCCCTGGTTTGTCTGGGGTGGGGAGGGAGGATTCTTGTGCTGTTTATAAACTGTCCATATATGTAAATATTGTGTATCTTGTACATATTCATTACATTGCATTTTAGATGGCAGCTTTGCTTGTAAATACAGCTTCATGTGCTTCCAGCTGAGCTGGTCTGGCAATTTCATGTTCACAGAATCACAGACTTTCAGGGGCTGGAAGGGACCTTGGAAGTTCATCCAGTCCAACCCCCCTGCCAGAGCAGGAGCACAGGAAGACATCCAGGAGAGTTTTGAGTATCTCCAGTGAGGAAGACTCCACAGCCTCCCTGGGCAGCCTGTTCCAGTGCTCTGTCACCCTCACAGTGAAAAAAACTTTTCCTCCTATTGAGGTGAAACTTCCTATGGCTCAACTTCCACCCACTGCCCCTTGCGCTGTCACTGGGCACCACCGAGCAGAGCCTGGCTGCAGCCTCTCAGGACTCACCCTTTACATGCTGGGGAGTAATGTGAACCCACCACACCCTCCTCCCCCAGCCACACAGCAGTTACCAATAGACTTGATGCCCAGCATCTTCTCCTTCAGGCGGGTGTTCTCCTCCACCAGCCGCTCGAAGGCCGTGGGGCCATTCTCCTCCGGGCCCCCGCCGGGGTCGTAGATGCGGTAAGGTCCTCTCCCTTCCATGCCCGAGGTTCAGTCGCCTACCTCACAGCCAGGCATCCCTGCAAGGCAACAGAGCACGCTGTCACCTTCCTCTGGCTCCAGATGCTGCTGTGGTCCCCTGGTCCCAAGCGTGTCGGGGTCTGGGCTGCCGTGCCAGCAGAGACGGCAGAGTCTCACTGCTCGCCAGCTGGCAAAGTGTCCCAGGTGAAGGCACTTCCCCCTCCAGCCCTGTCTGCAGTGAACGTGCTGGGGTGACTCACAGCCATGAGAAGTGTCATGTGAGGAAGCATCACCAGGAGCCCCACTCGGGGCTGGCTCTCACCCCTGTGGGGTGCGGGAGTCCCCCAGGATGTTGCAGCCACCTGCTGCTGCATCCCACTCAGGATGGAGACCCATCCTAGGAGCATCCGCCCACAGCAACACAGACCTGGGCACTGCCACTGGGGGAACTCAGGACACCTGAGACCCATCCTAGGAGCATCCACCCACAGCAACACAGACCTGGGCACTGCCACTGAGCTGAACCTGCTCACCACAGGGGGATTTTGGAGGGACAGATAGGGTTGTGGGGGGCTTTGTGGGGAGGAGCAGTGTCTGCAGGTCTAAAAGCTTCAAGCCGCAGCTGGTGGGTGCTCTGGACAGCACCAGGGGGAACAAGCCCCAGCAGCCAGGCAGGGACCTGCTCTGCCCTCTGGCTCAGCCAGAAAAACCAGCTGCCAACAGCATGGCTTCCCAAACTGGGGCACAAGGAGCAGCCAGGCACGTGCCAGGCCAGGAGCAAAGTACAAGGGGAGGAAGCACCTGCACACGCTGTGCTGTTTGGGGTTTTAACTCCTTGCATTTGTGGGCAGCTTAAAACCTCCCCCTTTGCCAAGGTCTGGCCTGGGGATGGCTGGGCAGGATCCTGACTCCAGGTCTCACCCATCTCCTGGGGGTGATAAACCAGCTGCTGGGAATTACAGCACAGCTCACCAACCACGTCCTGCCCGGTGCCAGCGTGTTGTAAAGTGGAACAGCCAAGACAGCCCCAAGGGCTGGTGCCAGCTGGAGCTGAGGTGCTGCCCCAGGGCACCCGCAGGAGCACCCGTGGGCACCCCCATGTGTTCTTCCACCCAGCCAAGGCAGCTGGAGTGCTCAGGAGCAGGAGGGGGCTGAAGAGAAGCATTTCTGAGAGGGGAAAGGGGGTAGCCCATACCCGAAACTGCCTCGACCTCAGACTAATGCTCGTGGCAGGAGTGAGCTGGGCTGATCACCAGCTTAGATGACCCTCCTGGCAGGGAGTGGCAGGGACTTTCCAGATGACAGCTGCCACCTGGCAGCATCTGCAACCCCAGCAGCAATTAGCACCTGCCTTGGCAGCAGGTAATTACGCACGGCCTGGGCAGCAGTTTACTTTGGGGAGAGGCATCTGTCGGTAGATCTCCCCATCCTCCTGCTCTGCAGATGCCCTCAAGCCTCTCACTGCCTGTGGCAATCCTGTGCCAAGCAGTTGGAGATGGTGATGGCCAGGATCTGCCCAGCTGTGGTGTGGGGTGGGCTGAGCAGCAGCTCTTTCTGGAGCCACAGCAGCTGGCAGGAAACTGCAGAAGAACCAGGACAGTTTCTGTGCCACGGGGCCCAGTGCCAGGCAGCATTGACACAGCCAGGACAAAACCCACCCCAGCCACAGGATGGAGAAAACTCCTGGAGCAGACATGCTGGTGGGCAGGATGGAGCCCAGCGTGGCCTGGGGGTCCAATGGCACCTCCACTGCAGGGAAATGCATCATCTGTGGCCACACTACCTGCTTGGCCAGCCTGGCAGAAGATGGGGACAGTGTCACCAGCAGGCAGGGGACAGGAGTCTGTTTCTCAGTGGTGCACAGTCACCACATGCTGCTCCAGATCTGGAGCTGGAGGAGCTGGATGGCAAAGGGATCTTTGCAATGAGCACCTTGTGGGGCATCTATGTCCTCCACTGACACAAATCCAGGTGTGGGCTGGGGAACACTGGGGCAAGCTGCCCTCACATGAGGCATCCATTCTCCATGTGGCTGAAGTCCCAGCCCCCACTTTCTTGCACTTCAGACCCCAAACTGGGAGGTTTTCATGTTGACCCACAGCACACAGGGGGGGTCCCCTGCCCTTTGAACCCGAGTCAGCTGCACTGACCAGCCTGGCAACCAGAAGAGCTCACTCACAGTGACCACATACTCTTCCATCCGGCTGGAGCCACGGGAATCCTCAGCTGCTCCTAGTTCTCAAGGTTTTATCAAGCATTTATCTACCCAAGGTCAGCACCCCACCAGGGAAATGGCTGCAGAGAAGCTACAGAAGCTTTCAAACAGCAGCAGGGGAGAAGAACTGAACTAAGTCCAGAGGATGGAAGCCCAGCCCAGCCATGAATTCACCAGCAAACAAAACCCAGCAACAGGGGAGGGTTTCTGCAGCATCCAAGCCCGTCACTGGGGTTCATCCAGGGAGAAGGAAGAAGCCACTGGGACCGAGCTGTCACCTTGGTGACAAGACCCTGGAGCAGGTTGCTCTGGTTCTGCTTTAGATTGTTGGGTTTTTTTTTCCCCCTTAAGAGTTCTGAAAGGTGAAATTTGCAGTGAAAAAAAAATCTCCTAGTTCAATGAAGACAACAAGGGAGAAAAGAGAGAGGACTACAGACCAGCACCTCACGATGCCTAGGAACACAAACCAAAACCCAGCTACCACACACTCCAGAAGAAACCACTGAGCCACCAGAAAACACTTCTCTTTTTGCCAGTCAACAGTTCTTGAGCTCATCTGACAGTGTTTCACAGCCCTGGGGGTGGAGGAGCAGGCACGGACCATGGCTGCAGCTCACCAGCTCCATCCCCAGCCACGGCGGCTGTCAGCCGCTGCGGTCGCCCGTGGGCCTTGGGGGTGATCCAGACATTTAGGTGGTAAATTTTTATGACAGCTCAGCAAAAGGGGAGAATGAGAGAGGCAAAGACAACAGCAGGGTGGTATTTAAACAGCTGTGCTGAGGTTTGGGAGACAGCTAGCACTGCAGAGCCACGGCCAAGCTGTTTCTTGCCGTTACACGCATCAGTGCCACAGCCACCAGCACCACAGCCACCGGGGCTGCACTGGCCACAGGGAACAATTTCTGCTTTGAAATCACCAAGCAGCTGAAGGGATGAAGGCAGAAGCCTTGAATCCTGCACAGTGAGTGGGCTGGCACCGCTGGTGCTTTGCTTTGGGCAGCAAACCCCAGGGTGGATACCAGCCTCTCAAAGTCGCAGGCTTGGCAAGCCAGCAATTCCCATCCTGTGATCCACAGAGGCCCAGCCCTTAGGAGAATGGGGTTTTCCTTACCCTGGCGTGCAACATTCCCAGGAACTCTCCTCCCTGCCAGGATCACACAAAGCAAAAGCAAATCCCTATGGACTGCCAGCATCATCTTCCCATGACCGGAGCCTGCCAGGTCCCAGCACCCCTCCTCAGAGGAACAGCAAAAGCTACTCAGACAGAAACTATGGAAGGAATCTTTTTTTGTTTGATCATTTTACTGGAAATCAACAAAAGGCCACAGCCCCCAGCCCAGTTTCTTTTCCTCTCCACAGATCCTTAAATCAGGGTCAACCATTCCCAGGCTGCTGGACTAGTCTCATTTGCAGAGAAGCAGAAGAGCTTGCTCTAAGAGGAAGCAACAAGAAGACGACTTTCTGGGCACTGCAGTCCACTGGGCTAGGAGTAATAAGAGGTGAAAGCAGGTATTGCAAGGCTTGGGTCTCAAAGGGAAAAGTCTCAACCTCCACTCAAAGCATTTTTCTTCCCAGCCTGGCTAGCTGCAAGGAAACAGTAGGGAAGCCAAGAGCCCAATCAGAAACACAACAGATGCTGCAGATGTCCTCTGGCTAGAAAACCCACCCTTGCCCAGAAACCCACCCCCCACAGAGGCTTCACAAAAGAAGTTGCTTCCCAGGAGGTTGCTCACAAGGAAAACAAAGAATTTCCCCATTTGGAAGCTGCTTTACAAACAGGGGTAACCACCACAGGCAGCCACAGAGCTCCTCAGCACAAGTCCAGGCTCCAGCGCCGACAGGACAGGCAGCAAGACCTGGTGGTGGTGCTCCCCTGGGCACCACTGTGGTGGCTTTATGCAAGACTCAGTCTTCTGCTGCAAATGCATCTTGCTTCATGCTGCCTGCTCTTTTCCATCCCGGTAGCATCATGGCTGCTCATCACAGCCCTCAAAAGCAGAGCAAGGCACAGCCACCCCTTGCTGCTTTCCAGCTCCAGCAGGACCTAGGAGGCTACTCCTGCTCAATCTGGTGCCCCTCACCTGTGAAACGACCAAGCAGCAGAAGACAGCGGCACCGCAGAGCTCTGCCAACCAAGCTGTACCTGTCACCCAAAGCCTGAGACTTGTTTTAAAACATAATCTGTGATGCCACGGGAGTGGATGGTTCAGCTTCCTCCACCCACGGATGTTTTGCACCAGCTGCTGGCAAGCAACAGCCCACAGCCCTGTGCTAAATACGCTTTGGCGTAGGTCAGGCCGAAAGGGCATCGTGGGATTTCTTGCAGAGCCAGGAATGATGCCAACGGCTGCAAAAAGCCTCTCCTCTTCTTGTTTACTTCACCTCACCATAGTGAGAGCTCTCAAGGACATGCCTGGCTGGAGCCTTCCTGCCTCCAGAACTTGCCCCGGTGCCCAAAGCCCAGTCTCTTGGCTCCTAAAATCTGCACCCCGAAGGAGGTGGTGGCAGCAGAACAGCTCTTACTTGTCCAGAGCTGATGGAAACAACAAGCTAAAGGGGAAAGGCTGCTTTGGATTCCCTGATCCAGGGAGCAAACAGGGCCCTGGGGAATGGGACAGCTGGATCTCATTAAGGCTGCAGGTCCCCACCAAGTCCTCTCTGGAGCTATTCCCACCCAACAGCAGGGCTGACAGGCAGCAGGTTTTTTTTTCCATCTCTGCTCTCAGTGGGGACCTCAGCATGGAATTGAGAGAGGGGAGATGCGGAGACAAGCCGTGCATCACTTCCCCAAACGCCGCCGTCCCTGCTCTGGCTCTCCCACCCTTGGGATCCGCATCTGATGTGGCCACGCACCGCTGGACGGGCAGCGACATGGGGAGGGAAAACTCCGAGGAGCAAATCAAGCATCGACTGGATGCTCCTCGGAGCGCAGCCCCCAGGGTGGGATCCACAGACCATCCCTGCCCCACGGGAACCGCAAGCCCAGAAACCCAGGCTGCTGCGTGGGCTTGGGGAAACGCCAGGGTTGTGTAAGGCTGAGCGAGGGGAGGAGGAAGCCCGGGGGCTCGGCCTGGGCTATGGCAGCGGTACGGGACTGCCCAAGAGGGCACCCCCCCACCACCTTTCTGCTCTTCTCCGTGGGCATCGCCACCGGCCTGCCCCTTCGGGAGCGGCAAGGGGAGGCGGCAGCCCCCGCACTGCCCCGAGAGAGGGGAAACGGAGGCACTGTGACTATCGCGACCTGCCCGCGACACACAGGCCGGCCCCGGGGCGGATCCGCGGTGGGCAAGCGCAGCTCCGAACCCTCACCAGGTTTTCATGCCGTGAAACCGGCCGGATACCGTCGCGCAGCCCCGATCCCCACCAGCCCCTCCCCACCACCGGGACCTCGCTCCGGGGCGGCGCGACACGGGGCGCGGTGCCTCAAGCAGGGCCCTTCCCCTAAGGGCAGCAGGGCCCCCGATCGCTCCGAGCTCACCTGCAGCGCAGCCCCGGGCTGGGTCAAGCACCGACACCGTTCCCGGTACGGCTCCGCCACCAGCACGGGAGGAAGCGGGGCGAGGGGCGGTTCCGCCCCGGGAAATTCCCAGGCTGACAGACAGGCGCCGCAGCCAATCGGCGCGGGGCAGACGCTATAAAGCGGGAGGGCGGGGAGGTGGTGGCCATGGTGCTTGTCATGGCGGAGCGGCTGCGCTCCGCGCTGCTGTCCCCCGAGGGCTCCGCGGGGCAGCGTGGGTCCCCGGCACAGCAGAACCCTGAGGGGCGGAAGGAGCCGGCCTGCCCCCGCCTTAGCCAGGGTCGCTGCGGAGCTGCCGGCAGCGGCGGCTTATCGAGAGACAAAATGGCGGGGCCGGGGGCAGGGCAGAGCCTGGCCGCGGCGCCTGGCTGCCGAGCAGCCCCCCTGCCGCCCCGTGCCGGTGGGGTGCAGCCCGTTCGGAGTGTGGAGGAACGGCTGAGGGGGAGCTGTGCTGCGGTCACCCTGGCTCCTGGGCTGCCCTGGCAGTGCCAGGCTCTGCCCTTGGCCCTGGGTGCCCTGGGCAGGAGGCTTGTGAGCTGCCGCGGGCACCCCGAGGCTCGCTGGAGCCTTCCTCCTCGGCAGCTCGGCCAGGGGAGATCTCCCCTCCCGAGTCTCTTTCTCCTAATGGTACACAAGGACACGTCCCCGCCTCTGCCCCCAGCTGAAGCGTTTATTACCAGGCATGCTTTTCCTCTCCATTGCTGCCCTGCCGGCTGTGCGTCGTTGAGCAACGGCGACCAGCCAGGGGAGCGTGAGACACGGCAAGCACCTGGTTCCACTTGGCTCCGTAGCTACCTGACTTTCTTGCCTTAGCTTTGCCACAAGAAGTGTGTGCGTGCGTAATAAACTAACAGGGCAGAAGCAGAGAGCCTGCTGTAAGCAGATCTGCTGCTTGTTCTCTGCCTGTGCTCCAAACGCTTCCTCCCTAGGTGGCTGCTGCTGGGCTCCTGGAGATGGCCATCGTGCTGTTTCCAGCTGTCCCAGCCCTGGCTTTCTGCTTCTCTCTGTTCAGACAGTTCCATTGCTCCTCAGGGATTTGATGGTTTAGGTTGTAAGAACTAACCCTCCCCCCAAACTCCTCTCCCTCACTGCCCTTTGCTTCGACCAGGACATCACCCTGACAGCTTGGCTGGGTTATGAGAGCTCAGCAGCTGCTGCGACCCCAAGGTGCTCTTTGGCTGTGTTTGCATCCGAGGTCTCAGGTGGAGCTGAGGCAGCAGGACCCCATCCATGCACAGGCAGCATCTTCCCTTTTGTTCCCCACCCCGGAGGCCCAGTGCTCTTCTGCAAACCCTTGGAAAACCTGGCTTCAAAGCTGGCTGCAGCCCTACAGGACCAGAAAGCATCGTGGTTATAAGATCTCAGCCTGCAAAAAAAATAGAAAATGGCCAAAGCCTGCTCTGTTTCTGTGAGGAGAGGAGGGGGGTGGCATGGTCCTCCTTCGCCAGAGCTCCAAAAAGCTGCCTGCCTTCCCCTCACTCCATCCCAGGCGCTGCAGAACGCGTTGCGCTACTCACCCGGCTGGGTCGTGGAGGGGCTCGGGGGTGGGGGTGGGGGGAAGAGCTCTTGGAGCCAGGCGCTCTCGGGCTGTGATCCTCAAATGCAGGAAGGGTGGCCCAGCTGAGCTTTTAGGCATGGAGAAGGGGAATTCCCCATGATGGAGGCCCCAGACAGCCTCTGTGTGGTTTTGATAAGGAGCCAGGCGCTGCTTAAAGGGCTCTCCTGTGCCGTTCATTCCAGGGGCTGCCCTGTCAGGTATTAGTCAGCAGAGGAGGGGGGGGGCTGTCGTAGAGGTCGTGACTCACTTTTGGACAACTGGAGAGCCTGGTTACATCATTCTCCTTGCCTGGTTTCTGAAGGACTTCACTAGGTGTGCAAACAAGCTGAGCTGCCCCCCCAGGGAACCTGCTGCATCTTGTGAGAGGCATCGTCATTGTCTCCCAGGTATTTCCACCCCATCCTCAGCCACCTCTGGAGTCAGAACAGGGTGCATCTTCCTCAGAGACCAGGGAAGAGCTGGCTCTGCTGGTGGAGCTGGACAGGAGGTGGTGTGCCAGGGTTGTAGGTAACCCCTGGAAACCGTCCACCAAGGCAACTGGTGTTCAGAACCAAGGCTGGAGTAAACACCAGGGATTTCAGTGATCCTTTATTACAGAGGCTGACTCCAGCTCCCCAGCTCTTCGCCAGCAGACACTAAGCTGGACCTGGCAGGCTGTTTGGTCTGCACTCAGCAGGTGTGAACTGTGCAGCCTGAAAAGCACCTTGCTGTAGTCCTGCTGATTTGGGTGGTAGGAGCATGAGTGCTTGGCAGGAGGGCTGAAGAACCATGGTCTGTGGAGCCTGTCTGCAGCCTAGGTGCCCATGAAGGTGGTCAGTCGATGATGTGCTCTCACCCATTGCCTCTCCACCTCTCTAGGCAGCTGCTCTTTGTGTTTCTGCCTGAGGTCACCAGCTTGAGCTGGCCCAAATGCCAGGGAAAATTTCACTGTGGAAACCAAAGGCTTTTGTTCCTGTGGGTCCTTCTTCAGTCCCACCACGCTCCCAGGGGTGAAGACTCACCTGATGGCAGCTGTCCTAGCTGACACTGTTACATACTAGGGGATTTTCTCTGGGCATGTTGGGTTGGGCTCAGCACCTTCAGCAGAGGCTTGTGCACGTGAAGGCTTCCGTGTTTGTGGCCATGCTGTGGGAGATGGGGGTGGCAGCACTCCCCTGCCCTCTGCTCCTGCTTGTTGGCTCAGGACTCGCTTCCTTTGGGTTGACCCCACTCAGGGCTGAGCAGGGTGGGCCTCGTGCTTGTCCAGTGGTGTGGACCCTGAGTGGCAGTGAGCCAGCACCCCAAAGTGCAGTAAATCCACCTGCCCTCAGCGCTTCCTTGGGACCCGAACAGGGTGGCGATGGGGCTGGCACCGGCCAGCATGCTGGCACGGTGGCAGCAGAGGGGCGGCTGCAGAGCAGGGGGCAGTGGGTTTGGCACAGCATCCCGGTGCCACTCGTGGGCTCAGCGCCCCAGGTGGGTGCGGGGAGCTGCCGGTGGGTGCCTCTTGGCAGCGGCAGTGGGTTTTGCTGGGGGCTGCTGCTCGTGCCCCTGGCGCCACGGGTCCCGCTGCTCCGGCAGCGAAGGGAAGCTGAAGGCCGATGGTGACGCACTGAGAGTCGGGAGGAAGCTCTGGCCACAGCAGGGGATTTCCAGAACATTGTGATCTGCTGCCTATGCAAATCAGGAACTCGAATTAACCTGGCAGGGTGGGAGGGCTCTGGGATGGAGGGCAGGAAAGGGCTCCTGGAGAGTGGGCTGCTGGGAGAGGGAAGGAGGGAGTGTGGAAGGGATTGGGGTAAGAGAGGGGTCAAGGAGGAACTGGGGAATGATCTTGCTCCCCCAGACCTCCAGCAGCACCCTGCCTTTGCAGGGGGTCAGAGGCACACTGTAGCTTTCCAGGGATGCTGGGCTGCTTTTGCTTTGCTGGGTTTACCCTCGTTGAAGGGGAGCTGCCTTCTCTCTCTGCCTCTGGCCTGAGGCGAGGTTCAGCATCACCCACTTTGCAGGGGAATACCACCTCCTGCTTTCCTTCACAGCCTCACCATCCTTCCCTCCCTTCCTCCACAGTCAGCAGTGGGACCTGATGCAGCCCTACAGAGGATATGCCGAGAGCTGTGGGATCCGGGTCCAGGAGTGCTCCAAGAATTTCCTTGTGTGCTTTGAATTATTCAGAGTCCAAATTTGCAAGATCCACAACAGGCACAGAGGGGATTTTCCCCTCTTCCTCTCTTGCTGAGCCATGTCTCATCCTGTTGCAATGCCTGACAAAAGGGCTTCTCAGCAGTCATCATATCCTGGAAAGCCAACTCCAGGTGTGGGGACAGCAGCCCCACAAGCTCAGCCATTCCCCTCTGGGGAAAAGGCTGCCTGGTGAATGGCACATGGAGGTCAAGGCTGCTTCATCCTTCTTTGGCTTGGGAAGAGGAAGAGCTGAAGAATCACAGAAGACATCCAGATGGAAGAGACCTCAAAGTTCACCCTACTGCTAGCTCCCAAGACTCAAGGCTGGATTCTTTCCCCTGAGAGCAAGGGGGGTGGAGGTGGCTCTCTGACATTGCCGCACTGGGCCGAGGACTGAGACCAGCCTCCCTGCAGCAGATGTGGCTTCTCCCAGCAATAGCAAAGAGGATCTGCAGTGGCCCCCAGAGCTGACTCAGAAGGAGAGGTCTGACCCTCTGCACAACAACTGAGGGCTCCTGGGGTTTTCTGGGTGTTGCAACCTGTGAAATCTGGTGGTGGCTTTGCCTGGAAGCAAGTCCTTGCCTGCAGAGCAAGGAAGAAGGTCCATGTGCAGGGCAGCCGTGTGCCAGCTGCTGCTGTGTAACTCCCAGATCCCAGCAGCAGCTCTGGAGGCTGAAGCATGGGTGGCTGGCACAGACCTGCCTCCAACCCTTACCCTGCTCACAGCTTTCCTAAATCTTTCCCTGGTTTGTGCCCATTGTTTTTATCCTCCCATTTCCTTCCCTAGCCTTGAACCACTGGCGGCTCACGGAGGCCAGGCATGGGATTTGCCACTGACTGCCCTCAGAGTGGGCTGGTTGGAGGCAGCAGATGGAGAGGAGGTGTTCCTGGAGAGCAGAGCTATGAAATGCATTTTCTCTAGAGACCAGGATGCTCCATGCATAAAGCTGCTTTGTCTGAAGGGTCTGTGAGCTGCCCACATAGAGAGGGTTTCGTGAGCGCAGCACTCCTCGCTCGGGGGATTATCTCATCTGTTGTCAGTGAGCACAAATTGCTACTCAGGGATTTGTTTGGGCACTGAACAAAGCAAGTGTTCTTCCTTCCCCAGCCTTGGCTTGGGCCAAACGTCTTCGTTCTGCTTCCTAGACTCAGTGTCCCTTGTTTCACCGCAGGTTACGCTCGCTCTGTCCCCGGTCCTTTGGCAGGGTGACAGGTCACGTGTAACCTCTTGGCTGCCACCTCCCTGTGCTTCTCACTGGGTTTCTCCTGCTCCTCTCTGCTCCTCCACATCCTGGGATCCACAGCCTGCCTTGGTGCTGCTGGTCCTGGATTCTTCTTGCTTCACTTGGAGTCCTACTAAAGCAAGTCCCCCCTGCCCTGCACCTCCTTCTTCCTCCTGGCTGCTTTTAACCAGAGTGTCTCCTTTCTCTGGCCTGGTGCAGAGTGCTCAGGCTCTCCAGCACGGGAAGGCAGCAGGAGTTCAATTCCCTTGGCAGTGGGAAATGCATTTCCTGTGGTGCATGGCACCAAATGGGAGCAAGTCTCCAGAGAGGAGCTGCCTGCAAATTCATCAACCTCTGCAAGAAAGCATCAAGATGAGAAATAGGGGAGGAAAAATCAGGCCACAGCTGGCATACTGTGTTCAGTTTTAGTCCCTGCTCTGCAGAAAAGGTATGGATAGGCTGGAGAGGGTCCAGAGAAGGGCCAGAAAGATGATACAAGGGCTGGGAAGCTGCCATGTGAGGAAAGGCTGGGAGACTTGAGTTTACTCAGCCTCGAGGAAAGAAGGCTTAGGGGAGACCTCCTCACTGTGTTCCAGTATACGAAGGGTGGCTGCAAAGCAGACAGAGACTCCTTTTTTGCAAGGAGTCACATGGAAAAGATGAGGGGCAAGGAGTACAGATTACTCTGGAGGAGATTCCAGTTGGATGCAGCAGGAAAAATTTTAGCTATGGGAACAACCAGGCACTGGAATAATGCCCTGGGTGCAGAGTGAGTCCCAGAGGTGATGCTGGTGCTTCCCCAAATGCTGTCATCCTCCTGGCACTGCCCTCAATGTCTTCTCCTTGTTGTAGGAGCAGCTGGCAGCAGGTGCCAGGGAAATTCCTGGGCTTGGGACTGGTGTGCTGGGTTCAGCTGGGCTTCCTGCCAGCATCATCACCCCAGGCTGGGCTGGGGTCTGGCTAGCCTCACCTGGGATCCTGTGCTGCTCCAAGGCAGCCAGGCTGTGGGTGATGGAGTTACGGGTCACAAGTTATAGCAGTTGTGGTAGAGCCAGAAAACTCCCTGGAGTGTTTATGCCTGTGGCCAGGGAATCCACCCCTCTGTACATACCCCAGGAGCACCTATTTTGGCAACAAGGAGGAGGCAGGATGGTGGCTCACATGTGGCCTTTGCTAACACCAAGCAGATTAGCTCACTGTTCTGAAATGCTCCATGCCCCAAGCCTGGCTCTCCCAGCTGTGCCAGCTTCTTGTCTCCTGGGCCCCAAAGCTTCAGTGGACATGGCAGCCAAGCCCTGAGAGCCCCATTCCCAGCTGCAGGGACATTGCCTGCTCTGCTCCCCACGGTCACTGTGCTGTGCCCAGCTCTCCAGCAGCAGCCTCACTGCTGTGAGGCTGGGAGCTGCAGGAAGTGATGGGCAGGTGAAGTCTGGGGCTGCATCCTCTCCTCCAGACATCTGCATCTGCTCACTCCTTGCAGCAGGGCCCCAGCCAAGGAGGTGACCTATTGGCTGCTTGGAGCTGGGGAGCTGATTAACCCCCCAGCTGCTGCCTGCACAGAGGAGCCCCTATCTCTAGAGGAGAGGGTGAAGGAGCTTCAGCCAGGCTGTTTTTCCCCCCGAGAAAGATGATTTTATTACAAGGGGATGTTTTACAGGAAGGCATCAAGGGAATTTTCAGTGGGATAACACCCAGCTGGGCTGTCTCAGCTTCCCTGGTTTGTCTCTACATGTTTCTGCTTCTCAACCTCAGCTGAAGTGTTATGATAATATTGTGGTGTTATTCCTAAGGCTGCTTTGATATGTTGAAGGTGAAGCTCTCCTCACCCAGCTGTTCTGAGGACGGCTTGGAGATTCAGGACTTTTTTTTGTTCAGGCTTGGAAAACAATTGAAAGTGCTGGAATTTCCCACTTTTGGAAATTCCAGTGCTTTTCTCCTGGCTGCTGGGGGAAGAAGTGCAGGCATAAACTGTTTGGAGGGGGTGGTGTAGCCTCGATGGCATGTGCCTGTTGGCTGCTCCTTCAGCAGCCTGAAAGCACAGGGAACAGTGTGTGAGGACAGATGGATGCCATCATCAAGTCCTGTCTGTATCTCTGGGCTGTAAAAGCATCACCCAAGCACCATCCACACAACAGCACAAACCCTGCCAGGGCTTTGCAGGGGCACGAAGTGAAGCTCTCTGTGAAATCTGTGCCTTGCTTCCAGCCCCATAAACATTTTCAACCCCTTTCCCTGGGACCCTGAAGTGTTGTTCCAAGGGCTTGGGGTCTCTCTGGAATTTGTCCAGAGAATGGCCACCAGGATGATCAGAGCACTGCAGCACCTCTCCTATGAGGACAGGCTGAGAGACTTGGGGATGTTCAGTTTGGAGAAGAGAAGGTTCCAAGGAGACCGAATTGTGGCCTTCCAGTATCTGAAGGGACCTAGAAGAAAGCTGGGGAGGGACTTTTTAGGATGTCAGGTAGGGATAGGATCAGGGGGAATGGAGCAAAACTAGAGGAGGGTAGATTTAGATTAGAGGAAGAAGTTCTTCCCCATGAGGGTAGTGAGACACTGGCACAGGTTGCCCAGGGAGGTGGTGGAAGCCTCATGCCTGGAGGTTTTTAAGGCCAGGATGGATGTGGTTCTGAGCAACCTGCTGTAGTGTGAGGTGTCCCTGCCCATGGCAGGAGGGTTGGAACTGAATGAGCCTCGAGGTCCCTTCTAACCTTGACAGTTCTGTGATTCTGTCTCCAGGGTTCTCCCCGGGGCTGGGGCAGGAGGGAGCAAGGAAACAGCAAGGAGGCATTGAGACTCCTCAGCACAGGCTCAGTCCCACCCAACCCTGCCCCAGTGAAGCAACTGCTCTCGCCCCCAGGGTCAGCAACAATAGGGTTTTATTGACGAGATCCCAAACTGTCTTTTCCCTCTGGGTGGATTCCTGGGCTAGTGGCATGTTGGGGTGTGAATCGTTTTGCACAATCTCCCTCCCCAGACCCCTGCTCCCCTCCCCGCGGCTCCCCCCAGCTTGCAGTGCGCTGCCGCAAAGTGAGCATCGTCCTGCGCAGGGAACCAGGCGTCCCCTGAAGCCCCCCAAGCTGCAGTGACATCCAGGCAGTGACATCCAGGCGGTGCTGCGTGCGTGCTGGCTCAGACAGGAAGGAGGAGCCCCCGTGGCTACTTAGTCCTCGCCCCCGCACAGGGCCAGCAGAGCCTTGCGGTAGTCGCCGGAGGTGTCCTTCTGCAAGAGGGAGACCCGCGTCACGGAGCCTGCCCTGGGAAAGCTCAGCTCAAGGTGCCGGGCGCGGGGAACGACCTAGATCCGTGCCCCAGCCGCCCCACGGGGGTCCGTGCAGCAGGGGAAGAGGTCAGCACATCCCCTCTGCAGCCAGACCTGCCAACACCCAGGCCAGCTGGGGCAGATTCGCCCTCCCCAGGTGACGCTCGGCCCCTGTGTCGCTCAGCCCTGTGGCTGAGAGCCAGGGCTCAGCCAGAGGAGGTGACGAGGATGGGGCTGGCCCCTGTCCCCTCACCTCAATCATGTGGTGCAGTGACTTGTCAAACAGGTCCACGAACTCGCCCCGGATGTTCCACAGGTCGATCTCGCTCCGGGAGATCATGATGCGGGTGAGGGTCCTCTCGTCTGTGCCGGCACCCTGCAAAGGGCAGCTTGGACAACTAACCCCGGAGGAACCTGGGGCTCAGGCACTCTCCTGGCAACTTCAGCACAGACTAAGAGCAGAATTGGGTCCAGAGGAGGCCCCCAAAATCACCCAAGGAGTGGAACACCTCTGCTGTAAGGAAAGGCTGAGAGTTGGGTTGTTCAGCCTGGCCCCAAGAAGACCTCGCTGCCATCTCACAGCACCTAAAGGGGCTTGTAAGAAAGAGGAGGACAACCTTTTCATCAGGGCCTATTGCAGAAGGACAAGGGGCAATGGTTTTAAACTAAAACAGGGGAAATTTAAACTAGATAGAGGGAGAAGTATTTTATGATAAGGGTAGTGAAATGCTGGCACAGGTTGCCCAGTTACCCAGAGAGGTGCTAGATGCCCCATCCCTGAAAACATTCAAGGTGAGGTTGGATGGGACTCTGTGGAATCTGATATAGTTGAAGATCTTCTTGCACTGCAGGGGGGTTGGATTAGATGATCTTCAAATATCCCTTCCAACACAAACCACTCTATGAAACCATTCTATGATCTCTCCCTGGAGATGTTGTGGGCTTGCTGCTGGCAAGGCACAAACCTGCCCTGTCTCCTGCTACCCCCAGAAAGCTGATGTGCTGCTGCTTTGAGCTCAGCCCTGCCCTTGGGGACAGCCAGGGGACAAACCCCATCACTGCTGCAGGGGGTTAAATCAGAGAATCCCAAAGGGTGCCTGCCCAGCATAGCTCCCTCCCACAGCCCAGCCCTGGGAGAGCCCAGCTGTACCTTCATGGACTTGTAGAGCTTGTCAGCAAAAAAGGCTGGCTTGTTCTTCACACTCCTCACTGCAACACAGAGGGGAGAGAAAGTGGGCACCAGCTTGGTGGCACCCATGGGACACATCCCACCCACTGGGTCAGCTGCAAGCCCTCCTTGGTACAAGGGTGCAGGCTTGTCCCCGTAGATGGCTCAGACCCCCTGCCACACTGGGAGTCTCCACAGCCCCCAGGCAGCAGGAATTTGCCATCACATCACACTGGCAGAGGGAGGCAGAGTGGCTGTTTGCCCTGCAGGGAGCCCTGCCCCAGGGGAGCGGGGGCTGGGCACTGACCGATGGCCAGGAAGGCATCCCTCTCATCCCCTGACATCCGCTTCCTGATGGCGTGCTCCACGTCGTGGTTGGTCATCTTGACGAACTCCTGAAACACTGGGGAAGGACAAGAGGAGTAATTCACCACAGAGTAGCTCCACCCCAGCCCTGGGCATCCAGGAGACTCAAACCTCAACCATGGAGCAGAAAGGACCAGAGTGAGCTTGGCCGACCTCAACTAGCCACCCCGAACGCAAGGCTGTGCCACCTCCTCCCACCACCTCATCCCCACCACCACTGGGGCTCAAACTTCAGCCTTGTGTGTCCAGTTCTGGGCCCCTCAATTTAAGAAGGACATTGAGACACTTGAACCTGTCCAGAGAAGGGCAATGAGGCTGGGGAGAGGTCTGGAGCACAGCCCTGTGAGGAGAGGCTGAGGGAGCTGGGGTTGCTTAGCCTGGAGAAGAGGAGGCTCAGGGGAGACCTTACTGCTCTCTACAGCTACCTGAAGGGAGGTTGTAGCCAGATGGGGGTCCCAGCACCAGAACAAGAGGACACAGTCTCAAGCTGTGCCAGGGGAAGTTTAGGCTGGAGGTGAGGAGAAAGTTCTTCCCAGAAAGAGTTATTTGCCATTGGAATGTGCTGCCCAGGGAGGTGGTGGAGTCCCCATCCCTGGAGGTGTTCAAGAGGGGATTGGATGTGGCACTTGGAGCCATGGTTTAGTTAGTCGTGAGGTGTTGGGTGACAGGTTGGATTTGATAACCTCTGAGGTCTATTCCAACCTGGTTGATTCTATGATTCTTTGGGGTGAGCCCAGTGTGGTGCTGCCCAGGAGCCCCTTGCAGCCCCAGTCGAGGCAGTCAGTGTGGCTGCTGAGGGCCCAGCAGCCACGGGGGGAGGTGCTCCTACCTCTGCGCAGGTGTGGGTAGCTGCGGGTGCAGAGGATGCTGAGGAAGCGAGTCTCCAGGGAGTCTTTGGAGTCGTTGCTGGAGACATCAGCAAGTTTCTGGAAGAGCAACCACCAGTGAAGAGGGAGGCAGGGGGATGGGCACAGCAGAGGGGAACGAAGATGAACAACAATTCTTCCTGGGACAGCCAGTCCTGAGCACCCCCTTACAGGGACAGTGGCCTCCGATGAGCAGGAAAATAGGTTTTGTGGTTTGTCTTTCTTCCCCCCACCCCCAAACAATGGCTCTTCTGTGCATGGAGGGAAGGTGCACAGCTGCAGGCTCACACATCACCTCTGAGAAAAGAGCTCCAGTTTGGGTGAGGAAAAAAACCAACAACTTTGCAATGCTCATGCTTAAGGCTTTGGGAAGAATGTTTTGGGGGTGACTGTGGAACAGGGAAATCAGAGCTGCCAGACACAGGAGGCCCTCTCCACTTTGGGCCACATCAGGGGTGCTCATAGCTGAAATGTTTGCCACCCTTGCTGTGGGGCTTAGTGGGAAGGCTGTGCTCACCCCACCCATCAGGTTATGGCAGCAATGTCACCCCTTCAGCAATTCCCACTTTGGAAGCCAGCCCCAAGTCCCATGCTGCCAGGAACACAAGCCAGCAGCAGGCAGGATTGGGCCCCAGCCCTCCCAAAGGCAGGAAGGTGGCTTTCCCTCTCTGCTGCCCAGCAGTGCTGTCATGCAGGTTCCATCTGTCCCCTTGCCACCCATCCTGCTGCAAGGACTCTGGGGAAAGCAGAGCCCATGTGGTTCCATGGTGGGGCTGCTATACCCTGCCCCAGCACTGCACCCAAGGACCACAGCAACCCCTTAAAACATGCAGAAGGCTGAGGAGCCAAAGGCCAGCCACTCACCAGGGTCTCTGCAACAACCTGGTGGAGAGAAAGAGAGAGACAGGAAGACAGCAGGGTCAGAAGGTGCTGACCTTTCTCCTTCCCTGATGAAGTGAGGGAAATCTAGCAAAACCCCTTAAAATTACCTGCCCCCAGCTCCTTGGGGAGTGGGCCTGATCTTAGGACCTGTCTGCTTCTCCTGTTTGGCCTTTACACCACCACCTGGGACGGGGAGGTGGCCTTGGCCAAGCAAAGTGAGCCCCCCAACCCCTGGGGCTTGGGTACCAGCCTGGTGCTCCTCGGGGAGCATCCCTGCCTGGCCCCAGCCTGGCTCACACCAAGCCTGCAGCAGGAGGAAGGGAAGAGCAGCTCCGCTGACAAAACACAGCCAGGCCAGCTGCCGCCTGGCTGGCTCGTCCCTGTGCTGGTCACCCCTGGCTCTCTCTTTCTCTGCAGCAGGTGGAGGTGAGCGGCAGTGCACGGGCAGGGTGCAGGCAGCGCAGCATCTGCTCCCTCTGCCGGCGGCGGCCCTGCCCCGGAGCTCTGCGGCTGCCATGCGCCGGAGCACCGCAGCACGGCCGAGGCACAGCTGGGGCTTGGCCCTGCACCGAGCTCCCCAGCCCCTTTCAGAAAAGGCTGGGCCTGAGGGAGCGGGGAGCTGAAGTGCACAGCCCGAGGGTCTCAGGTCTCCTGGGACCGGGAGCTGAGCCAAGCAATGGGGCCCCAGCAGCCCCCGGCACCAGTTCTGGCTGCTCAGGCTTCCCCTTCCAAGTCCTGGTTCACCACAGCCCAGGAAAGATGAGGCAGTGGTTTGAGGGCTGGCATCCTGGCATGCTGGTAGGGTGAAAAGCAGCTTGGGCTTCAAGGCTGCCCCACTGATAACACAGAGAGGTGGACAGCTCCTGCAGACCAGCCCAAAGCTGCCTTTGAAGCTCAAAGGCTTCAGCACGAGTGTGTTGTTACTGCACCCCAAAGCAGGAGCTCTGCAGGAGTGGTGCAGCCCCCTGCTGGGAGCTCCCTGGGGCTGGGCCCATGGCTACTCTCATGGTTTGCAGCTCCCCCAGGCATGGAGCAGCAGAGCCCAGAACAGTGGAAATCAGGCTGGGGAGCTCCACCTCCAAAGGTGTCGCTTCTGCCAGCTGCCCCTGCAGCTTAGAGAGACCCTGCCCCAGCAGCATTTGCTTCCCTGAAGATGCCATTTCCAGACCAGGGCATCCAACATCCTTTTTTCCTCTTTTTTCCCTTTTTTTTGATGCAGAGCCTCTGGCAGCACTGCCAGCAGGGTTCTCACCTTGGCATCTTCATGTGCCTGTGTGATGTTCTCTGGTCCTTCGTCACGGTTGCCCTGTGGTTCAAGACAAAACCCCCCATGGAGCTGGGGAGAGGACATCTCCCAGGAGAGCCACAGAGGAAGGGGGGGCAGACAGAGTCCAGCTGTGCTGCCCAGCCAGGTGGTGATGCTGTCTTCTCCACAGACCCCACTGCTGCCCATGGCTGGGAAGGGACAACCCCCAGCAAGGAAGCCAACCTCACCAGAGCCAGGGAGACGAGAATCCTCTTGAAATGCCCTGATGTGTCGGAGGTGAGGTCATCTTCCAGGCTCTTGTGGTAGGCTGTGGAGGAGGGAGATGGCTGAGCCCTGCACCCTGCCTGCAGCTCTGCTTCCCACCCACCAGTGCCTGTTGTGCCCATGATCCCTGTGGGGCCTGCAGATGATGGTGACCATCCTCCAGCATTTGCATGGCTGAAGTGGATGCCTCCATCTGCTATTTTGAGGCCTGGGGAGGACAGGATCACCCCAGCAGCTCTAATGCCCTGGGCACAAGCACAGCCTCTTGCTCCAGGTGCTCCTGAGGAAAAGGGATCATTGCAAAAGAGGAGGTGTTGGTGGCAGAAGTGGGGCATGCCACAGTGCCAGGGAGAGAGGCTGGGGGTGACCAACCACAGACCCATCTGCTTAAACCATCTGCTCTCTGGGACAGAAGAGGCTAGGGATTTAACCTGGATCTTGCACCTCTTTCCCTAGGGAGAAGGAGGCATGGATGGATGAGAAAGAGAAGTGATGGGTCTGGGAGTGTAAGAAATCACAGGATGGATTTGAAGACTCTTGCCAGCCTTATTCCAGGCTCCCACATCTCTTTAATAAGAGTGCTGGACCCAGGGACGAGCTGCTCTTGCTTGGAAGGACTGACAGACCTTCCCAGCACCAAGCTATGGACCCAGCTCAGAGACAAAAATGTGCCCTGGGCTCTGGAAAGGGCTTTGCACAGCATTAAATGTGCTCTGTGCCCAGGGCCTGGGTGCTCCCCATGTCCCTCCTTTGCCATACCTTCCTGATATGCCTCGTTGATAGCCTTGATCTCCTGGTTGTTCCGTGTGGCCAGGATTTCAATGAGGACTTTCTCATCTGTGCCAGCCCCCTGGAAGAGAGTGGCAGGGTGGGGTGCTGCAGGTGCCACTGGCACCATCACCCCTCCAGTGCCAGGCAAGCAGGGGCTACTCTAGCTCCAAGGCTACCATGTGTCAAAAGTCCATGCCCAGCAAATGTCCCCAGGGGCTGGGAAGAGCCAGCACAAAGGAATCCAAATATGCTGCTAGCAGGGCTCCAGCTGGTGTGACTGGTGCATAGTGGTGCATGCCACCGGGTTGCCACTGCTCCAGCTCTCCTGTGGCTTCCTGTGCTTGGCAGGGCACTGCTCCCGCTGTGAAGTGGGAGATGCTCTGTAAAGCAGTGGGAGGACTCCCTGAGAGGCTTTTTGTATGAGCTGGCTAGAGCATGCTGGGCTACAAAGAGGCCAAACTGGACTCCAGGTCTTTGTCCTGGTGCTTTCTGCTCTGCTTTCTTTCCACACAGGAGATGAGAGCCTGGCGGGGGGGTGAAGCTGGGCTGCACTCCCAGGCCCAGGCCACCAGCAGCACTGGCACCACCCCAGTGCAAAGCACCTGGCCCTCACGTGCTGAAGCTCATGCCACCAGCGTGGCAATTACCTCCACAGCCTTCCTCAGCTGCTTGGCATCGTACTGCGCCGGTGTCAGCATCAGCCCCAGGATCAGCTTGGCCAGGCTGCCCGACAGCTCGGATTTCAGGTCTGCCATCAGGTCCTGCAAAGGGATTCAGTCCCCAGACCCTTCTGCAGGGCTGGAGCAGCTGAGGCAACACGGGGGAGAAAGCAAGGGAGGAGAGTGTGGAGGTGGGAGACACCTGGGCAGCCCCTTGGTGTGGTTTAAGGTCAGATTTTGTGAGGTGGCTCTGGAGAGATCCTGGAGGCCTCTGGGCAGGACACCCTCCCCTTGGGATGGGGATGGTGGCACAGGCTGCTGACAGCTTGGTCTTCCTTGGGGAAGTCATGCCAGGGCAAATTGGGGTGCCCTGGCTGTCCACTGCTCCCTGAGCAGGATTTCTTTCAGTGAGGGGCAGATCTCTGCATGGGAAGGGGCAGAAGGAAGGAGCAGGGTGGGAGGAGGGGGCTGGCAGTACCCGGCCATAGTGTGCCTTGTAAGCCTGCAGGATCTGCTGCCTCTGGGCGTTGCTCCTCTGTGTCAGCACCTCGATGATGGCTCCTTCGTCAGTGCCTGCAATGACAGCAGTGATGCTGGGGGGAGCCAAGGGGACCAGCAGAGCCACACTGGCTGACCACAGGCACATCACCACCCCTCTGAACTGAGGTGGTGGGGAAGGCAGAGCTCTGGCAGATCCAAACCCATCTCTTTATTTCCTCCACGCAGCTCTCTGTGGGCCAGGGTGTTGTTTTCTGCCCCAGGAACTGTTGAGGAGCAGCAGGAGGAAAGGGTTGGGTGCATGTCCCCTGCTTACCCAGGCCCTTCATTGCCTTCCTCAGCACTTGTGCATCCCCATCATCATTGAAGCTTCCTGCAGGCTGCACGGTTCCTCGCAGCTGTGGGTGCAGAGAGGTTTGGGTTCACCCCTGAGCTGGGTGTGAGGGACAGAGGGAGAGGATGGAGAGAGAGTTGGAGGGGGGGGGAGGATGGAGAGAGAGTTGGGGGGGAGGATGGAGAGAGAGTTGGGGGGAGGATGGAGAGAGAGAGGGAGGGGAGGATGGAGAGAGAGAGGGAGGGGAGGTGCCACCTGGCAAGCTGAGGCCAAAGCAGGTTGTGTATTAGTGCAAGCACCTGGAGCTCAGTGAGGATGTCCCTGCCACTGCCACCCCTTCCATCAAGGACAAACCATAGCCAGGCCAACAGAGAGCGAGAAGAAGACAGTGACAGACAAGAGTCCCTGGAGCTGGGTGTCCTGTGGGTGTCACACCCACCTCCCTGGGCACTGGGACAGCTTGGCCAGGGCTGGCTGCATCAGCTGTGAGCCAGAAGAGGAGTTGCTGGAAGGGTGCCCGTTCCTGCCCTGTAACTCTACCTTCTTGCTCCTTCCAGTTCCCAGCACATCTCCATCCTCCCCAAGCACACAGGGCTCAGGGCATCTTTGCTGCCCATCTCAGAGCACCCTTTTGTGGGTGCCTCCGGCTGCATGCAGGCTGTCAGCTCCCCATGGCACAGCGCTGCCCCAGCATCGGGGTGGGCTGCCCCGGGGAGCAGGAGGTCTCTGGTGGGCACTGGAGCCAGGGCTGCAGGCGATGCATCACACAAACATGCAGGGTCTGCTGCCTTGAGGGAGGGAGGCTCAGACAGAGGGGGTTAGTGAAGCCCTTGGGGTCACGTCTGCCAACCTCGTGCCCCAAAACCAGAGAAAGGCATCAAGAGAAGCTGCAGGGCGAGAGGCAGAGAGGAGGTGCAGGACTGGCTGTGCTTGGGACCCCCGCAGCAGAAAGGAGCAGCTGGGGGTGCCAAGCTGGCAGGTAGCAGAAGGGGGGACACTGGGGGGTGCTGACCTCTACTTGGGCCACCGCGCTAAGCTCCCACATCCGATAGGCCACCTGCGCCGCCTCGGGGAAGAACTCACCTGCAGCACTGCAAGGGGAGGGCAAGGACAGGGGACAGTGAGCTGGGGCGGCCCCACGCCCCGCCAGCAGCCACCCCCCACCCCATCCTGCCCCTTCATCAGGGTGTTTTTGTACCTGCCAGGTGCCAGGCACAGGGGCAGGTGGGCAGGAGCTGGGTACTAGCTGTGGGGCTGGGTGGGAATGGGGGCAATGGGGTGGTAAATCCCAACGGCCTCCACCGGAACATCCTCCCTCCAGGTGCTTGTTTCTGCCCTGCAGGGGCTGCTGTGTGGCATCACGGCTGGCCATGCAGAGGGACCACAGAGCCCCCTGTAGCAAACCACTGTCACTGTGGGTGCTGCTGCTCCAGGGGATCCACCAGGCTCTGAGCCAGAGGTTCGTACCCAGCACCATGGGAATGGAGAGGAACAAACAAGGTACAGGTGGTCTTACTCATCATCCCCTCCACACAGCTTCAGCAAAGCCTTCTTGTACTCCCCAGAGGTGTCCTCCTGGAAACACAGATGGAGAACAGGGAAGGGTCAAGGTAGTGCCCCAGGATGGGCATGTGGAGAGACGTCTCCCAGAGCCTCATCCTCAAAGACGGACACACAGCACAGGATAGCTGGGGGAGGGACTCAAGCCTTCCACAGGTGGCATCAGAAGGGAGGCAGCACTAGCAGCTGCTTAGGGGGTGACTGGGGACCCCAGGAGCTCACCTTTATCATGTTGTAGAGAGATTTGTCGTACTTGGTCCTGAACACCTCGCGGATGTCCAGCATGTCGATCTCACTGCGGGACACCATGATGCGGATCAGGGTGTTGTCCCTCGTGCCCAGCCCCTGCAGGGGAGAAGCCCCCACGTTAATCCTAGCATGGCCAAGCAACCCTGCTCAGCCCACCGCCTTTGGAAGCCTCTGCCAAGTTTCCACCCAGCCCTAAGCCTGAAGAAATAACTCCTTTGGAGGGAAGAGCAGGCTGCCACACAGGTCCTGTCTTCATGGGCATGCGTCACCTTGCCCTCCAGCAGCACCTCGTGCCAAGGGAACCCTCCTCACAGGAACCCCCTGGAGAAGGGGTGATCTACTCACCTTCATGGCCTTGTAGAGCCTGTCAGCAAAATACTCTGCTGTGCTTCTGATGCACTTCACTGTGGGGAAATTGAAGCTTGGTGAGGGATGCCGGCACTCGGCTTCACCGGTGCTTCCAGCCTCTGGGCACCCACACCCCTTGGCCACCACATTCAGCATCCCCACCCACCCTAAAGGAGCCTCCCTAAGCTCCCTGAAACCTGGTACAGCCACAACCCCAACCCCAGTGGCTCTTGCCTTGAGCCCTCCCACCCCAGCAGGGCCAGTGGGGTGTTTTCACAGCACTCCCCACGCAGGGCCTGACTTACCCACTGCCAGCATCAGCTTCTCAAAGTCACCAGAGAGCTCTCCCCGGATGCTCCTCTCGATTGGCTTCCCAGAAATCTTCAGGTACTCATCAAAGACTGTGGGACAAGAGTGAGATGATGCCTGGAGAAGCTGCCAAGATACTTTCAAGCCCAAGTCTGAGCTCGCAGGAGAGGCTCACCCAGGCGGAGGTGCTGCTTGCTTCGCCGCCCGAGGATGTAGATGAATTGGGCCTCGTCCGTGCCCCACTTCAGCTCACCAGCTTCCAGCAGGTCCTTGTGGGATGAAGAAGGCAGCAGAGCCCAAGTCAGGGTGCTGCTGACATGGGGCTCTGCCCAAGCACATGTCCCCATGGTGCCCACCCTCCTTTTGCAAGCCTAAGCCTAGTCTGGATGATCACAGTGCCACCAGTTTGTCCTTGCCTCAATGTCACTCATCCCAGCGACCTGCCAAGACTCACCTTAGCATCCTGCTCCACCAGGTCCTCACTCACCACATCATCCTCCTCCCTGCTGCCCTGTGGGACAGAGAGTCACTCAGCCCTGCAGGGTGCAGGCTCCCACCACCTGCAGATGTGGGACAGAGGGACATACCTGTAGCAGGACAACGAGCATCTTCTTGAAGTGGCCCGAGGTGTCGCCAACGATGTCAGCCTCCAGGTCTCTCTCATAGGCTGGTGGAAGAGGCAGAGGTCAGGGTCTGGAGAGCGGGATCTCCTCACCTCTGCCCCTTGTCCTGTCCTAAGGGGACTCAGGGCAGCCCCTGCCCTTCCCTGACCCTCACCATCTTTGTAAGCAGCCACCAGGTCGTGGATCTCCTGGTTGGTGCGAGAGGCGAGGATCTCGATGAGGCACTTCTCATCCGTGCCGATGCCCTGCGGGCAGAGACACAGCCCCATGAGCAGCAGGACCAGATGAGGTGTCCTCAGAGGGGCCCTGTGGGGGCTGCCCACCCCTTACCGAGATGGCATCCTTGATCTCTTTGGCATCACCGTACGGGGGGGGCCGCATCAGGCTCACAATCAGCCGCTCAAACTTCCCCGTCAGCTCGTACTTCAGGTCTGCAATGAGGTCCTGGTGCAGGAGGAGAAAGGGGCTGGGATCCCTCTGCTCCACAGCACCTCTCAGTGGCTCCAGGGAGAGGCTGGTCCCTGCACAGGCTGGTTGGTGGCAGCCACCACCACCTCCAGAGGCAGGGTATGGACCGGGGAGTGTTTCTGCCATTACCTTTCCATAGAGGGACTTGTAGGCTTGGCAGATCTCCACTCGCTGCTTATTGCTTCTGGATGTGATGAGGTCGAGGATGGCCTCCTTGTCACTGCCTGCAGGGAGAGCTACATTTAGCCCCAGGGCTGGGTCTCACCCCCCATGGCAGGATTTATCACAGCAATCCTGCTGTGGTCAGAGTTGCTTCTGACTCAGGGCTGGGAGGCCGAGCCAGCTCCCGGGAGGAGAGGGGGAGCCAGGAGAGGTCCTGGCATGCTGCTAAAGCATGAGAGGGGAGGGGATGCAGGATGCTCAGCCATGCAAGGGTCAGTTAAAGGAATGGGGGACATCAGAGTGGCCCTGTGGTGACAGTCCAGAGGAGCATCCATACCGAAGCCCTTCATGGCGTTGTACAGAGCCTCTGCATCCTGGTTGGCATCGAAGCCTGGGAAATCCTTCACCGACCCCCTGTACACCTAGGGAAAGGAGGAGAGAAGGTGGAAGGGGAAGGAGCAGTCCCCAGTGAGATGAGGGAAGGAGAAGCTGAAGCTGAGCAGGGCTGGGGCAAGATCTGCTGCTGCTTGGGCTGCCCCAGAGCAAAACCCAGTGTCAAACAAACACTCGTCCTCTTTGTTTCCTTTCCTGCCACGCAGACTGTTTGTGTTCCAGCTCACTGGAGTACACACCATTCCCTCTGGGATCTCACTGTCACTGCTCTGTTTGCAGCTTGCTTAAGCTGGGTACAACCCTCCCTGCTGTACTAGCAAGAGCTGGTGGTTTGAAGAGAGGCTTCTTGAGCACACTGAGGTCCCCATGGGAGGGCTGGAGACTCTGAACACAGGGCATAGCATGGGAAGGCCAGGGAGATCCCCCTGCAATGCAGCCAGCCTGAAGGGAATTATGAGGACTGGACTGGACTGGGAGCAAGGAAGGAAGTAATTTTCCTACTGCCTGTTGTGAGCAGGGAAACCCTCCAGATGCTGAGGACGTCCAAGCTCTGCATGGCCTCCCAGCAAGGGGACATTTACAGGCACAACATAGGCTGCTAAGCAAGAGAAGTGCCAGAGCTGCCCACAGCTTGTCTGGCCCCAGCCTGTGCTCCTGAAGGGTCCAGGGGGTTGGAGCAGAGATCCTGGGTACAGGGAAAGAATTTCCTGGAAGCCCAAGAAATCCTGGAATTTGGTGTGATCCAATTCTGTCTGCTCCTCTGCACCTCCAAACTGCACAACAGGGAGTGCAGGAGAGACCCCCCCAAACAGAGACCTCAGGGAAAAGCAGAGGTCAGGAATTCACCCTGGCCTGAGGCCAAACTGAGCAAGATCAGCACAAACCCAGGGTGGCAGCAGATGTGAAACCAGCCTGGCCCCACGTTAAGGGACTGGGATGCATTCCTGCCAGAGGCACAGAGTGGGAAGGGCTGAATGGCAGCAATTCCTCAGCTGGGGAGCCAGGCTGAGCTGGGGCTCTGGGCTGTGCCAGCACCCCGAGAAACTCTGAGCTCCCTTGGCTCTGCTGGTACCATGTGCCAGGCCAGGGTGTGCTCACTCACTCAGGGGCTGCTGCAGGGCTTGTTTAGGATCCCCAAGAAGCTGTACAAAGGCCTGGGGCTGTTGCAAATGTGGGCATCTAAAGGCAACATGTCCTGAGAGATGATGGGCATCAGGCAAGCAGCACCATCACCCCTGTCCCAGTGAGTACCTCCAGGAATGAGCCCATGGGGATGGACATGGGGCAGCCCCATACCCACTGCTCCCCTGGGGCCTCTCCCAGTGCCGTGGCACAACAGCTCTGCCGTGCATCTCACCCAGCACCTCCAGAAACCAGCCTCTGTACTCCCATTTTCCAGGGCCAAACCAGTCCAGCCTTGTCACATCCCACAGGCCCCCTTAGGAGGAGCTGCTGGCACTGGGGTCCCACGTGGTGGGGACCAGGTGGGGCAAGAGGAGACGCTGCCCTTCGAGGGAGGCACAGGGACAGATCGTGTTGCAGGTGATTCATCAGGAGTGCTGGATTTAGCCCTGCTTCCCGGCAGCTCCCAGGCCCTCCTGGCTCGGGACGAGCTGCTGCCCACACAAGTGCATTGCAGAGCGGTAAATAAGAAGCTACAAGGCAAAGGAGGTGCCCAAAGGTAACAGGAGGGGACAGGGCTGCCCAGAAGGCGCTGGGGTTGCAGGGGTGGTGGAGGGATGACCGGGTGGCCCTGGTTAAATAGGGACGGGGAGAAGGAAACTGAGGCAGGAGCTCAGCGCCGTGCATCACCCCGTGCTCCCTGCACTCGAGTGGGGAGGTGCAGAAACATCACTCGGGAGGGAAACAGCATCCTGCCTGCTGCACCCTCGGCATAACCCTCACGTCCCTTTCCATCCCCCACTTCAGCTGCTGGGCTCTCTGCCTCCCCTCCTCCAGCCTCTGAGTCATCCCAGCCCGCCCGGGACCTCCCAGCTAAAAATAAGCCAGGCTGGGGCCAGGAGGGTGGAAGCGAAATTCCTAACGTGGCTTTGCCGTCTCCCACCACATGGCTGCTCAGGGCCCAGGGCGACTGCAGGGGTGATGCTCGCCCCTCGCCCTGCCTCGGTTTCCCCAGCCAGAGGCAACCGCCTCCCCGGCTGGGCAGGAAGCTGTGGGGGACGGGGCTGGAGGCGAGGACTGCTGGGTTTCTGCAGAGAATGGAAAGCAGAGCCTGGGCCCCGGCAGCAGAGCGGGGAGGCTCTGGCCTTGGAGTCCTCCCCCGCCTCGCTGCAGGCAGGCTGTACCCGGCAGCCACAGCTGCCCTCCCCGGCAGGCTGTCCGCCCACGCTGCCATGTTTCCTGGCTGCAGGGGAGCACCTGCTCTCCCAGCTGCCACGGCACACCAGCCCTGGCTCAGGGCGGGGAGAAATCCAGGCCAGAGCGGGCTGCCTGCCTTGCAGCATGCTCAGGAGGGATTTCTCTGCAGCCAAAGCCCAAATCCCCAGTGCAACGTCTCTTCTCCCCCTCTTTCCACAGCCCTGCTTCTCTCCTCCATCCCGATGTGGGCCCAAAGGGGTTTTTGCTCCAGGGTATCCCTGTTCTCCCAGCTCCCTGCTTCAGCACTTCCCCCATCCAGACAGCACTGGTTGGAGAGGCAGAAATGTAAACAGGCTCCCATGCACATCACCACCAGCCTTGCTGCATGATGCAGATGCTGTCCTGTCCCTGGGGTCTGCCTTGCAGCATCCCCAGTACCCATCCTCACCGCGTGTGGGTCACCCTTACCTTTCCTTTGGGTGCCATGGCTTCCCGAGTTGCAAATCACCAGGGCAAGGGCAAGGTGGAGCTGCAGGAGGGAACAGAAAAGCTGATGTGAGCCAAAAACCCTCTCTGGGGGGCTGCATCAGTTGAGGATGGCTTTTCTCCCTCCCTTGGGTGCCACTGCCAGCCACCACTGCAGGGACAGGACAGCTATGGCCAGGTGCTGCTGGGGTGGCACAGGGTGAGGGGCTTTGCCAGCCACCCTGTGGCCACCAGAGTCAAGGCCCTTTGGTATCTGGCACCAACCTGGGGACCCCAGCGGAGATGAGCCCTTGCACAGCTTCCTGCCAAGCACAGAGAGAAACCAGGGGAAGAAAATGCTGAATACCTGGAAATGGGCTGAGCATCCTCTGCAGAGCTGAGCCCTCATCTGCAGCCTGCAATGCTCCCTGCAGCACCCCCCAAGCCTCGGCACCATCCCAGCTCCAGCTGCTGCTGGGGATGCCCCGGCTGCTGCGTGGGGCTGGGGCCGGGCAGTTCCACTGAAGTTCCACCAGTTCTGATCTGAGTTCCCGCGCCCCAGATCAAGGCCTCCATCAGCCCCACGTACCAGCAGAGCTCAGGAAGCCTCGCTGGGTTTCCAGGGTAACTGGCAAGTTGTTTTCGAACACCAGCACCATTTATAGCTGCAACCCTGGGCGGCCCGGGCTCTCCCCCACCCACCCGGAGAAAGTCCCCAGGCAGTGCTGCTAGGTCTGAGAAAGCTGAAGGAGGGAGAGAGAAAAACAGCTGGAAAATGGAGCCCGGCCATGAATGAACCGCTGAGCGTCAGCTGAGCTCCAGCCCCGAGGCCTCCTCCTGGCCAGCCCTCCCTTGGAGACACGTAGCAGGAAAGCTCAGGACACAGTGGGGCCGTCCTGGGGGGATTTCTGCCCCACGCTGTGGAGCAAGTAGGAGAAATCCCATGAACTCTCTGGGCTCGGTCCTGAACCCCTGCCAGAGCAGCCATGGGGGGGGACCCCCAGCCCCACAGCCATAGGTGTGGCTGGGTCACCCTGCTCGGCTGCAGCAAGCACTCAGGGGCAGCCTTGCTGTGGGGAGGAAGTTTTGCAGAACCCCAGATCTGCCCTCACCTCCCCTTCTCTTTTTGCCTAGGGAGGCTGCAAGCTTTGCCCACACTTCCCCGTGGCTGGGGGCAAGGCCTTGCATGCCCTGAGTGCAGTGGGGCTGCACTGCGGCCGGGCGCTGGGTGGGTGCCAGGGGATCCCAGCCCCCAACCCACGCAGCCTTTTAATGCCGCTCAGGAGCCTGTACACGAAGCTGTGCACGCTGGGGAGAGAAGAAAGCCCTGCACGGCACAGCCCTCCTGCCTCGCTCCCTGCAGGCAGCAGCAGGGCTGAGACCGCTCAACTCATCTCAGCAGTGGCCACACCCAGTCCCCAGCCTGTCCCCGCAGTGCCCCATCCCTGTCCCCCCACTGCTGATGACACCTCCACAGAGGCTGGGGGGGGGAACCCTCCCTCTTGCCTTGTCAGCAGGCAACCCAGGAAGGATGACTGGGCGGACACCACATCTGTGGGGCAAGAGGTGAAACCTGGAGGCTGCAGGGGGTGTACCTGCCCCTCCCAAAGTGCTGGAGAGGTTTGGGTTATGGAGGTCCCTGGACAGAAAGGGCCATCAGAAATCCTGAATGATGTTCACAGTCCACCCCCTGTGCAGAACAACCTGCCCTTGCCAAAAAGCCCCCAGCAGTGCGCACCCCGACAGCCTCTCCACAGCCCCACCACGGCTTTGGGCTCTGGGGTGAACCCCAGAAGCCCAGCAGCTATTTTTGCAGCCTGCTGCCAGCCTGGGCTCTCCCGGAGGCCAGGACACACCCGGTGCTCCAGCACTGAATGGAACGGGAGCTTCGTGAGGTTAAAGAGAGAGGCACCGGTCCTCCCTGTGCGGCAGGACACTTTGGGGCCATCCCTTGCCCCGAAAGGGAGCCCCAGCACCATACAGTCCCCCTGCTCTTCTAGAGCTCCGTGCCTTCGGGGTGTCACAGGGTGCATTTGCCTGTGCCGGACTCAGTGGGTACCCAACGGGGGAGGGGGATTCTCTCCAGCGTGCCCGGCTCAGATCCCTGCATGGCTGTTTCCAGGGCCGCCGCAGCGCAGCACAAAGCCGCATCCCGGCCGGGACACACCCAGGACCCCCGCAACAGCGCCAGCCCTCCCCCGAAAAAGCACCGGCGGGCAGGGCAGCTCCCCAGGCTCTTGGTAAAAAGGAAGAATTGCGCGTAAAAGGAAATATTTCTCAGGGAAAAGGAAAAAAAAAAGGAAAGGAAAAAAGGAAAAGAAAAGGAAAAGAACCCAAGGACACCCCCCTGCAGCCACCCCTTGGAGAGAGCCTCTGCTTGCACAGCTCGCTGCCAGGCCAGCCTCGCAGGGCACCGCGGCGGCTTTGCCCGCCAGGCAGCGTCCCCTTGCCCACCAGCGCCATCCCCTTGCCCACCGGCGCAGACTTACGGCAGCACCGCGGCCTGTCCGGGGGCGCTCGGGGGGCAGGCGGCGGCCGGCGCGCTCGGTGCGCTGCTTGTGGCCGGGCGCTCGTCCTTGGCGTGCAGCTGTTTCCTCCCGGGGAGACGTCACCGCTCAAGCCCTCCAGTCCCCGCCTGCCGTGGCCAGGGCCACCCTCGCCACACCTCAGCCCCTCGGGTTTGGGTGCTCGTGGTGAAGGGGGACCCAATGTCACCCACGGAAGCCTTTAGCCTCACCCTGCGGCGTGCGGGGCGGTGTGCCGGCAGCGGTGGCACTCGCAGCGCAAGGAGGGGACGGTGGTGACACTTTTGGCTGGTGAAATTTCACTTCTTTCTGTCACCTCTGCCCTGGCTTCCTGTCGAGTGCTGGGGTGCAGGGTACCCCGCTGCCTCCAGGGCTGGCCCTGCCGCCGGCTACCTCTGCCTGCACCCGATCAGCCCTGCCCTGCTCACGGTGAGGAAATGTCCATCCCTGACTCTCTCTGCAAAAGCCAAGGAGGGGGTTGGCCCCCTTGGGACCTGCTTAAAGGGGAAGGTGCTGAGATGGGGCTCTGCAAAGAGGGGCTGTGGGGCAGGAATGGGGCTAGTGCACCATGCTGGGGAGCAGCAGCTTGCTGTTTTCTCTCAACCTTCCCTCTCATGCTGCAGACACAAGGATGAGAAGACCTTGCAGCACAGCCGTGGCTGCTGATGCAGGCCAAGTCTCTCTGAGATGCTCCTGGCACGCTGTATCTACCTGCAGTGCCCTGAGGCCATTTTCTTCCCTGCCTCACCCAGGTTAACCCTTCTTCTTCTTTACCATCACCCTTTGTTCCAGCACAGGCGCTGCAGAAGGGCTGGAGGAGCTGCCAAGGCTCCCCAGGAGCCCTGGGCAGTGGTGCCTCTGTTCTGGCTGATACCAACAGCAGCAGATAAACCCCCTCGAGATGTTGAAGGCTGCTGGCATGCAAGCTTTCAGGCATCCAAGCCCTGATGGTACCCACTGGCTAGAGCACCTCTCTGGGGCTGCAAGGCAGTTGAGTTGCTAGGCCTGGCCTCTCCTGGGAGATGACAGACCTGGACAGCAGGGCCCCCAGGCTGGGTGTGACATGCCCAATGGCTGGCATGCAGCCACAAGGCTGTGCCCCCCCCAACCCAGGGGGACTGGAAGCACTCTGGGAGGGGGTGACCCTCATGGCCAGCCAGCACTGGCTTTTGTGCCCTCTTGTTCCCTTGGGCTGGCGTTGGTGTCTGGAGACCTTGCTCATGTGAGCCAGCGTGGGTGACAAGCACAGCTTTGTTCACCCTGTGCTGCAGTGCAGGACAACAGCCCTGCTTTCCTCCTGGTGCCTCTGGCTGTTGAGCCCCCTGCCCCAGAGGTGCCAGCCCAGCAGCTCACAGGGTGCATGGAGGACCTGGGGCTGCCCCACACAGCCAGGACAGGGTTGTTTTATGGTTAGAGCATTCACCTATGCTTTTGGTGCTGGAGATCTTCCCTTGCTTTGCTCCTGCATGGCTAATGTCCCCTCCCTCTGCTCCTTGCAAGCTAGAGGCTGCACTGAAATACAGAACACCCTAAGAGAATTTTGTTCCCAAATACTCTAAATAAACTCAGCCTGAGCATTATCTATGGTCAAATCAGTTAGTTCTTAACCTCAACATACCAGGTCCCAGCTTCTCCTCAGAGCCCAGGCTTGGTTATCTCCTGTAGTGCTGAAACCAGCCAAGTCACCCTAGAGCTTCCCCCTGAGGGCACTTATCTACCTTGCTGGCCACAAGAAGCCTCATCTAAGGCCCCCACCCACCCAGCCCTGGGCTCCTATTCAAGCCCAGCCCTGGGCTTATCCCATCCCTTTCTTGCACTTCCTGGGTTGCACTCTAGGAGGGAAGCAGTATCAGAGTTGTTTCTGGTGACCATTTCATTCCCTATGGAGGAACATCCAGGTCTTGTTGTATCATTCCAACCTTCCAGACAATAGAGGAGCTGGGGAGCCTTAGGGCTAAGAGCTGCAGCCCCAGCTCTGCTCCCAGGTCAGTGATGGATGGTGCTGCTCCCAGCTGTGTTTGGAAGGAGGGGGTGCTTCTCTTTTTCTTCTGGCAGGGCTATGACAAGGTGTGAGCAGCAGCTGGGGTCTCAGTGTCCAAATACAGAGGAAGTTAAGCAGCCTCAGGGCTTTGCCTCCTGGAACTACAGCTGGATGTGCTGCTGCAAGCATCCCATGGAGCTGGGTCTGTGCTCCTTTGCTGTTGCTGCAGTCACTCATTGGACCTGCTCACCTGCATCCCTGCAGCCTGACCTGGCCACAATTTCTTCTCCTCTCTATCTGGATTTCCCCCAAAACCTGCTCCACAGGTTGAGAGGAGGGTCCTGGTGTGAGGCTTACCCCTTCCACCTGCACGGGCACCTTTGAAATGTGAATTAGGCTCCTTGAGTAGTGCCTCTGAGCTCATTAGCATGGCAGGCTCGTGTGTATGGTTTGGAAAGTGCTGTGGGAAAAATATTTCCACACAGATTTCCCATTGTGCAGCCCAGAGCAGTGGTCAGCAGGGGCAGGTCCAGGGTGCTCCCTAAAGGGATTTAAGGGGAGACTGTAACTGGAGCTGCCTGGTGCTTGCCCTCTCCTTCAGCTTGAAGCTGGAGCAGTTTGCCCAAAGGATGGCCCAAGTAAGTAATTTATTTGCAGAAGAAGGGAAAACCATCAGGCTGTGTGGGGCTGGTGGTGTGCAGGTGCTTGGGTGGGTGCTACTGGGGGCGTGGGAAGGCAGCCCAAGCAGCCCTTGGCCAGCAGCTCCCCAGGAGGCACAGCAGTGGTCCTGGAGGTTTGAGTTCCCTGTGTCACAAGGGTTTGTAGCACCTTGCCCTGGGGGTGGGATGCTGGGTGCTGCTCCAGGGTGCTTCCTCTTCCCTCTGGGCCTCCCAGCCCAGCTGGGACCACACAGCCCTGGGATCCACAGAACTGCTGGGATGTGCTGCTGAGCAGGGTTTGCAGCTGGGCACCCAGCCCTGCAAGTAGGAGCTTATGGGATGTGAAGCACGCAGCATGGACTTTGCTTTGCTGTGAGGTAGCCTGGGGGTCCTGGCAGCACCATGCAGGTGTGGAGGCATTGCAGGCCCCCTTCTTGCAGTCCTGGGGGAGGATGGGCAGGATGGGCATGCCAATCCCAGGCTTGCCACAGCAAGCATAAATATGACAGGACAAGGGGGGGTTCTCCTGGGCTGACATCCCCATCAGTGACCCTAGGGAGTCACAGCACTGCTGTGCATGCTGATGGCCCAGGTGACCCAGTCTGAGCTGTGCCATTGCCCCACAGTTATTGGTGCTGTCTGAGCATCTTCAGCTGAGCAGATGGCTGCTTCTTCCTGCACTTGAAGGCCAATGACTGCTCCAGGAGCAGAGCATCTCCCATCCCTACTTCTCTGGCCCAGTTTCTTCATTTTAGTGGTGACCTTGGCTGTGCTGTGTAAATGGTTGGTTGCAGTGATCTTGAAAGTCTTTTCCAACCTGAACATTTCATAGAATCACAGAATCAACCAGGTTGGAAAAGACCTCAGAGATCATCAAGTCCAACCTGGCACCCAACACCTCCTGACAACTAAACCATGGCTCCAAGTGCCATGGCCAATCCCCTCTTGAACACCTCCAGGGATGGTGACTCCACCACCTCCCTGGGCAGCACATTCCAATGGCCAATCACTCTTTCTGGGAAGAACTTTCTCCTCACCTCCAGCCTGAACTTCCCCTGGCACAGCTTTCAGTAGTGTCAGTGTCAAAGCTGGCACGATGCTGGCTCTGTAAGCTGCTTGTGCAATAGGACCCTGTGAGCTGGCAGAGGGACAAGCAGGTGTCCCTCTCTCCTCTCACCAAAGCACAGATTAGAGGCCAGTAAACCCCAACCATGCATTGCTCCACTTCTCCCCAAGGATGAGGGTGCAGCACAGTCCCTTTAGCTCCATTTTGCTCCACACTGGGTGACTTTAGCAGGCAGCACCTGGGGAGCCTGGAAAGCCCCTTGTGGACAGCAGGAGCTGCAAGGGAAGTGCCCGAGCTGGATTTGGGTCACAGCCCCTGGGTGATGGCCGTGGGGCAGCATTCTCCTCACACCTGCTGCTTTCCTCTGCCACAGGCACCGTGCTGGGGCTGCCTGCTCCCAGGACTGAAGAAGCTTTCCCGCAGGAAGCAAGTCCCTGCCGGCTCACAGGGCTCCAGCCTCCGCCGCTGCCTCTCCACCCTGGACCTCATCGCTTTGGGAGTGGGCAGCACGCTGGGGGCTGGTGTCTATGTCCTGGCAGGGGAAGTGGCTAAGACCAGCTCTGGCCCCAGCATTGTCCTTTCTTTCCTGACTGCAGCCCTGGTGTCTGCTCTGGCAGGGCTGTGCTACGCCGAGCTCGGGGCCCGCGTGCCGCTGGCCGGCTCTGCCTATCTCTACAGCTACCTGACAGTGGGTGAGCTGTGGGCCTTCATCGCTGGGTGGAACCTGCTGCTGTCCTATGTCATCGGTATGAAGCCCTTTTGATCCCTCCCCCTTTGCCTTGCCTTGGCTGGGTATTATTCCCAGAGCCCACAGGGCCACCAGCGTTGCTGCCCCGGCTGCCACCTCTCCGCAGGTACTGCCAGCGTCGCCCGAGCCTGGAGCGCTACCTTTGGCCAGCTCCTTGGCAAGAAGCTGGGGATGGTTTTGGGTGCTCACACAGCCATGAGCTCTGTGGGGCTGGCAGAGCATGTGGATGCCTTTGCTGCTGGCCTGGTGGTCCTGTTGGCAGGTAGGATGCCTCCCTCATGCCACCCTCCAGCGTGTAGGATGAGGTGCTCACCTTGCTATGAGCCCTTTGGGACATGGTTTAATGGCCCTGGTGTTACTAGGCTGATGCTTGGACTTGATGATGGTTTTAGAAGCCTTTTCCAACTGAAAGAATTCTATGATTCCACGCTGAGCCCTCTGAGGCTTTGCCATTTCCCTGAACAAAGAATGGGGAATGGAAGAGGAATCTGTGGGAATCTGCAGATCCTCCTGACTCTGCCTCTCTCCTCCCTTTTCCACCTCCCCCAAACAGTATCTGCCCTGGGCCTGGAGTCATCAAGGGGGACTTGGCCAGTTTTGCTCTCTTCATCCCCAGGGCTTCTTTCCTTTGGAGTGAAGGAGTCCACCACAGTCAACAAAGCCTTCACAGCTCTCAACATGCTTGTCCTGCTTTTTGTCACAGTAAGTGGCTTCATCAAAGGCGACCTGAGCAACTGGAAGCTCAGAGAGGATGACCTGCCACGGGTAGCCACCCATGAGGCTGGGTATGAGGGGCTCTGCTCTTGCTGTGCTGCCTTCAGAGGGGGATAGGGGGGGCTGGGTCACCCCCCTGAGGCTTCATCTGAGGAAATCTAACCATCTCCCATTTATCACTGCCCTGCTGGCAATGCATCCAAGAAAGAGCCAAAGTTCAAAGCCCTGCTGGGTTGGTCCTGGAGGACTGTGCAGGTCAAATGAACTGTTCAGCCTGGGACCCCATTGCACTGCCTGACTCTTCCTCCTCTTCCTCTTCCTCCCAGGAACCAGTCCATGGCCAACAACATGACCAGTGCCTTTGGGGTGGGAGGCTTCATGCCCTATGGTTTCACTGGGACCTTGGCTGGAGCCTCTGCCTGTTTCTATGCCTTTGTTGGGTTTGACTGCATTGCTACCACAGGTGAGATGGGGTGAGAGGCTGGTGGGACCCTTCTCTCCACACTTGGGGGGCTGTGGCCAGGGTCAGGGCTGAGCTGGGAATGGGCACATTACTGGTTCTGTGGCACAGCCAATCCTTCCTGCCCTTTTTGCTCAGAGGAGGAACCATCATGAGTCCATGTCTCACGACTGGGGTGATCCTGAAGCACAAGCATAACCCTGGTGCCCAGGAGGTCTTAGTGGTCCTTGGTGGGATGCCTCTGTGGGAATATGGGATATTGAATGGGCATCTATTTTTACAGCTCAGCTTGTCCTCCACAGGGGAAGAAGTGAGGGACCCACAGAGATCCATACCCATGGCCATCATCCTCTCCCTCCTCATCTGCTTCCTGGCATATTTTGGGGTGTCTGCAGCCCTCACTCTGATGATGCCTTACTACCTCCTGGACACCACCAGCCCACTCCCAGCAGCTTTTGAATACGTTGGCTGGAGCAGTGCAAAGCATGCTGTGGTTGTGGGGTCACTGTGTGCCCTCACAACCAGGTGAGAGGAGTCCTCTGACGGCAGCTTTGTCTCTCAGAGTGAGGTTGCACCTGAGCTGTAACACATCCAGAACTTATCTCCAGCTGCTTCCTTCTGACTGTCCTGCTCAGCCAAAATACCTCAGCCCTTCCTTACAAACCCTGTTGCTCCCAGCCTGTCCCTTCCTGATCAAGGAGAGCCACCAGTCCCCTTGGCACACTGCTTTTAGCCCAGAGCTGGAGAGATCAGTCAGGAGTTTGCAGGAGCAGGCTGGAGCACACAGGGCTGCTGGTGGCCTGTGGACATAATTCTCCCAATACTGTCCCTCATGTGATGGAGGTGAAGGAGGTGATGGTCTTACCTGTGTGGCCTTGAGAAGGCCACAGACCGTGAAGAGGAATGGGAGTTCCCTTGGCACCCAAGGAGGGGCAAAAGGCAGGCTGGCACCTCCTGGATACTTCATTCCACCATCCTAATCAGTGCCTCTCTGCAGCCTCCTGGGCTCCATGTTCCCCATGCCACGGATCCTGTATGCCATGGCTCGAGATGGTCTCCTCTTCACGCCTCTGGCCAAAGTCAGTCGCCGCCAGTGCCCGGTGGTGGCAACGCTGGCGTCTGGAGGGGTGGCAGGTGGGTGAGAATTGGGTCACCCCTTAACCTTGAGCAGGGCTTGGTGGATGTCTTCTTTCAGCAGGACAAGGCACACCACCTAGCTGTTTGAGCAACATCTCCCCGTGCAAAGGGAGGTGTCCTTGCTGTGGGCCTCGATGCCCTTCTGGGCTCCAGTTCAACCTCTCTGAGGTGGCACAACGCTTTGCCCCAGTGCTGAAGCATCACCAGCTCACTGAGCTGCTTGACCCCTGTTGTGACAGGTGCCAGGGGACCTGAGTGGGCAGAGGGGAGAGCATGGCTGAGATGGGCACAGCAGCAGTGTCCCTAGCTCTGCTGGCAGGCTGAAAGGGTTGCTTGTCCCTGCAGCTCTCCTGGCCCTCCTCTTCGACCTGAGAGCCCTGGTTGACACAATGTCCATTGGCACACTGCTGGCATATTCACTGGTGGCTGGCTGCGTGCTGCTGCTCAGGTGAGGCTGCTGGGGGACAGGGGATGGCAAAGCTTTGGCTTTGGTGCATCCTCACACGCCCTGACATCCAGCATCTGCTCCCAGGTACCGGCCTGCAGCCAGCGTTTGGGACAGAGCTGCAGGGAAGGTCTCAGCTATGCAGCTCTGGTGGGACCTTCTCGTCCGTCCACCCCCTCGTCCAACCCCGCGTTCCGCTGCTCTGGTGGGCTGGGCTCTGACAGCAGTAGGTAAGCAGGGGAGTGGTGGATGGGCTCTGTGGAGAGCTGGTGGGGGGAACCCAGGAGGGGCATTCCTACTGCAGCGTGGGCTGGCCGGTTCCTGCTCGCTGAAAACCACCCAGCGGTGAGCTGCAGGCAGGTCCTGCCTGGCTCCCTCCTGCCCTCTCCCGACTGCTGCATGGCTGGCTGCCCAACGGGACCTCGGGAAACCTCCTGCTCCCTCTGCTTCCCCAACCGGAGAGCAAAGCTAAATCCACCGTGACAAGCCGCTCAGCCCTGTCCTCTCTTTGTCCCTCCTGCCGTGGCAGCTTTGGATGCTGCACCCCAGGACGGGGCCAGGCGCAGCACTGCCCTGACACGCTGCTGTCATCCCCCCACAGCTGCCCTGGTCGGGGCCATGAGTTGGGTGAGCGCTGCTGGACTCACCTGCTTCCAGGCCAGAGGTGCATGGTGCATCACTGCCCTGGCTCTGCCTCTCCTGGGGATCCTGCTGGCAGCTCTGCTCATCTGGAGGCAGCCCCAGAGCCGGGAGAGAGCATCCTTCATGGTGAGCACATGGCTTGGCTCTTAGGGAGCATCCCCACGGAGAGAGGCCCTGGGGGGTGGAGAGGCAGGAAGCACCACAGCCCCACGAAGACAGGGTTAGGATGCTCTGGGAAGGTGTTGCCTCTTTGAGCCACTCAGATCTTTTCTGCATCCACCTTCAATAAAGCTCTGTTGGAGGCATTGGGCACCTGGTGGGGCTTTCTGTAGGGGCTGCCTGGTTCTTCCCCACACATCTCACAGAGGGGGCACCTTCTGCACCCCCAGCTGAGCCCAGGGCCTGCTGCATGAATCACAGCTGCTGTGCCATAAGAAGATACCTGCTCCTGACACCCTAGCTTTTGCTAGTGGTTCAATGCCTTCCCCTCAAAGCCTACAGAAACTCCAGTGCAGGACCTGTCAGCCAAACCACCTTCTAGAAGCATCCCTCTCCAGCACAGGCTCAGACCTCTGAGCCTGGCAGCCAGGTTGGGCTTCTTGTCTGTTGGCAACTACCCAAAGCAGCAGAGCACCAAATAGGACTGTGAACCCCTTGCCTGTGTGCCAGCCAGTGCCACCAGGCAAAGGCATGACCTCATTTCCTTGTGCTTGGTCCCTGCAGGTTCCCTGCCTGCCCTTGCTGCCACTCCTCAGCGTCACCATCAACAGCATCCTGCTGGCCCAGCTCAGCGCGGCTGCGTGGCTGCGGTACCTGCTCTGGATGGCCACTGGTGAGCCCGGCAGCTCTGGAGGTCCCAGAGCTGGCAGCAACCTCTTTGGGTGAAGCAGAGGTGGTTTGAGAGCCACTGGCTGCAGAGTGGTGGTGGGTGGATGGAGAAGACACTGAAATTTAGTGTCCGAGGGTGGTGGAGTGCTCCATCCCCTGAGGGGTGGCCCAAAGGAAAGGGAATTTTCTGGCTGGGAGGGGAGAGGACCCTCTCTCACCTGGCTCTGCCCATTCCCAGGCTTCATCATTTACTTTGGCTATGGGATCCAGCACAGTGCTGAGAACCACCATCATGAGGAGACAGCCCCCCAGGAGCTGCCGGGAAGCCCAGCCGGGGAGGTGGCGCTGGAGCCCCCCAGGACTGCGTGGTGCCCACCTGCTCTGGGGCAGTAAAAGGAGGCAGGCTGGTCCCTGAGCACTCTCCCTCCACCCTGTGCCTGGGCAGCAGAGAGGCTTCTTGTGCTGAAGGTCCTATTCCATGGAGGGGCACAGCCCTGCCATGAGCCCTAGGAGCTGTTTTCTCCTGAGCCTGCTGAAACCTTCCCGAGCCGCTGAATCCCCAAGGCACTCCCCTGCTGAAGGAGCTTTGTTTGGAGAGGATAAAGCACACAAATATTTTTACTGCTGTGGGGCTGGAGTTTTTTGCCTTTGAAACTCTTCCCTCCAGCCCCCCAACTTCCCTCTGCCCCCTTGTCCACCCTCTCCCTCAGCCACTCATGGCAGAGCAGAGCCACTTGTGCTGTTCTGACCCTCCATGCTACCTCAGCACCTTAGGTCAGGTGGGGCTGACCTGCCTGTTCCCCCCCCCCATGACTTCCTGGGCTGAACTTTTTTCCTCCTTACTGTAGGCAAGTCCTTTTCTGGACTCAGTTATTCCTCCTGCTTGGTTTCCAGCACTCCCCTTTCCCAGAGAGGGACACATTCCTCTGGGTCTCCTGCACGATGTGCCTCCAGGGGAGTGAGATGCCTGTCCCTGCCAGCCTCATCTCCCTTTGCCCAGCCATCCTGCCCCCTTCAACCACAGCTAGGCAGGAAGCAGGGGCAGCCACCTGCCCCATTCCCCCTGCTTTGGTGCTGCAGCTCCTGGCACATCCCTCAACACCCCTGAGGCTGCTGTGCAAAGCTGGATGCTGCCACCTCACCTGCAGCTGTGGGGTTGCATGGAGCAGTGGGTGCCTTGGAAGGACATTTCCCTCTCTGGACACCCCCCAGGGTGGTGCTTGAGGGGAGAGCTGGACCCTGCTGGACCCTGTGGTGGCTTCCTGGCTGCCTGCTTCAGCTGATAGGTTCCTGATTGATAAGGATCGGCACAAAGGACGGAAGTGGCTGTTGCTGTGGCCCTGCCAGCTTGGTGGGGCTGGGAGGATGGGGACCTGCCCTGGGCTGGGAGCACATTGCAATGAATGAAACAGGGGAAGGAGCAAAGGAAAAGGGGACTGGCAGCAGGAGAGACTGGGGCACTCCTCTTGCAGCTGACCCTCCCTGCCTCCTCACCTACCCTAAGTGCAGGGCATGTGGTACTGCTATGAGATGTTCCCACACTGCTGCCCAGAATCACTGACACAAGATTCTTACTGCTTCTTGCAGACTTGTAATTGTTCAAGCCAGTAGCATGCTGGCCTGGTGCACACTCACCCCACCCCCTCCCCCCTCCCCCACCCCCAGCCCTGGGGAGGGGACGTGCTGGTGACAGCCCCCAGAGCAGTGACCATCCTACCGTGCTCGTGCACCCCGTGGAAAGTGCTTGTGTGCCTCCAGCCCTGACCTGCAGCTGTGCATCTTCCCTGATGGGGATGTGACCTGCTGGGAGCCCCTGCTGAAGCCTGCTTTCCCTCAGGAGGATGCTCTGCTTCCTGAATGTGCATCCCTGCCCAGCTTTGGGGGAGAATGTGGGGCTGGTGGTAGTGCTGCTGACGGGCAGCAGGGACAAGAGGGGCTTGGTGTCTGCGTGGCAGTGAGTGGGGACATAGCTGGGCTGCAGGAGCAATTCCTGGGAGCTGTTTGCTGAAGATGGAGGAAGCAATGAAGAGAGGAAGGCTTAAGTGGGATCCCTGCCTGTCCCCATCCCCAGGAAGTGAGGCATGTCCCAGGCAGGGGAGTCCCTGCTTTCACTGGAAATGGCAGGAGTGGGGGGCATTGGCTTGGAGCAGCCTGAACAGAAGGCTAAGCCCTGAAATGGGACAGCTTGATGTGATCTATAGCAAGGGCAGCACTGGAGGTGGCAGAGGTACCCTGTGGCACCCATCCCTCCTGCCCTTTGCTGCTGCTGCTGCCCTGTGAAAGCCTCCATGGCTCAGGCCTGGGCTTGGACCCCTGCTTCCTGGGGATGGTCCTCAGGGAGTGAGGTATTTTACACCACCACGCCCCCGGTGTCCTCCCCATCCTCCTGGTGCTCATCCCCCTCCCAGGGACCACCTCCTCTTCTCACCTCACACCCCCAGGCAGCACTGGTGCTGGTCATGCTCAGAGCCGAGTGCTGGGTTGGATCCAGCCTAACGCACATCTGCGTGTCCCGGCCAACCCCTTTCACTCCTTGAAAGCCCTCCCCCAACCTTCCACCAGAGGAAGGGCCGCAGGGACGGCACAGGAGCGCGGCCGGGGTCCCCTCGCAGCCCCCCAGGGGCTGGGGAAGGGCAGGCGCAAGAGTCCTGTGAAATGCTCCGTCGCCCCGGGCGGACGGGGCCGCCCCGAGGGCTCGGCCGTCGTGGGGGCGCTGGCGAGACCGGTGCCAGGCTCACCCCCCGGGAGGAGAGCCCCGAGAGCCCCCTGGCAGCGCACGGTGCCGGCGGGCGCGGCGCTACGTGGCGATGAGCGGCACCTCGCCGGCGGCCGTGGGGAAGGAGGCTCCGTCCCCGCCGTGCAGCACCCGGTACAGCAGCTCCTCCTTGTCGCGCTGCGCCTGCTCCCGCAGCTGCAGCTCCTTCTCCAGGGCCCCGCGGGCCGCCAGCAGCTCCTCCGACAGCTGCCTGCAGGGAAACAGCCGGAGCTGCCCGAGCGGCTGGGCACGGAGCCCGCCAGCCCCTGCTGTGCCCCTAAACGGCACCAGGGGCACCACGGGCTGGGAGCTATTCCCCTACCACCTCCTCTCCTCCCCACCCCATCCCCATCTGAGACGCCACCTGTGGGACCAGCGCCTACCTTGCCATGACCAAGTGGTTCTGGGTGCGAACTTGCAGGTCCTCGGTCTCCTGCTGGAGAGTCTTCACCTTCTCCTCCAGCAGAAGGTTCCTCTCTGCCTGGAAGAGGGGCACAGGGGTGAGGGGGAAGCTGGAAAGTGCTGCTGAACTGCTGTGCCCTGCCACTCCATCTTGGGAGGAACCCTGGCTTGGTGGGAGCAATACATCCATGGCCTCCCTCTACTCCAAGAGAGGAAGAGGGCTCTGACCACCTCTGCTTCAGCTGCCATCTCTGGACAGGACACAGGTGGGGATAAGAGGTCTTAAGTTGCTCCAGAGGAGGTTTAGATTTGGCCATTCTTCACCAAAAGGGTTGTAGAATCACAGAATTGTCAGGCTTGGAAGGGCCCTCAAGGCTCAGCCAGTTCCAACCCCCCTGCCATGGGCAGGGACACCTCACACTGCAGCAGGTTGCTCACAGCCATATCCAGCCTGGCCTTGAAAGCCTCCAGGGATGAGGCTTCCACCACCTCCCTGGGCAACCTGTGCCAGGCTCTCACCACCCTCATGGGGAAGAATTTCTTCCTATAGCAGTGGAACAAGCTGCCCGGGGAAGTGGTGGAGTCACCAGCCCTGGTGCAGATGTGGTGCTGAGGGATGTGGCTTAGTGGTGGACTGAGCAGTGTTGGGTTTTAACAGCTGGACTTGATGATCCTAAAAGTCTTTTCCAACCTAAATGATTCTGTGATAGAAGAGATGGGAAGAGGAAAGCCCACCTGTGACCTGCTTCCAACTCACCACAGCCTCCAGGTTCAGCAGCTTCTTGTCCAGGCCATGGATGTGCTCATTCTTCATCTCAATGACAAAGTGCAGGCTCTCCAGCTCCTGCTCCCAGAAGGGGCCAGGGCTCCCATGCTCCTGTGGGCCACAGGGGAGGCAGCAGCTGCAGCAGGGTGGGCACTTGGGGCATCTGCTATGCCTTTTGCCCACCCTTTGTGTTCAAAGGACTCCAACAGTCGTCCCCCTGCCAGGGAAAGAGCTGTGCTCCCTGCTTCAGCTGTCCTGTGCCTGTCCCCACCCCCTGGCTCCAGCCCCTCTCCAGCTCTCAGGGTCCCTCAGAGAAGCACCCTGGCTTTGGGACAGCACCCCAGAGGTAGGTCCCCTCCCTGACACCCCTCTCTGTACCTGGATGTGCTTCTTGTAGTCTGTGCTCAAGAGCGACTCCTCCACCCGCTTCATCCTCTCCTGGAAGGCCTTCAGCTGGGACTGCAGTTCCTGGATTGTCTCCTAGGACAGCCAAGGAGGAAGCAGGATGGAAGATGTCTGGGATTCCTTCCTGAGCAGGGGCACTGCTGAGCTACAGCACCCTCAAAACCCCAGGGATGGAGGAGCCTGTGTGGCCCCCAGTAACAGCAGGGACTAAGATAGGCACTGAGGAGCTTGGGGCACCATGGTGGAACCAGCAAAGGGTCCTCAAGCTCTCCACAAGCACCCATGCCCCAGGGCTGTCTCTGCAGGTACCTGTAAGGCTGCCTGGGACCTGCAGTGGGACTCTGCCAGCAGCAGCTTCTCCTCTTCATGCACTCTCTGGAGCTCTGCAGCAGGAGGCATGAGCTGAGTGTCACTGGTGTGCAGACACCGGGACAGCAAGCCCCACCTGAGCCCCACTGTGCAGTGCAGCAGGGAGGCAGCATCCCCATGGCTCCACAGGAAGCCAGAGGGCACCAGCAGTCGTGGGGGCTGCAGGGACTCCTCCTGTCCTGGCACACACCTTGCAGGGTCTCCGTGTGCTCTCTCCTCAGGGCATCCAAACGCTCCTGCAGCTGGAGGTCTTTCCCCTTCTCCACCTGGGAAGCAGGCAGATGACAAACCCTACGTGTCTGCACCAGCAGAAGGGATGCTCTGGCCCTCCCCACCCCCCATGACTCATTGCCAGACCCACCACACCTCTTCGGGCTGCCTAAGCCCTTCCTAACCCCTTCCTTCTCCTGGAAACGGGAGAGCCCAGCCCAGCCCAGCCCGTGGCAGGTCCATGAGGGCTGCCTGGGGAATCCTGGCTGGCTGCACGCTCCCTGCAGCACCCTGCTTCGTGACCCACCTGGGCGTTAACATCCTGGACAGCTCCCGCGGTGCCTGCCTGCCTGGCCTCCCGCAGCCGCTCCTCCTCCTGGCCTTGAAGGAGTCTCCCACCCTCTGCCAGCTCCTCTGGCTCCTTCCCATCCTCGCCTGGCAGGGTGGCACTGGCTGCAAGGCAAACACAGCTGACACCGCACCGACCACGTCCTGCTTGGGTGTCCTCCGCCAAGGACCCACCAGTGTGGTGGCCTGGATTCAGCCCCTGGCCTCTTCCCACTGGGCACACACCTCCTCCCCCCCCGACCCCCATCTCACTGGTGCAAATTAGCACTAATTGGGATGCTGCTGGCAGGCTCAGAAGGGGCACAGCTCATTAGGTCTCCTGCCCTGGGGACGACCTGTTTGCCTGAGAGGATGGGATGCCATCACCTCTGGGATGCCACCATGTCTGCCTGCCTGCACCAGTGCCATGTAGAGGCTGCAGCCACCATCCTCATCCTCCCCAGCCCCTGCTGGCCACCCTGGGGTCTGTCCTACTGCTTTCTGAATGCCCCCCTAGGGAAGCAGAGTGTTGGGGAGAGGTGCATGCTCTTACCCTTCTCTGCCTTCAAGGCTGTGAGCTCCTGGGCAGCTGGTCCCTTCTGCTGCTGGCATTTCACTTGTCTCTGGCAGAGAGAAAGGGGGCTGGAGCAGGGGAGGACAAAAGGGGGCAGAGGTGGCTGCAGGCAGAGGACACCCTGCAGCCAGGCACCCTGCATTGAGCACGCTTCAGCCCTGCTAAAACATGGGTGCTTGAGCAGGGCCCCCTGCCCCCCTGCCCTGTGCCAGCCCTGAGCACACCCATGGGTGCACACACGCTGCCTGGCAGGCAGTCCCAAGCTTCTTTCCCTGTGCCCCAGACACTTCACCACATGACACTGCCAGGCCTGGAAGACCTGGGGGATGCTCACAAGCTCCCCCCCCCCCAGCATGATACTGGTGCAAAACAGGCACCAGTAGCAAAACATTTGGTGGAGGAGAGCAGGCAGCACTAAACAGGGCTCTGAGTATGTCCCTTCCTTGCCATCCTCCTCCTGCCCTGTACCTGGGATGCTCAGGGTCAGCCAGGTCCCTGGCACCTCGCAGCACCCCAAACGTGCCTCTTGGCTGGTGCCTTGACCCAGCTCATGCTGGAGCAGGAGTGGGGCATGGGAACTATCCAGGGAGCAGAGGCAGTGCTGAGCCCGTGCAGGGCTGGCAGCAGGCGAGGGCTGGCGGCAGGGCAGGCAATGACCTCAGGGGTGCAGGAATGTGCTGCTCGGCTCCTGCTGCTGCGGGGCTGATGCAGCCCAGAGCGGGGAGCTGCCCTCAGCAGCACAGCTCTGTGGGATGCCTTCCAGCCCTGCATGGGTTTAATTTAGTCACTTGGAGGGGAGGAAGGAAAAACAGAAAAAGAGATGGATGTATTTTTATCTGTTGCTGAAAGATAGGAGCAAATCTCAGCTGCTTTCGCAGCTCAGCCTCCCTGGTGCAGGGCAAACCTTGCCCCTGATGACCATCATCCAGTTGTGCTTCTGGGCATGGCTGTGGATCCACTGAGGGTGAGGGAATCCACCTGCTGACACATTGCTGCTCTCCAGCCACCCCTAAAAGTCTGGGTCCCTAACAAACCCATCCCTGCATCCTGCAGGGAGCCAGGGCCCCTGCCGTGCCAGCTGCGCCCCAGCCTGGCCCAGCTGTGCCAGCAGCGCGGCCAAATACAGAGCAGATTAGGGAGCCTGCCTGGGGGAAAACAGCGAGGCAGAGCAAGCAGGCTTCCCCGCCTCCACCGCCCCGACAGCCCCCCTCCCGAAGCTGGAGTGAAGCGCAGTTGCCAGCGAGCAGAGGGAAACTCAGAGCCTCCGGGAAGCCACCAGGGCTTTATCTTCCCTTCTATGGCGAGAGCGGCCGCGGCGCTAAACGCGCCCCGGGGCCAGGAGCCACCAGGCACTTGGGATTTGCAGGGTTGGTTCTCCTCGCCCACACAGCTTGCCCTGCAGAGCTGGGGTGCTCTGGGATGTTGCCGAGCCCCAGCAGCCAGCCCTACCTGCAAAGCGTCCCAAGGGTCTCCAGCCCACCCCCTGCAGCAGCTTCATGCTATTTCATGTACCCTGTGCCCCACGCTGGCCTTGGAGTCTGGGGTGGGATGGGTGGATGAAGCAGTCGGTGCTCTGCAAGCCAAGGGGCATCACAGGAGGCTGCAAAGTTCCCCCTGCCCTGGTCAGTCAGTGCTCTGCAAGCCAAGGGGCATCACAGGAGGCTGCAAAGTTCCCCCTGCCCTGGTCAGTCGGTGCTCAGCTAGCCAAGGGGCATCACAGGAGGCTGCAAAGTTCCCCCTGCCCTGGTCAGTCGGTGCTCAGCTAGCCAAGGAGCATCACAGGAGGCTCCAAAGTTCCCCCTGCCCTGGTCAGTCAGTGCTCAGCTAGCCAAGGGACATCACAGGAGGCTCCAAAGTTCCCCCTGCCCTGGTTTTACTGCAGCAAAGTGAAGGCTGTGTGGGACACCGTTCTGATACCCAAGCTCCCCAGGCATTTGAATGAGCTGAGCCTTGCTGGGAGCAGGATGCTGGTAGCTTCTCCAGGATCGATCCCCAAACCTCACTTGCCCAAACTGTTGCATGTGTCCCACTCACTGCTGGAGGCAATGCCCAAGGACAGAGGACCCCAGGGCTGGTCATCCCTGATCACCCTCACACCATGGGCAATGTCTCCAGCATGGACCCAGGGCACTTCCATCTCTTCTCCATGCCCCAAGCCCAGCAGGATGGAGCTGATCAAGGAGAATGGTTTGAGACAACTGTGCTGAGCTCCAGAACGGCTGAAGGGAGGAGAGGTATGCCAGCATCAGCAGACAGATCTAACCACCTGCCCCAAGGCAATGAACCAGGCACCTGTCCTACCTCTGCAGCAATTAAAACACCACCTAGAGTTAATTTTACTCCTAAGGACTCCGTTGTCCTTTGGGATGAGAGCTCCACTGCCAAAGCCAGGTGGCTGAAACCTAAGTGAAATACAGAGGCACTTTCTGCTGTCACTGCCAGAGCAGGATGTGGCACCCATGTCTCTGGCATCACCCAGTGCATTTTGGAGAGCTGGGACGGTCCTGGTGCCAGCTCTGTGTGAAAGGAGCAGGTTGGGAGTGGCTCCAGCTGGAACAGCTTTGGCCTGGGAAAGAAGAGGCCGAAACGTCCTGCAGGTGCAGCCATCAAGCAGTGCTGCTCATGGAGTGGTTTAGCTTGGAAAAGACCTTTAAGATCATCCAGCCCAACCCTTGTCCTGTAAGGTCTCAGCATGGAAACCTCTGGCTTCAGCTTTGGGGAGGCTCATGCCAAAAAATACCCTCCAGCTTCAGAAATAACAATAATAATGTTTAGCCTGGAGAAGAGGAGGCTCAGGGGAGACCTTCTTGCTGTCTACAACTCCCTGAAGGGAGGTTGTGGCCAGGTGGGGGTTGGTCTCTTCTCCCAGGCAACCAGCACCAGAACAAGAGGACACAGTCTCAAGCTGTGCCAGGGGAAGTTTAGGCTGGAGGTGAGGAGAAAGTTCTTCCCAGAGAGAGTTGTTAGCCATTGGGATGTGCTGCCCAGGGAGGTGGTGGAGTCCCCATCCCTGGAGGTGTTCAAGAGGGGATTGGATGTGGCACTTGGAGCCATGGTTTAGTAGTCCTGAGGTGTTGGGTGCCAGGCTGGACTTGATGATCTCTGAGGTCTTTTCCAACCTTATTGATGCTATGATTATTATTTTAAAAGCATGCACATTCCTACAGCTGAATACTTCCAATGGTCTGCAGCAAGACTGTTTATGGGTGGATTAGCTGGGATTTCCAGCAGAACCTGAGGCCTCTCAAAAGTGGGGAGCACCAACTGAGGCAGCCAGCAGGGCGCAGGCAGCTGCAGGCAGCTGGATCAGCGGCAGCCTGTGCTTCAGCTTGCAGCATGAGGTGGGGGTTTGGGCGTGAGGTGGGGCTTTGTACCGTATTTTTCTTCCTCTTTTCCTGCCTTACAAGTACGTTGAGCAACTCAACCATACAACCTTACCCTCAGCAAACAAAATCACAAAGAGGCAGGAAACGAGCAGTTAAATCCCGACTCCGCTCCTGGGGACAGAGGTTTTGCTTTGCGCCTGCGGAGATATGGGGCCCAGAACTTGGCTCACGACACTAAAACCTTCCTGGGACCTGCAGCAGATGCCCTGTGCTGCCAGAGCAACGCTGGCACAGGTCTGTGGGACCTGTCTTCAGCTCTGCTGCTGGTTTTCCTCCAGCAGTGGTTGTGTTACAAGATGGTTATCACCTCTTGTACAGCCAGACCTGTGCCACAGAAACCCCAACCCCTTCATGCTGCTGGCAACCCCCAGTCTTGCATCCTGACCTTTCCCTTGCTCCTGCTGCTGCATATAGTTCCTATAGCTCCAAAATAAATTCACCCCAGCCCTGGAGGGTGGCCAAGCCTCAGCCCTGATCTTTTGGGAAGGAGTTTTGGCCTCTCTCACGCTGAGAGCACAATTGAAGGGTGAGCTGTGACCGCGACTGGCCAAGTGTGGGTGGATGGAGCTGGAGGGGAAGGGACCCCCGGGGATAGTGCCTGCAGCATGGGGCCAGGCTCTGGCCATAGTACCTCTGCCCATGCCTCCTTATCACCCTGCTGCCTGCAAAGCTGCCTCCCCCAGGGCATGCAGCAGTGCCTGACTTGCCATCTACCCACCTCACTCAGCCTGGCACGGGCTCCCCAAGGTCACCTCCAACTTCAGACCAGCCCCAAAAGCCTCCACAGCCCCTAGCTCTATGACAGTCCCCAGCCCCATAACGCACACCTGGGATGTGCCTGGGCTTTCCTCTGAGATTTGAGGGCTCCCCCATCACCAAGGAACTCCAAAGGACCACCTCTGCAAGTCCACCCATCAGGAGCCAGGGTAGAGGGCTCTCATCTCACCTTTTGGTACCCTGGACACAAGTCAGGAGTGCGAGTGGGAGCAGCTGGATGCCCACCCTTACACTTTTTTTTGCCATAAAGGGGATTTTCAGTGCTGCTTTTGGGATTAACTAAGTTTAGTCACGGCAGCAGGGCTGGTTTAGGGGCTGGGCAGCATGGCAGGGCTGAGGAGAAGAGCTCAAGAGCAGGCAAGCACAGGAAGGGAGGTGTCAGAGGGTAAATGACTGCCTTAAATTTCCGTATTTCAGCAAACGTGCATCTTTCAGCACCTGGGGCCCGGGGGCTGCTGTTTCCCCCTGTCCCATGACCCTCCTTGTGAGCTCTCAGAGCCCCCAGACCAGCCCAGAAGTGTCTGATCTCCTGACACAACATGGATTTCACCCCCCACCCCCCCTCCATGATAGGGAGAAGCAGCCAAGCCTGCAAGTACTGTAAATAAAAGGCACTTGGTGGCTGCGGGGCTGCGCCTGCTCCCCCCACACATCCCAGCCCTGAGCTGTGCTTCAGCCGCGTGGTGCTGCGCGGCGGAGCCCTCACAGCTGCCTCTGCGAAGGGCCACCCGTGTCGGGGGACATGCCAGCACCGTGGGGCCTCTCCGACTTTCTCCTGCTGCCCTCCAGCCACCACGACTCACCGACACCAGAACGCCCTGCACACCCGACTCCACAAACAACCCCTTGAGGCCACGGCAGGGCGATAAGGCAGCAGGAGCGCGTCGGAAAATAACAATAATCATCAGCAGATAATGTCCTCAAGTCGCAGAAGGGCTCTTCAGGCAGAGCAATGCACCAGGATTTGCTGGGGACTCGGTGTTCCCCTGCAGAAGTGTCCCCTTCGGCACGGGGGGGAGGGGCCGGGGGGACACCCAACTTTTAGGACAAGGGAGGATGCTGTGGAAAGACGGCAGAGGTCTAGCTGGGGGAACCTATCCCTGCCCTCTGAGGGAACAGCACTTCCAGCAAGCATTGTCACCCCCGATACTGCCCCCCATTTCGTATGGGCTTCCCCAGGATGTGGTGAGAGAGCCCAGAGGGCTGCAGGAGGGCGGAAGAGGGCAGGTGGCTCCCAAATCCCACCTTGCCCGGTGCTGACTTCCACGCTATAGCAATGGGGTCCCAGGCAGCCGGGAATAGCCACACTTCCCAGCCTCACTGCACGGGGCGGGGGGGAGGGACGACGACAGGGGGACACCCACGCCGGGTGCCCCCAGCACACCTACTCCAGCCGCGCATGAACCCCAACTCCAGGCAAACCCCGACCCCACGCCAAGCCCAGCCCAAGCTCAGCCCAAGCTCAGCCCAGCCAAGCCCCTGCAGCCGTTACCTTGCCGCCGACGGGACAGCAGCGCAGAGCGCTGCCGGTGCAGCCCATGGAACCCCGGCCGGAGTCCGCTCAGCCGCGGGGCGCGGAGCGCTGCATCCCCCGGAGGGACGGGACGCGACGGGACGGGACGGGACGGGACGGGACGGGACGGGACGGGATGGGACGGGACGGGACGAGCCGCCTCAGCTGGCCGGCAGGGGGGGAAAAAAAAATAAAATTCGAAAAAAAATAATTTGAAAGAAGTCCCTGCAGCTGCTCGCAGGCAGCGCCGGGAGAGGGTGCTCTGCACCCCCAGCCGCGGGCAGGGCCCCCGGCCGCAGCCTGCCCGCCCCCGGGGCTGGCCCTGCGCGTCTGGAGGGGGTGCTCCGGCTCTGGGGCCCTTCCAGCCTGCAGTGTCCCCGCCCTGGGTGCAGGGTGCTTCTCCCCAAGCAGAGTAGTGGGACCCTAGAGTACTAGGTAGCTCTAGAGGTCTCTTCCAGCCCAGTGCATTCTAGGATTCCGTGACGTCCGTGTTCTTTCCCTGGGGGGACAGACAGAGGATGCTCCATGCTGGGTCAGGGGAAAGTGGAAGACGACCTCCGCACCAACGCTGGGGTACAGCTGGAGTAGAGCCTCGGTGGGGGATGCTTCCAGCGGTGAACTCACCCTAGCCCCCCAGGCAGAAGCGATATGAGGGGTGAGGGCAGGGTCCATCCCAGCTTTTCCCACCATCCCATGAAGTTTCAGCTTGTGCTGGGGTAGCTGTGTAAAAGTGGTGGCTGTGGGGGGTGTTTTCTCCCGGCAGAAGCTCTGCTCTGGGGGTAGCTGTGCTTGCCGGAGGGGCCTTTCAGCGCGGTCCATACTGCCTGGGGGACTGCATCCCGGCAACTCCCCTCTTAAGCATCCCAAACACCCCAAGTGCCGAGCCTGGAAGCCGGGGAGCTTTTTTTCCAGGATGAAAGCCCGCACTTCGGCAATGGGTCTCAAAGAGGTAGGGAAACACGTGTAGATGAAAATGTCCTGCCTGAAAACTGGGGTGGGGTGGGGGAGAAGGCAGGCTCCTCCCGAGGCTTTGGGTTTAATGCTGTTTTGAAAGGCTGTGAAATAACAGGCTTGCCCAAACGAACACCAATTCTGACCTGCAAAACCCAAGCACTGCCAGCCAGCACTGCTGAAACAGGAGAGTTTCAACCTGGTCACGAGGCTCTGCCAGCTTTTGTCAACAAGTTTCTATTCTGACATTTTCCAAATCTCCCCTTGGGTGCAGGCCAAGCAGCCCGTGGCTTGGGGGCTGCCAGCTCGCCCTGGTGTGTTGCCACCACTCTGACGCCGTCTGCCCGGTTGGCAAGGGAGCAGAGCTCCGCGGTCGCCCCATCACGTGCCTCTTGGAGGTGTTTTTTCCTGCCCCGGTAACCCTGGAACCAGGGAAATTGTGAAACGCTACTCGGATAGGAGGGTGGGGAAGAAAAGGGGCAGGTTCCTGGCTGCCCCAAGTCACCCCAGGGACTGGTGGGACCAGTTGCCTGCATCTAGGTGCTGCTTAGCTTAGGCTGACATTTCGTGAGTCACGGTAGCTTCCTGGCATCGGTCCCCACTGCTCAGAAACCACCGAGAGCGTCTCTCGTTCTTATCTCTCCCAGCACTTCGCGCATGAGGCAAGTCTCCTTCCCAGCCTGAGAGTGTACTTATTTGGGCCGAGTCGATCGTTTGCGGGATAAAAAGCTCTGTCAGTGCAAGGTGCTGGTCTCCACCTCCCCGGGGTTAATTCGAAATCCCGGCCCAGACTTTTGAGAGTGAAGGCGTGCAGGGGCGAGCACAAAAGCACATGCCTCTTTCCAGACTGAATTTGCATCGTCGGGGCTGTGGCTACGAACAGAAGCAACTGCAGCGTGGGCAGCTGAGGAGGAGCCCGTCCAGCTGCCGTCACGTCTTGCTGGTGCGTGAAGGTCCAGCAGTTCACACATGGGCTTGTGGTGGTTGCTGGTTTTAACTGTGGGGCACAGAGTGGGTGCTCAAGGATGCCCCTGTGCCACAAAGCTGGCTCTGGGTAGAGTTTCTCTTGATATGGTGGAGAAAAACCAGAAGTTTTGCTCATATTGGGCTGAGGCATCAAGGCAGAAAGGCAGAGCTGGGACTGGGGAGTGAGGCTAACTCCAGCACCCTGCTCCCCAGCCCCATACTCTGTGCCATGGCAGCTACAACCCTATAAATCACTGACGTTTGGAGAAGGGGCAGAACCAGATCACATTACTTCCTTCCTTCAGCCTGCGGGCACATCTGTGAGGCTGCCTGCCAGAGGTCCTGCCTGTGCTGTCCCAAAAGTCTCTTCTTTTAGCTTGATTTTAGCAATTTCTCTGATTCTCCAGTCTTCCTGTGTGGGCTCTGCGGGATGTCCCCCAGCTGGAGAGATCTGCCATCTCAAGCCTGGACTCCTCTTCCTCTGCCCCAACACTCTACTAACTTGTTCCCTGTGCAGAGCAGCACTCAAAACAGGCAGAAACTTCTCTGTCCAGCTGCTTTCAAGCAAAGCAGGGACTTTCCATCGCGGTGTACTGGTGGGGTTCACGGCTCCTGCAAGTCATCGCCCCTCCCTAACCATGGAAGCCTGGGGAGCATGCAGGGCTGGGCTGCCAGAAGCTGCTTGCAGAGAGCTGGTGACAAAAGGGACCGTGGCAGTGAGGGGATTTTTGCTCGGGAAGAGAGAGGAAGGCAGAGGCAGTGTGTGGCAGACCCACCCGGGGCAGCTTCAGCACACTGTGAAGTGTGCTTGCCCCGATGTCTTTTTCGGGGTTACCACGATCTCTCCCCAGGAATGGCAGCGCCTGGAGACCTCCCAAAGGCTTTTGTGTAGCAAAGTGAGCTCGGGGAGGTTTCTCTCACGCTCAGCTGCATTGCCGTAAATGGGCTCACAGCTGGCTGAATGGTGAGTTAATTTGTACCGATGGTCACTTGAAAGTGTTTGCAAAGCTTATGGATAAGAGAAGTATTTATGCAAGCGGTTCAAGTGCCTCAGCTCTCTCTCCAGTTCCAGCTGGTAAGGACTGGGCAGGACAGGGTGGGTACCAGGCATGGGCTATCCATCTGGGATCCATCCCTTCATGGTCTGTGTGCAGGGTGGTCCTGTGAGCACAGATGGGGTCATTCATATTTTTTTTCCCCCCTTTTGTTTTCAGAAACTCAAACTGAACAAAATCAAAAGAAAAATAAAAGGGTGTGTGTGTATGTCAGAAAGTTGTGCCAGAAAGTCTTTGGACAATGAGCTGGCCTGTGGTGATGCCTGCTGGGTCGAGGCAAGGGGGGAGAGGGTGCTCTGTAGTTGCACCCTTTGACCCCACGCATCAGTTGCTTTTGTAAATGAGACCTGATGAAGTCGTCAATGCTGCCACCCATCTGTGCTGGCAGCTTCACTGCAATGCAAATCGAAGCTACTAGGCAGATCTGCTGAGTTCTTGTTGACTTGGGCTTTGCATGGCTGAGATAGCTCAGCAAACTTTGAACTGCAGAGGGTCTTGCCCGTGTTGGAGCCCAAAAAGCGGCTGCAGACTCCTTTGGTGGGGATTTGGGTCACTCATGCTTCTGCCTGGAGGTGGAGCAGCGATTTCTAGTCAGTCCTGCCCCTGCTTGTGTTTCTCCAAGCAAAAAAAAGGTGTGGATTAACCTGTCCTTGCAGTCCCTTTCTTTTCCCCCATGGCAAAATGGAAGGGTGAAAGGATGGGAATGGGAGAATGAGGGAGTGAAACCTTCACCCATGCTAGCTGTGAGAAGCAGCTTCTGGTGGTGCTGAGGGCTCAAGACTAGGGGCTCTGCTCTCGACATGATGCTCTGGCCGTGTGTGTGTGCCCCTCCCCACATACCCCTGTCCCCCACCCCTGTCCCCCGGCTGGCTCCGGGGCCTCAAAGTAGAAACTAATCCCCGGGGGATAACTTTCTGCCCCACTCCTGGGTGGGGGGAGCAGGACTATTTATTCCTCAGCCTTAAGCCTCTGCAGCGGGTCAGCCACGCAGTTGTCACTGCGGGCATGGGGTGGGCAGCAGCATCCAGCCCCTGCCTGCTCCTGTGCCCTGCAGGCACGCTCCGGCCGGCCTCGCTGCTGCTAAATAAGGACGAGAAGCTAAAAATAGAGCTGAGGCAGGGGTTTGGACAGGCCAGGAAAGCCTTCCCAGGGCTGGGACTGATAGGGGAATGCCGGCCAGCATGCAGGGAAGAGCTGAGCTGCATGTAGGGAAGGGTCCCACAAGTGTCTCCTAGTGGTGCTGTGATCTCTTTGCTCGGTTGGCTCTGCCCCTTCCAGCTTTTCACAGGGAAAAATTCTCTTCAGCAGTGTATGTGGGAAAACCGTGGTGGTGGTGGGGCCATTCCAGCATGATGAGGGGCTCAAGGCATCTCTGCCTGGAAAAGGAGCACCTGAATGAAGGGGGAAGGGTGGAAGAAGGAGGTGTTAAGTCTGAAATTTTGGATAGATGGGTGGTGGCTAGTGAAGTGCTGTGGCAATCTGCCCATGCCAGGGGCTACCCAGTGCCAGGGTGCCCCCACCCCCTGCAGCACCTCAGGGTTGAGATCTTGGATTATGTCTGTTCCTTCTGTGGGGTCGAGGGGTGGTCCTGGGTGCCAGACCGAGGAGGGTACTGTGCAAAGAGGTGCAAGATGCCTCGGCCAGTTTGAGTGAGGTGCAGCTCTGGGTGTGTGTGTGGGGGGGTCACTGGAGAGATAATCTGGTCTCACCCACCGAATCTGGGTGGTGTGGGTGTTCCTTTGTATCAGCAGAGAGTAAATTGCTGCGTGGCTGGGAAAGTGCAGCTTCCCGTCCCAGCATCCCTGAGATTCCAGTCCTGCGCTTGACAGCAAAACCGGGGAGGGGAAAAGGAAAATAAAAGAGGCAGGGAAAATCCTTGAGAGGAGGGAGGGGAATCGGGAGCGGGGCCGGAGTTCGCAGATTGCGCTAGCACCCTTCCAGCCTCGCCGCTGCCGGTCCCGGGGCTGCCTTCTGGAGGGCCCCCCCTCCGCTCGGCAGGCAGCTCTGCCTCTCTGCCCGCCCCCCGGCCTCGTCTCTCGCTTTTCTCCACCCCCTGGGTTCATTTCCCCTCCGGCTGGCCCAGCGCTGTGCCTGGCTGCAGCTGCTCGGTCTGCAGGGATGGTGGGAGCGGGGCTGGCGCTGGCGCTCTGCGCGCTGCAGCTCTGCCCGGCCGTGCTCGGAGCCTCCGGCCCGCAGCTGTTGCTGGAGCGGAGCCGCTCCCGGAGCCTGCGCAAGGTGAGACTCCCAACCCTGCACTCTGCTCCGACTTGGGCCCGGGGAGGGGGCTGCCTGGGGGGCGCTGGGAGCTTGGCGGAGGGAAGGTCTCGGGGTGGGCAAGCTTCCGCCATCCTGCTGGGTTTTGCAAGGGAGCAGAAGCGTTTTCTGATGCAGGAGGACAAGGGCTGGTTCGGGGTGCGTGGCTGCTGCTGGGTGGGGGTCACCTGGGTCCCATAGACCTGGCTGCGGGTTCGGATTCAGCCCCGCAGCAGGAGGGCATCTCAGTTTGACAAAGCACGCTGGAACAAGAAGCCCAGCGGCCTCCCTTCCTCTGGCTGAGCTTTCCCTGTAGGCTTCCAGCGCCCAGCCTCGCTCATCCCTCCTGCTCCTCAGCCCTTTCCAGCCCGGGCTGCTCGTTCCCACGCAGCGCTGGGCTGGGCTGATCAGCACACGCTGATTAAGATGCAGCTCATTAAGATACGTGACTCTCACGAGGTGGAGAGGGAAGGATCTCAGTCTATTTTCCAGGAAGGTGGATGTTCATGGAATCATCAAATCATAGACTCGTTTAGGTTGGGAAATAACCTCTGTGACTATAACCTAAGACCATCCATGGCCATGTGCCCAGGTGCCACGTCCCATGCTTCCCGAACACCTCCAGGGATGGGCACTGTTAACACCTCCCTGGGCAACCTGCTCCAGTGCCTGACCACTCCTGCAGTAAAGGAATTTTCCCTAATATCCAATCTAAACATCCCTGGCACAATTTCAGATCACTTGATACTAGGGAGAAGAGGCCAACCCTCAACCTCCTTTCAGGTAGCTGTAGAGAGCAATGAGGTCTCCCCTCAGCCTCTCCCAGACTAAATCCCAGTTCCCTCAGCTGCTCCTCATAAGACTTCTCCAGGCCATTCACCAGCTTTGTTGCCCTCCTCTGGACACACTCCTGCAACTCAAGGTCCTTCATGCAGTGAGCGACCCAAAACTGAACACGGTATTTGAGGTGCCAGGAAGGGGTGGGAAGGCTGGAGGGAGGCTCTGCAGGAAGCACAGGGTCTGTGGCACAGCGCTGCAGACCCCCACACTGATGTGTGGCTCCTGTGGAGCCTCTTCCCCTGCAGACTCACTGATGAGGAGCTTCCAGCTCTTGCTAAATGTCGGGCTGCAGCCCGCCCCTTGCCCTGGCTTGCCCTGAGCCCCGTGTCCTGCCCTGGGCTGCTCCCAGCTGGTAAGTGGGATGGCAGGACAGGCTGCTGGCCTGCGTGGGCAGCGGTGCCCCCTGGCACCAGGCAGTACAGCTCCCACCGGTTCTGCGGCTGCTGAGCAGGCTTGGAGAGCCTGTGGCATGGGGGCTACCCTGGCCAAACCTGCTCAGGGTGCACAGGCAAGGTGTCCTCCTGACTCCCTGCCAGGAAGAAACTTGCAATTAGACTGGAGCCTGCTTGGGGAGGAAGCTGGGGCTTGGCTCTCGCCGCTGCTTTGCAGCAGGTTCAGGGGTGGCTGTTGCAGGCTGTCACATCCCCCTGCCTGCACACTTGGGTTGTGCTAGTCCATGGCTTTGCTGCTTGTGGCTGGGGAAGTTGGATAAAGCAGGGAAACTCCCCCAGCATGGTTCCCAGCCCAGACATGAGCGATGTGTCCCCATCTGGCTGGCATCCCTTGTGTGTGGATATTCGTTATCCCACGAGGCAGTGCTGCTCCCCTGGTTCGTTTGGGCTGAACCAGCTCAGGATCAGGCCTGGCTCCTCTACCACCAGCAGTAATCAACTCATAGAGTGGTTTGAGTTGGAAGCAACCTTAAAGGTCATCCAGCTCCAACCCCTCTGCCATGGTCAGGGACACCTTCTATTAGAACAAGTTGCTCAAAGCCCTGTCCAGCGTGGCCTTAAATGCTTCCAGGGATGGGGATCCCCAGCATTGCTGAACAACCTGTTCCAGTGTCTCACAGTAAAGAATTTCTTCCTCATATCTAACCTAAATCTACCCTCTCTCAGTTTAAAATCACCACTCTTTGTCCTGTCACTGCATGTCCTTCTGAATGTCCCTCTCTGCTTTCCTGTGGGCTTCTTTTAGGCACTGGAGGGCTGAGTTTAAAGCACATTTAAAATGCAATGAGTGAGTGAAGTTCCTCCTCCTGCATGGGATCAGGTGGCTGGAGGTGGTGAATGAGGCCTCACAACAGCCAAGCTGGGAGGCTGAGCCAGCCCCACAGCTGCCCCAGGGCACAGCATCCCCTGGGCTAGTGCAGCCACTGCCACCTTGCTCTCTGACCTGTGCTCTCATGCACCTTGATGAGTGCTGTTGGATCCTTCTTGCCTCGGTTCAGAGGCACAGTTGAGGCAAGTCTGGAAATTGCAGCCTGGGAGCCTTCTCTTTGGATGTAAAGTATGTGCATGGTGGGGCTGAGGGAGAGTTTCTGCAGTGCCCTGAGGCTCAGAGAGCTGTCAGTGTGAGAGATGCAGAGGGAAATAGTTGGTGTGTGAAGAGAGGGTGAAGGTAGTTTTCTGGCTGTGTTTGTGAGCAGATGTTTGAGGTCAGGCACTGGGGAAACCTTCTGCAAGCCAAGGGTGAGGCTTGCCCTGGCTTCTAACTCCTCCCATCCCTTGGTGCTGCAGGTTGGTGGCTTTGCCTGGGAGAACTGTGGTGACAAAAAGAACCCTGTGGTGCTGCAGAGCCTCTCCGTGGCACCTGACCCCATCAGCATTCCGGGCAGCCTGCGCATCAGTGCTGCTGTCAGCAGCGGCAAGACCATGGCCTCCCCTCTGAAGGTGTGTGCTGGAGGGGTCTCTCTGGGGTGAGGGAGAGCAGAACTTCCCCAAACCACCAGCAGAGGGTATGGGAGTGAGCAGCCTCTGGGGAAAGGAGGCACAGAGCAGTGCAGGGCTGAGCACACTCAGCTCTGTGAGCCAGAATGGGGTGATGGGCACAGGGGGAAGCTTCTAACCTTGACCCGGTGGGAGAAACCACCTGAGCTGTGTCATGTCCTGGGGATGCAGTGACTTGAAGAAGGAAATGAAACCCCAAGTGTCCTGAGTGCTCCCAGCAGTCACTGCAGCACTCATTTTCCAGTGGCCAGACCTGGCTGCTCCCTCCCAGGACACGCCACAGCACTTCTGTGGGAGCCCTGGGTTGGCCTGGCTTGCCTTGCACCACTTTTGGGGGACGTTTTGGAATGAGACAGAACGTGCCTCTCTGCCCAAGGTGCATGGGCTCTCTTGAGCAATGCCATGGTTCCTGTTTGGGGTTGGGGCTTTGGGGAGCCTGGAGGCAGATCTGTGGGAAGAGAGCTGCAGGTGTTTTGGGGACAGGGGAAGGAGCAGGTGTGTGGGGTGCTGGGTGGTGTTTGCTCAAGGGGTCAAGCTGAGGTTGAAGGAAGAGAAACCTGCAGAGAGAGGAACCAAAAGCAGGAGGCGGATGTGGGATGACTTGTGGCAGCCCCTTGGACACCCCAAAGAGCTGCAGAAGCAGGAGCTAAGGGAGATGGCTGGGGGAGGAGTGGGGCAGTCTGGAGGAACCGTGGGTACCTGTGCTGGCTGTACTGGTGCCAAACACCTTCCTTCCAGGCGGTGCTGGTGGTGGAGAAAGCGCTGGGTGACCTCTGGATCCAGCTGCCCTGCATCGACCAGCTGGGCAGCTGCACCTACAACGATGTCTGTGCCATCCTCGACAACCTCATCCCACCTGGCACCACCTGCCCGGAGCCCCTGCTCACCTACGGCATCCCCTGCCACTGCCCCTTCAAAGCGGTACGCCTGGAACCCCCAGCTGCTGATGCCAGCAGCACTGCTGGGCACCACCCTGCCCCTCAGCGTGGGAATGGGGGGGTTCTGCCCATGTCTTGCCTACAAATTCTCTCTCTCTCTCCACAGGGCTCCTACTCCCTGCCAGCCAGCGACTTCGACCTGCCCGAGGTGGAGCTGCCCACCTGGATGACCAACGGCAACTACCGTGTCCGGGCGGCTGTCAGCAACGGTGGGGAGGAGCTGGCCTGTGTCAAGCTGGCCTTCTCCTTGCAGTCCCAGTGAGAGGTGGGGGACTGTCCCTCCTCTCCCCAACACCTTGGCCCCCTGTTCCATCCCATCCAGCTGTACCCCATCCCATTCCAGTGAGGTGCATCCCTCCGGCCCCCGTACCCCAGCTTGGTGCTGCCCTTCCCCTGCTTACACAGAGGAAGGCTGCTTTGCCTGCCCTGCTGCCACCAAGTCCCACCCCAGCCTTTCAGCGTGACCTGGGGGAAGTTAACCTCTACATGGTTCTCTCTCTCTTTTTTTCCCCCTAGTTAATCCAATCAGGGCAGTTTTAGACACAAACATTCCATAGAAAAGCACTATTTCTTGGAGCAGTCCATGGGGAGGAGGGAGCATTTGGGAGTTCTGGGGCAGGCTCGGAGGGATGCAGGATTAGATGTGGAAGGAAGGTGTCTCTGCTTGTTCCCCCCCAACTCTGGCCAGAGCATGAGGCTGTTCTGCAGAGCAGCCACTAGGAGCAGTTCTGGGTCTGCCTTTGGGGCACCCCAGTCCTGCACATGGGACAAGCTTGGTCACATGAGGCACTGGTAGGGACACTTCCCCATGCCCCTCCTGTGACAAACATCACGGCTGCAGCAGGACTGCACCACCCAACCCCCCAGTGGCCATTCCCACCGGTGAGGCACCAAGTGGCTGGTGCTGCCCCCAGCAGCAGTAGGAGTGACACTGGCTGTGCTCTCTGCAGGGGAATGTGGCTGTGCTGGGTGGCTGGGGCACATCCTGGCCTAGGACAAGTCCCATTCATCTCGTTCAGGCACTGGGGCTGAGCTGAGGCAGGATGCTGCACTAGGACCATATTTCCCTGGGCAGAAGCACCTGCACAATGTGGAGCACCATCCTGGGCATGGGGTGTACTGGGAGGTGACCATGAAGACCCCCTCCCCCCCCATTTGGAGGTCTGTCACTGTATAGGGGTCGGGGTATGGATGAGGTGACGGTCTGTGTGACAAGAATCAAACACAAGCAGAGCATCTAGAAGGCCAAAAAGCGACTGGTTTATTCCAGCACACAACTCATATGTTGTGTGCATTGTTAGTGTGGCTGCCTGCAATTGGTTCATGAACTTTGCTCAAGATTCTCATGGGTCAGCTATAGCATTGCTATAGTGACTTGTTGAGCTCGTGCAGGTGGCCTCCCATCTTGTCTTGCAGTTTCTCATTCCCACTCAGTCTGTCCAGGGAGTTTCCAGATTCTCGTGGGAGCACGGTGATGTTTTCTCACCAAAGCTCTTCTGAGGGTTCACAGATACATCACAGGCCCCCCCAGGGGTCCTGCAGCCCTGTGGCTGGGAGCTGAGGAGTGGGCAGGCAGCACCCTCCCTGCCTGCAGCTCTGGAGTAGACATTTGTGTGACATCACCTGTCTATGTCAGATCTCTGCAAGACAGGTGGGGCTGACCCACTGGCCACCTGCATCCCTCCCTGTCCCTGCCCCTCTGTAGGGCTGATCTTCCTCCAAGGATTTTTATATGCCTTAACTACTGCTGGGCTGCCCCAGTGGGAGGTCTTCTGCCAGCCAGGTGTGTTCCCACTGCCTTTCAGTGACTTTACCTTGCTCTGTTTCACCTTGTTGCTGGGTCTGGCCCGGGTTTGTTTAGCTTGAAGAAGTTCTAACCCCCTCACCCTGCTCCCTGCTGTGCAGCACCCATGCGAGGGTGGCATCCTCCTTTCAGGCAGGTGCTATATGTTCTTAATAAATCTTTTTACCAGGAAGTGAAGCTGGTGCCTCTTGGGGCTGGGGACTGAACTCAAGGTGGCACTTGTTTCTCTTGAAGTAGGAGGGATGTGCTTGGGCAAGCTTGAGAAGTAGGTCTGCGTGAATCTCGTGGGGTTCAGCAAGGTGGAATGCAAGGTCCTGCACCTGGGTTGAGGGCAATTCCCAGTTCTGATACAAGCTGGGAGATGAAGGGATTTGGAGCAGCCCTGTGGAGGAGGGCTTGGGGATACTGGTGGATGAAAAGCTGGACGTGAGGCAGCAATGTATGCTGACAGCCCCAGAAGCCAACTGCAGCATGGGCTGCATCAAAAGCAATGTGGTGGGCACACTGCCTCTCTGCACCTCCCTGGTGAGACCCCACTTGCAGTGGGTCCTCAGCACAGGAGGGACATGGACCTGTTGGAGTGGAGACCACAAAAATGACCTGAGGGCTGGAGCACCTCTGCTATGATGAAAAGCTGAGAGAGTTGGGATTGTGCAGCCTGCAGAAGAGAAGGCTTGGGGAAGACCTTGTTGAAGCCTTTCAGTACTTAGAGTGGCCTATAAAAGAGATGGGGACAATCTTTTTAGCAGCATCTGTTGTGGTGGTTTTAAACTAGAAGAGGGAGATGAGGGAGATCTAGACTAGAGAGAAGGAAGAGCTTTTTTTATGCTGGGGGTGGCTGTATACTGGTCCAGGTTGCCCAGGGAGGTGATAGGTGCCCCATCCCTGGAAACGCTGACGATCAGGATGGACAAGGCTCTGAACAACCTGCTCTAGCTGCAGATGTCCCTGTTTAGTGCAGGGAGGTTGCACTAGGTGGGCTTCAAATGTCCTTTCTCACCGAAACCGTTCTACCATTCGCGATAGCAGGACGGCGGGAGCCCGACGCCGCGCCGCGCTGCGGTGCCGCGCCTCGCCCGCCAGGCGGCGCCCGCCTCGGCCCTGCGGTCGCCCCGCCCCTCGCCGTCCCCGCTGGCTGCGCGCGGGCGCAGGCGCCGCGGTCAGCTGAGCGGGCCGTCACGTGACGCGCGGCCGAGGCGAGCGGGCCCGGCGGGGGCCGCGCGGCGCGGGGCGGCGGCGAGGTGCGGGGCCGGGCGGGGCCGGGCGGCGCCGGGCGGGGGGCGGGAGCGCCGGGCGGGGGGCGGGGGGCGGCTGGCTGTCAGTGTGCGGAGCGGCGCAGGGGTGCAGCGGGGTGCCCGCGAAGGCGGCGGGAGGGGCAGCAGTCCGCCCGGGTGCGGCGGGGTCCCGGGGGTGCTGGCAGCCCGCGGGGGTGCTCGGGGGTGCAGGGGCGAGCTGGCACCGGGCGTGGGTGCTCAGGGGTGCAGAGGCATGCTGGCAGTGCTCGTGGGTGTTGAGCGTGGGGTGCCCATACGCGTGTCCGGTGGCGTGTTGGGTGCCTGAGTGGGTGCAGGGGGTGCTGGCAGGGCTGCTCACAGGTTCCTGGGGGTGCTGGCACCAGGCATGGCCGCTCAGCGGTGCGCAAGCATGCTGCCAGCTCGCATGGGTGCTCAGGGAAGCTTAAAGGTGCTGGTAGGACATGTGTATATGGATGTGCGTGCAGGGGGTGCTGGCAGGGGTGCCCAGAGATCCCTGCAGGGTGCTGGCAGCCTGCAGCCGTGCTTTAGGGTAGATGCCCAGAGCCCACACGGATGTATAAGTGTGCCTAGCCCCTACATGGGTACCCAGGGATGCGGGCTGGTGCCCAGTGGGGATGCTGGCAGTCTGTGGGGTTCCCCTCGGAGTGTCTGGAGGTGTTGTGCAGTGGTGGAGGGCACAGCCCCAGGGTGTGAAGTGTTGGTAAGGCTGTGTGGTGCTGTGTGGTACTGTGGGAGGGTGAGTTGGAGGGTGCAAGGAGCCCCAGGCTCTGTAGGGTGCCATGAGTGAGTACAGGGTGGATGGAAAGTGGGGCAGCTCTGGTGGGGTTTGAGGTGAGGCTTGTGGGACCAGGGAGGTTTGTGGCTTGCAGCCTTGCTGCAGGGACCAGGCTGTGCTGTGAAGTGCTGGGAAGGTGAGTGTGGGGCCATGAGAACACTCAGTAACACAGGGACCAGGGGACTGGTGCTGTGGGGGCACAGCTGGCATGGCCATCGTGTCTGGGCAGTGTGCTGGTATGAGCACAGCAGCCTGGGGAAGGGCCTTGGCCTCCATGGGGGCAAGGCAGCAGTGGGGTCTGGCAGTGCTGGCTCTCCCTTGCATCACTCTGAGATGGGTTCCAGGCAGCGCGTTGGAAGTAGAAAGGACTGGCCACGCACGGCAGGAAGCAGCAGAGAGTTTTGCTGTGCAGCTCACTTTTCTGGGAGGTTTCCTGTTGCCTGTTGTGCATCCAGCTGCTGCTCGGCGAGGGAGAGCTGTCAGGGTCAGCAGCAAGTTGTGTCTTGCTTTTGGCTTGTGGCGTGGGGGTTGTCACTGCCCCCAGCTGCTCCCCGCGATTAAGTTGCTGGTGCGCAGGGAGTGGAGAAAACAAAAGGCAGCAGGAAAGTGGCTGAGGAGATGGGTTTGAAGTGGAAAGCAAAGGTGGCTGCCTCTGCTCTCTGTGATGGTGAGGAAGTGCTACGGTGGGGTTTTGTGTCAGTTTGAAGCATTCATTAGGTGGATGAGACAAGTTTTGCAGCTTCTTCTGGGCTGCGGGGGAAGCTGAGCGCTGGCTCCCTGCTGCTACGCAACCTTTAATCTAGGCACAAAGAAGGCAAGTCACGATGAATCCATTTCCCCGGCTCTTCAAAGCAAAAAGCAGCCTGGCCTGCTTTGGAGGGGGGGGGGAAACAAACAAACAATGAAAAGATCCCAGGGAGCAATCAGGCAGAGTGATGTAATTGTGTTGTGTTTCATCTGAAGGACGTTGCCGTTGGGTGCTTCAGATGAGATACAGGCTGTGCCCGGGGAGGGCAATCCGTGCCTGACCCGACCCTGGCACCCCCTCTGCCTGCTGTCCTTGCCCACCATCAGTTTGGCCAAGCCTCCCAAGGCTCTCCCATGCCCCTCAGGCCTGCCACCGATGACAAATGGCTTCTAACACTTCCCTTGTGTAAACTCAGGCTGCTGCTTTTCCTCGTCCCTGCCTCGCTGGATGGCAGTGGTGAAGCCGGTTCAGGGCATGATTACGTGGCCTGGCTGCGAGGGAGGAGGCTGGGCAGGGGTGATGCTTGTGCTGCCTTCAGCTCTGGCATGTTTGCCTTGCAGCTGGGCATGCTGCTGCTCTGGCAGCTGGGGTTGCACGGGACGGCCCAGCCCTGCTTGCTGCCGCCGGTGTTGCCTGGCGCTGCAGGAAATAAAGCAGCGCTGGGGGGCTGGGTAACTGCTCCCAGACAGTTGGATGTGGAGCAAGCATCCAGAGTTGAGCAAAGGCCTGCTTCCCTTCTGGTTGCAAGCCATTGCAGCTCTTGGCTTGTTTTGGCAGGCAGCAGCCAGGGTTGGAGAGAGCGGTGCTGGGGCCTGGGGGGAATGCCTGGGGGCTCTGGGGATGGAGCAGGACCCGAGCAGCCTGAGCTGAGCTGAGCTTTCTCTGCTCAGCCAAATGCCTGTGCTGAAGCCACATCCTGTGGTCACTCGTGTGACCTGGCAGAAGCCTTAGGAGCTGCCTGGCAGGAAATGAGCCCATTTGTGGTGGTGACATTTCTCTGCTGCTCAGCCTCAGCCCAGGACTGGGACTGCTGGGACAGGGGTGATGCCTGCAGTGTCACACCCCAGAGGAACCTTGGGACAGGGGCTGAGCCTCCAGGCTATATGGCAGGAGCCTGGTAGATAATTTCCCTGTCTCTGGTGCTCCTGCCAAGTGGGAACTTGGGGTGCTGGCTGAGGCCAAGGGGCTGGAGGAAGCAAAAATGCTTTGGGGGCTGTGCCAAAGCAGCAGGAGCTCTTCAGGGCACATGTGGGAATTGAAGCCTCTGGTGGCTTTCCAGACAAAGGCAGGAGGCTGGTGGCCTTGGTGAGGGCTTGTGGCCTTGGTGAGGGCTTGTGCTGGTGCTGCTGGCTTGCAGGGCCCTGCTGGGGTTTTCAGTGGAGCAAAAGGGCTCCAGGTCGTGCAGGTGCCTCGTCCTGGGAAGCCTTGGGGTGGGTGGTTTGCTGTCAGCACATGGGCTGTGCTCCTGCCTGGTGGAACATCATCAACCAAGGGCTTTTTTATTCTTTTTAGTCTTCAATTAAACAAAAAAAAAAAAGAAAAAAGGGGAAAGAAAGGAAACTTTTCCTGTCCTCCACCAAGCACAAACTGTTCCCATGCAGCAAACTCTGCAGGTTAAAAGCAGTTGCTCTTTCCTGGCCTGGTTCTCTTGATGGTCACGCTGCCAGCATGCCCCTCTGTATGTGCCACAGCTGCCATTCCCTGCTTGACATGCAGTGGGTCACATCCAGGCTCTGCTGCAGGATTCTGAGCCCACCTGTGGTGACCCTGCTTTCAGAATGGGCCTTGACCCACCACACCGTCCTTGCCTGCGGGTTGTGGTCGAAGCCCAGCTGGCAGCTCAGCGCCAGGCTGCTGCTCACTTCTTCCTCCCCCCTGCCCCAGTGGGATGGGGAGGGGAACTGGATGAAAAGTCAGACTTGTGGGCTGAGATAAGAGCAGTTTAATAATTGAAATAAAGCAGACTAGCCATCTCAAGGTCGGGTTGGATGGGACTTCGAGCAGCCCGATGTGGCTGAGGGTGGCCTTGGCTCACTGCAGGGGAGCTGGAGCAGATGACCTTGAGAGGTCATTCCCAACCTCAACCGCTCTGCAGTTCGGTGATTGTAGTCATAATAGTAGTTTTAATGAAATGAGAGACCAGAAGGGAGGGAAATAGGCTCCAAGAAAGACAAGGGAGCTGCTCACCACCCGCTGGCCAGCGCCCAGCCAGTCCACGGGCAGGGATTGGCCCCTCCCGGCCAACTCCCCCCCAGTTGGTATGCTGAGCATGGGCCTATGGTATGGAGCATCCCTTTGGCTGCTTGGGGTCAGCTGTGCTGGCCGTGCTCCCTCCCAGCTTCCTGTGCACCTGCTGGCTGCCGGGGCATGGGAAACTGAAACCCTGCACTCGGGGCTGAGCACCACTTGGCAACGGCTGAAGCATCCCTGTGTTATCAGCTCTGTTCTCACACTGAATCCAAAGCCCTGCACTGAAACAGCTACTAGGAGGAAAGTTAACTCTCTCCTAGCCGAAACCAGGGCACTGGGTGTGCCCGAAACGGGGGCAGGAGCCTGCAGGGAGAGCCGGGGGGAAGGTGCCGTGCGCCTTTGACCTTGGGACATGCCAGCGCCGGGATTGCTGGGGCGGGAGCCTGCCGCCGTATAAAAGCTCCGGAGGAGCCCTGGCTCAGGCAGCACAAGCCGATCGCTCTGGCACGATGGCTGATCGCAAGGAGCCTGGGAAGGGGGCTGTTGAGCTGGGCAGCCCTCACGCCGTTCCCCCCGCAGGGACCATGTCCACCCGGCGCCTCCGCAGCGAGGACTACAATGACTACAGCTCCACCGACGTCACGCCGGAGGGCAGCCCCCCCGCGGCCATCAACGGCTTTGCCCATCCCGAGTCCTATCAGCGCTTTGGGGAGACCAATGGCACCACGTGAGTGGCACTGCCCTCCTTCCCCAGCCGGCTCGGCACCTGCGAGGGTCGTGGTGGCTCCCTGCTGCCTGCCAGCTTTGCTGGCAGGTGGTGGTTTTGTGGGGGGCCGTGAGGGCAGAGGTGTTGTCCTGCGCCCTTGGGGTGCTGGCATCTAGTGAGCAGCTGTGCCAGGGTTGCTGTCTGCTCTCCAGGGAAGCTGGGCTCTCTGGCAGTGGGCAATGCTTGATGCTTTCCCCAGTATTCCCCTGCTCCTGCTTGGTTTGATGAGGAGCTGTGGTGGGCAAAATGCATGTCCAGCTTCAGAGGGTACCTGGGCATGGTGCAGCTGTGACCTGGGGGTTTCCTCCTGCCTTATTCCCCCAGAGGAATGCTCTCTCTGCCCGAGGGAGACTGGTCCTTTCACCTCAGAGACTTTCTTCTTGTGCAGCCACTTGGTGCTGAGCTGTGCCCATGCTGGGTTTTGTTTCAAAGCCAGTTTTTGCAGGTGCTGAGTCTTTGTCTCCTCTTTCCCTCCTGCCTTGGTCCCACTGGGCTGAGCTGAGTTCAGGGGAGAGGATCTGGACCTCCATGTGCAGCTCAGAGCTGCTGAACACTGAGCAGGATAAGCCATGGCTGCGTGGTCTGAGTGCAAGCATCTGCTGATGGTCATCTCTGTGTCTTCTCTCCTTCAGATGGTACCAGACCCTGATCCACCTCCTGAAAGGGAACATTGGCACAGGGCTGCTGGGGCTGCCCCTGGCTGTGAAGAATGCTGGCATCCTGGTAAGGCAGAGTGACCTCAAGGCACTGGGCAGCTTGCATGGCCAGTGTTGGTGGCCAGTGTCTCCCCACCAAGATGCCTTTGGTGCTCAGCAGCTTGTGAGCTTTACACCCTGGGCTCTCTGGCTTGCTTTGTGTGCTGCTCCTGCCTTGTGTGTCTGGAGGAGTTTCCTCTGCTGGGGTCAGGCAGGTTGCTGAGTCCATGGCTCTGTACCCAGCTGGCTATTACCTTCCTGGCCTCTGGGTGGCATCTCCTCAGGTTCAGCATGGCCTCCACCTTGGTTTGTCCTAGCCTGTCTGTGCTGAGCATGCCTTGTGCCTCCTGAGGGTCCTGTGACCATGGGCAGGTTACCAGTTAAGGCTGGTGGTGGGAGATGGTGGCCTGCTTCCCTCTGAAGGGTTTTTCATGGGCTGGCCCAGCCTCCCAGCTCTGGCTGTGTGGGGATCAGTGGGTGTCATGCAGCCTGTGGCCACTGTCACCTCTCTCCCTGCTTCCCTCCCAGTGCTTGGCTCCTCTGTCTGTGTCATGCCCCAGCAACTGCTGTCCCTGGGAGAGGTGGAGGCACCTCACTGCTCTGCTCCACATTTCCTTGCTCAGCAGTGCAGTGTTCCCACAGCTCAGACTGAAAAATACCAATGATTCAAACCAAACTCCCTTCCCCTGGCCAGACCACAGCAGCCTCTTTGTGCCCTGCCTAATAGGGATGTGCAGGACAGTTTGAGAAACCGTGCTGGAAGTGCTCAGCTGCACCCAAACTGCCCCAGCTTGCTTCTTCTGCACCATTCCTGCCAAGCTTGCATCTCTGTGGGGGGTTACTTGGTCCTGGGGGGCTGGTTCCTGGGAGCAGCTCTGGTTCAGGAGTGTTCCCCTGGGAGTTTGTCTGGAGGTGACCCCCGTGGTGCAGCTCAGCCTTCGGCCATCCGAGTGCAGCCTTCCCCCTCTCTCTTCCCCTGCAGCTGGGCCCTGTGAGCCTGGTGGTGATGGGAGTCGTGGCTGTGCACTGCATGAGCATCCTGGTGAAGTGTGCCCATCACTTCTGCCACAGGTAAGGAGCAGCTCCCCTTTGGGCACCGCTGCTTCCCTCCCAACAGGCCCTGTGGTTTCTCGGCAGCCTCCTAGCAGCGAGTTGCCTGTGTTGGAGCTTCTGGGCTTTCCACAGGGACTGCTTTTCCCCTCACAGGTCATCATTTGCCTTGGGACTCAGCAGGCAGGGCTGATGTCATGTGCCTTCTTTCTTTCTTCTGTGGACAGGTTCCAGAAGCAGTTCCTGGACTATGGGGGTGCCGTGGTGTACGGCCTGGAGGCCACTCCTGTCTCCTGGCTGCGGACACACGCCGCCTGGGGCAGGTACCTGCTGCCCTGCTCCAAGCAGGGCATTTCTCCTTCAGCCCAGCACCTGCTGGAGAGGAGGAGGCTCAGGGGAGACCTTAATGCCACCTACAACTATCTGAAGGGTGGTTGTAGCCAGGTGGGGGCTGGTCTCTTCTCCCAGGTAACCAGCGACAGAACGAGAGGACACAGTCTCAAGCTGCACCAGGGGAGGTTTAGGCTGGATGCTAGGAAGAAGAGGTAGTTCAGGTAGTGATAGGACTAGGGGGAATGGAATGAAGCTGGAGGTGGGGAGATTCAGGCTGGATGTGAGGAGGAAGTTCTTCCCCATGAGAGTGGTGAGGCCCTGGAAAGGGTTGTCCAGGGAGGTGGTTGAGGCCCCGTCCCTGGAGGCGTTTAAGGCCAGGCTGGATGAGGCTCTGTTCAGCCTGATCTAGTGTGGGGGGTCCCTGGCCATGGCAGGGGGGTTGGAACTAGATGATCCTTGTGGTCCCTTCCAACCCTGACTGATACTATGATAAGAAGTTCTTCATAGAAAGAGAGATTTGCCATTGGAATGTGCTGCCCAGGGAGGTGGTGGAGTCACCATCCCTGGAGGTGTTTAAGAGGAGATTGGATGAGGCACTTGGTGCCAGGGTTTAGTTGATCAGATGGTGTTGGGTGGTAGGTTGGACTTGATGATCTCTGAGGTCTTTTCCAGCCTGGTTAATTCTGTATTCTGTACTGCAGCCAGGACAGCAGAGCTGGCTGCTCTCTGAGCTGTGTCAGCAGATGAGCACATGAAGTGTTCTTTGACTCACTTGCCCCAAGTGCTCAGTGTTCCCTGGGGGATAAACACTGATGTCATTGACCCCCAGTCCCATGTGGCTTGTACTTAAGGGGTGGGAGAAGTAAGTCTTGGGGTAAGTAACACATAGAGGATCACAGAATCAACCAGCTTGGAAAAGATCTCAGAGATCATCAAGTCCAACCTATTACCTAACACCTAACACCTCCTGAAAGCTAAGCCGTGGCTCCCAGTGCCACATCCAGTCCTTTTTTGAACACCTCCAGTGCTGGCCCATCTGGCCAGGCACCAAACATATCTAATGGCTGCTTCCAGCCCTGTGGATGGCCCACATCACACAGATCATTGCCTACCAGGTGCTGGGCACATCCACCCACCCCTGTGTGCAGGGAACACTGTCCTGGAGATGCTAAAGCCAAGGAGGACACTTTCCTCCTGAGGTTGGCCCCGACCTTAAGCAGGAGATGGGAGTGGGGGACACGGGAGAGCCCAGGGCCCGAGGGGTTGGCCGGAGGTATGGTCCTTGAGCAGAAGTGAGCTGAGTGTGCCCTGAGCTGCACTCTCAGCCCCTGGGGAGAGCAGCAGCACTGCAGTGCCTGAGTGCAGCCCCAGGCAGCCCAGGTGAGCTGCTTTCCGTGTGGCCTGGCTAACCCAGGGGCTGTTTCCTTCCCCAGGCGTGTGGTGGCACTTTTCCTGATCGTCACCCAGCTGGGCTTCTGCTGTGTGTACTTCGTCTTCCTGGCTGACAATCTGAGACAGGTTGGACTCTGCTCCCTCTTCTGTGGGCAAGGGGAAGGCAGGCTGGGGTGCTGGGGGTGTTTGGGTTGTCCTTAGCTCCTGTGTCACGCTCCTGTTTGCCACTGAAGGTCTGGTTTGCACAGCTGATGTTGTTCAGGAAGGAGCCACTCCTCTGCCTGGGTATTTTGGGGGATTGGTTTTCCTGTTCAACCAGGGGTGGTTTTTCTGAGGGTGCCTGTGGGCTTGCTCCACTTCAAGAGGTACTGGAGCTGTCTGTATCCCCCAGGAGAAGCAGGGGCTGTTCCTGGTGATAGAAGGCAAGACAGAAGCGACAGCCAAGGGACTGTGCCTTTGGTGTCCTGCCCCCCTTGGTTGGGAGGTTCATTGATACTCTGTGTAGATGGTAATGTATGATGGGGACTGAGACCTGCCATGAACCTTCTGCCTTTCTTGGACCTGTTTACATTCCAGTTTCTTGCCTCATCTTGTGGCTCTGGAGCTTAATTACATCTTTAGGGAAAGAGTTTCCTTCTGCCAGGTGTTGGGAGGAAATAAACAGAAACTCTGAATTGCTCATCTGGCTCCTGTGCTGTAAGAAACAGAACAACAATCCCTGCCCCCAGCCTCCAGCTTGCAGGCACTGCTCAGTGCTGTTCCCCCTGTGTGCTCCTGCCCTGCTCTTGCAGCAGTGGTCTGGTTCCTACCACCATGGCTCTTCCCTGGGGCTCACCAGCTTCAGAGGTGGGTCCCAAGGGAGCAAGAGGGGCTCTGCTGGTGGATGGCAAAGGATGGGTGAGCTCTGCCTCTGTTCCAGGAGCAGCAGCTGTGGGGGATAGGCAGTAAGTGTGTGAAGGTTGGCGATCTGCTGCCAACAGCCCTGAGAGTAGGAGAGAGCAGGGTGCAAGCATAGGGCCAGGCTGCTGACCCTTGCTCCTGTGAATGGCCTCTTGCTGCTGTTCTGCCCTGCAGATCCAGCCTGTTTGAAACCACAGCTGGGAACCCCCTTGGCTTCAGCGCTGGAGTCTGTGGCATGGAGAGTGTTTCTGGTTGCTTTTTGTGGTGGGGAACAGTGTGTGAGATGGGGAGTGATGGTGCAGGTGGTACCTCAGGCAAAGTGCTGTTGTGCTGGGCAGAGCTTTGGTCTGCAAAATGGCTTTGGAGCAAGCCAAGGAGAGGCGAGCAGGGCAGGCAGGGGCTTGAGCAGTACTGGCCTGCTGATGCAAGTGGCTTTGCACTGCCCTCTCCCATTGGGGATGCTGATCTGCTCAGAAGCTCTTCAGCCTTTCCTCTGGGGCAGGATTTGCTCCAGAGCAGGTTAAATTAGTGTGCAGGCAGCCCTGTGCTGCACTGGCCAGGTGGCAGCTGGTAGCTGAACCAGAGCAGCTGTGGTTGTATAGGGGATGGACAGCATGCCCATGCCCTTGAGAGGGATGGCTCAGCCACCCTGGCCCTGGGGCAGAGCTGTCTCCAGAGGTGAGCATGTGGCCTAGAGTGCCTTTGGAATGAACAGAGAACCCAAGGACAGGCTGATTCCCCACGGAGAAAGCAAAGCTGGGGGCCAGCAGTAGCTGCCAGGTGTCTTTGGGTGGGAAGAGGGCACTGGGTGACCGAAGGGCTGTGCAGTGTTGACTGTGTGGTGGTGATGCAAGAGGAAAAGGCCCTTTGAGGAGGTCACACTTAATGCCTCTTTCTTCTCAGCTGGCCACATGGGCAGCACAAACCAACCTCTGCCCTTGTCAGGCTCAGCTGCCAGGGTCGAGTGCTCGGAGAGCCTGGGCCAGGGCAGGTTTTGCTGTCTCAGCTCAGGTGCTGGGTCTTGTCCCACCTTTGCTCCTAGCAAGGGGTTGCTTCCCAGCTGCCTGATAAAGCTGCTTGACCAGCTGTATTTGACAGTGGGCTGCTGGGGTGATCTGCTGAGCCACCAAGGCTGTGCTGGGGTTCATCCAAGCCCTCCTCTGCTTCCCCAGGTGGTAGCTGCAGCCAACGGGACCAGCAACGACTGCAGCCCCAACAGGACGGTGGTCATGACCCCCACCATGGACTCCAGGCTGTACATGCTTTCCCTCCTGCCTTTTGTGGTGCTGCTTACCTTCATCCAGAACCTCAAGGTCCTGTCCATCTTCTCCATGCTGGCCAACGTGGCCATGTTCGTCAGCCTGGTGGTCATCTACCAGTACATCGTCAGGGTAGGTGCAGCTGGCTCCCCTCTGCCCTCCCTGTCAGGAGCCTTTCTGGGGGGGCAGGGGGAGCTGAGCAGGGAGGTGTTGGCACACCCTGGGGGGCTGCTCACGCCCGTGGGTGGTTGCCCTCTGCTCCGCTGGGCTCTCCCTGCCGCCTGGGGCTGCCGCAGGGCAGGCCAGGCCCTCCCCACCCTTCCTGAGTCTGAACTCTGTGTGGGCTTCTTTCCAGGACATTCCTGATCCCCGTGACCTCCCTCTAGCAGCAGCCTGGAAGACCTACCCTCTGTTTTTTGGCACAGCCATCTTTGCTTTTGAAGGCATCGGGGTGGTAAGTCTGGGCGCGTGGCAGCGCAGGAGGCCCGGCCCCTGCTGGGGCTTGCTGAGCACCTGCCCTTCTCTGCAGCTGTGTTTGCAGAGGAACAGGAGCCCAGCTTCTGGGTGATGCTCTTAGCTGGAGCCTTCAGGCTGTCTCCTGTTGCTTCCATCTGGGGCTAGAGGAGCACACCCTTCCAGACCTCGGAGGTTGGTTGCGTGCTTTGCAGGTGGCTCTGCCTGGTGGTAGATTGAGCTCTGCTGGGACTGGCAGCTGCCTTTGGCTCTGCTGGCAGACCTGCAGATGAGGAATCACAGAGCATTAGGGAATGGAAGGGACCTCTGGAGGTCACCCAGTCCAATCCCCCTGCCAGAGCAGAATCACCTGGAGTAGGTCCCACAGGAACACATCCAGGTGGGTTTTGAATGTCTCCAGAGAAGGAGGCTCCACAGCCTCTCTGGGCAGCCTGCTCCAGGGCTTTGTCATCCCCACAGTGAAAAGGTTTTTCCTTACAGAATCATAGAATCAGTAAGGCTGGAGAAGACCTCAGAGATCATCAAGTCCAACCTATCACCCAGCACCTCCTGACAACTAAACCATGGCTCCAAGTGCCACATCCAGTCCCCTCTTGAACACCTCCAGGGATGGGGACTCCACCACCTCCTTGGGCAGCACATTCCAGTGGCCAATGACCCTTGCTGGGAAGAACTTTCTCCTCACCTCCAGCCTAAACAGCTTGAGACTGTGTCCTCTTGTTCAGGTTGTTCACATAAGGAACACATCAGGAGCTCTGCTCCAGCTTGCACCCAGTGCCCCTTGTCCCTAGCATTGGGCATCACTGAGCAGAGCCTGGCTCCATCCTCCTGGCACTTGCCCTTCACAGCTTTGTAAACATCATCCTGAGTTGGATGGCTCCTGCAGCTGCCCAAGTGGGAGGCCAGAAAGCATGCCACCAAAAAGGGTGAGCCATCCCTCCCCACCCTGCTGCAGAGGCACAGAGCTCTCCCTTTGGCAGGCCCGTGGCCCCAGCCCGGCCGGATCTGCTTGTGCCTCTCCTAGGAGATGCTGGAAATAGAGCATCTGTGGCTGGGAACAAAACACCTGGGTGGGTGGTTGGAGACCTTCATGGCTCCCCAAAACGTTGTGGGTTGTTTCCAGGAGCTCCCTTCAAAGGAGGGGGGTGGGGGGGAAACTTGTTTTCATCTCTCAATATAAGGTGGCTGTGTAAACACCAGGCTGCAGGAGGCCAAGCACAGCACAGGAGTGTTTACTGGCTGCTGTGCCCAGGGCAGAGGGCTCTTGCTGGCAGCCAGATGCTCTCTTCCTCTCATGAATTGGAGGTGGAGAAGCAAATAAAAAATACCCTTCTCTGCTCCTGCCTCCTCCCCAGCTCTGCCACTGTCTCCCTTCTTGGAAACCTCAGCACCCAAGGACAGCTATAAAAGTGTTTGCTGAAGGTCTATATTTGACAGCAAGTGTTAGCAGCCTGGAGGTGAAGGACGTGCCTCTCTCCTTCCTGTTTTTATTGTCCTGCCTGCTTGAAACCTGGCCAGGGAGACTTTGTGGGAGAGGAGAAAGCACCTTGGCCTTTCCAGGGTCTGCTGGGGAAAACCTTACTGCTCTCTACAGCTACCTGAAGGGAGGTTGTAGCCAGGAGGGGGTTGGTCTCTTCTCCCAAGCAACCAGCACCAGAACAAGAGGACACAGTCTCAAGCTGTGCAGAGGGAAATTTAGGCTGGAGGTGAGGAGAAAGGTCTTCCCAGAACGAGAGATTGGCCACTGGAATGTGCTGCCCAGGGAGGTGGTGGAGTCCCCATCCCTGGAGGTGTTCAAGAGGGGATTGGACGTGGCACTGGGAGCCATGGTGTAGTTGTCAGGAGGTGTTAGGGAATAGCTTGGACTTGATGGCCTCTGAGGTCTTTTCCAACCTGGTTGATTCTATGATTTAGGACAGTGGGCTCATCCCCTTGGGCATGGCTGTGCTCTTTGGGGTGCAGAGTGTAATGCACCCAAGGTGTGGGATGGATGGCAGCACCCCAAGGCACCAGGTGCTGCCGAGCACAGCTCCTGCCAAGGGGAGGGGGCAGGTCCGGGTCCCTTCGTTAAGGCGAGTGACCCTCCCGTGGGCCTGCCCTGCTGAGCTTTAGGGGCTCAGATGGGAGCAGAGAAATCAGCTCTCCAGTCCAGCAGCAGCTCCTTCAGCTGGATCCATGTGTGACCCTGCCCCCCCTGGCACTGGGGCTGTGCTTGGCCACGGGGCTGCCTCTGCTGCTTCCCCGGGGGTGAGGCTTAGAGAGGAGCGAGGGCAACTCGCAGCTCTCTCCTCCTCCTCCTCCTCTTCTCCCAGGTGCTGCCACTGGAGAACAAGATGAAGAACCCTCGGCAGTTCCCAGCCATCCTCTACGTGGGCATGGCCATTGTCACCACCCTCTACATCAGCCTGGGGGTCCTGGGCTACCTGCGCTTCGGGGCGGACATCCAGGCCAGCATCACGCTCAACCTGCCCAACTGCTGGTGAGACCCCTGGGGAGCTGAGGGGCTGGGGGGAGGAGGGAGGCTCTCAGCCAGGAGAGGACATGGCTTCTTAGAGGAACTTCCCTGGGGAAGCTCAGGGAGTCATCAGCCATGCCCTAGCCAAAGGCCTCCAAAGGAGCTTGACAGAGGTTGTCTCACTTGGCCTTGGCTCTGCAGGTCAGGCTGCTTTCCTGGACTCTTTGGTGGTCCAGGCCTGGGTAGGTGCAGCTCCTGCCTTGGCCTTGCGGCTCCTGCCTTGGCCTTGCGGCGCCTGCCTTGGCCTTGCGGCTCCTGCCTTGGCCTTGCGGCTCCTGCCTTGGCCTTGCGGCTCCTGCCTTGGCCTTGCGGCTCCTGCCTTGGCCTTGCGGCTCCTGCCTTGGCCTTGCGGCTCCTGCCTTGGCCTTGCGGCTCCTGCCTTGGCCTTGCGGCTCCTGCCTTGGCCTTGCAGTTTCCTTTTCCCCCTTCCTTGGGGACTAGGCAGCTGTTGAACACAGCACCCATCTGACCATACCAGGAGGTTGTTGAACTGTGTGACAGCTGCAGCTCTTTGCCAAGGGGAGCACATGGAAAACTAAGCAGAAGCTGGGATCCCCCAGAGAGGCTGAGATGTGCTGTCTCCATGTGTGGGCTGCATTCCCTGTTTGCAGCCCTGGAGCTCAAACTCCCACTGCTGGGCTCCATGTTGTGCCTGGGTACAGGTTGTCTCAAGCCAAGAGTTTGCCTGTGAGTTCTGGTGCTGTGAGGATACCCCTTCCCTCCCATGGGGGCTGAGCTCTGCAGCTCCCCAGACCTGTCTGTCCTTCTCTGGGATCTGCTGAGGCTTCCTGAGCTGCTCCAGTCACTGAGTGGAGCCCTGCAGAAATACACAGGGCCTGAGCTCGTGCCTGCTGTCCTGGAGTGGCTGTTTCTTCCCTTTTGAGTGCTTGGACTTTCATTTCTGCTGGATCTGTGTTGTGACTGAACTGCTGGACGTGGATGTTGGTGTGGCAGAAGGTCCTGCTCCTGCTAAGAGCCTTGCATCAGCCCCTGCAGTGCCTGGGAGCTCTGCCAGGCTCCTGCTCTTGGTGAGGATGGATGGGGCTGGTGGAAAAAGGTGCCTGTGTTGTAGGGAGATCTGAATCCCACTGCCAGGCACAGTAAGTGTGAATGCCATCTGCTCAGCAAGCTCAAGTGAGGGGCTGGAGTGCTGCTGCTTGGCCCTGGAGGTGCTCAAGAGGGGATTGGAGGTGGCACCTGGAGCCATGGTTTAGTTAGTCAGGAGGTGTTGGGTGGCAGGTTGGACTTGATGATCTCTGAGGTCTTTTCCAACCTTATTGTTTCTATGATTCTATGCTTCTCCTGAAGGTGGGAGGCAGCTCAGAGCCAGGGCTTGGCCTCTGCCTGGCACCAAGTCACACCACAGCCTGTGGTGGCTGCTGCCCTGTGCTGCTGCCCTTGGGGCTGCTGTGAGCAGCTCAGCTGTGTTTGCTCTGAAGGACAACAACATTCCCTGAGAAGAGGGCAGTGGGATTTCTGTGGCTTGCTGGGCTGTTTCCAGGGCATGTTTCTGGGAGTATCCATGCTTTGTGTCCCAGGACTTTTCTGAAGGAAACTGGGGGGGGTTCTTCAGGCAGGGAGAGGAGCCACAAGCCTTTGGAGGCAGCAGCTGGGGAAGCCCAGGCAGGCAGCAGGAGCTGGGCAAGGCTGTGCTGTGCACACAGAGTGCTTTGGTGTTTGTGCCTGCTCCTTCTGGCAGAATGTTTGGTGGAGGCTGTAAATGTTGGGCTTGGAAAAGAGTTACCTGAAGTGAGGGCTGAGATTCCTGAGCTGCAGCCTTGACTGCTGTGCTTCCTGGGCAGGAGGCTGCAGGTGAGGGCTGAGGACTCGCTCTCCCAATGAGTGTTTGGCTCATCTTGTTTTGCCTGGGGGGTTTCTCCCCGGTGCTGAAAGGCATTGGGCTGTAAAAGCTGTGGATGAGAAGCCATGGGGCTTGCCTGCAGCGTGGCAGGCAAGGTGAGGACTCTAGCAGAGGTGCTGCAGCCTTCCTTGGCTGCAGCCACGGCCTGGAGGTCACTAGAAGGCGTTGGGAGAATGCGTTGAGCTGCAGGGTGAGTGAGGACATCCCAGCCTCATTGCACCATAACCACAGCTTCCTCAGTGCCCAGTGCCAAGGCCTAACCATGGCCTGTGAAATACTGCAGTGCTCTGCAGAAATCCCTCCTCACATCCTCAGAAGGGTTGCTTCACCCCAACATCTGCAGGGTGAAGCAGCACTGCAGCACGGGGCAGAGTTTGTGGTCAAGAGGAGTGCAAACCATTTCCTGCAGCTAGCTGGGATGGTCTGGCCTGGCTAACAGGTGGTTGCTGTGGCTGGCAGAGCAGTTCCCCTCCAGGGCCCTGGGTGGATCAAGGCTGGAGCTGCCCCTCTTTGACTGGGTGGTATTTCAGGTGCCCTTTGAGCGTGGTGTCCTTGTGCCCGAGCTGTACCGGATGGTACCCAGCGTTCTGCTGGATCTCTTTTAATACCATCTCTCAATCAGGAGTTGCCCTGCAGCATTTTATGGCTTTACAGCATCACTTAGCTGAAAACACTGTGATAAGATATGCAGGCCCTGGGGGAGGTGGCTCAAGGCTGCCAGGTGCTCAAGGCTGCTGTGCTCTCAAGTCATGCGTGGCTGCACACGTGCGCTCTGGACTCCTGACAGCTTTCTCCTTGGCTTGCCTGTGGGATCCCAGGATCACTTAGCTTGGAGAGGTCATCAGAAAAGTCCCCAAGCTGATCCACCTGCTCAAAGCAGGTCCAGAGGAGAGCAAAGAGACTGGTGAGGGGGCTGGAGGGAAAGTGGTGTGAGGAAAAGCTGAGGGAGCTGGGGGTGTTCAGCCTGGAGAAGAGGAGACTTAGAGGGGACCTTATCACTCTCTACAACTGCTTAAAAGGAAGTTGTACTCAGGTAGGAGTCAGGCTCTTCTCCCAGGCAACCTGTGACAGGACAAGGGGTGATGGTATGAAGCTGCACCAGGGGAGGTTTAGGTTGGCCCTCAGGAAGCACTTCCTCACAGCAAGGCTGCTTAGGCACTGGGATGGACTGCCCAGGGAGTGGTGGAGTCACCATCACTGGAGGTCTCAGAAAAGCTTGGATGTGGCACCTGGGGGCATGGCTTAGCTGATGTGGGGCTGTTAGGTCATAGGCTGATGATCTCTGAGGTCTTTTCCAGCCTCAGTAACTCTGTGCTTCTGTAACTCAGATTTTGAGTATTAGAGAGGGAGGTTCCACAGCTTTCCAGCTTAACTGGAGCTTAACTAGAGCTTAACTAGGCTTTTGGCTGGTTCTGCTGCCTCTGCTGCTTCTGCTGTGCAGCTCCAAGAAGAGCCTGGCTCTGTCTTCTCCATGCCCTTCTATTGGGTAGGTAAAGGCAGTAATAACTTCCTCCTTAACCCTCTCTTCATGCTGAATGAGCCCAGGCCTTGCAGCCTCTTGTAAAGATGATAAAGTAGCTTCAGGCTGATGTTTGGCACAGCCTGATCTGGTCCCATGGGCTTGCATAACATCTCATTGACTTGGGTGAGCCCTAACTCTGTCCCCTGTGCTTGTGGGGGATGTTGGACTCCACCAGTCTCTGCCACTGCTCTTCAAAGTCATCTTGCATGTGGAGACTTGGACTTCTCTGCTTTCAGGCTCTTGTTGCAGCAGCTGGATGCTGAGAGCCAACACAGAGAGGGGAGAGCCAACAAAGGAGGGGAGGGGATGTAAGAAGGCAGGAGGAGGCAGATGCCTTCACCAGCTTGGATCCACTTCCTGTTGCTCCAAATGGCATGGCCAGGATCCATCTGCCCTGTGTGCTCAGCATGTCCTGAGCTGGCCAATGGGCAGGACCATACATGGTGCATCTAGATTCACTTCTGGTTTGGGCAGGTGTCTCCTGCTGCTGGGGAGCTGAGGGCAGAGGTAGGGCTGAGAGGCAGCTCTTTGGGCACCTGCAGCAGGCTCTTTGTTGCAGCCATGCTTGCCCTGCTCTCATTGCTGTAGGACCTGTGACTTGGTGAGATGTGACTTGACACGAGCTGAGGGTGCTGTTTGTAGCCTGGCTGCACTCTGCCCTCCTCCTGCTTTGCTCAAGCTGCTCTTTTAGCTGTCTGCCCACCAGCTGTGTGCTCTGCAGTGTGCCAAAAATAGCTGCTGCTGAGCTGCAGGTGGAGGTGATGACATTTGCATTGCATTTGCTTTGTAAGCCCAGGCTCACCCTGGCAGTGCTGTGCTCTTCCCCATCCTCAGGAGCCAAGCAGTAAATGGAACCTGTGCAATACTCATGGCTGCAACTGTGTCACAGTGTGGAATACCCCTTTGGTCAGCTGGGCTCAGCTGGCCTGGCTGTGTCCCCTCTCAGCTTCTTGTTCACCTCCAGCCTTCTTGCTGGTAGGGTGGTGAGAGGGGCAGGAAGGCCTTGCCTCTGGGTGAGCACTGCTCAGCAGCAGCTGCAGCATCCCTCTGTTACCAGCACTGCCTCCAGCACAAGCCTGACACACAGCCCCCATGTTAGCTGCACGTCCTTCACCCCCTGTTCCATACCATTTGCATCATGCTGAGGTCCCACACCATCTTACACATCCTCATTAACCACCATCCCTCTTCCCCCCCTTTGCTGCAGCACCCATATCATTCCCTCAGTCTGTGGACCACCCCAGTGAGATGCCTGTGAAATGTTCAGTGGTGTCCCCAGAGTGCCCACTGAGTTCATAAGCTGTGTGGCTTTGGGCTCTGTCTGCTCTGGTGGGCACCCAGGAGAAGCTGGGGTGTTGCCTGGGGTTGAGCAGGGCAGATTTAGACTGGAGGCTGGGAAGACATTCCAGTGAGACACTGGAACAGGTTGCCCAGGGAGGTTGTGGAGGTGTTCAAGGCCAGGCTGGAGGAGGCCTTGGGCAACCTGGGCTGGTGGGAGGGGTCCCTGCCCATGGCAGGAGGGTTGGAACTGGATGAGCTTTAAGATCTTTTCCAACTGAAACCATTCTGTGAAGCTCTGTGGGCTCAAGTTGGGCCAGGGCTGTGCTTGCACCTCTTGGAATGCTTGTGCTGGCTTGGGTGGGTCCTGCTGTAGTGATTCCTGTAACATGCAGCTCAGCTCATGGGCTACAACAACTCAAAGGTACTTCCATTAGACTCTCCACCCCTGCTCCCTTCACACCAGACTGTAGGCTTTAACACTGCATGGAGCTCCTAGCCTGGCTGGCAGCAAGGGCTTCCTGCACCCCTGTGAACTCACTGTCAACTCAGAGTCCCTTCAGCTTGAGTCCACACTGGAGTTCCAGCCTGTCCAGTTCAGTAAGGATGCCCTGGCCCTCTGCCAGCACAGGAGCATGGCTGTTGCTGTTATCAGAATGCCCCCAGGCACAGCAGGGCAAGGTGATAAGCAGCAGAGCAAGCAGAGTAAGCAAAAAGCAGCCTGTAAGGTACAGTGAGGGGAGCAAGCCCCATGGCAAGCAGGAGCCTGCTCAGTAACAGCTCAACAGCCATGAATTCCATTCCACCTGCTGCTTCCCCCTCCTTATCTGAGCCCTTCTTGTGCCCAAAAGGACTGTCAGGGCTTAACCCCAGCTGGCAGCCACTCACTCACTCCCCCCTGGAGGGGTGGGGAAGCCAACTGCAAGAGTGAAAGTGAGCAAACTTGTGGGTTGAGGGAAAGAGTTCAAGAGGTAAAGCAGCATGGGCAGGCAGGGGTTCAGCCACCTCCAGGAGGGCAGGGATCTGGCACAGGGAAACATAGAATCAATGAGGTTGGAAAGGACCTCAGAGATCACCAAGTCCACCCTATCACCCAACGCCTCCTGACTAACTAAACCATGGCTTCAAGTGCCACATCCAATCCCTTTTTGAGCACCTCCAGGGATGGGGACTCCACCACCTCCCTGGGCAGCACATTCCAATGGCCAATTGCTCTTGCTGGGAAGAACTTTCTCCTCACCTCCAGCCTAAACTTCCCCTGGCACAGCTTGAGACTGTGTCCTCTTGTTCTGGTGCTGGTTGCCTGGGAGAAGAGACCAACCCCCACCTGGCTACAACCTCCCTTCAGGTAGTTGTAGACAGCAAGAAGGTCTCCCCTGAACCTCCTCTTCTGTGGCCCTGAACCTCCTCCCCTTGCTCCTCCTTCCCCCAGCTCTATATGCCTTAGGTCAGTTGGGGTCAGCTGTGCCAGCTGTGTCCCCTCCCAGCCTGCTCACTGGTGGAGTGTGGTGAGGAGCCTTGAGTCTGTGTTAGTGCTGCTCAGCAGCAGGGCAAACATCCCTGCAGCGAGGCAAGTTCACTCTGCACAGCCAGCACCAGCTGCTCAGCCTCTCTGAGGTGGTCTTCATCTTCACTAAGGTGGACAAAAGGAGAATTGTTGTCTTCCTTCAGCTGAGAGGCCTGATTTTGTTAGTGAAGGCCAAGGTGAGGAAGCTGTGGGGTGGCTGAAGGCTGCAGCTGCCTTCTGGGGCTCTGGTCGAAAGTCAGGACTGCAGGCTCCGGGCAGTAGCAGTGCTGCTGGGTGTGGAGCTGTTGTCTGGTGGGGGCAGTGGTGAAGAAAGCCATCCTCTGGCACTGCAGACCTGCAGAGTCCAGCCTGCTCAGGTGAGAAGGTGGTGCAGATGCTATATCCCTGCACAGGGAGCGAGGTGCCTGGAGGAGTTGTTGCTTCGTCCAGCCCAGGGCAGTGTGGCACACGTGAACACCTGCAAAGGTAGGTAGGTGCCTTAGCCTGTGGAGAAACAAGGTAGGCTCTTGGTCCTGTGGCCAAGGGCACCTCAGCTGTCCCTGTGCCTTTGGATGGGTTAGCAGCAGGGCAGTGGTTTGTTGGTTTGGGGCTTGGTTTTCCTTGGTGGTTGGTGTCTCTGTCCAGACAGCTCTCAGTCTCTCTGCTCGCCGCTGTTCCCAGGGGGAAAGCAGCACTCCAGAGGCTGCTGGCCCAGGCCCTGGCCTGGTGAACCCCTGTGCAAAGCCAGAATGCAGCCTCTGGTCAGGTGTGGGGACATGTGTTGCCATGGCTTGCAGGCTGCTGAGGAGAGGTCTCTGTGGCCTGAAGGCATCGCCTCTGATTTTTGCAGGAGGGCCTTCCGGAGGGCAGACCACGCAGGTCCTCCTTGGCAGAGTTCCCTTCCTGCGCTCTGCCGTCGGTGGGGCAGGCTCTGGGGTGAGAGCATGGCTCACTGGCTCTCCCTCCTTCTTGTCTGCAGGCTGTACCAAGCTGTCAAGCTGCTCTTCTCCTTTGGGATCTTCTTCACCTACGCCGTGCAGTTCTACGTGCCGGCCGAGATCATCATCCCGCCGCTGGTGGCCCGCGGCCCCGAGCGCTGGGGCTGGCTCATCAACCTGCTCCTCAGGCTGGCCCTGGTCAGCATCACCTGTGAGTACAGAGCTGCTTCTGAGTTCTGCCAGGCTGTGCCCCCTCCTTCCTGCTCTGGGCTGGTGGTGCCTTCACCCCTTGCCTTGCTTCAGTCAGCCGTCAGTAAGATCAGCTCCTGCCCCCAGCTCGGTGGCATCTGCAGACTGAGGGCAGAAGGGCTCTGCAGAGGGCCCTTGGCAGGCTGGACAGGTGGGCAGAGGCCAACAGGATGGCATTCAACAAGTCCAAGTGCTGGGTCCTGCACCCCATGCTACAGGCTGGGGTCAGAGTGGCTGAGACCAGCCAGGCAGGAAGGGTCCTGGGGGTATTGGTTGATAGTAGGCTGAACATGAGGCAGCAGTGTGCCCAGGTGGCCAAGAAGGCCGAGGGCATCCTGGCTTGCATCAGCAATAGTGTGGCCAGCAGGAGCAGGGAAGTCATTGTGCCCCTGTATTCAGCACTGCTCAGGACACACCTTGAGTCCTGTGTCCAGTTCTGGGCCCCTCAGTTTAGGAAAGATGTTGAGCTGCTGGAAGGTGTCCAGAGAAGGGCAGCAAAGCTGGGGAGGGGTCTGGAGCACAGCCCTGTGAGGAGAGGCTGAGGGAGCTGGGGTTGCTTAGCCTGGAGAAGAGGAGGCTCAGGGGAGACCTTCTTGCTCTCTACAACTACCTGAAGGGAGGTTGTGGCCAGGTGGGGGTTGGTCTCTTCTTCCAGACAACCAGCACCAGAACAAGAGGACACAGTCTCAAGCTGTGCCAGAGGAGGTTTAGGCTGGATGTTAGGAAGAAATTCTTCCCAGAGAGAGTGATTGCCCATTGGAATGTGCTGCCCAGGGAGGTGGTGGAGTCCCCATCCCTGGAGGTGTTCAAGAGGGGATTGGATGTGGCACTTGGAGCCATGGTTTAGTCAGTCATGAGGTGTTGGGTGCCAGGTTGGTCTTGGTGATCTCTGAGGTCTTTTCCAGCCTCACTGATTCCATGATTGTCTGAATGCCCTCCCAGCAGGGGGTCTCCTGCACCTTGCTGATGCCAGCCTCTGAGCAGAAGCTGCAGGGGTCCTCTGCCCTCTCTTTTGTGGGGCTGCCCTTGGAGTCATAGAGTTGTCAGGGTTGGAAGGGGCCTCAAGGATCATCTATTTCCAGCCCCCCTGAGCAGTAGTAAACTTTCCACATCATCTGGAGGTGGCAGATGCCTGTGGAGCCTCATGCCTGGGATACTCCTGGTGGCCCCTCCAGGAGCTCATCGAGTCCCATTGCAGCAGGTAGCACAGCAGAACACAGCTGACAGCGCTGCATGAGCCACAACTAAAGCCTCAGGGTGCCTGTGGCAGCCTGCTGGGGTGTGCAGCATGCTTCAGGGCAGGTCTTGCTGGAAAGGTGTGGAGCAGTTCAGGTGCAGAAGTATCAGATTTTGAGCTGGCTAGATCCTAGCTGTTGTCAGCACAGCTGAGATGCTTGACTGAGCTCCTGGGCATCAGCTGCTGCAAAAGAGCTTTCCCCTGTGGCTTGATGCTGCTGATGCACCAGAGTTGAGCATCAGGGACCTGGCTGTGCATCCCAGCTGGCTTTGGTTTGGATGTGAGAGGAGAGTGGTACTAACTGGAGGGGGTGGAGCTGACAGAGCAGGGTGCTGCTAGTTTCTGGGCTCTCACTTGTAATGGGCCAGAAGTGCTGCATTAGCAGATGCAGACCAAGCCCCATCTGCCTGTGCTGACTTCCTGATGCCCACTCTGCCCTGATGCCTGCAGCTGGAGGGGCAGTGCAGGGCTGAGATGCTGCCATGCTCCACCTTGTGCTGTGCTTGGGCTCAGAGCCTGCCTATGGAATGGGAGCCTCTTCTGGGGGACACTGGGGTGTCATTGGCCAGGGAGGTGAATGCTTGGAGTGATGGCATGGCTTTAGGCACCAGCAGTGGCTCTGCCCTCCCATCTGGGGGTTGGGAGGCAATGGGAAGTGTTGGTGGGAGGATGCTGGTTCCTTTGTGCCTCCTCCCCTTTCCCTGTGAGAGATGGCTCAGGCTGCTGGCACAGATAAAAGCAGCTGGGGGAGGGGGAGGGGGGCTGCATGAATATTCACCAGGTGATTGTGTGGCCACAGAACAAGCCCACATCATGGCTTTGGCTTCCAAGGAGAGGATGCAGTTGGCTGTATGGGTGTCTTCCAAGCTTAGACTTCAAAACCAGCCCCGTTGAGAACCCTTTGAATCACAGCTGTGGGAAGCACGACCGTTGCCCCCCCAGGCTGAGGGCTGCAGCTGGTGCTGCAGCTCTGCTTGCTTTGGAAGGAGGAAGGTTAACACTTGTGTTCCCTTTGGGCCCCCAGAGTCGTTTGGGGTAGGCTGAGGGTGCTGCTGGTGGTCAGCTGCTGCGCTCTCCCCACAGGCTGCTGGAGCAGGGACGCTGCCTGAAGCAGAGAGCTGGCAGAGCACTCCCTTAGCTCTGGGCAGGGCTGAGCATTGGGGTAAACTTCATCCAGGTCAGCTCAGCAGGCGCCTTTGCTGCTGTTCCCCGTGGTGCAGGGATGGTTTGCCTCTAGATGGTAGCAGAGCAGGGGTGGTGGTGATGTGCAGGAGCATCTCCAGTTGGTGTCTTGGCCTGCTGTCAGTCTCTCCTGCGGTGCTGAGGGTGATCTGTGGCTCAGGGAGGCTCCAGCAGCCTGTTTGGGCTGTAGCTGATTGCCAGGGAGCAAACAGAGTCCCTCCAGTGAGGATCCTTGAGATGTCCCTTCTCCACTGAGGCTGTATCTGCCACAGTTCTTGGTGTCTCCTAATTCTGAGCAGAGCTTTCAAAGCAGTAAATCAATCAGTTTATTTCTCTTGGTCACTTGGATTGAGCACTGAATCTGCTTGGCTTGCAGAGGGTGCTGTGTTGAGCAAAGCTCTCATTGCCTTTTCCTCAGCCAAACAGCAGCAGCCACACTCCAGTGCTGAGGGTGGGGAGCTGGCTTGGTCTGAGTGCTGCAAGGGGCACTGCTCTCAGTTGTGAAATGGGACCTTAATGGTCCTTTATTGCAGATCTGCTCCCCAGATGCCAACACAGTGATGCCCTGAGAGGAGCCCAGAGCTGGTGGTGGCTGTGGGCTGTTTGGAAGGAGAAGGAACCCTCCCTTCATCCTCCCCTGGCTCAAAGCAGAAGGATGGGGAGCAGGAGCAGGAGTTGTCAGAAGCCTCCCAGGGGATTTTCCTTGGCTGCAGCTTTTCCCTAGCAAATGTTCTCCCTGGGGCTGTGCTGCAGGTGCTCAGCTGCTGGAGCAGCTCTAAACACAGGCAAGCCACAGGGATTTCTTTGGGCTGGGGGGAGCTGGCTTTCCCCTCCCATCCCCTGCTTTCATGGGGTTTCTGAGGCTTTCAGGCTGCCCAGGTGTGGGGAGCAGGAGTGCTGGCTCTCAGCAGAGGGGGGCTGGGGATGCCAGCAGCTGCTCTTCTGCCAGCAGCATCTCTTTGCTGGGGCACCCAATGTGCTTGGCCCTGGGGCTGGCTGTGGGGGTGCCCAGGGTGACAGAAAGGCTTTGGGCCAGGTGCTGCACTTGAAGTCCACACAACAGAGGAGTTGCTTGTTGGGGGGGGGAGCTGCTGGCAAAATAAGGAGCTCTTGTGTCAGGGAAAAGGGAAGAGGTGTGATTGCAGCAGGTCACAGCATCACAGGATGTTAGGGGCTGGAAGGGACCTCCAGAGGTCATTGTGTCCAAGCCCCCTGCCAGAACAGGAGCAGAGAATCCAGTGCAGGTCTCACAGGAACACATCCAGATAGGTCTAGAAAGTCTCCAGAGAAGGAGAGTCCACAACCCCTCTGGGGAGCCTGTTCCAGTGCTCTGGGACCCCTGTGACGACCTCCCCGTGGTGGGGCTGGCAGGGGGGTCATACAATTAATAAGGTTGGAAAAGACCCCAGAGATCACCAAGTCTGACCTAACACCTCAGGACTGGACTTGATGATCTTTCAGGTCTTTTCCAACCTTATTGATTCTGTGATTCTATGACTAACTAAACCATGGCTTCAAGTGGCCAGTGGCAAGAAGGCCAATGGCATCCTGGCCTGCATCAGGAACAGTGTGGCCAGCAGGAGCAGGGAGGTCATTCTGCCCCTGGACTCTGCACTGGTTAGGCCACACCTTGAGTCCTGTGTCCAGTTCTGGGCTCCTCAGTTTCAGAAGGACATTGAGACTCTTGAATGTGTCCAGAGAAGGGCAACAAAGCTGGGGAGGGGTCTGGAGCACAGCCCTGTGAGGAGAGGCTGAGGGAGCTGGGGTTGCTTAGCCTGGAGGAGACTCAGGGGGAGAGCCCCTCAGGGGAGACCTTCTTGCTGTCTTCAACTACCTGAAGGGAGGCTGTAGCCAGGTGGGGGTTGGTCTCTTCTCCCAGGCAACCAGCACCAGAACAAGAGGACACAGTCTCAAGCTGCATCAGGGAGGTTTAGGCTGGAGGTGAGGAAGAAATTCTTCCCAGCAAGAGAGACTGGCCATTGGAATGTGCTGCCCAGGGAGGTGGTGGAGTCACCATCCCTGGAGGTGTTTAAGAGGAGCCTGGATGGGGTGCCTGGTGCCATGGTGTAGTTGGTTAGACGGTGCTGGGTGATAGCTTGGACTCCATGATCTCGAAGGTCTTTTCCCACCTGGTTAATTCTATCCTAAGTGCCACATCCAATCCCTTCTTGAACACCTCCAGGGACGGTGACTCCACCGCCTCCCTGGGCAGCCCACTCCAAGGGCCATTCTCTGTGTCTGGGAAGAGCTGGCGGTGCTGCCTGGGGGGTGGCAGTGCTGACGCCGTGTCTGCCCCTCCCCAGGCGTCCTGGCCGTGCTGATCCCGCGCCTGGACATCGTCATCTCGCTGGTGGGCTCCATCAGCAGCAGCGCCCTGGCCCTCATCTTCCCCCCGCTGCTGGAGATCGCCACCTACTACGCGGAGGGGATGCACCCCCTGCTCATCGCCAAGGACCTCCTCATCAGCCTCTTCGGCTTCGTGGGCTTCGTGGTGGGCACCTACGAGGCGCTGGTGGAGCTGATCGCTCCCGCCGCCGCCGTCGTGAACACCACCGTGGTGATGGTGCAGTGAGGGCGCCGCCGGGGCGCCGGGGGCGGCTGCTGCTCGGCCGGGGGCTGCGGCTGCTGACCCGCCGGGGGCTGCTCGGCCGGGGGCGGCTGCGGCTGCTCGGCCGGGGGCGGCTGCGGCTGCTCGGCCGGGGGCGGCTGCTGCTGCTGCTGCTCGGCCGGGGGCGGCTGCTGCTGCTGCTGCTCGGCCGGGGGCGGCTGCGGCTGCTCGGCCGGGGGCGGCTGCGGCTGCTCGGCCGGGGGCGGCTGCTGCTGCTGCTGCTGCTGCTGCTCGGCCGGGGGCGGCTGCGGCTGCTCGGCCGGGGGCGGCTGCTGCTGCTCGGCCGGGGGCGGCTGCTGCTGCTCGGCCGGGGGCGGCTGCTGCTGCTGCTGCTCGGCCGGGGGCGGCTGCGGCTGCTCGGCCGGGGGCGGCTGCTGCTGCGGCTGCTCGGCCGGGGGCTGCTGCTGCTGCTGCTCGGCCGGGGGCTGCTCGGCCGGGGGCGGCTGCTGCTGCTCGGCCGGGGGCGGCTGCTGCTCGGCCGGGGACTGCTGCTGCTGCTGCCCCGGCAGCGCTCCTTCCCCTCTGGGCTGGGTTTGGTGCCCGAGGGGATGGCGCTGCCCGCCGCGGCGCCTGCCCGGCTGCGGCAGGGCTCCGTGCGAGGCTCCGGCTGGGGAGCTGGGATCCGGGCTGGGGGGCTGCCTTCCCCTGGGGGCTGCCTTCCCCGGGGGGCTTTAAGTGGTGCAGCACAGCGGCCCCCTTGGCCCCTCTGTACATAGTCACCTGGAGAAGGGAGGAGTCCTGGGGAGGTAAACTTGGGTTTCATTCTTTTTTAACCCCCAACCTTTCTGTATTTCCCCAGCCCCTTCAGTCGGGGGGTGGGGAGGACAGGGACTGCTCTTTTTTTGTGCCAGTTTTGGGGCTTTTTTTGTGTTCCCCCTCAGCACTTTATTTTTACAGCAACAGAGAAACCTCAGCTCAGGTTGGAGAGCGTGGAGCTGCCTCCTCACCCCAGCCTTGTGGGGAGGACTGGCAGAGCCTGAGGTGTGGAGCGTCCCCAGACCCCCCAGCTCCCCCGTGGTAGGATCCCCAGCCGTGAGCATTGGCTCCTGCTGTGCTCTGGCTCTGTTTCCAGCCACCTTGGGGGCCGAGCAGGGCCTGGAGCTGGGCATCTCTGTGCCCTGGGAGGGTTGGCTGAGCCCTGGCCCACGCTTTCCCTTGTGACACTGCGTTTTCCCCACCCGGCGCACACCGCTACCCTGTGGCTTTTGGGAAGCATTGAGGCACGTGGGGAGCAGCTGGGCCCTGCCGTAGCAAGGGTCTGAGCTGCTCTCCTTGGGCTGGGAGCCCTCTCCCTGCCAGGGTGGGGTGTCCCTGGGGTTCCCACCTGCTGCCCACACGCCACAGGAATGCATCACCTTGTTTACAGTGCCCGAGCTGGCCCCGGTGCACTCCGTCTGCTTCTGCAGGCCGATTCTGAATGTCAAATCACACACAACACCCACACCACCAGGCTTCATTTCTGCTCTTTTTCCTTTACTCTCTTCTGGTCCTGCTCCCTCTGCATCCTCTGCCCCAGCTCCTGTGCCCTGGCAGGATGCAGCTCTCTGGCTCTTCTCCCTGTGCTCCTGTTGCTTCTTGCATCGTGGCTGGTGCATGCCTGGGGGGGTTGGTCCCACTCCACTGCTGCTTTCCTTTCTTCTGAGTGAGCCCAGCTTCCTCCCTGGACACTTTCCTTGCCTTTCTGCTGGATTTCTTTTCTTTTTAAGACAAGGGAGCAAATGCATCCTTCATGGGATGCCTTTTCCTAGCCGTGTGGAAGGGTTTGGGCTGAGCCACCCCTCGGTGATGCTGTGTCTGGGACAGACTCCTCCCTGCCAGTGCAGAGGCTCCCAGATGCTGGCAGCGTGCTGGCTTCCTTCCCAGAGCCTTTTCTGACACAGCTGTGTCTTGCTGGGCAAAGGCTGCTGGTGTGGTGGGGAAGGAGGAGCTTGAACACAGCGCTGGTGAGCTACCCTCCCATCTGTGATGGAGGAGGAGTGAGGCTTGGGGGTCCTTTCGGGGTGCGACCCACTTCTGGGAGGAGAAGACTCTGCAGAGTGGTGTCCCTGCAGCCTGCCTCCTCCTTGTGTGGTGTTTCCTGTGTCTGGCTGTGTGTCCTCTTTGCTGGCTCTGCTTTGGGTGCCCCATGCCAGGGTGTGGACCCATGGCCAGGTGCTGAACAGGTCTGTGGCTCCTTTCCAGCCCCTCACCTGCTTGCTGCATCTCTTGGGGCTCCCCTTGTCTACTCTGATTCTCTGCTGGTGAAGGTTTTGGCATGCTCTGGCATCACTTGGTCATGAGCAGAGCAAAGCTTTAAGTCAAATCCTCCTTCTGGAGGACACTGTAGGGAGACTTGGGGGAGACCTTCTCACTTCACAACGACCTGAAAGGAGGTTGTAGCAAGGTGGGGGTTGGTCTCTTCTCCCTAGCAATGAGTGATAGGGCAAGAGGAAATGGCCTCAGGTTGCACCAGGGGAAGTTTAGGTTGGATATTAGAAGACACTTCTTCCTTGAAAGGGTTCTCAAACACTTGACCAGGCTCTCCAGGGAGGTGGCTGAATCCCCATCCCTGGAGGTGTTGAAAAGTTGCAGAGATGTGGTGCTGAGGGATGTGCCTTAGCACCAGGCTTGGCAGTCAGAGGATGGTTGGACTTGATGATCTTAAAGATCTTTTCCCACTGAAAAGCTTCAGTGGTTCTGTGCTAGAGAGGAAGCAGCCAGGTCTGGGAGGAGGCTCCAGGGCACGCTGTGGATGGGAAAAGTGCAATACTCGTGTCCATCACTCTGTCCTCACCCTGGTGGGGCCCTTGGGACTGGGTCTGAGTGCAGAAATGCCACCCTTGGCAGAGGAGGGCCTGCTGTGAGGAGCAGGGGGCATCTGATGCCTGCCCTCCGCTCTGTCAGTGGCCCACGAGGAGCCTGGCCCTGTTCTGGGGGACAGCTGTGTGCCAGGACGTGGCCCCAGCCCAGCGCTGGGCATCAGTGGGTGTGCTGCTGGGGCTCTGGGAGCACCCCACCTCCCTTGGCAGTCAGTGGTGAAGAGCTCACTGCACAGAGACTGGGATGGCACAGCAGCACGGAAGGGTTCCTGCAGCTCCTCTCTCCCGTCGCGGTGAGCAGGGGCTGCCTGGAGGTGGGGCCAGGCAAGGGTGAGGAGCTCTGCCGAGCCACAAGGACGGGACCCAGGACCTGATGGACGTGGAAACTTGACCCTGGTGTGTGGCAGGCTGCTGTGTAACCCAGGAAATCGTCGGTGTAAATAGAGGAATGAGTTTAATGTTGATGTCTTGTGCCTGTGGCCAGCGAGCCGCCGGGGGCTGCCCAGCAGGGGAGCTGGAGCTGGCCCTCAATCATGGATCTTACTCTCATCAATAAACACCACCTGTTTTTTACCTGAAAAGCCTCTGGGGTGTGAGATCTTGGGGGGTTCCCTGCCACAAGGCAGGTGTAAAACTACCTGGCCAGGGCTTGGGCCTGGTGTGGAGCTGCTCTGGGGGGCAGGGGGTGTCTCCAAGGGGGGCTCTGCTGTGCTGGATGGGGCAGTGATGAGGCATTGATGCCTGTGGTCCTGCTACAGCTTGGAGGGCTCTCCTCTCTCTTTTGTTGGTTTGCTCTTTTTGCCAATCCCATCCACAAGGGCTCAGGGAGGAGGGAGCAGCTCTTGGAGAGCAGGAGAGCTGGAGCCCAGGAGGCAGCTGGGGGCAGACCTTGTGCTTTTGCCACCCCTGCAGCAGCACATAGAATCATAGAATTGTCAGGGTTGGAAGGGACCTCAAGGCTCAGCCAGTTCCAAGCCCCCTGCCATGGGCAGGGACACCTCACACCACAGCAGGTTGCTCACAGCCACATCCAGCCTGGCTGCAAAACCCTCCAGGGATGGGCTGAGGGTTTCAGCTTAAGGTGTTTCAGCTTTGCTGCTCTGAAAATTACCTTTCCCTCCCCCCTTCTTCTGAATGCATCTGTGCCAATCAGCTGTGGGCTGATGTCTTTCTGGGCTTGGTCCTTCTCTCTGCCCCACCAAAGCTGTGCCTTGGCTTCTTAGCTGTGTGCTGGGAGCCAGCAGCCTGGTTTATGCCAGAAGCGGGGCTACAGCTGGCATGTGCCAATGGCAGCAGGGTGATGGATGCTGAGCTCTGCTGGTCTGGAATCAAGGGAGCAAAAGCCAGCCCACCCCGGGGCAGGCTGGGCACCATGCCAGCCTCACTGCAGCTCTGCTTGTCACCCTGCTGAATAATTCATGCCCCTGCCCTGTGCCCCGGGCAGGGCTGTCTGGGAAATCAGGGCTATAAAACAAGCTGCTGAAGCTGTGTCAGAAAAGCCTCCTTGTTGTATGCAGACTGATGGGGAGAGAGGGATCTGAGGCCACCTGAGCCCCGAGGCAGGGGGAGCAGCTAAACACAGGCTGCATCTGCTGCTCAGGGTGAGTCTGACCAGAGGAGGTCACCACAGCTGGCCCCACAGCCATCCTTTCTTCCAAGGGCTGAGCACTGCAGCACTCTGTGAAATGGCTTTGCTGAGGCTGCCCCTTCCCAGCTCTCATTTTGCCAAGCATCATCTCACAGAATCATCATAGAATGGTCTGGGTTGGAATGGACCTCTGAAAGTCATCCAGTGCAAGCCCCTCTGCAGTCAGCAGGGACATGCTCCACTAAATCAGGTTGCCCGAGCCCTGTCCAGCCTCACCCTGAATACCTCCAGGGATGGGACCCCAACCACCTCCCTGGCAACCTGCTCCAGTGTTCCACTGCCCTCATGGTAAAGAGCCTGTTCCTAACATCCATGTTTCTTGAACACCTGCAGGGATGATGACTCCACCACCTCCCTGGACTCTAATGCCTTCACCTTTCCCTGCCCTGTGGCTGCCAGCCAAGGTGGCCCTAGGCAGGTAAAAAGTCTAAAAGGAAACTGTCACCAACTGTTAATTACACTGCTTGGGAAGTTGGGAAGAACAGTTTGGCTTCACCTTACTGGAGGAGGCAATGCCTGCTGCTGAGAAACCTTGGCACTCCTGGAGCAAAGGCCAGCAACGTCCTGGCCACCCCCTGGAAACCTGCCCAAGCCCTGAACCAGCAGCAGTGGGGCATCCCCACTGGGACACCCCCACTGGGACCCCACTTGTGCCAGGGCTTGAGGCATCCCAGACTGCTGGCAGTGGCAGGGAGATAAGGCACAAGCTGCAGTTTATGAGCAGAAAACAGTGACAGGGCAGGAGAACCACAGCTTTTCCTTTGGCCAGAAGAAAATGCTGCTCCTCCAGCAAGCCTGGGGATGGAAACCTGCCCCTCACAGCAGCCTCATGCCCCTCACAACCTGCCCTTCACACCCCCCTGCCCCTCACACCCTCCTGTCAGCACACAGAGGGGGGCAGCCTGCTGTGGGGACCTGTCTGTGTGTGGGGTTTGATTAAAACCAGCCACAGGGAGCTCCAGAGCTCCCAGCTGGAGACAAGGGCAGCCAAATGCTCCCTCCCCTGGCTTTAATTTGGGATGAGCCCCAGGTGTGTGGGGTTAGGGGGGTTGGTGTGGGGGGCCTGGCTGTGCCAGGTGATGCTCATCCTGCAGCCAGCAGTTCAGGCAGGAAGGATCCGGCTCTCTCCAGCCCTTCTGCACACTGAGCTCCTCTTCAGCCAGCAGGTAGGATGCTGGGGTATCCCCGGGGTGTTTTGGGGAGGGGGGTGAGTCTCTGGCTTGGGATGTGGAGCTGGTGGCAGCATAGATGTTCTGTGGTCAGACTGGGTGTTTGCAGCTGTGTGCTGTACTGATGGTTTCCCCTCTCCTGCTGCTCCTGCCCAGAGGCAAGCCCTGTCCTGGGGCCTGGCAGAGATGCCACTGTGCTCTGCCTGCAAAGTGGTTTAGGGTAGCAGGGTAACTGAGGCTGGCAGGGACCTTGGGAGTTTTATCTTCCAACTCTTGGAATGACAGAGACCTCTTTTTACTCTCACACCTGCCTCAGGATCTCTCATGTGTCCCTCTACACAACCAGCTGATGTCTGAGCTCAGAAATGCTGTGCCAAAGTCAGCATGCAGGGATTGTGCTCTTTTAGGATGAGAGTGTTGAGAGGGGTTTCTTCATTCAGTCCTAATCCAGGCAGGGGCTGGTTTGTGCTGTGCAGAGCTGCATCTCAAAGCATTCCCTTGCAAACCTCAGGGTAGCTCAGGACTGAGAGAGTTGGGTTCAGCCTGGAGAAGGCTCCAAGGAGACCTTATTGTGGCCTTCCAGGATCTGAAGGGGGCTACAAGAAAGCTGGGGAGGGAAGTTTTTAGGGTGTCAGGGAGTGATAGGACTGGGGGGCATGGAGCAAAACTAGAAATGGGGAGATGCAGATTGGATGTTAGGAAGAAGTTGTTCCCCAGGAGGGTGGTGAGAGCCTGGCACAGGTTGCCCAGGGAGGTGGTGGAAGCCTCACCCCTGGAGGTGTTTGCAGCCAGGCTGGATGTGGCTGTGAGCAACCTGCTGTAGTGTGAGGTGTCCCTGCCCATGGCAGGGGGGTTGGAGCTGGCTGAGCCTTGAGGTCCCTTCCAACCCTGACAATTCTATGGTTCTATGACTTAGGACAGCCAGCCAGGGGGCTGCTTCCAGGTTGTGTCTGGGCTGTCCAGTGTGTCCCAGATGCAATCCCTCTTCCCCAGTTTTGATCCCAGAAGGGGTGTGGATAGCAGGTTCCCTCTCAGCTGCTGGGGTCCCAGGGCAGTCCCTGGCTAGCCAAGCTCTGCCAGTCAGCAGGAGCTCAGCACTTGCCCACTTCTGGGCTGGGGAGTTACCTCTGCTCAGGGAATATCTGCTAAAGGAGTGTCCCTTGCCTGTGGCGTGGGGCAGACCCTGAGGGGTCACAGAATCACCGAGTGGTCTGGGCTGGAGGGGAATTTTAAAGGTCACCTAGTCCAACCCCCTTGCAGTCAGCAGGGACATCTTTAGCTGAAGTTAACTCAGAATCCCCTTTGGGGCTGAGGGTTACAGAGCTGGGGGCTGCTGGGGGAGGCTGATCTCCAGGCAAGGGCCACTGAGGCACTGCCCAGGACTAGGCTGGTCCCCTCTCAGTGGTCCCCCTTGGGGTCACTTGGCCTGTGCAGCACTTGGCCTGCTGGCCCTCCCTTGGCCATCTCCCTGGTGACAGCTCATGCCATCAGGACCCTGAGAGCATTGTGGGCTCTGGTAATGTCATTGGCTGTTGCTGTGGAAACTCTGAGGTGGGTCCCAGAGTGGTCTCCAGAGGAGGCTGCCTGGCATGCAGGGGTGAGGGACAGCAGCCACCAGCCTGGGCTGTGTGGTGACAAAGAGTCTGCCCAAGTGCAAGAGAGCTTGGGAGGTAACACAGGCAGCACTGTGGGGACCTGGAAGGGGGATGGGGGGGTGGTGGTGTGTGCTGGAGGAGCAGCAAACCACCCTGATGCCAGGCTGATGCTTGGGCTGCAGGAGGTGTCCGTGGGAGCTGGGGCAGGGTGCTGGGTGCCATAGAGCCTGTGCTGGGCGTTTTGGGGACCTCTCTGCACATGTGCTTGAGTCAAGTGTATTTCCCAGCTTAACCAGGTGATAGTCATCTCCATGAGGGCTGTGGCTTTACTTTCAGAAATGAGATGAATGTCTGTGTCCCCAGGTGTGTGTGATAGAGGATGGGCATCTAAGATTTGGGGCCTTTCAACCCTTTTGCTTCCAAGCTGGCAGACAGGGGAGGCTTGTGCCTTCTCAAAGCAAGGCAAGCCTCTGTGTGTCTGCTTCCTTCCTCTGGCCCTTAGAGCATCCTCAGAGATGTGCTGAGCTTGCTGTCTTGGTACTTCTCTGCAGGTTCAAGAGACTGTGGGGGTGCAAGGAGGGTCCAAAATAAGCTGTTATTCCCTGGGCTGCCCTTAGCTGGGCTCCTTATCCCCAGTCAGGGATGTCCTACCTACAAGGGGATCCCTGAGTCACTGAGAAATCCTAATAGGTAAAAAAAATCTAAACTCTTTTAATAGTTTCCAAAAATCAATGACCAAAAAAAAAAGTTACATCAACCAACCAACCAAAGGAAACCTCTCAGGAAGGAACATTACATTTCTGAGCACAAGGATGCACAAGAGGCCAACCCCAGGCTCTGCAGCCTCGGTGGCCCACCTCAGGTAGAGGCCACACAGTGCTGCTCAGTCTTTCTGGGGTACACTGGGGAGCCCCAGCTGGGTGGCAGGGCCACTGTGTTCATCATGGGGCAGTGACAGGCAGCAGGACACGTCTGTGCTGGCATCCCTGGGACAGGGTCTCCCCCAGAGCCAGGCTCAGGGGTCCTGCTTTGCCGCTGGCTGTGCTGGTTGGAGTCTGTGGCTGGTTCCTGCTGTGCTGAAGCTTTTTGTTCTTTTTCTTTTCTTTGATTTTCAGTTTTCCCCTTGGACTTGTGTTGGCCAAGTTAGGGACACGCTGGTGGGACCAGCTGCGTTCTCTCATCTCTCTCTCCCTGCATCGGGAAGCAGACATGGGAGGGGGTTTGCACCAGCTGATCCGTTCCACTGGGCAAACTGTTGGCTTGATGCAAGCCCTCAGAGCCAGGGCAGGGGGAAGGGAGCCTCTGGACCCCACCTGGGGCACTCCCAGGCTGTGCATCGCTGCTCCTTTCACACGTTCTCCACCGTGGCTGCTGCCATGCCTGCGGTGCTCGCCTTTCTCCTCCTCCCGCTCCGCGCCGTGGCCGCGGAGCCCGGGCTGGGAGGAGGCGGCGCTGCAGTGCCGCACAGTCTCTGAGGAAGTCCCCTTGGCAAGCAGGCAGTTTAGTCATTGGCATCTCAGGAGCATCCTCCGTGTCCTGGCAGCGGCTGGAGCCTTTCCCTTCCATTTGCAGCACGAGCACCATGGAAGGCGGCGTGGGGAAAGATCCAGCCCAGTTACAACCCAGCTGTGCAGGGGAAGAGGCTGGAAGCTGTGGCAGGGGGGGACAGGTGAACCTCCCTTCGACGGGACGTGCCAGCCCCCTGCACGCTGTTCTGGAGACGTGCTTCTCTTCTCCGTCTGGAGAACGAGCCCCCCGTTAAAACATCACCTCCTCGCAGCTCCCATAGTCACTCTCCACCATGTCAGAGCCCTCGTAGTTGGGGGGTGGAAGGGGCTGGGCTCGGATGCTGGGCTGGTGGCCCACCTCACAGTCTGCATAGGAGGGCTGGGCCACGCTCAGACGCATGCTCACCCTCTTGTAGCCGGGCTCAGGCTGGTAGGGGATGCCCTCGCCCTGCACCAGCTGGGCTGGGTAGTAGCTGATGGCTGTGTATTCGTTCTGGCACTGGGAAGCTCCCACGTCCAGTGGTAAGAAGTCCTCCAGGTTCTGGTTGCTGTAGCGGGGTGGGATGGGGGCTCGCTTGTTGCTCTGGTCCAGGGGGAAGGGGAAGCCTCCGTAGAGGGTCACTGGCTCCGCGTCCGTCGGCGGAGGAGGGGGCGGGGGCAGAGGAGGGTGGGAGGAGGATGCAGGGGGGCCTTGGATGATCTCGTAGTGGGAATATTCCTGCACGTCTGATGACAGGTACCGGGGAGGCCAGTAGGTTGTTTCTGCTGGGTAGACTGGAATGAAACAGAGCTGTGTTAGCTGCAGGTCTGGCTGCTGCTTTCCCTCGCCCTCCCACCCGTTCCTCCTCTGAGCCTGCAGGAGAGGTGGCAGACCAGGGAAGAAAGGAGATGTGTAGACAGGAGAGTTGCCATTGCTGCTCTGGGAGCTGAGGAGACCCGAGGACACCCCTGGCTGTGCTGAGGCAGTGTTCCCACCAGCCTTCAGACATCCACTACTCTAACACCCAAAACATGCACTGCATCCCAAGTGTCTTGCATGATGAAGGAATGAGGGCAGAGCAAGCTACTGAATCTCTGCCTTTCCCTGCTTTTGCTCTGATGGACTCTCTTCTGCCACTGTACTTCGGGGATGAACTCATGCATGGAGAGAAAGCAGCAACCTTGCTGTCTGGAGCCATGCAAGATGTTTCCCTGAGGGTGCTAGGGAGCACTCATGCAAATGCCTCCACTAAAGCTCATACCGACTTTTAGGATCTTAATTTCCCCCCCTTAGCTTCATTATACTCTTTCACAAAGGCCTTTTGACCCAGGATGTGTTGGAATCCAGGCTATGCATTAATCATGTACGAGGCTGAGAAAGTTAAAGCAGAAAACTGGGATGTAGTGGTGAGCAGGGAGAGAAGAGCCAATAGAGGACCTACAGCAGGGCCTGGGCAGCATCTGCCCATGCTTTGCTTGGCTATAAGCAGGGAGGTACTGGTGAGCAGGGAGAGAAGAGCCAATAGAGGACCCACAGCAGGGCTTGGGCAGCATCTGCCCATGCTTTGCCTGGCTTTAAGCAGGGAGGTACTGGTGAGCAGGGAGAGAAGAGCCAATAAAGGACCCACAGCAGGGCTTGGGCAGCATCTGCCCATGCTTTGCCTGGCTTTAAGCAGGGAGGTAGTGGTGAGCAGACAGAGAAGAGCCAATAAAGGACCTACAGCAGGGCTTGGGCAGCATCTGCCCATGCTTTGCCTGGCTGTAAGCAGCACTGTTGGTCCCTCGTGGTTGCAAACCCGCTTCACAAGGGGAAGAGGGACATGTGAGAGGAAGAAGAAGCGGTGACTACTGACCCATCTCCTCCCTGGCCCAAGTGCACTTGATGAAGGACTCGTTGTCAGAGTTGGAGGGGGGTGCAGCGGGGGGCAGGTTGGGTGCCACGCTGCACACGATGGTGCCCCGGTGCTTGGGGGCGTTGGCCGAGCTGAAGGTAAGGAACTCGGGGGTGCTGCTGGGCTTGCGCTGCTCTGGCGTGGCCCGGTCCAGGTTGTTGTGTGCTGTGTCACTAAGGATGTTGAGCTCGATGGGCGGCACGCCTTGGGTGCCCACGCCCACGCTCTTGGAGAACTCACTCTTGGAGAGCAGGTCGGGGTCCTCCCTGGCCACGGGCTTGTGAGCCTTGGCCCGGTGCCGGTAGCGCTTGCGGACGAGCACGAAGGCCACGACCAGGATGGCCGCCCCCAGCACGCCGGCCACGATCTCCGCGATCTCCTCGGGGCCCACCGCCCACTGGGTGGGCACGATGGCAGGGGTGACGATGGGCTGCGTGCAGTAGTGCCCCTGGTAGTCGGAGGGGCAGATGCAGCGGACGGAGCCCTGGCTGCTGACGCAGCGCCCGTCGTTCCGGCACGGGTTCTCTGGGCACTCCTCAGCCAGCTTCTCGCACCTGGGAGGGAGAGGGGATGGAGACAACCGCCATCAGCCTGGGCTTGCAGCTGAAGCTGCAGTGTCCTACTGGGGGCTCTGACTTACAGGACAGAATACAGGATTAACCAGGTTGGAACAGACCCTTGAGATCATCGAGCCCAACCTATCACCCAACACCATCTGATCAAGTAAACCATGGCACCAAGCACCCCATCCAGTCTCTTCCTAAACACCTCCAGTGATGGTGACTCCACCACCTCCCTGGGCAGCACATTCCAATGGCCAATCTCTCTTGCTGGGAAGAATTTCTTCCTCACCTCCAGCCTAAACCTCCCCTGGCACAGCTTGAGACTGTGTCTTCTTGTTCTGTTGGTCGGTGCCTGGGAGAAGAGACCAACCCCCACCTGGCTACAACCTCCCTGCAGGGAGTTGTAGAGAGCAATAAGGTCTCCCCCAAGCCTCCTCCAGGCTAAGCAACCCCAGCTCCCTCAGCCTCTCCTTGTAGGGCTTGTCCTCCAACCCCCTCCCCAGCTTTGTTGCCCTTCTCTGGACACCTTCCAGCAACTCAACATCTTTCCTAAACTGAGGGGCCCAGAACTGGACACAGGACTCAAGGTGTGGCCTAACCAGACTTACACCAGCCAAGGATGCTCCATCTTGGTCTGCTCTGCCTTGCTTGCTAGGTTCCTGCCACCTGCCTCTCGTGGCAGAGGACCACAGTCCTTGAGTGTAGAAGTCCTTTTTCAGGAGGCAGGATGTTTTGCAGGGTGGTCCCTATTTTCCCATGGTATGTGACCAAAAAACCCCACAAAATAATATGGAGGGCTTCCTGCCTCAAAGGAGTATTTGGAGTTTCTAGGGCTAACAGTGCATAGAGAGATGCTCCCATCCTGTTAAATTAGGGAGCCCAGGGTCACTCAGAGATGTGTTAACCTCTTGTGAAGTCTCAGTGCTGGAAGGTGACCAGAGAAGGGCCATGAGGATGAGCAGAGGGCTGGAGCTCCTCTCCTATGAGGACAGACTGAGGGAGTTGAGGCTGTTCACTTTGGAGAGGAGAAGGCTCCAAGGAGACCTTATTGTGGCCTTCCAGGATCTGCAGGGGGCTACAAGAAAGCTGGGGAGGGACTTTTGAGGGTGTCAGGGAGTGACAGGACTGGGGGGAGTGGAGCAAAACTAGAAATGGGTAGATTCAGATTGGATGTTAGGAAGAAGTTCTTCCCCATGAGGGTGGTGAGAGACTGGCACAGGTTGCCCAGGGAGGTGGTGGACGCCTCACCCCTGGGAGGTTTTTGCAGCCAGGCTGGATGTGGCTGTGAGCAACCTGCTGTAGTGTGAGGGGTCCCTGCCCATGGCAGGCGGGGTGGAACTGGCTGATCCTTGAGGTCCCTTCCAACCCTATCAAATCTATGAGTCTATAACATGTCCTCCAGGCACTGTGGGGGTCTCAGGGTGACCTGTGGATGTCTGCAGGCTGCAGCAAGCATTTTGGGAACATCTAACCTGAGAAGTGGTGAGTGGCACCCTTGTTGGAGAGGCTTTTTGGCATTTTGCAGAGCACCTGCAGAGCTGAGATTGAATTTCTGATTCTCTGTCCTGCTCACACAACTTAAATGTCTGCCAGCAGTACAGGGGGAGCTTTCCCTTCCAACAGTAATGATCTCCCCATGCTAGGGGGAACATTTGGCTTTCCTTCCTTTTATGTTCCCCTTGTTACTTCATGAGGTTTGGGTTCCTCTTGTGTCTTACTGTCTTAGGATGTGTGAGCTGCTGTCTGCAGCATGTCCCCACAGGCTCTGGCTGGACAGCAGGGGATCTCAGGTACTGCACTGCCACCTCATGCTCAGCTACATATTTTCATTCCAAGAGTTGCATGCATAATTCCTGCCTTTGCTTTGGTTCAAAGGACCAGTGTTCATCCTGCCTGAATGGCTAACTGGACATGATGTTGTTGGAACTTGTGCTGGGCATTTCTCCTCAGGCTGGGCTGGAGGCAGGGCAGAGGGTTTGGAGAGGGTGACTGAGCAGCTGTGACGGTTTAGGCTCAGTTACCCTCTGCCCAGAGCAGCCTCTGGGCCTGGATTAGTTCTCTAGCTGCCATTTCCTGAATATCTGGCATCACCTCACCCCCCTCCTCACTGCAGCCTCCTTTCAGGTAGTTGTACAGAGCAAGAATGTCTCAAAATGAGGTTGAGTTGGATGAATTGTGGCTGTGAGGTGGGACAGAAATCCCCCTGGGCAGAAACAGCCCCTTTAGCATCCAGGATGGATGCCCCAGCTACTGAAGGAAGGGGCAGATGTCATAGTGTCCTCTCAGCCTTGGGGGCATCCTCTTGCCTCCTAGGTCAGTGCTTCTAGAGTACCTCCAGCGCAGCCAAGCTCGGCTCACACTGCGGGCTGGAGCAGTGTGTGAGCAGAGACTTCCCCCTCGCAAGGAGTAGCTTTGAGCCTGCACCAAGCACTGGGAGGAGATGGGCACAGAGGAGCAGTGACCACACGATGGCAGAGCTCTTTATGTCGCGGTCTGCTCAGCTCTGCCTTCCAGCGCTTCCTTGCTGCAGTGCCCAGGGACGTGCGGCTTGCAGTGAATCCCAGAGAGTCTGGAGCTGGGGAGCTCCAGAATCGTGCAGCGCCCGCTGGTAGAGTGCATGTTTTCAGCCCACCTGAAGCCTTCCCGGAGCTTACCTTTCGCCCAGGTACCAGTCAGGGCAGTGGCAGGAGTAGCCGGTGGCAGTGAGGGTGCAGGTTCCCCCGTGCAGACAGGGCTTGGAGTCACAGGGACTGTCCCCCAGCTCACAGTGCTCACCAGAAAACAGCCCGGGGCAGATACAGGTGTAACCTGGAGAGGGTGAGAGAATGGCATGCAGAGGCTGTATCCATATGGAAGAATCACAGAATCACCAAGGTTGGAAGAGACCTCAAAGAACTGGCAAGAACAGGGAGGAGCGGTGCCTGGTGCTGCTGGCACCCGAGAGGGCTCAGTCTGGCACCTGAGCATAGGTGCTTGGTGCTGCAGAGGTGCTGTGGAGCACCCAGGCCACCCATGGAAGGCTGCTGGGTATGTTACGAGACCCGGAGCAGTTGCTGGAGGCTGGGTGGCCACTCCGAGACAATGCAATGGCACTAGAGAGCTATTTAAGCAGCCAATCAAGCCTGTCCCCTCCTGACACAGACCCTTCTCCTGCCGGGAATGCATTCAAGGCGCAGCTTTATTGCACGGAGAAGTTGGGGGACAAATGCAGGTTCAAGGAAGGGGAGCCTGTCTGGCTGATTCACAGTTTCTGACTCTGCTAAACGCAGTCGTCTGTAACTTAATTGTTCTCTGAAGCCTTTGGTCCTGCAGGTTCTTGCGGTATGAAGCTCCTGTCTCAACACGTTGGGTTTCTCTTGCCTGGGGGAGGTGTCTGCTCGCAGCCAGTGAGAAACCCTGCCGGGCTGGGGACTCGGAGGGGGGCTGCTGCTGTTTGTGTTTTTGGCCGCTGTTTAGCGTAGCCCCGAGCACAGCAACGTCCCCGGCTGTGCTGGGCTCCGCTGGTCACCCAGCTGGGGGGTGCCATGCGGGAAGCTGAGAGCTTCAGCCTCGCAGCACGCTTGGACAATCTTCGCTGCTCGTCCACTAACTAAACGTCTGTGCTGCAGAGCGCAGGGGGAACAAACGCAGACCTGTTCCGACATGTGTGTCGGTGGCTGTGCCACAGAGGTGTGCTGAGCCTCATGCGGCAGGTGCTGGAGGTTGCCCATAGGGCTGCGTGCGCCCGGGAACGCGTGCTCCTGGCTGCGGGGGCTCACATGTGTTCGCACCTGCGGTCCCCGGCGCCGCGGCCGGTGCGTGGCCGGTGCGTGGCTGGTCTGGCTTTGACCTCTCCCGAGCGGCACGGAAGGGTTCTCACGCGGCCAGGTGGCCTCGCTGGGCTCGCCTGCACAGACCTGCCTGTGCCTGTGCGGTAATCCCACGCCCGAGATCGCTGGGCAGAGCTTTGCAGAAACTGACACTGCACGCCCATGGGCTCCAGAACTGAGCTCAAGGAAGCCAAGCACCCAGGCCAGCCTCGCAAACTCGATGTCCCTTGAGCGGCCCCTTCCCTGCGGCACTGTCCGGCGGGTTTCTGCCCGGAGTCGTGTCCCACAAGCTCTTTCGTGGGCAGCTGGGCCCTTTGCAGGAGAAGCTGATAATCATCTTGGAAGGAAACTATGGGAAGGGCACTGGATGATTAGCAGATTATTAATGAGGGAGTGATTTTTTTTCTTCCTCCCCCTCCCATGTTATGCTCTCTGCAAAGCAAGCAGGTGATGCCTTGACTTAGAGCAGAGGTGAGTTTTCACCTCCTGGGCTTTGAGCCCCTTCCAGCCTAGCCAGAGGGGTTTTGTGAGTGGAGGGTCTCAGGGATAAGGCTGAAGTGGGAGTGCCAGCCAGGCTCACTGTTAGGGACAGATGTCAAACAAGTTCACCTGAACCAGGCAGCTGCTGAGTCGACAGGGCTGGGAATCTTGTTCCCAGAGGCTCGGGGCAGGGCAGGAGGAGGTGTGCTTCCCTCCTCCATCCTCTCTTGCTCACCGGGCAGGGTGTGAGTTCTGGCAACGGCCCCAAAGAGCAGAGCTGCAGGAGCAGCTTCTGCCCCACACAGCAGCCTGGAAAGCACCTCTCTGCCCCAAGGAAGGGTCAAAGTGCAGACAGTATCTATCTGGGCAGATGGGATGTTAGGCTGAGGTGTGAGTGGATGGGTGTAGGGCAATGACACAAGGGTGGATGTCTCTGGGAGCAGTTTCTTCCCCAGGGCCACTGCAAACCACCCCTGTGCCTGTGACACTGCTTGCTGTGGGGGAGACCCTCTGATGGGAGGAGTGGGGCAGTGGTGAGTGTCTTGGGCAAAGCCTGGTGTCAAACCTCTGTTGAACACGTGCACCTCCGAGTCTCTTGGATCTGAGCTTATGTTTTTCCCATATCCTTTCCCATAGCCCTGAGGGGTCACTGACTGCAGTGGGAACCGACCAAGATCTTGGTTTGTTTCTGCCCAGATAGCATCACTGCCTGATCCTATCTTGCTTGATTCCAGCCTTGATAATGGCTCCTCAAGCAAAGAGGATGCAGCGGGGTGGGTGGAATTTGTATTTGCATCGGAGTTTTTGGCAGTGCTGTGCTCTTCTAGGTCATGCACACTCCTTAGAAACACCTCCTCCTGCCCTCCGGGCCATGGTCTCCTGGTGAGAGCCAGGATGATGAGCTCACACCCCTTAGCTGTTGCTGCACCGATTCAGCTCTCACTTCAGATCTCTCAAGACAGGGGGCCCCTGGTTCTCCTCTGGAGTAGCTCCTCAGCATAGGGATGAATGCAGAGGTCACACCTTCCCCTCCCCTGAGTGCTTATTGCTCTCCCATTGCTCTGGGTGGGATGGTCACTTACCTCCTCCGTGAGTTTCGGAGCACATCCCATTGTTGAGGCAGGGGTTGCTGCTGCAGGCACCGGTGGGGGAGCAGCACTGCTTGATCCCCACCTCCTCCACCACTTCCTTGGATTGCCCTTTCCCGGGCAGGAGGACCACTTCTCTGCCATTGATTGCAACCACATCCAGGCAGCCTCTGAAGCCCAGCGTGACTCTCTGGGCCTGGAGCGGCTGTCGGAGGCCCCCAAACAGCAGATCTCGCCTGCCCTGGGGGACCTGGCAGGTCCCTGGCAGCTGCAGAGAGGCATTTCCCAGGCCGTCGACGAGCAGGCGGACAGAGGCGTTCTTCACCTCCAGGAACACCGAGTGCCACTCGCCGTCGCTCACCGAGCGGGAGGAGGAGAGGTTCCCGCTGTAGCTCCCCCTGCAGCTGTACCCAAGCTGAGGGACTCCATTGACCATCTGCAAAACACGGCCCACAGCGCCTGGTTAGCTGTGACACAGGTGCCTGCTCTTCACGGGGGCTTTCAGCACTTGGAATCGATCAACCAGGTTGGAAAAGACCTCAGAGATCATCAAGTCCAACCTGGCACCCAGCACCTCCTGACTACTAAACCATGGCTCCAGGTGCCCTTCTTGAACACCTCCAGGGACAGGGACTCCACCACCTCCCTGGGCAGCACAGTCCAATGGCCAATAACTCTATGAAGAACTTTCTCCTCACCTCCAGCCTAAACCTCCCCTGGCACAGCTTGAGACTGTGTCCTCTTGTTCTGGTGCTGGTTGCCTGGGAGAAGAGACCAGCCCCCTCCTGGCTACAACCTCCCTTCAGGTAGTTGTAGAGAGCAAGAAGGTCTTCCCTGAGCCTTCTCTTCTGCAGGCTCAGCAACCCCAGCTCCCTCAGCCTCTCCTCACAGGGCTGTGCCTCAGGCCTCTCCCCAGCCTGGTTGCCCTTCTCTGGACACATTCAAGTGTCTCAATGTTCTTCTTGCATTGAGGGGCCCAGAACTGGACACAGGACTCAACTTCTGCTGCTTGATCCCCTCCTTGCCCAAGCACTGGGAGTCAAGATCAGTCCCAACTCTCAGACTGCAGAAATTAACAGCTAGGCAAATGCAGTCCCTTTCCCCCATGTTTGGCTATGAATGGATCAGCTAAATCCTCTCTAGGTGACTGCAGCCTCTTTTAGCTTGCAAAACCCTTTCATATCTGGCACAGTTTCATCAGTGGTCCTTCCCTGAAGCCTTTGACCAGTGTGCAGGGAGGGAAATTCATCTTTCCATTAACAGAGTGCAGGGCTGTGTGACCATCCTCCTGAAGCTGCTCATCCTCTCTCCTCCCTTCCTGAGCTTAATCAGAGCCCTGGTATTCAGCCTATACTCAACTCCATCACCAGCCACAGATGGACTCTTGTTCTGGGACACATGGCCTTTATTCTGTCCTCACTGTCTCATTAGTGGTGGAGAAAGTGCTGGAGAAGTTGCCCCTTTGGCATGGGTGAGGGTGCTGAAAGGACTTTGTTGGGGAGGTGGACTGGCAGCTTTCTCTGGAGGAGGCAAGGAGGAGCTGGGAGGCAGAGAAAGGAGTCACTGTTGTACCCAGCTCCTACCCAGCACGCTGGAAAGCCAGGCCAAAGCTGCTGATAGGTGTTGCAATCCAATCCTTGATCCCCAGTAGATGGGAGGGAGACAAGATAGTGAGCTGCTAAAAGTGATCCACACCAGTGTCTCCTGCAGTAAACTGGGATGTCAGAAATTCCTATTTGTGGCCCAAGATTCATGTTTAAAACTAGTATGGAGGAAGGAGAAAGGATAAAACCCTTTCAGCTTTTCCTCCTCAGTGCTTTGTTCATAAAGCCTCCCAGAAGCCAAGAGCCTGTGGAGAAGGAGAAAAAGAGATGGAAGAAAACCTTCATGGAAAACCTGCAGAGCTTGCTACACAACATCAAGCAATTCATGCCAGGCAAAAGGGATCTTCATGGTGGGTATTAGAGACAGTGAGGAGTGGTGATGCCTGGAAGAGGAGGAGTGATTGTGGGCTACACTGAACTCTGAAGCAACCTGCAGTATTGAAAGAGCTACTCTGGAGGGGTCAAAAGCAGAGCAGGTCAACAGTTAACTCTTAGAGGAGTCCACTGTGTAAATAAGTCCCAGGGGGAGGAGAAAGCAACTGCTGAGGGAAGGAAGAACCAGGTGCAGCTGGCACACACCATGGAAGGCTGCCTCAGGGCAGTGTGTATGTAAATCTCTTTGCACAACTGGCAACTTTGTCACTTCACTTTATCAGGAGGAACATTGCTTCAGATGGGTCTTTAGATTGGCCTTATCAATTTCTGGGGCTGGGACACAGCTGAGAACTCAATTCCCTGGAGCAAGAGCTGTCAGACTCCAAGTCTTTTCCAGCTTGCCTGGTTTGCCATTCTCTTGCTGCAACCTGTTTCTGACCATCAGGAGAGCTTAGTGATTGGAAGGGTGATGATATGCATCCTCTTAGGAGGAGAGCTCATCCTCTTCACCAAATCTACATAACCATCACTTAGGAGTCTTTCAAAGCTTTTGCCCATAGCTAGAGTATTGCAGTCTGCAAACCTTGTGGAGTCATGGGGGTGTGGGAGACCAGGGGATCCATCAATAAGGATCCTATTCTCCCTTGTCTTTGTATGTTAGGCCTGGTTCAGTTGAGCTTCCTGCCCTTCTGAGCACCACCTGAAGTGCTGGACTCCTGCTGAACTACTTGGTGACTCTCCTCCTCAAAGGTGAGGCAGAAAGCAAGAGACCCTTCTCGAGCAGCTAAGTTTGCCTCATCAGCTCTTTACAAGGCAGCTTCATGACACTCTTGGAGATAGGTACAGGGCATATGGATGATGTTTCTCTGCTCTTGCTCATTTGGAGCTATGTCTGTGGCAGCAGGAACTTGCAATGTGTACTTTGGGCAGGGCCTTGGGTGTTGGCTGCTGCACAGCTCTCTCTGTGTGGGTCTTTTATAAAGTGGAAAGAAAAGCATTTCAAAATAGGAATATGGGGTTGTGAAACCATGAGAAGGGGTGAGGGAGCTCGTGGACAGGATGAAGACTTCTAGGTAGGTTTCAGTGTGTGGATCTCAATGCCATTAGTCTGCAGGACAGAACTCTGTAAGCTGATAAGTGTGTCCTGTGATCCTGGTCTCCCTTTAGTCTGAATTGAATTGATGAGAAATAGACAAACCACCTATTCTTTAGTCATCTGCTCCCTCCTTCTGTTGGCAGAAGTGGAAAGGGGAGGTGATCTTTGAATGCTGGGTTGATTTCGTGTGCAGTCAAGGGAAGGAGAGAGATCAGACAAATGTTGCTGGCTCTGCAGGTGTCTGAAGCACTGAAACCACCTGAAGGAAGTACTTGAAAAGAGGAAACACTGAAACCACCTGAAGAAAGTGCTTGAAGAGAGTAGGAGGTTGAGAAATAGCATTTAAGGCTGCTGTTTGCTCTGTTCTGTCCATTGCTGTGAAGGACCTTTAATTTGAGGTCCATTTGATGAGGTGTGTGACCTAACTGACAGGTGAAGGCTGGTGATATTATTCCTAACCTCAGAGCTCGCCTGTGCCCTCCTCATCTCCATATCCTGTTATCCCAATCATAATGTGGTCTGGCAGACAGCTTGTGTGCTCTGTGGGAGCTTGACTCCACTCCTGACGTCTGGGGGGGAACTTTCCCTTTTGCTACAGTGGAAGCAGCCTGGGGAAGAATTCTGCCTGGGGAGTTCTTCACCCTGAGAGGTGTGAGGAGAGGGCTGGAGAAGCAAGCCGTAAGGAAAGCCGATGTAGATGTATGATGTGGGTGAAAGCTGCCTTCACACCAGAGACAAGCACAGGCCTTCACAGATGTGAAAACCAATTCCCTAGGTGTGGTTGCAGTGACTGCCACACTGTGCTTGGCTCTTTGCTTGGTCATCCCAAGACTACGCTGTAGTGGCGTGGATTGCTAAGGGCACACATTACTGCATCTTCTGGCTGTGGTTCCCTTCTCTGAAGAGCAAGTTGCTTGGTGGGTTTTTCTCTTCTTTTTGTTTTAACATTGGAAAGAAATCCCTGTGCATTCCAACCCCTACCTCCAGCGTGGCGTGGTCAGTGCCGTTGGCATGGAACACTACAGCGTGCAGCTGGTGAGTCTTCAGGCGGAAGTGCATGTGCCAGGAGCCCGCCTGCGAGTGCTGGTACCAAATGTAGCTGTGCCCCCCGAACCTCACAGCTGTTCCTGGAGGGAAAGGAAGGGAAAGGCCTCAGTTTTGCCACACTTTCTCAGATAGAATAGAATAGAATAGAATAGAATACAATACAATACAATACAATAGAATTAACCAGGTTGGAAAAGACCTTCAAGATCATTCAGTCCAACCTATCACCCAACACCATCTGATCAGCTACACCATGGCACCAAGTGCCTCACCCAGTCTCCTATTAAACACCTCCAGTGATGGTGACTCCACCACCTCCCTGGGCAGCACATTCCAATGGCCAATCTCTCTTTCTGTGAACTTCTTCCTAACATCCAGCCTAAACCTCTCCTGGCACAGTTTGAGACTGTGTCCTCTTGTTCTGTTGGTGGTTGCCTGGGAGAAGAGACCTTAAAAGCCTCCAAGCTTCTAAGACTTGGTTTTGAAATTGCAAGCAGAGTTGTTGGTCATTGGGCAACCTAATCCCATGGGAAGTCCAGGTGCTTTAGAAGGAAAAAACAGTATCATAGAATCAGCCACGTTGCAAAAGACCTCAGAGATCATCAAGTCCAACCTATTACCTAATACCTCCTGACAACTAAACCATGGCTCCCAGTGCCGCATGCAATCCTTTTTTGAACACCTCCAGGGATGGGGACTCCACCACCTCCCTGGGCAGCACATTCCAATGGCCAATGACTCTTTCTGGGAAGAACTTTCTCCTCACCTCCAGCCTAAACTTCCCCAGCACAGCTCAAGACTGTGTCCTCTTGTTCTGATGCTGGTTGCCTGGGAGAAGAGACCAATCCCCACCTGGCTACAACCTCCCTTCAGGGAGTTGTAGACAGCAAGAAGGTCTCTCCTGAGCCTCCTCCAGGCTAAGCAACCCCAGCTCCCTCAGCCTCTCCTCACAGGGCTGTGCTCCAGACCCCTCCCCAGCCTCATTGCCCTTCCCTGGACATGTTCAAGAGTCTCAATGTCCTTCTTAAACTGAGGTACCCAGAATTTGACACAGTGCTCAAGGTTTGGCTTAACCAGTGCTGAGTACAGGTGCAGAATGACTTCCCTGCTCCTGCTGGCCACACTATTCCTGATGCAGGCCAGGATGCCATCGGTCTTCATGGCCACACTGCTGGCTCATGTTCTGCCAGCTGTCAACCAGTATCCCCAGATCCCTTTCTGCCTGGCTCTTCTCCAGCCACTCCAACCCCAACCTGTAGCGCTGCATGGGGTTGTTGTGGCCAAAGTGCAGCACCTGGCACTTGGACTCGTGAAATGCCACGCAGGTTTGCAGGGTGGGACACTACCAGGAAGCTTTGCTCACCGTTGCAAGAGCAGATCTGCTCCAGGCTGTGCCGCGGGGTGAGGACGCTGAGTCGGGCGGTGCTGTAGGTGGACATGGTGCCCGGATCCATCTGGATGGTTTCCTTGCAGACGCGGTGGGCACAGTCTGCCCCGTGGCACGGCACGTGGATCGCTTTCTTCAGCCGGAGCCCCACGAGCTGGTCCATCTCCCCGGCCGACACCGTGATCTTGTTGGCCAGGACGCGAGGCTCGTACCAGGAGCCGTGCGGCTCTCCGACGGCCAGCAGCAAGTCCACGCCGTCAGAGGCGGCGGCGGGCTGCAGGCTGGCCATGTGGATGTTCTGGCGCCGGGTGAGCAGCACGTTGCCCAGGAACCTCTGCAGGTTTCGCCAGTGGTCCCCCACAAACTCCTCGGGAGAGAGGTGGCGGAAGTGCAGCACCACTGCCTTGTCCAAGGCCTCCTGCGTGAAGCACCACACGTGGACGTTGACGCTGGTGGTGGCCGTGAAGGTGCCGTCGCTGACCGTCACGTTCAGGAGGTAGTGGCCGTGGGGGAGCTTGTCCCCGGCGATGATCTTCCCATCTGCAGCCCCGACGGAGAAGAGGCCCTCCTGGGGCGCTTGTGCCACCAAAGTGTACAGCAGTGTGTCGTGGGGGTCTCGGTCCGTGGCGTGGATCTTGCCCAGAACACCGCCTCGGAAGGCTTCCTCGTTGGTGGTGATGAATATTTCCAGGGGAAGGGCTGAGGGGGCATACTGGCTCTGCTCAGTCACCTGGATGTTTATAAACGCAGAGGAGGACAGGGGAGGGATGCCACTGTCAGAGACCTGTCAAGGAAAAGAGAAGGATCCATTATTGCCAAGTGATGACTTAACTGCCACCTCACCTGACTGGATGGGCTGAGGAGGTCTTGCAAAGGAGAGTGGCTTGCATGTAGCGGTGGGTGGAAGCTGTCAGGGAGTGGGTTAGGAATGAAGAAGGCAAAAATTGGCAGCAGTGTTGAACCTCTGCCTGGAGATGGCCCCAGGTGTGCTTTCCAGCGTGGAGACTATTAGCAGTGAGGTTGTACTCGCATCTCTGCTCACCAGCAGCTGAGGTACACCTGGGTGGCTCTGGTGTCCTTGAGGATTAATCCTCTCTAGAGATGTAGCCAGTCTTTGGGGTTCCATGTCTAACTGAGTGTGCACAGGCCTAGAGCAGTTGCACACATCAAACCACTTGCTCACCTTCCTGGCTGTTTGAGCCTGTGTCCCACCTCTGACAATGTCTATCAGGCATAAGTCAAGGAACCTCAGAAGAGCAAAATGTGATTCTAAGATAAGTTTCTCCCTAATCTTAGGCTGTTAGTGGTTGAGGCTTTTAATTTACTAGTACCTGGCTTTCAGAACAAGGACCATTAATGAAGAAGGTGGTGCTTTGTGTGAGATTATCCTGTTGTTTGGAATGGACTATCCCTACTGGTAACACTGGACATTAATGAACTCACCCTGGGACAACAGAAATCCTCTTTGAAGAGGAACTTTAACCACTTCTTAAACGACAAGGATGCTTGGTGAAAGTTTTTAGGGCCAGGTCTCACTTTAAACTGGAAGTCACTAGAAGGATTCATGGAAAAGCATCTGTCTAAGGGAAATGCTGATGGAGTATTTCTCACTGTATTATCTGATGTTACCAGCACAGAAGCTGGTCCCCAGCTTCTTGTGGGCAGACTGTGTGGAGAAATCAGCTCTGGAGACGGCTCCAAGCTGCACAGTTTGTGCCTGGATTGGGTTTCTCCAAAGCCAGATGTGTTTCCATCCAGCTGTGCCATCCTAATCTCTTTTTGTTGCTACTTAATCTCTCTGGGGAATTCTAGGGATAAGAGGACAGTAAGGGAGGCTTTACCTGGACTTGTAGTAGGTACTGTTCCTTTATTCTTCGGTTCAGGACAGATGATGTCACCAACAGACCGTTTTGGGTGACATCAAAAGCCTTCCCATCATTGCCTTGGGTGATCTGGAATGAATATGGTGGTCCATTTTCTGGGGAGTCTCTGTCACTCATAATTAGCTCCAGGACACTGGTACCCACAGGAGCATTCTCCTGCAATGGGGAGAGATGTTAGTGGAGAAAGGCAAGCAAAGAGAAAAGGCCCAGAGGAAGCAGAGTGCCTCTAGAGCTGCTGGATCAGGAAGAGGGAACCAACTCCCACAGCCCATGTGCATCTCTAGTACACACAGACTGAGCCTCGTGCCAGCAGTGGCAGAGATCCAGCAAGGGACTCCCTGTCAGGACATTACACATAGGGCAGCTAAGTGCAGATGGTTGAGCTGGTGCCTGTGCTCTCCTCTTGCCAGCACAAGAGCAGATGAACGCACATTTTGCCTGTGTTTCTCTCTGAGGACATACAAGGTTGATGGTTGGACTTGATGGTGACCTTGAGGTCTTCTCCAGCCTTAATGCTGCTGGGATTCTGTGTTTTGAATCCAAGTGACAAATGGGCTGCATCCAGCAGCTTGACTCTGTGCATGGGTCTGCTCTTTACATTGTGGACAATTGTGAGGGAGAAAGGGGCTGCAAGTCAGGCTTGGAAGGTGTGGAAAGCTCTGTGTTCTTGTAGGAAAGGACAGGAAGGGCCTGAAGCTATTGGAAAGGGAAAATGGCACCTGTTAGTAGAACATCTGCCCCTGCAGAGGCTACCAGTTCTTTGGGGAGGTGAGCGCAGAACAACAACATGCTTCGTCTCTGTCTCACCCCTCTGCTCCAAGAGCAGCCCATGCCTGAGTACCTCAGCACCTGGAGGTGGACTGAGAGAAGGAACCACCTCCTGGCTTACCTGCACCACCACGCTGTAGTTGAGCTGGAAGAAGCGAGGAGGGTTGTCGTTGACGTCAGACACGTGGACGCTCACAGCCACGTCACTGAACTGAGGAGGGTGGCCGTTGTCTGTGGCTCGAATTGTCAGGGCATAACTGGGGATCTGGAAGGTTTGTAGTGCATGATTACTTGGAGGAATGGTGGCTTTTTCTCCTTGGTCTTTGACTCAGCTGCAGCTTGTTGTAAGTGCCTGAGGCCATGCTGTGCACCCTAACGATAGCTTTGCCCCTGGCTAAGGCTCCATCCCGTGAAGCACATTGCTAAAGATTCAACCTCACAATAGCTGTAGAGAAGGGAAACAACTTGGCAAAGATGGATGAGGATAAGCTGGGCAGACATCTGTCAGTAGTGGCTTGAACTGCTACTGTTAAATGAATGAGAGATTGTCCAGATGACCTTTCCATCTCCTCCCCAGACCTCTGATACAGAGAAGAAGAAACCAGCTATTCCAGTTTAGGGCAGACTCTCACCCAGCTCGAAGCACCAGTGGAGAAGACCAAAGCCCAGAGCTGTGAGCACTAAAGGTTCTGTTGCCTTCTCTAAAGCTCAGCCTTCCTGCAGCATCACCTGTGAGTCTAGAAAATGAATGACTGAGCCTTGCCTTCTGCTTAAAGTGTTTTGAGTAGATCATTCAGAAAATAGGAGGTAGCTGAATCCACTGCACCCCCTCTGTCTTTTGGGGCACATCTTTCACCCTTCCTGGTCCCATTTTCTTGTACTCACCTCCTCCCTGTCCAGATGCTTGGCAATGCTGATGTGCCCACTTCTGGGTTGAATGGCAAAGTGTCCCAGGGGGTTCCCTTCCACGATTGAATATGTGATCTGATTGTTCATCGCTCCATCCAAGTCATCAGCTGACACCTGTTAGGAGGGGAAAAAAGCTAGGACCCTGGGCTCAAAAAGGCCTTGCCATGGAGAAATTAAGGGCAGGACTTTTTATTTTTGGCTTTTAAGGGTATTGGTTTGAGCTTGCCTCAAATGAGGAGGAGGAAGGAAGGTGGTTTACCTAAGTGTCACACATTTTTTTTTCAAGGCAAAACTCCACACAGCTACAACAATGACTTTGTCCTTGTCCCTTTCTCCTGACCTCACCACCCCTGTGAAGGTAACAAGCTGGGCAGGGAACTCTACATGGAAATACGTTGGGCTCTGCTATTCTGTCCAGAGAAGCCTCTGTCCTTCCCAGGTTATAGGGATATGGTCTTCTGCAGGCATTTTAGCCCTCTTGGGAGATCTCCAAAGCTCTTGAGCCATCCTTAGGTGTCTCAAGCTTTCACTTAAAGATATCTTATGAGGCAAGATGTTCTCCTTGTCTACAGAGCATCAGGAATTCTGTCAATCGTTGTTTTTTAAGGTCATGCTTGAATCTTAGATGTTGTGCATCAGAAACCCACAGAGGTGGGTGCAAAAGAAGAGTAAATCTTGTACAGCACAAGTAAGAGAAGAGGCAGAGACAGCTGCCTGGGCTCATGATCATACCGTGAGGATGATCTCTCCGACGGCAGCATCCTCCCGGATGTCGACGAAGTAAGGGTCTTGGATGAACTCTGGGGCATGGTCGTTGATGTCAGTTATGTTGATGACTACCATGGTCACATCACTGAGAGAGGCTGAGCCTTTCCTTGTGCCCTCAATGGACAAGTAATACTCATGACTGGCTTCAAAGTCCAAGCTCCCATTTATGTATAAGGCACCTGCATTGGCAGATGGATAGAGAAGAACAGGACATGCTTTGAATAAACGGTGAGGGAGGTTTCTTGGAGTACTGGAGACACAGCATGGTGACTGCCAAACTGCCACCTGAAAAATCTGCTGCTCACCTAACTTGGACCTTCTCTGCTTAAATCAGATAGATTCTATAGCCCTGCTCTGACAGGGGGGTTGGTCTTGATGATCTTCGGAGGTCACTTCCAACCCCTAACATCCTGTGATCTGTGATCTCAACACAAGGGGGAACTTCTTTACTCTAAGGGCCACAGAGCACTGGAACAGGCTCTCCAGAGAGGTTGTGGAGTCTCCTTCTTGGAGACTTTCAAGGCCCATCTGGATGCATTCCTCTGTGACCTGAGTTAGATTGCATGGCCTGCTCTGGCAGGGGGGTTGGACTTGATGATCTCCTTGGGTCCCTTCCAACCCCTGACATCCTGTGAGCCTGTGATCTGTGATCAGGATACCAAAGGACATGGCATCACATAAACCAAACTATAACTAAACTGATTCTGCCATACCCTGCCTCATTCTGGTATCAAGTGTTTGAAGAAGTGACATAAACTTTCACTCTGGAAGGTCTCCAGGATTCTTACCTGGAGGAGATCTGAAACAAAATAGGATGGGAGCCCAACAGGGCTATTGAAAGCTGTGACCAAGGCAATAGTAGAGCATCACATGTAGTGTGAAAAGGTGTGAGAGAGAGATGCAGGAGGAAAACTGTACAGGAGGAAAAGGTGCAATGCAGAACTGTACAGGAGGAAAAGGTGCACAGCAAGATGCTGTGATTCATACACAAGGCTTAGGATGCAAGACAGAAAGAAGGAGGAGTTTGTTAATCTGCAAAAATGAGTGAGGAACATGGACTGAAGATGTAAATGGAAGTGGAAAAGAAAACAAAAGAGGAGGGAGACAGAATGTGATTGTGCACTTCAATGCTTTCCTGGGTTCAACACTGAAACTGCCATGGAGATGACATTGTTCTGTATCTGTCACTGTCCCTGGAGGTGTTCAAGAGGGGATTGGACGTGGCACTTGGTGCCATGGGTCTAGTAGTCATGAGGTCTTGGGTGACAGGTTGGACTTGATGATCTTTGAGGTCTTTTCCAACCTTATTGATTCTATGATTCTAAGTTGGACAAACTTACAAGAAGATTGCTATGGAAAAACTGGGAGAATTCTCCCCTCAGAGAAGCTGAGGGAGACACCATGGGTGAGAATGTTACAGCTAAGGGCAGGCGGCCACTGATGATGCAGCCAGGGGTTTATTTCAGGGAGTTAACATTGGCCTTCAGATAAGGAATCTTATCAGATTGCTGTGCAAACAGAGCAGTGCTTTATTTGGCTGGTAAACCTGGCTCAACACCTGCTCAGGATTACCAGACCAGGATTACCTACACTCAGTGAGTGCTGCCTAACAAAGGTGCCTGTTACCCTGGGCTGCAGGTTCCTTGTGGGGTCAGGATGGAGAGACTTTTTAAATTAAACCTCCTTCTCCTGCATTTTGAAGTGGAAAAAAAAAGTCCTCATCCTGTTCTCCAGGTATTCCTTATTCCCATGAGCCTGTTTCAGGTCCCAGATATATAACAGGAATCTTTCCATTAATTGCAGTAGGATTTGGACCACTCCTTGAGTGACTTGGTTGGCAAACTTTAGGGTAGAAGAGAAGACTCCACTCCCTCTCCTTGTGCTGGCTAAAGACAGATTTGGATCCCTCCTTAAATGACTTGGTTGTCAAACTTTAGGGTAGAAGAGAAGACTCTACTCCCTCTCCTTGTGCTGGCTAAAGACAGGGTAGAGAGGAAGTGTAGGCCAAAGGGAGAGCCAGAGAAGATGCCTGCCTTTGATGTTGGGTCACCCTGGAGCTGTTTGGGCATGAGGTTGCCTTACCTGTGTTTGAGTTGAGCTGAAATTTCCCATGGTCGTTGCCGTTGACAATTTCATACTTGATCTCTGTGTTTTCTGCGTTGTCCCTTGTCAGGGCTGACAAGTTGAGGACCTCTGTGCCCACAGCCACATCTTCTTTCACCATGGCCACGTACTCAGGGGCCAAGAAAACAGGCAGGTACTCATTGAGATCCACAACAGAGACAGTGACGGTGCCGAGAGCGGAGAGGGGCTGCGGGGTGCCCCGGTCGGTGGCGCAGACCGTCAGCTCAAATGCTGAGTGCTGGGAATCCTTCAGAGGCTTCTCCAGACGGATCACCCCCGTGGTTTCCTCAATTGAGAAGTGTCCGTTGGCAGAGTCGGGCAGAGAGTAGACCACCTCAGCGTTGAGACCTGGAAGGATAAGGGACAGCATGAGCTGGTGGGCAGGAGTGCTGCTGGTTGTGTTTATTTGTGTGTTTCGACTCTGTTAGGACTCTGTGTGCTCAACGACCTTAAATTGCTAGGGGAAAATGGAGGCTATGGGAACATCAAATGTGCCCAGGGAGGTGGTGGAAGCCTCATCCCTGGAGGTTTTTGCAGCCAGGCTGGATGTGGCTATGAGCAACGTGCTGTAGTGTGAGGTGTCCCTGCCCATGGCAGGGGGGTTGGAACTGGCTGAGCCTTGAGGTCCCTTTCAACCCCGACAACTCTATGATTCTGTGTAGGCTCTGACACCCAGCCACCCTCACCATCATCCCTCAGTATTACCTGTCTGTGTTTACTGCTGATTCCCATTTTTAATTCCCTTGTTTCCAAACACAATTTCCCTTTGTATCTGCTTCCAAAGCAGACAAATATCACCCTGCTTCTCTGTCATTGTAAATCCAGTCTTTGCTGGAGAGGCTTATTGAAAGCTCCTTTCTTAGGACTATATCTTATGTTTCTGAGAATCTTTTGTGTCTTCAGAAGGACCTCTCCAACTGTATTGCCTACCCCATCCAGATCCCTTATTATGCTCATTCTGTCTCCATCTTCGGTAAAGTTGCTGTCTAGTTTGTGTCCCAGTTACAGTTCCTGAGTATGTCCTCAAAGCCTGACTTTGCATGTTTCTACAGATACTGCACTTCCTGCAGGTCCCAAAACTGCTGATGCCTGCTGGCCAAGAACATCACAGGATGTTAGGGGTTGGAAGGGACCTCTGAAGCAGATCGAGTCCACCCCCCCTGCCAGAGCAGGACCATAGAATCTAGCACAGGTTGCACAGGAACTCATTCATCTGGGTCTTGAAAGTCTCTAGAGAAGGAGACTCCACAGCCTCCCTGGGCAGCCTGTTCCAGTGCTCTGTGACCCTCACAGTGAAGAAGCTCCTCCTCATGCCATCGATCAGCTCCAGTCCCATCTTTGCCAAGATTCAATCGCCTATGCCCATTGCTGTAGCCCTTTCTTAGGTTTCAAGGGTTTCTGTTCAGGATGAAAGATGAACTCTACCAACCCCCCCCCCCACCCCCCAAATCCCATTCTGACTCACCTTCATCGAGGTCCCTGGCAGCCACCACAGCAATGGGTGTCTTTGTGGTGGTGTTGTCAAACACAGCCACGGCGCAGTGGCTGGGGAAGAATCTCGGCGCGTTGTCGTTGGTGTCCTCTATGGTGAGCGTGATATCTGCCTGGCAGGAGCGGCCTCCCCCGTCAGTTGCTTTGGCAACAAGGTGGTACACAGGCTTCTGTTCACGGTCGAGAGGGGCAGAGGTGGTCAGCTCCCCTGTTGGGAAGAACAGGAGATGGTTTTGCCTCCCACAGTTGTGTCCAGTTCTCTGTCTACTGTGTCCAGTTCTTTGGGACCCTCAGGTCAGGAAAGATGTTGAGTTGCTGGAAGGTGTCCAGAGAAGGGCAACAAAGCTGGGGGGGGGGAGGGGAGTGGTTGGAGCACAGCTCTGTGAAGAGAGGCTGAGGGAGCTGAGGTTGCTTAGCCTGGAGAAGAGGAGGCTCAGAGGAGACCTTGCTGTCTACAACAACCTGAAGGGAGGTTGTAGCCAAGTGGGGGTTGGTCTCTTCTCCCAGGCAACCAGATAATTAGAATAGAATGGAATTAACCAGGTTGGAAAAGACCCCAGAGATCATCAAGTCCAACCTATCACCCAATACTATCTAATCAACTAAACCATGGTACCAAGTGCCTCATCCAGTCTCTCTGTAAACACAGTGATGGTGACTCCACCACCTCCATTCCAATGGCCAATCTCTCTTTCTGGGAAGAATGTCTTCCTAACATCCAGCCTAAACCTTCCCTGGTGCAGCTTGAGACTGTGTCCTCTCGTTCTGGTGGATGTTAGGAAGAAGTTCTTCATGGAAAGAGTGATTGGCCATTGGGATGTGCTGCCCAGGGAGGTGCTGGAGTCACCATCACTGGAGGTGTTTAGGAAGAGGCTGGATGAAGCGCTTGGTGCCATGGTTTAGTTGATTGGATGGTGTTAGGTGACAGGTTGGACTTGATGATCTCAAAGATCTTTTCCAACCTGGTCTGGTCTGGTCTGGTCTGGTCTGGTCTATTCTATTCTATTCTATTCTATTCTATTCTATTCTATTCTATTCACTGCGGCTGCAGCCCAGGAGAGCTCAGAAAGGTTCTAGCGTGAACCTTCCTGGCTGAACCGTGGGAGGCAACAGCCTGAGTCTGAACAGTGTTTGTAATCCAGCTAATAGTGGTGATGTGTCCACACCACATTGCTTGGGGCTATTCTCGGATCGCTGCCAGCCAGTGCCCTGGCAGGGCTTGGCATGGGGAGCCCTGAAGTCGGGCTGCATTTCATGCAAGGGCTGGCGTCATGGGATAAATGTGCTCATGAATAAATTGTACTTCTAAATGCCTTTGCAAACCTTGCTGCACTAAGCTTTCTGCAGTGTAACGAACCTCAGGTGATCTCTGGAGCGATCAGCGTGGTCACTGGCAAGAATACTGCCCAACACCTGCTGTGTTTCAGGGCTTAGAACTCGACTCTCTGTCTCAAGCCAAATTACTTGCTGATCTCTCTCTCTGGGCTATAGTGTCTGCCCTACCTTTGAGCGAGGTGAATGCCAACAGGAAGGGGCAGAGCTTGCTCTCCTCTACACCCCAATGCCATAAACCTGTTTGCCATTCCCTCCTGGCTTGGGAGTGCTGGAATGAATCGCCCTTTTGTTTGCTCAAGAGGAGGTAGGTGTTGAACTGTGCCGGGGCTGGCATTTCTCAGGAGAGGGTGAGGAAGAGGATAAGGGCATCCCACTGCCCAGCTCTCACCTGTGTGTGGGCCCAGCCTGAACTCCTCTGCCCCAGGCCCGTGGAGGCTGTAGGTGATCTGGGCGTTGCTGCCCACGTCAGGGTCGGTTGCAGAGATTTTCAAAACGAAAAGGCCTGGCGCAGCGTCTTCAGAGACTCTCCCAGTGTAGAATATCTGGCGAGGACAGAAGGTGCCATTGGCATCTGAGCTGGCTCCGAGAAGCCTTCATCCCTTGTCGGGGAGGAAGGGACTAGCAGAGGCTTCACAGAGGAGGATCAACCTTGCGGTTTATAGGGGAACACAACGTGCGTCACATTGCCGGCTGCTGGGGCGTGGACCGGGGCCAGTGAGCTCATTTCACACAAGCCTTTGAATCTCCTTTGGGAAGCAACCACCACTGCTCTTTCTCACCAGGGGTAATGTCCATACCAGCGATCGGTTCTCTCCAGTAAAAACCTCCCGATGGGAATCTCTCGTCTTAGCAGGATATAAACCTGGGTAATTTACATGCCCCTACCCAGGAGGCTTCCTGGCATTGTTTATCTCCAAAAATTATCCTTCATAATGCTTAGGCACTCACTTACTGCTGGCAAACATGCTTGGAGGCTAGATTTAATGTTCTTGCTTGACATGCAGCTTAATTAAAGTTGCTAAGCATAATCAAAGCAATAGGATCGTGTGAGAAGAATTACGACAAGCCAAACCCTCTTAACACACTCTCTCTGTTCTTTTTGCCTTGCTGTTGTGTTCTCTCCTTCCCAGCTGCTCCCCTCATGCCCTCTGTGTCCCGGGACAGATGTTTTACTTGACCACAGCGTGTCCCAGGACAGCTGTCTTACCTGACCACACTCGGGGCTGTTATCGTTGATGTCCAGAACAAAAATTTCCACTTCAGTGGTAGCCTGAAACTTCCCATCAGAAGCCATCACCTTGAGGAGATATTTCTCAGTGTCTTCTCTGTCCAGAGGCTTCTTGGAAGAAATTGTCCATTCACCCTCAACTTGGTTGACTGTGAATTGTCCCAGAACATCTCCTTCTAGAAGGGATGAGGAGATAAGGAGAACAAAGGCATTTAGTGAGTGCTGGCAATCAGAAGGCATAAGGAAAGGGGAGAGAGAGGTGTGTTGACTTCCAGCCCCTGAGGAGAGCTGCAGGACTTGCAGTGGTCGTGCAGAGAGGCCACTGGTGTTGCATCAGGCAGGTGAGGAGCATTTGCTCTGCCTCACTGCACAGCTGAGAACTACCCTGCCTGCTTCTCTATGCACTGTCTGCATATTCCACTGGAAGGAGGAAACAACAACTGCCTGCAAAACCATCTCGGTAATGTTCTGCAGACATACATATTCATTGCCTCAAACCCCACATTGTCTCACCTTCCTCAAGTGTGTCAGCCTTTCTTGGTGCCTGTTCCTAAAGGGCTTGAGAGCTGCAAATACCCTGCAGACACTGGTTGGATCTTACTTTCACATGTATAGTTGTACTTCCTTCTAACCCAGGGATGTGTTTAAGGTATAGCTGCACTTTTCTGGGGGATACTTTCTGATTCTCTAAGAGCCAGATAGTGAGACACAGGTAAATTTCAGGCTAAGCAGGCTCTCAGGTCCACCAAATTCATGCTGCTGCTGTTACACAAAGCAGGTTTTAAATGAGGAGGGTGCTGCCCCTGCAGAATCTTTCTCTTCTGGCAAGGAGCTGGTGTCCTCTGCTGAACCCATGGCATCAGGAGGACAGAGGGAGCACATTAGGTAACCAGGAGGCTTGTTCTGTTAGGCTCTGACAGGCCCCACACACCTGAGTAAATTAAATCAGTCTCTTTTTGTTTTCATTTGTACTACAGCGATGAGGCTGTGAATCTGGAGGCACAATGAGACCTTTGGAGCCCTTCTTCTAACTCTGAGAGATTCCAGCCTGTGCTCAGATTTAGTTTCTGTGTGTCTGAAATCAGTGTGAGCAGTGTGAAGCTCAGCTCTGTGTTCACCTCCTCCTTTCTTTGGCCTCAGTGCTGGGCTGCAGTCGTGTTTGCATGTTCCTGGGTAGAGTCTGTTTTGTGCTTCTAAGTCTGTAGCAGAGAGAGCATATGGTGTTTGCCACTAATGCTAGTGTGCATTCTCTCAGGTTTAAAGCAGCTGGAAGTTATTACTCTGTTTAAATGTAAAGACATAAAGGGGTTGAACCTTTCCTCCCAAAGGCTTGCAAGCACCTAGGCTTGCCATAAGCCCACTGGAAGTACCAACATTCCTCCCCTCTTTTGGATGCTTACAACAAGAGATAACAGGCTGCAGCATGATCTGCCTAAATGTTTTGACCCTGAAGGGTCCTCACTTGAGTTCAAACAAGCATTTTAATTTGCAGTATCTGTTCCAGGCCTGAGAAAGACATTTTGGGGGTCAGAAGGTGCCATAAACCCAAGCTTCTGGTTGTGTAAATGCGCAACAAACATTCCAGTGTGACTGTTTAGCTGGTTTACAGCACTGGTTAATTTCACTTGGCACAGATGAACTGTCAGAGATGCAAGAGTCGTCCTTAGTGCTTCTTGTTAGCCAAAACCCTCAGCAGGACTGACACAATGGTCCAAATATAGAATCATAGAATCAACAAGGTTGGAAAAGACCTCAAAGATCATCAAGTCCAACCTGTCACCCAAGACCTCATGACTACTAGATCATGGCACCAAGTGCCATGTCCAATCCCCTCCTGAGCACCTCCAGGGACTGTGACTCCACTACCTCCCTGGGCAGCCCATTCCAATGGCTAACAACTCTCTCAGTGAAGAACTTTCTCCACCAGCCTGCAGCCTTGTGAAGTCTACTAGTTTGTTGTGGCTTCATAGGAGACACATTTAACTCCAGAAAGCTGCACACACCCTATGTGCATACATGCAGTCATTAAAAACTCCAGGCAGGCTGCACACAGGGGAGATGTGTAAGCCCTCTGCACTGTGTGCAGGAGAAAAAGCTGGGCCAAAGACCTTAAATACAAATCACAGTATCTGTGTGAGGAAAAAAACCTTCCCTCCTGCTGTGCCACTGCTTCTGTCCTCCCAACAGGAAAGAAAAATGGCACTGTCTTAATTATTCCTTTGCTAAGAAAGTGTAGAGAAATATCTCTACAGCACAGAGGAATTATTTGTATTTTCTTTCTTTATTTTCTAAGAAATAGGATGGTTCAGTGGTGAGAGAGTTATTATAGTGATAATTCCACCCACTGCTGTCAGTTACTAGAGAGTTTTGGATACCCCAGCCTCATTGCACCCAATTCTGGGCTCCCCTGTTCAAGAAGGACAGGGATCTACTCGAGAGAGTCCAAGGGAGGGCTACAAGGATGCTGAAGGGACTGGAGCACTGCCTGGTGAGGAAAGGCTGAGAGCCCTGGGGCTCTTCAGTCTGGAGAGGAGAAGGCTGAGAGAGGATCTAATAAGCATATATAAATATAATAAGCATATATAAATATCTGAGGGCTGGGACTCAGGAAGGAAGGAACAGGGACAGTGACAGCCTCTGCTCACTTGTGCCCTGTAACAGGACAAGGGGCAATGGATGCAAACTACAGCACAGGAGGTTCCACCTCAACATGAGGAGGAACTTCTTCACCGTGAGGGTCACAGAGCACTGGAACAGACTCCCCAGAGGAGTTGTGGAGTCTCCTTCTCTGGAGACTTTTAAGCCCTGTCTAGATGTGTGCCTGTGAGACCTGTGCTGGATTCTATAGTCCTGCTCTGCCAGAGAGGTTGGACTCAAGGATCTCCAGAGGTCACTTCCAATCCCTAACATCCTGTGAGCCTGTGATTTAACTCATGACAGAACTTGGGCTTCATCTCCTGCTTCTGTTAGAACTGTCAGGGTAATTCTATTCCTGTGTTAACATTCTGTAAGACAAGGTATCAGGCAAGAAGCTGGGTTAGGATAGGATAGGATAGGATAGGATAGGATAGGATAGGATAGGATAGGATAGGATAGGATAGGATAGGATAGGATAGGACAGGACAGGACAGGACCGGACCAGGTTGGAAGAGACCTATGAGATCATCAAGTCCAACCTATCATCCAACACTATCTAATCAACTAAACCATGGCACCAAGCACCCCATCAAGTCTCCTCCTAAACACCTCCAGTGATGGTGACTCCACCACCTCCCCAGGCAGCCCATTCCAAGTTCTTCTTTGAAGAACTTCTTCCTCACCTCCAGCCTAAACCTCCCCTGGCACAGCTTGAGACTGTGTCATCTTGTCCTGGTGCTGGTTGCCTAGGAGAAGAGACCACCCCCCCCCACCTGTCTACAACCTCCCTTCAGGTAGTTGTAGCTGACATTGTGTCATCTACAACTCACTGAAGAGTTAAAGTCAGGAAGAAGCTCACCAGTTATGTAGCAGGTGACCCGCCGGTTCTGCTCCGAGATGTCTGCGTCGATGGTGCTGAGGGTGACAACCACCTGCCCTGGCTCTGCGTTCTCAATTACTGACCCTTTGTAGAAGTCGGAGGTGAACTGTGGAGCGTTGTCATTTTCATCAGAGACAGTGACCTCCACCAGGGTTTGGGAGGAGAGCTGCACTTTCCTGCCGTGGTCGGTGGCCACCACGTAAAACCGGTAGGTCTCCTGGTCTTCACAGTCCAGCTCTTTCAGCGTGGTGATCCACCCACTCTCACCATCAATGGTGAAGAGTCCTCGGAGGTTGCCAGATTCTGCTTCCAGGCTGTAGGTCACCTGCCCATCGCTTCCCATGTCCTGGTCGTTAGCTGTCACTTGGATGACTGTGGTTCCCGAGGGCATGTTCTCCATGACAAAAGCTTTGTAGGGGTCTGCCTCAAAAACAGGTCTGTTGTCGTTGACATCCTGCACTTGAATGTTTACAGAGACCAGAGAGACCAGCTCAGTCTCCTGGTGGGAGCAGAGAGCCATCACATCAATCTGGTACCACTTGGTGGTCTCATGATCCATAGCCTTTTTGATTTTCAAAGCCCCTGTCTGTTCATCCAGTGTGAACACCTCATCCTTGTTGCTTTCTGTAGTGGTTCCCTTCACTAGGCTGTATATGATGGGGTCCTCTGCAAAAGCCTTGACTGACCCTATTTCTGATCCCTCTGGAAGATCCTCAGAGGCAGAGAACGTATAAAGGGGCTCAGAAAACCTTGGCAGTGTCACCTCCCTGGGGACAATCTGTAGATTCACTGGGACAAAGGAGTTCCAGTGAGGGGGTCTGCCATCTTCAGCCTTCACCTTAAAGTTAAAGGCTCTGTTTTCTAAGCCGATGAGGCTCTCCTTGACCTTAACAACCCCGGTGGCAGCATTGATCTCCACGAGGTCTTCTGCTACATCTTCCACAGAGTCAACAGAGTAGATGACATCTGCATTTGCACCTTCATCAGCATCATAAGCCAGCACCTGGATGACAGGGGAGCCTTTGCTCACGTTGGACTGGATGGAGAGCGTGTATTCAGAGGCTTTGAACAGAGGGGGGTTGTCATTCTCATCCGTGAGGATTATCTTGACGGTGCAGAAGGCCACCTTCCCACCCCCGTCCTTGGCCATGACTTTGATGGCGATGACTCTCTCTGTGGAGTTTTCCCTGTCCAGTTTTTGCAGGGTGGCAATGCGACCTTTGCTGTCTATGGAGAACTTCTCGTGGGCGAGCTTGTTTATGATGGTGTAGTCTACGGTGCCGTAGGGGCCCCCGTCGGGGTCTATCGCCAGGAGCTCGATCACTTTGGTGCCTACCTCGGCGTTCTCTGCCAGCTCTGCCTCGTACAGGTTCTGCTGGAAGGAGGGGCTGTGCTTGTTGGCGTTGGTGGTGTTGATGTACACGGGCACCGTGCTCTTGAACACCCCATCCGAAGCAGAGACTCGGAGGTGGTAAGAAGCCTCCAAGTCCTTTCTGCAGCGGTTGAACATGGAGATGATTCCAGAAGTGCTGTTGATGGCGAAGTGCCGGTGGTCGTTGCCCGAGAGGATGACGTACTCCAGGCGGGCGGTGTCGCCGCTGTCGGGGTCCAGGGCCTGCACTTTGATCACGACGTGCCCGCACGTGGCCATTTCGCTTACCTTGGCTTCGTACTGGAGCTGGCTGAACTCGGGGGGGTTGTCGTTGATGTCTGTCACATCTACAAGCACCAGGGCGTCGCTGCTGAGCGGGGGCACCCCGTGATCCACGGCTCTCACTTTCATGCGAAACTGTTGATGCTTTTCATAGTCCAGTGCCTGAGCCGTTGTTATTTGCCCTGTGCTGGCATCAATGCTAAAGAACTTGGCGGCGTCCGAACCGTCGTCCAAGATCTGGTAGGAGACCGCTTTGTTTCTGCCTGAATCCTTATCAGAAGCAAAGAGCTGGACAACAGGGGTGTGTGCTGGCAAACTCTCTGAGACAGAGGCCGTGTAGATCATCTCAGAAAATACAGGGGGGTTGTCGTTGACATCCTCTACCTCCACCTCTACTCTGGCTTCTGAGAAGGATCCCAGTGCTGTGTCTGTGGCTCTGACAGTGAAGGCATGTTTTGTCTCTAGCTCGTAGTCCAGCTGACCTGTCACAGTCAGGACTCCAGTCTTGAAGTCGGTGCTGAACAGTTTCAGGGAGTCCTCTTCCACAATGTTGTAGATGAGGCGCAAGCCTTCAGGGCTGCGTGCCTGGATGTGGAGGACAGAGGTGTACAGGGGGATGTTTTCTGGCACCTTCACTCGGTAGTACAGGCTTTGGAACAGAGGGTTGGATTTGTTCCTCACACTGATCACGACCTCCTCTTCAGCATGGAGGGGAGGGTGGCCTTTGTCCTGGGCAACGACTCGCAGGTTGTACTTATTTAAAGCTTGGTAATCAAGAGGCTTCTTCAGTGAGATGTCTCCTAGGTAGGGGTCAATGAAAAAGTATTTGTAGTCCTCTGCAAAGGAGTAGGTGATGGCTCCGTTATCCCCTACGTCTTTGTCTGTTGCCGACACCTGGAAGAGCACGTCACCCGGCTCTGTGCCGTCCTGCACCGAGGTGTAATACGGCAGGTTCTCAAACTCTGGGGGATTGTCGTTGACATCCTCTACAAAGACCTTGACTGTGGCTTGGGACACTCTTGGTGGCTTCCTGTTGTCCTTCACTTCCACAGCTACCTCGTGCGTGTCTTGTGCTTCGCGGTCAAATTTCACCCCCTTGGTCTGGAGCACTCCAGAGGCCTGGATCATTTTGAATCTTTCCTTCCCATTCAGAAGCGAATAGAAAAGTGGTTCGTTGAGCTGATGGCCCTTGACCCCAAGGATGGTGAGAGTCTTCTCATCAGTGGAGTTCTCCATCACAGTTGCTGTGTAAACATCTTGATCAAACTTTAAGCCAGCGCCTTGTGCTTGAGTTAAATTCAGCCTAACCAGAGCAGTACTTTTGTATAAGCCATCACCAGCTCTGACCACGAGCTCACGATGGCTTCCCAGGCCAGTGGTGTTAAGAATGGAGATGAGACCTGTGAGTGGATGAATATAGAAAGCATTATCAGTGTTCCCTTCCACAATGCTGTAGGTCACCTCTGAATCTGCATCTTTGGCCTGCACAGACAAAAGCTCCATCCCTGGGTGGGCAGGCAGCAAGATAGAAAGCTCATAAGTGTCTTTGAGAAAGACTGGAGGCGAATCATTCACATCTTTAACGTGGATTGTGACCTTGGCTGGCTTGGGTGCAAACAAGCTGGGACTTCCACTGTCGTGCACATGTACACTGAAGTGAAAAACCGGGGTGAGCTCATAATCTATGTCAGCACGACTGGTCAATGTCCCTGTGCTGGGATCCACAGTGAAATATTTCAGTGCCTCTGGTTCCAAAATCTCATAGACCAGCAGAGCATTGGAGTCCTGATCAGCATCTGTTGCATGGGTCACGAGAGGAGCGTTGCTTTCATCCAGAACCATGCTTTGCGGTGGAGCATTCTCCATGATCCAGCCGACGAAGGAAGGCTTGGGGAAGATGGGCGCGTTGTCATTCTCATCTATGACATAGACCAGCACCACCGTGTCCATAAATGCTCCAGCCATGGTGGTGCCACGGACTTTCAACTGGTAGAAAGATACCTGCTCAAAATCTAGGCTCTTCTGAGTGGAAATAAGGCCTGACTGATAGTTCATGGAGAAGACTCCATCTCCGTTTCCGTCTTTTATCTCGTAGCTGACTGGTGACAAGCTGGTGGCTGCAACCTGGATCAAAGGAGAGCCCACAGCTGTGGACTCATTGATCTCTGTGATGTACTCAGCCTCTGGAAACCTTGGAGGGGTTCGATCAGAGGCTCTAATGCGGATGTGAACCGTAGCAGAGTCCTTAAGCTGGGGGAACCCTTGATCTTCTGCCTTTACAATCAGAGTAAATCTCTCTTGCCTGGCTGGGTCCAGTTTCTGGGCAACTGTGATAATTCCAGAGGATGGGTCGATGTTAAAGAAACCTTCCCCATTCCCTGCAAGGAGAGAAGTTACAAAGTGAAGAATGCAGACACCCTGTTGGGTTTGGTTTTAGAATCATAGAATCAATAAGGTTGCAAGAGACTTCGAAGATCACCAAGTCCAACCTGTCACCCAACACCTCATGACTACTAAACCATGGCACCAAGTGCCACATCCAGTCCCATCTTGAACACCTCCAGGGATGGGGACTCCACCACCTCCCTGGGCAGCACATTCCAATGGCTAACAGCTCTCTCTGGGAAGAACTTTCTCCTCACCTCCAGCCTAAACTTCCCCTGGTGCAGCTTGAGACTGTGTCCTCTTGTGGTGCTGGTTGCCTGGGAGAAGAGACCAACCCACTCCTGGCTACAACCTCCTTTCAGGTAGTCGTAGAGAGCAAGAAGGTCTCCCCTGAGCCTCCTCTTCTCCAGGCTAAGTAACCCCAGCTCCTTCAGCCTCTCCTCACAGGGCTGTGCTCGAGGCCTCTCCCCAGCTTTTTTGCCCTTCTCTGGACACATTCAAGAGCCTCAATGTCCTCCTTAAATTGAGGGGCCCAGAACTGCACACAGTTTTCCTGCACCTCTTTTCCATAGGTGTTCCTGATTTCAGACCTAATTAACATCTCTTTATGTATTGTTCTTTTGTTCCCCACCGGGAGACAACAATCTTCATTAGTTTCTAAACTATTTTCACCCTATGAACAATGAACCCATGGAGATCTATGAGCCAGCTTTGAAATCAATCAAAATGTAAAACAGGGATAAATGCCCTTCTAATTTGAGCATATTTAGTGGTGGCAGAGCATGTGCTCGAAGCTTTTGCCTCGTGTGCAGAACATGGTAACACAGACTCTACCAGTTCCTTCAAGCCCTGTCATGCTTATAATTACCAATACTTCAGAAGCAATTAAATTCCTCAGTCCTTGATCTAAATTGCAGTGAGAAAGATGGAGCAAAGGATGGGTTGTCTCCTGCAAAGAATTTACCTGCTGAATAGGCAGTGTGGCACAGCCATAAATATTGGAGTTTTAACCTTTAGAGCGAACGATACGACGTCTGCCCACCGCGCTTGTACGATCCCAATCCACCACCAGCCACTGCTGAGGGGCTGCTCACTGTTCCCCAAGGATGTATTTCTTGGTAGAAATCATGGAATTGTCAGGGTTGGAAGGGACCTCAAGGCTCAGCCAGTTCCAACCCCCCTGCCATGGGCAGGGACACCTCACACTACAGCAGGTTGCCCAGAGCCGCATCCAGCCTGGCCTTAAAAACCTCCAGGGATGAGGCTTCCACCACCTTCCTGGGCAACCTGTGCCAGTGTCTCACCACCCTCATCATGAAGAACTTCTTCCTGACATCCAATCTCAATCTACCCATTTCTATTTTTATTCCATCCCTATCACTCCCTGACACCCTAAAACATCCTTCACCCCCAGTGGTGGGAATGGTGATGCCTGTTGTGGAAACTTGGGTCTTTTAGCCTAACACCTGAACAGGGATTCCTCCCTCAGTTCCCACGGATGAGAAGAGCAGATTTTAAATGGTTCTAATTCATCCAGACACTCATTTTTTTTCCTAGAGCAGTGACTCAACATTGAACTGTCTGCTTAAGGAAGGATCCTAATATTCCATAACGTGGAAATTCCCTGCTTGCTCTGGGTAGGAGGGAAATCACATTTTACAAGCATGCAGTCCCTGATTAACTCTTTGGTCACCAGCTAGAGCTTGGGAATGCAGGCATGCCCATAGGCTAAACTATCTTGTTGCATGGTTCTCACCTGCCTGAAGAGAGTAGTGGACTTCAGCATTGGCTCCTTGGTCCTGATCAAGGGCCCTAACTTGTACAACCTCTGTGCCTGCTGCTGCTGAATCCAGCACTTCTGCTTCGTAATGGATGCTGCTGAACTGGGGAGGGTGAAGGTTGCAGCTCTCCACGTGAATGATGACTCGAACGAAGTTCCTCTTGATGGGCACCTCCTGGTCTCGGACCTGAACGGCAGAGGCAAAGCAGCTACAGTCAGAGAATCATAGAATCAATAAGGTTGGAAAAGACCTCAGAGATCAAGTCCAACCTGGCACCCAACACCTCGTGGCTGACTTAACCATGGCTCCAAGTGCCACGTCCAAGCCCTTTTTGAACACCTCCAGGGATGGTGACTCCACCACCTCCCTGGGCAGCACATTCCAATGGCCAATTACTCTTGCTGGGAAGCACTTTCTCCTCACCTCCAGCCTAAACTTCCCCTGGTGCAGCTTGAGACTCTGTCCTCTTGTTCTGGTGTTGATTGCCTGGGAGAAGAGATCAACCTCCTGGCTACAACCTCCCTTCAGGGAGTTGTAGAGAACAATAAGGTCTTCCCTGAGCCTCCTCTTCTTCAGGCTAAACAACCCCAAGGTCCCTCAGCCTCTCCTCATAGGGCTTGTGCTCCAGACCTCTCCCCAGCCTTGTTGCCCTTCTCTGGACCTGTTCAAGTCACATCACTCCAGGTTTAGGAGTAGCTCCTGAGGACTTTTACAACAGGAGGCTTTTTTTTTTTTTCAGTGGCACTCAGCCTGTGATCTTCCACACTAAAGTTCAACTTTGAACCTGAAAACACACATTACCAACTCCTCACTGCTCTTTCTTGTGTCAGAATCTAGTGGCCATCCATTGGAATTCAAAGGAGATGCACTCAGCAGATGGCTGGAGGAAAGCAGGGGCTTACCCAGATTTAGTCAGGTAAAGGTTAACACCCTGCTTTCCTCTTCCCTTTTGTTCTAGAGAAGTCCTTCTCCAAAGCCTGGAACCAGTTTTAATTTCTCCAAGCTGATGGCCTCAGCAGGGGCTGTCTAGGACTCACCATCACTGTGAGGATGTGCAGAGGCATGGGCTTGGAGCTGAAGCCTTCCGCTGTTGTGAGGGCCCCGCTGCTGGGATCCAGCTGGAAGAGTCTTGTGCTCTTGGGGTCCACGCTGCCATGGATGGTGTAGATGAGCCCCTTGCCTTTGTCCTTGTCTGTTGCACTGACTTGAAGGATTTCCCTCCCCGAGGGGGTGTCTTCAGGAATCCACACCTCGTAATGGCTCTCCAGGAACTGGGGACGGTGTTGGTTGATGTCAATCACATGAATAAAGGCCTGCAGAGGAGACAGCACAGGGAGGGCAGCAGAGACACCTACTTAGAATCAGCCAGGTTGGAAGAGACCTCCAAGATCATCCAGTCCAACCTATCAGCCAGCCCTATCCAATCAACCAGACCCTGGCACTAAGTGCCTCATCCAGGCTTTTCTTGAAGATCTCCAGGGACAGCAACTCCACCACCTCCATTCCACCAGCACATTCCTATGGCAAATCACTCTCACTGTGAAGAACTTCTGCCTAATATCCAGCCTGAACCTCCCCTGGCACAACTTGAGACTGTGTCCTGTTGTTCTGGTGTTGGTTGCCTGGGAGAAGAGACTGACCCCCACCTGGCTACATCCTCCCTTCAGGTATTTGTAGACAGCAACTTAATGCAGCTGTGTAAAATCTCAGCTGCCAACCCCTCTTGAGTGTGGCAGTGCCTTGAGCCCTGTAATTGTCACAGCTCTGCAGCTCTTAGGGCTTTGCCATCCGTGGTCACTGGGAGCCCTTTTGTCCTTCTGCCCAAGGAACTCCTGCTGTGCCTTCCCTTGGTGATTTTCAGTTTGCTTCCTTTCATTTTCCTCACCTTTCCAGTCTGGCAAGCCCTTCAGAGTGAATGTGCCTGTGCTTGGCACACGAGGAAACTGTCACAGCCTGCCATGAAGAGCAGCATTTGCTCAGCTGTGGTGCCAACTTTGCTGGCTGTGCCTCCACACCAGCCCTCATTAATTACACACCAGAAAGCTGTCAGAGGGGAGATGTTTGGTAAAGGGAGGGAGAGGCTGGTTATCTCAAGAGCTGCATGTGTGTGGAGGAGGCATACAGAAGCAAAGCTGAACAAAAGCACTTTTCAGCCCCATGCTCCCCTCTGCATTTAACAGCAGACCCCTGTGAAGGGACCTGACTGAATCCCGCTTGCAAAGCCAGCAGGTTTCATCTGTTTGGTCTTCCACCATGACTGCCCTCACCCTCCTGCTGATGTGTTCACTGCATCCTAGGAAGTCCCAACCAAGTGTGATAATCTGCTTCCTTTAGCAAACCTGAGCATGCCACGGGTGTTTTGCACAAGCAGGCTTTTGGACATCTGCTAGGGGCCTCGAGTGCCAAGATAAACCTAGGGATGAGATGCAAGGTGGCAGGGAATGCAGAGCAGGCAAGGTGGGGCTTTGTTTGTTTATCTGGAACAGTACTTGAAGGTAGTTGACATTGTGTATTTCACAGGGATGGAAGAGTTCCTCACTCATCATCCCCCCCAAACCTGCGCCGTGAGTTTCCCACGGTGAGCGTCACCGGTGGCTGACTCACGTTCTAGGTCTTCCTCTGCAGTCAGGGCTGGATTTTTTCTTCTTTGGCTGCTTCTTATGTGTGGAGAAAAGAGTTGGTGAAAGATTTAAGCCCTGAATAGCCCTCCTGAGGGTAGGCAAAGATGGGCAAATCTCAGCAGCTGTTGTAACTGAGGCTTGGGTGCATCAAAATGCCTCCTTCCATCAGCGCTTCCTTTTCCTGTGGCCTCTCAGAGGACACAGCATCTCTGCAGCTGCCTCACTCATCAACTGGACCGCAGTGCTGGTGTGTTATCAATGCTTCACACACTTGGAGCAGCACAGGGCAGGCCTCACTTCTTGCAGATTCATCTTTTGCTGGCTTTACACAGATTGGTGCCATGGTTTAGTCATGGGGTCTGTGGTGACAGGTTGGACTTGATGATCGTTGAGGTCTCTTCCAACCTTGGTGATTCTGTGATTAGGAACATCCCTCCACACAGTAACTTGGCCCCCAGCCTGATCTGATTGTGTATTCACATGGTTGGGGTTGGAAAGGACCTTTGGAGATCATTGAGTCCAACCACCCCACAGAAGGTCACACAGGAATGTGTCCAGGTGGGGTTTGAATGTCTCCAGAGACAGAGACTCCAGCACCTCTCTGGGAAGCCTGCTCCAGTGCTCTGTCACCATTAAAGAAGTTTCTCCTCATGTTTAGATGGAACTCCTTATGTTCAAGTTTGTGCCCAGTGCTGGCAACACCAGCTTAGGCCAATTCATTTCCCTTATATCCCAGCACATTGTCCCAGCCATGCTGTAAATGAGGAGCCAGAACAAGAGGACAGAGTCTCAAGCTGCACCAGGGGAGGTTTAGGCTGGATGCTAGGAAGAAGTTCTTCATAGAAAGAGAGATTGGCCATTGGAATGTGCTGGCCAGGGAGGTGGTGGAGTCACCATCCCTGGAGGTGTTTAGGCAGAGACTGGATGGGGTGCTTGGTGCCATGGTTTAGTTGATTAGATGGTGTTGGGTGATAGGTTGGACTCGATGATCTCAAAAGTCTCTTCCAACCTGGTGCTATGCTATGCTATTCTACTCTACTCTACTCTACTCTAAATCACTCTGAGCAGCTGAGGGCAAGCTGAGGTCTGAGAGTACTAACTGCCAGCCCAGCTTGGCTGGTGGAATAGCTGTGTCCTTGTGTGCTGGCTGTGATCAACAGGAAAGGCTTTCCCAGACCATTTGTGTTTCCAACAACATTAAAAGAAATAACAAAATCTTAGCTTGGTACTTAGGCTTGGTACTGGTGTCACTAGGTCAGATCACAGTGTAAGCAGAGTCTTGTGTCTGGTGGCTGATCCAGAGCTCGGTGGAGTCAGAAGGAAGATCACCCTTGGCATGTGCTCACTCCAGATGGGGTCTTTACTAAAGGAAAAAGCCTTACCTGTGTTTTGATGGTAGTGGAGCCATCAGTGACTTCTACTGTCAGGTTATAGTTTGACTTCTTCCTTGCATCAAGGGCTCTTGCAATGACCATGCTGCCTGTACTCTTCTCAATGTCAAAGTCCATGTCATCGTCACCACCTGGGATGAGGCAGAGAGGAAAGAGAATGAGGGGTCAGTCACAAGCTGTAGGTGCTGGCAGCCTCTGCAGGAGAAGGGATTCTAGGAGCTACCTGGAGATCCAAAGGATGAGGATTTCCCTTCCAGACACCAAACACAAACCAGGCAAGGAGCTCATTTCCAACCCCATATAAGTGACAGGGCAGGCAATACACCTTGAGTGGGGATGTGCAGGTGTTTGCTCAGCTGTACCTCTTTGACCACAGCTAGACTGGGGACAGTGCCACAAGTGAGCTTTCCCCCAAATCTGGAAACTCAGTGCAAAATGTGATAGATGGGTACAGAAGACAGGGAGGACACAGATAAACTGGACAAAGGTAGTCACAGATGGAGACAAAGGAGTACAAAAGGGAAGGTGAGGGGCACTGGAGAAGGTGAAAGGATGCACATATGCTGATGATGGCCTGGCCAGATTTGCAACAGGCATGTTTGAACATTGATTTATTTGCACCAGGTCTCCAGCTAAGCAGCATCCCAGGCTTAGGAGGGATCAGGGACCTGCAGAGTTGAGCAACACTCTTGCTGGCTTCCAATCCAAGGTCACACTGTGGGTGTATCAGTGATGGTCTTCATTGCCACGGTTGGCTGCCCGTGAGCTACCCAAGAAAGCCCAACACTGGAGCAGTTGGGGAGGCAGACGGAGCTTCCAGGGGGAGCAGAGCCTGGTGCCTCCAGCCCAGATGGCCAAGCAGTGCCAGGAACCCCAGGCCTGAGCAGCTCAGCAGCAGCAGAACGTCCCTCATGCTGGTGCTGCTCAGCCCTGGCACAGCAACTGCTTTCTCGTGGCTTGCTTGATGGCGTCCTGTTAATTCTCTGTTGCAGTGAAGCATGGATGTGCTGCTCTGAGATATGGAGAGGAATGAGCTGTGTTCAGTGATTCACCCCAGGCCTCAGCTACTCCCTTCCTGGCTACTGGTTGCTCTGGATTTTACTCTATGCTCTTAGCAGTTAGGAAAACCTTGCTCGTTGTTAAATTATACATCCTCCCTTGTGGGAGAAGTGCAGAGGTTGCTGGCAATGGGACTACCACTTTCCTGCTGGGAAGGAGACAGAAAGAAGCAGAAAAAGAGGAAAAGGGAGACTTGTGAATGCCTTTTCCTGGGAAAAGAGAGAAGAGTTCCCTTTGCTCGGGGCCAAAGGGCAGCAGGAAGCGCTGAAAGGAGATGAACAGAGATTCTGCTTTGTCAGGCCTTTTGCAGACACCTTTAGCCCCAGTGGCTGAGCCTGTGTGGGCTGGGAAAAGTAAGTGTGTGAGTGAGGTGCCGAAGACTCCTGGATCTCTGCATCACCCACTTGGTTGCCAGTTATTGTGATGTTTTGCTTCCCTAGCAGTGAAAAGGAAATCCTGTCCTCTGCCACCAAGAGAACCTTGGTGCAGTAGGAAGTGGCAAAGGTGAGGCTGAGCCTGCAGACAAGCACTCAGGAGGGAAAGGATGGGGGTTGCCAGAGGAACGCACTGCTGGTTCTACAAACTCAAGCAGGCATTACTAACGTCAGATAAGCCTGGCACTGGTATTGTCTGCTCCCTGTAGCCTTGTATCTCTTGTGGCCTCATTGTATTTGTACACCATTGTCCTTGCCCTAACATCATAATGGGCAAAATGATTCCCTTGCCCTGTTAAGGCTTTGTCTGATGAGAGCAAGCCCTGCAGGCAGTGAGGGAAAGGCTGCACAAGGCAGATTGGGGCACCACTTCAAAACACCAAGTTGCTTGATGGCATTTGGCCCTTGTTTGCAGGACCAGTTCTGCACGTGTACCGCCTGGCGAGTCCCCCAGGGAAGGTCTCTTCCAACCTGGTTTATTCTATGTATGTATTCTATGTCCCACGTCCCCTCTGCCCTGCCACTGCGTATCCTAGAGGAGGCCAAAGAGCTTCCTTATGTCTAAGACATTGCTGGGATGCTGTGAGGTGCAACACAGAGCCCCACCAGCTAGGTGAGGCTGACTCTTTGAGGAAGGTCAGGCCGACTCTTTGAGGACTCTTTTGCTGTCAGCTCCTGGGTGAGACTATGGGCTCAGCAGGAAGGGAAGAGGTGAGGTGTGTCTGCAAGCCTCCAGCAGACACCTGGATCCTCACAGGCTGTTTTACCACAAGCAGCAGTGTCACTTGATTCCCAGGAGGAGCTGGGGCTGGCATGCCCTGCCTTTCACGTGACATCGGGGAACACCTCAACCATTGGCAAGTCCCAGAATGTCATTAGAAAAGTGTTTTAGATAATTGCACTTGGCACCAGAGCCCTGGGATGTGAAGCTTTGTGTACAGTTGTTTAAGCCTTTTGGTGTCTGTGAGAAAGCTTCCCCTGTAGCTCACCTACACCTAAAGCAAACAACTTCATTAGCTCAGGCATGCGAGCGCTGAAAGCCAAGGGAGCTGGGGCAAACCCTCCCAGACACCGCTGCCCGGCTTTAATTTCTGTCTCTCACCTGTGATATTAAACCACACTTGGCTGGGGCCCATTTCAATGCTGATCACTCCCACCATGTGGTTTACAGGGTCTGTTTCCATCACGGCAAAGTTAAAATGGGGTTCGTCGAAAGCCAGCGGCTCCGAGGAGGGGCCGGGCCGGGAGACCCAGCTGATGTGGAGCCTCACGTGGGAGGAGAGCGGTGGGCTGCCTCCATCTGTTGCCTTGACCTGCCAGGAAACGCACATGCAGTCAGGGTTTAGCCCATGGGATCCTCGTGGAAAGCTGCATCTCTCACCCACCAGGAGTTTCGGGTCCCCCCAAACCAAATCCTCACCCGTGGCTCTGCGCTCTGGCTGCTCCCAAGGCAGAACCACACAACCCACATCCCTCTCGTCCAGCAAGCAAATCTGCCAGGCTCAATCCACAGCAGAGACTTGAATCACAAGCCTTGTAGGACAGAGTACAGAGTGCAGGAGAGCTTTAAACACACCTCCAAGCCCCGTGGCCTGATCAGGCTGTCAAACGGAGGCACCACTGAAACCCAAAGGCTGTTTGGGTTGGAGTCCACATGCATGTGGGATCGTGGATCACTGTGTTCACCTCTGAGGATGGGTTGGCCAGACAATTTTACATTTCTCCTCCATTTTTAATAGCTTCTGTATCTCTCATCATTGCCTCTCAGTTTCTCTCTCTTTGCAGCTCGAGTCTGCCTCATTCAAGCTCTCCTCCCACCGCGGCATTTTCTCCATCTCTTTCCTTCTCCCTTTTCTCTTTCTGCAGCCTTTCCTCTCTTTCCCTCCCCACCCGCCTCTTCCCATTGGCTCTCCCCGTTTCCCCCTCCTCTCACCGTAAGTATGTTGTATTCAGAAGCAGGAAAAGCTTTCCTGGAGAACACCACGCCGGTGGTGGGGTTGATGGTGAATATCCCCTCCTCCTCCTCCTCGATGGTGTAGGTGATCTGGCTGTTCTGCCCTTGGTCCCGGTCTGAAGCGATCAGCCTGTAGACCGGCAGCAGTGTCTCTGAGGCTTCTCTCTCGGGGAGCTGCACCATGAAGAGCTTGTGGGGGAAGCTGGGGGGATTGTCATTGGCATCCAGGACTTGCACCACCACTCTGCTGGTGGACTTCAGGGCTGGCTCTCCGTTGTCGGATACAGCCACCTGCCAGCAAGCAAAGGGAGGAGGTGACATGACTTAGGCTGTGACCCTCCCACCTTTATCCTGATGGGCAATGGCTGGACCAGGATTTTGTGTGGATCTGCATCTCAGCATTTCCAGAGATGATGGGCAGTGACTAAACCAGGACTTTTAGTGTGGATCTGCATTTGCATCTCCATGTCTTCAGAGACGTTGCTTCTCTCTGCAGGATGTAGCTGTAGCTGGCACCATGCATGGCTTTTGCATGCACAGGGAGAGACATCTGCAGGGCTCTGGCACCATGCATGGCTTTTGGCTGCACAGGGAGACACATCTGCAGGGCTCTGGCACCATGCATGGCTTTTGGCTGCACAGGGAGACACATCTGCAGGGCTCTGGCACCATGCATGGATTTTGGCTGCACAGGGAGACACATCTGCAGGGCTCTGGCACCATGCATGGCTTTTGGCTGCATGGGAGACACATCTGCAGGGCTCTGGCACCATGCATGGCTTTTGGCTGCATGGGAGACACATCTGCAGGGCTTATGCTTACAGCTGCTCTGGGCAATGGGTCAGGTCGGTCACTAGGGATCACACAGCTGAAAATGTTTGTGCTGCAATGGCTCAGCAAGCTATCACCCATCCTCACTGTGCTGTGCATGCTCCCAGCACATCACATTGCAGAGAGAAATGTGTCCATGATAGACTGAAGCACCTCAAGGTCCCTCTGCTGTAAATGCCCACGGTTTGGAGCTGGTGACACAAAGCTACACAGCTATGTCTGAGACAATCAGATAAATGCCAGTGGATTTCTCTGGCTTGCTCTTTCCCCCATAACTTATTATCCATCCTGCTAGAGGACAGTTCCAGGCCTCTTTTTGCATTCCCACAGCACTCCCAAAGCAGGCCTTTTGCTCCAGTCCCCAGTGAGGAAATAATGAACCCTGCAGTGCTGCTGCAGCTGTCTCTTAGGGCAACACACACCATTTAATTAAGTTTCCCAGCAGTTGGGAGCTGATGGGATGAGATTCTTTCTCTGTGCTCCAACTTGCAAGGAAAGCTCTTTGAGGACTTAATGCACTTGTAGGTAAATAAAGCTAATTACAATCATCATTACCCACCTCTAGGATATGTTCAGCCTTGTATTCTCGATCCAGCTGCCGTGAAGTTGTAGAAATCAGGCCTGCCAGGAAAGAAAGAAAGCCTTTGAGCATCCAGGTAAAGCCAGGGCTGACCAAATGCCCATGTGCCTCACATCAGCCTGCCTGACCTGTGCCAGGTTCCCTTTGTGATCAGAGGAGACAGATGCCCCCCAGAAGGTGAGTTGTCCACTTCCACTTCCCCTGTGCCAAGGAGGTGCTTTTGCTCCTCTGGTCACAGAGACCATGAAGGAGGGAGGACACCTACCAGACACCTATGGCAGCTGAGGATTGTCAAGATATTCGGTGAGAAAGGCTCCAGGACTGTGCAAACAAAACTTTTCTTATGCCTTGAAGTCTGAAACATTCTGCATGTGCTGGCACAAGCCTGCTGACAAGTCTTGACTCCTATTCTCCTCTGCTTGCTCTTTGTAATTTACAGAGTTCTGACAAAAGTTTGTCTTCTGTCTTGGGAAATTCTTTCTATTCTGTTGCTAGAACAAATGAATTGAGGCTAAAAATAAGGCACACAGTTGAAAATAATCGTGGTGCATTGTTTAAGCCTTGCTGAGAGACAGGATGAATCTTTTAACAACTGTAAGACTTGAGGGATTTCTTTAAAAATATAACTGGTTTAACCACAGGGAATAGGTTGGAGGCAGGAGTGGGGAGGGAGTTGTGGCTATAATAGGCTGGAGTTTAAAGAAAATCATCATAATTGCCTCTTTTGAATCTGTCAGTGACTCAGCTGAGTAGATGTAAGTGCAGAAAGGAGGGAGTTGAGGCTTGCATTTCCATGCCTGGTTTGATAATGGTGCTTCCACCTCAAAATTAGGAGAAACTTCTTTACTGCAAGGGTGATGGAACACTGGAGAAAGCTGTCCAGAGGGGTTGTGGAGTCTCCTCCTTTAGAGACTTTCAAGAGCCATCTGGATGTGTTCCTGTGTGACCTGCTCTAGGGTGCTCCTGCTTTGACAGGGAGGTTGGACTCAAGGATCTCTGGAGGTCCCTTGCAACCCCTAACATTCTATGATTCTTATCAAGTGCCTTGGCTCTTCACCTTTGAGGAAAAGCAGCTCTAGACCATTTTCACAGCTGCTTCCCAGCTGATGGAAATTGCAGAGATAATGTATGATTATCTGACAGTCACCCATTGGAGCAGGCTGCCCAGACAGGTGGTGGAGTCACCATGGAATCATAGAATCAATAAGGTTAGAAAAGACCTCAAAGATCATCAAGTCCAACCTGTCACCCAACACCTCATGACTAACTAATGCTTCAAGTGCCACATCCAATCCCCTCTTGAACACCTCCAGAGACAGTGACTCCACCACCTCCCTGGGCAGCACATTCCAATGGCTAACAACTCTCTCTGGGAAGAACTTTCTCCTCACCTCCAGCCTAAACTTCCCCTGGCACAGCTTGAGACTGTGTCCTCTTGTTCTGGTGCTGGTTGCCTGGGAGAAGAGACCAACCCTCACCTGTCTACAGCCTTCTTCCAAGTAGTTGTGGAGACCAAGAAGGTCTCCCCTGAGCCTCCTCTTCTCCAGGCTAAGCAACCCCAGCTCCCTCAGCCTCTCCTCACAGGGCTGTGCTCCAGACCATCACTGGAGATATTTAAAAGGCTCATGGATGCGGTGCTTAGGGACATGGTTTAGTGGCTTAGCAGTAGCTGTGGGGTTCTGAGCTCTGGGTGAGTGGTTTGACTTGATGATCTCAAAGCTCTCTTCCAAGCTCCACAGTCCTATGGTTCTGTGAGTCTGTTTTTGCCCGTCCCCTGCACCTCCTGCTTCCAGCGGTCGCTGTTAACCACGGTGTTTATTCCTCATGAAGCTGAGTCCTGCTTCCTCACACGAAAGGGAAAGCAGGGGGAATTCTCCTGAGCACTGCAGGCTGATGCTGCCCTGGGAAATGGTTTGCATGGGAGGCAGAGCGTGTTCACAGCCCCGTGCGCACGTGCACTTGTGCATCCTGAAAGACTTGTAAAGCCGAGCTGCGTGAACCCATCTCAACTCTCAGCTCTGGTCCCAGGCCAGCAAGTTTTAATTAATAGCCTTGTTTTCAGTTGTAGCATACTTTGGTGTATTGCTGTCTGAGCATGACAGGCAGGAGAAAATGTGAAATGGCTGCAGGAAACACGGGGCAGCTGAAGGAGGGAGTGAGGAGCAGCTGCTTGGAACAGGGCTGTTGTGAAGGTTTCCACTTGTTCTCTTGGATTATTCATGTTTGGCACCAGCTGCTGCACTAAACAGTTGTTTGATGCCTCTAAATCGTAAATCAACACTCCCTAATGTGTTATGACAAGAGGATCTGAAAGACTCTGTTTGCATGCATGTCATGGATATTAATTTTTCGTTCCTCCCTAGTCTTCCCTTTGACACCTTGGCAGGTGGAAAGAACTCGGCAGTGGCCTGAGAGGACACTGGCTGAGGAGCTTTTGAACCTCCTCTAGGCTCCTGAGAGCTCCAAAACCCTTGCTATGGATGGAAATGCTCTCTTGAGGGGGGACCTGAAGAAGGAATAGTAGTAGCAGTTCAGTGAGATCTGTGATGCTGCTGTCCACATTGCAAGCAGGCTGGAGAGGACAGAGCAGCAAAGCCTGCAGCTCCAGCTGCCTTCAGGGGATGGTTCAGAGTCTTGACCTAACAAGCCCACAGGACATGTAGTTAAACATTGCCAGCTGAGCCACCCAACACCTGTGTGCAGACTTTGTGGGGATCTTTCCAGTCTAGTGGGTTGCAAAATACAGTTGCAACAGACTAACATCTTGTTTGCACTTGGTTACTCCGTGCCAGCCGATGGAAAGTAACTCAAACCACTCTGAAGTGATTATTTGGATTTGCCTGGCCACACCCTGAGATTCTTTCATGATTGAATGAGTAGAAAAAAAAATATTAAAAATGAAAGGAACCAGGACTGGAGCTGAACTTCCCAGAGCTGGAGAAGGTCTGTAGTGAAGGTAGATGAGCTGGAACTTAATGGCTACCTTGATGATCTGGACATGCTCAGATCTCCTGGGGAGTGAGGGCTGGCTCTGCTTTCTTACCACAGACCTCAGCTGGAAGCCTCACCAGGGGGCACGTTTGGGTTTAGCATCCTATGACAAGAAGGATCTGGAGGTGCTGCAATGTGCCCAGAGAAGGGCCATGAGGAGGAGCAGAGGGCTGGAGCTGCTCTGCTCTGAGGGCAGACTGAGGGAGTTGGGGCTGTTCAGTCTGGAGAAGGGAAGGCTCCAAGGAGACCTTATTGTGGCCTTCCAGGATCTGAAGGGGGCTACAAGAAAGCTGGGGAGGGACTTTTGAGGGTATCAGGGAGTGACAGAACTGGGGGGAATGGAACAAAACTAGAAATGGGGAGATTCAGATTGGATGTGAGGAAGAAGTTGTTCCCCATGAGGGTGGTGAGAGACTGGCACAGGTTGCCCAGGGAGGTGGTGGAAGCCTCATCCCTGGAGGTTTTTGCAGCCAGGCTGGATGTGGCTGTGAGCAACCTGCTGTAGTGTGAGGTGTCCCTGCCCATGGCAGGGGGTTTGGAACTGGCTGAGCCTTGAGGTCTCTTCCAACCCTGACAATTCTATGATTCACATCTGTTGAGCCAAAAGTCAAAGGGCTGACTGCTTCACCTGACCCCTAGCACGCTCCCTCTGTCCATTAGTCAGTGCCCAGTCGTGGCTCCCAGCTCCCCAGCTGCCAGCCTGCCTTGAGATCAGAGAGCTGCTGTGGTTAGCAGCTACTCAGCCTGGTTCCCGTGCGGGGCCAGGGTGCTGTGCGGCTGCCAAGGTGCAGGACCTGCCAGGGGTGCTCACATGGCAGCTGAGCACCCAGAGCCAGGGAGCCAGGGAGGGGACGTGGTGCTCCTGAGAAGCCAGCTGGAATTAATGCAGATGTTGATTTGTTGCTACTTGGTTCTGCACCCGGCGAAGCCAGAGGGTGAAAATGGAAGTGGAAACTGTTATTAAAGGGGAACTGCCGCCAGCTTTTGTGGCCTGGGGAAACAGTTCCTGGGTGCCTTCTGCTGTCACCTACAAGGACCTGGGAAGCGCAGGCTTGTGGTTTGAATGAGTGTCTTTTGTGTGTGAGTTATCGGTGCAGCCCCTGCCTCAGTGGCAAATGCCAGCCAGCCCACCCCACGGGATCTGTGATCCTGTGGCTGTCCTTTATTTGTGTCCTTCTGTGTGGCCCTGGAGCTTTCTGCTAAGTTCTACAGAGACTGAACAAATCTGTCAAAGGTCTTAATTGCACTTGGCCAACTAGCCAAGCTCTGCCTTCACCTGAAGGTCCAGAAACAATCCCTTCTGCTGCTTGTGTACAGGTAGGCACAAGCTCTGCTCTTGCAGTCTGTCTACACACAGCAATGGGAAAGGATTGTCTGAAGCTCTCCTGCTTGCTGCCTGGAAAGGGGAGAGAGGAGAGCTGGTCGTGTTGGAACAGGAGCAGCAAAATTAACAGTGCATTGTTGTCAGGGAACAAAAAAATAATCACTTCAGCTGGCAAGAGCAGGGCTGGGGTGGAGGTTGCTGGCCCCCTGCCCTCGCTGCAGGGAGGAAAATCTAAGATAGTTAAAATAGCCAGAATCAGGTTTGCAGGCACTGGGGCTTTCACAAGAGCATGAGAAGGGAAGAGGTGGTTCTCCTGAAATCCTTTCTCTTGCCTCACTGTGGTTTCCATTTCACCCTCTCTTCTCTGTTCCCTTCTCCTACCACCTGCCCTCTTGTTCTGGCCCTGCTTTGCACTACTCCATGCTCAGCTGCAGTCTGTGGCATGTGGGCTCAGGGAGCAGCAGTGCAGCCATCCCTTAGATTTAAAGAGCAAGGCTGTGTCTGGATTGTCCTTTCATGCAGAGAAATGCAGGGAACCACAGAGAGCCTGGGGAAGCCCATGGACACAGCAGAAGCAGCCCCAAAAGAACAAGCACTACACGAGAGCTGGAATTGAATATAGTCCAAGGCAAAAGGGTTCTCCAAACAGCCTTTCAATGGGACAAATGGCTTCATCCTGACTCTTCCTGTCACAGCCTCCCAGTTCCTCCCAGTCCTGCCTCAACTCCTTCACATCTGGGACTACAAACACTGCACAAAACAAGATCCCCACACAACCCTTTCCAGCAGAAGACCCCCTCAAACTCTGCTACTTCCCCATCTCTTCATGTATCTATCTCTGTCTCCCACAAACTCTGCTCTGCACCAGGTGCCAGTCTGGGCTGGAGAGATTCCATCGCCGGTGGCAGAAAGCTTTCATCTCACTGCTCAGTTTTATTCCTTCTTCTCATTAGCCTTTCATTTATTTTTCCCTCTTTTTCTCCACCCTCTTCAGAGTACTGAGAGCTGGAAGAGCTTAGAGCTCTCCTGTGATAGTTCAGGGATGCTGGAGGAGCCAAGCCCAGCTGAGGGACAGTGATCCCAGCTGTTCCTGTCTCCCTGCAAGGCTTCAGGAGATGTCAAGGGGCCTTGCTGGTTATGCCTCCACTGTCAACCCACCCTCATGCTGAGACACTGGATCGAATGCCAGCTCCAGGATCAGAAATAGCTTGCTTGCAATGGTGTGGCACCATGCCCTGGATAATTATCAAGGGTTATTCTGGGTGTAGATGTTCCTGTTGTAAATCAGGACCTTAATTCCTAGTGGTGCACAGGATGAGAACAAGCTTCCTCTTCCTCTAAGGGGCTCCTACCAGGAATGCCCTGCCTAGGAGAGACCCAGGCTGACCTCTGTCCCTCTTGTGCTGTCCTTGATTTCAGTACCCATGTGACTTGTTTGTCCTTTGATGGATGTGGGAGAAGAGAAGAAGCAAGGTCTCAGTCATGGTCTTCTCCATGTGTAGGAGCCTCCCTTCTCACCCAGGTGCTGGAGAAACTCCTGACACATGCAGATTGTCCTTTGCTCAGGTGGTGTGACAGAGTAGCTGGTTCTGTGGTTTCCTCTTGAAACTTCAGTGTTTATCATTGAATAATGTGACAGAGGCTCAGCTGCATCACAGATAAGGAGCTCTGCCTACTCAAGCTCTTTTGCTGTTCTAGGGTTTGGGATTGACCATGGATGGAGTATTGACAGCCTGGGTTATATTTCTCTCTGGTATTTCAAGAACTGAAATCTTGCTGGGTCTTTTGGTGATCATTTCCCCTGGGTAGTCAAAGGAGAGATGCATTTACTGCATCTACAAAACAAAGGTTATGCCCTAACTAAAGATGCAGAGTAAGTGTTGGTGGTCTTGCAGTGCTCAGATACCTGCAGTGCTTTCTTTCCTCCCCTGTTCAAATGTTTTGCACTGCACTGGGGTTACCCTTTTATGGGATACAGCCCTGCAGTGATGTGAATGACCAGGACCTGAATGACCAGCAGTTCATCTTCCAATGCTTCACCACCAGGCTGAGACCAAAGGCTGTAGTTTCATTCTGCTTGATGGAGCAACTAGCATGTCCCTGTCTCCAGAACAAAAGTCCCAGGGTTTCAAGTGATCACCCTACAGGCCTGAAATTTAGCCAGGCTGTGACATTCTTTCTGGCAGTAGCAGCAAGAAGACTTCTCTTCAGATACTGCAAGCATACAAACTGCTCATTTTATGACAGTGTTTGCAGGTCATTCTTTATCCTTTTGGGCATCATGCAGGTAAAACAATGGATAACTGAATTCAGTGGAAGCAGGGCCTTAAACAAATTCAGGGTTTAAAGAAGAGACCTCCAGCAACTGTCCAAGAGATAAGATCAGCTCATGGGTTCCTTGCAGGACTGAGGAACTTATCACTCTGCATGCAAAGCACATTAACTGACTGTAGAGGGAGATGGATGGGAGATGACTCATACCCAAGACTATTTTTTTTGGTCTAAGTTTGGAATTCAAGGGTTGGCTTAGAGGTGAGGTGTCTCATTAGCACTACATTGTGCCAGTGTCTCTTACTTTACCATGAAATGCAACTGCCTTGGACTGTGGCTTGGCAGGGCTGCTCTGGCAGTGGGGTGACAGCTTTGCCTGCAGCATGGAGTGTCTGAATGTCGTGCAGGGTGCTAGCTGGAGCTCAGTAGGTGAAGGGAGGTAGCCTTGGTGTCCTGATAGCCCTTTCTGGTCCACATCCTGTTGCAAAGGCAAGTGGTCTGCTAAAACAAAGCCTCTGAAGTCACCTCTCCATGGAACCCACTCTTTGTGCAAGCTGTCCATGGGGCTGAGTTGTGCATAGATGTTTGGACCACATGGGAAAGTTGGATGCAGAGCAATGCCCTGACCTGGCTAAAGACCTTCTGACAGTGAAGGCAGCTACAACTGGGGTAGCACTGATCAGTTAGCTGATACCTCCAAGTGTATCTGCATGGGGATGTGTAGACACCCTATGAATCTGTCTCACCCAGAAGGGTGTCAGTGTTTCAGCACAACAGTTTTTTTTCCCCCTCAAACCCTTCTCCTAGCCAGCTGCAGAGGACTGCCAAAGAGCCATTCCACTGCAGGTGGCACCTAACTGGGAGCTGCACTAGCCTTTTTCAGTACATCCAGCTTCTTTCTCAGCTGAAAGCCAGCTTCTGTCCTGCTGCAGTAGGTGAACTGCTTTTATCATCCCCAGGAGATCAAAGTCATGCAATTAATCCTCTCTCATGCTCAGGCTCTCTGCCCTCCCTTCTCTCTTCTCCCAGGAGCTGATGGAGCGAAGGGCTCGGCACAGCTTTCCTCACCAGACTGGCCCAATGTCAGCTCTGCAGGGATGGTTGGAGGAAGCTGTTTACACAAAACAGCAGCGGGTTTTTGATGGCTCTGAAAGACCTGGTAATTAATCCTCAGATGAAAGATAGGGTCTAGGAAGATGGCAGAAGAGACTTAGCACATGAATAGTGCCGGAGAACGGGTGGAGCCTTTAAGTGCAGTGGGATTCACTTTTATTAATCCTGCCTTGGTCTGTCTCAAGAGCAGATAGTCACCTCCAGAAGGGTGTTTCCTGGCTCAGGCTCTGCAGTAGGGCAGTTGTTTACAAGAAGGAAGATTAAAAGCAACTCCTTGGTTCTATTTAGGGCTTTGAAAGTAGCCCATTTGTGTCATTCTAAGAGCCATCTGGATGCAGAGAGCAGCCCTCAGGTTGAGGGTTTCAACCCTTAGCCTCCCCACACTGCGTGTTTGGAGGCTGGGACTTTTGCTGCAGAAGGAAGCTGTGACAAAGGCCACTGTGTGGGCTGTTTCTATTGGATATAGAACATCCCCTGGGCACTTGGAAACCTCAAAAAGAGATGCTGAGTTGGGTCAGTCTTACCTGTAATGAGGTTAATGGTGAAGAGTCCTTGAGGATTTCCAGTTAGGATATGAAAAGTCAGTTTTCCCTCTGAGCTAGAGTCTGGGTCTAGGGCATCAAGCTGAAGGACAGATGTGTTTGGTGGGGAATTCTCCATCACAGAGGCGTAGAAGACAGGTCTGGACATCAGAGGTGGGTTGTCATTGGTATCAGTGACTTCAATATAGATTTCAGTCACAGAAGACAGAGGAATTGTTCCCAGGTCAAGCGCCAGCACTGTCAGCCAGTAGTGAGATGTTCCTTCTCGGTCGAGGGGTCCTATGGTGCGGATGGTGCCTAGAACGACAGAAATGACTTGTGAGGGATTTCAGAAACTCAGACCACTTTAGCCTTAGTGACAGACCAGCCTGTGCCTGTAGTCTGCTTCCTGGTATTTGCTGCAGGTGCATCAACCTTGCCTGGCTGTCAGGATGTGTGGAAGTTGGTTGGATAGTGTGGGATGACAGGTTGGACTCGACGATCTCAAAGGTCTTTTCCAACCTGGTTAATTCCAAGAGGAGGCCTTGCTTGTATCGAGGGTAAAATGGTACACAAAAGGGAAGGACTTGGCATTTTGAGTGAGGACAGACATTGGCTTTGTGTTATTTTAAGGAGGCAAAGCCTGCTTGCTCCTCCCCAGATACAGGAACGCACGTTGTACATCCCTGCGCAACCAACAGAGATTTGAATGCTGCATGAACGGAGAGAACACAGAAATGTCCTCTTGGGCCAAAGAGTCAGGCCAAACCCCGTGTGTGGTTGAAGCCTTTAGATGCACTATTTAAACTGAGCTGTCCTTACCTGTGTCCTTTTCAATGCTGAAGGCAGACAGGCCGGTGCCCTCCCGGAGGAAGTATTGAACCTCTCCGTCTTTCCCCTTGTCGATATCTTTTGCTGTGACCATCATCACTGATGTGCCCTCAGGGCTATTCTCCTGCACCCAGCCTTTGAAGACAAAGGAGGCAAAGCGTGGTGGGTGCAAGTTCTCGTTGACATCAAGGATGTTCACTTCCAGGTGGCAGAGGGAAGAGCGAGTGAAGGGCTTCCCAGCGTCACTGACCTGCACGGTTAGGTTGTAAGAGTCCTTCTTCTCATAGTCCAGCTCCTTCTCCAACCTCAGCGCTCCAGTTAGCTTATCCACACGGAACATCATCTCCTCATCGTTAACCAGGCTGTACCTCACCTCACCCCCAGAGCCTGCATCTGGGTCAAAAGCCTCCAGAAACAGGAGAATGGTTCCCACGGGCAGGTCCTCTGGGACCTTCACACTGTTGAGGGCTGGGAGGCATTGTGGGGTGTTGTCATTTACATCCTCCAGAGTCACAATGAGATCTGTAACAGAGAACAGCTGGTAGCCGGTTTTGGGCTGGTCCCTCGCTTCTATTTTCAGTACATAGGAAGGCCACAATTCTCTGTCCAGGGCACCTGTAACCATCACTTCCCCGGTGACACTGTTAATGGCAAACTTTTCAGTGGGAGTTAGGAGAGAATATTTTACTCTGCCGTTGTCATCTGTGTCAGCATCTTCTGCTTTCAGCTGAGCTATTGTTGTCCCTGTTGCCACATCTTCTGGTATGGCCACCCAGTAGGCACCTTGTGAGAATTTAGGAGTGTTGTCATTGGTATCCAACACGTTCACAGCCAAGAGTTTCCAAGCTGATTTTTGCGGCGTGCCAAGGTCATATGCTGTAACGTTAAGAATGTAGAAGCTGGTTCGTTCGTGATCTAGGGGAGAAAGGACTTGAAGGAGACCCAGTTCCAGGTCAATGGTAAAGCAACTGTCATCATTTCCATCTGAGATGACATAGACCAATTTTCCATTGAAGCCAGTATCAGGATCAATAGCTGAAAGGTCAGCGAGGGTTGAGTTGATGGGAACCGTCTCTACGACATCAATGGATCGTGGAAAGCTGTCGTCAAACCTTGGAGCATTATGGTTGACGAGGTGCAAGTTCAGGGATGCTTCATCATCCTGCCCATGGCCTTGAGACTGGGACTCAATGGAGTGTATGATAGTTTCTGTCAGCTGCTTCAAGACTCCTGTTTCCTCGCACTGCATCTTGACAGGGAGGCCTTGGCCGACCACGGTGATATTTACAGATGTCGGCAGGGCGTAGTTCTCTCCATCTGTTGCAGTTATTTTCAAAGAGTAGAAGAGTGGCTGCTCAGGAGGAGGAAGATCTCGCAGAGAGATTCTAAGAGATATTACTCCAGAGATGGGATTGAGTTCAAAATGCCTCAACTCGTTGCCAGACTTGATTTCATACTTGATATGCTGCAGCTCATCGCTGTCGATTGCGGAGACCGTGGCCACGGGGCTGCCAACGGGGAAGTCCCACGGGATGGTGCCGCTGCAGCTCGCCTTCTCGAACACAGGAGCGTTGTCGTTGACGTTGCTCAGCATGAGGGAGACGTGCACCTCCGTTTCGTGGCGGAAGGGCGAGCCCCAGTCCGATGCCCACACTCGCAGGTGATGCCATCTCTGCATCAGCTCATAGTCCATTGACTTGGAGGTGGAAATGGTGCCAGAGTAGGGGTCGATGACGAAGGGGACCGACTTGTGGTTGGCTATAGTGTAGGTGACGAAGCCGTTGTCGCCTTCATCTTGGTCTGTAGCGCTTACTGTTAGGACACTGGTGCCGGGCGGAACGTTTTCGTCGAAGGCCCCGCGGTACGAGGACTGAGTAAAGCTTGGGGCGTGGTTGTTGCAGTCAACGATGTCAATGGCAACAGCTGTGCTTGTGTGGCCGCTCGGGGTCGTAACCTCAAGCTCAAAACGAGACTGCTCGTGGAAGTCCATTGCTCTGGCGGTAGTTATCAGCCCGGTGTGAGGATTGATTTTAAAGCTCGCGCTGTCGGGAGTCGGTTTCAAAACGTATTTCAGGTTTGGGAAGGCTGGCGTGACCTTCACCATAACAACCTGGCTTCCAGCTGGGGAAAACTCACTCAGCTGCACCTGGTACACTTCTTTCTCAAACCTGGCAGAGACGTACTTGGCGGGAGGTATATGGATAACTCTGACAGGAGAGAACAGTGGTGGCTTGCTCTTGTCCTTGGCTTGCAGGCTGAGGTTGAAACCAAATGGGTAAAGTAACCAGTTGATCTCTTTGGTGGACACAACCATGAACTCGCTGCTCCCAAAGTAGGATTTGATGGCTTTGAAATGCCTTCCTGGATCTCCATCCACAAAGTCAACTGAATCAATCCCTGCTTCTGAGTCACCGCTTTCTACAGACAGGGTCGCATAGAGGAAGTCTTCGGCCGAGTCAGGCGGTGTCACCTTCACTGAGGAGATAGAGGGAGGTTTCCTGGCAGATGGCTCCACCTGGATCGTGAGACTAGCCAGGTTGCCAAAGCCATTCCCCTCCATGATCTTTCTCATTCTGTCCACAGCCAAAACCTGCAGGTGGTGCCTGCCTCGGTGGGTGCTGTTCAGCCTGCCCGTGGTCATGACTGCCCCGGTGGTGGGGTGGACAGTGAACAGGTCAGACTTGGTATTGAGGGCGTAGTAGAACTCAGCATTCTGCCCAGCATCGGCGTCAGTGGCACTGAGCGTGCTGACCACTGTTTTCAGAGGAGTGTCTTCTCTGATGGACACTTTGTAGGAAGGGGGTGAAAAGAGAGGTTTCAAGTCATTTCTGTCCAGAATGTGGATCAAGACCTTGGCCCAGGCTTCGTAGGCAAAAGTGCTCTCTGTGGCCTTGATGATTAATATATAACTGTCTTTGACCTCCCGGTTTAAAAGTGCTGTGTTGCTGCTCCTGGTCCTTATCCTCAAGAAGCAGAAATCCCCAATCACATGCTCCTCTGTTTTAAAGACACCAGTGTTGTCTCCAGAGGCTATCCTGTATCTGATGTCCCACTCTGGGTCTGTCTTGTAAATACCCATTTTGACGTAGCTCTCCACGTAGGTTTTGGGAGCTGAGTTCTCATAGATGGTGGCATTATAGAAGAAGTGGGTGAAGTGCAGGGGGGAAGTGTTGCCTTTCTCACAGCTTGCCTTGTGGACCACACAGTGCATCAGGAAAACAGCAAAACTCAGGAAGTGCCTTCTGAGAGTGACTTCCATGGTGTGGTGTCTCCTCGGGTCCTGCAGGGTCAAAGGAAGATCATTGGTGATTTGTATTAACTTTAGGAAAAGAATCCCCATGGGCTCGGGGCTTTAGCCTCACCTCCCTCCTCCCTCTACCTTGACAATTAGCTCAGCTCTTCTTCCTTCTGTCCCAGTGAAGGACCTGACCTCCCACATCCCCATGCTGGCTCAGACCCATTCACTTTCTCTCCTTCTGGTTTTGACCTTGCAGAGGGCAGAAAGTGATCAGGCTGACTTCCTGATGTGTGAATGATCTCTCCCTCCCTCCTTTCTGCCTTCTCCCTTGTCAGACAGCATATTTGAACTCTCCACACCCAATCAAACCCCACTTCAATTTCATTTCTCCATCCTCCCTTCTCCATCTTAACTCTCTTTCCACACAAGTCCTTGCAAAGTATTTTCAAGAGTCAGTATCCAGACTGCGGTTTGATGTCTCTCCCCATGATTTGTCTTCCCTTTCTTCTCCCCCTGTTCTCCCCCTTTCAGCAGGGATGCCCTGCTGCACTGTGCAAATTCCTTCTGAATGGTCAGCTCAGCAGTGTGGCCCTTTTCAACAGCTTCAGCTCAGATCCTAGTCAAGCTGTAGTTCAGTTCTGATTCACAGGGCTGATCCTGGCTGCCTCCTCGGTGTTGCTTGAAAGAGCAAGACACTTTGACCATGCCATCCTCAACCACTGAGCAATTTCTCTGGTGCCTCCCAGAGCCCTGGGGTCAGAATTCCTGTGGAAGACCTGCCATCCACGACCCTCAACTTCCCTCTCTAACAACTCCTGAGCAGCTGCAGCTCGCTGATTTCTCTCTGTGAACAAAGTGTACCAGAGAAGGGACTGGGGAGCGTGTAGGTGATTAACAAGGTTGTAACTTCATTAGGGAGCTTCGTGGAGCTTGTTAAAGGATCACGGTCTGTTCTTTTCAAAAGCCCGAGTGTGTGCTGCTTTGTGTGCTGCTTTGTGTGCATTTGAGGGTTGAAACCAGGGATAAGCTATATATAGGTGCATATAGTTCCCCTAGATATCCCAGGAGATCTTTATCTAGGACTGTTTCTTCCTCTTTTAAATTTAAATTATAGATCAAGTACCTGCCAGTCATTTGGCACATTCCTGATTTAAACAGGGAAGACTTGTTCTTCCAGACACTTTTTCACGACTCATCTCTTTAAAAGCCAGAACTAGCTCAATTTATAAGTCAAGTCGAATGGTAGGGACAAATTACTCGAGCCTGACGAACAATGTGTGTCATATTCTCTGCCTGAGATATCTAATTACCGATAAATACAAGGCTGTAACCTTCAGACTTCCTTCAAACCTCTTTTCTTCCTCGGTAAGCAGAGGCCAGCCACCCAGCAGTCTCCCTGCTGTGTGGTCACTCCTTTTTGAAACAAGTGGTCTGAAGCTGAGGAGAAACAACCAGGAGAAGTCCACAGGATCTGGATCTGACAAAATCCAGGCTCTTTTTTTGGTTTAAGTCTTTTATTTATGCCACCATTTCACTTCTAGGAGAGAGGACAAAGTCTCAAGTGCAGGGCAAATGAAAGAAAATCTTGGGGGACGGGGCTGGGCGACCCAGCAAGGCACATGGTTCCTTCTGAGAAGTTGAAAACCGTGTTCTTAAAAGCTCTGCTTGTTACTTAACGACGCTTAAGAGCCGTGCAGCGTGCAGGGACTTGCCTAGAGCTGCTCCCTTCCAACATTTTCAACTGCTGAACCTGGAAAGGAGATGCATGCGTGCTGCGAGCACGCGTGTCTGCTGGGACTGTGGAGCAGGAAAAGTCACCTCCAATCCAGAGCAGAGTAAGGCAGCAGAATAAACCAGCAACAAAACAGTTGTTGTTCCATGAACAGCAGAGTTAATGAAGATGATCGCTTTGTATCTGGGCTAATTGACTTTTTAATTGAATTGCACTGCAATGGCAATGTGAACTCATCGCTCAGAAGACATCAGAGAACCCGCAAGGCAGAGACGGTTATGAACTCCACAACCACAAGAAAAGCTGGAGCTAGAGCACATGCCTTCTTGAACACCAGCAATTCAATATGGGAGGATAACCTTGAGCAAGGAGTGGGTTTTTCTGGCATTTAGCAAGATGCAAGCTTTCTTCTGAATCCCTCCTGGAATGTCTTTAACCTCACTCTTACCTGCAGATTTCCTGACATCTAAGAAGAGCTTCACTCACATTGCTGGTTTTAATCTCTGTGGGGGTGGTGGTGGTGGGGGCATTAGCAGGGTTTTACTCCTCTGTCCAGCTAACTACTTTGCAAAACCTGTAGTGACCTCATATTTCTGAGAGCTTGGCTCTCAATTACAAGCTGGGTTGACAGCAGCCCATGGCTTCAGCTGTTATTATGAAGGATGGAGGGTAACTACACACATGGGGCATGCATGAGGCAGAAGCCTCATTTCCTCTGGAAACGATCTGAAACTTTGGGAGGAACTTTTAGGAGGCATCACTACCAGCTTCTGAACTCTGGCAGCTTCCCTTTGTGGTGGGTCTCATACCCAAAGCCCCAACAATAGCACAGAGAGACCATGACACCCCCTGACAGCAACTGCATGTGCTCTGAGGGGTGCTCTTTCTTCGCCCTTATTATTGCATGAGCATCTGCTTGGACAATTTCTGTCCCAGTACTGCTGGGAAATCCTGTCACTGTTTGAGCAGTTCCACACAAGCCCATGTTTGCCTCTTATTTTATCCTTTGCTAAAAGGATGAGTTGGAGAGGGTTGGTGACACCAGTGTGCTTCAAAAGTTGACCTATTTGTGCTTGAGTGTCCTGGGGTTCCCAGTAGAGCCTGCAACTTCCCACCTCAGAATGAGAAACCATCACCTACTACTTCTAGCCTGGAGTTTCCTCTTTAGTAGGTTGCACTGGGAAACAGTGCCACACTGGATGCCTTGTTTGAAACAGTGCCACACTAGATGCCTTCTTTCTCTTCCTCCAGCGTGGTTTTAATGTATTTTGAAGAGTAATAGATCTCCCAGGAGGCAACTGTGCAGCCCCTGCTCTACCTTCTGCAACTAGGATCGTTTACACCACATTCACAATGCAAATCCATCCAGAAGTGGAACTGGGACATTTCCAGAGGCCATGGTGAATCTCACCAGAACAATGGGGCACGGTGCTCTGAAGGCAGGGTGAATGTGGTTGACTGCTGCCTTAGCTCAGCTCCAGGGAAAGCCCTGCTGGAGCCACCCCTGGGAAGTGTTATTAATCAAGCAGCAGAAAGGAGGTTTGCCTTCTATGACTTGTACTTTGGGTGGGAAAGCTGTGGATAATGTGAAAACAGCAGAAAATCAATTTGCTAGCCCTTAAAATCCCTGATACAGGCAGCTGCCAAGGAAGGGCAGCCCTGCTAAGCTCAAGGGTCCTTGCAATGGAGCTCAAGGATCTCCATGTTGTCACAGAATCACCAAGGTTGGAAGAGACCTCAAAGATCATCAAGTCCAACCTGTCACCACAGACCTCATGACTCTGCATTCTTTCTGCTGCTCAGGCTGCCTGGGGGGAGTTGTGGCGTCTCCCTCTTTGGAGATACTCAAGACCTGCCTGGATGTGTTCTGATGAGACCTGGTATAGGTGATCCTGCTCTGGCAGGGGGGTAGGACTGGATGATTTTTTGAGGTCTCTTGCAGCCCCTAACATTATGTGGTTCTGGGACTCTGTGATTCTGACTCTGACTCTCTGTGCTTCTCTCTTCCCATGACTTCCCTGGGCATAGATGCTCTCCTGGAGCCGGTTGCACATGGGGAGGTGGATGTGTTGGAGGGAGCCCATCGGTGGGGTAGAGTGAGGAAGGCAAGGCATGTTCCTGACTGAGGGAAATACCAGGGCATCATTATGTGGTGATTCAACCTCCTCTCCTAATCACCAGGCGAGGATCAGAGAGCCCGGAGGGGCTTTGCCCTCAGCCCTGTAGATGCAAACTCCCCACGGAGCGCGTAAACATTCGGAGTATCTCTAATCAGAGCCTAAGCGCGCGTCTAAATTTAACATCCAAATTGTGATCCTCTCTCGAAGACATGCCCCAATCTGTTGCTCTGAAATGGAGGAACAAACACAGCACTGAGGTTCAAAGTGGGTGCGTGGGGAGGCTGTGCAGTTGGGTGATGTGGAGGGGGATTGGTGCAGGGCACGGCTGCTCCAGTCAGCCGGGGTGTGCAGCTGGGGCACGGGCTGGGGGCTGGCAGCCCTCTGGGGGGGGTCCTCCCCGGGGTCTCCTGCCATGTGTGGGTTGTTGTGTTTGTTGGCCATGTTGCAGAAAAGCGCTGCAGCCTGCTAGAAAGCAGGTGTGGCCCCAGCCCCACCCTTCAATTCTCTTCAAGAGAGGCATTTAAGAGCAACAAAAACCCAAAACACAAAACAAGGCGAGCGCTGAATACACCAGGAGCAGGATTCCCCTCGCTAGCTGTGGTGGGAGATTGGCCCAAAGTTTCTACATCAAAAGATCAGAGAAAAAATCATCATTTTCTTGGGGAAATAAAGACAACTCTTGCCTCATTGCTCTTTTGCCAGCGCACGTCCCAAAATCTCTTCCTCTTTCTTTGTCTCTCATTCTCTTCCTCTTTCTTTATCTCTCATTCTCTTCCTCTCTCTCTCTTTCTCTCCCCCACATTCTCCCTCTCATTTTTTACTTCACTACAAGAAACAGTTCCTCCCCCAGGACAGGTACTGATCTAAACCATCCCCAAACACATCAACATCTTTGTTGGAGTTTACAACAGGAGGTGCCAAGGGGGAGAAGGGAGATGTGTTTGGTTGTCTAATGCTCAGTGATGGGACAGCTTAACTTCAGGTCTGAATTTCAGTGGTCACTGGGCCATAGAGACAGAGAGCAAAAGAAGTAAATCATGGAAGATGGTGGATACAAGGCCTTGGGGAAGTAAATAAGAGTTGGGATGCTGTCTTCTCCTGGCTTGCATGGTTGGTGAGCAGAAGGAGTTCAGGCATAGTTGAGGCAACATCCTTACAGCTGCCTGCCAAATAGGATCAACCAGAAAGCAGTCCCTGGGGTTTTAATGTTGGAAAGTGACAGATGAAAAGGAATGCTCCTTGTACAGGTGTTGAGCCCTGTCTGTGAGATGTTTGGATTCCCAGCACTGAAGTAACCCCTCTGCATGCTGTGTGGGGGCTGGGCTGTCGGGTTAATGTTTGCCTTCTCCTCCACCACAGCAAAGCTGATGGGAATTGGATCCTTTTCCACTTGGTGCCTTGCTCAGTTTTGGTGAGTCTCCTGCCAGCCACTCACCAGCCAAACCTGTGGGGTTTAAATTCTGTGGGGAGATGGGTATTTTTTTTGTTCTCTTTTCCCAGACTTGGGAAAAAACAAACCAACCCCTCCCTTCCCAAGCTGTGGCATGGAGCTGTTCTCATGATCTCAGCAGCGTTTCTCAGAAAGGGATGCTGAGTGCAGGCTAGCAACTGCTGCTAGCCGTTCTCGGGGATCCTGCTCCCATGATCAGTCGTGGAGCCTCTGCTTGGTTTTGCAGAAATACATCCTGGAGGTACTGCAGAAAGCCAGAAAACTAATGAAAGGAGCCCCTGAAGTGCTGGTGTTTTGTTCCTCAGAGTATTTCGGGGTTTTCCAGAGCCTGTGGATGGTTTTCTTCGAGCTGTGTTTGCAGAGCTGTGTTTTGCGCCAGCCTGCTCTGGGGCTGTGTTCGTGTGGCTACAGCTTTTTGCTGCACTTGCAAGATTCCACCCCAGCACACTTGGGCTGTTCCTTCCCCATCTCAACTTTCCAATCTCCAGATGACTTGGATAGACCTTTGGAAATTGTTTCCAGGTTGCTAGACAGCCTGGAGCAAGGTGGCTGGTGGATTAAATCCTGGTGCACGTGCCTTTTACAACTGAGGTCTACCCTTGCTCCAAGTCATCCATGAAACGCTGCTCCTGTCACAGAGAGTGGCCTGTGGGCAGTGCCCAGGCCTTGTGCTGTAATCATTTCATGGTTCAGCTCCTTTGCTGGTGATAAAGTGGCTGCATGCCGATGGGGTGGGCAGCACTGGGGGCTGCTCAGCTGTAAAGCTCAGTCTAAAGCCATTGGACTGCCATGCTACCGTGTGGAGCAGCAACTCTTGTTTGGACTGCTCAGCATGGTGGGGGGCAGGTCAGAAACAGGTTCCTGAGCAGAATGGGTACAGCATTATGAGCACCATGGAGATGCTCATCTCACCAGCTGGGCCAGGCAGGCACTTTAACTCCAGGCAGATTGAGTATCCTGGGGAGCTTGGACCAACAGCATCTAAGGGGTGTTGGAAGAGCAGAGACTCTCTTGAAGGATTTTAGCAGAAGCCTGTAAGTTATTGTCTTGTATGGGGCAATCTGGGCCCCAGGCTGGTAGACCTGGCATGGTGCTGGGACACCCTTTTTCTCTAGCAGGCTGCTGCCTTCCCAGGGTCTATTCTGCCAGAGGACCTCTGAGAGGTCCTGCTAGGACCACTGTTCAGGGCTGACAGCAGGAGTATGTTTGGACACTGTCCCTGGAGCAATGAAGGCAGATGTGCAGAACATGGGTTAGTTGCACAGGAGAGCAGAGAGCAGGATGGTCTTCCACATTGGAGGGGTGTCTGAGAGGTGTTTAGTTACTCTGATGTCAGCTGCTCCTTTGCCCATACAGCTGAGTGCTTTTGCTGCCTTTGCCACCATGCATTTGTTCACAGGTTGGAGGCTCAGATCCAGATGGGGTCCAAAGCCACCTTCCTCCGTGACATCTCACTGTGGCCTCCTCCAGCAGCTCCTCACTCCTTTTCCTTTGGACATTGTGCCCACTGCTCCATCCTCATGGCTTTGCCTGTGCCTTCTGCTCTACCTGCTGCTCTGTTTTGCTCCTTCACACCAGAAGGAACAGGTGCCAGGTGCCTTTGCTTCCAAGCCACCCTCTGTGCACGAGCAAAACATCACCTTGCCTGCAAAGCCAAAGGCTTTCTCTTGTCACAATGTGCATTTCTGTCCAATGCTCTGTGAGGAGCCTGATTTTGTGCTGCTGCCAGCACCTTAGCCTGGCTCAGATACGTGTCACATAGCTGAGGTTTCTCTGTCATTGTTGTAAGCCTCCAGGAGCTTGTCTGTTAGGCCCAGGAGAACTTGAACAGGCTTGAACTCCCCGTGGAGTTAGAAGGGTCAGTGATCTTTATCTGTCTTGGCATTGCAACATCATCGGAGAGCAGGAGTTAATCACAGCTCCAGAGCTGTGGAGTCCTCGGTGGTGCTCTGGCCTTGCTGGAGGGGGGCTAGGGGACCATCCCTGGAGGTGTTCAGGAGGGGACTGGACGTGGCACTTGGTGCCACGGTTTAGTAGTCATGAGGTGTTGGGTGACAGGTTGGGCTTGGTGATCCTTGAGGTCTCTTCCAATCTTATTGATTCTATGATTCTGTTCCATGAGGGAACCTTGCAGTGCCAACTGCCTTGCTTCTGGCTCCTGTCCCAGAGAAAGTGTGACATCAGGGTGGTTGACTTGCTTGTGCCAAGGGCAGGTGGAAGCATCCTTATGGATTATTCCTAACCATAGGGTTGCAGAATGCATTGGCTTGGCAGGGACCCTCGAAGGTCATCTTGTCCAAACCCCCCCACAGTGAGCAGAGACATCTTAACCTAGACCAGGATGCTCAGGTCCCCATCAAGTTTGACTTTGAATGTCTCCAGGGATGGAGCCTCCACCACATCTCTGGGAAGCCAGATCCCTTTCCTCTGCTTTTCCCTGAATGGATGAGCTGCTTTTCCATCCTGATTGCCTCCTGCCCTCCTCAGTTACAGGCAGCACAGGGATAAATCCTGCCTGTGGTCCAGAAGCTGCATTACACAGGTAACCAGGAAGGTGATGGGGGGTGCTGACTAACTCTTTGGCCAGGGACTGCAAACATTACAGCCATGAGACAGGGAGTTGAAAAGGCAGATTCCACTGGTGCCTCAGATGGGATTTGGGTACTTGATGCCTGAGAAAAGGAACAGCCCTAGGGGGCTGGATAAGAGTAGTGCCGGTGGGGACGGGGCTTGGTGGGAGCTGCTCCCTAAGCATGCTGTGAGGGGCCCAGGGGCTGGGCACCACGGTGCAGCAGCCCAAACGTGTTGGCACAAGAGCCAGCTGCAGTGTGCCAGGTCCTCATGTGAGCCTGCCCCAACTCTGCTGTTGCTGGGGCCGTGCACCTCTCTGCCTGGGATTCAGCTCCCACGGAAGCTCTTAATACCAAGGCCACATTCCTCAGTCACTACAAGGATCTCTCCCAGCAGGCATGCAGTGGCCATCAGCACATGCTGTGAGAGCCCACAGGGGATCCTGGGCTCGCTCTTGATTGCTTTCTCCTGCCAAGGCTCACACTGAACCTTTCACATTTTCCTCATGGTTGAGATGCAAATGACCTTGCCCTGTCTGCAGACCGCTGAAGGAAGCTGGCGTGTGGCACCGCCTTGTCAGTCCTCCTTGCTACCTGCTGGCCAGTTTCAGTCGAATTTAACCAGATAGGTAAAGACTTGAAAGGTGTTGGGTTTGCAGAAACTTGTGAAAAGCAGCAGGAGAGAGGAGAGAAATCCAAATTAGGACTCCCAGCTGGAAGAAAAGGCTCTAATGTGAGCCCAACCCGATTATTAGACATCAGAGGGATCCACACAAGAGAGAGCGAGTGCCCCAGGCAACCAAGCTTCATGAATTTAGCTGCTCACCAAACAGCTGTTTATTTAGGTGCTGCAAAGCCTGTGAGATCCCAACACACAGCTCCCTTCTGACCCACCAGAGCTGTGAATCCAGACTGGACTTAGCTCCCACCCCAGCCTGGTGAGAGGAGCAGCCCTGCCTAGCGTTTGGAAGGGCTCTAACCTTGTGCTGTTTGACCCTGAGAGTCCTCATTTGTACCTTAACTCCACCTGTGTGTTAGCAACCAGGACAGTGGCTGCATCACCTGAGTGCCAGCAGTCCTCCCATTCCCTTTCTGTGGTTCCATGTGGGGAACATACATGTTGCCCTATGGCCTGTCAGATTTGTTGGGAAGGAGTCCAAGAACATCTTGGCACAAAGAGCTGGGACCATGCACCCTGCTGGATCCAGGCGAGGAGCCCAGTGCTCAGCAGGATGTGGGCTGCTTGACTTCACTCTACCCTGGCCCCTATGCCTCCTCTCTCATCTCTTTCTCTCCTACCAGGCAATTCTCATTCATCCACAGACCTGTTCCTGCACTAAGATCTCCTCATTCCTTTGCCCAGCTCCCTGCTGGTCTTTCCCTTCTGGTGCACAGAAAGTAGCTTTCTGCTCTGACTGCAGCCTCCTTCGCTCTGTTGCCATCTGCCTACTTTGGGCTGCTCCTTCTTGTCCCTCTCCTGTGTTCTAAGGCAGCTTAAGGACACAGAGGACAGAGGAAGAATGAGATGATCAGGTCATGATCCTTCTTTGTAAAAGGATGGCCATCCAGGATGCCAACAGCTGTGCCACAGAAATTCCCTGCAGCAGACATTTATTGAATTCAAATAGAAAACCTTTGGCTTGCATTCCTGCCTGCCCTTGGGAAAGCTGCCTACAGCAGCCCACCTCCTCTTCTGTACTCACAGTGATGATGCAAACCTAGCCCCTGCCCTGGGGAGCTCAGGGTTTCACTGGAGAAAAGATTAACCTCTGAGACAGGTGTGTTTACCCAGGCCACAGCATGTCCTCGTCAGCTCATATCCTGCTCCCAGCACTAGGCACTGCCTCCCGGTCCAGGCTGTCTTCTGGACTCACATTTCTGAAGGCTCTCACCATTGCAACACCTCTGTGGAGCAGGCAGCTGTGTGTGGACACTGCTTGCAGCACCTGTGACAACCAGAGACCAGGCTGGGCACACAATGTCCCTATCAGCCCGAGCCATATGGAGTATCTATTCATGGCATAACCAACCTAGCCTGGGCTGCCTGAGTCACAGCATCTATCCAAGGCACAACCTGCTCTGGCCAAAACAGTCCCACAACATGAGAACATCAAAATAGCCACACTTGGCCCTCTCTCTACAATCTTTCTTCCCAATTGGCCAGTTTGGGCCAGTTTTGGCTGCTTAGAGGAGAAGCACATGGAACAAGGCAGGTTCTATGGGGCTGGAGCACCTCTCCTATGAGGACAGACTGAGGGAGTTGGGGCTGTTCAGTCTGGAGAAGGGAAGGCTCTGAGGAGACCTTATTGTGGCCTTCCAGTATCTGAAGGGGCTACAAGAAAGCTGGGGAGGGACTTTTTAGGATGTCAGGGAGTGACAGGAATGTAAAAAAACTAGGAATGGGTAGATTCAGATTGGATGTTAGGAAGAAGTTGTTCCCCATGAGGGTGGTGAGAGCCTGGCACAGGTTGCCCAGGGAGGTGGTGGAAGCCTCATCCCTGGAGGTTTTTGCAGCCAGGCTGGAGGTGGCTGTGAGCAGCCTGCTGTGGTGTGAGCTGTCCCTGCCCATGGCAGGGGGTTTGGAGCTGGCTGATCCTTGAGGTCCCTTCCAACCCTAACAATTCTATGATTCTCTGTGTAACACTCTCCAGCATCAGTGCAAGTATGTGGTGGTTCTTGGGCTGGTTTGTTTAATAACCTCCACTGGGGCTCTCCATCCCAAATGGATCAAAACCTTATTTGAAGCCAAGTACACTTTTGGCCTCTGCAATATCCTGTGGCAACGTGTCCCAGGATTTAATTATGCCCTCCATGTAAAAAAAACCAAGCAACCAACAAAGAATCACAAGAATCAAAAAGGAAAAAAGAATGCTTCCTTTGGTTTGCTTCAAACCTGCTGCTCGTTCAGTTCTGAGCTACAAACCCTTCCTAACAGCCCTCTGCAGCCTGCCCCTCCCTCAAGTGCCTTCTCCCGAGAATTAGGAAAGAAATTTTCTTTGCTAATAAACCAGTACCTGCCCCATTAGCAGGGAAAACTGCTGGCTCAGCAAATCAGCCTGCTAACAGACAATGGAGCATCAGTGCTGCCAGCCCAGCCTTGGAGAGAAACACAAGCGAAGGGCTGAGGGTATTTAATCCTCTTTGGCTGTGCGTGAGGCAGGAGAAGCCCACGAGTGCCCGGGGTGCAGCCGCGCTCTCGCGCCCCACACGTGGCAGAAAAACCCCAGAGTGAGCGCAGGGAGCAGGGAATGGCATCGCTGCAGCACGGAGGTGGCTGCAGCCATCCTGTAGGACTTGCCTCGGAGCAGTTGGCAGGGGTGTGGGATGCAAAATGCATGAGTTTGTAACAGATGTTTGATTCCAGGTGTTGTGCCTCCTTTGAACTCTCCCTTCGCGCAGGGTTTGTTTGGAGGGCTGGGAGACGCTCTGGTTTGTGAGGGCATTAGGGTTTGAAAAGCAGGTCGTGGTGCAAGCTGGAGCTGAGGGAAAGGTTTGGGAGAGGAGCAGACCCTGCTCTGCTCTGCTCTGCTCTCCCCTCGGTGAGGCAGGGGCTGCTGGGCTCGCTCTCACAGCGTTAGGGAGCAGATGGGGAGAAGCAGAGACCAGAGCCCCTGGCTGGGCTGGAAACCTCCTGCCTGGGCTGGAAACCTCCTGCCTGCTCAGTCCCTCAGGAACCCCAACCATTTATCAGACAGGCGGATGTCCCTGAACTGTTCCTGATAAGCTGAGGTGCACTGCACATTAGGAGAGGATAAGGGTGCACAATACCAAGCTCCCCGAATACCGAGACAGCCTTAGGAGCCTGATACAGACTGTTTGCTTTCCGTCCCGAGCCTCTGATAACCTCTCAGGGCTCTCTAGCTGACAGCCTGGAGAGCTGTGGCAGCTCTCTACATGCCTCATGCCAGCTCTTTGCCCACTCTGCATGCCGAAGCAGAGGATGTAGTGGACTCCGTGCCCTCCTGCCTGCATCCGGGGTGCTCTGGGTGAAGCAGGAGCCTGTCAGCCGCAGCCCTGCCTGCCTCAGCCACCGCACAGCCCAGCTTCCCACACCTCCTGGAAACTCTCAGCCCTTCACAGCAGCAAACCCAAGTGAGCACCGGCATTTCCGTCAGGGCTTTGTCCTGAGCAAACCCTGTGATGTGACAGCTGATCTTTGCCCCTCTGGAGGCTGCACTCCACCAAGTCTGCCTTGAGCTGCCCTGGCAGGCTGATGAGCTGATAGCTGCTGTTTGGAAGGGTCCCCTCTGCTCCAAGCACCCAGGCCTCCCTCCCGGTGTTTTCACCTCTTTTCTCAGCGCTGCACACGTCCGTGGGACATTATTCCTGCACACCCTGAACTGTGACTGGATTTTCTCTGGGATTTAATCTCATTTTGCCATCAGTCACTTGAGGGTGAGCACAGTCACCCTGATGCAAACAGGCACAGGCTTAAACACGCTCCGGTGCGGAGCAGGGTGCGAAGCAGGGACTGCGGCTCTCGCTTCAGCTGCCTGGCTCTGCTACCTGTCACGGAGGGGGACCAGGGCAGGCAGTTTGCTCAGAGATCCCCAAGGCACAGCCGAGTTTGGGATGACAAGTGGAATGTTGGGACAGACCTTGGAGCGGTCCTGCCTCCCCCCGGTACACGGGGCTGTGTCCAACAGCTGAGCCTACGGCCGGGCGCCGTCGCTGCTCCTGCAGCAGCAAATCCCTTTGCTCCAGCACAGACATGCTCCCCGCAGAAACCCTGCCCGTGCAGACACCTGGAGAGCTTCTCTGCTCAGTCCCTCCTCACCTGCCTTGATCAGCAGCGAGGCTTTTGCCTTTGCTACCTGGAGGCCACCTGCTTGCACTGGCTGCGATGTGCTAAAGTTTCCCACCTGAGTCCAGGTGAAAACTCCTTGCCAGCACAGCTGAAGCTTTTCCTGGCTCCTTCTACAGCCTCTCGTGCTAGGGCTTGCCAGAAGGGGAGAAAACGTTAAAGGCTCTCCCTTTGCATCCCAAACACGTTTAAGATAAGTCTGTTTTCAGCAAAAGCTACTCACATGCAAAAGCAGGTTTGTGACTAAATCTCTGCATCCTCCATGCCTTCCTCCATCCGTGCAGCACAGACGGCTCCCTGAGTCACACTGCAATTCCCACCCCGGCGAGCAGCGTGCCTTACCTGTTGCGACAGGAGAGAGCTCTCCTGAGTTTACTGCCTCTCGGCTCTCACCGCTGAAAATCCTCTCCCACAGCAGCACCTCGCTGCCTGCTGGGGGTCCATGGTGCTCGCGAATCAGAGGAAGGGGCTCGGAAAAACTCCCGCAGGAAGGGATTTCGCTGGCTGAAACTCCAGTAGCACAGGTTGAGAGCGAGGAGGGAGAAAGTTGCAGGAGGTGGAACTACCTCGCTGCAGAGCCAGCCCTTCCGTGACGGACTGAAGGAGGAGGAAGAGGAGAGGCATTACCCACTCCCTTGCTGGAGAAGTGAACTTGTGTGTGTGTGTGTCAGAGCTGGGCACGGACCCAAGCCTTAGAGCCAAATAATTGCAGAGCTTTTTACTGTTAGTTTAACTAGATTTGCCACGAAATCTAGGACCACAACTCCAAGGGGTGGGAAGGGTGCAGGATATATCAGGTAAATCCCTCCAACACGTTTGAAAAAGCCAGATTGTTTTTTAACCAGCTGCAAGGTGGGTGTTGCAAGAAGGGATGGGGAGAAGGAGGTGGGGGAAACCTGAATCTGCCCTCAGAGCAGCTGCGTGTGGAGAGGCACTTTGAAGGTTGTTGTTGTTTGTGTTGGGGGAGCCCCCAGAAGCCCCAGCTGCTGCCAAGGAGCCCCAGGGTGCTCAGAGCTGTGCAGGCAGGAGATGGGAAGGTGGTCCCTGTCCTGAAAAGGCAGGAAGCAGAGAAAAGAGAGGGAAGCAGCAAGGGGAGAGGGCAGCACAGGAAGACTAAACCTTCTACCAGAGCTTATGGGGATTGTTTTGGCAAATGGCATCCTGAGCCTGGAAGCATTGTTTGGGGCTGGACCGAGGGGAAGGGATGGGGACCTTGCTGTGGGGGTTCTTGTCACGCTGGCTAGAGCATAGAACCATAGACTCATAGAATTGTCAAGGTTGGAAGGGACCTCAAGGCCAGCCATTGGAATGGGCTGCTCAGGGAGGTGGTGGAGTCACCATCCCTGGAGATGTTCAAGAGGGGATTGGATGTGGCACTTGGTGCCATGGTTTAGTCACGAGATCTGTGGTGACAGGTTGGACTTGATGATCTTTGAGGTCTCTTCCAACCTTGGTGAGTCTGTGATCCAGTTCCAACCCTCCTGCCATGGGCAGGGACATCTCACACTAGATAGGTTGCTCAGAGCCACATCCAGCCTGGCCTTCAAAACCTCCAGGGATGGGCAGTCTGTGGGTAGCTTCTGTCTTCTTTGCCCCAGTTCTCCCCCTCTCCTTCTTTTCTCCACACCCTGCAGTAAATGCTAACATAGCCCCTTGAGACTGCAGAGGGGTTTGGACAGATACAGGTAGATCTCAATGCCCAGGTTTAGGTGAAGCTTTTCCTCCCTGTGGTGTGGTGGGGTTTTGGTTTTGTTTTGTTCAAAGGAAATCACCAGAAAGCTTTCTGTTCAGTTTTAGGAAAACAAAGCCAAGTAAAGAATATGAGAACTGGACAATTTTAACTGTAAATAGCTTGAACAGGTGTCTGTCACCATCCCTGGAGGTGTTCAAGAGGGGATTGGATGTGGCACTTGGTGCCATGGTCTAGTCATGAGGTCTGTGGTGACAGGTTGGACTTGATGATCTTTGAGGTCTCTTCCAACCTTGGTGAGTCTGTGATTCTGTGACTGGTCCTTTGGAGACTCCATGCTGGGGGACAATGATGGAAGTGAATGCAGAAGCAGGTAGAGGGATAGAGACAGACTCCATCAGCACCCTGTGTGAGCAGTAGTGGTCAGTGCAAATTTGCACATTGCCAATCACCAGCAAATCCCTCAGGTTCTGAACCCTCCAGCCATAAGTCCAGCTTCAACTGGAAGTTGTCTCAAAGTGGACACTGTTGAATTGAATCACAGGACACCAATGCATGGGAATGCACATGGGAATGTGGTTTCCTGGTGCAAATCCAAGGAGCTGTGAAGAGGCTGACCCATGATATATTGCACTTTTTTGGGGGGGTGTCAGTGGAGGTGAGTGAGAGCAATCAGGTGAAATCAGCAGAAAGTGCAGTTCTAGTGGTATCAAAAGGAAAGAGGTTGAGTTGCTGGAAGGTGTCCAGCGAAGGGCAACAAAGCTGGGGAGAGGTCTGGAGCACAGCCCTGTGAGGAGAGGCTGAGGGAGCTGGGGTTGCTTAGCTTGGAGAAGAGGAGGCTCAGAGGAGACCTTCTTGCTGTCTACAACTCCCTGAAGAGAGGTTGTAGCCAGGTGGGGGTTGGTCTCTTCTCCCAGGCACCCAGCACCAGAACAAGAGGACACAGTCTCAAGCTGTGCCAGGGGAGGTTTAGGCTGGAGATGAGGAAGAAATTCTTCCCAGAAAGAGAGATTGGCCATTGGAATGTGCTGCCCAGGGAGGTGGTGGAGTCACCATCACTGGAGGTGTTTAAGAGGAAACAGGATGAGGCACTTGGTGCCATGGTTAATTGATTAGATGGTGTTGAGTGATAGGTTGGACTTGATCTCTGGGGTCTTTTCCAACCTGGTTAATCCTATCCTATCCTATCCTGTCCTATCCTGTCCTATCCCACCCTATCCTATTAAAATTGCTCAGCATTTTAGATTCAATCTAGTGAGCATTTTGTACCAAGAGTGAGAGAGGGAAGTTGCATGGCATGGTGAGACTGAATGATTTCCCTGGGGTCACCATGGGGCAGATCTGTTTGCTTTTGTGCTGCAGGGGGTCATGTTGGGTGCTCTCTTCATAGCATCTTAGCCCCACTTGCAAAATCACTTCAACTTCAAGCTCTTCCTGGCCCTTCAGAAATAGGTTGAACTGAAGGGGAAGAAGGGATAAATCCAGTTGGAGTTGTTTGCAGCTTGTCCATTTCCCCTGCTGCTTAGTCATGTGGCTTGTAGAGGAACTAGCAGGGAAGCACAAGGAATAATGGGGGGGGAAAAGTGACAGTAGAAGTAATTGCAGCTAGAAATTGCAAGTCAGCTCCTCTTCTTTAAGATGTCTCATGAGAGGAGGCTGGGTGATCAGTCAGCAATGGCAGTGGGAGGTGCCTTCAGAGGGAATGAAAGGAAAAGTCCTTTCACACAGCTGTGTCTCTCGCCCGTGGAAGGCGAGAAAATCAGGTACTGGTGGCTGATTTCACTGGGGCTGAGGCAGGGCTCAGAACAATACTTGTATTATATTTAGACACTCCATGGTACAAGTGAGCAAACCTCTGGCCTCAGGGCATCAGCTGGTTGCTACAAGAACCAGCATTTCCCTGTGTTTGCAGCCTTTCACAAGTGGCCAGCTGCCTTGCTCCTTCTGCCTGCATCTGGAGCAGCAGGTAGCCCTGGAGACAGCGGGCTCAGGGGCCTGGACTCATCCATTGCAGCAGGGTGGGAACTCCCAGCTAACAGGGCTAGAAGTGCTGACCTTCAGCAAGGCAAGAGACTGACGTGAGGCAGATCTCTTTTTTGGGGAGGTGTTGTCTCATTGCTGTTCCAGGTGGGCACAGAAGCCCTCTTGGAGTCTCTTTTCCCTGCAGTGCTTTGCTGAAGAAGTGTTGTTTGAGGAAGCTGGTGCCCATGGAAGAGCCATGTGGCAGGCAGACCCTGCAGAAAGGCTGGGCATAAGCTTGGGGGGGTTCTAACCTGGTTCCCCTTCCAAAACATGTACAAATGCCCACTGGGCACAAAAGCTGCTGACAACTCAACCTCATTGTCAGCAGACTGATGACACTGGAGCCCCTGTTACAGGAAGGATCTGGAGGTGCTGGAACATATCCAGAGAAGGTCCATGAGGATGAGCAGAGGGTTGGAGCACCTCTCCTATGAGGACAGACTGAGGGAGTTGGGGCTGTTCAGTCTGGAGAAGGGAAGGCTCTGAGGAGACCTTATTGTGGCCTTCCAGTATCTGCAGGGGGCTACAAGAAAGCTGGGGAGGGACTTTTGAGGGTGTCAGGGAGTGACAGGAATGTAAAAAAAAATAGGAATGGGTAGGTTCAGATTGGATGTTAGGAAGAAGTTGTTCCCCAGGAGGGTGGTGAGACACTGGCACAGGTTGCCCAGGGAGGTGGTGGAAGCTTCATCCCTGGAGGCTTTTAAGGCCAGGCTGGAGGTGGCTGTGAGCAACCTGCTGCAGTGTGAGGTGTCCCTGCCCATGGCAGCGGGGTTGGAACCTGCTGATCCTTGAGGTCCCTTCCAACCCTGACAATTCTATGATTCTATGACACTGAGTGTTCCTTTTTGCAGCAGTGGCAGAGCAAGGTACCAGTCTAGGGGCTGCAGAGGGCTGCAGGAGGCTGAGTTTTATCTCTCAGAGAAGCCTTTGCTGCCTGGCTGTGGAGCAGAGGAACATCATATTAACTGATCTGGGGAAAAAAAACCCAGACAGCCTTTCTGGGGATGTGAGTGAAGGACAGCTTGATTGTCCAAGGTTTATGTTTCCAAAGGTACCAGATGGCTCAATAAGAAGTATTGCCTTTCCCAGTTAAACCACAGCATCAGAGTGAGCAGCACTCCAGCTATGGAGACCTCAAAATCTTCAGATCATGACTGGCCAGGACACTTAAGATGGACTTGATGGACTCTTCTTTTCCATACAAAGGCAAAGATGGCCTCTTTGGGTCCACTTGGATTGGTTAATGTCCCAATGATCCAGGAAGGGAAAGATGCACAGGAGAACTTTTCCTGAGTTCCAGCTATTAATTCTTGATCAGTGTGGGTGAGAGCCTACAGCTGCTGAAAACTTTGCTTTCCACATCTCCTACTCAACTCAAAGCCAGGCTGGGCTGGGAAGAAAGGTATCATGTTTATCCCAAGCAACAACTCCTGCTCCTGTAGAAAGGGGTGGGTTGCAGAGTTACCTGTGGTTACAAGCAGAGAGCACTGGGAAACTGCACTAGGAGGAAAGGGAGAAGGAAGAGGGAATGGAGCTGTGCATGAAGTGAGGTTTTGCCAGTCAAAGACTCCATAGGCTGGTGTCAACCTCTCGTGCTGCCACATCCTGCTGCTGGGATCTTCCTCTCTCAGATGCAATGGGCCCTTTCCCAGGGAGCAGGGAAAACCAGAGCTCCATCACTTGGCTGGCAGGGACACAGCTTTCTCCCTAATCATGGGGAGAGATTTCATTTCCTGGTTCCACCCAAGATCTCCATTTGATAAGGCCGAGACTTTCTGCTGTGGGTTAGCTGCACGCAAAGGGTTTTACAGAGAAGCAGCATGTTCAGGCTAGGGAAGGGAAAGCACCATGGGCCTCTCTGAGCCAACTAGAAACACTTAAGAGGGGCCTCTCTGCCAGTGGCTGTACCTACTCACTGCCCTGGGGACCAGATCTGCTGCCTCCAGAACACATGCCTGCAGGCCCATCTTGCAGCTCATCCTCCTAAACGCCTGCCCTTCCTGGCCAGCAGTTGCAACTGGCCCTGCTGGAGCATCGCCTTCATGGGTCTGGAATGGTCAGGGCAGTGCTGTTGGGATGTGGCACTGGGGTGTTCCTCCTGCCCTCAGAGGCAGGCATGGTGGTGCAATCCCCTTTATCATCCCTCCTGAGGGTATGGCACTCTTTAAGCAAGCTGCACCAGCTAGGGACTGTAATGCTCCAGCCGCTGCAGTGAGGATGGGCACACAGCCTCACGGTGGGCACTTCATAGAATAGAATCATAGAGTTGTTTCAGTTGGAAAAGACCTCTAAGATCATCAAGTCCAAGTGTCAACCTAAGGCCACCTTGGCCATTAAACCATGCCTCAAAGTGCCATGGCCACACGTTTCTTGAACACCCCCAGGGATGGTGACTCTATCACCTCCATGGGCAGCCTGTTCCAGTGCCTGACCACTCCTGCAGTAAAGAAATGTTTTCTAATACCCAACCTAAACCTCCCCTGAAATGGCAATTTCAGGCCATTTGATTCTGTGATGCTAGGGAGAAGAGACTGACCCCCACAGCACTGCAGCCTCCTTTCAGGCAGAGAGCAATGAAATCTCTCCTCAGGCTTCTCCAGACTGAACAATCTCAGTTTCCTCAGCTGCTCCTTCTTAAGACTTGTTCTCTAAATCCTTCCAGACCCTCACCATTGAACTGATGAGGTTGAAAGAGATCACCAAGCCCAGCGGCTCATGTGGAGCTCACAACCTCACCACCAAGTCATCATTGCAGATGCATCCCTCATTTACCAAACCCCCTCCAAATCCAGAGCAAGTGCCTGCCGAGCGGCGTGCCGGGAGCGATGGGCCCGGAGGCACAGCCGAGGCAGACCGAGAGTTGCCTCCCTCGGGGACAAACGACTTCGTTTCCCCTTTGCAAGCAGGAGAAGTGGGTCTGTGGGCCTGGGCTGTGAGCCTCAGCATCTGCTGTGCTGAAACGCTCTGTGGGGATGTTTGCAGGGCAGCGTGCAGGGACTTGCACGGGAAGGGGAAATTATCCGCCTGGAACGGCAGCGGCAGCGCTCTCCCCAGCAAGCGGCAGCCTGTGCCGGGGGGAGGGGAGGATCCAGCCCTGCACACCAAGCAGCTCTCCGGGCTTGTGTGTGCGCTGCAGCCGCGTTGTCCAGCGCCGATAATCGCCCTCCATCGAGCCGCTCTGATGAGTCAGGATCGTTCCTGTGGAGCTGCAAACCGCCGTGCAGCAGCCAGCCAGGCAGAACCTGTGTGGGAGAGAGGTGGGTGCTGGCTCAGAGAGGGACAGCTGCCTTGCAGCTCTCTCCTCATCTTGAAGCCTCCCAAAGGGTGCAGGCTGGATCCATTCTCCCTTTGCAGCCGATTCTAAGGGCCCTGAACGACTTTTCTGTGTGCAAACCTGGTTCTCACTCTGCAATTCACTCTCTCTTACCCAATACAGATTTGAATTGGGATTTCCTTAGAGCAGCTCCAGGTTATCCTGGCCTGAGGTCCAAGAGGAATCCATTGACCATAGAATCATAGAATTGTTTTAGTTGGAAAAGACTTCTAAGATCACCAAGTCCAACCATCAGCCTAAGGCCACCATGGCCATTAAACCATGTCCCAAGGTGGCTCAGGCCACCCATCATGCTTAGTGCTGGGTTTAGAGGCTGGTGCAATGCAAGGCACTCCTGGTGTCCCCAGCATCCAGTGCAGTCTCTGTGAAGACATCCTGGCTTTTGAAGACTGGATGCTGAGTAGTCCCTGCAATGACATGCACAGGAGGGCATCACCACAGAGCTCATGCTGGAATCAGGCTCCTCACTCCCTGTGGTGTTGCACAAGGCTGTTGTGTGGGACATAGCAAACACCATGGATTGCAAGCTGTGAGGGACATGAGGTTGTTGGCTGTGTTGGACTGGAATCCACATCTCTTTGGGCTCTTAGTGGGATCATAACCAGTGCTGTGCTGTGCTGTGCTCCTCTCACTGGCTTCATCACCAAAGAGGATGTACACTGATTCCTACAGGGCACTGCTGACAAATCCCTTGCCCCTTTAAAAGGGATGAAGTCATTTGCCTCCTAAGCCATCTGGCAGCAGGACAGAGTCAGAAGCTCAGTGCAACAGAAGGCTGGGATGCCAGCCCACAGAGGGGATGTCATTGCTCTACAGACAGATGGGACCCTGATGGGATGGGGTGAGATGCTGTGCAAGACCCCAGGTGAAGGTTTGGTGGTGCAGGGAAGGCAATGAGGACCTGCTGGCAGAGAGTGCCGGGGTGGGTGTGCCGTGGCCCCGGTGCCGTTGCCGGCACTGAGCGGAGCCCCGTCGGGAGGCAGGTGTTGCACCTCGTCCTCCTGGGAGGGCGCAGGCCGGACCGTGGGTCTCCATCATGGGGTGAGCTGGTGAGTCAGAGTGTCTTCTCCTCCCCCTCTCCCCATCTGCACAGAGCAGGCATTAGCTCATCGCGAGCCGGTCGGCCTCCGCCGCGTGCCGGGCGGCTGAGCTCATCGTTGGCTGAGGCGGTGGTGACCCAATCCAGGGCGACCTGTGAGGGACTGCAGTCCCCACGGGGTGGAGAGAAGGGCCACCGTGTCCCTGAGAGGCATGGGGAAGTGATCTCAGGCAAAACTGCCCACCGGAGCCGAGTGGGTGATTCATCAGAGCGTGCTGGTGGATGAGGTGTGCCCAGGGAACACGTCCAGCTTTGTCAGGTTCCACGAGGAGGAACTTCTTCACTGTGAGGGTCACAGAGCACTGGAACAGGCTCCCCAGAGAGGTTGTGGAGTCTCCTTCTCTGGAGACTTTCAAGACCCAATTGGATGTGCTAGATTCTATGGTCCTGCTGTGGCAGGGGGGTTGGAACTAGATGCTCCTTGAGGTCTCTTCCAACCCTAACAAGTCTATGATTCTATCTCCAGAGGTCCCTTCCAACCCCTAACATCCTGTGATCTGTGATACAGTTTCTGACCTTGCATTCCCAGAGTGCCTGCACAGCCAGCTCCTCTCATATCACAGACTCTGTAACCCTCTTGGCTGAGTCAGTTAAGGAACTGGACTCATGCTGTGGAAAGTCCCAGGCCACCAGAATCTGCTCTGAGGTTAGTGCATTGCTGCCCCTTCTCCCTGCCATTCACTGCAAGGCATGGTGGCTTCCAGCCAAGGCAGGGCCCCAGCAAGTCCCTCCTCGTGGCCCTGCTGCTCAGGAAGGAGCTGGGGCTGTGGTGCATGGGTTCATAGAGACATGCCTTCCCATCCTCCTGGCTGAGAAACCAAGCCTCAGCTTGGTGTTTGTGCAGGAGGAAGAGGTTGGTGGGGGTGGCAGTGAAGGAAGAGCAGAGCAGAACATGGGGAGTGGCTGGGTCTGTACTAGAGGGTGGGATGGGGTGACTTGGTTTATCTGAAGGGTAGAGCAGAGATGAGAGGTTAAACTACAACCTTTTTTGTTCAGGTGTCTGTGCAGGGGTGATGAGCTGCTCCCAGAGGATGCCTCTCTGCCCTGATGGTCCCCACACGAGTAGCTTAGACTGGATGGTTAACTTTTAGTCCAGTGCTCTGGATTGCAAGCTGGGGATTGCACAGGCACTGGGAGATCAGGCACGGGCAGAGCAGGGCACTGCCCACTCTCTTGCTTCACTCAGAGGTCTCTGGTTTGCCCAGCTCAAGCAGAAACTCTTCAAAGTGGAGGTTAATTTTCAAGTAGGGATCTACCCTGTGTTTGATCTGGGCTGGGCTGAAAAAATCCTGGGCCAGTAATTCTTTTCCCTAGGAAAGGCAACTCCTCTCCTGCTTTCTCCTCCTTTGGGAACAGAAAACATTATCTGCTCCAGCCCAGCTCCTTTGGACTCTCTTCTTTGCACAGTGGTCTGTAAATGTTTCTTAATCAGATTTTCCAGCTCCCCTGTCAGATCCTCACTGTCCACCATAGAATCATAGAATTGTCAGGGTTGGAAGGGACCTCAAGGCTCAGCCAGTTCCACCCCCCCTGCCATGGGCAGGGACACCTCACACTGCAGCAGGTTGCTCACAGCCACCTCCAGCCTGGCTGCAAAAACCTCCAGGGATGAGGCTTCCACCACCTCCCTGTGCCAGCTGTGCCAGTCTCTCACCACCCTCCTGGGGAACAACTTCTTCCTAATATCCAATACCTCCTCTCCTTCAACTTGGTGCTGAGACTGACTCCCAGTCATGGCTGGCAGAAAATCCAGCCTGGAGCTTCCTTGCTCCAAGGGCATTCTAAAGAGGTTCCATTGTGCAATGGAGCCTTGTCCCAGGAATACAATCCCCATGATGATTATCTTGATACCATCCTCACTGAACCAGGGCAGCCTGAGCCAAGAGAAGAATTTAGAGCTAAACAGATCTTGTTTACAGGAAGCCAGAGCACAGTGTCTGGGCTTGCAGCAGTGCAGCAGGAGATGTTGCTATTGTCTCAGACTGCAAGCTATTGATGGATGGCACTCTGTGAGATTTCCCAGGGACGCTGTGGGAGCCATTTCCCTCATTTCTGAAGCATGTTGCAGAGCAGCCCAAGGGCAGAAGTGCTTTGGCTGGCCTGGACAGTCAAGCAAGGGTCATCAGCTTTAGTGACTGTTACGTTTGGCCCTGAGCACTGCAGGCTTTCCAGCTCATGCAGTACAGTTTGTGTGTTGGTATGGAGAAAAGCAGAGTCTCCAGGGCATGCTGGAAAGGCTGGGGGTGGCCACCAACAGCTGCAGCCCAAACTGGTGCAAATTGGTACCACTGAGCAAATTCACTGATTTCTCACTGGGTATCAAAGGAGAGGAGACAAACTTCTCTCCCAGCAGTGAAGCTGCTTCTTGGGAGGTGCTGCTACCTTCCTCCTGGGGTTACCAAACCGTGGTCCTAAAGGCAAGAAGGTGGTGGAGCTCTCTGCAGAACTGGCTAAAGAGCCTCACCTCCAAAGCTTGTCCTGCTCTGGCACAGGGCAACAAGCAACTGAGAAAAAACCCCATCAAAATGGCTGACTGCTGTCCAGATGTGAGGGAGGGCTTGCCCACATCTGGCAGGGAGTGTTTCACAATGGGAACAGCTTTCCCCAGCCCTTGGCACACAGCTGGGGGTGGTTGCTGCAGCTACAAACAGGATGGTCCAGTTCCAGCAGAGCCAGGAGATCTGTTTGGCCAGTTCAGTGAGTCAGAGAGCACTCACCAAGGCTTTTTGGTGTCAGGAAATGTGTTTTGATGAAAACAGGAAGAAGGGGGGGGGGGGGGGGGGAAGGAAGAAAGGAAGGGAGGAAGGGAGGAAGAAGGCCAGGAAAGGAGGAAGGGAGGAAGAAGGGCAGGAAGGAAGGAAGGGGAAGGGAAGGGGAAGGGAAGGGAAGGGGAAGGGAAGGGAAGGGGAAGGGAAGGGAAGGGAAGGGAAGGGAAGGGAAGGGAAGGGAAGGGAAGGGAAGGGAAGGGAAGGGAAGGGAAGGGAAGGGAAGGGAAGGGAAGGGAAGGGAAGGGAAGGGAAGGGAAGGGAAGGGAAGGGAAGGGAAGGGAAGGGAAGGGAAGGGAAGGGAAGGGAAGGGAAGGGAAGGGAAGGGAAGGGAAGGGAAGAAAGAAGAAAAGGAGAGAGGAAGGAAGGAAGGAAGGAAGGAAGGAAGGAAGGAAGGAAGGAAGGAAGGAAGGAAGGAAGGGGTGTAAAGTGAAAGAAATGGGGCTTGCAGAGGCATTTCTCCAACCCCCAGATTTCTCTGAATGCCCCCAGCAAGAGTTCCATCCCCATTTTCTTCTACAAGAGGGCTCTCCACCCCTGGTGCTGGTCTGGGGCTTTCGCTCTGAAGCAGCTTTGAGTCTCCACCCTTCCCTCCTCCCCCTGCCTTGTGCAGTTTGGGCACAGCGTGAGGAGGAGGAAGGGTCGACCTTCACTGGGCTAGATCTGAGAGGCAGGCTGCCAGAAAGGCAAACAGAAAAAGGGCTGGGTGGGAGGTGTGGAGAACCCCTAAAGCTGAGGGGCTTTGCATTGGCTACCAGATGAAGTGTCCGCAGGGCACCAATCCCCATCTCCATTTCCATCTGTGTTCACTTTAAGAAAAAAAAGGGGGGGAAAGGGTGGTGGTGGGGGGAATAGTCCTGCTTAATTGTTCCACATAATTTATTAAAGGATTATAGCACAGAAAAGAAGTGAAGTATGCTGGGTGGTTCTGGCACCCTGCTCCGAACCGTCCCCGAGTGTTTGGGAGGCAGCACAGAGCTCGAACGTGACTCCTCTGCCCGCTGCTCTCTTCCCAGCAGAGCAGGGTCAACCCTGCTGCCCAGGAGCTTCAGCCTCAACCATTGGGACTCAGAGAATCACAGAATTGTCAGGGTTGGAAGGGACCTCAAGGATCATTCAGTTCCAACCCCCCTGCCATGGGCAGGGACACCTCACACCACAGCAGGTTGCTCACAGCCACATCCAGCCTGGCTGCAAACACCTCCAGGGGTGAGGCTTCCACCACCTCCCTGGGCAACCTGTGCCAGTCTCTCACCACCCTCATGGGCAAGAATTTCTTCCTAACATCCTATCTGAGTCTACCCACTTCTAGTTTTGCTCCATTTACTCCAGTCCTATCACTCCCTGACACCCTAAAAAGTCCTTAAGACACCAGAAGGCCACAATAAGGTCTCCTTGCAGCCTTTGTGGGTATCTGTGGTGACAGGTTGGACTTGGTGATCTTTGAGGTCTCTTCCAACCTCGGTGATTCTGTGATCAGGAGTGCATTCCTGGGCCCTCTTACTTGCTGAGTGTATGGAAATCCTTTTTAGCTCTTTGGCAGCATCAAATCCTTTGCTGAGACCTCAACACACTCTCTGACCTCTGTAGAATGGAATGGAATGGAATGGAATGGAATGGAATGGAATGGAATGGAATGGAATGGAATGGAATGGAATTAACCAGGCTGGAAAAGACCTTTGAGATCATTGAGTCCAACCTATCAACCTATCAATATTTGGCTCCACATTTGACATCACTCTGTGATTCTGTGATTGTGGGATTCTGGGATTCTATTCACTTGCACTGAACTTTCAAAGTGAACCTGGGAGGCTGCTTTAGCTCTCAGACCCCTTTTTGATTCGAGTTCCCTAAGTTCAGAGGTCAAGTTGATGTGTGGTGCCCTGCTGACTTGGGGCTGCCCTAGTCAGGGACTGTGCTGTCAGAGAAAGGGTTAAGGGGAATGGTGCAGGTGGGGAGTTTGCTGCCTGTTAAAGGGCAGGAGGTGAAGGTTAGATGGGGAGGAGGGAGTTGCTCATTGTTTTTCTGAGAGGGCTTTGGTGTGGTGGCTTCAGAACAGAAGAAGACTAAAGGTAAGTCCATTGCGGTGGGACTGGGTGTGGAGGACAGGAGAGTGCCAGTGTGAGCAAGGGGCATGGGGGCTGGGGGGGTCTCACAGGGTGAAGCAGGAGTGGAGTTCTGCAGATGGAGTATGTGTGAGCAAGCAGCTTTAAGCTATTCCCCTGTGAGGGGAAGGCTGGTGGCTATCAGCCCTGAGGGACTGTGCTTGGGGATGAGGCATCGGGGATGCTGTTGTAGGGCCCCTGAAATCAGACCACATCCCCCTGAACAGTTCATTTGCTGAGAAGAGCAGGAGGCTGCCTTTTGTCCTACTCCTTGTGGTGCAAATGGCTTGGTTATGGGATGTGAGCCTGTGCATGAGACCAGGACTGCGTGGCAGTCCTTGGTGTGGACTTCCCAAGCTGCCTGGAGTGAATTGCCTTCCCCAAACAAACTCCTGCAGAGCCTGAGGTCACCCTTTCAACACTGCCTCTCCCCAGCTGCCAGTGTGCCCCGAGACAAGATGGGCTGGGGTGTGAGGTACTGCAGCTTGTTCCCTGCAGCAGTGTCTGTGCACACATGGCTCCTAGGCAACAGCAGAGGCTCTTTGGAAGCCAGGGTTTGACCTGAAAGGGGAGCAGAGCATCTCCTGCTGTGGGGTGCCCTCAACCCGGTGTGCAGCACTTGGAGTGGCTGGCTGGGCACAGGCAAGGCTGAGCAGCCAGGCAGGGCTCAACTCCTCTTCAGAGCATCCCAGGTTCATCCCACCAGCCCAGCTTTCATTCCCTTCTTACCTCGATTGTCCCTCTCTGATCTTATCACTAACTGCAGGTGCTAGCAGGCACCTCACAAAAAAAGTGAGCTTGGAGCTGCAGACGTGCGGGGAAAGCAGGGGGGAGGAAGAGCAAATCGTCCTTGAAACAATGTCCCTTTTCAGAGCCTCCTGGCAGGAGTCGTCAGCCCTCCCTGGGTGGCTCAGCCTGCCAGCAGCTCTGCCTAATCCTGCCCGAGCTGGGGCAAATCTGGAGGTTGCTCGGGTGTGAGGTGACACGAGATGCTCCTGCAGCCTGCTGGGCAGCTCCTTGTTGTGGCTCTGAAGGAGGCGAGAAGGAAAGGGCAGGTGACGTGTTTGCACGGGCTGGCAGGAGTGCTTGGGAGGGGTGGGTCATGCTCTTAAGGCAGTCCCCATCAGGCATGCTGGGGGCTGATCTGTGCTAGGGATCAGGGTGCAATAAGGAATCAATGAGCATCCACTGCTGGGTGGGCACAGGACTGGCTACTGGTTTGTGGGTCAGTCTTGGTAGCCTGGAGCTGGCATCAAGGCAGAGGCCCTGACCCTGGTGTGCTGCAGCAAGCTCCCTGCAAGCAGCCCTGCATGCTGCACGTGGCTGCAGTCTGCAGAACAGCTGCCCTCACCCCTGTGTGGAAAAGAAAGGCTTTTCCAAGACCCCCAGGGTCTGAACTCCCCTGTCTCCTCTGAGAGGAGGAAGATCCAGCATGCTCATGCTCTCTAGAGCTGGTTGCAGTAGTGCTGCTCATATTACTGGGGGGGTGTGGGGTGTGTGTGTGCAGGGAGATTTAATTTCAGGAGCTGCCAGCAATGCATCTTCGCTGGGGGCTTCTTTATGCAAGTGAATCTTGTGCTGGTGTGGGTGGAAGATCCATTGTTTGAAATGCTCTCCTGAAGTTCTTTCCCCCCTACCAACTTTTATCTCTCTCTGCCATCACAAATATCAGCTCGTTTTCTCCTTGACACGGGCCCTGGAATGAAGCTGTGGGCTGTGCTGAAGCCCAGAGTGGGGAATTCAGGTCTGCTTTGCAACATGCCAGGGAATTTTATGTTCCTTAACAACTTGTGCTGTAGTTGTGAGCTTCCTCTTACACCAGAGACCTGCCTCCCTGCTTCCCCGGGGAGCCCTGGGCTTGGAAATGGAGGCTGGAGCAGTGCTGGTGTTCCTCAGAGGGTTTTCTAGGGTCCCCTTGAAATCCTCAGCGTTTCAGCAAAGCTGCTGAAGGAGGGTAGGGACTCGGGCACCTTTTGCTCCACAGCATCTGGAGGGGTGATGGGGAAGGTCATCTGGAGGATGGAGGGAAGGAGAGTTTCCCCCTTGCCTTCTCCACCTTCTGCCTTTGCTCCCCAGCTCCTGTTTTTCGCTTCCACTTGGAAACTCGGCAAGCTCAGACCCACAGCCTGGCCCTGGGTCACCTCCTCCTAATTGGGGATCAAAGTCAAGCTCACACCTACGATGCTGGCAGGAAGGGCAGTGCTGCCCTGTCAGCTGCCCAGCTTGTGCCTGCCAGTGTCCTCTGATGGCTGCAATTAGGCTGGGAGAGGAGAGTTTACTTAGCCTGCTCTTGCCAGACCCCAGGGTGATGAAAGTTGAGGGCAAGACAGGGCTGGGGAGGGGATCAAAGGCATCCTGCCTGCCTACAGGAGCGGTTGGTGTTGCAAAGCACTGGGCTGTGCTCTGTGGGGCGATGCTTAGTGCCATGCACCAGGCACACCTCACCCTCCCAGCTCTGCTTGAGGCCCCCCCACCACTGCAGCACTGGCTCCATCCCCATCTGGGGAGAGCTCTGAGCCGTGCTGAGGACAGACCTCCCTTTGCCACCCGCCCCTTTTGCTCTGGAGCCCACAGAGAGGTGGCTGTGGCCCCTGGCACTGGGGAGGTCCTGGGGGGCACAGGCAGCACCTCCCATGTGCCACTTCCAGGGGCAGGGCTGCAGAAATGGCAATTCCCATTAACATGCAGCTTGTGCTGCCTGGCAAGCGTGGAGCAGCCTCTATTCCCACGGACTCATTTACCTGCTTGGAAGTGGAAAGCGCTCAGTACCTGGCGGGCTCTGCTGAGCTAATTAATTTATTTAATGATGCTGCTTAGCTGCTCTCCAGGCCTAGCTGCTTTGCATCCCAAAGGCTGATGATTTTTTAGAAATTCCCAGTGGAGCTGCACCTGGTTTATTTATAGGCAGAGATTAATTATTTTGTTGTTCTCCATTCTGCATGGGATCACAGAATTGTCAGGGTTGGAAGGCGCCTCAAGGCTCAGCCAGTTCCAGCCCCCCTGCCATGGGCAGGGACACTCATTACCTGACACCCTCAACAGTCCCTCCCCAGCTTTCTTGTAGCCCCTTTAAGATGCTGGAAGGCCACAGGAAGGTCTCCTTGGAGCCTTCTCTTCTCCAGCCCCAACTCCCTCAGTCTGTCCTCATAGCAGAGCAGCTCCAGCCCTCTGCTCATCCTCATGGCCCTTCCTCTGGGCACCTTCCAGCACCTCCAGATCCTTCCTGTAATAGGGGGTCCAGAACTGGACACAGTACTCTAGGTGGGATCTCACCAGAGTGGAGTAGAGGGGGAGAATCACCTCCCTTGCCCTGCTGGCTATGCTTCTCTTGATGCAGCCCAGGATGGGATTGGCTTCCTGGGCTGCAAGTGCTCACTGCTGGCTCCTGTTGAGCTTCTCATCCACAGCACCCCCAAGGCCTTTTCTTCAGGATCGTGCACAACTAGGCTCCATAGCCCTGCTCTGAGAGGCCACCGCCATACACAGGGCTGAGCACACTCCCGTTCCTCCGCTCTGTGAATGCTTTTGGCTTTGCCCTCAGGGAAAGTAAGTCCTAGGGCCCCAGGAAGCAGAGGAGCTGGAGCCAACGATCCGGCCTGATTGAGCTGCAACCTTGCCGCCTGGTACCACTAGAGGGAGACAGAGAGTCCCCGCCGCCAGCCGGGGTGGCAGTGATTCACGGGCACCCTGCTCGCCTCCTCCTGCAGCCCCCGGGAAGACATCCAGCTGGCTCGGAGGGGTGTGGGAGGACATCCTGCTAGCTTTCTGCCATGACTGTTGTCATCTCAGCGTTGATGCTCCCAGCTGACACCTTCCCCTCAGCTGCAAGCAGGGACCAGGCTGTGCCCAAGACTAAGGACTTGCATTTTCTAGCAGGGATTAGTGAAGCCTTGTTAGCTTCTTGGGAGCCTCTGCCCATTTTTCCTGCTACCCCTGGCAAAGCTGTTGGGACAGCTGGCTTCAGGGAGTTTGTGTCTTGTTGCAACACAAAATGGAAATGCTGATTGAGGCTGCCTTGCCTTCAGGGACAAGCAAGAAAACATGGGTGTGGGAAGCAGTCTGTTACCCTGTAGGGCAGGCACAGGGCATGCAACTGGAATTACCCACAGTGGTGCCCATGGAGGCAACTGGGTGCTGGGTACATTGGCTCGTTGCTGGGCCATGGGTACAGGTCTTGCTGCCCCCAGGGACTGGGGACAACAGAGGAGGAATGCAGCATGGGTTGGTTGGCTCAGAGCCCAGCCAGTGCTGCTGCCTCCAGGTGCATCTCTGCCAGAGCCTGGCTCTGCAGCAGAGTTCAACAAGATGCATCCAGCCCAAACCTTACGTGACCATCCTGTCCATGTAGGGACTTCCCTGGGTAGATCTTGTCCCAAAAGAGAGGAAAAAGCTCCCAGCACTGTGGCTGGATGAGGATCTTTTCCACTTTGAGCTCAGCTGGGGCTGGCGCAGAGCAGCCTCAGCAGCGTACCAAGGTGCCCAGCGGTCACCCGCGCTGGGCTTGCTCACCCGATGCCATTCCCCAACGCTTTCTCACCACGCTGCAGAAGCCTGCACTCCTCTTTGCCCTGGGACAGTGTCCTGGTGGGTTGCTCTCTCCCTGACATTCCTGGTTCCTACCCCAAACTGCATTTTTCCCCGCTGGTGAGTCACGCTGTGCTGTTGCAACACTCACCTTGCTGCGACCTCTGCGGGAGCCGTGTCCCTGCATGCAGGAGCTCATTCTGGGCGCAGTGATTCAGCCCGGATCAGAGGCCTTGCGCCTCTTCCCTGTGCCCAGCTGTGTGTATCCAGGAAAGCATTTCTGCCTGCTGGGGAGTGAATCACCCAGGAGTGGCTTACCCAGCCCTGCCTGCTGTGAGCAGGAAGGGAATGGGATGAGAAGGGGGAACGCAGCTGGGAGTTGGGCGGCAGGGGAAACCTTCCTGCCGCACTTGGGAGCTGGCTCCCTTTGCGCTGTGATGGTTGAGTGTGGAGTTGCACAGCAAGAGGAGCCAAGTGGAGCTGCAGAATTTGGTTGCTGTTGTGTAGTCTTGCAGGCCACCACGGCGTCTGTCCTCCTGGAGCAGAGAGCAGCCAGTGCCTGCCCTGCTCTGACTACATGGGCTGCAGCTTGTCTCCAGCCCGGTGGCTTTGTTCTTTGCTGATGCTTCAGGCAAGCTGGGACATGGTCACCATGGAGAGGATGTCCACTTTGCCAGGCCTTGAGCTGGTGCTGGGCTGATCCTTCTGCTGATTGCCACAGTTCTCTGGAGCTGGAGGCTGGGGACTTTCCAACCAGGGGCCATGCCACCTGTTCAGCTGTCATCTGTGACAGGCACTTGGTGGCATTTTGGGTGAAGGGACCAAGCCTTCGTTGTGCTCTTTCTGCTGTATTTAATTTGCTGTATGCTGGCCCAGAGCAGTTAGAGGCATCTAATTTAAGAGCTGCTGGGATAAATATAAGTTGTGGCAATGACATCAGTTTAAAAAGAAAGCCACTTGGTGAGACTTCCCCTTTGGCATGACTGCTTTGGTGCACTCTGGTGAGTGTGACTCACTTGGAGAAAGGTCAGTTTTGCACTCTTGGGCCCTGGCCGAAGGCAGCTGGGCTGCTTTGGGCTCCCCAAAAAGCTGATGTGATGGATGAGCTTGGGGAGCATCTGTTTAGATGGGATTGGCACAAATATATCCCTGTCAGGTCACAGCAGCCTCATGACCAGTCACTGAGCAACCTCCTGCCCTGGGAAGCTGTGGGTGAAGCCTGGCAGCACTTGGAGAAAGGATCAGGACTGGTGCGTGGACCCAGGTGCTGCCCCAGGTGGAGCTGAGTTCTGAGGTGTCTCCCAGGCTCCACGCTTGCCTGTGGGTCTGACTTCAGTTTCTGGGTGGGAATATTGGTTGAGATTGCTGGGGCCACACTGCTGGATCCATTCAATCTCAACCTGCCTGAGGAAGGATCTGGCCATAAGTGAAGCCATGTCTGACCTCGAGACGGGTCCACAAAGGGCAGCGTTGATGTGTTCACCTGCACGTCCCCACCCTGGGTCACATCCGACTCTGCTTGCTGCTTTCATGCTCAAGATGCAGCAAAGTCATCATCCCACTCCACCCAGAGCTTGTCAGGCCACACTTGGAATAGTGTGCCCTGTTTTGGTCCCCATTCTACAAAGGAGGTGTGGACAGGCTGAAGAGGGCTCAGAGGAGGACCACAAAGGTGATCAAAGGACTGGGAAGCTGTCATGTGAGGAAAGGCTGAGAGAACTGGGTTTGTTCAGCCTTGAGGAAAAGAAGGCTTAAGGGAGACTTTATCACCACATCCCAGGGTGGCTACAAAGAAGATGGTGACTCCTTTTTCACCAGGAGTCACATGGAATAGACAAAGGGTAGTGGCTACAAGTTACTCCTGCCCTTCAGTTTAGGAAAGATGTTGAGTTGCTGGAAGGTGTCCAGAGAAGGGCAACAAAGCTGGGGAGGGGTCTGGAGCACAGCCCTGTGAGGAGAGGCTGAGGAGCTGGGGTTGCTTAGCCTGGAGAAGAGGAGGCTCAGGGGAGACCTTCTTGCCCTCTACAACTACCTGAAGGGAGGTTGTAGCCAGGTGGGGGTTGGTCTCTTCTTCCAGGCAACCAGCACCAGAACAAGAGGACACAGTCTCAAGCTGTGCCAGGGGAGGTTTCGGCTAGATGTTAGGAAGAAGTTCTTCCCTCATGGCCCTTCTCTGGACACCTTCCAGCACCTGCAGATCCTTCCTGTAATAGGAATAAATAGGACTAAATGCTAAGCCTGACAGTGATAGGTGTGAGTAGGGAATTTCCTGCATGCTGCTGACTCTAAACATGGCCATTAATATTCTGCTGAGAGGATCTCTCTCTTCTGTGTGTGTGTAATGATTTATTGGACCTGTGTAGGCACAGATTAATAGAAGGCACATTTATTAATCTGATTAATCTGATCTAACCTGACTTATTATTCAGGTGAAAGCCTAAAATGCCCTTGAGCTGGTTCAACCCCTGCTGCTGCAGCCAGGGTGACGGCAGCAGGGCAGCCTGAGGTGGCTTTTCCACGGGCACTGCCGGCCAGGATGGGCTCTGTGCTCCCGGGATAAAGAGAGGGTTTGAACGAGCGAGTTGTGAGGAGCTTGGTCCTCCCCGGCCCCCCAAAGGGCTGGAGTGCTGCAGGTCCGTGCCCTGTGCTGTGTTGGGAGGGTGGGGGGCGGGAGGGAGGCATGTTGCTGCAGTTCTGCTGTTACCACATCCAACATTATCGTCGGGGTAAACAGGGCGAGCAAGCAAACCTCAGGACAAACTGGGACTCGTCTGGGGGAAGCGGGAAAAGGCAGGAGCCACCAGGGGAGGGGAGCGGGGGTTGTGGCCGGGGCTGCTCCTTCGGGCGGCGAGCTGCTCCGGCTGCCGCTGCGGCTCAGCCCGGCTGGGCTGCCCAGCGGCTCGCAGGCTGCTGGCTGCTCCTGCCACCATCGCCCGATGTCTCTGAATCTCCCCCCACAGTGCAGTTTGGGAGGGATAGATGTGGGTGTAAAGGAGCTGGGGGTAAGTGAGGAGCAGCTCTGCTGTGCTGATGTAGGAACTTCTCCTTAGCTCCAGGCAGTTATCCAGCAGCAATTATCTCCGGTGGGTGCCACCCAGAGCGAAGCTCTCGCCGGGTTTTGTTTCCCGGACGTCTAACGACGTGCCTAGAGAAAGCTCTGCTGAAAAGCCTCCATCACCCTGCTCTGTGCCTTAGTTGGAGGGTTTGTGCCTGGCCGACCTGCACTCAGCTGGGTGCCAGCACATGGGCTCTGCAGTGGGCATTGAGGCAGCAAACAGACCATCTGCCCGGGCTCCAGAGCACTCTGGGCTGAGTTTTGCAGCCTAGGCTGGGAGGTTGGCATAAATCATCTTCTCATTCAGTATCCCCACCCCCTCCAGGCTCTGGTGGATCTCTTTTGTCTGTAGTTGGGTAGGGAGGGTCTAGCTCCAAGGGCTCCAGTGCTGCACAAAAGAAAATATGAAAGTTCTGTGCCATCAGTTCTCAGCTGAGGGTGGAGGTTTGCCACTGAGCTTTAGGAGAGCCCATCACGTATCAGAGGGCTTTTATTAGGGCATTAACCTAAGGACTTGCACAGCAGGGCTCTGGAAGGGCTAACAGGTAGCTGAGCTGGCCACTGGGGGCCATTCTACCTTCTCAGTGGCTTTCCCAGGAGAGCAGGTAGTGAGAAATAGTCAGTTCCTTGACTGGGCATGGGGAACCCAGCCTTCTGGTTAGCTTCTGCCCAAGCTCTGCTGCCATGGAGGCAGGCAGGTGGATGGTTGACATCTTCTAATGCATGTAGGCCAATTCTGCCAAAGGTTTGGCATGTGTGTACATAGGGTGATTGTGAGTAGCAGAAATATGCTTGTTGGGCAACAGTCTGCTGCTACACAAATCACACAACAGTTGCACAACCAGGGAGCTGAAGAATTGCCCCTCCCTGATGTCCCAGGGCCTCAGCTGTGGCTCTAAGAGTCCTGCTTGGGCAATGTTATGGGAGCACAAAGCAGGACATACAGTGTTCCTTAATGTCATGTCATCTTCTGGGTGCAGGGGAGAGGCCCTGGTCCCTCCCGCTGTTGTCTGAGTGACACCCTGGTGGAGATGCCTGTCCCTCTGTCCATCACCTCCTCCTTTGTCCCTTCATTTATCATTGCTCAGTTAGGCAAGGGCACCAGGAGCTGTGGCTGTTGCTCAGAAACACCATCAGCGGACACAGGACTGCTCTCAGATAAGCTTCTCATCCAGTTTTGAGCCTGGGGAACCTCATGCTTACAGCCCCAGGGTGCAAGGAGCCCAGACTGGCTGCAGCTGGGAACACACCCCATCCTGTCGATGCACTTTTGCTCTGCTGCTTGCTCCTGCTGGGTAGGCTGACAGCATGAGGTGTTCAGCTGTGGATCAGCACTGGCTGATGCTCAGGGAGGCCCAGATTGCTGTTACTGTCCTCTTAATGCCCTCTAAGCTGGTTACAGAGGAAATTCTGCTTCAGACACTACCATGAGCTCCCTGCCAGTCCTTAGCACAGCTCCTCATGGTGCCAGTTTAAACAACTTGCAGGTCTCCCAAATGGACAGCAAATGATGGGGCACAGCTTGGTTAGGCACTGAGGAAGGATTTCCCCCTGCAACAGCAGAAGGTTGTGTTAATGACAGAAATGGTGAAGGGGTTAGGAGTGAAGGCACCTCTGCAGCAGGAGAGCAAAAGGGAAGTGGAGTGGAGCTGGACTCTGTGTCCATGGGCATCTGTGCAAGCTCCCTGGGCCAGGGTGTAGGTAAGATCAGGGGTCCCCAGAGCTGGAAGAGGGAGAGCAGAGCTTGGGAGCCCATCCCAGGGTGCATGAGCCTTTGGACTGAGTGAAGCTGGGGCCTGTGAGACATTGCTGGCTGTGTCTAGACCCTCGGGTGAGGGAAAGAGCCATCAGCCCACCGCTTGTTTTGGCTGAACCTCTGAAGAGCCTGCTTTGGGCTTGCATAACCACTAAATCCAAGGGACTTAAGGTGGACAGAAACTGCCTGCCAGGCTCCAGTCCCCTCAGGGTGTGCAGATGAGGTTTCAGGGGTAAACAAGGAGCTTGGTGACTCTGCCGGGCATGCATTGTGGAGCTGGGTGTTTATCTTGGGAAGAGAAACTTCCATCACAGCGTAAAAGCCTTGGGTCAAGGCTGCTCTAAAGTGAGGTACAGGCCCTATTTCCCCCAAACACAGGCACTGAGCTGCAGTTTGTGGTGCTGCTGGAGAGCAGGGCAGGCCAGGAGGCTTTCTGAGGCAGGTGGTGTGCTTTGCTGGTCAGTGAAGCCCTGGCCAGCTGGGGTCCAGCATGCAGCAGAGCAGGTGTGCATGGGCACAAGCCCCACGGTGCACAGTGGGGACATTTGCTTCTTGGATGCACCATTTGACATCCTTCTGCTCTGTTTGTTTGGGTGGCTGGTTGTTTTTTTAGCAGAACAGGAGAGTTTGGGGCTCCTTGTGAGCTCTGAGCTCTCAGACTGCCCTCCTTCCCCTGAATGCCTGAGATCACTAAGGAGAGGGGAAAAGAAAGCCTCTTATCTGACTGCCAGCAGCACTGAAAGGGCTCTCTATATTGCCCTGTGGTTTATAATTTCCAAGGCATTTCTGTCCAGGATTACCAGATGACAGAGTGGCTGCAGGGAGAGTGGAAAGAACCAGGGCATGGGCACAGCCTGCTCCTGCTTCTGCTGGAATGGAGCAGCATTCAGCAGGCAATGAGAGCATGGGTTTTCCCTGGGCACACAAGCACCAGATGGATAAACACCCTGGAAACTCCTGACATGGATGAACCTGGTCAAAGCCTTTTTAGCTGTGGATGTGTGCAAGTATGGGCTGCATAAACAGGGCATAAAGGCTAGGTGGATCAAGGCTGGGTTTAACAAGACCAGAAGCAAGGTCCTGCAGCTGGGGCAGGGTAATCCCAAGCACTGATATAGGCTGGGCAGGGACTGGCTTGAGAGCAGCCCTGAAGAGAAGGCCTTGGGGGTGCTGGTGGATGAGAAGCTCAACAGGAGCCAGCAGTGAGCACTTGCAGCCCAGAGAGCCAAGCAGAGCCTGGGCTGCAGCAAGAGAAGCAGAGCCAGCAGCGTGAGGAAGGTGATTCTCCCCCTCTGCTCTGGTGAGACCCCACCTGGAGCTCTGTGTCCAGTTCTGGAGCCTCTAGCACAGGGAGGATCTGGAGGTGCTGGAGCATGTCCAGTGAAGGGACATGAGGATGAGCAGAGGGCTGGAGCTCCTCTCCTGTGAGGACAGACTGAGGGAGTTGGGGTTGTTCAGTCTGGAGAAGAGAAGGTTCTGAGCAGGCTCAGCCAGTTCCAACCCCCCTGCCATGGGCAGGGACACCTCACACTACAGCAGGTTGCTCACAGCCACATCCAGCCCAGCCTTAAAAACCTCCAGGGATGAGGCTTCCACCACCACCCTGGGCAAGCTGTGCCAGTCTCTCACCACCCTCATGGGGAAGAACTTCTTCCTAACATCCAATCTGAATCTACCCATTTCTAGTTTTGTTCCATTCTTCCCTGTCCTATCACTCTCTGACACTCTAAAAAGTCCCTCCCCAGCTTTCTTGTGGCCTCCTTCAGGTACTGGAAGGCCACAAGAAGGTCTGCTCAGAACCTTCTCTTCTCCAGACTGAACAGCCCCAACTCCCTCAGTCTGTCCTCACAGGAGAGGAGCTCCATCCCTCTGCTCATCCTCATGGCCCTTCTCTGGACGCCTTCCAGCACCCCCAGATCCTTCACATCTCTGCTTTCCCTTCTGCCAGGCAGCTGGCATGCAGAGGCTGAGGCATCTGCTGTTGGTCAGCCCTGGAACAGAACTGGTGCAAGCATATGGCAGCAGTGATGGAGACAACAACCCCCCCAGAGTTGTTCAGGTAGAGAAATGAGTGAGCTTCCAGGGACCTGGGATAAAGAGATGAGCACACACATGTGTCAGAGCCCCTTTGGAAGGTGCTAAAGCAGAAGTTTGTGCAGAGTGTGTTTACATGGAACTGCATCTTGAGTGGGTAAACAGCAGCTCGTGCTCTGCTCCATGGGGGTGCAGAGATGCCTTTCCTGGCACAGTATGCACATGGCTAAGGGGGAGGGCTCCTGCTCATCGAGATGAGAAGAGATATGGAAGCACTTGAAAGAGGGAGATTGCACATTCTTGTACAGCCTTCAAAGGTGAATTCCTGCCCTGGTATACAAATAGGTGGGGTGGGGGAGAAGAGGTGTACCCAAACACATCAACAGGGGATTGTACCTATGGCGAGATGAGCAAGTCCCCCCTCTCTTTTGGGGGGTAGGTTTAATACCTTTGTGGTGCTAATTAAAGCCCCACTTGGGTGTTATGCCTTGTGATTCTTTTTTTTTTTACTGTGGGCTTATAAATCTCTCAGCAGTTCTAAATCTGCAGTGAACAAAGGCATTGCAAAGGGTTGGAACAGAAACAAAGGGAGGGAGCTGCACCACCTTCAGCAGAGGGTACCCTGGGCTCTCTGGAAAGAGTGGCAGCTAGTCAGGGAGGGGAGCAGGAGGTCCCACAGGGCTTCCCAGCACGGGAGACAAAAACCTGTTGCGTGTGGACCTCAGTTCCTCCCACCAAAGGGAGGCAGCCAGCCCAAGCACCTCACCCTTCTGCCTGGCTCTGCACTCATGGAAGGGGGCTCTTGAGCAGGCTGATCTCTTTCCAAAGGGGCAGAGCTTTTCTGCTGATGGCTCCACACCTTCCTGCAGTGCTTGAAGAGGGGAGGGATGAACGTGGGCTTGGAAAGCCACCTCTGAGGCTGGGCAGCGCTCTCGGAAGCTGTGGGTGGAGGTGGGCAGAGAATGCAGCTGGGAGCAGGCAGAAGGGCAGTGGAGGTGGTTTGGGGGATGTAACTGGGAAGGGAAATGGAGCTGGTGAGGTGTATACCTGCAGGCAAAACTAATTGGGTGTGTGAAATGGGTTGCTGTAGCAAGAGGCACTGGAAGGAGAGTTGAAACAGCTAATGTGGGACAGTCCAGAAGGAAGAACCAGAGGTCTGGAGGACTGGGGACAGCCAAAGAGTGGAAGAGGAAATAACAGAGGTCATGAGAACTCAGAGAACAGGAGTGAGAGCTCTCTAGGAGGATGAACAAGTGTGAGAGGCAGGTGGGCTTGGGCCAGGAAGGCTTCATTCCACCATGGGACATCTCTGCTGCAGAGGGGGCACCTGCTGATCAGGGAGGGACCTTCATGAGCAACCTCTTCCTAACCAGGCCAAGCCTGTGACCTGCTGGCACTGAGGGCACTGCAGTGGGTGGCTGCAGACACACACAGCCCACATCTTCTCCCTGTCCTTTCTCTGGCCCTGGCAGGCTGCTCATGCTCATTTTGTCCAGGAGGTCAGCAGGCTGTGTCAGCAAGCAAAAGCTTGAAGGTTTGGTCTGAAGTAGTGGCTGCAGTGTGATGGAGGCTGAATGACCATCACAAGGCTTGGATGGCTTCTAAGTTTCAAAGGCAGGATTTAAAGCTCCTCCAAGGGAAATACAGCTGGGATGCAGAGAGGCATAGGCTTGGGAGCAGGATGGGACTCAGGTGAGAAATTAAAGCAGTACCTGGTGAGCCTGGAAAATCAGTCCTTGCAGTGCTGACCTCCTCCCAAGGGGCTGAAAAGGTACAGCTTGAAGACAGCTGCCTGCACAGGAGACAGGAGAACCCAGCATGGTGACACTGATGGGCTACTGCCTGAGCAGGCAGCAGAACTCTTGTAGTTCCATGACTAAGGAAGGAAGGAACTGGTGACAGGGACAATAGCTGGGCTGCAGAACAGCACCTGGCCCTACAGATGATGGGCAGGCAGGGAAATGGGGAAGGCACAGCTCAAGAACAGGGCTGGTGCAGAGACACTTGATTGGGTTCTGCACATTGGCCACAACAACCTCATGCAGCTACAGGCTGGGGTCAGAGTGGCTGGAGAGCAGCCAGGCAGAAAGGGACCTGGGGGTACTGGTTGATAGTAGGCTGAACATGAGCCAGTAGTGTGCCCAGGTGGCCAAGAAGCACAATGGCATCCTGGCCTGTATGAGGAACAGTGTGGCCAGCAGGAGCAGGGAGGTCATTCTGCCCTGTACTCAGCACTGGTTAGGCCACACCTTGAGTCCTGTGTCCAGTTCTGGGCTCCTCAGTTCAGGAAAGATGTTGAGATGCTGGAAGGTGTCCAGAGAAGGGCAACAAAGCTGGGGAGGGGTCTGGAGCACAGCCCTGTGAGGAGAGGCTGAGGGAGCTGGGGTTGCTTAGCCTGGAGAAGAGGAGGCTCAGGGGAGCCTCTACAACTCCCTGAAGGGAGGTTGCAGCCAGGTGGGGGTTGGTCTCTTCTCCCAGGCAACCAGCACCAGCACAAGAGGACACAGTCTCAAGCTGTGCCAGGGGAAGTTTAGGCTGGATGTTAGGAAGAAATTCTTGACTGGATGAGGCACTTGGTTGCATGGTTTAGTTGATTAGATGGTGTTGGGTGACAGGTTGGACTCAGTGATCTTGAAGGTCCATTCCATTCCATTCCATTCCATTCCATTCCATTCCATTCCATTCCATTCCATTCCATTCCATTCCATTCCATTCCATTCCATTCCACCTCTAGCTCAACAGCAGCTACGGCATCCCAAGTGCCACTCCAGCCCTCACCAGTGAGATGCTGAGTGAGTTTGTCTGAGGTTTGAGTTTGCTACTCCAATGCTGTGTTGGTTTTCTTCTGCTCTTTGGCCAGTCTGCCTGATGTCCTGTTGGTCTTTGGTGGCTTGATGGCTCTGCTGGCAGTCACAGTGGTGACAGCAGCCTTGGCTACTGCTGCCAGGAAATCAAAGAAGGTGGAGGCGTTGGTGGGACTGTGGAGGGGAGAGGTACCACAGGCCATCTGCAGAGAGCATGGGGCTGTCTGTGCAGCCAACAGCATACACCCTGATCTGCCCAGGTGGAGGTGGTGATCTCTGGCTTCCTCTCGGCGATGAGCTCATTGCCTGGATTCCTACCAAGAAATCAGCGCTCCCTCCTCAAACAGCTCAGCCCTGCTGAGGGCATCTGTGCTGATTATCGCTGCAAACCAGTCTCCAAGAGCGCCAAGGGGCTGATGATTCGGAAAAATCAAAGCTTGGCCACTTGTAGGAGGATGAGGAAGCAAATAGAAGGCTGAAGAAGCTGGTCAGCCGGTGCCTCCCCGGGCTGGGGTCGCTCTCGTCTTCACCAGAGCCGGGAGAAAGGAGAGACACTGGCAGTGAGCAACAGGAGCCAAACTGGAACTGAGCAGAAGATTTGGGAAGGTTATTCTGGTTTCAAAGTTCTGTGCTCACCTGTGTGACCATTGCTTCACCACTTCCAAAGCAGCTCATGGCTGAAGTCTGAGTTCTGCAAGGAAGAAACCCTTTTGTTGCCAGGCTAGTCCTGATCCCCTCAATCTACAAGAAATCCACTCCTCTTTCCTCAGGCAACTCAGGATCAAACTAAAAGCACGTGGATAAGAGCTCTGATCCCACAGCTAATCCCACTCCTGGGGAGTCAGCACATAGGAAGAAGTTCTTCATCATGAGGGTGGTGAGACACTGGCACAGGCTGCCCAGGGAGGTGGTGGAAGCCTCATCCCTGGAGGTTTTGAAGGCCAGGCTGGATGTGGCTCTGAGCAACCTGATGTAGTGTGAGGTGACCCTGCCCATGGCAGGAGGGTTGGAACTGGATGATCCTTGAGGTCTCTTCCAACCTTGACAACCTCTAACAACCTTAGCAACCTCTACAACTCCCTGCAGGGAGGTTGTAGCCAGGAGGGGGTTGGTCTCTTCTCCCAGGCACCCAGCACCAGAACAAGAGGACACAGTCTCAAGCTGTGCCAGGGGAAGTTTAGGCTGGACGTGAGGAGAACTTCACTGAGAGAGTTGTTAGGAATGTGCTGCCCAGGGAGGTGGTGGAGTCACCATCCCTGGAGGTGTTCAAGAGGGGTTTGGACGTGGCACTTGGTGCCCTGGTTTAGTCATGAGGTCTGTGGTGACAGGTTGGACTTGGTGACCTTTGAGGTGATCTTTGAGGTCTCTTCCAACCTTGGTGAGTCTGTGATCTGTGCAATTCTGTAATTCCATGAAATTGACTCAGGTGGGATGCTGAAACCCTTCAATCTGTGCTCATGTTCTTCATCCTTCCCCCTCTGCAGGTCTTTAGAGAGGCAGGGAGAGGTCGTAGGCAGGCTCCTGGTAGGAGAAAGCCCCAAAAGCTCAGTGCCTGGTCTTCCCTGGCACCTGTGGCTGAGAGGGGAAAGAGAGACTGACAGGGCCAGGAGAATGAAGGCTGACATTAGCCTGTGGGTGAGCAATGGGATTGCCAAAGAGGTGGGAAGTTGAGTCTCCTGTTTAGCTCTGGGGTGAGGTTGGCTTCACTCCAGAGAGATGGAGGTAGAGCTGGGGTGGCTGCTGGCTGTGGCACATCTGTGATGATTTAAACCTGGAGATATGGGGGAGGTTGCTCTGGCTTCTGGAAACTCCAACAAAGAGAGGCAGGAAGTGCTTTCCAGTGTTTCCTGGGAAGCCCTCTGGGCTCTGGAGATGACACACTAGGAAGTGGGCAGGAGAGATGGATGTCCAACCCCACAGAGCCTGGGGCACTCAGAGAAGCCCTGGGCAGAGAGCACTTTGGACTCCCTGAGTCTCATGCAGCCAGCTCATGGAATCAATAAGGTTGGAAAAGATCTCAAAGATCATCAAGTCCAAAATGTCACCAAACAACTCATGACAACTAAGCCATGGTACCAAGTGCCACATCCCATCCCCTCTTGATTACCTCCAGGGATGGTGACTCCACCACCTCCCTGGGCAGCACATTCCAATGGGCAATCTCTCTTGCTGGGAAGAATTTCTTCCTAACATCCAGTCTAAACCTCCCCTGGTGCAGCTTGAGACTGTGTCCTCTTGTTCTGCTACTGGTTGCCTGGGAGAAGAGACCAACCCCCACCTGGCTACAACCTCCCTTCAGGGAGTTGTAGAGAGCAGTAAGGTCTCCCCTGAGCCTCCTCCTCTCCAGGCTAAGCAACCCCAGCTCCCTCAGCCTCTCCTCCCAGGGCTGTGCCCCAGACCCCTCCCCAGCCTCGTTGCCCTTCTCTGGACACCTTCAAGTGTCTCAATGCCCTTCTTAAATTGAGGGCCCCAGAACTGGACACAGGACTCAAGGTGTGGCCTAACCAATGCAGAGTACAGGGCACAATGACTTCCCTGTTCCTGCTGGCCACACTATTCCTGATGCAGGCCAGGATGCCATTGGCCTTCTTGGCCACCTGGGCACACTGCAGGCTCATGTTCAGCCTACTATCAACCAGTACCCCCAGGTCCCTTTCTGCCTGGCTGCCCTCCAGCCACTCTGACCCCAGCCTGTAGCACTGCATGGGGTTGTTGTGGCCAAAGTGCAGCAACCTGGCATTTGGACTTGTTGAATGCCATCCTGTTGGACTCTGCCCATCTGTCCAGCCTGGCAAGGTCCCTCTGCAGAGCCCTTCTACCTTCTAACAAGTCAACTTCTGCTCCTAACTTGGTGTCATCTGCAAATTTGCTGATGACTGACTCAACCAGTGGGATGGAAGGGAGACAAGGAGTGGATGTGCAGAAGCTGGCATGGGTTTGGTTGGTAGGAGGGCTTGAGCAGATGACTCCTGTACAGAGGCATCCTCAGAGCTGTGGTTTGGATTAGGAAGCCCAGCTCCTGTTCTCTGTGGGACTGGTGGGGAAGTGCCTGTGGGGCTGGCATGGAGCTGGGAAGAGTCACAAACTCTTGGACACAGCATCACTACTCTGCTGAAACAGCAACTAGGCTGGAAGGGGCTCTGCAAGGATGACCTGAGCCTAGGGAGAAGATGAGAAGGAGGAAGAAGAGGGAACTTGCCAGATAACCCAAGATACCACACGTGTGGAGGTGTGTGGTGTGTGTGTGTGTGTGTGGTGTGTGTGTGTGCTCAGCATGGCTCTGCCACACAGCCTCTGTTCTCTCTGTACAGAAGGGGAGAAACTTTGCTCTCTCACCTGGAAGGGAAGGGGAGACATCTACAAAGAGGCAATTGCAGGGATGCCAAAATGGATCCACTGGTTTGCAGATCCTTTGGCATCCCTGTAGAAGGAGCAGGGGTCCTTCTACAGCCTCGTAGCAGGGGTCTTACCTCATCCCCACACTATTCCTTCTGCCCCTGTGCCTGCCAGGCAGAGCCAAGCCCTCCCTGGCTCCTCCCTAGGTCTGCTCCCAAGTCTCCCCAGACAGGGACTGGGAAGCCTCTCCCAGCTTTGGCAGCCCAAGGCTGGCCTTTCCCCAGCAATTCAACCATTCCTTCTCTCCCAAGCGGAACGTGCCCTGACACCTTTGCCTCGAACTGAACTGTGTTCAAGAGCCTGGGTTTGCCCACACATGTTAAAGGTACAGCTGGAGGCAAAAAGCAGGGAAAGCCAGCCAGAGCTGCAGCACAGAGGGAAAAGGGAAGCCATCAGCAGAGCCCAGAGCTTGGCACTTGCACCCATAGATGGCTGCAGAACGGGAGCTGGCTGCTGCCACAGCCAAAGCAGCAATGTGTACCCCAGATTTCCACCAGAGCTTCTTTCCAGAGGAGTTCCTCTTCATCTGACATTTGGGGTTTCCAGCCAGGGCTGATCATCCTTGGTGTAATGCTCAGCCTCCATCCAGAGGAGGGCTTGAACTGCCAGGGGTTTGCTGCTGCCATACTGCAGCTGCATGGTGGAGATGGGGGTCTGGAGACAGGGGTGGAGGGAGTGGGGAAAAGGGATGGGCACAGTGGTGTGGGAGCACTGGGCTGAGCCCCACAGCACTGGGGTGTGTGGAGGCTGTTTGGCACTCACTGATGTGCTCCTTCCCAGAGGGCTTGCCCGTGTGGGCAGCAGCATGGGCAGAGGATTGCAGGTGTGAGCTGTATGTGAAGCATTTTCACCTTTGCCAGCTCTTGGGTAGAGGCAGCCAAATAGAGGAGCCTGGTCTCTTCCTCCCCTTCTCTTTTGCTCTTTGCATATGGAGGGGGAATATCATCTTCGTGCTCCTTCCAGTCTGTCCAAGCACGCCAGGGTGTCTGGAGGAAGCGAGCTTCCATGTCTGGGGATTGAAGTTTGCCAGCAGTGGCTTGAATGTGCAGGCCCTGTGTTATGGTTAACAGGCAAGGGATATGGGCATCTGCCTCTGAGGAGTGAGACAGAACCCTCCAGATTTCCCCTCTGATTATTACAGCATGTTCCTTCCTGCCACAGGTAGTTCATCAGATGCCAGCTGCCAGGCTAAGGAGAAGGATGCAAACAAGGCATATTAAGTAAAATACATCTAACATCCAACCTGGATGAGCAAGCTGTAAAGGAAAAGGAAATTATTCCTGTGGAGCAGGATAAAGGCTCAGCAAGGAGGCTGCATGTGGGCAGCACTCAGCATAGGGAACGGCTCTTTGAAGGGCATGGAAATCGGCTCCAGAGCTTAGACCTGGAACTGCCTCTCAGGTGATGGGGGAATCATCTGATGGCAGATAAGGTAAGAATTTTATGAAGAATACCATGACCAAGAGGAAACAAGAGGAATCCTGCAGGGTGCATCCTGTTGCTCAAGCCCAAGCAGACAGGGCATGACTGCAGATGTGGTTAGTGCAGAAGAACAGCAGGGCCGGGTCAGACCAGAGGTCTGCCTTGACTCATCTCTGCACCCAGCAGCAGATGCTTCAGGTAAGAGAGAGCACAGCAAGTGGGGAGTGATGCTTGCTTGAGGCATTAACTCAGCTTCCAGGCAATGTCCAGCTCAGGTACTCCTGAGCCAAAGCAGCTCTTCTGGGGGCATTAGCGTTGGGGAGAAAGAGATTTCAGTTTCCAGGAGCCTCCTTTCATTTTGTGGGAGGAAAATGTACCGTGCTGCTGGTCAGTGATGGGTTGGTTTTATACCCCTCCTGGCTATGAAATGTCCTAGGAGTGGCCAGCAGGGATGATCTTACTGGGCATGGCTGTGGTGCTGTGGCTGCCCTGGGCAGGCCACAGGTAGCTGCCATGGTGCTGTGGTCAGGGCTGGCTTTGTGCATGGGGCTCAGGCTGGAGGTGAGGAGAAAGTTCTTCACAGAGAGAGTTGTTGGCCATTGGAATGTGCTGCCCAGGGAGGTGGTGGAGTCCCCATCTCTGGAGGTGTTCAAGAGGTGATTGGATGTGGCACTTGGTGCCATGGTTTAGTTAGTCAGGAGGTGTTGGATGCCAGGTTGGACTGGATGACCTCTGAGGTCTTTTCCAACCTTATTGATTCTATGTTTCTATGAATTCCAGTTCAGTAACTCACAGCAGCAAAGTCTCCAAAAGCCAGGCAGTGGAGCTGATCAGCAAGGTGTTTGGACAAGAAAGAGCAAGAGGCATGGATAGTCTCTCAGGTCTAACTGAAGTGGTGATCAAAAGGAATATGGAATTAAGTAAAATGTAGGGAATGCACATAAAAATGTGTCCTGGGGCAAGCTGTTTCCCAAGAATAGCAGAATCAGAGTTTCTAGGATTCTTAGGAGCACAAAGAGGCTGACAAAGAGGGGACTTCAGTGGGAGGTGGCCACGGTTTGTGTGATAGGAAATGAAGTAACACCACTTCTCCAGGGCCAGTGCAGAAGCTGAATTGCACCCTGTGCTCAGCACTGCTCAGGCCACACCTGGAGTCCTGTGTCCAGTTTTGGGGCCCTCAATTTAAGAAGGACATTGAGACACTTGAAGGTGTCCAGAGAAGGGCAGCGAGGCTGGGGAGGGGTCTGGAGCCCTGTGAGGAGAGGCTGAGGGAGCTGGGGTTGCTTAGCCTGGAGAAGAGGAGGCTCAGGGGAGACCTTCTTGCTGTCTACAACTAGCAGAAGGGAGGTTGTAGCCAGGTGGGAGTTGGTCTCTTCTCCCAGGCAACCAGTAGCAGAACAAGAGGACACAGTCTCAAGCTGTGCCAGGGGAGGTTTAGGCTGGAGGTGAGGAGAAAGTTCTTCCCATAAAGAGTCATTGGCCATTGGGATGTGCTGCCCAGGGAGGTGGTGGAGTCCCCATCCCTGGAAGTATTTAAGAAGAGAGTGGATGGGGTGCTTGGTGCTATGGTTTGGTTGATCAGATGGTGTTGGGTGATAGGTTGGACTCGATGATCTCAAAAGTCTTTTCCAACCTGGTTAATTCTATTCTATTCTGTTGTATGCTGTGCAATTACTTTGGCACCAGAGGCCTCTGGGAAGCAGACCTAGCCCAGCTCCTGTTAGACTTCAGCATCACTGTGAAGCAGTGAAGTATTTATCCATCTGTCTGTGTCCTTGCACCATCTGTCTTAATGCTGCCTGGAGGAATGTGATGTCTTTGCAGCTTTAGGCTCCATGAAATGAAGCTCAAACTAGCCAGTAGGCACAAAATCTAGAGGGAATGGTGCTGGGACAAACCAGTCAGCAAAAGGGCCATGAAGGTGCTCAGGGGGTTGGGACATTTCTGCTATGAGGAAAGGCTCAGCCTGGAGCTGAGAAGGGTCCAGGGAGACCTTATGGCAGCCCCCCCAGTACTTAAGTACTAGGGAGTGCCTACAGGGACTCTCCATCGGGGAGTAGTCATAGGAAGAGGGCTGATGGTTTTACCTGGAAGAAGGTAGGCTTAGATTGAATATAAAGAGGAAATTCTTTGCTGTGAGGGTGGTGAGGCACTGCAGCAGGTTCCCAGAGAAGCTGTAGGTGTCCCATCCCTGGAAGTGCTCAAGGTCTGCTGGATGGGGCTCTGAGCAACCTGGTTTAGCGGTAGGAGTCCGTGTTCGTGGCAGGGGGACGGAACGAGATGATTTTTTAGGTCGCTTCCCGTCTAAACCACTGGGGAGCTGCAAACCCGCCCGTCCCTGGTCCTGCCGCTCCCCCCGCCGGCCGCGCTGCGCCGCGCTGCTGCCGTCGGGGCGCGGGAAGAGCAGCCGGGGAGAGGAGGAAGCATCTCTCCGTGTGCCTACACCTTGCAAACAGTGATGCCTGGAGCCCAGGCTGTGTCCAGCTGCATTTAGAATGTTTAATCCATCAACCTGAGTGCAGCATTTATGTCGCTGTTTGTTTCTTGTGTGAAAGCAAAGCCCAGGAAAAACAGCCAGAAGGGCACTGATCTCTGCAGGAAGCTTTGTCCTTCCCAGATACTCTCCATTGGATGCAGGACAGTGCTCAGTGAGCTGCTCTGCGGTGCTGCCCTGAGGAGAGCAAAACCAGCCCCCCCCTGCCTGCAGACGCGCTGCAGCGCTCGGGTGGGATCGTGCTTGGCTCAGGGCTGGTTTGGGATCCACACCTCTCAGTTATTTTTCTGTTCTTCAGGTTTGCAAACTCTGTCCTCAGTCAGCACCAAGCACAGGGAGAATTTCCACTTGGGAAGACCAGGCAGGTTCCTTTCCTGCCGTGCAGGCACGGGGAGGCTTGATTTTGTCTGTTAACAGGGAAAGGGCTGTTCTGTTCCACCCTTGCTGACCATCTAGGTCTGAAAGCTCAGAGGCCAGCTTATTCCTCAAGTCCTGATGGAACCCCTTTGCCCCAAAGCAGTGAAATCCCAGGATGCTTCAGGCTGTGAACTTTGAAGGGTTTAGGGGAGCCCCAACAGCAACCTCCTGAGCTTCCTCTGATGCTCAGTTGAAGCCACAACAGCTGAGTTGTGTCCTTTGAGCTCTGCCAATCTGCTGGACACAAGAATTATCCCCTGGAATGGGACGTGGCCTTAGAGATGCATCCCTTTGCCTTCCTGAGCCTTGGTGGAGCTTGCTGACTTTCTGAGCTTGCTGTGATTTAGAGATGATTCCTGCACAGGAAGGGAAGGCAGAGGAGATCAGGGCTGGAAAGCCTTCTCCTGCACAGGACTGAAGCTGCCTATGTGTCCAGCAAAGCTGGTGGTGAGGGCTGGAGCTGGGAGGAGTGCAGCTGTGTCTTGCTGGAAGAGCTGAGCTGGAGTTTCTGGCTCAGAGGGGCCAACTGGAAAGCAGGTTTGCACAGGGTGGTCAATCTTTCCATCCTCCCTCCTGCCCAAATTCTCTCTCACCAGCTCTCCTGTCCCTGAGGTGGTTTGACAGCCAACCAACCAGCTGGGGGTCATGAGCAGTGGTGCCCCTCACTGCCAGGACTGTCAAGATGCAGTGGCAGCCCCTGAGGTGGGGAGGCATTTGGTGTGGTTCCATCAAGAAACCACACTCTGGCTAATGGCTTGGGGAAGCAGCATGGTCAGTGGAATGAGTCCTGGGGTTCAAGGCAGAGGTGAACAACCTTCACCACGTCCCTCTGGACACCAGCTTCAAACAACCTGGCAAACTGACTGCCCCCAGTGGGACCTGCCCACGGCTCTGCAGCTGGGAGCAGCTCTTTGCAGGCTCTGTGACACAGCACCACCCCCAAGAGCTGTTAGCAGGGGACCTCACAGCCTAGCCAGAGCTCTGGCAGCGTGGATATTTTTAGCCCATGCAAATGGTGGTGTTTATTTTTCTGCAGCTGTGCCTTTTCACCTTTCCCAGAGATTTTATTGCTTATGGACACGAGGACCTTAGAGCTGTCTGTGGTGCCTGCTGCAGTGACCCTGTCTGCCTCCATCCTTCCAGTTCCACCTGCCCATGCACTACCAGCATCCCCCAGTAAGCCTGGTTATAGCCTGGCGGGCTGTGGTCGGCAGAAGCACCTCAACTTACCACAATCTAGACCTTTCTTTGGGGCTGGGGTGCCTGTGTCACAGCCCTGCATGGGGCTGGCAATGAGTATGCAGCCCCACAGGAACATTGTGAGCTGATTTGTTGTCAGTGTTTCACATCAGCACTCTTTTCTTACAGGGACTCATCAGGCTTGCTCACACCGTGGCAGGAATTTAATCATATAAGGCAAAGGGAACATTCAGAGGGGGGAAGAAAGAGAAAAGGAAAAAGAAGAACTGTGAGACTAAACCATCCTTTTGCTCCTGTCAGGACCCTCTCTATAAAGCAAAATCCAAATACCTTCTCCCTTCCCTCCTGCCCAGCCTTTAAACACCCAAATCTGCAACGGGGTGGGGGGAAAGGAGGAGATATTACACAAGCCCTATGAGGAGAGACTGAGGGAGCTGGGGTTGCTTAGCCTGGAGAAGAGGAGACTCAGGGGTGACCTTATTGCTCTCTACAACTACCTGAAGGGAGGTTGTAGACAGGCAGAGGTTGGTCTCTTCTCCCAGGCAAACAGCACCAGAACAAAAGGACACAGACTCAGGCTGCACCAGGGGGGGTTTAGGCTGGTGGTGAGGAGGAAGTTTTACACAGAGAGAGTGATTGCCCATTGGAATGGGCTGCCTGAGGAGGTGGTGGAGTCACCATCACTGGAGGTGTTCAGGAGGAGACTTGATAGGGTGCTTGGTTGCATGGTTTAGTTGTTTAGGTGGTGTTGGATTGGTTGATGGGTTGGACATGATGATCTTGAAGGTCTCTTCCACCCTGGTTTATTCTATTCTATTCTATCCATCCCCTCGAGCATGCAGCAAGCACAGCTCCTCATGACACAAACATCCCTTCCAAGCCTGACACTGCTTCCCTGGGAGGGCAGGGCTGGAATTTAAGCAGGAGCAAGGCAGGGGTGGGAAGTGCTCAAGGGCATGGGGAGCTGGGGAGAGCCAAGTGCTTTATCTGAGCAGAATGGCGACAGCCAAGTCAGCCCCGGGTGCCCGGGGCGGGGGGAGGGGAGGCAGGCAGCTGGGGCTCCCTCTCCCTTTGCAGCACAGAAAACACAACGGCAGTAGGGTCAGGGAGTCACGGCAAAGCACGTAGCACTTTCATACCTTTATTGTTGTGAGGGGTTTTGTACAAGGTGAGATGCGTTTGGTGTGACTCGCTTCGCTCTTTGTGCGCTTTCCTACCTGCTCGCTCCGGCAACCCTTTTAGTACTGTTAGTTAGGATCTTTGTTGGTTTTTTTTCCTAGGGGGGAGGCCCAATAGTTGTTAAATCCAAGCCCTGGGGGGTGAAAAAGAAGCAAACCGAAATCCTGCCAGTCTTGTGCCTTTCTCGACCTCCTCTGTCCCTGCTACCGCGAGCCGGGTGATCGCAGCGTCACCCGGAGCCGCCCTGCTCGAAGAGCTCAATCCTCCTACATCCCTCTGGCTCTGCCATCCCTCCTTGCTGCTGGGCTGCGAGTGGGGGTGGTGGATCGGCTGTGAGAGGTCTTTGCATCTGCGCTGATTGTGTCCAAGACTGTGCTGTTAGTGAGGAGTTAAGAGAAGAGCCGAGAGCGGCTACGGAGATGGAGCCGCTATTTAGGACAGGGGGCAGGCAACGGTAAAGGCAGGGGGAGAGAGAAAGGGGCTGGTGAGGGGGTGTGGAAACAGCTGAGTGAGTAATCTAGTGGTAATAGATCAGGCTATGAAGGAGGACTGTTATTTCTCTTAGCACCTTTGCTACATGTGTTTATGTCTATATTAGCACCTTGTTCCCGGGGGGAGGGGAGGGAAGGAAAAACAACAAACCAAAGAAAAGCGGCTTGAAGCCCAAAGGAAGAGGAAAGGGTAAAACGAGACAAAGTTGGCAGCAGAGAAGGAAGCTGAGGGTTTAGATCACAAGATCCTTGTCTATGTCCTCTGTGGAAGGAAAAGAGAGAGACAGGGTTAGGAGGTGGATGCTGCCAGGGTCCCACTGCCCCTGCTCGCCCCTGCTCATCCCTCCCCAGGACCAGCTGCAATCCCGAGCAGGGGCTCTGGGCGTGCTTGTCAGTGTCCCCTCCGGCCCTGTGCCCTCCCTCCTCAGTACTTACTCTCCTTGATGCCGAAGCAGCTGGCCCACTCCTCCAGGGCGATGTACTTGTCGTTGTCCAGGTCACAAGCCTCGAAGAAGCGAGTGGTGCAGTGCTCCATGGGGATGAGAGGGGCACGCAGCGGGGCCAGCTCGGTGTGGGACAGGTACCTGCCGAGGTGACCTCATGGTCAGCTGCTGCCCCCCAGCTCCCCTCCCACGGCAGCAGAGATGTTCTGCTGGCACAGGGTGAGATGCTGGCCCCAGCTCTCTCTCTGGCTTGATTGGTGTCCCAGTACCCTCCCAGTGGCCACCACTCAGTGTCATGAAGGTCATGGACTGGTGACTGCTTTTGCAGCCCGCTGTGCTAGTCACAAAATAGCTCTCAGCTATGGGTCTGGCTCACAGCTAAGCCACCAGCTGCTCTTTCAGCTGCTGAAGTTATCCCAGAGCCTTTGGACTAAGATATTTTAGGGAACTAAATCTGAGAAGACAGAAACTTCACCTTCACACCCAAGGGAGGTGGGAGCAGCTGGAACACGGGGTGGACCCTCTTTCTGCAGAAGAGCTGTTTGTGGAAGGCAAAACTGCCTCTCACCCAGCCTGGCTTGCCCCATCCCTGACAGATGTGTGCAGGGGTTGTCCCTCCACAGGCCTTTGTGTCTCTGCCACCAGCCAGACTTGTGTCCCATCTCCAACCTTGCTGCCACCACGTCACCCTGTTCCTCGGGCAGGAATGGGTCCTGGCAGGGGCCCCTGTCCTGCTCTGCTGTCACTCACCCATCAATGGGGTGCTGGTCCAGCTGCCCAAACTGCCAGTGCACGGGGAAGATGTACATGTTGTAGTTCTTCTCAAAGTCTCGGGCCAGCAGCTCCACAGTGTGGTCCCCAGCCTCCAGGCGCTTCTCATTCTCATGGATCTTCTTCACCTGTGGCAGGAGAGGCCAGGGACACCTCGTCAGCAGGGAAACAGGACCCCAGGAGGAGCTCTGCTTAGAGTGCCCACAGGTCACTCTGTTTGGGCTCCCTTGTAAGGGCTGGGTTCTGTTGGGGGGGTGAGCTCTCAGGCTCACTCCCCAGCCCCTCACCTTGAGCTTCTGCTTCTCGGTCAGCAGGTTGTTGTCCTCATCACGCTCGTACAGGGTGATCAGCACGTTCTTCAGCCAGTCCCTCATGCGCAGGGGGAACTCGGTCAGCTCCGTGTCCAGGCAGGCAGGGATGACTGGAAGCCACACAGAGAGGTCAGTGCAGCGTCTCATATGTACTCCCAGACCCTGGACACAGAACCAGTGCCCTCCCACCTCAGCCCTGAGCATGCCTTGACCTCTGCTCTCTCTCAGCCCGTGGGCATGGACACTGTGCTCAGCTTGGGCATCCCCTTGTCTAAGGGATTGGCTCCACTTACATTTGCAAGGCCCAATGTAGTCCAGGTGCAGCTTGTGTCCCTTCTTGGTTCCCTCCAAGGTGCACTTGGTGGCAAAGAAATGGCAGGAGGAGTCATAGGTCTTGTTGTCAGTGCCACAGACCTGCACAGGACAGGGAGATGCTGCATGAGAGGCAGTGAAGCCTTATGGGGAGTCAGCAGGGAGCTCCTCCAAGGGAGATGGTTAACTTGTTTCCTGGGGTGAGCAATGGCTCCTTGGTCACTGCTGCCCAAGGCCAGATGGGGACCTGCCACCTTGACTCTGACTGTCTCCATCATCTCTGGAAAGGTCTCATGTGGGGTCCCTCCCTGCTCCAGCCCATGAAGCAGCCTCTGCCCTCACCTTCTCAAAGACACCGGCGGTGGCTGGGCAGCTGGAGGGGTCCTGGCACACACACATGGGGGAGTTGTTGTCATCCACCTCACACACCTTGCCGTGCTTGCAGTGGTGGTTCTGGCAGGGGTCTGGGAGAGGGCAGGGAGCAAAGTCAGATCTTGTCCCATCCTCACCTCCCACATGATGCCTGGGGCATTTCAGCACAGAGGCAAGACAGAGACTCCAACAGGGACAGCCCCAAGCATCCCTCTCTGCACCTGAAACCTGAGGGTTTCCAGAAGCCCACATTAGCCCTCTGGCTCCTTTCTGTAGCCACTCAGCACAATGGTGGTGGTCTTTTTTTCTCTCTCTAAAAAAGGTGTTACAGAGAGTCCAGTGCTGGAAAGAGGCCATGCCCCTCTTCTGCTTTAAGTGTGCAGCCAGGTGGGCATCATCCTTGTGCTACAGCCCTTGCCAAAGAAGCCCTTCACTGCTCGTGGTGGCTAAAGCTCCCCCACCCAGATAAGGGATGATGTCTCTTTCTGCTGCAGGGCAGGGTAAGAGGGACTTACTCTCTGCAACAATCTCCTCTACATCCTCTGTGGGTTCCTCGAACTCTCCCACCTCCACCTGGACAGGGTTGGCCCCCACAGGCTCCTGCAAAAGAGATCAGTGTTTCTGGTGGGGTGCACAAAGAGCTTGGTCCCAGCTCCTGGGGGGCAGAGCAGCCCAGTGCCCCTCCACATGGCCTGGGCTCTCCCATGCTTCAGAGATGCTCTTCCCAGAGCAGTGGGTACTGAAAGGGATGGGTGACAAGGAGGAGCAGAGCCACCTACTTCTGTTGTGGGGTCTTCAATGACTTCTGTCTCATCAGGCAGAGCCTCCTGCTGCAGGGGAAAAGGACCATGAGCTGGGGTCTGTAGTGAGGACTGTCCCAAGGGAGGTGACCCACTGGGACAGACAGGGAGGGTCACTGATTGCCTCCTCCTCACTGCCCCTCATCCCTCAGGGCTTTATTTGCTATGGAAGAAGGTCCCCATCAGACACACTGGCTGCACAACCTCAACAGCCAAGAGGCTCCGTTGGCTCCCCTACTTACCGGAGCTGCCAGGGCTTTGCCTGCCAGGCAGACAAGGAAGAAAATCCAGGCTCTCATCTTTCAGCAAGCCCTGAATAAAGGAGAGAAGAAAGAGGATGAGGAAGGGGGCCAGTATGCGCTGCTGGGCTCACAGCTGGCACTCAGACACCCAGCAAAGGGCGTTCACTCTCTCTGCTTCCTGCCTCGTCTGCTCAGCGTTACAGACTCCCGTGGTGGCTCTTCCAGCCAAAACCTTGACCCAAGCCATGCTCCCAAGACAAATGCTTTTGATTTTTGCAAAATGGGGCTGCAGGGCTTTAGATCTCTGCTGCTTCCCTGGATGCCTTTAGAAAATGTGCAGTGAAACTGGCAGTTTCCCTTTCCCTTCCCTGGAGGTCTCTTGGACCAAACCCTCACGTTTTCCATGTTTAAAGCCCCTGATATGACCCCCAGGTACAAGCAGTGAAACTCTGCCACTTCATGTCTCAATCAGAGGGAAAATGGAAATGGAGGAAGAAAAGAGAGAGCAAAGAGAGGGTGAGATGGGGCAGTGGAGATTGAAATCCTTTAGGAAATGCTTTCCCACATGGACACAGACATCTCTATGGGTACCAGGGACCAGTCCCCCATCCCCAACAAATGCCAGGGTCTCTACTATAGCTTTTCCCTTTCCTGCTCAGCCCTGAAGGTCCCCAAAAACTGTGCTTGAGGATCCAAGATGCTTTGGGGTTGTGTGCTGCTGGGAGATGAGCTCCAGGAGGATGAGGCCTTTGCATCCTCCCAGTTTTGCCCGTTGCAGGGACAATGTAGGGCGAGCAAGCCTGGCAGGCCAGCTAACACTGGCCGTGATGTGAGCCAGGAGAGTGCAGCTGGTGCAACTGCCTTGTCCTTGTCCCCCCTCATTCCTCTTTGGCAGGATGGAGCCCCTCTGTGTGAGAGGAGCTCAGCTGGCCACTTGATATGCTGGTGGCATCTCCTGACAGCGAGGGCTGCCTGCTCCCTTCCGCCTGCTGGAGAGGTTTGTCTCCTGCCAGCCAGGGGACTTGTCCCTGTGCCAAGGCTTCTGCTGCCTCCCTTCCGCCTGCCCTCCTCTGCTCCACCTGCATGGCTGGGGCACCACAGCCCAGTGCCTCCCTGCAGCTGGGTGGAGAGAAGGCTTTGCTGGGATGGAAAGTCTTGGGCAAGGTGTCTTCTTCTGGGTGGATGGATGGATGGATGGATGGATGGATGGATATCTAATGTCCCAGTGCATCACTTCCTTTCACCCCCCCACACAGCAGCTCTCTGGGTACAGACCCACACTCTGTGCTGCCAAGTCTGGGCTGTGCTTCTGAATTTAGCAAGGCTGGACCATGCAGAAGCTGAAATCCTCCTTCTCAGCACCTCATCCAGCACCAGCAGGGTGCCTGTGCAAAACAGAGCTCAAGGTACGGAGGGAAGCTTCCCAGGGATGTGGAAGGGCTGGGAGCATGGGAGGGGGGAGATGGCTGCTGTGGTGGGATTGAAGACCTGTGGGGAGAGGGGCTGCTGTGTGGGGTGGATGGACCCATTTGCTGTGGTGAGGCTGCAGCTGAGCAGCTCCCTTCTCTCCTGCTCTGTACATGCCGTCCCTTCCCCTCGCCTTTATTTGCTCTGGAGGCTGCTGAGAGCTCTCCTGGCGTTTGCCAGGGGAGATCGCTGGTTCTTCACTTCTGGAGGGGTGGTTTGGGGGCGGGAACTGGAAAAGTACTGGTGAATCTGGCCATCTCCTCCCTTGCTGCCATCCCCCTGGTTCCTCTTGGGCTCCTCCCAAGGGGCTTGTTTGCTTTGGAAGATGCTCTGAGGGTCAGTGATGCTCAGTGGGCAGAAACCAGGCAGCGCCCAGCCTGGAAGAGAGGGCAGTGGCTGTACATGTGGAATCTGGCATTAAGAAGAACCCAACCCCAGACCAAAGCCATCTCAGATCATTTCCCCTAGCCCCCAAACCCCCTGAATTTCCAAGTCTGGGCATAGAGTGAGCTGAGGTCAGGGAATTACATTCTTGCTAGGAGCCAGCAGACAGTGAGAGCTGCCAGTGTTGTGTTTGGAGGAAGAAGGAGCACGAAAGAGCAAACAAGCTCTGCAGAGCTGTCCTGTGCTGCAGATGGGAAAACAAACTCATTTGAAAAACAGCCTCCTCCTGGAGGCAGAGCCCATGCACAGAGGACATTGCAGTGCCTGTTTTGCAAACACATGCTCTTTCTTGAATGCCTGGTAGCCAAAAGTCCTGAAATGATGGCTCAGGAAACCTGCACACAGAGCTGCTCTGGCAGAGCAGCCTGGCCCATGGTGCAAGTCTCCCTCTTTGGGGAACCTGTCATGGTTCTGCTGTCCAGGAGGATGGTCCTTGGAGCTGGCAGCTGAGCCATACCATGAGCTCAGCATCTATCCCCCAGCTTGGAGTCATCCCTGTGAAGGGTGTTCCCTGCAGTGGGGATGATTGGCATCACTCTGCAAGAGGCCCAGGGAGGGCAGAGGGCAGCATGAGGGGCAGAGCAATGGGGTGCAACAGAGGTTATTTTGGACAGGGAAAGAGATTTTAGCAAGCAGGTACTTACACCCTGAAGGAATCAGCAGAAGCCAGTACTTTGTAAGAGGCTGGAAACCAGCACTTCAAGGGCAGAGAGTGCTGCTGAATGTAAGATAAGAGAGGCTTCAGCCTCCCAAGATGATAGAGATGACAGCCTGGTGCTGTGGCACCCAGCTGCAGGACCCATGTCCTGCACAGCCTTTCTAACACTTCTCCCCACTTGCATCCTAAGCAGAGACTTCAGCTCTCAGTTGCTGTGTGGTCAGAGTTTTGCTGCTCCCCCTCAATCACCTTTCCAGCGTGGCCCAGGCCATCCCTCAGCACTGGCTACTTCTTGCACTTTGCAGAGGTGTCCTTAACAAGAGAGCTGTGGGGTGCAGAGAGGTCTGAGACTGACCCTCCATGGAATCAAGCAGGCTACTCTGGTAAAGTCTTTACCACCCTGCCCCAAGTCCTGTAGCACCATCACAAGTTTCTCCTGCTGGGGAAAATACCCTGCAGTGATGCATGCAGCAGAGGCTGTGCCACTGGGTTCCCTTGGACTCTCTTGTCTCTTCCTGCACAGTCTGGGGGCCTTTGTGAGCTGGGAGAGGACAAGGATCAGGTGGGTGCAGCCTCCAGAGGAGGCTGTGTGGATGGTGGAACATGGTCCATGTGGCGCTGACCCCAGCCAGGGTTGCATAAGCCCTTTGGGATGCCACGTTAGCGTGGGGAGGAGTCTCTGCCTGGCCACTTGAACAGCTCCTCCCTGAGGCCACTGGAACAGCCCCAGCTGCATCATCACTGACCCAGGCCCCATCACCAGCAGTGGGTAATTTTGGGGCAAAACCCCTCCCGTGGCTCAGCTCCCCAGCTGCAACCCAGTCCAGCCATGCAGGAGGCAGCCAGTCCAAGCAGCAGGAGCTCCTGCACCCACCCTCCATTTGCTCCTTGCTCTTGCAGGGCTTTGCAGGATCTGACACACCTCAGCACCTCAGACTGAATGTGAACACAGGACCTGCCCAGAAGAAGCTTTTGCCTACAAACCCCTCCATGGGCTTCAGTTTTCAAGAATCAGGTGGGTGACCAAGTGTGGCTACCACAGAGACACAGTGTGAGGGCTGTGCCCCTGCTGTCTGGCCCTGACCTCTCTATGCAACAAGACCCTCTGAGGGCTACTCAGTCAACCACTCCCAGGGTAAAATTCAATTTGAAGTCAACTGTTTGTGTGAGTCCTTGCCAAGCTTCCTGCTGAACAGGTCCCTGTGTGTCCAGGCCATGCTGCTAGTGCTGCTGGCTTCCCCAGATGTGCCACAGCTACACTGGGGAGCAGGGGAGCAAGGCAGGAGCAGAGGGCTGGGCAGAAGCCAGCTTGGCTCCTGTCGTCTGTGCAGTCACCTCACACACAGTGTGCAGGCTCAGAAAGCTAAGCTAGGTTTAGATGGAAGTGAAATGCCCCTTAGCTTGTGCACCCTTGTACACTCCAAGTGGAAAACACAGGAAGAACAGTCTACCTTCCACATCTGCCCATGCAGAGGCACCAAGGGCACATCGACAGCACAATGCTGCATTAACCCTTTCCCCTTCCAGGTAGCTGAGCATCTCTGCACTTAGGAATCATCTAGACCTTACTGATGCAAGGGCAAGAGCCTATACTGGACTGGACTCAGAATGGATGTGAGGAGGAAGTTCTTCCCCATGAGAGTGGTGAAGCCCTGGAATGGGTTGTCCAGGGAGGTGGTTGAGGCCCCAGCCCTGGAGGTGTTTAAGCCCAGGCTGGCTGAGGCTCTGGCCAGCCTGATCTAGTGTGGGGTGTCCCTGCCCATGGCAGGGGGGTTGGAACTAGATGATCCTTGTGGTCCCTCCCAACCCTGACTGATACTATGATACTCTACACCACTACAGCTGGGTGCTGGCTTGAAGCTCTCCTAGTTTGGCCGGGTTGCTAATTGCATCCGTGATGGCCAACAGTTAAATCGGCACCAAGAAGAGTGTCTGGATGAGCCCTGGGCTGCCGGCAGCAGCTCACCACCGAGGCCTTTGCAGGCAGCATTCTGCTGTCCTGCCTGAGCTTTTGCGTTCCACAGAACCATCGAATGCTGGGGGTTGGACCGGACTGGCCGCGGGGCAGCGCCCAGGAGCAGCCTGAACACTTCAGTGCCAGTTGCAAGCGGTGCCTCTGGCTCCTGGGGGCTGCAGCGAGCGGATCTCGCACAGCACCCCAAAAGAGAGGGGGGGAGGAAACTCTCTGCTAAATATTCTGCAAAAAAAAAAAGAAAAATGCAAACCAGCTTCAAAGCATTCCCTGGGCTCGCCCTGCCACAGCTGCTCCAGCGATAACAGCCCCAACATCCCTCCGACCAGAGGACCCAGAAAAGGTTTCCATGGGAGCCGACATTCCTCTGGGGCTGAGTCATGGAAGAGCAGAGAGCTGCGGGAGGGAGGGGCTTGGAAGGGGAAAAAAAGCAAGCTTGAAAAGTTGATTTCTCCTCTTCCCCCCTCCCGCGGCTGCCCGCATCCCTGCTCCTGCCGATGTGGCAGACAATAGCTTGGCTTTGGCTGCCGTGCCGAACGCAGCAGCCTCTTCCCGCCCCCCCCCCCCCCCCAGTCCACTTAAACCTCGCCTGATCAGCCCTAACAAGTGGCTGCGATTTATTTTTGTCCCTTCTGGAGCGGTGCTGAGGGCTGGGGCTGCGGCGGGTTGGTGGCAACTGAGGGCTCAGAGTTCTGGCAACCTTTCTGCTGCCTCAAGTTTCACTCCAACTTGAAACCGCTGCTTTTTGGGTTGGGTGGGAGTTCAGCCCCCTTCCCCCCTTCCCTCCCCTCCCCTTCCAAGTTTCCTTTTCTTGGCTGGATGCAACAGAATGGAGTTTTCTTAGAGGAGGGACACAAAGAGCAGGGTTAGGCTGCCACGCACGTCACCGTCCCCGGGAGGAGAAGGACAGCAGCTGCCTTTAAAGGAAACAAGCCCTCAGCTCTTCTACATGGACCTAAAAAAGTGGGTCTGAGTGAGCCCAAGAACTTCACAGTTTAAAACAAAACACACCAGAAAGAGCTTTGTGCCTCCTCTCCTGCAACTTCCACCTCTCTTAACAGCTGATCGGCTGGAGTTAAGCAAGCCGGGGCAGCAGGACTTGAAAGGGTCTCAAAGTCTGCTGGGAACACAAAGCTAAGTGTCTGGTTTGGGGTTGGTTTTTTTCAGGAGCAGCTGTACTGGAAACAAACCAAACCATCCACGCTGAGACGAAGCCTACAACTCTTTTGCTCTTCCTCGAGATACTCTGGTGAGTAAAACCTCCCCTGCCGACGCACCTCAGGCTGGTGGCGATGGGGACTGGTTTGTGACTGGATCTGATTTGCGCTGCCTGTGGGTTTGGTGCACCCAGGCGCTGCTGTCAGGCATCTCGCTAAGGAAATACCTCACAACTGCAAAGCCAGAGGGGGGAAAAAACCAAACCAAAGGGAGGAGAGAGACAAATCTGGGCGAGTTAAACCTTTACAGCCAGATGCCACCAAAGGGTTAAAGCTAGTACAGTAAAATACACGAACAGTTTAGAAGAGGAAGATGCTGCAAAGAGGAAAAAGAGAAGAAGTCAGGAGGGGTCTCTAAATGCATCACCTGGGGCAGGGACAATCGGTGCCCCACTGTGAGTGGGGCTGTCGGGCCCCCCCACCCCAGGAGCGGTAAAGCAGCACAGCAAAAGCGAACGCGAAGCTCCCGACCATACCTCGCAGTCCCGGCAGCAGGGCTGAGGAAACTTCAGGCACTTGGACGGGCTGGAGGAATCTGCAGGTTTTAGAAGGAGGCAGGAGGAAGCCAAAGGGTGGGCTGGGTTTCCCACTGCCTCTCCTCCCTCCTCCTCCTCCTCGCTATCTTTCCAAATCGGTCTCTTCCTCTCCCTCTCTCCCCAGTGGGCTGTCCCACGGGCTGAGGCACAGCCTGGGTCCAAGGGATAGACCAGAGAAATCAAGCAGGGTTGAAGATCCACGGGGGTCTCTCGCAGGGACAGGTCAGCTCCTAGGGCACCCTTCCCAGCAGAGTCATTGTCACAGCAGCTGCCTGCACTGATGCAATGAGTTTGTCACTTCTCTGGCTCTCTTGGGCTAACAGCGTGAGAGGAGTGGGGAAGAATAGCCTCTCCCTGCTTGGTTTGTGCACCTCCTAGCACTGTGGCCTGATGCAAATCTTCAATCCTGTCATTTCACAACGGGGTGCTTCAGTCACTGTGCTGGTGTTTCCCATCCTCAGGGGGATGTGGAGGAAGGCAGAAGAGTCCTCTCTCCTCTACCTTCTAACACTGCTGCCATCTGGGACTGCCTTGCAGGGAGGGAGAGGAAAGAATGATCCAGAGCCTGTGGAGAGCTATGACATGTCTGAAACAGGCTCCAAACAGGCAGAAAAATGCTGGGCTGGGAGGTGCAACCCTCAGCACATTGATCTCTCTGCTGTGATTATTGTCCAGCAGATCTAGACTAAAGCCACAGTCAGAGTTGTTGGTCATTGCAATCCAATGGTCTCTTCAGACATCAATGTTTTGGCCTTACAGATCATAACTCAGCTGGAGAAGCTGCCCAGCCAGGGGCAGCCAGACAGCAGAACTGTTAGGAGTGGGCTGCCCTCATCTGTTCCTCTCTCTGCTGAGGATGAAAACCTGGTTCCTCTCTCCTTGCATCTCACTATAACTGAGGGGATTTTAGGTTCATCTGCTCCCCTGGCAGGACCAGGCAGTATGACTTTATGCACCAGATTCATAGAATCAATAAGGTTGGAAAAGACCTCAGAGGTCATCAAGTCCAACCTGGCACCCAACACCTCATGACTAAACCATGGCTCCAAGTGCCATGTCCAGTCCCCTCTTGAACACCTCCAGGTATGGTGACTCCACCACCTCCCTGGGCAGCACATTCCAATGGCCAACAGCTCTCTCTGTGAAGAGCTTTCTCCTCACCTGCAGCCTAAACTTCCCCTGGTGCAGCTTGAGACTGTGTCCTCTTGTTCTGGTGCTGTTTGCCTGGGAGAAGAGACCAACCCCCACCTGGCTACAACCTCCCTTCAGGTAGTTGTAGAGAGCAAGGAGGTCTCCCCTGAGCCTCCTCTTCTCCAGGCTAATTCAGGATTGGCCATGAAGCTGCACTGATAGGTAAAGCCAGCAGCCAAAACGTGAAGCTGTCAAGCTGCTGCCATTTGGGCATCCTTGAAGGGTGCCTCCATGACATACAAGGCTGTCCTGAGCACTGCAAAATAGTCCAGCTCTTTGCAGCTTGTGATTCACCTGGGGCACCAACCCTCACCCTAATCAGGGTGGTATAAGGGACTTCTGGAAGGACAGTGACTGGTGTAGCTGATAGGACTGAGGGTAAATCCTCTGGGCAGCAGCAGCCTGATTGCAGAGGCTGGGTGAAGGACACCCTAGATCATAACAAAACATGGTGTTTTGTCTTGGCTGCCTGGGATTTGGGTTTGTGATGACATCCTACCTCTCACCAGGGCCCAGACACTGATCTGGGTGCTCAGCTCTTCCCACTGAGGTGGCTGAGGGTTTAGATGTCAACAAAGGAAGTGGCCTGTCATGATCTGCTGGGCTGTGCTGGCTCCTTGCTCTGTAGGATGTCTCTTACTTCATGCTTTGTGATTCTTTTATCAGCTCACTCCTCATCTGCCCTTGTGACACTTCTGCTGCCTGCAAAGGAACCAGATGCAAATCTAAACATCCCTGCAGCCAGCAAGAAATGAAACCAAACAAACCAGAGGGGGTGTGTGAGAAACCATTGTCACTTCCCAGGGAGGTGGTTGACCTCTGTGAGCAGGCAGCTCAGGAAGCTGGTGGCAAAGAACGAGAGAAGAAAGCCTTCTTCACCCAGTTCTTTACGAGGCCACACACTGGGTGCTGACACAGCTCACAGAGACTCATGCAACCCTCTCAGGTCCATGTGAAGGCCAGCTTTGTGTTGGTGTCCAAGACATCATGGGTCCTCCTGATACAGCCAACCACCTGTGGCACCTGGACCCTCTTCATCTCCCATAAGTGTCCATAGCTCATTGCCACTCACAAGGTCCCACTTGGCTCCAGAGGTCACACATGCCCTAAGCCCAGATTTCACTGACTTGTGGTTGAGGGAGTTGAGGCATCCAGTACTCCATCCCTGGAAGGATCTGGAGGTGCTGGAAGGTGTCCAGAGAAGGGCCATGAGGAGGAGCAGAGGGCTGGAGCTGCTCCGCTGTAGAGACAGACTGAGAGAGTTGGGGCTGTTCAGTTTGGAGAAGAGAAGGCTCCAAGGAGAGCTAATTGTGGCCTTCCAGTATCTTAAAGGGGCTACAAGAAAGCTGGGGATGGACTTTTGAGGGTGTCAGGGAGTGATGGGACTGGGGGAAATGGAACAAAACTAGAAATGGGTAGATTGAGATTGGATGTGAGGAAGAAGTTCTTCCCCATGAGGGTGGTGAGAGCCTGGCACAGGTTGCCCAGGGAGGTGGTGGAAGCCTCACCCCTGGAGGTTTTTGCAGCCAGGCTGGAGGTGGCTGTGAGCAACCTGCTGTAGTGTGAGGTGTCCCTGGCCATGGCAGGGGGGTTGGAACTGGCTGAGCCTTGAGGTCCCTTCCACCCCTGACAAATCCATGATTCTAGGTGTCAGCAGATGACGGTGTTACACACCAGAGATGACCTTTCTGAGTGTGCTTTTGCTCTTAAGGAGATGAGGACCTGTGTGAGACTCAGGAGACAGTGAACTGAAGGTGGGGAGAACAGCCTGAGCCTGTGGAGTGCTGTGGTTGAATGCTCTCTGTGCTGGATTAGTCACGGCTCCCACTGAAACTGTCCAGCTGCTGGGACTCCTCCTGAGGGGGGAGGAAAAGAAGAGGGGGAGAGAGAGAGAGAGAGAGAGACATCTGGAAAAAATTTTAGGGAGTTTAAAAGAAGGAAAAAAAAAAGTCAAAAGAAGAAGAAAAGAAAAGAAACCACAAGGTTTCTAGCTGACAACGTGGCAATTGCTTGGTGCTCTTGACTGCAGCCTGAAGCTAAGCCCTCTCCTAAGGGCTTAGGCAAAGGACAGTGCCAGGAGGCTAATTATGAGAGTTGATTTCTCTACATACGTGGCGGCTTAAGCCCTGCTTTGGGGCAAGCCCTCAGAGCAGCCTTGCCTCAGGGGTGCAGCCACAGCTGGCCATGGCCCCTGAATGCATGGCAGAGAGCCTTGGGGGGGTGGCAGTGAGGGGGCCTCCTGTCCTCCGTGAGCGTGGTGTGGGGGCAGCTGGATCCTGTGAGGGGCAGGCTGCCAGGACTCTGTGTGTGTGTCGTCAGAAGTGGGATGGAGGGGGGGATCACATGGAGGGGGAAACATGAGCCTGAAGCTCAGGAAGCTCTCTACAACTACCTGAAGGGAGGTTGTTGCCAGGTGGGGGTTGGTCTCTTCTCCCAGGCAAGCAGCAGCAGAACAAGAGGACACAGTCTCAAGCTGTGCCAGGGGAGGTTTAGGCTGGATGTTAGGAAGGAGTTCTTCATGGAAACAGAGATGGGCCTTTGGAATGTGCTGCCCAGGGAGGTGGTGGAGTCACCATCCCTGGAGGTGTTCAAGAGGGGATTGGATGTGGCACTTGGAGCCATGGTTTAGTTAGCCAGGAGGTGTTGGGTGATAGGTTGGACTTGATGATCTCTGAGGTCTTCTCCAACCTTATTGATTCTATGATTCTTAGTGCTTGACTTTAATCTCAGCAGCTTTAAGAAGCTCCAGAAATGGCTGAGAGCTTGCAAAGGAAGTCCTGAAAAGTCCTCTCTGTGCTTACAAGACTTAGTGGGGTCATCAAAGAGAAGATTTTTGTGTCAGGCTGCCAGGAGGGAAACTGGACCTCACACATGTTTATAAGGTCATCTTATGCCATCTGGGGCACTGGATGGGCAGGAGGTTGCCCAAGGGGGCTCATCATCTCTGGGAGTCCTTGCAGTGCTGCCTGCCTCACAGATCCAGCTCAGGCTCTCAGCCACATGCCAGCAGGGTGGTTTGGGCACAGCTGATGCACCCCAGGGCTCTCAGCAGTGGCTCCCAGCTCAAGTGATCACACAAACCCATGGCAACAGCAACTGGGACAAGACCCCTCGAGGTTTAAGCTCACTTTACAGCAAAGCCAAGAGGTTGGCAGGGCTGAGGTTTGAACTCCAGCTAACCCCAGTTCAAAATCCAGATTTCTTCATCCCATTTTAAGCCAGGTCAGGCCCATCTGGGCTGGTGGAGTGGAGAAACCCCCTGTGCTCTCCAAGAGAGGAACAATTCTACTGCAGGAAAAGGAGAGAAACGTGAGTGAGCAGCTGTGTGGAAGCAATGCAAGTGTGGGTTAACAATCCTGCTGCCTCCTGCTCAGCAATCTGTCAGCCTAAGGAGCCTTTCCTCCTCTCTGCTCTGGGAGGGATCCTCTAATGAGTTTTTCTGGAGAGGATGTTCCTGCATTAACTGCTGGTGGATGGTGCTGCAAAAACAATGAACCCAAAGTGCACATAAATAAACAGGATGCCCTGGAACCTCGGGGGAAATGTCATTGACTGAGTCCTCCTCACTGGGCTGAGGGCTGAGTTCCTCATCCCAGGGAGAGAGGAGTGTGGGGCAAGGCAGCAGCCCCGAGGGGAGAACACAACACCCAGCTGAGGCAGAAGGGAGTGGGACGAGTAGGTGCAGAGCAGGCAGGACTCTGCTTATCCCAGGAATGTCCCAGCTCCTGCTCCCTGGGAGTGTGGCAGCAGCTCCTGCTGGAAGCTGTCTGGGTTTTTCCATTTCAGAAGCAGCTCAGGAAGGCTGTGCTGTCTGGGAACACCAGCTGCCCAGGGAAGGATGAAGCCAAACTCCCCTGGGAACTTGTCTTAGTCCTTCTTGGGGCAGGGACTTCTCCACAGTGGGATGGGACTGTCCCTCTGTGCTCAGTAGCAGGACTGATGCCTGGGTCAGATGGGGCAGACTGAAACTCAGCCAAGGTCTCCCCGAGTGCCTGGACTGGGAGGCCCTGTGCTCTGCAGATGAACTGGGGGTGAGGTGGCTCAGTGGGGCAATGCAGGCACATGGGGTACTGGCTCTGTCAGAAGCAAATGGAGAAGCAGCAGTGGATGTCCAGGCTGGATGTGGCTCTGGGCAACGTGATGTAGTGTGAGGGGTCCCTGCCCATGGCAGTGGGGGTGGAACTAGATGATCCTTGAGGTCCCTTCCAACCCTAACAAGCCTATGATTGTATGATTGTGTCACTGCAGATTTTCAGCTGTAAATCAGAGGCCTGCAGGGCAGGGAGTGGAAATCCAGCTGTTCATGACTCTGCAGTGAGTCATGACCCAGGAGCAGGCTGCAAAGCCAGGAGGCAGGACATGCTTGCTGTGGGATGGCTTGCCCTTTCCCTGGTGTGTATGGGCTCTCACAGCTCTTAGGGAGTCCTGGGGTCTCTAATGGAAGGAATTTCCCATGGGAAGGATCTCTCCTCTACCTCTTTCAAACCACCCCTGCAATGATCAGCTCACTTGCTTGGAAATGCATGGGGCTGCAGGCTGGGGAGAAGCTTATCTGTCCTCCCTGAAACCAAACTGAGCCCAAAGAAACGAGGAAGAAACAAACATCCATTGCTGTCCTCAGCCATGGTGCAAGCAGGGAGTCCTGCATGCTGCAGCTCCCCTACACTGGAGGCTTCTCCTGCCCACACATGGCAGCTGTGCCTGCCTCCAGCTACACCCAGAGAGGGGGGCTGATATCACCCCTCCAGCCACAGCCCCCCTGCCCATCCCTGTGGCAGAGCCCCTGCAGCACTGCCTGGCACCAGCAGATGTGACACAGGTCCTCAGCTGCTTTGCAGCTCCCATGCATGGTCTGGGCAGATCCAGCTTGGCTGAGCTTGGTGTCAGTCCAACGCCTCCAGAATCCAAAGGGCCTCATTGCCTTTCCTAAAAGGACTTCTGCCCCACTGCAGGGAATAGTTTGCTATTCAGCATGAACATGGGGATGTTGTGTGCCTGAACTGAAGCCTGGTGTCCCGGCCCAGCTTTGCTTTTGCTCAAGATCTTGTGTTGGAGGCGTGCCTGTGACTTGCAGAAGATGGAACAGAGCTTCCAAGGGAGAAGCTGCTCCTGGTGTTTACCTAAGATGCACTTTCGAGTCCTTTTGGGCTTGGTGATGTGGCTTGGCAGCTTTTGAAGGCTATGAATAGAGCTGCTTAAGGAAATAAACAGGAATCCACTTTCAAGCCCCTGGGACATGCAGGCAGAGGGCAGCTCCTGGGCTGCAGTGGCAGCTCTTTTGCATAGATAAACACAGCCTGAAAGTCTCTCCTAAAAGGCAGCCTTGATGGGAGTACCCAGGTGAAGCTGTGCCAGCTCCAGGACATCCAAATGCCATCTAAAAAGCAGTGGCAATAACTGGGGGTGAGGAGCAGACCCAGAAGCCAAATGCCAGGGTTCCCAAGGCTCCCTGGGGCCAGCTGCATCTGCTGCTCTGGGTCAGGAACATGAGGTCCTCTTAGAGAAAGTTGATTTTCAGATGAGTTGGTAGCCAGATTCCTCTTGACTTACTCAGCTCCATGGCCTAACATCTTGGGAGTGAAAGGAGTGATTGGTGATTCTGTGAGTGGTTTTCCTGGCCCATGTCTTTGCTGGGAGCCCTTGGGTGATGTGCTGGGAGGCTGTTCAGGTGGCTACACGATGCTGTGGGCCGGCTGGTGTCCAGTGAGGCTGCGTTTGGAAGCTGCAGAGCTGCCATGGATCAGGATCACAGCTGAGGCAAAGCAGGCAGCAGAGCTTGGTGTGGTCCCCAGCATAAATTGCTGGCTGCAGGAGAGTGGCAGCTGAGAACAAGAGCTTTAAATGATGGTTGCCTTCACTCCAGGCTTGTGCACTGCTGGAGGTGAAGAGGAGCAGGGAAAGACAATCCTGGGGTGGGCAGGGCAGGCTGGCAGCGAGGAGCCTGGGCTGCTGGTTAAAGTCTGCATGGTTTAGCAGCTCCCTGTGGAGGCTGGAGAGAACAGGACCTTGTTGTCCTCCTATTAACCATCAGTGCTGGCAAAACTTTATCAGATATCCCCTCTCCTGGCTAGCCCTGCCCTGCAAGAAGTCAGCCTGGGTTTGGCTCGGTGCTCCCAGCCCTGTCCCCATCCCCTGCCAGCTGCACAGCCCTGGCCACCCTGCTGCTGCAGAAAGCAGGAGAGGCAGCTTTGAGCTGTGCAGGGGGAGCCTAAGAAGCCACATCCCCTCCTCTAGCACTGCTCATGGATGAGGTCTTGCAGCATCCCTGGGTGGGAGTCCGACCGTGCTGGAGCTGTGCTGCACCCCAGCAGAGCGTGGGGGTGCTGGGGGTGCCTGGCATGCTGGGACCACCCCCCCTGAGCCTGCAAGCATCCACCCTCAGAACCTGCATTTTTTCAGTCTGCTGCTCTGACACTTTCTGCTTGAGCTGGGCTTGCTTCAGAACAAGCCCCAGCTTGAGGTGTGCCAGATGAGTGAGCCATGCTGCTGGAGGCAGGAGGGTCCACACCAAGGCAGCCCTTAAAGGAGACAAAATGGGGCTGATTATGGCACCATGCACTTGGGAGGATCCTGTACATGGGGCACAGGATCCAGCCTCCACAGGTAGGCTCAGACACAAGAGGCTATAGGAGAGACAGTAGGGAATGCTTTTTGACAGCAAGGCTCTGGAGTGGGATGTCTTGGAAGGCTGAGCCCCCCCTGCAGTGATGCAGCTGTGTGGAGGGCTGTTGGGACAGGGTAGGGGCAGTGCTGACAACCACTGGAGCATTTCAGCATCTCATAACGCTGTGATTTACAAACACAGCCACTCCAGGCCAGCACCAACAGTGAAAGCATTGACCTCCCTGCCATCTCTGCTTGCTGGCTTCCTCCACATCACCTCCAAGTGCACTTCTGAGCCCCTGTAAACTCCCCTGCCCAGCCTGGATTTTACTCTGGGGAGTTCAAGTGCCTTAAAACCTTCCTGCTTTGAGCAATTCAAATCTTTATGGCCACACACAAATATTCTGCCCCTGGCAAGGGCCAGTCAGTAGAGGAATCATTTGCTCCATCTGCCTGGAGCTGAATGGGACTTCACTGAGCAGAGGGCAAAAGAAACCCAAGAGAACTCAGCTCCCTTAGCTGGATGACAAAACAGCAGCCACACGAGGCCACAGGCAGAAAATCCCTCACCTGTCACTGCTTCAGTGTGATGAGTCCTGGGCATCTCAATTTAGCCTTGAAACTTGTTTACTTCCCTTCAGAAACCACCATCCAGTTTGGCCAGGCTCTGGCAGAGCTGGCGCTGTGGGCAGGAGCAGCGCTGTGGGCAGGAGCAGCGCTGTGGGCAGGAATAGCTGGGCTGTGGGAAGGCTCAGCTGGGCTGTGGGAAGGCTTGGGGCTGATGCTGCACCATGTCTGTGGGCTTGGGGCAAGGTGGGAGGTGGTCAGCCCCAAAATAGCGAGGTCCTGCAGGGCCCTGAGCGAGTGCTGGGACTTTCCATCCTGTGCCTGGCCCAGAGCTGGGTCCCTCCCTGGACACCTTCTAGTGAAGGAGCAGCAGTTCCCTGTGCTGTGTGCCCTGTGTCTGTTATCAGCAGCTGCCTAAGGAGAGGGAAGGACCAGAACCAAAGTCTAACAAAACATCAGGTCTGGAGAACTCCCTTTTTAAGCTTTTCTTTTATGGGGGAAAGGGGGAAAAAAAGGATGGAAAAGATCCTTCCCTGAAATGGGAGCCCTGGATAGAGGCCTCTGGACTCTTCCTGGGGCTATGAATTGCATCAGGTACCTGCAAAGAATAACCAGAAAACCCCAGAGGTGAGACATGAGCATTGGTGAGGCCACCTGCCCCAGCACCTTGATTTCAGACCAGCCCAAGGGTATCTCCTGCATCCTTTCTGTTGTGCTGCCTGCTGCCCATTCTGCTCTGGTGAGCACCCAGGATTTGTTACCAGGATTAGTGGAGTGGATTATTAATGGCATGAACGTTCCCAAACATTCTGGTGTTCACCTTGGGGGAAAGGTGGGAGCTAGGAAATGAGGGGAGCACCAGCTTCCTGGGTGATTGGGATGGACATGGGATCACCTGGGGCTCTCAGCTGCAAAGCAGGAGGGAGGCCACACTGTACTCTGGGATTCTGGCTAGACACCCAGCGGGATCCAGGCAGCTCTCATCACACCTGCATGCAGATGCTCACCTGTTTCCTCTACCAATGCACACAGAGCCCAGGGAAGCTGTGAACAACAAGGGCATCCCTGCAGTGGGCAAAGGCGCTTGGGTCCTGCTGTGCCCAAAGGCTCTTTCCCTGCTCCTCTTTCCCTGGTTTGCTCTGGAGAATCATGAAATCATAGAGCAGCTTGGGTTGGAAGGGACCTTCAAAGGTCCTTGCTGCCTCAGGTGTGTCTGGACTGCCACTGATGTCATCTACTCAAGGTTTGCCTTCCAGAGAATTACAAGTAGTGGTGCTGAGGGCATGTGTGCTGCTTCTGAAAGGAAAGAGGGCGTGCAAAGGTTGGGTGAGAAGGGACACCTCTTCCTTTGTCCCCTTCCCAAAGCCATGTACAAACTTTTCCAGGGGAATTAGAAAGTGTATCCCTGCCCCTGGCTTTGCTGGAGCTCTGTGGGAGAGAGGAAGGGAATGACAAACCAGGAGAGGTTGCCTTTTCCAGACCCTGCTTTTGCACCCTCCAAAGGCTGCATCTGGAGCATGGCTCCAGCCTGATGTGTCAGGGAGTGGGGTCCAGGCACTCACCCATGGCCTGGGAGCAAGCTCTGCTCTGCCAGCCTGGGAGGGCCCATTCAGCATGGGACAGGGACATTTTCCCTCCCCACTCTCTGAGCTGCTGCCCAGCTGGGGGCCACAGAGACAATGCCAGGCGTGGGGAGCAAGCTCTGCCTTCCAGTTTTATGCACACACATAACTGAGTTTTCTCCTCTGGCAGCTGCTGGCAGCTCCTCTCTTGGGTTTGGAAATAACAGCTGGAGGGGCTCTGCATTATCTCACTCCAGGGATGAATTTTAAACCCCTCCCATGTTGGGTTGCATTGGTTAGGGTTTGGCCTATTGTTTCCCATGCCAGAGAGAGGTGCTGGTTCATTCCCAGTTCCCTTTGCCTCACCCTGGCTCTTCCAGCATTACCCCAAGTGCAGCTCCTGCTGTTTGTTGGAGCTCTGGGCAGCTCGTGGGGAAGGTTTGCTGGCTTCTGGCTAATGCTGAGCTGCCTGGCACACAGCTGGGCACCCACAGCTCCACTGGCACACCCAGACCCTGTTTAGAGGATCAGTGGCCAAGCTGGCTCTGCTGGGGAGGAGGGAAGCCAGTGGATGGTAGGAGAGATTTGGAGGCACTTAGCTGAGAGGGTTGGTGGGGCACAAGGACCCCACAGTTCTGGTCTTCCCCTGGAGACACCAGGAGCTGTAGCTTCAGCTGTCCCCAGCAGGTTCATAGTGAAGGTAGCCCTGGGTGGCCAGTGCTGGGGGACACATGTCCCTCTCTTCAGCACATGGCCCCTTGCTGGCAAGCCAAGCTCTCAGCACAGAGCCTCTTGGCTTCCTGTGCTCTTGCTCTGACCGTGCTTTCGCATGTTTTGACCTCAGGGCAGGGCAAGCTTGGAGGGCTGCTTCTGAAACTGGAAAGCTCTAAAATCCCCCAGCAGCTGTAAAGCCAGCAGGGAGGACTCTGGATGTGCCACATCTCTGCTTTTTTGGCTTCTCCCCTGGCAGAGCACAGGCTGCATTGAGAAAGCAAAAGGAGAGGAAACTGGAGGAATAAGAGCGGCACTGTGAGTCGAGGACTCTCTGGACTCAGTCCCGTCCAGTTGCCCTGGAAATTGGATCCTTCCCACCAAGCTGCCTGCTTTGCTGACTGCTCCTGGGAGGGCACAAGCATTTAGCACTGGGCAGAGGCAGGGGAAGTGGGGAAGTGGGGAAGGCAAAAGATGAAAGTATAGATGAAGCCTGGTATCAGAGTGTTCCCCATCAAAGGGAGACCCCGAGCCCTTCTCCCCAGGCCTTTGCAGGGATGTTACAAAGACCCCAACCAGCTCAGCTGAGACACAAGGCAAGGTCCAAGGACCAAAGGACCATAGGCTCTCTGTGTGGGCCAGCATGCTGGTCCTGCTGGCAATAGGCCAGCCATGGTCTGCAGGCCATTAGCAGCTTTGACCCAGCCAGAAGCTTAATCTGGGAGGGGAAGAAGTGAGGGCAGCTGCCCTGAGCTAGCTGCAGGTGTGTCTCACACCATAAATCTCATGCTCAGGAGAAAGGGAGAGGTGTGGTGAGGACTGGGGCTTCTCCTGCTCTTGCCTTTCCCCATCACTGGAGGGGTTTGCACAGACCTCCTGCTCCTGAGGACTGCTCTCCTGCCGTGGCTGCTGCAGGCTCACCAGGCTGGGTATGGCTTTGCATGCTTTGTGTTGGCATTAGCCTCACTGGTGCTTCTGCTCTTTTATTCAGTCAGTTTTCATTTCAGCCCGAGGGTCTCCTCTCATTTTCCCCCTCTCAGCTGGGGGAGGGGTCACTGGGTGATGGAGCAACTGCTACAGTTTAGCCCCAAAGAGGTGGGGGACAGTCAGCTGTGCAGCATAAACCTGACTGTCTTGTTTGCCAAGCCCAGGACAGCCAGCCCAGGGGACACCAGGGCTGCTCTCTCCAATGCTGTCCTGAGCAGGCAGCACCCCAGGCACCCCCACACGGAGCCCTGGCTGCCCTCATGAGAGTCCCATGCAGGCTTGTGATGCAATCAGAGGGATCACCCTGACAATAGCTGTGTGGGTTGGCTTTTGCTGAAGCTGTGCACAACTGATTAAGCTGTGGCCCTGTTGTGATTCCTGGGCTTTGTGCTCTGTGCTGACTCTGGCTTCTGTGGGCCAAGCTCTGCCCACAGCCAAGCAGACATTGGAGCAGGGGAATCTGGGGCAAGAGGGTATCTGGACATTGTGAATTCCTGCTGCATTCAAGCAGCTCTTAACATCCACCCCTCAGACACTTACAGATGTTGATAAGATCCCCTCTCAGCCTTCTCTTCTCCAGAAGCCCCAGGTGTCCCAGATTTTCTTTATAGAGATGTTCATATCCCTTCATCACCCTTGTAGCTCTCCACTGGACTCTCTCCAGTCCCTCTTGAATGGAGGAGCCCCTAACTGGACACAGTATTCCAGGTGTGGTGTAGCTAGGGGAGAGCAGAGGGGAAGAAAAACCTCCCTAGACCTGCTGGACACACTTCTCTCAATGCACCCTAGGATAGCATTGGCTCTCTTGGCCACAAGGACACATTGCAGTCCCATGGAGAACTTGCTGGCCACTGGGACTCCAAGGCCTTTCTCCACAGGGATGGTCCTGCCCTGAGAATTTCAGACCACCTGGGAGCTATGGGGAAATCCAAACTGCTACAGCATCTCCCTGCAACCTGCTGGCCTGAACTGGTGAAGAGGAAACCTGAACCCATCTAGGCAGCACCCAGAAGTCTTTTGGGAGGTGCTCAGGAAAAGGCATGATGAACAGAAGGGCAATGGCAGGAAGGGCAGACTGAAGGCTCCTGCCTACACAGACCAGTGTCCTTTGTCCCTTCCAGGTGACCTGAGGCAAGTGACCAGAGCAGAAGGCACAGAGCAGATCCACTGCCCCCAGACCTTGCAGCATGCCCCATGTGTCCCACAGCCTCACTGGGGGAGCTCCTCACTCATCAGAACTGGCTCCCTACCTGCTCCCTGTTGCTGCCCCCAGATGCCAGTGCCTGCAGCAGCTGTGGGGTTGTGCTCAGCTCTCCAGGGCCCAGTAAATCAAACCTTAGTCCAAAAGGGGCTTGGGCTGTCTCTTGCAAACAGAGGCAGCACAAAAGCTGCCTTTCTCCCTCTCCTTTGACTTTGTTTTCCCTCCCTACCCATCTGCTTCTAGCCAAATGGTTGAATAGCTTCAGTATATACCACAGGAGGTGAAAGCCAAGGGCTGGAGCACCAGGGAAGGAGGCAGAACAGCAGTGCCCTGTGCCCACTGCCTTCCGGAGGGCTGGAAGCTGTTTGCTACCCTCCCTCTGTAACCCAGCCTCCATCACCTTGCTGAACCCTTGGAGAAAGCAGCTCAGAAAGAAAATATTTGTGCTCTGGCTAGCACACATGTGCACATTTCCTGCTCTTGAGGCCCTTAATTAAGCCTGCTTTTCTGTTGATTGATTTTGTGCCTTTCTGTTTGTGCTGCCACAGTCTGGGAGGGGGAGCCTGTCAGGTCCTCGTGTGTTTTGCTGCTTTGGAACTGTGGGATGCTGCCTGTGGTGGTCAGACAGGGAATCTGAGTGGATGCACAGGGCAGAGGGTAGCAGTGAGGGCCCCCAGCTCTGCTCTGGATGTCAGTGCAGCCAGCATCAGCACAGCTCGGTGCATCTCCCAGGACAGAGTGGCCTCAGCCCATCTGTGGACTCCCCACAAAGAAGGTTGGCTCTCTGTACACCTTACTGAAAAGATGCAAGATCAGCACATTTAGTTCAGATAGACCTCTCCAAGCTTTTCCCAGACAGTTTGGGAGCTCGAGCCCTTCCAAGGGACCACACAATCTGCCTGTTCCATCATGCTTGGCCTCCACTGCAGAGATGTGAGAGTACTCGGTGTCTGCACTCACAAGGATCACCCTAAGCCCAGTGCAACAGGTCCAGCTGCATGGCTCTAAACCAAATTGCAGCTGGTCAGGGCAATGTGGAGCCCAAAAGCACAGGGCTGTGATCCTGCCCACGAGAAAAGTACCACTCTTGGTGCTCATCCAGATCCCAGTTCAGCTACTGCAGTGCCTGAGCTGGGAGCAGGCAGACAAGCAAGCAAAGGTACAGACCCAAGGGGGATTGTTTCTCACAGCAAATGCTTAAAAGCAGAATAAGATTAGAAGGTCCAAAAGACAGGGATCTTCTGGTAATGGATCCCCTGGGTAACAATCTTTAACACTCAGACACCACAGCTGAGGGTTTCCTGAGACTGTTGCAGACTGAACCTTTCTTTCCCACCCTGAATTTTCACAGGAGTTTAGAATAGAATTAACCAGGTTGGAAGAGACCTTTGAGGTCATCAAGTCCAACCTATCACCCAGCACCATCTAACCAACTAAACCATAGCACCAAGTGCCTCATCCAGGCCCTTCCTAAACACCTCCAGTGATGGTGACTCCACCACCTCCCTGGGCAGCACATTCCAATGGCCAATCTCCCTTTCTGGGAAGAGCTTCTTCCTCACACCCAGCCTAAACCTCCCCTGGCACAGCTTGAGACTGTGTCCTCTTGTTCTGGTGCTGGTTGCCTGGGAGGAGAGACCAACCCCCACGTGGCTACAACCTCTCTTCAGGTAGTTGTAGACAGCAATAAGGTCTTCCCTGAGCCTCCTCTTCTGCAGGCTAAGCAACCCCAGCTCCCTCAGCCTCTCCTCACAGGGCTGTGCTCCAGACCCCTCCCCAGCTTTGTTGCCCTTCTCTGGACACCTTCCAGCAACTCAACATCTTTCCTAACCTGAGGGGCCCAGAACTGGAGTTTCCCTCTCCAAGCCATCAGGGATGACTGTTTGCAGTCACCAGGGAGGGTCTCCCATCCCTTGTCTGCTTCCTGCAGCCCTGTGGTGCTATTTTGGAAATCCTCTCCTTTGCTGGGTGGTTCAGCTGAGTGCCTTTGGCTGAAATCATTCCCTGCCTCTCCACTGCTAATTAGAAAGCACCAAAAAGCCAGTGGTGCTTAAGGCAGCTCTGGGCTATCCAAGGCAGCTTTTTCTTTTATGGCTGAAGGACTGGGCTCTGAAGGACTGGGCTCTGCAGGCTGTAGATTTATTTAGGCTTTTTATCTACTAAAATCAGATTTTGGTTAAAAAAAGCTGGGGAAGGTAAGACTGGGTGAAAAAAAAATGACCTCCCCAGAAACAGAGCAGCACTATAGGGGTGGCAGCACTGCAAACCCCTGCTGTTGGAAACAGCAGGGAGGGCAGGAAGCAAAGGTGATTTGGAGGCAGGGGAAACAAATGCATTTTTAAGGTCCATTCCTCTGGGTTTGCCCAGTTTACTGTGTCCAGGTCTGGGCCCCTCAGTTTAGGAAGGATGTTGAGCTGCTGGAACGAGTCCAGAGAAGGGCAGTGGGGCTGGTGGGGGGTTTGGAGCACAAGCCCTATGGGGGGAGGCTGGGGGAGCTGAGGTTGCTTAGTCTGGAGGGGAGAAGGCTCAGGGGAGACCTTATTGCTGGCTACAACTACCTGAAGGGAGGTTGTAGCCAGGTGGGGGTTGGTCTCTTCTCCTAGGCAACCAGCACCAGAACAAGAGGACACAGTCTCAAGCTGTGCCAGGGGAGGTTTAGGCTGGATGTTAGGAAGGAGTTCTTCATGGAAACAGAGATTGGCCATTGGAATGTGCTGCCCAGGGAGGTGGTGGAGTCACCATCACTGGAGGTGTTTAAGAGGAGCCTGGATGGGGTGCTTGGTGCCATGGCTTAGTTGATTAGGTGGTGTTGGAGGATAGGTTGGGCTTAATGATCTCGAAGCTCTTTTCCAAGCTGGTTAATTCTGTATTCAGTTCTTGTGGGTGCAGCAGTTGGAGACAATTCATGGACTGTCACTGTTCAGCTGGAGCTGGGCTGAGAACCTTGTGAAGAAAGCAGAAGCAAACTGCTGCTGCTGGCAGGACATCTTCATGGCCAGCAGTCGGCTGCTCTGCACCTCACCAGCTGCTCGTCCCGCGGCTGGCAGGGCTGACACGTTCCTCTTCCAGCGGGTCACTGGGCTGGCCTGCAGAGCCAGGGTGTCTGTGGTACAGGAAAGCTCCTTTTCCAAGGGCCACCCTTTCCTGTTTGCATTGCAAACTGAGCATTTCCTTGTCTGAAAGCAGCCTCACAGCCTCAGTGTCTGGCACATTGTTTCCTGTGGAAATTACTGTGACCATGTTACCTGTGTTGGGGTCCCTCTCCATGACATGCAGCCTGGGGGGCAGTTTCAGGCCAGTCTGATGAATGGAGGTTTTGAAGTTGGGCAGTGGTACAGCAAAGAGACTCTGCTTAGGCACTGGCTGTCTTACCCTTTTAGGCTCTCTGAAGGAGCTGGGTTTTCTCCAACAGCTTTTCCATAAGCCTCTTGGACAACCACCCTGCAGGTCTGCTCCTCTCTTCAGACTTGACCATCCTTCCTCAGCTTTCCTCGTGCAGCTGTGTCCAGCCCAAATGCAGCCCACATACCAAAGCTAGGACTGTCACAGGGTGTCATTACTGAGCTCTGGCTGCATGTTTGAGGGAGAGGTGGCCTTTTGGGAGGCACCCTGGGCTTCTGCAGAGTCACCACTTCAGGAGCGCTGGTGCAGAGCTTTGGGAGCAGAGCCTCCTGTGCTCCTTGTCCTGGAGGCAGGGCTAGCAGGTCATCCTTCCCAAACACCTTATCTTATCCAGAGCAAATGAAAGCAGGCAGAAAGAGAGTGTCCTGCAGATTGCCTGGCCTGGTTGAAACACTCTGTACTCCTGATAAGTCTGCAAGGTTGATGGGGGAGCAGAGACAATGGGGTCCTGATAGAGAAAACCAGGAGCAGCTTGGGCATCATCCAGCCCTGTTGTAGCAGGAGTTATCCTGGTTCTTTGGTGTTTTCCATGATGCTGGGCTTAGTGACCATCACAGCACTTCCCTCTTCTTGGCTGGAGAAGGAACCCTAGCAGCTCCCTTCCCTTCTCCTTCCCCATGGCTGGGGAAAGGAAGAGGGATGTGATGGGAGGGTCTGAGTACTGCAGCCACTGAATGAAGGCTGAAGCAGGGCTCACAGGAGCCCTTGGTGCTTTCCCAGCCACTCACTGCCATCAGCATCCTCAGGGTATGGCACAAGAGAGAGGTGGCCTGTGCAGACTGGTCACCCCTCTGCTCTGGAACAGTCACTGAGGAGTAGGGCATCAAATGCTACAGGCCATCAGCGTGCAAGCTCACAAGCCCTGCACACACACAGCCTCCATCACAAAGCAAGTGACAGGGACACATCAGGGAAGTGCCTGTGGGCAGCCCTTAACACAGCAGTAAATGGGGACCCCTGAAAAGGGTCTGCAAGTGACACTAATGGCCAGGGGGAGCAGAGCAGTGTAACAACTGCCTGCCCCAGGGGACAGTCAGAGCCATTTCTTAAAAGCCCAGGAGGTAAAGAGTCCCCAGCTCCAGGGGAAGGAGACAGGCTGGTGAAAGGTTGCTCCTCTCTCCCCTCTGGGCAGTGGTGCTGGTCTCTTCTCACAGGTAAGTAGTGATAGAACAAGAGGGAATGGCCTCAAGCTACTACTGGGAAGGGTTAGACTGGACACTAGGAAAAATTTTCCCAGCAAGAGTGGTCAGGCAGTGGAATGTGCTGCCCAGGGAAGGGGTTGAGTCCCCAACCCTGGATGTGTTTAAAGGTTGTTTGGATGTGGAGCTTGGAGGTATGGTTTAGGGTGAGCCTTGCAGAGTAGGGTCATAGGTTGGACTTGGTGATCCTGAGAGTCTTTTCCCACCTGAGTGTTTCAGTGATTCTGCATTCCCACCACACTCTGCAGCCAGCTTGGAGTGATCACAGCTGGTCAGTGCAGCTCATTTCCAGCCAAGGCTGTGTGGCATTTTTGCAGCAGGCAAACAATGCATTCCCTCCAGCCATGCTGAATGGTGCAGAGGAGGCTTGGGAGACTGCAGCCCTGCAGATGGGTGCTGAAACTTCAAGTAGCTGCAAGCACCTCCTTGCTGCCTGTGGGCAGATGTCTTCCCTTGTTTGGCTTGGAGATAAGCAAGCTTTAACCAAAATAGATGGTTCAGCAGACCAAGGAGAGGGGAGCAGGGCAGCTGGGGGAGTGTGGATAAGCATAAGCTGCAGCCCAGACATCAAGGCCGGGCAGCCTGGTCTACAGCAAGACATAGTGAGAGTTATCCTCAGCAGGCACAACAGTGCCAGTGTGGCAGACAGCAAGAGCCACAAGGATTGCTGGGTCCAAGGCTACCATGTGCCATCCAGCTCCATGCCAAACCAACAGCACACATCCTCCCCAAGCCAGCCCACTGCCACCAGAGCAGAGCCACCGGGCAGCCGCCTGTTGGCAGACACCCTGGCCAAGCCTGGGATGAAGCTGCAAGCAGTAAGTAGCAACTAACATAGGCAAACACTAGACCACAAGGGCCAGGGGGCTAGGGAAGGGATCAAATTCGCTCACACAGGACCCCCAGAGGTGTCTTTAGATCAGTGGTACAGAAGGACTTTGAAGTCCTAAACCTCAATAGGAAAGAGTAAATTGTAACTTGTGTCAAGAGTCACCTCGGTGTCCAGGTGTGGAAAGAGCACTTGAATCACCTGCTTCTTCAGGCCTTCATTGCTTTTCCTTCCTGTGGGACTGGTAGGCATGGGGGACATCCCCCAGATGAAACAGGAGCCAGCAGCCTGGGACAGGCACAGGACTGCTCTCCTGTTTGTTGTGACCGCTGCACATTCCCTAGGCTGAGCCTAACTTTGTGTATTTCTTTCATTTGCATTAGTACTGATATTAATTTTGCTGGGTTATCGAATCTGTTTTCATCTTAGCCCACAGGTCTCATTTTCCCAACCTCCCTTCTCAGCTGGGGAGGGGGTCACTGGGTGTTAGAACAATTGCTATAGTGTAGCCCCCCCCAGATATGGGCTACATTTAAGCATGCCCACTTCTGCCCCATGGCCTCATCTAGCTTAAAAGGTCACTTGGTTGCCCTTGATTTACAAGGGCTGCAAGAGTCCCTCCTTCCAGCACTTGCACCCCAAATGAAAAGTTTGTTCTGTGGCAGAAAGACATCTGCCAAGATACTGATTCCCTGAGCCTAAGTGACACTCAAGCTTTGTCCTCTTGAGGCATGCTCCTCAGCAGAGGCTGCAGTCTAAAGACAGCTGTAATTTCCTGGGAGACCTGTCTTGCACATAATGGGTAGTTTCCCACCCTGAAGAGCCATGTGTTCTACAGAAAGCAGTACAAAGACACACAAGACACACAGACATGCACTGGAAGATAGAAGCAGCACCTTGATTTACTGTGCAACTAGAAACAGCACATCACCACCTCCCCTAGACTTCTCTACTCGTGAAGCCCAAGCCACAGCTGCTGTCTCCTGCCCGCCCCTCTGCTTTCCGACATCTGGCAGGGCAGTAAGGGTCACATGAAAGAGCAAGTTGGAAGATATGTAAACAGTTAAGCCAGTTGTCTGTTTGTTTGTTTTTTTGCCGAAGTCCTGTTTTGGGTTCCTGCGAAATAAAGGAAGAGAGGAATGAATGGGGGAAGCGCCCAGGCGGCAGCGCTGTGCAAAGGCGCCCTCTGCTGGCCGCCGGCCGCACCAACGCAGCCGCCCCACCGCCCCAAGCGCTGCCAACTACCCTCCCGCCTTTCAGAGATAGAAGCCTAAACATATTCCCTAAGGATGGAAATGTGCTGTAAACCTTACATTTTGTGATTATTTTTTCCTTCCTCCTCTCCCATGACAGCTGAAGTGATCCAGCAGCAAGCTACTAGCCCTAGGAGGAGAGGCTGAGGGAGCTGGGGGTGCTTAGCCTAGAGGAGGCTCAGAGGAGGAGACCTTCTTGCTGTCTACAACTACCTGAAGGGAGGTCGTAGACAGGCAGGGGCTGGTCTCTTCTCTCAGGCAAGCAGCACCAGAACAAGAGGACACAGTCTCAAGCTGCACCAGGGGAGGTTTAGGCTGGATGTTAGGGAGAAGTTCTTCATAGAAAGAGAGATTGGCCATTGGAATGTGCTGGCCAGGGAGGTGGTAGAGTTGCCATCACTGGAGATTTTAGGAAGAGACTGGATGGGGTGCTTGGTGCCATGGTTTAGTTGATTAGATGGTGCTGGGTGATAGGTTGGACTCAATGATCTCAAAGGTCTTTTCCAGTCTGGTCTTGTCTATTCCATTCCACTCTACTTTTTTCTACTCTATTCCACTCTACTCTATTCCACTCTACTCTATTCCACTCTACTCTATTCCACTCTACTCTATTCCACTCTACTCTATTCCACTCTACTCTATTCCATTCTACTCCATTCTACTCTATTCCATTCTACTCTACTCTACTAGCTAGGGCAGTCCAGCTACCCCTCTTTTGTTTTGGATCCTGGAATTCCCAGGTAAGTTAAACAGCTTCAGTCAAAATACAACAGGAAAACAAAGAGGATGGAGAGAAATGCTCTGAACTGACTGCCCAGCTGCCCTGATGCGAGGGAAAGTGGTGAGAACACAGAGCCAGGGACATGTCCACAGGCCTCGAGATGAGCTTTGCTGTAATGGTTAACTTCTGCAGGGCATTTTGAGACATAGTCCACAAGCCCCTGCAGGTTGAAACCAGCTCCTGCAGTCAGTACTAGGAGGTGAAGAGCATTTGAGGCACAATCAATTCAGAGCATGTTTCTCCCTCTGTTTAAATAGCAATGCTACTTGATTAAGGCTGATTTGAAGCCATTTCTGAGTAGTACTGAGAGCTTGCTCAAAGGATACAAACTGCACATTTAAAAATCTCTTAAGTCAGTCTATTAAAATAAAAGCAGCTCTAGCACACACCTCAGCATCAGCTCAACTCTTTCTTGTATCTGTTTAATTCCTGCTGGTGTAAAGCTCTGATTTAATTTACTGACTGGGAATTAAATCAGCATGAACTGGTTTCAGTGCATCTGTGCTGGCTATTGGTGATGATGGAGCCAGGCAGTTGTAAAACAATGTCATTGGATTAGAAAGCACCACTGACAAGCTCTGAAGAGCTGCAGCACAGGAACAGAACATGCAGTGAGTGGGGAGCTTGATCCTTCCCCTTCATTCTTTTCCACTGAAACTGAACCCTGCCTACACAAAGATTTCAGTCAGGAAAGAGTTCTGCACACATCCTCATCGTGCTGGGATTCTAAAGAAAGCACCAGGCTGTCACAATCAGGTGCTCTGTGGGACAGATGTCCACCTGGCCAGGGGCTCTGTGTGCTGGGAGCTATTGTGAAACCCAGCACTTTCTGTCTGTGAGGGCAGCGGGGTGCTGCTCTTCTTGGATCCTCGAGTTTAGTGGAGAATTACCAGCAAGATAACAGAACCAGATGTTGGATGTTCTCAGGTAACACCCAACCCCCTGCCACCACGTACCCACAGGGGTCTTTGTGTCCCATCCCCCTCCCTGGTACTGCTGGGGGCCACCAGTCTCCTTGTGGTCAGCTGGCAAAGGTCTCTGTGATTTGTTCTCATGCATGATATGCTCTGGCAAGCTCTAGATTCACCTGGGAATGGCACAAAGGCTGTGCTCTACCTCTCCCCTACAACCATGGTTGGGATCACATGGGCTTTCCAGAGTAGCTGAGGGGTCCTATCCTGAAATGGTGCTGGCTGTAGGTGGTCCTGCTGCTCCTCTGACAGGAAGGGTTTGCTGAAGCTGGGCCTGCAGATCTTTTCCAACCTCCCAGAAAACAGCCTGCTTTACTGAGAGAATGGGGAAAAAAGCTCAGATCTCCTCATACACATGGCATACACCTGCTATATACCTAGCCTCCTCACACCAGCCAAGCCTACTGTGCAGACTTCTCCCCCAGGTAGGAAGCATTCTTTCCAGTCTTCTTTAGGGTTTCCAACAGGGTGTCAACGTTGTGCTCAGAGTCGATGCACACCTTCTTGTTGGGCAGGTCAATATCAAACTGGACACCTACAAGGAAATGAACAAGTTTTGCACAGCTGGAAGTAGCCAAAGGGTGTGAGCAAGGGAAGAGCTCACCCTCACACAACTGAGCTCCCAAATTCATGTTTACCTGTCCTAGGGTGAGCTAGGCAGCTATCCCACACCACTGCCACGAGTCAAAGGTATGTGTGCCTCCTGCCAGTAAACCCTGATGCCTCCACCAGCCAGCAAAACCAGACTGGTGTCCTGCCAGCAATGGTACACAGGAAGCCAGACCTCCTATAGATCTGCATCAGGCACCAGAGTTTCTCAGTTGCTTGAGTGTGCTCACCCCACCTTTGATAAACACAATCACTCATGCAATAATCAGAATGAGCCGAGTTTAAACCAACCACTATAATCTCCACCCAGCTCAGCCTGTGCTGTGGTTTAGCACAGACAGGAATAATGAAGGAGTTAGTGCAGGGTTAGGAGAGGGTCAGGACACAGGGTCAGTGGTGGTACCAGCTACCAGCAAGCCCTTCACATTGGTGCCTCACAGCTGCTCTCACTTGGGGAGGACAGGGGAGCAGGGTGACACATCCTCCCAATTGGCAAGCCTGGGTCAGATCCTCTTTCCTGGTACTTCCAGCACAAAGGAGGTATGGGTTATAATTTTCCAGATGGTATTAAAAACAGGCTGTGCAGGCAACCACCAAATGCTCTGCTCAGCAGCTCTGCACTGTGATGGCTCTGCATGTTGACGCTGATGACACACCTAGGGAAGCACCACAGATACCCCAAGCCTCCCCGGGAACAAAGCCTGGCAGGACATCCACCTCCCTTCCTTCTGGCAGCCTGAGCAAGGGTCTACCAGCGTGGTTCCCAGAAGGCTTGGGATGAAACCCTGGTGATTCAGGGCCACCTGCAGCCATGGCAGCTCCACCCTGCCTTGACAGCTCTTCAAGAGGTCACCCAAGTCCTGCGGACAATCAGCGACTCATCGCTGACTAAGCGGCAGGCCCAGGGCAGAGCAGGGAGCAGAGGTTTGCAACCAGCCACTTTCAGCTTTCACCCACAGCGCTGCCCTCGCAGGATGGAGGACCCCAGGGCACCGACATCCTGCCTCAGGGCTGGTGCTGCCCCGACGAGCTGGCTGCCCCTCACCCAGCGCTGACTTACCTCCCAGCCTGTGCAGGACGCGGGTGACTGCGTTGGAGCAGCCTTCGCAGGTCATGTCCACAAAGAACTCGTGTTTCTGAGAAGAGGCAGAGGAGGCATCAGGGAGGGTGCAGCTGGCAACACACCACAAGCACTCTTCCTCCACGCTTCACCTTTTTCCTTTGGGAGGTGGGTTCAACTCCTTCCCGACCAAAAGCTCCACATAGGTCACTAAGGGATCCTCAGCAGAACTGAGAGCTCTTGGTACTCCTCACAGTGTCACCCTGAGGTGCCTTTGGAGACTGTCTGGTCCCTGCACACAGCAGGGCCACCTTTAGGGCCAGCACAGGTTGCCATCACTGCAGGCTTCTGCTGGACCCACTCTACTTGCCCTGAGGAGCCCACGAGATTCAAGTTTCCCACCCTCAGCCACCCACTGTCCTGACTCGGTCTGCAAAGCTCTTGGTGCTTGCCCATCCTATTCTTCTGGTGCCTAACCAAGGCCTCTGGTCCCCAGCACAATAAACTCACAAAAATACCAACAAAACTAAAATTCAGGGAATGTCAGTGATGGTTTTCCATCCCTTCACTTCTTGTGAGAAACACTGGGTCACCATAAGCATGCTCCCCTGTAACACTAACCACCCTGCTCAAGCTTCGGTACCAGACAGATCCTGATTTCATTTTCTTGCATATTTCTTACTTTCCTTTGCAAAACCCAAACCCAACCCCAAACCCCAAATCCACCAACCAACAAACCTATTATTTGTTACCCACATGCATACTTCCTTCTATTCGAAACCCCTCTTTGCACCCCGACACCAAGAGATTAAAACCCGGGCGGGCACCATTCACCCGGGAAAGGAGATGGCGAGCAGGGGTTCCCACCAGGGTTTCCCGGCGTAAACAGCATCTGCTTGGTTTCCATTTCACAAACGCCCAGCCTGCTCCGGGCTGCTGGGCTGCAGGCAGAGAGGTCGGGATGGCGCAGAAGGGATCGGGACGGAGCAGCAGGGCTCCTGCCACAGGAGTGCCACCCCGGGCCGCTCTGTACGCCCAAGCCCCGGTTCCCGGGGGGGACTCCGCCGACTCCCCGTACCGGGCAGCGCCCCCCCCCCCCCCCACCGCCTCCGCTGGCGCCGGGCCCAGCCCCACCACGTCCCCCGGCCCCACGCAGGCCCCTCTCGGTCCCCAGCCTGCTCCGATGCCCTCCTCAGCGTTGCCCAGGCCCAGACCCACCGGCATGGCGGAGCGCGGCGGCAGCTCCCGGCTGTCGGCAGGGCGCGGAGGAAGGGGCGGGACGCGAACGGCTCCTGCGGGCCGAGGCCGGGCCCTGAGCGCCAGCCACGCACAGCGCCCCCGGGGCAGCAGGGAGCCGGCGGGGAGCCCCAGCCACGCACAGCGACCCCGGGGCAGCGGGGAGCCTGACCTGGGCAGCTGGCCCGGGGAGCCCCAGCCACGCACAGCGCCCCCGGGGCAGCGGGGAGCCGGTGGGGAGCCCCAGCCACGCACAGCGTCCCCGGGGCAGCGGGGAGCCTGACCTGGGCAGCTGGCCCGGGGAGCCCCAGCCACGCACAGCGCCCCCGGGGCAGTGGGGAGCCGGTGGGGAGCCCCAGCCACGCACAGCGCCCCCGGGGCAGTGGGGAGCCGGTGGGGAGCCCCAGCCACGCACAGCGCCCCCGGGGCAGCGGGGAGCCGGCGGGGAGCCCCAGCCACGCACAGCGCCCCCGGGGCAGCAGGGAGCCGGCGGGGAGCCCCAGCCACGCACAGCGCCCCCGGGGCAGCGGGGAGCCTGACCTGGGCAGCTGGCCCGGGGAGCCCCAGCCACGCACAGCGCCCCCGGGGCAGCGGGGAGCCTGACCTGGGCAGCTGGCCCGGGGAGCCCCAGCCACGCACAGCGCCCCCGGGGCAGCGGGGAGCCTGACCTGGGCAGCTGGCCCGGGGAGCCCCAGCCACGCACAGCGCCCCCGGGGTAGCGGGGAGCCGGCGGGGAGCCCCAGCCACGCACAGCGCCCCCGGGGCAGCGGGGAGCTCCAGCCACGCACAGCGCCCCCCGGGTAGCGGGGAGCCTGACCTGGGCAGCTGGCCCGGGGAGCCCCAGCCACGCACAGCGCCCCCGGGGCAGCGGGGAGCGTGACCTGGGCAGCTGGCCCGAGGAGCCCCAGCCACGCACAGCGCCCCCGGGGCAGTGGGGAAGACCCCGGCCCCTTGCTGACTAGAAGCATTGTGGCCACCTTCGTCTCTGACCCCACAGCCCCACCAAGGACGGAGTTTCAGAAGGGTCTCCAAAGCCACGCGTGGGCCCGGCCCCGGTGCCAGCTGCAGAAAAGCCCAGGGAGGGCAGGAGCTTGGGGCTGGTGGTTTTTCTCAGCGCTGACATGATCCGGGATGCAGGCATTCAGAGGCTTTATCCGTCCTGCTCCTCGTGCTGACCAAATGGCTTTTGGGAGCCCTTTGGGGACAGCGAATTTAATTCTCAGGAGTACTGGTTTCTGAAGCACAGCCCCACTTCTCACGGGTATGTTTCTCTTCCTGTTTTCCTGACAATAAAACGCTGCCCTTCATGAGTAGATGGAACCAGGGCTGTGGCTGGACCCATGCCACCTGGGTTAGGGTGAAGCCTGAGGGGGGAATAAGGCTGAGGCCATCGGGAAAGCAGGAGATGCCGAAAAGGGTTAATGAGAAAGTGGTGGAGAAAGTTGTGGTGTGGATCCCTAACAGCTGCCTGGTGCTCAGCCTGCTTTACAGGCTGAAGAGCGGCAGAGACACAGCAGCTCTGGGAAGTATCACAAAGATGGGGCAGGAGGGGTGAGGCTTGGCCAGGCTGCTTCAGAAAGCTTATTCCTCTCTGCCTTTTGAGGTTTTGGTATTTACTTGGCTTAGAAGAGCTCTGGTAGACTGGATTGTTGGACAAGGGAGGTTTGGGGGGCATCTCTACTTCAGAGTAAGTTGGGAGAAAGGATGCTGGTCCTTGTAAATGTTTGTGTGCCTGCTTTGGGGTGGTTTGCTGTTTCTCTTCCCCTGGCTGTTCTTTGAAGGAGAATGGGCCTTTTTCTGAAGAACTCAAGCCAAGGTGGAGGAGGCAGTGGTGGGGGCTGGGAGCAGCTCAGGGCTGTGGGTAACCAGAAAAGGAGACAGTGCGGTACGTCAGGGCTGAGAAGAGCTGCGTGGGGAGCGACACTTCCTGGCCACGTGGTGGGCTTCAGCATCTCGCTGTTAAGGAGCCCAGCCCGTAGCAGCAAAAATAACTGGGGTGTTTTTGGTTACTTGCTACCCCACCAGCTGGAGCTGCATCCTGGGATGTTGGCTGGCCCTGGCTAACCCTTCCCGTCACATTGAGTTGATATGGAACAGGCAAAGCCCCGGCCAGAAAGGCTGAGCTGGAGATGATGTGAATGCTTTTCCTAGCCGGCTGCTGGGGTGAGGGCGCTCGTTTTAACGTGCATTACCTGAACCTCTTTTGCTGTGGGGAGAGATGCCAGGGGGGCACCTCCTGGCAGGGTTTATTTTGGACGGCTGTTGTGCCGGGTCACTGGGCTCATGTTAAACTTTGCAAAAGGCCTTGCTACTGATTTATGAACTGGCAGTCTGCAAATGTGGCTTAGATTATAAATAGCTGGGCTGTGTGGGGGGATGGATATTAATGCTGAGCGTGGCCTCGTGCCAGTCCACTGACTGTATCTCTAGCTGCAAGGCGTAGCATGGAGGGATTTAGGCAAGCATTTAGGGATATGGGGATGGGGAGGAAATCACTTTTATAGAGTGAAATATATCTCTGACTGCTTCATGCCATAGCTATGTTTGGGATGAGATGTGAGACAAGCAAACTAAAAGGGATGGCCTTCTAGGAGCTGGCTTTTTGAGGCTGTTTCTCTTCCCTCTTGCTGTCCTTGGGATCCCTGAACCATCACTGCTGCTGTGAACTTGGGAGGCCTTTTTTCTCCTTTACAGGATTAATTGACCACAGAATCTCAGAATACATCCTTGCAAGGTGGGTTATAAAATGTCCTTCCTTGGCTTGTATTTCCTTTGGGGCACATCATCTGTTTGCTTTGCTCACTGTGAAGGAAAGGAGCTGCCCGAGTGTCCTAGCTTGGCCTGTGGCCTTCTAGGTGTGAGGAGGTGAAGGCAGTCTGTGTTGCTCCAGTAATGGTGATGGTGACCACTGCCTTCTGCCAGTGGCTGGGTCTCTTTCTGGTGGAGGTGGCCTCGGCTGCAGCTCAGCCCAAGTGCCTTTTCGTGTTAGAAGTTCCTTTTACCCACTGCCACTGCTACCTTCTCTCAGGTGTGTGGGTCGGTTGTGCCAAGTGAACATCAGGCTGTGGTGTGGATGAGGCTGTGGCAGCTGGAGGAGTCGCGGTCAGCAAGGAGGGAGCCCATGCCATGTTTACTGTTACGGGTCTGTGACTGTCTCCTGTGATGAGCCAGGGACTGGGCTCCCCTGTGCTGAGAAGGGCGGCAGCAGCGCCCATGCCCGCATCACATGCATAGCCCGCCAACCTCCCCCGCCGCCATGTTGGGCGCCGTCCTCTTCCCTCCAGCAGGGGGTGGTGCTGGGCGCGGAACGCTGCCCCTCGTGGCGGGCTCCTGTCCCTTTAAGAACGTCAGAGGTGGCCTGTCCGTCAGGGCCCGCTGCGCTCTCCCATTGGCCGCCGCGCTCCGTGCCGCACCGAGGGAGCCGCCCTGCTCTATAACGGGGTTTACCAGCACCTTCTCAAGGGCGCTGCTGTGCGGCTCAACCATACTACGGCATCAGGCCTGCCCCGCCTTCCGCGGCTCACCGCGCGGATACCGCCGTCCTATTGGTTCATGAGGAAATCTATCAGGCCTTGTTCCGCCTCAGCAGCGGGAGCGCCACTGCCCATTGGATTTACTAAGTGTCGGTCACTCTTACTGCTCCCGCGGAGCCGGGCTGCGTGGTTGGTAAACTGAAGTGCCTTTCAACTATGTGCCCACCACTTTTGGCGCTGTGGGCCAATTAGTATCCGAGTGAAGGCGACCGCCGTTCTTTGATTGGCTAAGGGGCCTCCAGTTGGGGTAGGCTGCGCGCCGGATATATCTAGCCGGCTGCAGAGCACGCCGTTGCGTGAGGTGCTTGTCGTCCGCCGGGCAGGCCTGTGGTGAAGCGACGCCTCCCGCTCCCGTCCCGCTCCGCCCGCAGGTGAGGGGGGAGGGTCAGCGGCCGTAGGGAGAGCGGCCCGCAGCCACCGGCAGGGCCGCGGTCTGTGGGGGAAACCTGGGGGCCTCACTACACGGTGCTTGGCCTGAGGCGCAGCTCCCCTCGCCCCCCCTTCCCCCCCCCCCTTCCCCCCCCTCCCTTCCCCCTCCCATTCCCGGTAGGCCGCGGTCCGTTGGTTGGGGGGGGAGGAGGGTGTACCCACTCGCGTCCCCGGCGCCGTGGTGGCTCCCGCTGTCCTGATCTCGGCGGCGCTTTGTGGCGAGCGCCCTCCCTCCTGACCCCGTTGTCGGGCTTTCGCAGCCCACTGTGGGACTCTGGAGCGGGGCCCTGAGGCGGGAGGAACCTCCTGGTTTCGCGGCGCCCTCTGAGGCTGCCGAGGCGGGAGCGGGACACTGTGGTGCGCTGCTGGGCCGGCAGTTACCTGGAAGAGAGCGTTATGTGCGGGGGGAGGAGATCGATGGGGGATGGGGATCGACGGGCCTTCATTGTGCGAGTAGAGATGCGGAGCTGCGAGCTTTGTTCTCGGCTTTACAGACTCCGATGTATTTCCATCCGCTGGCCTTGGTGGTTGTTTGTCGGTTGGGTGGTTTTTTTCTTTCCTTTTGTTTGGTTTTGGTGTTTGCTTGGTTTTTTTTTGAGAGGAGTGGAAGCTAGGTATGAGAGGGTCCAAAGCTTCGCGTGTAGCTGAGGTGGTTCCTTTACGTAGTTGTAGCTACAGATTAACGCAGTGATGTTGGGGTGCTCACCTAGCAAGTTCATGTGTACAGGTGTATCAGTTGGTAGGTGTCTTCCTTGCTCAAACTTTATAGCTGAAGAGACTCCCGATTCGACCAGGAAGAGAGCGTGTATCTTACTCTGACTTCCCGCATGACCTTGGTGGGATCCGAGATTAAGCCAAGATTGAAATGCGAAGTAGTGCTTGAATGAAGACTTTCCAGCCTTTTGTAAGGCCCTAGATATACTTGCTGGAGGAAAACCAGAGAGTAGGCTTCCATTATATCTTTGAGATCCATTTTACTCCTGCTCTTGGTGGCCTGATGGGTTAGTCATTCTCAGTGGCCTTACCTGGTGACCTTTTGTGTGGAGGGTTGCAGGCATCTGATAAGTACACCTTACAAAGAAAGGGATACTTTTTAATTCAGAATTGGTTGAAAGCAGCATTTGCAGCAAGCCGCCATCTTTCCAGTGTATGCTATTTTTGTCTAGCCTTGTGCTCTCACAGCCAGGAGTGACAGCTCTAGGAAATGTGGACCCTGCTACCAAGCTCTGAAAGCTAGTGCTTCCAGGTGTCATAAATCAAACGTGGTGTCTGTGTGTTGGATTGTTTTTATCTAACAAGACTTTTTAGGTTGGTGTCTTAAAGAAGTACCTAAGTTGACAGACAAAAAACTGCATTTCAAACCTTTTCTGATGTCTTAGGTCAAGTTTTCTCTTCTTTTATTCTCTCTCTCTCTGAAAAAGGTTACAGGTTGGACTTGATGATCTTTGAGGTCTTTTCCAACCTTACTGATTCTATGATTCTACTGTGTTGTCTGAAATAAGCCTAATAGTATTGTTAAATAGATACTTCCATGATACTGGTGGTAGTACCTCCACATCCTGTGAACTGAACTCGCCTTTTTCTGGGGTGTTTCACTCAAGATGCTTCTTGTGAAGTTGTGATTCTAGCCTTAAAAAACCCCAAACTGTACTGGACAGAATATACAGGTGCATTGAAGGCCAGCTCTAAGTATTTACATGCTTGAAGTCTTGTATCCTAATGCTCATGGAGCATCTATGTGATTAAGATCTCTCGACTTCTTTGATACAATCATGTTCTGGGAGCTAGTTTGCCTGAAAGGCAATGTTAAAACATGCTAGGAAGTGTAACTGCACAAAAGCTATCAGGAAAAGAACCAAATCAACACTGGAACCTTTATAAAAGTGTATCTTAGCTTTAAATATAAAATCTGCTATTTGAAAGGATCCTGTATGCATCAGACACTGAATAGTGGTCTCCACTTCTTGACTTGTATGAATTAGGCAGCTATGGTTTTTTGCTAGGTTGCATTCTTTCAAGTGTTAACTCCTTAAGTTGAAGGCTAGAAAACATAATTAAAGTTAAGGTAGAAGACTTGGTAGACAAGCTTTTCTTTGTCTCTGTGGGTCAGGTATAAACATCAGGATCTCCTGTGGAATCCTTTGCATTTGCAGTCTTAAACATCAAAACCATACCAAAAACCCCCTTGTTTGTACACTGATTGTAAGCCCACTGCTCTGCTGTGTGTTTTGCTGTTGGCACAAGAGCACCAATAGAGTTCAGCACAACTGATGATACTTTCCAAGTTTCAACATCCTAATTTTAAACATGAAATCTTCAGGTGCCTGGTGAAACAGCAAGTGCTTTATTGGTTCAGAAAGCTAGTGTTTGCATTTTAGCCTTGAAAATTGTAAGGTGAACATAATATAGAAGTGAAGATTGTTACTAATACATACATATGGATATTTCTTTTCATAACTACTGTCTATTGAGAGAGCACTCACAAGATTAACATAAATGGATTGTTTCTCGAGATGGAAAACATTTGAATCCATTATTGGAGTTGTTAATATTAGAACCTGGGCCTTTCTAAGTAATGTGATGGAGGAAGAATCAAAGAGGAAATCGAAGTAGAGCAGGGCTCTGGCAGGGTGGTGCTGGTGATTATGCTGAGTATAGTCTGTTGTGCTTGAACTAAATTGAAGGTTAAAATGGTAGTTTTGTCTAGAAAACTGGATACTTTTTAACAGGTACCTATATAAAGTCTCCAGAGCTGAAGTAATTGTTAACTTTTTGCTGAAACTGCCAATAGACTTGATTGATAATCTTTGGTACCTCATTGAGTGGTTAGAAAAATTACTACACTAATCTGAGGTCCAGATTTCACTGTATGAAGCCTGAACCTCTTCCAGAAAGACATAGCTGGTGGAGTACAGCTTTCAGAGCTATATTATTTTGAGCTCTCAGTTGTATACAAATAATCTCTAATGAACCTGAATCTCTGCTGAGGCAAACATGAAATTGTGTATTCTGGAATGCTGGTGGCCATCTTTCATTTTCCTCTGCACTGCTCTTTACTGTTTTCTCGTTTCACTCGGGAATATTAGGCTCACTTTCTTGTTTTGGAGTATCTAACCCAGTAACAATGCCATGATGGATCAGTCTTAAGTGTTAGTATCCAGTTCATACCTGAAATTCGCTAAGAGGGATAGAGGTGAGAGTTCACTCTTTACAGGTATCTGTTGCTTGGCATGCACAAAATATTTTGTGAAACTTTAATCCTGGTGACTTCAGCCCAAGTGGGAGTGAGCCTGAATTTCACTGTAATGTCTGTGTAGTTTGGGGTGTTCTGATCTTCCTCTTCTGCTTATGAGTAACTTTTGCTTTTGACTTAAAAAGCTGCAGTGGAGCCAAATGGAAAAATTGCAGACCTAAGAGAAGAGGACCAGACCTGCTGCCAACTTCATCGAGTTGTTGGAGCAGCTCTTGGATGTCAAAACAAAACCTGTTCTAATGGCAAAATCGTAGGGTCTGAGTAGCTACTTTTTTGTGAAGCAGTCTGGAGAGCCATATAGGCATAAAGCTGACTTAATTTTTCATTTTTAAAAAGTGAGTAAATAAACCATTCAGATTAGAACTATCCTACCACTCTTGAGGATGAAATAGGCGTGCTGAAAATGTAATTTTACAGAAAACTTACTTCAGATTGTAGGGTAAATGAAGTTGGAACAGGCCTAGTTAGAATTGAGAAAATCCTTCACCCAGGTTCAGGAGAAAGTTTGCTTAGGAGAATCTGAGGAGTGTTTTTAAAAAATTGTAGGAATGTCTCTGAATTCTCAAGGGTTTGAGAAAACTCAGTTAATTTTCTTTACGGACTTCTGTCAACTCACTTGCAAGGGCCAATTCTTTTTCTGTAATGCTAAATGCTGTGATGGTAGGAAGTGTTGCTAGTTAGGCTTAGTTAGCCTTAGCTTAATATTAGAGTAGTTCCTTTACAGCAGCCTTGCTTGACTTTCTGTTAGTGGTAAGATTATTTCCAGCTTTTCTCTATCAGGCTGAAGCAGGATATGAGCAGCTGCATGAACTGTTGCAGTACAAAAAGGAGAGGAGATGAGGCATATTCTGTTCATTTTGGAGCTGTTTGTCTGACATACCTAGTTACAGCTTCTCAACAGCTGATGAGTGGACTTCTGGAAATTGTTGAGTATGCAGACTTGAGGCTCTTTTGAGGGCAGGATGATCAAATTGTCTAAACCTGCTTTTATTGGCTGACCTACTGCAGGTGAAGTTCTCATGAAAAGTCCCCAAGTAGTGATTGAGCTTCAGGTTGTAATTCTAAGTGAAAGCCCGATTTTAATGGCAGAGTCCTGCCATGGGAGGAGTTTAGTAAAGTAGCTCTCATCCCATGGCTTGCTTTTTGCCTTTTTGGGCATCCAGAGGTACCAGAGATTGTCTAATTTGGTGCTTTGCCTTTTTGTTTGGTTTTAGGCAATGGGGATTAAGTAATAGGAGCTCTTATCTGTGTTTAGTTTAGAGCTTCCACCTCGTCTGCTTCATATTGTCGGTCATGACTAGGAAACTTCTAGTGGCTTGCTGAGAGATGCAAAGACTTACTGAGAAATCTAAGACAACATTTTCACTTCTCCTATCATAAATCTGTAGGGTACATCATTGAAACAAAGGCAATAAACTGCACGTGGAACTTGGTGTGCTGATCTGTGTGTAATGTCAGAAAGCTTTGGTATGTATGTATCTTCTAACCTTCAGTGTTTTTCTCCTGTGACACAGTGCAGCAGAACTTCGAAGAAATAATGCTAAATACCATAGCTGCAGTCGAAAGGGAAGCTCCAGGTAACTGGCTACTGAAAGGTGACACTTGCTGGGTTGTGGGCATAGGGCAGTTGTTACAAACAAACTTACAATAAAACCTGTTTCTTGCTGCTAATTCTCAGCAAGGATTCCAGTGCTCCTACTGCTTCTGCAGAAATGCTATCCTCCTCTTTGTATGGCTACTTTTTGTGTTGTTGAATAGAAGTGATGATCCTGTGGTACAAAGTAGAAACCTGGAAGCCAGTTGAGACAGCTTTAAAAAGGAAGAAAGGAAAAACCCCAAACATTAAAACTATTCCAATACTTGAGGCAGGTGAACTTGAGAGGAGAATGCAAAAAAACCAGCTCTGTGGGAAACTTATGATACCACTTACCTTTTAATGCCAAATTATGAAGATTATTCTTCTCTCCTTTTAAATATGACCTAATTTGCTTTGTGTCTGTGGACCTTTATGCTTCTAGCTACAGGAATATTACCTAGTATCTTTTTCCTTCCCCTGATAAATGTTCCTTACTGATCTCATCCACCTTAACATAGGTTTTAGGTATTCTTCTTTGTATTTTGTTTCTTTGCTTTTGAGCTTAAAGCTTGAGAAACCACATTTCTCTGAAATGATCACTGTTCTTTTAGAGTCTGAATGATAGTTCATCTCTCTTGCTTGGCAAAGCTGAACAATACAAGAAGCACTGAATTTTGTCTGCAAACTGGCAGACTCCGTCGTATCCATCAATTTATGGCTCACTTTTAGGTTTGTTAGCAAAAACACAGGCTGACTTCTAGAATGACAGCTCTTCTGCAGCAATTCATGGTTTGTTTATTTGTATTCTAGCAGTGTTTAAAGGGCTGTGCATTGCTCCTGAGTAAGGCTTCCCATCTGCCACTGGCAAGCAGAGGGTGTTTTCAGTACTAGCATGGGCACTGTTGAATCTAATTCTGAATTATTTTTTTTAATCCTGTAATGAAAATGTTTTTCTTGTGCTTAAGTTGGGATTGATTGCTTGGATACTTTGATTAGAAAATAGATAAGCTTCTAATTTGAATCTTCTCATCTGTATGTTGATGTAGTGTCTAGCTTTTCTATAGTGCCCTTTATCAGTGTATCTCAAAGAGCTTCAGCGTGGGGTTCAGGTGTTGCTCTGCCTTTCTGCAGCATCAGGATAATTAAGCACAGAGAAAGCTGTTTGCCCAAGGATACAGCCTGATTATTTTATTTAGGATCCAGCTCCTTGTAACACCTCAAGTACCCTTGAACTTGGACCCTGTCTTTGTAGACTGTGGCTGTCACACAATAGACACTAGTCACTGTAGCGGGTAGAGAAATGTCTGTTAAGTTTGAGGAGCCAGATCTGTGGCTCAATAGGTGTTGCTTTTGAAGACTGAAGGCTCTTGTGCCTGCATATGTCTAGCACTTCACACTGCTCTCATCTCAGCTGCTGCAGAGTGCCTGCTTCTGGATGTTCCTAGTAAATATGTATCTTACAGACCATCTTAATGTTTCCAGGAGATACTGGTGAGAGCTTCTTGCTGTGGTAACCTCAACTTGTTCCAGTCTTTCAAATATTTCATTATTCATTGGATAAGTTATCCCATCACTTACCTTTCAGGCTGTGGCTTCTAAATGTCTTGCCTCCTGTGGAAGGGTGCAACCTTTAGGATAACTTCTTTCAGACAGAGTACTTCTCCTCTGAACCTCTCAAGATACAGAAAGTTTAACTGGTTGTGAGCAGGCAACTTTCTGTAATGGCTTCTGTATAAAGCATGGGCTGCATGGCTGTGGCACTGTTGCCTGTGACATTGCCCACTTCTGCACCCAGTGGGAGGCAAGTAGAGATATATTTTTTTAAAGGAGGTTAGTGTTTTGAGACTAAGTTTGCCTACTTACTTGAAGTGCTTTTTCTATGCTTCATAATTTAGGCTCGAGGTCAGCAACTGAGCTTTCTTTTTTGTTGCCATTCAATAGTGAAAGTTGTATCATGCTGTGATGTGAGATACTCTTATCTGGTGCACTGTAGTGTATGTTACTCTTCCTACTTGAGCAAGCTGGTGTAAGAGCATTGATCCCCTGTTGAGATGGGCACTGGAATTTGCCTAGTGATGCATGTTTGTGTTTCGTTGTTGTCCGTATTTTCTACCTTAGTTCACACAGGTAGCAGCTTCTCTTTTTGCTTAGTCAGCAGCCCTAGCAAATGCTAGTTACTTGAATGGTGTGGAGAGTTGGAATTAACTGGGTTTGCTTTGCTTTTGTTGTTTAACTTTTAGTCTAGATCATGCCTGTTGGAGGAGTTTTGGGTTTTTTTTCTTTGTGATTTTATTTGTACTATTTGTCTTTTTATCTAATGCAGCATTAGTACCTGCTTCTAGTGCTGGTTACTCCATATAGATAAATGGTTTGTGCTTCGAATGTGCTCACCTGTTGCTAAGCAACCTGGAGAAATCCCAAATGACACTTAATTACACAATCCTATTAACTATTGACCAGACCTTTAATGTCCAATGAAATTGCTGGTTGCCAGCTTTGTAGTATGGTGTGCTTAAACACACACACCTCTTTTCCATGCAAGCTTTTCTGGGTGTTTTAAGTTTCCAAAAACCCCTTTTATGTTATGGAATTAATTGATACTAAAATGAGGGAGTAGTGTTGAATTAGAAGTTTGACATTCTGGCTTAAAGGGGAAATTTCTCTTCATCTCGATTATGCATCTGTGGCACCATCAGAGCTGCTCTTGTATCATTAAGAGGTACAGTTGTAGAAAGGAAAGATTTGAATTACATTTCAAAGAAGCTAAGGGGTGGTTGGAAAGCGTATCACAGCTCTCTGACAACATCTTGGTTGGTTAAACCTATAATTAAATGGACAGATGGACACATGGGGAGGGTGGGAGGGATGGGGGCAAGATGACTCTTCTGGTACCCTGTAAACTATAAATTTGTGGAGGTGGGTGGGGCTGTAGCATCAAACAAATCACCTGATAGCACACAAATAGCCCCTAGAGCAAGTGTGAACTGCTGTAGGCTCCTTCCCTTCATCTGCTGTGTAATGTTCCAGTCAAACAGGGCTGTAAAGCGGTGGTGTAATGTTGGATTTGAAACTTTCTTGTATTGAACTGCCAAGTCAAAAACACAAAAATGAAGATGTCAGAGAAAGGTGTAAGGACAATGTTAAAGACAAACCATGGTTCAGTGTTAGTTAACTTCTGTTACTACTGATGCTTTCCTTGACAGATGATGTTTAAAACTGCCACACGCTTTAGGAAGTGACTTATTTCAGCGGGGTCTTTTCCTCTGGCTTGTTGCATGAGGCTTAGTTCTGCATCCGCTGGTTGTCCTTAGAGCCTGAACATTGTGTAATGTACATTAGAGAGATATTTATTCTGTACCAAGTCTGTCAGAGGCAAGATCCAGACTAAACTCCTTGTCTGATAGTTTGTTTTTTTTCCTTTAATAATAAATAAAAATAAAATGGAGTTGAGACAGCAATGGTTTAGTTCACTGTAGCAATTGGATAGGAAAACACTAACGGATGCTAGCTGTTATGTATTCTTAGCCTGTGATTTTTCAGACTATTGAGATGCCATTGGGTTTTGTGGACCTAAATCTGAATTTATGTAAATGGCTCTAATTTACATAACTGTACTTTAGAAATTGAGTGCCTAGCATTGATTTTCTGCCAAGTAGGAGCATTATGACAGATGGCGGAATTTTCCACCAGCCAGGTGATAACCACTGCAAAGGAGATATTTGTCTTTCCGTAAATCTCTTGGCTTAAGGAAAGGGTTCAGTGATATTGCAGAACTGTTCCAGTGTATTTGTTGTAATTTGAGTTATCCAATTTGTTTTACATCCATGGAGTGATAGGAATGCATGTTTATGAATGAATCTTAAATCAGCTGATTTTCAGCGTTTCTTGTCAGTCCTCCCCCTTGCATCATTATCTCAATTGACATGGAAATGTGTGGGTAAGCTTCTATCAGGAGTAATGTAGTGACAGTTCAAGCCTTTGGTACTATTATGCTCTGGGCAGCACAAAAGGAGTATAAAATCTTTGCAGTTATTCTTAGGTCAAGGAATAGCAGAGTAAAATTGCTCGTGAGTAGTAGGGAGTAAGTATTCTCTCTGGAGATGCTTGGCTTCTATCATTCAGGTTGTGCTGGCTGGACAGCAGGAACAGATGGTAACTGGCAGCGTAGCAGCAGGTGCAGCAGGAGTGAAAACAGATTGTTGTCCTCTGATTAGGTCACGTAAAGGTTTTTCCCATTTCTTTTCAGATCTGCATAATGAGAACTGGGCACTCAGCTATTCCTCATTCCATGCTAAAGTTAGTTCTAATAGATTTTGCACCCCTAGCCGTAGGGAAGGTTTTTTGACTTGTTTTTTTTTAGCACACCAATATGACACACCTAATAAGCACAAGACACTTGACTGTCAGTGTCTTCAGTACAGCACTGGAACAGCTCAGAACAGCAGTGAAGTTGGTGTGCTAGTGGGTTAATGCAGGCAAGGACTCGCTGAATAGTAGCCTGAAAGCTTATGATGAATGAGCTGTTGAGGTTTGAGTGCTACAGGTAGCAGTTTACTGTTGTGTAGAAGTTAAGCTTTGTATATTCATACCCTGGAAGCAATAGAAAAGAATTCCCCAAACAGCCTGATTCAGCACTTAACAGAATTGAGTAGAAAACCTGCCTACTGACATCTGTAAAAATAAGATGATTTCCCTTGAATTCCAGGGGAAATTAGTCATTACAAAGACATAAAATGCAACCCCTGCACTTCCTCATCCTCACCTGAGACGGTGAACAAGCAACGTGTATGTTGTTCTGTGTAGGGCTCTTGTCCTGTTCCCACTGGTATCTTGGTGTGTATGGTAGGAGTGGCTTCTAACTGCAAACTCTCAGTGCAGAGGCAAGTTTTTTAACTGTTGTGGAGCAGTTCAGTCTTGCACTGTCAGTTAAGCTGAGTGGATCTAAAAGTGCAAATCTTGTCTGCCTGCCATTTTAATTCCCACTGCTTTAGGGTCATCCTGCCCTTTGTAATGACAGAATTTCACAAGTGCTTGACAGGAAACAAAGTTAAATGAGGAAATCAGTGGTACCCACAATTTATCCTTGCTTTACTTGTGGGTTTTATTTCCTTTACTGTCTGATGATACACCGTGGGGATCTAATTTAACATGCACTAGAAGGCAAACAAGTTGAGATCTCCGAGGTTTTTGTCCCTTCAGACTGCCTGGTCTCGGACATCTCTGTGTAACGTGACACTCGCAAGTCAAAGGCTTCTTCAAACCCACAGATACTTCCTAAAACGAAAGTAGTCTGCAGAATTTGAGCATTTCCTGCAGGCCAGTATCACTTTCTGCACAGTTAACTCTTGAAAGTAGCCTCAAAACAACCAAAAGCTTTGGGATGTATTGAAAAGCCTTGTTGAATTCTGGATCAGGTTTGGTCTTGTCCTTTCTGCATGTTGTCATGTAAGTAATACTTCCTCGTAAGGTGGTAATAATTCTAGTTATATCTTTTGGGTTGAATCTTAAACTGCACACCTGCCAGGGTAGGAATCTGTGTGCTGTATCTTCAGCTAAGCTGGATGCTATGCAGGTTGTCCATTATTGGGAGAGAAAGTCCTTTGAGCTGCATGTGGTCTTTTAATGCCCCTTTTGGTCAACAGCTGCTGGACTCACTGCAGAAAGCAGTTTTGCTAGCTCTTTTGTGTCCACAAGGCAGGGCCTGAAAGCAAACCATCATATACAGTCTGTGAAACATCAACAGCAAAACGATCTGTTAAGCACCCATCCTGCTGTCTGTTGGTATAATTGAATATGAAGCAGAAAACCTAGTATCAGTCTTTTTCCCCTTCCAGATTGAACCTGTTTTGTATGAGTATTTGAAAGCAAGGAAATACAGGAATGTGCTTTAGTTTTGACTGATCTGCACTGCCGGTACATGTGGTGTAATCTTCCTGCAAAGATTTCCCTTTTGTAACTTGCAGATCTGTGGAAATTAGGGAGAAGGTACCTAGATCCGTTTGTCCCCGCACCTGGATGGTGCTTTCCATTTGTCTGATCCCCTGGATTTAAGTAAGGTGACCTGCTGAGCTTTGTGGAATCAGGGGTAGAGCAAGATGGATTTGTTTCTAGCATAGTAATTTTAATATAATCTGATATTCCTCTACAGTATTTGTCACTTACAAGCAAGGACTGTGCTGCTAGATAAAAATAGATTGGACTTGTTCTGACCTTTTGAAAATGCCTCTAATACACTAGCACAGGCTTTGCCTTAGAACATCTGACTTTTAATTCTGATTGTGGAGTCAAGTGAGGTAAGTAGAACTGGGATCGACTGTAAATGACTGAGCTACTTAGTAAATCCTCTTGAAGAACCATACTTGCTTCCCACCTGCTTTTTACTGTAGGATGATTAAATGCTGGCATGTTATGAGGTAGTCTCCCTTACCCATGTGGCCTCTCCCACCCCTGGTTTGGTACCCAGCGGTCTTCTCCTCAGCACAAAAGACTAGTGACCGAAAATGCATTGGTGTTAAACTGCTTACTGTGGTAAAACAGCTGATGGGTTTTGGTGCTTGCTTTCCCCTGTGATGATGGGGTTTGTGCTATCAGTATGTGAACAGCAGCCTGAAACTCTTCTTTTATGGAGCTTTTTGAATTCTTTTTTCCATAGTTTTCAGTTGACCAAAGAAATGGTGATGGAGAAGCCAAGTCCCCTGCTGGTCGGGCGGGAATTTGTGAGGCAGTACTATACTCTGCTGAACCAAGCACCTGACTACTTGCACAGGTAACATTCCACTTGATCATCCCTCTTTCTGTGTGAATTTCTGAGTTTGTATGTTAAAATTGGTGCATAAGCTTATGTCTTGGCTAGCTGAATGTGGACACTTAAATCTGATTTACTCAAGGCAGACTCTAGGTGTAGTTTGCTTTAAGTTTTGCTCAGCTGTCTTGAAATGTGAATAATAAAACTTGGAGGCACTCTTTAAATCTGTATTCTGATTGTTACTGGAATGCTGCTGGATTTGCTCTAAGCAAGCAAAAACGAATAGTGTAAATCAGAAGTATGTTGTTTGCTGCTTCTATTTGTGATCAGTATAAATTAAAGTTGGAAAAATGTTACTTAGTTAAGCATTTTTGTAGTTTTGTGTTGACACAGTGCCCCCTAACCGGGGGAAAAACATTGAAAATGATTGTTTGCTTGTATATTGGTGTCTCAGTTGTACCAGCAGTGATTTGATAAAGTCAGAGGAATTTTGAATGTACAGAAAACTACAATCTGTTATCTAAACAAATTGGTTCTGTTTGATTTGACAAATATCCTGCATTGCTAGAACTAATCTCATTTCTGAAGACACACTATATTTTGCTGTGCTAGAAGTAGCTAGATAAATACTTGAAACCTTCCTTTTTCCAATCTTAGGAACACTGGACAGCTGACCTTGTCCACTGGGGAAGGAAAGTTTCCAGTGTCCTATGGAATTCAGTTTTAGTCCTTTTATCTTCTAGCAGAATGTGATCCCTTGATGTTCATGACTATTTAGCTTGTAATCCCTCAGTGAAAGTGGGAGCTATAGCTGCAGTGCTTCCCTATAGACAAAATAAAAAGTACCATTAGCTCCTTGCTCAAGCTTTTGAAGTAGAGCTTGAAGGGAAGCCTTCAGCAACCTGGGTATTGAAGGCACTGTGTTGCTTTAGGGACCTTGTACAGAAGGGGGAGGATGAACTGTCTGGCTCCTTTGAGACTCTGGGTGTCTGATATGCCTGAATGCTACAGTTTACACTGGAGAGCTTTGCATTCTCCTCTTTGATTAAAAGCCCTCAAGTCCCTGAGAGGTTAATAGAATTTGTTCTAATAATTCAGATAGAGTTTATTATTCTTAGTGCACTCTGATGTAGAAACTCAGTCTTCTTAGATAGTCATGCTCAGTGTTAAAAGTATTTCTTTCCAACAGGTTTTATGGAAAGAACTCTTCTTATGTCCATGGTGGCTTGGATTCTAATGGGAAACCAGCTGATGCAGTCTATGGGCAATCTGTAAGTGCTTAACAAGCCCTTTTTTTCTCACCTTTGTGGTTAAGAAACACATCCAGCTGTGGTTTATCCCCCTTTGTCCAAGTGCCTTCACTTAAAAAAAGGGGGAGACAAAGCTATGTAAACAGCAATAGTTAGACAAGTACTTCCTTTAAAGTTAATAATGCAAAATTGCTTATAAAGCAGACTTTGATGCTGATGAATTTTCTCTCTTGTTCCCTCACTCATGTTCTGAAACCACGTTTCATGGTTTTGCTTTCTTGGAAAGCCAGAATGTCTTCTGCAGTGCAACATCTGTACTGTTCTTCCACAGGATATCCACAAGAAGGTGCTGTCATTAAACTTCAAGGATTGCCACACAAAGATTCGCCACGTGGATGCCCATGCCACCCTCAACGATGGTGTTGTAGTCCAGGTGATGGGAGAGCTCTCCAACAACATGCAGCCCGTGCGCAGGTTCATGCAGACGTTCGTACTTGCACCTGAGGTATGCTGCAGTGAGGGCTGCTGTTGTACTGCTTGTAATGTGTCAGGGTGAGTGAGGCCTGTCTGATTCAGTGTTGGGATCTGAAGGGTTAGGCTGGAAAGTTTGCCACAAAATTCATCAGTGTTCTGCAGATTCTTAAGGAGATGGCACCACTTCTTTGTGGTGATATGTTCACCTTGGATAGCAGTTACAGTTGTAAATAGCCTGATATTGGCTACTAGGTATGTGCAATGTAATTTATCTTTTGTTCTTCAGCATTTTAAAGTTACCTTTGATTTGCCCCCCGCCCTGCAACTGATCCTCTTGCTGGGAAAAACTAGCAGAGGAACATGTTTCCTGTCATTTGGTGTGGCCAACAGGAGCAGGGAGGTTATTCTGCCCCTGTACTCAGCACTGGTTAGGCCACACCTTGAGTCCTGTGTCCACTTCTGGGCTCCTCAGTTTAGGAAAGATGTTGAGTTGCTGGAAGGTGTCCAGAGAAGGGCAACAAAGCTGGGGAGGGGTTTGGAGCACAGCCCTGTGAGGAGAGGCTGAGGGAGCTGGGGTTACTTAGCCTGGAGAAGAGGAGTCTTGGAAGAGACCTCCTTGCTGTCTACAACTCCCTGAAGGGAGGTTGTAGTCAGGTGGGAGTTGGTCTCTTCTCCCAGGCAACCAGCACCAAAACAAGAGGACACAGTCTCAAGCTGCGCCAGGGGCGGTTTAGACTGGATGTTAGGAAGAAATTCTTCCCAGAAAGAGATTGGCCATTGGAATGTGCTGCCCAGGGAGGTGGTGGAGTCACCATCAGTGGAGGTGTTCAGGAAGAGACTGGATGGGGCACTTGGTGCCATGGTTTAGTTGATTAGATGGCGTTGGATGATCGGTTGGACTCTATGATCTCGGAGATCTTTTCCAACCTGGTTAATTCTATTCTGTTCTATTTGAAGACAAAGTCAAGATGTTCTTGTATAAAGTGCTGACTTGGCATTTGAGGTAGCTTTTTGAATAGGCATCTTCTTTGAATAAACCAATTCCCATAACTGCAAAATTGCTAATAATTGATGGGATAAAAAAAGAAGACTATTACAAGATCACTTTATTTTCTTGTTTGGAGCTAAGGCTTGATACTTCAGACCCTAGAAAGTTCTTTTGTTTCCCAGTGTTACAAGCTATTAGAATTAAAAGCTCTAATAGGATTAACTTTTGTTCTCCTATTGTTCCCTGCATACTTGACCTGGTAGTATGATGCATATTTTGGGGGGTTCTTTGTTTGTGGTACTTGGTTTATTTTGTTTTCTTTTCTTGTTCCCCTGAATAACTTTGGTTTAATCTTACATGGGAAGGATGATTTGCTCAAGTGTTTTTTTTTTTCCCCCCCAGTTTTTACATGATGTAAGTTGAATCAGTTCCTCCCTTTGATTTGCTTCTAGGGTTCTGTTGCAAACAAGTTTTATGTCCACAATGATATCTTCCGCTACCAAGATGAGGTGTTTGGTGACTCTGACACTGAGCCTCCAGAGGGTAAGTAGCAGGAATTTTTGCATGGTTCCTCTGGTATTTGTTTTCAGTCTGTATCAACACTCCATTCCCAGACCAGAAGAAATCTTGCTGGAGAAAACACAGCAGCGTTAAGTTTCATGTTCTCCTAGGTTTTTTGCTTGCCTCTGGTTTCCTTGCACTCCAGTGAGCAGTTGTGACATGCAAATGATTATTTTTCTGGCATATTCTTTTCTATTAAAAGAACTGTGAGCCTTATTTTAGCAGTTGCAGTTAGATTTGTAGGCTATAAATCTGCTTCTCTGAAGTATTTGGAACATGTTTGACCTTGGTCAAAACTGAGTAAGCCAAGTAACAGCAGTATAAGTGAATGTTTGTTCCATCCTGTGTCTTGATAATGCTTCCCATGTGCAGAGACTTCACCTGTATGTTGTGGAAGATATCTTATGTTTGAACCATGTACTAAAGATGTGGGTGGTGTGTTTTTTCCTTTTCTGACTTGATGTAGAATCAGAGGAGGAAGGGGAGGAACCTGAGGAAAGACAGCAGACACCTGAGGCTGTTCCTGATGATACTGGTGCTTATTATGAGCAGACTGTCAGGTAATAACATCATATTGGGTGAAGTCAGATGTTGCATAATACAGACTGCTTGTAGGACAGGTCAAATGAGTGTGGTGCTGCTCATGACTTTTCCTTCCAGTCAAAAGATTTCTTTTTACTGGGCAGGTGAAACCTAAGTGCTGTCAGGCTAAGTGTAGAGACTGAATTTTCAGTAGATGTGATGCTTTTGCTGCCCTGTAATGTAAGTGAAATTCTCATCCCTGTGCAACGTGGCCTTTAAGGCAGATCAGCCTTGTTCTTCCTCTCAAAGGTGATATGTCTGACTTATGTCTTGCACAAGTAGCATTCCTTACCTCCCAATCATAGAATCACATCTAATAGCACCTTTTTTACTTTCTTTTTGTGGTGCTGTATAATAGCAATGACATTGAGGAACATCTGGAAGAGACAGCTGCAGAAGCAGAGCCTGAGCCAGAGCCAGAACCGGAACAAGAACCTGAACAGGAGGTGCAGGAGGAAAAATCTGAGCCTGTCTTAGAGGAGTCAGCTCCAGAAGAGACTGTGGAAAAGAGTCCTTCTCCAGCTCCTGCTGATCCAGCTCCTGCAGTGCAAGAGGACTCCAGGGTAATGATAGTGGATGGCTTTTCTTCCTAGACATGGTGGTTTCATCACTATGTTGGACTCTCCTGTTTTACAGAGTGTGGTCCTCTCTGGTAACAGATAAAATATTAGGAACTAAAAGTGTTTAAACACTAATTCCAGCCCTTCAAATTACTTTTGTGACCATTTGCCTCTTTCTCATTAGTTCTTGACAGCAACAGGTAGTCAGAATTCCACCTAGTAACTAGTGGGTTAAAATTCCAGGAGCTAAGGTGTATTTGGTAGGTACCCTGCATCTGTTAGCTGTACCAGAAATGTATTTTAGAAGGATGAAAGCATCTGAAACTGAGTTCCAAACTTTATTTTTTACTTCTCCTCTCAGACATTTTCCTGGGCATCAGTAACCAGTAAGAACCTCCCTCCCAGTGGAGCTGTTCCAGTTTCTGGAATACCACCTCATGTTGTGAAAGTACCGGTCTCACAGGTAGGAATTCAGCACCTAGAGAAGCTGTAAGTGCTAAACAGGCTGATGGTAGACTGAGGTGGGGAAAAGCAGTGTGAAATCTGCTTGTGCATGGTCTGAATGATCACATTCCAAAGACTTTGAAATCCTGTGTTTCCTGGTAGACTTCATTAATGTTATTCCTTGGCTTTTGGGTTGAGGAATTTTCTCATGGAGGGGGGGAAAAAAAAGGGAGTGCTCACATGAGAGGCTGAATGTACCTGCATCTAAAATGATTGCACCCTCCTGACAAGAGGCAGCTTTTCTTTTTCCATTGCCTGCTCATGAATGAGGTTTTGTGATGAGGGAGTTTGTGTAATAGTGACTGCCCCACTTGGGGCAGACACTTCACTGTGTATAACTGAGTGAGGTGATGTTGAAATTCTGACTTACTCAAGTGGCATTTTTGCTTTCAGCATATTGGCCAACATGAGCTAACAGGCATTTTAGTTATAAGTCAAAAAGAGCTTTACCTCCACTGTATTTTCCAGTTACTTTAGCAACAGCTTGATAGTGGACTCTCAAAAGCAGAACTCTGCTCTTATCTCTGATTCTTTCCTGTTATCTCTCTTTCTGAATCTCTACAGCCCCGCCCTGAGGCAAAGCCTGAATCTCAGACCCCACCTCAGAGACCTCAGAGGGATCAGCGAGTGAGGGAGCAGCGAACAAGCATCCCACCGCAGAGGGGTCCTAGACCAAGTAAGAGAAGCTACAAAGAACAAACTGTTCACTGCTATTTGATGGTTTGAGGGGAAGCAGTATGACAACTAAAGCTTTTAAAATCTGATTAGTTTTGTCAATAAATGAATTAGTTCTACTTTTTTAGCTATGATTGTTACAGATGATCTTGGTTTGAGTGTTTGTCAAGCTTCAGAGCTGAATTTTGCTAGCATACTGTTGAGGTCTGTAGGTTTCTACTCAGGTGTTTGGCTTCAGTCAGGTATTAAGCAAAGAGTTACAAACTGTTTGTAGAAAGCTTACCTTTTCTTATACAAATGGGTAAATAATAAGAATTCTGATTCTTTTATAAGGTGCTGATGTGGACCATGGCTTGATTGTTTAGTGTTTGTTGTGGGGATTGACTTTTCCTTAACCAAATCTTACTTCCTTGCTCAAGTTCGTGAGGGCGAACAAGGAGACGTGGAAACCCGTCGGATTGTGAGATACCCTGACAGTCATCAGCTGTTTGTTGGGAACCTCCCCCATGATGTGGATAAAACTGAACTTAAAGACTTCTTCCAAAGTAAGTTAATGCTTTGCTCAGCTTCTGGGGCTTGGGGGGTTGCAGCCATAGGTGTGGCCAACAGAGCATTCTAATGTATGACCCAAGAACTTGGCTTTTCTCTTGCAGGCTATGGCAATGTTGTTGAACTCCGCATCAACAGTGGTGGAAAGCTCCCCAATTTTGGGTTTGTGGTGTTTGATGATCCTGAGCCAGTTCAGAAGATCCTTAGCAGCAGGGTAAATAAATTTCTAGCCAGTGTGTTTTGGTCTGGTAATAACAGACAATGCTTTTTGCGATTACTCTGAGGAAAAAAATGTTTTACTTGGTCCCTTTGGCCTTTCTTGAGCATCTAAAAGGAGGTACGATGTTTTTTCCCCTCCTGTTGGTAGGACTTGTGCAGCACTTGTACAGATTGAGTCTTTTGTTATTGAAATAGCTTCTAACAAATTAGGAGAACATGAATTTATTCATTATAGAGCTTTTCACCCGATGGGGAGTTGCTGAGTTCCACACAGGAAGCAGGTAAATACCTTTCAGGAAGGCAAGGTAGAGTCTGACCCTACAGACAAGTAGAATCTTGTTTGTCAAACAGACTGAGAAGAGCTGGAAAGGGAGAAGCTGTACAAGTGTGCAGGTTGCGAAGGGTTTCTGCTGGCAAAGGCAGGGGGTACGTGCTCAGCTTGTCAGCAGCAGCTTGACTGCAGTGTGGTGGTAGGCAGTGAATCTGGATGCACCACAGATGCTTGACCTTGAAGAGTTACTGACGAGTCATTAATGAAAGGACCTTTTCTGCTCCTGTTTGCAGCCCATCATGTTCAGGGGAGACGTGCGCCTGAACGTGGAGGAGAAGAAAACGCGGGCCGCCAGGGAGGGCGACCGCAGGGATAACAGACCACGTGGACCCGGAGGCACTCGTGGGGGGCTGGGAGGTGGGATTCGAGGGCCTCCACGTGGAGGAATGTCCCAGAAGCCAGGCTTTGGAGCTGGAAGGGGGATCGGGCAACGCCAGTGAAGGCATCCCGGATGTTGACACGGTGGCGCAAACCCTCTCTTCCTGCCGATTTGTGAATTTCAGCCTTGGGTATCTTGGAATGTGGCCCTAGCCTGTTAGAGACTGCTACGTTTGATACTATTTTGGCCCTTTTTGGTTTTTTTGTTTGTGTTATGGTTTTGTGATTTTACTTTTTTTGTTTTGTTTTTTTCCCCCCCCCTCCCTCTAGTCCTTGTCCCAGATTCCAGCTTTGTGGAACAACGCTTTAGGAAAAGTGGATTTTCAAAAGAACTGAATCTTTTTGCTCTTGGTTCACCTCAAACTTAACGGACTGGATTCTCTTTTTGGTACCAGTGGTTGGTTGGTTTTGTTTTGGTTTTTTTTTTCCCTAAAGGAATGTGTCTTTAATTTTTCTTTACTTCTGGGTTTTTTTTTTTTCCTCCCTCTCCCCCCCCCCTCCGTTCTACTGAATTTGGGTGCATTTCAGTCAGCGGAATGCTATTTCACGTGCATGTGTTCAAGAAGCCTGTAGGAGAACATAGTACTTTGGCAAGTGTTTCAAGGGCAGGAAAGAACTCTTGGTGGTGATGCATTTTGGAGGCCATCCGAACATCCCTTCTGGGTCTGGAGACGTTGCCACTTGAAAGATTTGACCTTGACCTTTCTCTCTGTGGGCGCTGTAAAAGTGGAATAATGGCTATCTGTAGGATCTCTTCTTTTTGTCCTGTTGTTCTTTTGATACACGATCACGGAAAAGGAATTGGAACTGCTGTTTTACCACTTCAAAAGTTCTTGCTTTTATTTTGGGTTTGGATTGTGGGATAGGTTTTAAATGTCTAGAACTTGACTCTTTAAAAAACAAAAAAAAAAAAACAAACAACACTTTTCCTGAACTTGTGAAATTTATTCTTTTGTATTGAAATAGGGAGGTTTCGGTGGGTTTGGTTTTTGGTTTTGTTTTTCTTTTTGGGTTTTGTTTGATTGATTATTAATTTTTTTTTTGTTTTGGTTTTTTTTTTCCATGTTTAGTTTGTATTTGTATAAAAAAAAAAAAGAAAAAAAGAGGAAAAAAAAAAAGAAACAAACAAAAAAAAAAACAAAGCAAAATTGTTGTGCCTTCTATTTATCTCTCATTCCAGTCTTGGCAAATTGTTTTAAAAAAAAAAAAAAAAGAAATAAAACAAACAAACAAAAAAAAATTAAATAAAAAAAAAGGTCTAGATTTGCTTTATCAAGTCCAAGAGTATGTTGGGAGTTTTTTGCAAGGGGGAAAGGAGGTGCTTCCTTCAGTCACTAGGTTTATCAGGTTGGGGCTGAAGCTTTTTTTTTCAATGCCTTCTGTTCCCGAGTGCTGCGTCGAAACAATTGCAAACAGGTCCTTTGTGGAGGCAGAATTGAGTCACTTGGAGTTGAGGCTGGGCAGGCAAGCGTTCAACCAAAGTCTCTTAAGTACCTCGGCTGCATCCTTTACTGTGTGAAAGAAAAGTTACTTTTGCGGTTTAGGCGTGAATGTCGTCCCCTGCTTAGGCAGTAAGGTCATCCCCTGCTTCTGCCAGACCTGAAGGGGCAGCATGACTTTTGTTGCAAGTACAGAGGGCTGCCTTGCCTGTCCTGGTGTTGAACGCTCCCCACTGCCTCTGAATGAAGATGAAACTGAAAATAAAATACAAAACTGGGTGATTTCAGCCAAAGGTCTGGTGAGGCTGTGCAGCACAAAGCAGTGTTACTTCTGTGATATGTGATCTTAAGCATCTGGATGCAAAGGACAGTTCAGAGTCTACAACAGACCTTCGGATCGCTTGGTAATACAAAAGTGCTGCTCTTAGTGAGTTTGCTTGTCTGTGTCAGAGTCCATTGTTTCCATGTTTTGCTTGATTAAGTAATACTATCACTGTGCATATGCAGTTCCATGTTTTGCGTGATTAAGTAATACTATCACTGTGCATATGCAGTATGTCTCTCTTGAGCTTTGCTTGCTTTAAAGCTGGAGCAAAGCTGCCCTTGCCCAAAGGGCAGATGGGTATTGCCCGTTCAGAAGAGTAATTGTTTGCCTTCTACTTGCCAAACTCAGTAGCTGAACGTGGTTACACTAAATGGCAACAGAGTTTTGGTTTCAGTTTTGCTTCCTCTTCAGAGTTCTTGTGCTATGTCTCTCTTCATTCCATCCTTACAAATGTTTTCTCACATTGACTTGCTTAACAATCTGTTCCTGAAGACTTAAACATCTTGATGAATTGGAGGAGAGCAAAGTGTGCGAGAAGCAGTGGCTGTGGAATGCTCTCACAGCCATCCTACAGGGAATACAGACTGCTTCCTCTTGTGGTGGTTACTGGTACTTTTTTGTTCTTGTTTACAAGAAAAGCTTTCTGTATTTTTCATATGGGGGTGACTGTGAGGTGAAGGTATGCATGGAAATCTTCCACTGAGCTCTGTCCTTGTTGCTCATGATGTGGTTTTTATATTTGTTGAGGTTTTGATGTTCAATCAGACTGCAGTAACAGATTTCACTTCAGACTTATCAAAGTCCTATTAATAGAAGGTTTTCTAGCTCTCAGCCTAATCTGTAAGCACCTGTAAGCCTGAAACAGTTTTCTGCAGTGGGAGTTGGACAGCTCTGGCTCATTGTGTGGTTTGAAAGAGCTGAGGAATGCCAGTGAAGAATTCATAAGCCTGTAAGATGAAGTGTGTGCTTGTTTTTCATTTGATTCATACTCTGTGTTCACCCAGAAAGTGATGTTCTTGTCCAGGATGACAGGCAAAATAAAGTATTTACATAAAGTTTCGCTGGAATGTCTCGTAAAGAAATACCTTTCAAAAGCTGTTTGTGTTGACAGCATCTTGAACAAAATGTAGAGAGACTCAGTATTTGCATTTTGGTTGTTCTGTGACTAGGTAATACCAAAGTCTTCCTGAACAGCCCTGCTGTCAGGTGTCACGTTGACCATTTTGTTTAAACTGAAGGGTAACCTGCAGCCCTCCTGGTATCCCTTGCATGCATCAATGAAGGTGACTATGAAGTCGTGAGCTGGTTTAGCTCAGCTGATGTAGTGAGCTAGAATAGCTACAAGAAGGCTAACTTCTGATTGACTGAGGTAGTCTAAACTCCTGGAAAGAAAATGCTACAGGGAAGTCTTAAATAAGGCTCCTCCCTGGTGGTACCTCCTTCAGTTGAAACAATGAGGTGGTGGTTGCTGAAGTGCTTTTGATGGCCTAGTGCTCAGCAGGGAATAGGAGAAGGATTGGGCTAACCATAAGCTGCTTTTGTACCCACACAAGCCGTCTGGACAGCATCTGGAGCAAAATGAACCTTACAGCTTAGTGATCAGCCCTTCTAAGAGCACAGTGTTTCATGTATGAGCAGTCTGATCTGGCTATAAAGACAGGTAGAAGTCGGGCTGCTTCACTTCATACCACCTGAACCAGCATGGGAAGCCATGCTGGTACTTCCTCTGGTTCTTGGTGTACTGTTAAGGAGGCTTAGTTATCCCTTATGCAAGGAGAAGCTCCTCCTGGAGTGCTCTTCAGTACCAGCAGACTTGCATGGGGCTGTTGTTGTGAAGCTGAACTGAAGCTCTGTATTCTGGGCTGCAGGTGTTCGTTCTGCAGGTGAGGATTCAGGTAGGGATCACTTGTTCTGCAGGGCTGCCTTTACAGGTTCATTTTGGGGGTTTTTTGTTTGGTTTGGGTTTTTTTGGTCTGGCTTTCTTAAAAATTTGCTCAGAGGCAAAGCTCTGGTGGTCCTGGGTGCACACCAGCCACACACAGGCAAGTGTGGGGTGAGTGTACTACTGGAAGCAGGGCTTTGGAGAGAGGAGTTTCTCCTGGAGTAGGAGGCTGAACCTGTGTGGTGACAGCAAGCTCTGAATCTGAATGTGTAGCGTTCTTTACCAGTGGCTCATGGAGAGGATGTCCTTCAGACCTGGCAGTCTGCTTTCCTTGGTGAAAAGGAAGGGTGAGGGGTTTGGAGGGCAAGCACTATGAGGAGAGGCTGAGGGAGCTGGGGTTGCTTAGCCTGCAGAAGAGAAGGATCAGAGGAGACCACCTTGCTGTCTACAACTACCTGAAGGGAGGTTGTAGCCAGGTGGGCGCTGGTCTCTTCTCCCAGGCAACCAGCACCAGAACAAGAGGACACAGTCTCAAGCTGTGCCAGGGGAGGTTCAGGCTGGATGTTAGGAAGAAGTTCTTCACAGAGAGATTGCCCATTGGAATGTGTTGCCCAGGGAGGTGGTGGAGTCACCATCCCTGGAGGTGCTTAAGAAGAGACTGGATGAGGCACTTAGTGCCATGGTTTAATTGATCAGATGGTGTTGGGTGATAGGTTGGACTCGATGTTCTTCAAGGTCTTTTCCAACCTGGTTCATTCTATTCTAAAGTTTAAAATGAGAGTTGATCTCTGCATCTCTGAGAGTTGATCTCTGCATCTCTCAGAGAGCCATAATTGAGAACAAAACGTGGGTTGTGTTTTTAAATAGTTTCTCTTTCTTTACACCCTGCCTGGGGCCAGGAGCACATGACACAAAGCAGTTTCCCTAAGCCGTGCATGCCTTAGCAGGAAGTAATTACCTCGGTGATGATCTCATTTCCCAGCAGCGCTGCTCTTCCCCTGGCTGCTAACTTGAAAAAGTGCTCTCCAAAGATCTTGATAATCTGGTTGGGATGTTGTATGGTAGATGGGGCAAGGGAGTTTAACAGCTTATCTGGTTACCAGACATGAAACAATAGAGTAAAATGCTTTCCAAGTCTGCAATTCCTTGAAGATAGCAGACTTTAGAGCAAGGCTGAATTCTCAGAATGCATTTGAAGGGCAGGATGTTGCCCTTCTGGGGGAGTGTTTTTTGTTACCAAATGCCACTTGCCAAGCCAGGTGGGATCTGCTGTTCCACTGATGATATTTCAAACATGACAAAGCACCAGACTTTAGAAGGAAAAATACTTTTATCTTGTTGAGATTCAGCATGAGTAGCAGTCCTTTAACATTCTGAGATGTCATTTTGGGTGTCTGTACCAAGGTCACATCACCTACCAAAGAATTTGAGGGCTGTGTCCTAGCTTGCAAAATGCTACAATAAAACCTCCTCCTTTCCCCCTCCTCCCCCTTTATATGGACCCTAGACCCAAATGGTTAACTAAGCACCTTGCCAGACCTTGTTTCAACATGCATGAGAATTGAAGGCATAGTGTGGCTCTGTGGAGCAGTGCTTTTACTGCTGTGCATTTGTGTCTGACTTCAAAATCCAGGCTATTCTAAACCCAACACCAACAGACCTCTGAGTACCTGTCATTGCTATGTGAAAGACCCGAGCAGCTGAAGAGGTCTTTTATAGAGACTACAGAGAGGTGATAACATCCCTCCCGTGGAAAGCTTGCTTCTGCTGCCTGCGTTTTGATCTCGAGTCCTGGGAAAGGAAGGCTACCGGTGCGTTAGCAACTGCGTTAACCTCGCAGGAGTCTGAAACAAAAGAGCAGTGCAGGAGGCTGAACGCTGCGGCTGATCGGCTGCTGTTGGAGGAATTCCTTTGCGGGGTGGAGCTCAGGAGGTCACAGATGCGAGAGACTCGTTCTTCGGCATAAAAAGCTCAACGGTGAAACCCTTTGCGTTCCCGTGTTGCCATGAAGCGTTAGCTTGGCACTGAACACGCCTAGGAGCATGAGCTGCAGCGTGGAACCCCTGGCACTAAAACCAAACACATCCAGGGAGAGAGGCTCAGAAAAATCCTTTTATTTTTGTATTGGAATCAGCATGAATGTATGAGTCAATAAATAGATTTTATATACAGGTAACAGCAGAAACTTTACATTCCACCTTCAAACTGCCCAAATAGAATTTCTGGTTTAAAATGTCTTTTCTCTCTCTTTTTTTTTTCCTTTACAAGCCCCCCCCCCCAAAAAAAAAATAGTAATAATAATAATAACCTGCCACTGCTTTTCTGTGTGGGCATGCAAATCGTAGGAGTCACACTTTAATTCCATCGTGGTGGTAAAAATGCTGCTTGGAAGGAAAGCAGTTGCTTTGCACTCTGACCAATGGAGCAGAAATTATCCTTAAATGGAGTGTAAGGGCCATACCACCTTTATTGTTACATATGTGTGTGTGTGTGTGTAATGAAGTCATCTAGAAAAGACAGGGAGGCTCCTTGTTTTTCGGGTGGGTAAGGAGACATGAAGTGCTTCGTGATTGGACTGCTTTATTCTTCATGAAGAATTTAGTGGCCTCGATGTTTTAAGCACGGAAACGCTGTGTAGATTCTGTATTTCTCTAGTCCTTCCTCTGCTCTCGAGGAGAGGGAGAGAGCAGCATGAGAATTAACAAGCATTGCCGTTTTCCAGTTGCTTTTATTTCCAGATGTGTGTTAATGAGCCAGCAGGGGTACTCAGAGAGCACTTGAGTTGCCCACTTCTCTCTTCCCGCATACCTTAACTCCCGATGGTTAATTCTTGCTCTGTGAATACCTTTCTGATTATCTCCTGGGAGATACTGATATTTTAGCACCTACCTTGCGAGGAAGAATGTTTAAACGGCTGACTATGAACTGTTTTCGATGCCTGTGTTAAAGAAGCTCCTCTAGAGGTTAAAGGAAAGATGAGTTTTGTCCTCTTAGCAGCTGCCTCGCTTTCCTCTCCTTAAAAGAGTTGACTAAACTGGGGCAGTTTTAATGCCACTGCGTCCTCCTGAAGTCTCGGTTAAGACTGAAGAGTGACAATAAAAACTCCCAGGCTTTGCTGCCTGCCCTTTTCCTGCTTCTGAGCATGCTTGGGATAAATAACTGCATCCTGACTGCTTTAAGTTTTAACGAGCACACACACAAACCGCAGGAGTGGTTCACATTCGGGTTCAGTATTTACAAAGGAGCATCGACAAACGAGCTCAGGGATGGACGTGCAGAGTCCTCAGCGGTCTGTGCTGCCCCTTTGCAGGAGGGTCTGTGTTGGCAAGCCTCATGGCTTTTATGCTCTTGGCTCCACTGGAGAGTGGAGTGTGACTGGTATTGTCCTTTCTGGGGAGGGATGGGCAGCCAGAAACATCTTCCAGCCAAGCTTGCGTGTCAGAGCCCTTGGCTGTCCCTTGTGTCAACAGCATCAAGGCTCTGTTGTGTTGTGGAACAAATGAGCTTTAACTCGGGCTTTGGGAACAAACATTTGCCTCATAAATTGGCTTCCAGATGAGAGAGATAACAGAGCAGGGGATAAAACAATGCCACTAGATAGGCTTCTTTAAAAGGTTTTGGGAGGTATTCTTCCACAGATAACCAGATTTTTTCTTTATTAGGAGTTTTTTTTTGAGTTTGAACAGTGAGATGAATACTTGGGGGGGGGGGGGAACAGACAGGGTTTATCAAGGACACAAAGCAAACGCTCCAGGTGCTAAAGTGTTTCTGTTTCTATTCCCTTTGTGTGTTTCCAATCAAAGTGTTCCTGCTGTGTGTGTTTGTATCTCCTCTCCAAAGTAAACCTCAATGTGCAATGGTTGTCCTGAAGAAGCAAGAGCTTAAGTATCTTTTCTTTTTCCTCTGAAGAGAAGTTCATTTACAAAACAATGCAAAGGGGTGTGCGTTTAGAGGTGGCAGGGAGAACATCCAGGCTCTTCCCCTCCTGGTTTCCCCCCCCCCCCCCCTTTTAATACCGTTTAAGTCTTTCCTTACTTCTCAGCTTTAATATAAGCACGATATGTTGTACACCGTGGTGGAATGAGTAGGCAACACAGTCCCTAAGATGGCACTGCCCACAGTAATGTTCTGCCTGCTTATGGCTGTTGCTTGATCTTGGGTGGGTGGTTACAAACCAGCTGCTTGAGACAGGCACAGTTGTGCCTCTTCAGGAGCCAAAGCCTGCTTCCAGAGTGGCGATCACTGATGCTGCAGGGATGGTAAAGGCTGGTGAAATGCACTGTGACCTCTGCATGTCAGGCCATTTTTGGGTGAGTTCCTTGGTGTGTTGCTTCATCTTTACATCTCTCCATAGTTCTCTTAGTGCACTGAAGTTCTGCTGGATCACAGATGCTTGTGTGAATGTCTTTTAGCACAGCCACCTTCCGTTTCAGTTCTTTTGAAACCATCTCTTTCCTCCAGCTTGGGAAGTCCATGAAAGCAGAGGTGAGCTCTGGCCATGACTGATGTTGTCAGTATGTTATGGCCAGACTTGGGAACCACACCTACTCATTGTGTATGAATTCCATTTCATAGTAAGCTTGAGATGCTCCAGGCAGTACATTTTTTTCCTCAGGATAACTAAATCCAAGTGCCTGTGGTGAGTTAAGTCACTTGGCCTTTGTGCCTTCACTTCTGTCACCTTGTACACCTCTGGAGTTGGCCAGTGTCTCCTGACCTGCTGCACCAGTCACAGGGAGTGCAGCACTGCCTGTGCAGTGAGATGCTCTGACCTTGCAGTGAGCAGCAAGGTGGAGCTCACAGCCAGAGTTCAAGCACAACAGACTGCTCAGCCCCGTGAGGGGAAGGTGGATTCCAAACCTGTCCTCAGATGCTCACATAACATCACCTTAATGTGCATTCCCCAAAACTTCCAGTTTGGGCACTCCCAAAAGCTGGCAGATCCCCAGGTTAACCTGCTGTCTTGACCTGATTGAAGGAGGCATGGTTTTGAAACCCCCTGCCAAGTTTAGTAACCCTCCTTTGGTGCTGGAGGACTCTGAAGAAGACATCAGCCTGGGAGGGGAGGTGCTGTACTTAAGAGTTCTTCACTTTGAGTAGGTTAACTTAGGGGTTTGTCAGCTTGGTCTGTGCTGCTTCTGAGCTCATTTTCTCTGGTTATTTCTGATCTGACCCTGGAGTTGGAAGCATGCAAGTGCTCTGGACTGAAACAGCTTTGGGAAGAGGGGGCCAGGGAACAGTACAGATACAGTGCAGGCAAAGGCAGAGCAGAGTGTTTCAAAGCTTTTGTGCAGTTGTTTCCCCAGCTTAGGCAAGCATAAGGTAAAGGAACTTTGTGCTCCTTTCTGCTAAGATTGGGTTGGGCCAGCCTCTAGCTGATCATTTCTGAGCTCTACTGCTGTGACCAATAGCACTGACCACAGTTACTTAGAATGGGAAGGAGAGGATGTAACAATAGCCCAATTCATCTGTGGTGCAATTTTGTTGGTTAGTTTTAAGGGGTTTTTTTTATAGTAGTCTTGTTTGGTGGCAAGTTGAGGCATGCATTTGATCAAGGGCTTGCCAGACTTGTTTGCTGTACTCCTGCCTGTGAAGAATGTCCCAGGGTCCCCTACTTTAGCATGCAGTTGATCAGCAAGATGCCTTTCCAGCACTGTTCTTGTATGTTACAGAGGCTGCTCCTTCTCTGCTCCCTTTATTTGCTGGTTTCTTGTGCTTTGTTCTTAGAGATAACACTGCCCATGCTCTACCATGCATTCCTCTGCCTTCATGAGACAAGTCAAGCCTCATGAATTCTTTCCAACCTCTCAAAGAACAAACACAAGCTTCAACTCCCAGGATCACCATGTGGACTGGGATTACCATTCTGACTGCACTTACTGCAGTGAGAGGTACTACAAGCTCCTGTGTCCTACATGATGCTTCATCTGCTCATGTTCTGCTCCCTGCCCTCACTTGAGTAGTGAGCAGAAGTTTTAGGAGTCTTTCTTCTAACACTGCAGCCTTGGAGGAGCAGAGCTGGCTTAGAAGCTATGATCACAACATTTGTGTCCATCTGTGGCACATCACAAGCTGCCGAGCTGGCTCTGCTCCTTAGGGGTTCATGTGTTGGCTCTTTAGCACATCACAAGCAACTGTGAGGAGGGTACTTTAAACAACATGTAAGTGCATATCATCCAGGAGAGGTGGCTAAGGCACCACCTGTGGCACTGTATGTACAATATTGCATAGTTTTAGTTCAGTGAAGGTCAGTGTTTGGGGATTAGGTGCCAAGCAAGAAACACTGAAGTCCAAGCCCCAGCTCTGCTGTTGTTGGAAGCCATGGCCTGTTGATCTCTGCAGGGCCAGGATAGGGCAATGCTGATTTAAGCAACACTGCAATCAGGCCTCTGCTGTAGTTTTGACTGTGGGGTTGCCTTCCCATGAGATTGATTCAGGCTTGAACCTGGAGCTGTGGTTTAGTGCTCAAATTCTGTGGGGTGCTCAACCCAGGCCAGCTGGCTCAGCTGGTCTGCAGCCTAAAGCTTAATCCATGACTTTGTCACAGAAGTAACCCAGCAATGACCCACTCTCACCAGCAGGCCGAAGTAAGGCAGACACATCCTCCACAGACCCACTGGGGAAGGTGATTTCAGCTTGTTACAGGGTTAATAATCCTGGGACCAGCTTCCCAAAAGCTGCTTGTGAGCTCTGTGCCACTCAGACCTGGCAGCTCCAGGCCACTGCTACCTGTCCTTGCTTATGCTGAGCTCGACTCCTGTGCCATAGCAATGACATACTTGCAGCTCTAAGCCAGAGCATGTAGTTAATGATGGCACCTCATGACCCAACCAGGCTCAGCCAAGTTCCCTGGATAGTGAAGAGAGTGTCCTTGTTTGGCTTCAGCTACACTTCTGCAACTCAAATGGCAAATCTATAAACAAAAGATGATTTCAAACCACCCTGGTGGCTTGCTTATGGTGGTGTCATCCTGTGCCCAGGAAAAGATGGATGACTTTATACTGGAAGCACCAACACACTCGAACCTCAGGCTGGGAACAGGTAGTAGAGCTTAGTATCCTCTTTCCTTGTGAGGACTACTGCTGTTGGGAAGCTGCTGAGGTCCCTCTCCCTTGTGCTTTATTTTTTCTGGCTGGCTTCTTGCTGTTGGTTAAAGCAGTGGCTACGCCAAGCCCAGCATGCAAGCCCTAACAGTGATGCTTTGAGTGCCGATGGGATTAAGCCAAAAATGAAGCCATCCCTGCCTTGCCCCAAAGTGGCAACATCCCCTTGTGCTGAATCTGTTCCCAGTGCATGCACTGTCCCTGGGTCAAGCCCTGGTTAACCAGCCTCCATCACTGCTGGGAGCCAGACCCAGGAGCAGGAATGTCACTGACAGAGGACTCCCTTACAATTTCTACTCAGAAGCCTGGCAGTAGGGTGCATGAGGAGTGCACCTTAGGGTTGCTGGAGTTAACAGTCACCATTACATAATACAATCTCAATTCCTGCTGCCAGCTTTGACTCTTTGCATCCTCTCTGTTAGCAGCATCTGCCTTGAATGCCTGAAGACACCGAAGCGACATGCAAACAAACATCTCCTATTGCTTTCCCTTTGCTTTCCCCTTTCAGTCTGTGCCAGGGTCCTCATTTGGCAATTAACCAGCAATTGCCCCTGCTGGGTGCTGACACCACCCCTCTCTTCACAGACTGCCATGTGGTTTGTATCCTTTACTGTCTTACAGTACTTGGCCCTCTGCTGGCACCGTGATGCTTGGGGCAGCGTGACGGGGTGAGTGGAGGTGGAAATGAACCAGGCAAACTGCAGAGCCTGCAAATGAAAAAGTCAGGGCATCTGCTGCAGGGGAGATTAGAGCTTGGAATCCCTCAGCTACAGGCTCAGCCTGGGCTTCCCCTTACCAAACTGACTCCAGGATCTCCAGTGTGGACTCTGTACTTCAGTGTTACCTTGGTTTGGGGTCACTTGAGGGCATCATCCCCCAAGGGCTCTCTCTTCCCCCCCTCCCCCCCAACAATTCTCAGAGGAGATCAGTCACCTAGTACCAGTACCAGCATCTCCTCATCAGCTGTGGGCAGAGCCTGAAGCATCTCTAGGCAGATGCCCTGTGCAAACTGTGCAACATCTCCTTACGTGTTGCCTGGTTCACAACAGCTTATTTCCTCTCAACCTGTGCCAGGCCTTCTGCTACACACCACAGGAGGAGGAGACTTGGAATAGAAGAACCTGGTTTCCAATAAACAGCTGCTCTGCAACTGGATTGCTGCAAACCAGGGAGGGCTACAGAGGTAACAGCCAAAAATTCTGCCCTCTGAGCTAGGCTGCTTTGCTTTCACACACAGCACAATCAGAAAAGACCTTGCTGGCCACCCTTGCATTCCCCAGGAGTCCTCTCTGTGCATACTTTGCTGTGAGGCCAATCCCTTGGTAGCTCTGCTGGCCTGCCCACTTAGGAGGAATGGTTTTATTGCCATATTTTGTCCTTTATTTCCCAAGACACCTGTTGGTGCTAGGCCCTTCAAAGGCTGTAGGGCTGAGGAGATTTGCTCTGTAAGAAATGGAAGTTCAGGTGGTGAAAGGAGGGAGATGGACAGAGCAAGATGCAATGTACTTGAACAGAGTGAAGGAACTTGTGTGGGTTCATTTGAACAAGAGATGTGCAACTGTTCTTAAGAGATGCTAAGGAGAAGGAGATGAGGGGGTGGGAAGGCTTAAAGGACCTGAAGTAATTTTGCAGCTGCTAAAATTACTGAATATTAGCTTCTGCTCTGGTGCTTATCCTAGCACCCTGAAGAATAATCAAGTATCTCAGTTTTCTACTTTAAATAGTATACTGTCTCCATATGAAGGATGGCAATCTATTGAAGCAGCAGCAACAGAAGACACTCCTTGAATCTCCCTTTGAGAAGGCAGGGGAGTATCAAGCCCTTTCCAGCAGAGAAGGGAGCAGATATTTCACTGAACTGAGCTCTGTGGGATGCTCCAGCAGGGCAGGACCTGCTGCTTGCAGTTATGCAGACAGGAGATGCACAATATCTAGCTGGCAGGCAGAGCCCCCAGACCTGCAGCTGCACTGGTAGGATGGGTTTTGAGGGGCAAGGGGTCCGTGCTGCATTATCCACTGCTGCTGGTAGCAAGGTTTGGGAGTGAGAAATGAGCTGTTGAGAGAGGTTCTTTCTTTGGCACAGGGTTGAGAACTATGACTGATTAAGGAATGGTAGCACAGGGCAAAACCATCATTGTATAAAGCCTGTGAAAACTAAGGTGCCATTTAAGAGAGCCTTCTCTCCTCTTGTATGTGCCTTTCTCTTTATACATTAGAAATACTTTTAATTCATTCCCCCCCCAGCATTAAGAAATCAAGCAAGATCTTGAAATTACAGCCAGGGGAGTGTTACTTGAACTCTCTTGGGTTTGTTTGCCTCTAAATGAAACCTCTTCAGAGAAGGCAGAAGGAGGGAAACCTTCCAGACAAGCCTAGGGAAAGCAATCAGAACAGGTTTCTGTTCACAGGACATGAGACTACTCAGCATTTGAAATAGTTTGATGCTTCTGCAAGCAAAGCCCTTCAGCCCTGACCCACAAAGGCTTCCAGGACAGGAGGAATGAGGGCACTACCAGCCCCATGAAGTGAATGACCTTGCCTGTGTGTTTAAAGCCTTTGCCAGGGTCTAGGCTAAGCCTTGCAATCTGCAGCAGACCGTGTGCTTACTGCTCTGTTCTGGATGCTCTTCAGCACCTCTCTCAGATTTCCCTGGCACTGGGCTCCTAGATAGAAAGTCACTTTAATTAGGAATTGAAATGAGGAAAACCTCACCCACCTGACTGAAAAAAAATGTATTAGTGAATTTATCCTACTCCTTTTTTGCTCCAGCTGTATTTATGTATGTGGGAAAAGAATTCCTGCTCATGAAGGATACATTCCCAGCAACATCTGGAAATAATACTGTTTGGGATCAAGAAGCCAAGTGAATTAGGACCCTGTTTGCTCTTTGCTGCCAGAGCAGCTGCTGTCTCTCTTATTCTGAGGTTTTGCTTCTGAGCCCTGTTCTTAACAAGGCTGAGCAACGACTGAGTTAAATTCCATCAGCATGCCTGGAAGCCACCCTGCAATATCAAACCTTGTACATCCTGACTAATAAATATAATTGCTGGCACTCTGAAAGCAGCCTCCTTTGAAGATGAGATGGGCTATCAAAGCAAGCTCTGTTGCAACACAGGGACTGAACACAGCCTAGTACAGATGGAGAAAAATGTTTGGTTTTTGAACGCTGCACAGACTTGCCAGGGGCTCCCAGGACAGTCTAAAGTCTTGCTTACATGATGAAATGGGCTGGCAGGATGGCTGTGGGACAGCTAGCTCAGCACCGTCAGACCTTTGCCAAGACTCCAGCACGTCTCATGTTGGCATGGGAGGAGTGCTGCTCGTTGTCACTGTGCTGGCAAGCCTGGGAGTGGAAGATGGCCCAAGTGGAAACTGGCTGTTTAATGAAGAGAAAATAATGCTGCTTATGGTGAGCATCAACGTGCCTAGCAGTTGGCAGAGCCAAACTGGATGCAGAGACGGGTTGGTAAGCATGTCGTTCTTCTTTTAGACTCCAAAGTCCCGTGGTCTCCACTAGCTAAAGTCTTTCTGTGTAAGTAGGGAACACATCTTTCTGTTGATTTCTAGTCTTTAACTTGCCTTACTTGGTGCTAGGAAGTGGCACTGGGGCTCAAGTGAAGCAGTAACTGTGAGCTTCTCTAAGCAGTAGGATGAACACGGGATTCCCCTTTGATCTCAAGGCCCTTCTCTAAGCTGGAGAAGAGTGAAGTGAGCTGGGAATGTACTCCTCCTCCTTCCTCTAGTCTTTGCCCTTGGGATGCAGGATCAAAACCTCACTTGACTGGGGAGGGTGGTGCCCAGGATTTGTTAACAACCTACAGGCAACTCCTTTGAGCAGCTCCAGCTGGTAAGGAAACCCACAGCTGGCTGAGGGCCAGCAAAGCAACCCCAGGTAGCCTGGAGAGACCGAGAAGTTGTTTGAACCACAACCAAATTGCCTGACTGCGAAGTGCAAGGTCTGGGCATCGAGGCAGGACATTTTTCCCTCCCCCCGCTTTTGCCCAGACGACAGCGATTTGCAGTTGCTCCCCTGCGTGAGCAAGGCGCTGCGGCGTGCGGGCTGCCAAGCTCCGCCGCCGGGCAGGGAGGGGAATTCCCTGGATTTGCTCTTTCATCTCCGACGAGGACGCGCCGCTTAGAGCAATTGCACAACCCGCAGCTGGCACCGCCGGCCCCCGTGCGTGCGGGGAGGGTTCAATAATTCAGCAAGCAAAAACAGAGCCAGCAGCAGGCTTGGGCTCCAGCCAAGGCTCGGGAAGTTGTCCTAGCATCGAAAAACCAACCACAAAACCAAACCTGCCTCTGCTCCACAGCTTGAAAGCTGCCTGTTTGGGAAAGCACTGTCTGCCCGGAGAGGGAGGAAGCCTCAGCCCCCAGGTTTTCTGCTGCTCCGACGGAAGGAAGGGGAACGGGGGCTGATGCACTGCTTCACGCTGGCGCTGCATGACTGCGCCTTGCCTCAGCAGCGCCCAAGGGCTCCAAGCTAGGTGGCCTCTGCCAAAACATTAGGAAATATTGCTGTTTGCCCTAGTCCTCCCAGTGACCATCATGGCTTTTTTTGTCTTTTTCTCCCTTTCCCTTTTTGTTCTTCCCCTTGCTTTTTCCTTCTTTACTTTCCTTTTTTCTATTATTTTTCCTTCTCTATTGTGATTTCTTTTGTCTCCCTTTCCCTTTTTGTTCTTCTCCTTGCTTTTTCTTTACTTTCTTTTTTTCTTTCCTTTATTTTTTTTTTAAATTTCCCTGTATTGTGATTTTTTTTCCCTTTTCCTTTTTGTTCTTCTTGCTTTTTTTTTTAACTTTCCCTTTTTCTTTTTTTTTCTTATTTTTTTTCTCTATTGTGATTTCTTTCTCCCTTTTCCTCTTTGTTCTTCCCCTTGCTTTTTCTTTCTTTACTTTCCTTTTTTTCTTTCCTTTTTTCTACTATTTTTCCTTCTCTATTGTGATTTCTTTTTTCTCCCTTTTCCTCTTTGTTCTTCTCCTTGCTTTTTCTTTACTTTCCTTTTTTCTTTCCTTTATTTTTTTTAATTTCCCTGTATTGTGATTTTTTTTCCTCCCTTTTCCTTTTTGTTCTTCTTGCTTTTTCTTTTTTTACTTTCCCTTTTTTTTTCTTTTTTTTTCTCTATTGTGATTTTTTTTCTCCCTTTTCCTCTTTGTTCTTCCCCTTGCTTTTTCCTTCTTTACTTTCCTTTTTTTTCTTTCCTTTTTTTCTATTATTTTTCCTTCTCTATTGTGATTTCTTTTTTTCTCCCTTTCCCTTTTTGTTCTTCTCCTTGCTTTTTCTTTACTTTTCTTTTTTCTTTAACTTTTAAATTTCCCTCTATTGTGTTTTCTCCCTTTTCCTTTTTATTGTTCTTGCTTTTTCTTTTTTCTTTCCTTTTTTCCTGTATTTATTTTTGTCTATTGTGATTTCTTTTTCTCCCTTTCCCTTTTTGTTCTTCTCCTTGCTTTGCCTTTTTTACTTTCCTTTTTTTATTTCCTTTTTTCCTATTTTTTAAAAATTTCTCTCTGTTGTGATTTCCTTTTCTCCCTTTTCCTTCATGTTCTTATCCTTGCTTCTTTTTTCTTTCCTTTTTAATTTTTTTTTAATTATATTTTTTTCCCTTTCTTGTGAGTTGGTAGTGGTTTGGGTTTTTTCCCCCCCCCCCCCCCTATTTTTCTTTTTTCCTCTAAATAAAGTGTATTTAGTGCTGGTGAAAGGGGCTGAATAGCAGCCTTGGAGATGGTGTCCATCTACTTAGTCCTGGAGAGCCCTGATGTTTTCTCTGGGCTTTCTCCTCTTGGCACCAACCCTGTGCTGGGATAGCTCCCAGCTCTCTTTGCTCCTCCCAGAACTGTACTAGCTGGGGCACCCATGGCTCACCCTAGACTTCCACCTCCTGTCCCAGGCTTGAATGCTGCTGCACTGGACCCGATAGTGCTGGAGGTCATATTACTCTGAGCTGGGTCAGCTGCTGTAGAGGATGCAGCTTCTGCAAGCAGGAACCTGTCTGCTCCCAGAACAAGCATGTAATCTGCAGCCCAGGTCAGCTGTGGTTTGGTCTTGAGCAGGAAATGGGGAAGAAAAAGGGAAGTGGAAGCACCTCCTAGGTGCCACTTGTCTCTCTGCCTTCGTTTAGTGCCTAACCCAGACCAAACCCCAAGTGCTTCAGTGCAGGCTGATTGTCTCTTCCTTCATACTCCCTTTTACCCACCTTGCTAAAGTGCAAAATGAACATGACTAAATCACCAGGGTGCTGCAGCCTGCTTTGTGCCCAGAGTCCCAGAGAGGCAAGTTAGGTATCAAACCCTTGACTTGCCTGTACCAGGCTTTCAAACAACACCCTAGAGGTGTTTGGTGCATCCCTCCCCTCCCCTAACACCAACACCAACCTGTGCTATCTCTTGGCCAAAGGGAAACCCTTTTATTCACCCATTACCACGTCCCTCCCACCCTTCCCCACCATCCTCACCAAACTGTGCCAGCCTCCCCGAGGACTCTGCTGGGCAGCAGGGAGAGGCAAAGCAGCCCGTCCCATCTTCCTACCCATGTTAAAGCTAAATGCAGCACCAAAATAGATACAAAAATAGAGCTTTGGGCCCCTTGGCCCAGCTTCACTCTTACTATTACTGCTATGAAATGTCTGAAAATAGAAATGTCTGAAAATAAAAGCTGCTCTCTTTATACACACACCTTCCCCCCACCCCCTCCCCACCCCTCACCGACAATATTGCCACTTGCCCGGTCCTGTCGCAACGAGGCATCGACTCTGCCTCTCCTCTCTACATTCTAAAGAGAATCTCTGCCCTAACTCATCCAACTCTTCCATCTCCTCATTGTAAGCAAACAGAGGAGACAGGGGTTTGGGAAAGCAAACCAACCAACCCCCAAACCCTCTTACAAATCTTTCATCATTTCCAGTGTTCCGAACAGCTCTTCTGACTCCTGGAACTCGAATCCTGCCAGGTAATTTGGAAGGACAGAAGGTACCCGTGATTTCTGCTGAAGGCCCCTGCTGTCCTTCTTGGCTGCTCTCTGATGGGGATGAGAGAAGGGAATGTATTTGCTTTCCTCTCTCCAAAAGTCACAAAGCCTTTGATTGGCAAAGCCATGACTAAAAAAAGTAAATATATATATATATATGTGTATACAAAATAAGCAACACTCTCTAGCCTCTTTCTTCAGCTTCCCTGCCTACCCATTTTCAAAGTGCAAAAACCTAGAGAAGCATAGAATGATTTTTCTTGCCTTTTTGTTTGTGGTTTTTTTTTACCTTTTCTTAGGGCTTTTTCCCCCTTCCCCCTCCCCCCACCCCACGTGCTTGACTGGTATGGCCTTTCTCTAGCAAAAGTCAGATAAAAGCATAATTGCAGTCATTTCTGCACATGGAATCCATGAATCATTCCAGCGAGTTGAGAATCTAAGCTGCTTAATAAGCTTTAAAAAAAAAAGGATTTTTTTTGGGGGGGAGGGGGTTGGGGGTGATTCTTTTTGTTTGTTTGTTTTGTTGATTGCTTTCTTTTTGCATTATAATTAAGCATGACTAGCTATTAATATATTACACTGCTTGGATTGCAGCTGGGACAATCCAAACCTTCCTATGCTGTAAAACTACCCCCCCACCCCACCCCTCCACCCCTTGCTCTCCCCACCTCAAGAGCTGGTTGGGTTTTGGTTGGTGTTTTCTCCTCCCTGTGCCTCTTCCCCTCGGTTCACACAATTAAAAGTCCCTCCCAGCCCTCCCTCTCCCCCGTCCCACCCCCCCCTTTAGTTTGTTTGTTTTGTTTTTTTAGTAGGTATTGCCACATTCTTAAACTCATGCATAGCTGCATTGCTATTGCACATAGATAAAGGGCTGCTCCGCTCCCTCCCGGCTTGCTCCCCTCTTTTTTTTCCCCTCACTGGTTGTGCACGTCCTCTCTGCGGACGATCTTGTAGATGATCCAGTAGAAAATGTTGAAGATGAGGAAAGCCATGGGGAAGCCGATGCGGGAGATCTTGTCGATCTTCTTGGCCCGCTGGATGAAGAGCTTCCGCATCTCCTCGGGGGAGCGGGAGGGCGGGGGGACCGGGTTGGCCGTGTTGTTGTTGTTGGCTCCCTTGACGGAGAGGCCGTCCTTGGCTTGCAGGCAGGCCGGCCCCATCCCGTAGGCGGTGAAGTTGAACCTGCCTTCGCCGGCGTCGTCCTCCTGGAACAGATTCAGCATGGGGCTCTACTTAAAATGAGCTATGGACCGTGCACCCTCGCTATAAGGCTCTCCGCGGACAGCTGCCTGCTCTGCGAGGGGAGGACGCCTCCCTTGTGCCCCAGCCTCGGTGTCTGCCTGGGAACAATCTCTCTGCTCTGGGGAGAACAGCCTTATAGAAGGGTGCCAGCTGCGTGATGCACAGAGGCAAATCAGGGGATCAAGGCACCCCACGGAGAACAGGACTGGCTTCCATCCCCTCGGGGTCTTTGGCACACTCGAAGGGTTCATGGTACTGCCTCCTTTTTTTTCCCCCCCCCATTTGCATCCCCTGTTTTGCTTCTGCCTTCCCCTCCCCACCCCCTCCTGTCAGCACCTTCTTTGCTTTGCCTGTGCTGTGCCAGCTTGCCCAGAAGGAGTGGGCTCCATGTAACTCCCGCAGGCGAAGCTGCTGTGTGAGGCTTCCTGCGGAGTTCCATGGCTGAGCAGGCGCCGAGACCTGTCCAGGAAAAGACCTCTGCAGCAGTGTGCAACAAGCCCTCTGCTCACCTGCCCATGGGAGCCCCTGAGCCCCGCAGCTCTTCCCCACAAGCTGTCTTCCTGGTGAGGAGCAGAAGTGCCCTTCCACGAGTCAGTGGTAAGAGCTGACTGCTTGCACTGATTCTCGTTATTGAGGGAAACATCATTTGTTTTCCCATCTAAAGGCAGCTGCTCTGGCTGTGTTGGTGGAGGCTTTGCAGGGTTCTCTGATTAAATGACAGGATCAGAGATTGGTTTGGGGTGGAAGAAACCTTTGAACCTTTGGAAGTCATCCTGCATCCTGCACCCTGCAGCGAGCAGGAACATCTCCAACCACATCAGGCTGTTCAGAGCCCTGTCCAACCTGACCTGGGATGTTTCTAGAGATGGGGCTTCTGCCACCTCTCTGGACAGCCAGGGTCTCACCACCCTTAGTGTAAAAAAGTCTCTCTCTTCTATCCAGTCTTCCCCTTTTAGTTTAAAGCCATCACCCCTTGTCCTGTCACGACAGGCCCTGCTGAAAAGCCTGTGCCCATCTTTCTTATAGGCCCCTTTAAGAACTGAAAGACCACAATAAGGTCTCCCTGGAGCCTTCTCTTCTCCAATGTGCTATTGAGCATGGGGTGTAACCCCATGGAAGAGCAAGTCTGGCCAAAATAATACAACCAGTTGCAGAGGCAGGGTCAGAGCCCCAGGTCTCTTGATTAAAGGTTGCTGAGACCAATGGCACTGATTATCATAGAATCAATCAGGTTGGAAGAGACCTCAATGATCATCAAGTCCAACCTGTCACCAAATACCTCATGACTACTAAACCGTGGCTCCAAGTCCCCTCTTGAACACCTCCAGGGATGGGGACTCCACCACCTCCCTGGGCAGCACATTCCAACGGCTAACAACTCTTTCTGGGAAGAACTTTCTCCTCACCTCCAGCCTAAACCTCCCCTGGCACAGCTTGAGACTGTGTCCTCTTGTTCTGGTGCTGGGTGCCTGGGAGAAGAGACCAACCCCCACCTGCCTCCAACCTCCCTTCAGGTAGTTGTGGAGAGCAAGGAGGTCTCCCCTGAGCCTCCTTTTCTCCAGGCTAAGCAACCCCAGCTCCCTCAGCCTCTCCTCACAGGGCTGTGCTCCTGACCTCTCCCCAGCCTCATTGCCCTTCTCTGGACACGTTCAAGGGTCTCAAGGTCCTTCTTGAATTGAGGGGCCCAGAACTGGACACAATACTCAAGGTGTGTCCTAACCAGCATTGAGTACAGGGCAGAATGACTTCCCTGCTCCTGCTGGCCACACTATTCTCGATGCAGCCCAGGATGCCATTGGCTGCCTTGGCCACCTGGGCACACTGCTGGCTCACGTTCAGCATGCTATCAGCCAGTACCCCCAGGTTCCTTGTCATGGAGGCTCATCCATGTTGTGTCCCCCAACATGGACCTCCCAGCCCTCTCCCTTGTAACCTTCCTGCCTAACCTGCCCCTGCTGCCCCTTCCTCTCTCTTTTGCAGAGTGTCTTTTCTGGATGGCCCTGTGTTGAGCAGGTAGCTGCATGGGATGGAAGGTCTGTGCTGGGAAGCTGAGCTGGAGCAGCAGAAGGAAGAGCACGCTCTGAGCAAAGCAAAACAACCCAAATAAAACCAAACCCTCTTTGTTTTGGGGAGGGTGGCAAGCTGGTGAGTTGTGTGACCTGCCAGAAGCTTTATTCAGTTCTGGCTGAGACAATTTTGTAGGCTTTTGGATAATTCTTCCTTGCTCTGGTTGTGCCCCCTTTGGTGTATCTCTGGTCCTTGGTGTCTGACACCAGACGATCCTTAAATGTTTTTGGGCCCTAACTGCACCTCTGTGAGGGGGCAGTGAACTGGCTGAGGAAACTGAGGCCCTAGGATTTTTCTAGTCCAATCCTCTCCTTTCTTCCAGAGGGAAGGAAGTAAGAGATGGCTCAGAAATGGGAAGGGCCAATTGAAACCTAGCAACAGATGTGTATTGGTTTTATCTTTATTCCTTAAAGAGGAAGGCAGACTCTTAGTGATGAGCATGAACTCACACTTTGCATCTAGCTCTGAGGAAAGTAAGGAACAGCTTTGTCTGGATGCATTTCATGCCAGAGCATGGCACACTGCCTGGCACATTGAGCTGTAAAGAACAACTACTTGGTTTTGACAGGGACAGACCTAACAAACACGAGCATGAGCTAATCCTCTCCCCAGCTGCCTCCACCACTGCAACATCTCACTGGATTTTAGCCTAGCATGTCATACCTAAACCAGGCAGAGCTACCCAGACAAGTCAGGCCATTGGAATGGAGCAATTAGGCTCTTTGGCAGCTGCACTAATCCATTTGCATATTTGCAGTCAGCTCCTCGGGTTTCTGATGAGCCTGCAAACCTTGTTCATTTTGCTTTTGCAAGTGTTTTTGTTTATGCTTTGTTCCAATTAAACCCCTGTGAGATTGGGCAGGGATTGCAACAGCAGCCTGGTGTTCAGTGGAAGAGCTCTGGCAAAACCCTTTGGAACTCAGCTGTGTATTAGTTGCTTTTTTAATCCCTATTGTTTCGTGACACGGTGATCTGCCTGGGTCCGGAGATCGGATGCCTGAAACCAGATGATGAGCTAAAAGTGCTATGAGGCACTCATGTTGGGTGGTTTTAGCTTCACCTGCATCTTCTGGACCAAAACTGATTGGCTGAGTTGATTTTGGAGCTGGGAAGGTCTTGCTCTGGCCAGACAGAGTCGATGGGTGCTGGTGCTCTCATCTGTTGCTGCTTTTCCCTTGTATTTGTTCAGCACTTTTCATCTCAGTTATGAACAAATACCTGCTTTGCACACAGGACAACTGAAGCAGGGAGAGGCAAACCTACTAACAGACAGGGATTCCTGCTCCTTTTTTCCCCCACTGCCTCACAGAATTTCAAGGGCTGGAAGGGACCTCGAAAGCTCCTCCAGTCCAATCCCCCTGCCAGAGCAGGATCACCTACACCAGATCACACAGGAAGGCATCCAGGTGAGTTTTGAATAGCTCCAGAGAGGGAGACTCCACAACTCCCCTGGGCAGCCTGTTCCAGTGCTCTGTCACCCTCACAGGGAAAAAATTTTTGCCTCCTGGAATGGTGGCAGTTCTCCAGGCACATGCTGTGAACTGCTGTGGGACAGGTTAGACCCTGGGAAAGACTTACTGGCTGGGACAGTGAAGCAGTGGAATGGGAGGTCTATGGACAAGATAGATCATGGAGAGCTCTTTAAACTAGAGGACAGACAAATCCCTATGAGTAATATTTTAGAGAGGCCTTGGTCATCTCCTCTTTTGAGGTTCCTATCAGCAAAATTTCCCTTTTGTTTTTTTTTTCCTTAGGAGATTTATATTGGTTTGGTTTTTCTTTTCCTGCTGGCTGGAGAGTAGCCTCTCAGGCTTGGTGCTGAAGATTTGGTATCACCTACCTGACTCTACTTGTTTATTAAAGGCAATATTAAAGTGCCTTTGGTTTTGTGATCACAATCACCTTTAGGTTTCTTTCTAGTGCATCTTGTGAGGTGAAATTTTTGCTGTGATCTCAGGCTAGAAGCTGCTAGAGTCCAGGCTGCAGGAGATGCATGTCTGCGATGCATGCGTGCCCAGACTGGCAGCAGTGATGGCAAGTAAGCATGGAGTGAGGCTAAGGCTGAGCACGTTGCTCTTTCCTTCCAAGAGGAATTTGCAGCTGGTCTGAGAAGCAGATGCTTTTGAACAGGGAGATGACAGAGACAAAAGACTTGTCACTTACCTCCAGGCTAGTGAAGGCTGTCTTATTTGGGGGATGCTGTTCTCTGGGAGAAATCCCTCGCATCTCCCTGCCTGTCTTCCCCCCAGCCCTCACTGTGTCCTCTAAAGAGTGAGAACTCCAACCAGACAACTGCTGTGTGCAAATTGTTCTGTTGAGTACAACTCTTTTGGCCTAGACTGCTTGGTTAGCTAACAGACCCCAGCTTGCTAGACTCCTGGGGTCAGCAGACCGTTACAAGAGACACAATTCATCGAGGCAGCTCTGCTTTGTGATGTGTGACCCTGCTTAACATCTGACCGGCTACTGAGGACTTCCCTGGCTCGCTTCAGTTGCCAGTGTAGAGATGCTGTGCTGGGACGGGTTCCAGCTGTGTCCTTCATGCTTTATGTATTACCTTATGGTGCCTCCTCTTCCTTCTGAACCTGAGCAGCTCTTTGTGCTGCCGAGACACGAAGTTGACGGCAGCATACTCTAGAAGCGCAGAGAACACAAACAGCAAGCACACAGCCATCCAGATGTCTATGGCCTTCACATAGGACACCTAGGAGTCAGAGAGAGAGAGGCTTAGGTGGGGTGGCTCCTTCAGCTAAATGTCTTTTCACTAGTTCATGTGCAACTCCCAAGACCTTTGGAAGGAGTTGATTGAGTCATGACGTGGTTGATGCCTGCTCTTGGGTACTGAAATCTCTCATTTCACAGGAATGTATTATCAGGCCACTGAAACTGTTTCTAGGCTCTTCACTAGCAGCAATTTCACAGGTTCTAATTTTCCCAGGTCTTGATTGTGATGGTTTCTATACAAGGAAGGTAGTAATCCAGTCTGATGGTATTGGAAGCCCTTCCTAACAGGGAAATTTGGTACTGTTATAAAAGTATCAGGGTCAAGTGAGCAAAAATGTAGACCATACTGACCTGCAGGATCTTTGTAGGCTTAACACCCTTCATTTACTTTTCTCCTTTAAAACCCATGCATTTACTTTCTCCCTGTATGGCTGTTGCAGGAGGTTGCAAGGCACAGAGCTCCTGGCATCTGTGGTGGATCTTGAGGTGAGAGCTGAATCTTAGGGGAAGTTTTGCTACTAGTCACAGAAACGCTGCTAAAAGTCTTGCAGGAGGAAACCGAAGCTTGTTCTGTTTGCCCTTAAACTGGAGTAGGTTCATTGCAGCAGAGCACCCCTTGTGCAGAGCAGAAGTCTGTGTGATGACTTACCTGTGTGCTGTCCCCAGCCCATGCACATTTTGCCTCTGTGAGAAGATGTGCTCCCTACCTTGGGCAGCGATGCTCGGGAGCCAGAGCTCTGCGTGGTCATAGTGAGCACTGTGGTGATCCCCAGGCCAACGCGAGCAGGTGCAGCATCCATGTTGATCCAGAAGGAGATCCAGGACAGAATGACAATAAGGAGGCTGGGGATGTACATTTGGATCAAGTAATAGCCCATCTGCCTCTCCAGGTGGAAACGAGCTTCTATGCAGGTGAACTTGCCTGAGAGGGAGATATGTGGAAGATTATTGATAAGAGACAGTGAGCACCCTGCCTTCAGCTGTTGTCTGGGGACTTCCCTTGCATTGCTCAGAACCAAGTCTTGTCAGAGGATGAAGATGGCAACTGTTGCCCAGGTGTGAGATATGAATGTAAGAGAAGAAAGCTCTCAGCACTATGTCCTTTGTCACTTGAATTCCACCTGCTCCCTTGCATCAACGATAAAGTATGTTGGGAGAGAAGGTCTGGGCTAAACACCCTTGAACTTATGCAGGTGTTACAGGAGACAAGAGGGTGCCACACATTTGTGTCTATTAGCTTTTTTATTGGCTATATAATGTGTATATTTATTATTAACATATTCATGTGCATCTGTATCTAAGGTGTCCCTAGGCATGGAGGGCAAAGATTGTATCACCAGAGAGCCACCTGACATAACAGGAGCCACACTGCACAACCCTGAATTCCTCTTCAATCAACCCAGCAGCCAAAGGTAAGCAGCACTGACCTGTGTTGTAGTGTTTTGTGCAGTATCTCAGGTCTTTTTCTTCTTTGAGGATAAACTGAGGCAGTGTCAGCCCATCAGCAACTTGCACAGCTCCTTTCTCTTGCCACTCAAAGATGAGGTCATTCATTGTGTAGCCAACTGTGAGGAGAGGACAAATACCTCTGTTTAATAGAACATGTTAAAGGCTGACCTAGAAAGGGACAAATTTGGGGAAGAGAGCCGTGCTTGGAGGGAGGGATTTATCCTGGCCTTCCTTGGCAATGCTGTAATGAAGGGGATTTGGGTTGAGGCAGAACTGCCTGTGCATGTGGGGGAAGGGTAATGACCTGCTCTGGAGCTCTGATAGAGTGCAATGAGTTATCTGCAATAAATCACTTCCCCTCCTCCCCTCTTTGAGTTTGGCTTGTTGAGCTGCTTGCTATTTTCTCAAACATGACCTCTTGCTCTGAATCAAGTTGTTCATCATCTCTCCCTCCTTTGGGGTAAGCCACATGTACAAGGGGCAAATGTTCATCTGAAGAGGGAAAAAAACCCTATTTGCTGCTGAGAACACTTTCACCTTTCTCTGTCAGAGTGAAAGGCCAATGTAAATGCAAGCAAGCCAGAGCTCCTCTCATGGCATCTTTTAAGGTTTGGCTCCTGTAGGAAGTGTTCCATGTGCTCAATGAGTGGAAAACCCTGAGGAAGAGATTCTTGAGTGAGCCTCCATTGAAAGCTGAAGTGGAAGTGGGCTGCATTCAGGGAAGGAGATGACAGGGGAAGGGGGAAACGTGTAGCCTCCTCTCCAGAATGGAGATGGACACAGGACTCACAGCTTTCTAACTGCATGATGCACGTCTGTACATCCATGGGGAAGTTCTTCAGGTCCATGGGACAAGCCAGAGTCAGCGTGATCCTGAGGAGAGAAGACAGCACAGGGTAGTGCCAAGCAGTCTCAGTCATGCCAAGGTGGCAAACGGGCTGGTGCCCTGCCTGAGGCACACTGGTGTGCTGGGAGGAGTGACTGATCATTCCAGTCTTCCCTGCCTGGAAAGCATCAGAAGTGCTGAGCATTTGGGTCTGTGATAAACCTCCTGTCAGAGCTGCCTGCTGCAGATGGCATTTCATTGCAGTGCTGGTTTGGACTGTACAGAACAGAGAGTTCCCACACCAAACTGTTTTGCCGCTTCAGTCTTCGTTCCTTGCCTCAGGTTCACAACAGCCTGCGTGAGCAGCAAGCCCAAACTCATTCTCTGGAAGCCCCAGATGCATTTTTAGAGACTGGGACTGCTTGGAAATCTTTGAGCAGAACATTGCTGTGTCACAACAGAAAAATAGAGCTTGGTCAGGGTGGCATGGGAGGTAAAAAAAAGGCTCTGGGAGGATTTCCTGCAGGGAAAATGCCCTGTGATTAGTCACTGTGAACCTCTGTCTCTTCCTGAATTCCTGCTGTGCCTCTTGAAACCTCTGCTTTTGTCTCCTAAACTCTATTTTCCACTGGATGCAGGCTGCATTCTCTGTGATATATTGCTGTGCTGCCCTGGACCATGATCTACACTTAAAATGTGTGGCTGGTTCAAGAAGCTCACCTGAAATCATTTGATTGACAGGTAGGCTCGTGTTACTTGCTTTGATAATGCTGCTCCCTCAGGTGCTCAGGTTTTTCAGCTTTTTGCCTTGATGTAGAAGTAGTGGAATTTCCTGGGAGACAGGAATTCAATTCTTCTATCATCAGGAAACTTAGCAAGAGAGAGAGGCTGGAGAGAGGTCTGGAGCACAAGCCCCAGGAGGAGAGGCTGAGGGAGCTGGGGTTGTTTAGCCTGGAGAAGAGGAGGCTCAGGGGAGACCTTCTTGCTGTCTACAGCTACCTGAGGGGAGGTTGTAGCCAGGTGGGGGTTGGTCTCTTCTCCCAGGCAACCAGCACCAGAACAAGAGGACACAGTCTCAAGCTGCACCAGGGGAAGTTTAGGCTGGAGGTGAGGAGAAAGTTCTTCCCAGAAAGAGTTATTGGCCATTGGAATGTGCTGCCCAGGGAGGTGGTGGAGTCCCCATCCCTGGAGGTATTCAAGAGGGGATTGGATGTGGCACTTGGTGCCATGGTTTAGTTAGTCATGAGGTATTTGGTGACAGGTTGGACTTGATGATTTTTGAGGTCTTTTCCAACCTTATTGATTCTATGACTGAAACCCTTATGTGGGAAGAAATGATCTGCCTGAGTTTAGAGGCACAGTGGGAGAGAACATGTGGCAGTAGAGTGCTCTTTTTCATGAAAACACAACTGCATTTTTGGTGTTTAAACAAACACCTTAGGAGGAAAGAGTCACAAGTAGCCTTTTCCCACTTTGCTCATCACATCCCTGGCAGGGGACTCCAGCTCTGATCAACTGAGAGAAAAGCCTTCACTTACATCAGCAGACAAACCCCTGGAGAAGAATTCACTGTAAATGTCTGCCAGCTGTGAAACAGGGATGACTGTGGCTAGGTCATGAAATGCTGAACATATGCTAGATACTGAGACAGGATCAGAGTGAAACCCTCAAGGATTTTCATAGAGTCATAGTATGGTCCAGGCTGGAAGGGACCTCCAAAGGTCATCCAGTCCGACCCCCCTGCAGTCAGCAGGGACACCCCCAACTAGAGCAGGCTGCCCAGGGCCTCATTGAGCCTCAATCACCTCCTTGGGCAATCTGTTCCAGTGTTCCTCTACCCTCATAGTGAAGAACTTCTTCCTGATTTCCAATCTAAATCTGCTCTCCTCTAGTTTGAAGCCATTGCCCCTTGTCCTGTCACTGCAGGCCCTTGTAAACAGTCTCTTTCCATCCTTCAGGTATTGGAAGGTTGCTATCAGGTCTCCCCAGAGCCTCCTCTTCTCCAAGCTGAACAACCCCAGCTCCCTCAGCCTGTCCTTGTAGCAGAGCTCCTCCAGCCCCCTTATAATTTTCCTCTGGACCCTCTCCATCAGGTCCATGTCCTGCCTATATTGAGGGCTCCAGACCTGTACACAGTACTCCAGGTGAGGTCTCACCAGAGCAAAGTGGCAGAATCAGCTCTCTGGCTCTGCTGGCAGCCCATCTTTTGATGCAGCCCAGGAGGTGATTTGCCTTCTGGGCTGCAAGCTCATGCTGCCTGCTCACATCCAGCTTCTCATCCATCAGCACCCCCAAATCTTTTTCCACAGGGCTGCTTTGTATCACCTCATCCCTCAATGCTGAAGGTGCTGAGTCTTGGTTCTAGGGTACAGTCCACCTTCTTGTAAGTGCTTTGAACAGAGTTTGACTATTGGAAATAGCAGTAGAAAAGAAAGAGAATGGCAGAGCACTCCAGATGGAAAGCTTTTTAAGAGAGAGAGAGCTGATTTCTGCTTTGGGGAGTTCTTTGCCTTTACACTGTGCTCTTCCATCATGGATATCCTCTTTCTTTTTGGCTTTCTCAGGAGAAGGTACTTCAAATGAAAATACAGGTTTCTTTTTGAGATGAAAGAGAGGGGGAAAAAAAAGTTCTTTCCTTAAAACAAGAACTGAAGTGCTTTCAAGTTTTCAACCTGCAATCAGTGCTCAGCTCAGCTGCATCGCTCCATGGCCCCTGCTGAGTCATTGCTCTGTTTTGCAGAGCAACCCCAGGGCTGGGGTGACTCAGTATTCTCTCTCTGTGCTCCTGCAAACCCACCTGGAACAGGGCTCTGTGTCATGCTGGCTGCCAAGTTGCTGGTGGCAGTTTAAGTTCTGCCTGTCTTTAGAAATGAAGAGCACCATTGAGGTTTTTATGGAGTCCTGTGTCCAGTTCTGGGCCCCTCAGTTTAGGAAAGATGTTGAGTTGCTGGAAGGTGTCCAGAGAAGGGCAACAGAGCTGGGGAGGGGTTTGGAGCACAGCCCTGTGAGGAGAGGCTGAGGGAGCTGGGGTTGCTTAGCCTGGAGAAGAGGAGGCTCAGGGGAGACCTTCTTGCTGTCTACAACTACCTGAAGAGAGGTTGTAGCCAGCTGGGGGTTGGTCTCTTCTCCCAGGCAACCAGCACCAGCACAAGAGGACGCAGTCTCAAGCTGTGCCAGGGGAGGTTTAGACTGGATGTTAGGAAGAAATTCTTCATAGAGAGAGGATTTAGAATGATTCTTGTAGAGGTTGCTTGTTTGCTGAGGCTGGTGTGCTGCTATTTGACTTTTTATTATTCTTGAAGGATACTGGACTAGCTCCTGGGGCTAAGAACAGCTGAGAGAGTCTCATCACAGCTCTGCAGAAATGTTTGGGGTTTGTTTGGGGTTTTTTTCCCCTACATTAGCAAGTAGTGTAGAAAAAGTGTAGGAGGAGCCCAGGAGGAGCCCAGCTGTAGTCAGACAGCTATCGCTGAGGACTGGCTGTTCACACCCTGCAAGTTTCACAAGGCTTTACTTCAGACCAGCGTCAGTCTAGCTGTATGGTCTGTGAGCCAGCTGCAGCAGACCATCAACAGCAACCTGGATTTGAGCTAGAATGCTCATTTAGCCACACTAACTGTGGAATGGAGACAAGGCAAACATGAGTGGGTAGTTGTCGCCACGTGCTGTGACCAAAGGATTATTCATGGTTCAGTCTACAGCATTTACATACATAGAATAAACCAGGTTGGAAGAGACCTTCAAGATCATCGTGTCCAACCCATCAACCAATCCAACACCACCTAAACAACTAACCCATGGCACCAAGCACCCCATCAAGTCTTCTCCTGAAAAACCTCCAATGATGGTGACTCCACCACCTCCCCAGGCAGCCCATTCCAATGGGCAATCACTCTCTCTGTATAGAACTTCTTCCTAACATCTAGCCTGAACCTCCCCTGGTGCAGCCTGAGACTCTGTCCTCTTGTCCTGAGTGATTGTCCATTGGAATGTGCTGCTCAAGGAGGTGGTGGAATCACCATCACTGGAGGTGTTCAGGAGGAAACTTGATGGGGGGCTTGGTGCCATGGTTTAGTTGATTAGATGGTGTTGGATGATAGGTTGGCTGTGATGATCTTGAAGGTCTCTTCCAACCTGTTCTGTTCTGTTCTATTCTATTCTTCCCCCATGGCTGCCACTGGGAGCTGCAGTGTGACACAAGGTCTGTGCACCTTAGGCAAAGTTGCTTTTTATACAGGAGGTGAAAAAAGTCTTCAGGATGGAGTTAAACTTTCCCTTTTGAAATCCATGAAGCTTGATCTTCCTTTCAATTAGTTTAAAATAGAGAGTGGATTGGGTTGTCAGTGAAGTGAAGGTGGGGGATTGGATTGATATCCTTTGGGAAATTCAGTGCAATGAGTTCAGCTTCGCTGATGGCTTCTCAGATCAAGCAATAAAAGGATAGATGGGGGAAGGGTGATGCTGGGACAAAGCCATGGGGCTCTACCTAGCAGGAGAAATAAACACTGGCACAGACTGCCCACAGAAACACACCTCTGTTTCAGTGTGAGTAAACAAAGCCACAGCTGACCTGATCAGTTGTTGTCAATCCTCAGGAGGAGGCTGGATGGGAGACCTGCAGAGGTCCCTTCCCACCACATTGCTGTGACACTAACTGTATGACCTTCCCCTTAAAACCAACCCAACACCTGATTTTCTTCCCACTGGAAGAAATGAGAGCTCTTCCCACCGAGCCTCCTCACCTGATGCTGTAGAGGACATTGCCATTTCTGGAGATCCTCAGGAGCTTGTTGTCTGTGGTAATCTCATGGAAATGGGCCCCCTTCTCATTAGCAAAGAACAAGTCAGGCTTCCAGATGGAGTCCAGCATAGAGGGGTCCAGGTCCAAGGAGTCATCAGGGTACTCGTTGTAGGCCAGCCGTGGGTCATTCCACTGCTGTCTCAGGAAGATGTTCACCCTGTAGTCCTGCACAGGGAGAGCAGGGGGCAGGGGAATGCAGTTAGTGATCAAAGCAGGCTGCAAGTGCTGAGAGCTGGGGAGCAAGTATTAAAATCCTTCTCCAAAGCAAACCGTGTCTAAATGGCTACATAGGCCACATTCCCAAGCTACAGAGAGCCTCCTTGGTATTATTCCTCCAGGAGCTGCTGTTATTTTTAGCTCTGTAGCTCCCAGCTATCTCCTAGCATGAGCAGCTGTCTATCCTTTCATCCCTCCATCACTGCGATCCTCAGCGGCGTGTGAAGAGTCAAGACCTCCAGACTGCACCCCGGGGCTGGAGGAGAGATGTTCAGTTGCAGGAATCATGAGGGCTGGTGTCAGCCAGCTGACTGTTGCAAAGGATTTAAAGGGGAAAGGAGACTGAAGACAGCATCCTCTCAGTGCTGAACACATTGTGACTAGCTGTGGTCCTTCTAGGCTTGGGAAAAGACTCAGTGACACAGACCACGGAAGGGATCTTCTCTGTGCCCACAAATGTGAAGGTGAGTCAGACAAACTGATGGGACCAAATACCCTTGGTGAGAGCATGTGGGCATGGGAGGGATGTGTATGAAGTCTGCTCTCCTAACCCTAGGTGAACATCCTGGGTTCCCCTCCCTAATGTCAAAATGCCCTAAATGCTGCTATAGGATGGACATCACCTTTAACTCAGGCTGGTCCTTCAGCCTTATGCAGAGTGGTGTCTGCCTTGCAGCTCTGTGTCTTACAACTCCTCTGAGTTTCCCAGGCCAAGGCTGACTGCTGAGGTCAAGCTCAGACCCTCTCCTGGACAAACAAAGGCAGTTTCTGCACTGCATCTGTTACCAATAGCTTCCCAGGGTGACCTGTGCATCCCTTTTCTGCTGACTTTCACATAAGAAAGTGAGCCAGCAAGTTGAAATGTGGAGAGGATGTGCCAGCTGTTAGGAGAGGGATAAAAGCTCCATGTCCCTACATTAATTGATATTTTCCAATCACAGAGGCAGACTGTGTCTGAAGAGCAGTGTAGAGTAAACCAGTTTTGCTGCCCTGGCCCAAACTGGTGGCTCCTACCATGATTAAAGGTTTCTTTGGTGCCTTTCTAACACTAGTGTGCTTTGAAGACTTCTATTAAGAGACAGTTAATGAAGGGTGGCTGGCATGCTTGTCAGTATCTGATAGCTGCTGCAGACACAAGGATCTTTCTTTCAGTGAGACTATTTGAAGTTCTTCCCAGCAAGAGAGATTGGCCATTGGAATGTGCTGCCCAGGGAGGTGGTGGAGTCCCCATCACTGGAGGTGTTTAGGAAGAGACTGGATGGGCTGCTTGGTGCCATGGTTTAGTTGATTAGATGGTGTTGGGTGATAGGTTGGACTTGATGATCTCAAAGGTCTCTTCCACCCTGGTTAGTTCTGTTCTGTTCTATTCTGTTCTATTTGGCACCTTTGAGGGAATCTCCCTGGTTCTGCCATCAGGTCTGTCCTTTCCATTTGGAGAACTCTGAGCTCTGGAGTTGGAGAGTACACGTGAAGGAATCCTCCTTGTGTTGCTGCCTCAAGAGCTGACTTCATTATGAACAGACAAGCTCTGGGCCAGGAGGATATGACCCCTGTGAGGTCCAGTCACCCTGAGGAGTTGGGAGAGGACTGTGTCTTGGGTGCCTCATGTTTTGGATGGGGCAGTTCACAGCCAAGCCCATCTGTTTCGAGCCACTTAGTGCCATCTGCATCCTTGGAGCAGAGAAGCTGCTAATGACATAGTGATTACGACAACAGCAAACGGACCAAGGACTTGATGCTAAAAGAAGCAGACTTCTGAACATGAAAGAGAGTTACAACACTCTCTCCTTCTGTTGATATGCTGAATGTCACCTTCACAAGTCCTAGTGCATCCCTCTGACTTAATTACTCATCTCTGTTGGGCCTGGATAATGTGGCCTGAGAAAATGTGAATAGCTGCAGAGAGGGGGAGGCAGGGTCTTAGCTCAGGCCTGGCTCATCACACAAACCTGAGAAAGGAAAGCAGCCCTGGATCTGGGGTTGGAGTGGCTGGAGAGCAGCCAGACAGAAAGGGACCTGGGGGTACTGATTGACAGCTGGCTGAACATGAGCCAGCAGTGTGCCCAGGTGGCCAAGAAGGCCAATGGCATCCTGGGCTGCATCAAGAATAGTGTGGCCAGCAGGAGCAGGGAAGCCAGCACTGTAATCAGCACTGGTTAGGCCACACCTTGAGTATGGTGTGCAGTTCTGGGGTCCTCTATTTAAGAAGGACATTGAGACTCTTGAACGTGTCCAGAGAAGGGCAACGAGGCTGGGGAGAGGCCATGAGCACAGCCCTGTGAGGAGAGGCTGAGGGAGCTGGGGTTGCTTAGCCTGGAGAAGAGGAGGCTCAGGGGAGACCTTCTTGCTCTCTACAACTCCCTGAAGGGAGATTGTAGCCAGGTGGGGGTTGGTCTCTTCTCCCAGGCAGCCAGCACCAGAACAAGAGGACACAGTCTCATGCTGTGCCAGGGGAGGTTTAGGCTGGAGAAAGTGAGGAGAAAGTTCTTCCCAGAGAGAGTTATTTGCCATTGGAAAGTGCTGCCCAGGGAGGTGGTGGAGTCCCCATCCCTGGAGGTGTTCAAGAGGAGATGTGGCACTTGATGCCATGGTTTAGTTAATCATGAGGTGTTGGGTGACAGGTTGGACTTGATGACTTTTGAGGTCTTTTCCAACCTTATTGATTCTGTGATTCCTCTTGCCCTGGCATGCAGCAGCTCCCTGAACACCTTGTACGCTTTCAGCTCTCCCTTTTCTGTGTGCAAAGACCTGCAGCCATTGCAGTCAGGGGAAATCAATGTCACTGACCTAAAAGGGTAGAAAGCAAAAGGTTGTTTTGCTTATTCAGCTACAAATACACTGGATGCTAGCAGGTCAGCTCCAGTTAGGGGCTTATGTCATGTACAACACAAATTAAACTCATGTTTGGAGGAAACTTCAGTGGTAGCTGCTCAGAAGTGTTCTCAGCCTGCTGGAGTGTTGGAAGAGGGGGGAACTAGAGGCAATCTCTCTCCACAAGCCTGTGTTGCTGTGGATAAGCTTTCTTGCTGGAGTAAATTCACTGCCTCAGCCCTAAAACTTGCTAAAAAGAAAGGAAAGGCTGAGAAGAGAGGTTCAGTGTGGATTATTTTGCCACCACAGCAGGCATAAGAGGCCATAGGCAGAATGACTGCCATAGTCTTCATCACCATGATGGAGAATCTTAATCACATGCTTGTGGAACAAAGGAAAATGAATCTCTCAGGGTAGGTGGGTGTGAGAAGGCTCCTCCTAACCAACTCCAGAGGCCAAGCATCCTGTAGTCATGCCCTGTCTTAGGGGCATGTCATGGTTTTGTGGTATGAGAGGCTGTGTTCTATGAGATCTTAATCAGCATCCCCAAGAAGTCCATGGTTATTCCTAAGTGATGGACAGAATGGATTAATTTCTGATGTGGACTTCCAAGCAAAAGAGGGGGGAAAAAAGAGGCTTAACTGCTGCTGCAAACTCAGCAACAACAAAAATCTCTTTCTCCATAGCCTTATCACTTGAGCTCCTCATTTGTGTGCCATTCACATCCAGGCATTGATTATCTTGTGCAGGCTGCTCCTCTGTCTGGCTTGGGAGTGGAGAGCAGCAACTCTGTGTCGTGAAGGCATTGAGGAGCTTTGCAATTTGGCACAAAGGCCTTCTGCTCCCAAGGGGGAGATGGCACAGGGCAGGAATGAAATAACTGAGGTGATCAAAGCAGTTCAGTTTGATAATGCTGAAGTGAAATTCTGCTTAGTGACCTTGCAAGGAGACAAGGAAACAAAGATCACTTGAGGCTTTTCCTTCCCAGGATACCACAGGCTTGGCATCTGATGCTCAGTGAGCTGATGGAAGCTGTGGCAGAATGGGAGTTGGACTTGATGATCTCTGAGGTCTTTTCCAACCTTTTCTGTGATTCAATGATAGGATGGAGGCAGTGCTGGGGAGAAGGGATGGAGGCTGTCAGGGAACTCAGTGGGTTACAGCTCCTTACTCAGGGGTTCTGCACTGAACAGTTTTGGTCAGAGACCTTTGATTAATTTATGTTTTGCTGATGGCAGAGACAGAGTAGAGGTTGAACTGCCAGAGGAGGGGATGGTGTTACCCAACTTGGAGAGCAGAGCACAGGGTGCTGTGTTAGCACGGAGTTCATTCTCTAGAAAAGGATAAACAAAGGTTTTTGAGGCTATGTTTGCCCTGCAAAGGAGAACTACAGCTGACTGATGGCCAAAAAAACCCACCCAACCCAAAAACCTGCTTCCTTTTTGCCTTGTGTGATTTGTTCTGTGCTTGTCATCTCTGTGGGGACTGATGGTAGCTCTTAAGAATGAGCTCAATTTTTCTGCAGTCAGTCAAACCCTAGCTTTTACTCCAGGCTTTGTGTGCTGATACTTAGGTGTTCTGCTGACCTCAGGGGTGAAGAGGGCCTGGTGTTCAGTGTGTGCCCCATGTATTTTTGCCTGTCATATTTGCTGTCTGCTGCACTCTGGCTTGTGAGGTTGGAGTGAATTGCTTAGTCTGTTTTGCAGGGTGGTTTGTTATCTCACTGGAAATCTCATCTACAGATGGCTCCTAAACAAGTTCTTCTTCTCCCAGGCAAGCAGCACCAGAACAAGAGGGCACAGTCTCGAGCTGCACCAGGGGAGGTTTAGGCTGGATGTTAGGAAGAAGCTCTTCATAGAAAGAGAGATTGGCCATTGGAATGTGCTGCCCAGGGAGGTGATGGAGTCACCATCACTGGAGGTGTTTAGGAAGAGACTGGATGAGGCACTTGGTGCCTTGGTTTAGTTGATGGTGTTGGATGGTAGGTTGGACTCGATGATCTCAAAGGTCTCTCCCAACCTGGTTAACTCTCTTCTGTTGTATTCTGTTCTATACATTTGGACAGTTGCAGCCTCCAGCTCCTCCTGTCCTTAGGAGAAGGAATATTGCATCCAGCTCTGGGCTCCCCAGTTGAAGAGGGACAGGGATCTGCTGGAGAGTCCAATGGAGGGATGATTAAGGGACTGGAGCACTGCCTTATGAGGAGAGGCTAAGAGCCCTGGGGCTTTTTAGTCTGGAGAAGAGAAGACTGAGAGGTGGTTTAATAAATGTTTATAATTATCTGAGGGCTGGGGGTCAAGAGGGAGGGGACAGGCTGTGCTCACTTGCACCCTATAACAGGACAAGGGGTGATGGATATAAACTACAGCATAGGAGGGTCCACCTCAACATGGGGAGGAACTTCTTCACTGTGAGGGTCACAGAGCACTGGAATAGGCTGCCCAGAGGGGTTGTGGAGTCTCCTTCTCTGGAGCCTTTCAAGAGCCATCTGGATGTGTTCCTGTGTGACCTGTGGTCCTGCTCTGGCAGGGAGGTTGGACTTACAGAATAGAATACAGAATTAACCAGGTTGGAAAAGACCTTTGAGATCATCAAGTCCAAACCTACCACCCAACACCATCTGATCAACTAAACCATGGCACCAAGTGCCTCCTCCAGTCTCTTTTGAAACACTTGATGGTCTTCAGAGGTCTCTTCCAACCCCTAACATCCTGTGACCTGCTTGAACAGTGAGGAGAGGCTGGCTTCACTGCAGGGTAAAATCCCAAAGACTTCTTGAACTTGCTGGGCTCTCATTTCCAGATGCCTCAGTACCTGTGTTGCTTGTGTTCTCGGCAGCGTTTGCAAGCAGCAGCAGCACACTAGACTGACTTGTGTGCAGTGCTGTGTCAGCCTGACATCTGGACTAGCTTGTCAGAGCTGGCTTTGGGCATTTCTAGACAAAGCAACATGCCCACAGGGTATTCTTGGCTTCCCATGGGAATTCTTTTTTTCCCCTATGGAAGACAGACGATGAAACAAGTGGCATCTGGAGAGGATAGCAAGTCCCTGCAGCATGTCTTGGAGGGGATTGGCATCTCTCTCTCTCTCATGTTAGTCTCTGCTGATTTTATGGAGCATCCCAGTTACAGGGATCCTATGGTGTATCTGTTTGCTCCAATGCTTCTTGCAAGGTAGGGCAGAGATGCTGAGAAGCATCTCATTGCAATGTGCCCTGTGCATTGCACAGGGGTTGCTTAGCCTAGAGAAGAGGAGGCTCAGGGGAGTTCTTATTGCTCTCAACAACTACCTGAAGGGAGGTTGTAGCCACATGGGGGCTGTTCCCTTCTCCCAGGCAACCAGAACAAGAGGACACAGTCTCAAGCTGTGCCAGGGGAAGTTTAGGCTGGATGTTAGGAAGAAATTCTGCATAGAGAGAGTGATTGCCCATTGGATGTGCTGCCCAGGGAGGTGGTGGAGTCACCATCACTGGAGGTGTTCAGGGGGAGACTTGATGAAGCACTTGGTGGCATGGTTTATTTGATTAGATGGTGTTGGATGACAGGTTGGACATGATCTTGAAGGTCTCTTCCAACCTGGTCTGATCTATTCTATTCTTGGTAGGGCTGTCCCTCTCCCTTGCACTCTGCAGCATCTCTGCTAGATTGTGTCTGAACTGAGTATTTGCTGCCTGTAACACTGAAGGAGGTATCTAATAGAACAGTTAATTCAGAACAGATGTGTGCTCTAGTTCTTTTGCTTTATGCACACATGAACCCAGGAATATACTTCTCACCTACGAAATCTGACAAATTCAGCAGTCCAACTATCCAGCACTTTCTGTGCTGGAACAGAGAAAGAGTTTTGTCGTGGTGTTTGTTTTTTCCCTGCTGCCAGAACCAACCTGATCTCCTCCTATGCCCAGGTGACTGCCTGGTGGATGTGAGGCAGGCTGTGGATGTTGTCTACCTGGACTTCAGCAAGGTCTTTGACACTGTCCCCCACAGCAAACTCCTGGCCAAGCTGTCAGCCCCTGGCTTGGACAGCAGCACTCTGAGCTGGGTTAGGAACTGGCTGGAGGCTGAGCCCAGAGAGTGGTGGTGAATGGTGCCACAGCCAGCTGGCAGCCAGGCACCAGTGGTGTGCCCCAGGGATCAGTGCTGGGCCCCAGCCTGTTCAATATCTTTATTGATGATTTGAGCAAGGGTATTGAATCCATCATCAGTAAGTTTGCAGATGACACCAAGCTGGGGGCAGGAGTTGATCTGTTAGAGGGCAGGAGAGCTCTGCAGAGGGACCTTGACAGGCTGGATGGGTGGGCAGAGTCCAAGGGCATGAGATTAAACACATCCAAGTGCCAGGTTCTACGCATTGGCCACAACAACCCCATGCAGCACTACAGGCTGGGGGCAGAGTGGCTGGAAAGCAGACAGGCAGAAAGGGACCTGGGGGTATTGGTCAATAGCAGGCTGAACATGAGCCAGCAGTGTGCCTAGGTGGCCAAGAAGGCCAATGGCATCGTGGCCTGGATCAGGAATAGTGTGGCCAGCAGGAGCAGAGAGGTCATTGTGCCCTGTGCTCAGCACTGGTTAGGCCACACCTTGAGTCCTGTGTCCAGTTCTGGGCTCCTCAGTTCAGGAAAGATGTTGAGCTGCTGGAAGGTGTCCAGAGAAGGGCAGTGAGGCTGGGGAGGGGTCTGGAGCACAGCCCTGTGAGGAGAGGCTGAGGGAGCTGGGGTTGCTTAGTCTGGAGAAGAGGAGGCTCAGGGGAGACCACCTTGATGTCCACAACTACCTGAAGGGAGGTTGCAGCCAGGTGGGGGTTGGTCTCTCTTCCCAGGCAACCAGCACCAGAACAAGAGGACTCAGTCTCAAGCTGTGCCAGGGGAGGTTTAGGCTGGATGTTAGGAAGAAGTTCTTCATAGAAAGAGATTGGCCATTGGAATGTGCTGCCCAGGGAGGTGTTTACTGGAGGTGTTTAAGAGGAGGCTGGATGGGTGCTTGGTGCCATGGCTTAGTTGATAAGATGATGTTGGATAATAGGTTGGACTAGATTTCAGAGGTCTCTTCCAACCTGGTTTATTCTGTTCTGTTCACTTCCAGCTCCAAACATTCCCAGAAGAATGGTATAGGGGCCAGAAGGGATTTCTAACCCCAGATTTTTAGATCTCTCTCTATCTGTTGGTTTCTACCAGTGCTGTGCATGACAAGCAACTTGTTCAAGTCCAGGAGTATGATCTGTATGTAAAGCCTGTAACTGCAAAGCCTGTTCCTGCCTGACTGCACAGAACACCTGAAACTGGAGTCTTGCACTCCTCATTCAACACCCTGCTAGAGAAAGAACTACCAGGGAGAGAAAGAATTACCAGGGAGTAATTAAACACCACCTTTCTGGATTATCTTTAATTAGCACAGAGGTAAGGCTCTGTACCTCCAGAGTGTTCCTTTGCTGCTCACTGGTTATGTCCCAACCAATCTTCAGCAGTTTTCAGGTGGAGCAATTATCTCCTGTTCTCGAGATCCTCTGCTCCTGGTGTCTTGCCAGCTAGACACAGCCTGTAGCCATGCTCAGGAATTCTGGCTGCTGAGTCTTAACTTGCAAATATTGGCTGTGATGATTTTTGCTTAAAAACTAAGAAGAGCAGTGTCTAGCAGAAGTCTGTCCCCAGGAAAATAACCACCTAGGGATTCTCTTCAGCTTTGTGCATCTGAGATGCTGTGCGAGCTGAATTTTGGGGGGGCTGTTCTTTTCCCTTCACTAAACCCTTGATTCAAACTCCTGGGTTTCTATGCACTCAAAGCATTTGCAGCTGTCTCTGAGCTTGGAGCCCAAGGCAGGAACTCACAAAAGAAGATTTGCTTCCTTCTCTGCCCCTTCTGTTTAGCCTGGGCAGTGGTTCTGTAGGGATGCAGATAGAGGCTGGGTGAGCTTTGACTGCGCACCGCGTGAGCCTTGCGTGGTGACCACCGGTTTGCTCCTCTCTTAAGTGAACTTGGGAACGTGGGGACAATATTTCCCTCTGCTCACATTAAAGAGGAGAATGATGCTGCAATTTTTGGGGGGGGGGAATTGAGGGGGGAGTGCAATGAGGCTGAGCAGCTGTGCTGTGATTTTTACTTACCATAGTCGTTTCTGCAATCGAACCAAAGCTGTTGATGAAAATGTTGCAGCTGACATTCACTGGTGGGCCTGCATGACAAATACAGATGGGAACAGCAGTTCACTGTGTGCTTGTCAGACAAAGTATTACCACTCTATCCTGTTGAAACCTGGTGTGGGAGCAGGCTGACTGAGAGGCGAGCATGGGGATGGTGTCTGGGTGACCTGGCTTAGTGCAGTCTTGGTTCTAGCGCCAGTTTGATGTCAGACAGTGCTCTTACTTTGTCTTTGTTCCCCTGTTTGGGAGGGAAGCTGTTCTGTGAACTATGTTGATGAAGAGGACTAGCTCACAGCCAGGCAAGACAGCTTTCTAGATCTCTCAGGATTCCAGTATGAGTGGCAATGTATCCCAGAGAAGAGCTGAGAGACTATTGACAGTCCCTCCTTGTTTAGAGCTCTGTGCTTTGAAAATCCTTGTTTAAATCATCTCAGTGTTTCTGAATTGCAGAGCCAGGGCAGCAGAATGCTCTGTAGGGATCAGGCTGGGTAAAGGAGCAGGTACCCCATGGGGTAATGATGGTGTCTGCCAAGGCTCACAGCTGGGGAGGAGACTTTGAGGTCTCTGTCAGCAGAAATCCTTTGCCTGTTTTGGGAGAGGCTGCTCCCAGACTCTGGGCCATGCCTTCCCTGAGTTTTGTTTCCTTTCAGACTGAAGCTTTGCTTAGCTTGCTTGTGGTAGAAAAGTTAAAGTGCCACCAAAGGAGAGCTCTGAGGAATAAGGATGTGAGAAGATTGGTTAGAGTGCATGGGGGGCAGTCTGTTACTGCTGCCTTTGGGGACCAGTGCCATGCTATGACTGGAAGTGGGTTGCAAAACTGCATGGCAAATCTGAGGTGGAAATGTTGCATTTGCACCCCGAGAAATCCCAAGAGCTGCAGTTCAGCACAAGGCAACAAAACAGAGAGCATTTTGCAACCAGAGCCATATCTGGGGCCTGGCAAAACATACAACAAGAGGATTTCTGCAGAGCCTTAACAAAAGGTGGAGAGAAGCAAAGAGGATCTCTGCTTTAGGGGGTCCCAAAGCTCCCACTGCTGCCCAGTGCGTGGAGGGGAAAATCAGCCCAGACGGAACAGAGGACACTGCCCCAGGAGCCAAGGTCCTCCTTCAACGCTGGGGGAATTAATCTGCTCTCAGTGACAGATACTTGTGGGAAGATAAGATCTGTGGCACTGGCAAGTGGGGATTTTTAGTGGGTTTTTAAATGTTTTGTTGTTAATGGAGCCAAGGATGGTGTCTGCATTTCAATCACTGCCTGATGGCTCAGCCTTGCTGGGGGAGGGACGCTTGCCTGCTAAGGCCACATCTGCAGTCTGGCAGTTGCTGCAGGATGAAATACTGGGAGGGAGGAATGGCTTTAACAAGAGGCTTGTGCCTCTAATCAGTGCAAACTTCCTCCTGTGTGGAAATTAATGGAATTTCCTGATTACTAAGTAATATTTGGAGCTTGGTTTGCTCCTCTTCATTTCCCTTTATTTCTCTCCTGCTTTGGCCACTTCTGAAGCTTTGTGCCTGTGCTCTGCAGGAGCAGGATTGCAGCCATGGAACAGCAATGCTCCGTGGCTGGGATTTTCTTGGTGAGTGCCAGACAACCTGAACTGTGGCTCTGAGCAACCTGATCTAGTGTGAGGTGTCCTTGCCCAGGGCAGGGAGGTTGGAACTAGATGATCCTTGAGGGCCCTTCCAACCTCGACAATTCTGTGATTCTAATCTGAGCAGACTTCTGTCTGACCCACCTCACAGCCAGCCATTTGGGGTTGGTGTCTTCTCCCTAGTATCAAGCGATAGAATGAAAGGAAATGGTCTCAGGTTGCAAGCAGGGGAGGTTTAGTTTGGATATCAGGAAAAAAAATCCTTACTGAGAGAGTGGTGAAAAAATGTATAGGCATGGCACTTTGGGAACAAGGTTTAGTGGCCATGGTGGCCATGGCTGGACTTCATGATCTTAGAGAGCTTTTCCAACCAAAGTGGTTCTATGATTCCATGACTCTATAGCACAGTTTAGAAGAGAGGTTGCTTGTCCCATACTTGCCAGGCTCAGCTCTGTCCTTGCATGAGTCACTGGCTTCCCCTTCCCGCTCCTGCCCCAGCCCAGTCACTCACTGGCTTCCCCTTCCCGCTCCTGCCCCAGCCCAGTCACTGGCTTCCCCTTCCCGCTCCTGCCCCAGCCCAGTCACTCACTGGCTTCCCCTTCCCGCTCCTGCCCCAGCCCAGTCACTGGCTTCCCCTTCCCGCTCCTGCCCGAGCCCAAATGCTTCTTTCTTGCTCCCAGAATGTGAACCCCCAGTCAGACCCAGACTTCACAGCATTGATGGGAAAGCTGCAATCTTCATTTTTGCTAATCTTCCCCCTCCCCCAAAATCAATCAGATAGGGATCTTTAGGTATTATTTTCCTTTAGACCTAAGCCATTAAAATGCCCTCATGAGTTACTGCAGTTAATTTAACTGACATGCTCCGAGAGCTACAACCCCGAGCTCTGTAAAACACCTCCTATGCCTCCCCTATAAATTGGAGCCTGATTTATGTGTGGGAGGCTAAGCCAGCAAAACTGCCCTGTGGGGAAGGTGTAGTTCATTGAACTAAGGCTGAAATTAAATTATCTCCCATAAAAATGCAAGGCAGCTGCCTGCAGCAGGCAGATAATGTGTACATTTCATTAAATATTAAAGTTTAATTTCTTTTGTGCATGTGCATAATTTAGTGGGAGGCAGGTTTGCAAGGGGGGGGAAGGGGGGTGTTGCTTTTTGACTCTTTGTGGGGTTGGTTTGGTTTCTCTTTTTAACTCTCTGTGGTGTGGATAAATCCAGGAGTGTTATAGAATAGAATAGAATGGACCAGGTTGGAAGAGACCTTCAAGATCATCGTGTCCAACCCATCAACCAATCCAACTCAACTAATCCATGGCACCAAGCACCCCATCAAGTCTCCTCCTGAACACCTCCAATGATGGTGACTTCACCACCTCCCCAGGCAGCCCATTCCAATGGGCAATCACTCTCTCTGTAGAGAACTTCCTCCTAACATCCAGCCTCCATCCTGTTCTCTCTTGCCCAGCTGGTTACTAGGGCAGGAGCTTCCCACCTCTCTTTGGTTTAAAAGCCCAGTGTGGAGCTGATTCTTTGAAGCTGATGGCAGGTGCTGTCACCATGATTAATGGCACTGGGAGTCTTCTGTTGGCATTGCCTGCTGCTCTTGGGGAGGAGGAGGCCAAGAAGGCCAATGGCATCCTGGCTTGCATTAGGAATAGTGTGGCCAGCAGGAGCAGGGAGGTCATTGTGCCCCTGTACTCTGCATTGGTTAGGACACACCTTGAGTACTGTGTCCAGTTCTGGGCCCCTCAGTTTAAGAAGGACCTTGAGACTCTTGAACATGTCCAGAGAAGGGCAACGAGGCTGGGGAGGGGTCTGGAGCACAGCCCTGTGAGGAGAGGCTGAGGGAGCTGGGGTTGCTTAGCCTGGAGAAGAGGAGGCTCAGGGGAGACCTTCTTGCTCTCTACAACTACCTGAAAGGTGGTTGTATCCTGGAAGGGGTTGGTCTCTTCTCCCAGGCAACCAACACCAGAACAAGAGGACACAGTCTCAAGCTGTGCCAGGGGAAGTTTAGGCTGGAAGTGAGGAGAAAGTTCTTCACCAAGAGAGTAATTCGTCATTGGAATGGGCTGCCCAGGGAGGTGGTGGAGTCACCAAGAGGTCTTCAAGAGGAGATTGGACGTGGCACTTGGTGCCATGGTCTAGTTTTGGGTTTGTGGTGACAGGTTGGACTCGGTGATCCTCGAGGTCTCTTCCAACCTTGGTGATACTGTGAGACTGTGAATTGGGAGTAGGAAACAAAAGAAGTGAATAAAATGAGCGTTGAAGTGGACAGTGGCTGAGAGGGGGCAGGTTCTGTGTTGTCTCTGGGTGTGAATCAGGGGCACATAGCTCTTGGAAAGTGAGATCAGTTCACATGAAAAGATAATTGGAAAACAAAATCAGAGAGTCACAGAGTAAAAGAATCAGAGAGTCACAGAATGGGTTGGGTTGGAAGGGACCTTAAAGGTCACCTAGTTCTAATCTCCCTGCTGTGGGCTGGGACACCTTCCACCAGACCAAGTGGGAAAGCCACCAGAAAAACCTGACAAAACAACCCCAAAAAGCCCCCAAACCAAACCTCAGCCTTGTTAGAAGAGGCCTTCAGAGGAATAAAGAGCTTCTGCTGACTCTCCCAGGAGCACTGCTGCTTGGTGGCCAGCGAGTATTGGGGCGACTGGGGCAAATGAGGTCTGGAATGCAGCTTTGTGCTAGAGTTGTGCTGGGCACTGGCTTCAGAACCCCTTGGCTATGGGGACAGTGACAGGTCAGAGCTGTTTCTGGCATCTTGCTGAATTCCTCTTGAGCTGATGGGAGAGACTCTTCTTGGTATCAGTGGGTGTGAGAGGAGCACCAGAAGATGCTGTGGACACTGACTTGAGGGGAAAGGAAAGTTGAAGCTTTTCTTCTCTGTGTAAGATGTTCAGCTCCCTGCCAGTCACTGCTTGGTCTGGCAGGATCCCCAATCCCTCTATTGAAGTTTTTCCTGCATGTAAAGTTCTTGCAAGGCCATTTCCATTCTGAGTGGAAGTTGGATGCCTTTCCAGACATCTCCAAGTGATCCCTGTGCCAAACCTCTCATTGTCAGGCGTAGTTTGTATAAACATGAGGATTGCTCAGTTTGCCTCTACAGTCAGAGAGACATTCATGAGGACTGTGTGCAGCTTTCAGTCCCCACATCAAAGCAAGCCACAAAGCAAGGGGGGGGGGTTACCTTTAAAATTTGGTCTGATCCTGGCATCATATCCTGAAGTTCTCCCCATCAGCTTGTCCAAGAAATCAGAAGGAGACATTGGTTTGGGTGCAGACCGTGCAGCTGCTTCGGCTTCTTTGGAGGCTGCCAGGCTGTGTGGGGAGAAAGAAAGAGGAGGCTTTAGAGTACATCCCATACTGGGGAGGGTTTGGGTCCAGGAACAGAGCAGCCAGCCTCTCATTCCTGCTGTGAGGCAGGATGGCTACCTGTGTGAATTCCTGATGAGGTTGGTCTCTGCTAATTTGTTTGCCCAGCCCAAACATCTCTGAAGACAGAATCCCAGCTGCCACCGGAGTAAAAGAGAGATGCTGAGTGGAGAAAATCCTTTTGTGAGTTTAGGTAGAGCTCCTTGGCATGCCACTAAATTACAAATGTGAACTCTGGCACTGAGCTCCACAGGTAAAATACACTCTGAGATTAGCCTGGGGCAGCAATTATTGCTTAATTACATGGCAAATAGCAAGGAGCATATCTGGTACTCTGTCAGTCTGGCTTTGCAAAAGGCAGGTGGAACCAGCAATCTGCAATTCAAGGCTGAAATGAGTGCCATGTGATTGTAGAGCCCCTGCAGAGCCTTTGGGACTGTAGGGGATAGATGCCCTTTTTTTTGCTCCTCATTTGATGGCCAGTTGAGCATTTGCTACTGGTGCCTGCAATGAAGGGGCCTGAGTTCAATACAGCAACACAGGCTCTGGGTTGGAAGATGCCCGGAGTGTGACCCTGAAATGGTGCTTGAGTTGGGCATGAAAGGAAATGAAATCTTTTGAGGACTTCTATGGCCTGTGGGGCAGAAAGAGTGAAATTCCTGATTTCTCTGTAGAAGATGAAAATCTAAGGCTGGCAAAGTGCTTTCTGACCCTTTGGGAGTCTGCAAGGACTGCTGCAGGTTAATGGTTTGGACTCAGGAAGACTCTGCTGTTGCTATCTGCACAGGATCCCTGGTACTAGGTGCTCCTTCTCAGCTTTGCAGTGAGGTTTGGTGTCCAACACAGGAACAGACATTAGTTGAGTCCTTCTTTATGGCTGTGTGGCTTCTCTTCAAATCAGATCAGTTTCTAGTCAGAAAATGGGGCTAGATGAGCAAAAAAAACCCCTCAAACCCCACAAACCTGAAACCAACAAACCTCCCCAAAGCAACCCCAAATCCCAAAGGCATAGGTGACCTGGAATGAGCTTACGGAGAGGGCTGTCTCTGCCTGTGGGTTCAGATGCCTGAGGATAGTCAGAGCCCACAGGCTCTATGGCTCAGTGCAAATGTGTGATAACCCAAAGAAAGCTGCTCAGCAGGAAGTGAGGCTGCTTCTTTCACCTTTTGCAAAACTCCTGCATTTCATGACCTCCTAAGGGGTGTGGGAGCTGAAAGAAGCCACTGTAGCAGAGCAGCAGAGAGGTCCAGGTATGGTTATGACAGGCACAGGATATTCAGCTGCATGCCCTCACAAAATGATACCACAGAGTCGTCTTAGAGCAGGAGGATCTTGTCTTGGGAAGTTTTGCATCTCTTGTCTTGAGCCTCTGCAGTGGTCACAGCTGCTGTCTTTCAGAAGAGTGGTGCTAGGTGCTCTCATAAGATCTAGGACAAGGGGCACTGGCTGTGAGCTGCAGAGTAGAAAGTTCCAAGGGAACATAACCAAAAACCTTTTCACTGTGAGGCTGACAAAACACTGGAGCAGGCTGCCCAGAGAGGTGGTGGAGTCTCCTCCTCTGGTGACACTCAAAACCTCCCTGGATGTGTTCCTGTGTGACCTACTCTAGGTGATCCTGCCCTGGCAGGGGGAGTTGGACTGGATGAGCTTTCAAGGTCCCTTCCAACTCCTAATGTTCTGTGGCTCTGTGATCTGTCAAGAAGAATCTGGGGATGGTTACTATGTATGGCATTAATGTGACCCTGCTCTCAAAGGCCTGCTCATAAAACATGAGTCTGAGCTGAGACTCCAAAGACACAAACATCATCTACACAAAGCCTTGACAAGAGCATTTTGAGCTGAGCTCCCTGGGACATTAAAAATGGATGGGATTCAAAAGGGCTTAGCATGCTGTAATTCCAAGATCAGGAGCCTGCATTGTGTTGACTCTCCACTTGTGTGAGCAGTGATGGCTTGCCAAGCCTTGGTTTTCAGTCCTCCAACCTCGTAATTGCAGTCTGGCTTCTTTCTCAAGCTGCAGCTGTCTTGGGGTTCTCTGATGGCAAGACTTTTAACTGTTCAGAATTGTTTCAGTTCTACAATGAAGAGGGGAGGTAAAGTCTAAATCTCTTCCAGTGGGAGTCTGAAACTGGGGTTTCATTCATGCTTTATATACTCACAACCCACTCCCACGCTTCCCTGGGCTGCCTGGTGCATGCTAATGCTTGGAGGTGATCTCCCCAGGGGTGAATCCACCTTTCACTCCAGTCACATGCCATTTCTTGTCTCATCCCCATCTCTGCTCTAAGAAATTATGCCAAGCCAACATGTTTTGGGTTCAGAATACAGAACACAGACTCAGCCAGGTTGGAAAAGACCTTTGAGATCATCGAGTCCAACCTCAAACAGGTTGTTCCCAACAGAAAGGGACCTGGGGGTACTGGTTGACAGCCAGCTGAACATGAGCCAGCTGTGTGTCCAGGTGGCCAAGAAGGCCAATGGCATCCTGGCCTGGATCAGGAATAGTGTGGCCAGCAGGAGCAGGGAAGTCATTGTGTCCCTGTACTCAGCACTGGTTAAGCCACACCTTGAGTCCTGTGTCCAGTTCTGGGCTCCTCAGTTTAGGAAAGATGTTGAGTTGCTGGAAGGTGTCCAGAGAAGGGCAACAAAGCTGGGGAGGGGTTTGGAGCACAGCCCTGTGAGGAGAGGCTGAGGGAGCTGGGGTTGCTTAGCCTGGAGAAGAGGAGGCTCAGAGGAGACCTTATTGCTCTCCACAACTACCTGAAGGGAGGTTGTAGCCAGGAGGGGACTGGTCTCTTCTCCCAGCAACCAGAACAAGAAGACACAGTCTCAAGCTGCAGCAGGGGAGGTTTAGGCTGGATGTTAGGAAGAAATTCTTAACAGAGAGAGTGAGTGCCCATTGGGATGTGCTGCTTGGGGAGATGGTGGAGTCACCATCATTGGAGGTGTTTAGGAGGAGACTGGATGGGGTGCTTGGTTGCATGGTTTAGTTGATTAGATGGTGTTGAATGACAGGTTGGACTCGATCAAAGTATCACAGAATCACCAAGGTTGGAAGAGACCTCAAAGATCATCAAGTCCAACCTGTCACCACAGACCCCATGACTAAACCATGGCATGGTAAATGATGATCTTGAAGGTCTCTTCCAACCTGGTCTGGTCTGGTCTGGTCTATTCTATTCTATTCTATTCTACACAGCCCTGGAACATTCACTCTGATTGTGACAACCGAGCTTTGCCATGGCAATTTAGCTCACACAGTAACCCAAACCCACTATCACCTTCTGCTCTCTGCCAGGTCTGTCTTGACCGGTGCTGCCTTGGGAGCTTTCTGGGGTTTCCTCCACTCCTCAGATCTTACAGAAGCACCCTTGGAAGTCCCATAGAACTGTCAACCTCCTGGCTCAGCAGAGCCAGGGAGAGGGAATTTGCCAAGTGACTTGAGACTTGAGAGTGATGCTAGAAGAGAACTGGAAATTCAGGGTGGGTTTTTGTGGTGGTCAGAGATAAAAATCTATTCTCTGGATAAACAAAAAGGAGGTAGAAGATGTTAGAAAACCATGGTGGATGTAGTCTGCATTGGTGCAAGAGCACTGGCTGAGCAGAGAGCTGCTTGGTGCATTTTAATAGCAGCCAGACAGCAGCTTATCTTATTTACACTGGTGTAATCCCCAGTGAATCTGGCTGAGAAAGTGCCATCAGGCAATCATCACAGCAACAACAACAGAGAGGATCCCTTCAGAGGGTCGATGAACTAGCATAATCTTCTGTGATATTATTGCTGGTGTGTAAGCAGACACCAGCAAGCCCTTGGGAGCTCCAGCCCACTAGCAGGCACGTGAAGGTGAAAGCTGGTGGAGATGTTCAGCCCAGTTGCTCAGGATGGGGCAGTCAGGACACCTGTCACTGATTTCTCCCAGCCAACATGGGCTCTGTTTGCTGTCCCTGAATTATTTTGCTCACCTACACATATGCCCAGGTGGCCAAGAAGGCCAATGGCATCCTGGCCTGCATCAGGAATAGTGTGGCCAGCAGGACAAGGGAGGTTATTCTTCCCCTGTACTCAGCACTGGTCAGGCCACACCTTGAGCACTGTGTCCAGTTCTGGACCCCTTGATTCAAAAGAGATGTTGAGGTACTGGGATGTGTCCAGAGAAGGGCAATGAAACTGGTGAGGGGTCTGGAGCACAGCCCTGTGAGGAGATGCTGAGGGAGCTGGGGTTGCTTAGCCTGGAGAAGAGGAGGCTCAAGGGGGACCTCATTGCTGTCTACAACTACCTGAAGGGAGGTTGTAGCCAGGTGGGGGTTGATCTCTTCTCCCAGGCAGCCAGCACCAGAACAAAAGGACACAGTCTCAAGCTGTGCCAGGGGAAGTTCAGGCTGGAAGAAGTTCTTCCCAGAGAGAGAGACTGGCCCTTGGCATGTGCTGCCCAGGGAGGAGTTGCAGTCCCTGCAGATCTTCAAGAAAAGCCTGGATGAGGCACTTAGTGCCATGGCCTGGTTGATTGGATAGTGCTGGGTGATAGGTTGGACTGGGTGATCTTGGAGGTGTCTTCCAACCTGGTTGATTGGATAGTGCTGGGTGATAGGTTGGACTGGGTGATCTTGGAGGTCTCTTCCAACCTGGTTGATTGGATAGTGCTGGGTGATAGGTTGGACTGGATAACCTTGAAGGTCTCTTCCAACCTGGTGGATTCTGTGTTTCTATGATGATTCTGTGATACATTCTTCTAAAAAACCAGCTGCTTTGGGAAGCAGCTCTTCTGCAGCCTGCCTGTATCAGTTTGCCCCATTCCCAGCCCCCCAGCTGGCCATTTTCTCCTCCCCTTGGCCACTGTCACCTCCTCCCCACATTTGCATGGTCCTTGTGCAGTGTTTTCGTGCTTCATTCTCTTTTTCTTTTGCCTGTGCCCGTGGTTCTCCATTTAATTAAGTCCCACATCCCAGACTGCCCTCCCTGCTCTGGTCAAATGCTGAGCCTGAGAAATAGCCATTTAATTTTTCTTTTTCTTTTTCTTTGCAAAGAAGAGAGATGAAGGAATTTAATTAGCATGGGACCTCTATTCCCTTGTCAAACCATTTAATTGTTAATCATTAATTCTGAGAGGAAAAAAAAAAACCCACCCCAAACAAATAAATAGTGGCTGGCAGCAGAAACACAAACTGCTGCAAAACAAGTGTTTTGCAGAGGAAAACTCTCTCTGCAAAGTGTGGAAGGCTCAGCTCCCTCTCAAGATGAACTGGTGCAACCTCAGTGGCTCAAGAGAACAGCCCTGGGTCTGTTCCTCTGGCTGGGCTCCCTACAGGCTGGGGAAACAGAAGGTACCTGAACATTTCCCCTGGCTCAGTGCTGCTCAGCAAAGGGTTCTGAAGTGGTTGGTTTAGTTTAGAAACAATACAAGCCAGGAAGCTCTCTGCAACCACCTGCAAGGAGGTTGTAGCCAGGTGGGGGTTGGTCTCTTCTCCCAGGCACCCAGCACCAGAACAAGAGGACACAGTCTCAAGCTGCACCAGGGGAGGTTTAGGCTGGAGGTGAGGAGAAAGTTCTTCCCAGAAAGAGTAATTGGCCACTGGAATGTGCTGCCCAGGGAGGTAGTAGAGTCCCTGTCCCTGGAGGTGTTCAAAAAGGGATTGGATGTGACACTTGGAGCCGTGGTTCAGTTGTTATGAGGTGTTAGGTATTAGGTAATAGGTTGGACTTGATGATCTCTGAGGTCTTTTCCAAACTTATTGATTCCATGATGTGTTGGGAGCAGTGTTCAGGTGACATTTGTCCTTCAGTGTGATGTGTTCTGTAAGCAGGTATCCCAGGGGGGAGGAGTATCCATCAGGCCTCTGAGGTGACCACTATAACTGTTTTCCCTGTTACCTTTCAAAGCCAGTCTAGAGCAGTGTGGGGTCCTGGGGACACAGGACAATTCATCAGGTTAGTTTATGGATTCCAGCAGGCTGGAGGAGTCGTAGTCACAGAGACTGGTTGGGCACAGAAAGGCACTGTGCTGTCCATGGTTAACCAGTGTTGCCCAGGGTAACTCTCCCTCTGCTCTTCCTGAACCATCTCCTATGGTCTCTGAGTCGATGCTTTTGGGCACGGGGGCCCCTGAACAGAGACTAGAGCTCAGCAAAGCCCAGCCTGTATTCAGACTCTGCTGATGCTGGGGCTGCCTGGCTCCACGTTGTTGTCAGCAGCTGGGGAGAGGGAGGAAAGACCAAGGAAAAGGGGCAGCCCTAAACTCTGTACCCAGTCTGTGATTTCTGACTGCACATCAGCACGTTATCTGGAGGGAAATGCTGCCAGATGCTAGCCTGGGGAGGCTTGGCAGAGGATGCAAGCAGGCTTTTTTTTTTTGAATGATTAGATTTGCTATCAAAATGAATAGCACAATCAATATTGATATGCAATTCAATTAAGAAGGATGAAACTCATTGTCTACATGTTTTTCTTTGTCAAATGTCTGAATTCCTGGCCTGCAGCAGTAGAGGTGGACAGGATAAAAGCAGAAGGGGGATATGTGTGGGGAGAAGAGGTCCCCAACACTGTATGTTTGGCCTGGCATGGTGCAGGGGAAAAGGAGCTCTGGGATGTGCTGGTTGCACAGCACTGATTGCAATCCATGTGGTCACGCTCAGCTGCTGGCAATTGCAGTTCCTGCAGCGTGGATGTGGGGTGTGCTACAGGGGGGAATTTGCAAAGCTGGATGCTCAGAGGTGGGAAGGAAATTGGGAGCTGGCTGTTTTCCTTCACTCAGCTGCGAGCTTCTGCAGCAGAGACATGGAGCAGAGCTGGGTGTTGGGGTGGGACTGGAAACCAGGCATGTACAGCGAGAGGTGAAACAGGGAATTGGAGAACCTGGGAGAAGGAGACTTGACTGAGAAAGAAATGGGCAAGGAGCTGCCCTTCATGGCAGGAGGAGGGGGACAGGAAAGAAAAAGTAGGCTTGTTGAATGTTGCTGTCTGTCCTGGAGGCTTGTGCTCTGCTGCTGTGAGTTGTGTAAACCAGTTCTACCTTTTGCACCAGAAGCAGCTGCATTGCAGTAGTCACAGGATGTAATCAGTTAAAGTTTAAACCCAAAGGATCACAAACCGCTCTCAAAGGCCCCGCACAGCACAGCTTCCTCCTACTTCCTGTGGCTGTACAGGAGGAGAGGATCTGGGAGGCACTTTTCCACGGGCCTCAGAGAATTAACCCTCTGTTGTTATTCCCATCCAGGGAAAGCTGCAACTTTACTGGAGTGAGAAAAGCCTTCAGACTGCAGTATCCTGATGTCTCTGTGTTCCACTACCACGTTCCTGCAGCCCGTGGCTCCTACGCCATATGGCGAAACACCCTGTCCAGAGCTATAAAACATCCCAATTACACTGATTAACTCTATGGAAAGACACCAGCACTTGGAAAAATTGCTGACACGGCCTGGACAGAGCAATAAGGAAATAATAAATGGCTGGATCTTGAGCTGGGGAAGAAGGAGAGTTCTGCACACTGTGGGAAGAGCACAGGTAGAGCAACAAATTGCAGGGGACTAGTGCCCAGCTGCATGGAAGGTCCCTGCTCTTACAAGGACTGCTGTTCAAACCCTCCTGTGTCCTGTGGTCACTCCTGCTTGCTGCATATTAACAGAAAAATAATGGCTTCAACTCAGCTTTGAGCCACAGACGTTCTCCAGTGACAGTCTCCACTAGTGCCTCTTCCAGAAGCATCTGCAGCTCCTGGAGCACAAATCGTGGCTTCCTGGAGATGTTCTGATGCTAAGCCGCTGAGACAGGTTTGGAAACGTAACTCAAACAGCAGAGAAGCACAAGTCAACGATCAGGTTTTAATCACTTGTGAAAAGAACCCCCCCCCAGCAAACCCCAGCGCTGACTCTTGCAGCTGCAGATACCGAAGTTTGTTCTCTTTAAAAAGAAAAGCTATCATTGCTATCATTGTGTGTGGGGGGGGTTGTTGTTGTTGTTGAAAAACCAAACAAAGGGGAAGAAAAGAAACCCCTGCAAAGACAAAAGCTTCAGACACACTGAATATTCCCTTTAAAGTCAGGGGGGTTGCCAGTCAGGTGTTTAAAGTTAGGCATGAACGCAGTAAATAAAGGGGTAAAACATCTTTACAAGACAAAGGCTTTGCAGCGATCTCTTCACTGATGTGCTTCTGCCTTAGCGTTTGGACAGCGAGAGCTGTTGGTGGGAACCTCAATTGACGTCAGAAGGGGTTTTTAGATCACAGCCCAGACGAGTGTCAGAGCGTTACGAGCAATCACCGGCGCTCTGCTATCTATAGCTCTGCAGTCGCTCGCTCGGGCGCGGCGGCGGCAGCGGTTCAAATAGCTTCCCAGGGCAGCTTTCGGGGGGGGGGGGGGGGGGGGGGCGCAAATTAGCCTTAGTTTAAGGATTTATGCTGCTCATTAAGGTTGGCTAAGAAAATTCTAACTGCTTGCTTCTTTCTCCCTTCTTTATTTTAATTTCCCTCTTTATTTTTTCAGAGGTGGTATGAAGAGAGAGATCAAAAGAGATAAAACACCCAGGGGTGCAGAGCGGTGGAGGGGTTGTAGCTTCTGAAATGGTTTGCTTCTGATCCTTTGGGGGGGGGGGAGGGGGGGAGGGGAAAAAGCCTTCCTGAGCTAACAGCCATAACCTGCCCCCCAAAAATTGTGGGGCTCATATGGGGTTGCTTAGCCTGGAGAAGAGGAGGCGCAGAGGAGATCTTATTGCTCTCTACAACTACCAGAAGGGATTTTGTTGCCAGGTGGCAGTTGGTCTCTTCTCTCAGGCAAGCAGCACCAGAACAAGAGGACACAGACTCAAGCTGTGCCAGGGGAGGTTTGGGCTGGATGTTAGGAAGAAATTCTTCCCAGAAAGAGAGATTGGCCATTGGAATGTGCTGCTCAGGGAGGTGGTGGAGTCACCATCCCTGGAGGTGTTTAGGAAGAGACTGGATGGGGTGCTTGGTGCCATGGTTTAGTTGAGCAGATGGTGCTGGATGGTAGGTTGGGCTCAATAATCTGGAAGGTCTATTCTGTTCTGTTCTATTCTATTCTACACCTGGGGCTTGCTGACCTGAGTGTTTTCACAGAGTCACAGAATTTCAGAGGCTGGAAGGGACCTTGAAATTTCATCCAGTCCAACCCCACTGTCAGAGCAGGAACACCTACACCAGGTCACACAGGAACTCATCCAGGTGGGTTTTGAGTATCTCCAGTGAGGAAGACTCCACAGCCTCCCTGGGCAGCCTGTTCCAGTGCTCTGTCACCCTCACAGGGTAAAAATTTTTCCTCTTATTTAGGTGAAACTTCCTATGGCTCAACTTCCACCACTGCCCCTTGTGCTGCCACTGGGCACCACCGAGCAGAGCCTGGCTCCAGCCTCTCGGGACTCACCCTGCACATATGTCTGAACATTGATGAGGTCACCTCTCAGTCTCCTCCTCTCCAAGCTAAAGAGCCCTCAGCTCCCTCAGTCTCTCCTTGTATGGAAGATGTTCCATTCCCTTAATCATCCTTGTGGCTCTGTGCTGGACTCTTTCAAGTAGCTCACTGTCTTTCTTCAACTGAGGGCCCCAGAACTGGACAGTTCTGTGCTGTGTGAAATGAGTTCTGTGGCAAGAGAGCTCATTTTGATTTTTTTCTGGGCTAATTAGCTGTTGGCATTGCAACACAAATACCCTGCTGGAGATGAATGTCCCCTCTGTGCTGTCTGTGATTCCTGGTGTGATTTAGCAATTTATTCACCAACTCTAATGAAACAAATGGCTAAGCTCTGGGTCCCCTGCCCAGGCAAGCTCTTTGCCTCCCCACCCTGGCTGCCCTCTGAGTTTGGTTTCTTCAGCTCCCTGAAAAAGAAAACCCCAACAGCAACCCATCCTTTCAACCCTGGCAGTGCTGTGTTGGTGCAGGAGAACAGGTTGTGTTTGATGAGGCTTGTACTTTGTCAACTATGCTGCTGGGAGATGATTTCCAAGCCATAGCTCTGTGTCAGAGTGTGATGGATGGGGCTGGAAGATGCTTGCAGTTCTCAGGCACATGGCATGGCAGGAGGGGTGGGATGCAAAGGGCTTGCTTTGTAAGTCAGATTTTTGAGGGCTGTGGTGCAGGGAAAAAAAATTTGTCTGTGTGTGTGGATGTGCCAGGAACTATTGCCCTGCTTAGCAGCGCTCCCAGAGCACTGGGAGTGAACAAGAAGCAAGACTATAAAGCTACCCCATGAAAAGTCACTTGTTGTTGTTGTTGTTTGGTTTGGTTTTTTGGTCCATGGCCTGTCTTTGCAGCTCTTACAAGCTAAGAGAAGGCTGCCTCACCCAGGAGTTCATCTCCCTTCCCTGCTCCCATTTGTCATCTATGTAGTGCATATATGCTGTAAGTACAGCTCAACCCATCTTGCACAGGGGCTCTTGGCACCAGCAAGGACAGCTGGACCTAAGGATTTCTTTCTAAATGGTGCTGAGAAGAGCAGCCCCTTGTGTGCTTCAGGTTTTATGCCTCCTCCATAAGAGAGAGGAGGAGGGACCTTTGCTTGAGTCTTTATACAAAGCATCTACTTGCACCAGCTGAAATCATAGGCTCACAGGATGTTAGGGGTTGGAAGGAGCCTCCAAAGATCATCAAGTCCAACCCCCCTGCCAGAGCAGGACCATAGGATCCAGCATAGGTCTCACAGGAACACATCCAGGTGGGTCTTGAAAGTCTCCAGAGAAGGAGACTCCACAAGCCCTCTGGGGAGCCTGTTGCAGTGCTCTGTAAGCCTCACAGTGAAGAAGTTCCTCCTCCTGCTAAGGTGGAACCTCCTGTGCTGTAGTTTCCATCCATTGCCCCTTGTCCTGTCACAGGGTGCAAGTGAGCAGCGGCTGTCCCCTCCCTCTTGACCCCCCAGCCCTCAGCTATTGAGAAACACTTCAAACGAAAGAAAAGAAACGGCACAGCTGAGAAGCCATGAATTGAGTTGGGATTTTTTCCTGTATGATTCCTGGCTCAGCTGAACTTTGCTGCCGAGCCAGGCACACGATAGCAGGCTGCCCCACCATTGAGCCTAGCTCTGCTGCTATTGATTGATTGATCGCTGTGTCTGCAGGGGCTGGGGGGGGACAGGATCTGCGTTCTGGGCGAGTGGCTGTGGGGGCCGGGCATGGCTGGCGGGGCAGGCTCTTGGGGGGAGCTGCTGTCAGCAGCTTTCGTCTGCAGGCGGCGTGTGGGATGATTGATTGCACTGCAAGCTCTGCTGCTCCATGCATGCGACACTCCTGCTCTTGCCAACCTCTGGGCAGCTTTTTCCCCTCTTCACTCACCCGCTCTGTAAAGAGACACTGATGAAAACAAGAGAATTCCCTAGATGGCTGCTAAGGCAAAGGTTTTGCCTTCAGTTTTATTCACACCCCCCCCTCCCCCCATTTTTCCTCCTGGTGGGCTGTGAGCCACGAAGGAAGGATGGAGAGGGAGGAATCAAAAGGAAACCAGGTGCAAAAGTGTGTGTCTCAAAAACCCACACTTCATGGGGCTTGGTAAATGAAGATTTCTCTTGCTTTTCTTAGCTGGCACTTAGATCCAGCAGAGATGTATTTACAGGATGCCAACTGTGTCTATGTACCAGCCAGATGTGGTGCAGTCCCCAAATCAGCAGCTTACCATGGTGCATTATGTGGATGAAATAATTGTCTGCATAATGGGGAGTGCTCAGTGTGTGTCAGCGATGAGTGCATCTGTCTCTATCTATTTCTGTTCTCTGCAGGCCCCCTCTGTACTTTGGCCCTGCCAAGGGAGGACAAAAACTACAGCTCTGTTTTTCTCGGCTTCTGTGCATCAGCCTCTTGAAGTCTCGGGAGAGCTTTAGGAGCAGCTTGGAGGTGTGTTAGCTGATTTATGGCACCAGTGGGATCAAAGCCTGCAGCCCTCCAGGACCAGATCATCTAGAGCAAATCAGCAGTTTCCCAAGAGCTTAAGGGAACGACACCATTTCACACTAACCAATCATCTTGGCTAACAAATACCAATGCAAGCCACCTCCCTCCCCTCCAGGGAAATTCTTTCTGATCTCTGGTTTTGTAAACATAAATGTAAGCTGTTTGGATACTTTGGGGGAAGGGTGAGAGTGACAAGAGATTCATATGTTTGGTAATTATTGAGGGGACACACACACAATATTTTTTTGCCTCTCTAAGGGAAACTGACCTGCTGAATTAGCAGTATTTCATTATGCTGTGTGGGATGCAGAAGTTGCTCTTTTCTGGGCTGTGCAAAAGGGTCTAGAAGTCAGCAGCCACACAACTTAGTGTTGAGTTGTCTGGTCGTGGCTGCTAATGATCCTCCCAGTATCTTGCACTGGAGTATCAGGAGGAATTGCTTCTCTTTCTGTTTTCCCCTCCCTCTGTGTCTCTCTTCCACCTGCCTCCTTCCCTCCCTGCCTCCTTCCCTCCCTGCCTCCTTCCCTCCCTGCCTCCTTCCCTCCCTCCCTGCCTCCCTCCCTGCCTTCTGTCCTCCCTGCCTTCCTCCCTGCCTTCCTTCCCCATCATTTATCCCAAAGTTGTTGGTGGTTGGTTTTTTATTGACTCAAACCACGGCAGATTTAGATTGGCTATGAAAAGGAAAATACTTCCCCGTGAGGATGGTGAGACACTGGAGCAGGCTTCCCAAAGAGCTTGTGGGTGCTCCATCCCTGGAATTGTTCAAGCCAGGCTGAATAGAACCTTGAGCAACCTGGTCTAGTGGAAGATGTCCCTGCCCATGGTGATGGGGAATGGAACTAGATGATCTCTAAGGTCCTTTCCAACCTAAACTGTTCTATGAGGGTATGCTGGAATTAAAGTTTTAGCATGGGAAGGAATATGGTGAGCCTTTTTTTCTTGAAGGATCTGAGGTGCACATGTGTGCCTATGCTTCAGCAGACTAGAAATTGTTGTGCTCTTGCTGATGGGTAAAGGTCACTAGAAAGTATGCAAGGTAATGATAGCAAAAGGGTAATTTACTGGAAATAGTGAAAGCCTGATTTAATGTGCCACAACAGCAAGAGCTGATACAGGCAAATAACCCAGAGAGAAGTCAAAATGCATCATCAGCCTGTCTGCTGTCTTGATACCAGTCATTTTGGGATTCCCAGAGAAGCTCCAGGTTGTAGGAAAGGAGCAAGTGAAACACAGAGAATAGAATAGAATAGAATAGAATAGAATAGAATAGAATAGAATAGAATAGAATAGAATAGAATAGAATAGAATTAACCAGGTTGGAAAAGATCTTTGAGATCATCAAGTCCAACCTACCACCCAACACCATCTAATCAACTAAACCATGGCACCAAGAGCCCCATCCAGTCTCTTCCTAAACACCTCCAGTGATGGGGACTCCACCACCTCCCTGGGCAGCACATTCCCAATGGCCAATCTCTCCTTCTATGAAGAGCTTGTTCCTAGCATCCAGCCTAAACCAGATCATTGGAATGATCTGACACATTTAAATGCTGTGGGTTTGATTTGGATGCTGTGATTTTAAAGCACAATTTACTATTTCCTTTTTACCCCTCCCCTTGTCTTTCTTTGGTGCCTAAATAGGAATCATATTCACTAGGTGGTCTGACCACCTCTTCTTCTCAGTCCTGAAGTTTGGAGGAGCCCTTTTAACCTGCATGCTGGGATGAAATGAGAACAGATTTCTCTGCTGTGATGAATGATCACTGGCTGGGGCTGGGATAATAAGGTAATTTAATTTTGGACATTGATTAACACCTTAATTCAGATGTTGGGATCTTTTTCTCTCCAGGTCAGCTCCTGAGGATTGGGTGAAATTAAATTCACCAGCCAACAAAGAAAGGGTTTGCCTGAGACCAGGGGAACTGCTGTTGCTTACAAGCTATTTCCTTTTTGTTTTTGACTTGAATCACTTGATCAACAGCAGAATGAACTTCTTGGCCTTTAGTCTGGGCAATTAAATCTGAGACACTGGGAGTCAGAGGGCCCTTTGCTGCTGACTTACTTCATACATAGGGGAGGAGAGGAATAGGGGGTAGGAACAAATTAACATCCCTGAGCTCTTGTCCTTGAATTTTATGGGAGAAGAGGAATATGGGGGGGTAGGAGCAAATTAAGATGCCTAAATCCTTGTTCTTGAAGAAAGTCTCTGGAGGCAACTCATGTGATGTAACACAGCTGTGTAGAGAGGAAGGTTAAGAATAGACTGTGTTAGAAAATGTTTAGTGTACTTTATGTTGATTTGTCTTAATTGCCTAAAATGCAAGGGAATTGTCATGGATGGATGGATGGATGGAAGTGTGCTTCTACTGAGGTGACACCAGATTTAATCTCTCTCTGCTGAATGTTTATAAGGGTTTCTAGGGAGGATTGTCTACCTCACCACATATTTTTGAATACATAACCCCTTCAGCAGGGTCTCTAAAGGCATTATTACAGGTTGCAGGCTAAGAGTGTCCTTACAGCCCCCTAGTCCAAGCCTTTGCTAAATCATTTGTATTTCGTGGAGGAGCAGACAGACCCAGCTGAGACACAACAGGTCATAAGGCACAACTTCCAGTAGATTTTGGTTAGCATGAGGAAAATAACTGCTGAGAATAATCTGCCACGTTGCTTAGCTTGTGGCTCTGGAAGTGTCTGGTTGACAGTTTGCTCACAGGTACTGCTGTAATGCTGTCTAGCACCGCAGAGCTATAGCAGAAGGTTTGGAGATAACATGCACATTATTTTCCTTTTCCCTCCCCTGCCTTTTTCCCTTGTTCTATTTCCAAGGGGGCTGAAATCAGCAGCTCTCCAATCACTGGCTTGTCAAGGCTGTTTTGGGAAAGAGGTGTCTGTCTTTCCACAAAGTGAAGAGGCCTCATAGTCACATTGGCATCTTCTTATTGTTTCCAAAAAACTGGAATGGAAGAGCTCTGCTATTGACAGGAGTGACAATAAAAATGCCAGAGCAATCCAATAGGGTCTGAGGCTGGCAGCAGCATTAAGTCTGTGAATCACTTGGAGCAGCAGCCTTGACTCACTCCTGCTAGCTGACAGATTGCTGTTCAGGAGGGGCCAACTCTGATCTTGATTCAGTGAAGGTCATGCTGTTGATTCCTGACTTCTAGAAGTGCAGTGAGGACAAAAAGCAGGCCCAAACAATTCCAAAGCCTCACAGGACGGTGTCCAGTTGGGTGAGTGAGTCACCACTTTATTTCCCAACTTGCACCCCCAGGCTTCTGCAGTGGTGTTTCTGGACCACTACAGTTATTAAAATGTGGAGGTACCACAGAAAGTCCTGGCAAGATCATCACAGGGCACAGGTAGCATTTTGTTCTGCATGAAGTAATTCTCAGCTGAAGGAGAGCAGGAACACACAGTGTGCAGGGTTAGACTTTGGGACAGTGTTTGCATGTGTCCCCACAGATGGAAGCAGGATGTCTGGAAGTCCCTGTGCAAATATTGTCCAGTCTGGTTTTATTTTCAGGAAACAGCACTTTTGCCTTACAAAGTGCTGTGTAAGTCAAGGCTGGTCAAGCAGACTGTCAGAAGACTCTTCCTCTCCCACTCCAAGCCAGTCTCCATCCCTGCCTCTGTCCAGGTTCTCAGCAAATGTCTTAGTCACAGCCAAGTGACTGCAGTCTGAGAAGGCAGGTAGCAAAATGGGAAGTGCTCTCCCACAAAGGAGGGCATGTCAGAATGAGCTGCTTTTTGCACATTCCTTCTAAAACACCCCAACTGTAACAGCAACAAAGATCACATTGGCAGTACCGTGTTTGCATTCACACACCAGCTGCTCCTCCCTCCCACAGGGTCTTGTTTTTTAAAAGGCTGGTGAAGGACATTTTTGTCAGACAAGAGGTCTACTCTGCTCTTATTTCCTAGGTTGGCTGGATCTAGTTTTCCTTTGGAGCTTTCCATTCCTTTGGTTTCATGGATTCTCTTTGCAGAACATTTTCAACAGGCTGGTGGTAAAGCGTCGTACCCCCTGGAACACAAAGCAATGCCTACTCCTGTGGTGGGTTGTTGGCTTATCAACTTGTGGGTGTTCTAAACACTGTGTGCAGGAGCAAGTGGCATACTACAGTTGTGAATGACTCTTAATGAATAAACTTCACTTACTGAAGCTGAAATAGCAAAGCTATTCCTGGCTCAGAAAGGCTGGTAGATTTTTTTTTGGCCTGTAATAAATTGAACACAACATAATGTGGGAAGGGAGGAAAAGAACCCAAACTAAACCAAATAATCCAAGCCCAAAACATTGCTTAGAGTCAATTCTGAGCAGGAGTTACTGATGGTTTTTATTCTTCTTTGGGAAAGGACTGCAGTGTATAAACCAATTTGGTTTCAGGGTTGATCTCTCTGTATTTGGATTAAGGCATCTTCAAGTGTTCACAAATGGTAATTTCAGGCAAACCAGACTTCCAGAAATATCTTTTTGCATGCAGTCTGGCTTCATCATACACAGCACACATGCAGGTACGTGTAGAGGATTTCTAACAGCATAAACATTCACTTTAGAACCTGAAGGGATCAGTTTGCCAAGGTTTGAATGTCCAGGACCTTAACTGGTGTGCTGAGAATCTCTAAGTGCTCGCATACGGAGTGTGGTGCAAAGTGTGCATCAGAGGAGCAGCAAGACAAACATTCATCAGTTTCACTTGCAGCTGAAGGGAGAGCTGGCTAGGGGCTTTATTGCCAGGGCTGTAGGAAGCTCTACCCTGGAAATGTTCTTTAAATTATTTCCCTTTTTTTTTGGCTTTCTAGGTGATTTATGGCCATCATTCCAGAGCATTTGTGGCATTTAATCTTGGAATGTTTTATCTCTGTGCTTCAGTATTGTTTATCTGAAGAGTTTGGTGCACGTACATACGCTTCCTGTCAGTCCACCCCTCTGTTTTGTGCAGTGCTGCCATATACTTGTGACTAAAGCAGATGGGAAAGGCTGGCTCTGAAGTATTGGGTGGTCAGCGTTGCTCTGGAGTATGGGGGATTTGAATTATTTCTAGAGCTTCTTTCTTGATTTACCTAACAGAGAAATGTCAAATGCTTTGAGTTCATGTTACAAATCCTGCTGTCTTTGATTTTTCTGTAGAATGACAGAAAAAAAGAGGGGGATATCCCAATTTTTATGCCTGGAAAGACTCCAATGTATAAAAGGGAAGAGACCACTAGCTAGGAAAGTCTGGCTAGCATCGCTAGGTCTGCTGCTGTGATTTGAAAATGGTAAGTATTATACCAGTGATGTGGAGGTAATTAATGTCTGTCCTTTCACAGTAAACTCCAGGATGAGACTTCAGTAATAACAGAGAAATACTTCTGCATGAGCCATGCAACCAAAGCAAGTTCAGATCGTGAAAGGAGCTTTGCTGGGGTTTGTATTTCATCTATTCCTTGCTACAGCAGGCTGCATTGTTCATGCAAATACAGAAGAGCTGCTGCTGCCAATATTTATTGGTTTGTTGTTCTTGTCCATCTAGTAAAAGCACTGCAAAGAGACACCAACCAGAAACAATTCTTCAAGTCCTGAAACTGTTCCTTCGCCTAGCTCAGCCTTAATGAGAAACTGAACCTAGCTGAAGCAGAGTCCAAACACAGCTACGTGGCAATGGATATAACTGAAAAAAAGCTCCTCCCATCCCCTTTGGCTTTCACTCAGATTCTGCAAGGAAAGAATGTTGAAAACGACATGAAAGGCAAAGAAGTTGGAGAGGAAGGAGGTTGTTGCTTTGCTTTCACTCGCTTTAGACATAGCAAGCTGAGGAGTCAGGGTTGGGCCTCCCTGAAAAGCAGTCCCAGAGTTTCTTGAGATAACATGGCTAAGCAGTGAAAGCATCCTGTGGAACTCGCCTTAATCTGCAATCTGAGGACGGGGAGGGGGCGAGGTGGGATTATTTACCCGGGCAAATTCAAGTGCAGCGTTCCCAGCCGCCACTAGTTGTCACTTTGCAACCAGCCGGGGTCGGTGTTTTCAGCACTGCGGTTAGCGAGATTGCGGTGCTAATTAAACGGAGTAACTCCCAAAGCCGCGGAAAGTCCCGAGCCGGAGGCTGTGCGATCGCCAGCCTCGGGGAACCGAGAGGAGGCGAAAAGGCAGCTCGAGTAAGGCGGAAGGTCGCCGTCCTAAGGCTGAGGCTGTGCCTAGAGGCTGTGCCCCAAGCTCGGGGCGGGCAGGGCTGGCCAGCCCGGCAGCGCCCGCGGTTCGCACACTCCTCCCGTAAAGCCGAACCTTACCTGAAGAAAACGATCGTCTCCCACACGTAGACTCCGAGTGCGTTGACGTTGCACATTTTTCCAGCTCTCGCTGTTGTTGCTTTGGGTTGTTGTTTGGGTTTGGTGTTGGTTGTTTTTTTGTACTCCGTGAGGGGTGGGCCGGTGGGGTTGGCCAATAAAGTAATCCGGCACTTGGGGAGATTTGGTAGGGGAAGCGAGTTGCCCCTCCCGAGGCAGGCTGGGCAGGGAAGCGGCTGGCGGCGCTCCGCGGTCAGCACCCTGGACAGCGGCAGTGCGCGGTCAGTACCCTGGACAGCGGCGGCGCTCGGCGCTCCGCGGGCGCCTGCGGAGCGACCGGCGGCTCCGGTCCGGCGCTGCCTTGGCTCGTCCCTCCGCTCCGCTTCTCTCTTCTTCTGTCCTCTCTTCTCTTCGCCTGTGCCCCCGCCACCCGCCACTGCAGTGGTGCTCGGGGCCAGAGGACCACGGCTTCCCGCACTGAAATCTCCTTTCAGCGGGATCTCGCTCCGGACATCAGGCTGGCGAGAAGGGGAGACGCAGGGGTTGTACGTTTGCCATCGGGGTGGTGGGGGTAAGATGGGAGCCGGGGGACGACCCTCAACCACACAGGGCTTTAGCCTCCGCTGCTAGCCGGGGTGTCTTCCTAATTACATCCAGAGGAATTTGTCAGTGTGGAGCCGTGCTGCAGTCCCGGTTGTGTCGCTTTCCTGCCCGCCGTTTGGCTGATGTTGGTTCCCGCTTCCTGGGCTATTTTCCTCCCGAATAAGTTATTGCTCCTGTAGGGAAGGTGTCCCATTGCTCAGGGCTAGAGCGGAGGGGAGCAAAGGGGAAGTTTCTTGGGAAGCACTCCCATTGTGCTCAGAAAGAAAGTGGCTCAGTGTCCTCCTAATGCATCTCATTTCCCCTCTGCCCTCTCTCCCCTGCTAGGACTCGCCAGATCTTGGGAGTTTCTTGCTGCATTAATTTACTAAACTAAAAAAAAAAAAAAAAGAGAGAGAGAAGGGAAAAAAAAAAGAAAAGGAAAATAGGAGAGGGAGGTGGAGAAGAGGGAAGGCAGAGGGGAGGGGGCAACTCAGCCTCTCCACCATCCCAAGGCCCTCCTCTTAGCTGTGCTCATTGGTCTCGGGGCTGAAAAAACTACTCTAGGATGTGGTTGGATAAAGGCATGTTGTTCAGCGAGAGGATGTTAACCTTTAAAGCGCTGAGACGTTTTGGGTTATTTCAGTTTTTTTACCTCGAATCGCTGTCTTTTTAAGAAGTCTCTGAAACCGTCTGCCCTGACAGGGCAAGCGTAACGTGCCTTTAGTCTCCATCTCGTGGAAGATCTGCTTGGCTAACAGCTGCTATGTGTTGCTGTTGGCTTTTAAGGAACGTCTCTCTGTTGTGTTTCGGTGGTTTGGTTTTCTGATTATTTTTTTCCCCCCTTTTATCTTTATTTTAGTCGGTTATTGTTTATTTTTTTTCCCCCTTTCTTCTTCCCTTTTGCGTTCGGTTTTTTTGCAAAGAGATTTGGCAAACACCAGAGCCACCAAGGGCAGGGCAGGTAAGGAGCATTTAGCAGTTTCTTATCGCAGTTCCAGCTGTGCTCACAGGGTGCTGAGCGTGGTGGTCGGGGCAGGGAGGAATGGGCTCCTTAGTCACTTTGTCAGCATGCTCACTCTGCTCGGCTTCTCAGCAACTTCTGAGAACCGAAATGGATACTGAGCTCTTCTAAATAATCGAGGGTTTCTTTCTTCTCTCCCGTCCCGCTGTAATGTGATTTTTCTTCTTTCACTTCCCTTTTTGTTTGCTTGTAGTGTGCCTTGTAAAAATCCCCATGGCAAAGACAGAGTTGCTTTTAACCCCTTCTTAGCCGTTTTTAATCGGTCCAAAGGCTGCTCCTATCCCACACTGGGAGGGTGGAGGTGAAATGTGCTGCTCGCTCCACCACTCCTGTAGCCTCCCCAGGCAGGGAAATAACCAGATTATTTTTCCCCCCTCACTTTGGGTGGTATCTCAAAGGACTTGACTGCCATACTAAAATTCACCCGATTTTAGGTTTTTTTGATCTCCTGGTTTTATTTGATTTAAAGCAGTGTATTTACTTGGCTAAGCAGACAGAAATATCCTTTGGGTTATCATTGAAAAGGGAAGAAAGACCTGCTTGGCTTTCAGCCATTGATACAGAAGGAGTTTAATGTGATTTAGTCCAGCTAGTGGGTCTCAGTGTCTAGCTAGATTAATAACAGTCTCTGATTACAACTCATGGAGATTCCCAGGGTCGTGATTCCATGCGGCGTTTCCTGCCTGCTGCTTGCTGGCTCCTCCCTGGACTTCTCCCCTGATATTTATCCCCACATGAATGAGCTTCTGTCACTGTGATTTCCCAGCCCCCAGTGTGCTGACAGACCCAAGAAGGAGCTGCAAGTGTTAGTGCTAGCAGGACACATACAGCAGGAGAGAAATGCTATTTCCCTGCATTTTTACTGGGAAGCAGGACAAAGAGCAGGAGGCAGAATAATCTCTTGGCATCTGTGAGTTAAATGTAGAGGCTTGTCAGCCTTCTGAGTCCCTTAGAAATGGGCTCTGTGAGGGATATGACTGTCTTGTGTGACTTCTCCCTTGGTTATAAGTTTGATCTTCTTTACACCCAAGAAAGATGGATTTGCTTCCTTTTGTCCCCACTTGTGCTCCTTGCATTACATTGGCTTAGGGAAGCAGAGAGGCTGTGTCTAAGATCAAGAGTGTAGATGAATCTGTGCACATAGCACAAAGAAGCTTCACAGCTGAGCCTGTTGAAGGGTCTCAAACCTGCTTTTTTCCAGGGAAAGCATTTCTCCTCTTCTCTATCATCTACCCTGGTGGTGATGGGGACAAAGTGATTTGTATGGACCCAGGGGGTCTCTTCCAAGGGCAGTCAAAAATATCTACTTATTGGGAGAAAAAGAGGAGCATTATTTGCTCTGCATTTTGGGGAAAAGAGGCAAAACAAGCTTGCAACAGATGCTTGGAGCAGGTCTAGGCATCAAGATGATTTAGACCAGAAAGTAAAATCAGGATAAATGGGAGTTTAAGAACTGTGAGTTTTGCATAGCTTATCTGGGTGACCCCAAAGGCACCTGCACCCTCTGCATTAGGGGTTTTTGCTTTGATCAGAACTGAAATGTGTCCTGGGTAAAACTTTCCTTGCCTATTCTTTTTGTTGTTGTTGGCTTTATGTGGAGATATTTTTTCCCTCTGTACTGTATGCTATTTTGTCTCCTCCTGGTGCCAAGGCAGTTGTTTCTTGCTTGCCTCAGTACAGTGCTACTTGCATGTGTCAGATCTTGGTCAGGGTGGCTCCAGATCCCTGGAGTTTCCATCCTCTGATCTTGCCTACCAGTCCCCACTGAAAACCATCCATAAGGATATCTGTGGTGAAGTTACCCACCTTGGTTCTGTGCAATTCCTCTTTTAAGCTGCCTTTTGCTCTCTAAGGGCAGATGAACTGGAAATTAGGTCCAGAGATCTAATAATTGCTGGCAGTCATTTTGATTACCTTTGCTACGTGTCATCCTTGTCATCAGGTACTGATTGGCAGGTCTCCTCTCCCTGCATCTGTCCTGGCTTGCTCTTAGATTGGATTTTAGCTCTTAGACTGGGTTTTAGCTCTTGGCCTGGCTTTGCTTCAGTGTTTGGTGCTATTTTGTGAGGGTTTTCGTGCCAGTGCTCCTTATTTTTCAAGCCGAGTTCCAATGGTTTTGAAAGACATTTGTCTTTATCTGGTGGCACTTGTACAAATGACAGAGCTTAAGATCACTTATCATGATGTCAAATGAGGCTCTTAAAATTAGAATTACCTGCTGTTTGTTCTCTTTTTTCTTGGTGGTTTTTTTTTTTTACTAGTTTTGTTTCAAAACAGATGAGTCTGGTACTTGCTGTGGGTGAAGTTGTTTGGGATGATTTTATGTTGTCTTTCTGGGCTGTGAGGGTGAAAGACACCACCAAGAATGATGGTGGGAGTTGTTGGAGGAATGTAAGAGGTCAGTATTTACACCTGGAGCAGATCAGGACTTGAAAAGTTGTGGCTGGCAGTGGAATGTGGCTGGCAGTGGAATGTCTCTGGCACAACAACCAACAGAAGGGGTTGGATTCTTTGCAGCTCTAGGCTTACCTTGTTGGGAAGGAAGTTGCTGGGGCTGCAGGATTTGTCCTGAAGAAATTTGCTCTGTGATAGAGAGCTAAATCTTGACTCTGTTTTATCATCATGATCTCAGTACTGTCCTCACTGCAGGTGAATTTGATGTTTATCCTTCCTTATCCTTCTGATGGATGAGGACTCTCTAATGACTCAGTCCAGCCAGTGTAGCTGATGGGTTTTCTGTTACTATCCACTTGCTCTTTCATGCTTTAGATAGATAGACAACTAATTCCCTTTTTTTCCCCCTCTCTTTTCCCCTTTAATTTCCAGGCATCGCTGCTTTCTGATATTTTCTATATGAGATCTCAATCTTCAGTGATCTCATGGCTGGCTATTCTGCAAATGCTGATTACCAGAAACAGGCTATGACTGTAATCAGGAATAGGCCATTAGGTGGCTGGGAGGATGAGATGTAGCTGTGGAGGGAGATAAACACAGGGGTAAGACAAAGACTGTGAAATAACACTTTTGCCTTGGGCTTTCTGAGCATGACTAATGAAGTTAGAAGTGAGTTTTGCCAAGACAGTGAAGATTATGACCTTGAAGGGTACCTGGAAGCTGTGACTGCTCAAGAAGAAGAAGCTGCTACTCCATGTTGCTGGGCAGATATTTTACTGTCACAACGGCCACAGCATCCCTGAAAGCCAAAGACATATGGTCTGAACAAAGGGATGAGTTGAAGTCACAGTTAATTGCATAAAGCAATTGCCTTAAGATATTATCTCCTGGCTTCTCTCTCTCTCTCTCTCAAAGGCTCAGTCATTGCATCTGAAGTTTCCAAATATTAGTCCTCACCAAGTGGCAGGTAATAAACAGCAGAGAATAATTGAGTGATTGTTTCTTAATTACCAGTCAAAGGCTGGATTTGATCCACAACTGAGTCACTGACTTATAGCTATGTTTCAATGTCTTCTCTTGATTCCTTGCACGGTAGAAGCAGATGATGCTTTTTGGTAGGAAGGATCAGGTCAGACTACTCAGGGACTGCAGCAGGAGCCATGGGTAGCACTTAATAAAGTCATAATGGTTTTAATTTCTCTTTAGTGCTCACCTGAAATGTGGGACACCTGCAGAAAAGGGTCTGCATGCCTTCTAACTATGCCCTTTTCTTTCTTCTTTCTTTTCCTAGCTGTGTGAGTCAGGGACTGTCTGCTCCTCAGTCTGCCTTCATGCCTTTGAACAGTGCAAGTGCATTTCTCCTCTTCTCTCTGAAGAAAATGAATCTTTTCAGTGTTCCTGGTAGTCTGTGAGTTCATTTTGGTTTTGATAGTTGATAGAATCTCTTGAAGACAAGAGGAAGACAGAAAGTCTTGGAAATAGCTCTGGGACATATACACTAGGCTGAGAATTAACCTGAAGCCTCATTCATGACAGCAAGTTGCTTTCATTCTTGATTTGTAGACAAATTCTGAGTTTCTTTTGCTTGCCTTTTAAAAATGAAAAGTCTGATAACAAATTCATACATGGGAGTAAACTTCTTCAGTAGTCCTTGAGTACTGTGTCCTGTTGTGGGCCCCTCAATTTAAGAAGGATATTGAGACACTTGAATGTGTCCAGAGAAGGGCAACGAGGCTGGGGAGAGGTCTGGAGCACAGCCCTGTGAGGAGAGGCTGAGGGAGCTGGGGTTGCTTAGCCTGGAGAAGAGGAAGCTCAGGGGAGACCTTATTGCTGTCTACAACTACCTGAGAGGAGGTTGTAGCCAGGAGGGGGGTGGTCTCTTCTCCCAGGCAGCCAGCACCAGAACAAGAGGACACAGTCTCAAGCTGCACCAGGGGAAGTTTAGGCTGGAGGTGAGGAGAAAGTTCTTCACAGAGAGATTGGCCATTGGAATGTGCTGCCCAGGGAGGTGGTGGAGTCACCCTCCCTGGAGGTGCTCAAGACGGGACTGGATGTGGCACTTGGAGCCATGGTTTAGTTAGTCTTGAGGTGCTGGGTGATAGGCTGGACTTGATGATCTCTGAGGTCTTTTCCAGCCTTGTTGATTCTGTGATTCTGTGCTTCAAACTGGACATGGAGAGACACTGCCTTCCCCCCCCCCCCCTAATAAATGACAGCCTTTTCTGTGGAGAAGTGGCTAGCATAGCAGTGAAGTACACTCAGCATACCTTGGGAATACTAAATCCATTATTGTCAGTTTGTTCTTTGGAGAATGGCTAATGAGAAAACAGTGCCCCCAGAACTTGGCCCGTGCTTCACAAGCCAGGGATTCAAATTGCTACAGCAGCACTACTTGCCTTCTTGACACTGAGCAAATGGAAAACAAATCTTAAATTAAAATTAAGTCCAGGGAATTGTACAAAGGAGTCTGGAAAGCAGAGGCCTCCTCGGTTATTTTCCGTGCGCAGTAAGCAGTTTCTGTGCAAGATGCCTCAGTGAAATACAATGTTCCCAGGAACCTGAGAAACTGGGACGCTTGGTAGTGAGGACTGGCAAAATAACATCATCAAAAGTCCCTGCAGTCTTTTGTAAAGTTAAGTGTTTAGTCAGTTGTTTTGGTTTCCTTTGCTCTCCCCTTCTTCCTCTCCTCTCCCCTTCTTCCTCTCCTCTCCCCTTCTTCCTCTCCTCTCCCCTTCTTCCTCTCCTCTCCCCTTCTTCCTCTCCTCTCCCCTTCTTCCTCTCCTCTCCCCTTCTTCCTCTCCTCTCCCCTTCTTCCTCTCCTCTCCCCTTCTTCCTCTCCTCTCCCCTTCTTCCTCTCCTCTCCCCTTCTTCCTCTCCTCTCCCCTTCTTCCTCTCCTCTCCCCTTCTTCCTCTCCTCTCCCCTTCTTCCTCTCCTCTCCCCTTCTTCCTCTCCTCTCCCCTTCTTCCTCTCCTCTCCCCTTCTTCCTCTCCTCTCCCCTTCTTCCTCTCCTCTCCCCTTCTTCCTCTCCTCTCCCCTTCTTCCTCTCCTCTCCCCTTCTTCCTCTCCTCTCCCCTTCTTCCTCTCCTCTCCCCTTCTTCCTCTCCTCTCCCCTTCTTCCTCTCCTCTCCCCTTCTTCCTCTCCTCTCCCCTTCTTCCTCTCCTCTCCCCTTCTTCCTCTCCTCTCCCCTTCTTCCTCTCCTCTCCCCTTCTTCCTCTCCTCTCCCCTTCTTCCTCTCCTCTCCCCTTCTTCCTCTCCTCTCCCCTTCTTCCTCTCCTCTCCCCTTCTTCCTCTCCTCTCCCCTTCTTCCTCTCCTCTCCCCTTCTTCCTCTCCTCTCCCCTTCTTCCTCTCCTCTCCCCTTCTTCCTCTCCTCTCCCCTTCTTCCTCTCCTCTCCCCTTCTTCCTCTCCTCTCCCCTTCTTCCTCTCCTCTCTCCTTCTTCCTCTCCTCTCCCCTTCTTCCTCTCCTCTCCCCTTCTTCCTCTCCTCTCCCCTTCTTCCTCTCCTCTCCCCTTCTTCCTCTCCTCTCCCCTTCTTCCTCTCCTCTCCCCTTCCCTTTTTACTGAGAAGATATGCACATGAAAGAGAATTCACTGGAACTGATGCAAAGATTCATCTTATTCACATTTCCAAGAACTCTGGTGACAAGTTTGATGAATTCTGGTTTGATATGCAGTGGATCTCTGCAAAACAACCACTGGAGAGTTTTGCAGAGGAAATTCTGCAGCCCTTGCTGGCTAAGGTTCCAAGGCCACTAGGAACAGAGCTGAAGCTTTTGTGGTGTGGATGATTGATAATTTGGGGTGACATTCAGACCAAATGTAACTGTTGACAGTCTTTTACCCCAGTACCCCCAGGTCCCTTTCTTCCTGGCTGCTGTCCAGCCATTCTGACCCCAGCCTGTAGCACTGCTTGGGGTTGTTGTGGCCAATGTGTGGAAGGTTCCTCCCTTACATCATTCACTACAAAAAGTGCAGTTACATAAATTGTCCTTAACCTTCACACTCTTGGCCAATACATTTCTTGACAAGTAGATCAGGGGCTGTATTGATTTCTTATCACTGGCAACACAGCCCCTGTGGGTCTAGTGATATCTAATCTGTGACCACACACTCTTTAGAAGTGGTGTGAGGCTCCAGTGCCAGGATGACTTCCTGGCAGACTATATGTTTGCAGAAGGCCAAGTGAAGTGCTTCCTGTGGTGGGCTGAATTTCCCCCCACCACACATCAACTTTGCCAGACCAACTCAGCTGGAAGCAAATGGAGCTGTATTTACAAGCAACACCTACACTCTACAATGGAATGCAAGGAATATGTACAAAATACACAGGATTTACAATATGTACAGATATTTACCATTAATAAACAGCACAAGGACCCCCCTGGCCAAGGACCAGGCTTCTCCCTCCCTGCCTCTCCCCTTAGCCCCCTGTACAGAAGGGACAAGAGAAAGGAGCAGAGAAGTTAGACACAGCCAAAGCCAGCCAAAGCACGCGGATTATCTCTCCCAAGTGAAGCAAACCAGCCAGAGATCAGAAGAGAAAAAGGGAAGAATTGTTGTGGTACAGCTCCTCTTATTCTAGATATTTAGGAAAGATGTTGAGTTGCTGGAAGGTGTCCAGAGAAGGGCAACAAAGCTGGGGAGGGGTTTGGAGCACAGCCCTGTGAGGAGAGGCTGAGGGAGTTGGGGTTGCTTAGCCTGGGGAAGAGGAGGCTCAGGGGAGACCTTCTTGCTCTCTACAACTCCCTGAAGGGAAGTTGTAGCCAGCTGGGGGTTGGTCTCTTCTCCCAGGCAGCCAGCACCAGAACAAGAGGACACAGTCTCAAGCTGTGCCAGGGGAGGTTTAGGCTGGATGTTAGGAAGAAATTCTTCATGGTAAGAGAGATTGGCCATTGGAATGGGCTGCCCAGGGAGGTGGTGGAGTCCCCATCCCTGGAGGTGTTCAAAAAGGGATTGGATGTGGCACTTGAAGCCATGGTTCAGTTAGTCAGGAGGTGCTGGGTGATAGGTTGGAGTTGACGATCTCTGAGGCCTTTTCCAGCCTTATTGATTCTATGATGATTCTAATACCAGCCCAAGTCTTGCCAGAACTTCTCAGATGCTGAGCACCCTGCAGTTGTTGGAAATACTACCTTAGCTTTTCATTTTGTGAAGCCCATTGCTCCTGCCTTAGCAGCCCTACAGCGCTGCAGAAAATAGAACTTTCCTCCTCTGTGCCTGCCCAGTAAATGAAAGAAACCATCTGTTTGTTTTGAGGTGAGCAGGCAGCAGGCTGTGAGAGATGCCTGCATGGAGGCAGAGCTATTCACATCACCCTCTTTGCTGTTGTCATGGACTTGAGGAGAAATAAAACCCCAAACCCCGCCAAACCAAAATCAAACAAACAAAAGGAAACCAACCAGCCAAAAACCAAACCATAAGAGAAAGGGGGAAATAATGGGGTTGCATGCTTCCATTGCTTCATTTGTCTTGTGGATTCAATAGAGAGTGTGTGTGTGAGACACCAAGAAGAGGAACTCTCGAGATGAAAATGTTGACTGTGAGCAGCAGACTTAGTGAATCAGGAGCTGATAGCCAGTGAAGCTGAAGTGGCTCCTCAGTGTCCAAGTGTTGAGAGACTGAAGCACTTTCTTATGTGCCCCAATTCACTCACAGGGCCAATTAGCATCATTTAGCTTCTGGAGTGAAAGAATTTGCTGCCTTTTTTCCCCCCCCTCTTTTTCCTTGGCAATGGAAATATTAAGCTGTCAGACATCTAAAGGACAAAAAAGCCCTTTAGGATCCCTCTTCTTTTAATCAATAAAAAAAAGAGTCTCTCCCCCCCCATCCACCTTAATGAAGCTCTAAACAGAGGGGTATGCAACTGTTCCTGTTAATGATGTCAGTTGGCCAGGTGGCCAAGAAGGCCAAGGCATCCTGACCTGCGTCAGGAAGAGTGTGGCCAGCAGGAGTGGGGAAGTCATTCTGCCCCATACTCAGCACTGGTTAGGCCACACCTTGAATCCTGTGTCCAGTTCTGGGCCCTTCAATTTAAGAAGGATATTGAGACTCTTGAACATGTCCAGAGAAGGGCAAGGAGGATAGAGAGAGGTCTTGAGCACAGCCCTGTGAGGAGAGGCTGAGGGAGCTGGGGTTGCTTAGCCTGGAGAAGAGGAAGATCAGGGGAGACCTTCTTGCTGTCTACAACTACCTGAAGGGAGGCTGTAGCCAGGTGGGGGTTGGTCTCTTCTTCCAGGCACTCAGCACCAGAACAAGAGGACACAGTCTCAAGCTGTGCCAGGGAAAATTTAGGCTGGAGGTGAGGAGAAAGTTCTTCCCAGAAAGAGTAATTGGCCATTGGAATGTGCTGCCCAGGGAGGTGGTGGAGTCACCATCCCTGGAGGTGTTCAAAAAAGGATTGGATGTGGCATGGTTTAGTTGGTCATGAGGTGTTGGATGACAGGTTGGACTTGATGACCTCTGAGGTCTTTTCCAGCCTTATTGATTCTGTGATTCTATGATTGCACCAGAAGTGCTGACAGTGGGGCAGGTTTTCATGTTGCTTCAGCAGAAGGAAGGGCTTCTCACCCAGCTGAGATGCCTTCACCTTTATAAGCACTGCTGAGAGATAATGTGTCACTGCAGGCATCCCTCTGGAAGAGTGTGTTTCTTGCTTCAGTAGCACAGTCCTCTTGAATTGGCCAATTTAGTGGGTGCACTTTCAGGTTGTTTCACTCTTGAGCAGCAGCTCTGGCTTCTCGCTGCCATCCAAAGCAGACATTCCCCAGTAAGGCATCTGGAAAGATCTTTAGGCAAAAGACATTACTCAGCCATACTGTATTTCATTGTTTGAAACTGGGGCTCTGTGGACTTGCAGAAACTTACTTGAGCATCACTGACTTGAGCTGCTTGTTTGGCCTTTACTGAAACAGCCAGCTCTTACTCCTCTGCTTCAGGTAGAGCTAACAAAGGGCTGGGTTACCAGAGGCTTCCTGGCAACTCTGTCTGGAAATCCTAGTGGAGGTGAAAGGTGCCACCTGAAAAAATTCAGCTGGATAGTGCTGAGATGCTTACCTCACCCGAAATCCTTGCCTCAGGTGCAGTATCTCATGCCTCAAGTAAGAGACAGAGAAGAGAGATTTTAACACGTTTGCTAAGTAGCTTGTTATTGCCTTGGGCTACGTATTTGCAGCTTGCTGAGTTAAACCCTGTGACAGCTACAAGCCTCCTTTCATGACGTCTCTCAGTGTATTGTTTGCCTGGGGCTTGGGCAAAGCTTCCCCCACAGAGGAAACGGGAAGTTTGCTCAGTGTGCTCCATTTTCCACGTGTGATAGTCCTGATTGGGAAGCTGGGGAAGTGTATTAGTGTAAACTACTCACTGGGTTCAGCAAAGGGAATCTTTAATTGCTCCTTGTCCTGGTTTTGGCTTGGAGAGAGTTAATTTTCTTCCTAGTAGCTGTTTCAGTGCTGTGCTTTGGCTTCAGTGTGAGAACAAAGCTGATAACACAGGGATGCTTTAGCTGTTGCCAAGTAGTGCTCAGCCCAAGTGCAGGGTTTTAGTTTCCCAGGCCCTGCCAGTGAGCAGGTGCACAAGGAGCTGGGAGGGAGCACGGCCAGCACAGCTGACCCTAAGTAGCCAAAGGGATAAACTGGGGGGGAAGCTGTCTGGGAGGGGCCAGTCACTGCTCAGGAACTGGCTGGGCATTGGCTGTTAAACCACACCACTTGTCCTCTGCAAAACCTGAACGGAGGGAATGCTCCTCCTCGATGAAAACTTGTACCTGCTCTACTTGATCATAGCTCTTGATAAGACCCCGTCTCTAAATGATTGCTGCCATTAATCCATGGAACCTCTTGATTTTCCTGAGATGTTTAGCACCTTCCTCTTACACAGTGAGTATTCCTAAAGGTGTGTGATGGAGCAGGACTCTGAGTTTCCTCAATCACTATGCTTTTGTAGCCTAACCACAGGGTCATGTTTTTCTACCAGAAGCAAAATTCTCTTCAAACCATTTGAGTGATGGTGGGGGCTGACGACCCTCAAGGCTTTTGTGTCTGCAGTTCAGCCAAGGCAGCGCTAAAGGGCTACTGGTCACAGGTTTTGCAGTGGTGTTCTGGGGCTGCCTTTGCTCCCTGCGTGCCTGGCAAAGACAAAAGCTGCCAAAGCCCTTTGAAAATCTCTGCTGAGCATCGGTGGCCTGTGTGTATTAAAAGGAGGGGAAGCATAAAGCTCAGGAGGTAAACAGAAGGGTGGTTTTTTTTTTTTCCCTTTAGTAAAAAAACCTAGCTCTGATTTTTCTCACTGGCACAATTCCTTGTGGCAAAACAAAAGCACACTCAGAGTGTTATCATGCATTTCTCTGTGGGCAAGCTAGAGGAAAGCAATTGCAGCCCGTTCCTGATGTTGCTCCGTGTCGGCATTTTCCTTTTGTATGGCTTTCCCTCCCCATGAAAATAGTTCTCTGCCGAGGCAATTGGACTGGACAAGAGTGATTTATGTAGGCTGTGCAGAGAGAAAAGGCTTTGTTAGGTTTCAGGGTAGATGTGGAGCGCTGAGGGTGAGAAACAGCTTGGCTGAGACGCGGGGAATCGCAGTCCTCTCATTAAAGCGCTGTGCCCATGACCAGCCGTGGCCTCGCTTTGCGTTTGCTGCCTGATTACCGGGGCTGTGAAGCTGCGGTCTGCAAACAAAAGGCAGTAAATCAAATCAATGGGCATCTTTCAATGAGGAGCTTGTGATGTTGTGTTCTCCTTTGGCTCGTTATCTGCATGTGGCAGATGCTAAAACCTGTCCGGGGACGTTTCTGCTCGCACAGGGAAGTGCAAATACGACTCAACTTTTTAACCCTTTGTGTTAGGTGTCGTGATCTGGGAGACATTTGTGGTTCATGAGAACAAATCTCTCCTCCCAGATGGGCAGTCCATGGGAAAATCAACCCCTTCCACTGGTGGAGAGTTTTATTTGAGAGCATTAGGGGAGGCTGAGAGCCCTGGGGCTTTTTGGTCTGCTGAAGAGAAGCCTGAGAGGGGATTTAATAAATGTTTATAAATATCGGAGGGCTGGGGGTCAAGAGGCAGGGGGCAGGCTCCTGTCCTGTGAGAGGACAAAGGGCAATGGATGTAAACTACAGCACAGGAGGTTCCACCTCAACAGGAGGAGAAACTTCTTTACTGTAAGGGTCACAGAGCACTGGAACAGGCTCCCCAGAGGGGTTGTGGAGTCTCCTCTGGAGACTTTCAAGACCCATCTGGATGCAATCCTGTCCTATCTGTGCTAGATTCTGTGGTCCTGCCCTGGCAGGGGGGGGTGTGTGTGTGCACTCAGTGATCTCTGGAGGTTCTTTCCAACCCCTAACATCCTGTGCTCCTTGTTTATTTTGCCCTTAAACCCTCTTGGGCTGCAATAGGGCTACTAAAGCAGGGAGCAGTGCTGGTTTGAAGCAGTCCAATTCCACATGAGGGAGAAACAGAACTGTCTTGTCTGTCACCTGACTTCTGTGTGGACAAAACCATTGGAGAGGTTTCTGATGATGCACCTTTGGTATTCATATCATTTAAACTGGAAGAACTCTGTCAAAAGGCCAGAGCTTGGTTACTGAGTTAAATTCTTGAGGGCTTTATTGCATTGACTCTTGCTATTCTAGTGTATTTTTCTCTTGGGTTTTGGGAGCTGGCTGAACTGTATGTGAAAGAATGAGCAAATATTATAACACATACACACACACAGAAATAATATGACATCCTATTGTTGAGTGTGTCTGTATGGATATATGCAATAATTAATCACATCTGCATGGGCTTTCTGGATAGGAAATACAACCTGAAATTAGAACACTTTTTGCCCTTCTGATATGATTGACAGCTGGCTGAACATGAGCCAGCAGTGTGCCCAGGTGGCCAAGAAGGCCAATGGCAGCATGGCCAGCAGGAGCAGGGAAGTCATTCTGCCTCTGTACTCAGCACTGCTTAGGCCACACCTTGAGTCCTCTGTCCAGTTCTGGGCTCCTCAGTTTAAGAAGGACATTGAGACACTTGAATGTGTCCAGAGAAGGGCCTGGAGCACAGCCCTGTGAGGAGAGGCTGAGGGAGCTGGGGTTGCTTAGCCTGGAGAAAAGGAGGCTCAGGGGAGTCCTTATTGGTCTTTACAACTCCCTGAAGGGAGGTTGTAGCCAGGAGGGGGTTGGTCTCTTCTCCTGGGTGACCAGCATCAGAACAAGAGGACACAGTCTCAAGCTGTGCCAGGGGAAGTTTAGGCTGGAGGTGAGGAGAAAGTTTTTCACAGAGAGAGTTGTTAGGCATTGGAATGTGCTGCCCAGGGAGGTGATGGATTCACCATCCCTGGAGGTGTTCAAGAGGCGATTGGATGTGGCGCTTGGTGCCATGGTTTAGTAGTCATGAGGTCTGTGGTGACAGGTTGGACTTCATGATCTTTGGGGTCACTTCCAACCTTATTGATTCTATGGTATATGGGATGTGGAAACCCAGTATAACACTATAGCTCCCAAACCCTTGCAGCGTGGTATGTAAATCCATATGCAGCATCACACTCTTCTCTATGTGATGTGTAACTCAGGAAGCTTTTCTGCAGGTAGAAACATTCCTGCAGATTTAGCAGAACATTTCTTCCTTTCCAGGAAGGTGTTTTCTTGTGCCTCCAAGTCATCCACTGGAGTCTCTCCAAGGGAAAGTGCTTGCAAATTTGGGCTGTGCTCTCTGTCCCCACCTCGAAGATGTGCGTGTCAATTCCCAGCACTATCTAAGAACTTCTGAAACCTCTTTGCTTTTGCCATCCATCTCTTCAGAAGTCACTTCTGGACTCTTCAAGGCTCCTGTTCTAAAATGTGTGGCCACTAGATTGCAATTTTCCTACTTGTTGAATTCCTCTTTGGACTTACTGGGTTAAAGAGTTGACGTGGAGATTTCATCCACTTCATGGATTCCACAGGGGAGCTGTCACACTATCTCCATCCCCCATGCAAATAGTCTTCAGATGCTGGAGAGGGCCTGCTTCTCATCTAACTGGTGCTCCTGGAAAGTCCAAGTAATCCTAACAAAACTCTCTTGCCAGTCTCAGCAGTCCAGGGAGCCCCAAAACGCTTGGATGCAGGACCTTGAAAACAGTGCAGGAAGGAGCACACCTGGGTGTCTTTGTTGTAAGAATGTGCCCAAGCAGCTGTTTAATCCAAAAGAAGTAGGAATCTATGAGAACTTCCATGAGCTTGTGGGAACTGAGGACTTCCAAGGACTTGGCTGAAGTTAGCTGGGAAGTGTGAAGAGCCACATCTCCCAGCCCTCTTGAATCTTCACTAGGAAACACTGGGAACAGGTTAATGCCCATAGAAATCATACAGAGGGATGCTTTCTATTCTTTTTAGCCTTTGGTAAAGAAAGATATTTTCCTCAGGAAATCTGCACTGTTTTGGTGTGAAGCCAAGGAAAAATCCAGTGTGGAAATCGCTGCAGCAGCAGAAGGTGGACAAAGCAATTAAACAAATGGTGTTAGAATGGACTTCAGGCATCCTGAGGTGCAGGCTCTGCTCCTGGCGCTGGCTAATGCGATGCATTGTCTTGTAAATTCCTGTTAAGGTTACATCAGCTATCTGCAGGGGGTGTGTCTGTGCTCCTATATAAAGCCTGAGACCTTGGGGACCTTGTCTGTTAAACACTTTGTTGGCCCAATAAAAAGGCTCACGTGGCTACGCTGCACGGTAGAAATCAATACCGCTGCACTTCCCTGGTCCTAGCAGAAGGAGGGAAAGCTCCAGGGACTGATTAAGTTCTCTTTGCTGAAAAGAGCTGCTGCATTCTGAAGCGTTTTAAAATAACTGCTGTGTCTCTACAGGTAGTTCTGCATTTAATCTGGGGGGTTGGGAGAGGCTTCCTGTACACTACATAAGAGCATTCAGGTTATAAATGGCTTATTCATGGCAAGCATACATCTTATATCATGCAGTTGTAATCTCATGATCTAATATATATATATATTTAATTAGCATGAGGAGCTGTCAAGAGTGAATTGGCACTGGCCAGATATCTCTGGTGATGTTGTGAGTGTCTAAATTCAGTTATCCACTTACCATCATGGTGCCAGAAAGAGTCATTTGCTAGGGAAGGTTTTAATAGTGCAGATAATGTACCTGCTGCTCCTCACTTGGCTTTGCAGGATCAAAAGTGTTTCACTCGCTGCCCAAAGCCCTCACTGACATCATCTGATCAGTCTCTCTCCTGGGGCTTTTTAAGAAGGAGAATCATAGAATCAGTAAGGTTGGAAGAGACCTCCAAGATCATCAAGTCCAACCTGTCACCCCACACCTCATGACTAACTAAACCATGGCACCAAGTGCCGCATCCAATCTCCTCTTGAACACCTCCAGGGATGGTGACTCCACCACCTCCCTGGGCAGCACATTCCAAGGGCTAACAACTCTCTCTCTCTGGGAAGAACTTTCTCCTCAACTCCAGCATAAACCTCCCCTGGCACAGCTTGAGACTGTGTCCCCTTGTTCTGGTGCTGGCTGCCTGGGAGAAGAGACCAACCCCCACCTGGCTACAACCTCCCTTCAGGTAGTTGTAGAGAGCAAGAAGGTCTCCCCTGAGCCTTCTCTTCTCCAGGCTAAACAACCCCAGCTTACTCAACCTCTCCTTGTAGGGCTTGTGCTTGAGGCCTCTCACCAGCCTTACTGCCCTTCTCAATCTCAGCTGTCTCCCAGGTGTCTCTGGGAAAGCACAAGAGGATGTGGAGGATATTAGAGGACACAGTCTCAAGCTGCACCAGGGGAGGTTTAGGCTGGATGTTAGGAAGAAGTTCTTCCCAGAAAGAGAGATTTGCCATTGGAATGTGCTGCCCAGGGAGGTGGTGGAGTCCCCATCCCTGGAGGTGTTCAAGAGGGGATTAGATGTGGCACTTGGTGCCATGGTTTAGTCATGAGGTCTGTGGTGACAGCTTGGACTTGATGATCTCTGTGGTCTCTTCCAACCTTGGTGATTCTGTGATTCTTTAAGTACCCCTTAAGAACTCAGAGCTAGAATTTCCTGAAGGACCTAGCTGGGAATGCAAGTGGAGCTCTCTCAGGGCCAATGTGTGTTTCTTTCCTGCTCCAAGAACCAAAGAGGAAGAGTCATGCAAATGGGAATGAACATGCACCCCCACACTTACATCTCTAAGTCCTCTAGGATTTTCTGTGCATGTGTTTCTCACTGAGCAGCTTCATCCTCCCATCCCAAGAAATGGAGAGGAAGAAAGTCTGCTGATTTTGTGCTGCCCAGGAAATTACTGCAGTGCAACTTGATTCATGTGATTCCCCAATTACCACTCCCACGGGAGAGGCAGACAGAGGCAGAAAAGGGGAACCTGCCTTGTTGGTAAGGTGGGAGTTAATAATTGGTTTAATTCACAATCTGTAGCTCTTCAAAGGGATTGCTAATAAGTGTTTGTCTTTTCTTTCCCTCCCACTCCTTTCCCCCAGGAGCTAATGAGAGACACAGACAACACTGATCACAGAAACTAAATTGTAAAGGAGAGAAGAAATCCCCAGTGGAAAGTCTTTAATCTGCCTCTGGAAAGGGCAATTTGTGTTAATAGGACAAAACTGTAACGTTTAATATTAATTATAGGGATTTGGGGAGGAGCATGTGAAGCATGGAGGGAGAGAACAGACTGGAGGGAAGGGGACATGAGACTGCAAGTGTCTTTTGCTGCAGCAGGGAACAGCAACCAGATGAGCCCTGCCTCTTAGGGGAAGTTTAGCTGGACCTCATAGCAGTTGAATTCTGGTTGCAGAGAAGCTTCATGTGATGCAGACAAGCCCAGTTTCTCTGTAGTCCTCATGGGGCTGTTGAAGAATGTTGTTCAGGCAGGGTGCATACAGGATGAAGGAAAGTATGTGGGTTGGATTTCATGGCATGGAAGTCCCTGTTCCCATGGGCTCTGGAATGCCTCAGCATGCATGACTGTAGAACATTGGGAAGACTGCAGTAAACCCAGCTTTAGCTTAGGCTTCTCTCTCAATCTGCAGTGGGCAGTAGTGTCCTCCCTGCTCCAGTCATGAGGTCTGTGGTGACAGGTTGGAGTCGATCTTTGAGGTCTCTTCCAACCTTAGTAATACTGAATACAGGTGCCAATAATGGACACTGTGACAGGGGAGTATGAAGAGGGTAAGCAGTTCAAGGCATTGCCTGAAATCTCCTGCAGGATTTCCTGGAGAAGCCTGTGATCAGCCAAAGCTTGTAAGGCAGAAACCCCAGTGATCCCAGTGCTCAAAGGGATGCCTGCTGTAGTCCCTTGGCCCCTTCTGTTATGCTGGTTCCCACTGCTTACTTCTGCTTTTCATTTACATCAGGAAGCTCTGGCTTGGGAGGCATCAATTTGCAGCTCCTCCTGCTCCTCTGGTCATGTTGATTCTTTGTCCAAATGCTTTGTGTGCTTGAGTGCCTCCCAAACCCCTAATTGTACATAGGCTCAGTTCCCACACAAACACATTCTGGTGGATTTGATTGCTATCAGCCATGGAAGCCTTTGCATGACACTTGAGGATTATCTCAGGTTATGGCCAACAGGTGACATTCAATTGCTATGCCCTGGGGCAGGATGAACACACAACACCTCTAGATGAGCAAAGAAAAGGTGGAAGGAAGTGGGTCAGCCGGCTTGTCCAGAGCACTAAACACCCAGGGAACCTGACAATGCACACTGGCTGCCTCTAGATGCTCAAATGCTGGAGGACAAAACCATGTGCATGTGAAGGTTAGTCCTTCAGAGTGGAGGTTGTAGCCAGGTGGGGGTTGGTCTCTTCTCCCAGGCAACCAGCACAATAGGACACAGTCTCAAGCTGCACCAGGGGAGGTTTAGGCTGGATGTTAGGAAGATCTTCCCAAAAGAGAGATTGGCCATTGGAATGTGCTGCCCAGGGAGGTGGTGGAGTCACCATCACTGGAGGTGTTCAGGAAGAAACTGCAGGAGGCACTTGGTGCCATGGTTTAGTTGATGGTGTTGGGTGATAGGTTGGACTCGATGGTCTTGAAGGTCTTTTCCAACCTGGTCTGGTCTATTCTGTTCTGTTCTTCTATTCCTACCTCTCAGTGTCTGTGAGCTATTTGGTGGCCTTAGCTGAACGCCCTGGAAGTGCCTACCTGCCAACAGTGATGCCTTTCAAGTTCTGATCTGAGAATGGGACACTGAGATGGGGAAAATGCTCTGATCCAACATATCCAATACCAATCTTCAGTTCAATTCTCCTTTGAGTTTGGATCCCTCAGTGGGATCAGCTCATGCCTGCTATGAAAAGCTTGTTTCTGATGCAGTGCAAACGTGCTCTTTGATATAGCTTATCTCATGGGGCAAAGGGAGAAGAACTTCCTCTGCATTTAGTAACCTAACACAAAATAGATGTAAGAGAGACCTCATATTTGATTCCAAGGCCAATCTGTGTTGCTTGTGGGCCGAATGTGAAGAAAATGGAAGATGTGGGCAGCTGAAGTGTGCTGGCCAAGACCAGGCCAGGCAACCAGCACCAGAACAAGGGGACACAGTCTCAAGCTGTGCCAGGGGAGGTTTAGACTCGAGGTGAGGAAAAAGTTCTTCACCGAGTGAGTCGTTCATCATTGGAATGTGCTGCCCAGGGAGGTGGTGGAGTCGCCGTCCCTGGAGGTGTTCAAGGGGAGATTGGATGTGGCACTTGGTGCCATGGTCTAGTTGTGAGTTCTGTTGGAACAGGTTGGACTTGATGATCCTTGGGGTCTCTTCCAACCTTAGTTACTGTGATACTGTGATCATGGGCACAGAGCAAAGGGGGAGAGGAATATGTTTGAGTGTAGCAGTAACTTGTGTCGCCCTTCTCTTGCATGCTGGAATCAATGCAGCTCTATCAGTTTCAGCCTTTGCTCATCTGAATGCTGCCTTTGGTTATCCACACCCCACCTCTCCACTGCTCACTCCACCATGCCTTTTTTTTTTCCTTCCCCTCTAAAGTATGATAAAAAGATGATAGGAGGTTTAATTTCCAGCAAGGGACACTCGGGCAGGCAGAAGGATGCCAGATGTTGAGTAGATTAATGTGTGAAGGCTTCCTATCAGCCATACAGAGCCTCTGTTACAGATAAGAAGGTTTTTTTTTTCCCTATTAAAAACCAACCCCAAACATATAAATGCTCCTTTGCCAGTGAAGCATCTTGATGATGTTCCACTGTAAGCGTGATGAACGTGAGTCGGATTTCACCTGACCTTTAAATTACCTTCATTTTATCAGCAGCTCTGTAGAGAAGGAGCCTCCCCTTGGGATTAATAGATTTCTTCATTACAGGAATCTGACACGGGCCTGTGAATAGCCCAGCTATTTTTTTTCCCCCAGAGCAGATCACATCTGGAGCAGAGGAATACAATGACACCTAGGAAGGGTGCTCAGGACGCTTGGGTTTGCCCATGTTCCCTGCAGAAGAAAGCTCATCACAGGCAAGCAGTGACAGTGGCATCAAATCCTGATTCTTTCTTCATAGAATCAACCAGGTTGGAAAAAGACCTCAGAGATCATCAAGTCTAACCTATTACCTAATACCTAACACCTCCTGACAACTAAACCATGGCTCCAAGTGCCATGTCCTATCCCCTCTTGATCACCTCCAGGGATGGTGACTCCACCACCTCCCTGGGCAGCACATTCCAATAGCCAATTGCTCTTTCTGTGAAGAATTTCTTCCTAACATCCATAGCATTATAGAATCAACCAGGCTGGAAAAGACCACAGAGATCATCAAGCCCAACCTATCACCCAGCACCTCCTGACTAACTAAACCATGGCTTCAAGTGCCACATCCAATCTTTTTGTGAACACCTTGGGTGCCAGGTTGGACTTGATGATCTTTGAGGTCTTTTCCAACCTTATTGATTCTATGACAGTGACTCCACCACCTCCCTGGGCAGCTCATTCCAATGGCCAATTACTCTTTCTGTGAAGAGCTTTCTCCTCACCTTGGGCCTAAACTTCCCCTGGTGCAGCTTGAGGCTGTGTCCTCTTGTTCTGCTGCTGGTTGCCCTGCTGTCCTGCAGACCCATGGGGGCAGGAGATGGATTATCTCCTTAACATCCAAGAATGAAAGAAAATAGCTTCCTAAATTCTGGAGACAGAAATCAAGTAGCTAGACCAGTGAAGAGGCTGGATCTGAGGACTGGTAGGGAATGATACTGAAGATTTTTGTTGCCTGTGGTGCCAAGTGCTGCCTGGCTTCTGTTACACCCCAGCCAGGCTGAATTTCAGTACAGGTGGTTGGATATGGGAGGAAAGGCAAGCAGCCAAGTGTGGTCCTTGCAGGGAAGTGGTTTCCTGCAGAGGAGCATGAGCTGTGCTGGAGCTCTCTTCTCAAGCTTTGATCTAAATCTTGTTGACACCATTTCTGGGGTGTAAACAGGCCCCAGCAGTCATTGTGGCTTTGCCACTGCCCTAATACAGCAGACCAAATCCAATCCATCATGGCAAATGCAATGCTAATTTCAGAGAGGTTGTGTCCAGGGGCTGACACGAGGCAGGGGAGCTCACAAGGATCAAACCTGCTTGCCTGGCCACAGTGGAGCTGAGGATACATTCTGTGCTTGTGCAGATATTGGCTTTCAGTGATCTGATAAGGGACAGCTCGTGGGACCTGTGTGTTAAAAGAGGGATATGAGGAGAGGCTGGCGTGGCTCTCCAGCAGAAACTTTCTTCATGTTTAGTGGAAATGCTTTTCCTATGCTGCTTTCTGTTGAGTGATTAATCAGTGGTGAGTGCATGGAGAGATGGCTTTTGTTATCTAGACTGTTTTGTCATTTCAGCTCCTGGCAGCCTCATCCATGTCCAAGTTAAACTGTGTTTGTTGTTGTCCTATTAGGAAAGCCCTGGGTGCCTTGTGGTCACGATGCCAGGTGTTTTCTTTCACAGTCACTTTCAGCTTGATCTCTTGCATTTACACAGCAGAATCTCACCTCTGCTTGTCCCCTCCCAACTTGCATCACCTTAGGGCTGCTTTAAGCAATGCTGCTCCTGCATTTGGTGAGAATGGTAGAGTTTTGTATACAGAAAAACTATCCTGTTGATAGTAGTTAATCTCCTTGTTTAAAAGAAAAGAGACCTATTTCATCTTCTAATTTAATGACAAATTGCAGTGATTCATCAGGGAAGGAGGGTTTATTAATAGAGAGGATAATAAATGAGCTGCAGAGAGATAGGAGAAAATAGTTTTGTCAAGTAAGGGGCTTAGGGGAAAAAATGCCAAGCATGAAGGCAGAGCTGAAATCCTCAGAATCGTTGTTATCTCTCTTTACTTCACACAAGGACCTTCTCTCCTTGCCTCAGACTTGCTGCTTTAGGTTAGATTTGTACTTTAAATGGGCCAAGAAGAGCCTAGAGAAGAGGAAGCTCAGGGGAGACCTTATTGCTGTCTACAGCTACCTGAAGGGAGGTTGTAGCCAGGTGGGGGCTGGTCTCTTCTCCCTAGGGAGCCAGGGGAGGTTTAGGCTGGATGTTAGGAAGAAGCTCCTCATAGAAAGAGAGATTGGCCATTGGAATGTGCTACCCAGGGAGGTGGTGGAGTCACCATCACTGGAGGTGTTTAGGAAGAGACTGGATGGGGTGCTTGGTGCCATGGTTGATTAGATGGTATTGCATGGCAGGTTGGATGCAATGATCTCTGAGGTCTTTTCCAACTTCTCTTCTATCCTCCTCTAGCCTCCTATTCTATCCTATTCCCTAGAGCAATACCTGTGTGCTCTTCAGGTCAGTGGACCTCTGTCTGGCTCCAGAACAAGAACAACAATGTCCTAAGTGAGGGAGAACTGAAATCATCTGTGACTTTGGGCTGTGTATATGGAAAACCTCTAAGCTGAAAAATGCAAAATACTTTTTTTCATATGGAAAATGGGATTCCAGGATCTGGTGCTCACTTTGCAGAGACAATGCAGGCAAAGCCACCCATGCAGTGATTTCCCTCCAGTGCCTTAAGACTGAGGCTGATGGCAACTCGTCAAGCAGAACATGCTGCTTAAATTTGATGGGGACAAGAGCTGAGGAAGAGATTTCTCACAAAATCATCATTGTTAGGAAAGTTTTCTTAGGAGCAAAGATGCCTCCAAATTGGGGGGGGGGGGAAGAACCTATATTTCGCACCCCCCACCTCTTTTTTTGGGCAGGGTTTGTGTTGAATGAGGGATAGGCAGAAGCTGTTCATCCTTTGAGAACATCTACCCCTTCCAGGCCTTTGCTGAGGCTGAGGTGGAAGATTTTCCCCCATCTGCCACTTGAAATCTTCCCTTTGTCAGATAAATGAGATGCTTTTGTTTTGGTGAGCACACAAAGCTAAGTTTTAAGGAAGGTTTCTATGTCGTCTTTTTGTTCCCTGTTGGGGCCATCAGCTAAATTGGTTGCCCAGCATCAACTGCTTCCCAAGCCACAGTGCTGGGTAGTAGCCCAGCATTTCTGCCTGACACACACTTGTGACCTGAGGAGTGATCCTCCCGGTGCTAGTTAACAAACAGTTATTAATCACGCTTGCTTTCCATCTCCTCTGACAGAAGGGAAAGGTCGGGAGGTGCTGCACTCTGCATCTCTTTCCCTTGGAGGAAGGGAGAAGTTGGGTCAGGGAGAGGCATCAGCTGCTGGGGCCTGGGAGAGCCACCGACGTGTGTGATGCTATTTAAGGCCACGGATTAGAAGAGGGGAGGGAGAGGGAAAATCCCTCTATTAACAAAGTCATTAGTGCTGGCAAAAGTCAACCCAAATTGCTCTTCAGAAAAGCATTGTCTAGCCGAATTTATTATTGCCTGTAATTAGGGCCAAAGAGGATGGAGCATTGTACAAGCGGGGGCTGAGAGGGGAAAAAGTGGTCTATTCAAAGCCTAATTACTCAAGTTGAGAAGTGACATTTGCGCTGAAGAGGGAATAAGATCACAGTGCCATTACCTCACCTAAAGAGCCCGTGCTTTGCTTGCAGGCTGTCTGTAGCTCAGAAGCTAGTGGGAGGGAGAAGGTTTAAAGGGATTTGAGTATGATAGATGAGAAGTAGGATGCCTGGACACATTTATATGCTGACAATAAGATTATATCTGGACCTACACTGGCGAGGTGCATATACATCTTCATTGAGTCACATGGACCTAGCAGCAACACTAACTCTGGGAACAATTTACAGCCTGGCAGAGGTCAAAGCTGGACATGCTCAGTGGAAAAAAAAGAACCTCCTGTGGAAGTGATCCCAAGCCTCAGCTGCAGCTACTGTTGGACATTGTGTTGCTTTCCAAGGAGGATCTTCCCTGTTGAACTTCAGTTGAGTGCCCCTTGGTACTTGGCCTGGTACAGAGCAGCAAGGAGTTGGCCTCAGGTTGCACCAAGGGAAGTGTAGGTTGGCTGTTTGGAAGACTGTCTTCACTGAAAGGGTTATCAGGCATTGGAAGAGCTGGGCTAGGGAGGTGGTGGAATCCCCATCCCTGGATGTACTTAAGAGTCGTGTAGACATAGTGCTTGGGAGTATGGTTTAGTCAAGGACTTGTCAGTGCTAAGCTAATGGTTGGAGTCGTCTGGATCCCTCAGTTTAAGGACATTGAGACTCTTGAACATGTCCAGAGAGGGTCAAGGAGGCTGGGGAGAGGCCTTGAGCACAGCCCTGTGAGGAGAGGCTCAGGGAGCTGGGGCTGTTTAGCCTGGAGGAGACTCAGGGGAGACCCTATTGCTGTCTACAACTCCCTGAAGGGAGGTTGTAACCAGGTGAGGGTTGGTCTCTTCTCCCAGGCAACCAGCACCAGAACAAGAGGACACAGTCTCAAGCTGCACCAGGGGAAGTTTAGGCTGGAGGTGGGGAGAAAGTTCTTCACTGGGAGAGCTGTTAGCCATTGGAATGTGCTGCCCAGGGAGGTGGTGGAGTCCCCTTCCCTGGAGGTGTTCAAGAGGGGATTGGATGTGGCACTTGGTGCCATGGTTTAGTCATGAGGTCTGTGGCGACAGGTTGGACTTGATGATCTTTGAGGTCTCTTCCAACCTTGGTGATTCTGTCACCTTAAAGGTCTTTTCCAATCTAGGCAATTCTGTGACTCAATGAGAAGGGCAGAGTCTGCCGTAGCAGGGAACATGCGTTTGGGCTTGGTCTGCCCAGGCTGAGCATCCCTTGGCTGATCTGCCGACACAGTTGTCCTTTGCAGAAGGGAGGGGGGGAAAAAACCCCCAAACCCGGGTTCCCCGGGGAAATCTGCCATTTAATCGAGTGCCCAGGAGAGTCTCTGAAGACTGTGCTAGTTGCAAAGGCTTTTGTCTCTGCCTCTTCAAACACAACCGCCCGCAGGGTTTCCTTTGTCAGAGGCTTTTGGTGCGTCTTTTTCAAGTGGCAGGAGTTGTGTGTTTGAGCCGCAGGTGGCCAGCTTGGAGTCTGAGCGGAGCCTGTTCGGAAGGGCTGGGTAATTTGAATCTCCCTGCGTGGAGAGAGAGAGAGGAAACATCCGGGACGATTAAGGTTTCTCTGTGCCAGGCTGTGGCCCCAGCTCCGAAAGCGCAGTGCAAATTCAAAGTGATTGGGTCGAAGAAGTATCATATTCGCCGTGCAGATTCGCAGCTGGCTTCCAAAGTGATCTTCAGAAAATCAGCTGAGTTTAAGTCTTCTTGAGCTTACCAGTGTCTGTTGAATATTTATTTAAAGCAAATAAGGTAATAAAAGCTTGAGCTGGTATCAGCCCTTTTCTCCTATGCCTCCCATCAGCGTGCCGTTTTACCTTTCATCGTGAAAATCCGGCTCATGCTGTCCTGGGGAAAGCTCTAGCCATCTCTCACACGTTTATTTTGGACACATCTGCTCCTTTGCAGAGCCTCAGCCCAATGGCTAGCCACAGGCATGGCAGTTTGCAAGCTCTCCCTGGCCTGTTTGAGCACCAACAACTGTCCTGAGACTATTTAGAATAGAATTAACCAGGTTAGAAAAGACCTTTGAGATCATTGAGTCCAACTTATCACCCAACACCATCTAATCAACTAAACCATGGCACCAAGCACCCCATGCAGTCTCTTCCTAAACACCTCCAGTGATGGTGACTCCACCACCTCCCTGGGCAGCACATTCCAATGGCCAATCTCTCTTTCTGGGAAGAACTTCTTCCTAACATCCAGCCTAAACCTCCCCTGGTGCAGCTTGAGACTGTGTCCTCTTGTTCTGATGCTGGTTGCCTGGGAGAAGAGACCAACCCCCACCTGGCTACAACCTCCCTGCCGGTAGGTGTAGAAACAAGAAGAATTGGAAGAGGAAGGCAAGGGTTTCCAGCAGTTTGCAGCTGAGCAGCTGCTTAGGGCAGATCAGAACCCTGGCAGACAGCTGGCATCCTGAATGTCCTGTGGCAAGCAGTTTCATAGCTTAACAACATTCAGTGTGGGGTTTCCCCTCTGGTCTGCTCTGAGCCTGCCATTTCCTAGTCCATATGATGGCACTTTGTTCACCATCCCTCAGTGTACAATTTCCTTTACACTGCTCAGTATTACAGCTGTCATATTTTCTTCTCTTCTGAGGACAGAGAGAACATAAGCAGGGCTGCATGGGCTGAGTGGGAGATTTCCTCTCTTATGTTTCCTTCTCCTTTTGGGCCACCTCACCAGGAGGCAGCTGGTCTCTAAGCTGCAGAGAACCTGTGTGGCCCTGGTGGAGTAGTCAGAAGGAATAGGGATAACTCCTATCCAAATGTCACATTGATCTGCATGGAGGGAAGGGAAGGGAATGTCTCTGTTCAGCAGGATGAACAGAGCTCTCTCTCCCAGCCCATTAAAGCTCAGTGTCCCATGAAGTGCCAGACACATGCACTCACTCATTCAATCACTCATGCCTGGAAAGGACCAAAGCCTTCACGCTGCTCTCCCTGGCGCTGTGACCTGATTTGACCCCAGCTCTGAGGTGTGTGGGGCTTTATGGATATGTGGATAACATAAATATCCACAAGGCTTCTCAGTGAGCTGCGTGCCTTCCACTTGCACAGCTCCTCTGGCTGTCACAGCTGAATGCCTTCCATAGAGCCTCCTAGCAGCCTCTGACACAGCCCTCTGCATTACTCACATCCTTCAGAGGAGCTCTATAGGGACCTGGAGCCTGTGGCTGAGAGAGTGCCAGGTGGTGGTGGAGGTGCAGCAGAGTTTGGTTGAAGTTCTCTTTTTTCACACCATAGTTTTCTGCCAGAGGTGGGCAGTATGCTTGTGGCACAGACATGCTGTCTTCTACCTCACCTCTTCAGGAGCAACAAGCCTCCCAGAGCCCAGCCTGGTAATTGAAGAATGCCTTTGACAGCTCCACATGATGAAGGTGCTCCTCGTGCTGGTAAAGGAGGATTACAGTGGCAGGTATCAATTTCAGCAGAGAGATTGCAGTGCAGCTGGGGTCCCTCAGTGCTACTCAAACACCAGATTTTCTCAGCAGAAAAATGCTAGAATCTGTGCAAAAGAATCTGCTGAAGAGAGCAGCACAAGCTTGCAAGTGATTGACACCCCCCCTGCTCTAACCAGGCAGTTTGTGTAACAGGGAAATAAGGGGTTTGTAAACCTTGCTGCTCCTTCTGGTGGAGCTGGCTTCCTGGTCTGCTATCCGCTGAGCCTGGGTCTATGAAGCACCACATCCAGCTCAGTGCTTATTCTATCACCTGTGTGCTTGGAGACACTGACCTAGGTGCATGGAAGTGGATTTGGATGAAGTTACTCTGTCAGATGGAGCTCAAATGTGAATTGAAAGTGCTGGGGATGTGGCCTCTAAGTGGGACTGGTGAGAAGTGAGGGGTTTACAGAAGTTTTTTCTTGTCTACCTCATTGCAGCCACCTTCTGAGCTCATGGCTCTGAGGTGCTCTAGAGAGGAGTAGGGATGTGTATATGGAAGACAGGCAGCCCTGCTCAGCTCCCCTGTTTGAAGGCATCATGATGAAGAGTGCAATCATGCCATCTGAGTACCTAGATGCATCTGTAGAGGACTTGTGGTGCTGTTTGGTCTTCATCATCCTGCCCCTACACTGTTTGATTTCACAAGCAATGGAGTCTTGGCAAATGAGCTGAGAAGGCTCTTGTTTGGGTGTTACCCTGTTGCACACCTCTTCCCCATCTGGCTCAGGGGTGCACAGTGTCCCTCCAAACTCTAAACCAGAGATGTAAGGTGCTGGCTGGTGTTCTCTCATTGGCATGGTCCTTTTTTTGACCACTACAAGTGAGCCTTCACCACAGACGTGGTGCTGCTTCTGGCACTGCCAGCACTGTTGCTGTTGTCTGCCTCATTCCCCTGTCCCAGCTGTGCATTTAAAATCCTGGCTTGGTTGCAGATGCTTCCTCTTGCTCCTTCCTCCTTCATTTGGATGGAAAAGAGAGGTTACATTTGAACCAGATCCATTTGGTAGGCCAGAAGGGCTCTGGAGAAGATGCTGTTAACCTGTAACCTGCAGATGAATCGGCGCCATGCAGTGCCACACTTCGCCCTTGCTGTCAGTTGTTTACTGAGAGTGTGAATTGTGCACTTGAGGGTCAGCCCTGCGCTGCAAGGGGACAGCTGCTTCACTCTGTGCTGTCCTGGGTGGTGTCAGTGCTGCATGCATTACCCTGTGCTGCTGCTTCTCTGGGTGTCTGTGCTGCAGCATAGACAGCTTTAAGGTCACCTGCTTGGATCTGGGTGGCTGTCAGACATGTTGCAGCAGTGTGGTGCTGCATTAGCAGAGCTGCTGGGTGCCAGCCCATGCTCTGGTGTCTTTTGGAGTGCTCTTGCCCTGTGGCAGGCGGTGGGACTGCAGCACAGGCTCACTGACTGCCAGAGCATGAGCCTTGTGGGAGGATAGAGTGTGTAACAAAGCTGTGCAGAGGTTACCTGAGCTCTTGTGGGTCTCTGTAGCTAGCAGAGGTAGTAGTAGCAATGAAAACCTCTCAAGCAACGTGACTGTGTGTACCAGGGGCTTTTCAGAGTTCTGTTGCACATGTTTGAAACTGTCCTCTTGCACTCATACAGGTTTAACCCTCTGGTGTGTAGACTACAAAAGGTTCTCCCTGCAGCCTGGCAGTTGCCAGTGAAGAAGTGTGCCATACTCAGGGGGACTTTTGTGGAACAATCTCTCTGTGCTGGGATGGAGAAAGTCTTTTGCTTTGTACCTCCAGGCCTGAGAGATGGGAACCCTTCCCCAGCACATGGTAGTGATAGTCCAGCACTTTAAGCTTGCAGGGCAGTCCTTTTCTTTCTCAGGGTGTCTTGTAGCTCAGTGAAAGTATAAGCAAGGAAAAGCTTTGTCTCAGCTACTGCATAACAAGAGGACTTGGTGAGATCTGGCTGGCATGCTGATGGATGCATCTTTCTCTTTGGAGACACATCTGTGCCACAGGCTGCTGCTGGGCAGGAGGCTGGGCAGGGTGGATCACTGCATTGTGGAACTCACCTGGTGCTTTGCAGAGGCACTGCTGCAGGGGATGGGTGCAGCACTAGCTCAGCTGTCCCCTTGTGTGGTCCCAGGGGACCTCCAGCCTCTCCCTGTCCCTCCTCTCTCCATCCTTGATTTAACACCCAACTGCTTCTGCTTCTAATCAATTTGCTCTCTGAAGTCATGTCTCTCTGCAGCACTAAGCTGTTTCCAGAGATGCTGGCAGAGTACAGTGAGAGGGAAGGGAGAGCAGGTCTTTTATTGATAATAGCTATCTTTAACTCTACAAATATCCCAGCCTCTGGGGATGTGCTTGAGCTGATGGAAGGATGGTTTGTATTGGTCCAGTTCCTATGCAGTGCTTGAGAATTGGCAGGAGAGTAATGCAGAAAATGGCTTTCTTCTCTGGGAAAGCAGAGCATGACTCTGGGCTTTCTTATATTTCCTTCAGGGGAAGATGGGTTTAAGAACTGATCTATATAAAAAAGGAAAGAAAGGAAGAGGAAGACAGAAAAGGACCAATGCAATACAAACAAGGCTGAAGTCCTCACATTAGGAGATGGCCACAGGAATTAGTGGGGCAGAGGGCAAAAGAAATGGGGTGCTGAACTCCTGCAGAGCTGAAATTCTATCAGGCAGCTGCAATTTTTGCTCTTGCACTGCCTGAGCCAAGCCTCCAAAGAGGACATTTCACAGTAATCAGGGGGCTCATTCACCTTCTGGAAAGCAGAGGTTTTGCAGCTCAGAATGGCAAACCAGAAATGAAAGAGAATGAACCAACAACTGGAGCTTTGCAGCAGCACAAATGCTGCTGCCATGCAGCTACCATGCAGGGGAATCCCAAGGGACAGAGAGGGACAGCAGGAAATTTATAGCAATGATATGATGCTGCAGAGGAGGAGAAAGGTGGTTGAGTTCTGAATGTTTTGGCTTTCTGTGTTATTAGATATCAGCCTGGAGAAGAGGAGGCTCAGGGGAGACCTTCTTGCTCTCTACAACTACCTGAAGGGAGGTTGTAGCCAGGAGAGGGTTGGTCTCTTCTCCCAGGCAACCAGCGCCAGAACAAGAGGACACAGTCTCAAGCTGTGCCAGGGGAAGTTTAGACTCAAGGTGAGGAGAAAGTTCTTCACAGAAAGAGTAATTGGCCATTGGAATGTGCTGCCCAGGGAGGTGCTGTCTCTGGAGGTGTTCAAGAGGGGATTGGATGTGGCACTTGGAGCCATGGTTTAGCAGTCATGAGGTCTTGGGTGACAGGTTGGGCTTGATGATCTTTGAGGTCTTTTCCAACCTCTCTGATTCTATGATCTGCTTTAGCTGCCTGAGACAGGACCCTGAGTTTGAAACTTCTGTCAGACCTTGTGTGACAGTTGCTATTTTTCTAATCAAGTTCCTTCTGCAGCTCATCAGAGGCTAACAAACACAGATTCTCTTCAGCTTCCCTTCACATATGAGACATTACCTTGCACTGATGGGGCTTCAACACCTAGATGAGTGCTTTTTGGGACACACACTTCTATATGGAATAAAAGTAGCATTAAATCATGACAACCTAAAAATGAATGTTGCTCTTTAAAATGTGTAGAGGTAGCACATTTGTAATTGACTTTTTCTTTTTAAACTCTACTGAATGTACAAAGTTGTTACAGCAGGCCTGTAAATTTGACACAGATTCAGATTCTGGGCTGGAAGGAATTCAGAGGAGAGGCTGAGGGACCTGGGCTTTTTAATCTGGAAAAGAGAAGACTTAGAGGGGATTTAATGAATATTTATAAATATCTGAGGGCTGGGGGTCAGGAGGGAGGGGACAGGCTCTGTTCAGTTGCACACTGTGATAGATCAAGGAGTGATGGATGTAAGCTGCAGCCCAGGAGGTTCCACCTCAACACAAGGGGGAACTTCTTTACTGTAAGGGTCACAGAGCACTGGAACAGGCTCCCCAGAGAGGTTGTGGAGTTTCCTTCTCTGGAGACTTTCAAGGCCCATCTGGATTAGTTCCTCTGTGACCTGAGCTAGATTGTATGGTCCTGCTCTGGATGGGGGTTGGACTTGATGATCTCTTAGGGTCCCTTCCAACCCCTGACATCCTGTGATCTTGTGAACTGGACTGAAAGGAATCATAGAATCAATGAGGTTGGAAAACACCTCAGACATCACCAAGTCCAACCTGTCACCCAACACCTCATGCCTACTAAACCATGGCTCCAAGTGCCATGTCCAATCCTTTTTTGAACACCTCCAGGGATGGGGACTCCACCACCTCCCTGGGCAGCACATTCCAATGGCCAATTACTCTTTCTGGGAAGAACTTTCTCCTCACCTGGAGCCTAAACTTCCCCTGGCGCAGCTTGAGACTGTGTCCTCTTGTTGTGGTGCTGGTTGCCTGGGAGAAGAGAGCGTTTCAGATGCCTTCATGTTAACTATCTTTCTGTTTGTGCATTTGTGAGCTCTTTGTCTGCTGCTCCAAGCAGGGGGGAAAAAAGAAAGGCATTTCTGTGTGTGCTTGTGGATGCTGTTCAACAGCACAATATATTTAGATGAGTTTCTGATCTTATTCTTGTTTGGGAATGTTTATTTTCTTTTTTTTTTTTCCTTTTCATTTTTTTCCCTTCTCTTCTACCTTGAACCTTGAATTCCAGACACATGCTCAAAGCTCCTTCTCTGCTGCCCTTGCAGTGCAAACAAATCCTTAATGGACTCATTGATAATCTCCAGCCGGACACTACTTAGGGAGAGCTGTGTGCTCCGAGTGCACATGTCTGGGGCTACCTCTGCCAAGTGGACATCTATTATTTTCTCACCTCAGCCAGGGAAATGGCTCCCCTGACAGAGGCACTTTGCTAACACCACAATACCCAGGGACTGCTGAATGTTCATCATATCCGACCGCCGAAAGCGCTTGGCCAGCATGTGGGGCTGGAGCCAAGATGGTTTATTGCCTCTTGCCTTTTGCTTTCCTCAGAGAATGTGGTGTGGCTTATATCATCAGTTCAGTTAACATTCTCATCTGAGCTCCTTCACTTGTGCTTTGCTTTGAGAAGGAGAACGGAAGGGAAAAAACCCTGAGTGTGTTTAGCGCTTTGGTCCCATGAAAGGGAAATGTGCAGCCCTGTTAGTCTGCTGGGAGATTGATTAAAGAAGACAGGCTTTTGAACGTTCTTTCAAATAAGAGGTGGTTGTAATGACTGTAATCTTCTGCTTTGTATTTCCCCGTGGGAGGGAGGGAACTCCATTTACCTTTCTGTCACAGTGAAAGGGAGTGATGTAGGTGGCCAGCATTCAAACAGCCGAAGCCACAGGTCCTCTTCTTACCTCTCGAAACCTTAAGTGACCACTTTGTGTTGCTTACCGAGACTTAAAACCAGCCCACGTTGCTTTGTGGACTTCTAGCCTGGTGCTGCATGAGCAGCAGAAGTGACCCTCCAACTTCCGTGCAGGGTTATGGTCTACAAACTCCATCTTTCAGCTGGAGTGAGTAGCAATTCCCTGGTATTTCCCAAGCCATTGTGTTTGTTGCTGATGTAAGAACATCAAACCAGTTACAAAGAGACAGCCTGCAGGTCTGTCCATGCAAGGGGGGTTTCTGTGGTCAGTAGTGAATAATAGACAAAAGAAACAGCATATGAAACTGGATATGTGTGCATATATATGTATAGAGAGAGAGCTTTCTTCTGTTCTGTAGAAGCAAATGTCAAATTCTTGTGGCCAAAGAGCTGTGTACTCTCACAGGCTTATGCAGAGATTCACAGAATTCCACTTTGGACAAAATCCTCTTCAAATCCTTTCATTTACTCTCACTGTGACCAACAAAAAAACACAATTAAAAATTGAAGTAGATCTTTGACAGTTCCCTCTCTCCTAGTGAATTTATCTTCATGGTTGTAGAAGATCACTTTAAAAAGCGGTTTTTCCTTAACAGCCTCCCTGCCTGTGGTTTGAGAGACTTAAGTTCAACCCTTTCCTCTGGCTGGATGTGTTCAAACCTGCTTTAATTGTTTCCTGGAAGGCTTCCCCAAGCAACGAGGTTGTAGGCAGGGGTTTTGTGTGCATGAATGAAGGCAAGATCTGCTGCTTCAGAAGTTGTGCTTCGCACCCAATCCTTAATTATTCAGCATAGGCAAGAGCATGTCCCTGCTCTGGGTAGGATAGTGCTTTGCATTCTGAGCAGCCCAGATACCACATTTGGCGAGCAAGAGCCCTGGGGAGTCTGTGGCTTGTTTGGTGGTTCTTGAGAAACGTGAATTCAAAGACCATTAGGTAGAAGAGGAAACTGAATCCCAGCCCTTTGACTGCAACCCAAGACATGAAAGAAACCGACGTTGTTAGCTCGTTGTGTGATGTATGGAGCCTCAATGCCTGCATAAAACATTGAGTCGCTGCTAACCTGTCATGCTGTGTCCGCTGCTGCGTTGATTCTTGCCTTTTACGAATCCTTTTTAAATTCAAGGGTGTGCCAAGTAAATTTGCTCTTTGCACTTGCTGGGATGCTGAGAAATATTTACCTGCACGCAGCTGTTAAGGCTCCATTGCAGTGATTGAGGCATTTCTCACTGATTGCATAACGAGCCTTGACTTTCTGCTTTTCCTTGCTCTGCAATTGCTACTTTCCCTCCTCAAAAGGAATTTAGCTTAACAATAAACATGGGAGTGGAATGACAATTGTCTTGTTCCTTGAATACTCTGCAGAGATCCCTTCATGTAAGATTTCAGGGCCAGGCAATACAGGCAGCAAGATGAACACGGCAAATAGTAGCTCCACATAGCTACCACCACTGACACTCTCTTTGAGGCTCTCTAGTCAAACTGAAGTTAATTCAGAATAATGCTGCTGTGTTTGTACCCTCTGTAGGCTTTAGAGTCAAACTTCTTGGAGCACAGCCCTGTGAGGAGAGGCTGAGGGAGCTGGGGTTGCTTAGCCTGAAGAAGAGGAGGCTCAGGGGGGAGACCTTCTTGCTCTCCACAACTACCTGAAGGGAGGTTGTAGCCAGGTGGGGGTTGGTCTCTTCTCCCAGGCAAGCAGCACCAGAACAAGAGGACACGGTCTCAAGCTGCACCAGGGGATGCTTAGGCTGGATGTTAGGAAGACATTCTTCCAGAAAGAGAGATTGGCCATTGGAATGTGCTGCCCAGGGAGGTGGTGGAGTCACCATCCCTGGAGGTGTTTAGGAAGAGACTGGATGAGGTGCTTGGTGCCATGGTTTAGTTGATTAGATTGTGTTGAGTGATAGGTTGGACTGGATGATCTCTGAGGTTTTCCAACCTGGTTAATTCTATTCTATTCTTATTCTATTCTATTCTTCTTCCATGGATGAAGCCAGTCATGTCCCCTAGGTCTCAGCTCAGTAGATATGCCTTCAGAGTAGGAAATGAAATTACCTGGGGTTTGAAAATACATTTTCCCTACACTTTAAACCTGCCTAGCAGGTGGCTTATGGAAAATCTGTTCCAGCTGTAGAAGCAAACCACAATGAGTGGTGTGTCTGGCTACAGGCACCGGAAAATAGAGCTAACCCCCTGGATTTTCTAGTTGCTTATTCAATGTTTGTTTTTGCCACATTCAGCTGCACTTTGCAAAACAATAGGTTCAGATGCTCTCTCTCTGCCAGCAATATTAATATTTCAACATTCCAGAGCTCAAATAGACTGTTTTATTTGTTGCACTGTTCATTCTTTGCATGCAAGTAAATTCTGCCCTTAGCTTTGCGGTGCTCCGGGGTTTGGATTTCATCTTGGCAGAGGGGATTCGTGGTTTTGCTTTTCAGTCTCAGGGACATCACAAAGGCTGGATGTCAGGAAGAAGTTCTTCCCAGAAAGAGAGATTGGCCATTGGAGTGGGCTGCCCAGGGAGGTGGTGGAGTCCCCATCACTGGAGGTGTTTAGGAAGAGACTGGAAGACGCACTTGGTGCCATGGTTTAGTTGATGAGATGGTGTTGGGTGATAGGTTGGACTCAATGATCTGAAAGGTCTTTTCCAACCTGGTTAATCCTATCCTATTCCAAACAAACACACCTTCAGTTACAAGCAAACCACACACTTGTCAAAGGGACAATATGTTTCTCTCTACACAACTACCTGAAGGGAGGTTGGAGTGAGGAGGGGGACAGCCTCTTTTCCTTGGTGGCAAGCAACCGGACTAGCAGAGATGGTTTCAAGCTGTACCAGGGGAGTTTCAGGCTGGCTGCTAGGAAATACCTCTTCACAGAGAGAGTTATCAAACATTGGAATGGTCTGCCCAGGGCAGTTCCTGGTGCTTAGGGTCATGGTTTACTGTTGACCCTTAAGTACTGGGCCTAAGGTTGGACTGGATGATCTTTGAGGTCTCTTCCAACCAGAGGGATTCTGTGGCTGGGATTCTGTGGTTCCACAAAGATGGTTTGTCTCCCCTGCCCCAAGTATTTCTATTTTCTTATTATTCTTTTATTTCAGGCATGGGAAATTGAAAGAACTGAAGGTAGCTTTTGTACATGCTAAATCCAACAGATATGCACAAAGTGGGGCTGTGAAAGGGCTACGCCAGGGCATCATCTCCAAGATAATTGCTCTTCCCCTGACTCCTGTGAAACATCAGCTGTATCACTCTGCTTGCTTTACCTTTAATTACTGTGTTGCCAGCCACTGAGCTGCTGTGTCTAAATTTTCTCGCCTTTGTGGTGCCCCCTTTCCCTCTCAATTAAATCAGCCTGACCTAATGCTTTTGAAGCCTTTTCCATGCTAGGTTTCTGTGCCATTCAGATGTGTTGAATCCAGACTCTGTAGTGCAGATTTGTGAGACTGGAGGCTCAAAGTGGTGCAGCAGCCCTGAACAGCAGGAGAGCTCAGGAAATTTAGGAGCCCTGCTTTAATCAAACTTAGGAGCAAGATTAAATTAGACCTAGTGTATTCAAATGAAACTCTGCCTACTCTACCCATGCCTACCAGTCATTAGTGGTGGCATGGAAGGTAGAGCCTACAGAACAGCCAGAGGCACTTGCAAATCAGCAGGTAGTTGATTTCTCTCGAACATCAGAGGATGGATGCTGAAGATCTGCATTTGCTGCCTCCTTCCCCAATGGATTCAGATGATTTATTTTCCTTTTCCTTCTGCAATGATGCAGGAAGCTACCATTGAAACGTTCCCTGTGTATTAGAAAGTTATTTCTGTTTCCCTGAGCCTCCTGCCCGCGTTCAGTGCACATCACCAGCATCACTTCATGGATCTCTTAAATGGAGCAAGCTGCAGGGAACGGGAGCAATGTTGGATGAAGGTAGAAACATGTCCCTCATTAGTGGACTAGACTGAACATGGAAATGAGAATGCCTGATAAAAGCAGATAAGCCATGCTGTCAGAAAGAAAAACTGTCTGGGCTGCCTGGGGTCAGGTGCTGGAAAATTCAGTCATATTTCAGCTTTCCTTGGAGAGAATTCTGTTCTAGCTCAAACCAGGACACCACTTCAGACACTGTCTAGTGCTGGGAATTTGCTGTCAATCTTTGACTCCTCAATTCCAAACATAATTTAGAAGTGCCCTTGGTATCAAGATGATGGTATTAGTGGGTTTAATCTCTTTTTGTGTGTGGGTTTGTTGTTGTTTTTCCTCCCTGGGACAACAATAGTTAATTGCTGAAGGAGAAATGCCAGGCTTGCACCTTGTATCGGTTAGTGCATTTTTAGCCAAATCACAACAGCTCAGCTTTCCTTTTGGCCTTCTCCCTCCTCACCCCCCATGCCAAATACAGGATTTTGCCTTTAAAAAGCAGTTTTGAATAAAAGCTTATTTAGATTAGAATAGACCAGGTTGGAAGAGACCCTCAAGATCATCGCGTCCAACCCATCAACCAATCCAACACCACCTAATCAACTAAACCATGGCACCAAGCACCCTAACAAGTCTTCTCAACACCTCCAATGATGGTGACTCCACCACCTCCCTGGGCAGCACATTCCAATGGCTAACAACTCTTGCTGGCCAGAACTTTCTCCTCACCTTGAGCCTAAACTTCCCCTGGCACAGCTTGAGACTGTGTCCTCTTGTTCTGGTGCTGGTTGCCTGGGAGAAGAGACCAACCCCCACCTGGCTACAACTTCCTTTCAGGTAGTTGTAGAGAGCAGAGAGAGTTGCACAATAATTTTCTTTCTGTACTTCTGTATTCCTCATCCTGGAGGCTCTTCCTATCCCCAGCTCTCAAGTTGCAGGCACTATGGTTTCATGTCAGATGAAATAGTCAGTGATGCCACAGACTGCTGCTAAACCCGATCCACTCTCCTCTGGAGTGATCGTTCAGACTCTATTCTGACAGTGATCTGGAGGAGAGGACTTTCAGATGCCATCAAATGTCTAAGTGGCACTAAGCAAAAGAGGGGCAAGAGTTTTTGTGATGAACTTTGAACTTAGGAGTCATTTTCTGAGTTCCATTCTGCTGGGGGGGTGGGGGGAAAAACCCTAATCTGCAAAACAAATGCTGCTTTAATGGCTTCTGTGTTCAGAAATAAACTCTGTCAAACACAGCATGATGATGCTAATTCACATCTAGGGCTCTCAAGCACAAGTGCACAGAGATCCCCATGAAAAGAAACCCCAGGAAAGTACAAAGTGGGGGCAGCTTCCCAGAGGCAAATTGTCACCTTTGAAACAAAACCAAAATGCTTTACCTATTGTGTTGTGTACACTTAGGTTTATCAGTCAGAAATTAGTTAGGCTTTTATTGCACTCCATATTCTAATGATCAATTGACATTTAACTACCTTGTGATTACTAATGCATTTAATTAAGCTGTTCTGTGCCTGCCTTGAACAAAGGGATCCCAGACACAATGACAAAGCCGTTTAATCTCCTCGGGGCAGGCCTGAGTCTGCCCCTGCTCTCTGCTGAAAATCAAGTTTATTCAATGCTCCTGAGTGAAATGAAATGCAGAATAAATGTTTACCAGGTTTGCAGGGAGTTAGAAACTTCTGCTTCCACGAGCACCCAGCAGGGCTGAGTTCTGTCTCTTACTGACTTCATGCCGCTGGTTTCAGAGGAGTTGTGCCTGTGTTTGGCCACACAAGAGGAAAATGGAGTTGTGCTTGCTTGTGCTGGAGGAGACATCTTTAGGTCTAGCTAATTATGCTCCTTGCTTGATTCCAGTCTGACTGAGGTCATTGAGGTGATGAAAGACACACTCCTAACTCGTGGGTGCAGGAGCACCACTTCCCCAGGGTGCTCCGGGTGCGCTTGGCTCTGGAGCTGTTTGGTGCTGCTGGCTGGAGATGCACAATCACCCAATGCTCTAACAGCTAATGGAGAGGTTTGCTACCTCCACAAGGGCCTTCTTAGCTCTGGTACACAGGTAGTGAGACCAGCAGTGATCCCAGGCTTCAGAGACACCTAAGAAGGAGAAGGACCTTCAAGCTTGCAGAGCCACATGCATATGGAAATGCAAGCCTGGGCTCCTGCACTGCAGTCTAACTTCCAGGCCCTCCCTCTGGCAGTGTGACTGACACGTAGCTAATAGAGGATTATAACTTCAAGCTCAAGCTAAGCAGATGAGTGTTTAAATAACAAAGAGTTTATTTTTATGCAAATGTCTCAAGCAATAAAGAACAAAGAAGGGATCTCATCCCTCTCCTCTCCTGCCCTCTGGAAGTCTGAGAAGTGTAAGCAAATTGCTTCTACCTTGAAAGGGAGAATTTTGTTCTCTTTCCTAGCAGCCGTTGTGTGTTCTGCAAGAAAAGCAGAAGGGGTGTGGTGGACACAAACCTTTCCTGGGGAGAGAGGAAAAGCAAAGTAGGAGGCAAGGCTGGGGTGGGCAATCTAGTTCCCGAGTAACTGCATGTGCTAGGTTCAGTTCTCAAGAAGCTTCCAAAACTGGAAGCAATAACAAAAGAAGAGGAAACACAAATTGGGTTAAAAGGCATCTTTCAGTATGGGAGAGCTCTTTCCCTCACCTTTAAATTAGAAATGGTCATTGTGGAAATGAGGGTGAAAGCATATGGGTGTCAGAACACAGCACAAAACTCCATCAGCCTTCACAGGCTCTCCTGAGCAGTGTGACTGGCTTGTGCCTGTGCTGAGGCCACAGGGTTAATTACACTTGACTTGTGTCCAGCTCATCGCAGAGTGGGAGGGTCTGTGAGGGAACAGCAAGGAAAGCTGCCTGCAGGGAAGTTGATTTATAAGCCTGGAGTCCTCTCATTCTCTTAAGGCATCCTCTTTGCTTTTAGGACTGACAGGAAATGTCTCTGAAGTAGCTAAAGCCTTGGATATTGCTAAAGGTTTGAGTCAGGATCCAGGTATAGGGACAGCAAAACATCTGCTACAGCTGGAAATGTGCTGCTGGCCCCCTTCTGCCTCTCAGCATCCCTTGCTTTAGCTCTGCAGGTGGAATTTTCTTCCAGACTCTTCTCTGGCTATACCCACTGGGTGTGGGGAAGGGGGGGGCTAAAGGGTCACAAGGCAAAAGCAAAACTTTCTTCACCTGACCTCAGCATTACTGGTTTGGCAGTGTTATTTCTCAAGGAAACGTTGATTCTAGCTGTGAGTGAGAGAGTTATGAGCCATCGGAATGGGCTGCCCAGGGAGGAGGTGGAGTCACCATCCCTGGAGGTGTTCAAGAGGATGTGGCACTTGGTGCCATGGTTTAGCCATGAGGTCTGTTGTGAAGGGTTGGACTTGATGATCTTTGAGGTCTCTTCCAACCTTGGTGATTCTGAGAGTCACTGCCCCTGCCATGCTGATGCTCTTCCTTGGAAAACTTTCTTGTGATAGAAAATCTTTATCTCGCCTGATAGAAAATCTTATCTGGCTTGACAACAGCTGATATATTTAGCTGCTGGAAACCCAACACCACTGACTCTGTTGATGGGGGAGGAGAAGATACTGCACTGGGAAAGGTAATGATCTAGAAAGGTGTTTGGGTTTTTTTTTCTGCATAGAAAAAAAATATGATTGAGATCTGATTTCTGGAAAGGAGCAGGAAGAAGTTACTTTTGTAGCTACAGAGGAAGGTCTGGTGAACAGGCTGTTGGAGTTTACATGCCATGGTTTAGTAGTCAGGAGGTGTTGGGTGACGGGTTGGACTTGATGATCTTTGAGGTCTCTTGTAACCTTGGTGGTTCTGTGAATCACAGATCTCACCACAGACCTCATGACTAAACCATGGCTCCAAGCGCCATGTCCAATCCCCTCTTCATCACCTCCAGGGATGGGGACTCCACCACCTCCCTGGGCAGCACATTCCAATGGCTAACAACTCTTGCTGGGAAGAACTTTCTCCTCACCTCAAGCCTAAACTTCCCCTGGCACAGCTTGAGACTGTGTCCTCTTGTTCTGGTGCTGGTTGCCTGGGAGAAGAGACCAATCCTCTCCTGGCTACAACCTCCCTTCAGGTAGTTGTAGAGAGCAAGGTCTCCCCTGAGCCTCCTCTTCTCCAGGCTAAGCAACCCCAGCTCCCTCAGCCTCTCCTCATAGGGCTGTGCTCAAGGCCTCTCCCCAGCCTTGTTGCCCTTCTCTGGACACATTCAAGAATCTCAATGTCCTTCTTAAACTGAGGGGCCCAGAACTGGACACAGCACTCAAGGTGTGGCCTAACCAGTGCAGAGTCCAGGGGCACAATGACTTCCCTGCTCCTCCTGGCCACACTATTGATGCATGCCAGGATGCCATTGGCTTTCTTGGCCACCTAGGCACTCTGCTGGCTCATGTTCAGCCTACTGTCGACCAGCACTCCCAGGTCCCTTTGGGAGCTTTCCAGCCACACTGACCCCAGCCTGTAGCTCTCCCTGGGGTTGTTGTGACCAAAGTGCAGCACCTGGCACTTGGATTTGTTGAATGCCATCCTGTTGGACTCTGCCCATCTGTCCAGTCGGTCAAGGTCCCTCTGCAGAGCCCTTCTGCCCTCTAACAGATCAACTCCTGCCCCCAGCTTGGTGTCATCTGCAAATTTGCTGATGACTGATTCAATCCCCTCATCCAGATCATCAACGAAGATCTGATTCTATGTTTCTGTGACTGCTGAAATGCTTTCAAATGGCAAATTGTCTGCATGTTTGTGGCAGGGCATTGTCCCTGCTCAAAGCTGTGCACCAGAACTGCACGAAGGTGTTGGCATTCTGGAGTGGGAGTTCCTATTTTACTGTCTGCACATAAAGCCTCTAGCAACACGGGATTCTCTGCCTAGCTGACACAAAGATGATCTCTCTGTAAATATTCCTGCTGTTCTGCATGCATGCACTTGAGATGGTGCTGGGGTGGGAGGGAAATCAATCAGCTGGAGCCTCAGCAAAACCCCTAGGAGGAGAGCTTCAGTGCTGCCAGCTCCCATGGGCACCCAAATCCCTCAGGCATCTTTGATGATCTCAGCTTGTAATTATTGTCAGTAAACATTTGGCTGTGGGGAGCAGGTGAGTGTGGCTAGAAGGAGCTGGCATGTATCCAAGGAATTTACATGCCACCTTATTATCCTAGTAAGTGTATCAGGGAACAGAGAGTCTGTTTTCTTATTACATTTCCCAGCTTCCTTGACTGAGGCACAGAAAAGCCTCGAGTCTAACCACAAATCTCTGTCCATTTGGGACTCTGAATAGAAGCTGCAGCCCAGGAGGTTCCACCTCAACACAAGGGGGAACTTCTTTACTGTAAGGGTCACAGAGCACTGGAACAGGCTCCCCAGAGAGGTTGTGGAGTCTCCTTCTCTGGAGACTTTCAAAGCCCATCTGGATGCATTCCTCTGTGAGCTGAGCTATATTGTATGGCCCTGCTCTGGCAGGGGGGGTTGGACTTGATGATCTCTTTGGGTCCCTTCCAACCCCTGACATCCTGTGATCTTTCAGGCCAGTGCCTTAACACATAACTTTCCTCTCTGTTGCCATGCATCAAGTTAGATGATTTCAGTAAGTCTTTTTTCATGAGGAGTGTTGAAACTTCATTCGTTTTCCCCTGTCCAAATACCTAGAAAATTTCTGCCATTATTCCTTGTAGAGGGTGAGGCATTTGGGAGTTAGTTAGTTAGTTAGTTAGTTTGTTTATTTAACAATCAAGTTTTCTTTACCTGATATTCATGATACTGCCAAAGACTTTTATTTATCTATCTATCCATTTACGTATTTTTCAGCTGTGCTTGTGGTTTACAATAAAAGAGGATTTCATCCAGCCTCAAGATTTGTCCCAAATGATCATCTTCAGCAATGACCTTTCATTTGCAATTGATCTCAGGAGATGTCCATGGTAAGAATAGAGGATCAGAGGATGTCAGGGGTTGGAAGGGACACAAAGAGATCATCAAGTCCAATCCCTCTGCCAGAGCAGGACCACACAATGTAGTTTAGGTCATAGAGGAATGAATCCAGATGGGTCTTGAAAGTCTCCAGAGAAGGAGACTCCACAACCCCTCTGGGGAGCCTGCTCCAGTGCTCTGTGACCCTCACAGTAAAAAGTAGAATAGAACAGAATAGAATAGACCAGGTTGGAAGAGACCTTCAAGATCATTGAGCCAACCTATCACCCAACACCACCTAATCAACTAAACCATGCAACCAAGCACCCCATCCAGTCTCTTCCTAAACACCTCCAGTGATGGTGACTCCACCACCTCCCTGGGCAGCACATTCCAATGGGCAATCTCTCTCTCTCTGTAGAACTTCCTCCTAACCTCCAGCCTAAACCTCCCCTGGTGCAGCTTGAGACTGTGTCCTCTTGTTCTGGTGCTGGTTGCCTGGGAGAAGAGACCAACCCCCTCCTGGCTACAACCTCCCTTCAGGTAGTTGTAGAGAGCAATAAGGTCTACCCTGAGCCTCCTCTTCTCCAGGCGAAGCAACCCCAGCTCCCTCAGCCTCTCCTTATAGGGCTGTGCTCCAAACCCCTCCCCAACTTTGTTGCCCTTCTCTGGACACACTCCAGCAAGTCAACATCCTTCCTAAACTGAGGGGCCCAGAACTGGACACAGTTCCCCCTTGTGTTGAGGTGGAACCTCCTGTGCTGCAAGAAGAGGAAGCAATATGAGTTAAATGCCAGCGTTCCAAATGAACACCAAAAGATCCCCAAAGCACCAATTCCAAGAAGATTCAGTGCATTGGTTTTGGTTTTTATTTTGACCTGGGAACTAATACAAGATGGCTGAAACAGAGGGATCAGGTTTGTGCACATAGCTTCCCCCAAACGAATCTGCTGGGATGCGAAGGTTGCCGTCGCCGTTCGGCCGAGAGCAGCCAGCTAACACACAAACTCCCAGGAATCAGACATAAAACCCCAGCAGTAATATTTTTTAGAGCAATAACCAGAGAGTCTCATCAAAAGCTGTCAGTATGGAAAAGCCTTGAAGGAGGAAAAAAAAAAAAGGGGAGAAAAATTCATATAAACCCAAACCTGCTGTTGAGACTTTACCTTGCTCTGCCATCCTCTCACCTTCTAAAGCACTTCCATCAAGCCTCATCCCTTCTGGTTTCCATTCCCCCACCCCACCCCCAAGCAGTGGACCTGGTGGGAAAACAAAATGACAACTACTTGAATATAAGATGGGTAATTCTGTCCCACCTCCATTACCCCACTGCTCTCAGCATCCCAGTGTCTGAGTGCCTTCCAGGAGTGCAGTGAACAGTGTGCCTTGCATCTGGCACATATTTGTTCTCTCCTTCCCTCCTCAGGGGAAATTATTTTCAGCTGAGTTATTTGTTAAGAATTTTTCTTAACTATGTGCACAGAGGATGCTAAATATTTGCTAGATAAAGGTCAGGACAAATGAATTCCTCCTAGAATGGATGAAAATGAACTCTGGGAGGATTATTATGTCTCAGGAGAGTCAATAACGTGGGGATCAGGCAGAGCAGACTGAAGTTATTACCTACAGACGTGAGATGGAGAGTTGCTGACCACGTCTGCAGCAGTCACTTCAGGAGGTTGTTAGGTAGCACTGGGGAGTGTCATTGAACTGGAGCATAAGGACTAAGACCCAGAGACTGATTTGTGCCAACAGAGAGAGAATTTGAATGTATTTGTGATGGCCCAGCACTGCTGACAGGAGCTGCTGCAGAGGGCTGTGATGCTTCGGTCACGATGGCAACCAGAAGCAATTACAGACTCGCACAATGTGGGTTGGGAAGGATGTTAAAGATCATCTAGTTCCAAACCCCTTTCTATGGGCAGGGACACTGTTCACTAGACCAGGCTGCAGGTCTCCAGCTGTACTTGGAGCTCTTTAAATCTCCTGCTGCCCAGCTGGTGTCCCCTGTCCTCTGTTTTGCTACTCATTACTTCCCAGTGGCAGCAGCCTGTTAGAGCAAACGGTCAGCAACATTTGTGTTAAAATCTTTTGATTGTACTTTGAGCTCTGCCATAGTTTCAGGTCCTCCATGGACCATTGCTGGGCCAAAGCAAATTAATTTGGTTTAAGATCCACTTACCTTTGTTATCCTAGTGGTCCCTGGAATGGCATGGAATGGCCGTATGTACTACAGCTGTGTAGGTTGGTTTCAGATTCCCTGAGGGCGATTCATGTGGTTAACACAAAAACACCCACAGAAACCACCCCCAATCCTTTAATTACATTTAACAGGTGAACTACAAGCACCCTCTAATTCCTCAATATTCTTTTAAGCTGTTGATCTAAGGATTGATTCCACTCTTGACGATTTATATTCGTGTGTAGGCAAAGAATTTTGCTCCTCTTGAAAGGAAAGCCTGTTCAGCCCAGAGGTTTTGATGGCAGGTAAAAGTAATGCAGATATAAGTCTTTATTATTGGTTTTTCATTTAAACACAGGATGCATTTGTAAATGGCTGCCCCTCCTCACTCAGCTTGTGTGGAGGAGCTCCAAAGCGGTGCCCTGGCTGAGAAGTGAGTGTCACCCATGGAGTCTCACAGGAGAGGCAGGTTCCACACAATTATCATAGCATCAGTAAGGTTGGAAAGGACCTCAGAGATCATCAGGTCCAACCTACCACTCAGCACCTCATGACTAACTAAACCATGGCTCCAAGTGCCAATTCCAATCCCTTTTTGAACACCTCCAGGGATGGTGACTCCACCACCTCCCTGGGCAGCACATTCCAAGGGCCAATCTCTCCTTCTGGGAAGAACTTTCTCCTCACCTCCAGCCTAAACCTCCCCTGGTGCAGCTTGAGACTGTGTCCTCTTGTTCTGGTGCTGGTTGCCTGGGAGAAGAGACCAACCCCCACCTGGCTACAACCTCCCTTCAGGTAGTTGTAGAGAGCAATAAGGTCTCCCCTGAGCCTCTTCTCCAGGCTGAGCAACCCCAGCTCCTTCAGCCTCTCCTCATAGGGCTGTGCTCCAGACCTCTCCCCAGCCTTGTTGCCCTTCTCTGGACATGTTATGTTCTAAAACTGTTTCCAAGTTATCCAACAAGCAGAGTGGAGACAGGGGCTTGTTCCTCCTGAAATGCTTTGTCTCCAGGGTGTTCCAGGCTAACAAATGTGGTGTGTTTATGGCCCCGTGCAGATTTGTGTTTGTGTTGCCATATGCAGAGCGTTGTCCCCAGCAGCTCCTGGCAGCTGTCTCCCTTTTTGGGTAGCATAAGGAGTCCTTTGCTCTCCTGTGGGAGTCCTGGTTTGTGCTCAGTGCATCATCTCTCTGCTTCACTGAGTCTGTGACCATCCAGAGGAACAGCCTGCTGGGGAAGAGCTTTTCTGTCTCCTTTCTGGAAAGGAGGTAGAGCAGTGTAAGGGGGCAGACAAATGCAAGACTGGGTGAGTGTTTTATTGCTGTGTGCCTCAGCATTCCCAGGTGTAAAATGGGCAAAATATCTCCTTCATTGCACTTTGATGGGATTCAACTTGTGAGTGGGGGTAGAAGCTTCTGCAGAAAATGGATTAATTTTTGTTTGAGTGTTCAGTTAATTAGTTGCTTTAAGAATTATCACTGCTCTGAACTGGGTTTTGCTCTGCACCCAAAGGATTTTTGTCTGTTATTCCTATGGCAACTTGGTTTTCCCCCATCAGCAAAACACTTACAGGCACTTTAAGAACACTGCAACAGGCTTCCTGGAGGGGTTGCAGAGGCTTCTTCTACAGAGACATTCAAAACCCTCCTGGATGCATTCCTGTCTGACCTACTCTAGGTGATCCAGCTCTGGCAGGAGGGGAGGGGAGGTTAGACTTGATGATCACAATGTTCTGGCATTTTCTTTATCTTTTCCTTTGTTTTGTCCTCTGTGAGGTTTATGAATTGCTGTGGTAGAAACTGTGATGCTTTGCAGTGAGGTTGGTTTAGAATAGGATAGGATAGGATAGAATAGAATAGGATAGGATAGAACAGGATAGGATAGAATAGGCCAGACCAGACCAGGTTGGAAGAGACCTTCAAGATCATTGCATCCAACCCATCAACCAATCCAACCCACCTAAACAGCTAACCCATGGCACCAAGCACCCCATCAAGTCTCCAGTTTGGTTGGGTTCTGAATGTTGCTCTGCTGTTATTGACACTAAAGGTGCCAAAGAAAGCCAACAGACAAAGATGATCAGGGTGTTGGGAGAGGTTATTTATCTTGCACAACAAAAGTGTCTCCTTGAGTGAATTCTTGGGCCACTAGTGAGTCCTCCTTGAGCACAGGTCATGGTGCTTTTCCTGGCTCTGTTACTCTCCTTACAGTTTACTCCTGCTTTCCAGTGGCTGCTCAGCTTGCCTCACTGGTGACATCACATCCAGCTGGTGCTGAGCTGAACATGAAGTCAAGGGGAAAGAAAACAACTGGAATAAGTTGTATGATCTGCTTAAGCTGTCCCCAGAGAGCAAAGCTCTCATTTTCCTCCCTGGCAAAAAAAAGGAGCAGGATGGAAGACAAAAGAAGCAGTGATAGCTGCAAAGCTGAGTGGCTTTCCAAGGGATTCTGTGTCAGATCAGCTACACTGAGTGAAGAAAGCAGAAGCTGAGCACCATTTTGTTGTAAATTTGACTTAGTTCTGAGCACTGCCATGACAAAATGTGATGTACTGTGATACAAATGGCCATGTTCATTTCTCTGCATGCTTGGCTAGGAATGCACTGTTGTCTGTCCAGTCTCTGTTGGCTTTGGGTTTTTTGGATCATGCTTCCCTTGTTAGTAAATGACCTGGATGAGAGGATTGAGTCCATCAGCAGTAAATGTGCAGATGACACCAACCTGGGGGCAGGAGTTGATCTGTTAGAGGATAGGAGAGCTCTGCAGAGGGAACTTGACAGGCTGGACAGATGGGCAGAGTCCAAGGGCATGAGATTAAACACATCCAAGTGCCAGGTTCTACACACTGGCCACAACAACCCCATGCAGTGTTACAGGCTGGGGTCAGAGTGGCTGGGGAGCAGCCAGGCAGAACAGGACCTGGGGGTACTGGTTGATAGCAGGCTGAACACGAGCCAGCAGTGTGCCCAGGTGGCCAAGGAGGCCAATGGCATCCTGGATCAGGAACAGTGTGGCCAGCAGGAGCAGGGAGGTCATTGTGCCCTGTGCTCAGCACTGGTTAGGCCACACCTTGAGTCCTGTGTCCAGTATCTGGGTATCTCTGAAAGTCGTCTTCCCTTTTCTATCACAGTTTAAATTATCCAAAAGAATTTCAGGGCAATTACTAATCTGCATGTACTCAGCCACAGGAAGCTGGGCTGAAAATATAAGGAGGTGCCAATTTGGTTGCTCAGCTGAGACCTTGGCTGCTACCTGTGTATGTGCTGTGTGGTTACTGCACTGAAAATGTCCTCCTCTTTCTTTCTAGGTCCTTCATCCTCCTCCTCTTACTAATGCTGTTGACCTGGGCTCCTTGTGTGCTCCTCTGCGCTCTACCAAGATGCAAACTTTGACTCCTCCACCTTCTCCTGTCCATGGGATGCTCCCTCCAGTCCTCTCTGGTAAGTCTCCTTCCTTTCAGATGAAAATCCTTCTTAAAAAGCTTATAATCCCTGTGAAAATAGAGAGTTAAACCCCAGGAAGATCCACTGTGGGAATGGTAAAACAACAACATGGTTTTCATTTGGTCAACTGTTTTTATTCCTCTCCTCCCCCCCCCCCCCCACTGAACTGAAAAGAAAAGGTAAAGATTAAAAGAATGTTTAGCTTCCTGTATGTGAGTCTGGAAACAAGCTGAGGTGCTTAGCTCCAGTGCATTAACAGTGTGTGCTAAAGCTCTGAGGAGCTTGATCAAAATCCAGTGACATCACTCAGCTGCTGTGAAAGATCAAAGCCGACATGAGAACCGCTTGCAAATCACCTTGTTCCTCTGATGTCCTGGCACTTGTGTCTAGAAGAGTCCTGGGTGGTCCAAGCTGGCTGAAATGATGGTTCCCTCCCTCCCTTGTGTGTGTTTTTCACAAGGACCACCTGAGATTTCTCTGAAGTTTAGGGGGGTGGTGGAGTCACCATCGCTGGAGGTGTTTAAGGGGAGACTGGATGGGGCACTTAGTGCCATGGTTTAATTGATCAGGTGGTGTTGGGTGACAGGTTGGACTTGATGATCTCTGAGGTCTTTTCCAACCTGGTTAATTCTGTGTTCTTACAGGCAGACAGCAGGAATGTTTGTTTCATGCATCTCCTCTGCAGATTTGCCAGTGCAGATCTCCAGTCAAGGAGTGCTGGCCTCCAGTTTTGCAGACAGGAGGGAGTAATGATGACAGACAAACGTGCATGAAGAGGTGCTGCAAGGGGTTTTGGGGGTCTGCTTGCTCTTTGTCTTGGCTGAGAGAAATCTGTAGCTGATCAGGAAGACTGGAAAGGGTTTGGCAAGCCTCAGCTTTGTACTGCTGAGGTGAAGTTTGCAATGCAGTGGGTTTCTGGACACCTTCAGGACTACAGCATTTGTACTTATGCAGCAGTATGAGGGTTTGGACAGTGCCCAGGATGCTGTCTGCAAGTGTCCAACTGAAGTCCCAAAGGCTTTGTAGAATAGGTATTGCTCTTCCCCCCCACTCCCCAGCAGCAATTCCAGCCAAGGAGGAGGAATGGAGGAATTTGATCAGATTAACGTGCTACAAGCTACCAGCAGAGAGCTAACTTTGCCTGTCTTCAAAGCCAGGGGGATCATCCCTAAATTAAATTTACATGATTTATCACTTCTAGGAAGTCTGGTGAAGCAACCAGAAAAACTAGAGGAGAGGGGAGGCAAGAGGACAGCCATGGGGCTGGAAGGGTTTTCTCTCATTAGTGGTGAAATGCACAGCTCAAACCCACCGAAATGGGATTAGTACTGGGCCCCCAGACCAAATTGTCCTGAAACACAGGGGTGTTTAATATATTACCATCAAAATGCAATATCTTAGGACAGCAACCCATCTGTTCTCGTGGAGGAATCAGATGGAAAGTGCATTAGAAGTTGGAATTTGTCCCCACTGGGAGAACTGCACTGAGTCATGGTGATGTATGGGAACTGTGCAAAGGGAAGAGAGAAAAAATACTGTCCCTGTGATTTATGTATTGCATAATCACCACCACTTTCCCCAGCATTTCTATCCTGTTGACTGCAGACTACAATGAAGAGAGGTTCCCCCTGGCTCTTTTGCAGTCTGACTATGCTGGAGCTCTGTTAGGATGGTGGCACTGTGTTTAAAAAGCAAGGAGAAGCTGATACAAAAGTCTGAGGCTAAAAGAAGCTGACCTAAGAGAAATCTCAGATTTGATATGTTTTATGCTCTTGATGTGGCTAAAATGTGTAGAGTTGATACATGGAAAGGTGGTTTGGTTAAGCATCTCATGCGTGTTGCTGCTTCACAGCCAGCTTTCACAGCACTGCACAGAAAGCATCACAAAAATGTAAACCCATGGAGAGCTAAGAGGGAGCTTGGGCTGTGCAAGACCAGGCTGCTTTGGGGACTCTGTTGAGCCTACAGCCAGGCTCAGCCCATGGGTCACAGAGGGCTAAAGCCACATTTATGTCTATATAGCCAAAAATAAGAGCTAGGCCCAGGACAGATGAGTAAAACTAGTTTGCAGCAATGACAAATTCATAGGCTAGGGAAAGCCTGAAAATGCTTTGTCCTTTGCTCCCTGCATGGTGCTGTCTGCTTGCAAAGTAGAGAGAGAATTTCTTCTCGGTGCCTCTGGCCCCTGAATCACAATGGTGACTATGCTTTGCCATTCTGCAACTGCTGAGCCTTTGATGCTCACAGCAGAACTCGCCCTGTCTTCCCTCCTGTGATCCCCTGGTACGCTTTCCTCTGCTACATAGCTACAGCAGCACTTTGCCCTCATCCAGCTGCTTGCCTCTGCTTTCACTGTGAGGAGTCTTAAGTAGCATCTACAGCTAAGACAGGAATTAAGCCACATCCTGCAAATGCACATTACCATGGGACTGATTGAAACTTTCCTGTTATCCCTAGGAAAGCTGAGTACCTCCTAAGAAAGAGCCATGACAGGGTTGCTCCTGTTAACTGCTGGGATCTTCCTAAGAATCCTATCAGCATCCTCATCATTCATTTTTATTATCTCTTCCTGGAACTCCCCAGGTGGCATATTGAAGAACACTTGTCAGAAAGTGTAGCATTGGCCTTTTATCAGGAACAAATGACATTTATCTCAGAAGCCAATCACTCCTCCTGAAATTACTATAGATCCAGGCAAAGAGGAATCGAAGATAATGTGCTTTCTGCATTTATTGCATTAGCATCCATCATCTTCCCTTGGATTGTCCCATGTTGGTGGGGTGTTTTTTTCAGTAACCCCCTCCCAGGTTTTTCAAGGTTAGTAAAGACCATTTTGCTTGGGGTTTGGTTTGGGTTTGCTGTTTGCTGAGTCTTGCTGGCTAGCCAAAGTTAGCGTGTGGCCAGCCTCACATCCACAGTCAGTCTTGAAACTTGGTGGGATGCTTCTCTAAGGAGACACATCTCATTAAACTGATATTGGGAAGGGTTTATCACCTTCTCAGGAGCTCTGTGGTGAATGAGGTTGGGATTTTGCAGACATAGCTTCACCTCTGAGCCAGTTCATCACGTTTGAGTAAGTTCCTGGATCCAAGCTAGCAGGCATTTGCACAGCTAGCCAGGATCTCTTGCTCCCTAATGTGCCTTTCTGTACTGTTGAAGGAGCCTGGATAACAAGCCCAGGTTACATACTTCACTTTTTGATGCTTAAAATGAGGTTAATTCTATCCTACAATTCCGTCAAAGCTATTTACTTGACTTTTCTTCCCTGGCTGCCTCTGGCACAAGAATGCTTCAGATCAGTTCTCCCCTGCACAAAGAGATTCTCGCTCAATTCCTTCGAGGCTTGACCTTTCCCAAGCTTTTCCATTCATGCCACCTGCTTCCCACATTTGACACAGCCCTAAATAGTTTTGTATCATCTCCTGAATTCTCTTCAGAGTTACATTTTATCTCGGTCACCTCCGAGTCTTCTCTCTCCCGACAAATAGAGGTCACATTCACCCAGCACTCCACTGTGAGATGCCAAGCTGCTGAATCAGTCTTGTATTACCTAAACTCTTTCCTCACAGCAACATCTTCAGGGCCAAGCTATTGCTTGTTCAGAGTGTGAGAGTGAGGACAGAAGGGATTTCTTTTTGCTTGGCTGAGGTGCTTGTGCTGGAAGAGCTTTGGTGCAGCTGAACGTCTGCTGAAGGCAGAATAGCAGCTCCGTGGTGGGGGTTGGTGCCAGGATTTATATACTGAGAAGTTCTGGGAAAATGGAATGGATTGATTGCTCTCTTTTTGATTTTGTCTTTTTCACAACAATAACGTTTTGGGACCCTCAAGTGCATTAGAAAAGAGGTTGGAGAGCAGCCCTCAGGCCATGTGCAGCTATCTCCCTCTTCTTTACTTCTTTTCCTATCCAATTACCCTGAAATTCACTTTCCTATTCCCAGAGCTGTTTCTTTAGCTTGGAAACCAGAATGCTGTGGAGGGAAAGGCCATAAGAGCAGAGGATGGTTCAACATTACCTGAGTGGCACTGGTACAGTTTGTGCAGTTTGGGGTTGCTTTGGCACACCTCTCTAGCGCTGGGTATTTGCATGAAGTGAAGCATCTTGATCATGATCTCAGCTTACTGCTTGCTGAAGTGAAATCCTGTGCCTTAAGATGCTCTTGGGAGCTTTTTGATTAGGTGCACACTGAGCCTTGGGACAGCAGTGTAAGGAAAGCTAACATGAAAGAGGTGAGAGAGACTGTGGAGGAAAGGGACAGATGAAGAAACTGGGGAGCAGAGAAGCTAATTAGCATCCTGGGCTTGCTCAGCTGCATAGAGAGAAATTGGTCTTCCTTCTGGTATGAGGGATGAGGTAGGCCCATTCTGGGCCTCTCCAGCTTGTCCTTTCACTGCTCTAGCCTGTTCCTGAGCCCACTGGGCTGAGGTCTGTAGTGCAGCCACCTTACTAGCTCTGTCTCTGCTGCTGGAGGAGTTGCAGGGCATGTCTGCCAGAGCTGGAGATCTTCACTGTGAGAGAGGAAAAATATCCCCTGTAAACCTCACCCAGAACATCACTGATCTGGAAGAACAACTTTCAGGAAGCAGGTGAACAAATGATTTATCACAAGGTACTTTTGACCTTTGCCAGGGCTTTATTAAACACCTTCTTTCTTTACAGCCAACTGTGCATAGCACAGATTGCTCACAAGGCATTGATATACATTTCCTCCACCTTGCTCTCCATTACCTAAGCCATAGTGAGAGAGTTTCAGTCTTTGAAAATGTATTGGAGAAAACCTGAGAGGAAATAACCTGGTTAGAAAGGTGGTTGGCTCCTCTGGTGCAGTGTGGTCCAGGTGGCTTGTGAGAGTTAAGGGAGATTATCCATTTGGACCCTGTTTTATTTACCTGTGGGGCTGATGCAGCTATAGAGAGTCTGCTGGTCCCTCACCACTAATTGCTTTGCATGTAGACCAGTTGTGGTTAGTTCCCACAGCAAGAGGTGAAATACAAGTGTGTTTTTTACTGGGGGAGTCATTTGCTGCTCATCTCCAAGGACAGGAAATCCTTTTACCCTTCACATTGAAAGCCAATGTCTCACACCTCAGGCTCAGCCCACTAAACTTTGGCCCTGAAGCATCTATGTGAGCCTTCAAACCACTTCCTCTTTCAGTCTAGAGAGTGTGAAAGGCAGCTGCATAGGCTGACACCTCAGTGGACTGAATCACCCTTTGGAGACATGTCTTTGCCCTAGTGAGAGCCCAGGGTGACCAGTTCCTCTTTCTTATTTCAGCATCCCAGTTAAAAGCCTCCAGTCCTGTGCTGGCAAAGCTGTGTCTGGTCTCCCAGTTCAACTGATGGTGTTGCATGAAGCATGTGGGATTTCCTGCTTTTCAACTGCCCCAATCTCCCCTTCAAGAGGCAGGTGTCCCTTGCCCTGTGTTATCAGGGTGGCAATGCCCTTTGTACCCCAAGGGATTTAACTTCATAGTCAGAAAGTAAGAGATTTTTGTCTAAGGGAGAGCTCTCAATCTGACAAGTACTTGTGAGGGAACAAATGATGTAAAGGTCCTGGATCTGGGCTGATTTGCAAATGGTTTGTGGGTGTCATTTTCTCTGCTTACTGCTCCTGAGATCTGTTTGCTTTGGGAGAACACCACTGTGTGGGTTTCAGTGTGGCATTTATGATTTTCCTCATTCAAATTGGCCCAGCAGTGGCCCAGGGACAGCAGACCATGAACTTAAAAGGGCTGGCAGAGAGACCACACAGTGAGGTCAGTATGGGGGTGTGATTTCTTCTCCCTGCCAGAAGGGCACAGGATCAGTTGCTGTGGAAGGATGCTCTGGAGAGCTGATGCAGAATTGTTTTCCTTTTCCTTCAGTTGCCCTTTTTCTCAGCAGCACCAAACTAGGTGGCCAAGAAGGCCAATGGCATCCTGGCCTGGATCAGGAATAGTGTGGCGAGCAGGAGCAGGGAGGTCATTCTGCCCCTGTACACTGCACTGGTTAGCCCACACCTTGAGTCTTGTGTCCAGTTCTGGGCCCCTCAGTTTAGGAAGGAGGTTGAGCTGCTGGAATGTGTCCAGAGAAAGGCAACAAAGCTGGGGAGGGGTTTGGAGCACAGCCCTGTGAGGAGAGGCTGAGGGAGCTGGGGTTGCTTAGCCTGGAGAAGAGGAGACTCAGGGGAGACCTTCTTGCTCTCTCCAACTCCCTGAAGGGAGGTTGTAGCCAGGTTGGGGTTGGTCTCTTCTCCCAGGCAACCTGTGACAGAAAGAGAGGACACAGTCTCAAGCTGTGCCAGGGGAGGTTTAGGCTGGAGGTGAGGAAGAAATTCTTCCCAGAAAGAGAGATTTGCCATTGGAATGTGTGGCCCAGGGGGGTGGTGGAGTCACCATCCCTGGAGGTGTTTAGGAAGAGACTGGATGAGGCACTTGTGCCATGGTTTGGGTGATAGGTTAGACTTGATGATCTCAAATGTCTTTTCCAACCTGTCCTATCCTGTCCTATCCTATCCTATCCTATCCTATCCTATCCTATCCTATCCTATCCTATCCTATCCTATCCTATCCTATCCTATCCTATCCTATCCTATCCTATCCTATCCTATCCTATCCTATCGCCATGATGTCCAGTTTCAAGCCTTGAGGCATTTTTTGCCTTTCTCACTAGCTGATGCTGCTTAGTTTGGCTAGTTTCAAGAAAAGCTGTCAGGATGTGTATTGTTCTTCTCTTCTTCCTCCCCAGTCAGTTCCCCAGATTTGAAAATGCTGTGGTATAATTTCATTTCAAAGAAGAAAAGGGAATGTCATTGCAGAGCCAAGTTTGGCCTGTCTAGAGAGAAAATATCTTGGAGAAAGTGAAAATGAGCTTCTAGAATTGGAATCACAGAATCACCAAGGTTGGAAGAGACCTCAAAGATCATCAAGTCCACCCTATCACCCATCACCTCATGACTAAACCGTGGCACCAAGTGCCACATCCAATCCCCTCTTGATCACCTCCAGGGATGGTGACTCCACCACCTCCCTTTGCTCTCAAGTCCCCGTGGCAGTGTTAAGGAAGGGGAAAAAAGAAGCAAAACAGGAATGATGAAGGCAATGACATTGGGCCCTGTAGAACCCTGGTGGGTGGCTGTGGTGGATGTTCTAAAACCCAAAGCCGTGGTGGGGCTGCATGGTGCAGTGCAGGCTGAGCTGCTGCCATGGCTTGAAGAGATGGAGATGCTGATTTTGCTGACATCTCGGAGCAGGGTGAATTGGACTGCAAGAGTTGGCACCGCTCTCGTGTTTGGCTAGATGTGGCACTGATTTATATGAGGAAGGAGCTTCATGCAGCAGGGCACTGTAGGGAGAGAGTCCCTTGTGATTTCCTCCTTCTGCCAAACTTGCTGGGAGTTTTATTTTTAAAAATCCTGGGTAGTCTTTCCCCTCCCCCTCCCCCCCCCCCGCTCTGCTTCCCTCTCCTGCTCTGAGCAGCACTAAATGCTGGTTGCCACTGAGGGCATTTAAACTAGTTTGTGGTTGGGTTTTTTTCCCCCCTCAAAGTGCTGATGAAGCAGGACACACTTTTTATTGCTGTCATAATCTCCTTCCAGCTTGCTTCCTTGATTGCATTTGTAAAACACCGACCTTAATAAGTTCAACCCCCAAGGACCGGATGGTGCAGACGGTAGCCCCTGAATGACAGCCCATCTGCTTGCGTGTCTTGCAGGCCAAAATGACTTCATTAGAAGGCAGCATTAAAGCTGAGTGCAGAGGCTGGCAGGAAAGCTCAGCTTTGCTGTAGCTATCACGATGCTCTTGCCCCCTCTGATCCCGCGGTGCGTGCCAAGGTAATTGGCACACAAGTTGCGTTCCTCCTGCTGGGAGACTCTTTCATTACGCAGCATGTTTCCTGCAAGCAGGGGAAACATGCACTTTGCATGTCAGCATATTTACACACTGGTGTAAGGCAGTGCTGGAAGGCTGCCTCCTGACACAGGGTGCTCAGAGACAGCAGAAAAACGTTAGCAAGAGAAGAAGGGCGCAGGGCGCGGTGACCTGACCGCTGCAATGCTGCAGGGCTGCTGTTCCTGAGCCATAGAATCAATTAGGTTGGAAAAGAGCTCAGGGATCATCAAGTCCAACCTATCACCCAACACCTCAGGACTAACTAAACCATGGCTCCAAGTGCCACATCCAATCCCCTTTTGAACACCTTCAGGGATGGGGACTCCACCACCTCCCTGGGCAGCACACTCCAATGGCCAGTTACTCTTCCTGTGAAGAATTTTCTCCTCACCTCCAGCCTAAACTTCCCCTGGCACAGCTTCAGTCTGTGTCCTCTTGTTCTGGTGCTGGTTGCCTGGGAGAAGAGACCAACCCCCACCTGGCTACAACCTCCCTTCAGGTAGTTGTAGACAGCAAGAAGGTCTCCCCTGAGCCTCCTCTTCTCCAGGCTAAACAACCCCAGCTCCCTCAGCCTCTCCTCATAGGGCTTATGCTGGAGGCCTCTCACCAGAAGCCCGTTTTCACCTGCCTGTGGAGCTTTAAAGAAGCTTTTCAGCTAGATGCCCTCAGTGCATTGACAAGTCAAAGCTGGAAGTTTGGGATCTCCACTCTGGACCCAGTCATCATACACCATGAGTCTGGAAGGCTCCTGCCCTGCTGCACATATGTAGATCAACATCTGTGTGTGACCCAACAGCAAGTGCACATACATCTTGGTGTCCAGCAGTCCAGGCTGCTAGTGGCTGGAAGCAGCCAGCTGGCCCCTACCCAGGCAGTCCAAATCAGGACTGTCAGCTCTGCCCCTTCTGGAGAGGAGGCAATTCCATAATCAGGTATGAAATCATAGCTGCTAGTTTGCTGTCACAGGTAAGAGGTATTTCTCTTCCCTTAGCTCCAGCCTGTGGCACCTGCAAGCCTAAGCCAGTCTGCAGCTCAGTGACTGTCTTGAGTCTGCCCTGTAGCTATGGTGATTCTAACTTCTTGGCTGCCCTGAAATTGTACAATTTGTTTATCCCCACATTTATCTTCCTCCCTCTTCCCTCCTTGCCTTCACAGTCCTATTGCACCTACCTCCCAGTCAAAAACTCTCAGGAAGCAGAGATCCCTCTGCCCAGACTGGTTAGTGGTTCATTGCAGTTCTCAGCTGCAGCAGCCTGCCTGTTGACATTGTCACTGGCAGCTCACCCTCCATGGCCAGAGGCTCTGTTACTGCAGTCCTGGCCATGGTCTGGGGTGACTGTGGTGGCAGATCACGTTGTGCTTCTGCAGTGATGCTAAGAGGTTGGGTGTGCATGAAGCTGCATATACTTGAAGCTGACTTAACAGCAGCTAATTATTTCTCCATGTTGTGATTCACTGGGGCAGCTTTTTCTCCATCTGTGGCTGGAACCCTCTCCAAAGCTTTGTCCTGTCACCTACACAGGGTGATATCAGACATACCTGATCTCACCCCACGCTCACACCTTCTTACTGCTGCCTCCTGTTCCTCAGTATGCTTTCTGGGTCCAAAAGAATATGGAAGGTTCCTCTAAATGAAAAGAACTGACCCAGCTAAGTCTTGATGAGATTCTTGTGTGAAACATTTCCTAGTGTGTGTGACCTTTCCTTCCCACTGTGTCTTGGTCAGGATGTTGCATGCACAAACCATGTCTTGGTGAGGATCAGACTGGGTTCTGGGTCCTGTTGGGGATTCAGTAGATGGGGACAGTGATTGAAGCTTTTTGTCAATGTGCTCTCAAATGCCTTGGCAAGGGGAGAGAAATTTGGATCCAATGAAATAGATGTAGAGGAGAGAGGAGGTAATCTCTCAGGCCAGGAAAGGCAGCTTATGTCATTCACTCAACACTGGCTTTAAGACAATCCAATTGTCCCAGAGAATATCCTGTGGGTTTCTTCTTCCATCTCTTTCTTTGATGCTGACACTCACTTGGGCAACATGGGCTTCTAGAGGTGTGTCTGAGCTCTCAAGCTGAGTGGGGCTCTGCTGGGGCTACATAAGTGAGGACAAAAAAACCCAGTTGGCACAGATTATCTTTCTTTGACACTGAAAAACCAGCAAGACAGTAAGCTCCATGTATTTGTTTGCAGAGTCATTGCACTGTTTTCACGTGACCTTTAAGATGCCTCTAGATGTTAAAAATCTTCTCTAGTGTGACTCACTTGCCCCTCTTTCTGTGCTACCTTCTTCTTCTCTGGTGTGACTCACTTGCCCCTCTTTCTGTGCTACCTTCTTCTTCTCTAGTGTGACTCACTTGCCCCTCTTTCTGTGCTACCTGCAGCAGTAGCTGTTGTCCATGTGCCAGCAATCCCCAGCCTTGGTCTGGAGGAGAAAGAGCAGCAGATGGCATATCTGAACCTCCTCCATCCTCCCCAGAGCTCAACTGGTGCACTGTTTGCAGTCTTATCTGGCTAAGGAAGCACAGGATCAGTGGGTTTGACTTGTCAATATTCTTGTCCAGCTTCTTCTTTTGTCCTGCTCCTTCTTATTACTCTCTGCATTGTGCTTGTTTTATTTTTGCTTCTCTTATTTCCACTCCTGCTCCTCTGGGGCACAGCCTTCCACATCTTTAAGTTCATGGCCCTTGTTCTGTGTGTGTTTGATACAGTTTTAAGTAGCTTCCAGTTTCTTTTCCCTCTTCAGTCCCTCCAGAATTGATATCACTCAGTCAGGTCATATTTATTTTTCTCCTCCAAGGGATTCTAGCTTCACTTCTCTACCCTGCCATTGTAACTAAGGTCATTCAGTCCCAGACTAACTCACTGCATCCCTGTCCCAGCTTCTGTGTGTCTTTGTAATGATCCTTTGTTAGACTGCTATCAGCAGCTAAATGCGTTTCCAAATGTTCTTCCTCTCTGTCTGCTGTTGCTGAAGCTTTGTTGGTTAATTCAGCTTCATGCCCTGCATCTCTAAGCAAGGAGAACAGGGACAACCTCATCCCTATCTCTGTCAGCAGGGAAATGTCCTGGTGAGAAGATCTGAATTAGGCATTGATTTCTCCAGTGTCAGTGCCATGACTCTAAGATAGTCTCTACTGCTGCAGGGGATATGGCACTGGAAGGAGGCAAGAGCCTCTGCAGGTGACTACTGCATTTTCATCTGTACCCTTTCCCTCTTTAGCTCTCTGAGCACCACTGAGAAGAGGTTGGCCCTGTCATCTTTACTTTCTCCATCAGGTTTTGCCACACATGGGTAAGGTCTCCTGGAGTGTTCTGTTGTCCATGCTTGAGCGATCCCAGCTTTCTCAGCCCTTCCTTGTGCAGCAGCTGCTGCACTCCCTTGGTCATCTTCATGGCCATTGCTGGACTCTCTCCATTATGACTCTTGTTCTGGGGAGCCCACCACTGGATGCAGAACTTCAGGTGTGTCTCTTCAGTGTTGAGCAGAAGGGAGTGCCCAGATCTCCCCTGACCTGCTGGCAACCCTCTGCCTAGCACAGCCTTGGGTGCTGCTGGCCTGCTTTGCCATGGGGGCACACTGCTGGTTCAAGTTCAGCTTGTCCACCAGGGCAGGGATGTGCACTGCATGCTTCAATGTCTTTCCATTTAATTTGTGTCATTAATATTTCTTCTGACTGCTGGAGCCCTTTCTGTTTGTCTGAGAGCGTTCCAGTCTGCGCTGGGTATTGTCAGATTGCAGTTAGATGCAGCACGGGCGAAAGCTGATTGAAGGGCCAAGGCAATTCTCTCCCTCATCATCTTCCAGAATAAGCACTGCTTGTTGTAAGCCCCAGAAACACCTGTGAATGAAAGGCTGGTCTGAAATTCTTGGATGACTTCCAGCATTTATCTGGGGGGAGGATAATCTTTCTGTGAAGGAAGGATGGAAGCCTGTGTGTATCCAGAGGTGACATTAAACGCGGCTACCCTTCCACTCGCATTTGTTCACAATCCGTTGTGCTCTGGTTTCGAAGGCTTAAAGGGCCCAGGGTGGATTTCTTCTTGGGAAAATGAACCTTGTACTATATGGTATCCTGGGCCCTTGAGAGGAGCATATCTTCCTCAAATATTTTGAATCATTGATGGATATTTGTTCCCAGCTTTCACTGCTCCTGTCATGCCAGCCTCATTTTTGCCCAGGTGACTCTTTCTTGTGGCAGGAGGGGGTTAGGCAGTGGCACGTTCACATCAGAACAAGTTGTCTCAGCACAGCTGGGAGCCCCCAGGGCTCGCCTGGGAGCAGCTTGGATGCTCTGCACAGCCATCGGATCACAGGAGAGCCTGCCTCTGAAGCAGCAAAAAGGGCTTCCCAAGCTCCTTCAGAGAGCAGTTTGTTCATTCAGATTTCCATACTGAGCGTGGCAATTGTTTCCTCTCTTTCAGAGGACCGCAGCCTCTTCTGCAGTCCCTTCTCTCTCCTGCTGTCTTTGATAACTGGCTGTGCAGCAGATGTGGAAAAAAACCTGCCCAGCTTCTCTCCTATGCCTGTGGCAGTCCTCAGGTGCTCTCATATTCCCCTGTCCCAGCACCAGCAGGAAAGAAAAAATCCATGTTGTTCTCAAATGAAAGAAAAAGCCCCAAACAAATCCCTCCCAGCAATGTAAAATTTGCTTTGCCATGGAAGGTCAGCAGGAGGATTATACCCTGAAAATCCCCTGGCAGTTCTTGGAAAATAGGATTTAGATCTTTGTATAAAGGCAACTTTTATTAAGCAACCTGCTATCCAGTTGGCTCCCTGGAGTGCTGAGCGACGTGAAGTTAGGAAGCTTTTAGCCAGGAAATTGGAGGGATGTGGTTATCAGTCCCAGACTTAAAACCCTCTGCCAGTGGCCCCAGGGATGATGCTTTGATACAGATGCAGGGGGGGAAAAAAAATCCATATGTGGCCAAAGCAGTGAGGAGAGGTTCAGAGAGTGGCTACCTGGTGATAATATTTCCATTTCCAATCAAAAGGGAAGCCCCCAGTTTATTTTGAGTTCCTTGGGTGATCAACCAAGAGAACCTGAACCCTTTGAACGCTACAACTCTCTGCATTTACCTCTATGGTTGTTTTGTTGGCAGTGATTGCTTTCCAAAATGCTGACAGTAAGGTATTGCTGGTGGGTTTAAGAATAAACCAGGAGACAGCCTGGTTTCTGAGGACAACAGTGAAGAAAGCATGGCCAATAGTCTGTGAAAAACTGCATTTATGAACATTGTGTGTTGGAGAACAGGTGCCTGTGGCTGCTAGAGGTCTCTTCCAGCTGAAACAGTTCTATGACTAAGGTCATCAAGTCCAACCATCACCCTGAGACCATAATGCCCATGAAACCATGTCCTGAAGTGCCATGTCCACAGGTTTCTTGAACACTTCCAGGGATGGTGATTCCACAGCAGCTTCTTCCAATGCCTGACCACTTTGGTGCTCATTGTTGCTCATTGTTGCTCAGGAAGACCTTGCAAACATGGCCTTCAGGCTTAGGCTGGACTGATTGCACTCCTAAGGGTAATGTAGAAAGCCTTTATGTTATTGTTTACTGCCAGCTGCCAATAGCTTCAGTGGCCAAGCTGGAGCTCTGACAACTCCAGGATAGGGCACTACACTTGACCCCTTTTGTGTTATCATTGTTTGCCTGTGTTAGCTACAGAGATTATGGCATTAAGAGCTGCTGTGGTGACATAAATCTAATCAGGGAGCCTCTTTTGTTGTTGTGTTTCTCTAATGGAGCTGGGAGCTGCTAGCAAAGTTGGGCGACCCTGGAAAACTTTGAATGTCAATAAGACTTCTCCAGGTCAGGGGCACAAGTCTGAGATCAGGGAAATAAGATATAGCTGAAGGAATAAAATGGGTCCTTGGTCCTGACTAAACCTTTTCTTTCTTTTCTCTTGTGGTATCTGGGTCTCTGTGCTTGTCCAGAGGGAAGGGCACTGTGGAGAGACTGATGGGTGGCCACTGACATGCCTGCTTCCTGCCACTGTATGTGGGGCTGGTGAGGGCTACTGGATGACACTGAGGTCTCAGCAGCCTTGCAGTCACCTCCCTTCTGCATAATGGGAACAGACAGGGACCAAATGGGTCATAAATGTGCCCCTAGGCTGGAGGGGATGTGCACCCTGTCATGAACCCTGAGGGTCATGTCCTTGGATCATCTGGATGGGGAGTCCTGTTGGACATGGTATCGGAACAGCTTACGTGGACGAACTTGTGTCTGGCTGCTGAGAAATGCCCTTAGGTCCTGCAGCTTGGCCACAGCCAGTGACACTCCTGTCTCCTCTTATCCTGGTGCAGAGATGAGGATCAGCAGAGCTGGATGGGGCACAGCCTGTACTGGTTTCTCTGCTTGCCATTATGGCCCTCCTCAGCTTCCCCAGCCCATTCCTGCTCACAAACAATAACTGTACAGAGGTGCAGCAAGGGTTGGATGTTGCCCTTGTTGTGGAGAGAAGATGGGTAGCAGGTGATTTTGGGGTTAATGAGACCTTTCAAACAAAAAGCTGTCTTAGTAGAGACAATAATCTCCCTCCCTGCTTTCCCTTCCCCCACTGCTCCCTTTTTCCACTTCCAGGTGCTTCTGCTTCTGGAAAGACATTTATCATCCCTCCATCTTTAATGGTAGATTTCTTTTTTCACTTGTCCCCCCCACCCCCACCCCACTTGCTCTCTCATTTTATCTTGCCCAAGGGGTCTGTGCTACCTTTTATTAGCTGACACTTCACTTCTGCAGATGGAAATGACACTAATGGAACGTGGCTGAGGCTTTATTACAGAAACGCTGCTCGTCCTACACAAGTAAACCTCCAAACGATCCTGCAGGAAAGAAAGAAACCTTGTAAAGGCAGGTGCAGGAGCTGCAGCTGAAAAAGCAAGCAGGAGGAGGGACTGAGGGGCTAAGGAAGGAGAAAGAAACAGGGAAGAGGCAAAAACAGGCTGATGGGTAAAGGAAGGAGAAAGAAATAGGGAAGAGGCAAAACCAGGCTGGTGGGTAAAGGAAGGAGAAAGAAATAGGGAAGAGGCAAAACCAGGCTGGTGGGTAAAGGAAGGAGAAAGAAATAGAGAAGAGGCAAAACCAGGCTGGTGGGTAAAGGAAGGAGAAAGAAATAGGGAAGAGGCAAAAACAGGCTAGGGCATATCCCTCTGCTGCATTTTATGTCCAGGTTACTGGTGGAGGCTTCCAGGTGAGTTGGGCAGTGGCAGGCCTCTGCCTAACTGGCACTGCTGTCATTGCCCCAAGCTTCTTGTCTAATAGCTGTGCCAGCAAAACAACTGTTAAGGACGGTGGGTGCTGCTCTACAAGCTGCAGTGCACAGGGCTTTCCAGGAGGATGCCTCACAAATGTGCTTGTGCTAACCCAAGCCGACAGGCACATGTCTTTGTAGCCTTCCTGAGCAGGAAAACCCACCCTTGACATACTGAGAGGTAAACCTTACTGTGTCCCTGTGCTCTGGCCTGAACTTTAGGGAAGCTGGAGCATTCCTTTGCACTGTGAGGAGGAGATGTTAATACTTGCAAAGGACTGCTGAGGAGATGCTCTTGAATCTTGTCCCTTGGCTGCTGTCAACTCTAAATCCCAGGACATGAGAACCAAATGATTGCAGAGGCAGGGTGCTAGAAGAGAGTCAGAGAATAAGCATCTGGGAAGAGAGGAGGGCAGTTGGCTAGGAAGACTTCAGAGGATGAGAGAGAAGTGACATTGGCTAAACAACAGCCTCTGTGGCTGTTCTGTGTTATTGATGCCTGCTTTTCCCTCCCTCTTATTTTCATGGTGTGTCTGTTGCATCTCTGGCTCATTAGGCAGCAAGATGTTAACACTGTCTGTAAAGCTGCAGGATAGATAGCCTCCACCTCCTTCTCTGTGCTTCTCTTCTTTAAAATCAAATAACTGGTTTGGCTTTCTCTTGTTTTGCTTCCTTCCATGTCATTGTCTTTCCCTGGCTTCCTCCATTCATGGTGTAGTTCAAAGGAGAACCATTTCAAGAGTTGGAAACTTTCTTTGCTCTCTCTCCCCCATTGTAGAATTCCTCCAATCTCTTCATCCTGACTTTAGAAAACAGTTGGTGATGTGTTGAGAGATCTGACATTGGGCAATGATTCTAGCAGGAGCAGCCTGTGTACTGACCAATTTCAAGGGGCAGAAGCCCCAGATGATGAAGGAGATGAGTTATTTGCCACAGTGAACTAAAGACTCAAAGATGCCAAGGAAACAGAAACATTTATGTCAATCCACAAACAGGGCAGACAACATGGACAGAGTGTTACTAGCTGGTGCCCCTCAACCACTTGTTGGCTCCCAGCCTGGTAGTCTTTTGGACCAAGATGATAAAAGTTCTGTGGGAATGAGATGTTTTTGGGGGGCTGGCTCACCAAGGGATCCTCCAGAACAAACAGATATTTCAGAGAACATCAGAGACTGCTGTGCTTCACCTTCTCTGAAGATCCTTTCTCACTGGCTGAGAGGCCAAGTCGAATGATTTGCTTGCTTTGAAGAATAAAATGGGTGGGGAGTTGTGACAGCAGTCTTCAAACATAGGAAGAGTTGAGAGGAAGATGGTTGCCTTTCCTCATTACTGCTAGGTACAGGACAATCATAAATGGCTTTAAATGGCAGCAAGGAATGTAGAAGTTAGTAGGACAATGGGTATAAGTGAGACCAGTGCTGGAACAGAGCATCCAGCACACTTGTGTCACCATCCCTTCAAGTATTTATCATAGAATCTATAAGGCTGGAAAAGACCTCAAAGATCATCAAGTCCAACCTGTCACCCAAGACCTCATGACTACTAGACCATGGCACCAAGTGCCATGTACAATCCCCTCTTGAACACCTCCAGGGATGGTGACTCCACCACTTCCCTGGGCAGCCCATTCCAACTTTCTCCTCACCTTGAGTCTAAACTTCCCCTGGCACAGCTTGAGACGGTGTCCTCTTGTTGTGGTGCTGGTTGCCTGGGAGAAGAGACCAACCCCCTCCTGGCTACAACCTCCTTTCAGGTAGTTGTAGACAGCAGTAAGGTCTCCCCTTATGGTCAGTTTAAAGAAACACCTGCCACAGTACTGGGTCTTGCCTTGGGACAGTGCTGTGGGATTACCTTGCCCTTCAGTGTTCTTTCAGGCTCCAGTGCAGAGGATGGTAGGTTCCTGAGGAATGCTCCCAATAAGCAACTTCTGTGGAAGGAAACCACTGCCACATACTCTCATCTTGACAATGACCATGGTTCTTTCCAGTGGAGCTCCCACCCAATGGAGGAACTGCTTGTGGGTATGGGTGTGCAGTCACCTCCACACATCCATCATTGATCTGTAGGTGGGGATTTTATTTATAGCACAACCTTTCTTCTTTCCTTCACCACAGCACTTAAGGGTGTTGCACATCATTGTAATAAACCCCACTGCAATAAGCTACTACCTCTAGGTGCTTTGAAAATGAAAGCAAGGCAGAGGCAGTCCAGAGAAGGTGGAGAAATAAAGAGCAGGAGGAGAGAATGGGCAGTTTACTCATCTGAGGTGCCAGAAAGGCCATCTTGCATCCAGAGCCTGAGGACTATAGAGATATCTGAAGAGTCTTTGCAGAACAGGGTGAGGCAGGCAATGGTTTGATTAAAAATGGAGGGGATGGCAGGGACTGGTTAGCTGCACTGATGCTCTTTGTGTCTGGGAGCAGGTTGGAGAAGTAGCTGGTGCTCAGGGAGTTTGAGGAGGGAGCCTGCATCTCTTTCATGCTCAAGAGCCCAGCATGGTGGAACTGGGTTCACATCTGGGCTGTGATGATGGTATGTATGAACAGAAAGAGTGATTGCACATTGGAATGGGCTGCCTGGGGAGGTGGTGGAGTCACCATCACTGGAGGTTTTTAGGAGAAGACTTGACAGGGTGCTTGGTGCCGTGGGTTAGTTGTTTGGGTGGTGTTGGATTGGTTGATGGGTTGGACGCGATGATCTTGAAGGTCTCTTCCAACCTGGTTTATTCTATGTATTCTATGTATTCTATTCTAGATGAAAGCTAGACCTGGCACAAAGCATCTTGTTCATTTGCCCCCCACTATTTCTTCCTGCTTTCCCCGTCCCCCTATGTCATGATGTGTTTTGTGGATGAAAATAATCTTTCTTTATTTCCCCCTCTGTTAGAGCTCTTTTCTGGTGTAGTTAAGGCTCTTTTGCACATCCCCATGGAGCAACATGTGTCTGTGCTTCTTGTTTAGGCTCAAAGGCAAGGCTTGCAGGCACCTTAGCCTCCCTTGTCCTCCTCTTCTATCTAAGGAGGCCTTCAAGAAAGCTTGGGAGGGACTTTTTAGGGTGTCAGGGAGTGATAGGACTAGGGGGAATGGAAGAAAACTAGAAATGGGTAGATTCAGATTGGATGTTAGGAAGAAGGACTTCCCCAGGAGGGTGGTGAGACACTGGCACAGGATACCCAGGAAGGTGGTGGAAGCCTCATCCCTGGGGGTTTTTCAGGCCAGGCTGGATGTGGCTCTGAGCAACCTGATCTAGTGTGAGGTGTCCAGTTTGTGTCCAGTTCTGGGCCCCTCAGTTTAAGAAGGACATTGAGACTCTTGAACGTGTCCAGAGAAGGGCAACCAGGCTGGGGAGAGGCCTTGAGCACAGCCCTATGAGGAGAGGCTGAGGGAGCTGGGGTTGCTTAGTCTGGAGAAGAGGAGGCTCAGGGGAGACCTGAAGGGAGGTTGTATCCAGGAGGGGATTGGCCTTTTCTCCCAGGCAACCAGCACCAGAACAAGAGGACACAGTCTGAAACTGTGCCAGGGTAAGTTTAGGCTGGAGGTGAGGAGAAAGTTCTTCCCTGAGAGAGTTGTTAGCCTTTGGAATGTGCTGGCTAGGGAGGTGGTGGAGTCACCATCCCTGGAGGTGTTCAAGAGGGGATTGGATGTGGCACTTGGTGCCATGGTTTAGTCATGGGGTCTGTGTTGACAGGATGATATCTGCGGTCTCTTCCAACCTTGGTGATCCTGTGTCCCTGCCCATGGCAGGGGGGGTTGGAACTGGCTGATCCTTGAGGTCCCTTCCAACCCTAACAATTCTATGGTTCTGTGTTTACCCTCAAAGCCTCTCTTGATCATTTTAGGGAGCCAAAGTCTGGCTGTCCTCTGAGAGAGCTGTATATCTGTGACTGGACTCTGCCCATAGCAGAGGCAGTGCTTGTTCATTGTGCAGTCATGAAGAGACACCAGGGAATATGCTGACCTTGTTATAATTAATGGAGAGTGGGGTAATGGTTCCGTGTGACGCATTAGATACAGAAATGGGATCCAACACTTCTACATTTAGGGTAATTGAAATTCTCAGACATTTATTATTTTGGGCATGCTACAGCAACTTGGGTCTTTAAATCTTAAATTAATTATTTCAGACATTTACAGGAAAACAAGAGGCTGGGGAATAAGGGAGGCTGAAGCAGTGTGACTGGTCATCCCAAGGAAGGGCATTACTGTTATGTGCTAGTCCCTGTCTGAAGGTGAGAGAGGCACCTGGGGGGCGGGGGGGGGGGTGTGTGTGGACTGTGATGGATCAGCAAACCATAGATCTCTCTTAAGCATTGGAATGGGGTAGCCAAAGAATCCTCAGTCAGAGGAATGCTCAGCAGGGCAATGTCTGAGGAGGAGGTGCTGTCTACAACTACCTGAAGGGAGGTTGTAGCCAGGTGGGGGTTGGTCTCTTCTCCCAGGCAACCAACACCAGAACAAGAGGACACAGTCTCCAGCTGCACCAGGGGAGGTTTAGGCTGGATGTTAGGAAGAAGTTCTTCGCAGAAAGAGAGATTGGCCATTGTAATGTGCTGCCCAGGGAGGTGATGGAGTCCCCATCACTGGAGGTGTTTAGGAAGAGACTTGATGGGGTACTTGGTGCCATGGTTTAATTGATTAGATTGTGTTGGGTGGTAGGTTGGACTTGATGATCTCAAATGTCTCTTCCAACCTGGTCTATCCTGTCCTGTCCTGTCCTGTCCTATCCTATCCTATCCTATCCTATCCTATCCTATCCTATCCTATCCTATCCTATCCTATCCTATCCTATCCTATCCTATCCTATCCTATCCCATGGGCTGAGGGACCAGCCACTGTTCCATGCTGAATTCCAGCTGTGACTGCAAAAACTGCCTGAAAGTCTCCCTTGAGTGTACTCAGCTACAGACCTCACAGGACATGTGTTGGTAAAGGTGCTGGACTACAGCTGGGAGTTTTCCACACTGTAAACCTGGGGTGGATCTTTTCTCCCCTCTGCTCTTCTTTGCCAGGGCTGAGAGCCTCTCTTGGGGCAGGATCATCCCTTGCTGATGCTGACAGCGATGCCTGGGCTGTATCTGTTGCAACGCCAAGAGCAATTCCTGCTGCTGCATTCCATGCACAGAGCACAAAGCCTGGCTGATGCTTCTCCCCAAGAGCCTTGGAGGCCTCACAGAGTTTACTCAGATGAGCAGAGACAATTTTCTGTGAGATTCACTTTGCCAGCCGAGTGCTCTGGCCTGTAACAACCTGTCATTATGGGCCTCACCTGTTATTTGTCTATATAGCAGCTTGCACAATTAAGGGGATAGATATGTAATAACCTGCCAGCTAAGTAAAAGGATTGGAAACCAAGCTAATAAAATCCATTTCCCTCAGCTGCTCTGTAGCAGTGGTGCCCTAGCCAGAGCTTTTGCCTCACGAGCAGGGAACCACATTAATTTGCACTCTGTTGTTTTCAAACAAGCAGGCAAACAACTGCTTGCTTCACTTTCCTCCTCTCACTGGTGTGGGAGTGTGGGGGGAGGTGGCACAGAGTGGTGCAAAGTGAAACAAATGGCTCTTGAGAACAAAAGGCAAATCCAGAGGAAATAAAGAGGGCAGCTAGAAAATTCAAAATCCCCATGAAAGTTATTTTTTATTCCATGCTCTGCTTTGTTCCCTGCCCTAGGAACCTTCCAGTAAAAGTCATCAGCTTCCCATAGCATTTGACTGCTGCTGCTTTTTTGATGTGGTGACTTTTCTGTCCCCAAATGGGAGGGATGCACAGGCTTGAATGGAGAGTGAGTGCTTGCCTGTTGAATTCTGGAACCCACTTGTGGATGAGAATGAGAAACTTCTTCTCCCTGGTGATGCTTAGATTGGTTTCACTAATGCTGTGGAGGAGAAGGTGTAGGCTGGAGTTTTGAAGTCACCTCTAGGCACATTGGTTTGGGTCCATAGGGTCACAGGACTGTGCTTCTGCTATGTTCCTGGGGATGGCCTGCAAGAGGCTGAGGAAAGGGAGACACAAGAAAGGAGAGAAAGCTAGAAGAGAGAGTACAATGAGGTTTTCTTCTGACCTTCCCATAGTTTGGTAGGGACAGTGGACTCCTGATGAGAGTTAAGTGTGAGTTTTCTTGGGTGTGAGAAAAGTAAATGATGGGAGCAGGGAAAATTCAAATCCCTAACTTTAGGGAGTAAACCAGTCTGCCTAAGGCTCTGGAGAGCTCTGTTCTTCTCCATCAGCTACAAAGGGAGGCAAAGGTTGTTGCTTGTAACCCCTGAGTGCAGAGAAGTCTTCCCAAGGTTTCTTTTCCAACTTTCCTTGTCTGCCTAATTTTAATTTCCCTCTTTCAGTCCATTATAATCAAGGCATTGTTTTATTCTCCTGGATGGCAGGTTTCATTTCTAATTAGACAGAGTTCTGCTTTCAGCTGCCATAGCCCAGACTTAAAAAAATCTCAGATTTGAAATGCAAGTGGTGGCAATGGGTGGGGTGACATCAGAGATGTGTGCTCACTGCTGTCCATGCAGGCTGACTGAAGAAGTCAGATTAAAATGAGCATAAATAGGAGCACTGAGGTGTCCTTGACTGTCCAAGTGCAGGGAAGAGCCTTGACCAGAGCCTTTGGCACAGTGGGGTGACAAGAACAAGGTTTGCTCCTTTAGTTCATGTCCACTTTGTTCACATTTGTTGGATGATAGGTTGGACTTGATGATCTTGAAGGTCTTTTCCAGGTTGGTTATTTCTATTCTGCTCTATCCTATTCTGCTCTATTCTGTTCTGCTCTGCTCTACTCTGCTCTGCTCTACTCTGCTCTACTCTGTTCTATTCCATTCCACTCTGTTCTATTCCACTCTGTTAATTTCCTTCACAATTTCCAAGCAAAGCTCAGAAATGCTTCTTAAACCCAAGGTATTCTGACACTTCATGGCCAGTTTGGCCTCAAAACAAGACTGGCAGTCATTGTGACTCTTCTGCAATGCTAGCCTCTCTTAAATTGGTGGTGTTCTTCCTTCCTAAGGCCCAGTCTTGATTTTTGTTCTCTGATAAAATCCTCCCTGAAGTCACCACATGCTTCTAAAATCTCCTAGGCACTTATTAAGCTACTTGTCTCAATAATATCACAGAACCACAGAATGTTAGGGGTTGGAAGGGACCTCCAGACATCACTGAGTCCAGACCCCCTGCCAAAACAGGATCACCTAAGGCAGGTCACATAGGAATGTATTTAAGCAGGTTTTGAGAGCCTCCAGAGAAGGAGATTCCACAACCTCTCTGGGCAGCCTGCTCCAGTGCTCCATCACCCTCACCACAATGAAATATCTCCTGGTGCTGAGGTGGAGCCTCCTGTGTTCTAGCTAGTGCCCATTGGTCCTTGTCCTATCAAAAAGAGCCTGGCACCTTCATCTTGACACCCACCCCTCAGCTCTTTGCAGCTCTATGCAACGCAGCAAAAAGGAACGTTTCCTTTTTAGCTGTGATCTACCTCTCCCAAAGCACATGAGAGGAAGTCAAGGACAAACAGACAGTCTGAAGATTGGCTCAGTCAGTGCATCTGCACTAAGTGTTCCTGTGTCTGCCTGGGAGTGACAGCCCAATTTCATGAATCTGAGATCTGCCACCTCTGCCACCACCACTGGCACTACACTGCCTGCTGCGTTTTTTCCTTGTCTTTTGATTTCTCTTTGAAAATCCCTGTTCCTTTCATGGTCAGAGAGCCCCCTTCTCTGTTCCTCAGAGCCCTTTGGAACCTGGCACAGGATGAAAGGGCTGTATAGATAATTTATGGGAAATCAGTAATTGGATCTTGGCTGTCCTCATCAATCATATTGCCCCAGCTACCAAACAGCTGTGGGGGAGGGCAACATGTTCCATAACCTGCATAACTGATGATTTCCTTGCCATAGCCCACTACACATGCCATTTGTTTGTTCCCCACAACAATGTTTTGGAGTTTCCAGGGAGGAAAGCTCAGCTCTGTGGTAGCTGCCTGGACCTGTAAGCTGAATGGCCAAAATCATTAAGGCAAAGATGCTGATAAAAGGGGAATGCAATCCAAATTGATGGCTTAAAATGAAGTCTCCAAGCTATTTCTTAAAGGGATTGGGAATGATAAAAGCACCTGAGGAGGGAGGATTTATCTCTGAGACAGGTTTATGGGCTGTGTTTGTGCAGCAGCAAAGTGCTTATGGAAATGGAGCTGCTGCAAGGAAGAGGGAGCCACACGAGGGGTCCTGCCAGCAGCACACACGCTGCGGTGGGCAGCAGGTGCTTCAGGGCTCTGGCTCAAAGCAGATCCTCACCAGTGATGGGATGAGATCAAGTTCCACTGAAATGCTTTACATTTGTTTCATCCAGGTCCTGCTGGGAGCTGGGGTTGTTTAGCCTGGAGAAGAGGAGGCTCAGGGGAGACCTCGTTGCTCTCCACAACTACCTGAAAGGAGGTTGTAGCCAGGTGGGGATCAGTCTGTTCTCCCAGGCAACCAGCACCAGAACAAGAGGACACAGTCTCAAGATGTGCCAGGGGAGGTTCAGGCTAGATATTAGGAAGAAGTTCGTCACAGAGAGAGTGATTTGCCATTGGAATGTGCTGCCCAGGGTGGTGGTGGAGTCATTGTCCCTGGAGATCTTCAAGAAAAGCCTGCATGGGGCACTTAGTGCCATGGTCTGGTTGATTGGGTAGGGCTGGCTGATAGGTTGGACTGGATGATCTTGGAAGTCTCTTCCAATCTGGTTGATTCTATGATTCTATGAACACCAGTGGCCACAGAGGCAGCTCAGGAGGGTTTGCCAAGTGATGTTTCCCTCTCCATCCCAGCCACTGCAAAGGGGGGAAGCTGAGGCATAGGAAGTTCCATGGAAACAGGAGGGAGAATTATTTCTCTGTGAGGGTGCCAGAACACTGGAGCAGGCTGCCCAGGGGTGTTGTGGAGTCTCCCTCTATGGAGACACTCAAGACCTGTCCGGATGAGTTCCTGTGCGATCTGCTCTAGGTGATCCTGCCCTGGCAGAGGGTTTGGACTGGATGATCTCTCAAGGTCCCTTCCAGCCTCTAACATTCTATGATTCTTTGGTTCTGTGACTGCATGAGCTCTGGTGAGCTAACAAGGCTGGAAACATTGGGAAAACCATGTCTGAAGCCTGAATATCTTGTTCTGGGCAGGCATAAGGTTGAGCTTTTTGATAGCATCTCTTTGTATGGGATGCTGCTATGAAGGTAACTATGAACTTCACCTGCTTTGGGTCTTGGTGCTCACCCTGCAGCCCAGATGGCCACACAGTTAGGCAAACCAGCTGTTACAGCAAGAGCTTTTCTGCCATTTCTAGCAAGGGAGAATCATAGAATTGTTAGGGTTGGAAGGGACCTCAAGGATCAGCCAGCTCCAAACCCCCTGCCATGGGCAAGGACACCTCACACTAGATCAGGTTGCCCAGAGCCACATCCAGCCTGGCCTTATAAACCTCCAGGGATGAGGTTTCCACCACCTCCCTGGGCAACCTGTGCCAGTGTCTCACCACCCTCCTGGGAAAGAAGAACTTCTTCCTAAGATCCAACCTGAATCTACCCATTCCTAGTTTTGTTCCTTTCCCCCTAGTCTTTGTACCTTAGCTAAGCCTGACTTTAGTGCCCAGGGCTGTGTGCTTTACGGCTGAGTCTATAACAGCCTCTGCAGCTGTCCCAGAAACCTGCAGGCTGCCTCCTGCCTGGGAGCTGCTGTTCAAAACGATGCTCTGTGTTGGCAGAAAAGGGGTCCTGCAAGCTAAGATCAAAGCACAGCAGCAGTGATGTATGACTTTCCTCATCCACTTAAACAAAGGTGTTTGCTGAGGCCTGTTGGAAACGTGTGGCAGGTTTAAAAGCTCCAGAGGGACCTGGCAATACAATGTTTGGAGTAAGCTGCTGCTGACTGGATGTTTGCTCAAGTCCACAGTTGTGCTGCTTAAACACACAAACCTCTGTGAATTACCCCATTTTTTTCCTGAGGGAGAAAAGTGATTTTTTTCCTTCTGTTCATCCCAGTTTGGAGCTCCCAGGCCCCTCAGCACAGGAGACCAACAGAGCTGAAGCCAATTCGTCTGGACAAGGTCCCCTCAGGGTTTGCTTCCATCAATATTTTACTCTGAGGGCATGCTTGGAAAGGAGTCTCTTGATTGTCCCCTCTTGTGTGCTTTGTGTGGAGTGGGGAACAGGGTGTGAGGGATGGGGGAAGCACTGGTGTTCTGGAGAAAGGATGAAGCAAGGCTCTGTCCAGCAGGTTGGTTGTAAATTCAACACAATGGATGCTGGAACTGAATTGCAGCATGCAGGTGCTCTGCTAGGTGAGTTAGAGATGCAAACTTTTTCAAAGATCAGATTAAAAAGGGGGGGGGAGGAGGGGGAAAGGACAAAATCCCTTGATTTTATGAAGTACTAACCAAAAAGCAGCTCCCAACCCAAAGAAACTAACAGTTACTTAGCCATAATTCAGACCTGGTGTAATATGAGGCTCCAGTACTCTGTGGCCTCCTAGATCAGGATGCAGCTGGGATGTTCCTCTTCTGTACCTCTGCCATGGTGTAGGACAATTGCTCAGAAGAGTGTCCCTTTATCTGGTGTCTTCCCATTCTTCTTGTGGGTGCTCTGTTCACTGGCACAGCTGTCAAAGGGAAAAGTCAGAAAGATGCTCTAAGGTTTGGGGCTCTGTCTCAAGTTTCGATTGAAGTGATTGTGCTAAACCTTCTTTGCCTGTGTCTAAAATGAGGAAAAACCCCCAAAGGGAACAAGGCTTTCAAATTCTACCTCTACTGTAAAATTTACATGCTCTGAATTTTAAGTTCTGGGTTTAGTTGCTTGCTTCAGTTGCAGAGAAGCCATACATAGATCTTTTCTCTCCTGGCTGTCAGAAAGCACTGGCTTCACTGTCCCCCTCAAGTACTGCTGCAGAGCTGTCTCATCATGACTCTGTCTTTCCAGGGAAGTCTTTGTAAATTCACTCCTACCTTCTGTGCTTCCTGTGGCTTTCTCCTGGGAGGAAAGAACCCTGTGACCTGTCCCAACCTCTCCTCTCAGCAGCCCACAACGTGGGATGCCAACCTTGAAGGAAAGATCACAAAACTTGGTTAAAGAAGGTATCACAGTATCACAGTATAACCAAGGTTGGAAGAGACCCCAAGGATCATCAAGTCCAACCTGTCCCAACAGACCTCACACCTAGACCATGGCACCAAGTGTGACGTCCATTCTCCCCTTGAACACCTCCAGGGACGGTGACTCCACCACCTCCCTGGGCAGCACATCCCAATGACGAACGACTCGCTCAGTGAAGAACTTTTTCCTCACCTCGAGTCTAAACCTCCCCTGGTGCAGCTTGAGACTGTGTCCTCTTGTTCTGGTGCTGGTTGCCTGGGAGAAGAGACCAACCCCTTCCTGTCTACAACCACCTTTCAGGTAGTTGTAGAGGGCAATGAGGTCACCCAAGGTGACTCAAGAGAAACAAAATCAAGTGGAAAACACCAAGTGATGTGCTATGGGCCCCCTGCACATGGCAGTGGAGACTTCAGTAGTTTTAATATCAGCCTATAGTGCTTTCCTCAGGGGAGGGTTTGAACTGCAGCTTGCAAACATCTCGAGGAGGAACAGGGCATCCCCAGGGAAAAGAGGGAATAGGGAATCCCTGGTGAGGAGCAGAACTAGGAGACACTCCCCATAGCCACAGCTGTAGCCCAGATCACCCACAAGTAAAGGCTGCAGCCTGTTTTCCTTCACAGTGGAGATATAAGTGCAGAGCTTGTGGGGCAGCTGCAATGGAGGGAGAGCAGCCATGAGCTGGGCACCTTTCCTATCTCTGATCCCTGCCCCCACCTGCAAAGTTAGCTTGAGTCTCATGGTAGCTTATCCAATTACTATAATAAGATACAAAATCATTAATAACTTGGCTTGATTACCACTGCTTTTCTTCAGTTGCAGTCTAATGTAAAAGATTCTAATTAAGGTTCATTACATGGAGAAAAATCTGTGGAGCCTGTGATTTCACTCCTAAGATCATCCAGAAGAAAGGGAAGACACAGAGATGCTAAGTTGCTTTCAAGGGCTGTGTTTTAATTAATTTCAGCTTGTGGAACAATGAATGGATTTACTTGCAGTGTCTTAGGAAATTCCTGCTCATCTCTGGAGAGCCAATGCCACCAGCTCAGGCAAGGGAGGCTTGCATTTCTCATGTATTGCTGGGAACCAAAATCTTCTTGAGTACAGTGGGGAGCTCAGCTTGGACTGAAGTATTTTTGGCTTGGTGGCTTTGCCTGTGAAGACAAAGTTTGTCCAGGGTAAAGCAAGTGAATCCCTGGCACCACCGTGAACAAACATCACATAGAAGTGCTGGGAGCTTGCAAGGGGCAATGGTTTTAAACTAAAAGAGGGTACTTTGAAGCTAGATAGAAAGGAGAGGGTTTCTTACCAACCATTCCATGAGTTTCCCATCCCCCTGGACTCAACAGGAGGGAGGGAATGTTTTCAGTGGCAGAGTGGACAGGATCGTGTACCACTGGATATCATAGGGACAAATCCAGCACATAAGGTGCCTCCAGCAGTGAAAGCATGAAACAAGTTGATTTGCCTTCCTGAAAGGAGATGTTCCCTCACCTTGAGTGGAGGCTTGACATCTTTTCTCAACCTCTTTCTTGTTGAACAGCCAGCTGCTCCCAGCTGTGCCATGGTGCAGTGTGCTGTGTCCCTCTCCATGGCAGAGGCAAAAGCATCAGAACAAGAGGACACAGTCTCAAGCTGTGCCAGGGGAGGTTCAGACTGGATGTTAGGAAGAAATTCTGCCCAGAGAGAGTGATTGCCCATTGGAATGGGCTGCCTGGGGAGGTGGTGGAGTCACCATCATTGGAGGTGTTTAGGACGAGACTTGATGGGGTGCTTGGTGCCATGGGTTAGTTGATTAGATGGTGTTGGATGATGGGTTGGACATGATGATCCTGAAGGTCTCTTCCAGCCTGCTCTGCTCTATTCTATTCTATTCTACACTCTCTTGGTCCTTGTGCTGCAGTGCTGAGCAGACTGGAGTTCTCTGCTGCATCTCCTGTAACGCCTCTGGCAGATTATTTTATCTGCCTTTGTGCCTTCCCCTCTTCAATGAAAATTGCTCTTTCTCTTCAGCAAAACGTGAAGAGAGCTTCAGACAGCAAAGTTACTGATCACTTGCCTTCCTGAGGCTGTGATGCTAAGTGCTGTATGGGTACAGGTACAAAGGGAGGAGGCAGATTCATTTGCCTTGTGTAACGAGGAAGACAGATGCTTCCATCACTCTGGAGGGAAGGCTTCTGGTTTACATTGTTTCCAGCTTCATTGGCAGCAAACTCTCCTGAGAAACTGAATCCATAATCTGGCACCTTCCCCTTCTCAGGGTGCTGAGTAGATTAACCACAGGCTAAGGCTGGAGAGTGGTGGCTTTTCAGCCTGATAACACCCTAAATAGATAACCTTTGTGGTCTGAGGGAGGAGAGGGAAAGGGTTTCTTTACTTGTTTCAGTATGTTGTAATAGCTCATATGATTTGTATCATGGCTTGCTGGACACCCTAGGAACGACTGTACTTTGCTGCCTGGAGCAAAATGCTTTGCACTAGTATGCCCCCTCATTAGGAGGTTCGTAAGGGCTTGGCTCTGGTGCTTTCTGTTGTGTGCTGTGGTGCAAAATGTACTAGATGGTGGCTGTTGGCTTGACCTTATGTCAGATTAAGGGAGGAGATAAAATGTTGATACAACTTCTCCAGAGGAAGGGAAAAAAAATTAGCACAAAGTTCCCAGCTCCAGGACCAGATCAGAATTCTCATCTGATATTTGTGTGTGTGTGTAGGTTGCTGTTCTGGACCCAGCCTGGGTTCAATGCACGGTCTCAGGACAAGATCTAAGGCTGGATTTAGGGCTTTAATAGAAATCTTGAAACTGCTGCTTGGTTCCACAGTCAGACAATGCTTTGTGGCAGCAATTAGGATCTGTTTACAGCCTAGGAAGTAATTGGAAATTGAGCTCTAAAGAGCCAGGCTAAATGATGTAATCCTGGATGACTAGGAAGCCAAGTGGTTGGGAAAAGCTCTAGCACCCTCACAACCAGAACGTGCTGAATTCTCCACAGCAGCAGCTGCTGCTGCTGGGCTTGTGCTGACTTGTGTGAGCAGGGTGCTGCAGGTAGTCAGGGAGCAGCAGTGCAGAGGGAGGCTGCCTGCAGCTGGATCTGCCTTAGGAGAGCAGCCCGTGCTGGGAGAGCAGTGTGCCGAGTAACTCCACGACATTCTCTCCTGCTACAGCGCAGCAAGTGTGCTGCAGGGTACTGGCAGGAGAGGGGTGGAAGCTGGGCTGATTGACCATAGCACTTTGCAGCACGTTGCAGAGTACAGAGCAAGTGTCTGCAGTGCAACAGTGTGTCCTTTGGCAGCTGTGCTGGAGCTGGGATTTTACTGCAGGCAAATGTGAGCACCCCAGTCCTTCCAGAGCTGGAATGAAGCCCTGAATGAAGCTTTAGCTGTCTGGGTGAAAATGAGCTATGCCCTCCCTAAGCAGCAGTGCAGTCAGGTGCTGGAGTATTATGAAGCCAGACAAAGAACAGATTATTTTCCCTTTTAGCCTACTTCTCCCTCTTCAAATTCATCCTGTGCAGTGATCCTCCTCTCAGCCTCCTAGGAGCCTCATCCACTGGCATTGTGGAACAAAAATAGAAATGGGTAGATCCAGATTGGATCTCAGGAAGGAGTTATTCCCCAGGAGGGTGGTGAGACATTGGCACAGGTGATGGAAGCCTCATCCCTGGAGGTTTTGAAGGCCAGGCTGGATGTGGCTCTGAGCAACGTGATCTAGTGTGAGGGGTCCCTGCCCATGGCAGGGGGGTTGGAACTGGCTGATCCTTGAGGTCCCTTCCAACCCTGACAATTCTATGACTCTATGATTAGCCTGCTTGGCTGTTCTGGCATGTGGCATGACATCTGTGTGGCATGTTCTCCAGCTGGATTGGTTGATGGGTTGGACACGATGATCTTGAAGGTCTCTTCCAACCTGGTTTATTCTATGTATATTGGGGTGGACTGGGAGCTGTGGTGGAATGTGCTGCCCAGGGAGGTGGTGGAGTCACCATCCCTGGAGGTGTTCAAGAGGGGATTGGACGTGGCACTTGGTGCCATGTTTTAGTGGTCATGAGGTCTTGGGTGACAGGTTGGACTTGATGATCATTGAGGTCTTTTCCAACCTTATTGATTCTATGATTCTATGACTCCCAAGGACAATGGCAGGATAAGAAGCAATAGAGGCTCTCTGCCACGGATCTGGGAGACAGCAAATGCCAGAAATGAGATCCAACTGGAATTTTCTGGCAGTCTGGGGTCAGATGAGTCCTAGGAACTGTGTGTAGACAAGGTTAATGCTATTTTAGAGTTCATTTCCTCCAGTTTGGTTCTTACACTCACTCTGAATATTATTGTGTCACTTAGAGAACACCAAGGCAGATTCTCTTTTATCACTGTCTTGTATTCTTTTTGTCTTAATAGTCACTTTTTTTTTTGTTCTGGGCTCTTGAATAAACCTGAGTTTGGTTCCTTTTGTGGCAGTTTCAAGTTGCTGTACCCACAATGACATCAGTTATGCTCCTCCATATTTATCACAACACAGAAGACAAATGGAGCCTCAGCTTTATATCCAGTGACACCTATTTACGCTTTGCAACAATGTCTTGCCCTAGGATACCCAAATCCAAGATGAATTGTGAGCCTCTTCTTCCCTCCTCTGGGAAATTACCATCTACAAGGGCACCCTGTCAGAAGGAGGGAGAGAGTTTACAGTGATGTGCAAGTTACATTTAAGAAGAACTGAAAATCTCAGCCAGCAGAAGGCAAACTCTAGAATCTGCTGTCAGAACGCAGCAACCTTTAATATTCATCCATCTACTCAGGATGCATCGCTACATAATGTGTTCTGCAGTCATCAGCTGCATGTGTTTAGCACCTAGAGACAGTAGAATAACTTGTTAAAGCTAAAATGAAAATTATGGCATTGATTTACCTGTGCACTTCTAGCTGCTTTATGCCAGACTGGTGATATGAAGGAGGCATAAACCTCAGATAACTGGCTGAGTAAATGAGATTAATGTCTTGTTCTCCTCTTTGGAGAGGTCTGAAGCAGACAAAATGTACCCTGAGCCTGTACAAATTCCTTTTCTTCTATGTCTGTTGCAGCTTTCCCCTGCAGCAGTTCTTATGGTTGTTCTGGGTTTAGAAAAAAAGAATCTCTTCTAGCACTGGTTCGTCTAGCTGGGCTGAAGGAAAGCTGCTGGAAGGTGATGGCCAGGAGAATGGAATGGAGGGAAGGGGAGGGAAGGGAAGGGAAGAGAAGAGAAGAGAAGAGAAGGGAAGAGAAGAGAAGAGCAGGTTGGAAGAGACCTTCATGATCATCATGTCCAACCCATCATCCAACACCATCTAATCAACTAAACCATGGCACCAAGCACCCCATCAAGTCTCGTCCTAAACACCTCCAATGATGGTGACTCCACCACCTCCCCAGGCAGCCCATTCCAATGGGCAATCACTCTCTCTGGGCAGAATTTCTTCCTAACATCCAGTCTGAACCTCCCCTGGTGCAGCTTGAGACTGTGTCCTCTTGTTCTGGTGCTGGCTGCCTGGGAGAAGAGACCAACATCCACCTGGCTACAACCTCCCTTCACGATGCACAAGTTGCTGGCTCTGCTTGGCTCAACTTCCACACTTTTGTGGGCAATTCTGTTGAAACCCCACCCTGAGCATGATGTTCTGTGGATTTCCCATTCATTCCTGCTCTGCATCTGCTGTCACAGAGTGGCTCCAGGAGCAGAGGTCTCCCAAGAGCAGTGGTCTGTGCTGCTCTAGCAACACTGCTTCCTTCCTTCCTCCCCTGCAAAGGCAAAAGAACCTGAAAAGCAATGTTGGTAGCTAGATTTGGCTGGTGGGCTTGCAGTTGGGCAGTGGTCTCACATGCTGAGGTGTAGAGGTTCTATGATAGGTTCCAGTTTATGTGGCTCTCTGAGTAGAACTGTGCTTTGCTTCATGTATAAAAATGCAAACCCTCATGTAGATTTTCATCTCCAAGCACTCTTTCTGAGAAGGACAAAATGGAGTTTGTGCAATTGACTGTGATTGCACTTAGCTGCTCTTCATTATAGTCCCTTGAATGGTTTCTTTGATTTGTGGTTTTTTTTGAACACTACTGAAGTTCTCATTCTGGATGGGGAAAAAAAATACATATGTCAATTTTAAGAGACTCTTCCAAGAGAAAATTGTTCAGGTCACATCTTGGTCTCTTCAGCATAATGTTGTCTTTATAAAACCTCAGTGTGGGTTTAATGAGTGCTACTGGTTCAGCCTGGAGAAGAGGAGGCTCAGGGGAGACCTCATTGCTGTCTGCAACTACCTGAAGGGAGGTTGTAACCAGGTGGGGGTTGGTCTCTTCTCCCAGGCAACCAGCACCAGAACAAGAGGACACAGTCTCACGCTGTGCCAGGGGAAGTTTAGGCTCGAGGTGAGGAGAAAGTTCTTCCCAGAAAGAATTATTGGCCACTGGAATGTGCTGCCCAGGGAGGTGGTGGAGTCACTGTGCCTGGAGGTGTTCAAGAGGGGATTGGACGTGGCACTTGGAGCCATGGTTTAGTTAGCCATGAGGTGTTGGGTGGCAGGTTGGACTTCATGATCTCTCAGGTCTTTCCCAACCTTATTGATTCTATATAGAGTTACATGAGACTCAAACAGGCAGGAAATTTACCCAGTCCCTGATGGTATGAGTGCCTGTGGGCTCAAGCAAAGGACCAGGAGTCTTAGGGCTGAAAATGAATCCATATGAAGGAGAGTAAGCTCTGGATTGTGTTGTATTGAATGCACATGGTAGATAGTATTGCTGTCAGAGAATAAAAGGGGGAGAGGAGCACATTCAGCTGCAGGTGCTCTTGACATTGATTCCAACCAGGTTATTCCATCTCTCCCTGTTCTTGGTCATGTTCATTTGCTCATGTAACCAGTGGCTGCTGGTACCTAACCCAGGCAGACTTTTATGTATCTTTTGAAGTTATGGACCATGCACACAGAATCTAGCTGGAAAAGCATTATGTATCTGCTTTGAGTTGTGATGGAAACATCTCTGGGCTAGATCCAGCTGTGCAATTAGAGAGTAGGTAGAAGTGTTAATGCTCCAGAACATTTATAGCTGATGGGCCTCTTTTACTGGCATTGGTTGTGCCCTGAAGCATTTGTTAGATTTAGTTGGACCAGAGGAGCTGAGCAAGTGCATTGTGGGAGGGAGAAAAGCAAAGCCACGGGCAGGATCCCACTCCAACACAATCCTTCTTGATGGGAATTTGGGGGTTCTTCTTGGCTGGCATGTTGGGAGGAAAGGCATGAACTGGAATGAGATGATCATGCCTTTTTAGGGCTCAGTGTAAGTCTGAGACGATTTTGGTCTTCATCATTATGCCAATTCACGTGGTGTTTACTGAAGGAAAGCCACCAAAGTGGCTCATCAATGAGAGAAGATGTCAGTTGCTATCACACAAAGCAGCTTCACTGTCAGAGCTCCTGATCTGGGAGTGCAGGCTTTGCTTGCACGCTGTAGATGCAGGGAGCACAGGGGATGCTGCAATCTCATTTCCTGGGCAGCAGAGTTGTTTGAGAAATCAGACCTGACCTCTAGCCTTTCTGCAGTAGGCTGGGAAAATCAGCAGGGCACAACAGCCCATAATACTATCATTTTAGCTGCAGTCACAAATCTAGGGGGGTCCATATCTTCATATTGCCGCAGTCAAGGGTTTATTTCTGGCTGGACACCTACTCACCAGCCCAAAAGGTTGCTGAAGGCAGTCACTTCCCACTGCTGGTTGATAGCCATGTCCCATGAGGAGTCTGCCCTTGGCAGGCAGGCAGAAGCCATTTCAGAGGGGCTACAGCCCCATCATGATCCTTCAGGCAGCATTTTAAGTGGCATAATTTAACTACAATTTAATAAGCAACCAGAACCTGTGCACAGCATTGCACTGCCACTTTTTTTTTAGCAACAAATGATTGCCTTTGTTCCAGAATTTCCCCTTTCAAAGCAATTCCCATTCATACAGTTCTGAGTCATTTGTGTTGGCCACTTTTGCCCCAGGAGGATCACAGGAGCACTCAGATGCGTGCCTGTCTGTTTGAACCAAGCCTATAATCTTTTGGTGGCTTGGCCACATGCTTAGATCTACCCAAGAGAAGAAGAAAGACATGCTGACATGCCTGGCTGAAAGGCAAACTTGTGGCCCCAGTTAATTTCATTCCCAAATTCCCAGCAACTGCAGCAGGGCCAGACTTACACTGAGAAAAAGGGGGGGGAGGGGGGAATTCATTTCATTTTGTGTGTCTCTCTCCAAACCTTTCCATCCACTGCACCTGAGCAAAAGCCAATATTGACAGAAAGATCCCCGTGAGTCTCTCTCTTAGGTCATTTCATTTCTTGGCCCCTTCAGTTTCCCACGGCCCTGAGGATAAACAGGAGTTCACACAGCGCTAGGAATACCTTTAGTGCACTTCAGCTGGTTGTGGCTGCTGGCCAGCAAGGTTGGCTCTTCAAACAGCACTCTCTCAAGTGCTTCAGAGTGACACACTTGGTTGGTTGGCAGCGCTCCTGCCACCAGCTGGGTACGTTAGGTGGTCTGCCTTCACTATACATTGAAGGGGGCAGGATGCTCTGAGCAGAGTGACAGGCTCTCAGGCAGGGAGAGCTTCAGAGAAAGCAGTTGTTACACAATCAGCCTCAAGAAGGCATCTGCTTAGCATAGAATAAATAAGGTTGGAAAAGACCTCAAAGATCATCAAGTCCAACCTATCACCCAGCACCTCATGACTAACTAAACCATGGCACCAAGTGCCACGTCCAATCCCCTCTTGAACACCTCCAGGGACGGTGACTCCACCACCTCCCTGGGCAGCACATTCCAATGGCTAACAACTCTCTCTGTGAAGAACTTTCTCCTCACCTCCAGCCTAAACTTCCCCTGGTGCAGCTTGAGACTGTGTCCTCTTGTTCTGGTGCTGGTTGCTTGGGAGAAGGGGCCATCTCCCACCTGGCTACAACCTTCCTTCAGGTAGTTGCAGAGAGCAGTAGAGGTTTGTAGAGAGTTGTAGAGGTAAAGCAGGTTGAAAAGAATAATGGAGAGAGAAAAAAGTTGAACAGAGCAGTTGTGCAGAAAGTTTAGGCCTTGCTTAGAAACCTTCCAGAGCTTCAGGACCTTTCTTGGGTTAACACATTTGAAACTTTCCAGGCTTTTGGCTGAAAGCTCCAGCAGCTACAGAAGGGCAATCCTCTTGCCTAAACAAATCATACCATGAAAGAGAGAAAGTTGCACAGGTTTGATCCCATGCTTGCTAGAAAGCTTTGCAGACAAACAAAGGAGTTGCAGACAAATGCTACATATGCCATGGGGGTTTAGTGAGTAGGTGCCAAGGTTTGCAGTAGCTCAGTGGCCAGAGTCCTGCAGAAGCCATGGGATATGCAGTGGATTGGGCTGCAGAGGGTCTGCTCTTCAGTGAAAGATGTTTCCAAAGTGCTGTAAACCAAATGCCAAGAGCAGGGTTTGTTTTCTTCAGCCTTCAGTAGTTTCCCCTTCTCTTTTCTTTCTTTGGTTGTTGTCCCTCAGGGAAAAAGTCCTCCTGTAAGCCAGAACAAAACACTGGGTAGATTATGAATTTTGGTCCTCAGAAACAAAGAGGATTTTGATCTTATAAATTCCTTCTCTTCCTTCACAGTTCATCTCCTTCAGTCCCCTGTGTGAGAGACTGTGCTGGAGAGAACCACCAGGGCTGTACATCTTTTTCTCCTTTCGTTCCGTACAAAATCCTGTTCAGACTTCTTCAGTGCCTGCCTGGAGGTGGAAGGAGCATGGGGTGAGTTTGAGGAAACCTTTTCATCTCCCAGTGAAAATCCTTGAATTGGATTTTCACTCATGGTTGGCATCCTAGGGGATTACAGCACAATAATATGGTCATAGTGATTTTTGTTTGGGAATGCAGCACTTCAGATTTGTCAGGGAGTTGTGATGCCTGAATAAGCCAACAGAAAGCCAATATCAGAGCTGCTAGTGGATTTCCAGCTTCATCTCCCAGGACCAGAATGTGACTTGAAGCAACAATCCAATGAAGGCTCAGTCATGAGGGTCCTGAAAGGTGCTGACACTCTGGTCCTGATGTAGCAAAGCACACTCCAGTTGGTAGTCTCCTCAAATTGGTTAACAATAAGCCCATGGTTATGTGACCTGATGGATAGGGAGTCAGAAAACTCCATTCCTTACAGTCTTCATCACTTCCATTTCAGATAATATTGCAGCAGGGAACTTATTTGGGATGGCCAGGACAAAGATGCTCAGGAGAAGCAGAAATTGTTACTGTGATCTTAATGAAGCTTTCTGGCTGATATTTTGCAAGAGCCTCCAATCCCTGTCTGGCTGTAGGTGAAATTCTTTTTCAGTCATGATTTATCCATGACCAGCCACATTGCCTTCCTGATTACTTGTGCTTGCTGTGGTTCACAGAGTCTTTGCTGGTTTTGTACTGAGTCTGCCTCGTTGTATACTTAGTACTTAAAACATCAGGCTGTGCTCCTGCTCACTCTGCTCACCCAGTACTGCTACTGCTTTCTGACTGAATGCATACAGCTCTTGAAAGGGAATTTCTTCTGCATATTTTGCTGCTGACAGGTTCAGAAAGCCCTGTCTGGAAGATTTCTTTGCTTCTCTGTCTGAAAGATATCTGTCCAAAAGAAAAAAAAAAAGAAAGAGTCCTCCTGTAAGTTTCTTGACTCAGAGTACCCTTAAATATGACAGGATACAAAGAAGACTTAAAGGAATTCATGAAAAAAACAAGAAGAAAGGAATAAAGAAAAAGCATTTCCTGCCATGTTTGAGGCAGTTTAATGACAGAAACTGCAAGCAGCTTGATGCTGCTGTTTCTCTTCCTGCTATACAGATAATTTTCACCTCTATCAGCACTGGATTTTGGTCTTCCATCATGTTCACACACAGAGAATCACACACAATCACCAAGGTTGGAAGAGACCTCAAAGGTCATCAAGTCCAACCTGTCACCACAGACCTCATAACTCAACCATGGCACCAAGTGCCACGTCCAATCCCCTCTTGAGCACCTCCAGGGATGGTGACTCCACCACCTGCCTGAGCAGCACATTCCAATGGCTAACAACTCTCTCTGGGAAGAACTTTCTCCTCACCTCCAGCCTAAACTTCCCCTGGCACAGCTTGAGACTGTGCCCTCTTGTTCTGTTGCTGGTTGCCTGGGAGAAGAGACCAGCCCTCACCTGGCTACAACCTCCTTTCAGGTAGTTGTAGAGAGCAATGAGGTCTCCCCTGAGCCTCCTCTTCTCCAGGCTAAACAACCCCAGCTCCCTCAGCCTCTCCTCACAGGTCTGTGCTCCAGACCGCTCTCCAGCCTTGTTGCCATTCTCTGGACATGTTCAAGTGTCTCAATGTCCTTCTTAAACCGAGGGGCCCAGAACTGGACACAGTTCTTTCAACATCCTTAACTCACCTTGGAAAGAAAAAAGTAGATAAGGAGTGTCTGTGTTGTAACACAGGCCTGTTAGCTTGTGCTTAGTGCCCAAGCCCTTAGAATTGTTCCTCTGGTTGTTGCTCTTTTGGGGTGTGATTTCTGAAAGAATGCATTTGGTTTGTTGCACAGCCAGGGAAAATAAACTCTGATGATGGGTGATTTAATTCCCCTAGCAGGTTACTGTTGCCTCCCTATGACAAGAAATCTTTAACCAGGTGCTTATTTTGTGTGATATATAGGAGTTGATTCCTGCCTGGTACCCAGAGAAATCAAACACTTTTCCTTGTATTCTATTTTTCTAATTCTGAGCAATTTACTCCTGAGGTGAGAAGCCTGGAGCATAAGCCCTATGAAGAGAGGCTGAGGGAGCTGGGGTTGCTTAGCCTGGAAAAGAGGAGGCTCAGGGGAGACCTCATTGCTGTCTACAACTACCTGAAGGGAGGTTGTAGCCAGGTGGGGGTTGGTCTCTTTTCCCAGGCAAGCAGCACCAGAACAAGAGGACACAGTCTCAAGCTGTGCCAGGGGAAGTTTATGCTGGAGGTGAGCAGAAAGTTCTTCCCAGAGAGAGCTGTTAGCCATTGGAATGTGCTGCCCAGGGAGGTGGTGGAGTCCCCATCCCTGGAGGTGTTCAAGAGGGGGTTGGATGTGGCACTTGGAGCCATGGTTTAGTAGTCAGGAGGTGTTGGGTGAAAGGTTGGACTTGATGATCTTTGAGGTCTCTTCCAACATCATTGATTCTATGATTTACTGGGGGGGTCACCCTATCTAGGTGTGCAGTAGCTCAGTAGAGGTAAGCTAAGTCAAAGGACAAAAGCTTTATGTCTGCATCTCAAAGCTTAAGGAAGAGACAAAGCGCATGGATGGGGCTGAACGCTGCAGAGAGAACTGTTTTAAACTCAGTCACAAGAGGAGGGGAAGGGAGAATCTATTCCTGCCACAAGGTAGGAGTCCTCTGCTTGTGTTTATCAACATTTAAACCACATCTCTGACTGTAATTGCCAGCATGTCAAATGAAATTCTTACCAATCACTCACTTTGTTGCTCTTAGTGCCGTTAATAATGTAATTTATTCAACTTAAGGGCTCCAATAGAAATATATAACAGGGAAGATGTAAAAACTGTTCCCTGGGAAGATACCTACAGGAAAAATTGGCAAATTATACAGGAGCAAATTCACAAAATTGCAGACACTACAGGGCAGCCTTCCTGAACTGCCTGCCTCAGCTAAGTGCCGGGTTCTGCACATCATCCACCAACCCCATGCAGTGCTACAGGCTGGGGTCAGAGTGGCTGGAGAGCTGCCAGGCAGAAAGGGACCTGGGGGTACTGGTTGATAGCAGGCTGAACATGAGCCAGCAGTGTGGCCATGTGGCCAAGAAGGCAAATGGCATCCTGGCCTGCATCAGGAGTAGTGCGGCCAGCAGGAGCAGGGAAGTCATTCTGCCCTGTTCTCAGCACTGGCTAGACCACACCTTGAGTCCTGTGTCCAGTTCTGGGCCCCTCAGGTTAGGAAAGATGTTGAGATGCTGGAAGGTGTCCAGAGAAGGGCAACAAAGCCGGGGAGGGGTTTGGAGCACAGCCCTAAGAGGAGAGGCTGAGGGAGCTGGGGTTGCTTAGCCTGGAGAAGAGGAGGCTCAGAGGAGACCTTATTGCTGTCTACAACTCCCTGAAGGGAGGTTGTAGCCAGGTGGGGGTTGGTCTCTTCTCCCAGGCAACCACTGTCAGAACAAGAGGACACAGTCTCAAGCTGCACCAGGGGAGGTTTAGTCTGGATGTTAGGAAGAAATTCTTCCCAGAAAGAGTGATTGCCCATTGGAATGTGCTGCCCAGGGAGGTGGTGGAGTCACCATCATTGGAAGTGTTTAAAAAGAGACTGGATGAGACACTTGGTGCCATGGTTTAGTTGATTAGATGGTGTTGGATGATAAGTTGGACTTGATGATCTCAGGGGTCTTTTCCAACCTGGTTAATTCTGTATTCTGTCACTAAGCCTTGCAGGATTTCTACAAGCAAGCTCACACGTAAGCTACTGGTAGAGAGACACCCATTAACCAAGTCGCTTGAGAGGTCCCATATGAGAGGGACACCAGACACATATCAGTGGATTTACAACACGGTAATTCTCTCCTCCAGGTGCCCTTTTTTGCCTTCCTTCCAGCAGCCTTGATCTTTGCCCAGTTCAGCCCCACTGGATGACAGCACGCATGGTCTGCAGGCTGAACGTCCCAGTGGCACTGTGGGGTTTGGTCTGTACCATCTTGTCTAATGCAAGAGGCTCAGGACATGACATTGGATCATTTGTACATGATAGGGAGGACCTCAAAAGGTTTAGAGTCATATGGTTCTTAACACTTCTTGAGGTACAGCTAAGCATCTTCCTCATCTTCCTTTCTGGTAGCTAAGTGTAAGGCTCATTACAGTGGCAGGCTCATTTTGTACTTGTGGACTCTCCAACATCTGGCTCTCAATACTTTTCCCAATTGCTTGTCAGTGTTGCTCACATCTGCTCTTCTGCCCTTTGTGTTTATTCCAAATATGCTCTTCAGCCACTGAAACAGCTCTGTGTGGACCCCCTGCAGGAAGGCACACGAGCTATGTTGCAGCCAGTATGTTTCAGCTGAACTCTGAAGCAGTCAGCACCAGGGAGAATTGAAGGAGAGTGCAATTCAGCAGCTTTAAGGATCTCTATATGTGGACAATTACTGGAGGAAAATCAGCATTTTATGTGCTCTGTGCTTCATCCATCACTAGTAATTCATTCTACAATGCATTAACTGACCTGAGTCTATTCCTATTGTGCAAGAGACAATCCTTCTTTCTTGCCTTCACTTCCCTATAGTGTGTCAAGGACCTCAACTTGCTCTTATTGGATTTTTATTTTCACTTGTTTAGAAACTGAGTGTTTAAGGGCTAGTTTTCACAGCAGCAGAGCATATGCAGCAATAAACATCTTCTCCAGTTGATTAAGCACCATAGCTGAGTCGTTCAGCTTCCACAGAAGCTGTTTATTGTAAGTATCCTCCAACTCTAAGGACATCATTTTAATTACATTGCATGAGAAGGAGCAAAAAACAATAAACCAGAGCGTGAGGAAAAAAAAATTGAAAGATACAATTTTCCTTCCCTGAGAGGAAGCTTTCAGTGAAGGTCAGAGTAGATAGCCGGTGTTTGTGTAGCTGGGAGATGCTCCTGAAAGCCTATTTCCCAATCCATATTTCTTTTCAGAGGCTGCAGAGGACATTAAGGATAGGACAGGCCATGGAGACTGATCTTCTGAAGCCAGCTTGTGAAGTTATTGTGAATCATGCTGGTGATTTCAGGGAAACCTACTGGGGGAGCTCACTATTTGTCAGTGCAAATGATGTGTTTCCAGCGTGACCAGTGAGGAGCCTAGCCTTGGCAGGGTGATTGCAATGGGGGTAGCTTGCTTAGATGTACTTGCTGTCTGCTCTGAAAGATGTGGAAACATTCATTTCTATTACTGCCATTCGGAGCCTTTTCACCAGCGCCAGATACCAGCCTGGGTATTTGTCTTCCCTGCCATTTGTTTGAGAGAGGTGGTGAATAACTGTGAAACCACACAAAGAAGCAGCTGTAGGACAGGCATGGGAGGACAATGTCAAAATGAGAGTTCTCAAGCACGTCAGCCTCCTGTTTCAGACACACGCACCAAGCTGCCAGGTAATGCCCAGCGCTGCTAACATCTGTGGCTTTCTTGATTGAATGAGGGGGTTGTTTGGCCCAGTGTCTTCACTTGGCTGGCTCTGAGGGCACCATCTGTGTTCCCTCAGAGGGTAATTTTTTTTCCTTTTCTAGATTCTTATGATTATCTTCTCTTCTGTTAAATACTTGATTTAACTGCAAATTGAATGCTGCCTCCAGCTGAACGCTGCCAGGTAAACACTGCCTAATCTTCTCATTTACTCCAGCAGTGAGGGCAAAGGCAATGTCTGTGGTGGAAGCCTTAACCTCAGGGCAGGCTTGTCAGGTTGGTTGTGCCAGGCTTGTTGGAAGGTTTGTGAACTTCTCAGCAAACCTAGTTTTGAACAAATCTGGGCTGCTTTAGCCAGGTACAGCGCTGGCTTCTCACGCCACGATTCCTGCCTCGCTCCCTTCCCTTCCTGCCCAGTGTGCTCTGAACTAAATCAACCCTGATAATTTTCATGGGGATTTTGAAGGTTATTGATGTTGTGGCCCTGCAGGGGTGGTGAGAAGACTGGCATGCATGAGGTGAAACAAAAGATCCAGTTTGGCATGCTCTCCTTCTGAACAGGGATTTTTACCCACCTCTGGCATGAATGATTGGGATGAACATTAGATAGCCAGTAGGGCACAGTGTGTCAAGAAGTGTCAGCCAGCAGTGCCTGTCCCCATGACCAGGCTGTGAGAATGACCTTCCTTGTTCTCCCCCCTCCACCTCCCCATTGTTTTTGGAGTCTTACCTTCCTTACCTGCTTTTATACAAAAACACTTCTGCAAACCTTATTGCTCTCTACAACTACCTGAAGGGGGGTTGTAGTGAGGCGGAGGTTGGTCTCTTCTCCCAGGCAACCAGTACCAGAACAAGAGGACACAGTCTCAGGCTGCGTCAGGGGAGGTTTAGGCTGGAGGTTAGGAGGAAGTTTTACACAGAGAGAGTGATTGCCCACTGGAATGGGCTGCCTGAGGAGGTGGTGGGGTCGCCGTCGCTGGGGGTGTTCAGGGCGAGGCTTGACAGGATGCTTGGTTGTATGGTTTAGTTGATTGGGTAGTGTTGGACGATAGGTTGGACATGATGATCTCGAATGTCTCTTCCAACCTGGTTAATTCTATTCTATTCTATTCTAACCCACACAACTAAACACCACTACTGTGTTTTCAATCCACTTTGCTGCAAAGGTGTCCAGTAAAAAGCTGGTGGAGCCCTGTGAATTTGCTTTTCCTGAGACAGAGCTCTCCAAAAGTGAGAATCTGGTGGGGTTTGGGGGAGCTGTGCTCATCTCTTTGCTGCAAGTTCAGTCATAATTTGCTCCTGCTGTCCCTCTTATCAGAGCTGCAATGTTTTCAGTGCATGCTACTGCCAAGAACAATGCTCTACTATTTAATAACAGATTATTTTTTTCATAGCCTTTATCTCTGGAAATATTCCAGTTTATAATAGATTTAATAGCCAATGACATTGTTTTACACAGTTACCTGACAAAAGTTCTCAGAAACTCTTCCCCCCCTCACCCTCTCTTCAGCAAGAGCTTTCAGGAAGAGTTAACTCCTCCTCCTCATCTTTTTAAGGGCAAGGTCAAAGCTAGTGAAGGATGCTGTGGGGACACCTGATGTGTCAGACATATGACACAGAGCTTTGAGACAAAGCAATAAAGCTGTGTACAAAGGGACCACAACAAGCTGACAGTGTCACGGTGATGAAGGAACAAAAGATGATGGGCACTCAGGAAAAAGCCCACTGCAAGTGTGCAGTGCAGTTCAGGCTCCAGCTAGCTGGCAAGAAGACATGAAGGTTGTCCCTATCTTATTTTACTGTCCTTATTTCTCTTTCTTTGTGTGTAGAACTTAAATAGTTGTCATTTTTGTCTGACCTTCAGCCAGGCAGGTTCCAAAAAACCAAGGAAATCCTCATGTAGGTGAATACATAGAGAAGGAGCTCAGCAGTTGCTAGTGAATTTGTGACCAGTGGTTCACATCTAGAGTGCCCACCTGTCCTTTCCTTGGTACTTACTGTCCCTTAGAGAGTGACAAATGGCTGCAGACTCCTGATAAGGTGCAGAACATCCTTCCAGTGTGTAATAGGAGAACAGCAATGTCAGAGTTTCAAGAAAGCACAAGACATCCTGGAGCGAAACTTGGCAAGTAAGCTTTGGGCTTGTATTCCTCATAAGGGAAGGCTTGAGATTGCTTCTGAAAGAGGGAAGGTGGCTGTGCTGGTGAGCACTAACCTGTCATGAGGGAGCTGAAATGGGAGATGATTGATGGGCTAAAGATCAGCGCAATATTGTCTAAGCAAAGATCCGCAGTGCGTATGGGAGTTTATGGGCAGTGAGGCACCTGGCTTGGAAAATTGTCCTCTCTGTAGTTAATAAGCTGTGGATTTTTCTGAGCTGGGATTTGCTTTGGTTTAGGACCTTCCTTCATTTCAGATTCAAGGTGTGGAAACTCATTCTGAGCAGGAACAGGAATAGGTCCTTTAACTATGCAAACTTGTATAACGTTGACCTCTGTAATGACTTCGGGCAGTGGGGCTGGTGAGAGGCCTGGAGCACAGCCCTATGAGGAGAGGCTGAGGGAGCTGGGGTTGCTTAGCCTGGAGAAGAGGAGGCTCAGGGGAGACCTTATTGCTCTCTACAACTACCTGAAGGGTGGTTGTGGCCAGGAGGGGGTTGGTCTCTTCTTCCAGGCAATCAGCACTAGAACAAGAGGACACAGTCTCAAGCTGCACCAGGGGAAGAGCTATTTTTCTGAGACTCTAGGTATTCTAATTAATTCATGTTGTACGAACTAATCACAGCCAGTCCGGTGCTAGGGTGGCTGAAGAAGCCAGGAGACTGTTCATGGCATATTGTTAATTTTCAATATCATGTTTGGATATGTAACAGGGCCTGGATCAAGTCTCTGAAGATGGGTCCTAGAGAAGCTTGCATGTCTGGCTGCATGTTAGATTTAACCTGCTCTGGCCCATGAAGGAATTGAATCTCTACTCCTCAGTTGGTGGGGGAGCCTCTTCTCACTGCTGATGCATACCCTGTGCTTCCTAAGTTTGATCTTTTGCCTTTCCCATTCCTCTGACTCTGAGGCACCAAATACTTTGGTGTCACAGTCTCAAGTTGTGCCAGGGGAAGTTTAGGCTGGAGGTGAGGAGAAAGTTCTTCACTGAGAGAGCTGTTAGCCATTGGAATGTGCTGCCCAGGGAGGTGGTGGAGTCACCGTCCCTGGAGGTGTTCAGGAGGAGATTGGATGTGGCACTTGGTGCCCTGGTTTAGTCATGAGGTCTGTGGTGACAGGTTGGACTTGATGATCTTTGAGGTCTCTTCCAACCTTGGTGATTCTGTGATTCTGTGTGACTTTGTGAGAGTCTCAGGCCTCACGCCAAGGACAAGCAACAGACTCAAGCTGCTGTGGTTGACTTGTGGAGTGCAACATGCTGAAAGCCATGGCCTAAGAGTACAAGCCCAGCTTTGTCCTGAGGACTTGAGCTACCAGACAAGAGATAGAGCTGAGTGATGCAAGTGTTTCCTACAGGCTGGTAGAGAATGAGAAAGTGAGGAAGGACCTGCTGCCTTAGGGGGTACAAAATGCACTGAAAATCAGTCATGAATGGATGGATGAAGGGTTTCCAGTAACAAAATCTATTCAGATGAAAACATGGGCAGGTAGCTCTTTAGGTTTTGTGATGGGCATGTGTTCAGATCAGCCTGAAAAGCTGCTAATTAATGTTATCAAAAGCATGACATTTAATTAACTCGATAACATGTTGAGCCTAATGATAATGCATTTTGATTCACTGCAGGCAGCAATGAGCTCTCCTGAGCAATTCCAAAGGTGGCAAGGACTGGGAGAAGGAGATTTGCAGTGCACACAAACATTCTTCTTGCTGAAGAAAGGTAGAGAGCAGAGAGAGCCAGTTATGTTGTTGATCCTCAGCTCATATAGGAGAGACGTTTTGAGTTCAGAATATCTGCTACCAGGTAATTTTAACAGGCTTAAGTTTTATAGCACTCATTTGCCGCTGAAAGGGGTAAGAAACAAATGCATTGTTTCATCCCTCTGAGTTAGACCTGGTCATCTGGATGAGGGGATTGAGTCCATCATCAGTAAATTTGCAGATGACACCAAGCTGGGGGCAGGAGTTGACCTGTTAGAGGGTTGGAGAGCTCTGCAGAGGGACCTTGGCAGGCTGGATAGATGGGCAGAGTCCAACAGCATGAGACTGAGCACATCTAAGTGCCAGGTTCTACACATTGGCCACAACAACCCCAGGTAGTGCTACAGGCTGGGGTCAGAGTAGCTGGAGAGCAGCGAGGCAGAAAGGGACCTGGGGGTACTGGTTGATAGCAGGCTGAACATGAGCCAGCAGTGTGGCCATGTGGCCAAGAAGGCCAATGGCATCCTGGCCTGGATCAGGACTAGTGTGGCCAGCAGGAGCAGGGAAGTCATTCTGCCCTGTACTCAGCACTGGTTAGACCACACCTTGAGTCCTGTGTCCGGTTCTGGGCTCCTCAGTTTAGGAAAGATGTTGAGATGCTGGAAGGTGTCCAGAGAAGGGCAACAAAGCTGGGGAGGGGTCTGGAGCACAGCCCTGTGAGGAGAGGCTGAGGGAGCTGGGGTTGCTTAGCCTGGAGAAGAGGAGGCTCAGAGGAGACCTTATTGCTGTCTACAACTCCCTGAAGGGAGGTTGTAGCCAGGTGGGGGTTGGTCTCTTCTCCCAGGCAACCACTGTCAGAACAAGAGGACACAGTCTCAAGCTGTGCCAGGGGAAGTTTAGTCTGGATGTTGGGAAGAAATTCTTCCCAAAAAGAGAGTTTGCCCATTGGAATGTGCTGCCCAGGGAGGTGGTGGAGTCACCATCAGTGGAAGTGTTTAAGAAGAGACTGGATGAGGCACTTGGTGCCGTGGTTTAGTTGATTAGATGGTGTTGGGTGATAGGTTGGACTTGATGATCTTGAAGGGCTTTTCCAACCTGGTTAGTTCTATTCTGTGCTGTGCTGTTCTGTGCTGTTCTATTCTATTCTATTCCAGTCCATTCCATTCCTAACCTCCTATCTTCCATTGTTAAATCTCTCCTGTTTTCTGCTCTCTCCAGTTCAATGAAACACTGCCTGTTTGCCACTGGAACCTATCAGAAACCTTTTCTGACACTGAATCAGCAAATAATTTTCTTTTAATTTGAAATGGAAATTTCTGCTGTGTCATTCAGCTGATCAATAAAAAGTTATCCAGAAGAAGTAATACAAATAGGAGGAGGAGGAGGAGGAGGAGGAGGGAACTGCACCTCTCTTATGCTGTTGTTGCTGGTTTTGCTAGCCTGTGACTGATTAGTTGAGGAGCAGCGTGAAATCCTCTTCTGCACGATATTTATGTGCATTTAAATGCTTTTCAGAGACATCTTCTTTAGTTGAAATAAATAAATACATAGAAAGAGACTAAGAAGGACAGGGACCATGTTTAGTGCATCCTGAAGATACCTGGCCAAGATGCATCTGCCTCTCAGAAATGCAATGACCACAGGCCATTGGGTCTTTAACCCTTGGCAGGCTGAATTTCATTGACTTTCCCGTTATGAATACAGGACATGACTTCTTAAGAAGTCTCAGAAAGAAGAAAGGCAATTTGTTCTACATGCAGCCTGCCCAAATGGATGAGGTAGAGAAGCTCACAAGTGTAAGGGAAGTTTTATGAAGGTGGTTTTGATGACTCACCCTGCATGGCAAGAAGACTACAAGCAGGAATGAAGCTTGTGGCTTACGTATATTCCAGACAGGAGATGGGACAGGAGAAGCAGTCCAAGAGCCCCAAGGAGAGAATGAGGAGAAGTGGCAGGTAGGAGAAGAGAGCAGGAGTAGGACAAGCAACAAGTTCATAGGTGTTGTGCCTTTCAGGTGTGTTCATGGCAATCAGTTTATCCACATCCTTTGCCTGGCAACATTCCCTTGCCTAAACTCAACCTCCATGGGTTTCTGTTGACATCAGCCAGGAGTGGCTTCAGATTTAAGGTGGGGTCTTGGGCTGTCAATCCTGACAGAGTTGTTCCTACCTCGTGAATGCATACTGAGTGTCAAAGGTTGGAGGGTGAATGGAGTGAGGAGGACAAAACTGAGTCCCACTGTGGGATCTAACCTTAGCGGCTAATCCAAACCATGGGCTCCGTCATGTGGGGCAGGCGATGACTTATGGCTCTCTCCAGGAGTTTTATTTGCATATTAACAGGCAAAGGAGGACTGCAGTGCTCCTGCAGCAAGCCCATCATTACAAATGGACTGCCAGGGCTACATTTCCGTGGCAAAAGCATGCATATTAAGGAGGGGGGGGTATGTGTGCATGGGGATGGGGACCGACGGACACGGCCCGGCGTTCGCGAAATCAACTGAAGGATCGTGAACAATGGAGCCAAGGTCCCTTCTCTGAAGATGTATGAGGGGGTGTTGGATGCTTGGAATCTTGTTGTCATGGGGGGAGGAGGGGGGGAGAGAGAGGAGGTTTGTTCTCCCTTCTTTTTCTTTTATTTCCTTGCATGCAAGTGAGAAAGGGGGCGGGGAGGGGAGGGAGGCAGTGGCTCCGCTGCCGTGCTGGGTGCCAGGCTCGCTACTGCAGTACCGTACTCAATATTCTGATCACCTTGCAAGTCAAGGAGCCTTGTGGAGCCTGCAGTGGTGTCAGAGTGAAAAACGAGCAAAGCCATCACGCTTGGCCAGGCGGTGGCTGCCTGCCCGCGCCGACAGCGGGGCTGCAGCATCTTCCTTTGATAGAAACCCACTCTGAAGGAGGTGGTGGGCTGGTGGCTTGCTTTTTGCTTTGATATGTGCACACAAGACTCTTTCTCCCCTTGTTTCAGTAAGAAGTTTCACTGCAGTGGTTCACAATACCGAAGGCTTGAAACACCTTATCTCAGGGTCTTGGATTCCTCCCACAATTTGTCAGTCATTTGTGAAGATGCAGGAAGGAGTGGGCTCTGTTGGATGTGGCTTTGGAGGTGCTTTCTTCTCCTTGTTTTGCTCTTTTACATGGCGCGTGAGCTGGAGGAGGCCGTTTCCCGCAGTGAAAGGCAGGAGGAATGCAACATCGCTTGTGTGTGCGTGCGTGCCCGTGGACATGTGTGGAGGGAGGAGCAGGCTTTTCAGTGGGGACATTTTGCAGTGGCAAGTGCAGGGCAGACCCCTGGACGCCGCTAACCCAACTGCATTGTCTTTTGTTTTATTTATTGGTCGTGGCAAAGGCATTGCCTTGGCAACCATGATGCTTCTCCACTCTTGGCTGGTGCATTCTGCGTCATCTGGGTGGGACACGGCACAGCAGCAGAAAGAGCAAGAGAAGAGTAGTTTGGCTTGAGGTGTTCAGAGACTGATAATGCTAGTTAGAGACAATTAGACACCAGGAAAATGCTCCTCAGGGTGTTTCCCATGCTGCTCTGTGCAGGTACTTGGCCAAGGTCTGCAGCAGTCCCTTGTTGCTGCAGGGCTGGTCTTCACTCATGGCTTGGCTGAGGTACTTTGGTTGCAGCCCGCCGGTCCCCCTGGCATTTTGGTCGTGACTTCTAATCTCTGCAGTGCTAATACACATTGTTCTTCCCTTGCAGCAGCTTCTACAATGCCAAGATGACTTTGTGCTGTCTCCAGAGAGAGAGAGACGGAGGGAATGACTGGTTGCCTGTTAGGTTATGCATTCCATTACGAATGCCTTTGCTCTCGGCACAGATTTGTTAGAGTTAAAAATCATTCCCCCTCTCATGGCTGGAGAGCTGCATAGTTATGAAGGCAAATTCAGGCCTGACCCACAAATAAACTAACCCAATCAGTCAGCCAGCCCTGGCAGACATGCAAATAAAGCCCTCCTAGATCTGCATTAACATCTGTGCACACCATACGCATAAACTCTTCTGGGTACTGAGGTTGGGATAAGATCACAGAATCACAGAAGGGACCTTGAAAGATCATCCAGTCCTACCCCCCTGCCAGAGCAGGATCAGCTGTAACAGATCACACAGGAACACATCCAGGTGGGTTTTGAATATCTCCAGAGAGGGAGATATTCCAATGTCTCCCTCTCCCACTATGTTCACCGAGAGGGAAGCTATCCTGAATAGAACTAACTCTCATTGTGACCAGACCGGTGCAAGAGTGTCTGTTTGCACAAGACACAGACACAATTGTCTTGCAGACACTGCAACATCTACCAGCTTCTGATGAGACCAGCTTTAAACTGCCTTATTGCAAGAAAAAATAAGAAATAATATCCCACTTACCAGGATTGATATCTGTCTGTCTCTCTCTCTCATTTAGAGAGGAAAAGAGAGAGAACAAAGGAGGGAAAAATTATTCTTTTCCCTTTAGCTGCAGGTGCCTGGAAATCTTTCTGCAGCTGAGTTTGTTACAACTGGCTGAGACTTAATGGGACTGTGCTGATGTAGAGTCCTGAGCACAGGAATTTTTTTATTGAAAGCATTCTCAGAGATAGCCAGGTTCTGCACATTGGCCACAGCAACCCCAGGCAGTGCTACAGGCTGGGGTCAGAGTGGCTGGAGAGCACCCTGGCACAGAGGGACCTGGGGGTACTGGTTGATGGTAGGTTGAACATGAGCCAGCAGTGTGGCCAGGTGGCTAAGAGGGCCAATGGCATCCTGGCCTGGATCAGGAACAGTGTGGCCAGCAGGAGCAGGGAGGTCATTCTGCCCCTGTACACTGCACTGGTTAGGCCACACCTTGAGTACTGTGTCCAGTTCTGGGCTCCTCAGTTTAGGAAAGATGTTGAGTTGCTGGAAGGTGTCCAGAGAAGGGCAACAAAGCTGGGGAGGGGTCTGGAGCACAGCCCTATGAGGAGAGGCTGAGGGAGCTGGGATTCCTTAGCCTGGAGAAAAGGAGACTCAGGGGAGACCTCATTGCTCTCTACAAGTACCTGAAGGGAGATTGTAGCCAGGTGGGGGTTGGTCTCTTCTCCCAGGCAACCAGCACCAGAACAAGAGGACACAGTCTCAAGCTGCTCCAGGGGAGGTTCCAACTGGAAGTTAGGAAGAAATTGTTCACAGAGTGAGTGATTGGCCATTGGAATGTGCTGCCCAGGGAGGTGGTGGAGTCACCATCAGTGGAAGTGTTTAAGAAGAGACTGGATGGGGTGCTTGGTGCCATGGTTTAGTTGATTAGATGGTTTTGGATGATAGGTTGGACTTGATGATCTTGAAGGTCTCTTCCAACCTGGTTACTTCTATTCTATTCTATTCTATTCTAACAACCTAAACTTGTTAGCCCTTCCTGTCTCAGGATATACACACAATGAAAGGTGGTGGTAGAAATTTTACTCTCCAGGTCACACAGAAATCAGCATTCTGGCAAAAGCATATGAAATGTTCCCTAGTGTAGAATTGCTCTCGTGGGGCAGTGCTGAACATCTCATTCAGATGCATTTCTTCTTAGAAAATCCCCTTGGGTCCAAACATAGAGCTGAATTGTTTTGAATTCTTAAAGCTTCTGTACAGCTCTTTCCTGTGATTGTTTTTCCTGCCTTCTTCCACGCCCACCCCGCCTCCCCCCACCCCAGCTCTGTTTTATGGTGGGGTTTGGTTTGGGTTTTGTTGTGGTGGTTGAATTTTTGTTTGTTTGCTTGCTTGTTTTGTTTATATTTTTATTGCATGCTCACTATTTCTCTACCAGCTTGTACTGGTATCAATTCAGAAGGTCTTCCTACAGGCTTATTACTCCAGCAGCATTTCAAAGCTTGTTCTTGTTCTCTGGCCTGCTGCGCTGCCAACGATTTCATGCCTCTTCCATGCAAGCATTGTGTTCTGTGGCTGTGGGAAGAGAAAATAGTATCAAATAAGAACTAGTTAAAATGGCACATTTGGGGATTTGAGTGAGAAGAATCAAGGAGAATCTTACACTGATATGACAGTGGAAGTTTTCTGGAGGTGATTGCTCATAAATGCTGTTTGGTGTACCTGAAACCTGAGGAGAGGAGAGGGAGAGGAGAAATGATCGCAGGGGTCTCTTCCAACCTGGTCTGATCCATTCCATTCCATTCCATTCCATTCCATTCCATTCCATTCCATTCCATTCCATTCCATTCCATTCCAAACATAAACTGATCCTGCACAAAGCCTGTTTTCTGACTCTCAAGAACTGGGGCTGTCTTAGATCCTGTCTTTTTTCCTTGCTTCCTCTTTAACTGAAGCCATAGTTTAGTAATCAGGAGGTGCTGGGTGACAGGTTGGACTTGATGATCTTTGAGGTCTTTTCCAACCTTATTTATTCTGTGATTCTGTGATTATAGAGTAGAGTGGAATGGAGTAGAGTAGAGTGGAATGGAATAGAGTAGAGTGGAATGGAGTAGAGTGGAATGGAATGGAATAGAATAGAATTAACTAGGTTGGAAAAGACCTTTGAGGTCATCAAGTCCAACCTATCACCCAACACCATCTAATCAATTAAACCATGGCACTAAGTGCCCCATCCAGTCTCTTCCTAAACACCTCCAGTGATGGTGACTCTACCACCTCCCTGGGCAGCCCATTTCAATGGCCAGTCACCTAAACTGAAAGGCTGTGTTTTACTTTAGGTCACTGAATCCAAATTTAAGTTTTATTAATGCACCCATCCTCTTGTTCCAAAATAAGCCAAATTCTGTACAGAACACTGAGCAGAAATGTGCCACAAGTTAATAAAAATATATATATTTTTTTAGGGGAAATAGTGAATTAAAACATTTCACCAGTGGAGGGGAAAAAAAACCAAACTCCACCTTTGTTTTTTCCACTGATTGAAAAATCACTCTCTGAGTTTGCCAGGAGCCATCAGAAACGCTGCACTTCTGTCTTCAAAGAACCTGGTTTTAGGATCAGGTTTTGTAGCAGTCATCTTTTTCTGGTTTTTGTTGCTGCTTTTTTTTTCTTTACCCAATTTGCTTGCAAGAAGGGAGGGCTTGCATTGTCATTTCCATGCTTAGATGAAATGTTTATGCACCCAGGGAGGTTGGGAGTGAGGCAGGAGCTCCTGCGTCTGCGCCAGAGTCGGTGGCAGCTTGGCCCTGACCCGGAGCACGGTCGGGGCAGGCTGGTGCTGAGCACACAGCACTCCAAAGGATTTTATCACAACAGGCTGCTCAGAATCTGTTGTGATGAGAATTTTATGGAGAAGACAGTAGGCCCTCAAGGGGGAGAGGAGTACAAGTGGAATAATGCCATGTAAGCATTGCCTTCTCAGGTGGATAGAAGCATGTCCTCTGCAGATGGCTACCAATGATGGCCACTTTTCTGATCCTAACTGTAACCCTGATGCTGGGCTTAAGGCCAAAGAGTTACTCTAAGCTATTAGAAAGTGTAGTTTCCCTCTCTCCATCCATGCTTATACGTGGGAAGAGAACAGGTGATTCTTTTTCTTCCCCCAGAAAGACCTGTGTTCTGAGGATGTTCCACTCCTTCTTGAGCTCTGTCCAGCATCAAGTTAAAACAAAAAATTCCTTTCCAGATTTTGTTTTTCTTCTGTTTTTTGACCTCCCCTCGTGACAAATGAGTGAAGTGAGCTGGAGAGACAAGTCCAAATTAGTAACAGGCTTCAAGCATGCCCACAGGCAGTAAACACTCGAGGGAATGGGGGAAGGAGTGTCAGTCAGTGGACGCAGGAGCCCAGCTGCCAAGGTGAAGTTGCTCTCCTGAGTGCAGACAGGTCGTGTGTGAGACCAGACCCTCTCTCCTTTTTGGAGTCTTGTACTTCAGTCTTGCTCTAGCCTTCTTTCTCACCCTTTTTGCTCCACTGGGCTATGGGGCTGATGAGAGGGACGTAAAGCTAATGAAGAATGTAAATGTCAGATGCTTTGAGAAGAAGACTTACCCTTCCAAATATGCCCATTTTCCTCTGTCTCTCTAGCTCTCTGGACACTTGCTAATTTAATTGCTCCTCTCTGGCAGGTACAGGGCCCCTCTACAGAGACAAATCATCTTCTGACTTATGTGACTTGTATTTAATATGCAAGTTCACACCGTAGCCTCAGCTTTGTCCCCTTGACACTACTCCAGCAATGAAAGGAGGGGACATGGCTGATCTAAAGAGTTAAATTAATGTCTTCCTGCATAAATGAGCAGAAAGCTTGAAGGCAATGTCCAGGCCATTCTGCAATCCAATAAATCTGATTGTCAGAATTACAAAGCTGGTTTTGAGCAGCACAAATCACAACAGCTTGATAAGCCAGGATGAGGGGCAGGAAGATGGAAAGGGTGTAATGGTGACCCAAGTAGTACTGTAGAACTCCTTTCCCATTCAAGATGCTTTTAGAAAGCACTACATTTTGTTGTATCAGGAACTTCAGCTCCAACTGATTCCCTGCTTCAACCTGGACTCTTCAGAAGGACAAAGAATTGGTGGCTTGGTACAATTCTGCTAGTGAAGAAATCCTCTAAACTTGCAAAGTGGAGTGTCCAGTTCACTTCTGAACCACCCCATGACAGAACATAGATCATATAATGAGGAAGGTGGCTTCAGAGGATTTTTGGAAGGGGTATACATGTCCTGTCTTGACAAAAATGAGAAGTGGGGTTGGGGGTTGGTCTCTTCTCCCAGGCAACCAGCACCAGAACAAGAGGACACAGTCTCAAGCTGTGCCAGGGGAAGTTTAGGCTGGAGGCGAGGAGAAAGTTCTTCACAGAAAGAGTAATTGGCCATTGGGATGTGCTGCCGAGGGAGGTGGTGGAGTCACCATCCCTGGAGGTGTCCAAAAAGGGATTGGATGAGGTACTTGAAGCCATGGTTTAGTTGGTCATATGGTGTTGGGTGACAGGTTGGACTTGATGATCTCTGAGGTCTTTTCCAACCTTATTGATTCTATGAGTCTATGATATGATTCTAAGGGACATGCTCCAGAAACCAGTCTGGATGGGAAAAGCAGCAGCAGTGTTTGGCAGTGCTGCTTTTAGGAGATGGTGATCACATACAAGCATGATTCATGCTATTTCATTGAGAATCCTGCATCCTAGCTGTGACACTGCTTTATTCTGCTCTTCTCTTGAAAGAGCAGGCAAACACCAGGCTGCTCTCAGGCTGCCATTGGCTGGCATGATACACCTGCAGCACGTCCACGTGGGTGACTGCAGGGAGCTGTGCTCCCAAACCTCCCCATAAAACCACCGTGGCTGCTGCCATCGTGACCAGCAGCAGCAGCAGCAGCAGCGCACGGTGGCTCGGCGCTGGGGAGGCTTCTGGGACAGACGCTGCCCCGATTGGAGTGATTCATGCCTGAATAATGTCCTTTCACTTCCAGAGAGGGGCGGCGTGACAGGCGCATGCCCTATCTGTTCTGACAGGGAACTTCTACCTCAGCTGTGCAAGGGAATCTGAGCAGATCGGGGGCTCCCTTTCCGTTCCGAATATGACAGGGCTGTGTAAATAAATAATCCCAATCTACATAATTACCCCCTTTTTTTTTTGGGTGGGGGGGAGGGAGTCATCACATAAATGAGGCTGATAGCAAGGGATGCTGCACGTGGAATTCGTGCACCCAAAGCTGGGTTCTTCTTGGCCTCGCTGCCTGGGCGCTTTGAGAAGGGGGATGACTTTATGTGTGCTCTTGAACGTGACAGGTCGCCTTCTGAGGAAGATTTAATGCTTGTATCGTTTTCACCAGCAAAATACCCCAAATGGCAGTCTTCCAGTGGTGACTGAAAATGTGAATTCTCATGCAAACCGGTTCTTTTGCATACAGTCATCTGGGAGCTGGGCCTTTGATTTTCATTTATTATTCTCCCTGGCAGCGTGTTCAGTCAGTATGCAGATTTCCTCCTTCATTCAATTTTCAGTGGGCAGGAAGACTACAATTAGTTGTATTATCATCAGTGTGAATAAAAGGGAAACACTGAACTGGATCTTTATGAGCCTGCAGTTGCAGTGGGAAGCTGCAGATTCATTAAACGCTAGCAGGGTATGAACAAAAGCTTCAGGCCAACTGAATTCGGCTCCTTGTCATCTTCCTCCTTTGAGGAACTTTTTGTCTTCTGCTGTTATTCCAGATCTTTTCCCCCCACAAGTCAGGCTAGACAGGGAAAAAAAAATCACTGGGTGGGACACAACTGTATCTTGAAGAACTGACAAGGACAAATGAATTAGGACAGAGGAAAGCTGGCTGGAGAAGCAGCCAAAAGGCATGCTGAGGAGAGGCTATTGCAAGCAAGGCTTCAGCATGTTCCAAAGCTGCCTCCCATCTGAGCGGAGCTGGTGTGGGACCTGCACAGCTAAGAAGCTGGTTGTGCTGCAAGGCAAGAGATAAGCACAACAGGCAAGGGCATTCTCCCTTTGTTGCATCAGGAGGAGAAATATGTCCATTTTACAAATAGGATTGTTTTAGGATTGGGGTAGGGAACTACATTTTCTGAGGAACTTCACTTGCAGAGTTTGGATTGAATTAGCTGTGTTGAGAGGAGTATCCAGATCAGTGAAGTTTATGTGCTCCCTTGCATGCTCTCAAAGGTAATTGAGGTGTTAAGTGTATTAGCTTTGCTCTGGAGCTGTAGGGATCTCTAGGCCATACATTCACATGCTGGAACTGAAGCTGACACCTCCTTGGGTTAGGGGGGGAAAAAAAAAAGTGATTTCCCTGATTCATAAGCAAAATGGGGACCTGGGAACTGGCTGTAGTGTTGTACTGTGCTTATGTTTCCAAGATGTTAATAAATCAGTGAGGAAAAAGAAATTAAAGGCAGAAACTGTCTGTTGCCCTTGTTCTGGAACGTTATTAATTCATCAGGAAAAACTCATTGGGGAGAACCTGGTAATTTCTTCAACTTCATCTGTTGACATTTCCGTGGCTTGCTAAGTCCTCTGGCAGCAGCTTCCTCTGACTCCTCATATTGTAGAGGATTCCCGAGGTGCAGCTTAGCTGAGTCTCATCTCCTGCACGAGGCCACAGGGATGCAGCACGACTTCACAGAAGTCGCACTACAGAAAAGCCATTGTTCCACAAGCAGCTGAACACGGGAGCCACACATCTTGCAGGACTTCTCTGAAGGCTAGTAAGGAATGTCTGAGGGCTGTGTGCTCAGCAGCCCCACTGCAACCTGGCTGTTCCCAGAACATCCCTGAATTCCTGCCTTTGCAAACACGCAGGATGCTCACAGCTATGAGACTGTGTAGAGCTGGGCTGAAAGGGGCAGGGCAGACAGACTCTCTCTCAGAGCATGACTCTGTAACTGTCATTTCCTTAGGAAGGCAGACAAGATGAAAAAGTTGACTTCCAGTAGGAGAATGCAGCAGTGGTCCATGTGTGCTTTGACCTCTAGCTGTCCTAGGAATATGGATTCCTCTCTTTCTCCTCATCAGGATCCTCTCCCAGGTTCCCTTTTGTTTTTCCTCTTCTCCTTCTACTTTTTGGTCTCTATTGTAATTTCCTGGTGTGATGCTTATTATGCTAATGAATTCAGGGAATCACATGGCTGGTGGCAGTTATTGACCCTTCTGTCATCACACTGCTGCCATCCCTCAACCTGGTGACCCAGCTGCTCTGGCTGACAGTCTGCATGTCTGACACTGATGGTTCACCTCGGTTTGGCTTTGTGCTGTGTTTTTGCTACTCTAATTTGGGTGCTTCACCCCCGTCCCTGATGAATTCTGTAAAATCTGGACTGCTGTCTCATTAAAGTGTAGCTTTTAATCACCAGCTTCTTCATCCCTCCCTCTTTTTGCCTTAGCTGGTAATACTTAAGCCATTTTAAGCAGAGCAATTGCAGAGCTATTTTTCTGAGACTCTAGGTATTCTAATTAATTCATGTTGTACGAACTAATCACAGCCAGTCCAGTGCTAGGGTGGCTGAAGAAGCCAGGAGACTGTTCATGGCATATTGTTAATTTTCAATATCATGTTTGGATATGTAACAGGGCCTGGATCAAGTCTCTGAAGATGGGTCCTAGAGAAGCTTGCATGTCTGGCTGCATGTTAGATTTAACCTGCTCTGGCCCATGAAGGAATTGAATCTCTACTCCTCAGTTGGTGGGGGAGCCTCTTCTCACTGCTGATGCATACCCTGTGCTTCCTAAGTTTGATCTTTTGCCTTTCCCATTCCTCTGGCTCTGAGGCACCAAATACTTTGGTGTCACAGTCTCAAGTTGTGCCAGGGGAAGTTTAGGCTGGAGGTGAGGAGAAAGTTCTTCACTGAGAGAGCTGTTAGCCATTGGAATGTGCTGCCCAGGGAGGTGGTGGAGTCCCCAATCCCTGGAGGTGTTCAAGAGGGGATTGGACGTGGCACTTGGTGCCATGGTTTAGTAGTCATGAGGTGTTGGGTGATAGGTTGGACTTGATGATCTTTGAGGTCTCTTCCAACCTTGGTGATTCTGTGAATATCCTAAGAGTAACTTTTGTGAAGATTGAATCAAAAGTAAACAAGATGGGGCATTTTTTTCATCCTGTTCCTTTGACCAGACCATCTCAAAGTCTCATGGTGAAGTGCCAGCAATCCCTCCTTTTTGTCACTGAGTTTGTCCAAGACAGAGCACGCCATCAGCACTGATCCATGGCATCTGCACTGTTTCATCTGCACTGCCTTTTTCCCACTTCTCCCAAGCTAAGGTGCTTAGGAGGTTCTTGTGGACGTTTTGCTGGGAGCAGCTTTTTCCTCTCACAGTGCTGTCTGAAGGCTGGCCAATGATCTTGTGCAGATAAGTGCTAATGCCTTCTATTTTCAGAGACACAAAGAGAACAGATGACTATTTACTAATCCAACGACCGAAGGAAACAACTTCAGAATCTTCTGACATTGACCATTTAAGACTCTCATTCATGCACATGTACCTCTTTTAGTCTCATGCTCCCGGTCCCTCTCTCCCACCCTCCACATCTCCATCTTCAATCTCTTCCCTGCTGCCAATCAACTGTCCCTAAGTTCATCAGAGCTGTTGCAGCAGGGTACTGTGTGCCAGGAAAGATTATTCTTGACTGGTTGCCAAGTCTCTTGCTCTTGCCCTGGCACGCAGATAAAATGTTAATAGGGCTGAATGCACCTGACACAAAGGGTGAAGCTGCATGTTCCAGGCACAGAGCCTCTTGCCATCCATTTAGCAGAGGCACAGGCTGGATCCTTTCAGTTCTTGTTTTGCTTGCTAAAGAGGAGCTGACCAGGGGCATTCAGTTTGACAAGCCAGCCAGGGATTACACCTGCCTTGTGTAAGCAATTTAAGCAATGCCCCCTCCTTGCTGATGAGTACACAGAGGGAAAATTTTATTTGCTAAGAACGAATCTGGAAGTCTTCTTTTTGCTGGAGCATTATGGTTTGGGAGTGGGAAGATCTCGGTGAGACCATTGCAGTAGGTTAAAACATGGTCTGCCTTCAGCTCGGATTGTTACCGCAAATGATGAGGCTTCCCAGCAGGATGAGTGTTGGCTGAGATCAGCCCAAGTGCAGGAGGAGATGTCAGTATTCACCATTCTTCACAATGCAGTTTGGAGCAGGAAGAAGCTACTGCTCAGATTCAGCCAGCCAAGTCTCTCCAGGTCTTGCCAAAGAAGAAGGTCAGAACGTACTTCATTTGATGTGACCAGCAAAGCAAGAGGATAATGTTCTTAATGAAGCCCTTGCAAGGCAATCTTTATGTGTCTCTAATGACAGAACTGCTTTGCTTTATTTTTGTCTCTTAAGATGAAGTCCAGCCTGAAGCTCTCCTGGGTGAAAATTCTTTCCTTTTAAAGTCCATAATGGAGAACTTGCTCTGTAAATTCCAGATGTGGTCTATATATTCTCTGGCATCTGCCTTTGTTTAGTCAGGAATGGTCTCACCCAAACCACAGAAGCAGATACATATAGACAAGAGACCCTTGAATCACCACAAAATATAGTAAGGACTGATTTCTAGAGTGCCAAGGTATTAGGTAATAGGTTGGACTTGATGATCTCTGAGGTCTTTTCCAACCTGGCTGATTCTATGATTCTAAGATGCTGCCATTTGAGCAAGGAAAGTCAGGGAGGGCTCATCTGAAGTGATTATCTACCTCCACAGCTTCTAGAAGCTACATTATTTGGCTTCACAGTGGGAACACAGCATAGCAGCAGCATCATCCATGCTGAGTGTTGGCTTCCACTGGTGTGAAGGAGAGAGGAATCAACTCCCCAAGACGTGGGGCTCATTGAAGCTGGACAGAGGTACGTCATGACACACCTACCTGGAGCTGTCTCCTACAGATGTGATGATGTCAGATGACCAATTCTGTGATCAGATGCAGAACTACAAGCCAAATAACAGGGTTTTTTTCTGCAGAGCAGCAGATAATTTTGCTCTGCAGAAGTGCACACTTGACCAGTTTTCGTGGCTAATTATTGTGCTCTCCAGGGAAGGTATTTTTAAGGGGAAGAACATATTTGGTTTAGTTTTAGGGTGTGTTTTTTTCAGACAGCACACAGCTTCCCCCTTCCTTTCCCCTCTCTCCCCAGCATGAAATAAATTCATCATAAGAATTATTAATAAGGGCTCTTGGTGATTTCCCTAAGTACTTCACTTAGCTGGAAATGACTCTAGGGGCTGGAACCTCTGCACACTGATATCAGTGGAGAATTCCTATGTATTTCAAAAAGCAGTAGGAAAGACTTGTCCTTAACTAAGGAGAAACAAGAGCACAGATCATGGGATGGGAGACAAGCACTGCTCTAGCAGGGAGTGGGGAGAAGCTTGGAGTCTTTATTTATTATTTGTACCATGATGCCCCAGAGGATCCCCTGCCTTGGATCAGGCACAGTGCAATGACAGAATAGAAACTCCAAAGAGCTGTGATCTTCACTTAGAGCAGGCAGATCTGTGATGATTGTGGACTGGCTTATAATAACTAGAGTGGGTTGGGATCTTCCACAGGGAATAGTGTAATTGAAATATTTCTCGTTTGGTTTGGGCAAGAAGAAGATGATATTTAATGTGTTAACCTATTAACATCTGCTGAAGTGTTGTTAAGGGACAAGGCCAGAACCCTGAGCTCTTAAAATACTGCCCCAGGTTGCTTCTGGGCTTTCAGGACTGGCCTGAAAAGGTTGGCAGAAGCTAATCAAGTCTTACCACTTGCCACGATTAAAAGAGTCATCTTTCTGGCATGCAGGGAGAACTGGACTGATGTGCCAGAGATCAGCTTCAGGAGATGATGGGAGAGAGCTGTAGGTGGCAGCAACCTCTGTTTTAAACCCCCCTTTTCCTCCCTTTGCCCCTCCGATTCATTCAGCAGTGCCAGCCAAACGCAGTGTTGGAAGACATTGCTTGCTGAGCAGGCGTGAGCAATATGATTTGGTTACTTCAATCCCAAGAGGATGATGAGCAGTGCTTCTGCAAGTGTGAATCTTTTGAGCCTTCTAGGGTTCCTGCATTGAGGGTTTTGTCTGCACTGTTGTCATTTGATGTCCAGGTACACACTGTGTGAGTCAGTGGCATCGGTCACCCTGAGGAGCATGCCATGCCAGGAGCATGCCATGCTCAGTTGGACTTCATGATCTCTGAGGTCTTTTCCAACCTTATTGATTCTATGATTTCATGATGGACTGCCTTTTTTCTTTTCTTTGGGAGGGGTGTGTGTTCTCAGAATACATGCACAAGCCCTTCTGGCTTTGGAGCACTAAAGCTGTGGTCATGGTGCTCAACTGCTTCTACAGCAGAGCTGCAGTGTGCATACAGGACTCTGCCTGTTGTGTGGGTGGTGTTAGTTTGTTGCTCTCGGTGCTGCTGCCTGGTGAACATTTACAGAGTAGAGTACAGAATGCAGAATTAACCAGGTTGGAAAAGACCTTCGAGATCATCCAGTCCAACCTATCACTCAACACCATCTAATCAACTAAACCATGGCACCAAGTGCCTCCTCCAGTCTCTTCCTAAACACCTCCAGGGATGGTGACTCCACCACCTCCCTGGGCAGCACATTCCAATGGGCAAACTCTCTTTCTATGAAGAATTTCTTCCTAACATCCAGTCTAAACTTCCCCTGGTGCACCTTGAGACTCTGTCCTCTTGTTCTGTTGGTGGTTGCCTGGGAGAAGAGACCAACCCCCACCTGGCTACAACCTCCCTTCAGGGAGTTGCCTCTTCTCCAGGCTAAGCAACCCCAGCTCCCTCAGCCTCTCCTCACAGGGCTGTGCTCCAAACCCCTCCCCAGCTTTGCTGCCCTTCTCTGGACACCTTCCAGAGACACCTTCCACATCTTTCCTAAACTGAGAGGCCCAGAACTGGACACAGGACTCAGGGTGTGGCTTAATCAGTGCTGAGTATAGGGGCAAGCTAGCTGGCTTGCTCTGCTGCTTCTCTAGAACCACAATATAGAATAGAATAGATTAGAATAGACCAGACCAGGTTGGAAGAGACCTTCAAGATCATTGCATCCAACCCATCAACCAATCCAACCCACCTAAACAACTAACCCATGGCAAATATTGCTTCTCTTTAGGCTCAAAGCCTCCTGACTGCCCACCATGTTTATTTTCATGGTGACTTTTGGATCCCTTTGACATTAAATGAGTGTCTTGCATTCAGTATTCAGTAAAGCTCAGTATTCAGTATTACTAAGGTTGGAAGAGACCTCAAAAATCATTGAGTCCAACCTGTCACCACAGACCTCATGACTAGAGTAGGGAGGACACTATCCAGAGGTCTTCAAGAGATGAACAATGGAGGAAGATCTGCAGCTCACCAATGTACCAGGAAGAGGGGCAGGTTTCCTTTCCCTCAGCTCTGCCCTTTGGAAATTTCTCCAGATACATTTTTGATGGCAAGTATTGGGAAAGGTGTTTCTAGGGAAGCCAATTCCCCCTAGAATGGCCACAGGGTTATTCTTACTTTATTACCCAAAGTGCATGGACGTTGTGGTGATGGCTTCAAAGTGTAATCACTGAGTAATTAAGAGGCAATACAATTAGTACCTGGATGCAGAATAGGTAATTACTGAGTTATGTAGTGACAGGGTACTTGCCAAGCTTATCTTTCTTAGCTCCTCAGTAATTAAAGAGAATTTCCATGGCATTTGTGTCTGAGAGAGAGGAAAAATATCACCCATCTGGGATTTCTGCAGAGGAATATAAACTTTCTGCTAACAGAAGTTGAAAGCTTTTCCAAACCACTAAGCATTGCAGGGATTTGCTTTCTGCTTTTCTTTTCCTTTACAATACAAAGTTTTCTGCTTGCACAGCATTACCAGGAGAAATTGAACTGTTGCTGTTTAATTAACCACTTATTTGGGATCCCTGGGAGGTGAAAAATCTTCCTGTTGTTTTCCTTCCATGTGGAATAGGTATGGCAGACATGAGAATAGATTCATCTGGAAAAGAGATAAATGAAGAGGAAAGCACTCATTTAACAAGAATCAAACAAGGATTTCTTTTTTGGGCAAGCTTTGAAAGGTTAAAGCAAACTTCCTCACCTCCATCAGAGCCTAGGCACTGAACATCTCACTGGGGCTGAGCATATGGCCTCAGGGAGAAGGTGGTGAGGAATGTAGCTCCAGTCAGGTGGAAAGTGAGGTGTGGTAGTTAGAATAGAATAGAATTAACCAGGTTGGAAAGGACCTTTGAGATCATCGAGTCCAACCTATCACCCAACACCATCTAATCAACTAAACCATGGCACCAAGCACCTCATCCAGTCTCTTCTTCAACACCTCCAATGATGGTGACTCCACCACCTCCCTGGGCAGCACATTCCAATGGCCAACCTCTCTATCTGGGAAGAATCTCTTCCTAACATGCAGCCTGAATCTCCCCTGGCACAGCTTGAGACTGTGCCCTCTTGTTCTGCCACTGGTTGCCTGGGAGAAGAGACCAACCCCCACCTGGCTATAACCTCCTTTCAGGTAGCTGTAGAGAACAATAAAGTTTCTCTTGAGCCTCCTCTTCTCCAGGCTAAACAACCCCAGCTCCCTCAGCCTCTCCTCATAGGGCTGTGCTTAAGACCTCTCCCCAGCTTTGTTGCCCTTCTCTGGACATGTGGTTTCACAGGGTCCCTGCTGCACTGTGAGGATATCTGTTGTCCAAAATTTGTTGAGCTCAAAGGACAGTTGGAATTCAGGAGATCTGTGCTCTGCACAGCAGCAGCAGGGAACAGTAAAATTGATAGTTGTCCCTATGCTAATGACCCGCAGCAGCAAAGCAGCCTTTTGTTTCACGTGGCCTCTGCTAAAGCACAGCAGCAGCCTTCCCCTTTCTCTTGGTAGGAGAGTGAATGGTGTTTACTGACCCTTCTTCTTTCTGCTTGTGGAAATAACCTGCTCTGTTAAATGAGAGAAGGCAGCCTGGTAGAGCTGTGTCCTCATTTACACAGAGACCAGAGCAGGGGCGTTATCAGACAACATACATCATTGAGGTAGCTCTTTTCATCACCGTGCTTGGCCTTAATTACATTATATTGCCCTCTCAAGAGAAATCTCTGACACCTTGGGCTTTCCTAAAGTAATACTTTATCTTTTTCATTAAATAGTAACTACTCATTAGGGCAATTTAACATTCTGCTTTTCCTTCTCCTTGTAATGAAGTCGTGCTCCTGCACAGCCTGAGCTTAAATAGAGCAAGGTTTTGATGTTTTAAAAGCTGAGAATTCGAGGGGTTGAACCCCCCCAAACCCAAACAGCAACTGGGGCTGTCTTGTGGTGCCTGCTGGTTTAGTTTTGCAGCATTCACTTCAGGGTGAGCTGCTCTTTTTTAACCGGTATCTTGCAGCCAAGGCTAAAAAGGTAAACCACAGCCACCCCACTTTCTGCAAACTGGACTTGGCTAATCCTTTGCATTCAAAACAGCCTTCACCCCTCTATTGATAAATACAGCTTGTGCTCTAGGCCCAGTGAATGCAAATGCTGTTTGCAGAAATAGTGCTATCCTGGCTACTTCTCATTATCATGCTTTTATTGCCAGGGATCCTGGAGCCTTTCAGTAGCTACCAAATCAATAATGCTGTGACATTCATACATCTCTCAATGCCACTGTGCACGGTACAGCACGAAAGCCTCTGCTTCTCAGGGACTATACCTGATGCTGGGACTGGTGTGCTCACATCATCCTTTTCACCTACAGTTTACAGATCTTAATTAACATTTACAGTGCTGCTGAGAAGTGGCTCTTGATGTCTGGGCAGCCTGAGATATCTGGCCAGATATGTTAGAGGGGAGGCTTGCAGAAAAGCTCAGGCTTTTTGTCAAACACATTCAGCAGCCAAAGCTGCTTTGCAGGGAAAAGCTGCCTTTCTCTGAAGTCAGTACAGGAGCCAGGGACTTCAACCCAGGACTCCTGACACTCACCTCTGGTGACATTCCCTTCTCTGCTTCCATTTTTGGGACGTTCGCTCAATGTATTTTCTGATGGAGTTGGCGTGGTGGTTTGTTTGGGTGGTTTTTTTTTGCACCCAATCCTGTGGCTTCCCTCTCCCTCTCAAATCTGGTGGGGGGGTGGGGGTGGGGGGTGTTTCCCTTGCAGAGTTTTAAAAATAACTCCAAATGAACAGTTATTTACTAGGCAGCAAACAAAACAAAGCAAAAAACTCTCAGCCAAATGAACACAATCAATTCGATTCAGCCTAGCTTCCGGAAACACTGTGCTGGAGACAAGGAGGCTTCCAAGTGCCTCCATGAGTCACCACGTTCTTGGATTCAACCTGTCAAACTCTATCAGCCAATCACATTATGTAATGTAATAGAACAAGACACAACTGCCTGTGTTTAACCTAGAAAAGATTAAAAAACATGACCTACCAGGGTCATTGGGCTGTCCTGGCAAAATCATCGCTCTCTCTTCTGTCCAGCTGCCCATCCCTGCTGTCCTCCCTAACCTGCTATGCTGGAAGCAAAATGTGTCTCTTTTTGTTTGTTTTTTGTTGTTTGGGTTGTTGGTTTGTTGGTTGTTGTTTTTTTTTTTAGCAAAAAAGATGTGAGCAGTTCTGGTAACAGGGAAGAAAATCCTCCTTGTGTCACTCCTCTGTTTGGGAGGCTCACTCCAGGGTCCCTGTCGTGCCCAGGGTTTTCTGGTTTGCACTTATGCAAGCCCAATATCCCTTGGTTGAAAGCTGAGACACTTAACTGTGGCCTGCTGGGAAGTTTGGGACTGCTCAGTCTCAGTTCACATGAGAAGTAGAAGGGGGGAAAAAAAAGGACTGTGAGGAAGTGATGGAAAGACATTCACTTTTCCCTCAGCTGCTCAGAGTGAAGGATCACAGAATCACAGCGGCTGGAAGGGACCTCGAAAGCCCATCACCCTGCACCACATTACACAGGAACACATCCAGGTGAGTTTGGAATATCTCCAGAGAGGGAGACTCCACAGCCTCCCTGGGCAGCCTGTTCCAGTGCTCTGTCACCCTCAGAGGGAAATTTTTTTTCCTCATATTTACATGGAACTTCCCATGCCTCAGCTTCCACCATTGCCCCTTATGTTGTCACTGGGCATCACGGAGCAGAGCCTGGCTCCAGCCTCTTGGGACTCACCCTTTACATATTTATAAACATTGATGAGGTCACCTCATCATGAGGATGTTGGAGTCTGCTCTCTTTCTGGGTCTTGCATTTGCTTTGTGCAAGGAACAATCTAGGAGCAGCCAGGGAAACTGCTGGGAGGGTTGACCTGGGGAGCATTACTGCATTATGCTCCATTCTTAGCTCTGGCTTCTGGGAATGCTAGACAGGCTCCAATGGCCATGTTACAGAGAGCCCTGCAGCAGGCTGGGGAAGCAGAGAGAGGTGTGGGAGTGCAGATGACCTCAGTGTGGGGACAGGCAGCCACCTCTGGTCTGCCTGGGGCCACGTTCCAGGTGGCCTTGATCCTGAGAGAAGGAGCAGACAGCCGCTTGTTATTCCTCTTGTAGCCTGGCATCTGTATGTCTCTACCCCACAAACCTGCTGCAAAAGGATCATCCATACACTTGAGTGGTTCAGCTGTGGGATTTTTTTATTGGTTAGTGGCTGGTACAAAACTGGAGCCTTTCAGAGCATTTGGAGAGAGGAAAGCTGTGACTAGGGTACAGCTCCCAGAGCTCTGTGAATTTCCTTTTGCTCTCCCTGGCCTGGCTGCTGGGGGATGTGTCTATTTATTCCATGTCTGAAGATGTGGGAGCAGTGAGAGGAACAGGTTTCAGCTCCTTTTCCCCAGAGACATCCCCTTTTCTCTGCTAGGACCCAGTACGCAGCAGGAGCAGCCCATGAACCACCTTTCTTTTAGCAGCAACTGCACCTTTTGTGTCTTGGGTATTTGTTCATGTCAGCAGTGAAAAGCACCGTGATTTTTTGAGGGGCAGACATTAAGCAAGAGGAATAGGAGACAAACAAGGCTGAAGTTTTCAGGGTGATTGGGAAGATTGTGCTTTAGAAACCATAGCCCAAGGGACTAATGATACTGAGCAGCAGGGGGGTTAGTGAAATGTATGAAGCGGCAGAGCTAAAAAGGAGTCAATGGATGGAGCTTGTCCAGGCTTCTTTTAAGCAGGCATTACAGGGATGCACCTCTCTGCAAAAACATCGTGGAGAAATGTCTCAGGGGAGGAGATTTTAATGTCTTTCAGCATGAGGTAAATGATCCCATACTGACAGAGGCTGGCACCCTCTCTGTGCCAGCATCCTCCGTGAGCAGCCAGTCCCCGAGGAAAGCCACGGCTGGTCCTTCATGAGGCGCAGCAAGGAAGCTGGCATCAATACTGCTTTGCTACCAGTTACATTAAGGAACAAAACAAAGCCAGAACTTCCAAATGAGCCTCGAGAACAACAACAGCAGCAAAATCCTCAAGCTGTGCTAGAACAGAAAGTAATTAAGAAATATTTCATATCTCCAAGCGGCCCTGAAATTTTTATTCCTGTGCATGAAGCTCCGTAGGCTCCTCACGGGCTGCTGCTGCTGCTGCTGCTTTCAGTGCAATAAATCCTCTTGCCTTTGGAGCCTGACAGCCAGTCCAGGATGTGATCAGAAAACCAAGGGGTGCTCTCTGTAAGGTTTAGTCCTTGTCTGCATCAAATCTGCTTACAGCGACCAAGCCAGGGGGTGCTCCGGGAGCAAACCTGGACCTTGATTGGGATGATAAAGGTCAGAGAAGGTGGGGAGTGGGGTGAAGAGGAGGGATGGGGAGAGTGGGAATTTGAATAAATAAGCTCCCAGCTGCAATATTCCAATGCCAAACCCTAGAGACTCCTCACTCAGCCTAAGTCCAACACTTTGAGTATTTATGGCTTTGTTAAGGTTGATAGGTCCAGCATTGAACTTCTCTGGAAATAAATAGCTGTATATGCTTTCAGCTTGCTGCCAGCATGCTGTCTCTGTGCCTCTCCCAGCCTGGTGCAGCCTGGTGGGATGTGGCATGGGTCTATGCCTGCTGCAGGGTTGGAGGAACTGGGGCTTGGTGTCCCTGGGTGTACCCACAAGGCAGTGGTGAGTGGCTGTCACCCCACCTGCATAGCTGAGACCAAATGTCCTGCATGATTGACAGCTGCTCTGGGAGGGAGACAGGACAGTGAGCAGTCTGTTTTTCTTTCTCCTACTGTTAACCATAAAAGAAAGCCACTCCAAAATTGTGAGCCAAACTGTTTCTAAAGCCATTGATGGCAAGAAAACTTCTAGTTACACTTTTGAATTTAGCTTGTTGTCTACAGGCTTAATTCTTCCAAGTCTCAGTCCTGGGGAATTCTATCCCCTTACTCCCTCCCATCAATCTTACTATCCACAAAATTCAGAGAACCACTGGGCTCATGTCCTACCATCTTAAAGTAGCCCAACAGAGCAGTCTATACAACTAGCAGCCTGAGCAGTAACAGTTATTAGCAGCTGAACCCTTTGCTAGCACATGCATAAGGTAGGGACAAGACTTCCATGGTTCCTCACCCTGCAAGTAATGGAGACAAGACTTTCCCTGTCTGAGCCAGACAGGCTCCAGCAAGCTCTTGGTTATGAGTCAGCTTGTAGGTTGTAAAGTCAATTTTCTGGCTTTCCCCTCACTTTTGCCATCAGGTAAAGCAGGATGGATAGGATGGTTTGGTGGGGGCATGACTCCATCCATTTATTTTTGGTCTGTTTCAGAAGAAAAGTTCTGATTCCATATTGCTTTCGGTTAAGAGCAAAGAAAAACTTCCTTGTTCTTGGACAAAGCCTTCATTTTGACTGCAGCTTTATACTCACTTAAACAAAGCCTTCATTTTGACTGCAGCTTTATACTCTCTTATTTCCAGCCTAGCATAACTAAAACTTTCAGAAGGAAAAGCAGTTTTAAGGTGAACCTCCCTCTCCCCTCCCCCCCCCATCTTTTTCATTTAGAGTGAAGCCAGTTGGATATTTAACTTCACTATTTAATTTCTTTCTTTTGTTTTTACTAAGAAAACTTTGTCAAAAGCTGGAAGTTTCTCTTTAAGCACTTTCCAGAGTCCTAGACTCTGATTTTTTTTTCATAAGAGCCTTGAACGTGGGGGTGCCCAGCTGTGTTCACTCTGCAGATCATAGAATCAGTCAGGGTTGGAAGGGACCACAAGGATCATCTAGTTCCAACCCCCCTCCCATGGGCAGGGGCACCTCACACTAGATCACTCTGGCCAGATCCTCATCCAGCCTGGTCTTAAACACGTCCAGGGACGGGGCCTCAACCACCTCCCTGGACAACCCATTCCAGGGCTTCACCACTCTCATGGGGAAGAACTTCCTCCTCACCTCCAGCCTGAATCTCCCCACCTCCAGCTTCATTCCATTCCCCTAGTCCTATCACTACCTGAGATCCTGAGAAGTCCCTCCCCAGCCTTCTTGTAGGCTTCCTTCAGATTCTGGAAGGACACAATAAGGTCACCTTGGAGCCTTCTTTTCTCCAGACTGAGAATGATGAGATGATTTTGATCCTCTTCGAGTGTCCATAGACTACATGAAGTCTTGGACCCTGAAAGTTTTCTCATGAGGTTTTCACTTGAGGAATGTAGAGGAAAGCAAAAGCCCCCTAGCCCTATGGGATGCATCACTTGAAGGGTGCTTCTCTTGTGTGTGCTGAAACCTCAGCTTTTCCCTGCTGTCCCAGCTGCATGGCCTAAATTGCAGCAGCTGACAGAAAACTGGCATGGTCAGAGCTCCCTGGGGAGTGCAGGCAGCTGCCATGCTTAAAGTCTTCCCCCTTCTATCCCTCAGAGCACTGATTCAGGGAAACCAATTAAGTCTCTCTCTTTACTGCTATGTCTTTTACCCTCTTCTACTTTTGCCCTTCCTTCTTTTCCTCTTCATATTTTCTTTCCCCTCCTCCTGCCATGCATAAACTGATTGATGTCTGATCTATTCAGAGGTTTGGCCCTAAAAAGTAACCTTCAGTTAACTGCTCACATAACTTGCCTGTCACTTTTGATAACAGTCAGGGCATCATTTTTTTTTTGCAAGTGTTCAACAGTAAAATTACTGCTTTGCTCTTGTCAAGCAAATGAGCCCTGAGGCTTGTGTGAGAGCCATTAATGACGATGCCACGGTGGGACTGGTGCACTGGGCAGCCTGCAGAGGCACCGCTTCTCCACTCACTGTGCCCCTGCCAAGCAGTTTAGGTTTAATTAACCTGCATTAATGCCTGCTGGGATGGCATTTTCCATGCCTCCTTTTCCAGGGGGTCAAGTGGAACTGGAGACAGCTGCTGGTGTCTCAGGTGCCTTGCGTACATGGCTGAGATCCTGGAAATGTTTGTGCCGGTGGTGTGGAAATAAACTCTGCTTATTATGCTCATAAAAACTGGTGGCTATAGTCTTGGGCTTTGCCAGGCTTGCTGAGATGCTGGAGAGAACTACTGACAGAACAGGAAAATGCTACAGCACATGGTGCTAGGGTACATGGCTGTGGTCTGTGAGGTGTGCTTGTGGGAACTGTGAGCTGTGGCCAGCACCAGAACAAGAGGACACAGCCTCAAGCAGTGCCAGGGGATGTTTAGGCTGGATGTTAGGAAGAAGTGCTTCATAGAAAGAGAGATTGGCCATTGGAATGGGCTGCCCAGGGAGGTGGTGGAGTCACCATCACTGGAGGTGTTTAGGAAGAGCCTGGATGGGGTGCTTGGTACCATGGTTTAGTTGATTAGATGGTGTTGGGTGGTAGGTTGGACTCGATCTCAAAGGTCTTTTCCAACCTGGTTAATTCTATCCTATTCTGTCCTAGAGGGCTCTGCAGAGAAAGTGTAGGTGCTTCAGCTCTCCAGAAGTTCTGTTTTCTGCTGCAGCCATGCAGTAAACTGATGAGATTTACTTTGTAATAGCAAAGAACACTGAGAATGTGATTTGTCTTGCTGAGTCTGCACTCAGCCTTTAGCAGAAGTATGAGCATCTGCCACAAGGACAATAGAACCTAGTCAAGAGGTCGCTACCATTGGTATTATACTGATGAGCAGCAAGCAGGGGCAGCTTTGGAGAAGAGCTGGGGTGTGGTAGCTCTGGAGGCAGGCAAGGAGAGCTTGTTTGTGGTCAGTTAAGGGTAGATGACAAAGTTGGCACCTGAGCCTTTATGCCCTATTTGTGGTGCTCCCAGCGCAGTGGGCAGTGATTTCTCAGAGGCTTCTCTGAGGAAACCACCAAGGAGAGAAGGGAAGAAAGGAGTCAAGTCCTGGTCTGGTCAGTGAGCTTTTGTATTTTTTCAGTCCTGATGGGTTCTAATATATTGTCACTGAGGTTTGTTTTTGGTTTTCAACTGGAGTTTTAATGCAGCTTCTGACATTTTATACTTCTTGCCACTTATTTTTGAGGTTATTTTCCTGCTGTTCTGTTATGTTAGCTTTCCCTTCCCAACCATTCCCCTCTGAGGCTAATATTTCCCAAGCTCTGTTGGTGCTCAAGTAATTAAAGAAGAAAAATCCCTTCACTTCAGCCCTGCTCAGCAGGCAGAGCTGTAACCCTTGGAGCTTGGCATCCAATACTTCCATACCATGGAGACTGGGAGGAGATCCAGTTCTGGTCACACACACAGTTTTCAAATGTGATTTTCCATGGGGGTCAGTGTAACAAGAGTCCAGCCCCACTCACAGATAAAAGAATGCTGAAGTGCCAGCAGGCTTGAGCCTGCCCAGTCCTGATCCTCCTTCTGCTTAGGGCTGTGTCCTTTGAGAAGGCTGGCATAACCCCTTTGATACAAAGCTCTGCCTCTGAACTGGGATTGCTCCTGGTAAAAGGCTACATGCTAGAAATAACCTTAGTTGAAAGTGTAGCAGTTTAAAGGTCTAACAGAAAAAAGCCTTCATGTTTTCACACAAAGTCCCTTCCCATCTAAATCCTAGTTCTTTAAGAAATTTAACAGCAGTGGGCCTCTACTGAATCCCACTTGCATTCCTCTTCTGCAGAAATGTATGGAAAACTCAACTTTCTTCTTGCTGATTTGTGGCTTGCCTGTCCTAGAAGGAAAGCAAACCCAAGAAGCAGAAACTCAGGCAGGTCTCCCTCTGTATGAAGTTCAGATGGGCCATGGGCTTTGCAGTGTACCCACCAGACCTTCAGTGATTGCATCAAAATCTCTGATCTTCCTCTGAGAGCTCAGTGTTTGTCTTACTAGATGTGAAGAGATCACTGCATGTTCACTTTACTGTGAAGTAGGATGGAGAGAAGCCTGTTGGTTGCTTCTTCCCTCATTCATGTCTTCATGGCCCTGCTGCTGTCTTACCCTGCCCAGTACCTAGATGTAACTGCTTCCAGAGGGCAAGTTTGATGTAATGCTTTCTAAGCCACTGAATGACAGTCCCAGAAAGAAAAAGGAGTGAGTGGTCAGATAAAGCTTCTTTGGCTTTGGGTGCATTGTTGGAAGAGCCTCAGAAGATGATGCAGAAGGGAAGAGGAGGTGAGTCTGTGCCACATACTGGTTGTGTTTCCAAACACACAGGTTTCAGAGCAGGTGAAAAGTCAGTTTGATCACACTTGTACAGCTGACCAGTTGGAACTGAAAAAGAAGGAGGATTATCTTCTGGAGACAGAAATAGTTCTACTCTACACAACATATGTGGGGTCTGAGCCTCTTGGTACAGGAGCTAATGAATCAGATCCATGTATTTTGAAGATTCAGAGGGTCAATTACTGTCCTGGGATGCCTGGACCTATCACTGTCCTATCTTTTGTGGGAGCAAGAGCAGCAAAACATCAAGAATGTGACAGGAATGCAGTCAAGGCAAACCAGGATGGCTTCCTATTCCTGGGAACCCTCTGGGCTGCCTCATAGGCAGCTGCTGACCTCTTCTTCATGTACCATCTGTTCATGCTTACTTGGCAAGGACTAGGGAGTAGAACAGACTTCTCTGCAGAAGAACTTGCCCATCCTTGTTTCAACACCACAGTACACAGGCAAGCAATGCAACTGACCCCTGCTTCACCACTCAGAGCAGCAAGAAGATTGAGATTCTTGAATGTGCCCAGAGAAGGGCAATGAGGCTGGGGAGAGGCCTTGAGCACAAGCCCTACGAGGAGAGGCTGAGGGAGCTGGGGTTGCTTAGCCTGGAGAAGAGGAGGCTCAGGGAAGACCTTCTTGCTGTCTACAGCTACCTGAAGGGTGTTTGTAACCAGGAGGGGCTTGGTCTCTTCTCCCAGGCAACCAGCACCAGAAGAAGAGGACACAGTCTCAAGCTGTGCCAGGGGAAGTTTAGGCTGGAGGTGAGGAGAAAGTTCTTCCCAGAAAGATTAATTTGCCATTGGAATGTGCTGCCCAGGGAGGTGGTGGAGTCACCATCCCTGGAGGTGTTCAAGAGGGGATTGGACGTGGCACTTGGTGCCATGGTTTACTAGTCCTGAGGTGTTGGGTGATAGGTTGGACTTGATGATCTTTGAGGTCTCTTCCAACCTTATTGATTCTATGATTCTAAGATGGTTAATAGCCACAGCAGGAGCTGAGTTGGCTACCAGAAGTTTCTGGATGTTGTAGCTTCAGCAGGTTGCCAAGTTTGCCATTCAGAGGCTGCTTGCAGCAAGAGGAGCATTATGGTTCTCTTATCAATGCTCTTACTCTGCCATTGTCTTTCCTGCATTTTCCTTCAGGGCTGGAGGATCCTAGTCACCAAAGATGTGTTTTTTTAAACTGGGCTTGTTTGTATCTTCATGTGGCTTGATGAGCAAGTGAAAGGAAGTGCCAGCAAAGTGGTCATTAGCACATATTTACATAGGTTAATTGCAGGGGGTAATGAAAGATCAGTTTGATTTTTAATGGGGCTACTGATAGAGACATCTTCCTGAGAGTGCTTCATGATACCTTTCCTTGACATTCCTTTGTATTTTCCAGGCCTCAGCAGGCTATAGCTAAGGATTTTGCAAGGTCTGTGGGTGGTGTCAAACCTTGGTTTTGTAGATCCAGGTACTGGACTGAGGCATGCCATGCACGTTGAGTGCAATTATTTACTACCATTCTGGTCCAGTGAGGGGGTTTCTAAGGAGGGAAACTGTCACAATTCACACAGAACCACCATTCTTGCTCCCTGCTGAATCACTGCTGCATATTTTCATCAGCAAAGAAGAAGAATAGATGGGGTTAGGGTGTCTGAGCACTTAGAGCCTGTTTGTGGGTAGCTGTAATTTCATTCTTGCCAGCAAAGGTCCTATTGCCTGAGCTGAGTAGGAATGGTTGCACTTTATCCTGCTTTTCCTGGGCTAAGCACCACCTTACTCTTGGTAAAGTGCTGCTGCTATGCAAGCCAGCTAGCTCAGAGCTGGTTCTATCATGTCTACATTAGTCTGCCATCTGCCACCTACACCAAACCTCTCCTTGGCTGCAGTCCAGGGCTCTTGCAGGCTCTGCAGATGCTTGAGCACCTCAGTGGCTGCAGGATGGAGGTTTAAATCAAACAGAGCATTGATGTGGAGATGAAATTAATTAATGTCCTTGCTATTAAATTACTGTCTCTAAGGGAAGGCTTTTATTTTGCCTCTCAGATGACAGTGTTTCATTAGAAAAGAAGAATATTTGGAGAGCTCAGGCTCTGAAACACTTTATCAAGTTTATTTGTAATAAGGAACAGTTGCATAATTTTTCTTTTGCCTTGTGATCTTAGTAGAATGCAGGGAGTTTGAGCCTCTATTTTTAAGATGAGAATTGCAGTGGAAAAACCTGTTCCTGTGAGCTCCTAGGCTGCAACAGAGCTCTATCCTCTTCTTTTAAGGATCAGTCCCTGACTGCTTCCACAAATCAGCAGCTCAGAGGGGTGACCATTCTTTAATCTATTCATTTATCCCCATTCTTTTAGCTGTTAATTTATTTCCAGTCTTTTATCTATTCATTTATGAAGGAGGCCTCCAAGAGGGCTGGGGAGGGACTTCTCAGGATCTCAGGTAGTGATAGGACTAGGGGGAATGGAATGAAGCTGGAGGTGGGGAGATTCAGGCTGGAGGTGAGGAGGAAGTTCTTCACCATGAGAGTGGTGAAGCCCTGGAATGGGTTGTCCAGGGAGGTGGTTGAGGCCCCATCCCTGGAGGTGTTCAAGACCAGGCTGGATGAGGCTCTGTCCAGCCTGATCTAGTGTGGGGTGTCCCTGCCCATGGCAGGGGGGTTGGAACTGGATGATCCCTGTGGTCCCTTCCAACCCTGACTGATACTATGATTCTATGATTTCCAAAAGTGCCTGGGCAAAACTGCACACACCTTTTGGAGCATGCAACAGCTGTGGGCTGGAGAGGAGTGACTCTAGTGGCAGATTAGTGGCAGAGGAAAGGGCTTCTTCCTGTCTTCTAGGCTTGCCCTGCTTCAGATGAGAAGCAATTTGCTTGGATTTTGCATATTCCTCATTTATGAATACTCTGCAAGTAAATGAGAAGTAAAGCAGCATTTAGAAATAAGCCCTGGGAAATGTCTTGGGACCCTAAATGGAAGTAGCAGCTATTTACACCCAGAGAGAATAGCATAGCATAGCATAGCATAGCATAGCATAGCATAGCATAGCATAGCATAGCATAGCATAGCATAGCATAGACCAGGTTGGAAGAGACCTTCAAGATCATCACGTCCAACCCATCAACCAATCCAACACCACCTAATCAACTAACCCATGGCACCAAGCACCCTATCAAGTCTCCTCCTGAACACCTTCAGTGATGGTGACTCCACCACCTCCCCAGGCAGCCCATTCCAATGGGCAATCACTCTCTCTGTATAGAACTTCTTCCTAACATCCAGCCTAAACCTCCCCTGGTGCAGCTTGAGACTGTGTCCTCTTGTTCTGGTGCTGGCTGCCTGGGAGAAGAGACCAACATCTGCCTGTCTACAACCTCCCTTCAGGTAGTTGTAGAGAGCAATAAGGAATAGCATAGAAGAGAGCAATAAGAAATAGCATAGAAGAGAGCAATAAGAAATAGCATAGAAGAGAGCAATAAGAAATAGCATAGAAGAGAGCAATAAGGAGTAGCATAGTAGAGAGCAATAGAATAGCACAGAATAGCATAGAATAAACCAGTTTGGAAGAGACCTTCAAGGTCATTGCATCCAACCCATCATCCAGCACCATCTAATCAACTAAACCATGGCACCAAGTGCCCCATCAAGTCTCCTTGAAGTCGGTCCACAGGTTCTGCTGTGTGCCTGTTGCCCCCTGAACATCCTGCTGACTCTAGCAAACCTCCTTGGCTTGGCATTCCTGAACTGAATTGAACTGCAGCCCTTTGCAGGGGCGGTAAGGTCGGGGGAGAGAGGTGCTGTGGTCAGGAAGCTTGTACAGCAGCTGGCTCCTGCAGCAGCCAGAGCTGTCTTTTTCTCACTGGAAGAAGCATTCAATTGAATTAAAATAAATAAATAACCTCCCTTACCCCCAGAGTAGACACCTCTATTTTTATTGTATAAACTAGGCCAAAACCCAAAAATGCACCTGGGGGGTACACATAATTCATTTAGCAAGACAGGAATGGAGAATATCTGCAGATGATGATGAAACAATCCTTGGGGTTACTTGATCTGCTAATTATCCAGAATCCATTAGTCACACTTTCCTGCTTTTCTCTAAGAAATCTATTTGGCAGATCTATATATATACACACACACACATGTAAATATATATATATATATATATATATGTATTTATCATTTTCTGTGAGATCAGCAAGAACAAAAGAGAAGAAGGAGTCGAGTTGTAAACTGTTCAGAAAACACAAGCACGCAGCAGTCAGCTTTGTTTGATGCCTACCAGTGAGCAAATCGAGCCAGAGAGTTCTGCTACACCAATATCCTGAAGCAGCCCCCCCAAAGCTTTGCAAGCTTGCCTTTGCCCAGCTAAACAACCAAGGGCAAACTGCAGCGTCGCTTGGAGGCATGCTTGGCACACACACACCCCGGTGGTGACTCATGTATATTAACAGCAGCAGGGTTTTGGATCCCCTGCACCTTGGTACTGTATGCCAAGCTATTCATCAGCACAAACTCTGCCCTGCACACTCTCCTCCAGGAAAGAGGGAAAAAAAAAGCCCAACTGAGGAAGCCTTGGGAGCTCAGGTTGCCACTGGGCTTGATACAAAGCTGACTGGAAAGATTAACTCTGACTGGATCATGGAATCATAGAATCAACAAGGTTGGAAAAGACCTCAAAGATCATCAAGTCCAACCTGGCACCCAACACCTCATGACTAACTACACCATGGCACCAAGTGCCACATCCAATTCCATCCTGAACACCTCCAGGGATGGTGACTCCACCACCTCCCTGGGCAGCACATTCCAATGGCTAACAACTCTCTCTGGGAAGAACTTTCTCCTCACCTTGAGTCTAAACTTCCCCTGGTGCAGCTTGAGACTGTGTCCTCTTGTTCTGGTGCTAGTTGCCTGGGAGAAGAGACCAACCCCCACCTGGCTGCAATCTTCCTTCAGGGAGTTGTAGAGAGCAATAAGGTCTCCCTTGAGCCTCCTCTTCTCCAGGCTAAACAACCCCAGCTCCCTCAGCCTCTCCTCACAGGGCTTGTGAAATGAGCTGTAGAACAATCTAAAACGGCCCAGTGCAAGTAGAAATCAGGCATCAATCTGTAAATCACATTTTACACCCTAAACATTTTGCAGCATCATGGAGAAGGTCACCTTTGTGATGGGGAACCGCTGGTGAAACAAGCGAGTGCTGCTTTCCAGGGGAGAGCTCATAGCCATGGAAACGGTTTAATCATAGAATTGTCAGGGTTGGAAGGGACCTCAAGAACAACTCAGACACCAGAGGTCTGCATTTATTACATTTATCATAGCTGGACTTGAACTGACTGGCTTGAGTCACCAAGACCTGTATAGCAGAAACCAAGTGCAAGGCAGCCCCTGGCAGGCTTTGAGGCGTAGATAGACTTGGTTTGGACTAGAGCTAGAGCCCAAACTGGAGTTTAAGTGTTGTGGAAAATCAGGTGAGTTGGGCTGGAGGTTAAGCTGGAGAACATGACACACAGATGTCATGCCACATACCAGAACAGCCAAGCAGGCTAATCATAGAATCATAGAATTGTTAGGGTTGGAAAGGACCTCAAGGCTCAGCCAGTTCCAACCCCCCTGCCATGGGCAGGGACCCCTCACACTAGATCAGGTTGCTCAGAGCCACATCCAGCCTGGCCTTCAAAACCTCCAGGGATGAGGCTTCCACCACCTCCCTGGGTAACCTGTTCCAGTGTCTCACCACCCTCCTGGGGAAGAACTTCTTCCTAAAGTTTACTAGGATGGAAGTTTGCTGGCTAAGAGAGAGGAGGTTTAGATATGTCCCTGCTTCTTTTCTTTCTTTCCTTTTTCTGCATTGTTGGGCAGAATGATTCCTGTCATCAAGGAATCCATACAGAGATGACTTCTCAGGCGTTGTGATGTGCAAACCTTAATAGCACCCTGACTCTTTCTTTTGGATGTGGCTGCTCTCAGTTTGGTACTTTGAGACACCACATGGTTGGAGCTATATTAAGGCAATAAACATGAAGGAAAAGTCCTTCAAATCCTCCAGAAAGGGTCACAATCCTGGCTGTGGTGTCACCAGCTCATGCTGGAGATAGTAACTGAACTGGTCAACAAAGTTGGTGAGGGGTTTGCAACACAAGCCCTGTGAAGAGAGGCTGAGGGAGCTGGGGTTGTTGAGCCTGGAGAAGAGGAGGCTCAGGGGAGTCCTTATTGTTCTCTAAACTACCTGAAGGGAGGTTGTAGCCAGGTGGGTTTGGTCTCTTCTCCCAGGCAACCAGAACCAGAGGACACAGTCTCAAGCTGTGCCAGGGGAGGTTTAGGCTGGATGTTAGGAAGAAGTTCTTCATAGAAAGAGAGATTGGCCATTGGAATGGGCTGCCCAGGGAGGTGGTGGAGTCACCATCATTGGAGGTGTTCAGGAGGAGACTTGATGGGGTGCTTGGTTGCATGGTTTAGTTGGTTAGATGGTGTTGGGTGATGCGTTGGACTTGATGATCTTGAAGGTCTCTTCCAACCTGGTTTATTCTATTCTATATGGAAGAAAATTTGATGTTCGAGGCAGTGTCTCATCCTCCTGTGTGTTTGTTCCTCTGCCTGCATACCTCTTCCCCTCCTCCTCCAGGTGGTCTGCAGAGCTCCTTGGATTCCTGCAGAAATTAGCCAAGAACATGGAAAGTTTACCTTTATTTTGTTGCCCTCTCAGTGGGTGCCTAGAGCAGGGTGTCACTCATCTGGCCCTGACGGTGGTGGTTCTGTGGGGAGTGTGTTAAAAATCCAGCAGCTGCTGGGTTGTTCTTGAGAAACACAGGCACCTGCCATCAGGATAAACATTTCCAAGAGCATGTGGGCTCTGTGAGAGCTGCAGGCCTAAGAAGGGCTTAAATGACATACACAGAGCTAGAATTGACCTTCACCAGACTGAATTTCACCCTCTGAGGTAAAGAACAGTTGGTTAAAATGGGATTTCTGTTGCTTCACTCCAAATGCTGGCAAATACATCTTGCCTGCTTGGGTCTATATTTTCTGAGTGCTTCATTTAAACTCTGAGCTCTGGAAGCAGGTGAACCCAAGAGTCTGGTGATGTTGGCAAAAAATACTTCTTATGCCAGAGCTGGCAAGAGGAGAAGCATAGGACTTTAGTGGGCAGTGGGTAGAAACTCAAGTGACATTTTCAGAGCTGTCTCTGCAAATACTGTTTTGTTTTATGTCATCAGGAGAAGTATGGAACATAGCCCTATCAGAAGAGGCTGAAGGAGCTGGGATTGCTTAGCCTGGAGAAGAGGAGGCTCAGGGGAGACCTTCTTGCTCTCTACAACTACCTGAAGGGAGGTTGTAGCCAGGTGCGTGTGGGTCTCTTCTCCCAGGCAACCAGCACCAGAACAAGAGGACACAGTCTCAAGCTGCACCAGGGGAAGTTTGGGCTTGAGGTGAGGAGAAAGTTCTTCACTGAGAGAGTTGTTAGCCATTGGAATGTGCTGCCCAGAGAGGTGGTGGAGTCACCATCCCTGGAGGCACTCAAAAAAGGATTGGCTGTGGCACTTGAAGCCATGGTTTAGTTGTCAGGAGGTGTTAGGTATTAGCTACAAGGTTGGACTTGAGTATCTCCGAGGTCTTTTCCAACCTGGTTGACTCTATGATTCTGTGTCTTCTGCAGGACAGAACTCCAGTTAGAAGTGATTTTCACAGTGAGAACAAACCAAAACACAAACATGTTTTGAAGGACATGGAAGAAGTTCCACAGCTAGAGGTCTGAGGTTATGGACATACGTGCATTGAAAGGATCATGCAGAAAGACCACAGTCCAAAAAGGTAAGCTCTGCATTGCAGAATTTTCTTTTCAATGCCCTTTATCTGCAAGTCAGTGCTCTTTCAGGAGCAGATCTGTACCATGGGGGCAAAGGTACATTTCTATGGGGTAGGTTTGACATCCCCCAAGGCAGCAAGGCTTGAACAGCTGGCTGTTAAGCCACTGAGCAATTATCTGTCAGCCACATTTGAGATGACTTGAAACTTGTGGGTTGAGTTGCATAGCCCAGATATCAGTTGCATTCAAGAAGGAGGAAGCAGCCTGAGGAGAGGGAGGGATTTGAACAGCAAAGCTGATCTGTATTGTATTGCAGATGTGACTTTCCACGTGTCAGTGATCTGAGGGTGAGCCCACTGGAATCTGGTTCTTTGAGGAACAGGATAGATGCATCCAAAACACATCAGAGTCTCCCTGGGTTTCCCAGTCCTACCTGGTGTTCAGACAGGATGGAACAAGCTGCAAGAGGTGTGTTCTTACTCTAGATGATGATGTTTAGAATAGAGTAGAGTAGAGTAGAAAGAATAGAATAGAATAGAATAGAATAGAATAGAATAGACCAGGTTGGAAGAGACCTTCAAGATCATGGCATTCAACCCATCAACCAATCCAACCCACCTAAACAACTAAACCACGGCACCAAGCACCCCATCAAGTCTCCTCCTGAACACCTAAATTTTGTGTTGTTTATTTTAATGCAGGTCAGAAAATCACATCAGAACTGGTGCAGGGAATAGCACTTTGCACAAGGTCATGATGTAGATCAGTGAACAACTGACCCCAAACTCTTTGTCTCCATTCGTGCCAGCTGGCCAGGGCATGTCAGCCTAGCTGCAACTCGGCTCACCCCCTCATAAAACAGTGGCTAATCTCCACCACCAGCACCAACTGACCTTTTCACAAACCTGCTGTGCAGCTTTCTATCAGCTGAGCCTCTGGCCCCCTCATTTTTCAATGCCGCTGTTTGCCAACCTTGCATTGTTCCTGCAAACCAGCTGAGTGTGTTAAGAGAGGATAATTAGGGAGAACGCAGTAATTAATACTGCTGATAATAACCCAGAGGTGTAATTTAGCTGCCTGACTTACACTGAATTCCCAGGGCTGGAAGAGGAGGAAAAGGCACCTGCCGAAGTCTTTCACAGCAGCTTAGCTCTCTGCAGGAGGCAATCACACGCCGAGCAAACAGAAGCCCCTGAGGTCTCTCCTCAGCCGCTAATGATTGCCTTGCAGACAGTGATGGCATGTCACTATTGATTATTTTCCTATTATAAACTCCTTCCTCTTGCCCTTTTTTTCGCCATGATCTGTTGGGTAAACACAGGAAAGGAGTAAGTGCAGCTGAGGTTTGTGGTTGTGAGGTGTTGGGAGGGAGGAGGAGGAGAAGCAGGGATTCAGCTGGCAGGTGGGTCTTGCTCTGAGGCAGCGACTGCAGCTAAAGGAAAGTCCGAAGGGGTGTGGTGGTGTAAGGATGAAAAGCATCCTCCAGGAACGTGTTGACTTTTCTCCACTGACATTCTAAGAGGCATTTTTTCACACTGACAGCTGTCTTGAGCACAACTGCACTTGGCAATTAATGTGCAGCACCATGGTCAGGGCTATTTGGGTTTTTGTAATGTAGTCATTCCAAATGTTTCTTTATATGATTAGGATAGGATAGGATAGGATAGAATTAACCAGGTTGGAAAAGACCTTTGAGATCATTGAGTTCAACCTATCACCCGACACCATCTAATCAACTAAACCATGGCACCAAGTGCCTTCTCCAGCCTCTTCCTAAACACCTCCCATGATGGTGACTCCACCACCTCCCTGGGCAGCACATTCCAATGGCCAACCACTCTTGACCTTCTTTTTTCCTGAAGGTGCTTGGAAGATCCCTGTTGTCCTATTGGCTGTGGCAGGGTTGAACATGGGAGAGCAGAAGCTTGCTTCCCACCTTCTGCTCACTACTGGCTTCCCACACAAGTGTCCAGCTGTTTTCTGCTCTATTTTTTTTCAGAGTCCTTTCCATCATTTAGTCCAGAGTCAGAATGAGTTTTGTGCAGTGCAAAGTTCTTCTGCTCCCTACAGCTTTTGCCCCAGCTCTACTTAGACTGCAGGGTATTTACTTCAGGTTTGGTTAGGCAATGTAGTCATGGATACCATGCTGTGTCTTGGGTCTTTGTCAGTGCAAGCAGGTAGTGAAAATCTGCAGGGTTGTGCTTTCCTGTTACTAATACTCTCAGAAGCTTGGGAAAACCTGTGGACTTCTGCTCACCTAAATGAAACTGCAATTAAACACATGCCAATGTAAGATCATGCTTTTCCTTTTGTATGTGGCATTTGCCTGCCATTTCCTAAACCTTGCTGCCTGAATGATAATTGAATATGTTTTATTCAGAATACTTGAGTGCCCTCAGGAGACCATGTGCAGTTCTAGTGACCTTCTCTGTGACCTTGAACAAGTGCTTTCTCTCCCTGGTCCCACTGCTTCCCAGAGCTTTTTAAACTAAGTGATTGTCACTGATGTCTGTTATCAGCTTGGTCTTGGACCAAAGATGTCACTCATGTCTATTATCAGTTTGGATAGGTCTTTGGACATACCCTACATTGTGTCATGACAGTAGTACATCTTACCCTGTAGCTGTGGAGAAGTTGGACATCTAGTCTATATTAATTGTCTGATCTCCAAAGAATGATTTAGTCCATCCCAAAATAGCTTTCTAAAGAAGGTATGGTGAATCATTCTCCTGACTTGCCCTTTCTCTCTTCACAGAGTAGAGTAGAAGCCTGCATGGCTAATGAGACTAGATTTGTAATTTGCAAGACATGTAAGTTTAGGTAAAAGGCAGCCCACCCATAAAGTCATCAAATGCAGATGTGAGAGCTGTCAGTACAAATCTCTTCCTTTTAGCCTTTATTTTGGATCAGGCCACACCTTGAGTCCTGTGTCCAGTTCTGGGCCCCTCAGGTTAGGAAAGATGTTGACTTGCTGGAATGTGTCCAGAGAAGGGCGACAAAGTTGGTGAGGGGTTTGGAACACAAGTAGTATGAAGAGAGGCTGAGGGAGCTGGGGTTGCTTAGCCTGGAGAAGAGGAGGCTCAGGGGAGACCTTCTTGCTCTCTACAACTACCTGAAGGGAGGTTGTAGACAGGGGGGGGTTGGTCTCTTCTCCCAGACAACCAGCACCAGAACAAGAGGACACAGTCTCAACCTGCACCAGGGGAGGTTTAGGCTGGATGTCAGGAAGAAATTCGACACAGAGAGAGTGATTGCCCCTTGGAATGTGCTGCCTGGGGAGGTGGTGGAGTCGCCATCATTGAAGGTGTTCAGGAGGAGACTTGATAAGGTGCTTGCTTTAATTGATTAGGTGGTGCTGGATGATGGGTTGGATGCGATGATCTTGAAGGACTCTTCCAACCTGGTCTATTCTATTCTATTCTATTCTATTCTATTCTATTCTATTCTATTCTATTCTATTCTATCTTTTAAAATAGTTTGGCATATGTGTGTGTATATATATATATATAAAATATATATATATTCTTTATGTGATCTCCACCTTCATTCATTAGTAAATAACATAGCTGCACAGCTTCCCTGATACAATGACTTCACTGTAAGCTGACATGATGGAGCAAAGGAAGGGAGGAAGTTTGTGAGAGGAGAAGGACAATTAAAAAAGAACATGAACCTGATCCAGTTATATTACAAAGGGCTATCAGTGTTTAGCAGGGAAATAAGACCATAGCCATTGGGTCCTCATTTCTGCCTGATCAGGGGTGGCTTTTTTGTGGGGAGAAGGTGGTTCATGCTTGATTTCACACCAAGTTCATTATACTAACTCTTGTTGTCCTTTGTGGTGTTTCTAAGGGGTTTAAGGATTTGGTTTCATGTCATTTTGTTTCTTGTTTTCCCTTCCTCCTCTGGCTGTCAGGGTGAATTTGTATTTTCTGGCAGTGTTGGGGAGGTGGGAAAGATGTCAAAAAGAGGATGCAAAATGCATTTTAAAGTGAGCTGTTAGGAATTGGTTTGACATTTCTGACAAAGGGAAAGGTTACTGTGTAGAGCTTTTCAGTTCCTATCTTCTTATTCTTCCTCTTGTCCATCAGAAGAGGAACCAGAGGAATTCCTTCTTGTGACTGGCTTGTCCCACGCACACACTTAATCTGGCAGGTAGGCTTGGCTCAGCACACAGTCACTGGTCACACTCTGCAGGGTGTGTACAGCACTTGGGTCCCTCTCTTCTTACCAGTGTCCCCTGGGCTTTAGGTAAGCAGACTGGCCAGCTCACAGCTCACCCTGCTCTCCCTCCCCATGATGTCTTCCCTTCTTTTGGCAAGAGTGAGAAATGCCTACTTCAAACTTGTGTCCTGCAAGACCACCTTGATCCTGAAGTGAGCTTTGTTGACTGACTTGCTTCAGAAATTTAAGACTGGAGATTTAGAGCCATCCTCATCATCTTGTGAACCTTTGCTGTTGATAATAGGCCAGTAACAGTGCTACCAAGCTTGGCACCCGGGGCTGTTTGGCCTGGGGCACTTTCTGCTCACCTGCTTAGAGAGAAGGAAGCAGATAGGTAGACACCTAGTGTAAAGACAGCCTGTTAATGGGCATTCCAGAACTGAAGGGAGATGTATTGAAGAAGAAGCTTCACTGGTGAAAAGAAATGGCAGAAATGTTTTGTTGTGGATGCTTTAAATTGCAAATGAGCTGAGCTTGAGAGAAGGGAAATAAACATGCATGAGCACGTACTTTAACTAATAGGTGCTTACATCCTCTTTGATTCCTGGATAATTCAGCAACAGAAACAAACTAAAAGAATTGTTGCCAGTTCAGTTCATTATGAAGAGCAATAACTAGTTCTAAATGGCCCTTTATTTCTTCTCTAATCTTGTCACAGGACTAGCTTAATAGCTTCATTTCCCTGGCTTGTACATCAGCGAGTCAAACCCTTTCAATATTTTGGTGAAAAGATGCAAACTTTCCCCAAAGAAACTGAAAACATAAACTTATTTGAGGAAACTCTCAAGTGTCCTTCCTTCAGCTGAGCATTAACATTTCCTGATGCAGATGCAGCAAACAAGTTTCATTAATTCTTTTTCTTCCAGCCAGAGCTTCCTGGTTATGTGGGGTTTGTGTGGGTGGGAGGAGAGCAAATCTCCTTAGAGTTCTTCTGATTTACAGCTCTTGGGTTTGCTTTTTCTCTTTCTGGAATAACACCAAAGGCAGCATTTCTAGAGGCCCTGAGAAGCCTTCAGTGTCAGAGCTTTCCTTGGCAGGCAGAAGAGCACAATTGCAAAGCAGAAAAGCAGTGCCTTATTTAGCAAGCGGCTGTTGCTCTCCAAGTTGATGAAACAATTAGCTGGAGATGATGCCCTGTTGCCATTCTGCTCTTTTAATAGCACCACTGTGCTCCTTTGCCAGGACAAGCTTCTTTATAGCTTTAATAAAGCAAGTGAAACCACACATGACTTCCCTCACGTTGGGCTCACCGAGCCTCATAGAGGGAAGATTTAGCTGGCAAAGGGGAGAGTGTTCCTCCTGAAGGAGGAAACCAATCTACCAACAAGAGTGCTCTCTGCCTGTTTAAGCAGTTAAGATAAACTGGAGCAAATCCCCTCAAAAAATGGCTCTAGGAGCCAAAAAGGAGGCAATGTTGGCAGACACTGATTTCATTTCCCCCATGCTGGGACAAGCTGGGCAGTGTGTTGTCTAGTGAGCATAGGGATAGAGATAGAGCTGCTCTGATCCACACGAGTGTGAGTTTTCCATACCCCTGGCAGCCACTACTAAGCCATATGCAGAGAAAGGTGAAAAGCTCCCCTGCAAAGTGCTGTTGCCACAGATCAGACCAGTTCAAGCAGCTGTTGGGTTAGAGCACTCTCCTGTATTTTATTTCCTAGTGACTCCTTTCCATGACTTCTTCTGGAAGCAAACAGTATTGCTTGCCAGGCAGCAAGCTGAGCTGAGCTGGATGCTAAACCTGCTGCAAATGCTGAGCAGTGGATGCCTCTTTACCTTCCATGCAGCCGAGCTTCTAATCAGCATTTTGATGGACCTGTTTTATCAGATACATAGAAAGGTATCATAAATAGGGGGGGGGGAACCAAAACAAACCAACCAACCACCAACAAAAAAAACCCCAACCCACACCAAACACTCAGAGGAAAGGAGATTAAAATGAACAGTGATCTCAATTCCCTGCATCTCAGTTAAACAACCTCATTAATACTGTCTGCAGTGCATGTACTACGTCTGTGCTCTTCTCTCTGACAGGTCCCCAAATCACATTCACTGCCATTCATTATGTGCAATGGAATAAAACATTTATTCCAAGTCATGTTTTATTCCTAGGAAAATATCTATTTCTGAAAGCTCCAGACACCTTTTTACTTATTAGCACATCCTTTTGTGGCCCTGGGCTCCCTGCCCAGAAGAGAAGTCCTGCTGATCTTGATGGGATCGTGCCACCAGGCAGTGTGGCCCTAGTGGGACAGACACAGGCTTCACAGTGTCTCATGGTTGCAGGCAACACTGTGTCCTGGTTTAAGTTAGAACTGATTCTGCTCAGTTCTTCTCCTAAGTACCTGCACTTTGTGAAGCTGAAGTCATATTTTTGCAGTGTCTGCTGCTAGAAGTGATAACACTTTGTTTACAGCTGCTGCCAAGGATTGGTGTGCAGAAAGGCTCTTGCTTACATTTGCTCCTGTGCAGACCAAGGTCACTGCTAACTCTTGTGTACCACATTGGGAATGCAGAATAAAAGGCTGTAGCTGAGGGAAGGAGCAAGTGACCCTAAATGGACCAGCTTGGATATTCCATTCCATGTGCTTCACATTCAGTCCAAAGCTAAGGGCTCACTAGGATCAAGCCTCTTCTTCAGTGACTGGTGTCCAAGGAGGACTCTGGCTGTTCTACCTTTGATTCTGATCCATCAGCTTGGTTCCTGTCTGATGCTGAGTTGAGTCTGGCACTTTCCCAGTGCCTGCCCACAGGCAGTGGTGGCAGTGATAGAATAGAATAGAATTAACCAGGCTGGAAAAGACCTTTGAGATCATGGAGTCCAACCTATCACTCAACACCATCTGATCAACTAAACCGTGGCACCAAGTGCCTCCTCCAGTCTCTTCCTAAACACCTCCAGTGATGGTGACTCCACCACCTCCCTGGGCAGCACATTCCAATGGCCAATCTCTCTGTGAAGAACTTCTTTCTAACATCCAGCCTAAACCACCCCTGGCACATCTTGAGACTAGGTCCTCATGATCTTGTCATCAGGGGGTTGGGTACAATATGGATTTGTATCTATTTCATAGTATTATTAATGCCATTGAAACAGTCTTAGTTTTCTAACACCTAAGTTTTTCTCCCCTTTTCTTCCCTTTGGGAAGGGAAAGGGGATAATGGAGAGCATTTGTCACTCATCTAGTGCTAGCAGAGCTCTAACCCTTGACACACAGCCTGCTTTGGAAAATGCAACCCTTCTGGAGCATTCTTGGAGGTGATCAGGAGGGGATTGGACATGGCACTTGGTGCCATGGTTTAGTAGTCATGAGGTGTTGGGGTGCCAGGTTGGACTTGATGACCTTTGAGGTCTTTTCCAACCTTATTGATTCCATGATTCTTGGAATTTTTGGTAATCCCTCTCTATGTCATTGGGGCTGGAACCTTGGCAGCCAGTGAAAGGAGAGGTGCATTGTGTTTTGCTGAAGTCTGTAGAGATGTTTCTTTGAATTTAGTGAGCTTTTGGTCAGCACTTGAATTTTAATTGAGGAACAGCAATAATGAAAGTGCAGCAGCCCTTCCCTGAACTGCTCACTGTCCATCTGTGACCAGAGCACACTGGCACTGACCCTCTTTCTAAGTGAGGAAGCTACAGTCCAAAGGTGTGTGTGATTATTTAATGGGCAGCAGGAAGCTCAGTGTTCTGATCCAAGCTTCTTGCCTGATTGCTTGACCAAGCTGCTTTTTAACTCCTGTTAACTTAGCCCAGTTCAGCCTGTGAAAGTGAGCATCCTTTGGTTCACCTGTGCAGGTAAACCAGCAGGGCTCGTTGCCAGCAGCTCTTTGCACCTGACAGCCTGCCAAAACCTGAACTCACTTGAAGATGGAACTTAAAGTGCTGAAGGCAGAGAGGAGTGCAGGCACACAGGAAATTCAGGTTCTGAACTTTACAGCTGGTCCCCAGCCCACTCCTGTTATTGACACCTTTCATAAATCAGCTCAGCAAAAGTGGAGACCAAGGAAGATTCACTGGAGCTCAGTGACAGCTTTGCTGTTCAGGGCCTACAAATCACCCAGGGAGCCTTCTTACCTGTCTGTAGGTGCCACTCAGGGCTCTGCAGCATGTGGTGCCTCTTGCCCTGCCTGGCAGGCACAAGGAAGATCCACTTCACCTCCCTTCTTGATTGTCTCTCTGCTAAGGGCTGGGCATTCCATTCCTGTGTCAATGGCTGTGTGCAAAGGGAATGTCACAAAGTCAGGGCTCTAACACAGCTATTTAAAAACATTCAACAAGCAGTGGGTCTAACATAGCCTAAATCTCTGCATTTTCCCTTTTGCATCTGGGACCCAGCCTCAGCTGTCTACTTTTTTTTGCTTCATGTCCCCTGTCAAGTGCCCACCACAGAAGAAACACGACATGTTGTGCTCGAGACTTCTTCCCAGCCTCATGGCCCTTCTCAGTAATGAGAAGGATATTGAGACACTTGAATGTGTCCAGAGAAAGGCCATGAGGCTGGGGAGAGGTCTGGAGCACAGCCCTGTGAGGAGAGGCTGAGGGAGCTGGGGTTGTTTAGCCTGGAGAAGAGGAAGCTCAGGGGAGACCTTCTTGCTGTCTACAAGTACCTGAAGGGAGGTTGTAGCCAGGTGGGGGTTGGTCTCTTCTCCCAGGCAACCAGCAGCAGAACAAGAGGACACAGTCTCAAGCTGCACCAGGGGAAGTTTAGGCTCGAGGTGAGGAGAAAGTTCTTCCCAGAGAGAGTTGTTAACCATTGGAATGGGCTGCCCAGGGAGGTGGTGGAGTCACCATCCCTGGAGGTGTTCAAAAAGGGATTGGATGTGGTACTTGGTGCCATGGTTTAGTTAGTCCTGAGGTGTTGGGTGATAGGTTGGACTTGATGATCTCTGAGGTCTTTTCCAACCTTATTGATTCTATGATTCTAAGTCACAGCTGCCCGCAGTGTTCAACCAACAAGCTGCTCTCAAGATAAGCAGGAGCAGTTTGGTTCTGTCTCTCCACAAAACCTGTGAGGATGTTAGAAGCATCAAGACTCTGAACCTGCAACAGATTTGGCTGAAAATGGCCAATGTATTTCAGAGTTATTAGGAGGCACAGCCTGCATGCTCTGTTAAGCCTTGTTTCCTCGGGAATCCAGGCTAAAATATTGCTCAGATCTCTTAAGGCAGTTATGCCCAAGTGCACACACTACTTTAAATCAGGAAGCATGAAAGCAAATTAAGGTTTTAAGTCACCATAGGTCAATTACCAAGCGGCTACTGCAACCTGTTATCTTTGCTGAACCGCTGTGCAGGCATGAACATCTAAATCAGGGCTGTTTAACTCAGAGCTCTCAAACCAGAGCTTAGTGCTGCTGAATTTCATCATCATGTTTTCAGATTGCTGGAGGAATAGCAATAACAACAAAAATAACAACAATAACAAAACAACAACAATAATAACAACAATAACACTACTAATGAATAGAAAATAGAATAGAATAGAAATGAATAGAAATGAATAGAAATGAATAGAAATGAATAGAAATGAATAGAATAGAATAGAATAGAATAGAATAGAATAGAATAGAATAGAATAGAATAGAATAGAATAGAATAGAATAGAATTAACCAGGTTGGAAAAGACCTTCAAGATCATCAGGCCCAACCTATCAGCCAACATCAACTTATTAAATCTTTCTCTGTGAGAAAGGCTCCAGCATTCTTGTAACTCTTAAGCATCCCTAGTCATCCAAGTAGTAGATCCAACCCAACTTATTATTTTTGTCAATATTATAGGCTCCCCAGAGAGGTTGTGGAGCCTTCTTCTCTGGAGACTTTCAAGACCCATCTGGATGCATTCCTGTGCAATCTGCAGTGCATTCTATGGTCTCCTCTGGCAGAGGGGTTGGACTAGATGATCTCTGGAGGTCCCTTCCAACCCCTAACATCCTGTGAGCCTGTGAAGTACTCAATAAGTTGCTTCAGTTCTTAGAATACTCTGTTTGAACTCCTCCAGCAGCTGTCATTCAGAATGTCTTCAAAATATCTTTGTCACCTTTTGTCCCAGCTGCCAACAGGAATGATTTCTGCTTTTCTTGGAAATCAGCTGTCACTGCTCTGCACTGGTGTCCAAGCCTAACTGTGTTAAGGGTCCTGCCTAGACTATAGTTACAGCTGCACATAGGCCACAACAACTGCACATTGGCCACAGCAACCCCGTGCAGTACTACAGGCTGGGGTCAGAGTGGCTGGAGAGCAGCCAGGCAGAGAGGGACCTGGGGGTGCTGGTTGATGGTAGGCTGAACATGAGCCTGCAGTGTGCCCAGGCAGCCAGGAGGGCCAATGGCATCCTGGCCTGCATCAGGAACAGCGCGGCCAGCAGGAGCAGGGAGGTCATTCTGCCCCTGTACTCAGCACTGGTTAGGCCACCCCTTGAGTCCTGTGTCCAGTTCTGGGCCCCTCAGTTTAGAAAGGAGGTTGACTTGCTGGAACGTGTCCAGAGAAGGGCAACAAAGTTGGTGAGGGGCTTGGAACACAGCCCTGTGAGGAGAGGCTGAGGGAGCTGGGGTTGCTTAGCCTGGAGAAGAGGAGACTCAGGGGTGACCTTATTGCTCTCTACAACTACCTGAAGGGAGGTTGTAGACAGGTGGATGTTGGTCTCTTCTCCCAGGCAACCAGCACCCGAACAAGAGGACACAGTCTCAAGCTGTGCCAGGGGAGGTTTAGGCTAGATGTTAGGAGGAAGTTCTACACAGAGAGTGAGATCGCCCATTGGAATAGGCTGCCCAGGGAGATGGTGGAGTCACCATCACTGGAGGTGTTCAGGAGGACACTTGATAGGGTGCTTGGTGCCATGGTTTAGTTGATTAGGTGGTGTTGGATGATAGGTTGGATGCGACGATCTTAAAGGTTTCTTCCAACCTGTTCCATTCTATCCTATCCTATCCTATCCTATCCTATCCTATCCTATCCTATCCTATCCTACCCTATCCTATCCTATCCTATCCTATCCTATCCTAACTATAACTATAATTATAGTTACTGGTGTCCAAGCCTAACTGTGTTGAGGGTCCTGGCTAGACTATAGTTACAACTAGAGCTATAGTTACTGGTGTCCAAGCCTAACTGTGTTAAGGGTCCTGCCTAGACTATAGTTACAACTAGAGCTATAGTTACAACTAGAGCTATAGTTACTGGTGTCCAAGCCTAACTGCATTTAGGGTCCTGCCAAGGCTGTAGTTACAACTAGAGCTATAGTTACAACTAGAGCTATAGTTACTGGTGTCCAAGCCTAACTGTGTTAAGGGTCCTGCCTAGACTATAGTTACAACTAGAGCTATAGTTACAACTAGAGCTATAGTCACTGGTGTCCAAGCCTAACTGTGTTAAGGGTCCTGCCTAGACTATAGTTACAACTAGAGCTATAGTTACAACTAGAGCTATAGTTACTGGTGTCCAAGCCTAACTGTGTTAAGGGTCCTGCCTAGACTATAGTTACAACTAGAGCTATAGTTACAACTAGAGCTATAGTCACTGGTGTCCAAGCCTAACTGCATTTAGGGTCCTGCCAAGGCTGTAGTTACAATGAAGTCAGAGTAGAAGTGTGATTATTTCTAACCTGATTATGAAACAGTTGAGTTTCACCAGGCAGATGGAACCTTAAATTACTGTTTTCATAATTCCAGATAGGAGACTGTGGCTTTGGGCTGTTCTGATCTACAGTGGAACATTGTTCCTGTAACTAGAAATGTCACCATTTATTTCCTGAAGGGAAGAATCCATCCAAAATGAATATTATTAGCAGTGAAATAGCTAAGTTTTGGGGGAAAACATAGCACATTCAATAAAAAATATGGCCTAACAAACACAATTTCCCCCTGTAGACTGATAATGACTCATTCCAGTGTCAAAAACATAATTGAATTGCTCCTTGCAGCAATTAGGAGAGTCTGTCAGTGTGCAGCTACTTAATTGTGTTTTGACACTGTGGACTCTGTGGCAAGCTGAAAGCACCATTTTAGTGGTGAAGTTAGTTGGTCTTTGCTGCTTATATTTTCCTAAACTCCATCCTGGACCAGAATTCAGAGAGGTGGGAAAGTGGTAGGGTTTTCAGGGACTAGAGGTCTGGATCTTCCTCAGCTGCTTAAAATGGCTGAGAAACTGCTCCAGTGGCTTGTTAAACCTTTAGCAGCTCGTGGGTTTGAACTGTGATTGCTCCCTGCCCACACCATTCAAGGTGAGGATGGTCAACAAGGAGGTTAAACTGCTTGTGCTAATCCATTTGTTGTGTCTGAAGGGGATTAAGGTCACACATCTATCTTGCCTAAAACTCCAGCCTCTTAGGAGAAGAGGAAGTGATATATCCAGCTGGGCAGAAGGTGCCACCTGAAGATGGCCTGGGCTCACCATCTGGGTTAGAGCAAATAGGATGGCTAGGAAAGGAAAAGAAAAGAACTATTGCTTTCTGTGCATCCCTAACAGCCAAATGGCTAGGCACCCTCAAGTGTTAACACCTCAGGTGTTAAAATAGCAAGGACAGGATTCACCTTGGAGTGGCCTCTCCAGTTCAAGCAAATTCCTCTTTTACGATGTTGTCTGATTTGCTCATCCCAAGAAAGACAGGAAGGCAAAAAAAGTTGTTTGCTTCACTGCTAAGAGGAGTCTCAGAGATAATCAGAGCTGCTGCTGGATGTTGTGAGGTACCCAGGGAAAGCAGGCTGTGCCCAGGAACATCAGGATTCCTTGTTAAGGGGTTGTGCAGGGGAAAGCCAGCATGTCTCTTTGCTGCTCTGGCTGCCTGCCACGTTTTGAAGTAGGAGCCAGCTCTGTCTGGGCAGCTGGATCTGCTGAGGACTCTGCCAATGACAAGGCAGCCAGCTTGGGAGAGTGAGAGGTAGTCAAGCTGTCAGAAACCATCTCTCACTTGGAGCTATTATGAAGGAGATACAAATGAAGAAGCAGGTCCTTCACTCTGGTCAAGATCAGCACCCTGAGCAAAGAGGCATCTCTTACCTGCCCTTCAGCCGTTGTGGTTTGATCTGTGTGAGTGGATGCAGAGCTCTGATCCTGGGCACTGGTGTTTTGGGTAGGCTTCAATTTTGAGTGTGTTTTATCTAGCATGCCTCCACTTCAGTGCTGCAAGAACATCCTTTTATCTGAGCCCTATTGTTAGCCAGCTGCAACAGTTACAGGCAGCAGTTATGTCAGGACAGTCAACCTGTAGTGTCTCAGTTGAGTGCATTACAAAACCCTCAAATGCTTTGATTCAGCTGCTGAAGCATCCCAGAGGACAAGCTGTGCCCTCCAAACCAGTAAGTTTGGAGCTAGATCAGAGTGCCTTCAGAGCCCAAAGAGAGTTCAGATCCAGGACTGCTCTCAGATCTGAACTATTCATGGCAAGATCTAGGATAAGCCTCTGAAACTTCTGCCACGAACAAAGATGAGTCAAACCTGGCCATTTATTTTTTTTGCAGCCAATATCTTGTCTGAGTCATGAGTTAGTTCATTGTGTTGATAAAATATTGAGTTTCTCCTAGGAGTAGATATGGATACTTTGGCAGGGATTGTTTTGCTGTCATCAGTAGAACAAAATGATCTAATCCCAGTCAAAATAAAAAGACTTCCCTGGTCAGCATTGAGAAGTGGATTGGGAGAACTGAGTGAAGTTAGGAATTTCTAATGCCTGGCAGCTTCCTGATGATAGCCTAGCAGGAGTTTCTCTCATGCTGCTTTGCACATGGACAGTGTTTAGCTCAGGTTGAGACAGTGTGGGAACAGTTACAAATGCCAGAAAGCATCTCTGTGATGGCACCAGGGAGATACTGCTTTCAGGAGTGGTGTGGAGTGCTGGGAAGCAGATGAGCCCAGAAAATAGCTCCATGGAAGTCAAAAGGGGAATCATAGAATCATAGAACTGTTAGGGTTGGAAGGGACCTCAAGGATCAGCCAGTTCCAACCCCCCTGCCATGGGCAGGGACACCTAACACTACAGCAGGTTGCTCACAGTCACATCCAGCCTGGCCTTAACTTCCAGGGATGAGGCTTCCACCACCTCCCTGGGCAACCTGTGCCAGTGTCTCACCACCCTCATGGGGAAGAACTTCTTCCTCTCCCTTGCACTAGGTCAAAAGAGAAGGAAGATAGTGGAGCTGGGACATAAGAGAAGACAAATGGGAATGTCTGAAGAATGTCTTTTGGGGAGCTTCAGAGATGTCAGGTGCTCTCTTCCTCCCCCTGCTCCTTGTCTTAGGAGAAGAAAAAAACCCCTAAATCACCCAAATGTTTTGGGGTATTTCCATTGTCACTTACTCACAAAAAACCAACAGCCAACCCCCCAAAACACCAAAGTGCTTTATCTTGGCAAAAGTACCAATTCACCATTTGGGAATGAAAATCTGAGGTGGCTTGGTTTTTGAAGTGGTAACATAAGTCCAGCTGGCATTCAGTGAATTTCCTTTAGCTGAAGCTATTCCTGTCACAACCCTGAAGAGCCTCTGCTCCTGCATCAGTGGAAGCTGGGAGCAGCGTTAGGAATAATCTATTTACCTTCACAAAATGACTTCCTCCAGATTCACCTGATCTAATTCCAGGTCTTTGTATCTTTTGGCTCTGTTTCTCATGGCAGCTATGCTACTGGGAGGATTGGAGGGGAAAAGAAGCCTGTACTGTACTCTTGCTTCAAAGGGGCTTTGTTTCAGACAAAGACCTGAAAAAAAACCCAGAAAGTTCATGCTTTCCTTCAGGAAGATGTCTGGGTTGATGGTCAGTTTTCAACCTGGCAGTGAGCCACATGCTGGGATGTTCCCAGAGTTATCTGTTGGCACAGTGGGGAAACTGAGGCACGGATGGGCTTCCCCTCCCCAAAGGCTGGTGGCAGAGGTGGCAATGGTTCCCTTTGGCACAGTTCCCTGTCTGCTAGACCCTTCTGCAGGTTCTAGAGACCAGCAGTTACCTTTTATATGTGCTGTTAAGGAAAGAGGGAGCATGGGGTCTAAAATCTATTGCTGTGAAGGAAAGAGGGAGCACAGGGTCTAAAATTCATTGCTGTTAAGGAAGGAGGGAGCACAGGGTCTAAAATCTGTGGACACAGCTCTAAAATTGGCAATCAGCCCAAGAAGGAGAAGAAAAAGCACTTCTAGGGAAGCAAGAATGGCAGCTGAGCAAGGTTCAGCAGGTCTGACCTGTGTCTCTGCGTCCTGCCCATACCATCCTGGTCCTTGCCCATGTGTGTGAGTTTGGACAGGTAGACTCTGTTAGAGTGGTGAGATGCTAATTCCTTAAGCCTTGCTGCATCCCTGGTGGCATGGGTTAATTGAATGGACATATTTCATTAAACAAAGCCTTTGCCATCTGTTCCATCCCAATTCCAAATGCAGAAAATCACACATTTCTCAATTAAAGTGGGGAGGAGGAGTGGAAGGGGGGGAAGATATGACTAGTTTAAAATCCTGTAGTTTTTCTGTGAGACAGCCTCACAGCTGGGAGTTTTTAGTTTCTTTCTTGAGCCCAGTCTCCCACACCACTCATTTCCCTCCCTGAAACAGCAATTTGACTGGGCTATGAGATGTGAACTTGTGCAGAGAGGTGTCCCTTGGTGACAGCACAGGGACAGGAAGGCTGTTGGCTTGTGCCTGGGATTAAGGCAATGGGAAAAGAGGTCCCCATGAGCTGTTACAGTGTTTTACCTTGCTAGTGATGGAAATCCCACATTGATGCTGTGTTGAATCCCCAGCTCAGCATCTTACAAACTGAAATGAGATAGCAAATGAAAGACCTCTTTATTTCTTTTACAGCAAATAACAGTGGCCATAGGAAGCATGCAGTGATGAGAAGTCTGGGTGCACTGTTCAGTTTGCCTCCATACACAACCTGGCCTGTGCTGGATCTAGTCAGGGCTCCAGTTCAGACTTAGAATCATAGAATCAATAAGGTTGGAAAAGACCTCAGAGATCATCAAGTCCAACCTGAAATGAGATACCAAATGAAAGATCTCTTTATTGCTTTTACAGCAAGTAACAGTGAGATGGAGACAAGCAAAAGTTATCCTTTGAAATCAAAGAGCCATTGGTGTGAATCACTATTTCTGATCATGTCCTGCATGTCTGGTAAGGAGTGTGTTTAGAATAGAATAGGATTAACCAGTTGGAAAAGACCTTTGAGATCATCGAGTCCAACCTATCACCCAACACTATCCAGTCAACTAAACCATGGCACCAAGTGCCTCATCCAGTCTCTTCCTAAACACCTCCAGTGATGGTGACTCCACCACCTCCCTGGGCAGCACATTCCAATGGCCAATCTCTCTTTCTATGAAGAACTTCTTCCTAACATCCAGATTAAACCTCCCCTGGTGCAGCTTGAGACTGTGTCCTCTTGTTCTGGTGTTGGTTGCCTGGGAGAAGAGACCAACCCCCACCTGGCTACAACCTCCCTTCAAGTAGAGGTAGACAGCAATAAGGTCTCCCCTGAGCCTCCTCTTCTCCAGGCTAAGCAACCCCAGCTCCCTCAGCCTCTCCTCATAGGGCTTGTGCTCCAAACCCCTCCCCAGCTGCTTAGACTGTTTGGAATCCTCAACTATGAGTTGGGAAAGGCAAAAAGAGGAAGCAGAAACCAATGCCTGATGCTGTCCTAGGAGATGGTTTCCAAAGCAGAAGGCAGGTTTGCTCTGACCTTTGGGAGGCAGAGCTGATTTGTTTTGTTGCTGTGCCGTGGGTTTGGTGGGGTTTGTTGTTTATGTCCCCATTAATCATTTTCATTCAGATGAGACCTGCAAGAGTGCACTGTGCAGAACTCATTTCACCGAGCTTGCGTGTGTGCGCCTGTGTGCCTTAAAGGAAGAAATTACAACAGACAATTCAGTTAAATTATTAGTCCTGGCTTTCTCACATTTACTGTCACCCTCAGGTAACATTGCTGCTGCAACTAAATAAAACCTCGGGAAATGAATTCGAGCTCCTGACAGCCCTTAAGCCCTTGAGGCATTTAAATTCTGGATTTAGCGGCGGGATTATTACTTCCGAGCAGCAGTTAACCACGTCTTTAAGCAGAGTCGCCTGCAATAGTCAGTCCTGATTCCACCACGCTTCTACAATGCCTCCTTTTGTTGTGCACTCCCGATGTAAGTCCTGGGATCAAGCATCCCACACTGCTTACAAGACCCACTTTAAAGCTGCAGCCTGAATTGCTCTGCATGCCGCTCCCCCTGGGTGCTCTGTCTGTATCCCGCCTCATTTCCCAGCTACAGCCTCCTTGGCAGAAATTTCAGCGCGTTTCTCTGTTTGCTGGTGGTGTTGCTTTCCTAATGGTAGTAGCACTGCAGGGGGCCTCATTTTGCTCTTGCTGCTCCTTAATGGTTTCAAACTATCTTTATTGCTGAAGCCAGCTTGCCCATCTGCGCTGGTCCAGCAGATGCTGATGGGGCCTTGCGTGGCTCAGCTGACACCGCTGCAGCTGTGGCCACAGAGCCAAGAGAATGGCAGGAGGAGCTGATGGGGCTGGTGAGTCAGGTCTTGATCACAGATACTAGCAGAGAGAGAGATGCTGGAGCAGGGAAGTGGAACAAGCCAAGGAGGCTGAAGCTGTGCAAGGCAGGAGCCGGTGATAAGTCCTTTCCTTCTTTATTCACGTTAATACTGCAGCAACAGCCAAAGCTATGCCCTCTGCTTCTTCTTCTGAGACTTGCATCTTGGGCTACTGCCCTTTTGCAAAGACAGTGTCAGCATTTCATCTGCCGTTGCAGCAGAGAGGAGGGAGCACACCCAGGGTGGCAGCACCTGAGGCAGGCTGTTGTGTCTGGGGAAGAAGATCTAAGCTTGGAGAAACAAGGGACAGTGCAGCTAGCCTTGAGGTACTGTGCTGATTTTCCACTGCAGATAAATATGTCATTGGACAAGTGCTGGGAAGACTTATTGGTGATATCTAAGGTCTTGGCAAGCAATTCTGGGATCTGATGTGTAGCAGAAGGTCATTAGTAGGAAGGCAGAAGACAAACCTCACCGTGCTCCTCATTTTGTAGCGTCTCTGAAGAAGATCTTAACTCCACCATAGTCTCAGCTCTTATTACATACCCTGTGTGAATACTGATGAATTAATGCACACTTGAACTCTGGGAGAGATTCTGGCCAGCCTCTACTGATCCCTCCTGCAGACATGGTTAGTGGTGAAGTCTGAGCACTCAGAGTATTCAAAGGTCAGGATGATCCCTTTCCTGCTCTCACATCCCAGCTTTTACAAATCTGAAGATCCCATCAGCCTTTGGAGTAAGGAAAAACAAGCCTGACTCTATCCAGAGCCCAGTTGCATCAGTAAAGAGCCCAAACAGATTTTTCTCACTTGCTATTTGTGCCCAGCTCTTGATCAGTGCAGCTGCAAGACATTTATAAACAGACCTAAAATACATCTGTGCTAATTGCTGACAACTTTGCTGGAGTACCAAATCCTGAAGTAAACCCAAGTGGTGATGGTCTCCAAGCTTCATAGAAGATGCCTGTTTCTCAGCTTACAGGCAAACTTTTGTCAAGTCCCTACTGGAGAATCCATACTTCAGACATGTAGCAGTGAAACACTGGATTACTAAATCCTGTGGGGCTTTTGCTGGCTGCCAGCTTGTCCCTCACCCAGGTTCCCAGAGCAGACGATGCAGAGGCAGGCAGCGTAGAGGATCTGGTTGGGTGAGGGGTGGGTCCAGTCCTTATCCAGCTAGAGTTATGAGCATGGGCTTTGCAGCAGCCCCATTGCCACTGCCAGCTCAGTGGGCAGCTGCAGGTAGACATGGCAGTATCCTTCCAGCCAGCACTGGGTGAAGGCAGTGGCACATGCAGAGGCAGGTAATGCCAGAGGTGAGCAGTGGACTGCACCACTGACTGCTCTGTGTGCCTTGGTGCTGCGGAAGGCTTTATCAGCAGGGCTGCAGGAGAGTCATCCAGGATTCAGTGCAGTGTCTGGGCTCATTATGCCTGGGGATCTTGTGCTGAGTAACACCACAGCACTGAGTTCATGCACACAGATGTCTCTACCCCTCACTCCACTGAGCCGCGGAACGGAGAGCTGACTGTTTGTGACAATTTAGGGCAGTGCTCTGGCTGGAAGGTCAGCATAAATTAGATGGCATGATGAGAACAGGGAGGGCATAACTGATGAGCTTAGCATTTTCCAGCTAGGAGTAAACAAATTCCCAAAGAGCACCAATTTACAACGAGTGAGAAGCATTCAGCCTTCTCCTCGGGGTATCCACTGAGGACACCACCTCTGGTGTATCCACTGACAGCCACTAACACAGTATTAGAGGTCAGCCAAAAGAGCTTTTACAACCTTTATGCACAGAGCAGTGCTCAGTTGCTCCTCTCTGCTTTCAGGCAGGGTTTAGGGTAAGATGTGTTCTGAACTTAGGAGAAGGTGCATCCTGCTGTGGAAGGTGTACAGACTGTGTGCTTCAGCTGGAAGACTGGAAAATGGGGTCCTGTTCATGTCCAGTGGCCTCAGAAAGCCACAACAGTCTTATTAACTGTGGGCACTTGAGTCCTGACCCATGCCTGGCACTGAGCACATCTGTTTTCCAGACCTGACAGTGCTTCTGAGTGCCGATGTTGAACCAAATTGTTTCCTGGGACTCAGATTTTTATACACAGACCTTAGACTGGCTTCTATGGAGAGCACATAGCAGGATGCAAAGACAATCTGTCACAGCACCAAGCCATGTTGCTGAGGAGGAGGAAGGAAGCCCTGGCAATGCAGGACCTTCGTGGTTGTTGGATGAGAGCTGGGCACAGCTGGCATTGCGCGCTGGGATGGGTTGAGGGTTTGCTGCTGTAGATCTGGGCAGTGATTACCTTGTGTAGTTGAGAGTAATGGCTAATTACTCTGTTGAGTGATGGAGAGATGGGGCAAACCTGCCCCTCCTGGGCCCACTTCCAGCCACAAGCAGTATAAGCCAAGGCTTTCTGCAAATGCAAAATGGTACAAACAATCACTGTGCCACCAAATCCCTGCTCGGGACTGAAATGTGCTGAGCTTTCCACTCTTCTTGTGGCGAGCTTCAACAGAGAAAGGGAATACCCTTTCCCCTCCCATTTGCCTTCACCTCTTCCCAGGCTTAAAATCCAGACAACTGCTACAGAATCAGTGAAGAAAAAGCAGTTCCTGTGGCTGTGTTCCTTTGCCAGGGGAGGGAAGCACGTGCATGCACATGTATGCTCACACGCACACAAAGGATGCGCTTTAATTACTCTCACAAGTGATCATGCATCTGGGAATGACTGTGAGCCAGGAGCAATGCATTCATTTGCTCACCACTGCTTGATGCCTTTTGACCTTAATTTGAATGCCCTCCCAGCTGGATGATTGCATCTGCCGAGGGTGCTGTACCTTAACCTGCTGGGACCGAACGTCTGATGCCGCCCGGCCCTGCCCGTAGCCTCTCATCACCTGATGTTCCCCTGGTGCCTCCATTGTTGCCACTGCCCTCCCATGTTTCATGCAGCCAACCTCCATCTGCCCTGATGATTTTCAGCAGGGGATGAGTGCATATGGCACTGTCCCCTGCCCCTGATGGTGCAGCAAGAGCAGGGGTTCTTGGCTCCCAGGGGACAGACTGGCTGCTGGGGCCGCTGTGGAAGGCAGGAAGGCTGTGCAGAGAATTAATGAATTCCATCACCATCATTTCCCTGGCACACAGTGTGGCTGATGAGCTTGTCAGCCATTAGATGACAGCAAGACAGAAGGTCAGTTATTGCTAACAATGGTCAAAGACCTTGATCTAAGTAGCATGACTGTGCTATTGTAGAGGGGCTCTGACTCAGCCTCTTTGTACAGCTTCGCTGCAAAACTTTTCCATCGTGGAGCTCATCTCCTACAGATCTTCCCAGCCTGATCTGCAAAATGATTCCACTCTTTCAGTGAGTGTCATTTCAGCAGGTAGTTGCAGTCTGAGGCTTTGCAGGCTGTTGTTCTTGAGGTGAGAGGATGGAAAGCAACCGGGGGGTGGTTATGCTGGTACTCCAGCAACATCACCTTACCATTTGCCTGTGATATCCACACTCATAACTGTGAAATCAGCCTCTCCTCTCAGTGTCTGGTATCTTCAGCCTTGCCTAAGCTCAATGCTTTTCTGCACCTGCTCTTCCTTTGCCTCCCTCTTCCTTTGCTCTCCTGTCTCTCCCTTTAGAGTAGGGCTATGGTTAGTGCTTCCCCCTTGGTGATAGGGAGGAAGAAGAGATGGGTGTTTTGTCCTCTTCAGAGCTGCATTTCATTAGGAGTTAGAAGGCTCTAAACTGGAACATGTCTCCACCTTAGAGAAGGCAGTTCCCAGCCTAAGAAGAGACTCTCCAGAGTCCCATGCAGCTTTCCAGGTGGCCACAATTTATCCTTTCTGCAGCCTGGTGCTGCAATGAGGATAATACCTTGCAGCATCCTCACTCCTTTCCTACAGCTCTCACTGCAAAGCCCCAGCAGGGATGGCTTTCCCAGGCTAGATGGACCCTGTCATTTTTCTGGCTCTTTCCAAGCAGTGCATCAATGCCAGCCCTGCCAGACTGCATCGGAACAAAAGCTCAGCAGCTCTTCTCGCTCCCCGGTTATTTATTTGTTTCGAGGCGAGTGGCCGGGAGCCCGACGATATTCGGCTTCCTCCTCGGGAGGGGGCAGGGTTAGCAGAAGGTCTGCTCAGATGGTGCATCGGGCAGATGGCTGGAGGTAACCCCCAGGGCAATGCTGACTGAAGAATGCAAACCGTGCTGCGGTGTGGCCAAGCTGAGGTCTGCGTGGGAAAGCAGAGAGCAGCGCTGACCCGGCCGCAGTGCAGACCCCAGCCGCAGTGCAGACCCCAGCGCACTCCTGCCTTGCCAGCGGCGTGGTCTGCGGTGGCGCTGGAGGGTGATGCAGGAACCATCTGGCCAACACTGCTGCCCTCCTTGGCAGGAGGACATCTGGGAACAGCGGCTGGGGCTGCTGGTACAGCGTGAGCTGCCACTCCGTATGGCTTGGCCAGGAAAAGCCATGGATAGCTCGATGCTGGGAAGGGAGCAAATCACAACGGAAGAAAGTCAGCTGGTAGTTCCCTCTGGAAGATGGGGGCTGGAGGTGGCTGCAACAAGGGTGACAGTTGGCTGGTGGTTCCCTCTGGAAAATGGGGGCTGGAGGTGGCTGCATTGCAGTGAAAACCATCTGGAACTGAGGGCTGAGTGATTTTCACCCTCTCTAGCTGGTTTGTGATAAGTACAGTTGCTTTTATGGAGTTAAATTCCTCATCTCAAATGTTACCTTCTGCATCCAGATGCAAGAGTACTGCTGAGACTACAGTCTGGCCGTTGTTACCCTTATTCACTTTGTCTTTTGTTTCATAAGAAAGCAGAGTGTAAAAACACAGCACCAGCAAGCCTAGATGCAGCAGGATTGCAGTAAACACAACAAGCAGTTGCTTCTTTTCTCAGTCCTGTAACCCTGCCTCTGTTTGAAGTACATTTTCCAGTGAAAAGATGGCTCTGCAGGATGCATAAAAAGTCTCCTTTCCAGCAGTATACCTGGCCAACAAATGCTGAGAGCTAGAATTTGAACTGAGTGGGAACTCACTTGCTTTTATCACTCATTTGTTATTTTAAAGGTTTTCTTTTCTTTTCTTTATTTTTCTCCTTTTCTTGTTATTTCTTTTTTTTTCCTTTTTCCTCTATCTCTTCCCTGTTCTTTCTTTTCCCCCTTTTCTCTTCTCCTTTTCTCTTCTCCTCTCCTCTTCTCTCCTCTTCTCCTCTCCTATTCTCTCTTCTTCTCCTCTTCTCTTCTCCTTTTCTCCTCTTCTCCTTTTCTCCCTTTCTCCTCTTCTCCCTTTCTCCTCCTTTTCTTTTCTCTCCTCTCCTCTTCTCTCCTCTTCTCCTTTTCTCTTCTCCTCTCCTCTTCTCCTTTTCTCTTCTCCTCTTCTCCTTTTCTCCTTTTCTCCTCTCCTCTTCTCCTTTTCTCTTTTCCTTTTCTCTTCTCCTCTTCTCCTTTTCTCTTTTCCTCTTCTCCTTTTCTCCTCTTCTCCTCTCCCCCTTTTCTCCTCTCCCCCTTTTCTCCTCTCCCCCTTTTCTCCTCTCCCCCTTTTCTCCTCTTCCCCTTTACTCCTCTTCCCCTTTACTCCTCTTCTCCTTTTCTCCTCTTCTCCTTTTCTCCTCTTCTCCTTTTCTCCTCTTCTCCTTTTCTCCTCTTCTCCTTTTCTCCTCTTCTCCTTTTCTCCTCTTCTTTTGTCCTCTTCTCCTTTTCTCCTTTTCTCTTCTTCTTTTGTCCTCTTCTCCTTTTCTCCTCCTCTCCTCTCCTCTCCTCCTTTTCTCCCTTTAAAAACAAATGTATTTTTATTGATACTTTTCAAATGGCTTATGGTTGTCTGTTTGGAAAAGACACAGTGCAAGGACGGGGTGGGGGGGGAGGGAAACCAGTGGTTGAAAACACCTAATTAAGCTATAGGGAAATATAATTTATGGAAGGAAAAAGAACTATCCTAGGCAGTGCATTAACTCATGTCATGGCTTTTTAATGGCAGTGTTATAGGTTAATTAGTATCTGTGCTGTCCTGGTGCCTGCCAGAGTTATTCACAAGGGATCATGGTCTCATTGGGTAGGACTCCTACAAAGACAGTCCTCCTAGAAGTGGTTTAATACCTGTGTGTGTGCATGGAATTTTTTTGTTCTCATCAGCAGGAGAAGTCAGATGCTAAAAGGACCACAGAAATGGAAATCCTTTTGAGTGACACAAAGCCTGCAGTCTATTGAGATTCTGATTGGGTGCTTAAAGAGGTATTCTTTTATCCTGTGCTTTCCTACACATTGGCTTCCTCAACCTGCTTTAGGGCTGAATTCAGGCACTGAGAGCTGCAGAGTGTTTCCTTCTGAAAGACCTTGCTTGCACTTCTAGCTCTCCTGCATGAGAGGTAGCAGCCTGAATGGGGATGATCCACCGCCCTTTGAGCATCACTGGGTGCATGGTGGTAAAACCAGATTAATGTTTCATGGGCCTCTGAGCCCACGCTGGCTGAGCACAGCAAATATCAAAGGTAATGCAATGTTCCTCTGTAGTATAAAGGGGGGTGGGGGGGGAAGGCAGCAAAATGACCTTTTCTCTGTGAAAGTGAATGAAAATAGGAGTGTCTGTGTCTGGAATCCAAGAGGCAGAAGGGTCACTCTGAAATGACACCCATGGCTGAATCTGCTGGTGTAGAACAGAAGGGAAGGCTGAGATACTGTGATACTGTGATAGAAAAGCCATGATTTGTGTGCCTCAGTTGTTGTGCATGCCACAAAACTTAGACTTACCCAAAGCCTCTCCTTCCTTTTCTCTTTGCTTCCACTCTACTCTCCAGAACACAGAATGTGGATGGGATATCAGAGCAGAAAATCCTGGCTCCTGCTGGAGCTTCCAGACTGATGGTGGTCTTCATCATGCTGTCATAGGGATCTCTGCTCTGTTGCCCAGGAGGTCTGGTTCCCAGAGGGCTTAACAGCTTCAAAAAGCACTTTCCACATAAAAAAAGTGAGTAGTCACCTTGGATCTCACATCTATGAGAGAATTTGTAGCAAGCCATGCAGGTAATTAAAGCAGTTGTGTCTGAAAGCTTCTGTGATGGGATTTCCATGACCAGTGTCAGAGGGATGAATGAGCACAGCCCAGAGGACAGCGATGCATCCTCAGGAGCCCTTTACCACCTGGGTACTTGTTGGCACCCAAAGAAACCCCCAAGGGTGGAGTGAGTCTGGACAGTCACCTGCCTCTCATCTTCCAGGTCTCATCTTTCCAAGGCAAGGATGAAGTTTGCCTTGCAATCTGTCAGTGTCTCTCAGGCATGCTTGCAGTCTGCCTTTGCCAGGAGCTGGGACATGACAGCAAGCTAGGTGTGATGGCACAATTTCTGAGCTAAAGGTGCAGGTGGAGAGAGCAGGTAATGTCTTAAACCAGAGAAATGTTCTAAGAACTTGAGTGATTGTTGATCTTGCTGGGCTCAGGATGGAGTAAAAAGCCTTATTGATCAGCCTGCTAGCCTTGGACCAGCATGGACACCTCTGAAAGGAGAAGAGAAGGCTCCAAGGTGACCTAATTGTGGCCTTCCAGTATCTGAAGGGGGCCTACAAGAAGGCTGGGGAGGGACTTCTCAGGATATCAGGCAGTGATAGGACTAGGGGGAATGGAATGAAGCTGGAGGTGGGGAGATTCAGGCTGGATGTGAGGAGGAAATTCTTCACCATGAGAGTGGTGAAGCCCTGGAATGGGTTGTCCAGGGAGGTGGTTGAGGCCCCATCCCTGGAGGTGTTTAAGCCCAGGCTGGATGAGGCTCTGTCCAGCCTGATCTAGTGTGGGGTGTCCCTGCCCATGGCAGGGGGGTTGGAACTAGATGATCCTTGTGGTCCCTTGCAACCCTGACTAATACTATGATACTATTATGATAACAAAATGGCAAGGAAATTAATGTTTTGCCTGCTGCAATCTGCCTCCTGCAAGGATCTCACAGGGCAAAGAGCCCTGAAAACGCTGCATATTATCAAAACCACTAGCAAAATCTGCTTTTTACCGTGCTTTCCCCTGGAAGGATACTTCCCAAGTTAACAGAGACCATAGCTGCATCTTCTTTTGAATCTCGCAAAGCAAACCACAGGCAAGAATATAGGAAATAGAGGGACCACTTGTTTCCTGGAGAGAAGCCCAATTGCTTCATTAAAGAGGAGTTGTCACATGCTTGTTTCTTAAATCCTGCTAAATACCTGCTTAGCAGCATTATTGACAGGCTTTTCTCGTGAACATTGAGCTGTTAAGCTGCTCCTAGTTTACAGCAAGAGGTTAAAGGATTTCTCAAAGCTCCCAATGAAAGCCTTACTAACTGGATTAACTGCTAACATGGATTTAAGCTTTGAGTCAGATTAACCCCCATTGCTCAAAGAAGGTTCTTCTTGTTCATCTTTTCTTCCTCTTCTTCCCCCCCCCCCCCCCCCCCCCCCACTTCTCTTTTTTTCTTTCCAGCTTTTCTCTTTTTGTTTGTCAGGAATAAGGGGGGGGTGGGGGAATTAAGCCTCTGTGCTTGTGTTTGAGAGGTGGGACACTCTGCTCAGGGGGCTGGGAGGAAAGAGGCAAAAAACTAATTTCATGGCCATTTTGTTTTCCTTTCAGAGTTGTCTATACTTGGAGATTTCTGAAGATCCTTACATGTGCTATGAGCAAGCCCAGAGGGCAGACAGGCAATGCCACCACCTGAGACCTTTGCCAGAGGTCTTGCAGAGAACAGTTGGACACCAAGGATAGCAGGCTGATCAATAAGGCTTTTTACTCCATTCTGAGTCTAGCAGGATCAACAGTCACTCGAGTTCTTAGAACATTTCTCTGGTTTAAGACAGTACATGTTCTCTCCACCTGCACAGACTGGCTAACTGTGAGGCTCCTGGAATGTGGTCTGGCTGTGAAGCAGCATCAGAACTAGACCCCTGGGCTACAGCTCTGCAAGACCATTAGAAAATGGGGGTAGCTATGATAAGAATAAGGAGAAGTAATAATTGGTCTGCAGGCTTGGCTTCTGCTTCCCTTTTCTGTTCTCTTCCTTAAATCGTGAACTCTTCCATAAGGGACTGTAACTATTCACACACCTGGCTGGACAGTTAGCAGAGACAGTGGCTCAAAGGGCATAACCCAAGGTCTTAGTAGCACCAAGGACCCGAAGTTGATCTCCTTTAGGCTGTAGTTCAGTGTGTATTACCTCAGCATCTTAGGAGGACTTCAGCACCATCTGTGCTTCTGTTTTGGCTGACTGTTTCAGCTGCTCCACTGGATTCTGAGCTGGTGCATGGATTTCTAAGCAGCCCCATAATCAAGCTATCTAAAGCCCAATGTTATAGGCATTTCCCCCTCTCCTCTGCGTGGTAATGTTCACAAACAGTCTTGATTCCTGATGAAGAGGAGAATGCAACAGCCCTGCTCACTGCTGTGTGAAGCCATGGTCCTGGGGCTGGTCTCTCCAAGTGCAAGAGTTTGCTACCAAATGCTAAAGGCTGGCAGGGGAAAGCGAAGAGAGACACAGGCTGGAAGGAGCTGGGGCACAGCAGTGTGGTGGCTCTTGCCTGACCAAACAGGCATATGAGTTGATTCCCAGCCCAGAAAAGAGACCAAGGAATTGAGCCAATGCTTTTTCAGTTTCCCTCTCATCTGCTCACTGCACAATTCAGACCTCTCAATTATCTTTCCTCCCAGTGCACGACAGGCGACGCGATGTCCCTGCGACGCTCAGCACCCCGGGGGCATGGCATTGTCTGGCACATGCAAGGGGTCACAGCACTTGGCTGCCCTGGGGAAGTGAGTCTTGTACTGGGGCCACTCAGAGCACCCCTCAGGGTGGTAGCATCTCCCCAGGAATGAAGCTGTCTTTCTCATTTAGCTCTCTGTGCTGTGCTGGCTCAGATCTAAGTCCAGCTGGCCCAGGACCATGTTGCTAAACAGAGACTGAAATGTAAGAAACTCCTGCACAGTGTTTGTCCCCCCTTTAACACCGCCCACAAACGTGTCCAGTGCCTGGCAGCCCTGGCTGCAGCTGGTTCTCACAGTATCACAGAAACCCTGTGCTTTTCCAAATGCTGTTTCCAAGCTTGCTGTCTGCTGATCCCAGTGGCTGATCCGCAGGTCAGCGGTCCCCTGCCTTTCTCTGGGCCCCTTGGGGTTTTAGGTGTGTCTGTGCTGCTTTGTAGCCATCCTCCCTCTCAAACTGTTCAGAGCCTGCTCCTCTAAAAGCCATCAGCAGGATTCACACGATCCTGCTTCCTCATTTCCCTTGAAAAACGATCAGCTCTCCTGGGTACTTCTTAATCTCATGGTCTTTGAGTCTCTCCCAGCTGCCTTTATCTCCATCTAATCAATTTTATTTGAATTGCTGGCCTCCATTTCTGGTTTACCTTCCACCTTCCTTCACCACCACCCTGTGTCTCTTTAATCTAGTTCCCATTCTCCCACTCCTCTGAGGGCTGCTCTTCCTCCTCTTTCCTCCAGCACATCAGGTTTCTCTGCTTTCCCCTCGGTCTGTCTCCCAGCTGTTTGGCATCAGCCTGCTCCTTCCTTATCATTGCCAGGAGGATTCTCTCACAAATTTCCTTTACCAATTTCTTCCCACACCTCACCACACATCCCTTAGGGGAAGCCAGCTCCCTCATTTTGGGCTTTCCATCAGCAACTGCTGATTTCTTCAGGGCAGTTGCTCCAGGGGTGTGACAGAGGTAATGCTGTCACACAGAGGCAACTGTTCTCTGCAAGACCTCTGGCAAAGGTCTCAGGTGGTTGCCTGTCTGCCCTCTGGGCTTGCTCATAGCACGTGTAAGGACCTTCAGAAATCTCCAAGCTTGGACAGATCCCCATTTCTCTCTCTGTGGTGCTGGTGGACTCAGACATTCATTTGGGAGCCATCCATATCCTGCCTCCTCCCCTTTGGGCATCTGAACAGTGATTTGTGGAATTCTTTGTGGTTTGACACTTGGCATTTTGCAGCACGGGCCTGTCATATCCCGTTTGTGTCAGATGAGGAAATGAATGCTTCCTAGCCCCACAGCCTGCAGGGAGAGTGGCCAAAGAGAAGGGAGAGAGGGGAAAAAGACAAATCTAACAAATGAAAAGGCTGGAAAGAAATGAGCTGGTCATGGGGTGTGAGGGAATGTCACTCCCTGTGATGTAGGGAGGTGAAGGCAAAGGGTGATGGTTAGGTGGCTGGGAATGTGGCAAGACACTGCCATAGCTCTTAGTTGTTTCCTTTCAGGGCATACATTCACCAGCACTGTGGCAGGCATGAGAAGAGAGTAGTTGTAACCTGGATGTTCCTTTTTGTTCTTAGAGATAGTCCAGAGCTCTTCTGAGGTCTGTGCAAGTTGAAACAACCTTAAGTTTCTCCAGCTTGTTCTCTCTATTCCTTGAGCTGAGGGAAGCAAAACCTTTGATGCATTGACAAGGCTTTGCTTCCCACTGCCTGACATTCAAATGCTGCTCTGCTGGAAAAGTGTGGGCTCTGTCTGGGGCAGAGCCTGTCTTCAATTGCACAGTGGTCCAGAGCCCCCCTGCCCTCCTGATCTTCTTAAAGGGCAGGTTTTGAAGCCACCCCTCATAGCAAGCAGGACATAAAAGCATTTGAGTGTGACTAAGTACTGGCCTTGATGGATTTCCTAGGTCTAATCCCAGGTGCATTATCCCAGCCTTGGTATTAAAGAAGAATGATTAATTTTATTAGCAAATCAGAGGCTTCCTGGTGGTTGTGTTCCCTCTGTGGGGGAGGCACCAGACAAAGCTATCATCTGCAAGAGCTGAAATGGGCTGTGGCCATCTTTCTGCCTGGATTTTGTGTCAAGTACTTTCTCGTGTAGGCAGACACCGCATGAGATCTCAGCCTCTTGAGCCTGATCTCTCTGCCTTATGTCCCAGTGGGTTGGTTATAGAATAACCTTCTGGCAGCTCTGACTGTTAATGAAAGGAGCAGCTCTATCACAGATGAATTCTGTCCCACCAGCCAGATAGAAACGCAGATGAGGTGATGTATCTAAGCCATTGGGATTTCTCCACACCACCTCCCACTGGTGGGAGACTCCTTGTACTCCCAGGACTCCCTTATGCCCATGGGAAGTGACCTACTGGTTTGGAATGGAATGGAATGGAATGGAATGGAATGGAATAGAATAGAATAGAATAGAATAGAATAGAATAGAATAGAATAGAATAGAATAGAATAGAATGGAATAGAATGGAATAGAATAGAATGGAATGGAATGGAATGGAATGGAATGGAATAGAACAGAATAGACCAGGTTGGAAGAGACCTTCAAGATCATTATGTCCAACCTATCATCCAACACCACCCAACCAACTAAACCATGCAACCAAGCACCCTATCAAGTCTTCTCCTGAACACCTCCAGTGGTGGTGACTCCACCACTTCCTCAGGCAGCCCATTCCAATGGACAATCACTCTCTCTGTGTAAAACTTCCTCCTAACCTCCAGCCTAAACCTCCCCTGGTGCAGCTTGAGACAGTGTCCTCTTGTTCTGGTGCTGGTTGCCTGGGAGAAGAGACCAACCTCTGCCTGTCTACAACCTTCCTTCAGGGAGTTGTAGAGAGCAATAAGGTCACCCCCGAGTCTCCTCTTCTCCAGGCTAAGCAACCCCAGCTCCCTCAGTCTCTCCTCATAGGGCTTGTGTTCCAAGCCCCTCACCAACTTTGTTGCCCTTTGTTTTCACCCTTGGAACAGGACTGAGTAGCTTGTGGGGCCAATCTCCTTGTAGCCTGCTCCCCCAACACTGATTTACACGAGGGCTAAAGTCTGCCACTCGTGATCTCTCATAGTTAAGAAACGTCTGCCAGGTGTCAGTTTGCTTTTTGGCGTGTAGTGGCCAGGGCAGCAAGCACTAATAGATGATTCCCTCTGACCATTTTCAGCAGTCACCTTGCCTGCTTCTTGCTGACACAGTTCTTACGGTAATTAATGAGCTGGCACATTCCTAGGAGCCTTGTCAAGGAATTAATCTCTGCGCGGAGGGAACAGCCGAACACGGCTTCCTCTTGTTGTCTTTGGCAAACAGGGGAGGTGGAGAACCTGCAGGCAGGCAGGGAGGGGGTCTGTGTAAGGAGTCCCTGCTTCATGGGTGGATGAAGTGATGCCTATTGCATATGTATTTTTCTTCTATACATCTATTTTTGTTCTCCTCTTGAGCTTCTGTGTGTCTGATTAGAGGTTCTGAGCTGCTGCTTTGCCTGGCGAGGGAGTGCCGTTCGTTATGAAGTTGATGCTACAGGAGCTGAGAATATGTTCAGCTCCATCAGTTCTGGGTGGATGTATTTTGTCCAAGTAAGGGAAGAAAGGTGAGATCTAGAAGGGTGATCAACCCAGGGAGCTTGTTCTTGATAAATTGTATTTCATGTTTGATCACACTCTGGGTCAGAGGCTGGCGGTGAAACAATGAGGAAAAACTATCGCCCTGTAGGGCTCCAGACACAATGCTTTATCACCACTGGAGGAAAAGTGTCTATAAAGGCAGTGAAGGAACATGCTCTCCCTCCTTCCAAGCTCAGCAGTTTGTAGGGAGCCCTGTGGCCTTACATTGCCATCCTCCTCTTCTGTATCTCGTTATACTCAGAGACACAATAAGCTTGAAAGAGCCTCTCCAGGCAGCTCCTGACTAACTCAGGAGGTTGAAAGGAGGTTGTAGCCAGGTGGGGGTTGGTCTCTTCTCCCAGGCAACCAGCACCAGAACAAGAGGACACAATCTCAAGCTGTGCCAGGAGAAGTTTAGGCTGGAGATGAGGAGAAAGTTCTTCCCAGAAAGAGTTATTGGCCATTGGAATGTGCTGCCCAGGTTGGTGGTGGAGTCACCATCCCTGGAGGTGTTCAAAAAACGATTGGATGTGGCACTTGGTGCCATGGTTTATTTAGTCATGAGGTGTTGGGTGACAGGTTGGACTTGATGATCTCTGAGGTCTTTTCCAACCTTACTGATTCTAGGATTCTATGATTCTATGACTCTAACTCTCCCCAAGGACCACACATCACAGCTGACCCTCTGCTGCTCCCACTCTGCAGGTTTTTTACAACCTTGGTCAAAGCCTACAGCAGTTAGCACTAAGGAGTGGGGAAAGATGAATGAGTGATGGTCTCTGAAGTTGTCCTCAGTGTGAATAAAGCAGAAAACATAAATGTGAAGAATTTGTGGCTAGAAACACAGAGTTCTGCCTTGAGACTTCATTGGGGTCTGAGTCTCTGTCGCCTTCCTCGAGCCACCTCCTGGGAAGTGCATCAGTGGATCATTATAAATGCTGTTAAATGTTCAAGAGGCTCTCCTGAAAGAGAGGAGGAAGGAGAAGGTTTTGCACTTCTGCAGTAGAGGTGGAAATGAGTCAATAATGCTGCTCAGGGTGAGCCCAGGATTTGAAACTACTTTGCAGCCAGTTGTTTATCAATCCAGCAGCTGAAAAACTGTCTTTGGTTGCGAATCATTTGGGCAGAAGGACATTTAACTTGGAAGTTTAGGAGCTGTCCTTTTAATTTAGGCAGAGTACCAGGCTGATAACCCAGCTATATAGTCAGTGTTGTATTAAAAGTCCCAGGGCTGCTGGTATTGATCACAGTATTGGCCTAAAGTAACTCGTGCCTCTGCTAGGAAAGAAAATTACATATTTGCTTGAGGGACAAGGTGATCTACAAGAGCTAAGAAACATATTTGCTTAGAGCATCTAGGAGTGAGACATGGAATTTGTCATCTGGTTTAATGTTTACTTGCTTTTTCCTCTCTAGTTCCTAATCCCAAGCAGCCATGGAGAAAACTCTGAAGTCTGCTTATTTGATTGTCCAAGAGACTGGAAAATGGTCTAACCCAAGACCAAGTCCATCCACAGGTAATGAGGGGATTGACTTAGCCATTTCTTATCCTTTCCTTACCTGTGATTCTGCACTGAAACCACTGACCAGGAGATGAGTTTGATTGTTGCCTGTCTGTGGGATAGTCTTTCTCCCTGGACTCTGCATGCTCTGCTTTCATTCTCACCAGAGACATTTCAGTGATGAAAACAAAAGAAAGGTAGCATGACCTTGAGTCCTGTGTCCAGTACTGGGCCCCTCAGGTTAGGAAGGAGGTTGACTTGCTGGAACGTGTCCAGAGAAGGGCAACAAAGTTGGTGAGGGGTTTGGAACACAAGCCCTGTGAAGAGAGGCTGAGGGAGCTGGGATTGATTAGCCTGAAGAAGAGGAGGCTCAGGGGAGACCTTCTTGCTCTTTACAACTACCTGAAGGGAGGTTGTAGCCAGGAGGGGGTTGGTCTCTTCTCCCAGGCAACCAGCAGCAGAACAAGAGGACACAGTCTCAAGATGCACCAGGGGAGGTTCAGACTGGATGTTAGGAAGAAGTTCTACACAAAGAGAGTGCTTGCCCATTAAAATGGGCTGCCTGGGGAGGTGGTGGAGTCACCATCACTGAAGGTGTTTAGGAGGAGATTTGATAGGGTGCTTGGTGCCATGCTTTAGTTGATTAGGTGTGTTGGATAATTGGTTGGATGCAATGATCTCGAAGGTCTCTTCCAACCTGGTCTATTCTATTCCATTCCATTCCATTCCATTCCATTCCATTCCATTCCATTCCATTCCATTCCATTCCATTCCTTATTCTTTCCTTACCTGTGATTCTGCACTGAAACCACTGACCAGGAGATGAGTTTGATTGTTGCCTGTCTGTGGGATAGTCTTTCTCCCTGGACTCTGCATGCTCTGCTTTCATCCTCACCAGAGACATCTCAGTGATGAAAACAAAAGAAAGGTAGCATGACTGCTTTCTATAGAAATGTATTTCCCATTTCAGTTGAGAAGGGAACTCCCCAGGCCTCTGCTTTTCTAAAACCATCCAGGTGCATCAGAGCATTTCCAAGCTGTTTTGTCATCATTTCAAGGCTGTAGTGAGAGAGAGGCAACAGTGCAGTTGGGTGCTAACCCTTTGGTGTACAGAGCTGTTTGCCCCAGCTCTAACCCATTGTATCAGAGGGACTTCCACAGTATTTCTTCAGCTTCAGTGGATTACACTGAGCTGGATTCTGCCCTGGTGTGCCAGTTTTGCTTTTATTAATGTATTCTGCCCTGGCATGTCAGTTTTGCTTGTATTAATGTATTCTGCCCTGGCATGTCAGTTTTGCTTCTATTAATGTGGAATTACACTGCAATGTCTGTTGGAAGAGGACATGAATACTGCACTTACACCTAAGGATATTATTATGGTCAGTGATGCAGCTAACACACACATGTCCACTCCAGCATGGGTGCAGTGGCTGTCTTGCTCTATTGAACTGCTAAACTATGTTTGGTTCATGTAAGTGCTTGGAAACTGCAATGATAAACAGACCAGAAATTTCTACAGGGAGCTGAAACATTTCCCTACCTCTGCCCAGTGCAGGAGCCCTAGAGGTTTATGGTAAATTGATCTCATTGGTGACCCCGAAGAAAGAGGTAGATAGATCCCAATTTAATGGATGAATGAAGTTCCTTCTAAGTGTCTCCACTTCAGTCCTGGGAGTATTCAAGCACAGGGTATTAGCCATCGAATTTAAATGGTGGAGCTGGCCCATGGCAAGAGAGAGGCTCCCTCTGCAGTCCTGATTGTGAGTGGTGTTTGCAGAGGAAAACTGAGCTGAGAGGATGTTCATCTCCTTCAGGTTAAATCTTCCACAGCTGTGGTTCTGTTGTGTGGTTCTGAGTTAGCAAATCAAGCTTCATCTTCAGGAAGACATGAATAGAATAGAATAGAATAGAATAGAATAGAATAGAATAGAATAGAATAGAATAGAATAGAATAGAATAGAATAGAATAGAAATAAAAATAACCAGGTTGGAAAAGACTTCTGAGGTCACTGAGTCCAACCAGCACCATCAATCAGCTAAACCATGGCACCAAGTGCCTCATCCAGTTTCTTCCTAAACACCTCCAGTGATGGTGACTCCACCACCTCCCCGGGCAGCCCATTCCAAAGGCCAATCTCTCTGTGAAGAATTTCTTCCTAACATCCAGCCTAAACCTCCCCTGGCACAGCTTGAGACTGTGTCCTCTTGTTCTGCTGCTGGTTGCCTGGGAGAAGAGACCAACCCCCACCTGGCTACAACCTCCCTTCAGTTACTTGTAGACAGCAAGAAGGTCTCCCCTGAGCCTCCTCTTCTCCAGGCTAAGCAACCCCAGCTCCCTCAGCCTCTCCTCACAGGGCTGTGCTCCAGACCCCTCCCCAGATTTGTTGCCCTTCTCTGGACACCTTCCAGCAAGTCAACATCTTTCCTGAACTGAGGGGCCCAGAACTGGACACAGGACTTAAGGTGTGACCTAACCAGTGCTGAGTACAGGGGCAGAATGACCTTCCTGCTCCTGCTGGCAACACTGTTCCTGATACAGGCCATAAGATAAGAGAAAACTTGCCAAAACCAAACAAAAAAGACCCAAACAAATCAACCAAAACTAACCCCAACCCAAAACCACCCCCCACCCCCCCACCCCCCCCCCAAAAAAAGCCACAAAAAAACCCAAAACCCAAACAAACTTCTGGCATCCTTCATGCTAGAAATGATATTGTGTGCCACACAATGGGTTGTCCTTGGAATGGGTTGTCCAGGGAGGTGGTTGGGGCCCCATCCCTGGAGGTGTTTAAGGCCAGGCTGGATGAGGCTCTGTCCAGCCTGATCTAGTGTGGGGTGTTCCTGCCCATGGCAGGGGGGTTGGAACTAGATGATCCTTGTGGTCCCTTCCAACCCTGACTGATTCTATGATTCTATACTAACTGTCCTTTTTAGGTTACAGAAGGCTATAGCTGCTTGCTTCGCTTGCACCACACAGCACAGGGTTCCAGTGGTGATTTTTGCTTAACCACATCAAAGTGTTTGGGGGTTGCACATTTATTTATTTACTTACTTATAGGCCTTATAAACAATTTGTGTTTTGCTTGTGCAGGTTGTCCCAGACTGCTTCCTTCAAATGCCAGTGAAATATCAGAGCTGCCAGCTGTGGTGTTTCACATTTGTGGCCACACCTGTGCTGTATCATCTCATCCATCTTCCTGATTCCTGTTCGATAGCCTTCATCTTTGCAGCTCCTCTCCACCATCTCTATTATCCTTGCAGTCCTCTCTGAAATTGTGCTGCTGGTGTTCTTTTGTGTTGTACTGCTCTCTCTCAGGACTGTGACACAGATCTGATCACAGCCCTCACCCAAGGACATGATTTGGGGTTTCTCTGGTGCACAGCACGTTGGTGTTTTCTGTCTCCCCATACTTTGACTCCGGAGCAGACGTTCAAATCACCACAGATGTTCTGAGCAGATGCAGCAGAGTGTTTGATGATGCTGAGCTTATTCAAATGACCTTTGTGTTCTCAAGTCTCTTATCCCTCACCAAATGTTGCAGTGGGCTTTAGATCCTTTCAGGCAAACTATCCCAAACCTTGCCATTGTCTGAGGCTGTGCTGACCAGCTTTGGTAGTCTCTCTGAGATAGAATCAGAGAATCAGTCAGGGTTGGGAGGGACCACAAGGATCATCTAGTTCCAACCTCCCTGCCATGAGCAGGGACACCCCACACTAGATCAGGCTGGCCAGAGCCTCATCCAGCCTGGGCTTAAACACCTCCAGGGATGGGGCCTCAACCACCTCCCTGGACAACCCATTCCAGGGCTTCACCACTCTCATGGTGAAGAACTTCCTCCTTATGTCCAGCCTGAATCCCCCCACCTCCAGCTTCATTCCATTCCCCCTAGTCCTATCACTACCTGAGATCCTAAGAAGACCCTCCCCAGCCTTCCTGTAGCCCCCCTTCAGATACTGGAAGGCCACAGGAGATCTTTTAAATCCTGTTTAATTCCTTCTTTTGCTCTAGATTTTTCTATCTAGTTATTCATGCTTTCCCTTCCAGAAGCTAACAGATACCTCCATTCCTTGCAGTGATCATAAAGCTTTTATGGCTCTTCTTTTTATTTTCTTCCCTACTTTAAATCTGACCATACAAATCCAGGCAAACTCAGTGTGGCTCTTTGTCTCCCTCAAGTGATTAGCACAAATACCAACCTCTGTGCAATTAAAACATCCTCCTGTGAATTAAGTCATGAGATGTGCTGTTCCCCTTGAAGAAGCTCATCTGTATTGTTTTTTTTCCCCTCTTATTTGTTTGGAAACATGAATCTGCAGATTTTTTACAGGAGGCTGTATTCCTCACCTGAAAAAGCAAGGCTGAGAGGATGAGGGCCTCAGACTTTCCTTTGACATTGCTGCTGTGGCTGCTCCAGACCCAACAGTTTGCAAGACACCACCTCCAGCCCATCTTACTGCCCATCAGTCTGAAATAGTCTCTGTTTAATATTTATGCCCAGATCTGTCTCACTAGTGGTGGTGAGAGCAGACCTTGCTGTACTGGGCTTGGGGGAAGTGAAGGTGGCTGTGCTGCTTCCAATCCAACCCACTGTGTCCTCACAGGGCTGTGTAATACTGGACAGTCTCCTTGCCCTGGCAATCTCTGCCCAGAGTTCATAGCACGTTGTTACTAAAGTTGAACCGAGGAGTTCAGAGCCAAGGCTGCTTCTGGATACCCTAAGCCAAGCTCAGGAGATAGCAGAATTGACCATTCCTGTACCTCACTGTTTTTCACTGTGTCCTTCAGGTATTTTGATGAAAAGACAATTTCACAGAGTCATAGAATTAATAAGGTTGAAAAAGACCTCAGAGATCAAGTCCAACCTATCACGCAAACAGTATCGCAAACAGTATCACACACAGTATCACACAGTATCACCAAGGTTGTAAGAGACCTCAAAGGTCATCAAGTCCAACTTGTCACCACAGACCTCATGACTAGACCATGGCACCAAGTGCCACGTCCAATCCCCTCTCCTCATGACTAACTAAACTGTGGCTTCAAGTGCCACATCCACTCCCCTCTTGAACACCTTCAGGGACAGGGACTCCGCCACCTCCCTGGGCAGCACATTCCAATGGCTAACAACTCTCTCTGTGAAGAACTTTCTCCTCACCTCCAGCCTTGGCACAGCTTGAGACTGTGTCCTCTTGTTCTGGTGCTGGTTGCCTAGGAGAAGAGACCAACCCCTTCCTGGCTACAACCTCCCTTCAGGGAGCTGTAGAGGGCAATGAGGTCACCCCTGAGCCTCCTCTTCTCCAGGCTAAGCAACCCCAGCTCCCTCAGCCTCTCCTCACAGGGCTGTGCTCAAGACCTCTCCCCAGCCTCGTTGCCCTTCTCTGGACACATTGTCCCAAGTCACCCACAGCAGGCCATGTCAGGGCAGTGGCATGTGTAGAAGCAACACAGGGGACACTTGTAAAGATTGATTCCCAGCTGTCTCTCTCCATGCTCAGCAGCAATGATTAGCCCAGCTCTGAATGACAGAATGCAATAACATGGAGACAGCTCTGCCCTTGATGCATAATAAGTGAAAGACTAGTGGGAAATATCTCTGCAAAAAACTTTCCTACACCTGGAGTGGATGAGTGAGCACAGCCCTTTTCTGGGTTTTTTTCTCTCAGTTGCAGCAGCAGCAGCCTAGAGCTGAGCCTTTGGTGTCTTTGCCCTTCTCTTTTCTACCTCCTCCTTTTGCAGCTCCTAGGATGAAAAAATAATGTGGCTTTTCTAGTGTCCTAACCCCATTCTGTCATTCCTGCTGCACCCCTGTGAAATGCACGTTAGACCACACTAAAGCTGCTGTGCAGCCAGCATGGAAATGGTATTGGCAAAGCTGTAATGGAGGGGGCAATTGATGGCTGTGGCCAGGTGGATCTCAGAGGGTCTGTACCTGAGTTAACATTACCTTGCTGGGAGACACTGAAGTCAGCTCTATCACTTCAGGCAGGTAAATCTATTGGCAGTGTTCAAATGTGGCCAGCAAAGTGCTCTCTCTTTTCTTCAGGTTAAAAGAGAATGCTTTGGGTTAAAAGAGAATTGGAATGACTGCCTGTTACTTGTCTCACAGTTAGAAAGGGCTGATGAGAGGCAAGAATGAAGAGAAAAATAGGTAGTTGAAAAGGAAGAATATTCTGTCATGATTAATTAATTAATGCACACATTTATAGGTCATTAACAGCTGGAATTAGGTCAAAGGGAGCTGACCAGTTGAGGAGAAAGTTTCTGGCTAGGTGATCTTGGATCTTGTGACAACTTAGAGGCTGGATGAGGCATTTATGCCAAGGTTTAGTTGATCAGATGGTGTTGGGTGATAGGTTGGACTTGATGATCTTGAAGGACTTTTCCAACCTGGTCTGGTCTATTCTATTCTATTCTATTCTATTCTATTCTATTCTATTCTATTCTATTCTATTCTATTCTATTCTATTCTATTCTACTGTACTCTACTCTATTCTATTCTACAAGGGGATGTTTACCCCATCAGGCACAAATGATTACCCTTTCCTTCCTCCATTGTCACACCCCAGTGTGTGGTCCCAGGCAACTGCCCTCCTTGCTCACTCACTGCTGTGCCATAGCTGATGCAGCCTGAACCCTGGCTCTGTTGAGGTATGGATATACTCTTTAGAGCTTGGTGCTTTGGATAGTCACAGATTGCTTTCAGGCTCCAATTTTTCTCTTCCTATTCCATCTGCTGTTCCTTAGGAAGTGGATTAATCCCTCAACACAGGACTGGCTTAGACACAGCTGGAGACACTGCATGTCCTGACAAAGGCTTGGGGTCAGGCCTGGAGGAGTTCTTAACCTTGACTTGAGCTTCACCATCCTGATGTCCATTTCTGCCCTTTCTTTCCTCTACCTTCATCTTATTTGCTGAAGCTAGGTGAAGGACAAAGGTACAGAAGTCCACAGATTCAGGGGATAGAAACATGGAGAGTTATGAGCTCCTTCTGTTTTGGCTGCTCCAGTGCAATTTGGTTTATGTTCCCAGAATGGGCTAGACCTCACCTCTCTCCAGTTTCCCCTTTCCATCTCCTGCTCTGTCAGCACCGTGGATCACCCCCCTCAAATTTCACCTTGGATGGGAACTCACTCAACAGCTCTTGCTGCAGTTACACAAGAAAGGACATTTGGAGAAGGACATGCAGCTAAAGAAGAGAAGGTGTTAGACAGGTGGTTGGACTCAATGATCTCAGAGGTCTTGTCCAACTCAAAAGAATTCTATGATTCTTTTAGTTGCAGCTGTGGGTTGGGTAAAAACCAGAGTGAAGAAGAAAATGAAGAAGAAAATCTACTGCCCCCTTCCCCCACTCCACAGCAGTGCTGCTAAAAAGCTGCTGCACCCTTTATGCCTTTAATACCTTCATGTAAATAGTTTTATCATCCCCCTTAGCCAAGGTATCTGCCAGCTGCTAAAGGCATCATTTTCTGTTTATCTTCTTAGAAGCTGCTGCTCCAGCAGAGCTGCAAAATTAACATTGTGCTCAGCAAAATGGTTTATGTATGTAAAACAAGGGCAATTTATGCAGAAATATCCATAATCTTTCACATTAGGATTTGGCTGTTAAAATTCTGGCACCTCTCAGAGGTCACTCTAACCCAGTTAAGTTCAGTTAAGAAAAGCTGTTATTAGGGCTCACAGCTCTTTTTTCCCCCCCTCCCTATCATATTGGCTCCTTCAGCTTGTGTGCTTCAGGACTCACCTTTACCTCCCCTCTCCTGCTGTCTGCCTCTCCTGCTTTAAATTGCATTACTTTCTGTCATACATTATTGAGCACTAAGCTTAACTACCTAGACACCATGAAAAGTAGTCAATAGTGGGGTTGAAGGTCCTGCAGCATTTCCTTTTCTGGGGTTTTGACCCTATATGAAGCACGCTGAGGGAGGCTGCTTGTAGAAAAGGTGCTGAGCTGCAAGAGAAGAGAACAGATGTGAATTCATTTCCCTGCTGTGACGTGGGTTTCCTGAGTGTCCTTGGACATATCATTTAATTGCTCTCTTCTTTGTCTTCATTTCTCTCTAATTCTGCCTCATTCCCCCTGTTGCCACTTTGCACATGACAATACTGCCTTTCACCATCCAGCATATCTCAACATGGTGGGTTTTTTCTGCCTCCCAGAGCAAATCACATTAACCAATGTGTACACAGTACTGTGGAGAGTATGGTTTCACTCTTTGGACCTCAGATTTGATAACACCACCCAAATAAATACAGTAAATAAATACCTTTCCCTCCAGCTCATTCAGTATTGCCATAGGCTGTTAGAGACAGGATGATGCTGAGGTTAAACTTGGTCTCTCTTGCCTGAGGCTTCTAATGAAGTGAAAAGGGGATGTTTTCATTCCAATACTAGTGGGGCAAGTGTGTGACCTTAAATAGAGTCCTGCTGAATTTATCTGGGGGGGCTAAGCACACAACTATGCAAACATTTAGAGCCCCTAGCTTCCTGGTACTTCCTTGTGCAATGTTCTCTTTCATGTACTGAATGGTGAAATCTGGATCAGCAGTGCTCCTGCTTCCATGGCAGCGGTCTCACCAACACTTCAGTGTGTGGGGGGCAAGTTCTGGCTTGTTAAAGGACATGTTTTGAGGGAATACTTGGAGGGGTGGGGAAAGGCACTTTGCATTTCAAGATGGAGAAGAAGTCTGCCTTGCAAAGGAATGCAATCAGATATTTCTGGAACCCTGACATGACCTCAGGTTGGCTTTCAGACCCTAAGCCCCAGTGCAAAGTAGAAAAGTAGTTATGCCAGCCTTAGTGAGCAGACCAAGAGTGACCCAGTGACTGGTCAAAGACACCTCAGGGAGTACTTCACAGGGAATTCCCATCTTCTGGCATGCAGACAACACAAACCTTGTTTATCCTTCAGAGGTGGCAGCATGAAGTTGCAACAAGTTCACTCTTAATATACACTTGGCACAACTCTTAGTGGAGTCCACACACCCTTGAATGAAAGGAATTCTCTTGCCCACGCAGAAAGGAAAGTAATTACACTCAGAGGACCCCAGAGAGCTGCTATCTCTACCACTGATATGAAGAAACACACCAGCCAAGATCAGTCTGACAAACAATAATACATTTATGATGCAGTAATCAAAGGGGCACAGGCACTGGACCTTGGGAAGGTTGCCTTTCTCATTTAGAGCCCTTATCTGATAATGGAAAGACTGTTCCCCCATGTGTTAGATTATGAAGCTGCTCCAGGACACAGAAACTTCTATACTGAAAAGTTTTTTGGTGGCAGAGAAGTGTATTCCAGTGGCCCAGTCCAGGGTGCTGTGGTTACATTCTGAGTCAGCAAGGAGTAGCTTTGGAGCTATCAGTAAACCTCATTCTACTCCTGGAAGCTAGTCCCTTGCTTAAGCATCATGTAAAGTGAAATGGTAGAAGTTTCCTTGGTGCCTTGGTGTAACACATTGTGGGTTTGAGGCTCAGGGGAGACCTTATTGCTGCCTACAACTACCTGAAGGGACGTTGTAGACAGGTGGGGGTTGGTCTCTTCTCCCAGGCAACCAGCACCAGAACAAGAGGACACAGTCTCAAGCTGCACCAGGGGAAGTTTAGGCTGGAGGTGAGGAGAAAGTTCTTCCCAGAAAGAATTATTTGCCATTGGGATGTGCTGCCCAGGGAGGTGGTGGAGTTACCATCCCTGGAGGTGCTCAAAAAGGGATTGGATGTGGCACTTGGAGCCATGGTTTAGTTAGTCATGAGGTGTTGGGTGACAGGTTGGACTTGATCTCTGAGGTCTTTTCCAACCTTATTTATTCTATGATCCTATGATTATTCTAGACTGCTCTTTGGTTTGCTGAGAGGTTTATAAGGACTCTGTAGTTTCTCTGCAGGAGGCTTTGTTACAGCCATCTTTGACCACGTCCTCAGGGTTTTGAGCAGTCTGGGGTCTCTTTAGGAGCTTTATAAGATCAGGGGAAGAAAGGACTTTAAGAGGTTTCTTTATCCACTGTTCTCCCCCTTTAGTGAGGATCAGCTATCTATATATATCACTTCTGATGGATATTTGTTCTTTCAAAAAGCCTCCAACAGTGAGACTCTACCACACTGCAGGCAATCCACTCCACTCCTCTACTCCCCTCGCTGTGAGGAAGCTTCCCTGATGTTTAACCCTCATATTTCTTGCTGTCACTTAAACCCATTACTTCTTATGCTAGCCATCCTGGTCATGACAAACAGATTATTTCCTTCCCTTTTTTTCCAGCTGCCTTTTTGCAAGTGATGGCTCTTAATATCTCTGTGTTGTTTTTCTCTTCTCTTCTCTGCCTGACTCACCAGCTTCCTGCTTGCTCCCTTAAAGATCATAGGCTCTGATGCCTCACAGTTCTCTCCTCTGGAATTTCTGCAATTGTTCCACTTCTTTTTTTTTTTTTTGGGGGGGTGGGGGGTAATCCAACACCCCAAATTTGATGAAACTGAGGTTTTCCTGACACAGGCTGACTGACAGAAATTACTTACACAGGACACATTCCCACCCTCGCCACATACTTGTGCTAAGACGATCTTAACCGGGACAGAAATTGGTGGCAAATGATTCCCTTTTGATAGCCATTTAGACTTAGCTGATACCTTTCAGATGAAGCTGTGAAGTTTTATACAATGCAGGTTCTTTCTGGAGACTGTGAAATCTCTAGGACAAACAGTAGTCATAGTCTGACCATACTTAGATCATCTTTCTGTGGAGCGTTGCTATTTCAGTGGCTGCTCCCAGGAATCAGTGTTGCACGATGACTAATTAGTCTCACAGATCCTGACTTTGGAATTAGAGTGTTTGGAGGTATATTTGTGGTGCTTTTGTCCTCTGAGAGACTCAATGGCTGATATTTATATAGGCTGATACCATATGGCTGATATTATATTAAGGCCAGGCTGGATGTGGCTGTGAGCAACCTGCTGTAGTGTGAGGTGTCCCTGCCCATGGCAGGGAGGTTGGAACTGGCTGATCCTTGAGGTCCCTTCCAACCCTAACAATTCTATGATTCTATGATCTGACATGTACTTCCAGGCAAGCATTTGGAAGCCATCTGACCACTTTTCTTGCCTTTTCCTGTTGTGACTTCCTTTAGGAGGGATTTTGATGTGCTGTGAAGGAAAGCCAGGCTAGCATACTTATCTCTGCCTTCACAGAGCATAGGGACAACTTCTTCCCATTTCTGATAACACACTATTGACCAAACACAGAGCAAATGAAAGAAAAAAAGGGCAATGTCATTTCACATGCCTGAAGGGCACCTATGTTGGATCCTACTCTGAGGCTGACATAATGTTATGGGGCATACACAGAAATTACTAGAAAGAGTAATCCAGACTGGAAGGTGTCTGGAGAAGGGCCACGAGGATGAGCAGAGGGCTGGAGCTCCTCTGCTATGAGGACAGACTGAGGGAGTTGGGGCTGTTCAGTCTGGAGAAGAGAAGGCTCTGAGGATACCTTATTGTGACCTTCCAGTATCTTAAGAAGGCTACAAGAAAGCTGGGGAGGGACTTTTTAGGGTGTCTGGGACTGATAGGACTGGGGGGGATGGAACATAGCTAGAAATGGGTAGATTCAGACTGGATGTTAGGAAGAAGTTGTTCCCCATGAGGGTGGTGAGACACTGGCACAGGTTGCCCAGGGAGGTGGTGGAAGCCTCATCCCTGGAGGTTTTTGCAGCCAGGCTGGAGGTGGCTGTGAGCAACCTGCTGTAGTGTGAAGTGTCCCTGCCTATGGCAGGGGGGTTGGAAGTGGCTGAGCCTTGAGGTTCCTTCCAACCCTGACAATTCTATGATTCTATGACATCACTGGAGGTAGAGGCTCATATTCCATACCATCTCCTTGGCTCTGATGAGCACATGAGATAGACACTTTCATTATTAAGGGTGAACAGTGGGGAGGGCAGAGACTTTTTTTTTTGGTCTCATCTCATTGAATTCCCTGGCCTTGTGGGTTGCATTTTAATTCCAAATTTTATCTGGATTCAGCCTTGTGGGGTTTCATTGATCTACAGAAAGAATGGAACACTGCAAAGTGCAGAGAGAGGCAGGAGGAAGATCGGCTTTACAGACGCATCTGACCTAAAGGACTGAGCTAACACATTCCTGGTGGTTCAGGTTTTTGGATGTTACAGAGTTCTCACATAGGAAAAGCCTGTTGACTTTTTTTTTCTCTCTCAGTGTACACAATGAGGATATATATTTATTTTAGAGAAACACTTAGCCAGAAGGAAGGCAACATGTAGTGAAAGATAAATTATGCAGATAATGTTCTATTATGCACACAGAGTAAAAAGTACAAGGGACATGAATTTCCCCAGGGGGACACCTCTGAGAAGGGAGGCTGGGACAGCACACAGAATAAAACACGAGAGGAAGGGAAAAAAAAATGAATTGGAAGGTAGTCAGTTCTGGCAGATTTTGCTTGAAGGAGGAAAAAGACTGAATGAGCAAAAGATTCTACTGGAGGCAATTCCTTCCGAAGAAAGGACTTTTATACTGGCTGTGTCACTTATCAAGGTCACCACTCCAACTCCTGAGGACAGTGTTTGGACCCTGCAGGTGTTTCTGAAGCTTGGAGTGAGTGACTGGAAAGTGTGAGAAGAATCACTGTAGAAAGCAACTGGCAGCATCTCTTCCCTTCAGGCTTTCCCTTTGCTCTGAGGTGGGGAGCGTGCTGGCTTTGCGTGGCTCTGCGCTAGACGACCCGGTGAGGTTTGGCAGGATCAATTCCTGTGGGTCTTGTGGAAAAGCAAGATCAGACATAGCAGACAAAGCAGCCCCTGGCCTTACCAGAGACAGGCACAAAAGCAGTTTTGAGGGTGGAGTAATATTTGTACTTGAACAGCAGAATATGGAGCCTCAGTGGGCAGCAACACTTCATTTCATCAGGAACAGCAAGAAGATGCTTCTCTAAAGCCTCTCTTGTTTCATCTCCAGAGCTGTAGCTTCTAACAGCAGGTCTCAGAGCTGGAGTTTTGAATCACTCCCTGTAACTGCTTACATTGATGCTCAGCTTCAATGCTGCAGTCTTTCTGACATATTTGTGCTCCTTCTGCACCATGCAAAGGGATGAATTGTTCTCAGGTGAATACATTGCGAAAATAAAATAGAATCATAGAATCAATAAGGTTGGAAAAGACCTCAGAGAGCATCAAGTCCAACCTATCACTCAACACCTGATGACTAACTAAACCATGGCACCAAGTGCCACATCCAAACCCTTTTTGAACACCTCCAGGGACGGGGACTCCACCACCTCCCTGGGCAGCACATTCCAATGGCCAACAACTCTCTCAGTGAAGAGCTTTCTCCTCACATCCAGCCTAAACTTCCCCTGGCACAGCTTGAGACTGTGTCCTCTCATTCTGGTTGCCTGGGAGAAGAGACCAACCCCCACTTGGCTACAATCTCCCTTCAGATAGCTGTAGACAGCAATAAGGTCTCCCCTGACACCCTAAAAAGTCCCTCCCAAGCATTCTTGTAGCCCCCTTCAGATACTGGAAGGCCACAATTAGGTGTCCTCAGAGCCTTCTCTTCTCCAGACTGAACAGCCCCAACTCCCTCAGTCTGTCTCCATAGCAGAGGAGCTCCAGCCTTCTAATGATCCTTGTGACCCTTCTCTGGACACACTCCAGCACACATGCCATGCTTTCCTTTTCTTCTGCCTCCCTTCCACACCAGCTATACCTTGGAAGCCAAGTGAAAAAACAACTCCAAGCTTGCCTTTTGCTCACCCTCCCTTTCCAGTTAAAGATGCTGTGAGTGGTTGCATGCAGAATCTAGTTTTTCACAGCCAATGATGGTTCCACCATCTATGAATTTGTCTACTCCTAATGGAAGTTATTGACCTTGACTGAAAATTATTCCCTATTCCCTTTGTAGCAGCTGCTGTTCTCCTGATGGATTTTGTTGGGTCTGGGTTTGATAACTTGCTTGTGACAAAGACCAGCAGTCTGTTAAAACAGTATCATCTCTATATTTAATACCTCTCTGCCCCTGGCTCTCATGTAATCTGAGTATTAAAGATCATTCACAACCCCACAAAAGGCATTTACTGTTTGCAGCATTAGGATGAGAAAAATCGTAGGAAATAATGGATAAAATGATAAGTGCTGAACATCAGCACCTTGGGTGGCTGTATAGAAAGGATAAAACAACTCCTGACTCATACCCTGCTCCTGGGGCTTTCCATTCCTAAGTGGCATACATAATGTTCATTGTCCCTCTGGCACCAGTGTCCTATCTGTGGACTGACAGATTTCTTATATTTCAGCCATCATTTACAAGTGGAATGTTTCCAGGTTTTATTCTTGGCTTTTCCTTGCATTGTCTGTGTCTATGTCATCTTCAGTCGTTTAGCAGCTACTTTAGAAAACGGCCGAGGCCCCCAGGGTAAGCATTGAAACCTTGTCCCCACACTTGACAAAATTCTGCAAGCCATCTTGTGTCATTGCTTAGCAAATTGCAATTGCAAAGAGCTTTTGCATTTAAAAGGCTTCCCTCTGACCTAAGAACCAGCTAAAGCTGCGTTAGAGGGGACACAGCAGCTTGATGCTCTGACCCACCCTCAATAGCTGGACTTGTTTCCCTTGGTCTACCTATGTGCTCAGGCAGCCAGGAGGGTCAATGGCATCCTGGCCTGCATCAGGAACAGTGTGGCCAGCAGGAGCAGGGAGGTCATTCTGCCCCTGTACACTGCACTGGTCAGGCCACACCTCGACTCCTGTGTCCAGTTCTGGGCTCCTCAGTTTAGGAAGGATGTTGACTTGCTGAAGCATGTCCAGAGAAGGGCAACAAAGTTGGTGAGGGGTTTGGAGCACAGCCCTGTGAGGAGAGACTGAGGGAGCTGGGGTTGCTTAGCCTGGAGAGGAGGAGACTCAGGGGTGACCTTATTGCTCTCTACAACTACCTGAAGGGAGGTTGTAGACAGGCAGAGGTTGGTCTCTTCTCTCAGGCAACCTGCACCAGAACAAGAGGACACAGTCTCAGGCTGCACCAGGGGAGGTTTAGGCTGGAGGTTAGGAGGAAGTTCTATACAGAGAGAGTGATTGCCCATTGGAATGGGCTGCCCAGGGAGGTGGTGGAGTCACCATCCTTGGAGGTGTTCAGGAGGAGACTTGATAGGGTGCTTGGTGCCATGGTTTAGTTGATTAGGTGGTGTTGGCTGATAGGTTGGACGCGATGATCTTGAAGGTCTCTTCCAACCTGGTCTATTCTATTCTATTCTATTCTATTCTATTCTATTCTATTCTATTCTATTCTATGTATTTACAAGGCCTCGTTGTGTCATCAGAATACTTCAGCAGAGATGCTGTAGCTCCAGCTCCTATCAATAGTCTTTTGAAGGGCTAATCAGAAGAGATACACCATCAACATCACATGCTTTACAAATATAGGCCTAAACAGCACTGTCCAAGCTGGGCAACAATGATTCTGATTAACCAGATCCTACAGATCTTTGCAACTAAACCAGTTCTCCACGTTCTTGGATCAGAGCTTAGGCTGGAGAGATTAATTTTTCAGCAGTGTTTGAAAATCAAAAGCCTACCTTCAGATCATATAAAATTGATGCTCATGAGGTGCCTTTCTTGCTGCAAGCACTAGGATGTACTTGAGGGCTTCAGCTTAAGTTCCTTCTTTATGTTCCTCCTTTACTCAGCTGAGCTCCTTTGATAAGAAACAGTTACTATCAGAAGCCACTAAGACTCCACCTTGAATACTGCATCCAGTTCTGGTGCTCCCATCATAAGAAGGACACAGAGCTGTTGGAGCAAGTCCAGAGGAGGGCCACAAACATGAGATGATCCAAGGGCTGGAACACCTCTGCTATGAAGATAGGCAGAGGAAGCTGGGGTTGTTCAGCATAGAAAAGAGAAGACTCTGGTGGGGGCATCTTAGAGCTGCCTTTCAATACATGAAGGCATCCTACAGGAAGGCTGCAGAAGGACTTTTCATAAGGGTGTCTATCAAGAGGACAAAGGGGAATGGCTGTAAACTGAGGGAGAGCAGGTTTGGACTGGATCTCAGGAAGAAGTTCTTCAGTATGAGGGTGGTGAGACTCTAGAATAGGTTCCCAGGGAGTTTGTGGATGTCTCCTCCCTGGGGGTGTGCAAGGCCAGGCTGGATGAAGCCTTGAGCAGCTGAGTCTAATTGTGAGGTGCCAAATTGTATCTTTCTCTCCTCTTCCCTTTTAAGAGTCTTTAATGCCTCATTGTATGTCAGGAGCATCTCTCATTAGGGTTGAAGCAACCAGGTCCCTCTGTCTGCTTTGGATATGCACAGGGCACTCCCTGAACCTCAGCAATTCTCTTTGTGCAGTTCTGCTAAGGAAAAGCCAGACACGGGGAGGATCTCACTGTATTGCTTCCCATCTGCTGTCACTGAGGTCATTGTTCTGGCACAGAGTGAGACATCAACAGCTGCAAAAACCCAGTGATGGCTCTGCTATTGCTTCCTGGAGGGATGAACGTGGAAATAAGTGTCAGGAAAAGGAAATTGCCAGCCATGCTCTATGCTCCCTGTCCTGGACACTTGCTTATAGGAAAGGGTTGGCAGGTGGCTCCTGGTTAGTTGTTGTGTTTCCCCCCTCCCTATCTGCTAAGCTTCTGCTCATAAAAGCTGCCATAAACTATTTCCATGCATGGTTATTGACCTCCAGTGTCTCACCACCCTCATGGGGAAGAACTTCTTCCTAACATCCAATCTGAATCTACCCATTTCTAGTTTGGTTCCATTCCCCCCAGTCCTATCACTCCCTGACACCCTAAAAAGTCCCTCCCCAGCTTTCTTGTAGCCCCCTTCAGATACTGGAAGGCCACAATTAGGTGTCCTCAGAGCCTTCTCTTCTGCAGACCCTTCTCTGTACACACTCCAGCACGTCCAGATCCTTCCTGTAATAAGGGCTCCAGAGCTGGCTGCAGTACTCCAGGTGGGGTCTCACAAAGAGCACTTGAAAACTAGCACATTAAGACAGCTGTCATGGAGAAGATGAAGGTGACTGCCCATCACCAGCTAGCAGGGCAGAAAGCTGAGGCCAGGAGGGACAGCACTTGCAAGGTGTCTGTTGGCTGCTGGAAGGATTGCTTTTGCCTTCACACCTTTGCAATCCAAGCAGAGTGGAGAAATAAATCACTATGCACAGTTGTCATCTTTCCCCTCTGAGCACCAGCCAAAGACAGAGTTTAAATATAGCTATCCCACTGTATTTCCTTAGACTAAACACTCAAAAGAAATTGCTGGGTGCATATATCACAGGAATGATTTATAAACCAGTTGTACTGGGAATTTAATCCCCTGCTGTTTCTCTGATAGGTTATGGGTCAGGCAGGTGTTTTACTCCTGTAGGAACACATCCTCATCCCACCAAGTCTGAACTTGGTACACTGGGATTCACTCTGTCCCTCATAGAATCACAGAACCAATAAGGTTGGAAAACACTTCAGAGATCATCAAGTCTCATGACTAACTAAACTATGGCTTCAAGTGCCACATCCACTCCCCTCTTGAGCACCTCCAGGGACAGTGACTCCACCACCTCTCTGGGCAGCACATTCCAATGGTAAATTACTCTTGCTGGGAAGAACTTTCTCCTCACCTTGAGCCTAAACCTCCCCTAGCACAGCTTGAGACTGTGTCCTCTTGTTCTGGTGCTCGTTGCCTGGGAGAAGAGACCAACCCCCACCTGGCTACAACCTCCCTTCAGGTTGTTGTAGAGAGCAAGAAGGTCTCCCCTGAGCCTCCTCTTCTCCAGGCTTAAAGAACCCCAGCTCCCTCAGCCTCTCCTCATAGGGCTTGTTGCTTCTCTTCCTGCATTTCAATTACCTAACACACCAATGCAACAAGCACTACAATAATTAGGGCATCATAGGATATTCACAAACTATTTTAGAGCATTGCTGCAATGGATAATTAGTCAGAAAGTACAATCCAAAAAATGCTGCTGGTGTGAGCTGAAGGGGACTGAAGTGTGCTCACACATCAGGGAAACACTCTGTGTACAAGCTGGACTTAGGGAACTTTTATTTTGCTTTGTTCTCATTCTGGATGAAGCAGCAGCACAGGTTAGAAGGATGCCTTGAACTCATTTACACAGCCTGAAGAAGAGGAGGCTTAGAGGGGACCTTATCACTCTCTGTAACTGCTTAAGATGAAGTAGTAGTCAAGTGGGGGTCAGGCTCTTCTCCCAGGCAGCCAGTGACAGGACAAGAGAGCATGGTATGAAGCTGCACCAGAGGTTTAGGTTGGACCTCAGGAAGCACTTCCTCACAGCAAGGGTGCTTGGGCACTGGGATGGACTGCCCAGGGAGGTGGTGGAGTCACCATCACTGGAGGGCTTTCAGAAAAGCTTGGATGTGGCACTGGAGTGCATGGCTTGGCTGATGTGGTGCTGTTAGGTCGTAGGCTGGGCTTGATGATCTCAGAGGTCTTTTCCAGCCTCAATAATTCTGTGAATAACCTTCATGGCCTATTTCCCTGAAAATGACCTTTTTATTTTTGGCTCCCTTCAGCTGGCTGAGAAGTTCTCCAATGTTTGCTGATTGCTGTGTTGCCATTTACTAGTTACAAGGAGTATTTAGTGCTTTCAATTGTTTTCTGCTTCACTGAAAACACAACGGTGGTTGGGATCATGAAGGAATTCTTAGTCAATCCCCTAAATGACAGAAAGAAGGAGAGAGCATGTATAAACCATGAGATGTTGCTGGCCTGGCTCTCAGCTGGGGATGTGAGCAAATCATAGCCACTAGCCATCACAGTCATGCTAGCAAAAGCTTGGAGGCACATGCGAAAAAAATGCAGGGAGTCAAATGTCTCTGGAGAAATATTATAGCTGGGCTAGGAGAAGAGTCTTCTGCTGATGTAAGTTGCATGTCCTTCATGGATGGCTGCTCATACATGCAGACTTTCAAGAGTCTTAGTGTAGAAAAGCCTGCTTGATATTCTCTCCCTGATACATACACAGATATTTTTTTTGTTTCTCCTTTGAAATGAAATACTTTTGCTACTGGGAGGAAAATTGTTTTCAGACTGAACAGTTGGCTTTGTGTTTTCACTAAACATCTTGTAACGATGTGGAATAGGCACGATGGGTGAAGTAACAGGGAAGGTTAGTGGGTGACCTCCCAGGATGTCAGCTTCTCCACAAGAAGCTTCAGGACTTCTCTTTGTTTTCACAGATGCAGAGCAACCAACACCTTCCCACCCCGCTTTTTTTCAGTCTTTCTTTCTTCCTTTCTTTCCTCCTTTCTTTCTTTCTCTTTCTTTCTTTCTTTTTCTTTCTTTCTTTCTTCCTTTCTTTTTCTTTCTTTCTTTCTTTTTCTTTCTTTCTTTTTCTTTCTTTCTTTCTTTTTCTTTCTTTCTTTTTCTTTCTATTTCTTTCTTTCTTTCTCTATCTTTCTTTCTTTTTCTTTCTTTCTTTATCTTTCTTTCTTTTTCTTTCTTTCTTTTTTTTCTTCCTTTCTTTTTCTTTCTTTCTTTCTTTCTTTTTCTTTCTTTCTTTCTTTCTTTCTTTTTCTTTCTTTCTTTTTCTTTCTTTCTTTCTTTCCTTCTTTCTTTCTTTCCTTCCTTCCTTCCTTCTTTCTTTCCTTCTTTCTTTCCTTCTTTCTTTCTTTCCTTCCTTCCTTCCTTCCCTTCCTTTCTTTCCTTCCTTCCCTTCCTTCCTTCCCTTCCTTCCTTCCCTTCCTTCCCTTTTCCTGAGGACAAATCCCTTCCAAGCACATCTGGTTGAGCATGAAGAATGAGAACATGAATACAGACAATTATGATGGAGTAGAGGCCTTATAAAAATTTATACCCAAACTTACCCCCTGGTAACTCATTCATCTGCATGTCTTGACAGGATGCATGTGAAATAGTGGGACAATAAAAGCTGTTGTTATGCTGAAAGATGTTAATAGCTTGCCTCAGGGGGAGCTGGGTTTCCAAGACAATCAGAGATAACACAGCTGAAAACCTTAGGCTCAGGAGAATGAACCACTCAAGCCTTTACTTTGTAAAGTAAACATGGGGGTTGTCTAAAGGTCTGGGGTTTACAAGGTCTTATTTTTATGGAAAGCACTTATTTATATGGCCAGCAGGATAGCAGCCTGATCTAGTGTGGGGTGTCCCTGCTCATGGCAGATGATCCTTGTGGTCCCTTCCAACCCTGACTGATACTATGATACTATGATATCTGACGTGCTGCTTATGGGTATGGAAATATCCAGCAGACATAATCATAGGATCATAGAATTGTCAGGGTTGGAAGGGACCTCAAGGATCAGCCAGTTCCAACCCCCCTGCCATGGGCAGGGACCCCTCACACTACATCAGGTTGCTCAGAGCCACAGCCAGCCTGGCCTTCAAAACCTCCAGGGATGAGGCTTCTACCACCTCCCTGGGCAACCTGTTCTCAGCACCCTCATGGTGAAGAACTTCTTCCTAACATCCAGTCTGAATCTACTCTCTTCTATTTTTGTTCCATCCCCCCTAGTCCTATCACTAAGCACAGAGAGCTGTGCCTCAGCAGGTGAAGGTCTAAAGCATGTCAGAGGCCACTGGGTGTGGGCCCCCTCTGCGCCTTTTGCAGGGTAGTGTTTCGGCTGCAGCACCACGCTGGAAACAAAAGGAGATGCTTGAGAAAGAAATAGTAAATGTATCTACTCTGGCAGTCTTTGAGTGGTTAGTGGTGTTTAAAAAAACCCCTTTCTTAAAATTCAGTCTTTTAGAAAGGGAGGACACAGTCTCAAGCTGTGCCAGGGGAGGTTTAGGCTGGATATTAGGAAGAAGTTCTTCCCAGAAAGAGAGATTGGCCATTGGGATGTGCTGCCCAGGGAGGTGGTGGAGTCACCATCCCTGGAGGTGTTTAGGAAGAGACTTGATGGGGTGCTGGTGCCATGGTTTAGTTGATCAGATGGTGTTGGGTGATAGGTTGGACTGGATGATCTCAAAGGTCTTTTCCAACCTGGTTAATTCTGTATGAATGGCAGAAGGAATGGAGACAAGCAGGCCTAGATTTAGGGGTTTTTATAATTACAGATCTGTCCTGAACAAGGAAGTGGTGCACAGTGCAGCTCCCTTACTAGCTCCTTTCTGTCTCTTCTCTTGGTTGCCCCTACACAAGGTATTGCCACTCAGGGAAGACACAATCACAAAGCTAGCTCAGATCACGAGTTCATAAGGCTGTGGCTGTCTTCTGATAGTTCCTGAGTCTAAAACTGAATCAGCTTGGTTCTGTCTGAAAGCAGTGTCCTTTCCAAGGTGATGCTTGTGAATAAACTGGAATGGATCCACTCCTATGTACATAGGTGAACATGTAAGGATGTTTTGAGGTGTTCCACCTGTAAATACATACATAAGTATAAATGTAACTGTCTAAAAGTTGGTTTCTGGTTTGAACAGGAGTTTTGATTTGCTTTGTAGTTAGTTGGAAGAGGATGGAACTCTTGGATGGTCATTTTAGGCTCAGCAAATGGTCCTTGGGGGGTATTTCTTTCTCCAGTGATTATACAATAGGAACCAAGGTATCTTGCAGGCAAACTGCCTAAGCTGGGATGAGAAGAATCTCACTGAGAGCTCAGCAGCACTGACAAAGTTTGCTCCATGTTCCCCTCTGTGCTAGAGGTTAAACAAACCTTTCCATAGCCTACACCTGAGCTGTAAAGCACAAACAAACCCTTCAACTATTCTCTGTCAGAGGAAGCAAGCAAGGATGTCCTGAGGGAAAACACACAGAGGATCCTAGGAAGTGCTTATTTGCAGTTTGGATGTGGTTAGTGGCAAAAAGCTCTAGGACAACTACAGTAGAAAGTGCAGAAGGAAGGATGAGGGGGTAAGATGTGTAGAGCCCACTGAGGGGAGACTGATGCATATGAAGAGGCTGCAGAGTTTAAGAATGTTCTGAAAACAACAGCAGTGAGGTTGATCTCACCTCACTTCAGGTACCTATTCATGTCCTAATTTAGGTTTTTACTTTAGGATGAGAGGAATCAGTCTAGAAGCATCCTTTTCTCTTCTCTGGCTGTAGTCAGTGGTCTGGTGCAGATGAAGCTGTCTGAGCTGTAGCTTTCTGTGTCTGGTGAGCTGCATCTGGCCCCATAGGAGGGAGAGGAAATTTGCCTGTGCAAATCCCTCTTTGAGCAGTTGTGTATTGCTTCCTCTCTCAGTGAAACCTACCTGAACAGCCATCTCTACACTCCCAGCAGACTAATTATTACCAAAGTTCTCTGTTGTTGCTTTGCAACGCTCCATGGCTTAACTAATTTAAAAATGCAAATGAACGCTAAATTGCAGTTGAAGCTGAACCATCTCCCCCCTCCCCCCCTCCCTCCCTCCCTTCCTCCCTTCCTCCCTTCCTCCCTTCCGCCCTTCCTTCCTTCCGCCCTTCCTTCCTTCCACCCTCCCTCCCTCCCTTCCCTTCCTTCCCTTCCTCCCCTTCCTCCCCTTCCTCCTTTCCTTCTTCCTTCCCTTCCTTCCCTTCCTCCTTCCCTTCCTTCCCTTCCTTTCCTTCCTTCCTTCCCTCCCTTTCATTTTCTCTGCCAGGTAAAGAAAGATAAAGCAGACATGAATTGCTGATGGTGAAATTCAGTCCTTCAGATTTGAGGCAATTTTGAACTAGGCTGCAGTGCCAGGGATTGTGATGTCGTAAGAGTTGCTCAACTGATCCATGGTTGGAGGAGAAAGGGCCTGGACTTGATCCTCTCTTTGTTCTTCCAGAGAGACATAAACACTGCAGTCTTCAGCTCTTTTCACTGTTAAACTTTTATACTCAAATCATCCCACATGTCAGGAAGAGGCATTTGGGAGGAGCATGAGCAAATACATTGGCTGAAACACATCCCTTTGTACTGCTGCTCTCCTGATGCATGCTGCTGCAGCTCTCTTTTGCAGTCCTGTGTGGGCAAGTGCCCAGGTGGTCCTGAAGAATCAGCTGAAGGAGTATTGACCTTTTTTAGCCTCTGTGACTGGCTGGTTAACCCTAAACTGTCAACACATTCATTCCCTGCCAAGGCTCTCTCCCCTTCTCATGGTCCCCATCTATCTTTGCCTGCTAACTTTTCTCTGAGACAGTAACTCCTTTGAGGAAGAGGCTATGCCATAGATATGTACTGGAGTGGAACATGAACAATATCTGGCATCATGATTGATGGTTTTCAGGGGGAGGATCATGTAGATAGTGGTAATAACCATCCACAGACCATCTTCTTGCTTTCCTAATCCCAGCACTGCACTGTAACATCATCACTGAGATGGGAATGGGACTCTTAAGTATCTACAGAGCCACTGATAGGCTCAAAGTTGGGTGTTGAGACTACTTCCCTCCATGTACAGCATATGGTTGAAAGTCTGATTATCCAGAGTCTCTTGACCACAGACCCCTTTGCAGTGTTGCTGAGTTAGGTACCCAGAGAAGAATACCCAAAACTCTAACCCCTACTGTGGCCACTGGTTGTATGCAACCCCATAATGTTTCATGGGCTGGTGTGTGATGGGAGGTAAGCAGTTTCTTTGGATCTATGAACCCCTGCTCACTCCAAAGCAAATGCTCACAGACACACACCTCCCCTCTTGGATCCCAGACCACCACAGTGTGTGTGTGTGTGTTTCCAATTAGGATTCAAACATCATAGTAGAGTCTCTCTAATCCTTCTACAAAGGTGTGTGTGGTTAATCAAACTGTAATGCCTCAGGCTCTGGGTAGTTTTGTTTACCATCAGCTTAATGCCAGATCTCCTGGGAGGTGTTCACAGGTTCAGGATGTACAGCATGATTCCAGCCCTTCCAGGGCAGGGATGGCAACTCTTGACTGCAAAGACAGATGCAGCTGTTGCATTGCCTGATGTGGCCTCTTTAACGCTTCCTGAGAGGAAGAGGAGCCCTTAGCTTTCTCTTTCTGGGCAGAAAAGCATTAAATGCATCAGCCTGGGTGCAAATGTGTGAAGGAACATGGATAATTTTCTGTGTGGACCAACTGCATTCATAAAGGACTAAGGGAGAAAGGAGAACGAGAAGGAGTTCTAATTTCCTGCACTTGCCCAGAGGAAGGTGATTCTTCCTCTGCTCCCTGGTTACCCCCAGGGATTGTAGTTAGCCATTAGCTGTGTCAGCCAAGGCTTGCTGGCTCTCTGTTTCCTGTGAGCATGACATCCCACGTTTGCAGAAATGATTGTGTGGTGCTCCATTTGCCTGTGGTCTTGAGGGAGAGAGGATGTAATGCTGAAAAACCTGGGTCTCAGCCCGACAGGCTGGAGTCATTGGAAACTGAGCAGCAACCTTTGTGAGGTTTTTCTGTGCATGCCTATCAAAGCCCTCAGGAGAACTTTGGCAGCACAGTGAAGGCATGACCTTGAGGATTGTCCCCAGCCACTCCTCTGGCCTCATGTCTAGATTTAAGGTGACAGAGGAGCTGTTATCAAGGCAGCAGAAGTCCTAATGGCTAGTCATGCTTGTTGTAGTAGAGATCTGCATTATCAGCAATGGTTTTGTAGGAGCCTTTATAGCCTCACATGGCAGTCTTACTTTTGGATGCACAGGCTAGGACAAATCCTGATCCTGACCACAGTAGTGCAAAACTGAAATGTATCATTATATTAATTTCAAAGGAAGCTCTAGGCTGTAGCAATGGGAACAGAATCTGACCAAAGGTCATAGAATCATAGAATCAATAAGGTTGGAAAGGACCTCAGGATCATCAAGCCCAACATATCACTCAACACCTCATGACTAACTAAACCATGGCTTCAAGTGCCTCATCCAGTCTCCTCTTAAACACCTCCAGTGATGGTGACTCCACCACCTCCCTGGGCACCACATCCCAGTGGCCAATCTCTCTTTCTGGGAAGAATTTTCTTCCCACCTCCAGCCTAGACTTCCCCTGGCACAGTTTGAGACTGTGTCCTCTTGTTCTGGTGCTGGCTGCCTGGGAGAAGAGACCAACCCCCACCTGGCTACAACCTCCTTTCAGGTAGTTGTAGAGAGCAATAAGGTTTGCCCTGAGCCTCCTCTTCTCCAGGCTCAACAACCTCTTCTCACAGGGCTGTGCTCCAGACCTCTCCCCAGCCTCGCTGGCCTTCTCTGGACACATTCGGGAGTCTCAATGTCCTTTTTAAATGGAGGAGCCCAGAACTGGACACAGGACTCAAGGTGTGGCCTGAGCAGTGCTGAGTACAGGGGCACAATGACTTCCCTGCTCCTGCTGGCCACACTATTCCTAATGCAGGCCAGGATCCCATTGACCTTCTTGGCCACTTGGGCACACTGCTGGCTCATGTCCAGCCTATTATCAACCAGTACCCCCAGGTCCCTTTCTGCCTGGCTGCTCTTCAGCCACTCTGACCCCAGCCTGTAGCTCTGCATGGGGTTGTTATGACCAAAGTGCAGCACCCAGCACTTGGACTTGTTAAATGCCATCCTGTTGGACTCTGCCCATCTGTCCAGCCCATCAAGGTGCTCATTTGGATGAAGGGGGGGAAAAAAGCACCTTTTGCAATGGAAGAGATGAGGAGGAAAAGCTGGTATCTTACTGTATGGCCCAGTGTGCTGGGAAGTCTGTGTGTGTGTCTTCCCCATGTGTGCTCATGTTTACACTCATGAGAGACAGTCTGTCTCCATGAGTCACAGCAGCTCCTCACAGCATGCTCAGCTCTGCCTTTTCAGTCTGGATGGATTGCTGTGCCTAAAGCTCTGTGTGTGTGGATCATAACAACCCATCAGCATGCACTGCATCCATCCCTTTAGCATGAAGCCTTCTGTCCCTGATGCCTCAGAGTCTGCTTTGGGGGGAATGACTGAAGCTGAATCTCCTCCGTGGGCATGTGGCAGAATCCCCTCTCTGTGTGTGTGCATAAGCACACAGCAGCCATAAATATTTGTCTTCTTCTGTTTCCATAAAGGTGTTTTCAATTTTTCTTCCCTGTGATTCTGTGCTAGGAGCCCCCAAATCAGCTCTGAAGATTAATTCCATTTAATTTCAGCTACAAAGGGCATTGCAGTCACAAGAGGCTTGCCATTAATGTTGGAGGACCTTAAGCATTTGGGGGTATTTTTCTCTGTGTTTTTTTAGTGGCAAGATAATAATGTTCTGGTGTAAATGTTTTATAATTATCTCATGCATTATTCATGGTTAACTTGGTAACCAGACATTTTATGGGATGTGGTCTCTGGAGTGCAAGGAGGGAAGGGAAAATTTAAACAAATAAATAAATGTCAAGACAGGCCCCAGCTGCAGCAAGGAGAAAGCACTGATTTATCTGCTGTCTGCACCCAAGGGTTGTTTCATTCTCTTATTTATACAGAATGCAAGTGGATGAGGTTATTTTCTATGTATTTATATATCTATATATGGAAAAGAAAAACTGGGAAAGAAATGAAGCTCCCTTCACTGTCGTTTCATCTGAAAGTGGTGCTTGAATTATTTCATCTATTGGTCTGGAGCTCAGAGGCTCTGTTGTTGTTGATGCCCTTTTCCATCTGGTGAAGCATTAGTGAAAACAACTATGGACTTTTCTTTGTGCATAGGCTGGATGTTAGGAAGAAGCTCCTCACAGAAAGAGAGATTGGCCATTGGAATGTGCTGCCCAGGGAGGTGGTGGAGTCACCATCACTGGAGGTGTTTAGAAGGAGTCTTGATGGGGTGCTTGGTGCCATGGATTAATTGGTTAGATGGTGTTGGGTGATAGGTTGGACTGGGTGATCTCAAAGGTCTTTTCCAACCTGGTTAATTCTATTCTATTCTATTCTATTCTAGTCTAGTCTAGTCTAGTGTATTTCTGATCCTTTATTCTCCCTTCCCTTTTCACAGAGTCACAGAATCACCAAGGTTGGAAGAGACCTCAAAGGTCATCAAGTCCAACCTGTCACCACAGACCTCATGACTAGACCATGGCACCAAGTGCCACGTCCAATCCCCTCTTGAACACCTCCAGGGACGGTGACTCCACCACCTCCCTGGGCAGCACATTCCAAAAGCTAACAACTCTCTCAGTGAAGAACTTTCTCCTCACCTCCAGCCTAAACTTCCCCTGGCACAGCTTGAGACTGTGTCCTCTTGTTCTGGTGCTGGTTGCCTGGGAGAAGAGACCAACCCCTTCCTGGCTACAACCTCCCTTCAGGTAGTTGTAGACGGCAAGAAGGTCTCCCCTGAGCCTCCTCTTCTCCAGGCTAAGCAACCCCAGCTCCCTCAGCCTCTCCTCATAGGGCTGTGCTTGAGGCCTCTCCCCAGCCCTGCTGCCCTTCTCTGGACACATTCAAGTGTTTCCTTATCCTCTCTTCCTTCATTCTTATTCACATTCCATTTATTTATTAATTTTCATTTTTTGCCCATTTTTTTTTCAGTGTTTGCCCCTTTGGATTTGTCTTTAGTTTTTATTCTCCTCATGTCTCTCTGATTCTTTTACTGCTTCTCATTTCTCAATATTTTACCTGTCTACAATCCCCTCTTTGCTCTTTCTATTGCCAACAGGATCTTGGTGCTCTCTGCTGAAGTCACAGAATCACATTAAAGTCCCTGAGCCTTAACCTATATCATCTGAAGAAAGAATCAGACCCAAAGAAGAGCTCCTGTAATTTAATGCAATGTGCTGGCAACTTCTTGAAGAAGAGTGTTGGGACTCACACTCAGACACCCAGTCCAGGCCATGGTAACTCAAACTGATTTGGAAAGAGGTGCAGTAACTTTGTTGCTGTAATCCACATATCAATAGCACAAGGGACTGAAGGAGTCTCCAAGCTTACCAGGTGTCCATACATCCAAATGGAAAAGAGAGTATGGCACTTGCCACCCAATCCCAGTGTGAGCAAAGACTGCCTTTGTGCCCAGAGGAATGACCAATAGCTTATACAGGATGGAGATCTCTGGGAAGCTGTCCAGGAGCAGTGTCTCCTCTGCAGAAGTCAAAAGCTTGGGGCAAACACCAAGGTTTTCTTTGCTGAGGTAGTAGGAAAGGCACAGTGTAGTGTTTGGGTTGCCCAGGAAGGTAGTTAGAATAGAACAGAACAGAACAGAACAGAACAGAACAGAACAGAACAGAATAGAATAGAGTAGAGTAGAATAGAGTAGAGTAGAGTAGAGTAGAGTAGAATAGAATAGAATAGAATAGAATAGAATAGAATAGAATAGAATAGGAGTAGAATAGGAGTAGAATAGAGTGGAGTAGAATAGCATAGCATAGCATAGCATAGAATAGAATAGGACAAGTTGAGGCCCTATCCCTGGAGATATTCCAGCTGAGGCTGGACAGGGCTCTGATCTAGTTGAGGATGTCCCTGCTGACTGCAGAGGGGCTGGACTGGATGACCTTTGGAGGTCTCTTCCAACCCAGGCCATCCCATGGTATTATGATTGGAGCTACCTGGCACCCAGGTGCTCAGCTGCATTGGGGTTTGCTGCAGTGGAGTTTCTATAACGAGTTTGCATCACTCAGGGGTGTTTGTACTTTTCCAGGGAATCCCAAGGAGGCTGCAGAGCCTGGTGAATGTGCTTACAAATTTCAAAGTGACAGTTTGGAGGGTAGCTGGTGAGACATGAGCCACTGTAGATGAATTCACAGCCAGGACTCTTTAGGAAGTGAATTTTGAGAATGAAAAAGTGATTCCACCAACTTGCTGCAGCCCTTCATTGAAATGTATGCAATATAATGAACAGCAAGAGGAAAGCCAAAACTTCCACTGAGAGTTTTTTCTTCTTTTTCCCAACCTTCTTTTACTTATTAAACTGCTCTGGATATACATTTCAAAGGACTTTCCTTTCCTTTACCATTTTCCTTTACCTTTTTCCTTTGCCTTTTTCCTTTACCTTTTTCATTTCCTTTCCTTTCCTTTTTCCTTTCCCTTTCCCCTTTCCCTCTTTTCCCCCTTTCCCCTTTTTTTCCCCCTTTCCCCTTTCTCTTTCCCCCTTCCCTTTTTTTCCCCTTTCCCATTTCCCCCTTTTTTCCCCCTTTCCTCTTTCCCCTTTTTTCCCCCTTTCCTCTTTCCCCCTTTTTCCCCCTTTCCCCTTTCTCCTTTTTTCTCCCTTTTGCCCCATTTCTCCTTTTTTTACCCTTTCCCCCTTTTCCCCCTTCCTCTTTTCCCCCCTTTCTCCTTTTTTCCCCTTTCCCCCTTTTTCCCCTTTCCCCCTTTCTCCATTTCCCCCCCTTTCTCCCTTTTGCCCCCTTTCTCCTTTTTTTCCCCTTCCCCCCTTTTCCCCCTTGCCTTTTTCCCCCCTTTCTCCTTTTTCCCCCTTCCCCCTTTCCCCCCTTCCCCTCTTTTTTCCCTTTCCCTGTTTCCCCTTTTCCTCTTTTATCCCTTTTCCTCTTTTTCCCCCTCTCCCCTTTTTTTCTCTTTCCCCCTTTTTTCCCCTTTCCCTCTTTTTTCTCTTCCCCTCTTTTTTTCCCTTTCCCATTTTTCCCCTTTTCCCTTTTTTTCCTTCTCCCTTTCCCCCCCTTTCTATTTGCCTTTTTTCCCCCCTATTCCCTTTTCAGCTCATCGTTTATTATAGCTTCATCAGCCCTGAAATGGGAGCTGCAGGCAGCTTGATAAATGGATTGAAAAGCTGCTTCTGCCAGAATCAAACAAAACCCTCTTGATATCCACAGACCCTTTTGTTTTAGCATTTCTAAACCAAGCAATGTCCCTCAGAGCATCGCTGAAGAGTGGCACATCAGTATCCCTCAGTGTTTCAGCAGACATTTCTTCATCCAGTTATGCCCAGGGAAGAAGTTCATCCCTGGGTCATGAGCAGGACTCATCCTCCAGCATTGAAGAGCGAAGGCAGCTGGGGTCTGGTAGAGGGGGAGAGAGACAGCCCTCGGAAGGCTGAGCAAATCTCAACTCTGAAATGTGCTGGGCAGATCAATGGAGTCAATCAGCCAAGACATATGAAGCTGGGTGCTGCTCCCAGGGACTAGTCCTCCTTCCATACAGCTGCTTTTTAACCTAGATACTTTCTAAACTCTCCCTTTTCTTCCAATCCTTCTTTAAATAGAGACAGCTAAATATATCCCTGGTTCAAACCTTTTGTCTTCAGCACAAATATTAAGTTCCACAGCTGGCCCAGCTCAGCAAACCAGGGCTTTAGCTACTGTGATTTATTGACGATGAGGTGAGTGATTCATTTCCATCTGTGAAAGTGTGAAACATTGATAAGAAAACCAACATCCCAAAAGAAAGAGGTAATGGACCATCAGTTGCAAAGCTCACAAACATCAGGTAAAAACATGTTTCATTTCCAGCTGTGGTAAGTATCACAGATGTTGCAGCAAAGGATGAGGAGAGGGAAAAACCAAACCAAAGCAACCAATGAAAGCCCACCCTAGAACAAACATAAGAAGGAATGAAAATGGTGGATTCTGAGAGGAAGGAGCAGTGGTGGATCCAGAAGTTTGTGGTTCTTTTCTTCCCTACCCTTGTTTCATCTTTCCATGCAAAGGTAATTAATGTGCAAAGCAAAGGATGTGAATGTCCCCTTGGCCAAAGCTCACTGGACTGCAACATGCCAATATGGATCACGCTGGGAACAGTTCATCCTATGCTCCTAACACACTTGTCAGTAGGCAGCAAGATGACAGCATCCAAAGGGCTGCTGCAGGAATGTCTGAAATTAAAATGGGCTCTGCCAAAGTCAGCTCTCTTCTTTGGTCTCTTCCTACCCATTGCTTGCCTGGTTTCTGACTGGGACATCACTGGGCTGCCAAGAGCCTGGACTAGTTAGAATCACTTCTTCCAACTGATTGCTTCAGTGCCATGGCCATACTGTGGGCTTGTTCCTAATCACAGAGGGCCAACATCAGTGGCTTATTGCAGTGGACCTTCTCTGTCTCTTCCCCCTTCCCCTCATCTTCTCCAGGCCTTCTTAAGAACTACCTGGCTTTGCAAAGAACTTTGGTATTCCTTGATGCAGGAGGTGAGTATGAGTGGAGAACAACAGTGAGATGGAGACTGCCATGCTCTTGCTGGAGAGATGTGGTCTGCACAAAACCATGCAGACAGGAATGCTATTGGGAAAGAGAGGTAAGAGATCAGAAGGTATTGACCTCCCCCAGGATTCTCTGGTTGTTTACAAAGCATGATTGCAGTTTATTTAACACCAAAGGGTAACATCCACAGGAAAGAAGCCAGTGGTGAGGAACAAAGCTTCTATTGCTGTGTTAGGAAAGGAGCATTCTATTCTATTCCATTCCATTCCATTCCATTCCATTCCATTCCATTCCATTCCATTCCATTCCATTCCATTCCATTCCATTCCACTCCATTCCTTTCCAATGACTGGCACTGGCAAGGAATATGGCTCACAATTAGGTATATCTGGACTTGTGCTTGTGTTGGTCATGCATCAATGTCCTGATCTCTCACCTGCAGGGTGCAGTGTGTATACAATTAAGATGCCATTCTCCTGTGAAACAAAGCCAAAAGACTATGGATTGACCTGAAACAAAAGTATGATTCAGGTCAGCTTGGCCAAGCCTTACTATATGGTGCCACTGCACACGTTGGCTGGGACCTGAGGAGCATCCTGGTTTTCTGTGATCCTGCCCTCTGCTGCTCTGACATGGCTCTTGCTGAGCTTTTCCAGCAACATGTAAATGAAAATGTAAAAACATCTCAGTCATAGGTCAACACTGAGGAAATCAGAACAGGTTGTCTCAAAAAACATGCAGCCATGGCACTCTGGGACATGGTTTCATGACCATGGTGTGGTGGTAGGACTCAGTGACCTTAAAGGCCTTTTCCAACCAAAACAATACTATGAGTCTCCTGGCTGCTGGAAATCACACTGCGCCCACTGCCTCACTCCACACAGAGGTTTTCATGGCTCAAGACCGACCTCCAGTGGATACTGGCTGATGCTGCTGCCCTGGAAACCAGGGAGATGTGTACAAAGGGTCTTTGAGATTTCAGGGCAACTAATACAGAATACAGAATTAATCAGATTGGAAAAGACCTTTGAGATCATCAAGTCCAACCTATCACCCAACACCATCTAATCAATCAAACCACGGCACCAAGTGCCTCATCCAACCTCTTTTTAAACACCCCTAGGGATGGTGACACCACCACCTCGCTGGGCAGCACATTCCAATGGCCAATCTCTCTTGCTGGGAAGAACTTCTTCCTAACATCCAGCCTAAACTTCCCCTGGCACAGCTTGAGACTGTGTCCTCTCATCCTGTCACAGGTTGTCTGGGAGAAGAGACCAGCCCTCACCTGGCTACAACCTCCCTTCAGGTAGTTGTAGAGAGCAATAAGGTCTCCCCTGAGCCTCCTCTTCTCCAGCCTAAGCAACCCCAGCTCCCTCAGCCTCTCCTCATAGGGCTTGTGCTCCAAACCCTTCATCAGCTTCATTGCCTTTCAGCTACTTGACCTCCAGCAGAAGGAAGGAGATATTTCCTCTGCTAGTGGCAACCTTTGTGAACGGTAAGCCACAGCAGTGCAACCTACTAGAAGGTGGGAAACACGTGAACTGCTAGAGAGAGATCCTGCTCCTTATTTACCAAGGAAATCTGTTATCAGCATCTAAGGGGTGGATGAGACCTGAGGGGCTGCTCTGGGTCCAGTCCAGTTAGTGCATTTTTATCTCAAAAGGAATTTCCAAGGACAGAGCTGTTGTGAATGGTATTTGAGCAATCAGAACTGCATCAAGAAGAAGTCTTTGGCCTGCCAAATGTGTCAGCAATAGGAGCTCATCCTGGACTGAGAACATCCAATGCTGAGACTCAGTATGACTCAGATTTAGCTCAGATTTTCAGCCAGGGTAGATTCCAACAGGCATAGACCTTAAACTTAGGCACTCTCCAGCTATTTGAATGTAGTGAATAGATCCCAAGTGCCCTTGGCATCTGTGTCAGAGAAGCATTCACCTGGCACTTTATACAGATGTCTACTGTGGAGCTCAAGGGCTGTGATGAACTTGAGTCAGCTGCAAAATGAGTGGATGAAATGCCCCAAGGGAACCACAGAAGCTGTGAGCAATTGGAAGAGGTCTCTGGAGTGAGCAGGACAGACACAGCTGAGCTGCCTTTCCCAGAGCCTGCTTAGCATAGGACAAGGCCCTCATTTCCTACTGACTGGAAGGATGTTTTACAAGTGCCCCTTCTGGTTTAGAGAGATATGAAATCTGCCTATAATTAAGTTAATTTGGAGCTGAACATGAATAACTATAATGAGCTGGAAACAACAAAAGAGTAAGAAAAAAGAGGAAGGAGTTGCTAAGAAACAGCTCTATTGCTTTAAATTCTCCCCCTTGCCAATCAAATAAGTCATTTTAAGGATGGCTGATGGCTGGGGCAGACAGAACTCAGGCATGGAAATGATTGCTGTATCAAGAGCCCATAGAGAATGAAGGAAGCAGGAGAGCTGTGAGTTGGGGAAAGAATGAAGGAAGCAGGAGAGTTGTGAGGTGGGGAAAGAATGAAGGAAGCAGGAGAGTTGTGAGGTGGGGAAAGAATGAAGGAAGCAGGAGAGTTGTGAGATGGGGAACTGAGAAAGGCAAAAAGGGAGAGGAAAATTGTTTTGCAGGTGACAGCTGTGGCCAGGACAGTTTGGAGGCAGAGCAATGGCTGTGGGATCAGCAGGGCGGTGTTCTGTGCCTGACTTGCCTTCCATCTAAAGGAAAGCCTCCAATGCTCTGAGCCTCCACTCAGAAGTGCTGTGGGACTGGCTAGCACCATGTCTTGTTTATCAAAAGTCCTCTAATAGCCACTCTCAGAGCACAAGGGATTCACCTTCTCCACTATTTGACCCTGGTGAGAGTTACCGCTGGCGTTAAGCACCAGGGTTTTAAGGCTGTTTCTGTTTCTCCATGGCTTTTAGAAACAATATATATATATATGTAAAATAATAGCATGTTCAAGCCAAAAGAGATCTGCAGAAAGGACCAGAATACTTAAGAGCCAGCAAAGCATAAGTAAATAGACAAGTTATGATCAATGAGTGAGTTTGAATTTGACAGAGCTTTCTTGCAAATGTAGGGGAGGGAAGGGGGGTGGGTGTGAAACATTCCCTGCCAGTGTGAGGTGCAATAAAGGACCTGCTGTTTTCTGATACTCCCTCTCTGTGAAAATTGAAAAGGGTAGCCAGGTAATTGAAATCGGGACTGGAATACAAATGCAGTGTGAAAACCTCGCAGCTGGCAAATAAAGTCGCAGGGACAACACTCAGTGGAATTTCTTAGTGGGAAAAAAAAGACTGGAGTGGATGAGGGGAGAGATGATTCTTCTCTACACCTCTTCCTCCTGGGAGGGGAGATAGGGGAAGAAATGAGAGCTGAAGCAGCCAGATTGAAGCTGACATTTATGAGAGTGCTGCTGGCTGGCAGCGCAAGGGCCACTGTTGAATGGGCTGAGGCTGAACCACGTGTGGCAGTCACTGCTGACTTGGATTCATGTTGTGAGTTTATTGGGGATTGGGAGGTTGCCATGTCAGCCCCAGTCTAGGGACCATTCCTTGTTATATACAGTGAGGAAGAGCTCCACAGAACTAAGCCCCTAGATTGTGGCTGGGATTCATAAGCAAGCTAGAAGCACCTCGACCAGAGTCTGTTGCCTCTTCATCCTTTTTGAACACCTCTAGGGACAGTGACTCAACCACCTCCGTGGGCAGCACATTCCATTGGCTAACAGCTCTCTCTGTGAAGGACTTGCTCCTCACCTTGAGGCTAAAGTTCCCCTGGCACAGTTTGAGACTGTGTCCTCTTGTTCTGGTGCTGCTTGCCTGGGAGAAGAGACCAACCCCTTCCTGGCTACAACCTCCCTTCAGGGAGTTGTAGACAGCAATAAGGTCTCCCCTGAGCATCCTCTTCTCCAGGTTAAGCAACCCTAGCTCCCTCAGCCTCTCCTCATAGGGCTGGCTCCAGACCTCTCCCCAGCCTCGTTGCCCTTCTCTGGGCACATTCAAGAGTCTCAATGTCCTTCTTAAATTGAGGAGCCCAGAACTGGGCACAGGACTCAAGGTGTGGCCTGAACAGTGCTGAGTACAGGGGCACAATGACTTCCCTGCTCCTGCTGACCACACTACTCCTGAACTTGAAGCCATGGTTTAGTAGCCATGAGGTGTTGGGTGACAGGTTGGACTTGATGATCTTTGAGGTCTTTTCCAACCTTATTGATTGTATGATTCTGTGATTCATCTTTGTTGTATGCAGGAACACAAACTGATCTGCATTCCTTTGGGCTAAGAGCTTGGACACAGATAGCTACTGTGAAGCAGATGAGGAATGGTTCCTTGTTACCCTACTGTGTGCTGCATGTGTCCAAGTCCCAGTGGGGAGAGTCTTTGTCCTTGCTGCTGTAATGTTGATCTTTATGTGTTTCTGTCTCTGTGGTCTGTTCTTTCTGCAGGAGCAGGCAACCTGAGCTGGGAGGATACAGTGGTGCAGGCCTTGGGGGAAGCTGAGGTTTGTGGCATTAGCCAAGTTCATCCCCATTCAAAAAAACCCCAAACCCCTCTGCATGTTGTATTTTGCTGGCATCAAACCAGCCAGCAGAAACTCCAGTCTGTATGTGGTGAAATAAATGCTAAGTGTACCTCACAGCTTCTGTGTTAGTGTTTTATTTCCTTCCTCAAGGAGGGGTGAGGGAATTTTACATCCCAAAACTGTGCTGCTCGTGGTGTTTTGCTGCAGTTGCTCAGTGCTGCCCAACTCACCTGCACTGCAGTCAACAGCAGCAGGAGAAGGCTTCCCCTTTGGAGCCTTTCCATGGAGTTCAGGCAGCTGTTTAACTCATTCTGTGACAAGACAGAGCTCTTTCATGCCCTCACCAGCTCCTAGAGAAGTAAGAGAAGGAAAACTGAAGCTTGCAAACAAATGTTGCAAACCCTAAAAGTGGTAGAGCTTTGTCTGAATTTTCCCCAGCTTGTGAGAGCATGGTCCCAGGTGTCTCAGAGGCACCAGCCCCACTGCAGTGAACAAAATGCTAGGTCTGAATTTTCCCCAGCTTGTGAGAGCATGGTCCCAGGTGTCTCAGAGGCACCAGCCCCACAGCAGTGAAGCCCTGAGGACGTTGTTTCCCCTGTGTTTTGCAGAGAGTTAGCTGTTAGCCATTTGTTTTGCTCATTTGGAGCATGATTTTCTTAGTGAGCCATTTCTGAGGGGATCTCTTGGGTTCTAAAGAAATGAAATGCATTGAAAGGGACTGACAGCCCTACCTGCACTGCAACAAAGAACTTAAAGTGGTTCAAGGTGACTTGTACCTAGCTGTTTAGCTTTGGTGTTCAGCTGTAGAAGATATGCATAAAACCTACCTGTAAAACATGTAAGGTAGATGACTGAAGTAATCAGAACAATTGATTTTAGCACAGCTCTTTTTTCCTCCCCCTCCTTTGACTATGAAAGAAATCTCAGTTTCCTCTGATGGAGCTTTTGAGTCCAAAGGTCTTTGGAAAACTCACTTCTAGCCAAAAAGAAAAGAAAAGAAAAGCAAACAAAATCCTGTTCCTCTAGGAAGGAACTTTGCTGCATTTCACAGCATGGCATACCCTGAGGTTTCATGGCAAAAAGGTGATTTGGGCTTTTACAACAAAGACTTCAGCATTGCATTCATGAGTTAGTTATCCTAGTGAGAAGGGAACCATTCCATCAGCTCCATACTCCTACAACCAATCCTTCTCTAAACATTAAGTAGATGTAAGATGCTTTGTCTTACAAACAACACTTGCAGCTTTCCAGGGTTTCACAAGGCCTGGATGGTAACAGGGTCTTCCACTTGTGGTAGCAAATCAGCTTAGATCTCTCTCCCTCTCTGTCTGGGCTATGACCAAAGCAGGTTGTTGACCAGCCAAAATGTGAAATGGAAAGAAATGCAGAAAAAAAGCCCAGCATCAACCTTTGACTCTCAAGGGTGAGGTTCTTGCATTATGGTCCATGCTTATTTTACATGTGGCAAACACCAGGCCCAGATTGGGCAATTCCCTGCAGAGTTTGTTTTCAAGCTCTTTTCTCCCCCAACCCACTCTGAAGGATGTTTGCCATCTTTGCATCAGCTTGGAATCAATTCTAAACCCAAGTTTTAGTCCTTGCAAGGGCTCCTGGCTGTCTGATTTCTTGTCCTTTCCTCTTATTCCTCTTCAGTTTATTCTAGAAAGAAAAAGTCCAGAAACTCTGTAATTTTTTCCTTAGTTTAATATCCACTTGAAATGGAAATGTTACAGCTCAGCAACTTGCTATAGACTTGCTAGCCTGTGGAACAAGAAACCTCAGTGGAGAAATACCTAGCAGGTGTCAAGATGAACAGCAGAGAAAATGAGGGAAATGGTTGTAGAAAAACAGAGAGGGAGAGCAGATGTGGATGATACACAGATTGGGGAGCAGCTGGTTTTGCTTTGGAACCTTCTTCTGGCTCTGAAAACCATACTGCCCAACTTTTGGACCTCTTCCTCTGAGGGAGAGTCATTCAGAAGACTTGGATGCCATAAACCAAAGTGTTTTGATACATTTATAGCAGCTAAAATAATCTGTGCTTGACTTTAAAGCATTAGGATTTGCAGTGAGTCCTTGGTGTCTTGCCCTTGGTGCTGGCTGAACATCCAGGGAGTTTCTCTCTTCTGCCACTCATAGGAAATCAGAGGGAGAAAAAAGAAGCCCAGGGATAGCTGAGCATGGACCAGAGCCTCGAATATGTTTATTTGCATGTGACACAGATACACATAACTTACTCTGCAGTTGGAGTGTACATTTAGTTTTACTGATAAGCCCCAGTTTAAACACTTCAAAACAAGGTAGAGTCCAAGCCCTCTTCGTATAGAATCTATGAGGAGAGGCTGAGGGAGCTGGGGTTGCTTAGCCTGGAGAAGAGGAGACTCAAGGGAGACCTTATTGCTCTCTACAACTACCTGAAGGGAGGTTGTAGACAGGAGGAAGTTGGTCTCTTCTCCCAGGCAGCCAGTACCAGAACAAGAGGACACAGTCTCAGGCTGCGCCAGGGGAGGTTTAGACTGGATGTTAGGAAGAAGTTCTATACAGAGAGGGTGATTGCCCATTGGAATGGGCTGCCTGGGGAGGTGGTGGAGTCACCATCACTGAAGGTGTTCAGGAGGAGACTTGATAGGGTGCTTGGTTGCATGGTTTAGTTGATTAGGTGGTGTTGGATTGGTTGATGGGTTGGACACGATGATCTTGAAGGTCTCTCCCAACCTGGTTTATTCTATGTATTCTAAGCATAGAATCAGTCAGAGTTGGAAGGGGCCACAAGGATCATCTAGTTCCAACCCCCTGCCATGGGCAGGGACACCTCACACTAGACCAGGCTGGCCACAGCCTCATCCAGCCTGGGCTTAAACACCTCCAGGGACGGTGCCCCAACCACCTCCCTGGACAACCCATTCCAGGGCTTTACCACTCTCATGGTGAAGAACTTCCTCCTTATGTCCAGCCTGAATCTCCCCACCTCCAGCTTCATTCCATTCCCCCTAGTCCTATCACTACCTGAGATCCTGAGAAGTCCCTCCCCAGCCTTCTTGTAGCCCCCCTCAGATGCTAGAAGGCCACAATTAGGTCACCTCGGAGCCTTCTTTTCTCCAGACTGCACAGCCCCAACTCTTTCAGTCTGTCCTCACAGGAGAGGTGCTTATAAGCTTAACAGAACTCTCTGCTTGCTGTCATGATGCTTCTTCCAGTACTGAACCTGGCATTAGCACTCAGGGCCACACACAAGCAACTCTTCCCTCCTTTAAGTGCTTCCTTGCAAGGCATTTCAACCTGCCCACGTTTTGTTCAGAGCGCTGGAGCGTTGCCCCTGCTCGCCACACTTTCTGCTCTCACACTTGTGTGCTTCCCAGAGGGAAACCGAAGCAGAGAAACCAATCAGCAGGCAGTTCTGTCTAGGAAGTCACACTTGATTTCAAATAACTCTATTATTATCTCTCCAGACCACTTTGGGGGAAAGTGAGTTGTTCTGAGTTTCTCTGCAGCAGGAGCTTTTCTCAGCCGGTTGCCAATGTGTTTCAGCACTTGGCTATGAGATGTATAAGTCAGGGAATATAACTGGCTTGCCTGACATCTCTATCCATCTTCTCAGTATTTTTCTGTCTGGATCCAGCTTCTAAACTGTAGCCAGGTAAATATCAGAGCAGACTGACCAACAGCTCAAGCACTGAGCCTTGGTAACCATTGATTAATTGTTAGGGACAAAGTGCATTGACTGGTTTCTAGACATCCCATTTTAAGATGCTGAGCTGTGCTGTCACAGGGAACTTAACTCAGAGCACTCAGCCTCCAGCCAGTCCACTTTCTTTTTTTCTCCCCCCACTGCATTTTATGTCATTTTAAACAGCATTTAGAAGAAATTGATCATGTCTCCTGCCATAACATTTTCAAGGAGGGCCTCACTTGGTGCAAGGCTAAATGGTTTCTGCTTTGCTTTTGAAGTTTGGCCAAACAGCTCAGTAATTCTTGGTCATGATTGCCATTTCTTTGACTGTTGCCAGATTCAATACAACAGAAACTGCTTCTAGGAAAACCAACCAAAAAGTTCAGAGCTGGAAGTGAATTTCTGGTCATTTTCTTCTCAGTGTTTCTCTTCTAAAATGCCACCATTGATCCACGTTTCCCACACACATATACACAACCCCTTCCTCACAAACCCATTTGAATGCCCTAGGGATGAAAAATGTGCCTGTTTGTCTCAAGAGCACACAAAACTCCACCCAGCAGCTTCACATCCCAGCCTTGGATGTGGGAAGTCAAGAAAGGCATTTAACCACCTTGAGCTTTGCAGAGAAGGTTGTAGCTGTTCTGTGAAGCAAGGAGAAGAGAGAGGCATCCCTCATGGATGGCTTTCTGTGCACCAGCATAAGACTCTGCCTGGTCCTAAATGCACAAAGAGCTACAAAGCCTTGCAGAGGAATGTCTCCAACACATGGTGGCTGTGTGTGTCAGACTGTCTCTTCACTGCTTTGGCACTGCTTTGGTATTTGGGACAGTGGAGAAGACAGGATTTCAGTGGCACACAGATGGGATGAGGAAGATAAGCCCCTGAGCTCAGTTAAGGAGGTCAATTCAGTGAGGCTCAGGGTGAGGGAGGAGTCCCCCCAGGAGTCCCCCTTCTTCTGCCCAGGTGGGAGCTCAGTGCCCTGCATGGGGCAGAAGAGAAGGGACCTGGGTAGCTCATGGGCAGCAAGGCACAACTAAAGCAGCAAATCTAGAGGGAAAGTACACTTCAATGTCTAATGGAGGGGAAAAAAATGGCAATACAGAACTGGTTAGAAGTGTAAATCTCACTGATAAAACTCAAGTGTCCATGTGGGGGTGGCAAAGTATTTCAGCTGTGTCTTCAGGGAGCATGAATCATCTTCTCTCTCCAGGACCTTCTGGGTATCTGTTACCCTCCCCATGGCTTGCAGCTGGTAAAATGGGTTTGACAGAAAGCATGGGCTAAAACTCCCCTTATGCTGCAGGAAAAGGATGACTCACCAGCTGTCATGAGCACCTCAGCTCTCAGCTTGCCCAGAAGTCCCACAGTGAGAAGACTTTGGGGCAAACAAGGTAAGAGCCCACTGTAGCAGAAGGATAACTCTTTCCTTCTGTGGTGAGAAATGCAATCTGGATCCCCAGTGGCCAGACTGGAAAAAGCCTTTAAGCACACAGTGTATCATCTTTCAGGAGCTAGTGTTCTTATTTGTTATGATCACTCTGTGTACTCTGACTCTGCAAGTGAAGTCTCAGCCCCTTGGTGACACACAGTGGCTGATGTTCTGTGGCAGTGTGTGCCAAGCCTGAGCCCAGTGTGATGGCTAAACCTAGGTCTGTGTCATGATGCTCAGGAGAGACATTGCTCTGAAACTCAAGCAGGCTTTGAAACTTGGGCCATGGAGCTTGATAAAATTCTCTGCTGTGTAACAGATTTACCCTCTCCTCCCTTGACAAAACTCTGCAGGGTCCTCACCTTGCAGTAAGTGGAGCTCAGGAACTCATTGGTTTGGATCCTGCCTTCAGGATCTGCTTGCATGCCTGGGATGCAGGAGATTTCCCAGACCTTATGATGTACATTGTGGCAAAACCTGAATTCAGTAGATGCAAAATCCCTGCAAAACTCTCTTTTTTAATTGTCTTTGTATCATCTTCTCTGATCCTGAAGGTTTGTGCCAGTTCCATTGTGAATAGTTTCCAGCCTTGTTTCCTGATGGTTGCTGCTCCCACGTAGATTCCTGACTGCTGCTATCCACTTGCTATGGGCAGATGTGAAGTCTGCCCCACCGGCAGGGACAAACCTAAGTATCTGAAGTTCAAGCAGTGATAAAAAGTTGTGGCAAACTGCAGGACACAGGGCAAAGCAAGGACCTACCACAGTCCATTTGTACATGGTCAGGGTCAGCAAGAATGAAGCTGTTCAATGCAGAGGATAGGCCTGTAAAGACTACAGACATTTCATAATCCCTGGGCAGAAATCCCACACCAGCTGCATTCTGGGCAAAGGGAAACCCTTACCTCCCAGCAATGGCTATTTCTCTACAACTACCTGAAAGGAGGTTGTAGACAGGTGGGGGTTGGTCTCTTCTCCCAGGCAACCAGCACCAGAACAAGAGGACACAGTCTCAAGCTGTGCCAGGGGAAGTTTAGGTTCAAGGTGAGGAGAAAGTTCTTCCCAGCAAGAGTAATTGGCCATTGGAATGTGCTGCCCAGGGAGGTGGTGGAGTCACCATCCCTGGAGGTGTTCAAAAAAGGATTGGATGTGGCACTTGAAGCCATGGTTTAGTTAGTGATGAGGTGTTAGGTATTAGATTGGACTTGATGATCTCTGAGGTCTTTTCCAACCTCATTGATTCTATGATTCTATGATTCTGAGGTGATGTAGATGACTTTGTGGCATGCATGTGCCATTTGAGCACTGGATAGTTGTCAGACATGGTGTGAGGAGATATGATAGTAATGTTGAGACTTGTTAAAGATAACCCACTTAAATGCTAGGGGCTTTGACAAAGCCGTCCGAGGCTTTACTCACCAACCCCCATTCAAACCTTCACCTAGATCTGAAAGCCAAAGTTTGCTTTTCATAAAGCTGGCTCCCTGGCTCTTCTGGACCAGAAACAGCTAGTGCTGCTGTGTCTCTTTATCAGCCCAGCTCATTGGTGCCTGCTTGCTCATGTTGCCAAGAGGGACTTGCAGCAGCTACGCCTCAAGGAGATCATTGGGGAGGGAAGTGAGCCTGGCTTGCTTAAAGCTAGAAGTGGATGGACAAGTGCAGCAAGCTGCCCCATTTCAGACTAAGCACATTGATGTTTAGGCTGGTGTACAAAAAGCCATTCAGTAAGCCCTAGATAAGCTGTGTCTCCCTCCTCTGCTGGTAACACTGGGAGTGTGGCTCATTTTTGTAAGGCAGCTCTTTGCTGGCTTAGCTTGCAGCCAGCAAGCTGAGATTTCCAGTCCTCCTATTAGCTTGGTGGTGATACAGTGCTTCTCAACCACCTGCTAGTTACAATCTCCTCAATTATTGATTCAATCAGACATGACTGTGAGCCCTTCTCATAGCAATCAGTCTTTTAGGAAGGTCTCTTACTGTTCCTTGAAATTGTTTTCTTTAACTTCTCTCTCACCTGGATCACAACACAGAAAGTCACAGGCCAGTAGAGAGCTGAGAACTGCTGACTGATGTCCTGTGGGTGCCAGGGAGACTTGTGTCTTCAGCAGAGTCGATGAGATTGTGGTCCTCAATCAGGATGATGCTCTGTTGGGCAGGGGTCCTGATACTGGGATGTTTAGAGGCCCAGTGCTTGCAGCAAGGGGAGATCACACTGAGGAAAGCCATCCTGAAGCGCTGGGACAACAGGTTGTAAATTATGGGATTCACAGCAGAGCTCAGGTAGAAGAAAACACCTAGGGAAGGTGGGGAAAAGGAGAGAGAGACCTTGGTTTTGTGTGGTATAATCTCAGGAGGGAAAAATCTGTTCCCTGCCTCCAGTGCTCCACCAAGCTTGGGTGCAAGGAGGCAGTGACAGCACATCTCTGCCCGCTGCCATGCAGGCAGAGGGATGTCTTGCCAAGGCTAGCTCAGGCACTGCAGCACTCAGGAAAGTTGGAGAGGCTGGAGCTCACTATCTCCAGCTCTCTCTTGTGCTATACTGACCTGCCTCCAGCACTGCCCTCATGTCCACAGCAGGATTTGCACAGCTGGTGCTCCCATCAAAGCCATCAGAGGATAACTTCCAGCCAAGGGGAGCTAATTTCTTACAACACAACAGGACAATTGCATGAGATTGGATTTGTCTGAGCTGCCTAATGGCCACATTTAGTGTTTTCCCATGGCAGGCTGAAAATAAGATTCCTCTTTCAAAAAGCCTTTATATTATGGTTGGCAGGGCCATAAACATCTGCTGATACCAACCAGTTCTGAGCAGTGTGTAGGTCTTTTGTCTTGCCATTAGGTAAGCTTTCCCACTGGCCTCAGAGACCCTCTGGAGGAAGATGCCTGTTGCTGTGCACTCATCAAAAGCAGCTGAATGGGGACAGACCTCATTTCTGAATGTTTCCAAGGAAGGAAACCAGCTGCTAATGAGGTCAGGTATCCTGTTTTGTTTTCATCCTTTGTGAATACTCAGACAACTCTGTTGGACCACAGATCTTAAAAGCTGCAGACACTTGCATGCAGTTTTTACTTCAGGCACAAGTCTCAATGCTGCTCACCAACCAAGAAGCTTTTCCATGCCATGTCACCTGCAGACTAAATGGCTATATTACAAGTAAACCACTCACAAACACATTCTTTTGCCAGACCCTGTGCAAGCAGAAGAAAGCTTTACCTGACACTACATGAATTAAGTTGAATATATTAGCCAGAGGCTCAGTCCATTCCACAACAAAGCTGAAGAAAAGTCGATCTACGTGGAATGGAGCCCAGCAGATAGCAAAAACCATCACAAGGACAACTGGAAAGGAGAAAGGAGAGAGATAATGCAAGTCAGTATAGCCTGCATCAGGAATAGTGTGGCCAGCAGGAGCAGGGAAGTCATTGTGCCCCTGTACTCAGCACTACTCAGGCCACACCTTGAGTCCTGTGTCCAGTTCTGGGCCCCTCAATTTAAGAAGGACATTGAGATACTTGAAGGTGTCCAGAGAAGGGCAACGAGGCTGGGGAGAGGTCTGGAGCCAGCCCTATAAGGAGAGGCTGAGGGAGCTGGGGTTGCTTAGGCTGGAGAAGAGGATGCTCAGGGGAGACCTTCTTGCTGTCTACAGCTACCTGAAGGGAGGTTGTAGCCAGGTGGGGCTTGGTCTCTTCTCCCAGGCAATTGCACCAGAACAAGAGGACACAGTCTCAAGCTGCACCAGGGGAGGTTTAGGCTGGAGGTGAAGAAGAAGTTCTTCCCATAAAGAGAGATTGGCCATTGGAATGTGCTGCCCAGGGAGGTGGTGGAGCCACTGCCCCTGGAGGTGTTCAAGAGGGGATTAGATGTGGCATTTGAAGCCATGGTTTAGTAGCCATGAGGTGTTGGGTGACAGGTTGGACTTGATGATCTCTGAGGTCTTTTCCAACCTTGTTGATTCTGTGGAAGGAAATCAGTTATGCCAGTGTAGCTCACTAGCCTGCACAGAGCTGAGAGAGCTCAGAAAGCTTGATGAAAGCCTAAATATGTAAATTGTATTCATTGTTTAATAATTTTTTGGTCCATCCTGCCTGTCTTCTTGCAGTGCTCTCTGAAACACATTGCCAGCTAAAAGAACAAACTTCCCATTGATTTCTGTGTTGGATAACCCAATGAATGCCCACACAGTGACATTTAAGCAAATCAGATAACAGCCAGGGAACATTGTGGCATGTACAGAGCTTAATAAAGAAACAGGGAGGCATCTGGATGCAGCTGTGGTACCTGGGACCTACTGAGTCCATGGTGCCTTGGAGCTCATTTGCTCTGCACGCTGTTTTCACATCACATAGCAGGATGAGGCCATAGCAAACATGTAGTGATGAAGTCTGTCTGGGTGCACTGTTCAGTTTACCTCCATACACAACCTAGCCTGTGCTGGATCTAGTCAGGACTCCAGTTCAGACATAGAATCATAGAATCAATAAGGTTAGAAAAGACCTCAGAGATCATCAAGTGCAACCTATCACCCAACACCTCATGACTAACTAAACCATGGCACCAAGTGCCACATCCAATCCATTTTTGAACACCTCCAGGGATAGTGACTCCACCACCTCCCTGGGCAGCACATTCCAATGGCCAATTACTCTTGCTGGGAAGAACTTTCTCCTCACCTTGAACCTAAACTTCCCCTGGCACAGCTTGAGACTGTGTCCTCTTGTTCTGGTGCTGGTTGCCTGGGAGAAGAGACCAACCCCCACCTGGCTCCAACCTCCCTTCAGGGAGTTGGAGAGAGCAAAAAGGTGTCCCCTGAGCCTCCTCTTCTTCAGGCTAAGCAACCCCAGCTCCCTCAGCCTCTCCTCATAGGGTTTGTGCTTGAGGCTTCTCCCCAGCTTTGTTGCCCTTCTCTGGACACATTCAAGAGTCTCAATGTCCTTCTTAAATTGAGGGGCCCAGAACTGGACACAGTACTCAAGGTCTGGCCTGAGCAGTGCTGAGTACAGGGGCAGACTTGGGTTCTCTGAACATCTGTGGTCATAGTCATGGCACACATGAAATCACAGGCTGACTTCAAAGTCCAGTCACCACGTTCAGAAGGTGACTTAAGCTGCCTAAAAGAGTAATGTTGTGGCAGGGAATAGTGAAGGTGATTTATGTTTCCTGCATAAACATTTGTCTTAGCAGCAAGGTGAAATTAGAAAACAGTGTGAGTGCTTTCAGGGTAGTTAGAGCAAAAATTCCCCTGAATATTATACAATGTGCAAGTCTGCCCAGGTCCAGCTTTTTCTTGGGGAAGTCTAAGTGGTTGTCAACAGTAGATGATGTATGTGGCTTGTCTGGATTTTACTGTTGATGGGCAGACTTCAGGATGTGATGCAAAGGTGTTTTCCAACCTGGTCTGGTCTATTCTATTCTATTCTATTCTATTCTATTCTATTCTATTCTACCCTATTCTACCCTATCCTATCCTATCCTATCCTATCCTATCCTATCCTATCCTATCCTATCCTATCCTATCCTATCCTATCCTATCCTATCCTATCCTATCCTATCCTATCCTATCCTATTCAAAACAGAAGTGCATCCTTCTTTAAAAATGTACAGACTATTTGAGCTCTGAAACAGATTGTCCCCCGAGGGCTGCAGAAGCCTGCCTAGGAGTACCATGCAAGCATCTCCCTGCAGGTTTGCTCAATACCCTCTTGTGCTGGTCCCTGCCCATGACAGGGTGGTTGGAACTAGGTGATCCTGGAGGTGCCTTCCAACCCTAACAATTCTATGATTCTAAGAACATTTAAAGAGATAGAATAGAATAGAATAGAATAGAATAGAATAGAATAGAATAGAATAGAATAGAATAGAATAGAATAGACCAGGTTGGAAGAGACCTTCAAGATCATCACCTCCAACCTATTAACTAATCCAACCCACCTAATCAACCAAACCATGGCACCAAGCACCCTATCAAGTCCATAGGGTTTCACTCCCATGCTCTCTGCATCCAGATAAAGGAGCAATAAGCTTTTAAAGGATGTATTATTTGTTTGAATCTCAGCTACTCATCTCATAGCTCTTGTATCCAGTGAATTGGCTTCATTCAGGACCTGGCCAAGCCTCTTCTCCGTAGCAAACAAAGCACAGGAGGACTCACTACTTACACAACATCTTGGTGACTGATTTCCTGGATGGTCTCTGAACATTCACAGTCATTTCCTCCACTTCCAAAGATCTGTCTCCTCTCAACTGGCAAAAGAAGGGAAACCAAAGGAGAGCTTAGACAGGGGTTGAAATCCTTGCCAGACGTAGGCTGTTTGATATTTTGATAGCTGTAGCTGAGAAGGTAAAATAGGAAACAAATAAGGGGGGAAAAAAGAAGAAAAGAAAAAAAGTCTATATTTAAATTTCAGTTTTAGTTTAGGGAAACAGTGAAGCTTTAGCTTCAACACAGTCTGCAGATTTTAGGCATCCAAGACTATGTGTTTGCAGTAAATCTCTGCTTCAGTTCTCCACTTGGTCCTTTCTCTCTGAGTCAAAAGTTGGTTCGCAGTTTGTGTTCAATTTCCACAGCATTTTGCTAGGCATTATTTTCTCTTCCAGCAAAATATTGTTTGTTTGTTTTCCTAAAAGGGTTCCTCACAATTAAGCACAAACCAATGATCCAAAACACACCCAGAGAGGCCTCAGTAAAACACAGCTGTAGTCACTGGAAGAAGCCCTGTGGAATTCATTTTGTGCCCTGAGTGTTTGGACTAATTGATATTCAAACCATTTGTTGAGCAAACCCCATCCATATTCTCTTGCAGCCAGCCAGTGTGCATAATGTACACAAGTCAGCCATGCAATACTTAACAAACCAACCACCTTGTTGTAATTCCTTTCTTTATCCCAGTAGTCTTTCCTGGACTTCATAAAATGGGCATTAATAATAATAACAACAAACTGATTGTCCCTGAAATCACAGAATGGTAGGAGTTGGAAGGAACCTGGAAAGATCATCTAATCCAACCCCCCCTGCCAGAGCAGGATCACCTGGAGCAGTTCTTTCTCCAGTATGCTGATGAGGAGAGCACTGGTGCATCTGGTGAGGAGAATAGAATAGAATCATAGAATCAATGAGGTTGGAAAAGACCTCAGAGATCATCAAGTCCAACCTGGCACCCAAGACCTCATGACTAACTAAAGCATGGCTTCAAGTGCCACGTCCAATCCCCTCTTGAACACCTCCAGGGATGGTGGCTCCACCAAATTCCTGGGCAGCACATTCCAATGGCTAATTACTCTTTCTGGGAAGAACCTTCTCCTCACCTCCAGCGTAAACCTCCCCTGGCACAGTTTGAGACTGTGTCCTCTTGTTCTGGTGCTGGTTGCCTGGGAGAAGAGACCAACCCCCACCTGGCTACAACCTCCCTTCAGGGAGTTGTAGAGAGCAAGAAGGTCTCCCCTGAGCTGCCTCTTCTCCAGGTTAAGCAACCCCAGCTCCCTCAGCCTCTCCTCACAGGGCTGTGCTCCAAATCCCTCCCCAGCCTCGTTGCCCTTCTCTGGACACGTTCAAGTGTCTCAATGTCCCTCTTAAATTGAGGGGCCCAGAACTGGACACAGTACTCAAGGTGTGGCCTGAGCAGTGCTGAGTACAGGGCAGAATGGCCTCCCTGCTCCTCCTGGCCAAACTATTTCTGATGTCATTGGCCTTGGCCACCTAGACCAGGGCTAGGTAAGCAGGACCATTGCTTTGGTTAGAAAAGAAATAATGTAAAGATAACTGGACCCTGTTTCCCCAAGTGTAAACTTCTGATTATCCAATAAACTGAGAGACATTGGAAACAAAACTTCTAATTGGATGGGAAAGATTATCAGGAATGAGGGAAAAGGCAGAAATCAATCTGCATTTGCAAAAGTCTGGTGCCCACATGCTAGTTGTACTGCTTGCTGTTGCTTTTGGCACTGTGACTTTGCTTCCTGAGTTTTCATTGGTGATACTTTTCTGCCTGAATGATCAAATGGGACCTTCATTCAATGTTCTATTTATTCATGCAGCCCAGGAAAAGGGAAGCCCATGTAAATACAATTGCATTCAATTACAGAGCAATTCAGCCTCTCATCTTTTACAGTATTCCCTCTGTAAATTTTAGCCATAGGAAGAGGCTCAGCTGATTTGCAATGCATCTAGCAACAAACATGTGCTTGGAATTGATTAAAATCCCCAATTTCCCTTCAGTGGCTTTTAGTTTCAGCAGTAATCTGTTCAAGGAGTATTCCAAAGCCTCAGAGAATACAGCACTCTGATGCTGTAATAAACCAGAGACATGCATCTTAATTTTTCACCTTCCTCCTGTCGTTTTGATGATGCTATAAGGCTCCTTCTTAGCCTCAAGTGATAATTGATGGAGGTGGAGCTCGTCAGTGTAAGTCAGCAGTTACAATTTAATAAAACAATGAGTTATGGCAGAGAGGAAGGGGAAAGAAAGAAAGAAAGAAAGAAAGAAACCAACCCATCCTCAGCAAAGGCTGTAACTTGGGTCCATTCCAATGCTTTGACAGGGAGAGCTCCAGCCATGCCAGCTGTTAACTTTTACATCACTGTGGCCGTATGCAGGGTTGCCTGGAGATGAATGTTGCCCATTCAGTGCAAGAGCATTAGAAGTGTCTGGAGCAAAAAGCTGAAAATTGGATTTCCCCCTCCCCCACATCTTTATTAGCTACAGCATTTCATGCTAGAAATCAAAAAGCAGAGTGAAATTAGGGCCTCACCTATCCCCAGGCAAGCCTGGTGAGGCCACTCAGAAAAAGCATGAGAACTGTGTTCTGTAAGCTCCTCAGCCTGACAGGAGTGGTGATTGAGCTTGCTCTACAGCTGATGGGAAAATTGGTGTGTAAACCCCACACTGCTTGTGCTAAAGCACCCAGCCCTGCCTGTCTCAAGTGCTTGGGCTGAAGCAGTTGCAAACATTCTGCTGAACTGCAGCCTGGGTGTGAGTGGGTGCAAGGTTTGCTGAACAACCTCCACAGGAGGAGGACAATCCCTTCCAGATTTGCATGGGGCTCTGCAGAATTTAGCCAAGGACTGGCCAGAGAGGATTCTGGTTTTAAAGGCTGGGTGTTTAGAGAGCAAAATAAATGCTGATGATAAAATCTGAACCAGTTGTGGCAAAAATAACTTGTCTCAATTCAAAGGCAGCTGACATTAACATCATCAGCGTGTCCAAGGTGTTCTCACAGCTGTTGCTGAGAGCATGCCCTTTCCACAGAGGCTAGGTCTCTGCTGAATTTGGCCTCTGTACACCCCTTGGATCAACTCTGAGCTCTCCTACTACAGTCTGTGAGCGACATGGAGCACTCAGGAGATGCTGGAATGCTGCTGAAAATCCATAGATTTCATTTGTGCTCCTGTGCAACCTGTGCTAGATTCTACGCTCCTATTCTGGCAGAGGGGGTTGGACTTGATGATCTTTGGAGGTCCCTTCCAACCCCTAACATCTTGTGAGCCTGTGATTCTGTGAGCACAAAAAAAAAAAGAGCTTCTCTTGCAAAGAATTCTGTCATTTCTGTTGGACAGAAATTGCCTTGGCTGCTGCAGGTTGGAGCATAATGCAGAGATACCTGGGATGGATGTTGCTAACATTTGGAAGCCTGGATATAGAGAAAAGCAGAGGCATAAACAATGAATGTGGAAGCCCTGAGGAAAGATGGCTTGAGAATATCTGTGAAGATGGACAGCACTCCTGGGGAGCAGCCCTCATCTGGTACCTATCTTCTCTTCTGGGATGAGGATCAGGAATATCTTCTGCCACAAGTGAAAAGGTTATTGTAATCTCCAATACTTTTAAAATGAGTCCAGGATTTCTCTTTTTCTCTTCATGACAGCTGTGATTCCTGCACTTTTTCCTCCCTTCAGGCCTTATTTCACCAAATTTCCAGTGACACTATGTAAAGTCACTGGGCAGTGGGGGAGGATTTCGCCCATTCATTGCTTTGAAGATCTGCTGCGTGCTATGGATTTCTGGCAGTTAATTTTTGTGGCTCTCCCAAGGTAAGGAGAAATTGCTTCTGTATAGGTTTGCATGACAGCAAGTATCAGCCAGCACAACAAAATTAGATGTACACCACCAGAGATTGGCTTGACTAAGCCCAGCTTATTGCATCCCTCCCTTGCTATGTGCTCAGACAGAGATTTTCCCAACTTTTAAAGGTAAATCCTATCTCATGGCACTGAATATGTGCTTCTCAAATGCATGTAACACATGAGAAGGAAAAAAAGGTCATCCACTTGCTAGGACTGGCTGTGTGCTTCAGCGCTGCATGGTTTGATCACACTGTGCTGCTGATTGTTTTATCCCTCTGTTTAAGTGATCAATACTTGGTAAAACTAAGTGGGTTGGTTTGGGTTTTCTTTTTGAAGAGAGAATGACTATGAACTCTAAGGCAGCCTTAATCAGTGGTGGCACTGTGCTGGAGTCAGATGCAGTAGTGGCCGGTAAATGTGCTCGCTGCAGCAACAAGGCAGCTTTGTGAGTTGTGATGGCTGAGTGTTATCACCTGCTCCAGGGAGGGAGAAAAACAACGTGATGCAATGAAAATTTCACAGGCACAAGAAGAGGGGAAGCAAATAAATACACAAGAAGCACTAGCATGCTCCTTTAAAAAGTCTTTTAATGTAGTTTTTCCTCTTGGCCAATTTCCTCCTAGTCCCTACTGTAAAGGTGCAAATCTCAGACAGGCTAGGATCGATCCACAGAGGTTTAAGCAGCATTGAAATGTGAGCAGCTGTGATGGTCATTAAAAAAAAACACTCAACAATATTAGGGTAAATTATACCCCAGTGTAGCTATATTCATTTCTGAGTGGGATTACACCAGAAGAGGTGGATTCACCTTTGTCAGAAGTTTGAGATACTTTTGCTTCTTTTTCTTTGGGGGGCAGGAGGGGAAACAGGGGCAAGAAAAGGGGGCAGGGAGGGGAAACAGGGGCAAGAAAAGAGGGCAGCCACTTTAAAAGACACAAACAGACACAAACAGACAAAAATGAGCTGAGGAAACACTGAGCACAGTTGTAGCAGGACTTACTCTTAGCCCCATCAGATAGTACAGCACACTTATCACCCCCATAGGCAGCACATAGAAGAGAAAAGAAGTGATCTGCACAATACAGTTGTAGATCCACATGGGCATGACTACAGTGCAGGTAGCAGAGCCAGGGATCAGAGTGCCATTGGGGAAATGCTGCAACATGATGCCGTGGGTGCCGGTGTTGGGGAGGGCAAAGAGGACGGAGAGGAGCCAGAGCACCAGGATGGTCCTCAGGGCACGCCGGCGAGTGCTCTCCAGCTTGGCACGGAAAGGATGGAGGATGGCGATGTATCTCTCCACGCTGACTGTGGTCACGTTGAGGATGGAGGCGAAGCAGACCGTCTCGAAAAGCGCTGTCTTCAGGTAGCAGCCAAGGGGCCCGAACAAGAAGGGGTAGTTGCTCCACATCTCGTAGACTTCCAGCGGCATCCCGAAGAGCAGCACCAGCAGGTCCGAGACGGCGAGGCTGAAGAGGTAGTAATTAGTTGGGGTCTTCATGTTGCGGTGCTTGAGGATTACCAGGCAAACTAAGAAGTTGCCCACCACCCCGACAGTGAAGATCAGGCTGTACACCAAAGCCATGGGCAAGAACAGGTGACTCCTCCTGGGCCCACACAGGAAGGCCAAGTAATCCTCAGTGCTGTTCAAGTAACTCCTGAAATGTTCTTCGCGTAGAGCAAGGTGATTCAGCCAGGAGGTATTACTGATCCAGTCCATCACTGGACCTGCTGAAATGCCCCACCACTGAGAGCCACTCTTCTTTAAGTTTCTCTGTGCTAATTTGCTCACTTTTTTTTCTGGCAGAGCTGTCTTGCCAGAGCCAGTTGCACGCAGCCACTGAGAGCTGTGAGCGAGTGAGCGTTTGCCTGGCTTCAGATAAGGTCTTGCTGTTGTAACAGCTGTTCCCCTGCGAGGAGTCCTCAGCCAGGAAGCCCCTCCCTTCACACATTGCCATTGGCTCCCTAAGCATATTAGATTATAGAGTGAGAAAGGATGTTTCAGCTACTTCTACCAGCTCCCCTAACAGATGCAGTTCACAGCATCAGAACTGTGGGATTTAAAGAGCTGGGAAGCCGAAACACAGGACGTGAGACAAGCTGCGAAATGCAGCAGGGTGGAAAACCAGACATTCCCAAATAGCTTTTACAAACTCGTAGTCACACTGCATCCAATTATGAGCCACAAGCAAGCAAACAAACCAACCCAAACTGGCATGAGTCTGGGTTTATTTCCAGATCTCTGCTGATTTTTATTCTGTTGTTGTCTGTGGCAGCAAGTGCTTGGAAACAGAGCCTGAGTAGCAGAAAGCCCACCCAGTTTTTGTAATTGCAGTTGGCATTTCCCCCCTCCTCTCCTGAAATCTGATCACAGGGCTTTAATTGCTCTTCTTATTGACAGAAGAATATTTCCCCCACTTTCCCAGCATGCTGGAGTCTGGCCCCATATTCTTAGACAGCCTATCTTCTCTTCTGGGATGGGGGATGAGGAATATCTTCTGCCACAAGTAAAGGGACACTCCCAAATGGCTTTCACAAACTCACAGTCACGCTGCATCCACCTATGAGCCACAAGCAAGCAAACAAACCAACCCAAAGTGGCATGATTCTGGGTTTATTTTCAGAGCTCTGCTGACTTTTATTTTGTTGTGGTCTGTGGCAGCAAGTGCTTGGAAACAGAGCCTGAGCAGCAGGAAAGCCAACCCAGTTTTTGTAGTATTTGTATGGAATTAGGCTACTATAATGTTTCAGCCCTTTTAAAACCCTGTAATTGTATTTCCCCACACACACACTCCTGAAATCTGATCATAGGGCTTTAATTGCTCTTCTTATTGACCTAAGAATATTTTCCCCACTTCCCTGGTATGCTGGAATCTGGTCCCATATTCTTAGACAGCCTGTCTTAGTGCAGCCAGCAGGAGCAGGGAAGTCATTCTGACCCTGGACTCAGCACTGGTTAGGCTACACCTTGAGTCCTGTGTCCAGTTCTGGGCCTCTCAGTTTAGGAAAGATGTTGAGTTGATGGAAAGTGTCCAGAGAAGGGCAACAAAGCTGGGGAGGGGTTTGGAGCACAGCCCTGTGAGGAGAGGCTGAGGGAGCTGGGGTTGCTTAGCCTGGAGAAGAGGAAGCTCAGGGGAGACCTCATTGCTGTCTACAACTGCCTGAAGAGAGGCTGTAGCCAGATGGGGGCTGGTCTCTTCTCCCAGGCAACCAATGTCCTTCTTAAATTGAAGAGCCCAGAACTGGACATAGTACTCAAGTTGTGGCCTGACCAGTGCTGAGTACAGGGGCACAATGACTTCCCTGCTCCTGCAGAAATCTGGTTCCATATTCTTAGAGAGCCTTGCTTTGGGAATCTTTCTGAGGACCAAATTATTCCAAGGACACATTTGTTGCCTCTGGGGCTAATTTACATGATGTTTAAAGAAACTATTATTTCCTCCTGAATGGCAACTGCTCGGCAAACACACTTGGTGAGCCAAAGTCTTTCCTGCAAGGATGATGACTGTGTCACAACAAATCATTTATCTCTTGTAAAAATGCTTTATTCCCCACCAAATTTAGCTGAAACAAGAATACTTTGATATGCATGGATGTCAAGTCAGGAAAAGTTTAGTTGCTTGGAATGGAGGAGGTGCCAAAGATGAGGGTTGGTTTAGGGAATTTTGTCAGCCTCCTGTGCAATTTGTCTGCTCAGTACCCCTTGCTTATACTTTTCAGTACTTACTCAGTCCTTGCCCTTGAAGTCATGTGGAGTTTGGCAAGGAGCTCTTTGGGTCTGTTACCTGTGTGTGAAGAGCCACCTTCTTTTCTCTGCTTGACCCTCTAGCTGAATCTCCCTGGCTACTAACCCAACAGTTCATGTTTTTAGCTCTCCAGGGGCAAAAATAACAGCCCTTTTGGCTAGCACACCCTCCAACATTCTGACAAGAGCAAGTTTTCCAAGGAAGATGTAAGTTACTCCACTCTAAGTGACTGAAAGCAAACTGATCCTCCACAAAGCCTGTTTTCTGACTCTCAAGAACTGGGGCTGTCTTAGATCCTGTCTTTTTTACTTGCTTCCTCTTTAACTGAAGCTGTGGTTTAGTAGTCAGGAGGTGTTGGGTGACAGGTTGGGCTTGATGATCTTTGAGGTTTTTGCCAGCCTTGTTGATTCTATCATTCTAGTGGTCCAATAACCCTGTAAGTAAAAAGCCCAACCCTGTAATAAGCACAGACTGTAGGAGGTAACAGCAGGAGATAAAGAACTGAGGTTTGCTCCTACAGAGGCATTCTCAATGTGTGGAGGCTGAGGATTGCATTCATTTTAAGTGCTAGAGGCATGGAATAATAACTACACTGAGAGAAAACTGTGTCTCTTGTGATGACTTTTGGATCTGCTGAAACTGGTCTTGCATAGAAACTCTCTCCCTCAGAAAGACCTTAGCGTTGCACAGATGTACTTCATTCAGCAGGCCAAAGGAGGAGGCAAGTAACTGAGAGCTTGTACAGAACTAAACATTTGCTGCACCTCTGCTTAAACTTTCAGGGCTTCTTTCCACCCTTAATCACTCAACAGCATTGAATTTCTTTCCATTTCTTCTTCCCTCTCCAGTAAGCCTCAGCACTCTCTATACTGCCTCGTCACTGAGGTGACTAAATGCTTCTAAATTAATTACCAAAGTGGTCTTCATTTTTTCTTTCTCATACATTAACCTCTGTTAAGAAACTGAAAAGGAAGCTTTGTTCAACTTTCATATCTGTTCAACACAGAATCACAGAATCGCAGGGGCTGGAAGGGCACCTTGAAAGATGTAGTCCAAACCCCCTGCCAGAGCAGGATCACCTACACCAGATAACACAAGGAGGCATCCAGGTGAGTTTTGAATATCTCTAGAGAGGGAGACTCCACAACCTCCCTGGGTTATGGAACTCAGTATCACAGTATCACAGTGTAACTAAGGTTGGAAGAGACCCCAAGGATCATCAAGTCCAACCTGTCTTGACAGACCTCACGACTAGACCATGGCACCAAGTGCCACGTCCAATCTCCTCTTGAACACCTCCAGGGACGGTGACTTCACCATCTCCCTGGGCAGCACATTCCAATGATGAATGACTCACTCGGTGAAGAACTTTCTCCTCACTTCGAATCTAAACTCAATCTTACAGAAAAGAAAACCCAGATTAATTGACTTGTTTGGTAAAAGTCTGCACTGCACTGCACTGGTTAGGCCACACCTTGAGTCCTGTGTACAGTTCTGGGCCCCTCAGGTTAGGAAAGATGTTGACCTGCTGGAAGGTGTCCAGAGAAGGGCAACAAAGTTGGGGAGGGGTTTGGAGCACAGCCCTGTGAGGAGAGGCTGAGGGAGCTGGGGTTGCTTAGCCTGGAGAAGAGGAGGCTCAGGGGAGACCTTCTTGCTGTCTACAACTTCCTGAAGGGAGGTTGTAGCCAGGTGGGGGTTGGTCTCTTCTCCCAGGCAAGCAGCACCAGAACAAGAGGACACAGTCTCAAGCTGTGCCAGGGGAGGTTCAGACTGGATGTTAGGAAGAAATTCTACACAGAGAGAGTGATTGGCCATTGGAATGTGCTGCCCAGGGAGGTGGTGGAGTCACCATCACTGGAGGTGTTCAGGAGGAGACTTGATAGGGTGCTTGGTGCCATGGTTTAGTTGATTAGGTGGTGTTGGATGATGTGTTGGACTTGATGATCTCTGAGGTCTCTTCCAACCTGGTTTATTCTGTTCTAAAGCCAACAGGGCAGCCATAGCCATCATGATCTCTGTGAAAGGAAAGCTCTACAAACACCTCAGGTCACTTGGAAGTGTGGATGTGCTGTGCCTGCTTTCATTTGTTCTCCCTCCTCTATTCTTTCTGATCCTGCTGGGCTTGGGTGTTGACAAGCTGTGGGAATAGAAGCACTTGAAAAAACCAGAAAAACAACAACAAAATCACCAAACCAAACAGGTCTATTTATCTAGCAGGTCACTCCTGGAACCATGTTGCTGTGACCATGATTAAGTGGCAGATGGAGAGGATGGGGAGAGTGGAAAATATATTATGGTTCATTTCTCAAAGCTTTATTCAGTGTCCTTTATCATCTCTCTCTCAATAAGAGCAGGAGAGTCTATCTAACAAGGACTGGCTCTGGCTCTGTGTGACTGCAAATATTTCATTTTTACAACTGAGACAGGAAATAAAACCAGATTTTGCTCCTGAAAATAGTGGGAAAGCATTTGGTGTTTTTCAATGCAAAGCCAGTTTCATCAGTGCTTGCTGAAATGCAGGCAAAGGAAGATGCTGGGCTGTGTGCTGGCCTTAGGACTGTGCAGGTTTCTGTAGCAGTGATGTGATTACTGTAATTTCCACTCATTTAAGGGGCACCATGTATTGCATATTAATGTAGTATAACATTTGGCAACATTAATCCAGACAAGGATTTTTGATGCCGTGGGTGTCACTGCTAGTCACTGTGGCATTATCTCCTTAGACAGTGACAATGGTCCCATGCTGGTAGCATCTCTTGTACCACATTTACACTGTGGAATCACAGGATCACAGGATGTTAGGGGTTGGAAGGGACCTCCAAAGATCATCAAGTCCAAGCCCCCTGCCAGAGCAGGACCATAGAATCTAGCACAGGTGACACAGGAACACATCCAGATGGGTCTTGAAACTCTCCAGAGAAGGAGACTCCACAACCTCTCTGGGAAGCCTGTTCCAGCATTCTGTGACAGGCAGGTACAAAGCTGAACCACAGGACCATAAAGGTTGGAAGAGACCTGGAAGATCATCAAGCCCAAGCACCAACCCTTCATCACCATGGCCATTACACTATGCCCCAAAGTGCCATGTCCACACGTGTTATACACTTCCAGGGATGGTGACTGCACCAAATCCCTGGTAGCCTGTTCCAGTGTCTGACCAATGTTTAATGTGCCTCTATGGGGCCTCTAAGAGTGGATTATCAAGGATTTTTTTCCATACCTCGAAATCCATGTATATATATATAATAACAAGCCTAAGTGGCCTAGATGCCTAATCACTAGCAGCTCATCTACTCTGCTTATATGCTTCAGAAACACTCGACCAGGAGACTGCTGTCACCTGCAGGTGTCTGGCTGCACTGAAAATCCAGATGCCCTGAATCCACCCTTGGATGCAAAGGTGGTGAAGGCTGTTGCTGAACTGACACAAAGGAGAAGACACTGACCTGTCTGAGATGGGCAAATACAGAACAACAGAATACTAAAGACATTAACCAACTTGGGTTTTTTACATTTTGATACAGACTCACATGAAGAATGATTTGGTAAATCATTGGGTTGGAAGGAACCTTAGAGATCATCCAGCTCCAATGCCCCTGCCACGGGCAGGGACGCCTCCTGAAATGTTCTCTTCATGCTGAGGTGGAACCTCCTGTGCTGGAGTTTATATCCATTACCCCTTGTCCTATCACAGGCTGCAACTGAGCAGAGCCTCTCCCCTCCCTCTTGTCACCCAGCCTTCAGATATTTTTTAACCATTTATTAAATCCCCTCTCAGTCTTCTCTTCCCCAGACTCATCAGCCTCAGGTTTCTCAGCCTCTCCTGGTAATACAACTGCTCCAGTCCCTCAATCATCCTGGTAGCCCTCCCTTGGACTCTCTCAAGGAATCTTTCCCTTAGCCTCCATGACATGCTCCAGCACATTCCTGTGTTCCTTTGAGAGCAGCAAAGTGCACATTTAAGAAGCAGCCAACTCAAAGAGCCTTCATGTTTCCCAAAGCCCTTGTAAGGACATCTATTATATATGGATATTAGGTCAGTAAATGGTGAATAATTTTATTTGAGGGAAAATTTGACACATTCATCAAAAGAGAGAGAGAGAGAGAACTGTGGAGAATAGCAAATGGAGAAATCCACTGCTGGTCCCACTTAGAGAGTGATGTACTTTGAAGAATTATTGGCCATTGCTCTGAATACTTGCTCAGCTCAGAATGCAGAATTTTATTAATGGAAAACAATTTAATCTATTTATTTATCTATATTTATGTGGTACCACAAAAAGGTTTCTCATCTAGCTGCTTCTGGCCTGCTTGTGGAACTGGAAGGAATAGATCTGTGCTAATGCCCTGGTGTGCCACTCCAAGCCGTTCTGTTGATAAGGTGAGAAGCAATAGTCCCCTGACAAGCCCTCTTGGCATCCAGGACTCGAGCTGATGTTTGTAATCAGCCCTGCATGTGATGTTGCTCAGACATGGCAAATTACAGCTTGGGAAAGACATCCCAATTCACTAACAGGGCTGGAAGAGGTAATAAGTTTGCCATGATTTTTGGCAAGCAGATGCACTAAGTTTTATCTTTAGCAATTGTAAGCTGGCCTTTCCTTTCTAATTGGTTCTAATTTCTAATTAGTTCTAATTTCTAATAATATCTAATGAGCTCTAATAATGTATAATAATTTCTAATTAATTTCTGATTGCCAATTAATTTCTAATTAATTTCTAATTTCCATTTGCAGCCATCAGAGCCTGCTGGTTCTGTGGCTTCACTCTTTCTCCAGTGTGTAGCTGGTGAAGGTATGTGCAAAAGCCTTTAGATGCTCTGTGAGAGGACTGCTGTGCAGCCTGTCTGAGCCTGCTGTCCCTGCTTCTTCCATGGAACCTTTCAGAGCTGTCCATGGAGCCACACTGCTCTGAGAACTGGGGGTCCAAACCCACTGTTTCAATCCTTTGAGAGCTTGGCAGTACCAAGAATCTCTGCAGCATAAGGATGCAAAGATGAGCATGCAAGTGAGAGGGCATAGGTGGGCAGAAGTATTAAGCTGCTGCATAACTGAATATGTTAATATAACAGCTAGAAAAATACACTCCCCTTACAAATGACTGAGCTGTAATTATAGGTCATGGATTTGACCTTTTTTCCTCCTCCTTTTTTTTTCCTTCCTTTTTTGCCCCTCTCTCTCCTTTGAAAGCCTTGCTTGGTTCACTGCAGCAGCTGGAATGGGAGTCCTTGTTTTCCTAAGTATATTTAATACAACATTCTACATCCCATCAAACACATAGAGCTGTTTTGTACCTTTTCTCTCCCTCCAGGCTGGAGGAGGAAGCTGCACTATAATAATAGCTGGATCTGCAGAAGCCTTTCCGTGCCTTATTGCAAGTCATTTTGCAATTACCTAGGCTCTTTGTAGACAGCTTTTCCATGGCTGTGCCTGATCTCTGAAGTCCCCAGGTTATCAAGCAACACACATAAGAGGTGGATTTCATGACTACAGTACAAAAATCTCAAGGAGGGCATCTGTCTGCCTGGAGCAGCTGGCAACCTACACGGTGCAGACACGGAACAGCTCAAAAGCGGAACCTGTTTCACCTAACTTCAGTCATTCAGAACAGCAAATGAGTCTCTGTGGTTTTTTCTGACTCCTACTTCATTCAGTAATGGAGAGAGGAACCTCCAGAATGGTATTTCTCCTAAACCATTGCACAAGGTAAGAGATATGAAATGGAAGACCTTATTTTTAGTTTTTTCTAGTGCCTACAGAGGAAAATTGGGAAATAAGGTTTAATAGCAAGCTTGGTAAACAGCTGAGATGAATGTAGACCCTAATTTTGTGCAGTCTTACCCAACCCCTTCCTATCAGGACCAGTCTTTAGAGGTCCATGTGCAGGCTTTGTCTTTGAGAAGCTGTTGGGGCAGCTGAAAACAGGGCCAGAGAGCCAGCTCACAAGTGAAGTGAGGACAGTCCAGCGCTAAAAATCACTCCCTAGTCCTTTCTTACCTAGCAAGGTGGATTTATCTATTGACCATCCAGTGATGGATTTCTTTGTTAGTGTTGACTCAGGAAATTAGTGGTATGATGGCTTTCAGTTTTGGCAAGTGTTTTGTGTGTAAGCTGCAGCACAGCAGGTTCCACCTCAACACAAGGGGGAACTTCTTTACTGTAAGGGTCACAGAGCACTGGAACAGGTTCCCCAGAGGGGTTGTGGAGTCTCCCCTGGAGACTTTCAAGGGCTGTCTGGATGTGTTCCTCTGTGACCTGAGCTAGACTGTATGGTCCTGCTCTGACAGGGGGGTTGGACTCTAGGATCTCTTTGGGTGTCTTCCAACCCCTGACATGCTGTGATCCTGTGTGCTGTTGGGGTGTATGGGTGCTCATCCTCTAAAGAAGCAGTGGGTGGCAGGTAGGGATGTAGTTTAGGATTGATGTGCAGGGGAGCAGTGAAAAGAGCTGAGTAAGAGCTCTGATCCAGAACTAGTCCCATTGAATGTGTCTGTTGTGACAGAGACTTGGATTTACATGGGAGAAGATGAAAGGATTGCCATGGAAGAGAATGTGTTGAAGTCACACAGTGCAGAATGAGTCAGATTGTCTGAGTCAGGAGGGTTCTGATACTAGAGGGAGTCAGATTTATGCAGGAAGGATCAGATTATTCAGCATCTCTTTATGGCTTTATGCAGCTCATGACAGTACTGATGCTCCACTGCAGTCTCTTCCTCTCCTTGTGCTGTAGATGTTTCTCAGGAGATCTTGACTCACTTGATTGTCTGACCAAAAAGAGACTTCCCTGTTCCCCCTAACATGACTCATCAGTATCAATTTTCAGCTCACACATATTTGACTTCTATTCAACACTTTGGGACTTGAGCACAGATTTTTCTCCACTGGAAAACAAACAAACAAATCAACCAACCAAATCAAATCCATATCATAGAATCTGGATATGTGTCAGACATATGCACTGATGAGGCAGAAAGCATCACAGTGACAAACATTCATGCAGTCAGAGAAAGGCAGTGATACATTGTCTTATTGGAGATGGCAGCAAGTGAACAGTTTGTTGTATGAGAAGTGAACCTGTCAATGAAGATGATAAATGGGGCATATGGAATTTCTATAGCACACTGCATATATAAAGCTAACAGTGAGAGAAATGTTGAGAGAATCTCTTTTCTAAGCAGCGGTTTCCTTGAGGGTTGGTGTCAGGTAAGACTCTGTGTGGGACCTTATAACTGCTGTCCAGTGCCTGAAGGATTAGAATACAGAATTAACCAGGTTGGAAAAGACCTCTGAGATCATTGAGTCCAACCTATCACCCAACATCATCTAATCAATGGCACCAAGTGCCCCATCCATCTTCTTAAACACCTCCAGTGATGGTGACTCCACCACCTCCCTGGGCAGCACATTCCAATGGCCAATCTCTCTTTCTGTGAAGACTTTCTTCCTAACATCCAGCCTGAACCTCCCCTGGTACAGCTTGAGACTGTGTCCTCTTGTTCTGGCCACCCAGAAGAAGAGACCAACCCCCACTTGTCTGAAACCTCCCTTCAGGTAGTTGCAGACACCAAGAAGGTCTCCCCTGAGCCTCCTCTTCTCCAGGCTAAGCAACCCCAGCTCCCTCAGCCTCTCCTCATAGGGCTTGTGCTCCAAACCCCTCACCAGCTGAATGTCCACCAATAGGGCAAGGGGAAATGGATTTAAATTGAAGGTGAATAGGTTTAGATTGGCTCTTAGGAAGAAATTCTTCACCATGAGGGTGGCAAGACTCTGGCATGGATTGTCCAGAGAGGCTGTGGATGCTCCCTCCCTAGAGACGTTCAAGAGCAGGTTGGTTGGGCACCTTGAACAACCTGGCTTGGATGAGAGGTGTCCCTGCCCATGGCAGGGAGGTTGGATTAGGTGCTCTCTGAGGTCCCTTCCAGCCTAAGCAGTTCTATGATTGGAAAGGTTTTGCTCCTATCAGAAAATGCTATTCCCCTGTTTCTCCCAGAAATGCAGCGAGGTTTTAATTTCTACTCTGCAACACACTTTATTTAGAGCTGCTTACATCACCCTCATCAAAATGACATTTGAGGGACCAGAAATGAGACAGCATTTCTTCATCTTCCCATTTCTGAAGAGGCCTGTTTAAATTTTCTTGGCTCCAGTCAAAGTATTCCACAGCTTGTAAGGGTGACTGTCTGGAGGGAAAATGCTTGTCAGAAGCTTCTATTCCCTCCCACCAGAGTTCAGATGGCTTCAGAAGTTGGATGCAGTGATCACCGGTCTTTGTGTCACATTGAGAATCAATATCACTTGACTGGGAATTAATGAAAGCATATTCTTCAAGGGGGTGCATAATTTGGGACATTAAGATGCTGGCAGATGATGTTCCCTTCCTGCTCCTTTACCCATCAGACTATTCCCAGGAGTGCTATCTTGGTTTAGTTAAATGCAGCAAGATATGGTACTGCTCTTTGGAATGTCTCCTGCTGCAAGGTTAGAGAGAGAAATAAAACTCTGGGCACAACAGTCCTAGAAGGGTAATTTACCATAGTTTCCAAATAACTTGGTAGGCTTTAGATGTGTAAGGCAAACGGGATTGGCCATTAGAATGTGCTGCCCGGGGAGGTGGTGGAGTCACCATCCCTGGAGGTGTTTAGAAAGAGACTGGATGGGGTGCTTGGTGCCATGGTTTATTTGATTAGATGGTGTTGGCTGATAGGTTGGACTCAGTGATCTCAAAGGTCTTTTCCAACCTGGTTAATTCTATTCTATGCTCTGATTCTCCTAAATGCTAAACATATCTCTTCTCTTCGCTGACATTCTCATTGGGTCCCTAGAGCAGTGAAGAAGCCTGGTCAGGCTGTGGCACTGGATGTGGCTCCAAGCCAACAGAAAACCAGAGAATTTGCTCATATTTGTGAAGGCACAAAGTTTGGCTGGTAACTAGGAGAAAAGATGATGATGAGGACCTTACCAGCTAGATGGCAAGAGGTTCAAACCAGAATAGAGGGCAGTAATTTGCACCTCTCTGGACCTTTCAGAGAAACATTTATTCACAGACCTAAAGGAGGCTTCCTGTGGTGAGCGAGCAGCCCACACTTTGGCTCTGTGCTGAAGAGGTCCTCTTGAAATGAAATGTGCAGGCCATGATTTTTTTGTCTTCAAGATGTGAGAATCAAGGCCACTGCTTTTCACCAGCCATTCCTTCCAAAGTGCTCTGCAAAGCAGCACAGATGGTGCATCACAGTCATAAAAAGACTGTTCTCAGGGAGGGGAAGAAACTCATCTTCTTCAGCACATCTCCCCTTGCACTGCTATAAAATTTCCCATTAGACTTTTCAAGTGCTTTAGAGAGCTGAATAGCCCAGCCCTTCAAAGCAAGATTGTCCCACTCCATCAAAGAGGTACAGAGGAAGTATAAAGTTCTACAGAAATTGGAGCTTTTAAAACTTTTTTTTTTTTTTCCCTTTGGCATTTAGCTCTGCTCTGTACCAGCAACCCACTGGAGGCAGCTCACCACAAGGCATTTTTTCCCCTTGTCTCAGTCCAAACTAAAGGCTGCCTTCCCTTCCACCCTTTTGGGAGCATTATGTAGGTGCTGCTTTGAGACACGTCCTGTCTTACTCTGGCAACAATTACAGTAATATCAAGAGCCTTGGAGTACTTCAACTCCCAGTTGAGTCTGCTCTGTGACATTTGAAAACTTGCTAGATTGTTGTCAAGTTTGGCAAGTGTTAACTTGAATTTATTTATTTATTTTTTCCTTCAGATCTTATACATATTTGTAGTGAAAACATTATACAGAATACAGAATTAACCAGGTTGGAAAAGACCTCTGAGATCATTGAGTCCAACCTATCACCCAACAACACGTGACCAAATAAACCATGGCACTAAGTGCCTCATCCTGTCTCTTTTTTAAACACTTCCAGTGATGGTGAGTCCACCCCCTCCTTGGGCAGCACATTCCAATGGCCAATCTCTCTTTCTGGGAAGAGCCTCCTCCCAACATCCAGACTAAAGCTCCCCTGGTGCAGCTTGAGACTTTGTCCTCTTGTTCTGGTGCGATTGCCTGGGAGAAGAGACCAAGCCCCACGTGGCTACAACCTCCCTTCAGGTAGTTGTAGAGAGCAAGAAGGTCTCCCCTGAGTCTCCTCTTCTCCAGGCTAAGCAACCCCAGCTCCCTCAGCCTCTCCTCACAGGGCTGTGCTCCAGACCCCTCCCCAGCTTCGTTGCCCTTCAGCTACCTGAACTCCAGCAGAAGGAAGGAGGTATTTCCTCTCCTAGCTTTGTTGCCCTTCTCTGGACACGTTCCAGCAATGCAACATCTTCAGGTCTTATACATGTTCCTAGTGGAATGGGTGCTTTTTCCAGCTCCTGTTGGTGTCTTTAAACCACAGGCTGTGGAAGGTGTTCTCCTGCTGTATCTTCATATTAAAGGAATGAGTGAAAAGAAGAAAAGATGTAGTTTCCATACCATGGTACTGTAGGAAAGAATCTGATGTATTTTTCTGTTGCAGCTAGACCTCTGAGATCTGAAGTCAACAGTTAAGTTGAAAAGTGGGCCCAAAGGACCAGGCTTAAACTGAAATACATTTGAAATACTCTTTTGTATAGTCTTATAGTCCTGTATTTCACTGCAAAGAGCTTTGAGTCTTAGCTTGAAGATGTTAAAGGGCATGCAACGCCTCACCCTGATAGGAAGTGCCCAAAAGCACTGAAGGGCAAAAGCACCTCCTGAAGAAAAGAATTAAACCAAAGCAAAACAAACCCCAAAAAGCAAGCACCAAAACCCCAGCCACAAGCAAATCTGAAGAAGTGAACAAGCTGCATGTGGCTTTGAAGCCCCATTATTTCTGACAGCAGACATGTTAGCTCTGATGAATTGCTGTTTACAAGTTAGCTGAGGAACAAGAAAAAATGGTTCTACTTTCCCCCTTTACCTTCAAAGCTTTGCTACCGAGTTCAGATGTGCCTAAATCAATGCTGGAACACTCCAGATGAGCAAAGCAACAAAAGCTACCTCAAAGCAGCTCAACCAAATGAACCCACAGTGTGACAAAGAGCAATAAAGACCCATTTCCCTTTTCCACTCTTGATGCAAATGGGGCCCCTGATATGGAGCATATGCTGCAGCCCATCAGAGCTGTTTCCATTTCTTCCTTCAGCAGGACTAAAATGAAAGTCAGCTGGCCACTGCCTCTTCTGGATGGGTAGCATGAACCTCGCATCTCAGTGAATACAAGGTTGCTGTGGGTTGCTGTATGTCCAGAGAAGGCCAACGAGGCTGGTGTGGGGTTTGGAGCATAAGCCCTACAAGGAGACGCTGAGGGAGCTGGGGTTGTTTAGCCTGGAGAAGAGGAGGCTCAGGGGAGACCTTATTGATGTCTACAACTACCTGAAGGGTAGTTGTAGCCAGGAGGGGGTTGGTCTCTTCTCCCAGGCAACCAGCACCAGAACAAGAGGACAGAGTATCAAGCTGCACCATGGAAAGTTTAGGCTCCAGGTGAGGAGAAAGTTCTTTACAGAGAGTTGTTGGCCATTGGAATGTGCTGCCCAGGGAGGTGGTGGAGTCACCATCCCTGGAGGTGCTCAAGAGGGGATTGGATGTGGCACTTGAAGCCATGGTTTAGTAGTCATGAGGTCTTGGGTGACAGGTTGGATTGATCTTTGAGGTCCTTTCCAACCTTATTGATTCTATGTCCCTGTGGATCTTGAGCAGCATGGAATCAAACACTGGTATTGTTTCATCCTTTCTCAATGCAATGAAGATGTTTGCTTCTACCTGATTTATCTTTCTCTGCCAATTTCTTGACAAACGTTCCTGGTAACATAGATCTGCTCCTGATCCTCTCCTTGGAGGTTTCATGGTGAGCTAGTTAGTCCTGACCCTTAGAACTATAGCTTTCTGGATGTATAGAAGCAAACATAATGAAATTCTTGGTAGGAATCAATTCTAGTTATAAGCTTCTGGTGAGAACAGCTTTCCTTTGGGGAAATAAAGTTCTGATGAAGACCAAGGAGTTTGGTGCCTCATGAGATGCTGCTGATTTTGATGAAATTATTCCACTCTACAAAACTTCTGAAAGTAAAATGCTTTGGGAATGGCAGAATGGAGGCTTCAATATCAGTATATTGTTATACCTTTTCATTTACAGGCATCTTGTTTTCAGGTCTGGCACAAATGCTGGTGAGAGGCCACGAGCACAGCCCTGTGAGGAGAGGCTGAGGGAGCTGGGGTTGTTGAGCCTGGAGAAGAGGAGGCTCAGGGGAGACCTTATTGCTCACTACAACTACCTGAAGGGAGGTTGTAGCAAGGAGGGGGTTGGTCTCTTCTCCCAGGCAACCAGCACCAGAACAAGAGGACACAGTCTCAAGCTGTGCCAGGGGAAGTTTAGGCTGGATGTTAGGAAGAAATTCTTCCCAGAAAGAGAGATTGGCCATTGGAATGTGCTGCCCAGGGAGGTGATGGAGTCACCATCTCTGGAAGTGTTCAAGAGGGGACTGGATGTAGCACACTTGGTGCCATGGTTTAGTATTCATGAGGTGCTGGGTGACAGGTTGGACTTGATGATCTTTGAGGTCTCTTCCAACCTTATCGATCTTATTCTGTCCTATTCTATCCCAAATACTGTCTTAAAGGCTTTGTTAAGAGCATGTCAAGTTACAGTGTGACACGCAGGCAGACACAACATGACACTGACACATTCTCTAACCTTTTAAAGTAAATTGTGAGTACAGTTACTACTTTGTAAAGATTACACTGGAAGAGTCCTCCCAGAGTGCTTCTCATTCAATCATGAGGAGCAGAGGAGCCCTGAAAGTATTTCCCAGGGAACAGCTGTTTTCAGTAGCCCAGTGTTCACTTGGATTCATGGATATATGTATATAGTCCACTTGGATTAATTTATCTATACAGATATAAATATATAGATACAATAAATGCATATTTAATGTCTTTATACATGTAAATAGAGTTAATATATTTAATATATTATATTATTGAATGTCTTTATACATGTAAATAGAGTTAATATATTTAATATATTATAGACATTTAATATATTGATGTATTTAAATATATTTTTATATTACCTATTTAATATATTTTGTGAGATATAGATTTTTTTTACATATAATTAATAAAAATTGGTATTATTTTATATTGAAAAATATTATTTAGACCTTCCCCCCCCCCTCAGCCAAGGTTTTCAGGATTTCAGCTATTCCTCCTACTTCATTAAGAAGAGAAGGCTTCAAGCATTAATGCTTCCAATGACCCCAGAATTGTGACAAGCTCTCAGAACCACCCATTTGCTTTCTCTCTTGGATTGCTTACGTGCAGATCTGAGCTGGAAATTTCCACAATCACCTTTGCAAATGGGATCCTGAGGCTTGTGGTAGGCAAGGCTGCATTTACATACGGAGCAGACAAGCTTTCAAGGGGCACATCATCAGACACTTCATCTCCATGCAAAACAGAGAAGCTGTGAGGCAAGCCTCAAGGGAGGGCAGGAAAGGCAGGGTTTGATTCAGAGGTAACCTGTTAAACTCTTAACAAGATCAATGAAGTCATCCTGCCCCTGTACTCAGCGCTGCTCAGGCCACAGCTTGAGTCCTGTGTCCAGTTCTGGGCTCCTCGGTTTGGGAAAGATGCTGAGATGCTGGAAGGTGTCCAGAGAAGGGCAACAAAACTGAGGAGGGGTTTGGAGCACAGCCCTGTGAGGAGAGGCTGAGGGAGCTGGGGTTGCTTAGCCTGCAGAAGAGGAGGCTCAGGGGAGACCTTATTGTCATTTACAATGACCTGAAGGGAGGGTGTAGCCAGGTGGGGGTTGGTCTCTTCTCCCAGGCAGCCAGCACCAGAACAAGAGGACACAGTCTCAAGCTGTGCCAGGGGAAGTTTAGTCTGGATGTTAGGAAGAAATTCTTCCCAGAAAGAGAGATTGGCCATTGGAATGTGCTGCCCAGGGAGGTGATGGAGTCACCATCACTGGAAGTGTTTAAGAAGAGACTGGATGGGGCACATGCTTATGAATTTATTTGATGCATTTATGTATTATTGATAGGTTTGGTTTTTTTTTTTCCCTTTGCATTTACCACCATGAAACATAACCACAATGGAGAAGATGCAGTCTTTTCCTGTCTGTTCTATATGACATTTGTCTTGCAATTCATAAGAAGTGATTCTCACTTTCCAACCTGCCCCTCTTCCTGAAGGCTTCATGGTCAGAGTTGACTGATAAGTGAATGCATTTTCCAGATATGCTGTACTGCTTTTTCCCCCTCCTTTCCTTCCTTATTTCTGAAGGGAAGCAGTGAGGGGGAAGAAATGATCTGTCAATGAGGCACAAAAACAGAGATTTATTGAATGATGAGGGCAGACTCAAGGGGCCTCCAGGTAAAAATAGTGTAATCAACATCATATCATATGACTAAACAGCTCCTGCTCCACCACCACCGTTGTTGAACCCATCCCAGAGCCAGGGGCCAAGACCCTTACCAGCCAAGATACCACACAGAGGAGCTCAGCCCCAGTGAGGAGCCCCAGCCAGCACCCATGGGTGATATTGGAGTATCAATCAATCCTGTTCCTAACAGCCGGGGGGCCACCAGGCCCCCCGGCCTTTGTTGTCACCACCACCATCACCCAGTGTGCACCAGGGGCACTCACCAGGATGAGAGGAGGATCCTCAGCCCAGATGGGCTCAGCTAGGGGCTTCTGCCCTTCCTGTGGGGGATTAAATAGGGGAGTGGGTGGGGAGGGCAAATGGCCACACCTGGGGTGGGAGGAGACTTCAACAGAGCTCAGGATGAGGCACTTAGTGCCATGGTTTAGTTGATTAGGTGGTGTTGGGTGATAGGTTGGACTTGATGATCTCAAAGGTCTTTTCCAAGCTGGTTAATTCTGTATTCTGGACTTCTATATGTGTGGACTTTATGTGTGTGTTAGGTCTCTACATAAAGTGCAGCTATGAAGCTGTACAGAGGGAAGCATTTCCCTTTCATGTGGTTTATCCTATTTCTAAACATAAAAGATGTCTTTAAGTAAATGAAAAATACATATGTGGATAACCTGACCACTCCAGCAAGCAATGTTAATTTATATTGGGAATGATAAAAATATAACTTAAGCTTCTGACACTCATTTTGGAAGCTTTTGTGATACTCTAAAAAGGTCAACATATTGGTGGTGGTTGAAAGCAAGTCAATGCTGTTAATTTAATGCCTGCATTTCCCTGGTTGTTTTAGGTGGGTGAGAAGATAACTGAAGTTTCCTGAGGATTTGTCTGCTCAGCTTTCTCTAAACACAACTAATCAGGTCTAAGGGTTCTGGGAATAGCATTTGGAGCACAGATTTTTCCAGAGCTCACTCTTACTACTGCTTAATATTGTGGTCTTAAAGCTATTCAGTGCAGGGAGGGGGTGGGGGAAAGGCAATGCTCCCTTACATTGCTTTGAGGCAGATGAATACAAATACTGTTGTCCACTTTAAAGGAATTTTCCAGCTCAGTGGGAGCCTGGCTGATGATTTTGGAATAATTTTGCAGTTTTGTGTAGGTAAGAGCTGGGAACAATATATCACAGTATCCAGAAGTAGTGAGGGGAAGGGAAGTGACACAAAGTGTATTAGATTTAGTTACATTATTAGGCTGGATGTTAGGAGTAAGTTCTTCATAGACAGAGTGATTGGCCATTGGAAGGGGCTGCCCAGGGAGGTGGTGGAGCCACCATCCCTGGAGGTGTTTAGGAAGAGATTGGAGGAGGCACTTGGTGCCATGGTTTAGTTGATTAGATAGTGTTGGATGACAGGTTGGACTTGATGATCTCAAAAGACTCTTCCAACCTGGTTAATTCTATTCTATTCTATTCTATTCTATTCTATTCTATTCTATTCTATTCTATTCTATTTTTTCAGTAGAAAGAGAGCTGTTATCAGAAAACATCAAGTTGTTGAACTCAAAACTTTTCATGTGAATGCACTTGTTTTAAACACTTAACAGGTAAAGATTTCCTTCTCAGGATGGGTTTCTAAGCAGCACACCCATGGACTTTTCTCCTTTCCAAGAACAATTACTAGCCCAGTGGCTAACATGGATATGACCCCAGCATGTGTGGCATCAGTTCAACTCTCCATTCCTGTGTTTTTCTCAAATGAATCCCAAAATAGCTGAAAGTCTGGCACTTGGAAATTTGCTGTGGTGAAGAGACTGATCTGTCAGAGCAGAGGTTTGAGCTTAACCTGGATTCAGCAGTGAGCCCCCACCCATAGGCTAGTTACTCACATATGCTCTGGGTTTTCCTAAGGTAATATTCACATGGTCTAACTAAAACTGAGGTAATACTCATATGGTCTAATTGAAACCCAACCCTAAATGATTCATGTGCTAGAGGGGGCATTTCCTCTCAAGATCTCATATCTGTTTCAGAAGGTAGCAATTACTCAGTGGAATCTTGGTAAGGATATGCACCCACCTAGCATAAGCAAATACAGAAACCAGAGAAAGCTTGGGAATTTTTCCAAAGAACAAGTGAAAATACTATTTCCTCCTGTATGACAAGCAAAGGCCATTAATAATGACAAATGAAATGTAAAAACTTCTGTGACTTGCCCAGGGCTGCAAAATGGGTCAGTAATTCATCTTCCGTAAGAGTACAGCATTTATGGTTCCTGGCTGCCTCTTGGCCTCCCTAGTTTGTGTCATTTGTTTCCCTTGTATGCTGGAGATGCCCTAAAGTATGAAGAGCAACTTTTAAGAACCACATGTGATTACATAATGAGAAAAAATGGGATTATTTCGAATAATTTTGCAGTGACTAACTGAGCTACAGGTAAAAATTATCTCTGAATTTTGTTGTTAGAGTGTGAAGAGTTCAGAAACATCCCTTCAGGAATGAAACCTCTGCACCTCTGAAAATGCTGAACATTTTTCAAAGGTAAAGGTAGGCAGTTCAAAGGGGAACAAAAAAGCAAAGGAAAGAAAGAAAGAGAGAGAGAAAGAGAGAAGGGAAGGAAGGAGGGAGAGGAAGAAAGAAGGAAAGGAGGAAAGAAAGGAGGAAAGAAAGGAAGAAAGGAAGGAAAGAGAAAGCAAGCAAGCAAGAAAGAGAAAGAGAAAGAGAAAAAGCAAGAAAAGAAAGAAAGCAAGGAAAGGAAAGAAAGAAAGAAAGAAAGAAAGAAAGAAAGAAAGAAAGAAAGAAAGAAAGAAAGAAAGAAAGAAAGAAAGAAAAAAGAGAAAGAGAGAAAGTAAGAGAGAAAAAGAGGAAGAAAGAAAAACAGAGAAAGAAAGAAAGAGAAAGAAAGAAAGAAAGAAAGAAAGAAAGAAAGAAAGAGAGATCTGCCTTTTCTTGTTGATATCTTGATTTCCCTTTGTTTCTGTCCTTTCTTTCTTCAGACCAAAACCTCACTAAGATTCTAGCAATATAACCTGTGTGGTCCATACTTCCATGTCTCAGTGCAGGAAGGGAGGTGAGGAGAAAGTTCTTCCCAGAAAGAGTAATTTGCCATGGGAATGTGCTGCCCAGGGAGGTGGTGGAGTCCCCATCCCTGGAGGTGTTCAAAAAGGGATTGAATGTGGTACTTGAAGCCATGGTTTAGTCATCAGGTGTTGGGTGGCAGGTTGGACTTGATGATCTCTGAGGTCTTTTCTAACCTTATTGATTCTATGATTCTAGGATATCCAGCATCATGGCAGGAGCAGGAGGAAATGTGTGGGAAAGCTCCTCGCACACTGCAGGGAGAGGAGGATGGCTCAGTTTTGCCTTTACTCCTGTGCTGCTGCAGTCCTTTGCCAGTGTTCCAGCTGCTGAAATCTGCAGCAGGGAAGTGTTTCACCACTCTGAAGTTTTCCTTTTCTGTGTAACTTTATTTTTCTCTTTCTGGATGTATGTTTGACATTTGCACAGCCTCTCTGGCTCAGGTTTTGCTGGAAATGGAATAAGCTCTGGGCAACCTACTGTAGTGTGAGGTGTCCCTGCCCATGGCAGGGGGGTTGGAGCTAGATGATCTTTGAGGTCCCTTCCAACCCTGACAATTCTATGATACTGCAACTCCTGCCATGTAAAGTGCATTAAGTCCATTTGCTATGTTTGCATCCATATCCACCTCCCATTAGCCTTGCCTGACATATGTGTGTGTAAACTGTAGAAGGCCAAGATGAATGTCATAAAGCTAAGTGAGTAGAGCTAAAGGGCTAAAGATGCTGATCCATTTTTGCTAAAGCATAATATTCCAACTCTTCTTCCTTCAGAGCTGACCTTCTCACCTTCTGAGCATTCATCTCTCAATTGCTTATTTTTGTGCAGATGTCTTCTGTGATTTAATGTCTTTAGCAGAGGAATGCATGTAGCATTTATTATCAATGTGTCTTGGAAATGTAGATCAGCTTGCCCAGAGCAGGAGCAGTTTGTTTACCACTTAATGGCAAAGTAGTTGAATTTTAAAAAGGGCACTGATGTTATTATTTAAAGACAAGCAGAAGGCAGGCAGCAGAGGGAGACAACCTATTAAAAATTCCACACCGTCTACAAGGTACAAGAACCTTCTGCCATGGGAAAGGAATAGAGGTAATGAATGCCTTTAAACTCCACTTAGACACAGCATCCACTTCTTTCCATTTCTGCCACTGGTTTAAACCACAAGGCTAAATCAGAGCTCTAAGAATGGCAAGTCCTGGGACACTTTCCAGGAAAGGGGTTGGAATCGCTGCGATGAAGTTGTGAAGAGATGGCAGAGAGATGTCTGTGTCAGCAAAATGGCAACACATTCCGAGTCTGCATTGACTCATGTAGTGGTTCCTCAGCTTTGTGTAAGGAAAGGATCTGACTTTCCTGGGGGGGAGAAGGGATGGTGATGGTAAGGAAATTAACAAAAGATAGGATAGGATAGGATAGGATAGGATAGGATAGGATAGGATAGGATAGGATAGGATAGGATAGGATAGGATAGGATAGAAATAGAAATAGATATAATAGAATAGAAATTAGAACAGAATAGAAATTAGAATAGAATAGAAATGAAATGAGAATAGAATAGAAGAATAGAATAGAATAGAATAGAATAGAATAGAATAGAATAGGATAGAATAGAATGGAATAGGAATACGAATAGGAATAGAATAGGAATAGGAATGGAATAGAATAGAAATAGGAATAGGAATGGAATAGAAATAGGAATAGGAATAGAATAGAAACAGGAATAGGAATGGAATAGAAATAGTAATGGAATAGAATACAATAGACCAGGATGGAAAAGACCTTTGAGATCACCCAGTCCAACCTATCCTCCAACACCATCTTATCAACTAAATCATGGCAACCAAGTGCCTCATCCAGTCTCCTCTTAAACACCTCATGCTGTACTTATAGAGATGAGGAAACATGAAAGCTTTTGTTTGGAAATTAAGTCTTTGCAAATATTTTGCTTGCAAAAATCTATGAAGTTTCTTCTTGCAGGAAATACTCTCAGGACCAGTCCCTCAGTTTCATCTAGTCCTATAAATAATGACCATTACTGTTCAGTGAGTTTCTCCCTCTGGTGGAGACAATGTAATAAACAAAAGATGGTATTTCTATCAGAGGATAATCTTCCTAGTGCCATAAAACTAAGGACTGGAAAATCCCATTGCTCAGACATGAATGCCACCAAATGAGAGACCAAGTGTGAGGCTTCATGCTTTGCCCTCTGCCTCTGTGCAAACAAACATTGCAAGTGTTCACAGAATCACCAAGGTTGGAAGAGACCTCAAAGATCAAGTCCAACCTGTCACCGCAGACCTCATGCTTAAGTGTTCACTCTCCTAAAGATCTCCAAGAGTGTAGGTCTCATTTTCTCAGCCTAATCAGTGCCATTGTTTATGTAAGTATGTATGTAAGTATGTATTTATTTAAAGCTGAAAAGAAAAGTGTACAGAGAAATCATAGAACAGTTTGGGTTGGAAGGGACCTTTAAAGGTCATCTAATTCAACTACCTTGCAGTCAGCAGAGGCATCTTCAATGTGATCAGGGTCCTCAGAGCCTCATCCAACCTGACCTTGACTATTTTAGGCTTGAGGTGAGGAGAAAGTTCTTTACAGAGAGAGGCTGGGCATTGGAATGTCCTGCCCAGGGAGGTGGTGGAGTCACTGTCCCTGGAAGTGTTCAAAAAGGGATTGGATGTGGCACTTGGAGCAATGGTTTAGTTGTCAGGAGGTGGTGGGTGACAGATTGGACTTGATGATCTCTGAGGTCTTTTTCAACCATATTGGACTTGATGATCTCTGAGGTCTTTTTCACCCATATTGATTCTATGATTCTATTTCCAGGGATAGGGCATCTACCACCTGGCTGGGCAACCTGGGTCAGTGTTTCACCACCCTGAACATGAAATTTTACCTGATTGACAATATTTTACTTAGGTTTTGGGGCATGACTTCAATTCTACCAATTTGTGATCAATTCAAGTGCAAGAAGGAGCAATGCACAGACTAATGATAATCTGAAGAGGGCAGCACATGGGCAACCATGCCTACACCTCCAGTTAGCACTTGGAACCACTCACTTCTTCAGAACCATGTTCTTTTACTAGGAGCAAGAGTGCCTCTTGCTCTCTTACTTTTCACAGGATGTGTTTCAAAGTTGTCAGTTGCCTGGCAAGATACACAGCTGCTATTTGGGCCATTTAGCAGCTCATCATCCGGCATTTCTTTAAAAATGAGGCTATTTTGCAGGAGGCATTTGTGAAATAGCACATTTGTGCAATCAGAAGGCAATGGGGCTCATTTCAAACATCCCCACGATTTTCAGTGCAGCACTTAGCAGCATGGCGTCAGAGCAACTCCAAGTCTTGGAGGCCAAGAGGCAGGCAAGTAGGTTTGCTGTCTACAACTACCTCAAGGGTGGTTGTAGCCAGCAGGGGGTTGGTCTCTTCTCCCAGGCAACCAGCATCAGAACAAGAGGACACAGTCTCAAGCTGCACCAGGGGAAGTTTAGGCTGGAGGTGAGGAGAAAGCTCTTCACAGACAGAGTCGTTCGCCATTGGAATGTGCTGCCCAGGGAGGTGGTGGAGTCCCCATCCCTGGAGGTGTTCAAGAGGGGATTGGATGTGGCACTTGGTGCCATGGTTTAGTCATGAGGTCTGTGGTGACAGGTTGGACTTGATGATCTTTGAGGTCTCTTCCAACCTTGGTGATACTGTGATTTTCCTGGGGAGGTGTGCCAGAGGATGGGCTACAGCATCTCAGGTGCCTTTGGCTAGCTACGTGCATCTGCTCGTGCCCACATGTTGATGTTTCTCAGGAATGAAGGTTTAACTGCACATACACACACTCAGTCACCTCACAGCAGCACAGGCTGCTGGTGGAGGTTTTGTTTTGCTGCTGCTGTGCCCCATCAAGCACAGAGGAGGGTTTTTCAGGACTGGCATTCTGCATGTTGGTGTATGTCTGGATTATGGCTTGCGGTGACACGTCCAGTGCACACCTTTATACATAGCAGGACTCTGGAAGTAATTTCTTGATCAAGGTAAAATAGCTTTCTGCTTAAAACCCCCTGTCCCCAAAAACTTCATGACTACCAATTGTGATTGCAAATATTAGAATCAGAATCACAGAATGTTAGGGGCTGGAAGGGACCTCTAGAGATCATCCTGTGCAACCCCCTCTGCCAGAGCAGGATCACCTAGAGCAGATCGCACAGGAACATGTTTTGTGGCTCCCCAAACCACAGCTGACTAGAGAGACAAGGAGAAGAGAAAAGAAGACTGAAAAAGAAAAGAAAACAAATAAACAAACAAAAAGATTCCAGTCTGGTCAGGAAAGTATTCCAGCAACTTTTAGAAGTGGCATCAGGGAAGACAAGAAATAAGTTTGTTAATGACACACTTTTCTGTCCAGAGGAGTCTAAGTAATCAACTCTCACAGCATTCATAAAATCTCTGGGAGTGAATTTCAGCCCTGTGCATCCATACTGTGAGAAAGGCACTGTAAACAAGTTCCCAGAAGAATGATTTGTTTCCACAGAGGGCCAGACCATGGGGAAATGTCATAAAACAAGATAAAGGCAGAGCCTGAACTCTAACAGGCAGATAATTCTCCCCAGTTGGCTCTCTGTGCCAACAAACAATAACTTCAGATGCTGTTTAAATATGACAGTATTGATCTGGCCACTGCTAATCCCCCAAATCCCTTCTTCAGCTGTATATTTCATGACAGCTTAGTGACTCCAAGTCATTGCTTGGCAAGAGAGACAGCAAATGATTGTTTCACTGCACAAGGTAAAAGATACTGAATTATCCATGGATTAGTTTACCCAAAGCCAGCAGGGCTGTGGCAGTTGCAGGGTGCTTGTGGGGCTGTCCTGCCCCCCATATCTTCCTTACACCCTCCTGCTTCTTCCCCTGGGCCAGGCAAATAGCCCAGTCCCTGCTGTGGCAGCCTTGGGGGAGGTTTTCATAGTTTAGCAGTAAGCTTGAGTGTGTAAGGGAAGGGACAGAAAGTTAACTGCCAGCTTCACCCACTTCTTTCCTGCTGGGTGGGCATGGAGGAGCCTCCTGTAAAAAGACCTTTACACATGGAGACATGAAGAGGAAAGAGAGCATTAGGAGAGGGATTGTGAAAAGAAACCTGGATGCATTCCTTATAACCTCTCTCACGCAGCAAAAGGAGCAGTGCAGGCTCAAACTGAGACAAAGCCCTGTCCTCCTTCCAGGACTAACTGGCTCCTTGATACACAGATTTTGTCTTTATTTGCCCCTTTGCTTGCAAAGATTTCCATCTCCTGCTGAGTAAATGTACACAAAAACCTGTTCCTTCTGACTCCTTGTGAAACAAAGATTATTTCTGATACTCAGCAATGCAGTGTGCATACAGAATCTCACTGGCACAGTTGCACACACCATCTCTTGTTCCTTCTTCAGTGCTCAGCCAAGATCTGTACAATGAACATGGGTGCTGTGGAGGGAGGAGGCACAGCCTGCCTGCTCCTCTGCATCTCAGACAGTGAGGCTGCCCAGACAGGGGTGACTGATCAAGCCCACTGAGATCATTCCAGCTGACCATCCTCATAATATTCCTGTTTCTCCCTAGCATGAGAGGACCAGGGATGGGTAATCAGGGCAAGCACTGGTATTCTAGTGTTTGAATGCTGTTAACAAGCTGAATGATTACAGTCACATATTTTAGTCTGGATTCAATAAGGAAATGAATTCATCATGAGCTGTCTATTCCCACTCCAATAAATTCGAGTTCATTGATTTCAACTACATTTCAAAGTCTGGAAAAGTAACTGAAATCTGACATGTTTGAGAGACTTAGCAGCTGAACAGAAAAGAGTCAAGTCATAGAATCAATAAGGTTGGAAAAGACCTCAGAGATCATCAAGTCCAACCTGTCACCCAACAGCTCATGACTAACTAAACCATGGCACCAAGTGCCATGTCCAATCCTTTTTTGAACACCTCCAGGGATGGTGACTCCACCATGTCCCTGGGCAGCACATCCTTGGGGTCTCTTCCAACCTTAGTTACTGTGATACTGTGATACATTCCAATGGGCAATCTCTCTTTCTGTGAAGAAAGATTGTGGAGGCTGGGGAGAGGCCTCGAGCACAAGCCCTGTGAGGAGAGGCTGAGGGAGCTGGGGTTGCTTAGCCTGGAGAAGAGGAGGCTCAGGGGAGACCTTCTTGCTCTCTGTAACTACCTGAAGGGAGGTTGTAGCCAAGTGGGTATTGGTCTCTTCTTCCAGGCAACCAGCACCAGAACAAGATGACACAGTCTCAAGCTGTGCCAGGGGAAGTTGAGGCTGGAGGTGAGGAGAAAGTTCTTCACAGAAAGACTGATTGGCCACTGGAATGTGCTGCCCAGGGAGGTGGTGGAGTCACTGTCCCTGGAGGTGTTCAAAAAGGGATTGGACGTGGCACTGGAAGCCATGGTTTAGTTAGTCATGAGGTGTTGGGTGATAGGTTGGACTTGATGATCTTTGAGGTCTTTTCAAACCTTATTGATTCTATGATAAGCAATAAAAACCTGAGTTCAGTGACCTTTTTCTTCAAGGTGTCCATTTGCAATTCTGCTGTATTTTATAAGAGCTTGCATGACAAATTAAAGTGATCTATAGCCCTGGCCAAAGAGCTTTTCACCTTCATTTGGCATCAAATAAATACTGGAGGGAGAAGAGATTTCAAAACAGGGTTTTAGTTGTTCCTTATCCCTGATTTCAACAGGCAGATGATCTCACATTCACTTTATGGGATATCTGTAGACATATTTGTTGAGACTTGTTGCTCTGGAGTGATTGCACAATCAGATTATCTTAGCATGACAGCTAGAGGCTCTTGCAATGAATTTGTATCCCACATGCCACAGAAAATCAAGGCTGTCCTAGGAATACCTACTCCACTTCATTTGAGTGCATTTCAATGACCTTTCATTCCACTTAGCCTCACTCTATTATCAGTGTGTTAAGCACTCTTCAAATACAGCTTTTAACCTCTTTTGGGGTAGCTTTTAATTGGTCCATTTCAAGGCAACCAACATTGACCTTCTTCTTCTGTAGGGACCACTGGCATGATTCAACTCATTGGTTTTATTGTAAGAGCTAGGCTGGATTAGTTAGAGGTCAGGTTAGAGAGGGAATATATTATATATAACATATAATTCAAGCACTTAAAAAGAAAGTCACTTCAAACAGTATGCTCTGAAAAATGCTTCTGAGGCTTTTATTCCATACATCACCTTATAATATTTAAACAGAGGAAGATTTAGCTGTTACTCCTGAACTAGAAGTGAGTGGGCAAGGGGTAATCCATCTTACAAGCAGGCAGTGTTTGCCTAATATTTACCTCCCAAGTATTTCTCAACTTTTAGGCCTGTTCCTGTTCTACAGGGAGAGGAATACAGAAGTCTCAACAGGAAAGTCAAAGTGGGTTGCAGAGCAAAAGTGTTTACCTTGGTTTTGGCAGGTGGAGGCTTTGTTCCTTTGTTTCCCCGAGGTGTGGATGGATTGCAAGACGCGACACGGCTGACAGCTGCAAAGATCTGGGCATCCTCAGAGGACTGGAGAGCACAAATCATCACAAGTGTCTGGTTGTGATCATGGTCAGACAGCAGACATAGGAGTAGGAAGGTTCTGCTTCCAGCTATTGGCCTAATGATATGAAAAAAGTAAAAGGTGGACAATAATTTCAACGGACAACATAATTCACCTGCTCCTCCAGGCTATGTTCTCCATGGCTCTTCATTCTGGTAGCAAGAGAAAAATGTTGACATGAAAAAGGAATGAATGAATGAATGAATAAATCAATCCAGTGTGAACAGAGCTGCATTGGTAGCTCTACTTCTGTGGGAAGGTGTAAAGGAGGTGGCAGTTCGTTGTGAGGGATCCTGCACAAACAATGGAGACTCTGTAGCTAAACAGGGATCAGAAATAAAGATCATCAGTTTGACATCTTCCAGCAAAGCTCATTTCCTAGAAAAATGCCAAGTCTTGTTGCCTGGGTTAATTATCCAGGCTATTAAATTTCAGAAATTCTTTTATCACCTCAAATCTTTGCAATTTGCTACTTGTTCAGCCACCTACCAGGGAGACTTAGTTCCTCTTGGTAGTTTATAGTACCTCTGCTACAGCTGCTGGGTCTGTTTTGCACTGGAACACAATCAAACACAGACACAAGGCTTCTGCAGGAGGCTGGGATTCATTTGAACTGCCCAAATCCTTGCTACAGGGTAGGGTAGGGTAGGGTAGGGTAGGGTAGGGTAGGGGAGGGGAGGGGAGGGGAGGGGAGGGGAGGGGAGGATAGAACAGAACAGAACAGAATAGAATAGAATAGAATAGAATAGAATAGAATAGACCAGGTTGGAAAAGACCTTTGAGATCATTGAGTCCAACCTATCACCCAACACCATCTAATCAACTAAACCATGGCACCAAGTGCCCCATCCAATCTCTTCCTAAACACCTCCAGTGATGGGGACTCCACCACCTCCCTGGGCAGCACATTCCAATGGCCATCACTCATTCTATGAAGAACTTCTTCCTAACATCTAGCCTGATGCAGCATCCTCCCCTGGCACAGCTTGAGACTGTGCCCTTCCTCTTGGAGTTCTGTGTTACTAGGTCACAAGAGAGGAATTTGGGTGAATACTTAATAACAGTACAGACATTCTAAGCCAAAAGTGACAAAATTATTTCTTTTATCAAATCCAAGTAGGAATTCCTGTATAAAAAGATCTATGGAGGTACAGCTGCCTAAAAAAAACCCATAAGCAAAATATTTACTGACATAGACTGACATTATTAATATAAAAAAAAATCAGCTGATAGATTGGGTTCTTTGTGGGCTTCCTTCCACAGTTGCCATGCATCCCTTACCAAAGACTGGCTTTCACAGAACTCATTCTTGCCTTGCAAGACTTTTATCTTCTAATGTGCATACCCCTCTAGACACCTATTCCAGGACATCACCTGAAGGGAGGTTGTAGCCAGGAGGGGGTTGGTCTCTTCTCCCAGGCAACCAGCACCAGAACAAGAGGACACAGTCTCAAGCTGCACCAGGGGAGGTTGAGGCTGGATGTTAGGAAGAAGTTCTTCACAGAAAGAGAGATTGGCCATTGGAATGTGCTGTCCAGGGAGGTGGTGGAGTCACCATCACTGGAGGTGTTTAAGAGGAGACTGGATGAGGCACTTAGTGCCAGGGTTTAGTTGATTAGCTGGTGTTGGATGATAGGTTGGTCTCGAGGATCTCAAAGGTCTTTTCCAGCCTGGTTAATTCAATTCAACTCAATTCAACTCTATCCTATCCTATCCTATCCTATCCTATCCTATCCTATCCTATCCTATCCTATCCTATCCTATCCTATCCTATCTTGTCCTACCCTACCCTACCCTGTAGGAAGGATTTATTTTTATCCTGCAATAGACACACTAACCTCAAAGTATGGCTTGGTCTCTCCCACCAACCTAAGGCACAACAAGGAACAGCTGTCTGAAATAATTGGAATTCTTAATTAGTCTTCAAATCCTCCAAAGCCATCCCTTGACTTTGTCTAAAACTTGGCTTTCTTTAGTCATATTTCCCCCCCCTCTACTATCACAGTTTGTGAATGTGGTGAAGCACCAATCAGTGCCCATGTGAAGAAGAAACTTTCATGGAGTTGGAGGCTTGTCAGACTTTCCCTATCACTCTTGTTTTGCAGAAGAAACACACCAATTTCCTTCCACTTTAAATTGCAGCTTTCTCAAAACTCTGTAATTTTTGTGTTGATAGCCTTTGGCTCCCAACAGTTCTGCTGTAATTACTGCAATTTAGAAGCTGCTCCCTGGTGATCACCCCTGGTGTATTAATAGAGGGCAGTTGTATGCTGTCTCAATTAGAAGTTTAATAACAGGTTGAAAGACCTTCTGTGGACAGCAATAACAGGGTAGAAAACATTGTCATTGCAGTAATGGAGTTTGAAATAAAGGTTTATGAATCTCCTTTCATGTCTGAATTCTAATTATGGCTTGGCATGAATTTGATTTCTTGTACAGCTAACATGTCTTGGGATTCTGAACTTAACCAGAAACAACTTCTCAAGCAGAAAAGGTCTGGGAAAAAAACAACAACCCATAGGTTTGATCCTCTTGTACTGAAAGTACAATTTTACCAGGCAATTGATTTCTCTTGGAACTTACTAGAGTGGTGAAAACTCTGAATAGTGTTGGCTTCAAAAAGAAAACAAAGACAATTATAATAGTTCTTGGAAAAAAAAACAACAACAACACACCAAGAAACAACAAAATTAACAAAACCCAAACCCAACCACAACACCAAACTAAACCAAACCAAAAAACCCCCAAACAAACAAACTAACCAACCCAGCACCCCTCAAAAAACCCAACCCAACCCAACCCAACACCAAACCACAACAACCCAATAACAAAACACCCAAACTATCTTAGTGTTCCACATTCCTGGGGAGGTGGTGGAGTTGCCATCATTGGAGGTGTTTAGGAGGAGACTTGATGGGGTGCTGGGTGCCATGGTTTAATTGAGTAGATGGTGTTGGATGATGGGTTAGATGTGATGATCTTGAGGGTCTCTTCCAAACTGGTTTATTCTATTCTATTCTATTCTATTCTATTCTACTCTATTCTATTCTATTCTATTCTATTCTATTCTATTCTATTCTATTCTATTCTATTCCATTCCATTCCATTCTATTCTATTCTATTCCATTCCATTCCATTCCATTCCATTTTCTTTTCTATTCTATTCCTATTTCTATTTCTATTCTATTTCTATTCTATTCTATTCCTGTTTATTTTCTATTCTACTCCTATTCTATTTCTATTCTATTCCTATTTCTATTTCTATTCTATTTCTATTCTATTCCTATTTATTTTCTATTATATTTCTATTCTATTCCTATTCCTGTTTCTATTTCTATTTCATTTCTATTCTATTCTATTCTATTCTATTCTATTCTATTCTATTCTATTCTATTCTATTCTATTCCATTCCATTCCATTCCATTCCATTCCATTCCATTCCATTCCCATCAGCAGACAGCTGGGAGAGCTGGGCCATGGCATCTGATGTGCAATGATGCAAGATATCCACAGGTTTAAGATGTTAAGCCGTGGAAGAAGTTAGTTCAGCTCCTGGTACCTCAGAGGCAAGAAATAACTGCATATAAACAAGGCCAAACATTAAAATATATAGAAAAGATTGTAAAGATTTTGTGATACATAAGCAGTGAGCACACAGTGCCTCCTGAGCAGCCAGGGTTTTCAGCAGAGATCACAGTTGTGCTTTCAGGGCCAATAATGAGAAGGAACAGTAAGTTAAGAAGTACAAGGATATTAAGAAATTATTTTTGATGTGTGAGTCAACAAGGCATGGAGTACCAACCATGCATGATCCTCGTGGGCTGACTCTAAGCTTCATCTCTGGAGGGTAGAAAGCAAGCACATAATTGCTAGTCCTGGCAGGGAAGCAAAGGAAAAAGAGCTGTAGCAGCACCAGAGCTATGGGGGTCCCAAAATACCTTCTCTGGGGGGAGCCTGCACAATCCTAGAGCATAAACAGCAACAGCTGTCTCCATCCTCATCCTGCTCTGGGTAGGAGGGAGGCCTTTCTTATTCCTAGGAGAAATGTTGAACAGTGTATATATCCCTTCCCCCCCTGGACTTTGCCAAAGTTCTAATAGGCCACAGGGAAAAAAAGAAACAATAATCCCAGCAACACAATCAAAACAAGACAGAAACCACAGAAGCTGGGACTAATGATCACCAGTACTTCCCAGTGCAGCTCCAAACCAGAAACCCAGAAGTTATCTGAAGAGAAGATATCACAGTGAAGAATTGAGTTTACATTTGAATTACACCAATTTGATAGGATTGACTATGCTGAGTACCAGGCAGAAATCCAACCCAAGACAGCTGGATCATGACTTCATGGCTAAGCTCTTTGAAGACCAAACTGTGGACTTCTGCTATTTCCCCCCAAGAAGCAATGCAGTACTTGGCACTTGCAGCTGTCAGGGCTAAATTGTTACCTTGCCCACATTGCTTTAATTCATACAGAAGTCCATGAAATTAATTCTTGTTACTCCTTCCCCACTGCAGCCACTATGCTTACAGTTTCCTCTTCAAATGGCTGGTTTAAGAAATCATTTTTAAGCCACTATGTCTTGCTGCTGTCTGTGAATTCTTTCCCTTGGGCAATTTCCCCCTTTACCTGGTGTCTCGTTGAATGGGACAGCAGTTGTTCTGTGAAGCCTGTCTAGTACAACCCACCCCCCAAAGGGTAAAACTCATGAAAGAGGAGTGCTGCCTTGTCTAAAGTTTCTAAAAGGAGCACTGGCAGTGAGATTTTGAAAGAGCAAGCGTGGCTTGGGTTCCATCTGGTGGCCAGGAGATCACCTCAGCTAGCCACAGGCTCTGGCATGTCCACAAAGACTTGAATAAGCATCCAAGGACCACATAGCTGTGGCCATGAGGAGCTAAGCAGCACTGAGGAGGCAAAGAGGAGCACCCAGGTGCACCTGCAGATGAGTGCTGGGCATGAACAACACCTGAGCAGGGAGCTCACTGAAGTTGGAAGCAGAGGCTGGGTCATCATTTTGTCCAGTCACTACATGGTGCCCAGCTCCTGGAAAGGCACAACTGAGGATTATTAGAGGATTCAGACCCCACCTGGGGTACTGTGTCCAGTTCAGGAGCCCCTGTTACAGGAAGGATCTGGAGATGTTGGAATGTGTCCAGAGAAGGGCCACAAGGATGAGCAGAGGGCTGGAGCTGCTCTGCTATGAGGACAGACTGAGGGAGTTGGGGCTGTTCAGTCTGGAGAAGAGAAAGCCCCCAGGACACCTAATTGTGGCCTTCCAGTATCTGAAGGGGGCTACAAGAAAGCTGGGGAGGGACTTTTTAGGGTGTCAGGGAGTGATAGGAGTAGGGGCATGGAACAAAACTAGAAATAGGTAGATTCATATTGGATGTTAGGAAGAAGTTCTTCCCCATGAGGGTGGTGAGACAGTGGCACAGGTTGCCCAGGGAGGTGGTGGAAGCCTCATCCCTGGAGGTTTTTGCAGCCAGGCTGGATGTGGCTGTGAGCAACCTGCTGTAGTGTGAGGTGTCCCTGCCCATGACAGGTGGGTTTGGAATCAGATGATCCTTAAGTTCTTTTCCAACCCTAACAATTCTATGATTCTGTGATTGTCTTTCAGGGCTTTGTTATAGACTGCCCAGGGGATAGAATCAGCCTTTGGTGGGCCCCCCACTGCCACCATTGCACAATTTACAAGCCTGGGGATTACTGTCTGCAGAGCACTCAGCACCCCAACACAGCAGCGTTTTGAGGCAGCAGCAGAGACCTGTGGCCATTCCTGAGCACACTCAGAACTTCTGCTGCCAAAATGGGTGTGCAGATGCTCTGATCTCTAACAAGCTACAGCATATTGTTGGCCAAAACAGTGGCTGCTCTCAGAACGAGCCAGTCCATCTTCTAGATGTAGCAGTGGCTTTTCTGCTGGATAATCGACCATCAAATCATTCCCCACAAGACATATAGCCACAGTGCCCAGCCACAGGGTGGGACTAGGTGATGTTGATTAGCTGAAAAAGTGTTCAGTCATGCAAATACATTTACACATCCCCCCCCCCCCCAAAAAAAAAAAATAGAACCCTAGCAAAATATTGCCATGGGAAGACTTGCCCTCAGGCAGCTCTTGGCAGCATACTTCTGCAACCCTGCCAAAGGAAAGCAGCCACCAGATGTCATTGTAGGATAAGTTCCTTAAAAACATTGCTGTTCATAGAATCATAAGGGTTAGAAGGGACCTCAAGGATCAGCCAGTTCCAAACCCCCTGCCATGGCCAGGGACACCTCACACTACAGCAGGTTGCTCACAGCCACATCCAACCTGGCTGCAAAAACCCCCAGGGATGAGGTTTCTACCTCCTCCCTGATCAACCTGTGCCAGTGTCTCACCACCCTCATGGGGAAGAACTTCTTCTAACATCCAATATGAATCTACCTATTTCTAGTTTTGTTCCATCCCCGCTAGTGCTATCACTCCCCGACACCCTAAAAAGTCCCTCCCCAGCCTTCTTGGAGCCCCCTTCAGATACTGGAAGGCCACAATTAGGTGTCCTGGGGGCTTTCTCTTCTCCAGACTGAACAGCCCCAACTCCCTCAGTCTGTCCTCATAGGAGAGGAGCTCCAGCCCTCTGCTCATCCTCGTGGCCCTTCTCTGGACACCTTTCAGCACCTCCAGATCCTTCCTGTAACAGGGGCTCCAGAACTGGACACAGTACTCCAGGTGAGGTCTCACCAGAGAGCACAAAGCAAGCTCAGGTTGTTTTGTTTTCACTGGTTCTTCAGCCACCTTATGCAGGGCTGTATGTCCTGTTTGCCTGCACTCAGAATGAACAGAACTGGAACTGGGGAACTTGGACCAAAAGTTTTCGGCTGAACTTCACAGTAAGTTAAACTCAGAGCACACACTGGGTTAGCTTACACTGGATCACCTCTTTTACATTTACTTTTCTCCCACTTGTAACCAGTTGCTCTGTTAAACAGTCTACAGACTGTTTAAGTCTACAGATGTCTGCAGACATTTTGATGCACATCTTGCTACTGCTGTGAGTTTTGTTCAGCACTGCTGTGACTCTCAGCAAAGCACACACTGATGAAAATCAAATGACATGCAACATCAGTCACCTATTCAGTAACAAGATCTTGACCAAAAACTCGCTGCTGCGAGTGAATGCTGATTCTCTTCTCCCCACTCACTGATACAAGTCACAGAATGCTTTTGCCACTGTTGAAGCCATTGCTCTGTGCTGGAAATAACCAGAATCATAGAATCAATAAGGTTGGAAGAGACCTCAAAGATCATCAAGTCCAACCTGTCACCCAAGACGTCATGACTACTAAACCATGGCTTCAAGTGCCACAACCAAACCCCTGTTGAACACCTCCAGGGATGGTGACTCCACCACCTCCCTGGGCAGCACATTCCAATGGCCAATTACTCTTTCTGTGAAGAACTTTCTCCTCACCTCAAGCCTAAACTTCCCCTGGTGCAGCTTGAGACTGTGTCCTCTTGTTCTGGTGCTGGTTGCCTGGGAGAAGAGACCAACCCCCACCTGGCAACCACCTACCTTCAGGTAGTTGTAGAGAGCAATGAGGTCTCCCCTGAGCCACCTCTTCTCCAGGCTGTGACACTTGAAGCCATGGTTTAGTTAGTCATGAGGTGCTGGGTGACAGGTTGGACTTGATGATCTCTGAGGTCTTTTCCAACCTTATTGATTCTATGACTCTATGATAGACTCCCAGATGCACACCTCAGCTTATTGCTTCTTCTTGCTGACTCCAAGCAGACAGGCAGCTGGGCTGAGGCAAAAACCATCTCTCTCAGCTCAGAGAGTCTCTGCCAAGACCTGTCCCTCTGCATTCTGTTTCTGGGCTCTGGTTTGCCCTGTAACACAGGGACCTGCTTTACTGTATGAAGGGAACCAGCATACATAATTATAAACCACAAACGTGGAGCATCTCTGCTGCGTGAAATCTTCTGCACTGCCCTTGGGGGGTACCTGGAGTACTGCATCCAGTTCTAGAGCCCCTATTACAAGAGGGATATGGAGGTGCTGGAACGTGTCCAGAGAAGGGCCACAAGGAGAAGCAGAGGGCTGGAGCACCTCTCCTGTGAGGACAGACTGAAAGAATTCGGGCTGTTCAGTCTGGAGAAGAGAGGTGACCTAATTGTGGCCTTCCAGTATCTGAAGGGGGCTACAAGAAAACTGGGGAGGGACTTCTTGGGGTGTGAGGGAGTGATAGGACTAGGAGGAATGGAATGAAGCTGGAGGTGGGGAGATTCAGACTGGACGTGAAGAGGAAGTTCTTCACCATGAGAGTGGTGAAGCCCTGGAATGGGTTGTCCAGGGAGATGGTTGAGGCCCCATCCCTGGAGGTGTTTAAGACCAGGCTGGATGAGGCTCTGGCCAGCCTGGTCTAGTGTGAGGTGTCCCTGCCCATGGCAGGGGGGTTGGAACTAGATGATCCTTGTGGTCCCTTCCAACCCTGCCTGACTCTATGATATTCCTGCTCCAAAAGGGAGCTTGAGTTACTGGCCAGCAGAGGTCCTTTTCAGCCAAGCTTTCTCTGACTCTGCTGCCGGTTTTCTGTTTGTTCCTCTCTTTGCTCAAGGAAAGGAACCAGGAAGCTGGGAGTATTATTTTTGGCAGAGAAGGAGAATTTTAATATTTATGATCCTATGCTTGGTATTTTGGATTCTTTTGCAGGTCGAAACCTGTTAACCAGCAGAGTGTCAGAGATAGCAGTTATCAATATTCATATCCACTTATGTAAGTGAATGGGAAAGTGCCACCCAAGATGTGTCTGACTGTTGAGCCTGGTAACTTTCTCTGGGTGTCAGTAGGGGGAGAAGAGGGAAAGGGATTTTCAGACTGGCACTGCAGCCATAGGAAGAGGACAAAGGCACTGTAAATAATTGGATTCCCTACCTACAAAAAAAGAAAAGAAAAGAAAAGAAAAGAAAAGAAAAGAAAAGAAAAGAAAAGAAAAGAAAAGAAAAGAAAAGAAAAGAAAAGAAAAGAAAAGAAAAGAAAAGAAAAGAAAAGAAAAGAAAAGAAAAGAAAAGAAAAGAAAAGAAAAGAAAAGAAAAGAAAAAGAAAAGAAAAGAAAAGAAAAGAAAAGAAAAGAAAAGAAAAGAAAAGAAAAGAAAAGAAAAGAAAAGAAAGATATTTCTCTTTGAACTATTCTTCCATCCTGCTGACAACTCCACGTTCCTCTGAGCTCACTGAAAAGCCTCAAGAACATCCAGGAAGAATTCTCTTAGGTGTCACCCAAACAGATCTCACTCAGGCTGCCTGTGACAATATTTGCAGGTAGGTTTTGAACTGTAAGACATGAATGAAGCCCAGGCTTGTCCTAAAACCTGCATGGTCTTTCCCAAGAAATAAAAATGCCTTTGTTTTGAATCACAGAATCACCAAGGTTGGAAGATACCTCAAAGATCATTGAGTCCAACCTGTCACCACAGACCTCATGACAAAACCATGGCACTAAGTGCCACATCCAATCCCCTTTTGAACAACTCCAGGGATGGTGACTCCACCACCTCCCTGGGCAGCACATTCCAATGGCTAACAACTCTCTCTGTGAAGAACTTTCTCCTCACCTCCAGCCTAAACTTCCCCTGGCACAGCTTGAGACTGTGTCCCCTTGTTCTGGTGCTGGTTGCCTGGGAGAAGAGACCAACCCCCTCCTGGCTACAACCACCCTTCAGGTAGTTGTAGAGAGCAATGAGGTCTCCCCTGAGCCTCCTCTTCTCCAGGCTAAGCACCCCCAGCTCCCTCAGCCTCTCCTCACAGGGCTTGTTACAGAACACATCATTATCCCTCCCAGAAGATCTCTCACAAGCCCTAGGATGAGCTGTGGTTCTCTCTGAATCCCATTCTCACTTAGTGTATGCAGAATTCAGCAGAGCACTGCAATATGAGCAGAGCATCTGTCTCTTGAACTCCAACTCTAGACCTAATAGTGACACGTCGTACATGTGTTGGTGTGTGTTGGTTCCTTTTATCAGGAGGCAATATGTTATGCATGAATCCTTCTTGCTGACAGTTCCCTTGCAGCTCATCACATCTACTGGAGATCTAGGATGAGGGAGTGGCACCTCTTTTGAAATGTCACAGATGGCAGCATGCCACCATGTTCAAGGAACAAAAATATGTCCTCTCCATGTGAGCTGCCTTGGATCAGGGTTGATCTTAAGGCATCTACATTTGCCTGCCTACGGTGGAACCAGCTTAAGAAATAGACCTTGTGATAAATGAACAATACAGCTGAGGCATAATTGCACACAGAGCCAAAGGAAAGCAGGGTGGCTACACTGTGAAGCTAGGAAAGGTGGCCTTAAATCAGCTCTTTTGGATCCTACTGATATGCATCATCATTAATTGCACAATAATATAGTGTTACTGCCACTGTCTCATCAGCTCACAAGATGGATGATCTTCACTTAGCAAGCAGCTGTTCCATCTTGTGTTTTCTCTTCATTTTTTTCCCAGTGTGTTGCCCTCTGTATTATTAATCACAATCCATTACTGATTTGTTCTGAGGTGAGGATTAATCCTTTTCAGCCCGGGATCAACCAGGAGAAGGACACCTAGAAATCAAGCCACATTCTCCTTCTTTCCAAGCCTCCCTCTAAGAGCATATAACCTAACAGTGTTATTTCCATGCTGTGTGACTGCACTCTCTCATGTTGCTCAAAAGTGTTTCATCCTGGCCTGCATCAGGAATATTTTGGCCAGCAGGAGCAGGGAAGTCATTCTGCCCTGTACTCATCATTGCTAAGGCCACACCTTGACTACTGTGTCCAGTTCTGGGCCCCTCAGTTTAAGGACATTGAGACTTTTGAACATGTCCAGAGAAGGGCAATGAGGCTGAGGAGAAGCTTCGAGCACAGCCCTGTGAGGAGAGGCTGAGGGAGCTGGGGTTGCTTAGCCTGGAGAAGAGGAGGCTCAGGGGAGACCTTATTGCTCTCTACAACTATCTGAAGGGTGGTTGGAGCCAGGTGGGGGTTGGTCTCTTCTCCTAGGCAACCACCAACAGAAGAAGATGACACAATCTCAAGCTGTGCCAGGGGAAGTTTAGGCTGGAGGTGAGGAGAAAGTTCTTCACTGAGGGAGTTGTTAGCCATTGGAATGTGCTGCCCAGGGAGCTGGTGGAGTCACCATCCCTGGAGGTGTTCAAGAGGGGATTGGACATGGCACTTTGTGCCATGGTTTAGTAGTCATGAGGTTTTGGGTGACAGGTTGGACTTGATGATCTTTGAGGTCTCTTCCACCCTTATTGATTCTATGATTCTGGTTATTTCCAGCACAGAGCAATGGCTTCAACAGTGGCAAAAGCATTCTGTGACTTGTATCAGTGAGTTGATTCTATGATTATTCCCTTATCTGCATATATTTCTATCTACACCTTGCCTCCTGATGCAGAGTGTAAATAGTTTTGGATGAAATTCCCTAGTCCTTTGAGCTTGCCAAAACCAAGCAGTTCTTCAGCACCATTTGATACTTATGGATTTATCCGCTGACTAGTATTTTGTCTTGCTTCTTCCTGGATGTTCTTGAGGCTTTTCAGTGAGCTCTGAGGAACATGGAGTTGTCAGCAGGATATTACAGTGATGGATGACTTAGAAAACTCCAAGGCTGATCAGTTTTAACAGAGCAGGCATGGGGAGCCCTTATCATTCCAGCATCATAGAGAATTTCTCAAAGGACACCATCACAGAGCTCAGAATCCATGACCTTGCAGACTGCTACTGTTTCCATCTTTTTCTCCCCCTGATTCCTGCAGTGGTTATGTTTATGCACATGGATTGCCCAAACTGGAAACAAAATTATAGAATCATAGAATCAAAGGTCTTTTCCATCCTGGTTAATTCTATTCTATTCTATTCTATTCTATTCTATTCTATTCTATTCTATTCTATTCTATTCTATTCTATTCCATTCCATTCCATTCCATTCCATTCCATTCCATTCATAAGGTTGGAAAAGACCTCAGAGATCATCAAGTCCAACCTATCACCCAACACTTCATGACTAACTAAACCATGGCTTCAAGTGCCACATCCAATCCTTTTTTGTACACCTTCAGTGATGGTGACTCCATCACCTCCCTGGGCAGCACATTCCGATGGTCAGTTACTCTTTCTGGGAAGAACTTTCTCCTCACCTCCAGCCTAAACCTCCCCTGGTGCAGCTTGAGACTGTGTCCTCTTGTTCTGGTGCTGGTTGCCTGGGAGAAGAGCCCAACCTCCACCTGGCTACAACTTCAGGTAGTTGTAGACAGCAATAAGGTCTCCCCTGAGCCTCCACTTCTCCAGGCTAAGCAACCCCAGCTCCCTCAGTTTCTCAAAGGACACCACCACAGAGCTCAGAATCCATGACCTTGTGGCCTGCTACTCTTCCCATCTTTTTCTCCCTCTGATTCCTGCAGCGGTTATGTTTATGCAAACGGATTGGCCAACCTGGAAACAAAATCAAACCCAAATCATTCAAATCCCCAGCACCACAACCACAACAAACCCTACCCTCCTGCGAGCAAGGGGGCTTGGGGAGCAGAGATAATAAGCAGCCAGACTACCCTGTAGCTCCTGTCTGTAGGGACACATTCCCATAAAGTTGCTGTCGCAGACTAATTGCCTGTGCTGACTCATTCACAGAATCATGCAGGCCACAGACTGTAATTATCATGTCATAATTATCACTTCAATAGCACAAAGAGTGCACTCTTATCTGATATGGTAAAATAGTTCAATTAATTTTAAACAGAGGGAAACACTAGTACATCCTCACAGCCTGGCCACAGAGACAAAGCGAGCTGTCAGAATTAGATTATTGATTTCATGTTCTCCTCTGGCTTTATTAATTTCCCTTCATGCATTACAGCCACCATTTTTCATGCACTTAGGAGATTTTAATGCAGCATAATGCAGAGGGAAAAGGAGTAAGATTAGATGTAAATTCAGGAGAGAGGGAAACGAGGAGAGGTAAACGGTGGATAATATTTACAGAGGAGGTAGCAGTGATTCAGCAAGCAGGAATCTGCTGTCCCTGAAAGCAAAAGGTGGTGAGGAGAGAGGAGAAAGGAGAGAGGAGAGAGGGAAGAGGGGAGAAAGGAGAAAGGAGGGAGAGGAGAGGAGAAAGAAGGGAGAGGAGAGAGGAGGGAGAAGAGAGAGGAGGGAGAGGAGAGAGGAGGGAGAGGAGAGAGGAGGGAGATGAGAGAAGAGGGAGAGGAGAGAAGAGGGAGAGGAGAGAGGAGGAAGAGGAGAGAGGAGGAAGAGGAGAGAGGAGGGAGAGGAGAGAAGAGGGAGAGGAGAGAAGAGGGAGAGGAGAGAGGAGGAAGAGGAGAGAGGAGGAAGAGGAGAGAGGAGAAATTGCTTATTGATGTCAGTGTTAGGGCTTTGGGTTCTCTTACCAAATCAAAACAGATCCCTGCAAAATTAAAGCTTCTCTCTGAAGCAAGGGGATTCGACAGTGGAGTACAACAAAAGTACCCGTTAATGACAAGCCTTCCAATTTCCCCAGCTTGCTAGCTTTCATAAGCAGCTACCTTAGGACTTGTTCCTGGCATATGCTCCAGGGGCAAATGCTGGGCAGCATATCAGAGCGATTCTCTGCGGTGTTACCTGGTCGGTCAATGAATTCTGTGCTCTTAAACATCCTGGTGAGCCTGGGAGTCTCTTCGGGAACCTAAGGCAGGAGGCTGTGGTAAAGTAATTCCTTTAGTATCAGAAAAGTTTCCAATGAGTGCTTTGCGTTGCCATGGTTGCAAGACATCTCATTATTCCAGAACCATCGCCTGTCAGTGCTGCTCAAAGAAAGAATAGGAAAGGCTGAAATAAATAGTTCAGGGAGAAATTGGGGTTAAAGAGTTAAGATTACGGGAAAAGTTGGGGTCACCGAGTCTGGTTTTCCTAATGAGAAAGGCAGAGAAAGCCTTGCCAAGAGGAAAGCTGTATTTAAGAACCACAGCAACCAGAAGATCCCAGGATATATCTGCAGTGCAGGTCTTCCGGCTCCAGGAGGGAAAAGCCATGCAGCTGCACAGCAGTTCCTGCTCATGCTGCGCTGACACCAGGGCTGCAGGCGCCTAGCTGGGCTCCAGGACTTCTGGTGGCACAGAAAGTGAGAACTCGTGGGAAGGTGGTAGAGGATTACCATCTCTCCAGCCTCAAATGCTACAGCTGGGGCCATGTAAGAATAGAAAAGAAGAGAATTAACCAGGTTGGAAAAGACCTCCGAGATCATCGAGTCCAACCTATCACCCAGCACCATCTAATCAACTCAACCATGGCACCAAGCACCCCATCCAGTCTCTTCCTAAACACCTCCAGTGATGGAGATTCCACCACCTCCCTGGGCAGCACATTCCAATGGCCAATCTCTTTCTGGGAAGATCTTCCTAACATTCAGCCTAAACCTCCCCTGGTGCAGCTTGAGACTGTGTCCTCTTGTTCTGGTGCTGGTTGCCTGGGAGAAGAGACCAACTCCCACCTGGCTACAACCTCCCTTCAGGTAGTTGTAGACAGCAAGAAGGTCTCCTCTTCTTCAGGCTAAGCAACCCCAGCTCCTTCAGCCTCTCCTCAGAGGGCTATGCTCCAAACCCCTGACCAGCTTTGTTGCCCTTCTCTGGACACCTTCCAGCAACTCAACATCTTTCGTAAACTGAGGTGCCCAGAACTGGACACAGGTCTCAAGGTGTGGCCTAACCAGCAATGAGTCCACGCACCCACCCTGCAGGGTACCACAGTGTGTTACTGCAAAACCCAAGCTATGGCTGCAGCCCTCTGAGGGACTTCAAGGGTGGATGAAGATCTTGCTTGTGGGCTAGGTCTGGAATTTTAGAGGTATAATGCAAAGACATTTCTGTGGTGACTGCACTTGCCAGTGGACTTCCAAATGAGCACAAGCAAATTCTATGAGGAATAAGGGTAAATTAGCTTTAGTCACAAAATCAGAAGTTAGGTTATATCCTGAGACTGCAGTTGCTTTTTTTCAGGTATCTCAGAAAATGAGCCAAAGCCACTTGAATGCTTCTGCTAATCAAGGCCACAGCAGGTCTTGGTACAATGAACTCCAGGAACTTCAGCATTTCTTTCAGAGCATAAAGAGCTTTGCTGTGGCTTGTCCTCTCTCAGCACCTTCATTCTCCACCCCAGTGCCTCACAATCTTTACTGCAGTTATCCTCACAGCCTGTTTTACGTGGGTAAAACCTTCTTTTCACAGGCTTCTTCCTGTCCACAGATTGTAGTGGACACAGCAAATAGGCTCTTTAGATACCCTATATAAACACCTAAAGTCTCTGGGACAGAAGCCAGATCTGAATGATTTAAGAGTGCATACCTGAGCTTCTGTGATGCAGGGACTTGAACTACTAGTAAACTCTAGCAGTTTACTATCATCTCTGTCCCAGAGGTTAGCCTAAAGTTCTGGTGCTGTTCAAAACCACACAGATAAGATGGCAAGTTTCCTTTTGAAATCAGAACTGAACTTTGGGATGACAGAGTCAATGAAAAAGATTAATCTGAGATAAAGTCTGAGCTCTTTCTGCTGATGGAGAGTCATATTCTACAATATTCCACATATAAATCACAGAATCATAGAATCAACAAGGTTGGAAAAGACCTCAAAGACCAACCTGTCACCCAGGTCTTGCCTACTAGACCATGGCACCAAGTGCCACATCAATGGTTTGGGATTGTAGGGCGCTTAAAGATCTCCTAGTTCTAACCCCTTTGCTAAGGGCAAGGATGCCTTTCACTAGACCAGGTTGCTCAAAGCCCTGTTGATCCTGACTTTGAACACCTCCAGGGATGGAGCATCACAACCTCTCTGGGCTATGTGCTCCAGTGCCTCAGCAGCCTCACAACAAACCTCTCCCTTACATCTCATCCACATCTACCCTCTTTCAATTTAAAGCCCTTTGTCCCATCACTCTGTGTTGGCAGGAATTCCTCCTGGTTCTTGCCTTGAGGGGGAAGCTGATAAACAACAAGGCCAAGAGCTGCCTTCAGCTAGAACACAAGCATGTGGTTTGAGGCTGCCACGGATGCCTGCCAGGCACGTAGCCAATGACACTGAAATGCGTGTGGCGGATTCTCAGCTCCTCAGAGTTCTGGGTTGCCAGAAGAGTAAAAATACCCCAACGTTTTTCAGTTTGTACTGGGGCTTTTCCAGGTTTAGAGCAGAAGGCAACATCTAGTAAGATTCAGGGATACAAGTGATTCTAAAAGCAGGTTAGGGATTCTGCCCTTTGGCAAGCTCAGCAGCCAGGCTTTACAGCTAGTGGCTGGCTTCATGTGGAAACCCTTTCCTTGTAATGCATGCTCTGAAAAACTGCTCTCTGCCCTCTATCAGCTGATACATTTTGTGCAGCACATCTTGTATTAGAGGCAAAGAACAGAGGCTTTATGTTGTAATACTGCATGACAGGACCGCGTGTAGCTCTTGAAGGTAAAAAGAGCCTGTAGTGTTTGGCATCTTCCAGACTGATGTCAAAGAGTTATCCCCAAAGAAATCCTATAAAGCCTTTGTACACAGCATGAAAAGGTAAATATTGATTGTATCCTCCTTTGACCAGCTAGGGAATCAGAGAAGTGCTAAAGAAAACTGGGAATGCATATCCAGATAAGACACTAGAGCTGTCAGTCAATCAGACCGTGGAGCAATTTGCCTTAGAACAGCTTCTGGGCAGTCAAAAGCTTTTTGGCAGTCAGAAATGCCCTAGCTACATCCCACTTCTTCCTACTGTTCTCCACTGTATGGCACACAAAGTCCATTTTCACAGCCTGTACTGTGACACCACTGGAATCAGTGAGAGCCCTCACTTGGTAAATGCCAGGCAATGAGCAGTGAACACCAGGTGCAGGAAATTCTGCAACACAAACTGCTTCATCCCAGCTCTCTTCTTGCACCAACTACTTGCTCTAAGGGTAATAGGATAACCTCCATGAAGATGCTTCATTGTTCCACAGTACAAGGAAGCACTGATCACTGCCCAGGAGGTCTTACCATTCAGTTCATCTGTAGTAACTTGCTCAGTAGATGTAATTCCACAGCATTAACTGAGTGTCCACATACATGCCATGGTTTAGTTGATTAGGTGGGTTGGATTGGTTGATGGGTTGGACGCAATGATCTTGAAGGTCTCTCCCAACCTGGCTGTAATTCTATGTAGCAAGAGTACAAAGGACAATGCTTTTAACCAGAGAAAGATAGATATAGATTGGACATCAGAAAGAAGTTCTTTACTATGAGGGTGATGGAACACTGGAACAGATTGCCCAGTGAGGTGGTGGAGGCCCTATATGTGGAGGCATCTAAGTTCAGGCTTGATGGGGCTCCGAGCAAGATGACCTAGTTAAAGATGTCCCTATTCACTGCAGGGCTAGATGACCTTTAGATGCCCCTTCCAACCCAATGCATTCTGTGATTCAGGAGAGCAAGCAATCCTGACTTCTGCTACTCTTTCCCCCTTTCTGGTCCACACAATGTAGAATGCCTTGTTTATTTCCTCCACGTAGCTCTCCTACACCATGTGGTACCTAATTATCTCAGCCCCCCTGCAAGGTGGGCGATTCTTGCTGCAAGATTTGATTGCTGAGATTGCTGCCTGCTCAAAGATAACATCAAAACTTAGCAGGGGAAAAAAACACCCTCCACCACCACCACCACCCCTAAGCTGTGCTGCCAATTTGATCTAATTCTCTTAGGCAAAACCTAGTGGCTGGGAGCAGCCAGCAGAGATAATAAACATTGTTTCAGCCTAGATGTTAAGAGTCCACCCAATCAATTACTCCTCGTTACATCACTGCTTAAGAGCGAACATCACTTAATTAATATTGTAAGTGCAGTTACAGGAGCATTTCTATATTCAGAGAAAAATGACACTTCCCTCCCCCCCCGAAAGCAGGCATGTAAAATGCATTAAGGTATTTATGCACACCTTGCTTACATAAAGAGGGCTTAGTGTACCAGTTGATGTTAATAGCAAGCTTCCACCGACTACACTGCTGCAGAAATTCTTGACACATGCACAAGTCAGGTAGTGTATTTGCATACTAAGCAGGGAGCTTGAGTTCTAGCTTTCTGGGGCAGGAACTGCTTTTAATTGTCTGTGATGCATAGCACAGGGAGGGTGACAGCGCTAATCAAAAGTCAACAAGCAGGGCGGATTTGTCCTTTGAAAGATGTGATTTCCGAGTAATCCTTTACATGCAATACAGCTTCAGTTTAGGAGTAGGAGAAGAATTGCAGCTGGACTTTTGTGACCTCTTTGGAATGGAATGGGATGGGATGGGATGGGATGGGATGGGATGGGATGGGAGGAACCAGGTTGGAAAAGCCCTCCGAGATCATCGAGTCCAACCTATCACCCAACACCATCTAATCAACTAAGCCATGGCATCAAGCACCCCATCCAGGCTCTTCCTAAACACCTCCAGTGATGGGGACTCCACCACCTCCCTGGGCAGCACATTCCAATGGCCAATCTCTCTTTCTATGAAGAACTTCTTCCTCACCTCCAGCCTAAACCTCCTCTGGTGTAGCTTGAGACTGTGTCCTCTTGTTCTGTCACAGGTTGCCTGGGAGAAGAGACCAACCCCCACCTGGCTACAACCTCCCTTCAGGTAGTTGTAGAGAGCAATAAGGTCTGCCCTGAGCCTCCCCTTCTCCAGGCTAAGCAACTGCATCTCCCTCAGCCTCTCCTCGTAGGGCTGTGCTCCAAACCCCTCCCCAGCTTTGTTGCCCTTCTCTGGACACATTCCAGCAACTCAACATCTTTCCTAAACTGAGGGGCCCAGAAATGGACACAGGACTCAAGGTATGGCTTAACTAGTGGTAAATACAGGGCAGAATGACCTCCCTGCTCCTGCTGGACACAGTGTTCCTGATAGAGTCCAGGATGCCATTGGCCTTCTTGTCCACCTGGGCACACTGCTGACTCATGTTCAGCCTACTATCAGCCAGTACCCCCAGGTCCCTTTCTGCCTGACCACTCTCCAGCCAGTTGTCAGTTGAGTTTTTGCTCTTCCAGAGAGGCAGACATAGCTCTGGCCTGGTCAGGGGAATAAATGAGGGAAGAAAATACTGCACAAAAGCAAACTGGGAGGAAAAAAAAGAAAAGTTTCTTTGCATTTCTCTAAGTTGACTTTTTTTTGGCCTGACTGCCAGATGCATGTCAATGCTTCTCTGCATAGTGTTTGGGATTTGCTGGTTTCAGCACTAAAATGAGCAGGAATGGAAGCTTTCAGTCTGTTTGAAGATTAATTTCACATAATCTCAACAAAGCTGAAGTCAACCTGCTGAATGTAATTACTATCCTGACAGCTGGGAGGCAATTAATGCCCTTAAACATCCAAGCATTCTCACCCTTGTATTTTCCCCCTTGCCTTATTCCTACTAATTAGAAACAAGCCACAGGGTAAAGCTGACCGTGGTGTTAAATTACCACCTTGTCATCAGAACCACAGACATTTCCCAGTTGGGCACCAGGCTCTTTCACCAGAGGAAGAATCAAGGCCATCTCTGAATGGTGTAAGTTGCACAGCACTGCTAACCTGTCTCTGGTTTATGTTATCAAGTCCCACTGTATTTATCCCCTGGGATGTAAAGGAACCCCCCCCCAGTGATGGGAGCAAGAATTTTTTATCACCTTATAACCTCTCAGGTTTCCTTATTGGCTAATACAGTGTAAGACAAGCTTCATTAGTGTGCCAGTAATCATTGAATCATAGATCCATTATGGTTGGAAAAGACCTTTAAGATCAATGAGTCCAACCTATCATCCAACACCATCTAATCGACTAAACCATGGCACTAAACCATAAGCCAGCTGCCATGAGCACTACACTACATCCTGAAGTACCACATCTGCACACTTCTTGAGCACCTCCAGGGATGGCAACTCCACCACCTCCCTGGGCAGCCTGTTCCAGCAGCTCATCACTCTTCCAGTAAAGAATGTTTTCCTAATATCCAGTCTAAACTTCCCCCAGCACAACCTAAGCCCATTTCCTCTCTCAACATCCAAGCAGCCCAGAACCCCTGGCTCCCTGCAGCTCACTATTGCCTGCACTGCGGTAGCTGCATGAGTCAGATTGTGTAGCAGGTTTATGGTTAAAATTGCTTGATTTTTGTTAGTAATATTACCAGGAAACTATACATAGATTCATAGGATGGTTTGCTTTGGAATCATAGAATCCTAGAATCAATAAGGTTGGAAAAGACCTCAGAGATCATCAAGTCCAGCCTATCACCCAACACTTCATGACTAACTAAACCATGGCTTCAAGTGTCACATCCAATTCTTCTTTGAACACCTCCAGGGATGGTGACTCCACCAGCTCCCTGGGCAACACATTCCAATGGCCAATTACTCTTTCTGGGAAGAACTTTCTCTTAACCTTGAGCCTAAACTTCCCCTGGTGCATCTTGAGACTGTGTCCTCTGGTTGCCTGGGAGAAGAGACCGACCCCCACCTGTCTACAACCTCCTTTCAGGTCATTGTAGAGAGGAAGAAGGTCTCCCCTGAGCCTCCTCTTCTCCAGGCTAAACAACCCCAGCTCCCTCAGCCTCTCCTCTGTCAACCATTATGCCCAGGTCCCTCCCTGCCTGGCAGCTCTCCAGCCACTCTGTCCCCAGCCTGTAGGTGCTGCATGGGGTTGTTGTGACCAAAGTGCAGCACCCAGCACTTGGACTTGTTAAAAGCCATCACGTTGGACTCTGCCCATTTGTCCAGCCTGTCAAGGTCCCTTTGCAGAGCCCTTCTATCCTCTAGCAGATCAACACCTGCTCTCAACTTGGTGTCATCTTGGAAGGGACATTCCTTAGTTAGGAATTTGAAGAACTCCTTTTATGAAGCTCAATACATCCCCATCTTGCTCCTGAAAGCAGTGGGGTTGCATATCTCAAGTGAAAGCAAGCACTGAAGTATTCTCTGTTGAAATGGTACAAGGTCAGGTACAAGATCTCCCTCTGTGACTTCCTTCTCCATTGTGTTCAGTGGAGAGCTGGAGCCTTTCTGCTGGCAGATCACAGCTATTCCTCTGTGTGCTCAGCACCACTGCTGCCAGCAGAGGAGAATCTGGAAGTGAAACTCTGCCCAACAGTTTTGCTTGATGTCTGCGTTTCAGCGAGCACCGGCAATTAATGATCTGTTGGCAAATTAACATTGCACATGGCAATTGACTGTGGTAATGAAGTTATAGAGTCTTCTTTATGGTTTATTAGTACAATAATAAACCACACTCAGCATGTAATAATGGCACACAGTTAAATTAAAGACTTGCTGATGCCTTATAAACCGTTCTGAGAAGCGTTCTTGTAGCAGTGGGGAATAGTCCTCCCCATGAGCATGGGCAGGCTCTGCTCTCTGCTCTGCAGATGCAGTTCTGGCTATATATATATATATATATATGTATTTTCTATTACTCTCACATAACTAACAAAGCAGGTCAGAGTGGAAAAACAAATTGACTGGAATATTTACTTCAAGTTGAACTAACTTTTAAGCAGCCTGGGTGAAAGATAAATCTTGGCTTCCTCAGACTGGATCTATTTTGTCTGTTATGAAGAAATCTGATGCTAGAGCTCTTCATCACGTTCCTCTCAAACACAGCCACTAGCTGAATTTTGCAGCCTTTCACAACACTTGGCAACCTGAATTGGCAATATGGCTTTTAACGTGGGAACAGAGGCTGAAACAGTCCTCCTAAGTCAGACAAGAGAAAGGTACTGTTACGACCTGACAGTCTCAAGCTGCGCCAGGGGAAGTTTAGACTGGAGGTGAGGAGAAAGTTCTTCCCAGCAAGAGTAATTGGCCATTGGAATGTGCTGCCCAGGGAAGTGGTGGAGTCACTGTCCCTGGAAATGTTCCAAAAGTCTGGATGTGGCACTTGGGGCCATGGTTTAGTTGCCAGGAGGTGTTGGGTATTAGGTAATGGGTTGGACTTGATGATCTCTGAGGTCTTTTGCAACCTTGTTGATTCTGTGAAGTATTAAGATCTTCCCTCGAGCTCTCTACTTCACATCTGTGACCAAGAACCTCCTTGTTTGGAGACAAGGCCTTTTTCCAGACTCCCTGCCTAGTAACTATTTGATCCTAAAAGTAGAGAGACATTCACACTGAGCCAGAACTCCGAGCCTGTGCATCTACTAAACTCAAAGCACCCAGAGAAGCCTGGCACCGAAGTGCTTTCAGATCTGCTTTACAGCCATGCCTGTAATGTAGCAGCATTATTTCTCTCCTTCTTGCAGCAAGTGCTTTGCTTTATTCAGTGTGGCAATAGAGGATTCACGCTGTGAGTGATCAGGCTCTTAGTGGGGCTCGTAATGGCAACTCTATGCTGAATTTAACAACAGACAAAAATATCTGGAACTCTCCAGACTTGTCTCTGTAGGAAGCCAAAGAAATGCTCAGGGAAAGCTATTATCTGCCTCTTTCCAGAAAAGCTGCATTTCTCTCCGCCAGCTCCCACTTTGCCGTGCTGGCCACTAGAGGACATCCCAGACCTCTCAACTGCTGGCCCCATTCACAAATCCCCACGCTGACACCAACCTTCCAGCCTTCCCCAGTCCGATATTAGAGTTGATGGGGTTTCAGGTCAGTCGAGGTTTCCTTCCCCCCCCCCCAGCTGACAGAACGAATGCAGGAATCCAGGAGGAAAAGCAGTCTTTCTCCTACCCTTTATCTGTCTCCCCCACTTAAACTGAAAACTCATGAGGCAATGGCCAAGTCTGGTGTGAGGTTTGACAGTTGATCCTGGTATGATGTGTATGATTTGAGATCTTCTCTTAACAAAAGTACTGAAGTGACACTGCAGGCTGTGTCTGTACTGCCCTAACCAGAACAAAGAGTCTATGATAGAGAGCTCTTAAATCAGCATTTAAGATCATCTGAGGAAGTGGCCAACCCAGGACAAAGTGAGATTACATTGAAGAATGTGCATAAAACTTCATTTTAGCCAGTATAAAGAGGATCTATGGGGCTCTCAGGAGCTCTTGGAACTTCTCTGCCTGGAATTCAGTGAGATGATTTTCTTGACTGAGGACACATCACTCTGCTCCCAGCTCAGAATGGTGTTTAAGGCACCTTTCTGTGCCTACAAGAAACTGTCAAGATCCAAAACTTTCTTTGTGATATGCATTTATGACTCCAGCATGTTCAGATTCTCCATCAGGGTATAGTGGTTCGGAGTAAGTCCATTTTGTTGCTAACTCTCCCTTTGTTTTATCTCTAAGAAAAGCTTGCTCAACATGAAATTCCATGCAACAGAAGGCTTTTCCCTTTGTGACTACTTTTATCATAATACCTTCTTTAAGACTGCTCCCATTAAGGAGTCTGCAATCTTGAGGACCCCAGGCTGGCATAGTCTGAAGACTGACAGTGTTTACAGGACACCTCTGGCACTATCGTTTCCTTGAACTGCCAAATTTCCCTCTCTCCCCTGTTCTTACCAGCACTGCAAGTTTCTGAAGCCATTTAAAGAATGCCAGACAGATCCTGCTGAAGATGAATATCCTCACAGGACAGTAGGGAAGTCAGCAGTGAAATGGAGAGCGTGCAGCTGTGTCCTGCTGTGGCAAGGCAGCCTGCTTTAATTTTCATTCAGTTGCTCTTAGCTGGACACTTCCATGCCTGGCTTCAAAATGCTAATCCAGAACTTCTCATTAATTAACAAGCTTTGCCCAGTGGGAATCTACTTACTGGGTGGGAATCTACTTACTGGGTGATGTCTGTGCCTGAGATGAGAAGCTTCTCTAGAAGTCTAATATTCTCAGCAGAAGGTGCTCAGCAAACTCAGATGCATGGGGATGCACTAATTAATATGCAATAAATACACCTCATAGTGCCAGGGTTTAAAGACTGGCTGGTAAGTGCTGAGTGGACTCAAAGAGCTGCAGCAGTTCATAATGAGTGATTATGAGCAATGACTTTCTTCTTCAGTGCTTTGGAAAATGTCTGTCTAGTGACAGCATGAAATAAAACCTCTCAGGAACAAATGGAGCAGATCAAACTATGACTCTTCTCCACAGCCACCCTATAAATGGAATGATTTCTGCTGCAGCCATTTCACTTGTGCTCTTCGTGGCTTGTCCTTGCCCTGGTCCCACTGGCACTACCTGGACAGTATTTCATAGGCCACATAGTCACCACTAGATAGCAACATATTTCTTCTTTTGCAGGATGGGAGGAATTTCAGCTGCCTTATGTTATGGTTCAAATCATAGTCTCACTGCCCTAAGAGGTAGACCGAGCTTTTACTCTGTTGCTGTAGAAACCACTGTCACACTCTCTCTGACCTTCATAAGGACAAGAGGCTACTGATAATACACTGCACATTTCAGAAGAACCCAAACACTCACACTAAAATAGCTTAGGAAGCATCTGTTCCCCTTACTCTTAGAGCAGAGCCCTTGAGGTGTTCAGCAGCATCAAACCAGTGATCTTTGCAATGGCTGCGCAGAAGGGGGAATGAAGCCCGTGGCCACGTGCAGGCAGATGGATTAGAGGATCTCTGGAAATCTGTTTAAGTACAAATCTCTGGGGTCATAGTCAAAGCAGATCTGAACGTTTGGAGGGTGGGAATTTAGAGGGTGTTTGGAGGCAGGAATGTAGACTATATATATTTATGTCACGCTGCTGTGTAGATTACCTGCAAGGATTAAGTCTGGGACATTCAGGTTTCAAAGCACATTTCTTGCTGCAAAACAGGCACTTGTAACTTCCATTCCTGTTTGAAGGCAGAAGGCATCCAATCTTTCTTAACACAAGTTGTACAGAGGACTGGGGACAGCTCAAACCTGATTCCAGAACTACCCTTATGTTTCAGATTAAATTATCTGAGCAGTCACTAAGGTTTTCTGATTATTCATTGCCATGCTTAAAATACAGAGATGCTCAGTGTTGAGACCTATCCTTACCTGTGAAATTGAATGACAAATAAAAAGAATATTGGATGTTAAAAGGGTAACAATAACAACATCAGCCCCCCTGAGAGACCCCAAATCTCAGACTGCACCTGACCATCACTCTGTAAAAGACTGATCTGGATAATAAGTTAAAACACTGGCACATTTTCATTGATCACATGTCAATATATACACCCCCTGTTGCCTCTGGACATTTTCACCTCCATTGCTCTCTTCTTTCTCAAACATCCTGGCCTGTATCAGGAATGGTGTGGGCAGCAGGAGCAGCGAAGTCATTCCGCCCCTGTACTCAGTACTGCTCAGCCACACATTGAGTCCTGTGTCCAGTTCTGGGCCCCTCAGTTTAGGACAGATGTTGAGTTGCTGGAACATGTCCAGAGAAGGGCAACAAAGCTGGGGAGGGGTTTGGAGCACAGCCCTGTGAGGAGAGGCTGAGGGAGCTGGGGTTGCTTAGCCTGGAGAAGAGGAGGCTCAGGGGAGACCTTATTGCTCTCTACAACTACCTGAAGGGTGGTTGTAGCCAGGTGGGGGTTGGTCTCTTCTCCCGGGCAACCAGCACCAGAACAAGAGGAGACAGTCTCAAACTGCACCAAGGGAGGTTTAGGCTGGAGGTGAGGAAGAAGTTCTTCGCAGAAAGAGAGATTGGCCATTGGAATGTGTTGCCCAGGGAGGTGGTGGAGTCACCATCACTGAGGAGACTGGATGAGGCACTTGGTGCCATGGTTTAGTTGATTAGATGGTGTTGGGTGATGGGTTGGACTTGATGATCTCGGAGGTCTTTTCAAACCTGGTTAATTCCATTGTAATTCTGTTCTATTCTAAAATCCTCACTGTGGAAAAGGAGAGCACTTATGGTATGATATGTTTGTGGGTTACCTTTGAGTTCAGGGTAAGTTGGAGACTGGCACTTCCATTAGGTTTAATCACAGAAGTATTACATAGGCTTATTTTGCAGTTAGAGAGGCTGAGGTATGTACTAGTGAGGTGATATTGGCCTGCTCCTAACCAACCTTTAAAAAAGAAAGAACAAATGAATGACTTGAAGTCAATCCTTATCTGCAGCCAACTGAGACTCCAGTAATGGCAGCTAGGCTTAGCTCAGACCGCAAATTGATTCTTGATTACCATATCCAGTGAGAGCATTGCTATTGAGGTTACTGATGGTGATAAAGTAGGTCGTTAACAATGAGCCAGGGCAAAGCAAGTGATTTTAATAGTTGAAATGTTATCCTCTCTAAAGAAGTCATAATAATAATGCAATGTTATTGAGCCTTTCTAGTCTGGGAGCATCTGTCATCTGTCTGCCTAAACTGATAGGGTAGAATGCATTTGAATTTCTTCTGCAGGAAAGAAATGATAAAGCTTTATCACTCACTCTCTCCCCCCACTTCTTCACTGCCTGAACATGCCAATGACTACCTTTTATTCCTTCTCTTATTTTGTTGCTACTTTTTTTTAGCCTTGCTGCACACAGGGACTCACTGCTACCCAGGCCAATACTCACCTGTTCCTGGGGACTTGCTGGCTAAGTTGACACAAAGGGAGGGTGGCTGTGATTACACACTGATAATCTCATATCAGCAGTAATAAAAGATGTAGTCCTAGCAAACCTAAATCCTTTTATTTTTGCTTTGGCTTCCTCTTCCTCTGTCTGTGAGAAATCCACTTCATAAAGCTATGTGCCCCACGTGCGTAGAAGTGTTTCTACTTACAACCATTCACAGATGACTTGTCCCATGCTGAAAGTGCCAGAAGCAGCTCCTTGCCTTTTCAGGGTTGCAGAAGATACCCAGCTTGCACAGGTCTCAGCAGGATCCCTGAAAGTTCAGCATGTCAGAAAAGGTACAGAAAGCACTGGCAAATATTACTTATGTGTATGGGTTACCAAACATCCCCTGAGCTGGCACAGCAGGTTTGCACAATGCTGGGACCTGAGATGACACCACAAGATTTGATAACCTGTGCTCTGAAGCGCAGCAGCACTGATATCAATACACTGCTCAGATACACACGGGATTTCGATGGCTCAGGACACTGAACCTGTCTAATCTCCAGGTCGTTTGATTTAGATCTCAGCGACTGCTGCATGCGGTATCAACGCAAAACGTAGCTGCAGCTGTCCCATGCCTGCAGAAGAGGAGGCTCAGGGGAAACTCTTATTGCCCTCTATAACTACCTGAAAGGAGGCTGCAGACAGGTGGGGGTTGGTCTCTTCTCCCAGGCAACCAGCACCAGAAGACACAGCCTCAAGCTGCACCAGGGGAAGTTTAGGCTGGAGGAGAGGAGAAAGTTCTTCCCAGAAAGAGTAACTGACCACTGGAATGTGCTGCCCAGGGAGGTGGTGGAGTCACTGTCCCTGGAGGTGTTCAAAAAGGGATTGGATGTGGCACTTGGAGCCATGGTTTAGTCAGTCATGAGGTGTTGGGTGATAGGCTGGACTTGATGCTCTCTGAGGTCTTTTCCAACCTGGTTGATTCTATGATTTAGAAGGGACAAGCTGCCTGTCAAGCTGTAAGTCTACATAATGTATAATTATTTGTGACTTTTTTTTCATGTGCTATCATCTTGTACACGGTATCCACAGACCTGCTGTATTAGAAACACAAGGAAACTATTCACCTGAGGGTATCATTAAAATGCTGATCTGGGCTGCACCCAGAAAGTTGTTGCACCGCTCTTTACAAAAGAAAGGGCTAGTTAATGTTAATGCATGCAAATACTTATCCAGCCATCTAATTTTGTCTGCTTTGGAACTTAACACAATCTCTATCATCAGACTCTCTGATTGACTTTTGTTTAATCAGCTCCTACTGCTTAATGAGTGGGATGATTAACATACAAGCAGAGGATTTGACGTGCGGGGTGTCCGGTGTTAGCAGAGGACAAGACTTCCTCTCCACTCTTCTCCCTGCCAGAAAATGTGAGGTTTCTTGTATGCTAAGCATCATCCCCATCCATTATCAATTAGCTTGTTATCAGTCAGTTACTGTGTGCCCAGTAACCCGTGGGAGTAGACCAATCCCAGGGTATGATCACCTGTCATTATAAAATGTGTGTTACTGCTCTCTCCATGATAACCACTGCAGCACCCTCACGAACCCTAATTAACATGCTCACGCCTGTCCCAGTTAGATTCCTCAGAGTACCAGGATCTGAACCAGCTCCCCCTGTCTCCCTGCAGGTATCTGAACAGCTGTAGCACAGGAAAGTGCTGGTTAGTAAAACGTCAGCCTGCTTGCAGGACTTACTGCATGCAGCCCACTGGACACAACTGGTCAGTAATCCCCTACATAATTATCGTTGTGAGAAGTGGGTGACACAGAGAGACTTTTCCAAGTCATCACTGCCTGCTGGGGATGGGGATAGCTGGAGGGGCAGTTGATGCTGAAGAAAGATGAACTGATGTACCAGATAAAAGAAGACTGTAAGTGCAGATTGCTATTCTTGTGGAGTCTATTATGGAGTATTTGCCTGAATCCCACTGACTATGGAGTGAGAGCATCAGTATTGTCTAGGCAAACAAGCTCCCAGTTCAGGAACCAATCATCAAATCATGTTCTTTAAAGATGACTCACACTTGATGCAGCCTTCTGAAACAGTCTTGGTTTTGGAAGATCAAATCCAGAGAGGTGTGAAAGCCTACAAACTAACTGCCCCTTATGTCAGCTGAATTTGCAAGTGATCAGCAGGGGTTCAGCACATCTCAGCCTCATGTCTAATCTTGCCATCAGTTCAACTATTAATAACTGTTTGCCAAATAAGTGCCTATACCACCTCCTACTCACCTTCTCTAAATGAGAATTGGAGATGGTCTTGTGTCAGCTTACAACTGAGGTGCTTCTGGTAAGGACTCATGCTCTATGAATCAAACCACACCTTTTAAAGCCTTCTGTGGCTTCTAATCTGGAAAAAATAAAAATACTGCCTGGTGATGTTATAAGAATTTCATCTTATTGTTGAGTTCCTTGCTGGTCTTGCACTCTCACTCTGCTACATAATGCCACAAATCCAGAGCCTGCCAAATGCAGCTACCTGGCAGAGGTGAGGTCTAGTGCTATGAAGAACTGGGATTTGCTCTCTATTAATGGGAAGCATAGAAATGAGAATCGCTCTTCCTTCTTCAGTCATGAAGATTCAAGACCTTTCATGTCCCCTAATGGTGATTCTGACACTCTGTAACCCAGAATCTCTCTCACCTATCTCAAACGGAATGTTAGAATAGAATTAACCAGGCTGGAAAAGACCTTTGAGATCATCCAGTCCAACCTATCACCCAACACCATCTAATCAACTAAACCATGGCACCAAGTGCCTCATCCAATCTCTTCCTACACACCTCCAGTGATGATGACTCCACCACCTCCTGGGCAGCACATTCCAATGGCCAATCTCTCTTTCTGGGAAGAACTTCTTCCTAACATCCAGCCTAAACCTCCCCTGGTGCAGCTTGAGACTGTGTCCTCTTGTGCTGGTGCTGGTTGCCTGGGAGAAGAGACCAACCCCCAACCTGGCTAATATCCTTGGTGGTTGTTTGCTTTGGTTAGTACCAACATGGTCATATCCTTTACTGCTGTTATTAAAACATGTGTTGTTCTTGTGATCTTTGTATGCCACCTGTGATCCCAACATGTGCTAGGGCAGCTTTGACTGTAATTGGTGGGCTTGGTTAAAACAATCAGTTTTCAATAAAGGCTCTTTAAACCCTCTTTTCCCATCAGGTGATATCTAAACAACATTCTATTTCCAAAGCCTGGAGGCAGCTGTTTGCAACCCAAAGGAAACAAACATGCTTTCAGAAGGACTTTGACAGCTGCACTTCTTGTGGAAGAGATCACTCACATAAAATTATTTGTGCTCATGGGTTTTTTTATCTTCCAGGACCTGGGCAGAATTGACTTTAGACTGAGCTCACCTTTCCTGCCAGGCTTGTGTCAATGTCTCTCCTACATGACAGCTTTTTTGGACCTGCTCTTAAAGTCCTTAAAGTGAAGAGCATATTTTAGAGCTGTGTTATTGTTACTCCTCATTTCCCTCTTCTACACAGCATGAAATCCTAACACACAATCAAGCAGCCAACCCCAGGACTGCTAGGTTTAATGTTCTTCTAATGCCTATCATTAGGAAGTATAAATGCCAGAGAGTTGTCTGGGTCCCTCATAAATAAATACATCCATCCTTGGGGATAAATTACACCAGCCTTCCAAAAGCAGGAGAAGCTGCCCAGCAGGGACACATCAAGGGAAACTTTGACCAAAACAAACACAATGCTCCATGCTACTTGAAATACCCATGCAGAAGAGAGCTTTTATTCTACAGCACTATTGAAAACCCTCCCATGCAGTGAACTGCTCAATACTTCATTTATCTCTTGCATCTTGCCAGGCTACAGGACTGAGTTAACTCTGCCAAGATTTTCAATACAGGAGGTTAATGTAAACCCAACTCATTTCTTCCAAGCCCTATTGTGCTCCACAACTAGAAATAACAGCTTGCCTGCTTCCTGTACAGTAGAAGCAAAGAAACCGTAGGGCCTTTAGAAGAAGAACCTGAATGCAAGCCAATCATCTTGCTTCTTGCTCCTGCTGGCTCTTGTATCCAATTACAAAGGAATAATTCACTATCCAGGCTATTTCTACAGCATTTCAAACTGGGCACTGAAGTATCAAAAGTGATTGTTAGCCTGCCATGCTCCTGAGAAAGGAAATAAGGAGGAGATAATAGAAAGACAGAAATGACCCAGATCACTGAGATAGCCTTTATGCTTTATCACAAAGGAGTTTCCCAAGAGACCTTCATGTCATGCCCTGGGCACACACACCATCACACACATGGACAACCCAGAAAGATAATGAGGGAGGGGGGCACTGCTGTTTGTATCAGTGTGGACACTGCTTTCATTCAAGACATTTATGCCTGTAAAAATATATCCCCTTTATATCTCAGTGTGCATGGCCACGCTTTCTCCTCTAGATGACACTGTGTCTGCTTGGATTCTGGAGCTGGAATACCAGAAGCCCTTCAGCACTGGCAAAGTCATGTGGAAGAAAACTGCACCAGCATCTCCACACACTATTGCTGTCTCCAGTGATTTCTGTGGAATTCAGAGTTGCCTGCTTAAGGACTCAAAACCACTGACTCTCAGCATCTGAGCAGCAGCCAGTGTTACATACATGTCATGTAATGTGTGAGCAAGTTGCAGAGGTGGTTTGGGTATTTCTATGAGCTTTATCTCTTGGTTTGTCTGTCTGTGTCTACAAATACCATGATGCCAAAGGCAGCAATGCAACTTGCAGCCCCAGGCAAATCTCTCTACTACCAGGTAAAATTCCATGCTGAAGCAGACTTATAGCCCTGCCAAGCTCCAAGACACACTGGATCTGGACACTGAAAAGAATAGAATACCCAGAATTTAAGCTAACTGCATGCACACCCTGGATACCTCTGGGAAAGAGAAATCTCAGTGGGAAGGAAGAGTCTGGAAGTTGGGCTTGCATCTGAAGTCCCTTAGAATGCCTCTGATTTCCCCAGGGTTACTCCTGGTTTATTGTGAAGTAATTGGGACCAGATTCAGACTCAGGACAGTTCAAATGCATAAAAACTACAAAGAGATTAATTAGCAACAAAGCAGGAAATAAATGCAGATGGCTCTAGGGGAATTAACCAAAATGCCACTCCTTTTAGTTTGTGCCTCTGAGGTTGACAGCAGGACTCAGAAGCTCCTAACTCTTTCTATCTATGATGCTATGATGTGAAAATGAAGACTAAATATCACCAGCTGCAGGATAATTTTATACACTCCTCTGTGTAAGATGGGCCCCAAAAGATCTGGCCAAAATCCAAATGAAAGGCACCTAATACAGTGAGAGCAAGACTTGAGGATGTTTTGCTGTTGTTATTAGTGTCCCATTAGTCATGTTTTGATCAGGAATATCTTGTGGAAAAGACAGACAGGGAGGAGTGGGTTGACACACGAATCTAAGTTTCAAGTGCAGGAAGAGTTACTTGTCTCCTGAAATCTGGAGAGAGACTCCAGCAGAAGCGAGCTGGAGCAGGTGAACTCTGCAGAACGTTCCTTGATGATTCATTACCCCCTAAAAAAGAAAGGGACACCTTAAAATTGATTGTTTGCCTCTTCTTTGTTTATCTGGAAGATGGAAGAGTGAGATTTCTTAGCTTGCTCTGAACGTGGGCTGCCAGTTTCACACTGCAGTGTCAGAAGGCTGATACCAGCCCAGGTGCCTATAGATTGACTCATAATTTCACTCTGTGTAATGAATAAACAAACCTTCCTCTGTAAGATTGAATTAATCTGGATTTATTTGCCTAGGTATAGACATTGCAGATGTTTTAATTTAGGCAGTTTGCACTGTCAAAGTGGCTGGGTTGGCTTAGCCTTCAATTTCTGTTCATGCAGGCAGAATTCAGAGTGGCTGTTGCAGGCTTTTTGACCATGGGAAGGACGAATCCAGCTGAATATCACCAGAGGAAAAGAAGTTAAGTGAAGTTTAACTCCAGTGCATGGAGCGGTTGCCATAGCAAAAATGATGGAAGCCACTTTGCTTCAGCTGTTGAGAGCAGGACTGACAAATGCATGTGATACTTTAGTCAGGAATATTTCTGCAGCTGAGATGAACATCTCTGATTTCCACTTTCCTGATCAAGAATTGAATTGAGAGAGAAAGGGACAACTGGGAAAGAGAAGTTAACCCTCCTGAAAAGGGACTCCAGCTCTGCAGATCTCAGAGGAAAGAGAAGAGGCTGTGGATACAAGGGGTAGAAGTTACAGATGACCTACCCCAACTGAGACCCAAGTGCAGTGATGCAGTTAAATACTCTCCAGTTTGGCCTTGCCAATGGACATGTTGGATGAGGCACTTGGTGCCGTGGTTTAGTTGATTAGATGGTGTTGGGTGATAGGTTGGACTCGATGATCTCAAAGGTCTTTTCCAACCTGGTTTATTCTGTTCTAGTCTAACGGCTCTGTGGCTCTCTCTCTACCTTCTTGCCTCAGGGAGGACTTAGATCCTGGGAGCAAATGCTAATAATTTACAGTTCTCAGCTTGGTGCTGAGCCTGGCCTATGAGGTGGACCCATTCTGATGTGTTTCTCCTGGCTACAGCTGATAACTCCAGAGTGGGCTTTGATCCTTCAGTCCTTTCTATCCCATGGATGAAGAAGATCATAGCAAATTAAAAACCAAACCAAACCTTTTTTTTTTCCATTTCAGTGTCCAATTTTGATATTTCTTCACTTCCTCAAAGATTTCTTCTTTTCCTCAGATCACACCCCATCAAAGGCCCCAGTTTGTGGGGAATAGGTTGTTCTCTGTCCTCTCATCATCCACCCACACAAATACTCCTGCCTGATCACAGTGCCATACCATCCTCATGACTGTGGGTGGGTGTGCTAGAACTTGTAGAGATCGGTTGTAATTGGAATAAAAACAGGTCTGTGGTCTTGCCTGGGCCAGTCCCTGCTAGTGAAGCGATGGAAGCCTGAGGAGAGTATGCTGCAGATGATGCAGAGAGACAAAGAAGGGACTCCTAAGTCACAGAGTACCAGCTACAGGTAACTGTGTCACACAATACTACAGTTAAGCTTCATCTTACAAATTAATCCTTGCTTTATGTGCTCCCTCTCTTCCTAATAAACAGTTGGAGTGTTGTTGCTCTGGGAGAGCTTTCCAGTAAGCAAACAGATTACTTCCTCTTATTGGTAAAGCTGGTTTTCAAGGCTGCCACATTCAGGGCTCCCAGTGATGTTCTCAGCATGCTATCTCCAATAAATACACATTTGTAAGGGGAAAACAGTTTCTAAGAGTGTTTGGATCCAGGTAAACTCCTCTCCTTACAGGTTACACACCTAGCTTCCACCAGCCCTTGCCTCTTAACAACCTGTTAATTGCTGAAAAAAAAAATCACCTTTAGCTTCTTAAACCTACACCTGAGCTCCCACTCTGTTTCAGCCCAGAAAACCAGAAACCTAGAGGTGGGCTTCAGCTTCCTGCTTTCAAAGCCTTTCCTTACCCTCCACTGATTTCTCTCTTGCCATTTTAATTCTGTTACTACAGCAACCTTGTATTTCTTGCTTTGGCAAAGTTGACATGTAAGCATGGGGACACACACAAGGCCTCTCTAATCAGCACTTATGTGGTCTAAAACATTTAGCTCATCTGCTCAGAAGACTTATTAAAATGTTCAACCCATCTGCTGTGGGAGGCTTGAGTGAAACTGGAGCCAACATTTCCCCACTCGATTTCCTGTCATGCAGCCTGACCAAAGCCACTCATTTCAGCAGCACACAGCAATGGTGTGTCTCTGCCATAAGGCACAACACTTGCTTTGTATGTGGCCTTTGGACACACTTAAAAGGATGGCAACTTAGTCTTCTGCAGTGAGTGTTGGTTAAAAGGTTGTGTTGACATTTGCCTTTCAGAGTGCTAAATGCTAGAAAAATCATTTGACTGCAGCAGAAGAAATTCAGAGCAACATCTCTCAGGATGGTTCCTTCACCTTCAGATGCTTGGAGGGAAACATGACAGCAGGTTTCCAGGCAGCTGGCTCAAAGGATGGGACCAGCCCCAAGGGATGGTGATGGGTCCTTCAAAGGAACCATGTTACCTGTCTGGCAAGCTGGCATTCCCTTTTCCTACTTTTTAGCACCTAAAGTTGTCTGGAGAGATGTGCAACATTCTCTATTCCGTTTTGAGCTGCTCTGTGGCTCTTGTCATCCCCCGAGGAAACACCACAATTCTCTTTCATTCCCTCTCCATCATCTCACACCATTCAGGCTGCCTCTTGGTAATGTGTGTGATGTCACCTAGGTCTGCATCTCTCCCGAGGGAGCTGGAGGCAGTGGTGATTTTGTAAGATGTGTAACTACCACCATTGGTCCAGTTATAGCTGTGTTTGCATTCACACTTGATCATTCACAGTAAGTACTCCTCTCCAGTTTGCTCTCAGTGTTGGACTAATAGCAAAGTGTGAAAATTTCCACTATCTTTACTCAGCAGTTCTGCAATCCCTCCTGCTCGTGGCCATGGACCATGTTAGGAAGCAGAAGGTAGTTTGATGCTTATTTGCTTTAGGACTTGTCTTTAACAGAGATGCCCTTGAAGGGAACGGCAGCAAGATGGCAGAAACAGGGTACAGGCTGTGGACAGAAGCTACAGGGTGAAGCTTTAGCCAGTGCTAAGATGCTTGAGTACAAGCTATGAAGGTAACTGCAGCATGAAGATGATCAGCAAGCAAAAAGACCTTCAGCCAACTGTCTGAACAATCACTGTAAATCGACTGAGGCATCTGAGAGAAGATTTAATCATATGAAGCTTCCTAGCACATCTCACCTGATGGGTGTTTGTAGTCAGTTTCCCTGCACAATGATCCTGTTCAGAAACCAAGCTTGTGTGGAGCAAACCTGCTAAGCAGCCAGTTCATCTCTCTATTACTGGTGGAATTTACTACTTTAACTAGCTCTGGGTGTTCCTGAGCTATTGGGGAAAGTGCTGTGACATTGAACTGCATTTCCTCTGCAAGAGGATATCAGCATGGAGTTGTCTTCTCTGAAGATCATGACAAGGGGCCTGTGATGTTTGTGAAGGGCTTGTGTGTGTGTGATGCTGTTTTGCTTTAGTTATTTTAATGAGGAAAGAAAACTATCCAGTTCACTGCCTACATTAGGGGCTTGAAACATGCTTAAAAGCACTAGGAATGCCTTTAAAATGCAGACCTCGTACTAGAGATAAAACATCTACCCTGAGAAGAGATGCTTTGATACCTTGGATGTATTTGTTTGTTTGTTTTAGAGGGGAGAAAAGAATGGTATGTTTTACTGATACAGCTATTAACCATCCAGATTGCTCAAAGGCATCAGCAGGTTCATTTAAAATGTAAATGAGCTCTTCCAGCATCGGTGCTTCAGATCCTACAGGCTGCTGTTATGTGAAATTGGATGGAGCCTTCCCACGGCACAGCTGAACAGTTAGGCTGGCCTCCCCCTTCCACCCTGTTATGACCAACATGAAACAACACTCCTATGGGCCCGAGAGCTTCTCTCCAGATTAGGAGGGCTGCTTAATTACAAAAGACAGGGGCAATTAGCTGAGTCCCTGTGCTGCTACCCAATGGTCCCCTTGGGAAATGCCCCTTAGCACTGGAACAGCAAGTGGACATTGACTCGTGGATTCCCAACACCCTTCTGGGAGGGACTACTCTCTTGAATTAGTGTTTGGAGGCTAACAGCTGGAAAAGAGTATAAACCACAAAATGCAATGGGACTGAGGAAGGCTCTCTCTTTTTAATACTGAATCATTGCATGCTTTGAGCTTCTATGGAGTTGTGCTCACCACTGAGATCCCTACAGCCAAACAGCATCCTGCCAGATCTCTTGGAATAACAGCTGAAAGAATGCTTCTGCCTTGGAGGGATGCTGGTTTAGTGGCACATTCAAGAGTGAGAGTACATCTGGGATACTATGTCTAGTGTTGGGCTCAAGAGGGACAGGGAAATACTAGAGAGAGTCAAAGGGCTGGCTATGAGAATGATCAAAGGACTAGGACATCTGTCTTCTGAAGAAAGATAGTGTTTAGATGGTGTTGGGTAGGACTTGATGATCTCAAAGATCTTTTCCCACCTGGTTAACCTCAGCCTTTAGAATAGAATTAATTCTATTCTATTCTAAAGGCTGAGTTCAGGGCTGAACAGAACATGAGTGTACCTGATCACACCCATCTGGACTCCACAATGTAAATTCACAGATGTGCTTAGAGGAGAACAGTAACTGCATACTGAAGAACTTTTTCTTTGCAGTGTTAAAAGACATTAAGCTTTCCCATTTACTTATTTTTTCCCCCTTCCTGGGCATGTGAAAATTCATATATCTTTCAAACTGTGTGGAAACAACTTCAGGTGAATTGTCCTACAGAGAAGAATCATAGAATCAATAAGGTTGGAAAAGACCTCAGAGATCATCAAGTCCAACCTGTCACCCAACACCTCATGGCTACTAAACCATGGCTTCAAGTGCCACCTCAAATCCCTTTTTGAACACCTCCAGGGATGGTGACTCCAGCAGCACATTCCAATGGCCAATAACTCTTTCTGGGAAGAACTTTCTCCTCACCTCCAGCCTAAACCTCCCCTGGCACAGCTTGAGACTGTGTCCTCTTGTTCTGGTGCTGGTTGCCTGGGAAAAGAGACCAACCCCCACCTGGCTACAACCTCCCTTCAGGTAGTTGTGGAGAGCAATAAGGTCTCCCCTGAGCCTCCTCTTCTCCAGGCTAAACAATTCCAGCTCCCTCAGCCTCTCCTCACAAGGCTTGTGTTCGAGGCAAGAAGGTGGTTTTCTGATCCAGAACCAAGTTTCCCCAACTGCAACATGGAATTTTCTGTAAGTAGGGTTAAAATAAATGAAAGACAGCAGAAACTCTGAAGGAGATCTCAATTTCTGCTTCTATATCAGTCTCTCCCTTACTTCTGCATTCCAACCTCCGGAGAGGGCTTGCACACCCCTATTAAACGTAATCAAGCACTTGGTGAACTTATTTCCAAGGATCTAAAATGGAACCATGATTTGCATGCAATTAAAATATAAAAGAACAGAAATCTTTCCCATTGGTTCTGAACATGCTGTATCCCAAAGGAAAGGCCTTCATTTGCTTCCAACTGTGTCCAGTTCTGGGCCCCTCAATTTAAGAAGGGCATCAAGAGACTTGAATGTGTCCAGAGAAGGCCAATGAGGCTGGGGAGAGGTCTGGAGCACAGCCCTGTGAGGAGAGGCTGAGGGAGCTGGGGTTGTTTAGCCTGGAGAAGAGGAGGCTCAAGGGAGACCTTATTGATCCCTACAACTACCTGAACAGAGGTTGCAGACAGGTGGGGGTTGGTCTCTTCTCCCAGGCAACCAGAACAAGAGGACAACATCCTAAGCTGTGCCAGGGGAAGTTTAGGCTGGAGGTGAGGAGAAAGTTCTTAACACAAAGAGTTATTGGTCATTGGAATTTGCTGCCCAGGGAGGTGGTGGAGTCCCCATCCCTGGTGGTGTTCAGAAAAGGATTGGACGTGGCACTTGAAGCCATGGTTTAGTTAGTCACGAGCTGTTGGGTGATAGGTTGGACTTGATGATCTCTGAGGTCTTTTCCAACCTGGTTGATTCTATGAACCGAGCTGGTCTGGCAAAGTTAACGTCAGGGGGGAAACTTTCAACCCACCACGATAAGACAATCTAAGCTTTGCTGCTCGATGCAGACACAGTGTGTTCATGGCAAAAATAAATCAATAAGCAGTTACACGTGGTGCCAGCACTGCCTGAAACTGCTGATCTTATGACATTGGCCTTGGGATTGCAACCCTACCCCTGCCGAGGCTTCGTCTCTGCTTCGCTGAATAGTGAAATAAAAAAAAGAAGGAAAATTGTAGGGATGGAGCTTCTGGCAGAAGGACAGGGAGGATGTGAGTTACACACTTGCCAAAAAAGAATAAGGAAAAAAAAAGAAGGGTATCTACCACAGCAGGGCAAAATGTGCTGAATTACACTTGAAATCCTCACAGAACTTCTGCTACTCCCCATTTCTATTATAAGCTGAGTTCTCCTTGAATTTCCTATCCTGAATTTTGTACTGATCCTAGGTAGGCGTCGAGACAGTGCATCTCTGTGTGCTGATGGGCTTGTTGAGAACTGCCTGCCTTCAACTTGCTTCTCTATATGACTAAGTTAGAGAAGAACACGATACGAGGTGTCCTGGAGCATGCCGTGTGCACAAGGCATCCCCCAGCTCCCAGAATCCTGCCTATGGGGTAGGTGTCCTTGGTCTGGTGTGGAGATGCCATACAGTCAGTGCACTGGGGACTTTCTCCTAGGAGGGGACTGAAACAAAAACCTACATCTAGATAGTGTCTACACCACCTTCTCTCTCTCTCTCTCCTGCTGCAGGATGTTAGGTTGGTTCAGGTAAGCAAGATCCTGGACCTGGGTTAAGGCAATCCCTGACACCAATACAGACTGGTGGATCACAGAATCACCAAGGTTAGAAGAGACCTCAAAGATCATCAAGTCCAACCTGTCACCACAGACCTCATGACTAAACCATGGCACCAAGTGTCACATCCAATCCCCTCTTGAACACCTTCAGGGATGGGGACTCCACCACCTCCCTGGGCAGCACATTCCAAGGACTAACAACTCTCTTTGGGAAGAACTTTCTCCTCACCTCGAGCCTAAACTTCCCCTGGTACAGCTTGAAACTGTGTCCTCTTGTTCTGGTGCTGGTTGCCTGGGAGAAGAGATCAACCTTCTTCTGGCTACAACCTCCCTTCAGGTAGTTGTAGAGAGCCATAAAGTCTCCCCTGAGCCTCCTCTTCTCCAGGCTAAACAATCCCAGCTCCCTCAGCCTCTCCTCATAGGGCTTGTGCTCGATGAAACAATTTGGGACAGCTCTGCAAAGGACTTTGGTGTACAGATGGATAAAACCCTGGACACGCATCAGCACTGTGTGCTCACAGCCCTGAAAGGCAACCACATCTTGGGTTGCATCAAAAGCAGCAGCAGGTCAACGGAGGGAATTGTCTCACTGCTCTGGTGAGCCCTAGTTTGGAGTATTATGTCCCGTTGGGGAGTCTTCAGCACAAGGAGGACATGAACCTCTTGCAGTGTGTCCAGAGGAGGGCCACCAAAATTATCTGAGAGTTGCAGTACCTCTGCTATGCCAAAAGGCTGAGAGAGGATTGCTCAGCCTGGAGAAGGCTCCAAGGACACCTTATCATGGCCTTTCAGTACTTAAAGGGGCCTGTAAGAAATACAGGGACAGTGTTTTTAGCAAGACCTGTTGAGACAGGACAAGGGTTGATGATTTTAAACTAACAGCAGGGAAATTTAAACCAGACAGAATGAAGATATGTGTTTACACCAAGGATGGTGAAACCCTGGCTCAGGTTGCCCAGAGGGATGGCAGTTACCCCATCCCTAGAAATATTCCAGGTCAGTTTGGACAGGGCTCTGAGCAGCTTGGTATCATCAAAGATGTCCCTGCTCAGAGCACAGGGGTTGGACCAGGTGACCTTTAAAAGTCCCTTCCAACCAAAACCATTCTATGATTTGCTTCTTTTCTTCATGTATTTTTTATTTCATGAGGCAATGAAGTCCTTGGTTGGGATATCTTTAGCTGACTTTGGACACATGCCTCTTGTTCATGGATATTCATGGAGGAGCCTGACCTCTTCCCACCCAAGGCACTGCATGGCTGTGACACCTACCAGAAAGTTCCATGCATCCTTGCCTTTTGCACCACTCTCCTGACTTTTACCAGCTTGGAGGGAATGCCAAGCAGCCTCCTCTCTCCTGTCACTGCTGTTTCTTACCTACACACCCAGAGAAGTTGTAAATGTCCCTATTTATTTCTCTGTAAACTTGAAGGCAGTGCCTGTGCCGAGCAGAGGGAGGCTAAGAGCTGTGGCTTTCCAGCACTCCCATCAAATGAAAGCCACCACATAGCAGTCTGCTTTGTAGCAGGATAGCTTGCAGCACATTCTCCTCACGGCAAGGCTGACATTTGGTTTTATTAACAAAACAGAGAAAGTGGTGCAGAATTAACAGCAGGAGAGATTAGATTACTAGAGCAAATATGCTTTGGTGAGAGGAGCACAGGTCCAGAAAACCAGGAGCTGGGCTCTGCTTTGGGATGGGATTATTCCTCTTCACCTCTGTTTTATGGTTTATATGCCAAGAGCGTTAGCAGCCCCTCAGGAAAGGATGTGCTGGCATTTATATGTTGGGTGTAGGAAAAAGCACTGAGATCTTGAGATAAGTAAGGCAGAGAGAGCACTGAGGACACACACATGCAAATCCCACCCATAATTCCCTCCTGTAAGCGGATGCCTCTAAGACTGAAATCATCTCCCTGGGTTTTAGACTAGGGAAAAAAACTACTAGGGAAAAAACTTCTGGGGAGCACGGGCAGGAGGATGCTGTCACTGAACTGCTCGCTGCCTCTGTCGCTTGGCTGGGGAGGGTGAGCCCTTGCCGGGAAATCACCAGATGGCGCTCAGAGAAACGATGCTCAAATGTCCCTTTCTACTTCTCTTGAAGCAATTAAAGCTGGGAAAAGGTTTATTTGTGAAATTGTGACTCAGTTCCTTCGGTAAGAAGTACTTGCATCAGCCAGGATTTGTTGAGTGGCTGAAGAGAGTAATTCCTCTAATTCGGGGCTAGCATTCAGAGTCCACTTTCACATCAGCCAAAGGAAAAACACAGTGTTGTGTAATAAATCACTGGCATGAGGCACTCAGCTTTTACTGTTCCTCTTAGCTTCGTTTCAGTGTTAATCAATATTTGCTAGGATTTGTTAGGTTATATGGACAAATCCTGAGGTCTGTACTCAATTTCCATCGAAGCATGATGGTTATTAAAGAGAATGAGAGGTTTGCCTGAGTGGCAACCATGTAATAAAGTAAAGATTTAAGGATCTGAATTTCTCACCCTTCTTTACTGCTCTACAAACAGATTGACTTCCCCTTGCAACCCTTCTTGCAGAGAAGTTTGCTCATTTTGGAAGCTGGAGAAGTTCATTTTCAAGTAGGTTAAGCCAAAAGGTGCCAAAAATGCATTTTTCTCCCAGTCTATTATTGTATCTTACACTGTAAGTGAGAAGTAGCTTCACCAAGGAATTGATTTTTTTCTGCAAAAGAAACTGGAGCCATGGCTGGAAGATGATTTTCATAACAGATGCAGCCCTTCAGCAGGGATTCTCAGCTTCTTTCACTGCTGGATAGAAGCAGGTCTTGAGTTCAATCCTTCTGTTTAAATATTTCATTAAGGGCAAGCATGTTTCCTACTCTCCTCTTAGGGCTCCAACTTTCCATTTCTAACTTACCCAAACCCCATTTCCTTTTATTTTCAATTGAGCCCTTCCATTGTTTCTCATTTCATGTATCAGCTCCCAGAGACACACAACAGTTCTGCAAACCTCAGTAACTTATCTGCAGGTTATTTCAGATTCCAGCACTCAAGCCATGATGTTATCTGGGTGGGAAATGCAAGAACTAAACCCAATTCCTTTTTCTGGGTGGAAGTTTAATTACACCAAGGATCCCTTTTTTCCCTCCCCTCTTATATTTCTCTAAGACTTGGAGATACCCACACAGGGCACTTTACAGTATGCAACACTTAAAGAGAACTCAACTGCTGCACTTTTCTGTATGCATCACACACATGCAGAGATCAGGAGGGGTTTTTTAAACCTACCTCTCAGGTTGGATAAATTATACAGCTCCTCTTCCCAGTCTGATTTGGTTTGATGGCCCACCTGAAAAATCAGGAGTAAAAAAAAAAAGATCTCAGTTCAAGACAAGGCAAAGTGGTTTGTATCTACTTTTTTGGTTGTTTTCTTTTTCCACCAAAGTGAAAAGATTTTTTTGTCAAGTCACTCCAAATTGAAAGGGAAGCCAAAACAAAACACAAGCCAAAAAGAATACCCCAGCAATCTGCTATGCTGGTTTATTTCCCTTCCTCACCCCTCCCTCACAGGCTCCCTAGTCTTCATTCTATTCTGGAATGGAGACAAATGCCAGACTCTCCTTTCTCCTGCCCCCAGCTCCCAAAAGACTTTATCACCTATCTCTGGAGGAAAAAAGGAAAGAGGTAATTGCCCTACACACACACACAATGTCCACACTCAGCTGGCATTTTGCTGCAGTTCTATTTCAGCTATGGAGCAGGGGGACACTGATTATTACTACCTTGGCCTCTCTCCTGTTAATTCACCTCTTAAGAGAGTAGAAATGTGTGTTACATGCTTGAGTCACTAGGATTCCATCTTGCCCGGCATCTCCACAAAGGCCTCTGTAATTTGTTTCTGCCTGACATCTGCTGGGATCTCAACACAGCAGAGAGGAGGCAGTCTAGGAGGTTCTTAGACTGCATGGAGGACAGCTTCTTATCCCAGGTGCTGCGTGAGCCTACCAGGGGCAAGGCTTTGCTTGACCTCCTCTTCACCAACAGGGAAGGGCTGGTGGGTGATGTGGTGGTCGGAGGCTGTTTAGGGGCCAGTGACCATGAAATAATAGAATTTTCAGTATTCAGTCAAGCTAAGAGGGCCAGCAAGAAGACCTCCACTCTGGACTTCCAGAGGGCGGACTTCAGGTTGCTCAAGGAAACAATTCAGAGGGTTCCTTGGGAGAAAGCCCTTAAAAATAAAGGGGTCCAGGAGGGCTGGACCTGCTTCAAGAAAGAGCTGATGAAGGCTCAGGAGCAGGCTGTGCCAGTGTGCCGGAAGAGGAGCCGCCGGGGCAGACGGCCAGCCTGGCTGTGTAATGAACTTTTAATTGAACTAAGGGAAAAAAAGAGGGTGTATCATCTTTGGAAGAAAGGTGAAGCAACCCATGGAATGTTTAAAGAGGTTGCTAGGGCATGTAGGAGGAAAATTAGGGAGGCAAAAGCATATTTGGAACTTAAACTGGCCTCTGATGTGAAGGACAACAAAAAGTCCTTCTATAAATATATTAATAGCAAGAGGAAGGGCAGGGACAACCTCCACTCCTTGGTTGACATGGAAGGAAATGTTGTAACACAGGATGAGGAAAAGGCAGAGGTACTTAACACCTTCTTTACCTCAGTTTTTACTAGCTGGAAAGAACGTCTACCAGACAGCTGGCCTGCAGAACTGGCAGAGGGAGCCAGGGAGCTGCATGGTTTCCCTTTGTTCCATGAGCAAGTGATAGGAGCTCTCCTCAGCAGCTTGGACCCCCACAAGTCCATGGGACCAGATGGGATCCATCCTAGGGTGCTGAGAGAGCTGGCAGATGAGCTGGCCAAGCCACTCTCCATTATTTTTCATCAGTCCTGGCTCACTGGAGAGATCCCAGCTGACTGGAAGCTGGCCAACGTGGTACCCATCCACAAGAAGGGCCGGTTGGATGAGCCAGGGAATTACAGGCCTGTCAGCCTGACCTCAGTACCAGGAAAGATTATGGAGCAGGTCATCCTGAGTGCAATCACACAACACTTAGAGGATGGCCAAGGGATCAGGCCCAGCCAGCATGGGTTTAGGAAGGGCAGGTCCTGCCTGACCAACCTGATCTCCTTCTATGATCAGGTGACCCGCCTGGTGGATGTGGGGAGGCCTGTGGATGTAGTCTACCTGGACCTCAGCAAGGCCTTTGACACCGTTCCCCATAGCAAGCTCCTGGCCAAGCTGTCAGCCCATGGCTTGGATGGGACCACACTGCGATGGGTTAGGAACTGGCTGGAGGGCCGAGCCCAGAGAGTGGTGGTGAATGGTGCCACATCCAGCTGGCAGCCAGTCACCAGTGGTGTGCCCCAGGGATCAGTGCTGGGCCCCATGCTCTTAAACATCTTTATTGATGATCTGGACGAGGGCATCGAGTCCATCATCAGTAAATTTGCTGACGACACCAAGCTGGGCGCAGGAGTTGATCTGCTGGAGGGTAGAGAGGCTCTGCAGAGGGACCTCGACAGGCTGGGCAGTTGGGCAGAGTCCAACGGCATGAGATTTAACACATCCAAGTGCCGGGTTCTGCACATTGGCCACAGCAACCCCATGCAGAGCTACAGGCTGGGGTCAGAGTGGCTGGAGAGCAGTCAGGCTGAGAGGGACCTGGGGGTGCTGGTCGACGGTAGACTGAACATGAGCCTGCAGTGTGCCCAGGCAGCTAAGAGGGCCAATGGCATCCTGGCCTGCATCAGGAACAGTGTGGCCAGCAGGAGCAGGGAGGTCATTCTGCCCCTGTACACTGCACTGGTTAGGCCGCACCTCGAGTACTGTGTCCAGTTCTGGGCCCCTCAGTTTAGGAAGGATGTTGACTTGCTGGAACGAGTCCAGAGAAGAGCAACAAAGTTGGTGAGGGGTTTGGAACATAAGCCCTACGAGGAGAGGCTGAGGGAGCTGGGGTTGCTTAGCCTGGAGAAGAGGAGACTCAGGGGTGACCTTATTACTCTCTACAACTATCTGAAGGGAGGTTGTAGACAGACGGATGTTGGTCTCTTCTCCCAGGCAAGCAGTACCAGAACAAGAGGACACAGTCTCAGGCTGCGCCAGGGGAGGTTCAGGCTGGATGTTAGAAAAAAGTTCTATACAGAAAGAGTGATTGCACATTGGAATGGGCTGCCTGGGGAGGTGGTGGAGTCGCCATCACTGGAGGTTTTTAGGAGAAGACTTGACAGGGTGCTTGGTGCTGTGGGTTAGTTGCTTGGGCGGTGTTGGATTGGTGATGGGTTGGACGCGATGATCTTGAAGGTCTCTTCCAACCTGGTTTATTCTATGTATTCTATGTATTCTATGTATTCTATAGTACTGGGCCACCCATTTCTCTGAGATGTTTTGTTTTCTTTCCTTTGGCATCTGTCATGCCTCTTTACAACAAGCAGCAAGCCTTATGCTGGAAAAGCAGTAAGCAGAAGACACTGCAACAAGACTGCTAGTGTCACTGCAAGGATCCTAACTCAGCAAAATTGCACAAGCATGATGTGAATAACAAGAGGGTTTTAGCTTTACCCAGTTTTGCTCCTTTTTATTGATATTTATATTGGTGCTTTAGTTGCATTAGCTGTTATCTGTTTGTTTTAAAAGTATTAATAGAATTAATTAGGTTGGAAAAGACCTCAGAGATCATCAAGTCCAACCTATCACCCGACACCATCTAATCAACTAAACCATGGCACCAAGTGCCTCATCTAGTCTCTTGTTAAACACTTCCAGTGATGGTGACTCCACCACCTCCCTGGGCAGCACATTCCAATGGCCAATCTCTTTCTGTGAAGAGCCTCCTCCTAACATCCAGCCCAAACCTCCCCCGGTGCAGCTTGAGACTGTGTTCTCTTGCTCTGACACAAGTTGTCTGGGAGAAGAGACCAACCCCCACCTGGCTACAACCTCCTTTCAGGTAGTTGCAGAGAGCAATAAGGTCTCCCCTGAGCCTCCTCTTCTCCAGGCTAAGCAACCCCAGCTCCCCCAGCCTTTCCCCACCAAACCTACTGTGCTCCAAACCCCCCATCAGCCCTACTGCCCCTCTCCAGACATGTTCCAGCAACTCAATATCCTTCCTAATCTGAGGAGCCCAGAACTGGACACAGTCCTCAAGATGACACTAGCCTGGGGAGGAGGAGTGTTAGTTTGCTTGAGGGTAGGAAGGCTCTGCAGTTACATCTGGCCAGGCTGGCTCAATGGGCTGAGGCCATGACAGAGAAAAGTTCAGGCAAGGTTCAAGGCAAGTCTCAGCTGTGCCTAGCATAGTGCAGAGTCTTTGTTAGACAGTGGGGCAGAAGACTCAGCGTGGATTGCAGCCACAGAGCTGGGACTGTGACATCATTTTGCTTCATGGATTTTTTTTGTGGAAGGGCTTTAATTTAGAAAGAACAAAAGAGACTTCTGTAGAAATTCAATTACAATCCTGTGACTGATTCACAGGCCACAGTCCCAGGCCACTAATTTATGAGTGCAAGGGTTTCTTGCCCTATATAAGTTAATTTGAATGCAAATATGTGCAAACCCATGACAAATAGCTACTTTCCAGACTTATGCACAGACACAAATGTTTTCACCTTCTACATCCCTACCCACAGGAGCAGAGAAGGCATGAGCACAGCAGGTATGAAGAACACTTCAACACCTGAGAGTGATCAAACACTCCAGCAATATCAAGGCAGCTTTGCTCAGGGTAACGCAGCTTTAGGAAGCTCCAATGTTGCATCCAGCATCCTGTGCCTCCTGGGAAGGAAGCCAGAGCTCTTCCCACAGATCTGCACAGCTAGAAAAAAAATTACACAAGCCAGCTTAATAGAAGCTCAGAGGAAGGGCAGTCTTGGGTTTCTTTTTTTTTCCCCATTGGTTCTGCTTAAGAAGTGGCTTACAAATGGAAAGCTACCTTGAAACACAAATTCAGCAGTGTAATCCTGCAAGCTCTCAATGAACTAGGAACAATAGATGGTCAAAAGAGGATCCCTTCCAACCCAATGCACTCTATGCTTCTGTGATGCTAAGAGGCTTTATTTCTAAAAAGCAAAGGTTTTCCAAAGGTTTGAGGTGAATCTTGTAATTGTTTTCATGAGGATGCTTTAAAAATGGGCAAAACCGGAACCCAGGTGGTTCCACCTGAACAAAAGGAGAAGCTTCTTTGCTTTGAGGGTTCTGGAGCCCTGGAGCAGGCTGCCCAGAGAGGTTGTGGAGTCTCCTTTGGAGAGATTCCAAACCTTCTTAGATATTATGATCCTGGGCACTCTGCTGTGGGTGGCCCTGCTTTAGCAGCAGGGGTTAGGAGAGATGATCTCCAGAGGTCCCTTCCAACCCCCACCATTCTGAGATTCATTGCTCACTGGTGGCCTTATCTGCCCTTCACCCAGCTCACTTGTGGATATTGAAAGAGGTGATGGAGGGAAAAAAGGTGGCTTTTTAATTTCTTTTTGACATTTGGTCTGGATCCAGATCAGCATAAACTTAGTGAGATGAGCATCTTTGTCAGCAGTAATTAGCCAGGGAGGTTGGCAATCACTGAGCATCTGCAAGGTCCTGCATTCTTTTGTTCACCCAATTGTTGGATTGTTTTCCAGAGACACTGCCTCTGTCCCATGCTAGTTCTTACAGGAGACCTGAGTACTGGAGTGAGCTACATCCAGTTGCCTGTGTCCAGACCAGCTGCAGGTATCCAGAAGGAGCCCAGTAAAAGTTCATTAGCTAAACAGTTCTTCACAGGAAGAATGGTTTGCCATTGGAATGTGCTGCCCAGGGAGATGGTGGAGTCACCATCACTGGAGGTATTTAAGAGGCTGGATGGGGGCACTTGGTGCCATGGTTTAGTTGATCAGATGGTGCTGGGTGATAGGTTGGACTCAATGATCTCAAAAGGTCTTTTTCAGCCTGGTTAATTCCACCTCCTTTTTTTTGATAACTTTTTTTCGGGATGAAACTGCTTTTCTGGACAAGCTATGAACATGTTTACATTACTTCATGCTGGTACCTGGCAGCTACCTGATTTCTCCCTCCACCTTTCACCCCCCTTCCTCCTACCCCCCCCTTTTTTTTTCTCCCCTAAAGGGAGAAAGGCAGAGAGAAAACAAAGGGAATCACTTCCAGGGGAATTGTCAAGAATCTGCAATCTGCCCTGTCCTGTATGACCCCTCCCTAATCAATAACCACGTTAGCACATCTGTGTGACAGAAATAATAGCTTTTGTCTCCCAAAGCTGCAGAGTCCTGTTGCCAGGCAACTCCATCCTGAGGCAACAAAACAGTGAAGAGAGGGTGTGTGGGAGGACCAAGCCCGAGCGCAAGAGCTGCTGCTTGTGCTGCTGGTAGCTATAATTGGGGAAAGCTTGGAATATACTCTTTCCACCAGAGATTCAAGATAACAAAGCCTGCCAGGCTGAGAAACTTTCAATTAGGTGGCTACTGGTTCATCTTGTTTTGTTCTGATGTTACGGAAGAGCTTTGGGGATGCTTCAGAGACCTGAGCTGCAGATCAGGGTGGCTTGTATCAGAGATGCTAAGCCCACTGCAGCAAAAGGGTAAACAGGGTCACCCTATCCAAGGGCATGGCAAAGCACTGCCTTAACCTGCTTCAGTGGTTGATCATCCTCAGGGGCCAGGCTTTTCACCCTCCACTATAAGAGATTGCAGCAGCTCAGCTGTTGCAGTATTATTTGCGTACAGTTTTGGTCATAGCTTGGGAGCCTCAGCATCATGTGGTTGGAGAAGAGCATTTCACTTGATTAATCAAATCTAAGCCTGTTCATGCCAGAGAGAGAAGTCCCTAAAATAATAAAAGGTAGGTGTTGAGATAGATGGAATGGGAATTCCTTTTGGTTCTTCCCAGCACGTTGCAGCATGGAAAAACCACAGAGAGAGGAAAGTTCTCTTGGATAAAAAGACTGCATCCTTAGGGACACCAGGGAAGACCCACCAATCCCCCTCAATAAAAAGCTGAAGACTAGAACTACATTTATTTTCAGCTCTGAGTCTCTGTCCTGTGTTTACATGAGTGCATTTATCCCACCCCTGGTCTCACAGCCAGCCACGTGAGGATGCAGTCAGAATGGACATGGGGAAAACCAGAAAGGACTTAACAAAAGGGGTCTAAAAATCATCCAAACTGTTTACACAAGATAAGCTGAACCCAGAAGCAAACTCAAAACACTGGAGATCACCACTGGAAAACATCCTGAGGAGGAAGACTGAAAACATTGAATGCCAGGGCCAGCTTTTGATCGTCTCTTATTTACACAAGGTTCTCTTTCCAGGGCTCCTTTTTCAGCACTATATGTGTGCAAACACTAAGGTATACAGGCTGCTGCACTCAGACTTCCTGCCAGGGAAGTACTACACTGCCCTTATGTATTTGAGATTCAATGCATGAAATCCAGCCTCAGCCTGCTGAGAGCTCTCTCACCTGCACAGCCCTACCAGGCAAGGGTCCTGTCCACAGAGCAGGTGCACATACAGCACATCTGAGTGCTGCATTGGCACTGCCAGGAGGAAACTTGGTATTATTTACAGCTAGGATACAGCTCAGAGCAGTGGCTTAGTCACCACCAGCACTTCTGACTGTTTTTACTGATACCTCATAAATCCAATTTCAGCCACAGGATAGCTACAGCTATGCACATATTTAGCATATAGGGAACATCTTGAACTACATCTCTTTGGCTTCATCTTCACTGAGAGGAAATGGAAGGCTCCCAGTGACCTAAATGACCTGAAGTCAATGAAATGGAGTTCTAAGACATGATCACTGGATCCTCACTGCATCATGAAAGCCAGGCACAAAGGAGCCCCTGTGTGTACAGACATTCACCAAATAAGGGCAGCAGGGGGAAAAAAGAAAAAGGTTAAGAGATTCCTTGCATAAATTATTTAATAATTGTTATTCAGCCTTCTCCATTTACATGTAAAGTCCAGCTGGGTAAAGAACCATCTTCACAACCTGTCTTATGCTATAAAGCATCTTTGATACTTGCCACAGAGACATTAGTAGCGGGTATCAGATGGCAGAAGTGTGTAACCCCACGTCAGAAAGCTTTTGCTTCCACATGAATATTTGTTTTGCCGGGGCTCAGTTGCTGAATGCATCACAGTTTGGATCTTGGGTTTCCTCAAAGATTTCTTCCTGCTCTATAGCAGCATTTAAGAATGTTTTTTTGTTCTAGACTGCTGCCTACAACTACCTGAAGGGAGGTTGTAGCCAGGAAGGGGTTGGTCTCTTCTCCCAGACAACCAGCACCAGAACAAGAGGACACAGTCTCAAGCTGCACCAGGGGAAGTCTAGGCTCGAGGTGAGGAGAAAGTTCTTCACTGAGAGAGTCGTTTGCCATTGGAATGTGCTGCCCAGGGAGGTGGTGGAGTCACCATCCCTGGAGGTGTTCAAGAGGGGATTGGACGTGGCACTTGGTGCCGTGGTTCAGTCATGAGGTCTGTGGTGACAGGTTGGACTTGATGACCTTTGAGGTCTCTTCCAACCTTGTCGATTCTGTGATTAACAGAGGGGTGATCGTGCTGGGCTCAGCCATAGCTGGAGAAACCAAACCTTGCATATCAGGCAAGTGTGAGCAGTGCCACATTAGATTCAGATAGCACAGTTTGATAGCACAGTTGCCTACAGCCATAGATCTGATATTTTCCCCTTTTGGCTTTCCTGTGAACTTTGGTTTATGGTCCAAAACACAAGCAAAAAAAGGAGGTCCTGTTCCTTTTAAGGACACAGAATTTTAAAGGGTAAAGAAAATTATATCCCATCTCATACAAAAACCCCAAATAAGCAGGGAGTGTGTCTAAGTCTCATAGCAGGGCAGACACAGACTTCACCTTAAGAAATCAGAGTTAAAGAGGTTATCCAGGCTTTGCTGCCTACTGGCAAAAGACAAAGGCATGACAAAAGTAAGTGAAAACTGGGGAGCATGTCAGGGAGCAGGGGAGACACCTTTTCTCAGGCACAAAACTTTGGAGATGTAGTCACACCTTAACCTCTCAGTGCTTCAAAAGAAGTAGCTGGAAAGGAATCCAAAGTTACAGGTCAGGGGAACTACTCTGAAGCTCCTCCTTGAAACTACAAAAATGTTAGAAGAGAGGAACTTTGTTCCATATCAACCACTATTTGCTCTTTCATCAACCTGGGACAAAAAAAAACCCCAAACACCAAACCCCAAACCAATAATGCAGGCACTCAGAGAGCACAGATGTGCAGTCAGTTGAAATCACATGCCTCCAGGTCTTGTTATAAAAGCACTGTAGTTATTTGTTAGCATGAAATACCTCTCCAGTGCAGTGGGGGGGGGGGGGGGGAGGAGGGGGCCTTTACTGAAGTGCCTAATTTAATCTTGCAAAGAATATGTTCCCCTGAATGGAGTGGATTTTATTTGACAGCTCTTAAACGCTTGGATGAATTTAAACATCAAAGAATTGGAGTACACACATTATTTTTTTCCCACAGATTCATTTAGCAAGCCAAGCTAACATCCAGATTACTAATAATGAGCTAAATAAGATCCTTTTCTAAGGCTTGATGGGCAGTTGAAGTCTGAAAAAAAAGAAAAGAAAATATACTTGCTGCTCAGCTTCCCTCTGGAACAGTGTTTGAAAAGTAACCAGATATCCCTTTAGGAAAGACCATTTGTTCTCATGGTTCTGCTTACATTGAGGAAACTCACTGCAAGGGAGAAGTACAGAAGTGATGCTTCTGCCTTCCCTAGCACATGTTCTGCAAAGGCTTAGGGCACCAGCATTTTGGCTGATAAAAAGGCAAAAGCTTCCCAACCTCCTGGCTTCATTGCTTAAGACTCAACAGCATTTCTGCAGTATCTTACAGACAGAAGAACTGGCTACCAGCTCGTCCAGATGTGCCTAAATTAGCTTTACAGATCAGCTTTATAGCTCAGCTACCAGTGACAGCCTGGCTGGAGAAGCAAATCCCCCTTTACCAAAAAATATATAAATAAAAGAGATTATATTGTTGTCTTATGGCTCAGCTTTTCCTGTTGGCAGAAGTTATTGATCTATCTTTTCTCTTCCAGCAACTCATCAGAGCAACGTGGTAAATTGAGATCCTAGAGGGCTACACCTGAGGTACAGCACAAGATGGTCCACTTCCCTCAACAATTTTATTCTGGAGGAAAACCCAAGCAAACAAGCAAAGCAAAATGCCATAAAGCCACTCTGTAGCTGACATTGAGCCAGTTAATATAGATTGAAAATAATGGACAAGGCATTCAATTCACAAAGCATTTTGCAAGATCAAAGCACACTTCAAGATAAGGGCAGTGGCAATTGCTCTCATTCAGTTGTTTGATGCTTGCAGAATCTGAGCAAGGAGAATAGTTCACTTATGGTTGGGGTAGCAGTGGGAGTCTCAGGGATTCACAGTATCACACTATAACTAAGGTTGGAAGAGACCCCAAGGATCACTGAGTCCAACCTGTCTCCACAGACCTCATAACTAGACCATGGCACCGAGTGCCACGTCCAATCTAGAGGCAGGCAGCACCCCTCCAATATTGAAAGGTGACAACAGGATCTAGAGAGTAGAAGAAAATAACATCTTGCACAGCTAACAATGATATCCAGCTGTGAACCTGTTATTAATAGCCAGAGACTTGTGAAGCTTCAAAGAGATCCAAAAAACAGAGTAGCTCACCAGCTACTCTGGTACAGCCAGTCTGCCAGGCAGAGGACCCAGACCTGCTCAGACCTGGCCTGTCCTGCACAGCAATACCAGCAAACATCTGGGTTCCCTGGACATTGTGATTTCCATCTAGAAACTTCCTCCACTTAGGATGAGATGAATTTTGAAATTTATGCAATAGCTCAGACACAGAAGGATGATAGCTGAAATTCCTGGCTAGGCCTATTGCATGTGGTGTGGGAAACAGGCAGCAAGCCTGAAACCTCCTGGTCTTGTTGGGTTTAGGGCACGTGGAGAGACCAACTGCACTATGTACCTGTTGGAGGTGAGGACTTTCCTTGAGATCAGCTGCACATGAGCAGCTCCACACCCAAGGAGAGGATTCAAGAGAACACATCACTGCCTCTACAAAAGCTTTGGCATTCTTTAAGGTTTTAGACCCAGTTAGTCTCCTAATTCCAGAATTAGGAAATTCCCCCCACTCCCCAGAGTTTCCAATGCAGAGCTCTTTTTGCCTCCATCTCTCCCAGCTCACACTCTTTCACACCCACATTCAAGCCAGTGCAACTCACATGCAGAATCTTCTTCAAAGAGCATCCTTTGTTAAAAACCAAAGCTTTCCTTCTCCTCTCTTCCTCCCCTCCTCCCTTTTATATTGGAGCCTTGTCAGGAGTGTTTGCACCTGCCCTCTCACACTCAGCTGTTCTCTATTTTTGCTGAAGATTTCTTCTTTTCAGTGCAGGACAGGGAAAGCAGAAGGTTCCATTCAGTGTTGGCTAGGAGAAGGAAAAAAAAATAATAAATCCTGTCTAAAACAAAGCAGAGAGCAAGAGAGTGAGGGAAAGAGAAAGAGATAGTGTGCCTGCAGGGAAAGTAGCTTAGGGAGAAGAGTAGGAGGAATACTGATTCTAGACTTGCAGCAGGTCTATTTTTCCTGCAGATAATAATATGGTGTAATTAGGGCACAAAATCACAGCAAATTGCTGAGTGCATGTCTGCAGCTTTCACTAAGAGGGAAAGAAACAAGGGGGCTGGATGGCTCCTCCTGGGGTGAGCACTGAGATGTGTTTTCCCAAACTCACCTAGAGGATCTGTTGCTGCAAGTTAGAAATGTGTACTGGAAATTCAGAACCTTGTTGTTGTTGTTGTTGCTGCTTATCTCATTATACATTCCCCTGAGCCAGATGTAAGTGTGCTGGTGTGGGTGTACCAAACCAATACTACAACACAAAGACCTATCTGGGTCCTGAAAACCCAGGCTGCCCAGGCTGTGTTGCTTCCAGAGCTAGACTCAACGCTGGCAACTGGAATCTCTGCAGCCTGCCCCCATGATAAAGTGTTTTCTTGTCTTCTCACACTCAGCCTGTGCTGGGGAGACCCTTTGCCTTGCCATTGCTGTGGGCTCTGCTCCTTAAATTCTTCCAAAGAAAGCCCAAAACATGGGCAATGCTGTAAGTCTCTTTTGCAGCCAGCATGACACAAGAGCAAATCTCCTCATTTAAAGGGAGAAGGATCCAGTTCATACATCCCTCTTACACTGACATGAGTAGGGAAGTATTCCTGTTTCAGTGTGGTTGGTGCTGGGTTGCAAAGCGTTCCAGAGAGCCATGTAGTACAGGTCTGCTCTCATCTCTTCCAGGTGCTGAAGGACTAATTGCCACCAAATCGGATTTATTCCTCGCTGTTTCTTGGCTTCTGTGGAAAATTACTTTTGCTTTAATTTTCTACACACTTTTCTTAAATAAGGACATCAGTCTCCCTGAAAGAAAATCTTTGATTCAATGCTCACAGTGTCAGTTTCTGGCACACATATACCTGTAGTGCTGCTCAGAGAAGATGATTGCTTTCAGAGTCCTTTAACACCGACTGCATCACAAAAGGGCCTTTTCCCTTGCAGCCCAAGGAGCTGCCTAGATGGAGGCATTATTAGATAACTCCTTTCCTAGGGATGTGGTTGTAAACCTCTTGTAAACTTCAGGTGTTGGTTTTCCAGAGATTTTTAATAACTGTGAGTTTTTATGCTAAAAAGAAATAAAACCAAATCATTACAGGGTCCAGCTGAAGAAGGGATTTAAGTTGAAGTTAAACCAGTGGAAGCTGGAAAACCTGCAAGTGAGGGATGCAGGCAAAACCCAGCAGCACAGACTGCCAGACTATGCCTTATGTGTTGGAAAGAAGGAGACTGCCCTGGTCAGCAGTCCTGGAGCAAAGAGCCTTTGTTATAAGCAGGAGGGAGATGAGGCTTCCCGCTCCAGTCTGACCTTACAGTCCAGCCACACCAGTATTTGAAGGACTGAATCCTGCATAATCCCTTTTCCCTCGCCTTGGACTGAAGGATGCTGCTGGTCATAGAGGTGTGTGTTTTCACACACAGATATGTGCCTCCATATCTGGGGAGCTGGAGCTCTGCTTAGAATTAGTTACTAGCTCCCTGGGGTGTCCTGGCACTCCTGCACTCAGCCCTGCGGGACCTCAAAAAGCCATAGTAAATCAGATTTCAGTACTCAAGCACCTTATTATTTGCCACTTCCCCTGAAATCACCTTACTGGCAGGCAAATATAGAATATAAATGAGAAAGTAGATGCCTAAGATGAGTTTAAAATATTTGGCCATTCTGTGCCATGCAGCTTAACCATCTGTCAGGATGCTGATGCTGTCTTGCAGCTGAGATCCAGTCCACAAGCAAAAGCTTCACCTTAAATACAGCTTTCAGTTCAGTCAGGAAAGCTGTTGCTTTGTGTCTACCCTATTGTTACACATCCAAACTCTCTATGGTGATTGTATCACCTTCAAGCACTCTCCCCGAGGGTTTCTTGTGAGTCACCATTTAGTCAGGGGGCTCATTTTTAACACTTCCCCCGCGGGACTGCCAGCTGCGTCTGTCTACTTAATAACACTGATGCTCTTTGAACAGAGTGATGCTCTTTGAACATGGTGATGTTCTTTGAACATGACTAGGCAGAATTATCTGCTAGCCAGAACATACTAATGAATGTTTCAGTATTTAATTGTAAGCAGATGTTAACTCATTGCAAAGTGAATGTACTTTTCCAGCTGGGGGAGCAATGTTTAAACCTCAATGCATTGCTTCTTCATGGGGAGTAAGTTTAGCTTATGTAAGGCAGCAATGATTCCTTAAGCAAATTCAGCTATTCATTACTAGGTTTTTTGCTGTTTGGGTTGGCTTTTTATTTGTATATTGTGATGGGATAGAGCATAGTTCAGAGGCAGATGTGTTTTGGGACCAGAAGTGCTCTAAATGGGACTTTGAGAGGTATTTCACAGAAAGAGACATTGGCCACTGGAATAGGATAGGATAGGATAGGATAGGATAGGATAGGATAGGATAGGATAGGATAGGATAGGATAGGATAGGATAGGATAGGATAGAATAGAATAGACCAGGTTGGAACAGACCTTCAAGATCATCGAGTCCAACCCAGCATCCAACACCACCTAATCAACTAAACCATGCAACCAAGCACCCTATCAAGCCTCCTCCTAAACAACTCCAGTGATGGTGACTCTACCACCTCCCTGGGCAGCACATTCCAATGGCAAATCACTCTGTCTGTGTAGAATTTCCTCCTAACATCCAGTCTGAACCTCCCCTTGGCACAGCTTGAGACTGTGTCCTCTTGTTCTGGTGCTGGTTGCCTGGGAGAACAGACCAACCCTCGTCTGTTTACGACCTCCTTTCAGGTAGCTGTAGAGAGCAAGAAGGTCTCCCCTGAGCCTCCTCTTCTCCAGGCTAAGCAACCCCGGCTCCCTCAACCTCTCTTCATAGGGCTTGTGTTCCAAACTCCCTCACCAACTTTGTTGCCCTTCTCTGGGCTGCCCAGGGAGGTGGTGGAGTCACCATCCCTGGAGGTGTTTAAGAAGCAACTGGACGAGGCACTTGGTGCCATGGTTTAGTTGATCAGGTGGTGTTGGGTGATAGGTTGGACTTGATGATCTCAAAGGTCTTTTCCAGCCTGGTTAATTCTATTCTTGTTCTTGTTCTTGTTCTTATTCCATTCCATTCCATTCCATTCCATTCCATTCCATTCCATTCCATTCCATTCTTCTATTCTATTTTAATGGAGGTTCCTATTTTCAATGGTTCAAACAAAAGCTGAAGAGGTGCTTAGAGCATCAAATGGGCCTGACTAACAAATCTCTCATGAATAAGTAAACAAATACTAGCTGATCTATAGAGGAGCATAAAGAGGGACTATTTGTTCTCAGTGATTGTCTGTCATGGCTTGCCTTTGTGCTTTCAGAAATTCACACAGAGGCATTAGATTAAAATAATAATAAATTTAAAAAGCAGTTTGAGAGGGTTTCTGGTTTAAATAAATAGCTTGATAGCTCTATCTTTATTGCTAGACAGCTTATTGCTGAAGTTAAACTGTGCTCTATGTTTAGAGGCAGTTCCAGAGTGGATCATACTCCCTGGTCTTAAAATCTGTGAATCAATCCCATTACAATATATCTTTGTGCCTTCACATCTAAACAGCAGTTGCATGATCATTGATTGCTGAGTGTGAAAGTTTCAGCAGGTCCCCCTCGGCCTCAGATTTGTCTTGTGTATGGATCTGTGCTGCAAGGAACGCTTCCCATGGGTATTTGTAGAAAGCAATTGTTCCTTGTCACTTTACAGATGATGAATGAAAGGAGAGATCAAATGCCTTCTAGTGAGAACAAATCTTTTGGGGAGCAAGAGCTGATCTCAAGTTGTTTGCTTCCCTTTCCAGTACCTGAGCCATGAGCTCATCCCGCTCCTGTACTGACACTAATGAAGACACCATAAATGGGCCCATGACAAAACTGCAAAGCTTTCATGCTTTGAAGCTCACCTGGAGATGAATGTCATGGCCTTACTGTGGTATCCCCTCCTTCTTGTCCATTTTGGGCTAGTGTGCAAGTATTAATCAATTAATCATCTCTGAAGTTTAATCAAGGGCTGAAGTTGTAATCAATTGGCAGCCCGGTGCAACACAGGGATGTTTGCCTGGCCGGCTGCCTGACCCTCCAAGCTTAATTAGCAATTATCTCTGCTGAGTGACCCCTTGATCCTGCACAGTTTGGCTGAAAGAAGTGCATCCAAGTGGTAATTTCACCTTTTGCCTCCATCATTTGGTATTTTTCTAACTGTTTATTAAATTCCCAGCCTCTCCAGAGGTTGCAAAATGGGAACATCTTTAGTTGAACCTGCAATTACTCTAATGAGAAGATATAATGAAGTTGCCATTAAAGAAGATGAAATATTTTCTTATTTTCCTCTCCCCACCTTGTTTGTAACCCTCCTCTTCTCCTTCCCCTGAAACTGCAAAGAGCTGGCATTTCCAGGAGAAGCTTCCAGGAGGAATCTGTGGTAAGATCAGTTGCAGAAAGAAGCACAAGGAGAAGAATCTCATGTCAGTGTCTCAGGACTGGAGGTTTCCTGGAGCAGCTCAACTCCAAATAGCTTTGCAAAGGGAGATATCAAATTTGGTTACACGCTGCTACTTTATCAGATGACAAGGTGCCCAGGGAGGTAGTGGAAGCCTCATCTCTGGAGGTTTTTAAGGCCAGGCTGGATGTGGCTCTGGGCAACTTAATCTAGTGTGAGGACTCCACACCCATGGCAGGGGGTCTGTAACTGGCTGACCCTTGAGGTCCCTTCCAACCCTAACAATTCTATGATTTTATGAAGGGCAACAAAGCTGGAGAGGGGTTTGGAGCACAGCCCTGTGAGGAGAGGCTGAGGGAGATGCAGTTGCTTAACCTGGAGAAGAGGAGGCTCAGGGAAGACCTTATTGCTCTCTACAACTACCTGAAGGGAGGTTGTAGCCAGGTGGAGGTTGGTCTCCTCTCCCAGGCAACCAGCACCAGAACAAGAGGACACAGTCTCAAGCTGTGCCAGGGGAAGTTTAGGCTGGAGGTGAGGAGAAAGTTCTTCACTGAGAGAGCCATTTGTCATTGGAATGTGCTGCCCAGGGAGATGGTGGAGTCACCATCCCTGGAGGTGTTCAAGAGGGGATTGGATGTGGCACTTGAAGCCATAGTCTAGTCATGAGGTCTGTGGTGACAGGTTGGACTTGATGATCTTTGAGATCTCTTCCAACCTTGGTGATACTGTGATACTGTGATACAGCTACCTGAAGGGAGGTTGTACCCAGGTGCAGGTTGGTCTCCTCTCCCAGGCAACCAGCACCAGAACAAGAGGACACAGTCTCAAGCTGTGCCAGGAGAGGTTTAGGCTGAATGTTAGGAAATTGTTCTTCATAGAGAGAGAGATTGGCCATTGGAATGTGCTGCCCAGGGAGGTGGTGAAGTCACCATCACTGGAGGTGTTTGGGAAGAGACTGGATGAGGCACTTGGTGCCATGGTTTAGTTGATTAGGTGGTGTTGGATGATAGGTTGGACTTGATGATGTCTTTTCCAAAAGACATTTTCAAATGTCTTTTCCAACCTGGTTAATTCCATTCCATTCCATTCCATTCCATTCCATTCCATTCCATTCCATTCCATTCCATTCCATGATGATGTTCCCAGTGGAAGACAGTGGGCATAACTGCAAAATATGCTGCTCTTGCACATTTAACTCTTGCATCTTTATGTCATTAAAAAAATCCTACTTTCCCACCTCTCTCTGAAGTATTTCTGTAGGCAGAAAATTGGCTGTCAAAAGCTGAAAGTGGATCCCTGGAAAATTGGCCTTGATCTGGGACAAATAACTAGAAACAAGAAGAAAACACCGAACACTTCCTCAAACATGAAAAACAGATCTTGGCATCAGACAAGGACTCTCATATTTGTGTAAGTAGCTGCAAATATAATATAAACATAGCAAAAGGAATAAAAAACCTCCACTGCTCCCAAAGTGTTGGTAGGGTCTGTTGGCGAGTTCACTTTACAGTAGATGCCGAGTAGTCTTCTGCTCTCCCCCCAGTTTGGGGGCAATTGGGTGAGGAATGAAGGCAGGAGCCCTGTTGCCATATAGCAATGAGATTCCAGAAATGCAGAGATCAGAGAACCTCAGAAGTCCTCCCAGAAGTCCTTTATTCTGTGTTGTAGAACCCCTTGCATTGCAGAGTCTTAGAGTCCCATTTACAGAAGAACTCCCAGAAGCTCTTAACAGATGAAGCAGCTAATAGAAGTCCCAAGCATATCCCTCACAGCATCCCTACACCAAAGCCCTAGCCAGAAGTAGCTAACTAACAGAAGCACAAGTCCCTGGAATCCTTAACCAAAGACCCCTAACCAAAGTGACTCTTGGCAGAGTGGCTGGGTTTTATACTCCTTATTATCAATCCCTTAACCAGTAAAACCCAACCATATATGTATAAGCTAAAATCTTTTCCCAATGAGAGGTGCCAGCATGTCAAGCAGGTGGCTTCTGCAGCATGTTCCAATCCAAGGCTGCCAAGGTGAGGATGCTGTTCTTGGCACACATGGAATGTTGTTGTTTTGCTCTGTGCAGTGTGCTAAGGGATTGGTCAGCTAAGGGATCATGCACTCTGCATACGTCCTGCTCTCAGAATGGTGGCTGCAAAACTCTTCCTAGACACTGACATCAGTTAAAGAGGTTTAGCAGCCTCTGCACTTACAGCTTTGCAAACTCAGACTACTTCTACAATTAAAAATCCAGCTTTAATAGCTACATGCACAGATACTTGAATAACTGCTGAGCTAAACCCAAATGATCTGTTAAAGGAACTCAGCTGGCAGTCTCGGCAAGATATTAGCTTGTCTGGGATCTAGATCCCTGCAGATGAACTAGTGCTGTGGAAAACATGTACGAGGTAGTAAAGACATCTTCCAAAGTGTCTCATCTCAGTTTCCAAATGTTGGTTGCACAGACAGTCTCCCCAAGGCCATAGATTTTATTTCTCCCTCTCTCTTCTAAAGAATGAAAGGAGAAGCCAAGCTTGCTTAAACATATAGGACAACATAAGGACACAGCATCATCTGAGGGGTTTGAAGATAAACAGCTGTAATACCACAGCTGTATAAAGCTGTCATAGGCAATATTCCCATTGGACAAGTGGATAAAATACTGACTTTACACAGAGCAATATTCCTGAGAGAGGGTCCCTAAATAATTCCTAGGAGTATCTTGCTGTTGCAGAGGCATGATGGATGTCCATGCATTAGTGTTACCATCTCAAGCCATCGGGGGAGTTGACACATATGAAACACTTTGATTCAGTGCTCTTGTTCAGCTTTATATATTAAAGCCTGTATTGAACAGAGAAGCAGGACTCTCACCTTGGCTCTATCTTTATTTGTATGCTCACAATCTACCAAAACCAGAATAAAACAACTGGAAAGACAAGGCTGATGTCAACACTCTTATGCCTGTTTGAGGCAGGGCCTTCTTTTGGTGGCTCTGTGGATCAGTCCATTTCCAGGGGGTTGTTAGACAGAACAAGAGGACACAGTCTCAAGCTGCACCAGGGGAGGTTTAGGCTGGAGAAGATGAGGCTCAGGGGAGAGCTTATTGCTGTCTACAATGACCTGGGGTTTGGTCTGTTCTCCCAGGCAACCAGCACCAGAACAAGAGGACACAGTCTCAAGCTGTGTCAGGGGAGGTTTAGGCTGGAGGTGAGGAGAAAATTCTTCCCAGAAAGAATGATTTGCCACTGGAATGTGCTGCCCAGGGAGGTGGTGGAGTCACCATCCCTGTAGGTGTTCAAAAAGGGATTGGACGTGGCACTTGGAGCCATGGTTTAGTTAGTCATGAGGTGTTGGGTGATAGGTTGCACTTGATGATCTCTGAGGTCTTTTCCAACTTGGTTAATTCTGTATTCTGTATCTATTTAAGCAAGTATCTGCTGAGGTCTACATTACTCCACTTGCAATAGATTGTGTGTCTGTGCAGCACCTGATACAGTAGATGCTGGTTCATGTGAAGGTCTCCTACTTTGAGGATTCTACTCAACCAAAGAAGATGATTCCTCTTTTCTTTCCCCTGCCTTTGTTGTGTGACACCCCAGGAGTAAAGTCTGCTAATTAGGAGTGGCTGTGGTTGGTTCCTCATTTGCTTCAGAAATTACTGAAGCTCTAATGAGGAGCTCACGAAGGACAGTGGATTTGCACGATTTTGGAAGCTGAACCACAGAACATTACACAGGTCAGGACATCACTCTATGCTAATATCTGTTGTCTTTGACAGGATTGTTGTGCCAGGTTTATAGAGGGCATTTCCTGCTAATAATGATTTAACAAGAGCAGAGGAAATGTCCCAACACAGCACAAATTAATCTGCAGGGCAAGAGCTGTAATGAGGCTGTAAAATGAAACTCACCACCCTCAAGCAGGGCTGTATTTTCTGATTTCCCATTTTCAGGGGACCTCATTGCACTTTGTTTTAATAGCACTGGAAGTAGGGAAGAATAATGGGAAATGGGAGTTGCCAGGATTTTGCAAGGAGATGTCTGGTGCTGTCTTCACCTGGTGAAGGACAAACTGATACTACTCTGGGTATCATTATAGAGTAATCATACCCTTTTGTAATGGAGATAATAATAACATACATTACATGTGCCTGAGATCAATACATATTATAGCAAATAAGCATAGATAGAAAATAGAGAAAAGCCATTCCATTCCATTCCATTCCATTCTATTCTATTCCATTCTATTCCATTCCATTCCATTCCATTCCATTCCATTCCATTCCATTCCATTCCATTCCATTCCATTCCATTCCATTCCATTCCATAAGACTTGTTTGGTAAAATAAATTAGCCATTGGCTCTGTTGCCTTGTTCATGAACTATATGGCAAAGACAAATCTCAATTTGGAATAGAATTAACCAGGCTGGAAAAGACCTTTGAGATCATCAAGTCCAACTTATCATCCAACACCATCTAATCAACTAAACCATGACACTAAGTGCCCCATCCAGTCTCTTCTTAAACACCTCCCATGATGGTGACTCCACCACCTCCCTGGGCAGCACATTCCAATGGCCAGTCTCTCTTTCTATGAAGAATTTCTTCCTAACATCCAGCCTGAACCTCCCCTGGTGCAGCTTGAGACTGTGTCCTCTTGTTCTGGTGCTGGTTGCCTGGGAGAAGAGACCAACACCCACCTGGCTGCAACCTCCCTTCAGGTAGCTATAGGCAGCAACAAGGTCTGCTCTGAGCCTCTTCTTTTCCTGGCTCCAGGCTCCTCTCCAGGCTCCACTGAGTATATGAAGGTTCACTGAACATATTTCAAGAGAAATGCCAAAGAATTTGGTCTTTCAGTACCCAGTGGACTGGATGTTGGATTAAAATTCAGCACCTGTACAGCACTGATGCAAGGGCTAGCTGAATAGTTCATTTAATAAACCAGGAGAGCCAAACCTGACTCCAGATCCCAATCCATAAAGAGTATCATGAGGAGTAGAGACACAGTGTACCTGTAGACTAAGGAGAGGATTTTAATGACTTGTGGATCAAGAAGCAGGATGTGGGATTTTGTGGGCTAGTGAAGCTCTGTGCTGTTCTGTGTGACAGCATGCTGACAATCCTGGCTGCAGGCCATGATTGTGGTCCCTCCAATTCTGCCATTGCTCCTTGCTCCTGATCACGTCCATGCAGCCCCACCTCAGGCTTGTGGGTTGCAAGTGCTCATCCACTGCAAGCTGCAAGGAGGGCTAAGCTGTTGCTTTAGTTGTTCAGACTCCTGAGTTCCTTTCTGTGTTACCTGACAGCATTCCCATTTCACTCCAAGGGTATCCCAGGTGAGAGCAGGAGTCACTTCTCCTCTTTGAATTCTGCCTTTACAATGGTTTTCAGAAAACAAAAGCACTAATGAGAAGACTGCAAACTTCCTCACCATGGCTGTCTCTAATGAAAGGACTCCTGTGTCCCTGTACTGCTTTAACCCCAGCCAGCAACTCAGTTCCTTCCAGCTGCTTGCTCACTCCCCCAAACCCTGGGAGATGGAGGAAAGAAGTGGATAAAAAAGTAAAACCCGTGGGTTAAGATGGAGGCAATGAAATAGGACAGAACAGGAAGAAAATAATGATACTGGGAGTAATGATGATGATAATAATAATTAAATGATAGAATATACAAACCAAGTGATGCACAAAGGAATTGCTCACCATTTGCTGACAAATGGCCAGTCAGTTCCTGAGTAAGCTGCTGCTCACTCCCCTCCAGTTTGTATCCTGGCCGTGACATCACATGGTATGGAATTCCCCTTCGGTCAGTTGGAGTCAGCTGTCCTTGCTGTGTCTCCTCCCAGCTCCTTGTGCACTCCCAAGCTCCACTGGCATTATGATAGGCTGAAAAGTCTTTGACTTAGTATAAACACTGCTTAGCAACAACTGAAACATCACTGTGTTATCAACACTATGCTCATCCTGAATCCATAGCACATCACCCTGCCAGCTACGAGGAAGAAAATTAACTTTATTCCAGCTGAAACCAGGACAGTCCCTAGAGGGCCAAGAGGTGTTTGGATCTTTCTCTCAATTATTTTTCCAGTCTATTAAACTGTCAATGTCCCAGTTTATCAAAAATATATCAATAGACTAAAAAACTGTAGAGAATAAATGCAAATGGAGGTCCCTCCTCATCTCATCCAGCATTAGGCTTGATCATCCCCAGGAGAAGTCTTCAGAAGAATGGCTTTATCACCATGAAAGAAAACAATGATGTGATGAGAAAACTTACAAATGCACAGCTCTGTTGCACACAGAATGGATCCCCTAAGTGATTTATCATTAGTATCTGCAAAACAAATGGAGGTAGAAGAAAAAGAAATGACACCTCTGGGTACAGCAAGGAGAAGCCACCACTGAGGGTAAAGGGAAGGAGTAAAGGTAAGAGTGAGAGAGAGGAAACAACTTAGCCTCCTCACAAAGGATACATCACATCTGAGGATTGCTCCTGTTCAACAAAGCAGTTGAAAGAAAGTGCATTCCCAATATATAGTGATGCAAGCATATATCAAATGGCAGTTTGGCTTTTGCAGCCTGAATCCTCCTTAGCTTGCTGCTAGTGCCTTGAAAAATGCTCTTATCTCTGTCTGAGGCTCCAAGAGCAGATAAGATGGCACCCTGATATACACAGCCCATTTCAAACACTGCAGATCGTATACATTAGTTACCTACCTGCCTTTTAGAGCATATATGTGCTTGGCCATTATTAGTGAGAGCTGGGTTTGCAGTTCTGCTTCTCAGAGGAGAAGGCAGAGGGACAAGTTACAGTTATGCACAGCTGTCTGAAATGCCAAGATTCCTTTTGCCTGAATTCATTCCATCCTACTTCAAACACTCAGCTCACATACCTATAACACCCCAAAAGTCAGTGAAGGTTCTCCATCTCACCATAGATCTGTCACCTTTTTGAGATTCTCTTTTGTCTCTCCTGACTTTTTGAGAGAGAAGGTTTATTTAGGCAGGTCAAGTGCATGCACAGAAATGAGGTTGGGTGGGTGGCACAAACCCTTGGAGAAGCTGTGCTCTCTATATTTGGGTGCCCAGAAAGCAGGAAACAGCTGGTTACTAAGGCTCTGAAGAACTATCTGGCAGAGCTACCTGCTCTATATTCCTGGCTGACCACTGACTGAAGTGCATTATGGCTACTCACTTCAGCTCCCTAAACTCTGCCCTCATAGCCTTCCATGTTAAAAAGGAGATAATTGGTATTTTCTGCCTGTCTCAATGTTGAAGTGTGTAAATGGAAAATGCTGCACAAATGTTAACAGAACCACAGCTTCTTTGTTGTCTCTTCTCAGCAGAGGCCACAAAAATCTAGACCCGCTGAGGCCGATGAGACCTTTGGAAGCTACCTCCTTGCACAGGGCCAAATTGAAAGTGAGATCCAGCTTCAGAGTCACAGCTGGTTAGATTGGGTCAGTTTGGGTTAGGTGCCAAGTTTTCAAGCTTTACAGTGACATAAAAGAAAAGCAGCAGTAAGAAGGTGGAAAGAGGAGCCTGGAGATTCAGAATCAGGGCACCTGCATTGTCATTTACTCTCTGATGTCCGAAGCAAGGCACTGGCGTGACGGTTCCTAGGGCACTTGTGCACAATAGAATGAGTATTCTGACTGAACAAACAATAGATTTAAAGGGTCAGAGCTAAGGGCAGAAATGCCAGCTGTGGGTTAGCTGTCTTGTATCTTCACCCTACTCTATTCACTCACTAGTTATGTCCATATGTGACCAGGATGCCTCTGCTCCTTTCTACTGAGTGGCCACAGGAAGCTGTAGCACAACTCAGATAATATTCCTGCTGATCTCTTCAGCCTCTATTTTCTGCAGCATGCTTGGCTGGGAAGAGAACTCATTAAATAAGGAGCAGAAAGCAGCAATTTGGTGTTCTGAACTTGTCCCTCCCTTCTTGACAAACACCTGTGCAAGTGACATCTTGCACCATCTCACACAGATGGCTGGCAGGCCAGCTCCCTGTCTGCACAGCACCGGGTTGACAACTCTATCACATACTGAGATGAGATGACTGGAAAAGTGTATCTTCAGCTAATCTTTCCCAAGGGTTACAGAATCAGATTATACTTTCATAGCTTGGAAATAAAATACCACATGCAGCTTGCAAAGCAAATAATGCTGAATTAATCAGCATTTCAATCAATCATTTCACATAGGAGGACTATGGTTTAGCTTAAAAATGTCGAAGGGGGCCATGGCATGAGCCAGTACACTGATAGGAACAGTTCATTTGTTGTGTTTTTCTCTTCCTCTCAGCATATTGTTGCTGTTTACACTCCAGGCAAATCAGTTTAAGAGGATCTGAAAGAAGCAAAAAGGGTCATACACCCATCTGTCTTCATCAGCATTCCTTGAATGGGTTGGACCCTGAGTTATAGCTCCAGTCTTCAGGGAGGGATGGCAAAGCTCCTTCCACTCACTGCATTAATGGAGCTCTCAGTTTTCCACTACAGAGCACCTGCTGCTTAGCTCTGCCCAAATAACATTTTGGGTAAACAGTCTAATCTTACTCTGTGTCTAATGGTTGTCAGTAGTGAGTGATTAGGATAAAGAAGGCAACAAATATAAAATGATCTTTTCCTTGGTAAACTCTCTTAGCTCCTCTCAAGCTTGGAATTTCTGGAACTCAAGAGTGGATCCAGATCATAGTCTAGATGTCCAGTGTTCTCTAAAACCATCAAATTCTCTAGCCTAGATGATTTTCCTTCCCAAGACCAGTACTCAAGCAAGACCTGGTTAAAGGAGAGGCTTGTGCATTTAGAGAGTGTGCATTTGTGTGGGGAGAGGAGAGCTAACAAGGCTTTGAGTGAGCAAGAGATCACAGGAACAAGACAGTCATGCTCTGAATTTCTGTCTCAGCAGCTCCTTCTCTGCCTTTTCAGGTGAAACCTCAGCAGATGACTCACCAGTCATTAATTCTGCATTTCTCCCATCAGCCTGGCTGGAGTCAGGGCTAAATTTAAATGCTATACTTTCAGCTGGATCCCATGGAGTGAGAACACTGAAGGACAAGCAATCCTGGGAATGTCTTTGAAGTGTGCTAGGAAATCCAGAGAGCTGAGATTTAAACAACTTCTCTTTTTAAACAGCAGCCTGGGGAGAGGTGACCTTAGTCCAAAGTGACCAGAGTGGAAAAGAAGTGGCTGGAGAGCAATTTCTTTCCAAGAAGTGAATTGTCACCCAAAGCTTGAACTCTTTGAGACAATCCAACCTCTTCCCCAGGTAGTCTGAAGCACTTTCTGGGCTCAAGAAACCAATCCATCCATTCACAGCCTTGCCTCTTCACCAATACATGATGGAAAGAAGGTTTTTGTTCCCTCCTATTAATGAAGGTGGCATGGGTTTGAAAAATGAATCTTTTGTATATTTAATCAAGTGCATTGGGAGACTGAATGCTGTAAGAAACACATCTTGTGATGTTGTACCACTGCTCAGCAATTACATCTTCAGCCCTGACTTTTCCTACAGCATTAATGCTGAAGTGCTGAAAACATGACTGTGAGGAGATTCTTCCTTGGGACAGAGTAAGTGAATTCAGTCTTAGGTCCTGAAGGCTGAAGTGGTTGATTTCCTGTCTGGGGAGATGACCCAAACTGAGAGAGGAGAAAGGAGCTGATGAAAACATTATCAAGAAATTGTTGGAATGGTGACAGTAATCCTCCTAATCTGCCTCTGCAGATTCACAGTCTGCTTACACCCTGAACCTCTTAGCAGCTTCAGAAAGAAGTGAAAACCGCTTGTGAAAACTTTTCTAATGAATCCAGACATTGCTTCACATCAGAAGGAGCAGTCCTTAGTCCTTCCCAGGTTATGGGTTTAAAATCCTTTGTCCTGCTCTTTACTTGAACCACGAATGAGCACTTTAAATAACACTGCTGTTTTGGGACAGCTCCCTGCAGAATCCGAGAGCTGTTTCAAGCAGGCTATCCAATTTGGGAGGCAGGAAATGTGAAAACAGTTTCATTCTGGAACACTGCCATGAGAAGAGATGTAGAGATGTTCCCATGGTCTTCTGAAGCAGAGCTATGGTAAAGCAATGCTGTGCCAGCAAGAGATGGACAGAGAACAGACTCAGAGCAATGAAGGTGGTAAATCCTGAGAACATTGGCCCAGAGACCCTGGGGTATTTCTGCCCATGGAGATACTGCTGACTTGGCTGGAAAAGGTCCTGATCTGTCCTATTTCCTCTCTGAAAAAGGCCTAGCAACTTTGAAAGTAGCTCTGACCTTGAGTTAACCTTGCTTTGAGTGAGGGTTTGATCAGATTACCTGCTGATGGCTTTTTCAATCTGAATTATTCTAATCCTATGAGTCCAGGCAAGGTCAGCAGCAAAGCTACTTTATATTTCTGTGCTTATATTTTCTTCCCTGTCATTAACCTGGCTGCTCAATTTTGTTTTATATAGGATGGCTCTCACTGCCCACCTTTAGCATGTCCAACTCGATGGAGACCTTGACCAGCTGACCCTTAAGGTGCTATAACAGCAGTTGTAGGCCTGGGAGTTTGTGCATAGCTGGTGTTATAAATCTGACCTAAAGAAAACAACAAGAATCAGTATCACAAGCACACAGAATCACAGAATCAACCAGGATGGAGAGATCATCAAGTCCAACCTATTACCTAATACCTAACACCTCCTGACAACTAAACCATGGCTCCAAGTGCCGCATCCAATCCTTTTTTGAACACCTTCAGTGATGGTGACTCCACCACCTCCCTGGGCAGCACATTCCAACAGCCAATTCCTCTTTCTGTGAAGAACATTTTCTTCACCTCGAGCCTAAACTTCCCCTTGCACACCTTGAGACTGTGTCCTGTTGGTTGCCTGGGAGAAGAGACCAACTCCCACCTGGCTACAACCTCCTTTCAGAAAGTTGTACAGAGCAATAAGGTCTCCCCTGAACCAGCCTAAACACCCCCAGCTCCCTCAATAGAATAGAGTAGAATAGAGTAGAATAGAATAGAATAGAATAGAATAGAATAGAATAGAATAGACCAGATCAGGTTGGAAGAGACCTTCAAGATCATCATGTCCAACCCATCAACCAATCCAACCCAACTAATCCATGGCACCAAGCACCCCATCAAGTCTCCTCCTGAACACCTCCAGTGATGGTGACTCCCCCACCTCCCCAGGCAGCCCATTCCAATGGGCAATCACTCTCTCTGTATAGAACTTCTTCCTAACATCCAGCCTAAACCTCCCCTGGCACAGCCTGAGACTCAGCCTCTCCTCACAGGGCTGTGCTCCAGACCTCTCCCCAGCCTCACTGCCCTTCTCTAGACATGTTCAAGTATCTCAACGTCCTTCTTAAACTGAGGAGCCCAGAACTTGACTCTCAGCTTTTCCCCTTCTTAAGCTGTAGAAAAACACCCAGTAATCTACACACACACAAAGGATGAAAAACACATCAGCTCTGAGAACAGCGTGGTCGCTACCTCCAGGAGCATGTTAGGTATAAAAAGGGATGCACAGCATGAAGAGATAACTCCATTTCAGTGACTGCAGCATGAATAACTCCACTGAGGTTTCCTGGAGCAGGTTTGGCACATTTTACTAAATTGGTCGTGGCTCCAGCACTTTCCCCAGCGTGCATCTGTCACAGTCCTCCCATGCCAGTAAGGCTTTTCCACTGGGTGTTGATTGCACCTGCATGTTTTCCTGCAGCAAGAAAAAAAACCCCTCTCTGTGTTTTAAGTAGCTTTTTTTACTTCCTTGGCATTTCAAAGGACATGGGGGGATAAAATAATGATAATGATAATAATAATAATAGTAGTAAAAAAGAAAAAAGGAGAGAGAGAGAGAGAGATCCAGAACTAGGTTGGCAAACATAATCACAAGGTATATTAAAAAGTTAAACATAGCTCAGCTCCTCGAAAATGAAGCATCACGGGAAGCTGAGGCAGTGTTGTCCCTTGGCTTTATGTCACTTTTTAAAAGGAATGCTGTAATTGAGTAATCAGCTTGCTGGTTGTCATGGCAATCGCTGCCGGCTGCTGCAGGGAACCGGCCTCCGCTCTTTGTCTGTGCATCACTGAGGGCAGCCGCCCACCGCCGCTGCCCCCAGCAGCGGCATCCTCACTGCCCCCGGCATCCCCCCCTGCTTCCCCCAGCATCCCCACTGTCCCAGCATCCATGCTGCCCCCAGCATCCCCGCTGCCCCCAGCATCCCCACTGCCCCCAGCATCCCCACTGTCCCAGCATCCATGCTGCCCCCAGCATCCCCACTGCCCCAGCATCCATGCTGCCCCCAGCATCCCCACTGCTCCTAACATCCCCACTGCTCCCAACACCCCCACTGCCCCAGCACCCCCCTCTGCTGCCCCCAGCATCCCCACGGCCCCCAGCATCCCCACTGCTCCAGGCATCCCTGCACTTGTCACAGCTGCTCACCACAGCCCAGGACTTGAAACCCACCAGCAAAGGGGAAAGGATATAACATGGAGACACCACGGCCTGGAGGAGAATATAAGTCACAAACCCAGTGGCACCTTCTGCTGGGGACTTGGGGTGCCCTGTTAAGTCATTTAGCAATTGACAGCATTTCTGTGGCCTGGATCTCGCTCTATCAAGGGTCTGGGGGGTGGTGGTGGTAATTCTAAATTGAAATGAAATGTGGAACGGAAAAAGTAGGTACAGGAACCATAGTGGGCAAGCTGTTTGTCAGTGGCCTTTACCTGGTGATTAAAGTCACCTCATGCTGATCAGCATTTAAACTTTTAGCAGAGGGGCGGATCTGTGAGCTATGGGATGTGTGTGTGATGAAAGGAGGGAAACAGGTGAAGTGGAGTTTTCTGCAATGCACAAAGGGAAACAACTTCTTTCATTCACTGCCGGAACTTCACCTGCTGTTTCTCCCAGGGAATCCTCTCACTGGGAACACCAGAGAAGGTTGTTTTTTTTTTGAGGAGTGAAATGACTATTTTTTAGAGTGAAAGGCACAAGAGACTAAATCACACAGTAAATGACAGACCTGTTCAATTGAGAGCAACTCCAAAGCTTCTATTTTGCTGGTTCCCCTAATTTCTACCTGCTGCATTGCCATTCCCACACCACACCAAACTGGAGCTATCACGCTCCCAAGAGCACTCTCTAATCTCTGCAAAGAGCTTCCTTCACTGTACTGAGTGGAAACATCCTAAACTCCCATATCCTGACTGGGAGAAAGTGTTTAATACTTCTTGGTGCAAGCTGCAGAATGCATCCAGAAATGAAGTACTGCATTGGTGAACGTTACCACTTCATCTTGTGTTTCCTATCACACCGCCCCTGGAATCAGTACTTCTGCAGCTGCTGTCCTGAACATAGGTAGAAGCTCCTCTGAACCTGTAATTTGACCCAGGGGAGTGGTTAAGATTTGTTGGGTTTATTTCTAAGCATGCCTTTTGATACGAGGTGGGAAGACCAGCCCATGGAATAGATGTGCTCTTCATCTCACTCCGCTTGACAGCCACGTTGCAGATAGCGTTGTGTTAATAAATGGAGTGCTACCTTAGCACTGGCACAATGTGTCCTGCAAATGCTGGAAAAGGCATTTTGTGTCTTTTGGCACTTCCAGATTTACAGCATGGAGTCTGGCTAATGGTCATCCTTAAATGACAGTGCTGCTAGAGGCTCATGACCAGCTCACAGCACTTGTGACTCCAGCGCAGAACTGGAGCATGCTGGGGCAGTGCTGAGCCCTTGGGAGCGCAGTGATGCAATATTCCCAGTGAGGGAGTCCCTGACCTGAGGTCACCTCCAGAGCCACAACCTTAGGACACTATTCTAACTTCTTTTCTCCATGCAATCATCTGTTGAGGTTTTGTCCTTAGGTCCCTCGTTGCAAGCTGAGCATCGCCTTGATAGGAAAACAGATCATTCATCTTGATAGGAAAACAGATAATGCATTTAGATTTATCCTTCTTCAGGCACTGGGATATTGGGGCTGTGACACAGACAGAGAATCAAAGCAAATCTCAGTGTCCTTTAAACACAAATTAAGCAAACCATGATGTTAATTACAGTGCTGCATCCCTTCACAAAAGCTAAAACTTGTGTTAAAAAGAACCAAGCACATGCCCTCCTAAATGACCACGCAAACAGGGTAGGAGAGACCAGCATGTCCTTCCTCAGGTTCAGATCCTTTCCAATATTTTACTTTTCAGTCATGCAGCATTTTAGACTTTCATAAAGTAAGTGACAAATGGAAGACTGTTGTCTTTCCAACATACTAAGAGATTTCTCCTTATTGTGTCTGATGGAATCTCCAGTTAAAACGGTTTCGGTTGTTTGCTTTCTTCTGTGTCCCCAAAGCATTTTAACATAACTCTGAAAATTAATCCTTATTACTTAGCTGCTTCTACAAGAGCCAGTGGAGGCTGGATGAGGCCCTGCTCCTCCACAGAGCTGACATAAATATCATTTTTGCTCTTCCTCCACTTCTGAAGGTAAAAAGGTGTGCGGTTAAAAGCTAGCTAGCTGACCCCCAGACATCTGCCAGCGCAGCATAAGAGAGTGACTGTTCAGGCTGATCAAATTCAAGTACACCATAATTCTTGACAGTGCCCTGTAAAAATTAGTCTCTGCATACTGCAAAACAGAAATGAATGCTCCCCCATTTGTAATCATCACATTCCCTTTGCTCCTGTAAGTTTAGCACACTTTGTTTTGCCCTCTGCAATATCCCTAGCAGGATATGCCATGTTCGAGTCTATCTAGCAAGTTGGAACAGTGATAGCAATTTTAATTAATCACTGTAAAGTTCTATTTTGCATGAAGAAACCTCAGCCTCTTTGACCCATTAATTAAATTGTGGAATTTACAGTTCCTTGAAAATGTTGAAGCAGCAAAAGATTAGACAGATCTGAGCTGTATTTGAAATGGAAATTGAGACACATTGGACTGTGGAAGGGAAGAGCAAAGTGACATGTTAAAAAATGGTTTTAATTGAACAGTCAACCACTAAACCAAAGCCAATTGGACACATGAATTTTCCATGACAAAAATTATACAGCAGCAAGAGGCATTAGGTTAGCTCTTCAGAGGGGAAAGGGCCAAGATTCTTAAATCCCAACAGAAACTCCAACTTCCACAGCAAGAATTCGCTTTCCACACTTCCACAAGTGAAACAATCCAAACTATTCTTCTTGGTTAAGGAATTAAATCCTGACACGTTTGGGCAGTGCCCTGGAGAAGAGAAGAGTGATTAAAACGCTAGAGCAAAGAATGTGGGTCCCTCTGGTCCCGGTGGAGCTCCTAACTCACAGCACAGCTTCAGGCGAGTCACTCACACGGCTCCTACTGCAAATGGAGCTGCAGAGGTGGGCGGAAGCACCAGGCTCTTATTGTAATTCAAAACCTCCTTCGGTGCTAAGGTAGGTAAAGTAAATATTTTATTGAAGAAGTAGTTGCTTTATAATGTTAAATTCATTTATATAGAGGCTCAGATGCCTTTAAATTCTTTCTCTTGGCTACCAGAATAAGAATCAGGTTAGTGAAAGCAGTAGGTATTTCTCCGGGGAAATTCTCGTGGAGAACAGTAGAGAACTGGACATATTTCTCCATCTTCTGATATTTAATTAATTAATACAGAGATCTGCTTTGGATCTCACTCAGACAAACAACTGGAGCTCTGGTTTAGGCAAAGCACATTAGCCATAGGGATACATCTCCCAAATCACTTTTACTCGAAGCATTAACAATCTCTGTAATAAATGTACTCTGGACATGGAGTAAAGGATGCTGCCTGTCTCTAAGTCTTAAAGCCTTGACACCCCTTTGTTGCAGGAAAACACCTGAGGTCTGAGCTCAGATCACATCTTTGTGTTCAATTGGATTTGGGTTTGTAGCTTGTCCCTGTCTGCAAGGTGGTCTGCAAGGCAAGACTGAGCAGAGCTGGGATGTTCAGGCAGAGAGCTACCGACAGGGATCGCAAAGCATGCAGTTCTGATGGCGTGGTTTGGGCTTTCTGTTGATTTCCTGAATCTTCAGGGCTTGAATCAATAAAAAATATGCTTGGCTAGGTATGGCTGGAAGTTAATGACATTTTTTTTTTCCCCCATCTTCCAGTATTTTACACTTTTTAAATTATTTTTTTAATTGAATTTTTATTTTCCCCAGAGGAGGCCAAGAGAGAACTGAACTCAAATTGGAGTCAGGAAACTTCATATCAGCAAAAGTAGTTTCTTCCCAGCCTTAATATTCATCTACTTGCTTTTCAGCTCCACAGACTGTACAAGCCTACTGAATCAATTTCTGTCCCTCTGACTCCCATTCCTCTTATCCCCTGTAGTCATTCTGTATACAGAACAGCTCCTCCAAGACATGCACTTATCACATTAGGGCCACTGTCCAGGCAGATTAGACACACAAATATTTGGCTTTGTATGGTTTGGTGGCCCAAACTGCAGGTGGGTTGGGAAAAAAATCACTCAAGAAATTTGATTGTATATGTGATTTAAAAATTTTTAGAGGGAAATTCTGTTCTGCATGATTAGATATTTGTTTTCCTAAAACCTTTCCTAAATATTCCCCTCCCCAAACAGTAATGTTTCCAGGGTTTTTTCAGGCAGTTGCCGTGTCTAGGACAAGCCTTTGGCCTCTTTGCTCTTGGTATGGCAGTACTAACAATCCTTACAAAACCATTTATCCACATATTAAGCCTTCTTGGCAGTATTAAATCATCTATCATCCCACATATACAAGCTGGGTGATGGATGTATGCAAATGCATGGCAGTAGGGAAAGATGTTTTAATACACAGCCCCAGTAAATTACTACAAGAAGGGTGAGGGCAAAGATAAGTTGTTCTGTTGTGGACTATATATTCCCAGGATACAATGGAGACAAGCAGGCAGATAGGTGCTTGAGCTACCTGTCTAGCTGAAAATCTCAAACATGAATAATCTTCTGTGTCATCCAACTATTTGCTTTGCAGCTTCTCCAGCTACATCAGCACTGCCCTCTTCTAAGTCTCCTAGGTTTCTAATTTAGGTGGATAGAGATGGAAAGGTTTACTTCTTTATCTGCTTCCTACAAACAGCTCGCAGCACAGAGCGGGATGCAGAGCAGCAGGTATTTGATACCTGTGCATAGCCCTTTGCAGCTCGGGCTCTGGCTGCGGTGTTCTGCATTGCACCTCCGCCAGCCGAAAGCACGGGATCCGTGTGGTAGTGCAGCGCTGGGGAATTCCAGCCCATCGCTTGCCCTAAAAACCAGGGCTGCGAGGTGGGACCCTGCTGCGGCACTGCCCGGCCGGGTCCCGGCAAAGCGGGGGGAGGCAGGTCTGCTCCTTGGCTCCCCGGGGAAGCGCGGAATTCCCGGGGAGCCAAGGAGCTCCGCCGGTACTTTAAGAAGCGGCAGCAGGTGGCGCTCAGCAACGCGCAGAAGAGCTCCAGGCTCGACGGTGACAGTTCCGAGCTCCCCAAGGCTGCTGCTGTGCCCAGCGTATCCGCAGCTGCAGTCCCACCGGAGGGTGGTGGGAAGCAACCAGCCAGCTTCACCTTCCTAATTGCTCCTCAGCTACGAGAGCTATTTAAAGTAGGGAATGGAGTAGGAGGACTTCCAAATACCGTTTTGAAGTGCATCTTACAGCTTTTAGCTTTCTTGGTAAGGAATTTGAAAATAACCCCCCCTAGCATTCCCACAGAAAGGACAGAATTTTGTAGTAGATGCATTCTTGCTGCTTGTAGAAAACTACCTATTTAATGCTCTGCATGAAATTGGGTTTGGTTTTCTCCACAGAGAAAATACTTCCAGGATGGAGCTGAAAAAACACATTCCCAGAGTTGGGACTGAAAGGGAGAATTAATTTTCAATACTTTCACATTTGTTCACTTTGTATAGAATAGAACAGACTAGACTAGACCAGACCAGGTTGGAAGAGACCTTCAAGATCATCGCATCCAACCTGTCATCCAACAGCACCTAATTAACTAAACCATGCAACCAAGCACCCTATCAAGTCTCCTCCTAAACACCTCCAATGATGGTGACTCCATCACTTCCCCAGGCAGCACATTCCAATGGCCAATCACTCTTTCTGTAAAGAACATCTTCCTAACATCCAGTCTGAACTTCCCCTGGTACAGCTTGAGACTGTGTCCTCTTGTTCTGGTGCTGGTTGCCTGGGAGAAGAGACCAACCCCCACCTGGCTACAACCTCCCTTCAGGTAGTTGTAGACAGCAAGAAGGTCTCCCCCAAGCCGCCTCTTCTCCAGGCTAAGCAACCCCATCTCCCTCAGCCTCTCCTCACAGGGCTGTGCTCCAAACCCTTCCCCAGCTTTGTTGCCCTTCTCTGGACACATTCCAGCAACTCAACATCTGTCCTAAACTGAGGGGCCCAGAACTGGACACAGGACTCAAGGTGTGGCCTAACCAGTGCAGAACTTCGTTGCTGTTCTTACTATTATTCTTTTGCCTTCAGTGGAGGATTCTTATTTTGTCCCACCATTTTTAAGCAACTCAAGATGCTTCTCTGCCAATATTTCATTGTCTGCTTTCTGAACCAATATCCAGGCATTATGGGAAAAGGTTTATGGATCTGGAAGCAGAAGGGTTACTGTCAATTGGGCTTGCTGTGCAAGCAGAGACCTGTGCCTGAGCAGGTCAGCAGAGAGGGTTGTATAAAAGAAAGAAAAATATCTTAGTTTTGAAAATACAAAGGAAAGAGAGATGTAGGGAAATTATATGCATCTGTTATTGATGTCTACAATTAGCTGCTGACTGTGCTCTGCATTTTAAACAGATTAAACTATTCCTTCTCTTTTAACACACACACAAATAAAAAGAAGTATCTGTTTAGTGGCAGTGTTAGATATTATCCAGGGACTTGGGTTTTTTATTACACCTTTTGTTGCCAAGTGTGCTCTATAAAGCACAATCAAATCTCTCAAGTGATTATCAGAACTTGGCCTCCTCTGCACAACGATAATCAAAACACTTCACATTTATGCTGCATCTGACAGGTCAGAGCTTTCTGCAAGACCTTCAGGACATAGCCACAGGACACCTTTCCACACTACATATGTTAAGACCAGGAGAGTCAGCTGGAGGCATTTTCCCAGCACTGGTGTTTGCCGGTGCCAGGTTGCAGGCAGCTGGCTGGGGCTGTGGGCAGGGCTGAGTGCTGTGAGAAGGGGCTGCTCAGCAGAGCGAGGGCACAACGGCTGGCCGTGCCCCATCCCAGTGCAGATGGTGTGGTTGGCTCCTGTCCCAGGCTTTCTCTCTGTGAACCTGAGCTGCTGGCTTCCAGGAGCTGTCTGAAACATCCCACACTTCTAATTTTGACAAATCTTATTTACACCTGCATCATCACACGATATGGGGGCAAGCTTCAACTGTCCTGTGGGCTTGGCATCAGTCCATGCTTCTTGCCAAGGAGCTAAAATGAAATAGAAATGAGGCCTGCATCTGGAGCCCAGACCATATGTGATGTTTCCTCTATGTGACATAGCAGCTGCTGACCCTATCTGTGGCCCCAGCTGAAGTTTGGGTGTGCAGGGGCAGGGTGCTTGGCTTCATTACTGCTACTGAAGTGCAGTGCTGCCACAGCCCAGCTGTCAGGGTTCATTGTCCACTTGAGAGGGAGTTAAAGTGAATAAGATAACTGAAGAAAGATGTAGCTCAATATTTCAGGAAGCCATCTGTGCCAAAACCACTATAACTGAGACCAAGCAGCTGGGCAGAACAGCAAGTGGCAAAGTATCTTTGTGTATGGTAAGAAGACATCATGGCTAAGCAGTCCCTGGTTTGGGTGACACCCCTTGTCTGTGTAATTTTTCCAAAGTAAGATCTCTGTAATAGAATCCTAGAATCAATAAGGTTGGAAGTGATACTGTGATACTGGTACCTCAGAGATCCAACCTATCACCCAACACCTCATGACTACTAAACCATGGCCACATCCAATCCCCTCTTGAACACCTCCAAGGATGGAGACTCCACCACCTCCCTGGGCAGCACATTCCAATGGCCAATCACTCTTTCTAGGGATAATTTTTTCCTAACATCCAGCCTAATCTTCCCCTGGCACAGCTTGAGACTGTGTCCTCTTGTTCTGGTGCTGGTTGCCTGGGAGAAGAGACCAATGCCCTCCTGGCTACAACCTCCCTTCAGGTAGCTGTAGAGATCAATAAGGTCTCCCCTGAGCCTCCTCTTCTCCAGGCTAAACAACCCCAACTCCCTCAGCCTCTCCTCATAGGGCTGTGCTTCGTTGCCCTTCTCTGGACACATTCAAGTGTCTCAATGTCCTTCTCAAATTGAGGGTCCCAGAACTGGACACAGGACTCAAGGGGTGGCCTAACCAGTGCTGAGTACAGGGGCACAATGACTTCCCTGCTCCTGCTGGCCACACTATTCTTGATGCAGGCCAGGATGCCATTGGCCTTCTTGGCCACCTGGGCACACTGCTGGCTCATGTTCAGACTTTTTCTTTAGACATTCCTCCAAATTTCAGGCTTAAGGTATTAGGTGTTGGCTTCAACATGTACTCATTCAAAGGGGGATTTGGATCATCAATTGCTGTCCCTGTTGTTGACACTAAAAGCCTGAGCAAACATCTTTCCAAAGTAGTAGCCTGGAGTTAGGATGTTCCACAGGAACTTTTTAAGATCTGGCTCTTTTCTCTTTGGAATAGAATAAACCAGGTTGGAAGAGACCTTCAAGATCATCACATCCAACCCATCAACCAATCCAACCCATCTAAACAACTAAACCATGGCATCAAGCACCTCATCAAGTCTCCTGAACACTTCCAATGATGGTGACTCCACCACCTCCCTGGGCAGCCCATTCCAATGGGCAATCTCTCTGTATAGAACTTCTTCCTAACCTCCAGCCTAAACCTCCCCTGGCACAGCCTGAGACTATGTCCTCTTGTTCTGGTACTGGCTGCCTTGGAGAAAAGACCAACCTCTGGCTGTCTACAACCTCCATTCAGGTAGTTGTAGAGAGCAAGAAGGTCTCCCCTGAGCCTCCTCTTCTCCAGGCTAAGCAACCCCAGCTCCCTCAGCCTCTCCTTACAGGGCTGTGTTCCAAACCCCTCACCAACTTCGTTGCCTTTCTCTGGACTCGTTCCAGCAAGTCAACCTCCTTCCTAAACTGAAGGCTTGACTTAACATGACATTCACCACTAGTCTGTAAAAACAATTATCAACTTAGGACTCAACATTAAAAAAAACAACACACACAACACAACCAACCAACCAAAAAAACCCCAACAAAACAAAAAACCCAATCACTCCTTCCCCCCCCACCCCCTCAACCAAAAATCACAGCCACAACCAAAAAACAGAAAAAGAAAGGGGAAAAAACCCAGCTGCTTATGTACTTGTGACAATGTGTTAAAGAATTTATCAGCTCAAGGCTTTATTGCTGGGCTGACCTCCCATCCTGCAAGAAAAAGAGAATCTAAGATAGGAAACACATGCTGGAGAATCCTACTGTCAGAATTACTAAGAGAAGGCATAGAGAAGGGTCTGCACCAGAGCAAGTAACAGCTGCAAAGCTGCTCAGCCTCAAATTAGGGTGAAAGGGTTTTCCCTTGTGACCAGGAGACTTTGCATTTCTTATCCATTGACTATTCTCTGCAGTTACCTGGCTCTCAAAATGTCTCCCCCACGCCTGCAGTTTGCTCTCAACAGTTTCAGTGATGCTATTTTGTTTTATTTAAGGAAGTGAGCCTTCAAAGAACTGAAGTCATGGCAAATAGCACTCTCTTGTTGGTTCCTCTCAGTGATCACCCGAATAGGCCTGTTTTAAGCCTGATTTTTCATCTGTGACATACATTTGCATGTGCCTGTGCGTGCACACATGTACAGTTCTGCCAGTGGCTGCTCTCTGTGAGTTCTCAGGAGGTGAAAGAAAACCTCTTATTTATTTCTGGTTGCTTGCTAACCTTTTAAATCGGGAGAGATTGCTTAATGACTGCACCAGGCTTGAAAGCACTACTCATTCTGCACCCACCAGTTTGACTCATGGGCAGCCTGACTCAAACCCTTCAGGAAAACAGGACTTCCCTGGGGTGTTCTGCTCTCCAGCTCTTTTGTCAAATCCTTTGAGAGAAACAAAACAGAATAAGGTCTCTTGATACTTTCAGTTTGGCTCCACCTGAGCTGTGGTGAGCACCTTATCCCTGTGGTTGTCTGAGCACCCCGATTTTGAGGCTGAGAGAAAAAAATTTGAGGAGGATTTGTATGCCTTGAAAGCATTAAGAGGGAAGGTCAGGATGTGCTGAAGACTGGCTTCTGCATACTGCAGGAACAACCATGCAGACCTCAAGCTAACAAGTTTGGTTACCAGCAGCAGCCTAGATGCAGCAGCCCAGAGATTAGAGCAGGCTGCCAAGCCCACTGACGAGGCAGGGTAAATGAGCTGCATGCTGGGTTTCATGCTGCTGTAGCTTGCCTGACTCTGTTCCCCGAGCTAGGCATCATATTTTCACACATAGCAGCAGTTTCTCAGATAACCAGAAGCCTTGAAAATACCTATTATATAAAAAAATATTCAGATAACCCACTAAAAAAAAGGGGGAAAAAGGAAGATCTTGGGAAGTGGGAGCCATTGCAGAAAATGAAAAGCAGGGAGCTAGTAGGTAAAGGCTTCTGAGCTGAGCTTGCCCTCGACTTAAATAGCTAAGTACATAACTTATAGCATACACTTGTCGAAATATGAGAAGTCTAGGACATTGGCATGTTCACATCACCAGCTCATTGCAGGCAGCTCTAAGGATTTCCCAGGTAGTGCTTGGGGTAGTATTTTCAAGAGAAGTTCTGCCTTTGTGGTGATTGAAGTGATTCCTGCAAGCATTCTGATTACAAAATCCCCAAAGATGAGACACCTTCCTGTAAGGTGGTACTGCTTCCTTTAGTGTCAGCTCAGGGCAGACCTTATTGCTCTCTACAACTACCTGAAAGGAGGTTGTAGCCAAGTGGGGGTTGGTCTCTTCTCCCAGGCAACCAGCACCAGAAGAAGAGGCAAGCAGTACAGGGGGGAGTTAGGCTCGAGGTGAGGAGAAAGCTCTTCATAGAAAGAGTAATTGGCCATTGGAATGTGCTGCCCAGGGAGGTGGTGGAGTCACTATCCCTTGAGGTGTTCAAAAAAGGATTGGACATGACACTTGGAGCCATGGTTTAGTCAGTCATGAGGTGTTAGGTGATAGGTTGGACTTGATGATCTCTGATGTCTTTTCCAACCTTGTTGATTCTATGATTTCCTTTCCTGAGTCTTTCCTCATCTTTTTCCTGTTCACGTGCTTCAGGTCCAATTTCCCCTGAGTTTTCATTTCCTGGGAGTTTAACTACAAACTCATCTGTCTTGGAAACTTCTCCATAGATTGAGACTTTATATCCCCCTCTAGGCTTTTATGATTTAAATAAAAACAATCAGTAGGTGAAGACAATATATCTTTCTGATACCAATGCCTTGATTGCAGTCAAACATTTGCCATGTACCTAAGATATTATAACCTATTCCATTCCTTTAGCTCTTCATAGATACTCATAGAAGAAAAAGATCAATTTTTTTTCCTATTATTTCATATTTGGAATCTTTTTTTCACTCCTGGAGGGGTCTGTCTTACAAGTCACATTGCTAGTGTGCAGAAGGATCAGACTACTGTCCCCCTACCATTTTCTATGTCAGTTCTTTGACTACCAAGAGGCAAAACACAGCAGCTGGGTGCCAGGAAGTTTTAAAGTCTGAGCCTGTGTCATTTGTGTCTAAACTCTACCATCAGGTTTCATTGCAGGAGTTTTTCAGTGCTCTGTTTTGTTGTCTTTACATCTCAACCTTTAGCCTGTTTCTGTTTGCTTGCTTGCCTGTTTTGTTTGTTGGGATTCCCCTCCCCCCCATTTCCCCGAGTTCCATTTTAAGCCTCATGCTGCATTTGCCTGCACAAATGCAATAAAAAGGTTGAAACTCAATATTTTTCTCTGCCAAAACACTAATTGTATTTCCATCTACATTTCAAGAGAGCAAATTTGTTTTCAGACAGAAAATGTCTAGGATGCAACTCTTTTTTGAACTGTGGGTAACACGCTTCAGCCTTTGATCGCACTGCTCAAAAGGTAAACCTATTCTGAAATGCTAATCTTTACCCTTCGAGCACAAAAGGAGTCTGGAGTTACAAATGTCCAGGCACTGATGAGAACTGGAGCAAGAAAGGGAAGAAGGGGTGAAGAGCATCATTTCCCAGGTTACTCAAAACCCAAAAAACTATTCCTCAGGGGTTTGGAAGGTGGTTTTCAGAAGGTGGTTTTCAGGGGAACAGAAACATGCTGGACCTATTAAAGCTGGGTTGTGGCAAGAGTTCTTTTTCAGGTAGCACATTTCCATCTCCAACACTCTAGACCTGTATCAAAGCCTTCTCTCTCCTGGGGCTTGAATTCCAATGCTCTCCTCCGTGCTCCAGCCTCAGGGCTCAGCTCAGTCACAGGAGCATGAGGATAAAAGAAGAACTTAGGCCCATTGCTGAATAGTAACTGGATGGAGTTGGCCTGATGCAGATCTGCTTCTTTTCACTCATCTCGGGTCTCAGGAGATGCTGATTTTTAATCAAGAGGCTGCAAAGCACAGAGGTTGGACTTGATGATCTTTTCCAGCCTCATTGATTCAATGAATCACTGAGATTAAGCAATAGGTCTTGTGGAGAAGGAATTCAGCCCATCTCTTTTCTTCTGGCAACAGAAGTCCTCTTCCACACACCCAGGATGAAATATGGAATGATGCATGGCTCTTGGATGTAGTTGACAGGAGAGGTTGTGTGGTTCGCAGTGGCACATTCTCTGCCCAATCCAGTCAAGAAAGCTGCTCCAACAGTGCCCAGACTTCCACTAGCACACAAGGCCAAAGCCATTCCTGCAGCTCCTCTCCTGTTGCTGAAAGCCTGTCTCCTCACTGCCCCAGGCATCAGCTTTTCTCATGGGTCTCCTGGACACTCCTAGCAGGCCATCACAGTGACCACTACACCAGTAATGCCAATGAGGTGGGTATCATGGCACAAAGCTAAAGCACATCTAAGCTTTGCCCTTCATGAGTTATTTAAAAGGCTTCTACAGTGCTAAGAGCATATCAGTGAAATAACATGAAGGTGTAGTTGTCTTCAGGCGGTTCCTTCTCTCCTGCTATTCTCCCCCTCCCTCCCCCCCCCAAAAAATATTATTGTATTTCATTTTTATTTGTACTTTCTGAAGAGCAATGCATTTCCCAGAAAAGGATTAAATCTCTCAAAGTGAGGTAATAAAACTGAAGCTGTAATGGAACTCACTGGATAGTCAGGGAGATATTTCATTTAGGCACTGGAATAAAAACCTAGTTACAGTCCTGATCGGAATAATTCATGACCCAAACGCCTCATCCTAGTTTTAATTGTCCTTGTTTTTCCAAATAAAAGTTATAGATGGTCTGGCTAAATCATTGCCTGTCAAATGTAGCTTGTGAATGGCTCAGTGAATCTCGAGGGGCACTTCCAGTTTTTAGGGCAGTCCATTTGTTTCTTCGGCGATACCAATAAAGCACCCATCCCAACATTTACATTCTTGTGCCGCTACTCTGCTCAGCTCTGGCGAAACCCCACCTGGAATACTGCCTCCAGTTCTGGAGCCCCTCTTACAAGAGGGATATGGAGGTGCTGGAAGGTGTCCAGAGAAGGGCCATGAGGATGAGCAGAGGGCTGGAGCACCTCTCCTGTGAAGACAGACTGAAAGAGTTGGGGCTGTTCAGTCTGGAGAAGAGAAGGCTCCGAGGTGACCTAATTGTGGCCTTCCAGTATCTGAAAGGGGCTGCAAGAAGGCTGGGGAGGGACTTCTCAGGATCTCAGGGAGTGATAGGACTAAGGGGAATGTAATGAAGCTGGAGGTGGGGAGATTCAGGCTGAATGTGAGGAAGTTCTTCACCATAAGAGTGGTGAAGCCCTGGAATGGGTTGTCCAGGGAGGTGGTTGGGGCCCCATCCCTGGAGGTGTTTAAGACCAGGCTGTGTGAGGCTCTGGGCAGCCTGATCTAGTGTGGGGTGTCCCTGCCCATGGCAGGGGGGTTGGAACTACATGATCCTTGTGGTCCCTTCCAACCCTGACTGATACTATGATGATGCTTTGATGACACTTAAAAGGGATGAACCAGAGAGAAGGGACAGCAAGGAACAGCAAGAAAGAGCCTGTACAGATGCCCTGAACAATATGCCTTTTTTATTTTAGTTTTTTTCCTCCTTCCCCTCCACCAAGAGTTCTTAAAATGCTAGGGAAGAATACAATAGTTACATAATTAAGATCTATTCCTGCTTTTCAGAAAGATACATCTGAAGTGCTTGATTAAACCAAGAATCGAAGCATCATGGCACATTTAACCCAATTTGCTGATAATGGTTGCTGTAAAGACACTCTATTTGGTGCCCTGACACAGGATGCTTGTTTGTACACTGAAAGAAGGGAAAGATGCAGCCTCTTCATTTCAGGGAAGCATTAACACACAATAGGAGCGACACCAGACAACGCAGTGGGGAAGCTCTTGTGGCTTACAATGTACTTTTCAAACCAGTCTGGAGTAACTCTAGAAAATACTCTTCCCCTCAAACCTGAAAGAGTCACAGTAGAAAGGGATGCTGTTGGCTTGTTAACAAAAATGAGAGTTATTTCTTCCTCTAAGGTGAAGGAGACACCTTTCTAACAGAAACTCTCATGCAAAGTTATATATCTTTCTTGCCCCTAGCCCCCAGAAAAAGTCTGTGGTAGTCTAGAGGCCTTAAGAGTTCTTGAAGGGAAATAATTGCATCTTCACATTCCTCAGCTGTTATACCTCTGTGGCTGCCAAGCAAATATGAATTTCCCAGATGTGCTCCAAGCAGGACTCTTCTCCTTGCCTATCAAGTCACACAACAGAACAACCTAAGATTAGGTCAAACTAGCTTTGCAGCTGCTCCTTCCACAGGAGGGTTCACCCCCTTTACTACAAGCACTGTGCCACACTCTTCATTTAGCCCATAACTACCTCTTTACCCAGTAGCCAAGTGAACTGGTAGCAAAGTACTCCACAGCAACTCAACCATCAGTCCCTGCTTCTCTTGGGCTGTTCCTGCCAACAGCCACAGCTTAAGTCCCAAATCACCATTTGGGTGAATTAGTTCACTGAGTTCAGTTATTCATTAGTGAATTAGTTCAAAACATTTCAAGACCTCTAGCAACCAGGTCCAAACAAGTTCAGTCATCAGGTTTTTATAGACATATAATCAGTTTCTCAGGTGACAGATCACATATTTTCCAATCAATTCTTCCGTCATTTATACAATGGTTGTTTCTGAATTAGTTAATTATCTATGCCAGGCAGGCACTTAAGTCCCTGTCAATACTTCACTTCTTCATCTAATACCTTCCAAACAGCAGGTTTCCCCCCCAGTCCTTTCAGAAACCACAGAGATTTTGCTCCTTAGATTTCTAACTCATCCACCACACTTTTGAACATCCCCTCTGGCTGCAGAATTAGGGTAATGAAACTTACTGCTCTTCAAGCCTCCACAGAATTGATTTAGCCTAATCAATTGATTTAGGCCTAATCAATACAGGCTTTCTCAGGCCCTAAAGACTAATATGTGTGTTATTTTTAATAAATTACAGATCTACTCCAGCATGAAGGCCTCATGCAAAGCCAGAGGGAAAACCTACTCTACATCTCAAGCATCTTTGAACCAGAAACACAGAATAGAATACAGAATTAACCAGGCTGGAAAAGACCTTTGAGATCATTGAGTCCAACCTATCACCCAGCACCTCCTAACCAACTAAACCATGGCACCAAGCACCCCATCCAGTCTCTTTTTAAACACTTCCAGTGATGGTGACTCTACCACCTCCTTGGGCAGCACATTCCAATGGCCAATCTCTCCATGAAGAGCTTTCTCCTCACCTCAAGCCTAAGCCTCCCCTGGCACAGCTTGAGACTGCGTCCTCTTGTTCTGATGCTGGTCACCCAGGAGAAGAGACCAACCCCCACCTGGCTACAACCTCCCTTCAGGTAGTTGTAGACAGCAAGAAGGTCTCCCCTGAGCCTCCTCTTCTCCAGACTAAGCAACCCCAGCTCCCTCAGCCTCTCCTCACAGGGCTATGCTCCAACCCCCTCCGCAGCTTTGTTGCCCTTCCCTGGACACCTTCCAGCATCTCAACATCTTTCCTAACCTGAGGAGCCCAGAACTGGACACAGGACTCGAGGTGTGGCCTAATCAGTGCTGAGTACAGGGGCAGAATGACTTCCCTGCTCCTGCTGGCCAGGATGCCATTGGCTCTCTTGGCCACCTAGGCTCACGTTCAGCCTACTATCAACCAGTACATCCAGGTCCCTTTCTGCCTCACTGCTCTCCAGCTACCCTGTCCCCCGCCTGCAGACCTGCATAGCCTTGTTGTGCCCAATGTGTAGAACCCAGCACTCAGAGGTGTTAAATCTCATGCCCCACTGTTCACTCTGCAAATACACTTCAGTGAATTATCTATATCCACTCTATAGATCTATGAAAAATATTCCTGTGTTCTTGGTATTCGGTGCAACAGAGACCTACGGTTACCTGCACAAACACCATGGCTCTTGGGAGGCTGCTGCAGGGAAGGAAGTGTACCATTGACCTTGGCATGTGGATTATATTCACTTATCTGACTGAATCTGAAGAAAAAAATTGAAAAAGGCCAAAGAAGAGACACTGCTGATGAATGAAAGCTTTCTATTTCTGCTCCTCCACAAGATATTTCTTTTGCAGCTGGATCATTGCAGAAGATTTGTCATAAAATTTCAGAGCAGCTTCCATGTAGTTGTGGTGATGAGAGTGTATTTGCTCTTCATTACCCAATACATCTTAAATTGCTTCCTGCTCTTGGTAGCACTGATAGACCATTGTTCACTACCCTATTGTTGCGCAGAAGCTGTCAGCTTGACTAGTGAGGAACTCACAATGGGGCACTGAAGTTGCTCTCTTCATAACGCAACTGAAATAAACCCCCAAACCAAAACACACCACGCAGCAGAAAGCGAGAATCGGAGCAGACAAATCATTTCCGATGCTGAACATCTTGCCAAACATCTGCTTATCTCAGGGTGTGAATGGAAGCAGGAGAGGAGGCTTTGCACAAGGAGTGGCTGCGCCGCTGAGCACGGGAAGGCAACACATCAGCACAAAGCAAGCGCAGATCTGCTGCTGCTTGCCAAACCGAATCAACCCCTTGCAGTCTCATTCTGCAGCTTCTCCACAGATAAATTTGTCAGGTGGACTGAAGTTAGTGATGATAAAGCCAGAGGAATGATAGCTGGCAAACACTTAGGGTGGACCCAAAATTAACATAGAATCATAGAATCAATAAGGTTGGAAAAGACCTCAAAGATCATCAAGTCCAACCTATCACCCAACACCTCGTGACTACTAAACCATGGCACCAAGTGCCACATCCAATCCCCTCTTGAACACCTCCAGGGATGGGGACTCCACCACCTCCCTGGGCAACACATCCCAATGCCCAACAACTATCTCGGTGAAGAACTTTCTCCTCACCTCGAGCCTAAGCCTCCCCTGGCACAGCTTGAGACTGTGTCCTCTTGTTCTGGTGCTGGTTGCCTGGGAGAAGCGACCAGCTCCCACCTAGTTCCAACCTCCCTTCAGGTAGTTGTAGAGAGCAATAAGGTCTCCCCTGAGCCTCCTCTTCTGCAGGCTAAACAACCCCAGCTCCCTCAGCCTCTCCTCACAGGGCTGTGCTCCAGAACTCTTCCCAGCCTCGTTGCCCTTCTCTGGACACATTCAAGTATTTCAATATCCCTCTTAAACTGAGGGGCTCAGAACTGCACACAGCACTCAAGGTGTGGCCTAACCAGCGAACACGATCAGGCACAGGAGATCAGCAAAGGCAAAGAGAAGTTACACCCAAATTTAATACTCTACGTGGAGAAGAAAGCCCTTTTCAACTAATGTCAAATGGAAAGACATGAAAAGGGGGGAAAGCCACTGCACAGAAAGCTGCCTGCTTTACAGCACTTGGTGACTCCAAATGCTGAAGTGTTGTCTTCTGAGGAAGCAATGCAAATGAAAAATTCAAACACAGGAAAGGGGCTGATTTTGACTGCAAGCTCACACACAAAGCCCAAAGGGCTTTGTAGTTCGCTGCGTTCCCAAGTCATATGAATATCAAAGTAAACATTTGTTTTTCATTTATTTTCCTTATCCCTTCTTTGGTAAAGAGTAAGGAGCTGACCTTAGAGGGGAAAAATGATAACCCCTCAAAAATGGCAATATTTAAACCCCAGCAAAATAGAAACAGAACTACAATTTCCAAGATAAAGGCAGTAAGAATACTTCAGACTATAAAAGAAAATAGAAATTCATGATGAAGAGGCTCACCAAGCTATCTCCAGCTCTATTATCAGCAGTGAAGGATCAGGCAGGTGCACTCCATGGCATCTGTCATCACAATTGGATTCCACTGAGCTTCATAAAAAAAAATACAGCCTGCCTGCACAACCACCAGTGCCTTGGCTGACCTCAGCCTGCCTGTGTCTGGCTATAAAGCCAAATCAAACTCAGAAGGCTGAAGTTGAGCACAGCCATTCCTGCCTCTGGAGATAGATTTTTGCTGTTTGGGAGATGGCCAAATGCCAAACCAGACTTTTTACAGCTGCCGTAGCTTCACCTCGCTGCCATTTTAACACAGGTTTCAAACACTCCTGCAATGCTCCAGCAGTTCAGTTTGCAGTGCATACAGATTGCATCTGGGTCAGAAAATCTGCTCTGCTCTCAGAAAGCATTTGACTTCTCACTTAGGAAACAAAACATCATGCACACAATTACCTTAGCCTAAAATTTCAGTGATTTTTCACTCGGCAGAACTTACTTGCTGGTTGGCACGGTGAACCTCCAGCTTCCCATGAAAGGCAGCGTGCTTCGAGGGGAAATGTCACCTGCTGGTCCTCAAAGTGGGGCACCATCACTGGGCAGTGAGGAAAGCTGTGCAGAGGGAAAGGCAGGCTGCAGCTTGTGCTACCTTGCTGGGGCTGGTGTTTTTGGGCTCCCTGGTGCCATCCAGCAGGCTGGACTCCTGCAGTCCAGCTACTGGTCACAGGAGTGCCCTGTTTGCCCCAGCCTAGGATTGGAAAGCCCTCGATAAAGATGGAGCAGAAGTCTGAGCCATGCTGCCTTGCTTGGTGTCCAGCCATCAGGCACAGCAGGAGAGATGGTACGAGCTCTGTTTTTGCAGCAATGCCCATGGTTGCTGTGGGCCCTGCCAGGTTACAGCTGCCCTGGGATCTTCTCTGGGGTGCAGGGCAGTGCCTCCACGCTTGGGTGTTGCCCTGCACAGGGAATTCCAGGGCAAGCACAGGGAATGTTCCATCCAGCCCTGTGTAGCTCATATGACATTTCCTGGTGAGCAGACTGTGCCTGTGCTCCTGCTTTGCCTCACCACATCACAAGGAATCCCCAGCCAGCCATGAATATTGAAAGTTCATGAAGGTTGAGGAGGTGTCCCACATCTGGAGAAAGGCTAAGAGACAAATGGACACAAAGTGAAACAGCAGTGGTTCAGATTAAAAGGAAAGAAAGCCTCCTTCATTAAGCATGGTCAAGCCATGGAAAAAGTTGCCCAGAGTGCTTGTGGAGCTTTTATCTGTGGGGGATTTAAAGACCCAGCTGAGTAAAGGCCCAACACCTGTCCCTGCAGCTGACTCCACTTAGAGAAAGAGGTTGGACTAGAAACTTCTCAGGTCCCTTCAGTTTTCATATCTTCTTCTTCCTCACCCCTACTTACTGTAAGATGTCATGGGAATGCTCTAAAAGTGAAATGACAGCAATGTTAAACGCACACAACAGCCCTGCAAGCATTTCAGCTCAGGATTATCTCATGGCCACGTGTGATAACTCTGAACAAAAGCTGCATTGACAACTCTGTCATCTCCACAGGCATTACAAACTGAAGAGATTATGAAAATGTAGACAAACTTCTCTAGATTTTAAAATCAGAACTTTAAAAGTCTTAGAGATGTAGATAGTAATTAGAAAGCTCAAGTGGTCACCTGGAAATGACCAAAACAGCTTCACCAGCCCACATTTTTTTATGTGTCCTACTTGAGTAGTTGCTGATGCCTACAAAATGCTGAGTACTCTAAATACCTCTTTTAAAGTGTAGTAACTGTTTTCACCTGTACTCTGGTGACTCTGAAATCTAGTTCTGAGGGTATGCAAACAGTAAATCAGCAGAAGCATAGCATCAGGCCTCAAGTCACAGTACAGCAGCTGAAGCCTTCTTTAGGAAGCTTTCAGCAGTGGGTAAGTTAAATCAGCAAAAAGCTGAAGATCACTAATTTAAGACATCTGACAAATTTATGAGATACAAATTCACTGAGCAGAACTGCATCTCAAGAAAAGGCAAAATCCATGTTCTTGACTTAGACAAATTACTATAGCACTAAGAACTGGCAGCACCAGACCTGCTCAGCTAGTGGTCCTATTCAGTCATGTCAGCTCCAGGCACTTTCTGCTAGTGGTATATCCAGCTGCCTACTCATACAATTGATCCTGTGTTTTTAAACTCTCTTCAAACAGTACAAGTAACCTTAATTCATAATTCTCCAACTGAGAAATGTAAATGACATGAGCTGCTCAGCCAGCAGAATAGAGAAAGGAAGGGGGAAAGAAAGGAAAGGAAGGAAGAAAGGAAGGAAGGAAGGAGGAAAGGAAGGAAGGAAGAAAGAAAGGAAGGAAGGAAGAAAGGAAGGAAGAAAGGAAGGAAGAAAGGAAGGAAGGAAGAAAGGAAGAAAGAGAGAGAGAAAGAGAGAGAGAAAGAGAGAGAAAGAGAGAGAGAAAGAAAGAAAGCCCACACTTAATAAATGGTGTTTTATTTCCTACAACACTCAACAAGGTTTCAATGTGCAGCCGAGAAAGAGACTTTTAGTTTCCTGGAAGCATTTCTAAATGCTTCTATAACTCTTTCTCCACAGTTAAGTGAGCTAGGAGTGAGTGGAGTTTATCATAACTTAGAATTAAGGTAACCTTCAAGTTGGTGTTACTTGTAGACATGCAGCTCTATTTCTTCATCAACTCTAGATAAAGGGATTTGCATTGTGTTAACCCAGGGCAAGGTGCTGTGCAGACAGGGTGCTGGGTTCTGCCTGTCTGCAGTGTTTTAAGAAACTAGGTGGAAGACAGATGGAAAGAAAACCTTGCCTCTGTTTTTTATCTCACTGAAAGGCAAGACTGCAGCTTGCCAGTCTCTTAACCATTGGCTGTGTCATGACCTTCATCTCCTGAATATTTCCCTGCTCTTACTGAAATTAGAACAGAAAGCAATGACTGGTCTCCCCTTGAACTTGCCTTTCTCCCTTGCTTGCCCATGGAGCATTTCCTTTATTGACTGTGGCAAACAAACTCTTGACTGAACATGCAATAAACTGAAGGGATGAGCAAAGCCCCAGAGAAGCAGTAAAGAAATGAGACCCAATTTGCTGTGCTGTGCTCCATAAAAGACCAACTCTCAGCAAAAGTAACTACCAGCCCCTGAGAAATCACCAGCGTGCCAGGATGGCTGGGTGCTGGCAGGGAGGTAATGATGTAGAAAGGAGCGACCTGGGCTGTGCCAGTGGAAATCTCCCTGAGCAGCAGAGACACTGGCACCACTACAGCCTGAGTGGTACCTGGGTAACATTGCTCACTTTGTGCAGCACGTGGCTGGGCTCCCAGTGCCAAGAAATTAAAAATGAATCAGTTTTATTGGGCAGTTGCTGCCAGGGCAATTAGCGTTCATTTCTGACAGCATATGCCCATGCTCTGCTCTGGCTCATGTGAGCGTATCTAGCCCAGCCTGGGCTGCTGGTCTTCTCACTCAGGGCATGGCAGGGCCTACCAGCAGCAGAGGTGGATGCCACATGGGGGCGTCCCTCTCTGATCCTCCCACTTCTTCAAAGCTCCAGGAGCAATGAGGTTAGAAGCAGAAGCATCCTGCATCTTTGCAGAGGAGGATTAGGACTAGGGGACAGGCAGCTAGGACTAGGGGGAATGGAATGAAGCTGGAGGTGGGGAGATTCAGACTGGACGTGAGGAAGAAGTTCTTCACCATGAGAGTGGTGAAGCCCTGGAATGGGTTGTCCAGGGAGGTGGTTGAGGCCCTGTCCCTGGAGGTGTTTAAGACCAGGCTGGATGGGGCTCTGGCCAGCCTGATCTAGTGTGAGTGCTGGAACTAGATGATCCTTGTTGTCCGTTCCAACCCTGACTGATTCCGTGCTTCTATGATTAAAACATCCTTGCCTTTAGCTCCCTTTGGATCAATAGAAACAGCAGCCCTGAAAAATCTGCTTTATTATCTGGAGAAAAAAGGTTTCAAAGGCAGGAAGGGACATTTAGGTGAAAAAAAACAACGCAGAGGATACTTGTTTGCAGTCTACAAGAGGTTTCCCTGATGCTATAATTAAGTGTGTCTATTTGGAAATGCTTAATAATTCAATTAAAGCCTAGATATTAGTTCTTTAGGAGGAGCTGTGTTTTTAGATCAGAGTTCTGCGTTTCTAATTGAGTAGATTGCATCACAACAGCATGTATTTAAATCAGACCGCTCTTCTAAGTATACCTAACCTCCACACAGCAAACCTCCCAGCAGGTGCCTCGTTAAACAATGAGGAACATGGGAGGTAGATTGCTGTTGTGAAGCCTTTGGTGAAAGCTAAGGCTAATTGTGTGCTTGCATTTCCCTTTATTGATTTATTTTTTTTTCAAATCAGTTGTAATAGTAAATCTCTCTGTGGTACAAAAAAAAATATTAGACACTTTCTCACTTCAAGCCAGGGAGCTAAGCAGTGTGATTTCAAGATATCATCTGCCTTAATATTTCGGGCCTAAAAGCTCAGAGTATTAATATTTGATTCTGTGAGCACCAAAGTGTCTTTGAGAACATAAGCCCTAGTCCTAGAGACTTTAAATGCCTTTTTTCCTCCCCTTTTCCCCCCCTTTTTGCTTCTATGCACTAAATTCAAATGCAGAGAAACCTGTCTCCAGGAAAAGGAAGAAACAAAATGCAGTAGATGTAGTGGCCACGATCTAAACATTAGTGAAACATTTAAACCAAACAAGCTTCTTTCATGTACCTTATGGAAAAGATAATACTCTGATGTTAATTAAAAGCCTTTCTATTCAGCTCCAGTTTTCATCCTCCTTTTAATAGAGGATTTAATGAATCTGCTAGGGCTTTTCAAATGCAGATGCTAACTATGTTTACAAGTAGACCCTGACAAATACATGAGGCTCTGAATCCTTAGCTAACCCAGACCATAATTTGATCAGCAGCCCGAAGCAAGAGAGGCACACATACTGGATTCTAAGTAGGTTGGAGATTCTTCTTCCTGGAATGGAGGTTTTGCTGCCAGACACCTCTATATCAGTGCATAATTCTGAATTTCAGTACAATCCAAGTCCTATACTGCAAAAGGGTGAGCAGCATTTATGTCATGCCAGCATCAAAAATGATCTTAAAATTACCTTCTTGTAAATAATAAGAAAAAGGAGGTGACTCTCCCTCTCCACTCTGCTCTGGTGAGACCTCACCTGGAGCACTGTGTCCAGTTCTAGAGCCCCTATTACAGGAAGGTTCTGGAGGTGCTGGAAGGTGTTCAGAAAAGGGCCATGAGGATGAGCAGAGGGCTGGAGCTCCTCTCCTATGAGGACAGACTGAGGGAGTTGGGGTTGTTCAGTCTGGAGAAGAGAGGGCTCTGAGGAGACCTAATTGTGGCCTTCCAGTATCTGAAGGGGGCTACAAGAAAGCTGGGGAGGGACTTTTTAGGGTGTCAGGTAATGATAGGAACAGGAGGAAATGGAACAACAATGGAAATGTGTAGATTCAGATTGGATGTTAGGAAGAAATTCTTTCCTCCCATGAGGGTGGTGAGAGACTGGCACAGGTTGCCCAGGGAGGTGGTGGAAGCCTCATCCCTGGTGGTTTTTAAAGCTAGGCTGGATGTGGCTGTGAGCAACCTGCTGTAGTGTGAGGTGTCCCTGCCCATGGCAGGGGGGTTGGACCTGGCTGATCCTTGAGGTCCCTTCCAACCCTGACAATTCTATGATCCTATAAAGAAATATAAAAATCAAAGACTAAGTTGTCAGCTCCAGCATCAACACTTAACATGTTTTTAAGCCCCTATAAAACTCCTAAACTTTTAGAAGCTGCTGTCTTTTACTCACCTAAGTTGTAAGACAATCTACAAGTGAATCACCACCCTTGTGAACCATGTGTTAAAAGCTTTAGCTGGTCACAAAGCCTTGGTGGTTTTTTTTTTTTTACAGCAGGAAATTAAGTGAGAAATTTCATTTGAGACCTGTGGCCTCTTGGGCAATGTAGTTTAGTAATTTGGTGCCCATCTTGTTGTGGGCCTTGTTTTCATCACTGAAGAAATGAAAGGAGACATTTTTCTACTTGGAGTTTCCTAGTATTTGCTTTTTAATCTTGTGTGGCAGCTCTCTAAGTGGTCTCTTTTTTTTTTGCTATGACTCAACTGAGCCCTTTTCTAAGGGAAAGAAAATTTGAATTCCTGTGGAGGGGATTATGGCTGCTTTAAAAATAATAAAAGAGAAAAAAAAAAGGCAAGAGTGAGCATTTTCCTGGTTTCATTTTATAAGGATTGCATGGGGAGCTCTCAGGAGGAGAAAGAAGTGCTGCTGCTGCTGCCTTTTAGGTTAGAAAGATGGATATTCAATATTCATCAAAAGAGAGCTTATAGGTGGAGTCTGTGGTGGGGGGTCTCCTTTGAGCTGGATAGTTGGTAAAAACAAGAAATAGAATGGAATGGAATGGAATGGAATGGAATGGAATGGAATGGAATGGAATAGAATGGAATACACTAGAGTAGAGTAGAGTAGAGTAGAGTAGAGTAGAGTAGAGTAGAGTAGAGTAGAGTAGAGTAGAGTAGAATAGAATAGAATAGAATAGAATAGAATAGGAAAGGAATTAACCAGGTTGGAAGAGACCTTTGAGATCATCAAGTCCACCCTATCATCCAACACTACCTAATCAACTAAACCATGGTACTAAGCACCCCATCCAGTCTCTTCCTAAACACCTCCAGTGATGGTGACTCCACCACCTCCCTGAGCTGGCTATGAGCAGTTTCTAGGCCCAAGCAGAGGCAGTAGCACAAAGACTGGCAAGGAATGAAGAGTCAGTGCTTAGAGGAGCCAGTGAGTTGGAGGGTTTAATTATTATTACTATTATTTTCTCTTTATTTTCAAGCTATTCAGAAACATTTTCTGGCCCCCTTCTGTACAACTCTTAAGTGGTAGATTCACAAATGCTTTCTCTGGAGTTACACATATCCCTTACAAGCTATTAGAATGTAGTTGGCTCTAATATCCTGTTGCCCTGGATCTGACCTTCACTTTTCCATTGCAAAAACCTATATGTAACCATTGTTGCTGAAGCCTGAGGGGTCTCCACACTCCTACCTCACCTGAAAGTGCTTTAGGTGTTTCTGCTGTTAATAATGTCTCATTAATTTTTCAAGGAACCTGGGTTAATCTGTAGAGGCAGAGGATTAACACTTTTGGAAATGCCATGTGTGGGTGCTTTCTTTACACAGGAATCTAACTGTATTGACTATGCTGAAGAACAATTGCCCATGATAAAACTTGCCTCATCAACTTCTCTTCTTTTTCAGGAGGTCTAAAGAGGTTTAAACTCTGGTTGTCTTAAATGACAGGCAGCTTAATTGGTTCCCCTTCACCTGAGTTTTGATGTACAGCCTTGAGTAGGTGTAATGCAAGAACAACTCTGGTGTTTCTCTGCTCTGTAAGAGCATCTTGGCCCATGGCGCTGCAGCATTGAGGGTGAAAATCAGCACCCTCAAGGAACATGTGTGCCTGGGGCAGAGGACTGCTAGGGGACTTGCCTCGGTAGTTCAGCCCAGAGCTCTAAACCTCTCCATTATTTCTCTTCAGTCCTTCTCAGCTTTTAATTGTTGCTGAATGGGGGAAAAAGAGTACAGGTATGGGGCATGCTTAAAATCAAAGAGTTGTCCCAGTTCCCTCCTCCTGTGCAGGACCTTCTGGGAGGTGGAATGAACAGCAGCACCCAGTAGTCTCATTTATTAGAAGGCACTAATGAGCACGTTCAAGCTGAAGTGAGGACCCTGTTGTGCATAGGTCAGCTTCGTTTGAAGTCTAAGGAGATCTGGGGAACGGTTTTACTGCAAGATGTTAATTAGTTTTATTGAAAGCAATCAGGGTTTAAAAACACAACAACAACAACAAAAGTATTTTTCCTAAGAGTTGTGGAGAAGATAAACTCACAACTAGTGACAGGCAGGGAGAGAGAAGTGCAACAAGAAAACCACTTGATTGAAAAAGACAGGAAAGTATTACCATGGGCTTTAGCAACTTGTTATAATAGCCAATGATCCCATCTTGATTCCACAGTGAAACTCAATTTTATGTGTCAGCAAAGCAATCTTAAGCTGCTGAGCAGATGTCAGCTGCATATCTGCCATGTCAGTGCTCAGCAAAGATGTTTCTCACGAGCAGTAGCAGACTCATTGCTAGGAATGTTATTTTTTCGTGCACTTTGTGATGGGTTGCAAGGCTTAAAAAAAAAAACCTCATTCCTAGCCCTGCAAGTCCTGGATTCTGTCTATTTATGTGGTGTTTTTTTTTTCATACAGAATGTTTCCTGCAAGTACTGGGGGCTGAGTAAGAAGCCTGGAGGAAGCTATTGGATATGAGGGTTTGTGGAGAACACTTTCAGAAGGGCTGGTATTTCAGTTCATTAGTTTCAGACTAAACACTACTGCAAATCTTCACAATCTTTGTAGAGCCTGGGTAAATTCACAAAGCTGTTCCATAAAAAAAATTGCTCAGCCTTTTGAAAATTAATTTAGTTGTGCACCTGGGTGTCCCAGTTCAGCTTCCTCTTGGCTGAAACTCCTGTGACTCGAGCTTCTACTGACACACATAGTGCTGAAAAGCATGATTTGAACTCTTATGCATGAGTAATGGTGCTGGGAAGGAGTTTCACTCACCTCTCACTGTTACTGGTGGTATTTACTAGTGGCATATTGGTGCTGAGAGCTAGGTAAGACTTTGAAATATCTAATATAAGAAAGGGATAGAAACAACTGCTATTAAGAGCCTGGCTAATGGAGGGAGTGATGGGCTAAAGGAGCTGGGGTTGTTTAGCCTGGAGAAGAGGAGGCTCAGGGGAGACCTTATTGCTCTCTACAACTACCTGAAGGGAGGTTGTAGCCAGGTGGGGGTTGGTCTCTACTCCCAGGCAACCAGCACCACAACAAGAGGACACAGTCTCAAGCTGCACCAGGGGAAGCTCAGGCTCAAGGTGAGGAGAACGTTCGTCACAGAAAGAGTGACTGGCCATTGGGATGTGCTGCCCAGGGAGGTGGTGGAGTCACCATCCCTGGAGGTGTTCAAGAGGGGACTGGATGTGGCACTTGAAGCCATGGTTTAGTTAGTCATGAGGTTTTGGGTGACAAGTTGGACTTGATGATCTCTGATGATCTTTTCCAACCTTGTTGATTCTATGATTATGATTAAAATATCAGGGGCTGGTCAGACAAGATGCCCACTGTCACATGGCTGAATCTTTTCCAGGCTTATAGTATCTTTTTCACTGAAGCAAGAGGCTTGCTAACCAAACTCACACATCAACTCTAGGACTTTTTCTTCTCTCTTTTTTTCCCCCTGAGTTCAGGAGTGGGCTTTCAGTTTCATTTCTGGCACTGGGGTGAGATATTTCAAACTGTTCACAATTCCTTAGTCCTCAAGGGTGCAGAGATGGGACTAGTGACTGGCTGGAGAAGGGTAGTGATAGAGCTTCGTTCAGCTCTTGAATCTGCCTTGAAATTTGAAGTCTATGAACCTTGCTATAATTCTGCTCTCTGTGGATCAAATTAGATACTGCTTCCCTCTATCAGAAAAGTGACCTGAGGTTTAAAGAAGAATCCATGTGCTTAACTGAACAATGACATCCCAGTGAACATGTCAAAATACAGCCTGGATTTTCAGTGGAGCTCAGAAATCTGTTCTGTATCTAAAGTATCAGCAGCCTTTTTTAGTTTTTCTTTTCTTCTATGCTTTTCTTTCTTCTCCTCCCTTTCCCCCCCCTCTTTTTCTTTGACTATTGTACCCTTTTTTAGTAATGCTTGCAATGCTCTTCCTTGGGATTTCAAAGCATGGGGGGGGAGGGGGAGCAATTTTGTATGCTTGTGTGTACTTATGTATTTTACTTTGGCTTAGCCAAGAGCTTGCAATGCCCAGCAGAGCTTGCAGCCTCAGAACTCTGAAGCAGGCAGGTATTCTGAGCTGTGCTTTTGTCCAATGTCTCATCAGGCTGCACAATTTTACTCCCAGCACTGCAAGGGGTTGCTTAATATTTTAACTACAGATTAAATTAATCCTGTCTGGCGATTTTGACTAGTGCTACTTTCAGCTTCCATGTTCAAGTTTTCACTCTAGAGAATGCAGATGAAAAGGAGAAATGTTGATCTTCAGTTCCAATGCAATAAATGAAGAGCACTAGCTAGAGCTGTACTAATTTTGAGAGGGCAGCATGCACCATAAGAGGAGGAAAGAAGTCTCTGATATCTCATTATCTATAAATAATGCAAATGAGTATGGGAATGGGAGAAGATGAAGCTACATGATTTATTCCTCCTTTTCCCTGTGGGATGGATTTATAGTAACTGCTGTGAAATGTTCTGTATGAGGCTGGGTAGGTCAAAAGGAGGTCAAGATGGACAGTAGAAGAACAGCTGAACAGATAGGATGCATCTTTGGGGCTACTGAAGCTTATCTTTGGCTGAATTGCCATTTTAGGCAGAAGCCAGGTGCCCTTCACAGAAGCAATGGCACCCTCATGGTTTGCTCTCTTTGGACAGAAGATCCATGTTTGGCATACAAACCAGTTCAGCACTTTCCCATCAGCAGTGATCTTCAACAAGGAGTTGTCAGTGAACATAGCCACTTCCCATTCATCAGTCTGATTTTTGCTTAGAGAAATGAAGAGGAGCTCTAAGTTCAAGCTCTTTTCCTGAAATCCAGCTTTCTGGAGATGCTCTTCCAGGCCCAGCAGTGGAGGAACTATGAGGACACTGACATTCCAGCCTTATCTTGCACTTGCCACTGTCTAAAAACATCTTGCAGCATCTGGGAAAATGCTTTTCCTATTTTTCAATCCCTTTTCTGTTGCTCATCAAATCTTTCTGCCTATAGAGTCCAAGAGGGTTAGCACTGACCTTATTCCAATCACCCAAATTCAGTGGATAAAGAGGTGAGCAGGAGGTGGTCAAGAGGGGATTGGACATGGCACTTGGTGCCATGGTTTAATAGTCATGAGATCTTGGGTGACAGGTTGGACTTGATGATCTTTGAGGTCTCTTCCAACCTTATTGATTCTATGATTCTATGAATGCTGCTTTGAGCTTCTGCATGCTGCTGGCCATTATCATTACTGGGAGTCTGGCAGCTTTTTCTGCTGATTTCACAGCAGAAAGGAAGGCTGGAAGGAGTGTCAGGAAGATAGCACACCCTCACCTTCCTGCCCCAAGACAGAAACAGCTTCTCCTGAAATACTTGCTTCTGGAAGTAGTTCCTACCAGTCCTTATTAATCTCTACAGAGGTGATACCTACAAACTACTTAACCAGTCTTACACCAGCAGTTTCCCTTGCAGCCATTAAATGATTAGTACTTTAATTTCAGTGAGTCATATTTTATCTTTCACCCAGTGGTTGTTACTGTGCCTTTATGGTATACTGAATAGTCACTTATCACTTCATATCTTCTCCCTCTGAATATATTTATGCATTGTAGTCAAGTCACTTCTGGGGAGCCTAAATAGATTTTGATGAGTTAAATAAGTCTTCTTGCTGACGCTGATGGTACAGATTGGATTGGAAGTATAATTGTATCACTCTAATCAGCCCATGAGGAAGGCAAACATTTTTTTTTTTTCAGAGACAGAGTCAAACTTCAGATTGCATGTGCAGTCCTTGCTTTATCATCAGCTATTCCAGGGAGACAACATTAGTCCAGACTTTTTATAGCTGCCCTTAATAAAAAATTCCAACAGCACCCCGTCACAAAGAACAGAAAGAAAGAAAAGGAAACATACAAATAAAACCACCAACCCCTCAAAAAATAAAGACTCCAAATCAAAATGGAAACTCTGTCCCCTGTGTTTTAAGAAGAAAAAACTGCTTTTACTGAACTTTGATGATGTGCCCCACTCAACTCATCTCACAGGTTATTTCACGGCAGGTGAACGATCAGCATTCTTAAGCATTCCTATAAAGGAGTATGTGACTTAAGACACTTTTCCAGTCAGATTTATATGTGTATCTGTGGCCCCTGTCTTCTCCATTAGAAAGCTGAGCTGCTCGTGGCATCACCCCTGAATGGCTACAGAAGCTGGGCAGTCTCTCAAGGTTTTCCATTTGAAACGCCTGAAATCTGATTTAGCCAATTTGTTACATCGCAGCTCTGGCTGCAAAGGTAATCTCTTGTGAAGCATGTGTAGCCTGTCATGAAATGTGTGTATAGCTGAACAAATACTTTGTGGGTTTCTTCAAAGGAAAAGGCATATTCAATATAAAAGGAAAAACAAACAAACAAACAAACAAACAAAATATTTCTGTGTCCTTTACTGCTCCCATTTGTTTCAGTTGGGGGAAATTTGTTTCAGCAGCGTGCCCAGGAGGCCAAGAAGGCCAATGGCATCCTGGCTTGCATCAGCAGTAATGTGGCCAGCAGGAGCAGGGAAGTCATTCTGCCCCTGTACTCAGCACTGGTTAGGCCACACCTTGAGTCTTGTGTCCAGTTCTGGGCCCCTCAATTTAAGAAGGACATTGAGAACTTGACTGTGTCCAGAGAAGGGCAAGGAGGCTGATGAGAGGTCTGGAGCACAGCCCTGTGAGGAGAGGCTGAGGGAGCTGAGGTTGTTTAGCCTGGAGAAGAGGCTCAGGGAAGACCTTATTGATGTCTACAACTACCTGAAGGGAGGTTGTAGCCAGGTGGGGGTTGGTCTCTCCTTCCAGGCACCCAGCACCTGGCTGTGCCAGGGGAAGTTTAGGCTGGAGGTGAGGAGAAAGTTCTTCACAGAGAGAGCTGTTGGCCATTGGAAAGTGCTGCCCAGGGAGGTGGTGGAGGTGTTATAAAAAGGATTGGACACTTGAAGCTATGGTTTAGTTGTCAGGAGGTGTTAGGTATTAGGTAATAGGTTGGACTTGATGATCTCTGAGGTCTTTTCCAACCTGGTTGATTTTATGATTCTATGAGTCTATGAAAGGAAGGGGAGAACTAAAGCAGTTCTTCTATGCTTTAATTTTCATTGTTCGCTTTCAATAGCTATCAGATGCCTGCATTGTAAGAAACAGAAGTTGTCTGTGATGTTTGCAACCCACCATGAATGATCTACAAATAAATCATATCCTGAAAGAATAAAAAGAAATTACTTCCATAGGGTGATGCATTTCACTAGTTTTAAATGACTGCAGTTTGTGAGAGCACTGCTGATGCTTGCTGCAATGGGTCAGGACTGACTTTGCAATAACACTGGGCAAGGAAGCTTCAATTATAACTCCAATCCACAGCCCACTTGAAATAATTGAAATATTTCCCTTGACTTGAGTGGACTTTACTGTGCAAACAAGCTCTATCCTAATCATCCAGGCACTACCACTGCTGAACTCTGCAGGGGCAGGCAGAGAAACCAGGTTTTCTTGCATCATTTTCCATACTGCCTTGACAGGCACACAGAGTGGGACACAGATCCATAGCACAAGTCTGAATACAGGCTGCGGTCCTGAAGACTTAGGAGACTTCTGCAGCCACTGTGCTCATCTCTTCTAAGAAGAGGAGGCTCAGGGGACACCTTATTGCTCTCTACAACTACCTGAAGGGAGGTTGTAGCCAGGCAGGGGCTGGTCTCTTCTCCCAGGCAACCAGCACCAGAACAAGAGGACACAGTCTCAAGCTGTGCCAGGGGAGGTACAGACTGGATGCTGGGAAGAAATTCTTCATAGATAGAGTGATTGGCCATTGGAATGTGCTGCCCAGGGAGGTGGTGGAGTCACCATCATTGGAGGTGTTTATGAGGAGACTTGATAGGGTGCTTGGTTGCATGGTTTAGTTGATTAGATGGTGTTGGATGATGGGTTGGATGCGATGATCTTGAAGGTCTCTTCCAACCTGGTCTGGTCTATTCTAGTCTATTCTATTCTATTCCATTCCACTCCATTCCACTCCATTCCATTCCATTCCATTCCTGTAACCTCTTGTATGTTCTGGCCATTCGTGTGGTGGCACTTCATTCTAGTGGTAGTGACAACACATTAGCAAGAGAGAGATGAGATAGAAGAAACAGCCCTGGAGCTCATTAGAATTCCCATACCAGAAAAAAAAAAGGAGTGAAGTCTTATATTCTGCAGTGCTGGAACTGCTGAACAGTCTGGGAGAACTGCATAGACTGAGTAAAAAGAAATATGTCAGGGTGAATTCCCAAGAGGATTACTGAATAAACTGCATGGCTGGCAGCATGAGCTCTGTAGTAAACCACCCCACTCCTGTCGTCTTCTTGCTCTGTCAAATACTTGGACTTACCATACAGCATTCTACAGGCTTGCAGTTAATAGAAAAGTCTGCTCCATATTCTTGGTGGGCTGCATGTAACTTCAGCTGAAGTCTGGGAAAGTGCAGCAAGTCAATAGGGCTCTGCTTAGCATAAAATTAACAGTGTGGCATTTGACTGCCTCCTGTACACAGTTTAATTATTGGAAGCACAACCTGAGCCCAGGAAAGGCATTTCTCTGTGAATGGATGAACATTCTACTGCAGTGTACTGCACTGGAAAAGGCTCCAATGAAATCCTCTTTCTCACTTTAAATTCCTTTATCTTAGAGGACTTCCTGTGAATGAAGAGCACTGGAAATCCTCTTCCAATAAACTTAGGATTGAGTATTGAACGCAGTACCATTGGGATATTCTTCTTATCCACATTGTAGCCCACCCTTCACAATCACTCAGAGAAACCTGCAGTTTAGATTTACATTGCAGAAAGCTTGTGCTCTTTATGGGAATGAAAAGAAAAGAAAAGAAAGGAATTGTACCTGTGTGGTCAAGGGACAATGTCATTAACTGCAAAATTGTCTTAATTTCTTTCCAGCACTTCATTAGAGAAATTAATGCCTCACTTCAAGTAAATTTTTACCTTCAATCAGGGAATCATGATTCAGTTAACATAATCCAAAGAATGGGACTGAGGGAATCATGATTCAGTTAACATAATCCAAAGAATGGGACTGTTCTTTGCCTCTTTGCCTGTGGCTTTTATCTTTATGTTTCCACCAGGACTTGGAGGTCTCCACAGGGTCTGTGGTTTTTTGTTTGTTTTTTAATCTTTCCTTTAGGAATTAATAACTTTGAATTCTCATTTTTCTTGTTCTCATTCCTTTTTTGCATACTGAACCTGTGATTGCTTATAATTGCTTTGTGTGCACTTGGAACTGCCCATGGAATTGAAAACATGATGAGGAAATAGCTCAGACATTTGAGTGATTTAAAACAAATAAAAAGAAAAAGGAAAAGAAGGGAAACTCCACCATTAAAGGCTGTCAATCTTGATCTTAGAATCACAGATTCATAGAAACAATAAGGTTGGAAAAGACCTCAGAGATCATGAGGCCCAATCGGGCACCCAACACCTCATGACTAACTAAACCATGGCACCAAGTGCCACGTCCAATCCTATTCTGAACACCTCCAGGGATGGTGACTCCACCATCTCCCTGGGCAGCACATTCAAATGGAAAATCACTCTCTGTGAAGATCTGCTTCCTAATATCCAGCCTAAACCTCCCCTGGTACAGCTTGAGACTGTCCCCTCATTCTGGTCCTGGTTGCCTGGGAGAAGAAACTAACCCCCTGCTGGCTACAACCTCCCTTCAGGTAGTTGTAGATAGCAATAACGTCTCCCCTGAGCCTCCTCTTCTCCAGGCTAAGCAACCCCAGCTCCCTCAGCCTCTCCTCATAGGGCTTGTGCTCAAGGCCTCTCCCCAGCCTTGTTGCCCTTCTCTGGACACATTCAAATGTCTCAATATCCTTCTTAAACTGAGGAGCCTAGAACTGGACACAGGACTCAAGGTGTGGCCTAACCAGTGCTGAGTACAGCAGGAGAACGACTTCCCTTCTGAAGACACATACTTCATGGGTTGCTTTTTAAACTCCATTAATGATGCTGAAGGCTCTGCCTACCCCCAGCATTTAAGTCTATTAATACAGTCCCAGATGTTGTTAACACCTTTCTATTATACTCTCCTGACATAATGTAGGAAGCAAAATAATATATGTGGCAATTAACTGATATCCTAACCTGAAATCATAGTGATTATAATGGTGTGTTGTGCTCCACTCACCCAAGAGCACATTCATGTTTTACATGATGATACTGCTTAGAGACTTTGATCATAAAAAGCCTTTGTCCAGGTGCAGTTGATACCCTTGTGATCCACTGCACCACAATGCAGAAAAATACCTCCTTTGAGTGATATGATTAAAGCTCAAACTCTTCCAGAGGTCTGCAAATGAGGAACACAAAACCCAAATGCTACCCATTTTTTTAGCTGAATTATTGAATTCCCTTGGGTTTGCTGGAGCAGAATACAGATGTCTGAAATTCTCCACTCCTCTTCCATTAGCATTTTTGCTTGTCTCCCCCCCTTTTTTTCCAAACAGAAGAGGTGGAGGCATGTGACAAAGTTTAGAATATGTGTTTAGAATACATCTCTTGAAACATTTTAGCTGAGGTCTGGACAGAAATGCATTTTCTCTGGAGTGAAATTACTAGTTAAGTGAAAGAATTTGGATCAGAACAAGATGAATGCTGGCTTTGTGCTTTCTCTTGCTCTGTTTTGTTTTTCTAAAAGGAATAAAGCAGGGCTCACAAAGTGACTGACTGGTACAGGAGGGGGAAAAAAAATAAGGTTAGGATTCAAGGGACTGGCTTCAGTTCCTGCTGTGGTTTTAGCCTTCTGAAAAAAATCAAACCCTCAGCACATACAGGCTTGGGTTTCTCACTTGTGAAGTGCCAATAGCAATTTTCAGGGTGCAGTAAGGATTTGCACATTGTGGATTCTGCCATGCTTAGCTGTTATGGAAGCTGGGAGTAAGGAATGTTGCAGATATTCAATCATTTCAGTGACACATTTCATGCGTTCTTTCTCCTTAGGTTATCCTTCATCACCTGTCTTGCACTCTCCAGTGGCTTAGTGTCTCTCTGTTTTGTTTCCTCTCTGCGAGAAAGGCAGAAAAAACAAGAGTTGTTTTTTTGCACAAGGCTCTAGCTGCCATGCAAATGCAGGCATTTAAAAAGCTTTATGTGCCCAGCAAAGGCAGGAGTGCTTTCCAGTGAGACTTCAAATAGCATCATAAACTCTTTGTTTCTCGTCACAAGAACCCCTTCTACCTTTCACCAGGAAATTATTCACTAAAGCATTTTCTGTGCTCAGGCTTCCAAATCTCCTACTTGAAGGAAAAGGAGGGAGGAAAAGGGTTGCTGTAGCAAGCTATTTAAAGTAAACTTCTATTTTCCTGAATATATGTGAATTAGCTACCTCAAAGGAAGCTCCAGCATCAAGAAATCTTTATCCTTTGTCCTCTTTCCTCCTTCCCCAGTAAAGAGGAGGGGAAGGAAAATGGAAGGATGAAAGGAAAATAGAGGTATAAAAGGAAAATGGCAGTGTAAAAGGAAAATGGGAGTATAAAACTCTTTCTCTAAATTTACTGGGCCTACCAAGATTGCCAGAAGTGTCTTTACATTCCTCAGCTTTTTGGTATTCAAAAGTCCTCACCTCAAATCTCAGAAGCAGGGAACAACTTTTTTGGCATGAAGAGTGAATCGATACAAATAAAAATATCCATGATATAATCATAATAAAACCAGTCTGTAGGCAGGATTATAAATGACTAGGCTTCAGGCAGACCCCTCCACAGATCTGAGGGCTCAGTGAAAGCCTCTGGAGGAAGAAGTGAGAGGAGCTCGTGGCTGAGATCTTCCTTCTTCCTCTGTTTCTTGCTGCTGCTAGAAAGGAGATACTAAATTAGAGGCTGGCACTGTTCTGGGAGGGTAATTTCATTAAACTTGTGATTCAGAAGTGAAAAAGAAACAATCAGTGGTAATATCCTGAGAAAACAGGGGATAAAGCTATTATGGTTTAGTGAAATATCACTTAAGGCCAGAGAGTAACTCATCCTTATTAAGATTTATGAACAAACCTCCATAATTCATCTCCCTTTCATGGTATATCAGCAATGACTTCTTTTTGTTTAGGTGGAAGAAATAATAGCAGGAGATATGGGGCCAGGTCTTAGGGAAAAAAAACCAACCACATTTTGTTTTCAAATCATTTTTGCTTGCAGCTGCTACAAGTAGTTGTGGGTTTTTTTAATACAGAGAAGTCCCAGTCCTGTAGTCCACATTGAATCTACCAGAACAGCTGCATCAGGGTCTCTTGCTGGCTCCTTGTGCTCTTACTGTGGGCCTAGAAGCCTGCTCTGTGTTCCCCCTTATATATGTTCTTTTTTTGGGGTAGAGTGGGCTGAAATGTCCTGTGAGATGGGATAAAGGCAGGAATGTGTTCACCAGCATTTCATTTACATCATAACAATGTTTCCTGGGGCTTGATGAGAGGACATGAGAAATGTGAGACATTCTTCCCAGAAAGAGAGATTGGCCTTTGGAGTGTGCTGCCCAGGGAGGTGGTGGGGTCACCATCACTGGAGGTGTTTCAAAAGAGACTGGATGAGGCTCTTAGTGCCATGGTTTAGTTGATCAGGTGGTATTGGGTGATAGGTTGGACTCAATGATCTCTGAGGCCTGTTCCAACCTGGTTAATTCTGTATTCTGATAAAGCTGTTCATTAACCAGCTCTACAATCTGCTTATATCAGAATTTTGGTCACTGTTGGCTGGGCACTTTGAAATTGTTGAGATTTACATCTTATGCCAAGCTGTGATTAGGGAGGGCCTATACCTGGTACAATAAAGAATGATAGTGGAATGAGAACCTTTTGTGTGATTGGTGATTCTGTGATTTCATTGTGATCATAGAATCATAGAATCAATAAGGTTGGAAAAGTCCTCAGAGATCATCAAGTCCAAGCTGTCACCCAACACCTCATGACTAACTAAACCATGGTTTCAAGTGCCACATCCAATCCCTTTTTGAACACCTCCAGGGACAGTGACTCCACCAGCTCCCTGGGCAGCACATTCCAATGGCAAATCACTCTTTCTGGGAAGAACTTTCTCCTCACCTCCAGCCTAAACTTCCCCTGACACAGCTTTAGACTGTGTCTTCTTGTTCTGGTGCTGGTTGCCTGAGAGAAGAGACCAAGTGATCTCTCAGAAAACCTCTCAAAACTCTGCAAACACCTGCTAATGGAGGATAGGCCAGCTTAGTCCTGCTGCTGTTACCCCAGCCTCAGAGGATGCTGAGCAGATGAGCAGAAATCATCACTATCCATCTTCTCTCCACTGGGTAGCAGCTTTGCTCAGTTAATTATTTTCAGTACTTCTGTCCCAGGGAAGGCTTTAACTGTGAGGCTTGTATCCAGCTGTGACAGGATAGCAAACAAAGAAATAAATGAAAGTCAAAGGCAGTGAATGTGAAGAAGCTCACTTGTGAAAGAACTCTTCTAACTTTGCATTCATGGTTGATGGTGTAACATTTTACAGCACTTTCTCAGGTTTATGGTTAATGGTGTCTGGTGGCTGAAGAAAGGCTTGATTTGTGTTTTCCCAAAGGTCTCTGTAGTGATCTCATCATCCTTGGTTCCCTGGAAGTTTTAGAGAGCAGCATCTGAAAGAAATGCTCTGGGTTTTTTTAAGAAATGGCTTATGCTGCAAAGACTTGCTAAAAAAAATGCACTGGAAGGAGGCTCCTGCTGTATACAGCTAAAGCCAGTGGATTAGGGACTATATCCCTCTTCAGCAAGTATCTTCTTGTGTATGAAATCAGGTTAAATTCCCTTTACCCTCCAAAATGCATTTGTGGCCCATAAGGATGACACATAACCAATGGATTAGCTGCTGTGAGAATAGTCACTTCTAATATTTATGGCTGTTTGATGGTGTTAAGTAAATCTCTTTTAGATACGTGAACCTAGAAATGAGAGTGTTTGTCACTGCATATTGAGAAGTCTGCAGATTCTAGACACCATTTCTGCAAAATAATTGAAAAGAGTCTGTTGGTAGGAGGTAAGACCTTGCTAAGCTCCCAGGGTCAGATAACTGTGAAAAAGGAAGTGTAAATCTGGGAGTTTGTGCTTGTTTTCTTTCCAGTGCCTGATAAAGCCTGAACCAAAAATAATCTCTACTATGAATTATCACAGGGCTGAAGACGACTCTTGTTTTGTCTTGAAAATTCAGATGGCACAGCGAATGTCTGCTCATTGCAGGTGTCAGCTGGTACATTTAATAACCTATGATTAATCTGCAGTCACTATGCCTCTGGTTAACAAAAAAGAGATAAGAGGCGTGGGGTTTGTATCAAAAGTTCGCTTCTTTAGATAGTGTCCAGCACAGATGACTCCAGTCAGGGAGAGAGAATCCTAGAAGGGAGCTGCTTTAGCACTGCACATTGACAAGGAGAGGACTGTATTCTTGTACAGATTTACTAGGCCTTAAGACACAGAACACTTAAGTACTTCATTCTTCTTTGACACAGAGGAAGATACCCCAGAATCAGAAGTTAAAATCATTTCTCTCTTCATTTAGTGCTTGGCACTGCTGTGGAATCTGGCCCCCAAACCATTTAGCTGCTAGCCTGTGTGATGGGGGTATTTGAGCTGCTAGACTTTGAGAAAAGAGCGCAGATCTTTTTAGGCTTCCAAAGCAGAAAGGTTCTCCTTCTCACAGAACTGAGAAGGATTTGAGGCTCTGAGTACATTTATCACCTTGGCCTGCAATACAGGATTTCTAACACTGTTTCAGGAGCTCAGTGATTGCACAGCAGCAAGAAGGCACCAGCCTCATGAGAAGTTAGGAGATAAAGGGAGAAGGTAGGAGTAAGTGCAGAAGGTAGGTGTAAGGGCACATGGTTAATTTGCTGGAGCTAATTGAGTTCTTAAGATACTTTCGGTTTATGAAAGGATTCATGAGAAAGGAGGCACTACAAAAGGTGACTTAATACATGGCCTTGAAACAGATGGAGATATGGAGAGACTGAAGAGTGAAATGGAAAGGAGGAGGTGGCACATTACATCAACTTTAGTTCAGACCTTGTCTCCCCAGGAGAGAGGATGTGAGTATGTAATCCTGTAATCCACATGTCTTGGTTGTACATCTCCATGAATAATGCACTAAAAATAGGGACCTGCTCTAGCCTTCAGACTGAGAATTTAGTTCTTAATTCCCATGTAAAGGTCCATGTGCTTGATTCTGGGGACTGCTTGTTCAGTCACATTTGCCAAATGAAATTCCAACTGCTTCATTTTACCAGCTTCTGAGAGGAGACAGACTTACAGAGTTTGGAAGAATTTTTTTCATTCTCTGTTTTCCTCCAAGGGAGGTTTGGATTTTTTAAGTGTGAATGGAATTATTAGTTAAAACGTTTAAAGCTAACTTTGGCTGGGTTATCAAAGCAGACTTTAAGCCTTTGGGGTTTTTTTTTTTGAGAGTGTGGATGTCAAAAGATGTTTCTGTGCTTTTTTTCATAGTAACACTGTTGTTGAATTCTACTGATTGATTGCTGCATGCCTGTGAAGCCCAACAGGTGTAGTTGTCCCTCTTTCCCTGGGAGATTCCTTTCCATGCTTGAAGACTGGCAATAGCAGTTGTGAGCAGGACACTACATTTGCCTTCTCACTTTGAAAGTTGCCCTCTCAAGTGTCACTCAGTTCTGCACTTGGAGCTTATAGAGGAAAAAAGGTGGGTTTGGTTTTATTTTTTCCCCCTGAAAGTGCTCCAGGCTATCAAACTCCTATTGATCAGAGCAGCACTTTCAGTTTCTATCCCAGATGTGTGATAATTCCTCGGGGATTTAACCCCAATTCCAATTGCCATACAGAGAGCAGCACCCTTTCTCAGATATAATCTATCCCCTCTGATCACTATTGACTCCAGAGTATGATATTTTACTGTTATCTCAAATAGAGATGATTAAGTCTGTCAATCTTTAGTCTAAACGACCAGATATGAACTACTCTGACAGGGCAACGTCTTCCTTTTTCATCTCTCCTGCATTTCAAAAGATGCCTGAAACGAGCTGATAAACAGGATTTCAGACGGCGAGAGCAGCCAGTCAGCAAAGCCTGTTGTGCCAGACTCCCTCAGTCTCAAAGGTTGCAAAGATGCTGACTTCTGGCAAAGTTTTACAGACCTTGGATGACTAAGCAAGCTTCATTAACTCAGATTTGACTAATTGCTCATTTAAGTAAAACAAACAGAAACAGAAGAACTCGGAGCCAACGAGCCAAGTGCTGGGAATAGGATACGGTGGAAATAGCTTGCAATTCAGCTGTGGGGCACGCGTGCGTCCCTTTCGCTATTTGCTGCTGCTTGCATCTTTCTTACTACTGCATTTTTCTGAATACTGAAGGATGTGGTATTTGCTATAATTTTTTTGTAGCCTTGTTATCCACTAATTGCACAGTTTTCACCTTTCTTCATTCTCCTCTTCAGACCATTTCAGTAAAGAGGATGCAAACAGAAAAATCTCACACTCCTTGTGAGTAACACCTCGGTGAGGCACGTAAAAATCCGGAGGATGAAAATCAGATAGTCAATATAATCCAGCTGTGACCTGATTTTCTATTCACTACTGCCTCTCAAACACTGCTACAAGTCATTGATGTGCTCTCTACTCACCTCCCACTTTTACCATGCCTAATTTGCTCTTACTCTGTACCAATGGTCTAGCAGCTTCCAGAAGACCTGAAGCTAGTTTTGAATTAGTCACTGACTCAGCCAAAAGTATTGCTCATCTTGCAGTTCCCTTCCTGACGTGGTTTTTTGTCTTGGGATTTTAGTTTATAGATTTAGAGGGGCAGCCTCTAATATGCCAGTAATACACCTCCACAAAATCTTCTCATGAGCTCCAAAGTCAATGAAAATCAACAAATTCACTTGAGTTGCATTGAGCTTGTGAGCAAGCAATGAGAAAGGGAAAAAAAAAGAGAGGAAGGAAAATAAAAAGGAAAAGGAAAAGGGAAAGGAAAGGGAAAAGGGAAAGGGAAAGGGAAAGGGAAGGGGAAGGGGAAGGGGAAGGGGAAAGGGAAAGGGAAAGGGAAAGGGAAAGGGAAAGGGAAAGGGAAAGGGAAAGGGAAAGGGAAAGGGAAAGGGAAAGGGAAAGGGAAGGGGAAAGGGAAGGGGAAAGGGAAGGGAAAAGGAAAACAAAAAGGAAAGAAAAAGGACAATAATAATAATTAGAATGTGAAGAAGCAAAAAGGAAAAAGAAAAGGAAAAGAAAAAGGAAAAGAAATAGGAAAAGAAAAAGGAAAAGGGAAAGGAAAAGAAAAAGAAAGAGAAAGAGAAAAAAAGAAAAAAAAAAGAAAAAGGGAAAGAAAAAGAAAACAAGAAAGAAAAAGAAAAAAGAGAAAGAAAGAAAAAAGAGAAAGAGAAAAAGAGAATGAGGACAAAAAAAGAGAAAGAAAGAAAAAGAAAGAAAAATTTTAAAAAGAGAAAAATAAAAAAGAGACAAAGAAAGAGAAAAAAGAAAAAGAAGAATGAGGGAAAAGGAGAAAAAGAAAGAATAAAAAGAGAGAAAAATATGAGAAAAATTAAAAATAAAAAGAAAATAAAAAGATTTTCCAAAGGGAAAGGAGAAGAGAAAGGAAAAAAGAGAGCATATTTGTCTGGTAGTTTATTCATAATGAATAATTTGCCATCGTCTCACACTGTCAGGAATGCTCAGATGAGTTTGTAATGAACTTGTTTAAAAGGTGCTTTATTGAAGGACAGGCAATTCTTCATGGGCAAGTGTCACTTCACAATGGGATAAGAAACATGGCACTTAACATCATGAGCTAAGAGCTGCACTCTTGCCAACTGCCCAGCATGACAGCACCTTGATTCCCCCTGTTCCTGAAATATCCAGGTGTGACTTCAGCATACATGACCATTGCTGGAGAGAAGTGTTTCTCTTCTAAGATTGGTTTCCAGGCTCTCTGTGGAGATCTCGTGCATCTCACGAGGCTGGGTATCTGACTAATGGATGTTCTGACTTGTTCTGGGATGGATGATTTGGAGGAAGGCTCTCCCACCCTGTTTTTGTTTTGTACATGCATCATAGAATCATAGAATTATTATGGTTGGAAGGCACCTCAAGGATCAGCCAGTTCCAACCACCCTGGCCATGGGCAGGGACACCTCACACTACAGCAGGTTGCTTACAGCCACATCCAACCTGGCCTTAAAATCCTCCAGGGATGAGGCTTCCACCACCTCCTTGGGCCACCTCTTCCAGTACCTCACCACCCTCAAGGGGCAGAATTTCTTTCTAACATCCAATCTGAATCTACCCATTTCTATTTTTGTTCCATTCCCCCTGGTCCTATCACTCCCTGACACCCTAAAAAGTCCCTCCCCAGCGTTCTTGTAGCCCCCTTCAGATACTGGAAGGCTGCAATTAGGTCTCCTTGGAGCCTTCTCTTCTCCAGACTGAACAGCCCCAACTCCCTCAGCCTGTCCTCATAAGAGAGGAGCTTCAGCCTTCTGCTCATCCTCATGGCCCTTCTCTGGACATGCTCTAGCACCTCCAGATCCTTCCTGTCCTAGGGGCTGCAGAACTGGACACAGTACTCCAGGTGAGGTCTCACCAGAGTGGAAGAGAGGGAGACTTTCACCTCCCTCACCCTGCTGGCCGTGCTTCTCTTGATGTGGCCCAGGATGTGATTTGCTTTCTGGGCTGCAAGTGCACACTGTTGTGCTTATGATGTGGCTCCTTCTCACAGAGTATTGTTAAACACCTTGAGTCTGTTTCAGTGCTTTCTCCTCCAGACACTGGGGAATACCACAGAATCACAGACTCACCAAGGTTGGAAGAGACCTCAAAGATCATCAAGTCCAACCTGTCACCACAGACCTCATGACTAAACCATGGCACCAAGAGCCACATCCAATCCCTTCTTGACCACCTATGCACCAATGCAAGGCTTTCCTTAATCACTAGCACACATCCTAAACACTTACATTTCCTGTCTTGCCTAACTCTTGAAGTGTGATAGCGTTAAGCCCTCTGATGAATCTCATTTGTAAGAAAAAGCCTAATTCTGGTCAATGCCCAGAATTTTTTTCTAAGCAATTCACCAATGTTCAAAATGTCTGTCCAGATATTTCCAAAGGTTGGGGTTTTTTCTTTTATTTCACACTTCCAAAAGTCTAAGTTAAGGAGACATTTTGAGATGAACTTTAATAATTGGGCTTCAGCAGGTATAAAGCCCCTGAACACATATTTAGCAGCAGGAAATTAGTCCTTAAGCATCAGATATCAATAGCCAAATCCTTAATTTTTGCTTTAAGCTGGGAAACAGAGTTGCTGCTTTGCCAATTTAAGACACAATTTCCTTTTAAACATCCCCACAGGCTCGCCTGAGACAACAGACACAAATCACTATCTATTTTGGCAATTCCCTTCCTTTTTGGAGGCAGTGCTCACGCTGTGAATTGCCAGTGTTTTCCTTCAATTTATGATTATTATCATTACTTTTAACTAATGCTCACCCTGGATCATTTTCATGGCTCTGGCTGGATGGTCTTTTCCTGTCTCTCTCCTGTTAACAGCAAAACTAAGCTGTTGCTCTGCCTTGTTATGGAGTCCTTAATGCTGCTGTGCACCTGTCTGCATGCTTCTACATTTTGCTCTTCCTAATGAAGTCCAACGGCTGCCAAGCCAATAGAGGAGGGAGAACGTTTCCATTTGACACCAACATGTTGAACCACTTGTTCCAAACTGCAACTCCTCTAATTGTGCTTGCTGCATCTTAATAGAGAGCCTTGTTGAAGTTAATTATTTCTGCTGGCATACCCCAGCACTCAAGATGTTCCAGAGTGACTCACGACAGTACCTCTCCTAGGCTTGATATAATTTGTTAAAAGCTACATTTGTTTGAAGGTGAAACATTGGCAAGGAGCTCCAATTTACATCCTCCAACTAACTTTTCAGGTTTATACTCTCCCTAGTGGTAAAAATTATACTTGGTGGGGAAAGGGGGGAAGAATAAAGGAAATAACTTGTAATTGTCATAGGAAGCACATCAATAGGAATCATAGAATCAGTAAGGTTGGAAAAGACCTCAGAGATCATCAAGTCCAACCTGTCACCCAACACCTCATGACTAAGTAAACCATGGCTTCTAGCGCCATGTCCAATCCCCTGGTGAACACCTCCAGGTACAGTGACTCCACCATCTCCCTGGGCAGCACATTCCAATGGCAAATCACTCTTTCTGGGAAGAATTTTCTCCTCACCTCCAGCCTAAACTTCACCCTGGCACAGCTTGAGACTGTGTCCTCTTGTTCTGGTGCTGCTTGCCTGGGAGTAGAGACCAACCTCCTCCTGGCTACAACCTCCCTTCAAATAATTGTAGAGAGCAATAAGGTCTCCCCTGAGTCTCCTCTTCTCCAGGCTAAGCAACCCCAGCTCCCTCAGCCTCTCCTCACAGGGCTGTGGTTAAGACCTCTCTCCAGCCTCGTTGCCCTTCTCTGGACATGTTCAAGTGTCTCAATGTCCTTCTTGAACTGAGGTGCCCAGAACTGGACACAGTACTCAAAGTGTGGCCTTATCTAGTGCTGAGTCCCTGCTCCTGCTGAACACACTATTTCTGATGCAGGCCAGGATGCCATTGGCCTTCTTGGCCACCTGGGCACACTGCTGGCTCACATTCAGCCAGCCCAGCCCAGAAATAGCCATTGTGGGCTGGAATGAGAATCTGTGTGCTTGCTTGTGGCTGCCTTAGCAAGCTGGACACCAAAATTCATTCCAAATTCCTGCTGGAAACCTATAAACTAAGTCATGCTAGATAACATGCTAGCAACACCCAAGTTTGTGAGCAGCACAGTGGCAAGTGGAAATGAACTTGGATGAGTGCAGGGCAATTAATATTGGAAAGGACAATTTATGGAATAACAGTGAAAACAGCATGCAGTTAGATAGGCAGTGGTGTGTTTAAGATGTATATTTGTGTTGGGTCCTGTTACCCACAGAAAGCTCAAACTGATCCTCAGGAGGAAAGAAAGGGGGACAAAAAATAATCCAATGAAATGTTTTCAAAGTTCCTTTTACCTTGAGTGCAACAATAAACATTTCACCTGGTGTTAACTGCTGCAGGTGCTGAACAGCCTGAGTTGAATCTTCATGTAAAAGCTGAACTGTAGCAGAGAATTTCTGTCCTAATTGTTTGCTGGACAATTGAAAGTGAAGTTTTAATGGGAAAAAATGTCAGTCAGCCTTCTCTTTGTAAAGCTTTGCTAATTTTCCCTGTGCTCCTGTGTTGAAGACAGTAGTGGTTGGGCTCAGTTGCAGAACACCAAAGTGCAAGGAGTTGCATGAGGAAGTGTGTTCCACAGATATGGAAAAGGCCAAGGAAATACTGATTTATGCTGCTCAAAATGAAAATGTTTGCCACTTTGCAGTTAGCCAGGGCCCATCTGGCTTGAAGCAAGTAACATTTCTCCTAATTAAGTGGCCCAAGATCACAGAATCACAGAAAACAGCCATTTGGAAGAGACCTCAAAGATGATCCAGTCCAACCTTCGACCTAGCACTGAAGGGACAACATTGAACCATGTCCCCAGCTGCCAGGTCCACGGGCTGCTTAAACACCTTCAGGGATGGTGACTCCTCTACTGCCCTGGGCAGACCATTCCAGTGTTTGATAGCCCTCTATGGGAAGAAGTATTTCCTAGCATCCAGTCTGAACCTCCCCTTCATAGAATCATAGAATCATAGAGCCATAGAATCAACCAGGTAGGAAAAGACCTCAGAGATCATCAAGTCCAACTTATTACCTAATACCTAACACCTCCTGGCAACTAAACCATGGCTCCCAGTGCCACATCCAATCCTTTTTTGAACACCTTCTGGGATGGTGACTCCACCACCTCCCTGGGCAGCACATTTCAGTGGCCAATTTCCACAGCTTGAAACCATTTTCTCCTGTTGCTTGCCACCAAAGAGAGGAGGCTGCCTCCTCCTCGCTCCCTTCAGATAGTTGTAGAGAGTGATGAGGTCTCCCCTCAGCCTCCTCTTCTCCAGACTGAGATGGCAGTGTTACTGGGATGACATCTTCCCCTTCTCCACATAAACCCAATCAATTATTGACCAGAATGAAAAATTACATGAAAACAAATGCTGAAAGGGCAAAGAGCCAGAAAGGGTAAAGACTTAATTTAGTTTTGCTTTTTTTGTTCCCATAAGACACAGCAAATGATATTCATATCATAACATATACCCCTAATAATGGCAAGAATAGTAGCAATACATCTTACTGCATAAAATACCTGTAAGCAGATGGCAGGCATGGAGCTCCTCAGTGAAATATGCTGATATAAAAGGCTGTAGTTCCTGCAAGATTAAAACAAAGGACAGCTGAAACAAATCCAATACACAAATAAAATGGGTGTGCCCTTAAGGGCACCTTAAAAAACCTACCCATCTAATAACTGTGATATATGATTCTATCTGGTTTTGTAGCCCTTTGCAGGTTTGCCACCCAAATCAGAGGTAATTGTAGAACAATGTGTGTGTCAGCTCTAAGCCTGTTTCCCACTTAAACATATAAACAAATGGAAAGGAGTTCCTGCTGGGGTGATGTGGATATCATAGAATCATAGAATCAATAAGGTTGGAAAAGACCTCAGAGATCAAGTCCAATCTATCACCAAACACCTCATGACTAACTAAACCATGGCTTCAAGTGCCACATCCAATCCCCTCGTGAACACCTCCAGGGATGGTGACTCCACCACCTCCCTGGGCAGCACATTCCAATGGCAAATCACTCTTTCAGAGAAGAACTCTCGACTCACCTCCAGCCTAAACTTCCCCTGGTGCAGTTTGAGACTGTGTCCTCTTGTTCTGGTGCTGGTTGCCTGGGAGAAGAGACCAACCTCCTCCTGGCTACAACCTCCCTTCAAATAGTTGTAGACAGCAAGAAGGTCTCCCCTGAGCCTCCTCTTCTCAGGGAGGTGAAAGTTAATTTTAAGAAGTGTGATGCAATTTAGAACCCCAGGATTCCCTTAAATTTGAAGACCCTGATTCTACAACCACTGCTGAGAGGAACAGAGAAGGATGGGAGCAGATTTCCACCTGACCTCCTGCATATGAGGAATTACAGCCACCGGCTGGCAGGCTGGGAGCAGGGACTGCCCAAGCCACCAACATCCAAAGGTCACAGAATGGCAAAGCAGCACCAGAACCCTGGTGAATCTCCACATAACCACCAGCTTCCCCAAGCAGAGTCTGCACACTTCTGGTTTCTTTCAAAGAGATACCACCACCTTGGACTCTTGTGACTGACTTGAGGTGGTGTGTTTCAGATCTACTGTCCTGGAGGCAAGTAGTCTGGGGACTTTTTAGAAGTCCAAGTGAGGTAGGGTAATCACTGTTCAAGCATTGCAAGGCTCAACAATTAGTCTTATGGCATTAATAAGCAGCATAAAACTCTGAGCTTTTTAGCTTTCAGGCAAAGAATCATCTTCCTTGTGCTGGAAGCTGGTGATAACTATAGGCATGGTTTGAAACTGCTTTTTGTTTCTTTTGTTTTGCAGGAAGAGGCTTCTTTTCCAAAGGATTTTGTGCAGACAGGTTATAGAGCTGAGCTTTCTCCTGAACAGACAGATTAACTATTTTAATCTGACTTGTTTTCAATGAGTGCAAAATACCTGTCCATGCTTAATTGTATTTAAAGAACATCATATTAGCAGCTGACTGTGGAATCTTTTCTAAATCTTCCCACAAACTCCCAGACTTTCACTGAACATGTAAAACTCACGCTTGGCTTTCAGCTCTAAACTCAGAGAAGGATATAAATTAGCAGCACAGCAATATCAGCCTGGGAAATCAGGGACCTGCAGAGTATTTATTTGGAGGAATCTACATTCTTTAAATACCAACCCACAAAAACACCAAAGAAAACCCCTCTGGGCACTGCTTTGGTTCCTGTGGTTTAGAAATCTCTGTGCTCCCTTAGGTTTTGTCTGCCTCTTTGGGTGCAGGCTCCCATGGCGTGGAACAGAGGATGCGCTCTGGATGTAGACTGTGTGCTGCCATGGTGTACCCAGGTTGGGTTTCAGCTGATCTGTGGGCCGGATTTCTCACAGCTGTGCATCTGGGATACAGCAGAGCCCTGCTCCAGCCCATTTGATAAGCTTTAGGATCAAATCCCACAATTTGTATTCAGGCAAACCTCCCATGCAGATCAGCAGGGGTTTTTTTTCTCCTCCAAGAGAGAAAAGACCTGAATCCCTGGGAGCACCAAAAGGGAAACTTGCTTACATTTTGTTTTCATTTCCCTCCCCTTTCCCTGAAAGAGAATTGCCTTGAATTTTTCTTGTCTCCAGCCACCAAAACCGAATCCAGCAGAGAGATGAAATGCTAAGCATAGACCTGGAGAAAGGAAGCGGATGGGAAGCTAGAGAAAGTCATTAAAGCAGCTGATGTTCTCTCATATGTTTTGTGTCCTCATTAATTACTAGGAACAATTACAACTGCCATCCCTTTTTGTCCCCAAAATTTCCTCACCCAGTCATACTAGTCCCGTTCACAAGCTGGCAAATCTCACAGTGGACATAAGTCTTTTGGTCTTCCCCATCACATAATGTCACCAAGTCTTCCTGCCCATATCATACTGTCAAAATATGTCTCCAGGCAAGGAAAGCACACCTGAATTTGGGAAGAACCAGTGCTTTCTGCCATTGCTTCTTTTCTTCATGGATAATTTATTTCCTGTGGAAATTACAAATTGTTCACTGTTGCATGGCAGGAGCAGTATGCAGGCAAGCAGGCAGTTGAGTAGGTATCCAAAAGCAGGTTGCCCCATGTTGTGATGCATGCACACTATGCCCTTGACAGGCTGGAGAAGGTGGGCCCATGACAACCTCATGAGGTTCAACAAGATGAAATGCAAGGTCCTGCATCTGAGTTGGGGCAATCCCAAGCACTGATATAGGCTGGGCAGGGACTGGCTTGAGGGCAGCCCTGAAGAAAAGGACTTGAGGGTGCTGGTGGATGAGAAGCTCAACGTGAGCCACCAGTGTGCACCTACAGCCCAGAAAGCAAATCACATCCTGGGTTGCATCAAGAGAAGCATAGCCAGCATAAAAAATGATCTTAAAATTACCTTCTTGTATATAATAAGAAAAGGGAGGCGATTCTCCCCCTCTGCTCCACTCTGGTGAGACCACACCTGGAGCATTGTGTCCAGTTGGAGCATTGAGCCCCTGTTACAGGAAGGATCTGGAGGTGCTGGAGCATGTCCAGAGAAGGCCTATGAGAGGGCTGGAGCACCTCTCCTATGAGGACAGACTGAGGGAGTTGGGGTTGTTCAGTCTGGAGAAGAGAAGGCTCCAAGGAGACCTAATTGTGGCCTTCCAGTATCTGCTGGGGGTCAAGAAAGCTGGGGAGGAACTTTTAAGCATGTCAGGGAGTGATAGGAGCAGGGGGAATGGAACAAAAATAGAAATGGGTAGATTCAGATTGGATGTTAGGAAGAAGTTCTTCCCCATGAAGGCAGTGAGACACTGGCACAGGTTGCCCGGGGAGGTGGTGGAAGCCTCATCCCTGGAGGATTTTGCAGCCAGGCTGGATGTGGCTGTGAGCAACCTGCTGCAGTGTGAGGTGTCCCTGCCCATGGCAGGGGGGTTGGAACTGGCTGATCCTTGAGGTCCCTTCCAACCCTGACAATTTATGATTCTATGATTCTTGGGAGACTTCACAGTGTAGTGGATTGTGGATCCACAAAAGCAGACATAAACCCAGTGAAGCTCATTATTAGATACAATAAGATAACAACACAGCAGAAAAAGAGCACAGGCTAAATACCTGTGCTAATCCAGACTCTGGGAACAGTTTTGAAGCTTACCCTGATGTCTGGTTGCTCTGGGTACTTTGACACGGTTTAGTACTCATGAGGTGTTGGGTGACAGGTTGGACTTGATGATCTTTGAGGTCTCTTCCAACCTTACTGATTCTATGATTCTGTGATGGTTTTTCTCCTCATGTTCTAGCTGCAAGAGCTACAGGTGCTATCCACATAACAGGGCAGGTATGAATTTATGCTCTCTCTGCCCTGCTCTGTTTCAAATGCCTCAGCTCTTCTGCTTCCACATAATGAGCTGGGTTCCGTGCATCTCTCCGATGTCAATTGATTGCAGGAGAAGCTCTTGGTTGAAGTTTAATTAGCATGTAACTGATAAGTCCAATTACTCTATAATGACTTGGAAATTACATGAGCTACATATTTTGTGATTGTGGCCTTCCATAAAACACAAAACTTGCGAGAAAATTTTAGCTATTTAATGAACACTTTACAAAACCTATTCTGAGCTTAATCAGATATCAATTAGTTGGGAAAGGGAAATCTTAAATTAACATGTATTAACAGTGTTAATTGGCAGCAGATTTCCCATTGAGTCAACTGCAGCATGGAAGCCCATTTCCCCCCACAATGTGTGATGGAGCACAGAATGTGCAGTCCCCACAATGCCTCTTATTGTGCTGAAGTTTTGTAAGAAATTCAATTATTCCCTTATACTGGGGATGGATCTGGTACATAATTAATCCTGGCTTGTTTTAAAGAGGCTGACATAATTAGTAATGCATGGAATACATTCTCTCTGACATATTTTCATTCCCCCCCCCCCCCCCCCCCCTTGAATCTAACCCTTGCTCTTTAATTAACAGCCAACGTATTGCGATATTAAATTGGAGATGTTGCCATTTTGGCAGCATTTGAAGTGATGCTGTTCATTATGGTTGCCATGGAGTGCACTTAATTTAGTTCATGATCATGTGTCTGTATTGATGGAAGAATATCTTGGGGACAGCACCCACAGTGCTACTTCAGAAATGTGAGTTTGTATTTGAATGTGTGCTCTGGAAATCAGTAATGTGGGCAGTGGAAGCATTTCACTGCACGTCTCTGTTGTTGCCTGGTGGAACACTTCTGCACCACTGAATGGTGCAGAAGCTTTTTTAATCATTCTGGTGTCAGAACAGGAGCTTTTGGGAAGGCATCAGAGCCTATGCTTGCATATCAGTCAGAGGGAAAAAGTTGTCTGAGACAAGGCACCGAAGTGAGGTTTGTCATCTGAAGGAGCTGGTCTCTCCCCATGAAAGTGCAAGGTTCCTAGCTTGGCTGGTGGTTCCAGTTAGGTGATAAATTGCCTGAAGTTAGAGGTAGTTGGTCACCAGCCTGCTCAGGATTGTCTAAATATAACACAGTATCACTAAGGTTGGAAAAGACCTCGAGGATCATCGAGTCCAACCTGTCACCACAGACCTCATGACTAGACTATGGCACCAAGTGCCACGTCCAATCCCCTCTTGAACACCTCCAGGGACGGTGACTCCACCACCTCCCTGGGCAGCACATTCCAATGACGAATGACTCTCTTGGTGAAGAACTTTCTCCTCACCTCAAGTCTAAACCTCCCCTGGCACAGCTTGAGACTGTGTCCTCTTGTTCTGGTGCTGGTTGCCTGGGAGAAGAGACCAACCCCTTCCTGGCTACAACCACCTTTCAGGTAGTTGTAGAGGGCAATGAGGTCACCCCTGAGCCTCCTCTTCTCCAGGCTAAGCAACCCCAGCTCCCTCAGCCTCTCCTCATAGGGCTGTGCTCAAGGCCTCTCCCCAGCCTTGTTGCCCTTCTCTGGACACGTTCAAGAATCTCAATGTCCTTCTTAAACTGAGGGGCCCAGAACTGGACACAGTACTCAAGGTGTGGCCTAACCAGTGCAGAGTACAGAGGCACAATGCTCCTGCTGGCCACTCTATTCCTGATGCAGGCCAGGATGCCATTGGGCCTCTTGGCCACCTGGGCACACTGCTGGCTCATGTTTAGGTGGTTGTCAATCAGTACCCCCAGGTCCCTCTCTGTTTGGCAGCTCTCCAGCCACTCTGACCCCAGCCTGTAGCTCTGCATGGGGTTGCCATGGCCAAAGTGCAGCCCCTGGCACTTGGACTTGTTGAATGCCATCCCATTGGACTCTGCCCATCTGTCCAGTTGGTTGAGGTCCCTCTGCAGAGCCTTTCTACCCTCTAACTGACCAACATCTGCTCCTAACTTGGTGTCATCTGCAAACTTGCTGATGACTGACTCATTCCCCTCATCCAGATCATCAATGAAGATATTAAAGAGGATGGAGCTCAGCACTGATCCCTGGGGGACGCCACTGGTGCCTGGCTGCCAGCTGGATGTGGCACCATTCACCACCACTCTCTGGGCTCAGCCTCCAGCCAGTTCCTAACCCAGCACAGAGTGTTGCTGTCCAAGCCACGAGCTGACAGCTTAGACAGAAGTTTACTGTGGGGGACAGTGTCAAAGGCCTTGCTGAAGTCCAGGTAGACCACATCCACAGGCCTCCCCACATGAAGGAAGACATCCCAGCACACCTTTCATTAAAGAAGTTGAAACAAAACACACTGGAAAACAGGAAAAAAAAAAAAAAGCTGGAAAGAATTCTGGTTCTTGCACATTCTCATTAAAGTAAACAAACAAACAAGCAAACAAGCCAAAAAGCTTTCATTTCCTTCTACTGGATTTCTCTAAGCCTTTTAATGTGCCATATGACTCCCACTGTTTCTGGTCCATCAAAACACGATTAAAATGCAGCAACAACAAACTATTCTGCATTTATTCATGGCAGAAGGAGGAAGGGGAAGGTTACAGACCTATTGTTTCTCCCTTTACCCACAGCCAAAGGATTTTTTTTTTTTACTCTCTGGATATATTTGAGTACCAGATGGCAGATTGATTTCAGAGCTGTCAAGCAGATTAACTGAAGTTAAGATCCTAAATCCATCTGGGGGGGGGGGGTTGATGACTCCCTGCTTAGCAAAGGCGGCAAGGTTCTCACCCGAAGCTGGGCATTTGGTACTTGAGGAAATCAAACAGGGTTGAATGGCCAGCAGTTAACTCAGCTTTAAAACTTCATTATGAAAAAGAAATGTTGGACTCTTCTGAACAACAGGAATGGGTGAAATGATGTGTCCTCTCCTGAAATATTTTTTTCCCTTGGTCTTCTGTGACAAAGACTTTTGATCTGTGTTCCAGGAGTACCACATTTCTTCCTCTGCCTTCCCTTTCTGAGCTTTCTAGAGAGCAAGATTGCTCTTGCTGCATGAAGGGAGGATGCCAGTACCGCAGGGTCCCATTCTAAACCAGTTTATTCTCCTAGACATGGCAGGAATGTAAATAAGGGATTGTGGAAGCATGGGAAGGATGAAACAACTTGTATATTTGAAGTGCAAAAGCCAAACTGCTTCCCTTTATTACTTCCATCATAATTAGCATGGCTAATCTGCCCAAAATTCACTTGCAAGTGACTGATCACAGCTGCTGAGTAGTTCTGAAAGCTTGAAATAGTGTAGGATATTGATATGGTTATCAGAAGTGCCTAGAAAGCAAGGTCATTCCAGTTGGCTTTTTGTTTGCCTTCAGTATAGCAGAATGATATCATGAAGTCAGTGTTCAGATGCATTGCTGTACTGCCTGGGCCCGACCTTTATGGAGTAAGGCTGTGACTGAAAGATGCTGCCTGATGGTGGTTGTAATATTCACTTTATGCCAGAGAGATGGCATAAAAGAGGCTATGGGGAATACTTAGTCTACACAGAAAGAGACAGCCTCATTTTGTGTGTTGATCTGATTTGATATTCCAGAAGACATAACTCTGCTTTCTGGAATTGTTTATTTTCAGCTTTCTTCTTCTCCTCCTTCTTCTTCTTCTCCTTCTTCTTCTTCTTCTCCCTCTTCTTTTTCTTCTCTTTCTTCTTCTCCTTCTCCTCCTCCTCCTCCTCATTATTTCTTCAATAAAGTTTCCCAGCATTATAAAACAAAGTACAAATAAATGTGTGTGTGTGTGTAATTATCAGACCAAACTAATTTTTTCTTAAGTGGGAATTAGCAGAGGCATTTTCTAAGTAAGTCTCATTTCAGCACAAACTTTGACCCCCCCTAAAATAAAAAGAATAAACCCACCAAACCCAGAAACTATTGAAATGGGTTTGTGCTGTTGCAATATTTCCTGAAGGACATAGTTATCCATGTTCTACATATGGTCTATCTATGGTCTACAAGAATCAAGACAGGGACTGAACTGCCTAATAATGCTTTAGAATACCTGTGCTTTGCTCCAAGCCTTACATCAGCACTGCAACCTGTGAAGCTGAGCAAAAGACCTTCACCCGTGGTGGTGGGACCTGAGCTGTCTTGTTAGCTCAGCCTGCAGCCCCAACATTACCCTGCCAATGTTGTGCCACCTCAAGGCAACTCTGAAGGTACTGCAGAGGCCGGGAGACAGCCTCATTTCTTCCCCTTTGCATTCCTAAAACCAAGGCAAAGTGGTGAGAGATCTGTGAGTGTGGCTTTAATGAGCTGCAGACATAGCACAATGATTCAATATGAGCCAGAAATTAGTCAGGCTGAGTAGCAAAATGACTCTTGCTTTGAAAAACACCACAAAAGCATACTGTAATTTTGTATAATTACTGATCAATTGCCATTGATTTATGCCTCTCATTTGCCATCAAAGGACCAGCTAGAACTTAGCCTGAGCACCACACAGCAACAGGATGCCTTTCTAATAGGATGAACTAAATAATTATGTAAGATGCACCTGGACTTTAGGATCATGGAGACTTCTGTCACGGGGAACTGGAACACAGGAGCATGACTCTTGTAAGATCTCTTTTCTCCTGACAAGAAAAATGTTTTCTCCAATGCTTTCTTGACTCATATTTACCATGTTGCAAAGACAAGGGCCCAGGGCAGTGCCACCTACTTCTGGCACTTAAGTGAAGAGCCTCAGCTAAGACCTGAGGTATTGTTGGCTTCTTCATTCAGCAAAACCAGGGGACATGTCTTCTCTGGCAGCCTAGTGTATTCTGAATGTAAATCTATCCATTCCTGACTGCAAGTCTATTCATTCCTGACTGCCATTGCAGACACTGATGTTTTTAGTCAAATTTCATGCTGCTTGTATGACTGAGAGTTGAGTCAACATTACCTGGACTGTATTTTGTGTAAGAGGGACATGCCGCAAGGATTCAGATGGGGCTCCTGTCCAGCTGATGAGCAGCTCTCAGTCCTTCCCATGCCACAACTGTTACTTGGGTCTGTGGGCTCCATTGATGAGCTTCTGCTGCAGGCTCCAGCTGTGGCAGGCCTGTGGGTCTTTACAGGGAGAAAATCCATTCCTGGCCAAAATAAAAGCTCTGTCTGGCAGTGTTGTGGCCAAAGGTGTCTACCAACGAGGATGTCAGCAATGTGTTCCAAGCCTGACCTTCTAGTAGTTTTGGGGAAGAATTTAAATCAATATTGTTGTGTGACAAATTACTTTTTCTGTCATCTGACACAATGTTCTGGGGAAAAAAAAAAAAAAACTACCTCTCTGAGGAGCATAAAATGTGAAAGGGAAACAGCAAAAGCTTAGTGTTGCTTTTTTGCTTGTTTGCTTGACAGTGAAAGGAGATCAAATCCTCAAGAGAAACGACAGTGTGATTTCTGACACACCACCTGTGCTTGCAAGTGCCACCGCGGGCTGTGTGTGTTTGTGTGTGCACAGGCATCAGAGGTTGTGTGTGTCACTGCCCTCAAACAGTGTGTGAAGAAGACACTTGCATGCATTTTCCCCCTCTTCCAGCTGCGAGAGTGGAGTTTTGAATTGATTGCTATGAGGGCAGAATTTAAATGAAATTAAAAAAGCCAGCAATTCCACAGTGTGTGCTATTGATTTATCATTCCCTTTTTGAGTAGAAAGTGGCAGGTTACAGGGCAGAGAAGTATGATGAGAGAAGGGAAAAGAATTAAAAAAAGGATTTGAGAAAAAGGAGGAGAAAGAAGGTTAAAAAGAGCACCAGTAGAAGAGAGGGACTATGGAGATTGGGTCTTGCAGGAGAAAGGTCATCTCCAAGAATGCTTGGGAAAGATGTGTGGGTAAGGTGACAAAAAAGCAAGGGAATGCCAATCTAAGGAGAGGGTAGACAACTCAAAGAAGAGATGGGACACAAAAAAAAGAGACAGAGAAGAGAAGCTAAACCACTTTTCTCAGCTGAAATGTTCAACTCCCCTCTTCTTCACAGAATCCCAGAACATTAGGGGTTGAAAGTGACCTTGAAAGATCATCCAGTCCAACCCCCCTGCCAGAGCAGGATCACCTGGAGTAGGTGATCACAGGAACACATCCAGGGAGGATTTGAATATCTCCAGAGAAGGAGACTCCACAACCTCTCTGGGCAGCCCATTCCAGTATCATGCCACTCTCACAGTGAAAAAGTTTTTCCTTCTGCTCACATGGAACCTTCTATGCTTCCCCAGGCTGCTTGCCATGAGGAGCTGGTGTTCTCCACTACCAGGAATGGAAGCTGCTCTCACCTAGCATCAGTTGAATGCACTGAGAGAATCTGCTGGGCCAGTCATGGTTCCTATCAGTTTTCCTGATGAGTGTTTCTGGTAAGTCTTTTCCAAGCCTTGTCAAGTTAAATCTAGTTAAGTCAAGTTAAATCACTCAAGTTAAATCAGTTTAGGAAAGATATTGACTTGCTAGAATGTGTCCAGAGAAGGGCAACAAAGCTGGGGAGGGATTTGGAGCACAGCCCTGTGAGGAGAGGCTGAGGGAGCTGGGGTTGCTTAGCCTGGAGAAGAGGAGACTCAGGGGAGACCTTATTGCTCTTTACAACTACCTGAAGGGAGGTTGTGGACAGGCGGGGACTGGTCTCTTCTCCCAGGCAACCAGCACCAGAACAAGAGGACACAGACTCAAGCTGCACCAGGGGAGGTTTAGCCTCGAGGTGAGGAGAAAGCTCTTCACAGAAAAAGAGAGATTGACCATTGGAATGTGCTGCCCAGGGAGGTGGTGGAGTGGCCATCACTGGGGGTGTTTAGAAGGAGACTTGATGAGGTGCTTGGTGCCGTGGTTTAGTTGATTAGATTGTGTTGGATGATAGGTTGGACTTGGTGATCTTGAAGGTCTCTTCCAACCTGGTCTGGTCTATTCTATTCTATTCTATTCTATTCTATTCTATTCTATTCTATTCTATTCTATTCTATTCTATTTCATTCAGCTGATCAAAAAGCCAAAGCAAATGGCTGGGCATGGAATGTGCATAGTTAGCTATAGTGTAGATCAAAGAGACCACCTACAAAGAGTCAATTCATGAAATGCCCTGAAAAATAAAAGCAACAGCCTGTGACAGGTACTGAGCCCTGTAGTGCAAGGACTCAGCTTTGGAAAAATAGCACTTGTGGGATATTTTTGCTGCAAGATGACGAAGGGCCAGGGTTAAGCCAACTGAACCTTCTCTCCAGGCGTTATCGGAAGTTAGGGAGGCGGAGAGTGATTCATCATTCAGAAATCTCAGAATAGATTTGCTAAATTTACAAATTCCATCTTAATTCTGACTCTCTCCCCAGCCTCGACTGGCAACAGCTGTTTACTTTGCTCCACTTTGCTTCTTGGCTTTGTAGCTTTCTCCTCGTGTTGTACCTGCCTGCGTGTTGGGAGACTCTCAGCTGGTTTAGAAGATGACAGGAAGAGGATTAGTCAAAAAAAACCCCTTTGCTTTGTTTCATTTTCTGAGCCCCTCAATTTAAGAAGTATATTGAGACACTTGAACGTGTCCAGAGAAGGGCAACAAGGCTGGGGAGAGGTCTCAAGCACAGCCCTATGAGGAGAGGCTGAGGGAGCTGGGGTTCTTTAGCCTGTAGAAGAGAAGGGTCAGGGGAGACCTTATTGCTCTCTACAACTACCTGAAGGGAGGTTGTAGCCAGGTGGGGGCTGCTCTCTTCTCCCAGGCAACCAGCAGCAGAACAAGAGGACACAGTCTCAAGCTGCACCAGGGGAAGTTTAGGCTCAAGGTGAGGAGAAAGTTCTTCCCAGAAAGAGTAATTGGCCACTGGAATGTGCTGCCCAAGGTGGTGGAGTCCCCATCCTTGGAGGTTTTCAAGAGGGGAGTGGACATGGCACTTGGAGCCATGGTTTAGTTAGTCATGAGGTGTTGGGTGATAGGTTGGACTTGATGATCTCTGGCGTCTTTTCCAACCTTATTGATTCTATGATTTACCACTGCCCATTTATGTGCAATGTCTCTAGCAAAGACTGTTTGTAGGCATACTTGTGGAACAAAGACAGTTTTGATGATTGCAGGGTGTTAGAGCAAAACAAACTTGCATTTCTTTGAGAAGCTGATTCTTTGCCCTCTCTCCAAACACGATGCCGCAGAGTGCTGTGACCTCCTTGGTCAATCAGGCAAAACAAATTGAATTTGAAGCAATTAATACTTGCCACAATGTGTTTGGGAAGGTGCTAAGAACTGAGAACTATTTGCAAAGAATTAGTTCAATTAATTAAACAGGAAAAGATTAAACTATTCTGATAAGTTCCTCCTTTTGTCCAGGTCTAACAACAAATATCAGTGATAGGTTTCTTCTGGCTGTATCACTGCTGATGCCTTCATTGCTGACTCTTGCCTCTTTGAGTAGAAAACAAAAGCATGAAGTGCAGCATTCACACAGTGGTTTTATTCTGGTTTGATGTGGGAGTTGGGCTGCCACCTCCTGTGTTGAACTTCTGCATTTCAGATGGGATGAGAATGAGTTACTACCAAGTGATTGCAGAGCTAGTGACCAGAATGATGAGAACAACTGGAGTTGCCCAACCCCTGTAGAAGTGGGGAATGCATGAAGATTAAAAAAGGGGTGGGTGGGGGGAAGCTGGAGGAGGATTAAGTGTTTTGTTTATTTGCTTGGGCTAGAACAAATCACCATAAAATGAAATAACTTTGAGAAGTTCTAAAAAAAACAAACCACCCCAACAATCTAAAAGGTTAATTAAACCTGGAGGGGATCATCCATAGTCTCCACCCTCAGATTGTTTCAAGAACAGCCTGGTCATGACTTTCAGACTACTATAGTCCACCTTGGGACACAGGGGATAGGTAACCAAACCTTTGTCTGTGTTACTGCCATGTCTGAGATTCAGGTACAAGTTTGATGGGAAAGCAAAAAACTGTAAAGAGTGAAAATGTTCATTTTCACCCACAAGATCTAAGGGCTGAAAGTCAGCTGGGCATCATCTACTTCAAATTGGTATAAACAAAACAGGGATGTTTGTGAGAAGAGGAGGTAGCTGAGCTTCTTTGTACACATGTTTTGAGTAGAGCTTTCCCTAGTCTGGTAGGGTTACAGGTTTTCTATCCATAAGCCAAGTTGAGCTGTCTCAAAATCTCCCTATCTTAATACATCCCACCTCTAATGAGAGAAAGAGGTAGCAGAGACTGAAATGATGGACCTGTACCAGGAACTGCAATAATCCATGACCTGGAACCAATACCCACAGTTTTGGGCGGTGGGATCTGCCATTCTTTCCTCATTATGGATTAAATGCCACTCCAGCAGTGACTTTGAAAGGTCCCTGTCAGTCATGCCATGGCTCACCTCCATGCATCAAGTGCTTCTGACATACCACTAATCTCAAGAGAATTTTCCCTTCTGCATCATCCTTCTCATTTGGCAGTGCCTACCTTGACCCTTTCAGTTATTTTGAGGCACCTTTCCCTTACCTGGGAGCCTCTTCTGTTACAGATACACATACTATTTCCCAGGACATCTCCAGTGGTGTTTGAGGGTGTCTCAGAGACCATTCTTACTTAGGCTGCAAGGTAATGACAGAGAACTGAGTAGCACCATAATGTACCCATGAGAAGTTTGTGAGCTGCCACGTTACCACACAACCAAAACTAACTCCAGGGTCCATTATATGCATTTATTATACAGTACTAAAGTATGAAAGACTCAATTAAAGTTTACTTGATGTAAAATTAAAACTTCTTTCTTCCTCTTCACTGTGCTGATTACGTTAGAACAGAACAATGAGGCAGCTGCAGTGGAACAGTATCAGAGACATTTCTGTCAGCATTTACTATAGGCAAAATTATAAGGCTAGGTTTTCTCAGCCAGTTCAGTCAGCCAACTGGCTGCACATCTTGCAAAGGCTTTTTTATACTATCATGAACTGCAAGAAAAAAAAGAATACATGGATATTTTTCTCCTTTTTTTTTTTTAAAGTAAGAGAATGGTGCAAATGCAGGAATAAAATTACCATGCTCAGCTCTTGCATTGTGCTTCTCCTCCACAGCTTTCCAGGGCTCTGATTCAGTGAAGCCCTTCACTGCTGGGTAGGAGGGCCCTGCAGAACAACCTTGACAGGCTGGATGGGTGGGCAGAGGTCAATGGGATCAGATTTAATAAGGCTAAGTGCAGGGTTCTACACTTTGGCCACAACAACCCCAAACAGCACTATAGGCTGGGGACAGAGTGACAGGAGAGCAGCCAGGCAGAAAAGGACCTGGGGATGCTGGTAGATAGTAGGCTGAACATGAGCCTGCAGTGTGCCCAGGTGGCCAAGAAGGCCAATGGCATCCTGGCCTGCATCAGGAACAGTGTGGCCAGCAGGAGCAGGGAGGTCATTGTGCCCCTGTACTCTGGATTGGTTAGGCCACACCTTGAGTCCTGTGTCCAGTTCTGGGCCCCTCAGTTTAGGAAAGATGTTGAGTTGCTGGAAGGTGTCCAGAGAAGGCCTACTGTCAACCAGTACCCCCAGCCTGTAGCACTGCATGGGGTGCTTGTGGCCAGTGTGTAGAACCTGGCACTTGCATGTGTTCAATCTCCTGCCCTTGGACTCTGCCCATCTGTCCAGCCTGTCAAGGTCCCTCTGCAGAGCTCTCCTACGCTCTAATAGATCAGCTCCAGTTGTCCAGTTCTGGGCCCCTCAGTTTAAGAAGGACATTGAGACACTTGAACGTGTCCAGAGAAGGGCAACAAGGCTGGGGAGAGGCCTTGAGCACAGCCCTATGAGGAGAGGCTGAGGGAGCTGGGGTTGCTTAGCCTGGAGAAGAGGAGGATCAGGGGTGACCTCATTGCCCTCTACAACTACCTGAAAGGTGGTTGTAGCCAGGAAGGGGTTGGTCTCTTCTCCCAGGCAACCAGCACCAGAACAAGGGGACACAGTCTCAAGCTGTGCCAGGGGAGGTTTAGACTCGAGGTGAGGAAAAAGTTCTTCACTGAGCGAGTCATTCGTCATTGGGATGTGCTGCCCAGGGAGGTGGTGGAGTCACTGTCCCTGGAGGTGTTCAAGGGGAGATTGGACGTGGCACTTGGTGCCATGGTCTAGTTGTGAGGTCTGTTGGGACAGGTTGGACTCGATGATCCTTGGGGTCTCTTCCAACCTTGGTTATACTGTGATACTGTGATACTGTGATAACTCCTGCCCCTGGCTTGGTGCCATCTGCAAATTTACTGATGGTGGACTCAATCCCCTCATCCAGATCATCAATAAAGATATTGAAGAGGCTGGGGCCCAGCACTGATCCCTGGGGGACAGCACTAGTGCATGGCTGCCAGCTGGATGTGGCAACATTAACCATTGCTCCCTGGGCTCGGCCCTCCAGCCATCTCCTAACCCAGCACAGAGCGCTGCTGTCCAAGCCAAGTGAAAACTGAATGGCAATGACCACCTCTGAAGAGCAGCCACAGGGACTTCTTTTCTTTTACTGTTTTCCTAGCAGAATAAAACTGCTCTAGACGAGGTTGGTTTGTTTCAGAGGCCTTTAGCACCATTTCTCCAGAAGCTTTTTTGGATCTCCTGCCATTAAGTTTTACACACTTCTATTCCATGAGACTGGAAAAAAAAATACTATTTCAAATCACAAATCTATAGAAACTTTCTTTTTTTTTTTATTGTCAGGATTTTAATTTTTTTTAATTTTTTTTTTCTTTAAACCCCAGCATCCTCCAAGCTATTTTTTAATTCTTTTTTTTTTTTCCCTCTGTGATGGAGCAGGAATCAGAATAGCAATTGGGCAATGTAAATTTGCATAGAAATATGCTGCCTAAGAACCCATTTATTACACCAGTTATAACTCAGGCAGATAGGAAATGGCCCAAAGGTAAAGCAGAGTTGATGACAGAATGAAAATGTGCAGGCAACTTTCTGTGGGAAGAACTTTTTTTGACTTTGTAATTATTTTCATTTACTGTGTCTCCAGAGGAATATTAAGTTTGGTTGGTTGTTGTTTTTTTTTTCCCTGTGTGTTTACTTCTGACTCACCTTTATTGAAACAAGAAAAGTGGGTGCTCTGATTAACATTTGGACTGGATGGAGCGCTTGGTGCCATTGTTTAGTTGATTAGATGGTGCTGGGTGATAGGTTGGACTCAATGATCTGAAAGGTCTTTTCCACCCTGGTTAATTCTATTCTATTCTATTCTATTCTATTCTATTCTATTCTATTCTATTCTATTCTATTCTATTCTACTCTACTCTACTCTACGCTACTCTACTTCTATTCTATTCTATTCTATTCTATTCTATTCTATTCTATTCTATTCTATTCTATTCTATTCTATTCTATTCTATTCTACTTCTATTCTATTCTATTCTACTCTACTCTACTCTACTCTACTCTACTCTACATATATTCTAATTTAACTGTAGCTTTTCTATTCCTTGCTGAAATGCCACTTTATGTTGTTTGTGGTATGGGTTTTTTTGCCTATTTTTCTTTTCCAAAGGATTATTTGGGTTTTTATTTTCTATTTTCCTGTGACTCAGAGGGGATATTGGAATGGAATGGAATGGAATGGAATGGAATGGAATGGAATGGAATGGAATGGAATGGAATGGAATGGAATGGAATGGAATGGAATAAAATAGAATAAAATAGAATAGAATAGAGTAGAGCAGAATAGAATAGAATAGAATAGAATAGAATAGAATAGAATAGAATAGAATAGAATAGAATAGAATAGAATAGAATAGAATAGAAGTAGAATAGAATAGACCAGGTTGGAAGAGACCTCTGAGATCATCAAGTGCAACCTGTCACCCAACACCATCAACTAAACCATGGCACCAAGCACCTCATCAAGTCTACTCCTAAACACCTCCAGCGATGGTGACTCCACCACCTCCCCGGGCAGCACATTCCAATGGCCAATCACTCTCTCTATGAAGAATTTCTTCCTAACATCTAGCCTAAACCTCCCCTGGCACAGCTTGAGACTGTGTCCTCTTGTTCTGGTGCTGGTTGCCTGGGAGAAGAGACCAACACCACCTGGCTACAACCTCCCTTCAGGTAGTTGCAGACAGCAATAAGATCTCCCCTAAGCCTCCTCTTCTCCAGGCTAAGCAACCCCAGCTCCCTCAGCCTCTCCTCATAAGGCTTGTGTTCCAAACCCCTCCCCAACTTTGTTGCCCTACTTTGGACACGTTCCAGCAAGCCAACATCCTTCCTGAACTGAGGGGCCCAGAACTGGACACAGGTTGCAAGAAGAATCCCCAGGCTTTAAGTCCAACTTGGAAACTGCAAAGGAAGCTGCAAAGTCATATGATCTCACAAGTGTTGACTGGGCAATAACTACTTTTCTGGCCTCTCATCCTTTGTTAATGACAAATGAAGTCTCAACCAAGCCAGAACAGCTTATGTTTCTGTACTGCAGACAATAATGACCACCACATGGGTTGTAATCATCATAATAGACTTGCAGTATTTTTCAGCTGAAAACAGTTTAATGATATTTTTTATTACTGACTAGGGTTGGTTGTTGCTTTAGAAATTAGCTCTGCAATTTTAAATATCTTCCCTTTTTTTTGTTGTTGTTTTTATGGCTGGATAAATAGGGCAATATTTTTCTCCCATTACTTTTTGTTTGGTTTTCTGACTCTTTCCATATTGATTTGTCTCAGTGCTCTGTGAAATTGATTACATTTGTTTCTTTCAAAAAGAGACTTCTGTAATTCTGCATTATATTTGCCATTCAAGAGAAAGGAAGGCAGAAAGAAAGAAGGCAACAAAGAAATGGGTTTCTTGTAGAAATGAAGCAAAAGGCTCATTTGGATGAGAGTTAATTTAATGAAAGTATTTAATCTTCCCCTCCTCCCTATCCTGAAGCAAGAAGTTATGGCAATCCTTTATTTTAAGACCTCCTTACCATCTTTATTCTGAGTCATTCCCAGTTGACTGGAAGAAAGAATTTTTTATTCTGTTAGGCCTGCTGAGATTCCCCCTGCTCTGTGACAAGGAGCTTTAGCTCTTCTTCTGGTTTGATTATCATCAACAGACTGAAGGAAAGGACTTCTTGTACTACATTAACTTTAAATTTAGTGCTGCCAGTCACATGAATTCAACCCTTTTTGCATGACCAGAAGGAGGCATGGATTTGATCCCAAGGATTTCGCTCATCCTCTGACCTGGCCCACCAAAGCATGATGAGTCCATCCTCTGTACCCAACCTGCAAACAGTTTTCATTTTAATCTTAGCAAGCCAACCTCCTCCTACCAGCTTGGCAGTGGGACATGGCTTAGATCAGGAAACCATAGAGGTCCATGTTTATGGCATTTCTCCTGATGAAAACCTGAACTCTGAGGAGGGTTGAGGCTGTTGGAATGGTGTCACAGCTGGGGTGAGCTCTGTGTGCTCACACCAAGACAAGGAAAAGTAAAATATCTCAGGGCTCTGTGTTGGTGGTGGGAGAGTCTCTGAAGTGGAAGAGCCTCTACTGTTTGCAGAGGAGACAAATAAAGCTTGGTTGGTTTTCTAATGCCAGCCTAGTGCCTTTTTGGAGATGAACAGACCCATCCTCAATTCACTTGTGAGCTGCAGCACAGAGCAGACAAGCAGGTGCCTAACTCTAACAGTAAGAGGCAAGAGACTTGCAGCCTGGCTGTATGGAAACATTTTATCAGTGTAGGGACTGAAATGTGGACATTTTTTGTCCCACAGCCTAGAACCTCTATTGGAAAGATCTTACAGCTTTTCTGCTTCTGTTCTATGTCTGGGGCAGCAGCAATAGCAGAGAATACTGCAGAAAGATCATGTTTTGTGCAGATGTTACTCTTGGATCCAGGAAAACTAGTTAGCATCCCTGCATGACCATGCAATTGCACACAGCAGTCCTGAAATGTAACCCCTTCTCTTGCTGTAAATTTTCATCTTGGAGCATTGAATTTGACCTCAGGTTCTGGAAATCCATGAGAACTGGACATATTCATTTCCTGACTCTTGATCGCCCACCCTAGGACAAGACTGGACCCCTGCCAGCAGGTTTGGTTTCTCATCTAGCACTCCCCAAGCTGTACCGCCCCAGGGGGCTGCTGAATGTAGAGAACCATGAGGAGCTTTAAAAAGAGAAATAGTTTTGTAGCTCTACATTATAGTTCAATTTAACTTCCAAATCAATGCCATGGGAAAGGATCAGATGAAATATGTTTCACAAAAGTTCCTGCAGCTTTGCATCATGTGCTATGTTCTTCCCCTCCCCAGTATAATCATACTTGGAGGTCCTTTAAATACTGTGAGAGGAAGTGGGGAGATGTAGGAGTGAAAGAGAAGAAACACTTGCTCCCTGTGCTAGCTATGTGCTTAGAGAACCGAAGGCTGAAGTGGAAACTAAATCACCCCTCGGTGTAAAACATGTCTTACAGTGGAATTAAGAAATTACAGGAAAGAAAAATGACTACAAGTCAGGCTATTCTTTCTCTTTCTGCCACTTCTTGCCATGTTTTTATAGCTATTATTGAACAAAATCCAGGTCTCAATAAATTAATCTCCTAAATGATGCTCCCTTGAGTAGGAAAAAGCCTTGGAACTTGTGCAAGTGTGATCAACAAGGATCAACCTGCTGACGGGTGGCCACGAGGAGATGGCAAACAGATGCTGCTTTGAAAGGACTTTCTCCCAGAGGGCACCTTTCCAGGGGAACACTGAGAGAAGAAAGAAGGTGGAGACAAGACACTGCTCCTATGTGGTGTGGCCAGTCTCAGAGGGCTCAGCCACCCCTTTGCAATAAGACAAGGGAAAGAAGATGTTAGAGACGTCATCATGGCATGCTGGTTGGCACGTTTTGATGCCTCAGTTTGGAGAGCTGCAAGTAAAGTATCTACTCTGCAAGCCATCATGGCAGCAAAAGTAAGAACTGCATGGAGACAGATGGAGATGTCTGGCCAAGTGATCTGCTTGTGTCAGAGACTGATAATACTTGGTTAATTGGGCAGAGGCCATCAGTCAATTCTTCTTGAATTTCCATCTGCTGGACTGCATTTCACCTAGGGATGGGATCCAAGAGGATGGGATCCAGGAGGAGTTTTAACCACCTTAAAATACCTTAACCTTTTCTCTCTGCTCCATTGGTTAGACTCAGACTCCAGCTACAGATCCAAGGCAGCGGGGAAAATGCCACCCACCTTAACAGCTAGTCACAGCTGCTCTAGGCTGCTTGTCATCAATGACTGGAACACCTTACAATGCTTGTGGCTCCCACCATGACCTGTTTCAGATAATGAATAAAAGCCCCAAATATTTCCTTTAAAAAAAGAAAAAGAAAAGAAAAATGAAAATAAAAAGAAGAAAAGGAAGAAGAAGAAGAGGAAGAAGAAGAAGAGGAAAAAGAAGAAGAGGAAGAAGAAGAGGAAGAAGAAGAAGAGGAAGAAGAAGAAGAGGAAGAAGAAGAGGAGGAGGAGGAAGAAGAGGAGGAGGAAGAAGAGGAGGAAGAAGAGGAGGAAGAAGAAGAAAAGGAAGAAGAAAAAGAGGAAGAAAAAGAAGAAGGAAAAGAAGAAAAAGAAGAAGGAGGAAAAGGAAAAAGCAAAAGGAAGATCAAAAAAGAGAAGGAAAAAGGAGAAGGAAGAAGAGAAGGGAAAAGGAGAAGGGAAAAGGAGAAGGGAAAAGGAGAAGGGAAAAGGAGAAGGGAAAAGGAGAAGGGTAAAGGAGAAGGGAAAGGAAGACAAAGAAGGAGAAAGAAAAAAAGAGAAGGAAAAGGGGGGAAAAAAAAGAAATATTAATCTGTGTATAGGGAGCATTTTTGTAGATCTCTATCCTAATGAGCAAATCATGTCACTTGGAGTAGGAAAAATAAATAAATAAATAAATAAATAAATAAATAAATAATGGAGGCAATCTCTTGATGTCAAGCAATGATAATTCTTTGGCCAGAATCTTTGAAAATCTGTTTTAACATATGTGAACAAGTCACCCAGGGATGTTTTCCAGTGCACTGTTATTGACAGCAGAGCCCAGAAAGCATGTTCTCTCCAGCCATTGCTGTCTCAAGATGCAAATCCTTATTGACACCATACATGTCAAGCCTGTGTATTATTTAGACAGCTGTGATAGCTTTGATGTTCCAATGAAAACATGCTCCAAACAGAAGTCACTGCACTCCCCACTGCCTGCTCAATCAGAATCTGAGCAGATTGTGAGCAAGATTTAAAAACTCCAAAACCTGCAGTTTGTGGCAAATGCTAATGTCTGATGGGGTGAAAACACACTTCTCTTCAAGCCACTGTCTTCAGGTGATCTACACCCTTAGAAATCCTTATGAAGCAAGGAAAATTCATAAATGCTGTCTCATGGGTGAGGAAATGTGGCTGCAGACAGTGTAAATGACTTTCTCAAAGCTGTGGCAGATTTCCCCATATTTACTCCTCTCCCTGGATCTAGGTCATGGTGACACAACCATACTACACCACCTTCTGCTTGCTGCAACTTGATGATAGTGTTGCTGGGTGGGACCTCCTAATTTGCCTTCAAATAGGAGCCTCAGCCTCCTGTTTTGTGCCTCCTGTAAGAGGGAGAAGATCACTGGAACGAACCTTAGAGTAAATCAGTCCAGTGTAGCATTCATGGAATGAAAGTCTTGTTGCCAGAGACAAAAAAGAGCATTAAATGTGGTTACCCCTGAAGTTTCTCTTTGCATCTCCCTTCTGTTCTGTGGTTGGAGACAGTAGCTCTGATGAGGATGGTGGCCCCGTTTATGAGGGCCACAACAGTGGGAGCATGCTGGTGAGTGGCCGACTGATGCCTGTGCTGGGCACTTGCATTGCCTTGGCATGCCACACATTTTCAATCTGCCTGCCTCAGTTATTTAATCTTATAGTCACTGTATGTTTTGTGAGAGGTCAATGCTCCAGCAAATCTTCTAAGGTTGCTTCTTTCTCTTGGATACTCATAAAAGTATGTGCTTAAACAGGTCCCTCAGCACCACTGTATGAGGGATTTCAAGTGTTTCATTGGGGAAGAAGAAATTACAAACCAGCAAACTCAATTATATCTTTCTAACCCTTAAGTAACTTTACTGGGAGAGAGTGAAAGGGTGCAGCCCTTCTCATTTCCCTTCCCTCTCCAAAACAATTTCTAGCTTTATCTTGGATCCTTCTGGTTAATCTTCTCTCTCCTTTCACATCCTCTGCAACATCTCACAGAATCACAGAATTAACCAGGTTGGAAAAGACCTTCAATATCATCAAGTCCAACCTATCACCCAACACCATCTAATCAACTAAACCATGACACTAAGTGACTCATCCTGTCTTATTTTAAATGCTTCCAGGGACAGTGACTCCACAACCTCCCTGGGCAACCTGTTCCAGTGTCTCACTACCCTCATGGTGAAGAATGTCTTCCTAACATCCAATCTGAATCTACCCATTTCTAGTGTTTTTTTCCATTCCCCCTAGTCCTATCATTACCTGACACCCTGAAAGTCCCTCACCTGCCCTTTTTTCTCCCTTTTCCCCTCAAATCCCACAGCACCTGGGCTCTGTTGGAGTCTCCTCCCACCCCAGGTGTGGCCACTTGGCCCTCCCTACCCACTCCCCTATTTAATCCCCCGCAGGAAAGGCAGAAGCCCCAAGCTGAGCCCATCTGGGCTGAGGATCCTCCTCTCATCTCTGGTGAGTGCCCATGGTGCACACTGGGTGATGGTGGTGGTGACAACAAAGGCCGGGGGGCCTGGTGGCCCCCCGGTTGTTAGGGCCATGATTGATGACTCCTCCAGTATCATCTATGGGGGCTGGCTGGGCCTCCTTATTGGGGCTGAGCTCCCCTGTGTGGTCTCTCAGATGGTGAGGGATGGGTGCAAAATTGGTGGTGGTGGAGCAGGAGCTGTTTAGTGATATGAAATTATGCTAATGATACTGTTTTTACCTGTTTTTACCAGGGAGGCCTCCTGAGTCTGCTCTCAACATTCAATAAAACTCTGCTTTTGTGCCTCATTTGCAGACCACTTCTTCCCCCTTACTGCTCTCTCTTCTAGAAACACTACTTCTTGCATCCCCACAACTGACTTCCTCTTGGAAATTAGCCAGTCTCAAATTAATCTTCTGGATAGAAAGCTGGCCCTTCCTGACGGGCTTGATGGGTGACTCACGTCTTTGCTGCTGCCTCCCCCCCAACTATGGCAGCCTGAGTCACTGTCCTTTATCACATCCCTCCCTCACTATTCCTTCCCTCCCCTGGTGAGAAATTCTCAGCCGATGTGTGCATGAAATGCCTGAGCTGCGAGACAGTCCCAGTGTGCTGATGTGACCCTTGGGCCCCCTGTGACCCCTGCACGCTGCCCTTAGCCTCCATTGCTCTGCTGCTGCTTTCAGGGACAGGCTGTCTCTTTCCATGTCTTCTGGGGAAAGGGCTGGAGTGTTGATAGTATCATAGAATCAGTCAGGGTTGGAAGGGACCACAAGGATCATCTAGTTCCAACCCCCCTGCCATGGGCAGGGACACCCCACACTAGATCAGGCTGGCCAGAGCCTCATCCAGCCTGGGCTTAAACACCTCCAGGGACGGGGCCTCAACCACCTCCCTGGACAACCCATTCCAGGGCTTCACCACTCTCATGGGGAAGAAATTCCTCCTCACATCCAGCTTGAATTTCCCCACCTCCAGCTTCATTCCATTCCCCCTAGTCCTATCACTACCTGAGATCCTGAGAAGCCCCTTCCCAGCCTTCTTGTAGCCCCCTTCAGATACTGGAAGGCCACAATTAGGTCACCTCGGAGCCTTCTCTTCTCTAGACTGAACAGCCCCAACTCTTTCAGTCTCTCCTCACAGGAGAGGTGCTCCAGCCCTCTGATCATCCTCGTGGCCCTTCTCTGGACACCTTCCAGCACCTCCAGACCCCTCTTGTAATAGGGGCTCCAGAACTGGAGGCAGTACTCCAGGTGGGGTCTCACCAGAGCTGAGTAGAGGGGGAAAATCACCTCCCTTGACCTGCTGGCCACATTTCTCTTGCTGCAGCCCAGGATCTGATTGGCTTTCCGGGCTGCAAGTGCACACTGAGAGCTCATGTTGAGCTTCTCCTCCACCAGCACCTCCAAGTCTCTCTCCTCAGGGCTGCTTTCCAGCCAGTCACTGCTCAGCCTGGATTTGTGCCTGGGATTGCCTTGACCCAGCTGCAGGACTCTGCACTTGTTCTTGTTGAACCTCATGAGGTTGGCTTGTGCCCACCTCTCCAGCCTGTCCAGGTCCCTCTGGATGGATCCCTTCCCTCTAGCGTGTCTGCTGCCCCACACAGCGTGGTGTCATCAGCAAACTTGCTGAGGGTGCACTCAATGCCACTGTCCATGGTACCAAGATGGGTCCCAGGGCTGATCCCTGAGGGACTCCACTTGTCACTGGCCTCCACTGGGACATGGGCCATTGACAGCCACTCTTTAGCCACCAAGCCAGTTCTTTATCCATCTAGTGGTCCCCCCATCAAACCCATGTGTCACCAGTTTGGAGACCAGGATGTGGTGTGGGACAGTGTCAAAGGCTTTGCTCAGGTCCAAGTAAATGACATCAGTTGCTCGCCCCTCATCTATTGATGGGTGTTACAGAGTAATTCTTAGTCTCAAAGTTTGGTTCTTTGATCACTTCTGGCTGTTATTGTTGGAGCTAATCATCCAGTTAATTAAACTGTCTCAAATATCTGCCAGTGTTGGGCCTTGGCCCAGACCTTTTATTTACGTTTCTGACCGGCCCAAACCCTTCACTTGGCAATCGATCAAAACATACAGATGGATCAAAACAGCTCATCATTTCCCCAGTAAAATATGAGTCTCTGCAAATTGTAACCCAGCCTGTCACAGCTGGTATTCACAGGCCTTGAATTATACATGTGCAAGCTGGAAGTGCTTTGAAGGCTCAGCCAGCCAGAACAGACACAGTGCCACACAGAACACTTTCCCGTTCACATCCTACCTGCTGCCTCCAAGAAGTCCCCATTGGAATGGGCTGCCCAGGGAGGTGGTGGAGTCACCATCACTGGAGGTGTTTAGGAAGAGAGTGGGTGAGGCACTTGGTGCCATGGTTTAGTTGATCAGATGATGTTGGGTGATAGGTTGACCTTGATGATCTCAAAGGTCTTTTCCAACCTGGTTAATTCAATTCTATTCTAAACTTCTGTCCTTCAGCCAAGTTATGTTGGCTTCATCCTGAGCTTAGCCAATGAAACCTGTTACTGACAGAGCTACTCACCACCAGCTCCTGGTTACCATACACCCAGAGGAGCTGTCTGCCATTCAAATATTCAAATACATATATATTAGAGGAAACAAGCAAGCAGAAAGCATCTAATTTAGTCAGATAAATTATTCATTGTAAATAATTTGTTCAAGTCCAATACCCAGCAACAAAAGGGTTTACTTTTTTCCTTCATTCTGTGCAATTAGGATTCTTCTGTCAACAGTGATGGAGGATACTCAGTACAATCACATTAATATTGTATTCCTTGCTTACCTGCATGCTCTTTAGAAAGGGATATAGTGTAAAAGTTTACAGATATTTGTGTTAGATTGCAGCTCAAGAAGCTACTCCAAGAAATCTCTACTAGGAATGTAAAGTTGCACACATTCCACTTGAGAATATATTTCACACAGTTCAGTAACTATTAAAAATGACATTTTTTGGTTGGAGTATTTTGATGTAAGTGACAGCTTTAGCTGTAGTAGGAACTTTGTTCCCTGCACCCCTAGTTAAAAGCATAACATAGCATAAGACCTGGGTGAGACTGAAGCTCCAGCTAGTCTAATACAGTGGCCAGAAGCAAGGGAGCCAGCTCAAAAAAGTGTGGAGGAGAAAGGAACACAGAGCAGTGCTTCTCCCAGCATCCAGAATTTTATAGCTTGGGGTTGCATGTAGTCATTCACACAGCCCCAGGCTGTGTCAGGGGAAGTTTATGCTTGAGGTGAGGAGAAAGCTCTTCACAGAAAAGAGTTGTTGGCCATTGGAATGTGCTGCCCAGGGAGCCATGGTTTAATTAGTCATGAGGTGCTGGGTGATAGATTGGAATTTGGGGGGGTGTGTGTGTGAACACACCTATGGCTTTTGTTAAATCCTACCTTTCTCCTTCTTGAGATTTACAAACATCTACTGTTGGCAAAAGCAGCAGCTAGAGTCTTTGTTCATCTGCTTTAACTTGTCACCACTCTGATTTTTCCCTTCCAATCTCTTCCAATATGCTTGCAGAATCTCTCAGAAAGGGAATCTATAGTTCCATGCTGTTCTGTCTCCATCAGAGTGTTTGGAAAAGAACCTATGATTTACAAGAGAATGTTTCAAACTTCAAGACCAAATACCTTACCTTTATTTGCTCTCTCTATTGGTGTCTGGTTATCTCAGCAGCCATTCTGTGTCCCCAGGTACAAAAGTATTTTTTTTTCTTGTAAATCAATGATTTAACCTTTCATGGAAATTTTTGCAGTCTATATTCCTCTGTCATTATCTTCATAACATCATAGAATGGCTTGGGTTGGAAGGGACCTCAGAGATCATCTACTTCAACCTCTCTGCCACGGGCTGGGACAACTCTCCACTAGCCTTGGCTGCTCAAGGCCTCATCCAGCCTGGCTTTGAACCTCCCCAGGGAGGAGGCATCCACAACCTATTCCAGAGTCTCACCACACTTTTCCTTTTCTTGTTCTCCTCACTCTTGTAATCTCAGCATTGCTATTCTTCTGACAGCCCCAAACCAAAGGTAGACACGACTTCAGAAGACATGTGGATGACTTCAGAAGAAACGATGATAAACAATACCCTATTTAGGCTGTGTAAACAGAGTTGAACTTTGGTCTGTTCTCTCCTCTTTCCAGCTGTCCAACTAGACAAGCAGAGAAGAAAAGCCTATATGCACAGCCACCTCAGGCTGCCCCTTCTTTACTGAAAGCTTTGCTCCAAAGGTTACTCAGAAGGGGAGAGAAGCAAATCTATATCTGTAAATAAACATCAGGCAAAGTAAAAAGATAAACACCAGAGTTTGGTCATCAAGGGTGAATAGTAGAACAGTTAGCAAGAGAGAGGCAGAGAACTCCTTAAGTACTGGAAAAAAATTCCTCATGGTACTTACAAATAATTTCTGTGGCAAGAAAGAATAATGAACAATTGCTGGATCTTTAAGTGCACAAGGCCCCAGTCCCTTTCTGAAGGTCTCTTTCCGTGACACAGTCTCAGGCTGCGCCGGGGAGGTTTAGGCTGGATGTTAGGAAGAAGTTCTATACAGAGAGAGTGATTGCCCATTGGAATGAGCTGCCTGAGGAGATATGGAGTCACCATCATTGGAGGTGTTCAGGAAGAGACTTGATGAGGTGCTTGGTGCCATGGTTTAGTTGTTTAGGTAGGTTGGATTGGTTGATAGGTTGGATGCAATGATCTTGAATGTCTCTTCCATTCCATTCCATTCCATTCCATTCCATTCTATTCCATTCCATTCCATCCATGGATGTTCCAGTTTAATGTGGCCAGATTTGAGCTTTCCATTTACTTTGGGAATCTCAGCAAATCAGAAGCAATAAATTTGCTATCCCAAGCCGTGCAAGTGTTGAGACTGAGGAAACCACCTGGGATGGAATAGACCCTCGGGGTGATGTGGATAAAGAACATATATACTTCTTGACTTGGTGGGTCAAGAGGTGCAGTTAGTGGTCTGTAGTTCAAGCAGGTAGGTTAATGGGCAAAGACAAATCAAGAACTGATGGTGTAGTGCTGCATTTTGTTGAGCTCTACTGGATTCTTTATGGACAAAAGTTGCAGTTCAGCTGGAATAGAGCTCCTCGGAGAGAGTTTCAGCCTAGTCTTCTGGATTTTAATTGCCATCCGGAAAGGGGTGGGGGGTGGGGAAAGTCTAATTCTCATTTATCATCTCTTGCACCTGCCATGGTTTAAAGTTTTCCCAAGACTTCAAACTGCAAAGACTCATCATATTTACTGAAATCAGCAGTTCTGCAAATAATCCTGCATTTCCTGTGTGCTCAGTGATGTCATCCCCTGTGATAACTGCCTCGTCTGGGTCAGCTTTGCTTTATTTTCTGTAAAGCAATTGAGATTTATGGTTCATGTCACTCCTTTATGAGTTTATTTTATGATGTGATTGATCTTGCTGCGAACAAATATTTCCATGTTGATTTTTCTGGGGTTTTTTTTTCCTTTTTTTTTTTTTTTCCCTCTCTCTTCTTCTCTGTTCTGTATTCAAGGGGAAAAAAAAAAAGGCAATGGGCCAGTTTTCAAGCTGCAGCTTTCTGACAGCTGATAATCTTTTTCCTTTTTCTTTAAAGCCTTAAAGTACAGAGTTCACCAAAATGGTCTTGTGGCAGCCAGTTCTTTGTTACGTGGTGATGCATGTATGTGCAGGCAGTCATTCAGCTCTTACTAGTGCCTGCACTGAAGCAATGTCCAGACATTTGCTTTATCAAAGGAGTAGAAATCATGTATATACATATATATATATATATATATATACACAAACAACCAAACCAAGCCAATTTTTTTTCCCCTGAAATGATTTCAGTCACTTCTGTAGGAAGAAATGTAATCCAGCAGGTTGAGGGAGGTGATTCTTCTTTTCTCTCTGCAGATTCTTCCCTTCTACTCTGTGCCTGTGAGACCCCACCTGGAGTACTGCATCCAGTTCTAGAGCCCCTGTTACAGGAAGGATCTGGAGGTGCTGGAGCAAAGGGCCACGAGGATGATCAGAGGGCTGGAGCTGCCCTGCTATGAGGACAGACTGAGGGAATTGGGGCTGTTCAGTCTGGAGAAGAGAGGGCTCTGAGGAGACCTAATTGTGGCCTTCCAGTATCTGAAGGGGGCTACAAGAAGGCTGGGGAGGGACTTTTTAGGGTGTCAGGTATGACTGGGGGGAATACAAAGCTAGAAATGGGTAGATGCAGATTGGATGTTAGGAAGAAGTTGTTCCCCGTGAGGGTGGTGAGAGACTGGAAGAGGTTGCCCAGGGAGGTGGTGGAAGCCTCATCCCTGGAGGAGTTTAAGGCCAGGCTGGATGTGGCTGTGAGCAACCTGCTGTAGTGTGAGGTGTCCCTGCCCATGGCAGGGGGTTGGAACTGGATGATCCTTGAGGTCCCTTCCAACAGTTCTCTGATACTGTGTCACAAACTGATTTCTCTGTGTCAGTGGCAACCACACAATACTTTTAAAAGCTGGTTAAAATATCAGGCATGGACTCTGAGAGTGAAGTGCTTTATGTTCCCAGCTTGTGCTGATAATGTGATGGTAGTGACTGGTACTTTAAGACCTGGAATGTTTGCATTTAGTATTCAAGCTTTTTTAATTGAAAACAGTAAAATCTCTACTACTCCACTGTCCACAAGAGGATAGCTTACTGTTTTCTTCATTTAAGCTGTGTCTTCTGAGGAAAATAGCTATTAGTTTATGCTTTAATGCTGCAGAAGGCATAAAAGGAGAGAAAATCTTTGCCCTGAAGTATTGAAAAGAAAATGGATATGAGAAAGGAAGTCAGAAGGGCAAGCAGTGTTAGTTCTCCTTTATTGACAGGAAATGGAGAGGAAAGGAGCAGTGTTTTTGTTAAGTCTTTCCAGAGAAAAATGATGATGCCAACTATGTGTCAATGTAACAGAGTCTCTATCACCAGAGACAGCTAGAGAAAGATGAAGGATATTAGATTCAGCAAGGATGTAACCAAAATGACTTTGAAATAAAGATTAGCTCAGAAGAATCTGGGTTTATTTCTAGTGATGTAGTCAGTGACTGGGGTGAAGATTTCACCCCTCTCAGATTTCTGTCTCTTTTTGATATGCTAATGTCCTTTTTGCCTTTCAGCATCCTTAAATACGGTAAAACAGAGCATTTCTTCCGTATGAATCCATGTTACAACCAGTGCACAGCGTCTCAGGACTCTTGCAGTATCCACAGGGAATGATAATAACAAATAACATGCTCACAATAATGGAGCTGATCTGAAGATCATCTTGAATCTGAATTTCTGCTAGTCGAGTGGCTCAGTCTTTCCCTCCCCCCCCCCCCCCAATTTTCCCCTACTGGCTACTCCCAGCACTCTGCTGTGCAAACATCTTTGTTGGAGCTGCCTCTGCCTTTTGTCTTGCAAGTCCTCCTCTGTGTGTGGTAGTGGCAGGGGTGCATCATACTTGAATTTCATTTTCTCATGTGGCTTTTACAGCTCTGAGTTCAGATCCTGCCCAGATGGTTCCTGCGTGGCAGGATCCATCAGGCACTTTCTTTTCCATCTCTCATGAACAGGATCTGGGGACATGGACACATGGCACTGTCAGAAGAAGAGCAAGTGCCAAGCACAGAGATTTGTCTATCCTCCTTCAGTTCTGTTTTATTTTCATTTTGTCCTCTTTATTTGCTTATCCTTTTTTCCAGCTGCAGGTATTGGTCTCACAGAGTGGCCCTATGGGTACCTCAGAAGTGACCATAGATGCAAATATTTTTCTTTATAATAGCTGGAAGCCATTAAAAGCTCCCATTTGTGTTCAGGGCATTTCAGCACTGAGCAGCACGAAAGGAAGCGATCAATAATTGCATTGCAAGACCGAACTCCTTGCTGTGCCAGGCTGATACAGACTAGCTTAGCTCTGATATTGAATCCAGTCCTCCTTGATTTATCCTTCAAATATAGTATCCCACCTTCTTCCCTTTCACCTAACTGTCCTCTAGGGCCATTTCCCATCTCAGCTGTGATAACCTTGTTTTACTTCTTTGCAGTTTATTCCCCTAGCTGTCTTTCTCTTCCTTCACCTATCATTTAGTGGTTACTACTGAAAGGCCTCGTGTTCACACATGAATCTGTGCTTTGATTTTAATGCCTAGCCTTTATTTTAATGCCAGTCTCACTCTTCACTAGACCTACAAACTTGTTCCGCTGCTTCAGGTACAGGTTTATGTCAGCACGAAGAAAAGGACTGTTTAGCCTGTAGAGCTCTATCATGTGAGAAAAGGTGGTGGGAGATAAGAGGTAAGAAGCATCAGGAGGTGAGAGCATGGCAAAATTGCCATTGTCTCCTAAAACCAACCTGTTAAAATGGTAACTAGAAGGGGCTCTGTTTTCTTTTGTCTTCCTCAATGTTTTTACAACTCAAGCAGTTCTTCACATAAGCTTCTGAGGTGTTGGGTGACAGCTTGGACTTGATCCTTGAGGTTTCTTCCAACCTTGTTGATTCTATGATTATTTATCATCATGAACTCAGGTCCCACTCCTGTTCTGGTCTGCCTATTGCCTTTCTCCAGGCTTTGACATCACTGTCAAGAGAGCTGCCAACAAATATTTAAAGTCCATTTCAGTGGTGGGGTTTTTTTTCATTGTTGTTTTAAAAGCAATTAATTTCCCCCCCAAATTAGCTCTTGGCATTACAGAGGCCTCTTCCAGCCACAAAGCAATAGTAAAAGGTATCTCTTGTACGTTAATGCTCCAAAATGGAAGAACTAGAAGAGGCAGGCATGTGGCCAAAACCCAGAGTTGCACAAAAGAGATATGTTGTGGGAGGGTGGAGGGAGAGAGGGAAACTGAATGTGGAGTCAAAGCCGAGGAACAATGAATGCAGCAAAAGCACCAAGCTGCCAAAGCGAGCTGCCCTTCGGTGTGACCACACGCCAAGTCAGGGAGAAGGAAGGCAAGGATGTGTTGATGTCTGATTCACTGCTGGATTTGTGTCATGCTGAATCTGGCAGTCACACAGTTTCTGCTGTGTATCACAAAACTCCTGTGGTGAGAAACGACATCAAAAAATTATGGCGGGGGAAAAACATTGGCACAAGAATTTCAGGCTGTCAGTCACTGAAATGAAATCTTGGTTTAGATAGAGTATCAATTCCCTCTTGTCTACCCTTGCTTTCACCTTATTTATGACTGAGTCTCATTTTTTCCACTGCTTCCAATTTTGCAGCCATAAAAAAGCTTCAAATGCTGCCCTATGGGTAGAGAAGCTCTGGGTTTGCAGCATATCGTGCTTAAATGCCTCTTGTTTTATGCACATGTGCATTTGTAAGTCAGGCTTAGGCCAAAAGTTACTAGGGAATGTTTGTTACATAATTGGAGCAAAGTCTTTGTGGATCCAGGCTTGTCTCAGGGGTCTGAGGTGCTGAAATTGTTGTATCATGTTGTCTGTCTGAGTTTCTAGAATCCAAAACAACAATTTGGAGGTTTGAGCCACCTTACTAAATAAACTGTCCTACACTGTTTGCTTTTCCCCTTTCACTTGTGAACTATTGGGTTGGCTCAATGTGCAGAAACCAAAATGTATTACAATTCCTCTCCCACACCAGCATTTTGAAGGTTAAAAATCAAGATACCTTTGAAACAACAGAAGGTGGCAGTGGTGGTGAGGTGGGAGTGGTCCTGTTATCTCCAGATTTGTGAGCTAGGTTTTACCTTCTAGCACAAAAGTTAATGGTATCCACATCCAGACTTAGAATAGAATAGAATTAACCAGGTTGGAAGAGACCTCTGAGATCATTGAGTCCAACCTATCACCCAACATCATCTAATCAACTAAACCACGGCACCAAGCACCCCATGCAGTCTCTTCCTAAACACCTCCAGTGATGGTGACTCCACCACCTCCCCAGGCAGCCCTTTCCAATGGGCAATCACTCTTTCTATGAAGAACTTCTTCCTAACATCCAGCCTAAACCTCCCCTGGTACAGCTTGGGACTGTGTCCTCTTGTTCTGGTGGTGGTTGCCTGGGAGAAGAGACCAACCTCTACCTGGTTACAACCTCCCTTCAGGGAGTTGTATTGAGCCATAAGGTCTCCTCTGAGTCTCCTCTTCTCCAGGCTAAGCAACCCCAGCTCCCTCAGCCTCTCCTCACAGGGCTGTGCTCCAGACCCCTCCCCAGCTTTGTTGCCCTTCTCTGGACACCTTCCAGCAGCTCAACATCTTTCCTAAACTGAGAGGCCCAGAACTGGACACAGGACTCAAGGTGTGGCCTAACCAATGCAGAGTACAGGGGCACAATGACCTCCCTGCTCCTGCTGGCCACACTGTTCCTGATCCAGGCCAGGATGCCATTGGCCTTCTTGGCTGCCTGGGCACACTGCAGGCTCATATTCAGCCTACTATCAACCAGTACCCCTAGGTCCCTTTCTGCCTGGCGGCTCTCCAGCCACTCGGTCCCCGGCCTGTAGCACTGCATGGGGTTCCCTCAGCCTGTTCTCCAGCTGCACACTGAGCCTTTCATGTTTCTCTCATGTTGTATTTTTCAGCAATCTTCAAATTTGTCATTGAATCTTCATCCATGAAAAGCAAAACACTTGGACACCTCAGGTGTTCTTGAGGTTGACAGTGAAAGTAGGAGGTAGCCTTTGCTGCTCTTTTCATCACCGTCTTAAACAAACATCCAAGGGCAGGGAACTGAATTTTGCAAGTAATTGCCAGACACCAGATTGTTCTAGAGTAAAATTTCCATCAGTTAAAATAAAGCTGCTTTTTATTTCTTTTTTTTTTCTTGTAGTGAAATGGGAAATTCACTTGGTCTGAGCTGAGCTAATTGAACATATGTTTACCCCATGTGAAAATCTGCCACTAGCGCCCACCAGCTCCCAGTTTACACAACATCTATCTTCTTTTGCAGTGGGTAATGAAAGAAGGGTCAGAGCCACCCAGGCTCTTCTCTAGCTTCACAGATTGTTCCTTCTAGGACCTGGGAGCAAAAGCACAGCATCAGTTCTCTTTGACATATTCCCAGTGCTGGGCACAAAGGGGAAAAATAAGCTAAATTATACATCACAGACTGCTCTGGGTGGGAAGAGACCTCTAGAGGTCATCAAGTCCAAATCCTCTGCAGTATGCAAGGACACTTTTACCTAGATCAGGTTGCTCAGGGGCCCATCGAGACTGACCTTGAATGTTTCCAGGGATGGGGCCTCTGCCACTGCCCTGGGCAACCATCCTCATAGTAAAGAACTTTTTCCTAATGCTCACAGATAAATAATTTAAAGCCAATTTGATGTATATGTATATTTAAAATTGGCTTTAAATTCTTTTCAGAAATCCAAGAGCAGAAGGGAAGAGCTTCCTGGGGTATTTTTTGGGGTTGGTGATTTGGTTTTTGGTTGGTGGGGTGTTGGTTGGTTGTTTTTTGGGGGTTCTGGTCTGTGTATTGAATTGGCATGATAATAAGAAGAAAATCTTCTGCTGGATTCTGTAGCAAAGTTTTGGCCAGCACTGTCAGTTAATTTCTTTGTTTACAATGAAGCAAACTGCCTTAGGGTAAAGCTAAATCTCTCACTAGCCACACAAGCTAAGATTAATTTACTGTCCTTTCTCTTCTGCAAAGCTGTCAGGAATGTATCACTTTTCTCCTTCACTGTGTTTTTTTTCCCCCCCTTAAAATGTTGTGCATATCACTACCTCCACAGAATCATAGAATTCTTAGGGTTGGAAGGGTCCTCAAGGATCGTCTAGTTCCAACCCCCCTGCCGTGGGCAGGGATACCTGACACTAGATAGAATAGAATAGAATTGACCAGGTTGGAAAAGACCTTTGAGATCCAACCTATCACCCAACACCATCTAATCAACTAAACCATGGCACTAAGTGTGTCATCCAGTCTCCTCTTAAACACCTCCGGTGATGGTGACTCCACCACCTCCCTAGGCAGCACATTCCAGTGGCCAATCTCTCTTTCTGGGAAGACTTTCTTCCTGACATCCAGCCTAAACCTCCCCTGGTGCAGCTTGAGACTGCATCCTCTTGTTCTGGTGCTGGTTGCCTGGGAGAAGAGACCAAACCCCCCATTGCAGACGGCAATAAGGTCTCCTCTGAGCCTCCTCTTCTCCAGGCTAAGCAACCCCAGCTCCCTCAGCCTCTCCTCACAGGGCTGTGCTTCAAACCCCTCCCCAGCTTTGTTGCCCTTCTCTGGACATCTTCCAGCAACTCAACATCTTTCTTAAACTGAGGAGCTCAGAACTGGACACAGGACTCAGATCATGTTGCCCAGAGCCACATCCAGCCTGGCTTTAAAAACCTCCAGGGATGAAGCCTCCACCACCCCCCTGGGGAGCCTGTTCCAGTGTCTCACCACCCTCATGCTGAAGACCATCTTCCTAACATCCAATCTGGATCTACCTATTTCTATTTTTTTTCCCCATTCCCCCTAGTCCTATCACTCCCAGACCCCCATCCCTCTTATCCCCGAGCTAGAGACACATGGCCACTTCCCAACTTCATTTTCTGGTACCGTTGCAAGGGGCCAGGTATCCCCACTGCATGTGAAGTAAAATTACTCTTAAGGTTTGCACATCCAATAGGAAATTTGTTGTCATTTCAAAACAGCAGGCAACTATTTGCTGAGCTGATATTAAGAACTGGTAGCAGTGCAACAGGCTGGTGCTGCTGTAGTACAGCCTGTGAAGCCTTCTCACATGCTAGCATTTGCTTTTTTTAAAGCTCCTTCCTACACAGCAGCACAGAGTCCCTCAGGCTTTTCACTCAGTAGTCCAATGTAAAGTAGCCAAAAAAGAGGAATGGAAAACTCTGCAGCACAAGTGCCAAGAGTCTTGTAGACAGGGCTGCAGGCAGGCAGCTGCCAGGTGGGTTAAAGACAGTACTGCTCAGAGGGAAACTTCCATGAAATGGTTGGATTGGGATCACTGAAAAGCCTGGGACATTCAAGAAAGTGTTACTGAAATCCCTCTCTCCTTGTTTTGCCTAATGCCTGGAGGGTGAAGCCTCAGCACTGCTCATAAACTAATTTGGTTTTCTTTTCTCAGGGGAAGAGGTACTCTAAGAAATCAGAAACTCCTCCACCCCCCCCACCCCCCCCCTTTTCTGTATGTTTGCAGTGATGAGCTCCATGATTTTATCACAACTTACACATCCTGATGAATCAGTCCATAGAACTGGAATGTAATCTTAGGCCAGCAGATTTAACTTGAAGCAAGAGAGTATTTCTAACCCTTCTGTAATTGAAAGCCTCAAAATGGGGGAACAGAACCTAAATATAAATTGCAGGACAATAGCTTTTGAGGGTAAGATGAGGAGTATTATCATTTTCTTTTTCTTTCAGAACAAGGTAAAACTGTAGAGAACTAAAGCTTGGGGAAAAGATCGAAGAGACACAACTAAATTCCTTCAAAACTCAGGTAGGGTTTGAATTCTGGCTCCAGTTTCCAGTATCTTGTGCCCATTATTTCTTGTGAGAGGCCTTGAGCACAAACCCTACAAGGAGGGGCTGAGGGAGCTGGGATTGTTTAACCTGGAGAAGAGGAGTTCAGGGGAGACCTTATTGCTGTCTACAACTACCTGAAGGGAGGTTGTAGCCAGGAGGGGGTTGGTCTCTTCTCCCAGGCAACCAGAACAAGAGGACACAGTCTCAAGCTGCACCAGGGGAAGTTTAGGCTGGATGTGAGGAGAAAGTTCTTCACTGAGAGAGTTGTTAGCCACTGGAATGTGCTGCCCAGGGAGGTGGTGGAGTCCCCATTCCTGGAGGTGTTCAAGAGGGGATTGGACGTGGCCCTTGGTGCCATGGTTTAGTCACGAGGTCCATGGTGACAGGTTGGACTTGATGATCTTTGAGGTCTCTTCCAACCTTGGTGATTCTGTGATTTAGCAGCATTTCTAGCACAGAAATTTTAAAACTGACAGGAAAAATATAACTGAAAGAAGGAGAGGGGAGGTGGGGGTGCAAAATATTGGATTTGCCAACCCTCCCCCCCCCCCCCCCTTTTTTTTTTTTCTGTCTTTGATTTCTATCAAGTTATTTATTTTGATCTCAACATCTTGGCAATTGCTTTTAGAGGAGCTTGTTCAGAGGGGAGCAGCAATCCCTCTCCAGCTAGTATTTTGCATTATTCCTACCTGCTAATTATCTGAAGGGATTTTTTTACATCCATAATAGCTCCTTGATAGCATTTCAAAGGGGCTTTGTCCCTCTTTTGATCACACACACATACACAATGGATCCATGGTGTATTGACAAGCATGTGGCACAAATATCTGCTAGGAAGTAGAGAGAGAAGGAAGATATTCCAGACTTCCATGTTGCCATCCTCTTGATGAGTAATTCCTGCAGTTTGGAGCCTCCTCATGGTCCTCTTTTTTCACCCCCACCCCTGTGTTCCCAATAACACATTCTGTCTCCTGCAGGAGTCATGCCAGCCTCTCAAGCTTAGATGGTACATAATGTTAGATTAACTGGCTAAGAAAACAGCCACAGAGCAAGGGGAGGTGGGGGAAGAGGAAGGCTTTCTTGTCAGAAGTGTTATTTTGTCACACTCAAGATTATAGAAATGGGGCAGAGAAGGATCCACCTTGTGAATGGATTACAGAAAACTGCTTTCCTGGAAGTGACTGGCAGTAACCTGGAGAAAAGAGGGACTAGAATAGGGGCAGGAGACAGAGACTCAAAGTCCTGGTTGGTCCTCAGCTATCTCTGCTTAACGCTGCTGAAGAAGGCAACTATCTCTACAACTGATGGGCTTAGAGCACAGACCAAATGCATGCCTGGAAGTGCAGGCTTCTGCAGGAGGAAATGTGGAAATGTGCTGGAAGTGCAGGCTTCTGCAGGAGGAAATGTGCTGGTAAGGAGGAATGAAGATCTATGGCAGCCTATGAACTGATCCTGGATGCCACCCACCTTTCGGTGAACTGACCCCTGGAAAAGCTATCATTGGTACAAGCTGATCTCTGCATTTCTTCTTGTAGCAAGGATCATATCCTGACATTGTCTGCTGATACTTCTCACAGTTGCCCATAGTAGAACCCATAGAATCATAGAATTGTTAGGGTTGGAAGGGACCTCAAGGATCAGCCAGTTCCAACCTCCCTGCCGTGGGCAGGGACACCTCACACTACAGCAGGTTGCTCACAGACACATCCAGCCCAGCTTTCAAAACCTCCAGGGGTGAGGCTTCCACCACCTCCCTGAGCAACCTGTTCCAGTGTCTCACCACCCTCATGGAGAAGAATTCCACCCATTTCTTTTTTTGTTCCATTCCCCCTGGTCCTTTCACTCCTTGACACCCTAAAAGGCGCTTCCCCAGCTTTCTTGTAGCCCCCTTCAGATACTGGAATGCTGCAATTAGGTCTCCTCAGAGCCTTCTCCAGACTGAACAGCCCCAACTCCTTCAGTCTGTCCTCATAGGAGAGGTGCTCCAGCCCTCTGCTCATCCCCATGGCCCTTCACTGACACGTTCCAGCACCTCCAGATCCTTCCTGTCCTAGGGGCTCCAGAACTGGACGCAGTGCTCCAGGTGGGGTCTCACCAGAGCAGAGTAGAGGGGGAGAATCGCCTCCCTTGACCTGCTGGCTATGCTTCAACCCATGTTGAAGTCTCTCCCTGTTCTCACTCTTCTCTTACGAATAGTGCCAGAAGAGCTCTGCTTTCAGAATCTGCGTGGAAGATCTCTAATTCTCACCTCACAGCATCTGTTGGCAGTCATTGGAACTATTTGATGGGCTCCTTCCTAACTCAGTCCAAACTCTTCAGTAAAGTTGGAATTCAGTTGCTGCTTCTCACTAGAGGTTTGGCAGCCCAATATATTCTTTATGTTTTCAAGTCTAGTTTTTCTCTCTTCACCTCCTCACATTAAGCCTTTCCTGTCACTGTATTCTCCATGTGCTAGGTCCTCTCTTGTATTGCAAACTTGCTGGCTCCTTTATTCCTCTGCCTTTTGCCCACCTGGTTTTCTCTTTAAAGTCCTTTAAGGCTCCATGCTTGATGGTGGTGATAAAATAGTGATGCCATTTTAAATTCTTTCTTTGAGTTTTAATTTCTTTCATGCTTTAGCTGCACAGAATGGTTTTAGTATAACCCACTGGAAGGACTCTCTTGGTTACTGGTTTTCAAGAAGGAATTGAACATTTGTGGTTACAAAAAAAAGGGGTTCTAAGGCTCCCCCCATGGGAACTCTGGGCTCTTTTTACTGCTTGCAGTGCCAAAACTCTATAGAAAGATGTCTCATGCAGGGTGCCTGACCCTGGCAGACATGAAGCTCACATGCAATAATTAAGACCATTTTTATATGTAAGCTAACTTTCTTCTCCTCTCATAGCCTGCATACCATACATTTAGTGTGGGGAAAAAACAGTTTAGAAGAAAGATCTTTATTTAATGCCAAAGGTTTCATTTTTAAATGCAACAGATCAAACAAAATTACTGCTTTCATTCACTGAGCCTTCTTCCTGTGCAAGGACTAGGTGCTGACCTTGTGGACAGTAACATCCTATAATGCCAAGTAGTAGGAGCTAGGTATTGGAGAGGAAAGACAAAACCAAAAACATTCCAATGGGAAGGATAAAAATAGACCTGAGAATAAGTTTTGAAGATGCATCTCTGAAGGGAGGTTGTAGCCAGGTGGGGGTTGGTCTCTTCTCCCAGGCAACCAGCACCAGAACAAGAGGGCACAGTCTCAAGCTGCACCAGGGAAGGTTTAGGCTGGATGTTAGGAAGAATTTCTTCACAGAAAGAGAGATTGGCCATTGGAATGGGCTGCCCAGGGAGGTGGTGGAGTCACCATCGCTGGAGGTGTTTAGGAGGAGACTTGATGGGGTGCTTGGTGCCATGGTTTAGTTGATTAGATGGTGTTGGATGATGGGTCGGACACAATGATCTCCAAGTTCTCTTCCAACCTGGTTTATTCTATTCTCAATAACAAGTTAAACAAATGTAGTTTAGCAAGAGTTCAGATTGTGAGAGAAGGAGAAATCACTGGCCTTGTGTCCCCCTTTCTTACACCTCTAAGATAAATGGATCACAACAGCAGGAGAAGGAAAACTCTCTTCTCCTAGCTTCTGAGGTCAAGGTGAGGTTCCCTCTCTTAACACAGTGGAGCTGTAAGCATGGAGCTGTCCTTAAGCTATGCATAGGATACAACTTTTCCTTGCTTTCATATCCCACATTAGTAGCTTGGCACTGAGACGTGGAGAGCACCCACACCTCCCATTGCACTGCTTGCTGTGGTGTGCCGCAGAATCACCTCCTTCACTGAGCTTTGCCAGTGACACTGCTTGCCAAGATGCAGGATGCCTCTCTGTTCTGTCACATTCCTGTAACATCTCAGGAGGAGATTTGTTGTTTCAGAAGACGACAAACAAGCAAGCAGTGTTTGCAAACTGAGGTGGCTTGTTCAAGCATCTTTGGAATGGATTTCTCCCTGGGCTTTTTGTTGACTATTTGTTCCCTTCAGTTGGAGCATGAAAGGACCAAGCATGTGCAATGCATCTTCCCTAGCATATGTATTACCTGCCTGGCAAATGAAGTTAATCTATCAGTCACTTTTCCTTTGAGATTGCAAAGCTTTCAGGAAGGAATGCTGGCACACACCCGTGCTGCTCCCCGCTGCTGCGCTCCCTTCCCATCCAGACTGCAGTGTGACTAGGAGCAGAAGCCACACAGAAAATCCATCTATCTCAATACTATTTCAAACTTAACCTACAAATAAGTGCCTTACCTCTGGCACCTCCACAGTAATTGGACTCAATTTTAGATCATTTTCGGCGGTAATACCTGAACGAAAGGGCAGCAACTGTAAATAAATCAGGACGGAAGATATTATTAGGAGATGTTATTAGAAAGACAAAGGTAGATTAAGTGGAGGGGAGGGAAAAAATACCAGCTCAGCCACTCCAGCATAAACAAAATAGAGTAAAATTAGAGCTGGCTGTAGGCAGAGCTTTGAATGACTGAAGAGTGCATTTGCAGCCTGCTGAGCAAAGACAATTCTGCCCCCACACTGACGCACAGAAGATTTGGATTGATTTCAGTCCACACAGGTAGTACAGCTGCAGTTTGGGGCTGATGGCTTGGTAGGAAAGCAAACCAGAGGGCTGTTGCAGACCTGAGTATGCCTCACCTGCTGCGTAACAGAGATATAAACGCTAGGAAAGGGGCAGCCAAAACACGTCTGTTAAGCAACACACAGCTTCTGAACAGTTTTAGCACAGCTTCCACATCAGAGAAGTGTGATGTCAAGCTGCTGTGAGGACCAAGGTAGTAATCAGTTTTCCCTGTCTTTGAGGTTTGAGGGGAAGTGCTAGGGTTGTCTGGGGAGGCTCCAGGAACAGCTGCATAAGTACATCTCAAGGGGAGTTAGCTTGGGTCTGTCCTTCCTTAGTCATGGTGATATTTTCAAGGTGCCTCCTGGCTTTATGCCTCTGTGCTGTGACAGAGCTACCAGACAGCCCGTGCCCTTCTCTGCCAAAGGAAGGTTGTCACCATGGCCTGTGGAAATTCCCACTGGATATGGGATCCTGAGGTATGCATGAATGATGGTCACTCTACCACCAAAACCCTGGGAGATTCTTGTCATCTCCTGCATATAGACTGCTCCTGGGCTTGACTGCCACTTCAGCTCTCTGGGGTTTTGGAATCATAGAACCAGCCAGGTTGGAAAAGACCTCAGAGATCATCAAGTCCAACCTATTACCTAATACCCAACGCCTCCTGACAACTAAACCATGGCTCCAAGAGTCATGCATCGTCCACCCAGGCCGTGCCCAGGCAGTACCACAAGTGAGTGGCATGTCTTTCTCAGGTTTTATTGGCACTGGCTTTATTTCTTATGATTAAGATACCACTACCAGTCTGTTCAGAGCCTCATCTTCTCTGCTTTTGTAAAAATGCAGAAGCCCATTGTTCAGTAGTTGTATTGCCTTCTAGGGTTTGTGGAAATAGAAAACCTTATGGTCAATGTCACTTGACAGAAGATTGTTTCCCATTAAATTCTCATCTGTCTTTAAAATGTGTTGGTTTGACATGTCAGAAGATCTCCTCTATGAAGAAAATAGAAGTGGCAATAAATGCACAATGCAAACATGAAAGGGGATGAGACAGAAAGGAAAGATCCCTCTGAGCTGAAGGTTTCCTCCATCCAGGAGGTGAGGAGTGGTGCTGCCTGGCACTTGCTGGCACTTGGAAAACGTTGCTCATCATTTAGAGTGATTTTTCTTGGTTTGGGGTTCTTTTATTTAACAGAGGAAAAAAAGGTATCTTTGCTTTAAATCCTCTTGCCACAAAAATACATTTTTGGACAGCAGTTTGTAGCACAGAGGTCAGTTGCTAAAAATATATAATCTTAAAGATGAACTTTCCTTCTGGTTTTATCCAGTGGCTCAACCAATCACAGCAAATGTTAACCATAAAATACTCAGTCCCACGTAACTCAGACAGCTCGATGCTTTGTGAAGCAAAAGGAAGAAAATCCCCCCAAGTTCATTGGCAACAAAACCTTCTTTTTAACCTTCCCCACATGTTCTTCTTAGGACACAGGTATTGTTCCATGTCTTTCTGACCTTTAAGATCTGTAGGGAGTGTGAACGGAGGAGGAGGGTTTGCTGACATTGTGACCACTGTCTCCTACTGCCTCACATCTTTGCTTTGCTTATTTTTGTCCCTGCCAGAAATAAGCTTGCAAAGCACTTACCAAAAGGTAGTTTATTGAAAGGTTCTTAAGTGTGTTTTAAAAGCTGAATTAATCACTCTAAATCCTAAGCAACATTTTCCAAGTGCCAGGCAGCACCACTCCTCACTTCCTGGATGGAGGAAACCTTCAGCTCAGAGGGATCTCTTTCCCTTCTGTTTCATCCCCTTTCATATTTGCATTGTGCACTTATTGCCACTTCTCTTTTCTTCATAGAATCAACAAGGTTGGAAAAGACCTCAAAGGTTCTTAAGTGTGTTTTAAAAGCTGAATTAATCAGAGCTCTGAGAACATGTGTACCTTCAATGGAAATGAGCATATTAGGAGGGTGATGGAACACGCATTTCATTACCTCAATAACTGCTTCTGTATTGACACCACACAGGCAAGTAGTTGACATCATGACAAATAAGATGTCCATTTGGGAATATATGTGTTCTAAGTATAAAATTGATTCTTCAGCTCTGTGTTTCCACTTGTAAAGATGCTTTCCTTTGTACCTTACTTTCATTGCTTTCCAATAAACACTCTCTTCCATGGACTCAGTCGTGGTCGTCTGATGAATTGGTCCAATTATTTGCACCACCATCCATGACTTCCTGGGTAGAAGTCAGGAAACCCATCATGAACAGGGTGAAAACCCAGATAAGGTGAAATACTACAAGTGGGTGAGGTGCTGCCCTTTGGGCATCTGGAACATTATTTTTACTGTGTGTGCCCCATGACTCCCTAGGATGGGACTTTTCCACAGCAATAACTCTGCATGAAACTTCAGAGTGGTTTTGGCCAATGTGCTTTCAGGCACCTTGTGGGCACAACATTTGCAGCTGCTTGCTACTGAGCCAGCCTTCACTTAGGCTGGCATGAAGCAGGGCTGTTAAAGAGGTCTGTTGCAGGCTTAAATCAGAAGAAAATCAGGTAAGCTAGGGCTCCAGACTAGGCTGGGTCACAGGCTGGCAACACATAAGGAAATTGTTATAGTGCTGCTAAAAATCCATTATCCACAGTCTTGCAGAGAAGCAGTTGGATTTACATGCAGGAGCAGCCTCTGGGAGGAAAATCTAAGTGTTCTCTGTACATGGGCATATGAAGCTTTCACAGAACTGTTGGATGTGAGAGAAAATAACTCTTTCTACCTCGATCTCTTTTTTTAATCTACTTTTATTAATCTGGTGTTTTATTTGTGCAGCTCCTGTCCTCTCTCATGCATAGTGGAGAGCAGGAGAAGGGTAAATAGGTTAATGCAACATTCATACCCAGCAAAATATTTGTATTAACCTTTATGTGAACTTGTTTATCTATGTGAAGTAAATAGATATTTATACATTTTCCAGGCAGAGGCAAAGAGAGCACAAAGGTGTCTAGACAGCTGACTTCAGGAATGAGCCACCTAGGGTCCTTTTTAAACTACTGGGAAGAATAGAGCTGCAAATAAGAGATTCCTATCTTTTGATTGTAAAGGCATCCTAGCAGTGGGGGGAGGTAACTGAAGATGATAAGCTAGCTCAGCCACGCTTAGCAAGTGGTTCAAAAGTTGTGTGGAGCTGTGTAATTATGACATTTAGAACTAAAATCAGCATATGGACATTTTGACTTTGAAAGCAGAGGCTGTCAGAATTGGACATCAGATATTTATCCTGAGGGAATCAGACATTCTGTTAGTGTTGTTGGCATTAATTGGAGTAGTTTAGTGGAAGTGTTCACAAACTGCGTGCAGGTTGAACATTTGAGATGTCTGCAGTGTTTGTGAGGATAAATGAGGAGGAGGAGGAGATGGAGAAGCTATGGTGTGCACATGTAGATGGGTGGTGAAGAGCTCTGCCTAGCTTTGCTTTCAGCAACTGTACCACTAGATCCAGCTGGTTACTCCCTTTCTTCAGCTTTAAACCCTTACTACCTCATGGCAAAACATTGTTTTCTTACTCTCACTACGCAAGGGTGGAACAAATTCAAAGGCTAGGATTCACTTTTTTGGTTTCAACCATCTAAGAGTTTCAGCTCCTGTCCATGCAACCTGAAAACTACCTGAAGTTTAGCAAGCAGCAAATAAAGCTACCTCAACACTGAGGATACTGGTGTTCTCTACAACACCTCTGTGTGTGTTGCAGATCTGAAACGCACATGGGGTTCTCCTCACCAAAACTATGATAATTCAGTTAGTTGAAGGACATTTCTGCAAACATGATAGAACACTCTGTTGAATTATTAGGTTTCCTTCACACAAAAGCTCTGTATGTTTTGAGCTGCCTTATTTGGGCACTGAAATATTTCTGGGATGCCTCACTGGAGAACTAGACTGGCCAAATGAGAAGGGTGGGGGTTTTTTGCCTCATTGGTCAATATCACTGTCAGGAATTGTGTGACTTTGAATACTAGCATTTAGGATAGGATAAGCACATTCAAAAGCTGTGGATTTGGTGGGTTGGGTTTGTTTTGTTTTCTGGAAGGTTAATAATCATGTCATGCTCTTCTGAGACTGGCTGTCTGCAAAGAAGAGTTGAGATATCTTTCTGTTCCATCCCTGCTATGCAGGGAAGGACACTCTAGCTGTGCTTGGAAATATCTTTGAAGGGAGCACTGGAAAGGGTTCAAAAGAGCCGGAGGGAAAAGCACAGCTCGTCTGGTGAAGGGCACCATGCACAGTTGTTGAGACAAGTGCTGTTTGCTGAATTCACTTTGATAAGATTCCAAATGCCTGCATTAAGGGAAATACACATGAAGACCACATGCACTTCACTGCCCACCAGGGATTACTTGCTTGTGTCACTCCTCTTATTCATTTTTGCAAGGTTTACTGATGTCCCTGAAGCCCACCCAGGGACAATCCCTCTTACCCCATCCAAACTGCACTGTACCCTCCACTCTGCTGTACGAGCTCCTTCAGGGCACGCAATCCCATCATCAGTTCTCCTGATACCATGACAACAGCTTTCTGATTCCACTGAAACTACAGAATCACTTCCTGTTTTGAAAGAAAACTGGAAAAGAGATTGCTCTGGAGGTGGATTGGTCAGGCTCAGCTTGTTAAAACCACAGTGTCGAGAGTGGGCTGTACAAAGCCATTTCCAGGCAGCTCCACTTGACTACAGTCTCCCGTTGGCCCAGGGGAAGGTTCTTTACCCTGTCCAACACAGGCCCAACCCAAAGTCATAATGACCTCAGTGCCTGTTTCAGACGTAAGTTCTGCTTAGTGTAGCAACAGCTGCACCTACACTTTGCAAAAAAAAAGGAGAAAACAATATGTATGAATGGAGGACTGGACAATGGGTACAAAAAAATTGGCCAAGCTCTCATAGTTAGTCACAGGCTGAGTACATAAAGCACTGGATTCCATTCAGGAGAAAACAGGATACTGGATGACTAAGCAAAAAAATGTTACGCCTACTCCCTGTGAATACAGTAAATCTAGTCCTGAAAACTTGGAATGAGAAAAATCTACTAGTCCAGGCTCAAAATACATCCAAACATTCTTCCAGCAGAGTGAGAAGTATATTTTCTTTAATATTATGTGTTAAGAAACATGGTCTGTGCTGGTAGGTGGAATAGTGTACGCTGGGATAAGAAACTTAGAACCGCTCTGAGGCTTCTTGGAGGATTTGAGCCGACGGAAAGTTGGCTTTGTGTTTATCCAAGGATAAGAATACACAAGAGCTATCTCCACATTGCAGCTACTTTGTGCCAAGTTGTTCTCTGACACAAAATATGGGATCTCTAGTGCTGTTTTCATCATTGCCAGGGTGTCATGAAATCCATCAGTTCTTCAACAGATTCAGAAGTACTGCAGGACTCATTGCTTTCGATTTGTCTCTTTCAGACTCACCCTCTGTAGCTTAAACTCATGGGCCAAATCTTTAACAGCATTTGAGGGACACAGATCATCATGTCAAGGGGATGGTTCCTTTCAGAAAATTTTTGTTGTGGTCTCCTCATCTTTTGGTAAATAACTTCCTCTGCCCCCCCAGAGATGCAAACTATGTCTATATATCAGCAAACAACACCCTGGTTAGAAAAAGTTTAGAACTCCAACTTGTAGAGCAAGGTTCCCTTTATTGACAAGCAAAAAAATAAGTGTGAGGAGGAATTAGCTGAATATTAGCTGAATAATTTCGATTCATCGTTGTTTTCTCTTTTCCCTAACTGAGGTAGATTCAAGTCCAGCTCTTGGAGAACTTCCAGACCTGGATCTTTAATTCATTTTTCACCCTTGGTTACCTATAGGAACATGGCACCCCCACGCTCACCCCAAAGCAAAAGTAATCATCTTCCAGATTAGATGTTTCAAATCATTTCTGGAGTTCTGGCATGACCAGGGGAAAGAGGACAGAGAGGGCAGCAGTGCCTTCCTAACTAGGGTTAGTAGATGGCTTCAGGTGCCATCATGTCATTCGTATATGGGACATGAAGCCAGAAAGTAGTTCAAGAAATGATGTTGTAGATGAGTGTGGTGTCACAACGCCAGAGGCAAGAGTTGGTCACTGATGTAAAGCTGCATATGCCATCCCTGTATTGCTGTCTGTGGAAATAAAAGATGAGCACTATAACATGACAGAAGAGGAGGAGGCGTCTTCCCCACAGCCATTTTACGAGCAGCTAGGTGGAAACAATGCAGCAGCTAGGACTGAAGGGAAAAGAGAGCTAAAGTGTTTCAGATTATCCTATAGAGGAAAAAATGTGTTTGAATATACCACTCACATTGCCTCCTATGAAAGTTTAATGTCTTGAGGGTGCCAGCTCTGTACAACTCTTGACTCGCTGTAATCAAGCCACGAGCGATGGCTATGTGAAAGATCTTGGAAAAGTTTCTTGGCATCTCAAATGGATGTGTTGCAGAGCAATGACCCATTTTTGCAGTCATTGGTTTGTGTTTGATAACCATGAAGCCCCACAGAGTAGAGAGGGAAAAGGAATGCGGTTGCCTGAGCTGAAAGAAATGGCTGCGTGAACCAAACCATTGTGAGGTTTTATATCTTGATTGCTTCTCGCTGCAAAACTCTGCCAAGTCTAAAATAATTTCCATAATAACCCATGCTGATATAAAACAGATAGAAATTGCAGCATTTCTTTTCAGCTTGCACCTACCACACATCAAATCCCTTTCAGGGTATAACAAGGGCCTATTTATCACTGAAGAAAAGTGCCCGTTCGAGGTTCTTCCTATTAGCACCTGAGGCAGAGATAAGTTTTCTAATGAACCATTCAGTACAAGCACTTTGAAACTACCCATTAGCTGACAGATTTCACCTGCAGCAGACCTGAGTAAATTCTCAACTAGGTGTTTTTTTAATTACCTCTTTCCCCCTTTTTTTGCCAGTTCTAAATGGATTTTAGTGGCATCTCTTGACTCTTGTTGGCAGGGATGACGATATTTACCATCTGTTCAAAGACACATTGGCCACAGTAAACAACTCAGACAATTCCCAAGCAATGGGCATGGGAGGGCAACCAATTATAGATGCAGCTTCGTGCAGCTCAGGTGCAGGCAAAGGACAACACATTCAGGTGGGTTGTTGGCACTGAAGTGAACTCATGGGTAAAACATCTCTCCAACATGCTTCCAGCAGAAATGAAGTTATGAAAGTATTAATGATCAGATCAGGAGCTATGTGACTTTGGCTTAAACAACAGGATTTTGTTTGTTTCACTGTAGGTGGGGCCCCAATACAACTTCCTGAGGAGGTTTAGCACAGAGGAATCATAGAATCAACAAGGTTGGAAAAGACCTCAAAGATCATCAAGTCCAACCTGCCACCCAACACCTCCTGACTACTAGACCATGGCTCCAAGTGCCACGTCCAATCCCTTGAACACCTCCAGGGACGGTGACTCCACCACCTCCCTGGGCTGCCCATTCCAATGGCTAACAACTCTCTCCATGAAGAACTTTCTCCTCACCTTGAGCCTAAACTTCCCCTGGCGCTGCTTGAGACTGTGAAAAAGGAACAGAGAGAGCTGTGCAGAAACAAACTTCAGTTCAGAAGCTGTAAGGTCATGTTAGAGCAGCCTTTGGTACTGTGATTAATACACTTTGCTCAGAGACAGCTGCAAAGAGGCATATCAGCTCTTAGATGTGTTTCCTAAACCTGCTCCTTATTCATAGTATAGTGTCATAGTATCAGTCAGGGTTGGAAGGGACCACAAGGATCATCTAGTTCCAACCTGTAGTCTTCTGGCTATAGACTCTGTCTATGAAGGGAGGCTGCAATTTGGTTACACTCCCAGCAACTGATTTCTAGACAAACTTGTCACAGCTGGTGGACCTGAATCAGAATTTACTTGTAAAGCTGCCCACGCTGTTAAGAACTGCATTTGCAAGTAAGTGCAGGTGGAGAATTTAGAAGGTTGCTGCTGGGAGGAGTGAGTGTCTCTCAGTGGTGTCTCTCCTCGAGAAGTAACGACTGCAGCCTCCACCTTTTGTGTAGCAGCTTCTCAGAGTCAGTCTCTGCCGCTCACTGGGTATTTGCTTTATATTTGGCAGATCTTTCCAGCTGGAATCACACAGCAGGTTTGTTCCCCATAGCATGAAAGCATGCCATCTCCCTGCTTTTCCCTGGAGCAGAGGAACACATCCATTTTTAATTGTTGACCACTGTATCAGAAATCCTGTTTCCCAGAGTTTAATTGTTTTTCATGATGTTTAATTCATGGCTTCCCCACAGAAATCAGCTGTTAACCTTTTTTTTTCCCCCCTAAAAGGATGTATTATTTAGTATTTATTTATTATTTAGCAATAACTTTTTTTTTCCTTAATTGTATAGGGTGATATAATTTATTTATATTTTCACTGTAAAATTCCATGTCCCAGTGCTCCCTCTCCCTTACTCCCCTGGTTTGGTTTTTTCCCCTCGTAATTATGAAGAGCTGTAGAAATGCTGGTGTGAAGGTTTCGAGACCAAGGGTTTGAAATAAGGTGGCTCTTACACAAACAGCTTTGAAGACACATCTAAATCACAGAACAAACATAGGAGGTTGGAAGGGACCTCCAGAGCAGCACAGCAGGTTCCACCTCAACACAAGGGGGAACTTCTTGGCTGGAAGGGTCACAGAGCACTGGAACAGGCTCCCCAGAGAGGTTGTGGAGTCTCCCTCTCTGGAGACTTTCGAGGCCTACCTGGATGCATTCCTCTGTGACCTGAGCTAGATTGCATGGTCCTGCTCTGGCAGGGGGTTTGGACTCAATGACCTCTTTGGGTCCCTTCCGACCCCTGACATCCTGTGATCCTGTGAGATCATCGAGTTCAACCCCAACCCTCCTGAACACTTTAAGCCAATGTTTAAGAGCTGTTTGAAATCAGGATCTAGGTGAATATACTTGTCTGTCTTCCTGAATTTATGTTCTTCTCTATTCTTGCAGATGGGCTGCCCTGCAGAAAAGTTCAGTGGGCTGGCAAATCTCAAGCCAAAGTTGCAGAAGATTTGTTAAACGAGAATCCAGAGTTCAGAATATCTGCCAGAGGCCTGATGTGATGAGTGATATTCATCTAGCCAGGAGACCATGCCATCCAGAATGTGTCTAGCTGAATTTCACACACAGAAAAGTGCTCTTGGAAATGTGCCAGGACAATAATTATTGGATATCAGGGAGCTGCAAATAAGTGCTAAAGAAGGAGGAAGCACAGCACTAGCACAGATAACAACCCTGGCTGCTCGCAATCCCCTTCTGCTTTGGCTGCCATGGCAAATCTCCATCTTCCCTTTCCAGTTACTAACTGAAGCAGAGCAAGATGAAAGGATTTGGTGCTGGGACATTGTAGTATGCACCAAATGCTAAAGCTCCCTCTAAACCTGGACACAAGGCAGAGGCCTCGGGAGTTTGTAGCCACTTCTCATCAGAACAAAACTTTCCCGTTATGACCAAGGTGCAGCTGAATTCAGCTGCCCCCATGGCAATTCCATTCATGAAAGACAGGGTCCAGCCATGCAGGTAGTTTAAATCACCTCTGCTATCCTCACCCAATGAGGAACGCCTCATGGCTTCAGTGCTTCAATAGAGTGCTCCAATGTCAGTGCATCATTAGAGGAGGAAGTGGTACATCTGGGTAAAACTATCAGTTTACAGTAGAAGAATCATAAACCTTTTAATGATGAGACTAGAGAAGAATCTAAAGCATTTTGCTGAGGGTGTTAGGTTTAAAACCAAAATGCCCATCAAAGGGTGAGGGAGCAGAGCAGCGCTTCCTCTCCCAAATTTCAACATAAACCTTGGCTGAGTTGAAGGCTGGATGGCTGAAGTAATCACAGGAAAATTCCAGTTCAGTAGGAAACAGGAGGAAACCTAATTACACCCAAAAAGTGGCCATTCCTAAGAGCTAGGGCATCGGATACAGCTGCTGCTCTTTCAAGAACTGCTTTGAAGCATTTTTGACTACTTGTCTCTGGAAAATATTTCAATCAGCACATATCAAAAAAGCCTTTCTTCTCTCTCACACTTTCTTCTTTCTTTCTTCCTTCTACCACAATGTAAGTTCTATTGCAACAAAAAAGAAAGAGAAAAAGAAATCTGTGTAGCACAAATGAGTTACAAATGAATTAACCAAGGAATGCAATGCTTCAGTGGTGCCTGAGAGCCCGTCCTTGATATTTATAGAATCATAGAATCAATAAGGTTGGAAAAGACCTCAGAGATCATCAAGTCCAACCTGTCACCCAACACCATCTAATCAACTAAACCGTGGCACCAAGTGCTCCATCCACTCACTTCCTAAACACCTCCAGTGATGGTGTGATGTGCTCCCTGGGCAGCATATTCCAATGGCCAATCTCTCTTTCTGGGAAGAATTTCTTCCTAACATCCAGCCTGAACCTCCCCTGGTGCAGCTTGAGACTGTGTCCTCTTGTTCTGGTGCTGCTTGCCTGGGAGAAAAGACCAGCTCAGTGCTATTACACAACAGATTCCAGTTGGATCTCAAACCACGAAGTGCAAAGGAATTGCCACGACCGAAGGAGCCAAATTTCTTGCCGAGAAAGTGTCTCACAATTCCTTTGCTTCCAAGGAAATTTGAATGAAAAGACGTTCACTTTGGAGATTTGCCACTTCTGCATGGGAAAATGTCAAGAACAAAAATGGGTCGAGGAAAGCAGTCAGAGCTAGAAAGTATTGCAAAGAGAAATTGTAACTTTTCACTCAAAATTCAAGTATGTGATTTTTTACCACAGGACTTTCTGAGTTACCCACCCACTTGGGGGGATTTCCTCTGGACCTTACACCTGAAGCTCCTTTCAGTTTAGGAATGATGTTGAGATGCTGGAATGTGTCCAGAGCAGGGCTACAAAGCTGGAGAGGGGTTTGGAGCACAGCCCTATGAAGAGAGGCTGAGGGAGCTGGGGTTGCTTATCCTGGAGAAGAGAAGGCTCAGAGGAGACCTTACTGCTGTCTACAACTACCTGAAGGCAGGTTGTAGCCACGTGGGGCTTGGTCTCTTCTCCCAGGCAACCAGCACCAGAACAAGAAGACACAGTCTCAAGCTGTGCCAGGGGAAGTTTAGGCTGGAGGTTAGGAAGAAATACTTCCCAGAAAGAGAGATTGGCCATTGGAATGTGCTGCCCAGGGAGGTGGTGGAGTCACCATCACTGGAGGTGTTTAGAAAGAGACTTGATGGGGTGCTTGGTGCCATGGTTTAGTTGATTAGATGGCGTTGATAGGTTGAACTTGATGATCTCAAAGGTCCCTTTCAACCTGCTTAAATCTATTCTATACTGATTCTATTCCATTCTTAGCCAGTATAGGATAGGGAGTTTCTTTCTTCAGTGGTCTAGAACTGCTTACCAATTTCATTGGACTCTCTGGGTGAATAATGGCATGTGATTTCTGCACAACAGTCATCCTCTCTTAGACAGGACTTCAGTAAGGTTTTTGAGTGTGCCTCACTCCCAAATCTCTGGGTGTATGCCACTTCATTTTATGCATACTGAGACAGGTAAGAAGGAAGCCTAACTGCCCTGGGCAGCTTTATATAGGCAATAAGATGAGCAGAGACCACCAGGGCATGAATTTGAAGTGCCCTGTAATGCCCTTAACTGACTTTCTTCCTGATTTAGATGATTCCATTAGATATAAAGAGGTGTTTGAGAGGGATGCAAACAGCAAAAGCAGCAGGGAGAAAGAGCTTCCAAGCAGACAACTTCAACCATGTCATCGGCAGAGGGAACATGGAAGGGGGAATGGACTGAACATCATCGTTTCAGTTTGGCAGCCCAGTTCAGGGGAATGTGTATTTAGTCAGTGTGGAATTCTGTGGGTAATGGTTGTTTTCCTTTAAAAAAATGTGAGGATGGGAACAGTTTCAGGTAGCTGAAGAAGAGCAATTCGTGGCCAGAGTAAAGGCCAGTGTTTGCTTCGTGAGCCGTCTCATTTTAGCTTCTTCTCCCAACTGCAGGTAGCTGCACATCAGGATGTACCTGCAGCACCTGCAGTCAGCACAAGTTCTGCCTACAGTTATACACTTATTAAATGATTGTGTGCATTTATGCTCTGACTGGTATCAATCCATTACTGCCCCGAGGCCACAGGAAATTATTTTAAAATGTGAGGCTTTTCTACAGGGAATTGAGAGACAAAAAACACTAAAGCAATGTACTTGGCTTGCACAGATCAATGTAGTGCAATAACCGGGAAGATGAACCAAGCTTAAAACATTGCAGATGTGATTGGATGAAAGCTTAACATGACATTGAGTAATTATCACTACAAAAGTCTCCTAAGCCATCTTACAAAAAAACCCCCACCAACCACCAACCCCAAACAACCACAACAACAAAACAAACCCAAGCAAAGAACCTGGCAGGAGCTCATAACAGAGAAATGATGGTGTTTGCACCAGAGCCTGAGCAATATAATAGCACGCTAGTGAGTGAGACTTCAGATTTGACCTTCTCTATTTCAATGCCATGAAGAGGGGTAGGTGAAAAGTCTTGGCATGTGAGACAGCAAGAGGCTTTGAAAATTATGTTTTTACTAAAACCTTCAAGAAGATCTTTTCTTCATCAGTAACTTTTGTTGTTTTTTTTTCTGTCAGGGAACAAGAAAGCTGTTCCCAAACTGACAATTCTTATTTGGGAAGGGAACAGGGAAACAAAAGGAAACAAAGGAACCTTTCAAACAAGATTCAGCAACAGTCATTAAAGTTTCTACCAGGTTCAGAAGCTGTTGCCAGGTTGAACTAAGGCATAATGAGCAATGAGGTTTACCTGCATTTTCAGGGCAATGAGTTAATATTTCATCCCAGCTCTGGCAGACATGATGTGTAGGTCAGTGAGTCTTCCCATTTCTTCTCATGAATTCATATTAAGTTGAAAATAAATACTAATGGAGAGAAATGTTTCCTTTTCTGAAGCACTGAGCCACTTACAGGAATAATTTAGAGGGGAGGAGTAGGAAGGGAGTTTATATCTCAGAGTTCTGTTGTTATCTCACTTGAACAGATGGAAGCTTAGCCACTTGTGATTAAATCACTAGAATGAATGGACCTCACTGAAATGGTGGTCACTCAGTTGCTCAGTTTGAGGTGAAGGAAATTAGCATGGGTTAGTGATAATGTGGGTTTCCTGAAAAAGAGCAAAAGCAGTCTTTCTCTGTAACTCCAAGCAGTGCAGGCTGTATTTCCACCTCACTTGCGTCCATGGCCAGGAAACTAGGATTCTCCATTTCTATTTGGGATACACTCAGGAGCCATACAGCATCTGGAATGGAATGGAGTGGAATAGAGTAGAATAGAATAGAATAGAATAGAATAGAATAGAATAGAATAGAATAGAATAGAATAGAATAGAATAGAATTAACCAGGCTGAAAAAGACCTTTGAGATCATCGAGTTCAACCTATCACCCAACATCATCTAATCAACTAAATCATGGCACCAAGCACCCCATCCAGTCTCTTCCTAAACACCTCCAGTGATGGTGACTCTACCACCTCTCTGGGCAGCACATTCCAATGGCCAATCTCTCTTTCTGGGAAGAACTTCTTCCTAACATCCAGCCTAAACCTCCCCTGAAGGACTTGTTCTGGTGCTGGCTGCCCAGAAACAGTTAAACTCCTTTGGCATCTAAATTGCTGACACAGGTTATGCACTTAGCCTGTAAATGCCACAGCTACTTAACCCAGAGCTCCACAGAGTGAGAGCTCTCAGAGATTTCTCCAAATGTTCCTAATGGATAGGAGCTCCAGCAATGGAGCCCTGAACAGGTTTGTATGCTCAGCACAGCAGTGCATTCCTGTTTTGGGTACAGATCAGTAGCTTCGCAAATCCACTTGGGATCTCAAAGTACTGAGTTCAGGTCCCTGTCTTGAAGTGGGGTCAGAAACTCCCAGTCTGAAAGTGTCCAGTTCTCTTGGCTGTTAACTGATGTCAGTTATTTCAGATCTTGTCTGAGAAAATGGACTACACCTCCACTGTCCCTGGGTGCTGAAGCATGCAGCAACTTTGCAAAGCACAAAAACACACCTTAGCAACAAAAATAAAACAGAATAAAATAAACCCAGTCAAATCAATACTATATCATCCACTCCTCAGATCTTCAATCAGCTCCTCAGCACTCCATTTGCAATTAATTGCCATCTGGTGCAGCCCCTCCTTTTCCAAAGCAGTGAGGGAAATTCTGCTGGAGCAGGCACACACAGCAGTGCTACTCTTACACTAAGCGCTTCTGACTGCCCATCCTAGGGAGCCTGATTGTGCGAGGCAAATCACCTCCCCAGGGAATGTGTGAGTTATTCCCTGCATTTGGGTTGCAAGATATTTTTTGGGGGGGGAGGGAATTGCTTCTGTGGCATTTATAATGGCTCTCACTTCAATAAACAGTCATCTTCTGGCATAATATAACTGCAGCTTATCAAATAATAAACCCCTGTCACTCTAAATTGCTGGGAAGGGGATTCCTGTGTCCACCAGCCAGTGGATTCCTGTGTCCACTCTGTCATGCCATGAAACAGGTTTGTGTGTGTAGGAGTCATGGCTGTCAGTGGGGAAGAACCTGAGAGTGCCACAGGGAAGCTGCAGAGACAAGTGGGTGTGTTTTCTCAGATTCTGCTCCTTAACATGCTACCCAATTTTAAGTGCTACCTAATGTTCATTAGGGATGATCAGAAAGCCATATGGTCTAACAAATGTAATACGTAGCTCAGCGTACTGGCAGAATGACTCCTTGTTAATTCTGTCTCCTATGCCACCCTCTGCCTGGTGGAGAAGATAGAGAGGAGGCTGCTTTACTATGCTGAAGAGATGACAGACTTGATAACTTTAGCATGGAGCATTTCCAGAGCTTAACAATGAAAGGCACAAATTTTGTGAGGGTGAGAAAAAAATAGGTACAGCTTTTCAAATGCATCAGCAGGTTGCAAAAATGTGCTGATTAGCCATTTGTATATTTGACTTGGGACAGTTAGAACTTGGGACACCTCAGTTTAATTTCTATCCCTGTGTGACCTTGGCATGCCTTTTACTCGCTCTGTGCTTGGATTCTCTCACTTTCTCCCTAGGATAGGCAGTGGGCCATGGTACATGTGTTTATACAGAGAAGATGTGATCTTGGTACATGTGTTTATACAGAGAAGAGGTGATCTTGCACAAAGCCTTTCATAGAATCATGGAATGGTTTGGGACCTTCCTGCTGATGGAGGCAAAAATGAGCCCACAAGAAATGAACCCTGTGGAGCCGGGGATTTATCTCCCAGTTCCTCTGGGAGCAGGACATGAGAGACCTGGGACTGTGGGTATGGACATTTCCCAGGCTTTGGAGGTGGTCTGTGGAAGCAAATTCCCTATCAGACAGTCAGTAACATCAAGCTGTTTGTGCTTTTTGCACAGATCTTCATGGCTTTCTCCCTGAGCCTGCTTGGTTTCTCTGAAATTCTTCCCAGCAGCTGGGTGAAACAAGCTGCTGCTGTGAAAAGGAAGTATTTTCCAATTAGGACTTGGGAGAGCTCCATTTAATTTCTATCCCTGTGTGACCTTGGCGTGCCTTTTACTCGCTCTGTGCTTGGATTCTCTCCCTTTCTCCCTAGGATAGGCAGTGGGGTTTGGTACATGTGTTTATACAGAGATGTGATCTTGCACAAAGCCTTTCATAAAAATCATGGAATGATTTGGGTTGGAAGGAACCTCTAACAGACATCTAGTCCAACCCACCCTGCAGTGAGCAGGGACATCCTCAACTAGATCAGAGTGCCCAGAGCCTCTCCTTAATACCTCCAGGGATGGGGCCCCAACCACCTCTCTGGGCAGCCTGTTCCAGTGTTCAACCACCCTCATTGAAAAGAACTTGCTCCTAACATTCAATCTAAATCTACTCTTCTCTGATTTCAAGCCATTGCCCCTTGTCCAAGCCTTCATAAACAGTCCCTCTGCAGCCTCGTTGCAGGCCCCTTCAGGTACTGGTAGGCTGCTATCAGGTTTCCCTGGAGCCTTCTCTTCTCCAGGCTGAACACCCCCAGCTCCCTCAGCCTGTCCTTGTAGCAGAGGTGCTCCAGCCCCCTGATTTCACAATGTTGTGGCAGCCTGAGCCTTTTGTAGTTCCTGGCATTTCCTCACTGGTGACCTTGTTACTCCTTCTATGTCTTTTCCCTGTGTTATGAGTTGTGGAAGCTTCAGAAAATGTAGACATCTCAGGCATCTAGAGTTAATGAGGGCAGGTTGCCTTATGGCTTGGATGTGACTGGGACCTTCCAATGGTTCTGGACTTGTCTGGCTTAGGGTCTGGCTTCCTCCCACGGCAAGGTTTGGCCAGCAGCCCTCTTGTCATCACATTCTGCTGTCCATTGCAAGCTACAGCCTCGAGCCTCTGATGCAATGTTTTTTCCTGTGACCCAAGGTGAGGGACTGCTCACAAACCTTCTCTTACGACATTTGGGAAAGCTTCAACTTTTCACTGGTAAGTTTGAGGAATTCTTTTCTTCAACACTTGATTTTTATTGTGTGTGTGCCATTGTTCTCAGCATATTATATGAAAGGCTCTTGCCTTTCATCTCATAATCATCTCTTCAGCAGATTCTTGCTCTGCTGAAACCTCTGTTGTCAAGTCCAGGGCCTGAATGCATGTTGTCCACAGCCACCAAGTGTCAGGGGGAGTTCATTTCTCACACTGCTGCATTTTCACCGTGGCAGCACAGGTGAGTAAATTTGAGCTTATTTTGAAACACAGCCCACAGAAAAGAGGAAAAATTACATCATCAGCAGTAAACTACTGTTGCAAATAACAGCAAAGAAGTCTTGAAGCAAAGGTTGACTGTGTCTATACAGAGGCAATACTTAGTGTCTGTGTGATATACAAGGCAGCTTATCTCTTTGAGAGCAGGAGACTATAAAAATACAATTGCCAGAACGAAAGAAAATTGAAGCTGATTGCCATAGCAACAAAAGAATTACACTGACGAAACAGAAGCACATAAAATCCTTGTATGCTACATTAAGGACAAAGCAATCAAAAAGTAAACAAGAATGGATTGGAATTTGCTTGGCTAAAGCTGGAAATGACAAATGTTTCCAGCTGATGGAGGCAAAAATGAGCCTACAAGAAATGAAAGGGCAGCCCTGTGGAGCTGGGGATTTATCTCCCAGTTCCTCTGGGAGCAGGACATGAGAGACCTGGGACTGTGGGTATGGACATTGGAGGTGGTTTGTGGAAGCAAATTCCCTATCAGGCAGTCAGTGACATCAAGCTGTTTGTGCTTTTTGCACAGATCTTCATGGCTTTCTCCCTGAGCCTGCTTGGTTTCTCTGAAAATCTTCCCAGCAGCTGGATGAAACATGCTGCACCTGTGAAAAGGAAGTATTTTTTTTTCCAAATGCATCTCCTGATGTTTCTTGCTCAGGCTGGCACCTACCTGGCCATGAAAATATGTATCCCCTCCTCTGTGGCAATGCACTTTTGCCCTTTCTGACCTGCAAGGCACGACGAGCCTGCAGTCACTGCAGCAGAGCCAACAGCTTTCCAGAGTGCACTGGTGAAACCACAGTTTCCAAACTAGGCACCAATCTGACAGTTTTCTGATGTGAGGCTTGAGGGGGGGGTTGAAGAGCCAGACCTCAGCATCTCCCACAGCACCAGAACTGTAGTGGTAGGTGCAGTGTGGCGCGGTGCTTCTTTGCGAGGCTCTGTCTCCCTGCTTGGGGATTTGCATCCCTGTGGGGTACTCTCTCCTGCTGAATCATTCCCACAGACAGCTGCTTGGATGAACCTACTTGTGACAAAGGCAGCATGAACCTCAGTGGTGTTCTGCCAGAAAAAGATGCTCCTAGATACACCTTTGTCCACATGCACTCAAGCATAACTACCCTGACTCCTTGGAGTTAAGTGGCTTATATTATTCAAGTCAAAACCACCTGAACCAAGTTACTCTACTCCATGGCTCGGTCAGGAAGCCTGCAAAAAACCCAACCAAACATGTATTAAATGAAAAAATCTTTCATCAATGCAACTATAATGAAAATATTTCTTATCATAACAAACCCTTGCAGTCAGTCTAAATATTGTAGTTAAGCACGGTGGAAGTATTCCAAGTGGTGGACTGACATGTCCTTAAGATACAGAAGCGTTTAATCTAGTGGATCTTAGACTGCAATAATGACCAAACCTTTCAAAGTTACCATGAAAAATCCCTAAGACTAAAATAAAGTTGACAGTTGCTTTAATTAAACTCATCTTCCTTTCAAGGGAAGTGACAAAAAGAGTTAAGGGAGATTAATTAAGACTTAAATGCACAGAAATGACTCAAGGCATATTTAAGTAAGATTTGAATTAGTCTTCCATTTGGACATGGGAGATTCCATTAACCACAAAGAAAGGGAGAGAGCCAGATCTTAAAGCCTTTGCTGGAAGCTGTGCTTGGAGACTGTTTCCCAAGCTTTACCCATCTCCCACACCTAAGGTCAATGCTGATTGTTCTTTCTTTGATATTTCTGTTGCCCCCCTTTTCAGTTCTCTTTCAGTGATTTCTCCTGCTTAACAGCGCTCTCATCCTTGTCCTTATTTGAGCCTGTGTGCTTCCTGCACAACAACCAGTTCTCTTTTGCAGGACCCTAAATGCAAAGGCGTTTTCATCTTCTGGGTTTAGCACTGTTTGGACTCTCAAACCGAAATCTTGCTCTCCATTGGGTAAACAAGAAGAATCCATGCACATCCTGGCTCTCTGGTGTTCCCTCTAAACCTGATGTGTAACAGATGACTGTGTTGTGCACGAGCTCCTGCACAGAGATGGCACTAAGTTATGAGGAGAAAAACACAGATAACAGTGCTCCTGGCTTGCAGCTTCTTGCCATGCGCAGATGGGCCTGCAAGCCACCCTGGTCACCATGGTAATAAGATAATCAAAGCCAAGCCTTGAATTTTTAACTCTAGATGATGAATGGCAGACAGTGTCAGAAAAAAAAAAAGAAAAGAAAAGGTTGCATGGGAAGACAATCTGAGAAAGAGAGTGAAGCTGCCTCTGCTGAACACAGGCAGGCTCCCAGGCGCTCCCTTCCCCCAAGGAGACAAAAATTGCATCATTTCAGTAAGAGATTCCTGCCAAAGCAGGAGCATGGTGTTAGGATCTTCCCCCACCCCAGCATGGGATGATTCCTACACTTGTCAAATGCATGAACTTGTGTCCAAGGCTGTTGTGGTGGGGTCTCCTTGTCTTCTCCAGGGTGATCCTCAGGTTTCTGTCATTGCTATCTTCCCCTCTACGGTGTCTTTTCTCCCAATCTCTGTCTTAAATCCACCTTGCTGCAGTGTAAAACCATCATTTCCAGCTGTGCCTAGTGTGGGTATTGTGAGGGGATTGCTCCCTGCCTCTTTAAAGGACAACTGCTCTTATGACATGCCTCTCTATCTCCTCCTCTTCAGGCTGGCTAGAAACCCCAGCTCACCCTGTCTTCCCTTAGGGTCATGTTGCACAGACCTCTCATCACTCTTCTCATTCTCATTTATTTTCCTTTACTCACAAGAAATGTATCTTCCTTTCCAGGTTTACCCTTGCAATAAAAGGGCTCCTCTGGTATTTGTCTCCTGTACATTGCATCCTTTAGCTCTCATTGATTTTTTAATTTATTTTCATCTCCACCAAGCCCTGCTGTAAAAACAGAAGGGTAGGGGAGACATTCACTGCTATTCAGTTTTGTTGGGCTTGGAAATTGGATCCATCCATTTCCCTAAGCAGGAAAACAAACAAAATGCCAATACTCTGGGGAGCACACGTAGCAAAACTATGCAAGGAGAAAATCTGTAAACCTCATTTCTCCCTGTGGGTGGCTAAATAGCTGTTTAAAGCCATTTAGCATCACACATGCAACTGAAGAAACAGAATAATAACAGCAAGCAAGCTGCAGCTTCCTATTAAAGAAATCCTTTTTTTTTCCCTTTTTTTTTTTTAATCCAAATGGACAGGATTGCTGATTGAGGATTGCAGGGCTGAAGCTCTGTGAAGGGGGAAAGAGCTTCATGTGGGCTCAGGAATAGTGTGGCCAGCAGGAGCAGGGAAGTCATTCTGCCCCTGTGTTCAGCAATGGTTAGGCCACACCTTGAGTCCTGTGCCCAGTTCTGGGTTCCTTAGTTTCGGAAGGATGCTGAGTTGCTGGAAGGTGTCCAGAGAAGGGCAACAAAGCTGCAGAGGGGTCTGGAGCACAAGCACTGTGCTGAGGGAGGCTGAGGGAGCTGGGTTTGCTTAGCCTGGAGAAGAGGAGGCTCAGGGGAGACCTTATTGCTGTCTACAACTACCTGAAGGGAGGTTGTAGGCAGGTGGGGTTGGTCTCTTCTCACAGGCAAGCAGCAGCAGAACAAGAGGACACAGTCTCAAGCTTTGTCAGGGGAGGTTTAGGCTGGAGGTTAGGAAGAAATTCTTCCCAGAAAGAGTGATTGGCCATTGCAATGTGCTACCCAGGGAGGTGGTGGAGTCACCATCACTGAAGGTGTTTAGGAAGAGACTGGATGAGGCACTTGGTGCCATGGTTTAGTTGATTAGATGGTGTTTGGTGATTGGTTGGAGTTGATAATTTTGAAGGTCTTTTCCAACCTGGTCTGGTCTATTGTATTCTACTCTATTCTATTCTACTCTATTCTATTCTATTCTATTCTATTCTATTCTATTCTATTCTGTTTTCTTCTCTTCTGTTCCGTTCCGTTCCATTCCGTTCCATTCCAATGTGCACATGTGGATACACTCTCAGGGTAGTGCTGTGTGCCTGTCTAATTGCTGCTCCTGTTGGCCAGATTCTGGCTATACTTTGGGCACTGTGGAGAAGGAGACAAATGGGTGCCATTTGCATGGCAGGAGTTAGCAGGCATGGCAGCAGAGGTGGGGAGGGAAATATGATGGAAAACTTTGTCAGGAAATCCAGTCTGTTGTCCTCCTTTACGCACAGCAAGCTGCAGGGCTGCTGCACTTGTCCCTGCTGCTTCTGTTTAGGAAGCAGAACTCTTTTTATCGTAGGCGTTCCTAAATTTAAGCAACAGATGTACTGCAGGTGTCCTAGAGGTTGCTGAGTTTTTAATACCTTGAGTAGGGGTGACATCAGGTCACAGCAGTAGAAAGGGATCATTTACTCTGCTAAATTCCATCCTGCCTTAATTGCTCTCTCCTACTAAATCCCAGACCAGTTAGCTGAAAACTAACTTAGACATCACTGCAGTAAGCTGCCGTGACAGCAGTTTGAATAGACCTGCATGCTCCTTATCTTGCAACACAGAGCCAGGAGACCTTCCCAAGCAATTCAGTGAGACTTCCAGGTCCCACAAGAAGCCATTGACAGAGGTGCAGCTGGGATTTGCATCTCAGGCAGCTTACAGTTTACTCTGCCATGAAACATCCCCAGGCCAGCAGTCATAGCCTGCCTTGCAGCTGGACAAGCCAAGAATAAGACATTATTTATTGTTTGCTTCATTAATACCCTGCTCCATTGTGACAGAACTGAGAGTTTCATGTTCTGCTTTGATTTCTAAAACTTGATGCTGAAGTGTGGGAGAGTAAGTGGAAGGCAGAGCACAAGAGACAAGGAACTGTTTTCCCTAAGCTGATAGATGTTTGTTAGGGGCTTGAAGGTGATTTCAAGTCAGACAGAAAGCAAAAAAAAGCCAAATGGATAAAAGCCTCCAAATAGTGCAGTCCTCAGGTGTAATCTAGTGAAAAATACAGTACTTCTAGGTGTGTCCAGATTCCAGGACACAGCCACACTCTGCTTTTGAGCCTGCCACTGTTCAGTGCCCTGCTGCTCTATGGGCAAGCTGGCTGTGCTTCCCTGGTGCTACCCTTGACTTGAAGTCAACCTCTTCCTCCAAAGAGAAGAGCTTGGACTCAAAGTAGCTTGCAGTTAAAGAGAAGTGCGGTTGAGGCTGTGACCTATGACTGCAGAAGTTGTAGCTGTTAATTTAGAGCTGTATGGGCTGACACATCCTTTTTCCAGATGGGGCAGCCAGCACAAATCCTCCAGTTAAAACATACCCCCACAGCTCCATTCAGTTTGGCTCTTACATTTGAAAGGCCTTTGATATTTATTCTAGAGCTAAATAAAGCTATCAGGAGATAGGATCATCCTCCAGCCAACTCAATACACCCCATCCTACACCTGTGGGGTGTTCTTGTTTTAATTCATCCTCCTCTCCAGCAGCTCAGGAATTCCCTTTTGGAGTCTAAAATAGGAATAGAATCCCCCCCACCATATTGGCAGACTGCCATTTGAGAGAATAAAATAAACCCAAAATAAACTCCAAGGGTTAAGAGGAGGGAATCAGGGAGGGTGCTGTGTTTGGATTGGAAATGAAAGTGAAGTGCCTGGTTGTTGACAGCCCTTTGTGCCTACCAGAGCACCGCTGCAGGAGCTGGCAACGCAGGCTGTTTAAATTTAAGCACTGTAGATCAAGTTTTACACCTGCACACAAGGTGTAAAAGCAACGAGCCAACCAACCTAAAATTAATCTGTGTGGGAATGTGAGATATTGTAGGTGTGCTGGGTAATGGATTCCAGCTCTTTAGTGCAGCAGGCTGGAAAAGGCAGGGAGTGCCCTTAATTTTTCTTAGATCTCTTACTATGCTGTAGATACAACTGTTTTGTTTTACATAAATTAGGGGGACAAACCTTCTCTGATGCTCCTAGCTTGCCAGGGATCCTGGGATTTTGGAGGGGATTTGGAAACCAGGGGAAGCTAAGCTACAGAGGAGCTAATTGCTGTCTACGACTACCTGAAGGGAGGTTGTAGCCAGGTGGGGCTTGTACTAGATGACCTTTGGAAGTCACTTGCAACCCAAACCATTCTATGATTCTGTGATTCTCTGATTCTATGATTGATTCTATGATTCCATGATTCTTGTGACTCTGTGATTCTATGCTTCTATGACTCTGTGATTCTATGATTCTATGACTCTGTGATTCTATGATTCTATGATTGACTCTACGATTCTATGACTCTGTGGTTCTATGATTCTGTGATTCTATGATTGAATCTATGATTTCATGATTCTATGATTCTGTGAGTCTATGATTCTGTGATTCTATGACTGATTCTATGATTCTGTGATTTCATGATTCTATGACTCTGAGATTCTATGATTGATTCTATGATTCTGTTTTATGATTCTATGACTCTGTGGTTCTATGATTCTATGATTGATTTTATGATTCTATGACTCTATGATTCTGTGATTCTAGGATTGATTCTATGATTCTATGATTCTATTTTATGATTCTATGACTCTGTGATTCTATGACTCTGTGATTCTAGGATTGATTCTATGATTTCATGATTCTATGACTCTGTGGTTCTATGGTTCTGTGATTCTATGATTGATTCTATGATTTTATGATTCTATGACTCTGTGGTTCTATGATTCTATGATTGATTCTGTGATTTCATGACTCTGTGATTCTGTGATTCCATGATTCCATGCCATGGAGACATGGGCTCTTTTTCAGGGCTCTAGCACATCCCATGCAGAAGGCTGAGCCAAGCTTAATCCTTGCTCCCTCCTATCTGCCTTTCATTTTCACAAGAGATTTGACAAGCAATTTATTAACTCCACAAGCCTTCACACAGTCAAGACTAAATTTAGAATTATTATTCACAGAGATGAAAGCTAACAGTGTCTCCATTACCTCTTGAAATAAGGGCTCCATTAAGGACCAGAGAGGTAACTGCTTCCACGGGTGCTATCTGCTCAGAGGCACACGTAATCTTTCGGTTCCAATTCTCCTCAGAGATCTCATCTGCTTCTCAAAGCCAGGGGTTGGTTCAAATAAGAAAATGTGTGACTGCTCATTCTTTCACCAACTCCAGTAACTCTTTGGATCATAGCTTTTTCTTTTTTGAGGGGGAAAATATGATTTCTTTATTCAGTGCATCTGTCTTTTATGGCTTAAAATTCTCCCTGAGAGACCCTGGGCTTGGACGTTGGCTGGTGGGAAACCAGGCTAAATCTAGCCCTTAATATCTAAATAGCAGGAGTTATTGCTAAACTGAATAATAGCCACAGTATTTATTTATGGAGTAGCAGTGCCACTGCTACCTTTTCCTAGCTTATTACTTTGTAAAGCTCTTTGGGAAACCTGGAATCTGAGAGGTGATATATTAAACTGAATTCTATTACATTTTCTATAGCTGTCAGCAACTTCCCTTTTTAGCCTGGTTTAAGGCACCTGTGTACACCTTGAGAACTGCATTCCTGCTCCTGTGCTCCAGGCTCCCAGGTGCCCATTTTGGGTAGTAATGGCTGGATATTAGTAGGTGCTACATTGAACATCCTTTCAGAACACCAGTCTTTATTCCTGCCCAAAAGCACCAAGCAAGGACTTGGAAATGAAAGGGCAGAGATGGGAGCAGTGCATTCCTCATTCATCACCACACAGCTTGGAGAAAATAATATTAAACTCAGTAAAAAGAAAGTGGGGGTTGGGGGTGGGGGTGGGGGGTGGAATCAGTCTCCTTACCCTGAAGAAAGTTTTTATTATTCCCATTTCTTTCCCACCAGCTGCAAATTCTGATATTGTCTTCACAAATCCAGGGTTTCCATTTGTAACACCAGCATAAGGATTTGGAGTGAGAACTGTCACGCTGCCCATCAAAAACAGTAACAGCTGTTGACAGGCTCATGTGATAAACAGCTTAAGTGTGCCCTACTCAGCGCACCCAGGTGACACATCAGGCTGACATCTAGACATCTGAGGACAGATCACATCCCATTGAGGTACACCATTTCAATATGCAGAATATGAGCTGCTTAGAAATAGGTGGATGTTTTGCTCCAAGGGAGCAAGACTCTGCTCGTACTGATGGCATTCAAATGATGAAAAGTCAGAACCTGCCTAAGTCATGAGGACTCTGCAACAAATTTACCAAGACACAGTCAGCTACTTAACCAAGCTTTCTGACCATGAATGTTGTGATGTAAAGAACAGAGCAGAGTAGAGTAGAATAGAATAGAATAGAATTAATCAGGTTGGAAAAGACTTTCAAGATCATCAACTCCAATCGCTCACCCAGCACCATCTAAGCAGCTAAACCATGGCACCAAGTGCCTCATCCAGTCTCTTCCTAAACACCTCCAGTGACAGTGACTCCATCACCTGCCTGGGCAGCACATTCCAATGGCCAATCTCTCTTGCTGGGAAGAACTTCTTCCTAACATCCAGCCTAAACCTCCCCTGGTGCAGCTTGAGACTGTGTCCTCTTGTTCTGCTGCTGGTTGCCTGGGAGAAGAGACCAACTCCCACCTGCCTACAACTTCCCTTCAGGTAGGCAGCAAGAAGGTCTCCTCTGAGCCTCCTCTTCTCCAGGCTAAGCAACCCCAGCTCCCTCAGCCTCTCCTCATAGGGCTTGTGTTCCAAACCCCTCCCCAGCTTTGTTGCCCTTCTCTGGGCATGTTCCAGCAACTCAACATCTTTCCTAAACTGAGGGGCCCAGAACTGGACACAGTACTCCACGTGTGGCCTAACCAGTGTTGAGTACAGGGGGGATGCAGGCCAGGATGCCATTGGCATTCTTGGCCACCTGGGCACACTGCTGGCTCATGTTCCGCCTACCCTCTCTGCCTGGCCGTTCCCCAGCCACTCGGATCCCAGCCTGTAGCACTGCATGGGGTGCTTGTGGCCAGTGTGTAGAACCCAGCACTTAGATGTGTTAAATCTCATGCCCTTGGACTCTGCCCCTCTGTCCAGCCTCTCAAGGTTACAGAAGCCCCCAGGACAATGAGTATTACCCTGGAATTAAGAATGTCCTTGATAGAAGCTGGGAGATCAACCACCTCTCCCTTTGTCATCATTGGAAAACAAGCATCTCCTTTCATAAAGATTTCTTTTGTGTCTTTTGTTCTGGGAGATCATCTTCTTAACTATCTAGGCACTCAGATCAAAGTGTCTGATTTCAGAGGGATTAGATGGTTGTTGTTGCCGTTTTGTGTTTGCTTTTCAAATCGTTCATGCTGTACCCTGCAGCAAGAAAAAAGAAACTCTCTATGGGTAGGTAAACTCAACCTAAACTTCCAGTCCCAAGTGGAAAGTGCTGCAATCAGGCACATCCCATCGGTTCCAACACAGTAATGAATCCAGCTGAGCTACTTGCAATAATGGCAGATGAGCAGCTGAATCTAAATACTCAAAATGAGGAGTTTCCACAGGGAAGCTGTATAATTCTTTTTACAGATGGACATCCCTGGAGGTCTGGGCACATTTGACTGCTATTAGAAGGAGGAAAATGGAAAAAGAATATTTTAATCCTGGAGATTTTGCACTTCTTGGACTACTCTGATTTTAGAATTATAACTCTGGGACATTTCTTCTTCTTCTTCTTCTTCTTCTTCTTCTTCTTCTTCTTCTTCTTCTTCTTCTTCTGCTTCTGCTTCTTCTGCTTCTTCTGCTTCTGCTTCTTCTGCTTCTGCTTCTTCTTCTTTTCTTTTCCTTCTTTCTTCTTCTTTTCTTCTTTTTGTCTTTCTACTTCTTTGTTTTCTTCCTCTGCTTCTTTTTTTTTCTTCTGCTGCTTCTTTCTTCTTTTCTTCTTCTTTCTTCTTCCTTCTTCCTTCTTCTTCTTCTTCCTTCTTCCTTCTTCTTCTTCTTCCTTCTTCCTTCTTCTTCTGCTTCTTCTTCTTCTGCTTCTGCTTCTTCTGCTTCTTCTTCTGCTGCTTCTTCTGCTTCTTCTTCTGCTGCTTCTTCTGCTTCTTCTGCTGCTTCTGCTTCTGCTGCTTCTGCTTCTTCTTCTTCTTCTTCTTCTTCTGCTTCTTTTCTTTTCCTTCTTTCTCTTTCTTTTCTTTTTTTTTTTGTCTTTCTACTTCTTTGTTTTCTTCTGCTGCTTCTTTCTTTTTCTTCTGCTTCTTCTTTTCTTCTTTCTTCTTCCTTCTTTCTTCTTCTTCTTCCTTCTTTCTTCTTCTTCTTCTTTCTTCTTCTTCTTCTTCTTCTTAGTTATTCTTACTTATTCTTCCTCTTATTCTTACTTATTCTTATTCTTACTCTTATTCTTATTTTTACTCTTATTCTTATTCCTATTCTTATTCTTATTCCTATGCCTATTCTTATTCTTTCTTATTCTTATTTCTTTTAAATGCTTATGAGCACATTTCAAATTAAAAATACACATTCTCCATCCCATCCTCTTTACAGCTTCCATTCTTCCTCAGATGCTGGAATTCAAGAGGGATGCTGGGGCTAGAGCTGAACAAGGAAGTGGGTGGATGGGGGTGTTGCTATTGTGTCAGAGACATTAAAAATCAAAGGCTGCTGAGATATTGATTTATTCTACTCAGTCCTGGGCTCTAAAGCCCATGCTCTGACAGTAGGCACTTTCAAAAAGCTATTAAGATCAAAGATGAATGAAATGTTTCCAATTAGACATGGTTAATACTAGAGACTGCTAGGCTTGGTGAATCCTGTACCTTTAGTACCTTTAGTCATTTGTTCACAGGCACTCACATGTTTGCTCCCACACAGCTTGAACTCCAGGGCTGGGGTTTTTTTGCAGCAATCATTGGCTAGTCTGAAAGTTTGGAGAGAAACATCAGGGTGATTTGAGGGTAAACAAGACAGACAGGGAGAACTGGAAAGGGTCCGTTGTGTGCTTATCCTTAATTCATCCCTGCCTCCTGCAGTCAGGATATTCCCAGGTACACTGCTGAGGATCAGCATTCAGACTTAGGCGTTACCATGGATATCCAGAATGGACATTGTGCTAATGCTTAAGAGCTTTACAATTCTGGGTGGGTTACAAGGAAAATGCTATTGTTGCCTCTCTTCCAATTTCTAGCTGAGATGCATATGTAAATAACCCTGTAAATAACCCACCATTTACAGGCATCAAACCAGTAATGAGTACATGAAGACCCCAAGTTATTATCACAATTGATTTGAATTTTCAAATCTGGGTCTACTGCCTTTTAGTCTTGTGCTTTTGTCAAATGAAACAAGGAATTTAACTGTCTGGCATGCTCTGCTCTGCCACAACATGAAGATTTAGTTAAGAATGGATGCAGGAGCAAATACTCAAGCTGTGACTCTTGTCTAGTGCAGAAATATGTTCAGAGCACTAACTCTCACCCTGTAGAACAGAACCAGGCCCCCAGGATTCAACAACCCCTTGGCATAAGCCAAGTGTCCCCCTCATGGAATAAACTCTTCACTTCAAGCAGAAACCCTGGCAATAGAAGAGCTGTATCCTGTCCAAGGAAGTTGACTTTCAGATACAGCATGTTGCAGAGAGTGAATTTTCCACTGATACCTTTCTGGAGAGGAGAGACTTATGGGGCTCTAGTAATGTGTCAGTAGAAAAGTCTCAAAAAGCAGCAGGGGCCAGGATGAGCAGAGAGCTCTCATGGAGCTCCAGTGACCGACTGCAGAGTCTCTTCCTCTGAGTAATGATACTCAGAGTTACACCTCAGCAGATCTGGAATAAAATCTTGGTATGCTTCTAGGAATTACTACACCACCTCCAGCCTTTCAAAGGTCAAGGCATGAGGCAGAAGCTGCTGCTGTTGCTCTGTGTCATGGATGCTTTGTGCTCACAGCAGACTGCCATGCCAACCAGGCTTTTTTTCCACCTGAGCTGCATCCTGTGGACAAAATAAGGTGAATATACATGAAGAGCACTGCACCATCTTAACAGACCTTTGACCTGAATAAGGCTGCTCCCTCAGGATTGTTTTGTGGAGGAAAAATGTGCTGAAGGTTTAGGAGAAGGAAGGGGGAAAAAATCATATAAATAATACATGCTATCAAAACCTCAGGAAATGATTGAAGCCTCTAGCTAGGAAGGACAACATGATGCTGTGCATAATGAGCAAGGCCACATGGGCCTCAGGCTGGGTGGATCTGAAGGAAAGAGAAGTCCAGACATTTCTTTGAAATTTAGGGAAAAAACATTGCTCTGGAGCTATCAAAAGGTTCTATTGGGGGGAGGGGATAAATAGACACAGTCACTTGGATTTTAACTTCATTTTAGTGTTATAATTGTCTGCTGATTGATAATATACACTATATTTGCAAAAGTAAGTGTCAGTTCCAATTCAGCAACATCAAAACCTTCACATAAACTACAGATGAAATATTTTGACACTGTCAAAATGCTCAAGTTCTGGATTCTCCCTCAGAAAAAATAAAATATCCCAATTAAAAATCCACACAGTTTCATACAATTGGACAATTTAATTAAAAGGGAATATTTAAGAGAAAGAAGTTCTGTCAAGGAAAGAAGAAATATTTCAGCATCTTCGACACTGACGGTCTGGGTAAAAAAGATTGCTTTAATTATTGATTCTGTTCAATTCATTCAACTGAATCCTGCTATTTGAACTAAACACTGCTATTCTTGTAGTGTAATGGCAGTGTTTAAATCCTCTATTTACAAACAGGGGACTAGAGAGGAGGTTGCTCTAGCTGTGCCATCCACCTCCCACGAGACCATCAAGAAATGCTGACAAAAAGAAAGTAAGCAAAGGGGTAAGAGAGACCTTCCTCTTGGCACATCCCTCCCCTCCTGGCAATTGGAAGATGGTGAACTTTCTCATTCTGGTACCCAGGCTGCTATGTTTAACAGGTACTTCCTTATTAATAGAATGGAAAGGAAGAGAAGAGAAGAGAAGAGAAGAGAAGAGAAGAGAAGAGAAGAGAAGAGAAGAGAAGAGAAGAGAAGAGAAGAGAAGAGAAGAGAAGAGAAGAGAAGAGAAGAGAAGAGAAGAGAAGAGAAGAGAAGAGAAGAGAAGAGAAGAGAAGAGAAGAGAAGAGAAGAGAAGAGAAGAGAAGAGAAGAGAAGAGAAGAGAAGAGAAGAGAAGAGAAGAGAAGAGAAGAGAAGAGAAGAGAAGAGAAGAGAAGAGGAATAGAATTAACCAGGTTGGAAGAGACCTTTGAGATCATCAAGTCCAACCTATCCTCCAACCATCTAATCAACTAGACCATGGTACCAAGCACCTCATCCAGTCTCTTCCTCAACACCTCCAGTGATGGTGACTCCACCACCTCCCTGGTCATAATTACTTACGAATTTCAGGTTGCTAAAATCCTGTGACGTTTCTTCATTTTTAATGGTTTGGGGGTTTGTTTGTTTGGGTTTCGTTTTGTGTTGGGTTGTTTGGTGGTTTGTTTCTTTGCCCTGCAGTATATAAGGAATATCCATTTTCCTTGTATTTCTCTTCTGCTTTTATTTGTGTTCCCTGATCATTTCACAAAGTTAAGCAAGGCTCAAGTCAAACTGCACAGTTTTATCCCTTTTGGTCCTACGGTCCAAGCTGAGAGGTATTAAGAAGTGGCTGAGAGGAAGGGGAGAGTTTGGCCATTGACTTTCATAGGATCATAAAATCATAGAATCAATAATGTTGGAAAAGACCTCAGAGATCATCAAGTCCAACCTATCACCCAACACCTCCTGACTAACTAAACCATGGCTTCAAGTGCTACATCAAACCTCTCCCTCTCACCACCATTAATCAGAGCTTCATGCTCATTAACTGTGGAGTCTTATGTATAGTTCTGCTCTGCAGTGCCACAGTGTCAGCATCATCAGAGATGTTGGTACATTTCCATGCTCAATCTCTCATGCAAATAAATATTGACAATCTATTTCATTCAGTTTATTAGTCATTTCTCCCTCTCCCTTCCCCATTTTCAGGTCTGGTAGAATTATTCCGTTTTAGGAAGCGTTAGGGGAATAAATCACAACCAGCAATTTGTCCAGGGTTCAGCCTCACAGCTTGCAGAGCAACTGACAACAAATCCAAATGCCCTCAGTGCTCCAGGAGCTTGACTGAAGGGAACAGACAGCTTGCAATCACTGAATGACTCTCCCCTGCAAACTCCCGTTCGGCAGTATGCTTAACATGCTCTAAACGGAACCACGAGCATCCCTACTCATCACAGACTTCTGTATGGTATTAAAATCCCTCACTAACATTTGAGTTCATTGGTTTTGACTGGACAGGCAAGCCACAGACTGTTTTCCCATCTCTTTATTTGGATGAATATGCAAACATTTCCACATCAGATACATGCATAAGCAAACCTGAAAGTGGGTATGTGCAAATACGCACGTCACGTTGAAATTAGCTCTCTCCAAACATTCCTGCCAGTAAAATTCGATTGTTAGAGTGTTTGCAGAGAGCTAACAGATGAGAGGATGGATATAGCTGGGCTGAGCTAATTTAAATATTCAAGCAAATAGTTGTTGAAGTTTTCCTTTCTTCTCCCAGGTTGATTTTAAAACATGGAAGATATGGGTTCGGCACCTTCTTAAATGGCTGAGGACAGACAGGAGGATAATAGGAATCTCTGAAGGCTATTTCCATCCTTAATGGGGATGTTTTCCTGAGATGGTCTAGAAGATGATGCTGTCACATGACTGCATAAAATGTTATTAAAGCTCCATCCATATTCACTAGCTCTGCTCTTCCACTCACAATTCACAGCATGTCTTCTTACATGTGGTAGGAGCCATCAGCTAGAAGTCTGTCTACACTGACAAACTGTACATGGATCTTTAGTAACACTATGGAATCCCTCAGCAAAACACATGCTCTAACTGCAGAATGGGAAAGAGTCTCCAGGCACTCAGCAGCTACAGCTTGATTTTGGCTGGAGGACTGTAAAATGCCAGTCTGATTTCTTTGTCTTTGCATGTTCTTGATCACCAGAAAAAGCCTTGGAGAAGCAAGTCTTAAGAGGAGGGTTTGAGGGAACTGTGGGGGGGGATAAGTCTGAAGCATGCATAGAATAGACCAGGTTGGAAGAGACCTTCAAGATCATCGCATCCAACCCATCAACCAATCCAACACCACCTAATCAACTAAACCATGGCACCAAGCACCCCATCAAGTCTCCTCCTCTCAATGATGGCAACTCCACCACCTCCCCAGGCAGCCCATTCCAATGGGCAATCACTCTCTCTGTATAGGACTTCTTCCTGACATCCAACCTAATAAAGAAAAAGAGGCTGAGGGGAGACATTATTGCTCTCTATAATTAGCTGAAGGGAGGTTGTTGTGAGGTTGGTGTTGGGTCTCTTCTCCCTGGTAGAACAGGATGGAATGGCCTCAAGCTGCACCAGGAGAGGTTCAGGCTGGACCTTAGGAAATAATTTTTCACTGAAAGAGTTGTTAGACATTGGAACAGGCAGCCCAGGGAGGTGGCTAAGTCACCATCTCTGGATGTGTTTAAAATCTCTGTAGGTGTGGAGTTTGAGGTTTAGTGGTGGACTTAGTAGAGTAGGGTTAATGACTGGACTCAACAATGTCAGGAGGGAAGGGGACAGGCTCTTCTCACTTGCTCCCTGTGATAGGACAAGGAGCAATGGATGTAAGCTGCAGCACAGGAGGTTCCACCTCAACAAAAAGGGGAACTTCTTTACTGTAAGGGTCACAGAGCACTGGAACAGGCTCCCCAGAGAGGTTGTGGAGTCTCCTTCTCCTTTCAAGCCCTGTCTGAATGCATTCCTCTGTTACTGGATCTAGATTGTATGGTCCTGCTCTGGCAGGGAGGTTGGATTCAATGATCTCTCTGGGTCCCTTCCAACCCCTGACATCCTGTGATCCTGTGATCTTGAGGGTCTTTTCCAACCTAAATGATTTTGTCATCCTATGATTCCATTCTGGGAGATGCAGGAACACAGAGGAGATTATCTTTGTGGCTTGGGGTTGAGTTTTCTGTTGTCTTGTCTCTGGTGTAAGGCTGCATGACCTGGCAGACCTGAGGAATTCCCATGCATGCAGTAGCCAGAAGTGTTACAGCTCATTCACAAAGGCTCATGCTCAAGCCTTGGAGAGGAGCTGCTAGGAGTTCCACTGGTCACAGCTGTGAACATGCAGGAATTTGCACCGCAACTACTTTTAGCTATGCCTTACACCAGAGTTATCAACTCTTCCCATATGGAAGATGAATACTTGAATAAAACCATTCCAAGCAAAAAAAACCCAAAACCACCAAAACCCAATGCTTCCAAATAAATATATCTAGTGCAAAAGCTTCTCTGGATATTTTGGCTATCACACTCAGGTATGTCCACTTAGCTTTCAACAGGTAACTTCTTTGATTGCCTGTTGCTAAAGATACCTCTTGCCTGCATTTTCTTCTCCCTTCTCCTTAGCCTTGTTTCAATAACCCAAGTGAATAAGTGCCATGAAACCATTTGGATGCAGCACATGCCAGAGATACATCTTCAGCTTCGAAGCAGCAACACTGAAAGAGAAATAAAGGAAAGCTTTGAAATAAATAAATCAATTAAACTCAGACAAATACCTTCTCAGCTAAGAACACGAAGTGGTTTTGATTTCCAGGTCACATAATTTTCAGAGTAATTAGTAGCAATGCTTCTTAATATATCATCTAGACTGATTGCAGGAGGCAGAAAGGGTCCTTTGAGTAAGAGCCATCTTCACAGGAGTTTAATGAATATGCTTTCACTTCAAGCCTTCAGGTAATCCATCTTAACTTGCTTAGGTGCCCTTGTGCACCTATGGTTTTGGATTTGATACTAATGGAATGGAATGGAATGGAATAGAATAGGAGTGGAATGGAACGGAATAGAATAGAATAGAATAGAATAGAATAGAATAGAATAGAATAGAATAGAATAGAATAGAATAGAATAGAACAGAATTAACCAGGTTGGAAAAGACCTTTGAGATCATCGAGTCCAACCTATCCCCCAACACCATCTAATCAACTAAACCATGGCACTAAGTGCCCCATCCAGTCTCTTCTTAAACACCCCCAGTGATGGTGACTCCACCACCTCCCTGGGCAGCACATTCCAATGGCCAATCTCTCTTGCTGGGAAGAACTTCTTCCTAACATCCAGCCTAAATCTCCCCTGGTGCAGCTTGGGACTGTGTCCTCTTGTTCTGGTGCTGGTTGCCTGGGAGAAGAGACCAAGCCCCACGTGGCTACAACCTCCTTTCAGGTAGTTGTAGACAGCAATAAGGTCTCCCCTGAGCCTCCTGTTCTCCAGGCTAAGCAACCCCAGCTCCCTCAGCCTCTCCTCACAGGGCTGTGCTCCAAACCCCTCCCCAGCTTTCTTGCCCTTCTGTGGACATGTTCCAGCAACTCAACATCTTTGCCAAACTGAGGAGCCCAGAACTGGACACAGGACTCAAGGGGTAGCCTAACCAGTGCTGAGTCCAGGATCAGAATGACTTCCCTGCTCCGCTGGCCACACTGTTCCTGATACTGTTATTGGACAGGCGATCTCGAGCTGACAGGCACATACCTGTAGCACTGTATGAATGGAGAGTGTCTGCCACAAAAAATGACATCATTCTGCTCTGAGTTTATGGCTACATCAGACTGCCTATGCCTCTGTTGCCTGGAGTGATCATATAGGAATTATATTCTTTGGTGCACAAGTTTTAGGTTGGCAATTCCTTGCCTTGTGGCATGGGGAAGAGGGAAGGATGGGATCGCCTGCCAGTGTGATGCGAAATGGGACTGGGAGGGCAGATGGCACAGAGTCTTCCCACATGTGCCAGACCCCCAAAGTGAATTTCTCTCTAGCCTGACCTGTTGAACATTTTCTTTCCTTTAAAGAAAGTAAATTATCTTTTTGCTTTAAATTGTTTTATTGTTGTATAGTCTTCCCCTAAGTCTCTAAGTAGGTAAATTGACAAAGGAAAGCACTAAACTCTCTGAAACTGCTTCAATGGACTTGTGCTTAGGCTACCAGAAAGTAAATGTTTTAATTGAGAACAGAGCAAAAAAAACCACCAACCCTGCAGCCTATTTTTAGCCTTCAAGTATCATTTGCAAAAGTGATCACCTCTTGCTTTTCTCCTAATAGGAATGAAAATGTGGCCTCTGTATTTTGCTAGGAGGAAAGGAGAAATTCTTTTCAAATAACCACAAACCTCTTCAAGCATCCTTGATTGGGAAGTCTGCTCATGCTCATTAAAGAGCTTGCACATTGCTTGGTGTGTGAAGGAAGGAGGAATAGAAAGGGGAAGGAAGAAAGGAAGCAATTAACTCAAGACTGGATAAATCCAAGGAGAATGTTTCAGCAGCAAGACTTAATATAGAAAGGAAAAGAATAACACAGTCTGTATTTGACAGAGAAAGCACCTTCTAGTGTCAGCCTGCAGAGCTCCTTTTAGCTGAGATAGCATTTCTTCAGGGACAAAAAGGAAAACTTTTCCCTCCTTTGGAAGAAAGAAAACCCCTACTTTAAATTACAGGGGAAAGGGCCATCAATCCAGTCTCATTTTCTGAACTCCCAACAAATTCTTTGAGTGGTTGTATCCAAGTTGCTCTGGGTTTGCCCCATCCTAGTCCTCCTCTGGTTGCTTCTCTACCTCTCTTTGCCTCTAAAGATGCATCTGAGGTAAAACACATCAAACAGCAGCAACCCCTGGAACCAGAGAAAATGTAAGGAAGGCAGAGAACAGAATGATAACCATGTTGAGTACAGAGGGATGAGACTTCCCAGCAACGATGCCCAGTGGACCTCTTGGTTTACCATAATGATGATGCTATCTCTGCGTTTGCCTTGCATTTTCTCCCTAGAAATGCCTACAATTTGTGTCTGTGAAGCTCTGAAGCTAGTGGAAGCCACTGGTGCCTCATCTCTCACTGGCTCTCAGGAAATCTGCTTTTCCCAGACAGAGCACATTAGGTGAGCAGTCAGCAGGATAATGGAGCAGTTACATTACCCCAGTGCCTCTCATTGTGAGAGGCTGCTCAGAAGCAGCAAATGGCTTGCTGCTTTCTCCTGGTGCCTCTAGCTAGCCCGTGGCTTCTGCCTGTGGTGGCAGAGGGGAGAGTCATGATGAACAACCTCTCAGGCTTCAGGTGTCAGTCACACTAATTTTTAACTCTCATTTATTTCAAGTTTCCTACCTGAAAGGAGGGACAGCAGCAACTGAGCACCCCATGCGAAAGAGGGAAGATAAGGATGGCAGCCACACCGCTCCAGCTCAAATGAAGGCAGATTGGGAGTAAAGATTCACTGAGAATATCAAGCTTGGAGGTCACCCAAGGCACTACCTGGTTTTCTTTATGTCCTTTATCATTTGTGCCTTGCTTTGGTGTCTGGCCACAGGAGGAAAAAGGCAAACCCAGTAAGATAAAGTGTAAAACACTTCATTTTACTTAATCTGGCAGCACATAAGACCTTTAATGGGGAAGGTCGTGAGTTCAAGCCTGCAGTGGGCACTAGTGTCCTCCCTACTCTAGTCATGAGGTCTGTGGTGACAGGTTGGACTTGATCTTTGAGGTCTCTTCCAACCTTAGTGATACTGAATACTGAATACTGAATCTGTCTCTCTAGGATGCTGGTGAGGTATCTTGTGTTTGTATGGCTTTCATATAGTGAGAGACTGCACCACCAAGTAGAAGCTGTGACTGTTATGTGCCCTACAAGCTACACATGTAATGGGAACCCTTCCAGCTCCTGCCAACCTGCAGGCTGATGTGTGAACACCAATTTCACACTGAAACCCCAATGTTTACCAGCATATATGCTTCTGCACTGATAGACCATACTGGCCATCTTTGACAGCTTAAGCTAGCTGAGATGAGGAGGAGGAGGAAGGCTAAATCATAACAGCAGTCACCATAAAATAGATTAAAAAACCACAGAGCATGTGGCTGCCTATGGAGATGCAGCCACAGAACAAACAGGGATGCACTGCTGAGATTGGTTTCAGGGAAGGGAATGTGTAAAGAGCTGTTACCTTCTGTCCCTTTCCCCCCTGTAAATCCAAGTACTGTTAGAATAGTAAGATTGTCATTGTGTTTATAGTCACTGAATGAGCATTATCAATACAGAAATTGCACCTAATTTGTTTGGTCTGGGAAAAAATGATGATATTCTCACCACCATCTCACCCAATCCCTCACCCTAAACCCTGAGTTAAGGCTTGTCATTGCCAGACTAAGTGCTGTCAGAGCAAGTTTAAAGTTTGGGGTTTATGAGGCCAGCATGTCTTTGTAAAACCTCTCAGCCTGGCTGCTTCCACTATCCCAGCTGTAACTTGAAGTGTGCTGAAGTAATTCAAAGAAACCATTTCTGATGTTGCCGCACCTAAATCTTTTCCCGAGTTCTGTGCCTCTAGGTCTTTTCACAGAGCTGGTTTGTTCCAAGCCAGACACCCTCTCCCCTCCCCCAAAACAATATATATATAAAAAATCAGCTGCAAGATTTCTTGCTCTTGCTGAGGGAGAAATGCCTTTTTCGAGTGACCTTCAGCAGCCTGCGGTATCAGGACGGTGCAGCCGGTTTGCAGTCATTAGCTCAGCCGAAGGAGCCATCCTTTACCTGAGAACAGACCTGGCAGAGGGTCATGATCGCTCCTTGGTGCTCCTTTCCCACCTAATATTATTAGCAATAATATTTCTTGGCAGCACAGTAAGATACTTGTCCAGGACAGGCTGGAATAAAACAAGTAGGTAGGTCAAAAAGCAGTATTTCAGATGTGATGGATGGGCTATTCCTTTCTCTTTTTTTCCTGCTAAATTCCACGAGTAAAAAACTCTGCAGAGAGCTCTTGAAAGTCAGCATCACTGTCAGCTCTGTAGATCTTCTACCTCTCCCTTAGGCTCCAGCAAGAGGCAGAGAAGGGTATCTTGGTGACAAGTGTAAGGAGAACGTTTAAGCAAGTAACTGACTGAATGAGCAAAGTGTTATCCTGCTTTCACAGACCTGGAATTCCACAGAATCTTGGTTCTGGCTTTTTATTTCTTACTCTCCTGATGCTTTTAATTAATCTTACAAAATGCAGGAGATGCTGTGATGGCTTTGCTATAACACATTGTTGATTTTCTCCCTTTACAAAACACTTCTTTTACAATAGAATAGAGTAGACTAGACCAGACTAGACTAGAATAGAATAGGAGTAGAGTAGAATAGAATAGAATTAACCAGGTTGGAAAAGACCTTTGAGATCATCGAGTCCAACCTATCACCCAACACCATCTGATCAACTAAACCATGGCACCAAGTGCCCCATCCACTCACTTACTAAACACCTTCAGGGATGGTGACTCCACCACCTCCCTGGGCAGCACATTCCAATGGCAAATATCTCTTTCTGGGAAGAATTTCTTCCTAACATCCAGCCTAAACCTTCCCTGGCACAGCTTGAGACTGTGTCCTCTTGTTCTGGTGCCGATTGCCTGGGAGAAGAGACCAATCCCCACCTGGCTACAACCTCCCTTCAGGTAGTTGTAGATGGCAATAAGGTCTCCCCTGAGCCTCCTCTTCTCCAGGCTAAGCAAACCCAGCTCACTCAGCCTCTCCTCATAGGGCTTTTGCTCCAAATCCCTCCCCAGCTTTGTTGCCCTTCTCTGGACACATTCCAGCATCTCAACATCTTTCCTGAACTGAGGGGCCCAGAACTGGACACAGGACTCAAGGGGTGGCCTAACCAGTGCTGAGTACAGGGCAGAATGACCTCCCTGCTCCTGATGGCCACACTGTTCCTGCCCCTCAAATTTGAGTGGCTTTACACTGAAAGGAATGCAGAAAACTGTATCTATATTCCAGACTTCAGTGTTCTAGGAGATATTTTGCTGTCATCAAGGGCTGCACTTCCCTGGAAATATTTCAGACTTTTCTTCAGACCTAGACTTTGCTAGATAAGGATGATCCTCTGGTAGATTTGGGTCTCCTCAGGCACATGGACAACAATACTCCAGATGGCTGAATGGAGATAAAGCAGAAAAGGAACAATATTTCTCACAGCTGTCAAAGATTCCTTTATTTTCCTTCTTTTTATGCTCAGAACCATGCAGTGCTGTTCACCAAGTGATGCAGGAACTATGCACAGACTACAAGTCTTTGTAGAAGCAATTTGACAGGCTGTATGTCAGCAGAGATGTGAATGCTCTAAGCTTATCCCTCTTGCCACATGTTCTCCATTTCCTGTAATGTGGACACAAAAGTTGTTTGAGTAGTCAAGCAGAAAAGCCAAGAAGAGTGGGGTGTGAAGGACACAGCAGGATGAAGCAGTCAGCCTGGGGGTACATCACAGGAAAGCTATGGAAGTAGGAACAGCTCTGATCCCTTGGCAGATCCCTGTACAAAGAGCATCAGCTGGACCTTACAGTGCAGAGACAGCTCCAGGTTCCATCTCAGTGGGCTGCACTGCATCCTCAGACCATATATGTGTCTCTTTGCATCTTCACAGCCCACCTGGTTTAGAAGCCAACCCTTTCCCCAGCCCACTGCAAGCAGGATCCTTCTTGCAGATTTAGAAAGTTCCTTTCTGTGGCTCTTTGACTCCACTGTGAAGCTCATTATAGAAAAGGTCTTCTGCTGACCATAGAGAACAATAGCAGCTAAACCATACTGCTAATTAATTTTCCATGGCAAGATAAGCTCCCAGCCCCTATCTGAGTCCCTTTGTCCCTTAAGCCATAACAGCTCTGCACATTCAGGAGTTTTCAGCCTGTAGAGCTATGATAAATAGAGGCAGGTGATGGCAGTGCATATAGACTGCATTACTGGAAGTCTGCTTTCTATTAGCTGCAGGATGACTCCTGGTGAACCCTAGGTTCAATGGCAAATATCTTTTTTCAGCAGCTGTTTCCCCAGACAGCTCGAGTCCATGCACCCTGAACTGAATTGCTGCTTTTGTCCTGCCCGTGAATAAGCCTCCAAATTGCATTTGAAAACGAATTAACTATCATGGGCTTTGACTGCTGCTGTGGAGGACCAAGCTCTGACAAATTGTTAAACACTGGCCTCATTTCTGTCACCAGTAAAATATATGAGCCAGAGCCAAAAGCTTCAGATAACTTTCAGTGTTTGTAAACATCTCCAGAGGAGGACCAGGAGGATGAGCAGAGGGCTGGAGCTCCTCTCCTGTAAGGACAGACTGAGGGAGTTGGGATTGTTCAGTCTGAAGAAGGGAAGGCTCCAAGGAGACCTTATTGTAGCCTTCCAGTGTCTTAAGGGGGCTACAGGAAAGCTGGGGAGGGACATTTTAGGGTGTCAGGTAGTGATAGGACTAGGGGCAATGGAACAAAACTAGAAATGGGTAGATTCAGATTGGATGTTAGGAAGAAGTTCTTCCCCATGAGGGTGATGAGAGACTGGCACAGGTTTCCCAGGGAGGTGGTGAAAGCCTCATCCCTGGAGGTTTTGAAGGCCAGGCTGGATGTGGCTGTGAGCAACCTGGTCTAGTGTGAGGTGTCCCTGCCCATGGCAGAGGGGTTGGAACTAAAAGATCCTTGAGGTCCCTTCTAACCTTGAGAGTTCTGTGATTCTATGATCCCCAAAGCTGAGCTGCACAAGCTCTAGGATTCAGGGAAGCTTTAATTAATTTCATGTAATTTCACTTAAACATCAGGAAAAACTTCACTTTGAGGGTGCTGGAGCACTGGAACAAGCTGCCCAGAGAGACTCCTTTGGACAGTTTCAAAACCTGCCTGGACATGATCCTTTGCAACCTGATCTAGATGAAACTGCTTTAGCAAGGGTCTTGGACTAGATCATCTCCAGAGGTCACTTCCAACTCTTAGAATCATAGAATCATGGAATCAATAAGGTTGGAAAAGACCCCAAGGATCATCAAGTCTAACCTGTCACCCAACACCTCATGGCTGATAAACCATGGCACCAAATGCCACGTCCAAACCCCTCTTGAACACCTCCAGGATGGTGACTCCACCACCCCCCTAGGCAGCACATTCCAATGGCTAACAGCTCCCTCAGTGAAGAACTTTCTCCTCACATCCAGCCTAAACTTCCCCTGGTGCAGCTTGAGACTGTGTCCTCTTGTCCTGGCGCTGGTTGCCACTCTGTGGTTCTGTGATTATAGCTGGAGTCAGCATCCCGGTGTAGAGCATCTCAGAACTGTGTATGATAAGATCAGCTTTCAGCTGTTTACAACTTGGAGAAGTTTTGAGGATTTGAATTGCAAATTTTTGGTGTAAAGCTCAGCCTGAGAATGAGCAAAAGCACATTGTTAAAAAAACTCCTCATTTGTTTCCAAACCCAAATGCATGAACTTGACACTTACTGAGGGGGAGTACAAGGAAGGAGTCTTCCCCCTGCCATTATTCCTAAAAAAAACCCCCTTCCAAACAACAACACAAAACAAGAGCTTAAGAAAACTAGAACCTCAGGGGCAAAAAAAATCCATTAAGGAAACTGCTAGTCTGGCAAATAAATCTGCTGAAGAGTCTGTCCCAGCCTGCCAACCATGGGGCTTTTTGGAGTCAATGAGGACTCAAGAGGACATTCCCTTTGCCCAAGGTGCTGTGGGCAAAACTGCTTTGATTTGGGAATTTTTTACTTGAGTTATTTTATTGACAGTCAACACAAGCTCCTGATCAGTGATTTGTGTGCTGACAAAAAATTCACTCAAGTGCCTGTCCCTGCCCCCTCCCAGTCTGAATTTTGCATATTTTCACTCTATTTGTCCCAAACCTTTGGGGGAGCAATGGGTGGTGGAACAAGACTTTGTTTCACGGAGCACTGGAACAGGCTGCCCAGGGGGGTTGTGGAGTCTCCTCCTCTGGAGACTTTCAAGGCCCATCTGGATGTGTTCCTGTGTAGCCTGTGCTAGATTCTATGGTCCTGCTCTTTCAGGGAGGTTGGACTTGATGATATCTGGAGGTCCCTTCCAAACCCTAACACCCTGTGAGCCTGTGCTCTACTGTCCCTGCTCCATGGAGAGTCAGCCATAGCCATAGCCGCAGTGTTTGTATGGGCTAGCTATGGCCATGTTCTCCCAGGTGTCTCTATCTCAGCACAGGTATTCATGGTCCTTTGGGTATTGAGTACCACCACAGGAATTCCCATCATGCATGTTAAGATGTAGAATAGAATAGAATAGAATAGAATAGAATAGAATAGAATAGAATAGAATAGAATAGACCAGGTTGGAAGAGGCCTTTGAGATCATCGAGTCCAACCTATCACCCAACACCATCTGATCAACTAAACCATGGCACCAAGCACCCCATTCAGTCTCTTCCTAAACATCTCCAGTGATGCTGACTCCACCATCAAATGGTGTCTGTGCAGATGGAGCCTTCAGTGATGTGAAACAGTGCTGCCCAGAGAAGCTAAACAAAGGAATGAGGATAGACTCTATCATTTATCACCATCACTTGTGTTTATCACCTGCTAAAAAAGAGGCAGAGACTTAGAAGGTGCTTGATTTAACATGTGAAGTATCATTACTTGCAGCCCAGAAAGCAAATCACATCAAGACAATCATAGCTAGCAGGGAGATGGAGGTGATTCTCCCCCTCTACTCTGCTGAAGTGGGCTACAAGAAAGCTGGGGAGAGACTTTTTAGGGTGTCAGGGAGTGATAGGACTAGGGGGAATGGGAAAAAAAAAAAACTAGAAATGGGTAGATTCAGGTTGGATGTTAGGAAGAAGTTCTTCCCCATGAGGGGGTGAGACACTGGCACAGGTTGCCCAGGGAGGTGGTGGAAGCCTCATCCCTGGAGGTTTTTAAGCCCAGTCTAGATGTGGGTCTGAGCAACCTGCTCTAGTGTGAGGCATCCCTGCCCACAGCAGGGAGGTTGGCACTAAATGATCCTTGAGGTCTCTTCCAACCCTAACAATTCTATGATTCTGTGATTACTGAGAGAGTACTGAGTGACCTAGACACAGAGAGAAGAAGGAAGGGACTCTGGCTTCCTACAGCTGCAGTTTGTGCTGTCAGTAAAAACTTAAGCTATCTGGAAAGCTGCCTCATCACCCTACAGTGCTGGGGAAGACAGAGGACAACAGCCTATTGCCATTGCTTATTCTGTGATCCACTTGGTTAACAGAGCAGAGAAAAAGTCCATGCTGCAGGTGGGAATCACCTGGATGCTGCAGGCGGGAATCACCCGGATGCTGCAGGCAGGAATCACCTGGATGCTGAAGGCAGGAATCACCCGGATGCTACAGGCTGGATCTGCATGCAGGGTTTTATTTTCTGCTCTTTTTTGTAACTCACCCAATAAAGATATATTGGATCTTTGCATGACTTCAGAGGTGAGACTTGCTTCTCCCTTGTCTTTAAACAGGCCACTGTCTACTTTGATTCCTGTTTCTAGAGCCATATTTCCTGATGCAGAGACGACTGAGAGACAGTCACGCACACTTCCTCTGCCACCTGCATGGCCTCAAAGCAGAAGTGAAGGTAGAGAAACAAATCAGAAAAAAACCCCCAAACATAAAAATGGAGGCTTTCCTCCTTGGAACTAGGGATGGAGGAACACAGCAGGACTCCACACTACAGTAAACTATAATAATTTTGGAAACGAGCTACCACCACGCATCCCACTTCAAGAGTGACAGCTCCTAACTGAACAGTCCTAGCAGGGCTGATTTGCATCTCTGCTCAAACCCTGACAGCAGCACCTCTTTGGGAGAACCCTACTAAATGCAGTGCATGTGCAATGGGACATGACAGGCTGTACCTTTGTGGGCGAGTCCCTCAGGGGTTGTTCCAAGACTCGGCACTGTGCTCTTTTAACTGCCTGCGAGCAGTTCTGCAGTGCCTGGTGCAGTGTCTTCCCCCTACTATAAAATGCAATTTGCAAACAAAAACACAAGAGAAGGGCATTTTGGATGCTCTGAGCACTGTCCAAGGCCAGTTAGAGCGTCTCATTCTCTCTGGTGTACACCTGTGAGTACACTTTGCAATAATGCACTGTATGTTGTGGAAAAGAAGTCATTCTTTACAGATCTGCTTTTCATAGGCACTTACTGACCTGTAGAAAAGGTAATTAAGCAGGACTGCTGCCTGCTGTTGTCTCACACAAAGCCTTTCTCTTCCAGTGCTGCTGATAACATCAAGAGGGAGGCACTAAATAGAATCCTAAAGCTGGAAGTTGTCTTTAAGAAAGGCTATGCAGTCTGCAAAGCTTTCTGCTTTTGCTTGCTCCATCCCCATGCTGTGCATGGCTTTCCTCACTACTTTTTTGGGTAGAGTGGTTGCTCTGAATCAGGATTTAACAAAACTCCACTGTCTAAGCGAAGAAGGTGGAGGGTGGGGATGGAAAGGATCCTGGGAGTTGGTAATAGCACGCAAAGACTTTCATCTCTAAGTTTCTAGGCCAAAGCAGCTGTCGTGACCCAAAGTCCTTTGAAATCAAACAGGTCTCTTTTTCAGTTTAATTTGTGTGAGTAAGAAGGCAATTTGACCAGATTGATTCAAAGAGCTAGGGGTGTGTACCCCCTGTTGGGAGCTCCTCTCAACAGCAACAGCTCTCCCCCACAGTTGCCCTTGAAGCTTCCCAGCCAGGGCATCTCCCCTCTGAAAGCACCAGGGCGGGGGAATGTCCTGGCCCAGGCCACCCTTCTCTGCCCTCTTCTCTTCTACTCCACTGCCCTGCTGACCCATCAAGTTTTCTAAAAAGGAGATATTTCTAACTATTGACCTTCTTCAAGGGTGTGTTTACAGGAGAGAGATCTGTAACATCCTGTCATCTAAGCAGGTTTGTCAAGTGTCACACAGCAAAGGTGAACAGGCAACCTTCTCCCTCCTAGAACAAACCTGAAGTCACTTCGAAGTGCATCACTCAAACAGCTACTCCGTGGCAGCAACACCCCAGGTTTTACTCAGCTGTGAAAAAACCCACAAAGCATCATTCAGCTGCATCTGTTTATAACAGCATAAGACAGTCCTGACTGCAGGAATGCCATGTGGTATTTGCAGCCATTTACCTCTTCATTAAGCTGCCTTTTCTATTATTATTCTTCTTGTGGGCTGCTGTCTTAGGACACCTTGACCTTGTGAATTAGGAAGAAACTTGCAAAAACACTTGATTTGGTTCTCCAGGGTCTGTTAAATACCAAGAATTAGGAATTTTGATGGACAGGCTGAAAAGAGAAAAAGAAACAAACTGGGGAACATACACACCCCCCCCCAAACCAGTTCTATATTTTTTTTCCCCCTGTGGCAGTTTGGCAGGATTTCCTTTCCACCTGTCCTATAGCAAGGAAGATTTCTTATCTCAGCAGTTTTGCTGTTGATAATCAACAGGAAGTATCACCACGATTTTAAGGGAGCCTGACAATAGTAGGGCATCTGGGATTAACAGAAGCTGTTAACCACGTTAACCACAACCTAACTATAGCATGACAGCAAGGAACTTGTGTAAGATGGCTTGTCACTTTGAGTTGCAAGGATAGCAGAGAAAACCCTTGCACAATTCTGGCTCATGTGGGTGTGTCTGGGGGTTGGAATATTTATACTGCTTCTACACTAGTTCCCCCACTGGTCAGTCACAAACTATTCCCTTGCTCCAGCTTTCATCCCAATGAATAGAATAGAATAGAATAGAATAGAATAGAATAGAATAGAATTAACCAGGTTGAAAAAGACCTTTGAGATCATTGAGTCCAACCTATCATCCAACACTATCTAATCAACTAAACCATGGCACCAAGTGCCTCATCCAGTCACTTCCTAAACACCTCCAGTGATCGTGACTCCACCACCTCCCTGGGCAGCACATTCCAATGGCCAATCTCTCTTTCTGGGAAGAACTTCTTCCTAACATCCAGCCTAAACCTCCCCTGGCACAGCTTGAGACTGTGTCCTCTTGTTCCGTTGGTGGTTGCCTGGGAGAAGACCAACCCCCACCTGGCTACAACCTGTCTTCAGGTAGTTGTAGAGAGCAATAAGGTCTCCCCTGAGCCTCCTCTTCCCCAGGCTAAGCAACCCCACCTCCCTCAGCTTCTCCCTATAATGCCTTCATCCCACCCTCTGTAAGTGTGGTCCTGCTGCTTCTCTGTCTTTTTTTTTTTGGCTGCTGCCTGTCAGACACACAATCACACCTAAATCCACTAGAGAGTCAGCAGAAGTTGCCACACCATCTGTGCTGGATCCCTGGGGAAGACACACTTTCTGCCTAGCAGTGTTCTGCCATTATCTTGGAAGCAGATCTGCAATCACAAGTGTAACCATGCCTGGTGACCACAGAGAGCAGAGATAGAATAGAAGAACAGAATAGAATAGAATAGAAATAATGGAATGGAATGGAATGGAATGGAATGGAATGGAATGGAATAGAATAGAATAGAATAGAATAGACCAGACCAGGTTGGAAAGGACCTTTCAGATCATCGAGTCCAACCTATCCCCCAACACCATCTAACCAACTAAACCATGGCACCAAGCACCCCATCCAGTCTCTTCCTAAACACCTCGATGATCTTTGAGGTCTCTTCCAACCTTGGTGATACTGTGATACCTCCAGTGATGGTGACTCCACCACCTCCCTGGGCAGCTGTGTCCACCAGGAGCTTGCAATCCAGGACAGCACAGTGAGGATTACAAAGTGTGGGGGAAACTGGGCTCAGCTGTGGGAATATGTACTGAGAGTATAAAGCAATATGTTACATTTTAGGGATCTTGAGCTGTTGATACATTTATAAAGCCCAAATAATTTGGTGATATTTCTATATTACTGCTCTTGTACCCAAACTGGAATGTGTTGGGAACGCTTCTGGGGATATAGACTAATGGTATTGAAAGGACCAGTGGGGCCAAATTCTTTTCTGGGCTGTATTTGTGCAGTATTAGTGACTTTTATAATTGAAGACATAGTATGAACTGATGTCTCTCAAGTATTTAGGAACAAATCCTCCTCTTCCCACCCACACAATTAGTTCTACTTAAGGCTGTAAGCACAGGGAGGCAAATGGGCAATCTTGAAAATGAAGAGAACTGCACTAGAAATGAAGAGGCATAGAGAAGGAGACCTCAGATCCCATTATCTGGATTCATTTTATTAAGGGCATATTTGTACTGTATTTGTAATTCCTTTAGAATCGCCTACCCATTGCCAAGGAATGTCTGCAGAGCAATTATGTTATCACAAATGCTAATGTGACTGTGGGGAGGGAGGGAACCAGGACTTGTGCAGTTGTGAAGAGAAAAATCTCAGATTTTAACGATGGTTAATGATCACTGAAGCTTGGCATGGCACCTTTGTGCTTCCACCTTTCTTATCATGGAAGCTTGTTCCGTGTGGAGCTGGCAAATCAGTAGATCTATACATTTTCCTGCTGGTGAGCCATAATGTGGCAGTTGTTAACAAGTGAGTTGTTCTCTACTTATTTAAATCAGGCCTAATCCTTCTTGGCTCTGTCTGTGTTAGGGTTTTTTGGTTTTTTTTTTAACTGGATCTCATTTGAGGCTGAGACAAAGGAGACTTGAGGTATTTATATTGGGTGGTTTTTTCCTTCCCTCCCATGGCTCTGACGATTAAAAATGAGTTGTCACTGGCCCGAGCCCCATGAAAGCGGAGAGTTTCAATCGATATTTCTGCCCCATTTCACTGCAGAGAGTGGGATGTAATTATTACAAATGTCATGGTAACAAACTTGGTAGTTTTCACAGTGACAGTTGCCACTGCAGAAATAGCACAACACAGAACAAAAATTACCTGTCAAGCATCTCATTATGTTCATCCAAATCCTGCTTGTTCAATTCACCGTTGGGCTGCACCTGACACAACACTTCCAAACGCTCTCGCAGATTACCCGTGTCGACCTGTCTCAGGTCATAGACATCCTCCCACAGACCACCTGAGCACTGGCACCAAGATTCCCAAGGTCTAGAAGGATTTCAGTGCCTCCAGGGAAAATGTCTCACCCTCTGTGCGAGCCTACACTCTTGATACATGGTCTGGAGAGAGTAAAGACCTTCAAGAGCTAGTAGGGTTGAGCAGGGCATGGTGTGGAGGTGGCTGAGAGGAGACACATTGAACACTGACATTTTCTGAAGCCAAAGTGTGCTGGGTTTTGACCTGCTCTTCACAGCACAGGAGCTGTGACTGTTCTGCTACAATTATAACCCAAGACTCAGTGTATTCATTCAGGAAGCAGGAAATTTGAGTTCAGTTTGCCTGTTCCCTCTGATCTAGCGCTTTGCAGCACTCTGGGAAGTGTCCCAGACTTGTTCCAGGCTGGGGAAATAGGGAAGCAGATGGGCATGCAGGCAGGCAAGCAGACCCTTCTTCTCTCTCCTGGTAAAGTTGAGCTGTTGTGCAAAGCAGAATTCAGGAGTCATTGGACTAGAGAAACTACAACAATTTACCGTGCTTGAGCATTTTAAGATCATGGTGAGGTGACCTTGGACTGTGGTGTCTCCTGGGCACGGCTGAGCTCTTTTGAACTAAAGTGACATGGAGGGACAGTGGCATTGAACCTGCTGATGACAAAATGTGACTGGCACATCGTGTTCTGTGAGCGACACTGCGCTGACCAGAGCTGCCTGCCAGCAGAGCCAGCCTGAGAGGAGGAAACGTCCCCCAGGGCTAACCTGGTTTTCTCTTCTTTGTGGTTTTGGTCCTAATGCAGAAAATGACCAGTTCTCCACCATTTGGACTTTAAGATCATGAGATGATTCTTTCTGTTCTTTTTACTTCAAAACAGCCCAATAAATACATTACTGATTGGGCCTTTTATCTGATAGTGGCAGGGATTCTGATTAGATCACCAAATGCACACAAAACATCGCTCGCATCATTTAGTGCTTCTCCTGAAGGGAAGGGTCTGATGTACACAAATGCTGGGCTATTAAGCAATTTATTTTCCAGATCATAACTCACAAGGGGGAGTCATATGTCTGCTCTTTGGATCTTATACAGCCTAGTGCTCTGAGCTTTAGCACCTTGAGCAAAGCACTGCTGGATAATATTTGCTATCAGCTGCAAGCCACAAGCCAGGAAGGTGGGGGTGGCAGTTTAGGCTGGGTGCCTCCTGTTACTGCCACAAAGCCTGGAGAAGAAGAGGCTCAGGGGAGACCTTATTGCTCTCTACAACTACCTGAAGGGAGGTTGTAGACAGGTGAGGGTTGGTCTCTTCTCCCAGGCAACCACCAACAGAACAAGAGGACACAGTCTCAAGCTGCACCAGGGGAGGTTTAGGCTGGATGTTAGGAAGAAATTCTTCCCAGAAAGAGTGATTGGCCATTGGAATGCGCTGCCCAGGGAGGTGGTGGAGTCACCATCACTGGAGGTGTTTAAAAAGAGCCTGGATGAGGCCCTTGGTGCCATGGTTTAGTTGATTAGATGGTGTTGGGTGATAGGTTGGACTTGATGATCTCAAAGGTCTTTTCCAACCTGGTTAATTCTATTCTATTCTACTCTACTCTACTTCTATTCTATTCTATTCTATTCTATTCTACTTGCAATAGGAAATCAGTTGGCAAATGCAGATTTAATTGCTCCTGAGCCAAAACATGGTGGAAACATATTTCTGTCCATTCATAGTGCTCTAAGCTGTTGGAGAAATACTGGGATGGGTGCCTATAAATGAATGCAGCAGATCCGTCTGACCTGACCTATCAAGGGACTGACCATACCTCAAGGAGAAAAAAAGCATTTAAGAATCTGATGGATTGAACTTCTGCTTTTAATTTTTTATTTGCTGATTGAATATTTTGCCAAGGCTGAACCTGAAAAGAGCACAATTCCACCAGCTCTCCAGGAAAGAGCAGCTCAGGGTTTTAGTTTGTTTCACAGGTTTTTAAAAAAAGGAATGTGCTTTCATTTGCCTAACACTTTTATTAGTGTCTTTATGGACATCTGGAGGTGTGAGATTCTCCCTACTTTCCACCTTATGTCTCACTCCCTATTTTATTTTATTTTATTTTATTTTATTTTATTTTATTTTATTTTATTTTATTTTATTTTATTTTATTTTATTTTTGACTAAATAGAATCTCAGAATTGTTAGGGTTGGAAGAGACCTCAAGGATCATCCAGTTCCAACCCCCCTGCCATGGGCAGGGACACCTCACATTAGATCAGGTTGCTCACAGCCACATCCAGCCTGGCCTTCAAAACCTCCAGGGATGAGGCTTCCACCACCTCCCTGGGCAACCTGTGCCAGGCTCTCACCACCCTCATGGGGAAGAACTTCTTCCTAACATCCAACCCGAATCTACCCATTTCTAGTTTTCTTCCATTCCCCCTGGCACTATCACAACCTGACACCCTAAAAAGCCCCTCCCCAGCTTTCTTGTAGCCCCCTTCAGATACTGGAAGGCCACAATTAGGTCTGCTCAGAGCCTTCTCTTCTCCAGACTGAACAGCCCCAACTCCTTCACTCTGTCCCCTATGCAACCAGGCAGCACAAAAGGGCTGTGCTCTAGGGAAGGAGCTCCAGCCCTCTGATCATCCTTGTGGTCCTTCTCTGGACACGTTCCAGCACCTCCAGACCTTTCCTGTAATAGGGACTCCAGAACTGGACACAGTACTCCAGGTGAGGTCTCACCAGAGTGCAGTAGATGTGGAGAATCACCTCCCTCACCCTGCTGGCTCTGCTTCTCCTGATGGAGCCCAGGATGTGATTGGCTTTCTGGGCTGCAAGTGCTGCTGGTGTTGAGCTTTAAATAAGAAGGGCTGAAAGGAGGAAATATCAAAACCAGAGGGTTTGTTGGGTGGGGTTTTTTTAGTTTCTTATTTTGACCCTTCCTTCTCTCCAAATTATTTTAATTATTATTATTGTAAACCTTCTTTCCCTTAAATTACAATAATAATAACAATAATAATAATAGCAATAATTCATTATATATAATAATATATAAATAATCATTATATATAATAATATATCACCTATAATAGATAATAATATATAATAATTATAATAACTATCATATTTATTACTATTACTATTACTATTACTATTGCTATTGCTATTACTATTACTATTACTATTACTATTACTATTACTATTACTATTACTATTACTATTGTAAGCCTCCTTTCCCTTAAATTACAATGGACCTTTTCATCTCTGTTTTGCCTGCCAGGCTAACACTCCAGCAGTTAAAGTATGCACGTTGGTTTGGGGCAGCCTGCTCTGCAGATGAAAACTACTTGCAACAAATTGCAGGAACTATTGGCAGAGAAAACCAACCCTTGGTGCTCATAACCTGCTGCAAACCCATTTTTCAGCCTCTGACCTCCAACTGATCAGGAAACTCTGAGCAGCAGTCAAAACTACTTTGCTTTCAGCTTGCTCCATCATATATCCCCCCTCTCTTAACCACCCACAAGTTCACCCACTCCACTGCTAATTAAACCAGAACTCAAGATCTTTGTCTCATAGCTGAGTCTGTGCAGCCAACAGGCTCCCTGTTCCCCTGAAGCTGGAATGCTTCCTCGTATCCACAGAGATGGGCAGAGAGAATTATTGTGAAATGCTGTAAGCAGGGAAGGAGAACACTTTGTTTGAGCTCAGGCAGGGAGAGAAGGTGGAGAGTAATGAGTCTGAGGGGGCTGTAGGCATCTCCTTATGTGCTACCAGCATGAGGCATGTGCTCTTCAAAAAAAGGAGGTGGTAACAGTCATGTTCTTGCTGCCATGATCCCTAGAAATTGTAGTCTTTCCACAAATATGAAATTAGAGTTGTGAGAGTTGAAGTGTCCCTGCCTTGGGTTCATATCCAAAGTAGGTGGGGAAGGTTAGGGAAGGGGAGTTGGTTGAATTCTTTGAAGATGAAGGAGGCAAAAATCATGTTTTTTTTAGTGGCTAAGATCTTATCTCCCTGTCCTTGGAGCTCTGTATTGGCTGAGGTTACTCTTACCTGCAGGTCTTTGTCCACTGAACTTCATGGGATTTCAGTGGCACAGTAGGAATAAAAGGTTAAGAACAAAATGGGAGAACCAACATTTTTTCCAGATGTTTGTGTGTTTGACCTCAAAGAGAAGAATATCCAAAGTCACAAATCCAACTGGCAGATCTGTGCTCCTCCTCCTCCTGTCCTGAAGTCTTTTCTGGGACATTTAGGCCAGGCTCCCACTGTGAGGAGATTCAGAAGTATCTTTAAAAGGCTCAAAAGCCTCGTAGGAGGCAGCTCCTTTCTCTTGCATGATTACAAAAGCCCTGTGATGTCCCTTTGATCACTTTCCAGAAGATCCAGCTTCCAAAGCCTTCCCTCTGAGCAGAGAGGGGCATTTCTTTCACCTGATTGTCCTCCTGTGTTTGGAGAAAGCTTTGAAAAGATGACACTTGTAGAGCATGTTTGGTAATAGGATATGTCTCTGTTGCTTTGTAGCATGTGTCCTGTAAATGGCTTTGCTGTGGCATCTAATCAATTGTTTCAGCTCTTCATTACCTTGTATATCACAATGCAATGGGGAGAGCTGCTTAAGTTACTCTTATTGAATCTGAAGTAAATACACAGGATTCACTTAGAGTCCTCTTGGAAGCATATACCTTGAATGCACTGAACCAAAACAGGCAGTGAAACCCTGTCCAACAACAGAACAAATCTGTGCCTAAAATGAAGCAACTGGCTTTGTCTTTGGATACCTCATACCACTGCCTTTGAGTGAACAGTGAACTGCACAAACATGTCTCAGCAGAGAAAAAAAACCTCTGCCTTCTCTGTTCATTGTTAGATGGCAATGTTGAGAACTCTGGCTCATCCTACAACAGTGACTGCAAAAAGTAAACAAAAAGGGATGCCCTAGAACTCTTGGAAAACTATTGGAAGGCCCAGCAGCAAGGACCAGTGAGCTCCAGCATCAGAAACCTCAGAGGAAGCAGAGTGGAAGAATCTGTAAGGCCATGTATTGCCTTGGTTCAACTGATTCATCTTCAGTTTACCTTGGTCTGTGGCCTGTGCCCTGTGGCCAGTTAGCAGTAAGGTGAAGATGTCACTGTGCATCTCAAAATAGGAAAGGACTGGAAAAGACAAAAGGCACAGGGCATTCCTGCATGCAGACTTTGCTGAGAGCTTGCTGAGTAACCTTGACTGGCTGTTTACCCTCAAGGGATGAAAAAGGCCACTTGGAGAGGCTTCCACCCCCATCCACATCTTCTGACATCCAGGCAACCCTGGCTTTAGCTCCAACCAAAACCTGATTCCTTGCAGGCAAACACCAAATCAAGACCTGATAGCCTTTCAGGCAGAAATGTAGCATCAGAGTGCAAGGACACAGGAGGCAAGAAGTACCTCCAGACTTTGCTCAAGCTTCTCTGGAGCTGCATATTAGGAGTATAGCAGGAATACTGCCTTCCGCTGTGTTGGGAGCTAGGACCAAAATGCTCAGCTGTCCAGATTTTTGTCCATATACCTTAGGCAGAATCTCTGCCCCAGCTGTGCCTTGGCACAGTGCTGCTGTATACCAGGCCCCAACCTCTGTGCCACACACATTTCTGCACCCTGAGCTGCAAGGTGTGGACAGCTACAGAATGTTAGGGTGTGCTGGTGAAGGTGTCTTCATGCCCTCTAAAGACTTCCTACAGTTACAGAGATTAAAGTGTCCTCCTGGTGTCTCTAGGGTGGTACAAGACCTGGTACACCAACAACTTGACTCTGAGTAAAAAACACTCTAAAATCAGATATCAAGGAGCCAGACCCCAATGCCCTCTATGGTGATCAATCACTGGGGTTCCCACTACCCACAAGGAATTTTCCTATGCGCTGGATATCATCCTGATGACTTGAAGTTCACAGCCAAGGCTACGTAGGTGAAGCATAAGCCTGGAGAAATGTTGTGAATTAATCTGTTCCAGGCAGTGAGCAGAAGACATGGGCTGCTCTCCTCTGCTGCTTGCAAAGCCTCTGAAGGCAGCACAGTGGCTGTGCTGCCGACCGCCCAGCCCTTTCCCCGCAGCTCCGCAGAGATCTGCTGTCATACTTAGTGGAGCATCTAATGTTTCTTGGCCAGCCGGTGAGGCAGCGGAGATAGAAATTCTGAGATGCCTCAAACTCTGGGGAATGCCAGTCAGCAAGCTGCTGTCCAACAAGCAGCAGTAATCTGAAATAAATCACACAAGCCCAGCTTTTGCCGACAGAGGCTTATTATTCAAAAGGAAGGACACATCCAGGCAATGAGGCATGGTGTTGCTAAACGGTTGGCTCAACATGGGTGTGAGTAAATACAGTAAATCAAGTCCTGCTTCCCCTCAGAGTGAAGACTCAGCCAAGTTCTTAAGAGGTGAGAACGCAGGCCCTGTGGGGCAGAGGCAGGGAAATTGATTTCCTTTCTGCTGGTGAAATTAGAGAAGATGGCCTGTGCCTGATTCACTCTCACGCCATTTGGATCATGGTTTTAAATGGCAACTAGGAACTTTTCAGGCTCAGAGTCCTACTAGGTCCCACTCTTTCCATGGAACAAATACTTCTCCCATATTGCTTCTATTCAAAACTCAGGATATGGAAGCTAAAGCCCTGCAAGGATGCAGGACCAGGGAGTTTTCAGGAAGGCACCATATCTTCTTCAGCCTCCTGCTGCAAAGACACCTGCTTGAAGCAAGATATTCTGACGGGGTCTTTGCAGACACCATCCCTTGGTTAAGTAATGGCATAGTCCTCTTCTTGCATATCCTCCCTTCACGTTGAACACTCCATCAAGTAAAAGCAAGGATCTGATGAGGAAAGCATACTCCTGACTTTCCCCAGTTTGCCTCCTTGAGAGGCATTTGTCAAGTTGATTGTTCTGGTCATCCATCTTTGGCATGCCATAAATCAGTCCTCACAGGACACATTCAGAAGCAGCAGGGCAAAAGGGCGTTAAGAGAAGATGGATGTTAATTTTTCATGTTTATCATGCTCATAGCTCTCCGTGGCAGCAAGATGATTTCTTTCAGTTCATAAAAGACAATTGGGAAAATTAGTTGGTTTCAGTTTAACAAGGTAATGATCCAATTTAACAGAGATCAAAGCAAGCAGTGTGGAAAATGCAGAATGGTGAAATTAAGTTACTTTATTAATGTGCAATGCACTCTTCCATCTTGCTGCAGAATGATTGACTATCCATTAGGTTTACTGAGCTGCAATTAGCAATTATCAGCAATAGCCTCCTCTCTGTTGGCAAGTAAAGGTCTAGATCATGTTCCTTCTTTCAGAGAGCAGCTGTTTCCACCTTGTAAAATCATATCCAGTGCAGGAGTACAACGTGGAGGCCAATTACAGAAAGGACCTCCTCTTGACCTCTGCCTTCTTTGGTCTGATTGATGCATCACAATACAAGGAAGAGCGTACAAGCGCTAATGGTCTTCGCTGTCGTGCTGATGGATAATTTGATGACTGGTGCTACTCTCAAATTTAGAGAAAATCAGGGGAGAAAAGAAAATATAAAAAGAAACACTTCCCTCATCCATTTTGGTGATTTGTCTATCAGCCAACAACCCCTCCTCATCAGACGCTGCTAGCAAAAGCAGTGGTAGGCATTCTGTAAACAAAACGATCGACAGAGGAGGAGGTGGAGCCTTTTGCAAGCTTTAACAGTGTGAGAAGGATTTAGATGCAGATTAGTGCCTCATCTGCATACATTTTCTTGCTGTCTTTTGAGACAATTTTATGATCATTCAATTCTCTGATGACAATTATGTCACTTGATTCATTCCCCCCCCCCCCTTTGAACTTCATAAATGGAGGAGAATAGGATCTTTATTTATGTAGTATTCATCTGTTCCTGCTCCTTATTCCTCATTCAGACTGAAAAACACACACTCATCTGAAACATGCCAAAGTGGTTTTGTTTCAACAGAGGCTCCACCAAATGTATCCTGCGTAGGGGATTGTATATGTATGCATATGACTGCTCATTTCCTTGCTTCCCCTCCCTTAATGACTTTTGATCTTGCTGCTCAACTTAAACCAAATTTGACAGCTGGGAGAAATCCTTAAATGTATCCAGTTCTTACAAGTCTTTTGAAAGTGAATCGTCAGAGAGAGTAAAGAGAAGCTATTAGCAGGGAGAAGCTGCTGTTTCAACTCCTACCAGACATCAAACAATCTACAAGAAACAACAATGTAAGACAAAGTAAAATTTGGCATTTACATCTTGTTAGGCATCAGAGAGGCTGGGAGACACGTGTCCGCAACAAACCAGGCTTCCCGCCTTGCTTCGCTGAGGTTATTCTTGGATAAAGCAGAATTGCCTTTTCTGGCTGAGAATGAGCTGACAGAAAACTGTGAACAGAAGAGCCTGCTTCAAGTGGAAGGTCACAAGGGTCACAAAGGAGGAAAACAGATCATTTCTGAGAGCATCATGCAGCCACTGGTGCATGCTGCACGGGTTACGAGCAAGGGCAATGGTAGATGACTCCTCTTGAGTGAGTCCTGCCTGCTTGGGATAGTGGTTGCTGCTCTCATCATCACTGCCATGAGCCTGGTGCATAAGGAGTAGGACAAATGGCAACCCTATTCCTACCCTATTTATTTTTATCCCAAGTCATCCCTATGAGGAGAGGCTGAGACCTGGGGCTTTTTAGTCTGAAGAAGAGAAGGCTGAGAGGGGATTTAATAAATGCTTATAAATATCTGAGGGTCAAGAGGGAGGGGACAGGCTCTTCCCAGTTGCACCCTGTGATAGGACAAGGGACAATGGATATAAACTACAGCACAGGAGGTTCCACCTCAACATGAGGAGGAACTTCTTCACTGTAAGGATCACAGAGCACTGGAACAGGCTGCCCAGAGGGGTTGTGGAGTCTCCTTCTCTGGAGACTTTCAAGACCCATCTGGATGCATTCCTGTGTGACCTCTGCTAGATCCTATGGTCCTGCTCTGACAGGAGGGCTGGACTCAAATCTCTTTGGGTCCCTTCCAAGCCCTAACATCCTGTGATCTGTAACAAAATATAATAACCCCACTGAATGTCTCATTAGAGAACAGAGTGCATAGCCAGGTTGCTTATTTCTATCCCCCCGAACAGCTTTAGAGAGACCATTTTGGGTTACTGCTCAATAGTGACTTCAATATCCAATTTCTTTGCTACCTGTGCTCCTGCAAGTAGCTGGAGCCACCTAAAACTTGTCATTACTTATTCCCTGTTTTACCTGTTTATAGCATGGACAGAGTTACACTGAAAGCAGTGTGAGTTATTGGGGAAATGGGGGTGGGGGGGTGTCTGATTTTGCCATCTTTTATTTTTTTGATGTTTTAAGATGTAGTTTGGCACATGTGCAGACACACATGTGAATTCTCACGTGTCCTAGAGAAACAGACACACTCCTTCTGTGGGAAATTAGGAGTGATTTTAAGTATCTATATAATCTGTCAGTAGATAATTTGACTGCAGTTTGACTGCAGTGACAAATCATAGAATCACAGAATCCATAAGGTTGGAAAAGACCTCTAAGATCATCAAGTCCAACCTCTCATCCAGAACCTCATGTCTACTAGACCATGGCACCAAGTGCCACGTCCAATACCCTCTTTGAACACCTCCAGGGACAGTGACTCCACCACTTCCCTGGGCAGCACATTCCAGTGGCTAACAACTCTCTCAGTGAAGAACTTTCTCCTAACCTCCAGCCTAAACTTCCCCTGGCACAGCTTGAGACTGTGTCCTCTTGTTCTGGTGCTGGTTGCCTGGGAGAAGAGACCAACCCCCTCCTGGCTACAACCTCCCTTTGGGTAGTTGTAGAGAGCAAGAAGGTCACCCCTGAGCCTCCTCTTCTCCAGGCTAAGCAACCCCAGCTCCCTCATCCTCTCCTCGTAGGGCTTGTGCTCGAGGCCTCTCCCCAGCCTCATTGCCCTTCTCTGGACACGCTCAAGTGTCTCAATGTCCTTTGGAAGAGGCATCAGGTAAAAATTAAAAGTTCTGCTACTAAATATTAAGTTAAATTCAAGGATTACAAAGCAGAGAGTCTCACAGTTTAACTCAGTTTTCCATGCTTGATGACCACATTTTTTAGTACCTAGTCCGCTGTGCTTGACATCAGGAGTGCTATTTGAATTTGATCAAACAGCCTGAAAGCTAGTAAATTGGCCATGGATCTCGAAAGTTGTGCCTGGCTTTTCCCCACTCACACCTTTCTATCTTAGTGAATCTTCTATCAAAGCAATTACTGCTTTTATCTGCACTGAGGAGCTGTCAGAAGCAGAGTCCTGGTGCACACTCTATTTACTCTGCCAAGATAAAATGACTGATGTCCCTACGTGTGGGGACTCGGTATTTCCTCTGGGCAGTGCAATTTGGGAAAGATTTGGGTTTCTGCCTTATGCTGGAGCTTCTCATCTGCTGTGTTTCATTGCTTTGTGGCCAGAGTCATTGGGGACGATCTCTGCACTACCTCCTTTGAGAGCTCTGTCCGTCCTGATCAGCGTGACATAAGTCAAATGTAGGACACCGATGGCAGCAGTGAAGCTAAAATGAATACCTATTTAGGCATTGGCATTTCACTCCAAATGTACAAGTAGGTATCACAGGTAAGGGAAAATATTCTAGAATTTCCATTTATGAAGACATGCCATATCCTACCAGCATACATCAGTGAACACACCCCAGGGACTCATAGGGTGTTTGAGTGGGGGAAGTGTATCATAGTACCATAGTATCAGTCAAGGTTGGAAGGGACCACAAGGATCATCCACTTCCAACACCCCTGCCATGGGCAGGGACACCCCACACTAGACCAGGCTGGCCAGAGCCTCATCCAACCTGCTCTTAAACACCTCCAGGGACAGGGCCTCAACCACCACCCTGAACAACCCATTCCAGGGCTTCACCACTCTCATGGGGAAGAACTTCCTCCTCACATCCAGTCTGAATCTCCCCACCTCCAGCTTCATTCCATTCCCCCTAGTCTGATCACTACCTGAGATCCTGAGAAGTCCCTCCCCAGCCTTCTTGTAGCCCCCTTCAGATACTGGAAGGCCACAATTAGGTCACCTCGGAGCCTTCTCTTCTTCAGACTGCACAGCCCCAACTCCTTCAGTCTGTCCTCACAGGAGAGTTGCTCCAGCCCTCTGAGCATCCTCATGGCCCTTCTCTGGACATGTTCCAGCACCTCCATATCCCTCTTGTAACAGGGGCTCCAGAACTGGAGGCAGCACTCCAGGTGGGGTCTCACCAGAGCTGAGTAGAGGGGGAGAATCACCTCCCTTGACCTGCTGGCCACACTTCTCTTGCTGCAGCCCAGGAAGACGTTTTGATAGTTTCAGTAACTATTTTGCCCTCTCAAAAGAAGCAACTCCACTTACAATTAAAATTCCTAGCCCTAAAAGCTACTTCATTAAATTAACATAATAGGATATGACAGAAGGAAAATACTCAGGAGACCCTGGGTCCTTCCTCTTACAGTTACTATCACATTAATTGAGCTAAGCAGGATCCAGTCCCCCTCTGGGAGATAACCTAAGACAGGTGACATTCTTGCCATTGAGGACATGATTGAATGTGTCTCCCAAGGAGCTCCTTCTCTCATGGAGGGTAAAACTGCAGGTTTTCTGTAGCCATACACAATTTGTTATCTAACATCCGAGCTAGGGTGACAGGTGGTAGTTAAGACATGTTCCAGCAGAACAGGACATTGCTCTTGTCATACTAACAAAGCACACTTGTAGCTGACTCTCAATTATTTGGTTTTGTTCTGCATTCAGGGGCAGTTCCAAGGGATTCACTTCTCTCACTAAAATTTCTCTTGTATGCCATGTAAAAACCAAACAACAGCAGCCACAACAAAAACCCCACCATGCCTTTCTGGATCATTTTCTATCAAATGCATTATCACCTCTGGAAAAGATAACAGTCCTCCTTCTCTCTGGAGAGATGACATTTCAGCTCCAGGTGAGGCAATTACAGGGCTGATTGCAGGGGATGAAAACTGCTGTATCAACTCCCTGCTTAAGAACTTGCTGTGTATATATTTATATTTGATATGTGTTTTATTTAGCTTCTCCACAACTAAATGCAATTGACACTCTGTTGGGAGGTTTCATACAAACAAACTCCTCTTTCATTGTTGTCTTGGGTAGATGCCAGTGATGGGAAATATCAGGACCTTTCATTTTCGATGGGGAATTGGAGTGTGAGTTTTAGAGCTGCCTCACAGAAATCACTGCACTCATTCTCAGGCATGAAAGGCTTTTTGGATCCAGGCAACATGTGTGCTTGAAGAAGCACACAGGAATCTTCTGGACTCTTGCTATTTCCCCATTCACAATATTGTGCCACTGCTGTAACTCTTATGTTTCTCAGTCTGTGTAATGCCTGCAATTGCTTTGCTAGCTAAGATTCTGCCCTGTTCAGCTGCAAAGATCCTGAGGCTGAATTAAAATGTCTCTTCACCTGCAGCTCCACAAGTTTCACCAGAACAATTTCAAAATATTAATTCACATTTATGACTGTTTATTCCCCAAATCTTCATACTTTGGGAGGGGGGAGGTGGGGAGGGGAAGATGTTGAGGGTACCTTGCCAGGATGGGCAACAGTGGAAGTCGCTGCCAGACTCGGTTGTCTGGAGTGCTGCAGTGACGTGAGAGGCAGAGGTGGGAAACTTATCCATACTGGGAGACTTCAGGAGCAATGCTGCTGCTTCACAGCAGTGCCTCATAAAGACCCTCACCCTAACCCAGACTAGCTGAGAAGAAAGCACATATGCTGTGCAGAGTATGTGTGGCTCATCCATATAAATAAATTGGCATGATTAGAATAAAGATAGGAGTGGAGAGTCTCAGGATGTCCATGAGCTACTTCCAAGGCTGTAGCTGCAACTGATTGAGTAAATTAATTAGCATTCCTTTGGGGTATTGGGATTTCAGATCTCTGCACTTACAGGCAGGATAGTTGTTGGGTGCTTTGTTTATCCACCAACAAGGTCTGGTGAGCTGTGTGCTCACTACAGCGCCAAGGACCAGTGCAGTCCACAGGGGCATGCACAAACATTGACCTAAAAGTAACTCATTGTTTTTGCCCATCAGGGTAGAGCTGGAAATGTGCCAATCTACCCTGTAATTAGCAATGCTGATTAGCGGGGCTTCAGGCTGGCCCTGAATGACCATTTTGGCAGCAAATACAAAAGACCTCCTCAGCTCTTCCTCTAGGGCTGAGAGAGGGACAAAATGAGCTTAGAAGATGATGGCAATGATGTTTTGTAAGAAAAATGTAAGTAATGGAGGATATTACTTACATTTTTCATGATCACAGATATCTCATTAGCTCCAAAGAGCTGTGCTGCCTTGAGACCATCCCTTCTTGCTGTCCACTGCTCCTTGTCCATCAGCGTGTCCATTACACTGTCAGCGTTTGGGGATGTTTTTCCCTCAGTGCTTTAATCTCCGCTAATTCAAAGTGCTTCTAGCTTTGTCCCTCACCCTTTCCTCTGAATTCTACAGATCTTTTGCAATATTTCTGTCATCTTCAAAGTTTGACTGGCTTCCAAGGCAGCACCATCTGCCTGTTTAGCTAATATGCTCCTCATGCCTTCTTCCCGATCACTAAAGGTGATGTTAAATAAGAACGGTCTTAAGACAGATTCCTCTGCTATCGTTTTTAGTTACATCTGACAAGTTGATGCTTCAAAAAATTTATAGCTACCCATTGTTTACCATCAGTCAGCCAATTTTCTGGCTAGATACAGTGCTCATATCCAGTTCAGTTGAAATTATTGTTGGGTTTTTTTTCCTCTTCCTTTTTTATTTTTTTTTTTCCCCCAGGGCACTTTATATTCAGTACAGTAGAAAATTAATCCTGAGTAAGATAGGTGTGATGAATTGTTCTCTGCTCATGCTTATCCTCTCCACTGATAATGGAACAAGCTCTATATCCCACCTCAACTCTGTTAAAATTTGTTAGATTAATATAAATGTCTTTTTCTCTCCTACTTGTCTGAGATACTGCATGGCCATTTTCTCCCTGATTTACTTGGAGAATTCAGCAGCGCGGTGATTTATCTGCAAATGGTGGACAGAGGCTTCATAAACAGCAAACAGGTATTAAAAGCATATATAATGTTTCTTCCAAAATGCTTGCAGCACCAGCAGACATTACCACAGCCTGCAAGCAATTTATTGACCTTGATAACAATCTGTGTGCTTAATTGAAACATTTATTATTCACTTAGTAATCCTTTGTGAGCCGTTAAGAAAATAAATGGAATATGAACTGCAACAGCAAGTTTCTCAATAAGGTTTACACTAAAAGGACAAAAAAAAAAACACCCCACCAACCAAACCCAACTCTAATCTCTGCCTCAGGTTGTACATAAAATCCATTGAAACAGCACTAATTTATTATTATCCATACTCTCAGCAGAGAATGTGAAGCCAGCACAAGAGTGGTTTACCTGCCTAGCTAGACAAGAAAGTGCTGTTATCTTAGTAAGTCTTGGGGCTTGAAGGGTCATAGTATCATAGTATCAGTCAGGGTTGGAAGGGACCACAAGGATCATCCACTTCCAACACCCCTGCCATGGGCAGGGACACCCCACGCTAGATCAGGCTGGCCAGAGCATCACCCAGCCTGGGCTTAAACACCTCCAGGGACGGGGCCTCAACCACCTCCCTGGACAACCCATTCCAGGGCTTCACCACTCTCATGGGGAAGAACTTCCTCCTCACCTCCAGCCTGAATTTTCCCACCTCCAGCTTCATTCCATTCCCCCCAGTCCTATCACTACCTGAGATCCTGAGAAGTCCCTCCCCAGCCTTCTTGTAGCTCCCTTCAGATACTGGAAGGCCACAATTAGGTCACCTCGGAACCTTCTCTTCTCCAGACTGAGCAGCCCCAACTCTTTTAGTCTGTCCTCATAGGAGAGGTGCTCCAGCCCTCTGCTCATCCTCGTGGCCCTTCTCTGGACACCTTCCAGCACCTCCAGATCCCTCTTGTAATAGGGGCTCCAGAATTGGAAGCAGTACTCCAGGTGGGGTCTCACCAGAGCTGAGTAGAGGGGGAGAATCACCTCCCTTGACTTGCTGGCCACACTTCTCTTGCTGCAGCCCAGGATGTCATTGGCTTTCTGGGCTGCAAATGCACACTGAGAGCTCATGTTGAGCTTCTTGTCCACCAGCACCTCCAAGTCTCTCTCCTCAAGGCTTCTTTCCAGCCAGTCACTGCCCAGCCTGGATTTGTGCCTGATGAAGACCCTACACTCACCATGCTGTGCAATAGAAACCAAGAGGGGAAAAAAAACCAACAAAACCCCATGAGAAATTCCCTCTAATACTTCTTACTTTACTTTTCAGTAAAGTAATTCTAGCCTGTTTGAAGTAGAATTGTCCTAAAGGTCACACCTAGGAAAAGAAGACTCAAATATTTTTGCAGTGAAAGTTTGATTTGAAGGGGCCTCTGCCCTCTTCTTGTCAGCTGGCATAAGGCACACTGAACCCTTCACTGCAAGAACAGAGAAAAGAAGAAAAATGCAGAGTGCACTTTGGTTTGAATACATTGTGGTGCCTGCATTGTCACCACTCTTCTTCCAAGGAAATCTCCATGAGGTCTCCAAGGTCTCCATGAGATTGCCCATTGGAATGGGCTGCCGGGGGAGGTGGTAGAGTCGCCATCATTGGAGGTGTTCAGGAGGAGACTTGATGGGGTGCTTGGTGCCATGGGTTAGTTGTTTAGGTGGGTTGGATTGGTTGATGGGTTGGACGTGATGATCTTGAAGGTCTCTTCCAACCTGGTGTATTCTATGTATTCTATGGCGTTCGTGCTTATGGCAGTCCTCCTGCTGGCCACACTGTTCTTGATGCAGGCCAGGATGCCATTGGCCCTCTTGTCTGCCTGGGTACACTGCAGGCTCATGTTCAGGCTACCATTGACCAGTACCCCCAGGTCCCTCTCTGCCTGACCACTCGCCAGCCACTCTGACCCCAGCCTGTAGCACTGCATGAGGTTGTTGTGTCCAATGTGCAGAACCCAGCACTTGGATGTGTTCAATCTCATGCCCTTGGACTCTGCCCATCTGTCCAGCCTGTTGAGGTCCCTCTGCAGAGCCTCTCTACCCTCCAGCAGATCAACTCCTGCCCCCAGCTTGGTGTCGTCAGCAAGTTTACTGATGATGGACTCAATGCCCTCATCCAGATCATCAATAAAGATGTTACAGAGCATGGGGCCCAGCACTGATCCCTGGGGCACACCACTAGTGACTGGCCACCAGCTGGATTCTTTTCATGTATACAAATGCTTATTCTACTTTTGCAAACTCCACATGTAAAGGCAAGAGATTTGATCAGTGGGAGTAAAGGACTTCTATGCTAAAAAAGAAAAGAGAAAAACAACAACCACCAAGAAGAAAAATAATACAAAAACCAAACCAACAACCAAAAAAACTGCCCCAAAACCCTAAAAAAAAACCCAAAACCCCAAGCAACCAACCAAACCCAAAACAAAACACCCAAAAAGTGGATTCAAACAACATTGGGTTTGCTCTTCATAACATTGTCTCCTCAAAATCCAGACAACCGTGGGCTAAAGAGTTTGAGGAATGTAGTATTGAAAACAAAATAGTTGACTTTGGTACTTTCTTGCATCCATAACACAAATCCCTTAGTTACATGACTCATATGAACTGATTGCTATTGTTGTGGAGAATACTCAAAACCTGAGAGCTAAAAATGTGTCTGGAGCTTCAAATGCTCTCACACTACAAACTCTTCAGGACCTTCTAGCAGCAAGTAAGGAAAACATTCATATCCATTGCATGGGCTGTCTGAGGGGGGGAAAAACTGCAGCATCCAGTGCTGCTCTTTATGTATTTTCTGCATATATGTTGAAATGCTAATGAGAAATACCTTTCTGAAAATCATCTGAGCTTGATTAGTTGCCAACTCTTAACACCATGCCCAGGAGCTCCATGGCAGCATTATCCAGCGCTTCCTTGTGAGAAGGACATGTCCCCTGCTGCTTGCTAGTCAGTGGAGTTTACAGCAGCAAGAAGACACATTTTGAATCATCCTTCAGTAATGATGAGGGGATGAAACACCACTAAGATGATGGCAAAGGAGAGGAATCCACTCCTGCTGGGAAGATGGCTTCTCAGCTAGCAGAGCCAGCCTGCTGTTAAGGGGAATAATCATGTAATCTAACTCCTTCACAAAGACCTCCAGCTCCATCTTAAAATTGCTTCTCACTCATTTGATAGTTAAAAAGCTTCAGTTAATTTCCAGCTTAAATCTATTCATGACCAGTTTATGCTTCTTCGCTCCTGTGCCAGTGGCACCATTAGCTTGCAGAGTTCTCTTTCTCAGCTCATTTGCAAAGGGAAATCAGCTTCCCTTTTGGAGATGCTCCTAGCAGACAAATTTCCCAGCTCCAACTGGAATGAATCTTCACTGACCATGAGTGAGCAGGGGTACACCCAGAAGCCCAACACCTCACCCAATGATGCTGATCTTTCTTTATCTCTGCAGTCTATACGTGCTCTGGTATCTCCAAAGATTAGCTGCGTAACACCAATGGCTTAGAGTCCACTTGCAGCTTGATTAATGTGTCAGCTCATTTTTCCTCCCTCTGCTGAACTCTGACACCCTGGCAGGAGCTCCTGTTATATACTCTTAAATGTGCATGATGGTTTCATAATGTTAATATATTGCAACAAACAGAATGACTCTGCAGTTCACACTCTTGTATTTATTTTCCTTCCCATTATTCCAGAGCCCAAAGTCATCTAGCTCTTAATCTGATGCTGAGCATCTTCTGTATTGAAGGTGTTTTCTCAGCTGTGTGTTGTTAGCAGATTAAATTTGCACACTGTAGCTTTTTCTTGTCTTTTTTTAAATTTATTATTATTATTATTATTGGCAGATATTAATGAAAATATTAAATAAGATTAGCCTGAAGGATGTTCATGAGGATTGCAATGGTATAAAATTATTCAGGCTAGTAAAAACCCAAACTGATCTTAGGAGCAATAAACTGACACATTAAATTCAGTGTTGATAAATGCAAAGTAATGCACATGGGGAAAACAACACTAAATACACATATACAAGGATAAGCTCTAAATTAGCTATTATCATTCTGCAAAGAGATCATAGAGCTGCTGCAGATTGCTCAACAGAAACATCTGTTCCTTGCCCTGCAGCGGTCTGAAAAGGTAAATAGAATGTAAGGTATTAAAGCAACCAAGAGCAATGGGGAAAGCAGCGCTGAGCCGCTGAATGAGCCCAAGGTTTGCACACACCTCAAATCCTGCATGCATTGCAGGTCACCCTCTCTCAAAATGAAATAGAATGAAGCTAGTGAAGATACAGAGAAGGCCAGCAAAGACAATCAAAGAGATGAGATGGTTTCTGTAGTAGGAGAGATTGAATAGACTGGAAGGCTTCAGCTCTAAAAAGAAGTGACTGGATGAAGTGATAGAGGTATATAAAACAGCGGCTGGCAAGAAAACGTGAATAAAGAATTACTGTTGTTTCTGCCCCCATGAGGGAAACCTGGGAGCATCAAATGAAATCGTGAGGCAGAATTTCTGTAACAGACAAGGACAGAGTAAGTGCTTCCTGCTACCTTACATGACTTTCTAATATGCATGCACACATAAAGCAAATAGCATGACAATATTTCTCAGTTTTCTTTGGAGAAATAGAATTCATTGGATGGAGCAGTGCTGTGTTTTGTGAATAGAACTTCCCTGGACACATCTAATGCTACCATTACCTTAAACAACTAGCTAAAATATACTTTGTAAAGAGAAACTCTTCCATATGGCTTGTGCAGTTAATGATTTGAATGCATTCTGGAATACATTCTTCCATATTCCTTCCATCCTTCTGATCTGGAATACTTCCAGCAAGCTCCCAATGAGTGGCTGTCAATCTGGCCTGGGACTTCTGCACAAACCCCATAAAATTAGCAGGACACAAATGAGTATTAGCAGGACATCTCCTGATCATCAGGAGGTCAGTTGTCACTCTCAATGATACTTAATGAGACCCTGATCCTTTTAATATTCCCACAGAAGAGAAAGACCAAAAGTCTGTTAAGAGCAGTCCAAAAAGAGTATTGGTCTGGGATCCTTAGTATTTGAAATGAATTTTTGTTGTTGTTCCAATTCTCAGAATGAGCTGCTCCTTCCAGATTCCTCCAGGGATGTCTTAAGTCAGGTCAAGAGATTGTTTATACTGACAGAGTATGTGGGCAATGGGGATCAGACCATCTTCTGTGGGTTCTGTTGCACAGGTAGAAAATGCCAAAGATTTGCTTAAGTGCTGAATCTAAAAGCATAAAACCTGCCCAGATGTCAAGAAGGAGGAGGAATATGTCTGTGCCAGGAATCACAGAATCATAGAATCAATAAGGTTGGAAAAGACCTCAAAGATCATCAAGTCCAACCTGTCACCACAGACCTCATGACTACTGAACCATGGCTTCAGGTGCCATGTCCAAGCCTTTTTTGAACACCTCTAGGGACGGTGACACCACCTCCCTGGGCAGTGCATTCCAACAGCTAACAACTCTCTCTGTGAAGAACTTCCTCCTCACCTCCAGCCTAAACTTCCCCTGGTGCAGCTTGAGACTGTGTCCTCTTGTTCTGGTGCTGGTCACCTGAGAGAAGAGACCAACCCCCACCTGGCTACAACCTCCCATCAAGTAGTTGCAGACAGCAATAAGGAGGATCAAGGCATCATAAGTGGAAGTATTACCCAAGTATTTCTTTGCTTGAGCCAAGACCAGAATAAAAAGCACTCTCAGTTTATTCCCAATCCACCTGAAGCCTAAGAGGATCTTTTTTTTCTTTTGGTGAAGAAGAGCTGCAAAAGTTTTAGTAAGCCTTCAGTTTGCTGGAAATTCTGGCATGGTAGCTGCGTAGCTTACTTAAAAGGTCAATGAGAATCTCATGAATAAAACCTAACACTATAATGAAAACACAGCATTTAAAATTTCCCTGGCTCTCCTTACTCAAAACTGATTAAGAACAGAACTGCTGCTAGCCTGTAAAATGCTTGTAAGTGACTCATCCTTTCATCAGCAAAGCCCCAAAAGTTCAGCTGCAATTGCCTAGGAAGGAGCATTTCCAAAACTGTGGCAAATCAGTTGGAAGAGGCTGATAGCTTCCAGCATGCAGGAGGGGCCTGCTAAGAAATAATGATAATAAACACACCCCCCCCAACCACCCAGATAAGTTTTCTTTTAAGGTCTCCCCAGCTGACTGATTAAAACTAGTCACAACAGCAAATTCAAAGGTCACAGTTTCTCAAGTGTTGCTGAGAACTGAGCAATTACAGGAGATAAAGATGCAAAATGCTAAGGCACCGTGAGATCAGATTCAGACTTCTGATTTTTACTTCTTTGGTTTTCTGCTTTTAAAATGAAATAAACAAGGCTGGACTGGGGTGGCAGTGGGAGAGTTTTCTTTTGCAAATGACATTTGCATTTCAGGAAAAACCTGGCTGGAGACATGCCACTTTCAGAGAGGGGACTATACTCTTGCTTGCTTTGGTTATTTTGCTTGAGGAACTGATCCAATTTGTATCAGCTAAAAGCACTTTTGTAAGATGAATGGAAAGCAGCAGGATTTACCTGAGTTTATACCCTCATGAATCTCTTTTAGATACCTCTGAAGGACAAAGCTGAAGGTCAGTTTTGCTGTCTATGGAAGCCAATCAGAAAACTTTAAAAGGATAAATCCTCCTCCAGGTGATAGCTAAGAAAAGATTGAGGATTTTGTTCCACATTAAGCAAAATCTTTCTATTACTATTATAAGGTGATCTAGAATAGAATATAGAATAAACCAGGTTGGAAGAGACCTGCAAGATCATCATGTCCAACCCGTCATCCAACACCACCTAATCAACTAAACCATGCAACCAAGCACCCCATCAAGTCTCCTCCTAAACACCTCCAATGATGGTGACTCCACCACCTCCCTGGGCAGCACATTCCAATGGCCAATCACTCTCTCTATGAAGAATTTCTTCCTAACATCTAGTCTGAATCTCCCCTGGTGCAGCTTGAGACTGTGTCCTCTTGTTCTATGTTTTGTTACTCCTGGACACAGCAGCTGAGAATTAGTCTAGTGGCTTATTATAACAGATATGAGATTTGAGGGGCAAAGGGGAAGCTTCTAGGGGGAAAAAGCTACAAAGCAGCATGTATGAGAAGGAGTGCATGGTCCCTCTTCTTGGTTTGGTCTCCCTGCTCATGCCATTCTTGGGTATAATCAGGGGGATTTGGCTTTGCTTTCTCAGATGTTGACAGTGGACTGTAGATGTCAATAGAGGTGGTAAGGAATTGCATAAGAATCTTCTGGAGATGAGAAGTTTGGATTCCTGTAAAGACAAGCACAGAGTGGAGGTCAAAGAGACCTGGAAAAGCTTACTAAGACATGTTAGGCTGACAGAGCTATGATTTGCAGTTCCTCTCCTAAACTACTAGTTTTTGCTGTGCTGTGCTGGGTATTCCTGCAAGGTGGGAATCTTGAGTGACAGATTTACCAGCAGAGCCCCTGGTGAGAAGTTTATCTGATATGCAGCAACAGTGAACTTCTGGGACTGAACAGAACATTACCTTGATGCAGAGGTAAGCCTCTTGAGGAAGCATGAACTTCCAGTTGGAAACCTGTCCTGTTCAGAGACAGTTGCACATCCTGATGTGGGAAGAGGTACCACAACTTTGTACCACCTTCAGTGTAGCATCAGGACTATTTGGGGAAGGCAGGAAAACAGGCATAAGCAAGTGTGAGCAGGAAGAAGGAACTGTGAGCAGCAAAACCAATTCTCTGCAAAGAAATAAGAACCTTAGGAAAAGCACAATGAGATTCGGGGGAAAAAGGGAAAAGCAGCACTTCCCAGGGGGCAGTTTCTGCATAGCATAACTCACTGTCCCACAATCATAGAATCATAGAATCACAGCATCAATGAGGTTGGAAAAGACCTCAGAGATCATCAAGTCCAACCTGTCACCGAACACCTCATGACCAACTAAACCGTGGCTTCAAGTGCCACCTCCAATCCCTTTTTGAACACCTCCAGGGATGGTGACTCCACCACCTCCCTGGGCAGCACATTCCAATGGCCAACAACTCTGTGAAGAACTTTCTCCTCACCTCCAGCCTAAGCTTCCCACCAGCAGAGCTGCAATCATGCAAAGGTTTGTACTTATCTTCACACTCACATGAGGGAAGAAACCTGATGAGTCCAAAATTGTTGTAATAAGATGAGAGAGACTTTTTGGCATGCAGTGAGCTCAGGCAGACTTGAAACAGGGATAGCCTGTCTTACCAGAATACAAGATAAAGAAAAATTATGCAGAATTAGCTTTTAAAAGGTTTTATTTGTTATTATAACACTAAAAAAATCCCTCCACCCAAGCAAACAAATAAACAAACAAGCAAGCACAGGACCAAACAAACACAAAAGAAGCAAACACAAACCCAGTAAACACAAAACCCAAGCAAACACAAAAGAAGCAAACACCAAACCAACACAAAACAACCCAAAACCTCACCTGGCTGCCCTGCCTTCATTGGAGTACTCTGATGTGTACTTGCTGAACTGAAATATAGATACAAAACCTTTTATTACATCAGAATCACTTACCTGCCACTGCTTTAATATGTAAGGAACTGGATCCTCCTTTAGGGGGAAGTGCTATCTCAAGCCTGCAGCATGCATTTCACAGCAGGGGAACACCTCATGAGAAATTAGCTCTGGGATATCTTGAGGTCTACTAGGACTGAGAGAAAGCAGTTTCAAAGAGAGTTTGCCTCTGTGATTTTTAGGTTTTTAAGCCTGTGGGTTTGTTCTGCAGTTTGGGAAAACAGTTTGAAGAATTAAAGTTGTTCAAGCAGTTTAAAGGGAGGTAGACAGACAGTGAGCCTGTCTGATGGCCAGTTTCTGAGGAGGTGTGAGCACTTCCCTCTTTGCAGAGATCCCAGGAGAAGGGAACATGATGATCCTCACTGAAAAGAATGGCATGGAACAAAGAAAAGCCTTTGGCAGAGTGTCAGAGCTGGGAACAGTTGCAAACCATGGGACCGTCCTCAAAGTGGCAGGCAAGTCAGTATGGAAGCAAGGAAAACAACCATACTAAGTGTGGGGATACCATCTCCTCCTGGGACTAAGTGGATTGGAAAACCCTTGATCACTGTCCACATAGCTCTAGCAGGATCAGAACATCATCAGCACTTGCATGGCACAAGCCACTGATACCCCTAAAAGCATCACATAGGCCTGTCTTGAGGACAATGATCTGAACTCAGTGGCTTCCTGAAGCCCTACCTGGATGCCAGCTGCCACAGATGCTGCTCACACAGGAACAAGACTTGGAAACTTGCATCCAGACTTGAAGGCTGGACACCTTCCTGCACAAACTTGCATGTAGGAAAAAGATGCAACCCCAGGGCAGCCCAGGGACAACTGTAAGGTGCAGCCTTGCCAGCTTAAGCGCTTTTGGATTCCCCAGTAGTGAAGGAGATCTCTCTGCAAAGCATTACTGAGCTTTTATTTTTTCATTTAATATTTTCAGATGCTGACAAACCCTTCAGTGACTTGGAATTCCTTGTAATATGAGGTGATTAAGATCTTTTCTATCACAGAGTGCTCAGTTTTGCCTTCATGCCACAGTCTTTATTTCCTGCGTGGTAATATGGTACAAAATTGTATTACCACTCAGCTTGTCAGGAATGGGGTTTTATTTTTTGCTCCAGTCCTATCTTCCAAACACTTGCTTTATTCCTATCTTATAAACACTTGCCCTATTCCTATCTTCTAAACACTTGCTCTAATCCTCCTGGAACAGCCTCTGCTTCAATTATTAAAAGTAACCTCTTAGAGTCATGCAATTAAAAATGCAATAATTTGAAGTGAAAGATTGTTGGTTGGATCAGACTTCAGTTTTGCTACGATTCTTTTTTTTATGCCTTGAACACTGGCACTGAAGTGAAGATTTCAACTGGTATGGTGCAGTCATTCCACCAACCTGTGTCTCTGGACCCCCATTAGAAAGGTGAACGCAGTGAGCTCTCTGCGTTGTTACAGCTGCGTCGTGGTTTGAGCTGCAACAGCTCTGGACTGAGGGCAGAATGAGTTTACCCCAAAGGAGTCAATGAAAACACTCATGCAGAACTGGAGGACAAATACTCAGAGTACAGAATGAACCAGGTTGGAAAAGACCTCAGAGTCCAAACTATCAACCAGCACCATCTTATCAACTGAGCCATGGGACCAAGTGCCTCATCCAGTCTCTTTTTAAACACCTCCAGTGCTGGTGACTCCACCACCTCCCTGGGCAGCACATTCCAATGGCCAATCTCTCTTTCTGTGAAGAACTTCTTCCTAACATCCAGCCTAAACCTCCCCTGGCACAGCCTGAGACTGTGTCCTCTTGTTCTGTCAAATAGAAATACTGTTTACCAAAGTGAATCAAATACAGAAGGTACAAAGGCAAAAGGAAATATATACATGCTCAGAACTGCCCCTGACTTAGCCTCCCCCTGGCTAAGCCCCCCACAAGGCCACAACCAGGCAAACCTCTTTCCCCCTACACTCAGCCTATGCCTGAGTAGGTAAAACTGAGGATCCCACTCCAGGACAGGCCTGCCGGTCATCAGTGCCCCCCATGTTGCTCCTCTGAACTTAAAGAAAAATATTGCTTTGGTTTTAGAATAGAATAGAATTAACCAGGTTGGAAAAGACCTTTGAGATCATCGAGTCCAACCTATCCCCTAATACCATCTAATCATGGCACCAAGCACCCCATCTAGTCTCTTCTTAAACACCTCCAGTGGTGGTGACTCCACCACCTCCCTGGACAGCCCTCACTGTCCTCCTTGCATTGGGAATCTCAGTTTTTATTTTACTTTTAATTTCATTTAATGTCCTTTCTAAGTTGAATAATGATGTCAAAACTCTTGGTATGACAAACAGGAAAAGTCTGCAAGGCTAAAAGCCAGCAAAGGTTGTTCGTAAGTGTGGTCGCAACCTTTAGAAGAACCGCATGGAATGTGGGGTTTGTGACAGTGCTGAGTGGATTTATATTCCTTTCTTCACTTTACTGTCTCCCATGCTTGAGCCAGCCCCAGTGCAGCAAGTCAAGGAATGCATAAAGATGAGGAGAATGTGACACCCAACATCAGCGATGACAGCTAAGGACTCTGCTGTGATCCAGATGGCAAGCTGAATGGTAGGAACATCGAGAACAGAAAGCAAAAACAAAGCACCACTTGCAGCTTTATACATTTATGACATTCTACATCTTGAATACAAAATGCAGGTTGTCTCATGGTGGTTCCAAGATGGTGAAAGAATTCTGTGATGTGATTAAGAAAATGAGACTGAGACAGGTTCTGAGAGCAGGCTGAAAATCCTGAACTCGACAGAGGCAGCTGTGCAAAATGGATATGGGATATTAATAATAGTTTTTTAATTGCACAAGTGCTAAGAGGACCCAATTAAACAATCAGGCAGCAAGTTAAAAATCAATTATTCTCAGATATTCTCTTGAGAGGTAGTTTGTTTCCGTTTTCATCAGCCCAGTGCCTCAACCTTCCATGGGGCCAGCTGTCTATTAGGTAGATGTATTACTTCAAGCAGGCAGTCAGCTGGGCAGCTTCTGCCCCTCTGTGCCCTCTTCCCTCTCCACCCTGAAATTAATTGTTGGACAAAAGGTGTCAGCTTGAGTAAGCACCACAGGAACTCCCTTCTGAGCAATGCATTTGTTACTCATTTTCTTCCCACCCAGCTTGAGCCTAAAGGCCACAACTAGAGCACATCGCTCGATGAGGATGGACTTTATTCCTGAAACAGTCTGTAACCTGAAAGTCTAGACATGCAAGGCTTGGAAAGAGCATCATTACAGCAACTAGCAGGGGGTCCTTATTAGCTGGCAGAATGGGTTTGCTGTTGGAGGTGGACAGCCTGATGTCTTTTTGTTGTTTTGTTGTGTTTTTTTTTTCAGAGAACACTCTGAAATCCTCTTAAACGCTAAGAGGACTCAAAGCCAACAATGCGAAGCCTTTGTAAATGTCTGGTGAACCCTGGGGCATGAGCAGTAGTTAGTCTCTCTTGTTTTCACCAAGGCTGAGCTTAGGTTGTGAGAGATTCATTGACACTCGTGAAGCAAAGGTAGAAATAAGAAAGAAATGCACTTAATAAAAACCCCAAACCCCCACAGCCTAGGTCAAAAGTTAAGGACACCGAATGAAATAAAACTTATTGCACAAATCAAAGAGAAAACAGAGTAAGGTTGAAGAACACATTAAAATGGATTAGTCAGGCAAAAGGTTAAACTAAATAAATACAACTGTTTGCAAGGCCTCCAAACCCACAAATCCTAGCATGTATCCTTCCTATGGTCACTGACTGGGTGAAGACTTTGAATATAGGATCACAGGCTAATTTAAGCTGGAGAAGACCTCCAAGACGATCAAGTCCAGCCATTAACCCTGCTCTCCCAAGTCTACCACTAAACCTCAAGCACCACATCTACATAGCTTTTCAACACCTGTCTTTTTGTTGTCTGAAACAGATTAGATGTGTGCTAGCCAGTGCTGTGACCATGTGGATGACAGTGACTTTTGATGTGGGCAGTGGGGCCTTTTTTGACTTTGCACAACCCCATCACCCACCATGGGAATTTATGTGGGTTTTCATTTCCCTCCACTCCACTGTTCTGGGTGGTAGCAAACTAATTTCAAGTGATAGCCAGTTTTGATTTAGCAGCAACTGAAGGGAAAGCCTGGGAAAGAGCTGAAATAACAGAAGTCATCCAGCTTGATCTCCTCCACACCCAAAAACTGCTAGGCAGCTTTTAGCCCGGTAGATGCCCTCTAGAAGCCAACCTCACCAAAAGGTAGTTAAAGGGAGGGCAGATAGAGAATGATGCTTTCCACCCTGTAGTTAATCTGCAGGTTAGTTTCTTCACTATTATTAAATTTAATCATTCTCTGTGAAATCTGACTAATTGCTTTTCTTTTTACTCATTTGTGTAATAATAATAATATCAATAGTAATTATACCAAGGTCTTTAAAAGAGCAGAAAGTGAAAAAGCTCTTTCCCATGCAAGCAGGTGAAAGAAAGCAACTACTAGGATGAGAAATGGCTCTTTCCTACATGAAATAGAAGAGGAATAATAGCAGCTGGCACAGGTTAGGCTGACACAGTTGCTACCTTGTGTAAGTCACTGGGTAAATGTGGGTGCTTGTAGGTGAACTAATGATAAGTTGCCTCATTTCCCCAGGATAAACTGAAATAAAGGCTTTGCAAAGTTTTATGCTGATAGTATACACATTTCCATATAGCCACATGAATATTCATGAGTGGAAACTGCTCTACTTCTTAATAGCAGCTTATAGCCAAATGCCAACATTCTTATCCAGAAAAATCTCCCATTTAGCTGGGTGGGAGATCTGCCCAAACCCAGGCATTCAGGAACTGATTTTAAATGCATGCCACGGAAAACAGTTTCCTGTTCCTCTTCGCCTCCAGCACTAGATTAGCACTTAGAACCAAAATTCAATAGTGGCAACTGTATTTTTAATACCTTGGGGAGCTGCAAATAATCTGGCCCAGAACAATAAAAGCTCTTCCTCCAGAAAAATCCTCAGCTGTACCACAGAGCTTCTCCCATGGCTCGGTGTCTGGTAGCCGTACAACATGCTGGGCTCGTTCAGCTGCTGCCCAGAACAGAGCCCCGAGGGGGTGGCAAATGGGAAAGTTGCAGGAGACTGGAGCTTGCACACTCCCTAGGTCCCAGGTTGCTGGTTTGGTCCTTCTGAGTGGGAAAGGGCATTGGAAGTTGGAGCCGTTGGAAACGCAGGGTTTTGCAGGGGTTCCAAAGCAGCATTTCCAAAGCGAGCAGCTTTTCTCGGTTCACTGCTTTCCTTTGTCAGGCAGGGAGAAAGCAAGCCCTTCTTAATCACCCAAAGTCAATGAGGGGAACTGCCACCCTGTCACCCGATGATTAATTACTGCATCTGCAGACAGGGCTGCCAGCAAACAAGTGGGCAGCATCCGTGACGCACACGCAGCCACGTATTTAAAGGGAAATCTGTCCGGGCACACAGATAGCAGGGACCCAGGAGAGGAAGGGGGGCCTTACCCCAGGAAATCTACATCTGCCATCCAGCAGCTGCAAGATCAACAAAGCTCCTTCAGAAGAAAACAAAAGGATACCCTTAGGCCACCAAGGAAACTGTGCTATTATTCATCTTCTTCCCAGTGCAAGTATTCCATCTCTTCCCATCCAAATGTTCCCCAAATAATTCTTTCCATGGGTGCATCTAAGTCCCTGGTGGTGGAAATCCATGAAAGAAACACAATGGGAATCTTATTGTTTCACTGGGTTCTAAGAGCTCAGCCTTTGGAAAGACCTTTAAATGCCACAACAGCAACTTTGTTTTCTCTAGCTGTAGGCATCAAGAGAACTAGGGGTTGATTAGTTGTGAAGATACAGCTCATATCACATGGATCAGGATCACTTCAGGATCATGGTACTGTTGGGTTGACAGGTGGACTTGATGATCTTAGAGGTCTTTCCCAGCCTTAACAGTTCTGTGATTCTCTCTGTGCCTTCAGAAACACACACAGCCCCGCTACAAAGAGGCGCCCAGGAGATTCACAGTGAGGGGCAGGTTAGGATTTCTTTCTTCTGAGCTACTGCAGAACTCCTTATGCTTAAAAAAAAGAATAAGTAGATTTAGAATTAAACTCAGGAGGTTTTGAAGTCTTACTTTCATATGACTATATCCTCTCCCAGACTGGCACAGACCTAAGGGAGACGTGTCAGCTACATCCGCTCCCCTGGGCCTGTCCCCTGGCTTAGACTACACAAGCGGGTGGCATTCAGTTTTCATTGCTCCTTTGTCCCAAAGCTGGAGGCATCTTTTTGTCTTAATGGCACGTCGTGTTCCCTGACAAGACAGAGCTGCTGCCCTGAGTGGGATTCTATTCACACAGCAGCAGTGGATTAGAGATTCGGTTTTCCTTTTTAACAAACCGGTACAGCAGATGGTGTTGGGGAAAGAAAATGCGTGCACCACAGGGGTGGAGCAGAGCTTCCCAGCTCCCTCTCACAGAGGGGACAGCACTAGGGAGCAGATATATGCAGGCCAAGAAATTGTGAATGCTAGGTCCAATTTTCCATTTCCTCTTTCAGAGCAGAGAGAACCCCATGTACCCCCTGCTGCCAGTGCTCTCCATAGCGTAGCACTGAGACAAGTTCAGTGGCATTCTGGATTTCATGCCTGATGGGTTCTTGTTGCTGTACTGCCTACCACATCCAAAAATGAAGTTACAACATTGCTAGGCTGTCATGGCTGCACTTGTTTTTTTTCTGTTCAGATCTTCACAGTCACAAACTGCACCTATACTTAAGCTGCTAGTAAAGAGGGCTGACTAAATTCTGTACCTGCCTCTCTGATTCATCTTGATCACCAAGCTGACTAAACACCTAACGTGATCTCAATCTCAGCTGAGACTACTTTCCCTAAGAAATGTGCCTGGCATGTGGAAGAGCAAGGACACCTCTGCAGCACCCCTTCTGCTGAGAGCCCCAAGGGGGACCAAGGATCAGAGGTAGGAAAAATGTGCACTGCTCATTTTCATACTAGGAGGATGTTCATTTGGACATTTAATGGAGGAACTTTGGGATGGTACTGTCACCACTAGATCACAATAGCCACTGGCAGTGTGACTCTCCTCATCTCCAGTGTATGGCTCACCAAGAGACAGTGTGTAGAAGCAGGTGCCCTTTCTCTATCAAGTCATCATTTTCCTCCCCACTCACACACAATATAAAATAAAATAAAGGAAATTGCCACCTGTCCCTGGATAAAACATCATAACACATTGACAATATTTTCACTTCTTGGCCCCTGACATCCACTCCCTATTGCAGAGTGTTTAATAACTGAAGTGAAAGGGAGGTGTTGCACTTTTCTTAACAGGTGCATCTTTTCTTTGTCCTGGGCACCCTTACACTGATTTCTTACAGCTAAGTAGCATCAGGAGGGCATTATCATCAGCAGTTCCCTTATCAGACCAAGTCACAAACCTACCCCAAAGTCACTGTTTCTTTGCACTGAGCAAATTATATCTCACTGCAGTTCTTTATATCAATGTGTTTTGAAGCCTTTCTGTGCAGGATGCTTGACACTTAGTTGAGTGTCCTTTGGACTGGCTGCTGATGTAAGTTACTTCTTTGGAACAAAATTTGTCTCTCTCAGAGACAGAGTTGGAAGAGGGAGATGGAAGATGGTTTTAACACTGCAAATTCCCCTGTATTTTGTGCACCAGAACAGGGGATGTCACTGCAAGGGTTCAGCCAGGGAGCAAGGTCCCCCTCTATATTTATGGTAGTAGCTAAGGGACATGTGAAATTTTGCAAAGTCATATAAAGAGGCCCATTTCCCCCAGAACAGTGAACCTGGAGTGCTGCACAGACCCAAGTGGCACTGCTTCCTCCAATCTTAGACCACCAGACACTTTGTGATGGGTTGAAGTTTCCCCCAGCATTAACTTTAGCCAAGCAAGAGGCAAGACATAGCTCTGAGTCAGTTCTTGCTTTCTCCTTGCAGGCAGTGATCATCTGCCAGCTTCTTCCTGCAGCACTGCCCTTCTCCCTAAGCACCATGCTTTGCTGCAGTGGCGAAGCCTCATCTCCTTACCCACTGCATACCTTGCTTTTTCTATCCAGCTTGGAGGCATGGGAAGTGGCAGTTCTTGCAGGCAAACTTTCCTATGAAGAGAACAAACGATGGACCCTCTCCTCCAGCAAAGGGAGAGGGACTTCCTTATCCTCTTTTATTTCATTGCCAGACCAGTCAGGAGGATGTGATACATCCTGAATTGTACAGATGGTAGGAGAAAATTCATAGCAGCATTCAGATTCTCTCTCTCACAATCTGACTCTCCCCTTTTCTATTACTTTTCTGCTGGAGACTGAGTTTTTTTTCCTGTTGAGTAACCTCTGGCAGTAGACTCAGCCAAGAGGGTACTAGATGGGAGTGTACTGCAGAGACAAGAAGAGGAGTGGTGGGGGGGAGATGTGCAGGAAGATATAGCAACAAGGAAAAGGCAGCTGCAGAAATACAACTATTTCACCTCTGCTTCAGCAGCTGCATCAGCAGGCTGTGGGAAAGCAAGAACTTTGTTCTGGGACTTGTTAATTGACAAATAAACAGGGAGCAAGAACAGTGCTGGGACTGGACATTTTTATGGATACGGAACTTCAGCTCAAGAAGAAGGTGCTTCTGACATCCCTGGAGGTGTTCAAGAGGGGATTGGATGTGCCACTTGATGCCATGGTTTAGTCATGAGGTCTGTGGTGACAGGTTGGACTTGATGATCTTTGAGGTCTCTTCCAACCTTGGTGATTCTGTGTGATTCTCTGTGTGTGACATGTTGCAGGAGTGGCTCCAGGGACTTTCTGGACACAAATTTTTGCAGCTGTGTGTGTTGAAGCACAGCCCCATCAACTTATACACCCAGAGATGCCTTTTCTGCACTTGCTTTGTGCATTGGGATGTCATTGCTGTTTCTAGCTCTCTAGAACTGGATTGAGACTGTTCAAAACAATATAACCCTGTGCTGGGTGGCCATTTCCCAACATTTACACAATGCTTTCTTAACTCATTATATCCAACAGGTCATGCTGGAGGGAACAGTCAAGGCAGCTCTTACTGTACCAAGCAATTGAGGATGTGTTTTGATGATTTAAGTCGAGAAGCAAGGAACTTCTGGGGGGTATCTTTACCAACAAGTATTCTTCAATCTTTGTATTTTATATATATTTTGTGTTTGTTTGTTTGTCTGCAATTCTGAGAGCTTTTCAGATGTCCAAAAATGAACTACAGGGTGGTCTCCTTAATTCCCAGCTAGAAGAGATAAAGGTTGTGGTAAGATCTCCTAACTAGAAATCTGAGGCTTTTTGCCCATGTGGTTCTCGTTTCATTCTATTTCTGAGTAGTTAAGGGAAAACTGAGATTAATTTTCACTGTTGGGAAAACGCATATGCTGCTTGCATTGTAACATACAATATACACACAGAATGTGCATTTTTTTATCTGTCAGCTGTGTTCTGCTGAGAAGCAATGAAGTAGGCACCAGATATGACAAGATTATACCAGTCCTTCTCATCCTACTGTGTCCAGTTCTGCACCCCTCACTTTAGGAAAGATGTTGACCTGCTGGAAGGTGTCCAGAGAAGGGCAACAAAGCTGGGGAGGGGTTTGGAGCACAGCCCTGTGAGGAGAAGCTGAGGGAGCTGGGGTTGCTTAGCCTGGAGAAGAGGAGGCTCAGGGGAGACCTTCTTGCTGTCTACAACTACCTGAAGGGAGGTTGTAGCTAGGTGGGGGTTGGTCGCTTCTCCCAGGCAACCAGCAGCAGAACAAGAGGACACAGTCTCAAGCTGCAGCAGGGGAGGTTTAGGCTGGATGTTAGGAAGAAGTTCTTCCCAGCAAGAGAGATTGGCCACTGGAATGTGCTGCCCAGGGAGGTGGTGGAGTCACCATCACTGGAGGTGTTTAAGAGGGGACTGGATGAGACATGTGGTGCCATGGTTTAGTTGATTAAATGGTGTTGGGTACTAGGTTGGACTCAATGATCTCAAAGGTCTTTTCCAACCTGGTTAATTCTATTCTATTCTATTCTATTCTATTCTATTCTATTCTATTCTATTCTCTCAGACCTTCAGCCGACTCTCTGATAAAAAAGCTTTGCTTTAGCAAATTGAGTCTGGCCTTGAAAGAGGGTTTATTATGAAAAACTGCAGGAGCAAAGTATTTGCCAAAGAAATTGCTTGGGTGAGACCTGCTTTATGCAGTTCCCATGGCAGTGAGCATAACACATGGCCAACTCAAACACCAATCTTATAGGCACCTCTTATCTTATTGATGCTTCTGCTTGGTGAGCACTGGAGTCACTGGTGAGGGGCAAAGCAGCTGCAGCTCTCTTGGGCCTTCTTCCCCAGGAAGCTGCAGCTGTCTTCAAGGAACTGAAGACAGGGGCTGGTGCTTTCAGACAGAAAGGCATCTGCTAATCGGAAGAGGGAAGGCAGCTCAAAGGACATGATAATCACAGCCCATCACTAATGCAGATAACAACCCTTCTCAGTCATCTTCCTGACAGTGTAGCTTTTTCTGCCTCATTGGAGGCTGGGGAGGGGAATTGGGATAGTTATTCCTAGACTCAATCTGGGTTCCTTTCTTTTTTCAAACAGGAATCCAGATGGCCAACAATTTTGATCCAGGTGAACAGCTCATTTAGCAGTAGCAGGGTGACAATTCAGCGATTTCAAGAGCAAACAGCAACTCAGAAGCAAAGAATAATAATAATAAAACATAAGGAAGAAAGCCATAAAGTATTGAAATAGTGATGGATGTGCACCTGAGTCTTGCTCAGAAAACAAACTCATGAGTTTCAAGGGTCTTCAGATCTCTCCTGGATGTTAGGACGAAGTTCTTCGTAGAGAGAGTGATTGCCCATTGGAATGGGCTGCCCGGGGAGGTGGTGGAGTCGCCGTCATTGGAGGTGTTTAGGAGGAGACTTGATGGGGTGCTTGGTGCCATGGTTTAGTTGATTAGATGGTGTTGGGTGATAGGTTGGATGATCTTGAAGGTCTCTTCCAACCTGGTCTATTCTATTCTATTCTATTCTATTCTATTCTATTCTATTCTATTCTATTCTATTCCGTTCTGTTCCGTTCTGTTCTACTTAGAGGAAACCTTTACTCAACAAACATCTGCATGTACACATGAATTAAAGAATAAAGCAATGGAACAGGCTTTCCAGAGTATATCAGGACAAGGAAATGCTGGTGGTTTGTTTTTCTCAGAACACATCTGTCATGCAAAATGTCAAACACAGTTTGCAGAGAAAATCAAGCAGAAGCCAAAGAGGAAAAGAAGGTCTGAAGGTGAAAAAGCAAGTACCACTGAGGAGTGACAGCATGTCAGAGAGCAGGGCTCCTCCATGGCCCTGGATGTTTATTTATTTGTGTAGCTGCAAACTGAATATTGCAGCAGTGATTTAAACAAAAATAAATACAAAACCAAAAAATCTTTATTTTAAAGCTGAGATTTACAGAGAAATGAATGACACTGAAGTTGTTAATTGGAAACTTCCCTCCCCCTCAGGTTGGATATTTCACTGTTCATAGGTTGGACTCAATGATCTCAAAGGTTTTTTCCAATCTGGTTAATTCTATCCTATCCTATCCTATCCTATCCTATCCTATCCTATCCTATCCTATCCTATCCTATCCTATCCTATCTTATCCTATGCTATTCTATTCTATTCTTTCTATTCTATTTATACTGTGTTCTTGGTGGAGCAGAGAGAAACATGTAAGGAACACCAGAACTCAAAGAGCTGTCTTCTTTTGGAAGTTACTGCTTGTGCACATAAAGCTTTGCAGATTCAGGGTCTTCATTTGTTTCTTTGGGTTCGTGGCACAAATCTCCCCATTTGGCTTTGTTATTCAGCAGGAAATTTAGGCAAACCTTCTTTGGTAATGGGAGTAGGATGTTCTGAGAACATCTGCCCAAACAGCTAGGTACCATCCCAGCAGGACTTACTAGGCAGATGGAGGAAACCCACTGCTGCAGAGCTACAAAGACCTCTCCTGGTTTCCACAGCTGCATATTTAATCACTGAATAGCTATATTGAGAGTCAGAATCTCTCCTCACTACAGAGTCAGACCAGTAAATGTGTGGATTTTTCCCTCTCATGTTGTTACTCTTAATTAAAACCTGTGTGGGAACGGAATGTAACCCAGTATGATCATTTCCAGGAAGGGGAAGTATTAGCTAAGATCCTAACTCGTGGATGAACTCATCTTTTCCCATCATTGTGCTATGAAATGAGGTCTCTGAAAAGGTTTATTAGCTTAAATTTAGACCCAGCTGGTTTCATAGTAATGGGTCCCTCTTCACATCAGCTGTCTTCTCAGAGGGCAAAGGCAATTAGAAAGCAGAGGAAAAGAAACACTACTGTATTTACATTCTTAATAGCATTGGCATGGTGCCCTGACTTCCCGTGAAATCTGCCTTAAGGATGGCTATTAAAAGTGCAACAATGACGGACAAAAGAGTGAAGACTCTCACTTTCCGGTGGCAGGTTTGCCCTCACGCTGGCATGGCAGTGAACAAAGCTCCTCAGCTGCAGGGCTGTGCTGTAGTCACATCCCTCTGTGCTCCCCTGGGAGATACAGCAGTGGGTTGCTGTGGGGAAGAATTTCAGATGAAGAAGAAGATGCTCTGAGCAACCTGATCTAGTGTGAGGCGATCCTGCCCATGGCAGGAGGGGTGGAACTAGGTGATCCTCGAGGTCCCTTCCAACCCTGACATTTCTATGATGCTATGATTCTAAGCTGGAGTTGTCTGAGGGACAGGAGGAGCAGTAATTTAGCACCAATCCTAGAGAGAGTGCTAAATGCAGAAAGCACTGTAAAGCCCTCCCCTGACCCCAAACTAGGTATTTTTATGTACTGCAAGGCTGCTCATTCACTGGCTGTGAGAACAACCCAACCAAACAACCACCACCCAACAAACAAAAACCCAGACCCCCATCTCTGAGGCACTGCATTCTCATAAATTAGTTTAAGATCTTGGATTTAGGGTTTCTAACAGTTCAGTTTCAGTATGGCTTCTTCACTAATTTTTGACATGCATTTCCAGCAGCAGTCATGCCTGAGGCAGTGGGAGTAAGGAGCATTTATTGGGTACAAAGGGAATCAGCTCAGTGAGTCATTTCTATAGCATGCAGGTAGAACTTGTCTGAAAAGAATAATAATAATGAAAAAAAACCTAATCAAAGAGCAATGTCCCATTCAGAATACTAATCTCATAATTAAACAGAATAAATTAGACCCTAAGACAAATAAATATTCAAAGGTCAATCTGTTGTTATTTGTGGCTAGGAAACTGCCTCTCTTATTCTAATAGAAGCAAACAGAATGCAGCTTTCAGGAATAAAAAGGAAAATCTGGGATTTATTTTTTTCTCTCTCTCCTTGTGTCCTTTCAACATTATTTAGATTTTGACATAAATACAGAACACAATGCACTATGAGGAGAGGCTGAGGGAGCTGGGGTTGCTTAGCCTGGAGAAGAGGAGGCTCAGGAGAGACCTTATTGATGTCTACAACTACTTGAAGGGTGGTTGTACCCAGGAGGGAATTGGTCTCTTCTCTCAAGCAACCAGCACCAGAACAAGAAGACACAGTCTCAATCTGTGCCAGGGGAAGTTTAGGCTGGAGGTGAGGAGAAAGTTCTTCCCAGAGAGAGTTATTGGCCATTGGAATGTGCTGCCCAGGGAGGTGGTGGAGTCGCCATCCCTGGAGGTGTTCAAGAAGGGATTGGATGTGGCACTTGAAGCCATGGTTTAGTAGCCATGAGGTGTTGGGTGACAGGTTGGACTTGATGATCTTTGAGGTCTCTTCCAACCTTGGTGATTCTGTGATGCTGTGAAAAATTGCTACAAATGCAAGCAGTCTCAAAAGATCAATAAACTGTTCAGTGGATCTGAGAGAGAGCAATCTAGCAAGCTTCCAACACAGCATCCTAATGTTGCATGTTAATTAAATAAAGGTTCTCAAAAGAAAGTTAGCAGAGCAAGTACAACTTAGCAGGTTGGGAATGCTGATTTCTCTTCTATAATTGTGTTGTGAAGACACCTCCACAGATAACAGAATAACAAATTCATACAGTCATAGAATCATAGAATCAATAAGGTTGGAAAGTACCTCAGAGATCATCAAGTCCAGCCTGTCACCCAAGACCTCATGACTACTAAACCATGGCACCAAGTGCCACATCCAATCCCCTCTTGAACACCTCCAGGGATGGTGCCTCCCTGGGCAGCACATTCCAATGGCTAACTCTCTCTGTGAGAACTTTCTCCTCACCTCGAGCCTCAACCTTCCCTGATGCAGCTTGAGACTGTGTCCTCTTGTTCGGGTGCTGATTGCCTGGGAGAAGATACCAATCCCTTCCTAGCTACAACCTCCCTTCAGGTAGTTGTAGACAGCAATAAGGTCTCCCCTGAGCCTCCTCTTCTCCAGACTAAGCAACCCCAGCTGCCTCAGCCTCTCCTCACAGGGCTGTGCTTGAGGTCTCTCCCCAGCCTTGTTTCCCTTCTCTGGACACGTTCAAGAGTCTCAATGTCCTTCTTAAATTGAGGGGCCCAGAACTGGACACAGGACTCAAGGTGTGGCCTAACCAGTGCTTAGTACACAATGGGCACAATGACCTCCCTGCTCCTGCTGGCCACACTATTCTGATGCAGGCCAGGACACATGCAGGACACAGAAACATAAGAATGACACAAAGTAATAATAGAAATAAGAGTGGAATGAGAAAGTGATGAGGGCTGAACCATGCTGTCTTCTTTCCTCCCCATCCACTGGCAAAGAGCTTGCTCAGAGAAGCCCTCTGGGCTCCCAGTGACATCCACTTGCCCTGCGCCATCACATTGCCCCTGAGCCTAAGCTCTCCACAGATGCTCTCATTTAGTTGTTGCTTATTCCAAAGCATACTCCCAGTCTTTGTTCACCCATCCTTTGTGTTTTCTGCCATCTAAGGCACAGAACTCACGTTCTCAGAGCTCCTTGGCTAAAATTGAATTTTTGAGGCAATCACCTTCAACAGAGCTGCTGATTGCAGCAGGACAGGGATTAGCTCCTATGTGAACACCTAAAATAGCCATTCCCCTCTTTCACAGTAATAGTTGGCACATCCTGTAGTCACTGCAGTTGGGGTGGGGGGGGAAGAGACACTATTTTCCTTTAGGGAACATCTCAATGGCTTTTCCAGATGGGTTTTTTTTCCCCACAAACTTTGTATTTTCTCTAACTATTCCTAAAGAAATCAACATTCAATACCTGTCACAGAGAGGTCTTTTAAAAATCATCAGTCAAGGAGGAAGATGTAATGTTTGTTATCATTGTGAGATGTGGCCAGACTGCACCTCATGAACCTCTGGCAGGACACAAATTGGGATAGATTCAAAGAATCATTTCAGTTGAAAACAACCTTTAAGATCATCAAATCTGTCTAACTTTGTTGGAGGCTCTGGAGTGCCGCAGCTCTCCCATCTAATCACACTTTCCCCTTTCCCTGGCTGGCTTTTCAGCTCTTTTTCTGTGGCTTGTTTTCTGCTCTTTGCTGGTGAAGCCAGCCTGATGTGCAGGTGCTGGCAGTCCCACTGGCTCTGCACACAGCAGCTGGGAAATCTTTTCAAGCTGCTTGGCTGTACATGTTGAGTCCATCTGCCTTCAGCCTTCTCCAGCCACCTGGCCTTTGAGCTTTTGTTGTTGTTGTTGTTTGTGGGATCTGCTTTTTACTGGAAGGAATTCCAAAGCAGTGCTGGGCAAACCTGAGTCTCCAGCAACTGCACAGCTGTGTTACAGGTTGTAAAATAGGAACAAAACCATCATGTTGGACAAGCAATCTCTGTGCGACTCACAGGCTGTGCCTCAGGCTGTGAAGGCTGGAGATAGAGGGTACAATAACTGGTGGCTGGCTAGGCAGGACACCCATTTCATTACTGCACTGGCAGCTCCCTCAAAGAAACACTGCAGACAACCAACCCATTAATTCACTTTTAAGTGGTATATAAAGAAGATAAATGGGCAAAGGGAGGAATATATGCAAACAGTTTCTTATTTCTACTCCATTGGCCTGAGGTTTCTGCAGGTGCTGGCAGGTAGTCTCCTCTCCTTTCCCATAAACCTATGGGGGGATGTAAAAGGAAAGGCCTTTTAGAAAGGGTTTGTCAGAAGTGCTGAGCATTTCAAAATGGTCTAATAATAATATGTCAAAAATGTTCATCTAATGGCACTAGAGCAGATACAAGCAGCAATGGCTCTGTTGAGTTATGCTGTGCCAGAGGCTAGTGAGGACATTGATGTCCCCATTTCCCAGGCAATTAGAGTATCCCTCTTGAAAAACTACCATCTGGGAATGCCTGATAAAACCCAGACAGGACACAGTGAAGTGTATCTGTGGAGAACCCAGTGAGAAGAGTTTAAAGACCAGCAAACTGACAGGGAGGAGCAGACATTCATTGCTGAGGGTCTGTCAGATATTCATGTACATGTCCATGTGCTCTTTACTCCTTGAAGCACTTCATCAGCAGCTCTCCATTCCTAAGATAAGCAGAATGTTCTCGTGTGTAGGACATAGCAGTGTTGTGTTAGCCTAAGCACATCAAATTCTCTGGAGAACTCAAAGACACAGCTTGCCAGGCACCTTTCTGACACTTCCATATCGATCCCTGAGCAGCAATGAAAAATATTAATGCCTGGTTTTAAATTCCATGAGTGTAAAGGGGGGATGGGGTGGGGGGAAACAACAAAAGAACAAAACACGAATGTGTAGTCCAGGAATGGATTGACTGAGTCTGAGAAGATTTTATATGTCAATCCACCAGTCTCAGTTCAGGGTTATGACTAAGTTACCAAGCAGTAAACTAACATAGTGTATCCAGGCTTGGAATCTCCTCCTAACCTAAGACACAAGCTGCAATTTTGTTTGTTTGATCATCCTACTCCACACTCTCCTGAAGAGCTGAAATGTTTCCCTCTGAGCACAAGAACCAAAAGGGGAACCTGAGAGCCCCGCCTTGTGCAAAGCCCAGGAGGGAAGAGCAGTCTGAAAATGAAACTTCCTCCAAGTGGAAACATCCATAATTTCCTCCCAAATGGCTCCTCCTGAACCGAGGAATAAAAACTGCAAAATCAACAGAGGCATCTATTTTCCCTGAGGCAATGCACAGGAGCTGACCTTGCAGAAGCTTCTTTGTTTGGCTGTTACGGGTTTGCTGTTTTGCTTTGGTTTGGTTTTGTTTCTCATGGTACCAGTCTAACTGCCCAAACTGTCTCTCTTCCCAGAGAATAACAATCAACTTCCTAGTTCAACAGCTTTGTGTCATGAATATTGAACAGAATATCTGGCTAGCAGAGCTGACCAGCATGGAGCCTCACCCATTTGAACCAGGTGAAAGCATTCAGAGGAGTTACGATGTCACTAAAATGCTTTGAAAAGGGGGGAATGATGATAGAATTTGATGACAAATAAACAGATTAGCAAAGATAACACTCATTTACAGGTATTAATATTCTTCTCTGGGAGGTGGACTAATTGACTGACTTTATCTGGAAGCAGCATAGCCTGTACAACAAACTTAGGAGCTGTAACAGTTGGATATGACAGGATAGGATAGGATAGGATAGGATAGGATAGGATAGGATAGGATAGGATAGGATAGGATAGGATAGGATAGACCAGGTTGGAAGAGACCTGCAAGATCATCAAGTCCAACCTATCCTCCAACACCACCTAATCAATTAAACCATAGCACCAAGCACCCCATCAAGTCTCCTCCTAAACACCTCCAATGATGGTGACTCCACTACCTCCCTGGGCAGCACATTCCAATGGCCAATCTCTCTTTCTGGGAAGAACTTCTTCCTAACATTCAGTCTAAACCTCCCCTGGCACAGCTTGAGACTGTGTCCTCTTGTTCTGGTGCTGGTTGCCTGGAGGAAGAGACCAGCCCTCACCTGTCTGCAACCTCCCTTCAGGTAGTTGTAGAGAGCAATAAGGTCTCCCCTGAGCCTCCTCTTCTCCAGGCTAAGCAACCCCAGCTCCCTCAGCCTTTCCTCATAGGGCTGTGCTCCAAACCTCTCCCTAGCTTTATTGCCCTTCTCTGAACACATTCCAGCAACTTCTTTCCTAAACTGAGGGAATGTACACAATACTCAAGGTGTGGCCTAACCAGTGCAGTGTACAGGGACAGAATGACCTCCTTGCTCCTGCTGGCCACATTGTTCCTCATACAGGCCAGGATGCCATTGGCCTTCTTGGCCACCTGGGCACACTGCAGCCTCATGTTTCTTCTCTATTATCTTGTAGCTGCTCTAACAAGAACCTTTTACCTTTTCATTCCATACCATCTTAGTGAAGGTCTTACATTAGTCCTTTCTCAAGAAGCCACCCTACCCTTGCATGTTGTGTGCCTTCCAACGGTCACAAACATCTCCCTAACCTGGTTCGTACCCTCTCATTCAGGTATTACTGCTAATCTGGAGGACAGAGAACACAGTGGGCCAAAGAGGGTGTTTATCTGTACGAAATGTATTCAAACCACGACTATACCAGAAGATCTGCTTGCTGTAAAGTGTGAGACCTGAGGAGAAAGGGGAGGTTAGCATCAGCAAAGCTCAGCTAAACTAAGAATCAGATACAAACATTTTCCTGTCAATGAAAGTCATCAAAACCTCATGCTTCCCACCCACTGGACTTGTGTATCCCTCCACCAGGGACCCTACCTACTCTAGGCATTTTCTGCTTTCCTTTCTCTAAACCCTTGTGCTGCTGTTTGTGCTGCTGCCAACGTGAAACCATGACCCTGGAAGCAAAGCTGCTGCTCACTCTTTGCTGAAGTCAAAATGCAGGGCAGACTATGTGCAGCAAAGCTTGTCAAGCCTTCATTTAACATGATGGAGAGCCTTGCCAAGGAGAAACACTCCCTTATTCATCACTGTGTTGCTACCACCCTGCACAGAGACCCAAAATGGCTGCTTGGAGAAAGATAAGGTCTTGCTGGTGTTTAACCTTCCCTCCTGGGCTGCAGAGGAGGGAAACTCTGATTAACAACCACCAGCTTGCTGTGTGCTGGGGACTGAGCTCTGCCCTACAAAGATGTCCACAGAGCCAAGATACCAGAAGTTATCTTGGCTTTGGTGCCCTTTGTAATTGCATTTTAAAGTGGGTGTTGTGTTTTCCAAGTGTGTTATAATTTCTGTCTGAGCTATCAGCCTGCCCAGCTTGCTGGGCCCGAGATTACTTTGACCACTGGGTGACAAGAGAGATCAAGAGACTTGTCCTGAGGTGACAAGGCAAAACAGCAAGCCAAGAAACTGCCCCATCCCACCCAGAACAGGCTGCTTCTCCAGTGGGCAAATAGCACTTACAAAACACTGCTGCCCTGGAGTAAACCTGAGCCTGGACATGATGGGTTAGGTGAGGTGTTTATTAGCCTTCAATCTAACACACATGCTGAAACAGAGGTGGGAGCTGAAGGTGGTGCTGGGTAGGGGTTATATAGCCCCAGGAGGAAAGAGAACAAAGCTGTGCCTGCCTTAGCTATGTGGGCTTGGGTGCTGAACCACTGCAAATCCCTGCTGCAAGCTGTTCTCCACCTTTGGAGGGGTCAAGCCAGCTCAAAACTGCAAGGTAGGACACAAGGCGTTTACTGCTGAGAGTCTGACATGGTGTCTGTTAGCCTGAAGTTGTGCAAGCTTCTCCAAGTCCTCTGCTCATCAGTTCTTTGTAAACAGATGTGTTGGGATATTTTGGCAGCACCTCTGTGGGTTGTGTGGAGAGGACCGACCTGCTTCCTAAGGGATGCTGGGATGTGGAGGTAGAAACTGAGTTCCTTTGGTGCCTGGTCATTTAACTGGAGGTGGTAAAGGCCAACCAAAGAGATGGAAGGAAGTTTAAAGCTGGCCTCTGAGCTGCTGTGTGGCTGGAGGAATGCTGATGACCGTGTGTCTGGTGTTGGTGACAAGTGCTGGGAGGCAGGTGGCTTTGCAGGGACTCCCTGTTGTGGCAGCAGTGAGCTTCTCCCCTCTTTCTCTGCAAGAAACTATTTTCTTAAAGGTACCAAGTCTGAGGTGGAGAAGTGGCATGGCAGAGGAGTTGGTTGGAGAACTTTTGAATAAATAGGTTTTGCCTTACCAAAAAAACCCAAACCTGATTTGGACAAAACCAAAGCATTAAGTTGCCCCAGAGTGGCACACAGTGCTCCCAGGGATTTGGTTCTATTGCTTTGTTTCAGTCAACTGCTCTGGTAGTTTGATTCCACATTACTTGGGCTCCATCAGTGGCATTGGCATGAGGACTGAGGAATATTTTTACCTGAGTTAAAAAAATGCATTGGTTGATATATTGTCAGATCACAGCCTTCAGCTGCACCCATGCTAGACCTCTGATTCATTCCACTGCTTGAATGACAGGTGAAGAGGCCTGGAAAGGCTGATGCTGGGGAGTGGGCACACATTTGACTGTGCTGTTTCATAGACTGGGACGTTACTGGACTTGTATTAGCTTAACAGTAGCAGCTCTTTGTCTCCTAAGTGCTGTTTACCTCTCTTAGTTCTAGAGAAGCCAATAATTCAGTCTTAGTTGACAATAATTGTAGAGCACTGTAATGAGTCTCTCAAACTACAATGAAACTAGTCAGCTAATAGCTGCTGAAATCCCTTTCTGTGTAATGCTGGAGGTACCTTGGAGAGATGAAATAGATATTCTTTGTTCTTTATTAAAGTTTTATGGTAAGAGCTTTGGGTTTTTTGGCTCAAAGCCTGGTTTTGGGGTGTTTTAGTGGTTTGGGTTTGGGGGTTTTTTTTTGGTTGTTGGTTGGTGGTTTTTTTGTCATTCTGGGGAAAGCTTCTAAAAACTGCAACTAAGTTTTTAAGGCTGTTTATGTATCTTAAAAACACATTTTTCATGTTAACTTGCAGCCCTGGAAAAATGAGTCAGTTGTTTTCTTCTGTTGAACAGAAGAGAGTGGCCAAGGAGGGCTTTAAGCATTCTACCCACAGTTGCTTCATGAACATCCTACCTCCTTCACACTTTTCCATCAGGCTTTGGTGCTCTTGATGATCTTAAAGGTCTTTTCCAACCTATTCTATTCTATTCTATTCCTACTATTACTGGTAAAGTCTCCCAGTGTGGTCTGGGAGTGCATACTGGCTCAGGGTATGGGCAAAGCCATGCTGTGTTAGAGTGATGATGATTATTGTTAGCAGGGCTTACTGAAAGCCAGCTGGGTACCACTGTAATGTCACTATATGGTTTTGATTTGTGTCAAACCCTCTCCTGAGCTGATAGAGATCACAGGCCTGCCTGTAAACTCCCTGTGTCATACAGATGCAGTTTAGGACTCTCACGACTCTTTATTGCAGCTTGCTAAAATAAGAAGTCTCATCAGCAGTGTGCAGTTCTGTCATACAAACCTTGACCACTGCTGTGGCTCTACTTGCTACAAAACTATCCTCCACACAGCTTCAGGCTGTCAGCATCCAGGCATCCTGACCTGCATCAGAAACAGTGTGGCCAGCAGGAGCAGGGAAGTCATTCTGTGCCTGTACTCAGCACTGGTTAGGCCACAACTTGAGTGTTGTGTCCAGTTCTTGGCCCCTCAATTTAAGAAGGACATTGAGATAGCCAGGTGGGGGTTGGTCTCTTCTCCCAGGCAACCAGCACCAGAACAAGAGGACACAGTCTCAAGTTGGGCCAGGGGAAGTTCAGGCTGGAGGAGAGGAGAAAGTTCTTCCCAGAAGGAGTAATTTGCCATTGGAATGTGCTGTCCAGGGAGGTGGTGAAGTCATCATCCCTGGAGGTGTTCAAGAGGGGATTGGATGTGGCACTTGGTGCCATGGTTTAGTAATCATGAGGTGTTGGGTGATAGGTTGGACTCAATAATCTCTGGAGTCTTTTCCAACCTTATTGATTCTATGATTCTAAGCCAACAAAAATGAGTAGCAGAGACCCAGCTGAAAAGTTATTTCAGTAGTAGTGTCAAGCTCAGAAATAAATTGGAGAAGAGCATCCACCTGTGGATAGAATTTGCCTCCAGAGCTCTGGGTGGATGGGATCTTTTCAGTGAGGCTTACTGTGATGACAAGTTGCTTTTCTGGGCGATGGCACAGAGTGGCTTCCTTGGCAGGTGGCAATGAACTGGCAGCTTGAAAGGGGTCTTTGCAGAAGAAAAGGTTACATGTAGAAAAGTTTTCTGACTAATGGGGATGGAATTGGGGTGGCTGAAGGAGGTAATGGATTCTCCAGGTGAAGCTGTTACCTTGAGTTGAGAGGCCTCGAGCACAGCCCTATGAGGAGAGGCTGAGGGAGCTGGGATTGTTTAGCCTGGAGAAGAGGAGGCTCAGGGCTGACCTCATTGCTCTCTACAACTACCTGAACAGTCTCTTCTCTCTAGCAACCAGCACCAGAACAAGGGGACACAATCTCAAGCTGTGCCAGGGGAAGTTTAGGCTCGAGGTGAGGAGAAAATTCTTCATGGAGAGAGTCATTCGTCATTGGAATGTGCTGCCCAGGGAGGTGGTGGAGTCCCCATCCCTGGAGGTGTTCAAGAGGGCATTGGATGTGGCACTTGGTGCCATGGTTTAGTCATGAGGTCTGTGGTGACAGGTTGGCCTCGATCTTTGAGGTCTCTTCCTGCCTTGGTGATACTGTGAGCTTGTGCAAAGAAAGAGCCTGAGGTCTGTTTTGGGATACACTGCCTGAGCTGTAGAGGGTTTAGAGGGTGAGGCTGCAGGAAGGGATACACTTTGCTTGGAGAATGGAGAGTCAAGATGGTTGCTGGCAGGTTTTGTCACAATGTGCTGTTACCAGATGAAGCTTTATTACTTTTCTCCCTGAGTCCTCCTTTTTCTGGACCTTGATTCTCTGTTTTGAAAGATAGGGCATATCACTTTGTGCAGGATACTCAGAAAATAATCTAGCATTCTCTGGGATCCTCAACTGGAGTTCAGCTATATGGCATTGCTCTCTTTAAGAGTTATTCTGGCTATTTGAGCCTGACCCTGATTGTTGTCAACAGCATTTGGCAAGAGGATTTTATCTGCAGCTATAATCTGTTCCTTGTCGCTGGAGCATTAGCAGACAGAGCTTCTCAATTCCTCCTTTGCATAAAATGCTTTCTCAGAAGTCCTGAAAGCATTTTTCCACCTCTCAATGTTATTTAGACAAAGTGTCTTTGCATAGCTTGTGTGAAGATTGGAGCACTGCTAGCTTTCATATAGGCTGTGGGAGTAGGTAAGTGTCATAAAAGCCTCAGAGCTTCCTAATGGGAATTTCTGCACACAATGGACAGTAGACAGAAGGGAATCTGCTCAAAACACTTTTCAGCTGAGAACCATTTAAAATGACTTTGAAATTTTGGCCTCTACCAAGATTTCTTTTTTTTCTTTACTTCTTCTCACATCCTTGTGGTGGACTTTTGCCCCAGCAAAGAGAGAATTTCATAGCCCCTCAGATACAAACAAAAGAAGCCAGAGTTCACCAGGGTCATGCCTTAAGTCATCATAAACTATGTTTGAAACCATGTGCTTCAACTCTGTACCAAAGTAAAGGAGCAAATCGAATTACAGAATCACCAAGGTTGGAAGTGACCTGAAAGATCATCAAGTCCAACCTACCACCACAGACCTCATGACTAAACCATGGCACCAAGTGCCACATCCAATCCCCTCTTGAACACCTCCAGGGATGGTGATTCCACCACCTCCCTGGGCAGCACATTCCATGAAGTGTGGGTGCAGCATTGTGGGGTTAATCCGAACCCGCTGCAAACACCGCTTGCTGAGCTCCTGGCAGGTAAATCTGCTCTCTTACAGGCAACCACACTGCAAAGCCAGTTGTGTGGAGTGAGTGTAACTGGGGGTAAGGGAAAGCCTTGCCTCTTGGCTATGCAAATTGCAAACTCCACAGGCAGAGTAATGTTGAGTCTGTGCCCCTGCATGGCTGTTTCCCTCATCTGGAACATCAAAGTGTCTTATTCCTTCTTTCCTTTTATTTTTTTGTTGGTGGTGATGTTCCTCTGCTAACTGCCAAGCTTTACACTGTGAAAAGAATAAGAAACATTAGGAATCATTTGTTATTCAATAGGACTAATGGCAACTGAAGAGAATGATTTGTTATTCACATACTTATTTAAGGGTAAAACACTGAGCAATTTGATAAGCTAATTCCTACAGGGAGTAAAGAGCTGAAAACTTGAGCTGTTTGGAATTGAATTTTATTGTAAAATGCGATTTCTCTGCTGAGCAGTAGAGCTCTGAAGCACAGATCACTTTGCTCAATGATTTCAGCCTAGACTTAGTTTGTCATAATGCAATACTGTAACAGTAGGCTGTAAAAAAAAAAATCAAGTCAGACCTCATCCACGTGTACATTAATATTGCCTCCAAATGATCCCTCTGAATCCATAGGCTTCAGTGGTCTTGGTCAAGAGGAATTAGATTACAAATATCTGTAGGCTGTATAGGAGTTAGAGACTGCCTAGAATTCTGTTTCTCTGTTTGGGAGCATCACTTTGTTGCAGAGGTTGCTTTGATTCAGCCTGGGAGAAAACAGTTTCTCCATGGGCATGGGAGATGGGGAGGAAGTGCTGGTGGATCATCCTAGTTTGGTCCTCTCTTAAACGCCCAATGAGTCATACTTTTACCCCTGTGAGTAGGAGAGGAACCTGAAAAAGACCTCCTAGAAATGTTGATTACATTAAAGGCACCTCCACACTTGTGCAAGGGGATTTTGGGGTTCACAGGAGAAATCCTGAAGGGTACCTCTTGAGAAAGAGCTTTTGTTAGCTTATATTAACTTTGCCTTTAGCGTCTCCTTTGCTTCTTATGCCTAGGCACAGAAGCTAATTATCACTGAAATTGAACTGAAGAAATTGGATGCCTCTAGAAATGTGTGTATTTCCAGGAGCTACAAACTGTAGCTACTGACTTTAACATTTAATCTTTCATTGACATTTAGGGCTGAAATCAGCATCGAGGCTTCCAGTGAATCTATGGGTGCAAGTTTATATTTAGACTACTTGCAGAGGAGCCCTAAGGCTCAATTCCAAACTCCATCTTCACAAAGAAAATGCAAGCATGTCCCTTGGCATAGCTGGAGGCCTCTTCTCAAAGCAAGAAGGACCCCAAGGACCCAAAACATTTCTGTGCTTTTGTGTGCTGCTGCTAGGTTCCTTTCTGGCTGCCCCAGCTGCAGTGTAAACAGATTAACTACTCTGGGAGCATCAGATTCTTTAGGAAGAATGTCCTAAAATGCTAAGTAGGGAACCACTACAGAGTTCAGCTGAGGCCCATGAAGATGATGAGGGGACTGCAGCATATCTCTTGGGAGGAGAGGCTGAGGCCTGGGGCTGTTTAGCCTGGGAAAGAAAAGACTGAGGATAAATATTACAAATGCATATAAATATCTTAAGGGTGGAAGTCATGAGTATGGGGCTGGGCTGTTTTTAGTTGTGCCTAGTGATAGGACAAGGGCCAGTGGCTACAAATTTGAGCACAGGTGGTTTCACTTGAACTTGAAGAAAATCATCTTTACTTTGAGTGTGATGGAGTGCTGTACCAGGCTGCCCAGAGAGGCTGTGGAGTCTCTTTCTCTGGAGACCTTGAAAATCTGCCTGAATGCAATTCTGGGGGTTGGACTACATGGTCCAGAGGTCCCTTCCAACCCCTACCATTCTGTGGTTCTGTAATGCCATCACCCCTTAAGTATCACATGTTTTGTTTGCTTTAACCTCAGGCTCTACCCATACCAGCAATTATTGCTGTCCCCATCTGTTGTTAAAAAGTGTTGATCAAACAAAAAGAGTTCTCATGGCAGCAGTTCAGCTATGGAGGCTTTCTGTTTGGTCAGAGCCTCTGGGGAGTGTAGAATAAAATTAACCAAGTTGGAAAAGACCTTTGAGATCATCAAATCCAACCTATTACCCAGCACCATCTGATCAACTAAACCATGGCACCAAGTGCCTCATCCAGTCTCACAGTATCACCAAGGTTGGAAGAGACCTCGAGGATCACCGAGTCCAACCTGTCTCCACAGACCTCATGACTAGACCATGGCACCAAGTCTTAAACACTTCCAGTGATGGTGACTCCACCACCTTCCTGGGCAGCACATTCCAATAGCTAATAACTTTCTGTGAAGAACTTCTTCCTAACATCCAGCCTAAACCTCCCCTGGTGCAGCTTGAGACTGTGTCCTCTTGTTCTGGTGCTGGTTTCCTGGGAGAAGAGACCAACCCCCACCTGGCTACAACTTCCCTTCAGGTAGTTGTAGACAGCAATAAGGTCTCCCCTGAGCCTCCTCTTCTCCAGGCTAAACAACCCCAGCTCCCTCAGCCTCTCCTCACAGGGCTGTGCTCCAAACCCCTCCCCAGCTTTGTTGCCCTTCTCTGGACACATTCTAGCAACTCCTTTCCTAAACTGAGGGGCCCAGGACTGTACACAGTACTCAAGGTGTGGCCTAACCAGTGCTGAGTACAGGGCAGACTGACTTCCCTGCTCCTGCTGGGTGCACTATTTCTGATACAGGCCAGGATGCCATTGGCCTTCTTGGCCACCTGGGCACACTGCTGGCTCATGTTCAGACTACTGTCAACCAGTACCCTCAGGTCCCTCTCTGCCTGGCCGCTCTCCAGCCACTCTGCCCCCAGAGTGTTTACACACAGGGATGCTGCCCAGACAAGGGGCATGCATGGCACTGTGTGGGATGGCTGCACCCCTGAGCGCTGCCAAGTCGCTGTGCTGTGAGCGGCCACTGGAGGACTTCGTTCTGCTGCCATCCAGCTCATTAGCTTTCAGTAGCTCACACATGTTTATTTATATAAACTAAACCTGTGAAAACAAGACAGTATGTCAAAGTCAAATTACTTGGTGTGCCTCTCCTCCTTCAGCAGGAAAAGATGGGGCTACTGTACTCATTCATCTCCTTCTCGTTCATTGCGAAGTAACACAATTAGCAGTGAGAAAAGTCTGCCAGTGCCATGAATAATCTTAGAGATCTCTGAGCAGTAAAGCATGTTAATTAAATTGGCATTGCAGCAGGAGCTTGAGTTAGCAGGCTACCAGCAGGCTTTTGGAGGAGTGTTTCTGTCCCTACATACTGCTCAAAAGACTTCCCAAGTCTCTGCTGCTTTGGCCCGATTTCTTGGTGTGTGCCCAGAGCTCTTCACTGTAGCGCAGCTGTCCCTGATCTACACAACACCGTGGTCAGAAACAGAGTTAGATTATCTCTCTGCCTTTATTCCCCCCCTGTTTATGGGATATATATGTTACTGCATGCGTTTTACTCTGGAATCTCCCACTTATACCACCTGTCCTTACGTATTTCCCCCCTGCTTTGCTAACTATGGGACTCAATAGGTACAACTCAAAGCTGGCAGACCCCTTGACACTGACCTTATGGGACCCACCATCTAGATTTCTTCTTTGTATTAATACCAACAGAAGTGGTGCCATAGAATGCTGAAGAGTCTTTGTGCTGCCATCACAGGCCTTTACGTTCAGCTCTGTTGTTTACCTCCAGCTAAATAAAGGTAGATGTCTTTTGGGATCTTGCTTTAAACCTTGTCAATTCTGTGTTTGCAGGAACTTACATCACTTACTCTGGGCCTTGAACAAACCAGAACACTTTATCTGGATGTAAAGCTGTGTTCTGGCTTATGGATGAGATACCTCTAACCCTGACTCAGCAGTATAAACTAGAAGCAGCTCTGTGGAGGTCAGAAGTGCAGTGAAATAACAAATTCCAGTGCAAGAGGAGAGAGAGAGATAAAGGCAGTGAGTTTTAAGGCCTGTAGAGAATAGCTTTAAAAAGCAACATTTTCTGTGAATGTTGACTTCTGTGAATATTAATTGCAGTAATTAACTGGCTGTCCCTTCCTTGTGTGACTGCTTCTAAAACCGCTTCGAAAAGTCAAGTCCTTGGGTTTTCTGGACCTTCAGCAGCCTGCCCTTGCTCCTCAACTTTGGTACTGCCACTTTTGTGAGCAGAGTGTCTGTACAAGTCACTGTCAGTGAGCATTTCATTATTGAGGATGCACCTTCTGATGTTCTGACAAAACCCTTTGGAGGAACACGCAACCTCTTCACGTGAGATTAAGACAAAGCCTTGCCTACAGGTGCCATGTACTGTCTGAGACACCAGATGAATTGTCAGTATTGGACAGGGGAACAGACCTGGCACACTGCCTACTACTCCCATCTAGGGCTCTGTCCAACCCCTTCAGCATCCAAGGGCACCTCTTCTTCTGTTCCATCTTGAATGCTTTGCTTTAAAGGCTGTTGGAACTAGCTCACAGGGGGGAAATCATTGTGCCTCTTTTCCTCTAAAATGGATCTGTAGGAGGTTGGATGTGCTGAACTAGTACATTTCTAAGGACAAAAACTCCTAGTGTTTTTGAAGATTTTCTTTTTCCCCTGTTACCATGTTGCCAAGCAACATTTTTACAGTATCAGCAGCTGGGGAAGCTAAACTCCAAATGCCTGAAAATGGATTAAAGGAGAAGAAAGGAGGCCCCTATGCTATCTTTTGGTTATACCCTTGCCCTGCTGAGAAGGTATACCCCTCACTCCAATAGAAGACTCCCAAATTACTATAGTAGAACTTGGATTTGTTAATCTTCATCTGCCTTTAAATGTATTACCTGAAAGTGGTGCTAGAAAGAGGTGAAAGTCTTTGCTTTCCAGCTAGTAGATTCTGAAATAATAGGGCTGGGACAGATGAGAAGTCCTCCAGTACTTATTGCAGTGGGAGGCCAGGGGCTGTTATCCCACCAGTTGCAATAGGATGGTGAGGTGACATGACTCAAAGCTTCCACTTACAAATCTAGAGCACGTTTGAGCCTGTACTCCAAAGCCCCTCCCAACTCCACAGCAAGTAATAACTGTTTACTCACGCTATGGAATGAAAGGAGGCGAAGAGTGATGCCACGCCTGACTCCCATGCCGCTGGCAGCTGAACCTGGTCTGGCTTAATTATGGTAGCCTGAGGCATGCAGCAGACTCCTGACACTGCTTTTGGCATTTCTAGGGAAGTCTTTTTGTCTTGTACCACCTGTATGGGTGGGACACTGGGGACCCCAAGGTAGCGAGCGCTGTTCGAACACGCAGCAGCAGAGACTTCTGGCTCTGCAGAGTTGAGTCAACCTTATTTCCAGACTTTTTGAAGGGCATACATTACCATAACACCCAGAGGTTGACAAAGTTCAGTCCCACTGGGCTAGCAGTGTGCCATTTTATAATGAAAATGGTTTCTGCTCCAAGGAATTTATATTCAAAGGTGTTATGCAGTCAGCTTTGACTCTTAGCTTCTACTTAACTTCAAGACTACAATATTTTCTCATCAAGGTCTAGAATCCATACTGAGAGTCCATCTCAGGTGGCCTGCTAACCACTCAGAACCTAATGAGGATGAAGAAAAGCTGGGCTTTGGAGCTTCACCTTTTGTTTTATAGTCTGAGTGAACTGTTTGCTCCATGTAGGGCAAAGGGAGTTCTCTCTCTTTGAGCAGATAAATTGCAAGTAATAGAATTTGAAAAGACACTTGGATCAACACAGGTGATGGGGCTTTTTAGTCTTGTGATTAACTGGGGGCAGTAGACAGCCAAAGAACCTCTAACAAAGTAAGAAAATTCTCTGAATGAAACATTAAGGGTAGAAAAACCCTGCCAAGACTTCTGTTATAGCTGAAGGTGTCTAAATCTCAAAGCCATAGAAGAAATCCACTTAGGACATTGTACAGGGACTCACTGGTGAAACTTGTCTGGACAGTATTATACACACATGAAATATTTCTGAGACTTAAACCCACCTCCCAGTCACTAAAATACAGCTAACTTTTCAGGTGATGGCAAAGAAAGTTCACCATTATCTCTAGGAGCCAATTTATGTATGGGGAAGACCAGAAATCACCACTTTGTTTTCTAGAAGAGCTGCTTGAAGACCTTTCAAAACCACAGGAATTATTTCCTTCTCCCTCTGCAGTGTCAAAAGCTGAGGCTGCTGTAAATGCAGTTAGTGGAGTCCTCCTCTGCTTGACTAGACAGGCATGTCAAACTTCCTCTAAAGCACACTAACCCTTTGTGGTGTTAAGACCTCTGCAAGGAAGCTCTGGAATAGATTTTTTTCCTTTTGGTAACTTCTGGCAAGCTTGCAAGGGGAACTTGTTTCTCTTCTGATTTATTGTTTATCTCTCTGGCAATGTTATACCTTGAGTCTTGTGTCCAGTGAGTCTTGTGACCTCTCAGTTTAGGAAAGATGTTGAGTTGCTGGAATGTGTCCAGAGAAGGGCAACAAAGCTGGGGAGGGGTTTGGAGCACAGCCCTGTGAGGAGAGGCTGAGGGAGCTGGGGTTGCTTAGCCTGGAGAAGCCACCTTGCTGTCTAGAGCCACCTGAAGGGAGGTTGTAGCCCAGAGGGGCTTGGTCTCTTCTCCCAGGCAAGCAGCACCAGAAGAAGAGGACACAGTCTCAAGCTGCACGAGGGGAGGTTTAGGCTGGAGGTTAGGAAGAAGTTCTTCCCAGAAAGAGAGATTGGCCATTGGAACATGCTGCCCAGGGAGGTGGTGGAGTCACCATCACTGGAGATGTTTAAGAGGGGTCTGGATGGGACACTTGGTACCATGATTTAGTTGATTAGATGGTGTTGGGTGATAGGTTGGACTTGATGATCTCAAAGGTCTTTTCCAACCTGGCTTATTCTATTCTGTTCCTTTCTTCTCAACTTTATCTAAACTGTTGTAATATCCCCATTGCTGTGTGAAGCAAAAACAAAAGTGAGAGGGGTTAATAGGTTCTGGAGATCAGATTCTCCTGGGTTTTTAACCACAAAATGTTCAGAGTACAAAGGCAATTTAAAACTTCTTGGGAGGGGAAAGGTAAGAATACCTTTTAGAGGTTACATTGTCCATGTCAGTGACTGTTGCTAAAACATTCTGAGCCACAAGTTTTGCCTTTTTGATGTCAGAGAGGTCACATTTTCTGCCCATAACTTTGGGAATAGACCATGGAACTCTAACAGCTGGGGAGGAACCTAGCAAAAGCAGTAGCCTCCTCCTTCTGAAGATTACATGTGCTAGTGATGCATCTCTCCAGGCAACCTTTCTCCTTTCAATCTCTGTTCCTGCAGTTCTCAAATGCCCTGCTCCTATTCCATTTCTGGGTCTGTGCTGGTTGCCAGGATGCCCCACCAAATGGCAAAGAGTGCTTGTCTCTTGTTTCACAAGATCTGAACCCAGCCCTGGACAAACTGTTGTGTGAAAACATCTTCCAGCACTAGGAGCTGCAGTGCTGCAAAGATAGAATTGTCTCTGCAGAATCCAGCCATGGGTCTGTTCTAAATTATGAATATAAAGTATTCATACATTGGTTATCTTCTGAGGGGAGCATTGCCACTTCTCTCTTACTCAAAATGATTATTGTTCATTAAATATTTGCCAATTTATTCCTTTGGGTTTTTTTTTTTCCCAATACAATGGAGACTGATCTTCAGCACACCTACCCAGTATGGTAACTGAGGACTTAATCCAAAGCCTTAGTGCAAGGAATTATGCAAAGCAATATTAGAGTAAGGATTCCCACTGGATTTGGCAGGTGCTGATTAACACTTGGAAAGGGAATTTGTGGCTAAGGTTCTCTCAGATCTGACCCTCTGCAATTCTTACCTCCTGGACTAGAGCTCAGTATAAGGTACAAGTTTGTCTGACCTGCTCTAAGCTTCATTCATTACCCCCTCTATTTGCACATGTAGTAGCTGTGTGATCCACAGTGACTACATCTCTAAACTTGGAAAGGGAAAAATCTATATTCAGAAATGTGGCTACAGGCACTGCAGAAAGAGCTTCAAAATATCTTATGACATAACAGTGATGCTATATCCTTTAGAGCCATGTAACCTGGTGAAAACTGGGCCAAGGTCTCCTGTGGTTTGGGTGAATCACTAGCTTTAGGGTATGATATTTCTGTTCCACATTCGACCTAGACTAGAAGGAAAAACATAAATTACTTATTCAGCTGGGCCTGAGCTGAAAGTCAAAGTGTTGGTGCTAGCACATGGGAAACATGAATATGCTATGAATGCAAGGCAGATAGCACTGTGTGAGGTCATGACTGAGCACAACCATGCTGCTGGAGTTGAGCAGGGTGCTTTCCCCAGCCCTCTTTGCTAAGCTTAGTGCAGCAAAGTTTTCTGGTGTAGAAGGATCTAGGGTATTAGAGACAAGCACCATTTATTGACACTAAAATCATTCCAGACCTCTTAGGGGTGAAGACTATCTCAGTCTCTGCCAAACTGTTTATTTGGAGCACTTCTCTGGTACATGGATGCTGGGCTCATGCTACATCAAGCAGCATTTCTGTAGCTGCTCGGGAAACAAATGTGAGGTGAGAGGCAAAGTTATGCCATGGACATTGAGATTCTTGAACATGTCCAGAGAAGGGCAACGAGGCTGGTGAGAGGTTTGGAGCACAGCCCTATGAGGAGAGGCTGAGGGAGCTGGGGTTGCTTAGCCTGGAGGAGAGGAGGCTCAGGGGAGACCTTCTTGCTACCTGAAGGGTGGTTGTAGCCATGTGGCAGTTGGTCTCTTCTCCCAGGCAACCAGCACCAAAACAAGAGGACACAGTCTCAAGCTACACCAGGGGAGGTTTAGGCTTGAGGTGAAGAGAAAGTTTTTCACTGAGAGTTGTTAGCTGTTGGAATGTGCTGCCCAGGGAGGGGGCAAGAGGGGATTGGATGTGGTGCTTGGTGCCATGGCTTAGTAGTTATGAGGTGTTGGGTGACAGGTTGGACTTGATGATCTTAGAGGTCTTTTCCAACCTTATTGATTCTACGACTAGAAACTGGGATCAATCGTGGGACTGGTGAGAGATTTCAGCGGGGAGGTTTCTAAACTATTTATCAGCACCCTGGAGAGGAGCCGAGGGCTGAAGTGGCAACATCTGCAGAGTGTATAAAGAAACACGGCAAACTAGATCAGCTTTCAACACTGTAGCAAATGCTATTCAGGGCTAGCCGGGTCTATTGCTAAATGTACCAACCTGCTTTCAGGCTGGACTCTGCTCATAGCTGCCTCAGCGTTGAGGTGCAGCAGGAGCAGACAGCAAATAGAATGAGAGGTTTATCAGGATGGGAATCAAAATGAGAACTTTATCAGGACTGGAATCAGAATGGAGGAAACTCTCCTGGATTAAATTAAATTCGCTTCAATCCACTCACTTTTGATCTATTTGTCAGAACATTACCAAATGCATCCTGGAGGTCTCCATATGAGAGAACCATTTACTGCAAATCCACCTTCAGGCAACTGTCACTTTGTCTTCCTCCACTGGCTGTTCCATATGGCTGTGTTTAATAATGGTCAGAAATGATCATAGTGGTGATCTCAGGAATGAAGTAAGGGCCTTTAATGAAAGCAAATCAGCTTTTAATTGAGACCTGCTAAAGTGGAGTGATACAGTTTGTGGATGTGAACTGTAGCAGATTATTCCAAAGACACATTTACTGAGAATTAATTTCCTAACAGATGTGAAGGCCAAAACTGTGGATGTAAACTGGAGGTGAGCTGGCTCACAGCACCTGCTACACTCTGGCTGCATGTCCCAGGCTGAACCTCCCCTATGCCTAACCTGCTTCTGTCTCCACAGCAGCAGTTGTCTGCAGGCATATTTGTACAAGTACAGCCACTTGCCAGCACACACCATGGACTTCTGACATCTGCCTGAAACCCTAGAGTTGACTGGTTAAAGTGTTGGCATCTAAGTTAATTTCATGCTTGTAGTCAAGGATGAAATAATCAAATTGCTGCTAAAGCTTTAAAGCCAGGGTGTGACAGGATCCTGCAGATCCTGTTTTGTCCCCAGAGCCCATAACTGGAACATGGGCAATGTGCTGTGGCGACCTGTGTTTCACTACAGATGGCTGGTTGTTGCTTGCTGCTGGGAACAGCACCACTGCTCCCAGTGTGACCAGCACAGATGGGTACAGAGCCATCAGGGGAACTCAACCATCCCCACTCACGGCTAAGCAGCCTGCTGCTGGAGCATCCCCAACTCCCACCAGCTCAGTGAGCAGGATTATACTGGATTTCAGAAAATGCAAATGCTCAGTGTAGCCTCATTCCCACTCTCTTACTCGTGTGACTCCAGTGGCTGCAGTCCACATGCTGCCAATAGCAAACAGAAATGATCAAAGACTTCTATTAATAATGAAAACTTTCTTCACTACGTGCTCAACATTCAACATCTGACTCCTCTAAACAAGGCTTTTGTGTTGCAGGCAATAATGGAGTGAGATTGTGTTATTTTTCAGATGTGTTAGGAAGCTGCTGGCAGATACAGAGTTATCAGATTGCCCTGGCTTTTTTAATGTAACTCTCACAATGCTTCTTAGAAATGTGCCATTAACTTCATTTTGTAGATGAATAACCAAGGTAAATAGAGTGATAGCAGATAAGCTCTCATGGGGCAATGGCTTCAAACTAGAAAAGAGAAGATTTAGATTGGATATTAGGAACAGAGTCTTTACTATTAGGGTGGAACAGGTTGCCAGGGGGGTGGTTGGGGCCCCATCCCTGCAGATAGTCAAAGTGGACTTTGACAAGGCTCTGGGCAGCATGATCTAGTTGAGGATGCCCCTGCTGACTGCAGAGGGAGTTGGACTAGATGACCTTTGGAGGTCCCTTCCAACCCAGGCCTTTCTATACCCAAAGGTCTAACAACCCTCTCCCATACCCCTGAAGGAGACATTTCAGTATGAAATTAGTCACCTAAGTAAGAGCTGTATTTAGCTACAAGCATACTCATATAAATCATCACCTCCTGTCCTGGAGTGATAAGAAGCAGATAATTTTACACCTAGAAAGACTTCCACTTGGGATGGAGTTTTGGATCAAATTAAGATTTGACAGTGATGGGAATAAGCATCTTGTTCAATGTGGATTGTTAGCAGCAGTCTCATACCCCTACTTTGTTTCTTGGGGTCATTAGCACAACGTTTGAGTTGCCTTGCCCATCTGTGCGCAGTAAGTCCCAATCTGATGTTTCTTGCCTCACAATGTTACAGGGCTTGCTTTGCGCTTCAAGTTTTGGTTCCTTAGACTTTCCATGAAGTCCAGTAGGACATCTCAAGAGGAGCTGGATGCATGGGTTTCTATCTAGGACATCCAGGCCACCCAACATGGCCATAGTACCAGGCAAGAATTCAACTGTTGCAGAACTGCTTCTGAATTCAAGCTTCCCTTTCAGTAAAAGCAGCAACACATTTCCTTAATTGTAAAGGGAACATCAGAATGTGAATAAAGTACAGAGATTCACATAGCATCATCTATTGTCTTTTGAGACAGTCAGAAGAAAGATCAAGAGATAAGACCTTCTGTTTAATAGAATAGAATTAACCAGGTTGGAAAAGACCTCAAAGATAGAGTCCAACCTATCGCCCAACACCATCTAATCAACTAAACCGTGGCACCAAGTGCCTCATTCAGTCTCTTCCTAAACACCTCCAGAGATGGTGACTCCACCACCTCCCTGGGCAGCACATTCCAATGGCCAATCTCTCTTGCTGGGAAGAACTTCTTCCTAACATCCAGCCTAAACCTCCCCTGGCACAGCTTGAGACTGTGTCCTCTTATTCTGGTGCTGCTTGCCTGGGAGAAGAGAGCAATCCTCATCTGGCTGCAACCTCCCTTCAGGTAGTTGTAGACAGCAAGAAGGTCTCCCCTGAAACTTCTCTTCTTCAGGCTAAGCAACCCCAGCTCCCTCAGCCTCTCCTCACAGGGCTGTGCTCCAAACCCCTCCCCATCTCTGTTGCCCTTCTCTGGACACGTTCCAGCAATTCAAAATCTTTCCTAAACTGAGGAGCCCGGAACTGGACACAGTACTCAAGTTGTGGCCTAACAGTGCTGAGTACAGGGCAGAATGACCTCCCTGCTCCTGCTGGCCACACTGTTCTGATGCAGAAAGCAAGGTTGGTAGTTTCACCTAAAGATTAAGGCTGCTGTTTGCCCAATGAGAAAAATGTTCATTGCAAATCCTACAGCTCCTAGGTGCTGTGGATACCAGAAGGCTTGTTCTATTCTATGCTACCATCAAAATCAACTTCTCTGAGATACCAACAGGGAGCAAATGTGTACTGCTCTGTGGCATTTTCTGCAGAGAGTCATTGATTGTCAAAGACATTCTCAGTCAGGTAATTATAGCCCTAAATATGCACAAGGTTTTTGGCTGCCCCAAGTACCTCATTTGTTCTGGTACAGATAAAAATAAATATCAAGCCAACCTCAGCTGAGAAAAATGCTTGCAGGTATGACCCAATTATAGTCATCAAGTAGAACCACAGAGTGGGAAGGGTAGCCCAGCACCCCTGGACTATCAGTGATTAAGATCTCTTGGTTCACTACAAGGTAGAACTTCTCTCTACAAGTTTTACCTCCCTTTATCCTTGGGCTGTAATGGTTAAGATACTTCTCCAATATTTGTGTTACTAAAAAGTATTCAGTATGCAGAGAACACAAAATAAGACATTACTGAATAAATCAAATCAGCTAGGAGAAAGAAGTCTGGGCTACTGATGGATTTTTAAGCATGCTTCATTTATTAAATCTCCCTATTTTAAATTTGCATGAGAGACTGCTACAGATTTTCCCATCTGCTCTAAGAGTGGCAGAGAATCCAGAGCTGGGAGCAGTCCCACCCAATTTTGGAGTAACAGCAGCTACCTGACACATTCACTCTTGGCCCATTTCAGTTTAGTGGAGCTGAAGTGTCGCTGCCATCAGCTATTTCAAATGCAAGGCAAAAAGTGGTGTCTGTTTCAAGGAATGCAAGACTTTTTTTCTTTCTGCCCCTCACTGCAGAAACTGATGCTTATATTAGCTGCTTTTAGTATGTGCTGATGGGATTAAAATGTCTTGGTGACGTTTCCTGCTTAGGCAATGACACGCTGTCTGTGTAAGTGACAACATAGCTGAGTGCAGAAGGCAAGGGATTGGTGTTAGTTGGTATGCATTGGGTTTAGCAGGACAAAGGCACTGATTTAAGCTATTTCCATAAGGAAGCAGCTGCATAATCTCACTTGTTGTTTTAGTTTATGTACCCCAGCACTAGCAGCCATTTCCACAGCAGCACATCTGGATCTGCAATTGTATATATACTGGGTTTATTATTTGGTATCCTGGCCTGCATTAGGAATAGTGTGGCCAGCAGGAGCAGGGAAGTCATTGTACCCCTGTACTCTGCATTGGTTAGGCTACACCTTGAGTACTGTGTCCAGTTCTGGGCCCCTCAGATTAGGAAGGACATCGAGACACTTGAACGTGTCCAGAGAAGGGCAACGAGGCTGGGGAGAGGCCTTGAGCACAGCCCTGTGAGGAGAGGCTGAGTGAGCTGGGGTTGTTTAGTGGGGAGAAGAGGAGGCTCAGGGGAGACCTCATTGCCCTCTACAACTACCTGAAAGGTGGTTGTAGCCAGGAAGAGGTTGGTCTCTTCTCCCAGGCAACCAGCACCAGCAAAAGAGGGCATAGTCTCAAGCTGTGCCAAGGAAGGTTTAGACTCAAGGTGAGGAGCAGGTTCTTCACAGAAAAATAGTTGTTAGCCATTGGAATGTGCTGCCCAGGGAGGTGGTGGAGTCAGCATCCCTGGAGGTGTTCAAGAGGAGATTGGACGTGGCACTTGGTGCCATGGTCTAGTCATGAGGTCTGTGGTGACAGGTTGGACTCGATGATCCTCGAGGTCTCTTCCAACCTTAGTGATACTGTAATATTTTATGTACTTGAAGGGGGGAAAACAGCTTCCTTCATATTCACAGAAGAATTTTTTCCCTATTCCTCAATTTATATTAAATAAAGCAATTTCCTGGCATGCAGGTTCAGATATGTCTTGGAGCATATCTGCTGAAGAGAATAGCCAATAATCAAACACCACGGCAATGCAGGGTAATCCAGGCTGTCTGAGACCTCAGCGTTGAGGTCTGAGTTGTGCACAAGTGTGGAGGTCAGCTGAGGAGCAAAACAGTATGATTTTATTCTTTAGATGATACTTTCAATATGTGATAAGTCATGTGAGTGCAAAAGGGAGGCTGTTCTACCTAACCAGCCTGAGGTATTTGTAAAGGGATTAAACATAGTGATGGTGGCAGGAATACAAAGGCTGAGAGGGGATCTCATCAATGGCTAGAAATACCTGAGGGGTGGGTGTCAAGATGAATGTGCCAGGCTCTTTTTAGTGATGCCCAGTGACAGGACAAGGAACAATGGGTACAAGCTAGAACACTGGCATTTCCACCTTAACATGAGGAGACAATTCTTTAGGGTGAGGGTGACAGAGCACTGGAACAGCCTGCCCAGAGAGGTTGTGGAGTCTCCTTCTCTGGACACTTACAAAACCCACCTGGATACATTCCTATGCGACCTGCCCTAGGTGATTCTGCTTTGGCAGAGGGGTTGGACTTAATCTCTGGAGGTCCCTTCCAACCCCTAATATTCTCTGATTCCCACATAGATTTTTGCAATACAACATATATGCCTACTCATTGCTACTCCTCTACACCTGCAGTAGGTAGTGCAGCTGTAGACATCCATGTGTGATGCCTGCAAGTGTGAAAACAAGCTCTGCACTGAGATTTCGCACTTCTATTCTGACCACTGTGTGTGTATTCAAAACCACCTTAACTTCAAGAACAACAACAACAACCCCAAACCCTGAAGGCTTTGAATAAGAGTTGAAACCTCCCCAAAGCCACAGGCACTACTTGGATCAGCTTGGGTGAAAATTTCAATAGGATCTGGGTGCTTATGATGCTTTTAAATGTGTAATGCTCTTTAATATCTTCATTGATAATCCAGATGAGGGCATTGAGTCCATCATCAGTAAATTTGCAGATGACACTGAGCTGGGGGCAGGAGTTGATCTGTTAGAGGGTAGAAGGGCTCTGCAGAGGGACTTTGACAGGCTGGACAGATGGACAGAGTCCAAGGGCATGAGGTTTAACACATCCAAGTGCCAGGTTCTGCACATTGGCCACAACAACCTCATGCAGAGCTACACGCATGTTGACTTGCTGGAAGGTGTCCAGAGAAGGGCAACAAAGCTGGGGAGGGATTTGGAGCACAAGCTCTATGAGAAGAGGCTGAGAGACCTGGGGCTGCTTAGCCTGGAGAAGAGGAGGCTCAGGGGAGACCTTATTGCTGTCTACAACTACCTGAAGGGAGATTGTAGCCAGCTGGGGGTTGGTCTCTTCTCCCAGGGAGCCAGCACCACAACAAGAGGACACAGTCTCAAGCTGCTCCAGGGGAGGTTTAGGCTGGATGTTAGGAAGAAGTTCTTCACAGCAAGACAGATTGGCCATTGGAATGTGCTGCCCAGGGAGGTGGTAGAGTCACCATCTCTGGAGGTGTTTAAGAGGAGACTTGGTAGGGTGCTTAGTTGCATGGTTTAGTTGATTAGATGGTGTTGGATAATGGGCTGGATGCGATGATCTTGAAGGTCTCTTCCAACCTGGTTTATTCTATTCTAAAGGCTTAGTCAGCACACTGGTACAACATAAGTTCCATGATTTTTCCACTCTGAAAAATCCCTTCAAACATCATGGGGAAAACAAACCCACAACTTTTTTTTCCCCAACATAAGAGACTCTGTTTTGCTTTCTGTAACTGTTCTTCAATAATATAGCTGTGCCAGGCGACTATAGTTATGCTGCTTTAGCATCTTTCCTGGAGTAATTGATTGCCCCTTCCTACTTGCAGTCTATGCCACTGTAAACTCACATTTTATTAGCTCCTCTTCCCCCCCCACACACAAAGCAAGCTGGACCTCTCTGCCTGTCTCAGTACAGCTAGGCAAGGCATCCGTCGTTCAGGGCCTCTGCAGGCTCGTGGCAGCAGATGAAAATTAGCTGTTTGAAACTGTCACCACCCTTATCCATCTGCCTTTCTGCCCTACCAGATGCCACTGTCCCTCAGTGGTGTACGAGCAGCCCATGAATCAACTCCTGCACTACTGCAGCTCTCTGGCTGGTGTACTGAAGTAAAGCAGGCAGCTTTAACCTCGCACATCACGGCATGGCAACGTTCGCTCCGCCTGCAGGCAGGGTTTGACCAAGCTTCCAGATTCAAACTGAAACCAATAATGTTATGATTTAAAAAAAAAAAAAAAAAAAAAAAGAAGAAGAAGAAATAAAACTTAAAAAAATAAACAAACCCAGCCACCAAACCCACAATTTTGTCTTCTTCCCATTCACGCCACGTCACTATCTGCTTGCTTTGTAACAGGTATTTATGCACTGCTTTTGTCCTGTGAGCTCCCTTTCCCTGCTGTTCCAGACAGACTTTGAGTATTGATGATGTGTTTATTCAGGATAACAAAACATGTTCTCTGGTGAATAATGAATTGACTTTCTTCCTTGTCCTTTTCTATCACTGTGATTTTATTTTTCTTTAAAGGTGGAAGAGTTTGCTCTTCACTGTTTGTGCTGTTGGCTGTTGCAGCAATTTGCTGTCATTTCATGGGTTTGGAGGGTAGGGAAAATGCCTTTTTAGCAAACAGCACAATGATTAATAGAGTAGAATGAACCAGGTCAGGAAAGACCTTTGAGATCATTGAGTCCACCCTATCACCCAACACCATCTAATCAACTAAACCATGGCACCAAGTGCCCCACCCAGTCTCTTCTTAAACACCTCCAGTGATGGTGACTCCACCACCTCCCTGGGCAGCACATTCCAATGGCCAATCACTCTTTCTGTGAAGAACTTCTTCCTAACATCCAGCCTGAACCTCCCCTGGTGCAGCTTGAGACTGTGTCCTCTTGTTCTGGTGCTGGCCACCTGGGAGAAGAGACCAACCCCCAGCTGTCTACAACCTCCCTTCAGGTAGTTGTGAAAAACAATAAGGTCTCCCCTGAGCCTCCTCTTCTCCAGGCTAAGCAATCCCAGCTCCCTCAGCCTCTCCTCATAGGATTTGTCCTCCAGACCCCTCCCCAGCTTTGTTGTCCTTAACACCACTAAAAGAAAAATGAGCTGGAGTGGCTGGATGGCACAAAGTGAGATGGTGTGGGTGAATATTTTTGGAGCTACCTGAGGAGGATTAGTTTGTCCATCCTACTGTCAGAAGTGACACAAGAGCAGCCTTTAACAAGCTATCAGTCAGCTGTTGCCCTTCAAAAAAATATTCACCTAGGTGCCAATCAAAGCACTTACATTTTGTGTAGCTAAGTTCCCCAGGTGCTTGCTTTGCAGGATTTGTGGTGGGAGAATAAGTTGTGGACTGAGTTGTCTAACATCTAACAGAATTACTTTCTAATTCTCTGAGTGCTAAAAGGAAAAGAAAAAGAGGAGGGGGAAAAAAAAAAGTAATTGCCCCAAACCACTCACATTTAGAGGCACAGACTGACCCCTGAGCAAGTGTAGAGCTGAAAGCTCCTGGGGACTGTGTGGCTGTCAGTCAGATCTTCCATCTTGTCTTGTTATTAACATCTCTTTGTAGCCTGTGCTGGCTGCTGCATGGGGAGTGACAAGACATTTGCTTTTTAATTAAGGTCTTCAGGTTCTCAGACTTCCTCCATATGGATCAGCCCGAGGCTTAAGTGTTCCTTAAAGCTTCTATTTTTGTTTAATGACTGGAATTCCCTGGAATGTAGGGAATACTATGGGATTACTTTCATTGGTTAACAAGACCTATTCTTTTAGCTACAAACTCTTCCAAATTCACCCTGGAGATGCACAAACCTGCCTGCCAACTTCATTCGTGGCAGAAGTGCTGCCTGTGCCAGATGTTCGAGTTCCTGAGTCAGAATCCCAGAAACTGTGAGCTTGTTTAAAGCACACGTTAGTAGTACTTAATCTTTGGTCTTCTGAGACTTAAAGTTCAGTGGAGTTGTGTCCTTGAGATAGATAGATATATATACACACCCTTCCCAAAGTTTAGGACTGAAAAAATGCAGTTCTGTTTTTCTGAGCAGATGCTGAGAGTGCATTTGAGATTCTGTATGGACTTGGCAGATGGATCATTGAAGGAAAAGCTAAGCTACCATAAAGCTTTTGATGTGGTTTGGATTTGGCATGTACAGAAGGACAAATTGTAGCAGGGCAGGGGAGATCAGTGTCCAGGCTTCGGTAAATTAGAGCCTGTGCTAAGTACTATGCAGGGAAATGGGCTTAAGACTCATACATTTGCAACACTTGTGCCTCAGTATTAAGGATTACACAGACAGAAAGAGGACAAGGATCAGCTCTCCAACTCTCAGCCTGGTCCAGGTCATATCTGAGTCTCTTAGGTTTTTCTCGGTCATCTTTGCGAAGTCAAACAGGAAAGCTGGGCAATTGCTGAGCTGATCCCAGGATGCTAATCCTGCCAAGACACTTGCTGATCTACAGATGGACATTCTGTGTGTTCATCAAAACAAACCCAGCAAAAGTATTATCCATTACAGACCTGCTCCTCTGAGGAGAACTGCAGGTTGAAAATAATAGAATAGAATTAACCAGGTTGGAAAAAACCTCAGAGATCATGGAGTCCAACCTATCATTCAACACCATCTAATCAACTAAACCATGGCACCAAGCACTCCAACCAGTCTCTTCTTAAACACCTCTAGTGATAGTGACACCACCACCTCCCTGGGCAGCACATTCCAGTGGTCAATCACTCTTTCTGGGAAGAATTTCTTCCTCCCCTCCAGCCTGAACCTCCCCTGGCACAGCTTGAGACTGTGTCCTCTTGTTCTGCTGCTGGTTGCCTGGGAGAAGAGACCAACCCCCTCCTGGCTACAACCTCCCTTCAGGGAGTTGTAAGCAGCAATAAGGTCTCCCCTGAGCCTCCTCTTCTCCAGGCTAAGCAACCCCAGCTCCCTCAGCCTCTCCTCACAGGGCTGTGCTCCAAACTCCTCCCCAGCTTTGTTGCCCTTCTCTGGACACCTTCCAGCAATCCCTTCCAGAAAGACACAAGGACATAACTGAGGAGAGCATCACCACTGGGATACTGCAGTACAGCTGCTCCTGTTCTCTCCTGCCATGAAAGGGCTATTTCAGAATCCCTCTTTACAAGCCCTTGAAGAAAGCCTGTCCACTTCTTGAGCAAGTTTGTGCTGTTGGAGGTTGCTGATGTTCCTGTGCCTCAAGGAGGATGGTGATAGCCCTGGGGGAGCTGCGCGTCCTTTGGAATGGGTCCTAGAAAGTGCTTGAGTGAAGGATAGCTTTCGTTTGCATTCCTTAGCATCTCATCATTTTCCCAGCAGGAGCCAGCATGTGCAGTCATTTACAGAAAGCCGTGCTTCTCTCTTTGCTGCTGCCGCCTGTCAAAGGACTGAGTGAGAGTATCCAAATGAAGGGGAAAGATATTCTGAGCAGCCTCCCTCCACGTTGCACCTGGCCTGAGTACTGCTTGTGCTGCTGTTGCCACAAATGTGTATTGTTTCCAGCATGTGGTCTGTTCTGATCCCAAGTGTCTTGGTGATGCATAGGAGTTTGGCTCCTGGGTTATGCCCAAAGTCACAAGTGTAAAAGCTCCCCACCAGTTGTTAAGCTGAGTGAATTTTGGGGCAGGAGGAGATACTTTTAAGACCTTTGCCTTTAGCATTGTAGTACTGCTTTGCACTAGCTACAAGCAGTGGTGGCCCATGCCAAGATGTCTGCAGTTTGTGAGGGGTGCAGCCTGGGAGATATTATTCCAGATTAGCAGAAAGGGGAGTGAGTGTTACATAGGCAAGTTATTTTGACATCTCTTGTTTATACTCATTTGGATAGGCACAGATGGAAAAGGCTTTGTCTGGGCCTGCCAAGTTTATTCCAGTCCAAAAGAGGAGGAGGAAGAGAGTAGGTAGCTCACTTCTGTTGTGATGTGCCTCAGGGTGAGCTTTTGTGGCCAGTGGTGGCACAGTTTCTGTTTGGCCAGCAGGGCATTAAAAGAAGGGAAGAAATCAAAGCATGCTGAGTGAGATAGAAACTGATTGCCCACCCCTTCTCATGTGAGTGCAGGACATCAGAACAAAGACTGCTTTCCCCCACACACAGTGGAGAACAAGCCCCTCCAGAAAAATGGAGTTATTTAGATACATCCATGGCAAGGGAGAAAGAGCAGTTAGTGTCTCAGGCATTGCCTTGCTCCAAAGGCAGGCCAGTAATGACTTCTGATGCACTACTGGAGCCCACTGGGCTTTGCAGGTGAAGCCTACCCTGGGCTTGCACAGAACAGCATAGTGTGCACCATGTCTGCTCTCAGTTTGGAGGGTTGTATGTGGTTTGGGTTTTTTGAAAGCCCAAAGGGGCTGGAAGTCCTGCTTTGGAATGGACCAGATCAGGTTGGAAAAGACCTTTGAGATCATGAAGTCCAACCTATCACCCAACACTATCTAATCAACTGGCACCAAGTGCCCCATCCAGTCTCTTCTTAAACACCTCCAGTGATGGTGACTCCACCACCTCCCTGGGCAGCACATTCCAGTGGCCAATCACTCTTTCTGGGAAGAACTTCTTCCTAACATCCAGCCTAAACCTCCCCTGGCACATCTTGAGACTGTGTCCTCTTGTTCTGGTGCTGGTTGCCTGGGAGGAGAGACCAACCCCCATCTGGCTACAACCTCCCTTCAGGGAGTTGTAAGCAGCAATAAGGTCTCCCCTGAGCCTCCTCTTCTCCAGGTTAAGCAACCCCAGCTCCCTCAGCCTCTCCTCATAGGGCTGTGCTCCAAACCCCTCACCAGCTTTGTTTAAATCCTGAGCTCCACTGTACAGCTACTGGTAGTGTTTGAGCCCCTCCTCATGTAGCTGCACAGGCCAGTCTCTTATGGCATGATCCCCCATCGCATCTGTTCAGAAAAGGGTTTCCCTTCTAGGGAAAAGGAGTGAAGGGAATGCCATGCACTGCATGGAATAAGCCTGTAGGTTTGTGAATGTGACATGTGAACAGAAAGATGTTTCTGCAGTCATGCTGGGAAAACAAGGCAATGTGCTTAGAGCATATGGGGTACATAGATCAATCTACTGCTCTGCAAATCACTCTTGTACTGCAAAGAGGCAGCCCTGATGATTTATTTATTTCTCTGAACAGATTCTTTGTGTAATGAAAAGATCCACCAAGAGCTAAATACAGAAGTGCAGAGTAACAGGGCCAGACATCTCCTGTGTAGATCCATGCAAAGGGGTAGAGAAGGTGCAAAGGGACTGCTCCAGGCAGCTGCTGTAGCAACACTGAAAAAGCAATGTCTGTGAGGCAGGTGTCTGTCTTGCTGAGCAGGTTGGATGTGCCGTACCCAACCACCCTCCTCAAGTCTGCCAGCTCAAACTGACTCAGACAGCAGTGTGCACTGGGGATAGAGTGTACAAGAACCAAAGGGCTTCTCCCACTTACTGAATAGAGTCCATCAGTGAGCTGTGGCTCCAAAGCAATCCTCATCCTGTCTCACAGCCTCCCCAGGTGTTATTCCTGTGCTCTGTGGTCCTAAACTCTGGGCAGTGCTTTTCTTGTGTGTAATCCAATTTCTTGCTTCGTCTATAGGTAGCACAAAGATCAGCTCTCTGCAGCTGCCTTTTACATATCTGAAGACTGTTTCCCATTAATCTTATCTCTTGATTAAGCAGCCTCAGATCCTTGAGGTTTCCTGCTCAGCTGCTTGACAGGCTGTATGATAGATATTCAGCTGCCAGATGAGTCTTATATAGAACAGCTCAGCTGTAAGGAGCTGCTGTGTAAGCTTTATACCAGTGTGCCGCCAAAGCCTTTTGTTGACAGCAAGTGGAGATGCTACACAGAGATATTGGGACAGGTATTGAGGTAATTGAGCACTGTTGCTTCCATGAGCTCTGCACTTGGCATCAGTTGCAGTGCTACTGTTCTAATGCTCAGGGCCAACAAATGCAAGCTAGCAAAGGGGGTGGTTACTAGATGTTTCAGGTAGATGATGTGGATGACCTAGGGAAGCTGGCAATAAAGACAACTGAAAGGGGGAAGTGAACAGACCAAGGAAGTCTAGGCAAAGTTAGGCATAATGCTTCCTTTCACTTGTTTGGAGATGTGGATCTTGCTGGAGAACATGCCCAGAGCCCTAACTGGAGACTGTAGGAAGGGTCAATATGGTAAATATCCAAGTGGAAGTACCAGAATGGGAATAAGTCAGCCAGAACCAGTGACTGAGATGTTAATGTCCTCCTCTGATTTAGATTGATTCTAATTGCAAACATAAGTCAGTTGATTGTATTCAGTCTTTATTTATGATCAGTTCTGATTACACAAATTATGACAAATATAAATTAGCTTGTAACTAGCCCAGCAATAAGCTCTATGTTGCTAGGTAACAAGCCAACATTATTTCAAACAACCCAATAAAGGGGAAGCAACTGAGCTATTGTTGTTCTTTGTTCTTGCTCCTTTTTCTTTAGGCTTACTGTTAAGAGGCTTTTAAATGTCTTCTCCTTGTTGTTTGATTTTTCTGGAAGGAAGGGTAAAGGTTTTGTTGTGTTTGTCAAATGCAAAGGTGCCTGCTTGAAACATTTTTTGGAGCAGTGGCTATGGAAGCAGCTGTCTCAGTGCTGTGAAGTGATGCACTCCTGGATCCTGAAATCATTGCAGAGCAGCCCTAAACCCGCAAGCTCTGGTGGCATCCAGTTCCACTGCTTGCAAGGCTTAACTTGGCTCTGGCTTCACTGGCATCAGATTCTGCTGTCCCTGTGGCACTGGAATGGGAATGGTATGGTGGGTCTTAATCCGACACTCTTTTTGATGACTTCATATGAATCCCAAGGACAACTTTTTGTGCTAGACAAGGCTCTATCCCAGTGGTGGGTAAGCTGACTGAGATGAGGTCCAACTCTGCAACAGCTGCCAACCCTGAGAAACTTTTGTTGAAATGAGCTTGGCACAAGGCTCCTGCTCAGTACAGGGTCACAAAATAACGTTGGGAGCCAGAGCAAGTAGATTGGCAGAGCCATTGCTATGATGAGGTTAGCATAGTGTGGTAGTGGACATCCTAACCAGAAACCCTCCAGGCTTGCTGGATTGGTGTTACGGAGGTGATCGAGCCAGGAGGCAAACCCCACGCAGCCTGTTCCCTATTGAGTAGTGGAGAAGGCAGTTTTTAATCAACCTGAAAACATCCTCAACAGTGCACTGAAGCATCTTTGCTTTGGAGATATGTCAGGGATACTTTCAATCTTTTATCTTCCCTGGAACAGCAGGAGAAATGCCACTGAAATAAGCCCTGTAATTTCTCCTCTGTAATTATACCTGTCACCACTTCCGATGGAGCTGATATAAATAGCCAGCTCTGCCTTCTGTCTGCATTGTGGGCTCTCTAATACAAAACAAAAAGGAGAGAAGCAAACTGTCTGCCCCACCTTTGATGGTAAGGCCAATCAAGAATAAATAAATAATAAAATAAAGGAGGCTTTCATGCACTGCTAATTTGCTCTGTATTTCTAAGCTTGACACTATACACATTTCTCTTGTAAGCAAGCTTGTTTGATGAGAGTATCTGTCTGTGGGATTTACCTCACATGATCAAGTCAGATATGAAACCAAAAGGCATGTATGTTAATATGTGCTTTTACTTTTGCATGCTGGGGATCTGCTCTTAAATCCACATTTGTCTGGAAACAAAAGGCAGGCCTGTGCCTATGAGAAATGCAAATTGCCATATTTCAGTCAGCATTCATCTGAATTCCTCACCTAAGCCAAGAGGAATTCACAGTTCTTCCCTGGAGTTGTAGGAGCTGATGCATTCCAGCAGGAAAATTGCAGTATTTGCCTTCTTGGTCACCTGGGCACACTGCTGGCTCATGTTCAGCCAGCTGTCAATCAGTACCCCTAGGTCCCTTTCTGTCTGTCTGCTCTCCAGCCATTCCAACCCAAGCCATCCTGGCCTGCATCACAAGTAGTATGGCCAGCAGGAGCAGGGAAGTCTTTGTGCCCCTGTACTCAGCACTGGTTAGGCCACACCTTGAGTCCTGTGTCCAGTTCTGGGCCCCTCAATTTAAGAAGGACAATGAGGCTCTTGAACGTGCCCAGAGAAGGGCAACAAGGCTGGGGAGAGGCCTCGAGCACAGCCCTATGAGGAGAGGCTGAGGGAGCTGGGGTTGCTTAGCCTGGAGAAGAGGAGGCTCAGAGGAGACCTTATTGCAGTCTCCAACTCCCTGAAGGGAGGTTGTAGCCAGGTGGGGGTTGGTCTCTTCTCCCAGGCAACCAGCACCAGAACAAGAGGACACAGTCTCAAGCTGCACCAGGGGAGGTTTAGGCTGGAGGTGAGGAGAAAGCTCTTCACAGAAAGAGATTGGGCATTGGAATGTGCTGCCCAGGGAGGTGGTGGAGTCACCATCCCTGGAGGTGTTCAAGAGGGGATTGGATGTAGCACTTGGTGCCATGGTTTAGTAGCCATGAGGTGTTGGGTAACAGGTTGGACTTGATGATCTTTGAAGTCTTTTCCAACCTGGTTAATTCTATTCTATTCTATACTGTTCCAGGTTGACTCTATTGGGCCAAATTTGCTAGCAGTGTAAACTTGTGCTGTCTAATTGCTGTCAGTCAGCAGTAGCATAATGCTAGAGGAAGATTTTAAATGTTGACCCAATGACTGAATAATTACCACCTCCTCTGGGATGAAGTAGACCAGTGGCTTGGTTGATCATTACTGACTCTCACTGGATGTCAGCAGCTTTGCTAGGACAACTAGCTTGGTGGATTTAAGATCCATAACCTGTCTCCAGCCTCACCAGTTTCAGTGGCAAACACAATACATAATGCTCTGACCTGGCCTTTAATAAGCAATAAATAATCATAAAATACATGAGTACTTTAAGCAAAAAGCTCATGCACTTTCAACCCTCTCTCTGTCACAAGGAGAGGAAACATTCCATGGGGAAAAAGTGAATTCATGCATGTATGGAGGCTGTTCAGATACTGTGGTGATTTGTCACAAGCAGAACCTTCTGGAAAGAAGAGGAATGAGTGAGAAGGGAGGAAAGGTTTGATTATCTTAATGACACAAGTTTAGTAGCTCCCCAAATTAGGGTTTCTTTTAAATTTCCCAGTTGGTACAGAGAGCTTTATCTACCACAAACCCCTACCAAGGGAAAGGGATAAAGGCAACATAGAAATCAGATCTGTGCAGGATGTGGTCCATGGTTTAGACCACGGATTTTGCTGGGGTCTGTTGCTGACCACCTCTTTCATTCTCTTTGGTGCTCCATAAATTGTCTTCAAAACCTGTGTTAATCATTAACCAGCAGAGCCATTCCCACCCTGCTTACACAATATAGCATGAGGACGTTCAAAATCCCTAACCTCTTCACAACACCCACTTCCATGCTCAAGTGATTGGTGCTGTCTCACCCAGCTGCTTTCCGCTCTTGAAACAAAGACGTCACTTTTCCATTTGTGGCTGAGCTGAAGACTGTCAAAATCCAGCAAAGAGCTGTAATTGACTGTGTGTTCCTTTATGTGCCTTGGAATATTCAGAGACACACCAGTGACTCCAGTGGGTGCTTGCAAGCGGGAGCTCCTCTTCCTCTGGAGAAGTCTCTTACCCAGTCAGGTCCCACAGTACTAGGCACTGGACATTACAAACCTCTCAGCACTGCTTCCCTGTTTGGTTATTTTCAGCTGAAAATAAAAGTATCAGCTAGGGCCCCAGGGATCAGTGCTGGGCCCAATCCTATTCAATATCTTTATTGATGATCTGGACAAGGGGACTGAGTCCACCATTAGTAACTTTGCAGATGACACCAAGTTGGGAACAGGTGTTGATGTGTTAGAGGGTAGAAGGGGTCTCCAGAGGGACCTTGACAGGCTGGACAGATGGGCAGAGTCCAACATGATGGCATTCAACAAGTCCAACTGCTGGGTGCTGCACTTTGGCCACAGCAACCCCATGCAGTGCTACAGGCTGGGGTCAGAGTGGTTGGAGAGCATCCAGGCAGAAAGGGACCTGGGGGTACTGGTTGACAGTTGGCTGAACATGAGCCAGTAGTGTGGCCAAGAAAGCCAAGGGCATCCTGGCCTGCATCAGAAACAGCGTGGCCAGCAGGAGCAGGGAAGTCATTGTGCCCCTGTACTCAGCACTGGTTAGGCCACACCTTGAGTCCTGTGTCCAGTTCCGGGCTCCTCAGTTTAAGAAGGACCTTGAAATACTTGAATGTGTCCAGAGAAGGGCAACAAGGCTGGGGAGATGCCTCGAGCACAGCCCTGTGAGGAGAGGCTGAGGGAGCTGGGGTTGCTTAGCCTGGAGAAGAGGAGGCTCAGGGGAGACCTTATTGCTGCTTACAACTCCCTGAAGGGAGGTTGTAGCCAGGAGGGGGTTGGTCTCTTCTCCCAGGCAACCAGCACCAGAACAAGAGGACACAGTCTCAAGCTGCACCAGGGGAGGTTTAGGCTGGAGGTGAGGAGAAAGCTCTTCACAGAAGGAGATTGGGCATTGGAATGTGCTGCCCAGGGAGGTGGTGGAGTCCCCGTCCCTGGAGGTGTTCAAACATGGATTGGACGTGACACCTGGTGACATGGTTTAGTTGTCAGGAGGTGTTGGGGATAGGTTGAACTTGATGATCTCTGAGGTCTTTTTCAACCTTATTGATTCTATGCTTCAAATCTTGGTTTGTCTGAAGGACTCAGTATTCAGAAACCCATTACAAGAATCAAGGTAGCAACTGTTACTGTGCAGCAAGAGACAGAACAAAAACAGGGCCATTGGGCAAAGCATCAATTAGACCTCTTAGCCAGCCTTGAAAGTAAAAACCCTCAAAACAAAATTGCATTTTCAGTGCTCTGAATCGTGAATGATGTTGCACCAGGTGTCAGGGGAGGGGAAAGGAAAAAAAGGAGGCACAAGCAGAATTTTTTTTGCCTGTGCTTTTCTTCTTTTCTTTAGCAGTTAAGTGTTGTCATTTCAAAGTAATTGAAACAGCCCAGGTGACTTGTCTGCAGTTTGGTCTAGCAAAACTGTGCATCCCAGAAGCAGATTGCACTGCTGTTGATATCATCTGAGGTGATAAACATGTGCTAATAAGCCTGGACTTGATTTAAGCTTGGAGAGACTGTTGCAGAAGTCCTGCTGCCTTGTGTATGTGGTGGGGCGGCTGAAACCCTGTGGCGAGGAAAGGAGATTACCGGAGGCTGTGAAGTGCTAAATGCCTATAAGCTCACACAAACAGAATTTGTTATATACAAAGAGACATCCTAAAACAGGCCAGGCATCAAAGCTGCTGTGCTGCAGAGATTCCCTGTAATTTCTTCAATTGTTGTAAGCACACTTAGAAATGTCTACAACTGCCTCTGTCCTCTTTACATCTCAACACATCTTTTCTGAGATGGGATGGAATGGAATAGGATGGAATGGAATAGACCAGACTAGGTTGGAAAAGACCTCCGAGATCATTGAGTCCAACCTATCATCCAACACAATCTAATCAACAAAGCCATGGCACCAAGCACCCCATCCAGTCTCTTCCTAAACACCTCCACTGATGGTGACTCCACCACCTCCCTGGGCAGCCTGTTCCAATGGCAAATCTCTCTTTCTGTGAACAGAAGTGATGAACATTTAACATCTGTGAATGCTGAGCTGTTTTCTGCAGGAGTTAATGGATACAAATGTACAGAGAGCAACCATGGCTGCTGGCTCACTGCGTTCCAGAGCTCTGAACTTGGACCATCAGGTGTATGCCAGAAGCTCTTTACTGGGCTGACTGAGACATCTAAATGTGATCCACTTACAGGACAAACCCATGATACTTGCAGGTTCTGGGAATGTTTTGCAAAATGCTAACAGCCACTTAAATATGCATGAAAAAGGAGCACAGCGTGACCTTCCTCAATAGGAGCAAATCAAATCCAAGCTGTGTTTCTCCAAGAACAGAGCCAAGAAAACTGTTTTCCATTTAGTATTTTTACCAGCTCTGCTACTTGGTGGTTCTCAAAAGCAGTCTCTGCATGTTTTTTTGTGAGCAATATCTACCCAAAATGCAGGGCTATGTGTGTTTTATCTCACTAAAGGATCATGACAAAGGCTTCTTCTGCCGAAGTCAGTCACATAACATTGTTGTTTTCATTCCCTCTATAATCACTGCAGGTAAACATGCCCAGAGAGTAGCTCATTCCACCTGAGTGAGGAAGGGGATGTGTTACCCAGAGAAGGAAACTGTAGTTGGAGTCTAGATAACTTAGACATATATTGTGGATAGGGAAAATCTTCTGCATGATTTGTCTGCCATCACACAGCAGAGTTCTGATCATAAAATCATAGAATCAGCCAGGTTGGAAGAGACCTCCAAGACCATCCAGTCCAACCTATCACCCAGTCCTATCCAATCAACCAGGCCATGTCACTAAGTGCTTCATCCAGGCTTTTCTTGAAGATCTCCGGGGAAGGCTACTCCACCACCTCCCTGGGCAGCACATTCCAACGGCAAATCACTCTCTCTGTAAAGAACTTCTGCCTAATATCCAGCCTGATCCTCCCCTGACACAACTTAAGACTGTGTCCTCTTGTTCTGGTGCTGGTTGCCTGGGAGGAGAGATTAACCCCCACCTGGCTACAATCTCCCTTCAGGTAATTGTAGACAGCAATGAAGTCTCCCCTGAGCCTCCTCTTCTCCAGGCTAAGCAACCCCAGCTCCCTCAGCCTCTCCTCACAGGGCTGTGCTCCAGGCCCCTCACTAGTTTTGTCACCCTTCTCTAGACATGTCCCAGTACCTCAACATCTCTCTTGAACTGAGGGGCCCAGAACTGGACACAGTGCTCAAGATGTGGCCTGACCAGTGCTGAGTACAGGGGAAGAATAACCCCCCTTGTCCTGCTGGCCACACTATTCCTGATGCAGGCCAGGATGCCATTGGCTCTCCTGGGCACCTTGCTGGCTGAGGTTCAGCCTACTATCTACCAGCACCCTCAGGTCTCTTTCTGCCTGGATGGAGTAGCAAAGTGAACTCAGCCCTTCTGGACTCTAGTGAGCTGGTAGCAGAGGCAAGTTCAGAGAAAATACACTGGTCTGTTGCTGAGTGGAAAAGACAAAGTCAGCCCAGTGATGGGGAAAAAAGCTAATGGTTTGCTGAGCCTTGAGAATGAGCTACTATGCTCTGAGTCATCATAGCCTCATCTCTTTGCAAAGATCATTCATTTTGGAATTTGGTTCCATGGGCATGAAAGGCAGAAGGCAACCAGGAAAAGCCAGCCCCTGTTTACTAAGGGCTGGTTACACTTGACTAACCCAAGACCATCCTAGCATGAAATGACTGACTGTCAGAACTTTGGCTTTACTTAAGGTTTTTGACAACTCCTGCAACATTGTATGGGTTGGACAAACAGGCTGTTAAAGCCCAGTAGTCCAGACAATTTTCAAGCTATGAGGAGCAATCAGTGTCTTGAACCTCTGCTGTGTCGTACCAGAGCCAGCAGTGTTCAACATTTACACCATCAGCTTGCAGTGAGAGAAGGCATCTTTGAGAAATGTGTGGACAACAAAAAAAAACAGGCTGGCAGGATTGATATGCCAAGTGGTAGAGCAAGACAGTGGAACTGAACTCCATTCCCTAGTGAGAGGCTGCAAAGCAAGGGGCCGGTGTGCTGCAGCCAAGGTGTACATCAGGATAAACTCATTTGTTAGAAGGTGCTGCAACACTAAAGCTGTTAACCCAGACAATTTGAGTTGTTGATTTTGGAGCTTTTAAGGACTCAGTTAGATGCAGTCACAGTTGATCTAGTGTTGATGATGATGTTCTTGCTTTAGGAAGAGGTTGGATAACCTCCAAACATGCCTTTCAGCCAGCATTCTCTGAACATGCAAGGCCAGTCTAAGTTATGCTACATGGCACATGAAACTTAAGCCTTGTAGTAGTTCTCTCCAGTCATAAGAATGATGAATCTGTTATTTCAGAGAACTACAACTGCCAGCAATGGGCACAGGAGATCCCAACAGGGAGCCCCTATTACAAGAGGGATATGGAGGTGCTGGAATGTGTCCAGAGAAGGGCCACGAGGATGAGCAGAGGGCTGGAGCACCTCTCCTATGAGGACAGACTGAAGGAGTTGAGGCTGTTCAGTCTGGAGAAGAGAAGGCTCCGAGGTGACCTAATTGTGGCCTTCCAGTATCTGAAGGGGGCTACAAGAAGGCTGGGGAGGGACTTCTCAGGATGTCAGGTAGTGATAGGACTAGGGGGAATGGAATGAAGCTGGAGGTGGGGAGGTTCAGACTGGACATGAGAAGGAAGTTCTTCACCATGAGAGTGGTGAAGCCCTGGAATGGGTTGTCCAGGGAGGTGGTTGGGGCGCCGTCCCTGGAGGTGTTTAAGCCCAGACTGGATGATGCTCTGGCCAGCCTGATCTAGTGTGAGGTGTCCCTGCCCATGGCAGGGGGGTTGGAACTAGATGATCCTTGTGGTCCCTTCCAAACCTGACTGATACTATGATACTACTGTTAAGAAAATATCCTTGTCAATAAGGCAAGCGAAAAGCAATGTGAAATGATTCTGTATAGCGGGCAGGAACTTTCCCTAGATAAGATGAGTTTCAGGTATTTCCATAGGGATTAAGCTGTTCCTTCAGGTCATCATTAATATTCAGTTGGCACAATTAACATTGTATCCTTTCCACTATTATCAAGTGGCCAGATCCTTGCAGCTCTAAGGTGGAGAAAACTCCCCTTGCCTGCGAGAACCTTGTCTTGCCAAGGACTCAGCCTTGCCTATTATTTAGAGCTCCAAAGTCAGGGCTAAAAAAAGCTGTGCAATAATAAAGAGATCAAGCTTGCTAATGACAAATCCTTTGGGTGTTTGGCAGAAAAAACCTTGTGAGTAAAAAAAAAAAAAAAGGATAAAAACCCAAAAATGTACTTTGTTAACATCAGTTGTGAATAACTAACAAGGCTCCCAGGCTCCTTTTGCCCCCCAAGATGCCATGGAGACAGCTTTTACTCCCCACTCCTTGTCCCTCCTGCAATAAATGCATTTTGAAGAGCTGTACTCTACAGCTTTCCTGAGCCTTCTCAAGCAGGTCTAAATAGTGGGTGTAAAGCTCCAGGAAGGACAAAACATCTCTTGAAAAACAGTTTGTTCTTTGTCACAGAAGATATTTTTATTAAAAACTATCAGAGGAAAATAAAGGGAACACAGCACAGCAGAAGAAAAATGGCACTCAACAAGGAAGGATCTAAAACTGTCAATGAAGCAACAGCCTTTCACTTTGTGTCCTGAAACTCTGTTGGCTCAATGTCATTTAATTTAGGTCTTGGCAGAGCAATGTGACAAAGCTGAGCACCTTCGGGGCTGGAAAGTTGTAACATTAATTGACTTGTAGAAGCCTTGCTCTGTAGTCTGTGGCTCCAGTCCTGCTGAACCTATTTTCCTTCATGCATCCTTTGGGTGTTTGGCTTTTCTTGAGAACTGCTCCATAGAGTGAAGCTGAAGGGTTGGGTTTTGGTTTGGTGGGGGGGGTTTGTGGGGCTTTTTTTCCTCCTTTTATTCGCTTGCTTGTTTGTTTTGACTGGGTTTCTTTCTTTCATTCGTTCGTTCTTTCTTCTTGTTCTTTCTTTCTTTCTTTCTTCTTGTTCTTTCTTTCTTTCTTTCTTTCGTTTGTTCTTTCTTTCTTTCGTTTGTTCTTTCTTTCTTTCTTTCGTTTGTTCGTTCTGTCTTTCTTTCTTTCGTTTGTTCTTTCATTTGGGTTGTTCTTTGGTTTGGTTTGGGTTTATTGTGTGCTTGGCTGCTTTGTTGTTGTTTGCTTTGGGTGTGGGTTGTTGGGTTTTTTTAATGCATGTTTACATGTGGTTGATTTGGGAGTTATTTACCCCGTGCCAGAGTTCAGCCTTCTTGCAGAACTGTGCAGCAGGGACCCAGCAGCGAACTAGCAGAGGAAACATCCCAGGTGGCATGTCACTTTTGTAGGTGTTAACTGAGTTTTTAAGTGGTTAGGACTCCAGTTAGCTGAGAAGGCCATGTTTGGTTCTGTTGTATAAATAAGGAGGCAACGAAGGAGATAAATAAGCTTCTACGAAGACAGTGCAGATGTAAGGTGGGGGGGGAAGCAAAATTACAGAGAAAGGATGATCCATTGTTCTGGCATATTTTTAGCACTTCTAACCTTTCTCACAGCTGGCTTCTTGCTTTTCTTGCCAGCAGAAATGCATTCTCTTCGCTTCCTCATTTCTCCATTCCCTCCTAATGACCTTCTGTAACTGAAACTCAATTAATCTCCTAATAAAAGTTGACAGTAAGGAAACAAATTGCTTTGTCTTGGAGTGTTAGAAAGGATTTGTACAGCACTTGTCTTCCATTAAAGCAGCATTTGAGGAGTCCAGATGCCTTGCCATAAGCCCTCTCTCTGAATCTATTAACGACCTTAAAAACCAGAAAATAAGCTGATGAGAGGGAGTTTCTCTTTTGTCCCTAACACTGGGTGTTTCATTTCCCAGAGATTTATGTATCAATGTTCTTTGAGCCCATCTTTCACAACACATGCATATTTGATCATCCAGAGCGGGAGAGGGTGACTAATGATACAATCAGTGTTATAAATGGTGGGCACACTGAGAGGCACATCTACTTTGCACAAAACCTCTTCTGTTGCATTTGCAGTTCCTTCTTGCTGCAATCAGGGAGTGATTCTGTCTTGGCCTTTTTGAGATCCTTTCTAGCACCTCTCCCATCGTGCATCAAGCTTTCCTTGCGCTTCTGGTCTACATTTCTCGTTCATGACCTTCCTGAAACTTATCTCTATTTCTGTTACTGTGCTCATCTCAGCAGCAAAAGCAGTATTAGTTTGCATCTTTCATTTTTTTTAGTAAGGATTTGAGATTTGACTTGCCAGCTCTTTACTGTCCTAAGAACTTCACTTGACTCTGTTTAGCCTGGAGAAGCGTAGGCTCAGGGTGAGACCTTATTGCTCTCTACAACTCCCTGAAGGGAGGTTGTAGCCAGGAGGGGGTTGGTCTCTTCTCCCAGGCAACCAGCACCAGAACAAGAGGACACAGCCTCAAGCTGCACCAGGGGAGGTTTAAGATAGAGGTGAGGAGAAAGTTCTTCACAGAGAGAGTTGTTAGCCATTGGAATGTGCTGCCCAGGGAGGTGGTGGAGTCATCGTCCCTGGAGGTGTTCAGGAGGGGAGTGGACGTGGCACTTGGTGCCATGGTTTAGTAGTCACGAGGTGTTGGGTGGCAGGTTGGACTTGATGATCTCTGAGGTCTTTTCCAACCTTTTTGATTCTATGACTCTCCTACAGTGCTGTTGGAAGACAGTGAGGAGTAGAAGACGCATTAGAGGTGCTCCTTTTTCCTCCAAATGAAAAAATAGGAAGGCATCTAGGAGCCAGTCCAAAAAACCCTACTGTGAGTCTTTCTGTTGACATTCACATATAGGGAACAGGCTCTTCTAGGTAGAGTGAATCCACTTTAGATCTTGTGTGGTCTCAGAGGTGCCACTCTCTGAAGTATCTCTGTATCTCTTGCTGTAATAAAAACTTGGTCATCCAAACAGGTTTCAAGTAGCTACCTGAAAACTAAGTTTCATTACAGCTATTTTATGGTTGTGCCAGGAAGGATTTAATAAGCATGGATAAAGCCAGCTGCAGAGTGGCCATTTACTGTTCCTTTCTCTTGTGTGTATTCTTTAGATCTGTTCTTGTAAACATCAACAACTTCCAAGAAGGTTTAGCAGGAGGACATTTGGTGTATACCTTGTCAATATCTTCTGGAAAAACAACAAACTCCTATTTTTTAACTGAGCTCTGCTGCCTCACAGGGATCTTCATGCAAGTGTTTCCTCTTCTGTTTCTTTCATTCCTGCCTTTCTCCACCCAGAAAGCTGCTGTCTATGCTTGCTTGCATCCTTCCAGCCTTCGTGAGACTGGTCCCTTCCTCTGAGTAGAAACTGGTTGTGATACATAAGACAGAGCTAGTGTGCTCTCCAAACAAGTGAATTGCTTCAGTTTGCCTTTTTACAGTTAATTTTCCTGACTGCTTTGTAATATTGTGCTATTAATCTTCCACTTTGATTTAAGAGGTGACCTGTGGAGTTAGGAGAGTTTTGCTTTTACAACCAAAGGCTTTTTTGTTTTATTTGGAGTGTTGTATTTTCATGGGGGGGCCTTTTGTTGTTTTTCAAGACAAAGTCACTTGACAGAGCTGCTGGGAGTGTGTAGAAATGAAGATCACATCCTTCTGCACAGAGCAAGAGAGCTGCTGAATGGGAACAGGCACCATCCCCACTCTGTGACACCTCAGCAGGAGGGTTCAAGCAGAGGGCTTGGTGTTGAGCACATGGAGGAAGGGAAAAAAAAAGCATGTAGGTGGATGAATAGGTACAGAGGAACAAAAAGTGCTCTCTGTTGCTCTTCAGAGCAATCATTTCATCACCCTGGATGAAGCACTCACTATATTCTTCCTCTCCATTATCATTTAAGATGCGACTCTGTGCTGCAGCTTGCCTAGGTTCACGTGCAGAGCTCTAGATACCTGTGCCCTGAAGAGAACATGCTAGATAAAGGGGGTTTATTCTGTACCATCTCTGCCTTCCAGTATTTGTTTTTTCATGACTACCTAACAGTGTTTGTGCCATTCTGAGCTGCAGATCCCACCCAGCACGCAGGCACGTGGAGAGAGGCATGTGGTGGAGCACATGAAGGGTGAATGCAGGTTTTTGGAAGCATCATGACAGGAGCTGCCAGGCTTTCAGTATTTTTGAAATTCAGGCCCACTTGTGGGTGCTAAGTACTCAAATGTCTGGCCAGGAATTCCTTTGAAAATCTGGCCCAGATTTTGCTGTCTAGGAGTAGAGAGCAAGTGCTACATCTGTACTTCCCAGCTGGGGAGGCAGACCACACTGGTGAAGTGAAGCAGAGGGTCCAGGAGGAAAAACATAAATCTTTGTGATAGTCTTGAATCCTGCAGGTGCAGGCAGCCATCCTGCCTCTGAGAACTGACCAGGCTGGAAAAGACATCCGAGATCCTTGAGTCCAACCTATCATCCAACACCATCAAATCAACTAAACCATGGCACCAAGTGCCTCATCCAGGCTCTTTCTAAACACCTCCAGTGATGGTGACTCCACCACCTCCTTGGGCATCCCATTGCAATGGTCAATCTCTCTTTCTGTGAAGAACTTCTTCCTAACATCCAGCCTGAACCTCCCCTGGTGCATTGTGAGACTGTGTCCTCTTGTTCTGGTGCTGATTGTCTGGGAGAAGAGACCAACCCCCAACTGACTACAACCTCCCTTCAGGTAGTTGTAGAGAGCAGTAAGGTCTCCCCTCAGCCTCCTCCTCTCCAGGCTGAGCAACCCCAGGGAGCAGTGGAATGGCTTCCCTGGTCTCTGACCAGGGGGATTTTCGTGATGCTTGCTTATCTGTATGATATTGTAAATCCTTTACATTTGGTATATATTCATTGCATTCCATTGGAGAGAGTGTAGTTTTTGCTTGTAAATACAGCTTCCATTTGCTTGTAATTGAGTTGGTCTGGCAAAGTTAGTGCTTGGGGGAATCTTCAACCCACCACACAGTGATAGCACTGGACACCTAAGTGATAAGAGTGAAAATGAATCATTGCAGGGATGGGATTACACACAGTCAGCACAGAAGTTTCAGGTTTTGATGCCCCTCTTGAGTGAGTGGACCTTTTTTTTTTGTCTTTCTCAATAAATCTGTCAGGCCCTGGTGGCCAAGAAGGCCAATGGCATCCTGGCCTGCATCAGGAATAATGTGGCCAGCAGGAACAGGGAAGTCATTCTGCCCTGTATTCAGCACTGCTAAGGCCACCCCTTGAGTCCTGTGTCCAGTTCTGGGCCCCTCAATTTAAGAAGGATATTGAGATACCTGAATGTGTCCAGAGAAGGGCAACAAGGCTGGGGAGATGCCTCGAGCACAGCCCTGTGAGGAGAGGCTGAGGGAGCTGGGGTTGCTTAGTCTGGAGAAGAGGAGGCTCAGGGGAGACCTTCTTGCTCTCTACAACTACCTGAAGGGAGGTTGTAGCCAGGTGGGGGTTGGTCTCTTTTCCCAGGCAACCAGCAGCAGAACAAGAGGACACAGTCTCAAGCTGCACCAGGGGAGGTTTAAGCTGGAGGTGAGGAGAAAGTTCTTCACTGAGAGAGCTGTTAGCCATTGGAATGCGCTGCCCAGGGTGGTGGTGGAGTCCCCATCCTTGGAGGTTTTCAAGAGGGGAGTGGACATGGCACTTGGAGCCATGGTTTAGTTAGTCACGAGGTGTTGGGTGACAGGTTGGACTTGATGATCTCCGAGGTCTTTTCCAGCCTTATTGATTCTATGATTCTCTGAAAGCGCCCTGCTGGGTTTTACTGTGTGATGCAATAGCAGAAGGCTGTAATGACAAATCAGAGATTGTCCAGGAGTGGTGAATGACACAGGATGATTGTCACAGCCCTGAGGTTGGGTGGAGAGTCACACTGTGTAACACTAATGCACTGGGGCATGTTAGATATTGGGCCTGTTCACCCAGACAGCAACAAAATGGAACCAGAAGTGACAAAGGAGCTTGTTTCCTATCAAGACCAGCCAACCATTACCACATTATTGCTGTGTTTTGTTTCTCTCATTTAAATGAGTGGTGGCAGCAGTTTACACCAGAAATCAGAGGTGATTATTTTTCCATAGAGTTGTCAAGCAGGACATAAAGCCTCCCACTACTGTCCTGACAAATGTGCTTACCACCATCAAAATCACCAGGAAAATTATGAAGTATATTTTCTCCTGTAAATAAAAGGAGCTGAACACAAAGGAGAAGGCCTTTGGTCATTGTAGCATTTAAGTGGTGTCTGATGGGATAATGCCATTACAGGGATTAAATTTACTGTTCAGGGTAGATGCTAATGTGTGTCTGTGCAGGTACATTATGGTTATATATGTGACAAGCACATACCCTTGACCATACTAATTCATTGCTGGCTACTAGTGAAGAAGACAAGAATCTAATGGAAATATCCAGCTTACTGACAGCAAAATCTAGGACAAAGCCATGCCTGTTTCATGTGGTGCTAGAATAGCTCCTAGGTGCTTCATTTTGTTTAATTGCTTTGCTAATTTTCAAACTGAGGAACGGCTGGGATGGAAGTTAGCAAAGGGGTTGGACTGGGACAGGGCTGGGGAACCCACAGCCCCTCAGCCAGACCCAGGCTGCAGTTTCAGATGGTACAGTCAGCAGCAGTGTGGGGTTTGGATTCTTTGTGAAAGGTTTAGTACTGAAAGGTAGCAAACTGGTGAAAAGTAATAAAGTGTGTGTTGATACATGGGCCCCCAAAGGTGAAATTAAGGCTCCTCCAACCTTCTGCAGGAAAGCTGCCTGCTACTCTCCAAGTCTGAGACTAAGAAACCCTTACTTTGTAAATCTGGGGGCTTTGCAGTGCAGTTCAGACCAAAGGTGGAGAGGAGGAGAACAGCAGCTGCTCATCCGACCTGGAGACACAGCTGCTGTGTGCTCAGACTCAGTGAGGTGAATGGATTTCTATTCAGCAATGCAGCCATGCATCTCCTCTGCAGAAACCTGCCTGCCTGATTACACAGCCAAAGTGAATTGTACTCCAAATCTCAGCAGAAGGATAGCAGCTCATGAAAAAGATATTTGAAAGAAACAGAAGCACAGACTTTTGGGGACTGTGTACTTTGTGCCTGGATGATCCATACAGATATGTCCACTCAGCAGATTTGTGGGAGAGCAGCACTTTGCACCACTTAAAATTTGCCCTGCACAGGGACATCATTCCAAAGGCTTGAATTTGTTGCTATTTAATCTGGGCATTAAGCCAAAACATCAGAGACTGGCAGTCATACACCTAACTTAGAGGCAACAGCGACAAATGCTTTGAGAAGAAGATTAGGCTATTATTTTTTTTTCAGGGTTAATTAACTTCTGGAGGTTTGGGGGTTTGCTATGGAGGACTTCAAACTCTGACCCTTTGTCTCCAAAGGTGTGGGGATAGATGCCAAGCCTGGTAAATCACATATGAGGCAGAGGAACTACATGTTGCTTAGGATGTTTTGCCAATTACTCTTCAGTGGAAGGAGAAGGCACTCTCAGGGATGAGTGATCCCTTGAGATCCTGCAGAACCCCTGGAGACACTTTATTTGGCTCAGTGGCTCAGGGAGGTCTAGGGTAAGCAGGTGTCTAATTCCTAAAGCAGGGCAGCATCCACTCAGGTCAGCCTAGGACCCACTCTATCCTTGCAGCATGCAAGGTCTTGGGGAGCATTTGCTGCCATGCAAATGGAGGTTTGAATGGATAGGAAAGAAGTGGAAATAAATTACAAGCCTGCCCTGAAGTGTCCCTCTTCATCATAACTGAAGGCTGTCAGCCTCTGTCCCCTGCCAGCACCCTGCCCTTAATGTTGGTGCTTTTTTAGGAGCTTACTGGCAGCCCTCAGGGACTTGAAACTTCATAGAACAAAGCCAGTTCTTGGGTTTATGTTTTTGTTGCACATAGAACAAGAAGGCTATGTAAAAGGCTTTGGCTGTGTGTTCATCTCAGATGTACTCTCCTCTTGGATTAGACCAGGGGAGTTTTATCTTGGGCAGTCAGATCGCAAGTCTATTAAAACAGAGTGGACAAGGACACGTAATTTGCTTAGTGCTGCAGTGAAGGGTGATGCTGTGAAGGCTCTGTCTTGGGTGATGAATGTTTCATGACCAAATCTCCGTAGAATGGGATGCTGACCACATAGCAAGTGGTTGAAAAGATTGCCCAGGTTTTCCCAGTTGTTTGCCCTGAGCTATGTGTTGCAAAGCACTGACAAGTGCAGCTGTGAGTTACAGGGCTGTTCTCTTGCTTTAAAAAGTGGCTTCTCTGACAAGGCTGCTCTCTTTACCAGAAACATGTGTTGTACAGTCAAATTCTGCTCCACAGCCCCAGAATCATAATGCAGGTTCTAGTAAAGAACTGCTAAATTGCCACTCATGCTCTACAGATTGATTACTATTCAAAGAGGTGGTAGAGGGGGTCACATTTCAGGTTACTCCCAAAGACCAGCAAAGATGGAGACCCTCAAGTGAGCCTGGAAGCTCCAAGGATGTTCTCAGTGTAGGTGCAGAGAGCTGTCTGAAAGTGCCTCCTGTTTTTTGACACAGGAAGACAGATGTGGATGTTCAAGGAGAGGTTTCTTGCCAGGAAGGATGTGAACAAAAACAGTGTAGGCTCCACAATCTAGACAAGATGTTTGATGCCAGTGAAATCATGCAGAAAAGTCTATCCACATAGACTGCAGTTTCAGGGGAAACCCAAGCTGGATTTGAACACCCAGAAGCAGTGTTGCAATGTCCCCTGGGCACTCTCAAGACTCTCATAGTCTATTTTTCAGTAGAGGCAATGAGCCTAGACAAATCTTCTCATTAATCACCCTGCTTCGAGAGCTGGGGAGCAAGTGTGTTCACACCTAGTAAAGGTTCTTCTACCTGATGCTTTGTTGTGCCACATAGGCAGAACTCAGCTTTTCTCCCATCTCTGTCTTTCCATGCACGCTGAGTGCGTTTGCCTTCTCCCACTCCAAGTGTATGAATAGTGCTGAGAACTCAAAACCTCCTGAGAGGACTCTGTGAGAGGAACTGTTGTGATGCTCAGTGGTGTATAGGGAGAATGGGTCATTACCTGTTTCAGCAGGGGGGAAACTGGGGGTTCAGGAACCACAGCTATTTATTAAGGTCAGGCTGAGACCCAGTGTCCTCATTTGTTGGGCTGTCCTACCTTCTGCTAAGCAGCTGGTGACAAGGCATACTGTGGGGGACCCAGCAGATGGTATTGAGGAATGGTACATAATGAGGCATGCAAGGAAGTGTGGGAAGTAGGTGCAATGGAGAATGCTGCCCAGATACTGCTGTGATACTCTCTTAAGTGCTAATATCAAACACGTAGCAAAAAGACTCCATGTGCCTCTCCCCAGCCTTACAGGCAAGAGCCTTTGCTCTTCCAGGGCTCCTCAGTTCTCTTCTCTAGTCTGTTTTTCTAGAGATTATATTGGAATGATTTAATTGGTTTTAATTAGCCCCAATGGGGATGGGGGCACATCTGCCACTTGCCTGCAATATCATCATCAAAGAAGGGTCCACGTTGTGGAGTATCAGATTTGCACTTGTCCTCACTGCAACAAGAGCAATTTCAACAACTGAACCTCAGGGGAGAGCTCATCATCTAGCAAGCACCTGAGCACAGCTGTATCAGGTCTCTCTTGTCAGTGCCTGGATGATTAGTGACATATCATTTGTTTGCTGCACAAAGCGTGCAAGTTGAGGGAACAAAGCTAGTAATTAGAGCAACACAGCTCAGCTGAGACGCATTCCGCCTGAGCATCCAAACTAAACACTTGGCTCTGCTCCTTTGGATGGCATTTCTCCTACGCCTACCCGAGAACAGCAACCAAGCCGCTTCCAGGCCAGGGGAGAAGAGTAAAGGGGCTAACAAGGGACATCCTTTCGCCTCAAACTGCTCCTCAGTGGTTTAGATCTGCATCCAAAAGGGAGAAGCTTGCAGGTATTGTGTGAAATGAGCACGTACAGCTGCTTCAGCTACGCAACCTTAGCTTCTTGTGTGTACCGAGATGAGGAACTCCCCATAAAGACAGTCCTCAAGCAGGAATTGCAGTGTACACAGAGTTTTGAGAGGACTGTGAGCCCTGCAGTGTGCTCTGAGAAATATCTGTGTGGGGCTTGCATGAGCCAGTAGAGAGCCTGCAAAGCTCAAGAGGACTAGTGCAAAATGTCTAGCATCAGCCTTCCTTGGTTCAGACCAGATGCCCTTTAGTTTGATTTTTCTCTGACAGCAGCCAAGTGCTCTGCTATTGCAGCAAGCTTGAACAGAGCCAACACTCCATCTGTGCAGGTAGATATTTATCAGTGGCAGTCTAGATCTGAACTTATGGCCACCAAAACTGGGATCTCTTGAAGGGGCATAAAAAGCTTTTTGCTGGTTTTAGGCGTTAACTGCATCTCTCTGGCATTAACTGCATCTCTCTGGCATTAGAGGGTTATTTGGAGAAGATGTTTTAGTATATGTGGCATATCCCAGATAAAAGACAAAATGTTCTGTCTGTTGCTGCTTTTAAGAGAGTCTCCTGCTCATGGATTAGAGCATGTTTAAATTTAGGTGAAAACAAAAATATCAGCTGTATTTAAAGGCATTGATGAGCAAATCAGAAAGTACCAGGCAGTACATGTTCCTTAAACAGCCAGCTGCCTCCCATCCTCTCAAAGCTCTTAATGAACATGGTGGATATGGTTATTTAATGTGTAATTGTCATTTAATGTCACTGAAACGTTCACCAGGGGACCTAAATGACAACATGAGACCCAGCATGGACTCACCAAAGTTCCTTCATAGCCACCTGAAGGGTTGCCATAGCAAGATCTGCTCCAGTCTCTGCTAATTCGTTCAGGCTGTGTGTTGCTGGCTGTGCTGGGGCAGGGTAGGCTGAAGCAGGTATATCTGTGCATGATTTTAAGGAGCAATTTGTGCATCTGAACAACATATTATCATAGAATCAACAAGGTTGGAAAAGACCTCAGAGATCAAGTCCAACCTAATACCTAACACCTCATGCATAACTAAACCATGGCTTCAAGAGCCACGTCCAATCCCCTCTTGAACACCTCCAGGGATGATGACCCCACCACCTCCCTGGGCAGCACATTCCAATGGCCAATTATTTGTTCTGGGAAGAACTTTCTCCTCACCTCCAGCCTAAACCTCCCCTGGTGCATCTTGAGACTGTGTCCTCTTGTTCTGGTACTGGTTGCTTGAGAGAAGAGACCAATTCCCTCCTGGCTACAACCACCCTTCAGGTAGTTGTAGAGAGCAATAAGGTCTCCCCTGAGCCTCCTCTTCTCCAGGCTAAGCAACCCCAGCTCCCTCAGCCTCTCCTCACAGGGCTGTGCTCAAGGCCTCTCCCCAACCTTGTTGCCCTTCTCTGGACACATTCAAGTATCTCAATGTCCTTCTTAAATTGAGGAGCCCGGAACTGGACACAGTACTCAAGCTATGGCTTAACCAGTGCTGAAAAATATCAGACAAGGAAGCATAAATAAATATATGGAAGTATAAATAAAGCAACCAAAAGCTCTCAGATATAGCTTTGTTGTAATCTGGGAGCATCTACAGCTTAGGACAACCAAAAGATAGGGAAATGAAAATGGGACTCGGAGAATGACTAATGACTAGGGACAGGGAATGCAGGTTGCAGGCAAAACTAAGGACATTTTAAATGGAGGTTAGGCTGAGATGTTCATTAGCAGTCACTCCTAATTGTAGGTTTGTCTGAATTTAGGTGTTTTGTGGCTGACAGCTCTGAGGTCTGCTAGAACCTGCATCCACAGGGCTTGTGTTCTTCCTTGGAGAAACAGCTGAAGGGATGTTTCAGCAAAATGGTGCTAGTGAGGAGAATGAATATTTGAGTGTTGGGCTGCCTGAGCTAGCAAACTGAAAAATACCCCTGTAGCAGCATGGCAAATGCCAGGGAGTGCCCTCCTTAGCTAGAGACTGGACACTTGCAGAAATACAAGTGAAAGATTACTTAGGTCTATTTTAGCCCACCTGAATGTGCTTAGCTATGGGCAGGTATCTGCTCTTCTTCCTTCCATCTGCTGTCCAAAAGGAAAATAAATGAAATCAGGAAAACCTCTAAAAATCTCCTGATAGCAGCATATCTAACCTAGACTCTCAGAAGCATGCCTTGACCTTCAGCCATTCTCAGTGAAGGGAAAATGTTGGGCTCCAGCACTGCTGATGTGCGCTGAGCGAACAAGAACATTCTCTGCGTCTGAGAGTTCTCCATCTTCGCTGAACTTTTTAGCTTAGTCATCAGCTCAGACTTGTTCTCAGCCAAAGTAATGCATTTTGCCACCTAAGAAATGACAAGCAGCTGAAGAAGTGCACATCATTTGCTGACTGCATCCTAGCTATTTTCAGAGACAAGGGCAGCGCTGTGGGAAATGGAAGAAGAATCCATGTGGGTTTTTTAACTTGGGCATCTTTAAGGACAGGAGTTGATGCTAGTGGAATTATCACCACCACCTCCATGCCACACAACGTGCTGCATCAAAATCTGAACTGCCTCTGATGCTCTGTGGTGGTGTATTTACTGCTCTTCTGCTCTGGGGTTTGGCTGATCTGGACTGAAAGAGCCACCTCTGGAGTTCACAGGATGTCAGGGGTTGGAAGAGACCTCCAGAGGTTGAGTCCAACCCCCCTGCCAGAGCAGGACCATAGAATCTAGCACAAGTCACCCAGGAGCACATCTAGATGGGTCTTGAAAGTCTCCAGAGAAGACTCCACAACCACTCTGGGCACTCTGTTCCAGTGTGACCCTCACAGTGAAGAAGTTCCTCCTCATGTTGAGGTGGAACCTCCTGTGCTGTAGTTTATATCCATTGTCCCTTGTCCTGTCACAGGGTGCAGCTGGGAAGAGTCTGTCCCCTCCATCTTGACCTCTAGCCCTCAGATATTCATAAACATTTATTAAATCCTCTCTGTCTTCTCCAGACTAAAAAGCCCCAGGTCTCTCAGCCTCTCCTCACAGGGCACATGCTCTAGTCCATTAATCATCCTCATTGGACTCTGTTGAGTAGATCCCCATCCCTCTTGAACTGGGGAGCCCAAAACTGGATGCAATATTCTAGGTGAGGTCTCACCAGGGCAGAGTAGAGGGAGAGGAGAACCTTACTTACACTCCTGCTTATTCCCTGCCTTAATCTTATCATGACTGTTAATGATCAACCTATACATAGCTCTTCACCCATTTTAGCCATGTGAGAAGCTGATGCAAAGAGCTGGGGATCTTTTTTGTGCCCCAAATGAGGTGCCAGGTCTATGGGCAATGATGCAGCTTGTAAATTGAGAACAAAACCGTTGCTCTGTGGCTCTGATACAAAACAACTGAGCAATATATCTGAGAAGAAATAAAGTCAATCTGAGTGTGCTTGAGCTGGCCACAGGAGAGTCAGTGAGGTTAGCCAGCACATGCCTAAGTACCTAATTGGTGTTAAATTCTTCCAAGTAGTAAAGAATCTAGGAACCATCTTACCCTGATTACTTTTCAATGCCTCTTTAATATTTTAGAAAAGGTATTAGCTGGATTATTAGTTACAACACAGATCTCAGTGTGGCATCTTGACCTCGGGAGTTTCATTTCTCCTTAGAGGCTGGAGAGAGGCAGGGTTGATGCAAAGCGTTCTTTGCAGGGATGCCAGCGGAGCTGGCAGGGCTTGCTGCTAGCCAGAAGACTGCATTTTGAGCCCAGTGGGCCCCTGTCAGCCATGATTCACTTGGCCAGTGACAAATAGGACCTGAACTCAACAAAATTTAATCAAAATGGGATAATGTCTGCGATTTCAGTTCAGGCTCTTGCATGGATTTAGGGGGAGCTTTTGCTTTCCGAAGCTCTGAAATGTCACCTCTCTCTTTTCTGTCCCCGTTTGGCAGTGCTTTCTGAGCCTGAATTATTGCTGCAATTTGATTCAACTCCTTTCACATAGGATTTTTTTTTTTGTCTAGAAGAGCCCCCTGTGAGGGACTGTAGCTGAGATGGTTCATAAAGTAATTATCATAGACTCAGTAAGGTTGAAAAAGACCTCAAACATCATCAAATCCAACCTGTCACCCAACACCTCATGACTACTAAACCATGGCACCAAGTGCCATATCCAATCCCCTCTTGAACACCTCCAGGGATGGTGACTCCACCACCTCCCTGGGCAGCACATTCCATTGGCTAACAACTCCCTCTGTGAAGAACTTTCTCCTCACCTCCAGCCTAAACTTCCCCTGGCACAGCTTGAGACTGTGTCATCTTGTTCTGGTGCTGGGTGCCTGGGAGAAGAGACCAACCCCCTCCTGGCTACAACCTCCCTTCAGGTAGTTGTAGAGAGCAAGAAGGTCTCCCCTGAGCCTCCTCTTCTCCAGGCTAAACAACCCCTGCTCCCTCAGCCTCTCCTTGTAGGGTTTGTGCTCGAGACCTCTCCCCAGGCTTGTTGCCCTTCTCTGGACACATTCAAGAGTCTCAGTGTCCTTCTTAAATTGAGGGTCCCAGAACTGGACACAGTGCAAAAGGTGTGGCCTAATAGCTTTTTAATTACCTGTCCCCTTCCACCTAACTACTTTTCCTTCTTCTCTACATTATTAAAGCAATCCCTAAATCACTACAATTTTGAGTTGGGTTTTTTGGTTGTTGTTTGTGGGGGTTTGGGGGTTTTTGGGGGTTTTTGCTATTTTTTGCTTAACTTGAATGTAAAAAGAAGGCAAAGAAAGCTTTTTTTTTTTGATGTAGTGATTTGTTTGCCATTCTCTCTGCTGTGACTTTTTTGTCTCCTGTCTCCTTCCCCATTTGTTTTTCCCCTGTTCCAAAGATGAGGAGGAAATTGTGTCTGCCTGCTTCACATGTGAGGCTTTGTGCAGCTGAATTTCAATGTACTCTTAATGCTTGCTTCTGAAAATGCCAAGTTCTCCACCTCTGAAGATTGAGAGAATGGTGGAAGATACTCAAGTGTTATAAGGGTTCACAAGGAAAAAGAAGAGGGACCAGGCATTTTGTGAACCAGCCACAGAACCCTGCTGGGGTTTGCATAGTCTAGAGTTGATCCACATGCTTCCCTTCTTGCTTGAAAGCTTGTGGACACCTTGTCCTCCCAGCTCTTGTCTTTGTTTGGTGTGAGCTTGGGCTCAATTTGCCACCAAGGTCAGATGCCTAGAGAGCTTCTTGCTGGGCTTTTTGTTTCCTGGCAAATCTGTTTTCTTGGGAAAGAAACAAAAGCAAGCAACTTTCTGCCAGGTTTTTATGGCTCTCACATCCACACTGCACCACAGTTGCCTCTTGGGAACAAACAAGCAATTGGGGAACCTGACTTCCTCACTGGCATTGTGTTTTCCTACTTCCCCCCCATACACACACACACACTATTTCTCTTCTTCAGCTTTCTAATTTTCTGCTCATTGTCTTTGATTGTGTCAAGAAAATTGGAGAGGCTTCTATAGCCCATTTTGGAAATTAAATGTTAACTTATATAGCCCCTCAATGAGAAGATCCATTATGCATTTTAAAGTAAAGTGGGAGCTTGTGTCCACCAGCTTCATATAAATCTATTCAGCACCATTAAATGGTTGCTCTATGAAGAACTAGCTGACCATAAGTTGCACTTTAATTATGTTTCCCTAATGCACATTATTTTGCAGAAAGCCTTAGCTTATTTTACATGAAAGATAGCATGAATCTATCCTCATCAATGCTGCAATAACAGAGTAGAGAATGAACTAAGATTTTAGTCCACAGCCCTTGTGGCAGCTCATATCTAGAGCTAAACATTATAGTTCCTCTCCAGGAATTTACACTCCGACTACTATGTGATCATGCAAACAGCTGCAGGCAAAGCTCAGTCAGAGGATATTCAGCATTTAATCTTCCTCTAGGAGCTCTTGGGAAGCTTTGTCTGAGATGTTAAGATGTCACTTCTCTGCTTATGAGGGGAAATATCTTTACTAAGATCTGAGAAGGGCAGTAGCCACAGAGGTTCATCTGGGGTAAAGAGTCAACTTGGCATCACCTTGGGTTTGATGTTGCTGTGCTCACTGTGAATGGCACTGATTTCATATGAACACCCACCCTGTGGTACTACCCAAGAAACAATTTCCATCAGCACCCAGTACTAAGTGAACACTATGCTAAACCTAAACCAATTTTGAGATGAAATTCCTGTGCATGATTCTAAATGTACCATGCATTAATTAGTGAATGAGGCATAACACTCAGAACTTCTGGCTAGAAAAGTTTCTGCACTTTGGCCATCTCATCTATGGAAAGACTTCTGGTGAGTGCCAGGCCTCAACAAGAGCAGCTGTGGCACTTTCTCCTGTAACTAATTAGCTACAGAGACTTCTCTGAGCACAAGCAAGGTGCAGCCTAGCAAAGTCTGTGTAAATCCTGTGCTAATACTGATCTGCTGCTAAAATCAGATGGCTGTAATTCCCAGGCATTTTCCCTGAAAGCTTTACTGATACCAAGTTGCCAAAATGCAGTGCTTGTGTGGAAAATGGGCTTTTACAAATGTGAGATGAATTGGAACCAGCCAGAACACTGCTGGAAGATAGAACTTGATGAGGATGTGCTCATCTGGTTGCCTTTTGTCCTGATACAGTGGGAGAAGGATTGCCCTCAGGCAGGCCTGTGAAGGGCTCCTGAAGGATAAAGAGAAAGTCCAGGCTGTATATCACTGTGGCAAAACAAGTGAAACACCAGGAGAAGCAGTAAAACCAACAATACACAGACAATCTGAGAAAACCAGGATAGTGGAAGAGCCTAATCCATTAAAAGTAAAGGTGTTTGGTTTACTGGTTGTAAAAGCCAGCCTGGAATGTATTAAAGGCCTTTTGAAATAAATCCCTGATAAAGAAAGCATTGACCTGTTGGAGGAGAAAGTCTGATAAATGAATACATTTCACGTGTGTGGATCCAAAACATATTGCAAAGTAGCAGAGCACCTTCCCTCCCCTGATACTTTTCATGCTTATCTGTTACAGGAATAGCTATATGTGCAGTGAAAATCAGCATTTGACAGGTTCCTGTTGTACAGCAGACAGCTTTGTGTTGTGGAAGGATTAAAAGAAAATATTTGAAACCCCACTGAGTATTCATTTGACTTCGTTTTAACTACTTGTAAGTCCAAAGAAGCTGCACACCAGCCTTTTTCTTCTTTCCTGCTCTGAAAGAACTTGGTGTAGGGGAAATGGTGAGGTGGATCAGGTAAGCTTGGTGTGAGAGGTGCTTGGTAAAGCCACATTTCATGTCATCTTATTTTCAGTTCAGTCTGTGAATGTAAGTGCATTTTCCTTTTGAAGGTTGCTTTAGAACCCAGAATATTACTGAGAATACACCACCAAGAGTGTTGGTTCCAAAGCATGTTTTCATCTCTTGTTTATATAAAAGACAATACACTTCCCATTCCCTTGACAGTCTTCTTAGATGCCTGTTCTCCAAGGCCAGAGATTTTATAAAGCAGACATATTACTCTTTTGGCTTAAGAAGCTTTTCAGTTACTCTTCTCAAAGATCTTTGTTTTCAACAATGGTTTTGTCTCCATGTTCAGCTCTTCTTTCTCATGACGTTTTTGAATCGTGCTTGTGTTCTCTTTACCTTAAACCTCATGCTTGTCATACAATGCCCTTGACTCTTTGGTTCTTGTCCTCTGTTGACTCCCATGTCAAGGAAATATCAACTCTTGGGTTTCCCTGATGTGACAGATCTCAGTCTCACTGTGTCAGTTCTTACCCAACAGGGCACAGATGGTTTTTTCCCTGCTCCTTTTTAGCAGAACCAGTGTCAGGAATGTGCTTGGACTCAGCAGGACTGTGCATGGTCCTGAAATGTTGCTTGTGTTTGCTACTGCTAGAGGTGGAGCTGTATGAGGAAAGATGAAAAGAGATTACACAATACTGGCAGTGAAAACAAGCAAACAAAACCCCAAGAAAATTAAAGATCTCATTTATTTTCGTGTCAAGCCCTGAAAATATTCTGATGATACTTTCCAGTCAGATGGGCTAGAGTAGCAGCAAAATAACAAGGGCAGAAGGCTTTAGCTGGCACCACATTCCCTCCTCTGTGAAGGAAGGCAATGTCCTACATGGAAGAAGAGATGCACTTCAGGAACATGACAGGAGCCTTCTTCCCAGATACCTCTGGATCATCTAAGTTCAGTGCTGCCCTTCCACAGCGTGAAGAGGGGAAAAGACTGATATGCTGAGCTGGGAACTGATGTTTCAGGCTGAGATTTGTACCCAGTGCAAGTCTTTCTTGGAATCTAATGGGTAACAAGTCAGCATAAACAGTCATTAACTGATGCAGCATTATACCAAATGGATCCACTGTGCTTCATTCTGCTGCATGGAGTGCAAAATAAATTCTGGATGATGGGATGTATTCTCAGGCAAAGGGAGAGTTTCAGGGAAGAAAGAATCTTGTGTTAGATGTCTTTGTTTGTTTAATAGGAGATTATAAAAAAATTATGGTCCCAGGCTAAGCTATGGCATTATACACCAGAAAAATACCCAAGTAATGGAGCTGATTGTCAAAGCCAACATTACACCCAATAGTTACAGCTTATCTTAATGTGCTTCTAAGCTATGCAGTAGATTTCCTACAGGTAAACAACGCTAAGAGGGAGAATCAGATGGCAGGTCAGTAAATTGCTAACCTGTGTGGGCCAGAGTTGTGAATTTGTCCCAGTGCCACAATGGCTGCTGACAGGCAAGGAGATTTGGGGGGGGGAGTCATTTTTCTCCTGTGAAAACACTTAATGGTGTTGGCTTTGTGTAAAGGGCATTTGCAGGCAAGGCAGGACCAAGTGCAGCTGAGGAGGGATGGCAAGGCTGTGAGATGGCATGTTATTCACATGTCTCGTCGTGCACTGGAGAGGGGCAAGGAACGAGCAGGAAACCCAGCACAGGGTCCAGGGAGCAATAACACAGGTCTCCAGCGCAGGCTGCATTCTCAGTTCCCTTAGGAAACCCATAGGTTTCAAAAGAAACCTTTTAAATCTCTAATAGCAACCAATTCATGAGAGATTATAATTGTTGATTCCAGTGGTATTACTCCAAGTGAGAGCCTGGAGCCCTGAGTCACAGCTCTTTAAAATACGCCTGACCAAAAGCATTAAGGAAGCAGTGTGTCAAAGTCCTTCTCAGTCATTTGTGCCTGGCTTGTTGAAAACAAGCCTCTTTGTACCTAAAAGCCACCAGTATTGCTATGTCACACACAACTGGGCTGAGCTGGAAGAGGCTGTCATTTAATTTTTGTCTTCACAGCCAGAGAGCTGCTTCCTGAGGCTCCTGTGTCTGAATATTAATATCCATATGCCTGGTGTAAGCGCAGACATCTAACAAATAGCTTAGTACCACGAGTAATCTCTTGGTAAACACTGGATCTCTTTCCAAAAGTTAATTCCATTGCCCAAGAAAAAGCATTGTGAGCATTGTGTTTTAGTGCAGGGCTGTTAGGTGAAAATTTCTCTGCTGATGCTTGTGATGCTGCTGCGCTGCCTGAAGGAGATGCAGGCAGCTCTGCAGGACACAGCACCTAACAGTGAGAGGTACTGTGCAAGGAGCTGGATGCAGCGTGGAGTCTGGCCTCTGGCTGGCCCAGACAAAGCAAGGCTGAGCGCTGGAGGCAGCCGGAGTTCAAGTCATGGCTTGATGGTGATTCCTTTTAATTTTCTTTAGAAAAGATAGGTCAGATCCTCCAGCTCTTTACTTTCTGCTCCTTGTCCCCAGGATCAGCCCTCTGTCCCCCAATACGTGAGACACAGTCAAAAGGGGGAGTTGGGGGAACCAAACACTGCTTTTCTAACATTCACTCCCTGTCTCTCTGGGCAGGGTACATCAATCTCTCATGTTCATCAGGTGGCACATTAGCTGCAAGTGGCCCTGACAGAGCACAGCCTGGCAGTGGCATGCTGTTCCTGAGTGGGCAGAGAACTGGGGCTGGGTGATGACAATTTTTTTATTATTATTATTATTTTTTGAGCAATTCAGCTTTCAACTCTACATGCAAACTGTGCTTGCTAGGAAGGAAATGAAATGGCCTGGTGAGAGGAGTGAAAAATGAAGGTCTGTTTTAAATCACATTTTAAAATATGATAGTTCTGTTAACTTCCCCCCTCCCCCCCCCCCCCCCCCCCCTTAACCCTTGATTTATTGCCACTTACAGATATGCTGGAATTTCCCCTGAGCCTGAAAATACACTGCAGCTGGTAGCAGTTGAAAACTCCTTTGTTTTAATCTAATTTTGTTTCAAATTCCATTCTGCACAGACTGGCCGTCTTGCTTTACTAACCCAATCCAAAGTAGCCCTGGACAGCAACAGCTTGTCCCTTCTGTGGCCTGTTTTGCCTGAGGAGATCAGGAGGCCACCTGAGATTGCTACGTGTCTGTGTTGATCTACATTCATCACCTGCCCATGGCTGCTGCAGGGACACAGGGAGGAAATTGTCTTGTACCTTTCCCATTCCCAGGAGATGCAGAAGAAGAGGCAGAGCTGCTGCCTGCAGCCAGAGACCTTCTGGTGCCACCTTTAGGGAAATGCTCAAGCAACTCAATTCACCCTTATGCAGGGAAAGATGTATTTGCATACCTTGATACTAAGCATTGGTGCCATGGGTTAGTTGTTTAGGTGGGTTGGATGTGATGATCTTGAAGGTCTCTTCCAACCTGGTCTATTCTATGTATTCTATTCTATGTATTCATTGCGCTATGGCAGTCTGTCCCTCAGCTTTGATTTGCTCTTTGCTTTTCTGGGCAGTGAAAGAGGATTGATCCCCTGATTCATCCACCTTAGTGGTCTGCCTAAAGTGGTAGAAAAGGCTCTTCTGCCTGGGTGCAAAGAAGGTTGGTGGGAGAGGAACAACTAGTCAAGGTATTGCTTGTACTCTGAGATTTCCTATTCCGGAGCCAAATCACAGGTTTGCTGTTCTGCTTCTGGGTTTAGCTTTTAGCTGCACTCAGCAGCCTTTCTTTGGGGTACATCATTGCAACATCCAGCAATTGAAAGCTCCAGCACAAAAAACACTCCACAATGGCCTGCATGTCTCAAGAAGTGCTTAAAAAGCTAAGGGAAGCAATGGTTTTAGTCAGACCTGAGCTGCAGACTGGAGGCTTCACTCTTTCTGCAGAGCCAGTCAAATCTCAATGAGAATGTAAAACTCAAAAGATTCAGTCACCACCAGCTGCCTAGAACAATGTGACCTAAAGGATATTCAGTAACAGGCATAGCTCAGGGGGTTGGATTTCTCCTGACATTTGCCAGCTGCAGCTGCACACATCTCACTGCATCATTCGTGGGTCGGAGAGGTCTTGCTTGTGTGGCTCCTCACTGCCTAGGAGCATATTGGAAAGCAGTGCTGGAGGAGATGCTCTAACAAGGAGGAGAAAGCCATATTGCAAGCAATCCACTTCTGCAACATGGGGAAAATATAGGTTCAGCTCTCACTGTTTCATGTCTCAGGACCTTTATTTATTATTTGTATTACAGTAGCACCTAGAGGCCCAGAGTTGCTAGGGTTTATAGAGCACTTTGTAGGAGATGGCTACTACTCCTATGTTGTTGTAAAATGACCAGAAGAATGGGGAAGGAAGGGAGAAAATGCCCTGACTGAGGTGTTATGGAGGCCAATAGCAGAATGGAAAGCAAAGTTTTAAGTCTCTCTGAGGATGCTTGTGTAGTCAAGCACTAGGGGCACAGCGTTTCAAAAAGCCACAGTGCCTTCACCACAGCGATTTAAAGGGCTGTGCACTCACTTCTAGGCCTTCTTCAGCAGTGGTGTAAAAGAAACCGTTTTATTTCACATTGCAACGGGTTAAGTCTATCATCATGACCTGGCTGAGGGCTGGTGGCATCTTCAGACATGCTCACTTGAGTGTGACCAGCTGGCCTCTCAACTTTGAGCCAAGTTCAGTGGCTGCGCTGCAAAATTGACTCATAATTGCAGTTTAGACATTTTCTTGTTCAGTGCTGCCAACTCTCCTTGCTCCAGTTTTAACATCCTGGAACTTTGCCAGATTCTTGGGTCAAAAAAACCCACAACCAACCAACCCAAACCAGCTGCATTTATTGAACACAATGTAGACGAACCACTTCAGACGTAACACCTCTGTGTGAAGTGCGTCCCTATGCGCTTCCTGGTATCGTGGACCAAACCAGCTTGAGGGGAGGGGGGGCATTGACCCCACTGGATGGTGGGATGGGACTTAAATGTATATTTTGATGCATTTGCTATGAGTCTTCTGAAATCCTGCTGGCATTTACAGTAATAATAGCTCTGCTTCTGGTGAAAGAGGGTTTGATGCAATAAACAGCAATCTCTGCTTTTCAACAGCAACGCTTAGAAACTATGCAGCCTCTTTTTCTTACCTGAAGATTCAGCATGTCTGTAGGAAATCTGAGCTGTAATTTCAATGCTTTGGGGGTTTTTTTCCCCTTTAAAATATGTTTTAGGGAGAAACCAGACCTCAGCACACCCCGCAGTTGTTCAAAAGAGTGCAGAACTGGCAGTACTACAATCAGAATGCTATCTAAAAACCTGACAAGAATAGGAATAATAGGTGCAAAGTCTCTCTATTTAGCTTCATCCCCCACTAGTGCTGAAGTTAGCCTTGCAGCATCCTTATGCAATGCACATGAAGACCCTCAGCATTTTGTGACTTGGTAACTCAAGGACTAAGTCCTGCCCGTGGTCACACCAGGGTTCTGCACAAAAGCTGGAGGTACTGTGATATTCCTGGGTAAACCCAGCAGAAGGATGACATCTGCAGAGACCTGCAAAAGATTTTGGCTCATTAGACATTATTTTCCTAATCTCCCCTCATTACTTTGCATCAGTCTTGTACAGGACAAGTTCATTAAAGCATCCTTACAGTGATTAGCTCTCTATTCTCCAGCCATTTCACCCTTGCCTGCTTTTCTGATCCTGACTAATGCAAAGCTAGAAGCAGTGAGGAGAGCCCTAATAACTCTGCCATCCTCTTGAGTGTGGCGTGGTGCTCCTGCATCTTTAAGAACAGACCAGGCCTGACAAGCCCCTTTAACAAAATGCTTTGAAAGTCCCTCACCAAGCCCTCCCTGGCTGGCAGGCATTCTAGTGAAGCCCTGTCCTTTTTGCCCTCTTTACAGGTGTTTTCACTGCGGGGTTGCTCACTGTGAACCCTTTGCTTTGCTGTTACAAGAAGTGAGAGCAGGAGAAAAGGGAATTTTTAATTTTTTATTATTTTTTCCCCCAAACTTACTTGCAGACCTTTAAAATGAAAGTAGATTCTGGGCATCCTGGAGCTGTTGGCTCTGCGATGGCTTTGGTCAGGTAACTGAGCTGGAATCTCCTCCCAAACTGGAGATCTCTCCGCTGAGGTAGTGCTGTCCTGACATGTGGTGGGCTGAAGTTTCCCCCCCCCACAACATTAACTTTGCCAGAGCAGCTCAGTTAGAAGCAAATGAAGCTGTCCTTACAAGCAAAATCTACACTCTACAATGGAATGCAAGGAATATGTACAAAATATAGAGGATTTGCAATATTATACAGCTACTTACAATGAGCAAACAACATGAATATCCCCCTGGTCAAGAGACAAGGGACGCTGCTCCACTGCCCACCCACACCCCCCCTTCCTGTCCCAAGAGAGAAAGGAGCACAGAGAGAAGCAGTGGCTTAGACTTAGACAAGGCCAGCCAAAGCACACAGATTATCTCTCCTGAGCAAAGCAAAACCAGCCAAGATCAGAAGAGAAGAGAAAAGGGAAGAATTGTTATGGTACAGTTCCTCTTATTCTAGATCATTACCTAATGAATTTGTTTAGAATAATCTTTTGCTTTCCTTTTTACACCCAATAGTGATTTATTTGTATTCCTCTACTGTTCTGCTCGAAATCTGTAACTAAATTTTAAAGGCATAGCCTAAAACCAGCACACAACACTTGCCTGGTTCTCCAAACCAGCCCCAGTTGAAGCAAGCATGTGTGCTGTAGATGTTGAAATATCCAGATGCTATTTCATGAGGAGCAGCACTTGACTCTCATGTTTTCTCTTGAAACAAGAAGTTCTGAGTCCTGGAGCCGTTTAACCATCTTGCTGCAGTCTAGAGAAATTGGAAAGGATCACCCCCAACATTAGCCCATTTCTAATTAGCCTGGTTGCCATAGCAACTTGGGGTGTTCTTAGTATCAGCATGGCAAAGTGATAGAACAGTGCAACTTCTTTTGCAGCTGGGGAATGCAAAAAGTGAATCCTGCTCTGGATCACGCTTGCAGGGTGACACTCACTGTATGCTCAGTAAAATGACTGTCATTTCTCACATAGAGTGTTTTGCTTTAAGAGTAAGATGGGGATGGGGAGAAACAACCTATCTGAGGCATGAACATCTAAATGCAAAGGAGCTAAAGAAATTCAGGTACTTTAATTAAATTAGGGAAAATAATAGAGAGTGAACTGACCCTGAAGCAATCAGTGCTGGATGCAGACTCTGCCTTCTTTATTTTCGTGTGCTGAGGAGCTGGGTTATTCTCAAGGACTTTCTTAGGAGGAAGATGGAAATGTGCAGAAAGTGGCTTCCATTCTTTATTGATATTTCCTTTTTACTACAAGCACTTGAAATGTGTGTATTTTTGATCCTGAATGTTGTCATGGTTACAGGGCTACTTGGATGCTGCTTTTTTGCACCCCACGAAGGCTGCTGTGCTCGGTGTGCAGTGGAGCAGCTGCCCGTGGGTGCAGTCTGAGGCTGGAGATGTTAGGAGTCTGACCACTCAGCCCACCCCAGACTAGACACAGCCAAACATGGAGCAAGCATTTCTAGGGACAGACTTCAGCCCCAGAAGGAAGGATGGAAACTGTGATTGTTAGCTTGCAAATGCCTTTTGGGTAATGTCAGTGAAATGTCTGCTCATTCCCCAAGTCTATGTAGTCTTGGATGTTTCTGTGTAAACTAATTTTTCACTGGGTGGTTTGATTAAAAGCCTTATTCCTGTGGATTCCAGGACCCAAGGGTTTGGTAGTGGTTGGGTTTTTTTAATCACAGAATTCATTGTAAGCTGTAGTCCAGAACGTTGTGCAAAGCAAAGCTGCATGGAGGAGAAAATGTTGGCACTGATCTCCATGATGTTAGGTCTCTTTGTGAATCTCGTGGAGACTCTCGTGTCTGCCTGCGAGATCAGGTGGTAGGTGTACCACAGAAGTGGTTGACTCTTCACTGAAAAATGACAAATGAAATATTTTTGACTGAACAACCTCCCCCCCCCCCATCATTTCCCCCTCCCCAACCCTGCCCCACAGCTTCCCCCTCCAGGTTTTCAGCCAAAGGGTTTTCAGATTTTCAAACCTATACAAAGGAAGCACTAGGAAGAAAATTATCTTCTATCAAAAGCAGACAGGCAGAAAAATGCCAATTTTATGAGAAGACTTTTCAATGAAAGGTTGCAATTTTCTGTCAGAGACATCTTTATTCTTTCACCAGCTCCAGGGAAGAAAAAAAAGTCTTGCAGCACTTCCCCCCACACAGTGCAAATGGAGACTCACAGGATATTTAACTTTTCATTAGTTTAAAACCCACTTTGGGGTAGAATAAGGATATCTGTGAGCAGAAGACAGTGCTGTGGTATGGAAACAAGCAGATTCATACTTTTTCACAGTAAGCTGATTTACTGTCCAAAACACATTCTTCCCTTCTACTTTATGGAGTGTAGAGTATCAAGAGGTCTGGATGCAAATATCTGCACCAAACCCAGTGCACAGTATGGTCTGTAGATGTGTTTTGTGTTCATGATCATCTGGGGGGAAAGGCATAAACAAACAGGTGGAAAAAAAAAAACAAATGAATGAACCAAAGAGTACTTTCTGGGAATTGTTTAATGTTTGAAGCAGTGAGGTTAGTCAGTGAACATGCTAATACACAAGTACCATAACTCACCACCTGAAGTAGGAGAACTGTGGGCGGAAGTCAATGGTAACAAGTGGGGTGCCCTGTGTTGATGGACAAGCTTAAGTATGACTGTAAGATGCAACAGACTGCAGCAGTGTGATAGATCAGCCTCCCACTCCTAACTCACCTTCCCTAAGGTTACAGGCTTGTCTGAGTGCCTAGTAATTAACTGGTGGTCAGGTATGAATGGGCCTGATTTCCTCATCACCTGCGCTGCTTCAGTGTTGAAGGACAATTGAGCCTAATAACTGGGGACAGCAATTTGTCACAGTCACTTAGATGGAAAATCCAAACCAGATTATAGTTAAAAGAGCAGATGTCCTGAATTCCTCTCCAAAAGGGGCACTGGAAACATGAAAAATGCTTTGTGTTGGATGGTGAAAACGGCTTTGTCCTACTTGATCACCTTTCTCTAGCTCTACCTGTAGCAGTGGGTGAAAGGACAAGCACCGTTTGCTGCCACTGAGGACTTTGCATTCTAGCTCTTTCCGCCACAGATGAGCCAAATGGAAGAGAGGCATCAACGGTTTTCCTCATCCCCATGTGCTGGGAGGGCCCTTGCAGTGGCAGCAGGTTGGCATGTGGCCATGGACTTTTGGGGTCCACCCCTGCAAGTTTTAGCAGTCCAACACGATCCTGTGCCAACCACTCATCTCCCAGAGCCGTCATTGTACAGCTCCCTGTGTGAAAGGGGCTTTGCTGCAAAGGGCTGTTATCAGTGCAGGGATCAGTGAAGAGGGCGAGGGGATGCAAGTGATAGGTTGCCTTTGCAGATAATTGAAAGCATGTCAGAAATAGAAGCAGCATTTAAATCGAGAGTCTTTGTGATTCTTCTCCACCTGGGGAGCCTGGGAGTTAGGGGAGCTGAGCATTAACAATTCTGATGAGAGATGTTGCCAATTTGAATTGCTTATTCGAAGACCAGGGTAGGAGGGGTGTCCATTAGCCTGTCTCGGGGATTTCCTAAACCTGCTCCTGAATTGTCACTGAAGGAGTGAAGCAGCTAAAGAAATGTGTTCAGAGTGCAAATACTGCTATTTGCAGCTCAGTTACATCTTTTTTTTTTTTCCTTTCTCTCTCTTTTTTTTTCCTCTTGAGCCAATCTTATCTTTTGCAAAGTGCTGTCAGATCAGCCTACACTGCTCTGTGCATGGGGCTGCTGGTGAGGGTGAAGGGGACAACAACGGCGAGCCGCTTCTTTGGAGGGTTGTGGCTTGTGTGAGGAGCAGGAAGCAGTGTTCTTCTCTCTAATCACAAGGTGTATGCTCTTCCCCCATGCTTCTTCACAAATAGAATAGAATGGAATAGACTAGAATGGAATAGAATGGAAGGATAGGATAGGATGGAATGGAATGGAATAGGAGTTGACCAGGTTGGAAAAGACCTTTGAGATCATCAAGTCCAACCCATCACCCAACACCATCTAATCAACTAAACCATGGCACCAAGCTCCCCATTCAGTCTCCTGCTTTAGGTTTACACCTCCAGTGATGGTGACTCCACCACCTCCCTGGGCAGCACATTCCAATGGCCAGTCTCCCTTTCTGTGAAGAACTTCTTCTTAACACCCAGCCTAAACCTCCCCTGGTGCAGCTTGAGGTGCTGCTGTGGAGATGTAATAGTAACAGAGCATTGTAGTGCAAAGCATTCTTGAGACTCCCACTTCCAAGCACGTTTTACAGAAAACTTAGAGGCCTTGTTGGAGGTAACAAGTTCATACACTCCAACTGTTCAAGTCATTAAGGCATGAACCCTTGCATTCCTTCAGGCCTGGTAAAGCCAACAATAAGGGGAGATTCTGCCTGGGCTTCCCATCTCTCCCAGGGCAGAAGCTGCTGTTCATCTCCCCTTCTCTGCCCTTGACCTCGCAGAAAGTGCAAGGATGTCTGAGAATATAGTGGGGGAGCAATACATGTCTGAACCTCACTGTAGAAGCTCAAAGCTTCTTCAGAATCATATTTGTTTCAAATGTTGTCTTGTCAGACATGTGCATGTGACTGTGGAAGGCATCTTTGGATCAGTTCCAATGACTAGTGCACGGGGAAGAGTCCCAAGGAATGGGTTCATCTGTGCAGCACCAGAGCCCTGTTGCCTGGCACTTTCCAAACTGCCTGGGGGATATTTATGCACAATTGCCATTAATTAAACCTAACAAATACCAGTGGGCATCTAAATCCCCCGTGTGGTTTTTGAGAACTACAACAGTGTTCTCTCCCAGAGAAAGAGATCTACTCAGTATCACTCTCTGGAGCTTAAATTTTCCCTTGGGTTTGCTTGCACGTTCTCTGCAAGAGACTGAAGCTTTCTGTGGCACAGCCCCCGCTCTCTTATAGTGCTGCAGTCACACAAAATAAATATGAAGTGAGCTGATTATATTCCAGGAGCTATGAGATACCACATGTCAGATCCAAAGTGAACTGACCTTTCCACTCCCAGGTGGACAGCTCTGACCTTTTATGATGCTAATGAAAAGCGTGGAAGAAATCATGATTAGGGGAAAGTCATCCTTTATTAACGTAGGCACAGCACAAAGAATCCATCATCTAAAGACCTGCCTCTAGGTGGTGGGACATGAGAAAGAGAATCAAAATGTGTGTCTGTGTTGTGTTCTCGTTATAACACTAATGGGAACAGGGCAGCTGAGATGTGTGATGGGGAATTATGCTTTGCTGTAGAGACTTTCTTGTGGTGACAGTTATAGCAACAGCAGACCATGTTCCTACTGGTTCAAAGTCTCTTTATAATGCTTTATTTTTTACAGCAGTGGTATTATTTGGCAGAAGGAGGAGGGAAATCCTGATAACTGCAGTAACAGCCAGTTGAGTTTGGTAGGTTTGGCATTGCTACAAGGTACCAAAGAGCTGATAATGAACAAGACTATTTTTTGGGGCACCTGTTTGTATCACGGTCACTATGAGGTACCCTTTGCAGGTATAGGGGGAGGAGAGGAGCAGGAAGGGTTGTGGTGTTTGGTTGTTTGGCTTTTTTTAAAGAGCAAACATAGCTTCAGAAAATGAGGAGGCTGGTGGGAGGGGAGTGGGGGGGAGCAAGCAAGCACATATTATATTCCAACTGTTTCCACGGTGACATTTCATAATCAAACTCTTGGGGGAAAACGCTTCATTGCAAAAGCTAAAGGAGGCAGGATGGCTCTGTGGATGCAGCTGGAGAGGGATAGCTCTCCCAGAACCTGTGGCTTGCCGTCTGGAGGACTTGGAAGCAGAGATCAGCCAAACTCAAGAAGCCGTGGTGCAAGCCCTGGCCAAGGAATTGAAACACATAGCAATCATCATCTCTTTCCTTTTATTTCAAGGGTGAACATTTATAAATAAATATGATATCATCACACTAGATAGGAAGCTTAAAGATCTTCTGTTCCTTGGCAGGAACGAGGAAGAGAGGGATGTATGGAGAAAACAGCTCATGAGACATATAGAAAAGTATAGGGAAATAGCTGAAAGCGACTTGTGGTTAATGAATTAGGTCACCAGGTCTTTGCATTCCACATTGTGTCTCCCTTTATTCTCAGCCCCAGAGTTGCAGCACGTAAGTGAGCTCTGAGCAGATGGGAACCTGCCTTTTCATCACTAGGCTTAGTTGCACATTGTCCAGAAGAAGCCAGTGCTTTGCTAGCAGCGAGTCTGACAAATCAACCAGTGGCGTATTATTCACTGTACAAAGTAGCACCACATTCACCTGAACCCCTTCCAAATGTCTGTGGTTCCCTGTGTTGTTATAGACAGTGCACCAGTTGCCATCATGCTATACAGATGGCAATAGCTCTTGGGGGCTTTACTACGAGACGTGGGCAGGGGAGGCAAGGGCTGTGACAAGTACATGAAGCTTTCATGCTTAGGGACTTCCCTTTAGTTCCTGCAGCACAGAGAGCTGCACTGTGGCTTTCAGTCCAAACCCTCCTGCAGGTTCTGTGAGTTTAGGCAAATTGTTCTCTCTGCCAACACCTCAGATGGGATAAACACTATTTTTCTTGTGCCACTGACCACTTGTAGCTGGATGTTCAAAGCTTTCTGCAGGCAAGGTGGCATGATGCTGTAGGTTGAATAGCTCTGCTTTAGCAGAGCTCGTTAGGAACATTAGCTTCTGTCAGTAACATGACTCACTGCAGCTGCCTGATAGTCCTAAACTGTCTCTGAAGCAAGTATACTGAGATGTGTACGATTTCTAAAGCAATTCCTGCATCTTTATGTTCCAAAAAAATATCCCATTTGCTCTTTTTTATGTGATTGAAGCTGCACAGCTCTGTGCTTTGTCTGTAGGATTGCATGGAGCTTGCTTATAGTCTGCTCTCGTCGGAGTCCCGCTCGCTCTAATTGCCGGTGTGGTTACACTGGGTTGCAAACTCTGCGGTGTGCCAGGTGATGTGGTGTGTGTGTGCAGTCCTCTGTCTGGGACCCTTGTTGGCAGTACAAAGGAGGTTTTTGTTTTGGTTGTGTTTTGGTTTTGTTTGTAATACAGCACTGATTTGTGTTTGTGAGGTACAGAAGGTCTTGGATGCAAATCTTGATGAGCACAGAAAGGCTCTAAATATGGGACACCTCCAGAAACACACAGTGTAACAGGGCCTGCATCATCATTCTTATCTTTCCCTTCCAGCCTGGAAAACAGGATGACTCTTTAAAGATGACATTTGTTTCAGATTACATCCTTAGCTCTCTGTCATTTCTGTGGTATCTAAAGGATGAAGAGGAGAAATCATAGATAACCTACAGATTCTCATCTACCCACTAAGCTTCAAAGGTCTTCGCCCTAGTAGATAGCTTAATGGCAACAGCTCAGATGAAGACCTTGCTTTTGAGTATCCATAACACGTGGTCCCCCTGCATCAGCTCTTTGCACAGGGCAGAGCAGCTGCTGCTGCTAAATGTTGTCCTCTTCCCCCTTCAGTGACACATCTGCTGATCTGGCAGCAGTGGTTTCTGGCGTGTCACAGTCAGTGGCCACACTACAGAGCCACAGAGGGCTTAAATGCTCCAAAAGAATGGAAAAGCCCCACTGCTATGGACATCTGCCACACCTGTGTGGAAAATTATCTTCTGGAACGTCAAAAACTGGTTTTGGAGCTGTAGCAGAGAATCAAAGACACACCTGAAGGAGTGCCTCTAGGCCAGGCAGTACTTCGATTTTGTATCTATTCAGAAGCTCTGTGAATCTGTTTATTCCTCCTCTTAACTGAAACCAATAACATCTTACTTTCACATCCATCAAGAACTTAAACAATTCTTAATAGAAAATTGCATAATGGTATTTCATTGAGTCCTGTGTCCAGTTCTGGGCCCCTCAATTTAAGAAGGGATATTGAGACACTTGAACGTGTCCAGAGAAGGGCAAAGAGGCTGGGGAGAGGTCTTGAGCACAAGCCCTACAAGGAGAGGCTGAGGGAGCTGGAGTTGCTTAGCCTGGAGAAGAGGAGGCTCAGGGGAGATCTCATTGCTCTCTACAAGTACCTGAAGGGAGGTTGTAGCCAGGAGGGGGTTGGTCTCTTCTCCCAGGCAACCAGCACCAGAACAAGAGGACACAGTCTTGAGCTGTGCCAGGGGAGGTTTAGGCTGGAGGTGAGGAGAAAGTTCTTCCCAGAAAGAGTTATTGGCCATTGGTAGAGTCCCCATCCCTGGAGGAGTTCAAGAGGGGATTGGATGTGGCACTTGAAGCCATGGTTTAGTTATGAGGTGTTGGGTGATAGGTTGGACTTGATGATGTCTGAGGTCTTTTCCAACCTTTCTGATTTTATGATTCATGATTCGTACCACAATGGTTTATTTCTTTTTCTCTTGGCAGCATTTTGAGGGAGTTCAGGTTATTTGTGCAGGGCCCACATGTGCAAATGAAGCAAATCTCTCCCTTTGACTTTTCACAGGTGCCTGTCTCCAGTCAGTTATTATCCCTGGTGAAAACCAACCCCTTCAATACTCAGAGACTGCTAATGTGCCATACACCACACCGTGAGGGAGACCGAGACACGGTAGGAGTTTGTGTGATGAGTGATTTGATCTAACGGAGCAATTCCCATTTCTCTCCTGGATGAAGCATGAGTAGCAATTAAGGAATGAGGAGAAATGACATCAGTATCTGTATTGCCAGAAAGACATTGATAATTCTGGTGATTCTTTAGGTTTTCTTCACTGCACAGACTTCCCCTTTCCCGGCTGGAAGCAGGCAGCCTTCTACTGTAGAATGGGATGTAAGGGGAGAAAATTGATACTTCTTTCCTTGACTCAGTCACTCCAGTTCAAAGCTTTGATTCCTCTGACTATTAGAAAGGCCACGATCAGCTACCTTAAAACACAGCCCACACATTTGTTTATCTCATGTGTTAGCAGAGCAGCCTGGGAGATGCTGAGCCAGATGGTAATGATGGGATCTTTGCAAGGCTGTTTGAATTGCAGCAATTGCTGCTGCTGCTGCTGCTGCTTTTTGGTGTTGTGTTGTTGTGGGGTTTTTTTTCCCCTCCTAAATCAGCATCCTTTTATCTTCCTCATTTCACGTTTGTTTTCTGCTTGTCTTGAGTTTGATGCCAGGGGATTAAAAATGAGGGTTGATTCATGTATCAATATTAAACTGCATAATCACCTCGACCATTATTTGACTTCATCTGTGGCGTTCGCAATGTTTTGGGGACTTGGATTGAAGGAAAACTTTGCCATGTGTACGAACAGTTGATTGAACTATTGATAACCAGGCTCTCTGATTTGGGCTGCATCCCCTTTTCACAGTAAATAATCCTCTTCTCACGTATTTTTAAACATTTTTTCAGGAGCTTGTTATTCCTTTGTGGTTTTTTTATTATTATTGTTATTATTATTGAACCAGAACACAACACAGCAGCACAATCTGTGGCAATAATCTGTGTGGGGGGTATTATATCCTCAAACAACAACAGACCTACTGTAACTTTAATGTGTTACCAGTAATTTCTGCTTCCTCTGGTGAGGCTTAGAGAAACATAAGGTGCTTTAATAACAAACAGGGATCCACCCACAACTCTGATTTATGTTTATGACTCAGCAAAGAGCGTAAACTGAGACTAGGGCACAGAGCATTTCTATAAGTAGTTATAAATCAACCATTCATGAGGAGAGGGGGGAAAAAATAGTGCTACAAGCCTTCCCAGTATGAGGAAGAGAGCATTTTGGGGTTTGCAGATGACAAAGTCTCTCTCTCTTCATGGGAGTCAGTAAAGGGGTCAACTGGGATTCATCACAGAGAGAGTTGTAGTGTTTCAATGAGTGGTCACATAGCTGTTGACTCAGCAAAAGGCTGTTTGCATCACTGTTGAGGTGACCTATCCCCAGCTGAGCATGTCAGTCCCGTTGGGTGGGAGCAAGCCCATCACCAACAGGTCAGCTGGATGGTGGGACAAACAACTCTGGAAAATAAAGTTGTAGATGTGAATTTGTAGCATGTGATGCTTATATTCAACTTGGGCTGAGTGCACAGGTTACATCCTTACCTGACCAGGAGAGCTCCTGCCCCTCCTGAGCTGATGGCTGCCCATCCACCCGTGCTGGGCAGTAGCAAAGCCCAGCTCGTGGGTGCCCAAGGTGCTCACCAGGCTGATTGTATCCCGTGGGCACTCTGAGACAACAAGAGGCATCCATTTGCCAGCTGCTGCTTGTGAATTTCCAACTGAAGGGTGCACAGCATTTTCAGTGCCACTCTGATTGACGGGTTTATCTTCCAGTCCATTTACTTACTTAATTATCCCACAGTGAGTAAGAAGTCATTTCTTATAAATATGGTAATAAGCCAGTCAGGATGACAACAGAAGCACATTCTTGTACAGTTTGTGGATAAAGCTGATTTCCCCTTGTTTCACTTTGTATCAGGCTTTCCCCATCAGCAGTCAGTATATTAAAATCCAGTATCTGGTGACCTTAGAACATCAGCCCCTAGATGTTTAGCATCAGTCAGGACCTGCTTAGAGATCTCTTTGTCTCAGGTGCTGTCCCTGTCCCACATCTTCACATTTTATTGCACACTGGAAAAGGATAAAGTTCATGTTTCCTTTAACCTCTCTTGAGTTGCTTCTGGGATGTCAAAGCATTTTGTTTGGCAACTCCAGCTGCCTTGGAAAGATGAGAGGGACCACAGACACCTCAGGTCTCTTGAAGTGGGGAGATTTTTTTCCTCTCTGATACAAAACATTACTGAGGCTATTTTTGTAAAGGAGATTCTACCAAAAAATAGTTGGGAAGTACAGGTTTGTAGATGCTGATTTTCAGTAGTGTAAATGATATCTTTCACAGAATCACAGAATTATTGAGGCTGGAATAGACCTTTGAGATCCCCAAGTCCAGCTTATGACCTAACACCATCACACTGACTAGACCATGTCACTTAGTGCCACATCTAATCTTTCCTTAAACACCTCCAGGGACGGTGACTCCACCACCTCCCTGGGCAGTCCAAGTCAAGTTAGAAAGACAGAAGGAAGTGTCTGATGTAAAATAAGCTGTGCAGGCACCTATGGAAATGATCACAAAGAACTCCGAACTCTCCCTGTTTCTACCTCAGCAGGAATTTTTTGAGTGGGGTTGAGTGAAGGGCTCAGGGTTTGGCTTCCTGCCCCTGCAGGTCTGAAATCCTTGTTTGGGCTGTAACGTGCTTTGGAAGACACAACAGGAGAGCCGCTCCACCCCTCCGCAGCAGCTCCGTGTCTCAGCAAACACCCTTGGGCTGTGCCACCCACTCCTGCCTGGGTGCTCCTGCCGGTGTGTGTGTGCCCATACAGCACATGTACGCTTTCTGAACCGTGTCTCTCAGTGTCAGTCCTGCGTGGGTGACACCAGTGACTGTGCATATGTTTGCTGGGTGTAGGTATGCCGAGGGCTATCTGCTCACACGCTTCCCCGTACGCTGCTGCTGTGAATGGAGGGAGCTGCCTCACCCCTTTTCCTTCTCTGATCACTTCCAGATTTTCCTCATTTTGAATTTCTGGAGTCTGTTCTCTCAGCCACCTCTCATTCCTTGAGAGGTGCATTATCCAAAATAACAGAATCGAGGTGAACCCAAGGCAGAGAGAGAAATGCGTGTGGCATCCATTAGCATTCATTTATGCCAAGGCTCTGTGAAGCCCATATGAGAGTCTGTGCTGTTTGCAGCTTATTTAAATTAATCACTGTAATTACATTTTTGCTCTTTATCAAAAAAACCTCCTATAGAGATTGTCCAGCTAGAAAATAAAAGGACTTTCAGAAATAGTAGTATTTCAATAGCCTTTTTAAAAGACATTCAGGAGCGTCGTGTAAAACACAGTGGGCACTGGGGGAAATAATTCTGCTGGGAGTTCGGATGGATGCCGAGTTCTGTTGATTTCCTCATTTTTCAGTGCTGGAGGCTTCTGCATGTGAATGAGTCCTTTGTTTTTCCAAGGCTTCTGGTACAGAAATATATCTGCTGCAACAACCACTTATTTCCTATCCTGGAAACAAAAGCTCTGATACTGAAGGCAAACCATTCTGCTCGTGTGGACAACTTCACGTCATGCAAGGCAGAGCGGCAAGGAAGGTGACAGACAGATTCCTCAGAGACAAAATTCTCTGGTGTGCAAAAGCTCAGAGTAGAAATGGGTGAGAACCTTTGTTCTCACCCAGTACAGCAAGGCCAGCTCCAGGCAGAGCACAATGGCAACAGTAGCTCTGCTGCATTCATTTTCTTATTACAGTATCACAGTATAACCAAGGTTGGAAGAGACCCCAAGGATCATCGAGTCCAACCTGTCTCCTGTGTCTAGCAAAGACCTTCAGCGAACCAATTACACTCTCCAAGTTCCTTTTTAGTATTTCCTACATCAAATTGGACATCTTTTTTTAAAGACATATATTTACCTCATTCTTTACAGTCAGTTGCATAGTTTAATCCAATAAGACCTTGTTAGATGTTAACCAGCAGATGCCTGCCCGTCCCACCGATGTCTTAAGAACCCTTTGAGACTAAAATCAGGTCCTCAGGACTCCACTCCCTGATAGTTTTCATTGCCCCTGCTTAAGATGGTATTGTTCAGTACACTTTAATGCTGTGCTGAATGATTTTATTTGTTATCTGAAAGGAGGAATGAGTTTCTTCCATTGTTTTTTAGTGATTTAGATAATTTAATTGGAGCTGGAATTCAGACAATTCAATTATTCTTTTAGAAGACTGGTGTATTGATCTGTCTCTCTGTTGTGACCACTCTTGTGACATCAAAGTTTCATCAGTTTCCCAAGATGTAGCTTGGTGTGTAGTCAAAGTTCAGAAGCTACATTGCTTTGATGTTGATCTAACCTTGAAAGCAGTGAGATTTAATTCCTAACAAACTTGTGCTAGCAAACTGAATAAAATGCTGTTATCTACAGGAAAAAGGAAATGAATACCTCATCTTACTAGTACTTGTCTTGTTACACTGTGGTGAGGTTCTCCTTGTTAAGCCCCCTGCAATTTGAAAGGTTTATAGAGCAAAGCAGCATTATTAATTAATGTGACTGTGCAAGCTTTCTGTCAGCTATCACAGTATTTTACTGTTATGGCTGCTGTCACTGTTGTCAGGTTGACTGTTTGGGAGGTCTGAAAACGTGCTAGCATCTTTCTGTTGCATTGGTTACCCTTTAGTGCCTTTTCTTCAGATTATAAATGCATCTGTTGCTATTAAATTCTGGGTGGAAAGCAGGAGCCCATAAAACCTATCAGCAGGTTATTTTAGCCTTAAATCAGTACTGCTTAAATAATACAAGGAGTGAAAGGGGAGGCTGATGAAGGTGCTACCTAACAGCTCCAGATGCAAATTTGTTATGCTTGAATATGACCCTGGGATGCCAAGCACCCAGGCAGTGACACAGGGTAGGAGCAGCCTTTGGCCACCTGTAGCTGACTCCTGAGCATCCAAACAATTGCTCTAATGAACCTGCATTCTCTGACACTGAGAGTCATTGCACTGGTCAAGGGTGCCTTGGGGAATAAAGGAATCCATCCCAGAAGGGTATTTTGTTCCTTGGCCTGGGGAAGATGTAAGCGTTCTAGGCTCTGGGGTTGTTTTTTTTTTGTAGTGCAGCTCTGCATGTTGTCTTTGTAAGAGGCCACAAAGTTGCAGACATCACCGCAACTCCTCTCTGATGTGACAAGTATGGGGCTGAGATCTGAGTATTACTCTAGCATATATGTGGGAATTTAAGCATTTTCTCATCCCAAGAGTCAGTGGAATTCATAAAGCTGTCTAGAAGGACGTTAAGGGAACCAAATTCTTATTTGCAGGAATGGAATGAAGATCATGGTCCATTCTTATTTACTCAGAGCCTGTGCACAGAGCCATATGAGGTGATTTCCCAGCTGTTGTTGCATTTAGCTGTGGAGATAGTGTGCGACCATATATGATACTGCTCTCTCATGGAGCTGGTGGGAAGGGCTGCATGAGGGAGCAAACTTGTACTAAATCTCTTTTAGAGGAAGTAGAGGATCTGCCAGAACAAAAGATTGCCTCTGTTTTAAAGGTTTGAAGATATGAAGAGTAGTGTTGTCCTTGCACCATGAAGTTGTATCATGCCTGGACCCTGTGGCCAACAGGGAATGTCTCTGTGCTACAGCAGATTTCATAGGCTTTGGTCACATCCCTTTTCAGTTGCACTCTACAAAGTCCTTTTCTGCTCAGCTGCTTCTTATGAAGGAGAAACTCCCAACTTTGAACATCAGTCACCATTCTTTGATTCTCTTCCAATCTAACCATGTGCTTTTGGAGATGGAGAATGAGGAGCAGAGCAGGGCATCCTGCACCAAACCAGGACATGGTGCTTCTGGGTCCTATTTCTACCTCTGCCACAAACATCCTTTCTTCTGTTTCCTCCCTGCTATTTAACCCTTGGCTAATGCTGATGGCTGCAAATGCTAATGGCAGAATCTCTGTCCTTGGATGTGGGCATTCAGGTTCTGGCACGAGATGCCCCAAATTTGGCTTGAGACTTCCTGTGTTTCAGAAAGGAATGGGTAAAATTTCTCTCCTTTCTGAGAAGGCTATGGCTCTGTGTCCATAGCACTTCTTCCTCAAATATTTCTCAATGTCCAGTTGTGGTGGGTTGAAATTTTCCCCCCAGCATTAACCACCACACCAGTTCTTCATAGAAGCTGCTTTTCTTCATTGCTTCTTTCATTGATTTCCACGCACACTCACACACTCCCCTTTGTGTTTGAGCAAAGCCTCACTAGAACTGCCTCAGAATAGTTTCTATGATGATCCAGGCTAAAATAACCTCCCTAATTTCAGAAGCCTGTCCTATCTTATGGTGCTGGTGAGCACAGATTCCTCTACATCAAGCACAGGGGTGAAAAGCCTCCTAGGTTAATGATGGGCAGGGGAAAACAACCTGAGAGGTGATGGTGAAGGGGTTCCTTTTCTCATCCTTCAGGATCTGTTGCTCTGAAATCCTTCCTTCCAAGGCACGTTTGCAGGACATAAACCAGTTTGTTACCCTGAGCTGTAGAGACTGATTCAACTCCTGGACCCAGGGGTGAGAGCCCCGGTTGGGAAGGGATGGATCAGAGGCAGAGGAGTTTAAACCCTTTCTCTAGAGGAGTTTGCCACCTACTGATATACAGGTTCCTTCTAGCTCCTGCCAAGTGAAGCTGAGGGGGAAACCCGGGAATTTAGGGATTCGTGGGAATTGCCCTTAGAGACCTGAGCCAGGACCTCTGGTGGGGAGAACAGGAGGGACTAGGAGGGATGGGATGCTGGACCCAGCTATTGAGCTCCAAGTGGGAGAAGGGGAAAGTGCCGAGTGGCAGCGCCTTGGTGCGTGCATGTGCGTGTGTGTGGTGTGTGACGGGGGAGGGATGAGGCTGAGGAGCGGGCTCGCTCGCTCGCTCTCTTTCTTTCTTTCTCTCTCCCGGGGCTCAGTTAATCCCGCTGCCAGGCGGTGCTGAGCAGCAGACTGAGCGCTGGATTCCGAGCGAGGGGGACGCGCAGCCCTGAAGGCGCAGCGGAGGGGAGGCGAGAGAGGCGGCTAAAGAGAGCAGAGCGGGGAAAAATCAAATCTATGCTCGGAGCTGGGCTTCTTTTTCGCCAATGCAAAAGGGAATATGCAGCACATTTTTGCCTTCTTCTGCACCAGTTTCCTAGGGGCGGTGTTAGGGGCCAATTTCCCCAACAATATCCAGATAGGTGAGTGCAGAGCTCCGGGGCCGTTTGGGAGGGATATTCCCCAGCAAGTGGTTTGGAATGGAGAGAGGATGGTGGGAGAAAACTGACCTGTTTGTTTGTTTGGAAAGGCAAAATGTGTGTGTATGCGTGAAAGAGAGAGGGGGTGAACAGCGAGGGCTAGATTGGTGTGTTGGTTCCAGCTTTGCAAGAGCAGAGATGTACGAATTTGGCTTTTGGGGGAGGGGAAGATTGGGAATAAATGCCTGCACACACACCAACATAGTGCCTCTGAAATGGAGGAAGCACAACAACGAAAAAAAAATGTTTCTTGCTCTGAAAGATGCCTGGGCTGCCATTGTGTGCTGCTGCAATTGCAAAATCAGAGGTTGCATGATACATTTTTGTGAGGATGCTCTCATCTGTAGGTAACTGGGACGAGAGGTAACAAACAGGCTCTCTCTGTTGTTGTTGCTAAAGAATAAGGGCAGAGCTATTGGAGGAAGATTTTGCATTGATGTCTCTTTTCATTTCATGCTACTTGCTTCCCCTGCGCACCAGCAATGCCTGTTTGATTCCTTTCTCCCTTCCTGTAACTTCTCAGTGCTCCTCTCCCTCCTTCTCTCCCTCCCCAGGTTTATTATTAGTCTCCCACTAATCTTTAGTGATGATGGATTTTAAGCTAGCCCCAAATTCCCATCCCCTGCATGCCAGTTTTCATTCCTACCTCCCTTCTCTTTACAATGCCAATCAATTGCTAATCCACCAAGTTCAGGCAACTCCTGCCTGAGTCCAGCTGCACAATCAGTGCTTTTATTGCTGTTGATGCTGCATCCTTTTTTCCCCCCTCCCTTCCTGCCTCCCCTTTACCCCAAATTTGTGCAACATCACCAATTTTTGTCCTTTCCACCAACACATATAATCCCTTAATTTGCCTGCTAACATCTTATTTCTCTGACACCCATGTTTAGGCTAGGGGTGGGAGGAATGGGGGAGGGGGGATATTTGAACAGAAATAGCCCTTTCCACACAGTTAAGGAGATTCCCTCTATGGTAGATATGTGCAAAGTGCCATTGATAGCAGGTCCTTGCACATTTATGTCTTCCCCAAGCCATCTGTTCTGGATTTGTGGGCACTGATACTCTCTGCTTCTTTATTTTAATTCTACCTTGTTGCTAAGTGCTTTGCTTCCCTGCTCGTAAGATGCCAATAGCAGTGCTCCCTTTAAATGCATATAGATTACAAGACAGTCTGAATGCAATCATCTTTCTGGAGGCTGTGAAGGGATCTGCTGCAAGCCAAGTTTCCTGCTGGGGGAGCAGCAGGAAACTTTTCCCAGGGACAGGTTATCACAGCACTTTGTTCCAGGTCTGTGGAAGGGGAAAGACTGAGTCTGGATTCAGTCTGGACCCACAACATCACCTTGGGACTCTGGGCTTGTCTATACTTCTGCTCAGATAGATCCATTTGAGGGTCCATTTGATTTCTTGCCTTCTTTGATTTTGGTCACCATCACCTGTTAAATTTAGGGATTTTTCCATGTAGCACATTTACAGTAGCAGCAGTTGTTTGGCCATGTGTCTCGCATCACTGTGGCTCTCGCAGCCCTGTCCCCATCCACCCAGTGCTGTGCCTGTTGGGCAAGACTCAGCCAGTCCGCCCAGAGTCCCAGAGCGTGGAGGAACCCCTGCACCATTCTGGACCAAACCCTTCCTCTTAGTCATCAGGATTTAAACTGAGCCTAATTACAAGTGAGAGAAAGAGGGAAACTCTCATTAGTATTGTATAATGATGGCTTTGGCATTGCTTCCATTTCTTTTCCTTAAAGTTAGGGGGGAGGAGGTTGGTTTCTCTCAAACCTGCAGGCTGCTGGGCCCAGAGATACACCAGGGCTCCTATATGTGATCCAGGTGTTACATAATGCACGGGTTGGAAAGGCTTTCTGCTTCCAGTGTGCCTGCAGCAGGCATGAAACCCCCAGGTCTTGCATGCTGGAAGGTTTTGGACTGTGAAAGTAGTCACTGGACAGGGGAGCTCTAGCCTTGACTTGCAGGAGTATTTTGGACTGAAGAGGTTGCTAGCAAAGGTGTGCTAAAGACCTTTGTTCCTGTTGCTCTTTTTTCTCCCCAGGAGGGTTATTTCCTAATCAACAGTCCCAGGAACATGCCGCTTTCAGGTTTGCGTTGTCTCAGCTCACAGAACCCCCTAAGCTCCTTCCCCAGATCGACATTGTGAACATTAGTGACAGCTTTGAGATGACATACACCTGTAAGTAGTGGCATTTGCCATGCTTTCTCTTGCTTCCTTTCTTCCTGATTGGGATGTTTTGTTGGGGTTTTTATTTTCATGTTTGAAACACATCTGTAGTCTGAAGTCTTGCTCCAAACGTTCAGCCTGCCTTTAGAGTCCACGCAAGAAAACCCCAAACCTACACACAAAGGTTTTCTGAATCATTTTGGTTTGTGCTAAGACACAGGAGTGAGGCAGTGCTGCAGCTATTCAGCACGTCTTGCATTTTATCTTACATTGCTTCCAACGTGGTAGAAAACCTCCAGCAATATGCTGCTGCTTGTTTCTCTAACCTCTGCCAGGCTCATTACGTTGAGTTTTCATTCCTGCACTTCCTATAGTCATGATGTACAACAAAGACGACCCCTTTCCACCCACGGGGTGCACAGAAGCCTCTGCTTAGTGTGAACAACTTCTTCAGTCCCAGTTTAGCCATCTGTCCTTGTCATTTAAGAAAGGCTTAGCAGAAACAGCAGCTTGGTGCAAGCAGAGTCCAGCTCCACAGTGAGTGGCGGCATGCCTAATGATGACAGAGAGGTAAGAGGGCTCTAGTTTCAAGAACCAACAAAATCATTGGCTCTATAAACAAATATTCAAGACTGAATTCTGACCACAGTCTAAATGTTTGGATGTACCTGCACCCTGCTAAAGCAGGCTGCATTAGCTGTGCTGTTCTCGTGATGTGATGTAGTTTGGAAGAGAAACAACTGGCTTGCCAGGTAGTGCCAAGATTAGCAGCAAGAAATAAGACCAGGAGGGAACCAGGGGAAAGCCAAACCCATAACACAGACCTGTGATTGCAGCAGGGGCTGTTGCAGCATTTGCTTCCCTTGGTGAAAATAGAGTGGTGCTGTGCACTGGGGGCTCATGATGTCTGGATGAGACACATGAAAAATTTCTCATTTTGACCTGGTGTCAGACATTGCTTCTACTCTCTGAGCATCTGTGTGTGTATGAGGACTGCCAGGAGGGACTGGAGGAACCCTTGCCTTTGAAGAGCCTCCTGGCTTCCTGGTGGCTCATGCCTGTAGTATCCTTTTGATTCACCAAAACATTCTCTCTGCAGTTTAGTCATGTGGAGAACAGGGTAGAGGTGGACACAAACTGATCTCTCTGCTAACAGAATACACAGAAGGGGAAAATGCTTTCCTCCAAAACCAACCAGGAATGCAGTGTCTCACAGTGGTGAGACACTAGAACAGGTTGCCCAGGGAGGTGGCAGAAGCCCCAACCCTGGAGGTTTTTAAGGCCAGGTTGGAGGTGGCTCTGAGAAACCTGATCTAGTGTGAGGTGTCCCTGCCCATGGCAGAGGGGTTGGAACTGGCTGATCCATGAGGTCCCTTTCAACCCTAACAATTCTATGATTCTAGGAGGAGAATTGATAAAGCTTTCTGAAGAAAAAGAAAAGAGAAAGCAAAGAAAAAAAGGGCAATGTTTTTTTCAGTTGAAGGATTTACAATGACAAGATTGCAGGAATTTCCTGGCCAGTGTGACAAGTAACATTTTGGCCATGCTTTCACTTGAGTGTCTAATGACATGTCTAAAGATTTTTGATTTTCCTTAATATCCCTCTGTTTGCCAGCTACAAGCTTTCCATCAAGGAAGAGCAACTATTTCAGCTCAATCCAGTGGCACTTCCTTGGCAAGAAAATGAGACAAATAGAAGGGAAAAAAAAGACAGACTGTGTATTTATCAAGGGAAACCATCACCCACCTGGGGTAGAGTTGCTGACTGTGGCTGGGGATGAGCTATTTCAGTGCTGGTGGCAGGAAGAAAGCAGAAACTGCAAGAATGTCACTAGAATAAATTCTCCATCTGCACAGAGTTTTCCCTCCCTCTCTATGCCTGCCACTAATGGGTTTGTTTACAGCATTAACATTGATAGCAAGACCATGATACTACTTGTGCTTCAGAAATCTGTCATTAGAACCACGGGGGCGGGGGTGGTCTCAGAAAAGCTGAATGGAAGCAAGACAACCTCCCAAAGGATGTTCTATTTGAGCTCTATGTAGGGCACATTGTCCTAGATCAGACCAGCAGAGCACTCCGCGCAGTCCAACTTCGCTTGTCCTCATTTTTCTTCTCTTATAATTAAAAACTTCCTAAGTTTTTCCAGACTATGGAAGGCAGCATTTGTTTTGTGAGCTCAAAAGAAGGTGTTGTTCCATGTACCCTAGAGGGGAGGGAGAAAAAAAGCCCTCAACCCAAAAAACCATGCCGTCAAGAGACCCCGTTTTGTACTCTAGGAATGAAGAGAAACTTTTGCCAGGCATTATTTCCTTCCTCATCTTCCAGCCACTTCCCTTCCTGTTTGCCAAGACTAGATATCAGGAGAAGGATGTGTTTATTTACAGGGAAGAAAAGCTCTGCCCATGCAGTGGTCCTTATCTTTTGAGACAAGACTGGCCATGCTAGCAAAGTACCAGGTTTTGTTCCCATGGAGATAGAGAACATAGTGTTTCCTTGGCATTGCCTGTTTCTCTGATGGCTAAGTCAAGGATGTTTGGACCCTGTAAACCTGGCGTTGTCCCTGTTACAGTCTCCATCAGAACATCTGAGGCAAACTATATGGTCCCAGTCCCATGGCAAGATCCAGCCTTGCGCTAGGATCTGGCTTCATGTGCTAAATGTAGTCCTTATGGCAAGCGCCTGAAGCAGCAACATTCCAAATGCAGAATGTATATTAAGAATCAGTGGTGACAACAGAAGTATAAAACCTTGACGGGCAGCTTGCAGGCTGAAGATGCTGAAGTGACAGGATGAACTGCAGTAAAATGACAGCACCCTGTCTAAGGAAGTCGTATGCAAAACATATCTCAGCATCAGCTGTGACACTGTCTACCTCTGCCTGACGTGCATCTGCTTGCCAGTTAGGGTGAGCAAGCTTTGGTGTGACAGTGGGTGAATTTCCACTAGGAGATGTACTCATTTGTGCACAGGAGACACTGATAGGGAGCCATTAATGGTGTGCTAGTGATGCTTGTGAATTGGTAGCAGCAATAGCCAGGAAAGTGATAAACCTGTAAAATATCAGGAGGCTGCTGTTGACATTGTCACTGGGCTGTGGCTGTGACAGACCAGCGACAATTATTGTATTTGAGATGCTTCCAGTCAGTTGTGGACCTTTTCTCATGACACAGTGGTTGTGAATCACCGTGTGGGGCAACATCTATGATTTGATGAAGGCCTCTGGGCACCAATCACAGAGGGATTTGTAGTGATCACTCACTCTGTGCTTATGTTCTTATCAGCATCGATGTACGGTGTCCTATGGTCCCTGTGAGTTACCCATCATGACTTCAAGCAAACCATAAGCATTAAAAAGGGCACAAAAAGGTAGCAGATGCAACATGTGCCAATCTTATATTTCATGTGTGGTTGATGCTAATGTTGTTTCATCACCGAAACATGAGCACATTTCAGTAACTGAAATATCTTCCTGGATTCATTCCATCCCACAGAATAGATGGTAATGAACAGGCTCTGTGTGTGCAGCTGGGTGCATGGTGTGGCTTACTGGTATGAGAATACACACCTGGTGCTTTGAAGGCTCTTGACTGAAGAGACTTCATATTTTTGATCCATTTCTTCAAAGGCCAAGGCAATGGTTTAGGGGAAAGGTGAATTTAGAGTCCTTCCTTCAGCAGACGTACATACCAGTGACAGAGGACTGTAAAGGGTAAAATGATGCTGTGAGTAGCTGAAAGGTTTGCTTAGTGACTTAGCAGAGCAAAACCCTTCTGAGCAGCTTTAAAGAAATGTTCACAGGTTCTGTCTTCAGCCATGTTTGGGCAAGTGCTTTACAGCCTCAACACAGTCACTAGCAAACTCTGCCTTGCTGGGTTTTGCTGTGTCTGTGCTCAGGGCAGACCTAACATGGCAGGGCTGATGCTGCAGATTGGAGCTGAGAGTTGTGGGAAGAAGGATGTTCTGTGCCAAATATGAGGACACAGCAGGTCTGGAGCTTAGGGGAGTGCTGAGAATTCCTATCCCTGGAAGGTCTGCAGTGGGCATGAGCACTGCGTCCTTTGGCAGCAAAGGGATGCGCGGTTGCTTACTTGAGGCAAGCAGTGCTGGGAATAGTTTTCTCTCGTTCTTCATCTCTACCTCCACTGGTGCACACATAATGCATATCCCTCTCTTGTGCACAGCCCAGCTCCCTGGGGAACATGAGTTGTTTCAGCCACTGCTCCACAGCTTTATTTAATTTGTGATGCAGAGACTCCAGCACTTGGCCTCTGGCTGGAGTCCCCCAGGTGAGCCTGGCAGCGTCAGACAGACTGTGGTGGTTCCTCCCGCTGCCCAGGGAAGTCGATGGCTCAGCAACAGATTTCCCAAACAGTGACCTGGGGGACATGCCTTGTTGACTGGTACTCACAGAAGGTGAGTCACCAGCTTGGTAAATCTGTCCCTGCAAAACTCATGGCACCTTGCAGGGATGACCAGTGGCTTAAACGCCTCAGTTCAGCACTGAACCTTGCAGCTTTGCTGATGCAGCTGTCGGCTTTTGCACGCTTAGGTGTTGGACCACTGAGAGGAGATATTGAGGAGATGCACACCTGATCACAGAGCTCTGCATAGGACAGCAGCAGGATTCAGCAGCTGCAAGAAAACTTGTAAAGAGGCTGACAACCAATGAATTATTTATCCTTCTCCTTTCACATATGCACAGCTACACCTACTGTGGGGTCCTCATACTGAGTATGGGCTGTGGGTGCTGCTAAAATATCAACAGTTGAATCTGTTCTGCATATTAGAAAAGGAACATGTAGTTTGGAGCCTGTTCATATTTTATGAAGGCCTCTGAGCACCAATTAGAGAGGGATTTGTAGTGATCACTCACTCTGTGCTTATGTTCTTATCAACAGCACCAAGCTTAGATGGAGATCAGCTATGAAATGAAGCACTCCTTTTTCTTCTCTTTTTTATTTTTTCTCTTGGATACTTACATACATAGAAAGAGGATTTCTGGAGGCTGCTTTTTATCTCTTAAATTGCCTCTCAGAGACAGGAAGAAGTAGGCAAACATTTGAATGCTGGCAAATGAGGATCTAAATTTTGCTTAATTAAACGATTAATGCATGTTGAATTTAAAGGAGGCTTCTTTGTTGATAAATACAGGATGGTCGCTATTTCTTGGAAAGGTGGTGCTGTAATTATTTCAGCAGCAATCAATTAAAATGCAATTTTTTTTTTTATGATTAAACTTCCACAGTCTAAATAAGCCCAGCCATTTAATAGTAGCTAATTGTTTTGATCTAGGTAGACTTCTCTTGATTTTCACAGTGTCAGGAATCTCACGTAAATGCTTTGGGATCTACTTTTTCTTCCCCTTGCAGAGCTCAGGATGCTAACTGTGACTATTTAATGTGAGTTAACCCAACAGAAACATGGATTTAATGATCAGATGCAGACTGATTAATGCAACACAGGTACTACAAGGAAATGCATCTCCTTGGATTTTTGTAATAGGTAAAGGTGTGAATGCAGGCAGAGGAACCACAGAGCATCAGCTCACTTTAGATCAAATTGAGATTAAGGATGCTCAGTTTATGGCAGGGAAGGACTGTAGCTTTTCAGTAAGTGAATGTTTGTTTAGTGGGATACCAACACAGAGTCAGGTCCAGCCCTAAGGAGATTGCTGATGGGTGAAATCCTGCTAAACAGGGGAGGGAGTGGGTCCTGGGAGAGACACCAGCTTCCTGTGTCCAAGGCTCTGCAGACGGTCTAGGGTAGGTGGTGGTGGGTAATCTGCAGTCACAACTGAAGGAGGTGAGAGCTTGTCCCATATGTTGTCCTCAAGAAGGAAAAGCATTTAAAACCTAAGTCATTTCTTCCCCTATGGCTTCCAGGACAGGGCAGCTTGTCTGTCTGCCTTCACAGATCTGAGCATAGAGAGCCTTGGGTGACCATGGGACAGTATCATCAGCAAGGACGCTGATGGGGCTGTGCTGTCATTTGGTGAAGGCAGCCCTGCCAAGAAGCTGGCAGTGCACAGCAGGCCTCAGGAATGGGTTTGCTCTGGTCTTGTATATCCAGTTGTCTCCAGAGGGCATGGGGCACTTAATTCTTTGATTGACTATTTTTCTGTATTTGGTTGGGTTTTTTTATCCTGGGCTGTGGGAGTGGTGCTGCTGAGAAAACCTGAGATAGAATAGAATAGAATAGAGTAGAGTAGAATAGAGTAGAGTAGAATAGAGTAGAGTAGAGTAGAATAGAGTAGAGTAGAATAGAATAGAATAGACCAGACCAGGTTGGAAAAGACCTAACACAACTGGAAAAAAAATCAGAGGAGGAGTAAAGGGAGTTGCACAGCTGCCAATCTACCTGGAAAGAATCTGAAATGTTCATTGGTGATGAGCAAAAAAAGAGAGCGAAGAAGTAAAATCTGGACTCTGAAGCAGGCAGAGAAGGGATTTGAGAAACAGTGAGCAACAGAGCCCAGACCTGTCTGTTGCATGACAGTCACAGCTTTCACTCATGGCTTACCCTTTCTTCTCTCAAAATAAAGCTTTTTCATGTGGTAGGGATCCTACTAAGCCAGAAATGCATGGGTTGTTGGGATATTGGTGGCTTTTTTGGCATATTAGCAAGGTGAGAGTGGAAATCTTCATGTGGCTGCGAGGAAGGCAGCGTGGGGAAGTGCACTGTTCCTTTCCAAAACTCTAGTGGGAATTTGAGATAATATACATTTACATTTCCTTTAATAGGGTTAGGGCCCCAAAGGCAACAGCTCTCTGCCAGCAGGAGTGGAAGCAGCCCTGGTTAGCTTCAGTAACAGGCGGAGCTCAGAAGCGAACACAAAAATCAACATGCTCCTTAAAGAGGCAATAAGTCAGGGAGGCTTTCATATGCTGCCGATCCAAATTCTCCCGGGTGCGGTAGTAACACCAGTCTGAAGACAAAGATGCATTTATTTCAACTGCATGCCTCTAAAGAGAGAGGGGGTTTTACCTCCCTGCTTTTAACTGCGTAGGGCTGAGGCAAGGGTAATCTTTTACCCAGTGAAAAGTGCTGTGTGGCAGAGTGAGGCATGGCTTTGGGAGGTTACGGGGACTCCTGAGGAAGTCAGGTGTTAGGCAAGATGCAGCAGAGGTTTGGGCTGGGTGTTAGGAAGAAGTTCTTCACAGAAAGAAAGATTGGCCACTGGAATGTGCTGCCCAGGGAGGCGGTAGAATCACCATCACTGGAGGTGTTTAAGAGGAGAATGGATGAGGCACTTGGTGCCATGGTTTAGTTGATTAGATGGTGTTGGGTGATGGGTTGGACTTGATGATCTCAAAGGTCTATTCTATTCTATTCTATTCTATTCTATTCCATTCCATTCCATTCCATGCTATGCTATACTATGCTATTCTATTCCATTCTATTCTATTCTATTCCATTCCATTCCATTCCATTCTATTCCATTCCATGCTATGCTATTCTATGCTATTCTATTCTTTCTATTCCATTCCATTCCATTCCATGCTATGCTATTCTATGCTATTCTGTTCTTTCCATTCCATTCCATTCCATTCCATGCTATGCTATTCTATGCTATTCTATTCTTTCCATTCCATTCCATTCCATTCCATTCCATTCCATTCCATTCCATTCCATTCCATTCCATTCCATTCCATTCCATGCTATGCTATTCTATGCTATTCTATTCTTTCTATTCCATTCCATTCCATTCCATTCTACTCTACTCTATTCTATTCAGGAGAAGGGCTGAACTGAGCCATCCAACATTGTCCCAGGAAAAAATAAATAATCAAAACAATCCAAATAATTAGAATAATAACAGCATGCTATCCAGCAGAAAGTGTTCCCTGCTCACCTGCTGAACTCATTAGCTCATTAGCCTACACAGTAATGAGTCTCTAGTTGATTCTCTCACGCTGCCCTTTAGCAGTCAGACCCACTTGTTCCCTCTGGGGCATTCTTAAAAAAACCCACAACACCAAAGAACAAACAACAAAAAAATACCAGCAATGTTGATTTTTTTCTTTTTATTTTTGTCTTTTTCTTATTATTTTTTTCTTTTACTTTTTTTTTTCTCTTCTTCTCCTTCTTCTTCTTCTTTTTCTTCTTTTCTTCTTTTTTCTTTTTCTTCTTTTTCTTTTTCTCTTTTCTTTGCCTTTTTCTTTGTCTTATTCTTCTGTTCTTGTTTTTTTTCTTTGTCTTATTCTTTGTTTATTCTTTTCTTTATCTTGTTTTTTTTTCTTTTTTTCTTCTTCTCTTCTCTTTTCTTTTCTTTTCCTTTCTTTTATTTCCTTTTCCTTTCTTTTCTTTTCTTTTCCTTTCTTTTCTTTTCCTTTCTTTTCTTTCCCCTTTTTCTTTTCTTTTCCCCTTTTTCTTTTCTTTTCCCCCTTTTCTTTTCTTTTCCCCCTTTTCTTTTCTTTTCCCCCTTTTCTTTTCTTTTCCCCTTTTTCTTTTCTTTTCCCCTTTTTCTTTTCTTTTCCCCTTTTTCTTTTCTTTTCCCCTTTTTCTTTTCTTTTCCCCTTTTTCTTTTCTTTTCCCCTTTTTCTTTCTTCGTTTTTGATTTTTTTTTTCTATTAATGTAGATCAGTTCTTTTCCCTATTCTGGGCAAATCACACTCATGCCAAAACACACCCAGGGTTGCAGGTCAGGAGGAGACGTGCTTATGCTTTGCAAAACTGATAGATCCCTTGAGGAAGCAGCAGTGAGATGCAATAGAGAGGAAAGCAACAGCTACCAAAACCACAATAAAAAAACAAGCCACATTTTGGCTTCTTCAAGAGGGTCTTTTCATTCTTTGATTTTATTTGTTTTGGCAAAGTGGAGGAGTGCAAAAGAAAACAACTGATGTTTAAGACATAACATACAACTTGCAGTAGAATTCTTGAGTAGATAATGCATATGTATTTCCATCTCTCTGTATGTTAGAGGATTTAGTAAAGCCATGTCCTGTAACTGTGCTAATGGAGATTAAGTGGGAAGGACATGAAGGGTTGAGAGCTGAAGTTAAGGAGGAGAGATGCAGAAGCCACTGTATGTGATCTGGATGCAGGGTGGAATAATCTCACATGAAAGGGAAGCTTTTTTCTCACCCATGTTGCTAGCTGGAATCTTCCATCAGCAAAAGACACTGATTCAGGTGTGATTCTTTTTCACCTGACCATGTCCCCTGAGTATCCTAAGCCTTATTAGCTTACCTTCCACGTAGCACCCACACCCCATTCAGTGCAATCTGTGAGAAAGAGTTGGTGTTCTAGAAGGTGAGAGCAAAAAAAAATGCCATCAAGAACAGAAGCCTGTGGCAAGACCAAGGGTGAACAAAGTCCAAAAGGAAGAACTCAAGAATAGAGGATGGAGAAGTGTTGGGTCAGGAGCAGCCCATGGAGACCTGGGTTGGGAAAGGGGAACATGCAAAAGCTCCAGAGGGCAGTGGACATGTCCTAGCTGGAGTTTTCCCTTGTCTCTCTTTCCAACCTTTAGTTAAACTAGGAGAGGTTTTGTTTTCTGAGGGCTCTGTCTCCTACCCAAACACAAGCTGGAGCTTACTGGTATCTCCTATCTCCTATCTCCTTGCTGGTATCTCCTATCTGGCCAGCACCATGGCTCAGCTCACTCCTGGCCTCCGTCTTCCCTGCTCCCACTGCTGCAGAGCCAAACCTTGGTGCTTAGGGCAGGGAATCCACTGCATGGTGTGGTTATTGCAAACTGCCAGCATGTTTAACACAGATGCTACAGTCCCAGCATGCCACTATGCCATCTCCTCGGTCAGCCTTGTGCAGAAGGACATCTTGCACCCTTATTGCACGATGAGCGTGTGCCATTTATTGCATGATGCATGTGAGTGGATGGATCTGTGTTAGTCCTGAGATGGGACTTTTTTGCCAGGGAAAATGGAGCTAACAAATATGTAGACCATGGTGGGGTGAAAAGGAGGTTCTGGTTGGAGCATACGTGGCAGGGGAGGCTTGGGGATTACCACATGATTAGTGTCTAGCCAGGACCCAGATCAGCAGGGAAATGAGGGCAGGTCTGGGCTGCCGACACTGTCTGAAGCAGGCAGCGGAGCTGCAGCTGAGAAAGAGGCCTAACCCGCAGGGAGCTGAGGAGAAATGCCTTTGTGCAGAAGGTGATTAATGTCTTTAATGAACTACCAAAGGAAGTAATAGAAAACCAGACCACATATGTCTGCAGTGGGGAAAGGGGCTGAGGGGACGCTGCTGTTGCAAGCAAGGACAGGGAAGCGAGCTGTGGCGCAGCCCATGCAGCGATGCCATTTCCAGTTCACTGTCCCAGAAAAACTGTTGGGCACAGCAGCTGTCCCTAGTCCGTTCTGAGCAAAGGCAAAGCTGAGCACATTTCACAGATTCAATCAGAATTAATTCAGGCTTCCTGCCTGTCCTGGTTCTGAGGTCTTTTCTGCTCAGCTTGTTATGGCTGTGGCCACCACAACTCACTGTAGCAGCTCTGAGGGGTGGGGATGGTAATCTAGGAGTCCCTGTTCTCCTGTCCCACAAAGACAGCGAGGGAGGTGCTTTGGGGAGAGCCTCCTCTTGCTGAAGACTGGGACCTGGATTAACCTAGGCTGACAGGCATTAAGAGTCATTGCTTGTTTGGGAACCCACAAGAAATGTGTGGATGAAGTCAGGCAGAATTCTAACATTGAGTCATTTATATCGTAACATCCTCCACTTTAGCAGCCTCCTGTGCCAGACTCAGCAGAGACCTTGGAGGAAGCAGACACCAGCACCTCCCCTGAACTTGCAGAGCCCCACATGGTCCTGAAGGCTTTGCAGGAGGTTGACGTTCAGTCACCCACTCAGTCACCCACAGACTAGCAGACCAGCTCTTCATGTCCCCAGACGTGCCCATGTTTACGTGCTGATAACTAGGGGGACAGTGAGGTGCAGACAGTGCAGCTTCCAGGTAGGAGGTGAGATCGCTCCTGCATTTCTACCCTGTCTCCTAGAGCAACAACACACCTTCAGAGGTGAGCACATCCCCAAAACAATATTGTGACCTCTTGCTCAGGAGTAAGTAGCAGTAGCCTGGGGTACAGGATTGCTCTGTCAAAGGCAAAATTCTCAAGCCTCTCTAACACTGTGACAATGCCTGAATAACAATCACATTGAAGTGGGAAAACCAACACAGGGCATCTCAGCAGCTGTCAAGAGCCTGTTCCCAAACTTCTTTTCTTGGGAACCCTTCAGTATAAATACTGGATGTACAGTCTGCTAATTGAACTTTTGCTTCCTCTGTGAGGCACCAAGTGAAACAATAGAATTGGCAGTTCTGCTTTGCCTGATGTATGTGAAAGGACAGAAGGCAGAAGGGAAGTACAAAGCCCAGGCTTGATCCGGAGTGCTAGTGCCACTTTTGCTTTAGCATTTTCCTTAAGCAGCAAGTCCTAAGTCCTTAAAGCATGAGGAGCCCCAGCTGACTTTTCTGATTAAGGTTTAGTTGCCCTCCTCTGAGCTACTCATCAAGATTACCTCTAACCAGTAGAGAGCTCTCCAGTGAGAAATCCTTTTGAACTGTTCTTGACACCCATCTTGGTACAGGAGGAATTGCCCTCCAGAGGTGTCTGCTTATCTCCCTCGTTGTGTGGGAAGCCAAGGTGACAAACTTGACTTAGTTTGCCATGAGACCTCAAGAGGTAGGTAAGGTAAATCCTACCCCAAAGTGTCTGCAGCTGTATCATGTCCTTCTGCTAATTCCTCAATACCCTACTGACAGGGATATCTCAGCAGTACCAAACATTTTCCTTCTCTTGCCTGCAAGCAGCCTGTAATGGTTCTGATAAAAGCAGGCATCACATTGCAAACAGGCATTTTGCAGGTGTGCATTTCTGATACATTGCTGAGAAGTGATGAAAACATATGTTCATGGCACAGAAATTGCTCTGCTCAGATTCAACTTCTGTATTTTTGGTACAGTGCCACAGTGACCTCTCCCTGAGACATGCTCTCATCCTCTTCTATTTGTCACTTTCCACAGGCTTGCTGCCGGCAAGTGCTGGTGCAGTGTTCTAGCAGTGATGCCTGGGTTTGCTTATGCTGTCCTTACTTTAAGCAGATCTCTTTCTCTTGGTACACCCCTGGATGATACTGTCTTTCCCTGGGAGTAGGCTTGGGGAATCATAGAGTTAGTATCTTTAGGAGAGGAAAGCTTTTGGATGCTAACTGTGGCATTTTCAAACCAGCACCTGGGGACTTGACTGAGCAATCCCCACTAGCTCTCATGGGAAGAGCACAACTAAGCCCTGCATGGCCCTGAGACAATCAATCTTTTGAGCTTTCTGGAAGAAGTTGTATAAAAGCAAATAAAAACACTCAAAAACCCACACCACTAACAACAAACCCAAACAATCTAAACCAACAGCAAACACCAAAATACAAACCAACCAACCATGCCAAATGACCACAACAACCAAAAGCTGTTTGGTCCCCTAAAAAGAAGTCATTTCTAAAGTAATATCCTTTGGCAGCTGAGTCACATCAAACCCTAAACCCTGCATAAAAACACACCTGATAATCCTTGGGATGCTCTAAATCATGCTCTGCTCTGGCCCTGAGTCCTGACTGCCATTAGACAGCACTTTCAGTGGAGTGCAACAACAGAGTGCGTTCAGATTCCTGTTTCAAGCCTGTCTCATGCAGGAAAGTAAAAGTGTGAATCCAACCTACTAAAGCAGAATAACCTTAAGAGCATAAAACCCCCAAACAAACAAACAACAAAAAAAAAGGAGGGGATGGGGAGGAGGAGATAAAATTATTCCCCTTTGCTCCCAGGGTTGTGTAGTGAAATCCAGAGCAGTGCTTTGGAGGCTGGGGGTGGAGGGAATTGGGGTCACGCTGACTGAGGTACAGCAGCATCGTTTGGGTGAGATTGCCTTTGTTGGAGGTTTCTTTGCCTCAGTGCTGTCTGAGGGAGCTGCAGACACAGGAATATTGCTGTAGGACTAGGGGCACTCATGCTATAGGCTGGTTTGTGTCCAGAGCAGCGAGAGGCGTGGCGTGTAGAGGTGAGATTTGCAGGGTGTTCGCTCGCTGGAATTGCCTGCAGCCAATGCAGAGAGTGATTCACTTTCAACAACATCAAATTTACATTTAGAAAAAAAAGAAAAAGAAAAAAGGTTTCATCAAAATGCAATTGCACTTGAGAGCCTCCCTTTAGCCACGGGAGAGCAGCAAGCAGGCAGGCGCAGGAGGCTGCTTCCCATCCCTCGCTGTCTGCCTGCTCTGTGGTTTTGGCACCGCGAAAAGGGGAAGCAGCTGTAAGCGCTTTGGATCACAAATGGAGCTGGGAGTCTGCTACCTCTGCTAACAACTCATTTATTATCAGGGAGCAGACACTTTCCCTCTGCACCAGTGAAATCTATCATTTTTTAAAAGATGCTGTGTGAGACGGAAAGACTTTTCTTTAACAATTGGCTGTCCACCTCTGGGAATAAATCTCCTTCCTACTGAGATTTCTTTTCCTCAGATGCAGCAGCTCACGGATATCACTGCCCAGGCCAGGCAGGAGGAGAGCAGGTGCACTCTATTCTCTGAAAAGTTTGAGAACATCCCAGTTCTGGGTCCCTCAATTTAAGAAGGATATTGAGACTCTTGAACGTGTCCAGAGAAGGGCAACGAGGCTGGGGAGAGGCCTTGAGCACAGCCCTGTGAGGAGAGGCTGAGGGAGCTGGGATTGTTTAGCCTGGAGAAGAGGAGGCTCAGGGAGACCTTACTGCTGTCTACAACTACCTGAAGGGAGGTTGTAGCCAGGTGGGGGTTGGTCTGTTCTCCCAGCACCAGAACAAGAGAACCCAGTCTCAAGCTGTGCCAGGGGAAGTTTAGGCTGGAAGTGAGGAGAATGTTCTTCACTGACAGAGCTGTTAGCTAGTTAGCTAACAACTAGTTAGCTATCAACTAGTTAGTTGTTAGGAATATGCTGCCCAGGGAGGTTGTGGAGCCACCGTCCCTGGAGGTGTTACAAAAGGGATTGGACATGGCACTTGGAGCCATGGTTTAGTTAGTCATGAGGTGTTATGTGATAGGTTGGACTTGATGATCTCTGAGGTCTCTTCCAACCTTACTGATTCTATGATTCTATGATTGAGAGAAATGAGGGCCTTTTGCTTCTCTTCCTGTGCCCAAAACACTAATGAAGAGAGGACTGAGAGGCTATTCCAGCCCTCTCCCTTGAAACCTGTATATGCACCATCAGGTAATTTAAGTCTGCCACACAGAACACCCCACCTGCGCTCAGCACCTGCTGCTGCCTGCCCTGGGTTTCATGCTGTTTCAGCACAGCATCACTTCTCTGCCATATCAGCCCCTTCACTCCCCCTAAGTGTGGGGTTACACGGTGGGAAAGGGGCTGTGCATCCATGTTGCAGCCCCAAGTTCCTGCAGTTGGAGCAGCTCTGCCAAAGGACTTTCCCCTGGCATTTTGCCTGATGGATTGGGCAAGAGGCCAGCTGAGGGTCCCATGGCTTCTCCCGTGCAGATGTTGAATGGTCTTGTGTGAGTACTTCAAATGCAACCTTCCTTTGCTATAGAGGGCAGTGAAGTGCTGAAAGCCCATATGAATTATGCTCCTTGCAGCAGCTATGAGCTCACACTGGTAGTTTTGGCTGCTGTTATCTCCTGGCTGCTTAAAATCCTATGCTCCCGATGTGCTCCAAGGGAATTTGCTGTCAGTCAGCAGCAGAGGCAGCAAGATGTGCTGGTGGGTGCAGGGTGCCTCTGGGTGATGGGTCACAGCAATGCCCTGCAGGTATTTTGCTCAGTTTTCATGCTTGGTTGGTTGATGTGGTTTAACCTCTCTTCCTTTAATTTACACTCACAAATCATCCCAGGCAAAGCCAGCATTTCTCCTCATTTGGGTTAGTTTTTAAAACATCCTTTTCAGTCTGAGGGAGAATCAGGGCTACAGGCACTTGGTTCTGCACTATCAGTTTCCTTGGTTTTTGGAACAAGCCCTTTCTGAAAAGGGTTCACTTGATCCAAAGGCACTTGAGGGGATTTTGTAGTCTGTGATCCCATCGCTGCTGTCTGTACCTTTCCTGCAGATTTTGCCCAGCAACACTGTGCTCCACTCTGATTCTTCCTCATTCTTCCCTTCCTTGCAGCAGGGTTTTTCCACTTGGCTGTTCTGCTCAAGCCTCTGCTTGTAACCACCTCAATCCTTGTGCTTTAGATGTCACTACCCTCTCATGGCTGTCATAGTTTCTGCTATTCACCTTAGAATAGGCTAGGCTAGGCTAGGCTAGGATAGGATAGGATAGGATAGGATAAACCAGGTTGGAAGAGACCTTCAAGATCATCGTGTCCAACCTATCATCCAACACCACCTAATCAACTAAACCAAGCACCCTATCAAGCCTCCTCCTGAACACCTCCAGTGATGGTGACCCCACCACCTCTTCAAGAAGCCCATTCCAATGGCCAATCACTCTCTCTGTGTAGAACTTCTTCCTAACCTCCAGCCTAAACCTCCCCTGGCGCAGCCTGAGACCATGTCCTCTTGTTCTGGTGCTGGTTGCCTGGGAGAAGAGACCAACCTGTGGCTGTCTACAACCTCCCTTCAGGTAGTTGTAGACAGCAATAAGGTCACCCCTGAGCCTCCTTCTCTCCAGGCTAAGCAACCCCAGCTCCCTCAGCCTCTCCTCACAGGGCTGTGTTCCAAGCCCCTCACCAACTTTGTTGCCCTTCTCTGGACACGCTCCAGCAAGTCAACATCCTTCCTGAACTGAGGGGCCCAGAACTAGACACAGGACTCCAGGTGCAGCCTGTCACCATGACTTCAGTAAGCTCTCACAGCAGTGGCTCACCATGATATTTGTTTACCAAGTATTTGGGGTCCTGATTGCTAGCTTAGGCCTGTTAAGTACCAACAATCAGACCTTTAAAGGTATTTCCATATTTACTGACTCTGCCAGGAGCATCCGGACCTAAATTTGGTTTGGTGTGTTCTAAGGGATACTAAATGTCCCTGTGGGTCTGTTCTGAGCTTAGCACCAAGAGGATTAATGGATTTTTGTTTGTATTTCATCCAAACCATTTTTTAATGTTTTTTTCAATGGCAGAGCAAGCCAAAAGCAGGATTATAGCTCCAGGATTATATTTTTTTTGTGGAAGGTGTGCATTTCTGCTCTTTTGTTCTGTGGTGGTGCTGCTGCCTGCTGCAGAACAGGCTCTAACAGCAGCTAAACCAAGATTGTTTTGGTCTATTTTCTTCCTCCCTGTGCATGGATGAGGCAAGGGATGCTCACCCCATCCCTATGACCCCTTCTGGATCTGCTACACTTTGGGTGGACAAGGGGGAAAAGCTAGTGGTGGGTGCTTCCAGCCTGGCTGTGCTGTGGTGGAGGGTGCAAAGCTTGCATTGTTATACTCAGCTTCTCCTGTCTGCTTGTGTTTTGGCACACTGCTGTGGGATTCATTGTGCAGGAGGTGGTCCCCTTCCTCAGACCCTCATCTCTCCCAGAGAGAGATCTTGCCTTGGGATCATGTTTTGGTCTGACATGTTGTATTCTGGTTTATCAGAAGAATCTCCTGCCAACATCAGGTGACTAAGGAGCTCTAATGGCTTCCTTGGGGCACTCCTTTTCTCAAAAACTGAGGAGAATTGAGTTTTAGGTGAGTTGCAGAATCACAGACACATGATGAATGGGAGCTGAAGGCTTGTGGCAAGCGCATTAGAGGCAGCCTCGAGCACGTTCTTTCCATCAGCATTTGTTGCAGTTTGGCCCCATCCACAGACAGCTGCTAAAAGGTGCAGTGAAGTGCCTCCTACACTCCCATGGCTCTAACCACAGGGTTGAGCAGTTAGTGAAGGCACCAGCGTGAAAAAAGACAAAGTCTGAGGTCCTGAAATAGCAGCACCTGATGCACTGGGACATGCAGGCTTTTATGCAAGGAATGAAAGACTGATCACTTTTCAGACGTGTCCTAAAGCTAGCAGAGGTTTTGACTTCAAGCCTCAGATGACCTTCATGTGCCTTTGAGACCTTGGCTGTGCCAGTAGCTTTCTTTTGTATACCAGGCTGTATGTGAGGGTGGCTTTAGAGGCAATTTACATCTTAAGGGATTTTTGGATGCTCTCTCATTCTGGTGGTTATTTTTTGCCTCCTTTTTTGTTCCTGATGAGACTGGGCAGGGGGGATGGGAAGGGTTGCTGTTGATGAGGCACAGCTGAGGCCGTGCTGGGGCTATCTGCAACCACCTCCAATTCAGCAGTGTCCATTTAGCTGAAAGTGCTGGGTGCTCAGATGTGCTTTCTGTCACTGCCAGGGTTGATAAATTAGTGAAAAGACATGAGTGAGCACTTGGCCATAGAGGAGGACACAGCTTGGCATTTCTGGCCGGTCCCCTATTCGCCTAATTTTCTTGCTTAGGCTTGTGTTTACACTCCTTTCACTTCCTGATGAATCTGATTCCCCTTTGGGGTCCAGACCCCTGGCAAGTGGGAACAGCCATCTGGTGGGTACCCAAAAGCTCTCCCACGTCTGCTGGCACATGAGCAGCAGGGTATGACATCTGGGAAGTGATGGGGGAACTACTTTTCTCCTGGAAGTCCCAGGCAGCATATGGGTAAAGGCCACGCAGGGGCTTTGAGTGGGTGAACAAAGACTACCTCTGCATGCAGCATCCTTGGGAATGTTTTTCCCCAAGCACACCTTGACATGGAGCAGCCTGGCAAAGTGGAAGTGCCAAGGAGCCATGCCAAGTGGCCACAGTCCGTATTATTCACCATCTGTTCTCCCACTTGTGTTATGACAGCAGGGAAGTGTCCTTCGTGCTGGCAGCATAGGCTCATTCATCTCCATGATTCACCTGCTCATCCCAATCTTTGTCTTCTTCCCTAAATGTGGCACTGGTGTTTGGCACATATGGCTGTCCAGCTTGGCTGACACCCTTGGCACCATGCTGCTCTGCCAAAGATGGGACAAGCAAGAGTGCTGGGGATGAATGTTGACATGACCAAGACACTTTGGAAGAGAATGGGCTGATCCAGCTCTCCTCCTCTGCTGCCCACAGAGAAGCCTTTCATACCCCAATGGGAAGTAATTCACAGAGATGCATTTAAAATGCAGATCCTTGCACAGAGGAGGGCAGCTTTTCTTGATGTCACTTTGGTGTAGCACCAAGCAGCCTCATGTTGGGTGAAGCTTTTCCATTCAGCTCATGCAATGTGCCCTTCCTTTTATTTCTTGGTCTTCAAGGCCTCAGGGAAGATCATTGATAGCTCTCAATTGTGTGAAGCCTTTCTTTTGTAGACAAAATGCTGTTAAAGGCTGTGGATCCTTTGCTCTTCTGGGCCCAGCCTATCACCACACAAGAATTAGACAAAAAACCTAGTGGCCAAGTGGCTTGCATTCTCCTTGTGTCTTGCAGGCTTCCTCTTCACTCCAAGTAAGGAATGCAGTTTGGGGACAGTTCCTTCTCATGGTAACCTAAAGTGTTTAACTGGTTGTGACTGGAAACCCACCAGGCCTTTGAGGAGTTTGAACAGATCTTGAGCCATCCTTAACTTAGAGTCAAGGAGAACTCTTCATGCTCACATTAAAGAAATCATAAATCATTTCCTTTGGGCTTCTTCCAAGTCAGGGCTTTCCATAATCAAAAGACTAGAAGCAGCCTAAAACAACTTTCCCAGCAGATCCAAGGTGGATGACACACCAAGGTTGGAGACATTGCAAACAGAGAGAGATGTATGTCCTGCTTTGTTTTCCCTGCTGTGATTTAGTAGCAGTGATCATGGGGACACCTGGAGTTCTCCAATCTGAGCTTGGCAGGGAAAAAAAGCAGAAAATGTCTCACTCCTGCTAGAATTCTAATTGCTGCTTGGCATTTCTGTGGTTTTGTCAAAGGCTGAAGTCAATTCTGGGAGGGCTGTAAATAAAAGACTTTCTCCCAGGATGTCCCCAGCTGGGACCCTGGCACACGCAGCCACACTTCCCAGAGTCACTCCCCAGTTGAGTACAAAAATAACTGTGGAGACACTCAGATGCACTGAAAACTCAGTGTCCCTGAGAAGATGTCCTCATCATCCCAGCATGAGAAAGCAGCCAGCTACTGTCCAGAGAAGGGCAACGAGGCTGGGGAGAGGCCTCGAGCATAAGCCCTACGAGGAGAGGCTGAGGGAGCTGGGGTTGCTTAGCCTAGAGAAAAGGAGGCTCAGGGGAGACCTCATTGCTCTCTAAAACTACCTGAAGGGAGGTTGTAGACAGGTGGGGACTGGTCTCTTCTCCCAGGTAACCAGCACCAGAACGAGAGGACACAGTCTCAAGCTGCACCAGGGGAGTTTAGGCTGGAGGTGAGGAGAAAGCTCTTCACAGAGAGAGATGTTGGAATGTGCTGCCCAGGGAGGTGGTGGAGTCCCCATCCCTGGAGGTGTTCAAGAGGGGATTGGATGTGGCACCTGGTGCCATGGTTTAGTAGTCATGAGGTGTTGGGTGACAGGTTGGACTTGATGATCTCTGAGGTCTCTTCCAACCTTATTGATTTTATGATCCTATGATAGTGCCTGTAGAACATTTCTTTCCTGAGGATATTAGAGTTTACTGTGTATGGGGGGGGGGGGGGAGGGGAGGGCATTAGCCTCATTTAAATGCCCAAAATATTTATTGAGGACATTCTTCCTCTCCTGATAGGATGCCCCAAATCCAGTGACACTCATTAGCTACTTAAACTTTTTCTTTTCTTTTTTCTTTCTTTTGTCCCCTCCCCTCTCCCCCAGCTGTGACCAAATCTCTCTGGATTTAGCAGAAAGCTTAAATGGGAAGGAAAAAAAAAAACCATATGAGAAGAGAAATTGTAGGATAAGATTCTGTGCCTGTTAACTGATGGCATTTATAAATTATAGCTGAGAGATGTCATATCAGTGGGAATGGAAAACAGCTTAGTGGATTATAAAAATACCCTCTAAAAACCATTTTAATGCCTGTTTTGGGGTAGTGGTTTTTTTTAATCTCTTATGGTAGGTGTCATAGAAATGAATTCTAGCAGAAAGGATAAAATTCTTGCCTCAGTAAACTGGCTAACTGGTGATTAGGGACTGTCAGGGAGAACAAACTCTTGCCTGGGCTGAAGCTGGGCTAAAGACAGCAGTCTCCTGCTGCTGGGGAGGTGAGTTCCCTTGTGGGTGAAGCGGATCCAAATCCTCAGCATAAATATCACTGCAGCAAAATTATCCTCACATCCCAGTGCAGCTTCTCCCAGCCAGGACAGGGAGGCTGAGGGGCAAGTGGTGGAGGCAGGGCCAGGGGGCAGAGGCAGCATCAGGACCTGTTTTGAGCTGAAAAGTGAAGAGAAATTGCAGAGAGACAGGAGCCCAGAAGGGCAGAGCTGAGGCTGCTGGAGAGGTGAGACAGGAGGGTGTTGAACAGACTAGACTAGACTAGACTAGACTAGAATAAGCCAGGTTGGAAGAGACCTTCAAGATCATCATGTCCAACCTATCATCCAACACCACTTAATCAACCATGAAACCAAGCACCCTATGAAGTCTCCTCCTGAACACCTCCAGTGATGGTGACTCCACCACCTCCTCAGGCAGCCCATTCCAATGGCCAATCACTCTCTCTGTGTAGAACTTCCTCCTAACCTCCAGCCTAAACCTCCCCTGGCACAACCTGAGACTGTATCCTCTTGTTCTGGTGCTGGTTGCCTGTCTGCAACCTCCCTTAATTGGTGTGTGTGGGATCTCTTAGAAGGAGCCATGAGTTGGTGATGGACAGGAGGATCCCTTCTGGTGTCTACCAGGCTGCAGTGACTGGTTCCACCACCTTCTTGAGTACTGAGTAAAGAGGGGAGAACAAACCCCAGCAGCTGCAGCTGTGGTCTACACTATGAAACAGCTATTTCAGTTGCCCAGCGGCCGGTGTTTCCTGGTGCGTGCCATTTCCTTGCCGACTTCTTTATGGTCCCTGGGTGCCTTCTGTCCCCTCCTGCGCCTCATTTTGAAAAGCACAGCCAACTCTCAATTCTGGGTTGAGATATTTAAGGATGCAATGTTTTGCAGCACATTTCCCAGCTGCTTGCGTAGGACAGGGTAAATGACCTACCTCTCCCTCTCCTTTCACAGTCTGGTTCCCAGGATGCATTCAAAGGCACCTATTCTCTCGCTACCTTTGAAGGCTTTGTGTCAGCTCTCCCCACAGATCCCTGTACTGTAAGCTGCTTTTGTGCCCTGTCCATATTATTTTTTCCCCCAGAAGAAGAAATCTGCATGTGGGACAGGAACAGTATTAACTTTCCCAACGTGATCGCCGCAGCAGAACTGCGTCTGCAGGGAGTGTGTGGTTGGGGCTGTGTCAGGCTGTTTCCTCAGGGAGGTGAGACTCAGTGTATGGACTCCAGCTGAGCAGCTTACAGCAGCAGTGCAGGAAAGGCAATTTACTAAATTAAACTGCACAATATAGGATGTTGAGCAGCCTGCTTCTGGGTCCTGTTCTCTGCAAGGGACTTGGTCATGACATGAGCTAAAGGGACAAGTAGCAGCCTTCAAGCTGAAAGCTTACCCCACAAAAAACTGCAGAATAATCCAAGGATGACCTGCACCCAAGTTCCCCAAGCTCCAGGTGGGTTGGGAGTATGTTTGCAGTCAGAGAGAGATGAGCTGTCTTGCCTCCAGGTCTTTTGTGCTCTCTGGTATAAAACAGCCAAGGGCTGACTATAAAAAGAATTGGAGGAAAACCTGGGATTTTTCTGTCCTATTTCCTTCCTTTCCCATCACCAGTTTCCTGTAGATGGCACAAGTGTGAGTCTTTTCACCTGGCACCCAAAGTACCCAGAGGGGAAGGGTTCTTAAGGACAGTTGGTTCAGATACAGAGAAGTGAAGACAGAAAAGTGGGAGAAATCTGATTCCAGAGGTTTGTTACCTAGAACTGGGGTTAGTACTCAGAGGCAGCACTGGAGCAGTGACTTTTATGATTTTATAGTGTCACAGTGTTCAGTGGGTTTGCTAATTATCTGTTTTCTGTAGGAAGGTTATGGTCTGGGAGACCATTTTCATTTTTATACAGAGCTTCCAGCTCAACTCCCTTGGAGGCTTGAGTAGACTGTGGACTAAACCTTTGCATAGCAGAGAGCAAATGAGTAGATTATGCAATTTATTGGCACTCTTAAGCCCATCAGGTGTTTACTAAGAATCAAAGACACCAGTTTTGTTAGGCAGCATTGCTGTGCTCCTGTAATACTGCAGCAGAGCAGCTCAGAGTGGAGGAGAAGCAGCTGCTGATTAGGCTTTCAGAACCCTTTTTGGCTTGTCATCACCCAGCAATAGTGCTAAACACCCACATTCCCTTGACTTCCAAACTAATACACCCCATACCCACCGCTGCACATGGGCTCTCCTCGCTGCCACATTTCTGCCAGCACCAAGTACAATGCTGTGGGTTGCAGAGACATTCTTTGCAGTACCCATGGTGCCTACCAAGCCAGCCTGGGAGTACTGACTGACAGCTGGCTGAACATGAGCCAGCAGTGTGCCCAGGTGGCCAAGAAGGCCAACGGCATCCTGGCCAGTATCAGGAATAGTGTGGCCAGCAGGAGCAGGGAAGTCATTGTGCCCTGTACTCAGCACTGGTTAGGCCACACCTTGAGTCCTGTGTCCAGTTCTGGGTGCCTCAATGTAAGAAAGATATTGAGACTCTTGAACGTGTCCAGAGAAGGGCAACAAAGCTGGGGAGAGGCCTTGAGCACAGCCCTGTGAGAAGAGGCTGAGGGAGCTGGGGTTGCTTAGCCTGGAGAAGAGGAGGCTCAGGGGAGACCTTCTTGCTCTCTGCAACTCCCTGAAGGGAGGTTGTAGCCAGGAGGGGGTTGGTCTCTTCTCCCAGGCAACCAGCACCAGAACAAGAGGACACAGTCTCAAGCTGTGCCAGGGGAAGTTTAGGCTGGAGGTGAGGAGAAAGTCCTTCCCAGAGGGAGCTGTTAGCTGTTGGAATGTGCTGCCCAGGAGGTAGTACAGTCTCCGTGCCTGGAGGTGCTCAAAAAGGGATTGGACGTGGCACTTGAAGCCATGGTTTAGTTAGTCATAAGGTGTTGGGTGACAGGTTGGAACTGATGATCTCTGAGCTCTTTTCCAACCTTATTGATACTATGATTCTTAATGAGAATCCCTTTGCTACCAACTTATGGGGAAGGGTTCCAAAACAGGGTTCCAGGCTATCCATGTGGAGGAGTGGAAAAGAAAAACCAAGCAAAGCCAACAACCCCAAAGCTCTGTTTTCTGGAATTCGAGTGGGAGTCTTTCTGGTTGGGTTTTTGGGATGGGTGGGTTTTTTGCCTCACAAGAGGATTGACACCAGGTTTTACCACATATTCACTTTGTATGTAAAAATACAATGATACTGGAAGAGGTTCTTCAGTGGAGAGAACAGGTAGAGACAGAGAATGAAGTAATCAGGAGGTTTCAGCAAAATGACAGGATGGGAGCTGAGCAGCCCCTGGATGCAGCATTGCTGTGTATGGATGAATCTGGTCCTCACCCCTGTGTCATAACCATACAGGAGGATTATTGCTATTATTATTCAAGCTTGTCTTAGCTGTTATAAACCTCTGGAACAAAACTAGGGGAAATTAAGTGGTGAAACTACATAGCCAGTGGCAGAGAAATTAATTCCATTTTTTGGGGGATATTTCATTTGAGCAACTGTCTTAGAAAAGCTCTCCCTCAGGACAGCTCCATCATGGGAAATTCCCAAGGGATCTGACAAGTCAAATAGTCCATCCTCTAATTACATGGTAGATGACTGATTCTATTTTTTGTTGGAAGGAGAAACCTTCTGGGGGGCTGGCATATCTAAATATTCTTGCCTAGATGAGGAAGGGGATTTTGCAGGTGTGAGTGCAAATGTCCCTCTGTCTCTCCCAAGCAAGCTAAAACAGAACAGACCACTGATGGCTACTTCTGCTGAAGATCTTTCACACAGAATCACAGAACCACCAAGGTTGGAAGAGACCTCAAAGATCATCAAGTCCAACCTGTCACCACAGACCTCATGACTAAAACATGGCACCATGCCCCATGGGGAGATCTTGCCTGAAGTTCACTCCTATGAGTAAGAAAGCTGAAAGGCAAGTTTGCAGCAACAGAGGTGCTGGTATGTGCTGAGGTCTCAGCAGCAGAGCTACATGCAGTGCAGGGAAAGCCCTGAGGAGCTTGTGTAATGTCAATTGTAAGTCCTGGCCTTCATCCCACTTCAGACCTGGGATAGACATAGACCAGTGCATCTTTAACTTGACCTACAGCTTCATCAGTATCATCACTACCAACCTTAGAGGCTCCCACATCCTTATAGACATTGCCTTTACTTCTCTGTGTATTTTTCCAGCATGGAATTTGCCCATTTCTGCAGCAATTGCTTTCTGAGTTGAGCTGAGCTCCTGTGCAGGTATCTCTGCTGTCATGACTCCACAGGCACACAGTGAGTGTAGGGTACAGCAGGCTCAATGGCACACACTTGGTTATCATGGAGGGTGCCCATGTGCTGGATGCAGAGATGGCCAAGCTCTCTTAATGCACCTAAATCCTGAACAGCACCGTGTGCTGCCATTCAAGTCCTGACCACCCCTTTCCATAAGCTGGTGCAGTTCAGTGTGATCTTGCACTGCTGGCTCCAAAGGAAGGACAAGAGCAGGGAAGGACAACATTGTTCTTGCTGAGGCTTCCAGCCTAGCGGCCTCCACTTTGATTTATGCTTTAGTAGGATTTTTCTTCAATAGCCCATGGACAGCCCTCTGCTCAGAAATGCCTTCTCCATAAGTGCTCCAGCAGAAATGATGTCTGCTGGAGTCTGCAGACAGCCTGGAAAAAAATGAAAAAGAAAAAAAAAGGGGGGGAAGGGAGGGAAGAGAAAAAAAATAAAGAAAAGAAAAAAAGCTAAGCTCTCAGAAGCATGATCCACATCCTATTCCTCCCTCTCCCCACACGCTTAGCACTGTATCTTCTCCCAGTGGAGCAATGCTGCAGCCTAAGACATTGCTTTAAATGTCAGTCATTTAACTACTAGTTATTTTAGCAAATAAGAGTGGGACTGTCTCCCTGGGGTTGACTGAAAACTGTTAAAGGAGGGGGGGGGGAAGGCAAGAAAAGGGGAAGAGAGAGACAAAAAGAACAGAAAGGACAAAGGGAGAAAAACTCCTGATGCCGCTGAGAGAGACAGGCAGAGGAAGGTGTCCCAATAAGATGAATAGGCTGTATCCCACTGAGAGGTTCTGGGGACAATGATGAGCCCTTTGTGAGGTACCTAAATTAGCCAGTCTCATCCTCAAGGCTGTGTTCTCCTTTGGGCTTCTGATTTTCCTGCTGGTGTCAGCTGCTGCTCTGCCACTGTTTGTACTTTGCTGGTCCAATACCAGATCCTTGGGTGTGGAAGGAGGCAGTGGGAGAAAAGGAAACCACTCCCCAAGATGGAAGGATGCTCCAGTGCTTGGGAGATGTCAAAAGGGCTGCTAATTAATGCTATGGAAAGGATGGGAATCCTCTTTCTTTTTGACTCACATCTTCCTCCTCATCCCCTTCTTCTTTCATGTTGCTCCTGAGTCAAATTAACCCTTGGTGGAACAAAAATGGAGCAGATATCTACTTGATGCCTGGAACAACTGGGAGTATTGCTTTAGCTCTGTGTTTTGGCAAGACAAGTTTTCCCTACATGCAGATAACATTCTGGATGGATTCATATGCTGTCATCTGGTTGTTCTCATGAGCTGTGTTTGTTACATTCCATGAGGCTCTGTTTCTTCTGGCGTGGAGGGCTGTATGAGTTTGAAATCTGGAGTCTGTCCATGCACGACTTTGAAATTCACTTTGGAGAATATCTGAGGAAGGGAAAAGCAATTCTCAAGTCAGCAGAGCATTATTGGTGCTGACAGAGAGGCCCACAGCGCAGAGAATCCCTCCCAGAAAGCTTGTTCTCATCTAGGAGCAATCAGAATAGTCTTTTGAAAGCATGTCTCAAACGTGGACATCCTCAGTTGCATCAGCTAATAGTCAGACCCAGAGATTCTAATGGCATTGTTCCAAGCAATCAAGAACAGCATTGGCCTCCTGCCTAGGGATCTCAAACTTGACCACAATAAAATCATCAGGAATAGCATGTGTTTTTTTCTGAGGATAAACATGGAAAATCCACTGGGGGGGCGGGGGGGGAACAACCACAACAATCAACCAGCCACCACCAGACCAAAACCTAACTAAACCTAACCCCTCTAAAATCACTGGAAAATAAACAACTTAGTAACTTCGAGATAGACTTCTTTAGCTATATGTTTAAAGGCACATGAAAGTCATGGCTGTATAAAAGATCAAGCAAATTTATGTGATAACCTACCTCCTGTTCTCATTCCTTCTGCTTGTCATTCCTCACGTGGATGAGGGAGGGCAGTAAAAATGAATCTGTGCATGGAGCTCATGCAATACCCATTAGAAAAAGCAATACCTGACAATTACCTTTAGCAGCCCTTCCACAGCTTAATCATCACTTAAACTAAGTGCAGAAGGAGGAAACCAAACCTTTCATAAAAGTTGCAGCTGTTCTTAGGAAATGAGCCAAAGCAGACTCACTGCCTTGTTCTGTGGAGATGGGAGCAAATTGCTGCAATAGAGAAGAAGATATTTCACTTCATTGTCCATCAGGGTTTAGGTTTTCAGTATGCTCCTCTGATATGTTAAAAAACCCCAACTGTTTTCTCCCAGAAATAATGAAAGAGCCATTTACAAGCTGTTGGAGAAGATCAGAGGTAAAAGGAGGCTCAAGCTGGCTGTAAGATTTGCACCTTGTTATTAATGCTGTGTCTTGTATGCATGAAAAATTGGTTGAATGCTGCTGCTAATGAATTAACCCTTACCCTGTCACATCTGAGCATGCAGAGCATCTTTGTAGAGAGTTACCTGGAAGTCCCATGCTGTGGAATCATAGAATCGTAGAATCAATAAGGTTGGAAAAGAGCTCAGAGATCATCAGTTCCAACCTGTCACCCAACACCTCATGACTAACTAAACCATGGCTTCAAGTGCCACTTCCAATCCCTTTTCGAACACCTTCAGGAATGGTGACTCCACCACCTCCCTGGGCAGCACGTTCCAATGGCAAATTACTCTTTCTGGGAAGAACTTTTCCTCACCTTGAGCCTAAACTTCCCCTGGCACAGCTTGAGACGGTGTCCTCTTGTTCTGGTGCTGCTTGCCTGGGAGAAGAGACCAACCCCCACCTGGCTACAACCTCCCTTCAGGTAGTTGTAGACAGCAAGAAGGTCTCCCCTGAGCCTCCTCTTCTCCAGGCTAAGCAACCCCAGCTCCCTCAGCCTCTTCTCATAGGGCTGTGCTCAAGGCCCCTCCCCAACCTCATTGCCCTTCTCTGGACATGTTCAAGAGTCTCAATATCCTTCTTAAATTGAGGGACCCAGAACTGGACACAGGACTCAAGGGGTGGCCTAACCAGTGCTGAGTACAGGGTCACAATTACTTCCCTGCTCCTGCTGGCCACACTATTTCTGATGCAGGCCAGGAATGCAAATGCCAAGTGAAAAAAAAGTCCTTTAATGCTGATTTTACTAGCCGTTAGCTAAAGAGGAGGCACTTCTTTTTCAACATAACATAGGAACACAAAAACCAGTACAGTGGGACCAACTAAAGGCAGAGCTGCACAGTGGGCTGCCTCTGGTAGCTGGGCACAGCAGGCACTTAAGGGAAGAGTAGAAAAGTTGCTGCCCCAGTAATGTAAAGTTTCTCCTGCTAGAGTTTGCACCCAGAGTATCTTGTTTAATAGCTGGCAGCAAAGCAACCTTCTGAATGTTTGTAATCTCGAAGTTTGTTGACACTGAGGCTCAGCTGGCACAGAGTTCCAGGACTTACTGCTGTAGCACTTGAGAAAACAGCTCTTTGGTTTTTAACCCACTGCCTGCTCCTTTCTGTGGATTTGCCTAATCTTGGGATGTGAGGAATATGGAGCATGGGTAATGGTGGTGGTTGCTGTTGTTGCTGTTATTATTATTATTATTACTGCTGCTACTACTACTGCTAACCTTGTTCACCTTTCCAAACCATTCCTGATGTTATGGTTCTCCGTGAACCCCCTGGCAGTCATTGCACTCCTCTTTGCTAAGCTGCAAAGTCCTAGCGCCCTTAGTGTCTGCACGCCTCAAGTCATCCATGACCCTGAACATTGTGCTAACCTTTTTGATGCCCTGTTCACATGCTGCAGCATCTGCTGGGACATGGCTAGGGGTTTTATCTGCTCTTTAGCCCCTTCATTGAAACTCTCTGGCCTTACACCTTGCAGGGCTTGCTCTGTTCCCTTGTGGTCATAATTTGGATTAGTGCTCAATTTGTAGCTCCAGGATCTGATCAAATGGGTATGCAAAAGGGGATAGCTGCCTCTTGTGGCACCTGTAATGGGCTGTTTCAGCCATTAGATCTGCAGAAATCGTTTTTCCAAGGCCTCCTTCTCTCCACAGGGAGAACTGTTGCATTATTCATGGTAGCTATTTCCACCGTAAACTCTTGTCTCATGATTACAGCCTGTCACACTTCCCCCCCCCCACCGACTCCCTCCCCCAATTCCTTTGCATTTTCATGTTTCTTGTTCCTTTGCAAAGCTAAAGGTGTGTCCCTTTGAAGTCCTCAGCAAGGAAGTATTCTGTCATGACAAGAACATGGAGCACCAACAAGCCTCTCAGCGTGTCTGATGAAGGAGGCAGCGCTCCTCTTCCTGCATGTGCGTTTCAGCCTGCCAGCAAGGGAGCTGATTTTACTTGCACATTAAAAGAAAGAAGAGTGCATCCACCCATCTCCCCTCCTTGATAGCCAACAGGAGCAGTCTGGTAGCTTGTTTGAGTATCTTGTATCACAGTGGTCTTTTCCTCCAAATTTTGTGCCTTAGAGGAGCATTTCATAGGCTGGACCAACTTCCTCCTGGATCTGTAACAAAAATAAGAACTTTATAAATCTCTTTGGATTAGCTTAGTCCCTTATGTGCTTTCTCAGTAAGTAACTGTTGTAGAAAATAGTAGGAATAGAAAATTGTGCCCCTAATCACAGAATCACAGAATCACCAAGGTTGGAAGAGACCTCAAAGATCATCAAGTCCAACCTGTCACCACAGACCCCATCACTAAACCATGGCACCAAGTGCCACGTCCAATCCCCTCTTGAACACCTCCAGGGATGGTGACTCCACCACCTCCCTGGGCAGCACATTCCAATGGGAGAGCACTGCATTTTCCATGTCTTTGTTAGGCACAACTTCCGTGTGCACTTAAACAAGCAGCATCAGCATGCAGGCAGAAGATATTATGTAGAAAAAGAAGTGTTTGGGGAGTATGTGATAAACAAAAGTGAAAGGAATTTGGAAGATGTGACCTTGCAAATATTTAAGCACAAAGCTGTCTCCATAACCTTTCTCAAGCCATTTCTGTAGCAGAGGCTGTGGGACCATCTTTTCTCTGTGGCATCAAGCCATAGAATAGAATAGAATAGAATAGAATAGAATAGAATAGAATAGAATAGAATAGAATAGACCAGGTTGGAAGAGACCTTCAAGATCATCGTGTCCAACCCATCATCCAACACCACCCAACCAACTAAACCATGTAACCAAGCACCCTGTCAAGTCTCCTTCTGAACACCTCCAATGATGGTGACTCCACCACCTCCTTGGGCAGCACATTCCAATGGGAAATCTCTCTTTCTGTGAAGAACTTCTTCCTAACATCCAGCCTAAAGCTCCCCTGGTGCAGCCTGAGACTGTGTCCTCTTGTTCTGGTACTGGTTGCCGGGGAGAAGAGACCAACCCCCAGCTGGCTACAACCTCCCTTCAGGTAGTTGTAGACAGCAATAAGGTCACCCCTGAGTCTCCTCTTCTCCAGGCTACTTCAATCATTTCTCAGCTCAGTGCCTGCTTTAATAATGAGAGGAATCCAGACAGGGAAACAGAGAGAAAGCATATTTCTTTTTTTTTTCTTAGGGAGAGATGAGAAGGGATTGAGAAGTAATTTTCCATTTCCATAAAGATTCTTACTTCTGACATTTCCAGAAACATATGGCCCCATGTTCTGCGAGCGGTTTGTTAGGATGTGCTGTCCCTCTGCCTTGCTTCCCAGCACGCACAGTCCCCCACACACATGCTCACACCAACGTGCAATGACGCCCAGCGCTGCTCTTCAGTCTGCTGGCAGCAGGGAGGCAGGATCTGTGCATCCCATCCTCGCTGGGGCCCTTAGAACTTCAGTTACAGAACCATAGAATTGTTAGGGTTGGAAGGGACCTCAAGGATCGGCCAGTTCCAACCTCCCTGCCGTGGGCAGGGACACCTCATACTAGATCAGGTTGCTCACAACCACATCCAGCCTGGCCTTAAAAACCTCCAGGGATGAGGCTTCCACCACCTCCTTGGGCAACCTGTGCCAGTGTCTCACCACCCTCATGGGGAAGAACTTCTTCCTAACACCCAACCTGAATCTACCCACTTCTTTTTTTTCCCCATTCCCCCTAGTCCTAGACTTGGCACCCTAAAAAGTCCCTCCCCAGCTTTCTTGTAGGCCCCCTTAAGATATTGGAAGGCCACAATTAGGTGTCTTGGGAACCTTCTCTTCTCCAGACAGAACAGCCTTAACTCTCACACTCTGTCCTCATAAGAGAGGTGCTCCAGCCCTCTGCTCATCCTCGTGGCCCTTCTCTGGGCAAGTCCTAGTTGCTTCAAGAACAAAGTGCTTATGGTCACCAAGTTCCACTTCTTTAAAGGAAGCAGGGTAAGGGTAGCCGCCCCAAGTTCATGGTTTTGAACAACCTGAGCTCAAGCTAGAGCTCAGACAGCTGAACACTGCTCCTCCAGTGCTGCTGGAGCTCTGCAGTCAACATAGGCTTATGAGGTGCCACCACTGCAGCTGCTAGCAGGCTGGAAATTCAGAGAGATTTCAGTGAAAGCCTTCCTTTTCCATTTCCCCTCCTTTGCAATAGGTCATGCAGGGCTGCATAGATGGAAGGATGGTAAGGGCAGGGATTTATAACCTTACACTGGCCCAACCTGTTGGAAAGCAGCTCTGTGGGAAAAGAGCTGGGTGTCCTGGGGGATAGCAGGATAACCAGGAGCCTTGTGGCCAAGAAGGCATCCAGTATCCTGGGGTGCATCAAGAACAGACAGGCTGGTCAAGGAAGGCTTTCCTCCCACTCTGCTCTGCCCTGGTGAAGCCTCTTCTGAAGTACTGTGTACAGTTTTAGGTTCCTTAGTTCAGGGAACTGCTTGAGAGCAAAGGGCTACAAAAAAGAAAGGCTGAGGGACTTAGGGCTTTTTAACCTGGAGAAGTGAAGACTCAGAGGGCTGTCAGGAGGCAGGGAGAGGCAGTCATCTTTCAGTGGCACCCAAAGACAGGGTAAGAGGTTACAGGCACAAACCTGAACATAGGAAGTTCCATCTAATTGTAAGGAGGAATTTCTTTATGTTGAGGGTGGTAGAGTGCTGGAACAGGCTGCCTAGACAGGTGGTGGAGTCTCCCTCTCTGGAGTCAGTAAAACCCACCTGGATGCCATCCTATGCAATGTGCTCTAGGTGAGCCTGCTCTGGCGGGGGTGTTGAACTAGATGATCTCTAGAGGTCATACTGTGTCCTTCAATCTGTCATCCTGTGGTTCTGTGTGAGCAGGCAGAACTGCAGATTCCATGTGCCACTAGTGGCAGGGAGAGTAAAAATCAGCAGTGGAGCTCCTGCAGCAGGAGCCCTGTTGCTAAGGAAAGCCCTGTGCAGTATAAGAGAGTGAAGTCTTCAAAACATACACAAATATTCAGGGTCTCCCTGTGGATGGCTCTGTCTGCACAAAGCTTCTGTGCTCAGCCACTGCAGACAAAAGGGATTGCAGCAGAAATTCAGTTTCATGGGTCCAACATTACCTAGGCTTTGTGTGTCTCTTCTGGCTTGCATGTCAGCTCTCTTAGTCCAAAGACTATGAAATATGTGTGGAAACAGAGCTGTGGAAAGTCTGAGAAGACTCCAATCTGGTTTAATATTGATTGTCTGAAGGGCCCTTCTCATTCAGCCACAAACATCTCTCTTTTGGCATTCTGTGTCCTGTCCAGGCTGTTGTTTTGGGGAGAGGCTGAGGGAGCTGGGATTGCTTAGTCTGGAGAAGAGGAGGCTCAGGGGAGACCTTACTGCTGTCTACAACTACCTGAAGGGAGGTTGTAGCCAGGTGGGGGTTGGTCTCTTCTGCCAGGCAACCAGCACCAGAACAAGAGGACACAGTCTCAAGCTGTGCCAGGGGAGGTTTGGGCTGGAAAAATTCTTCCCAGAAAGAGAGATTGGCCATTGGAATGTGCTACCCAGGGAGATGGTGGAGTCACCATCACTGGAGGTGTTTAGGGAGAGACTGTATGGGGCACTTGGTGCCATGGTTTAGTTGATTAGATGGTGTTGGGTGATAGGTTGGAACTGATGATCTTGATGTTCTTTTCCAACCTGGTTAAGTCTATTCTATTCTATTCTATTCTATTCCATTCCATTCCATTCCATTCCATTCTATTCTATTCTACTCTGCTCTGCTCTGTTCTCTCATGGCTGGGGTGCCTCCATCAGAGCAGAAGGTGCTGTGGGCCAGCCTCTGCTGCAGTACCTCGGATGCAGGGATGCCTGCGGCACCGCAGTGCTGTGTCGGCAGGGGCCACGTCTGAAACCAAAGAGGTATTTTCAGTCTGCTCTAGACAAGGCTGCCAAACAGACAGCTCCTGACCTCCCAGCAGGTATCCCAGGAGAGAGCAGTTTACAAGCACAGCAGCTACCTGAGGCTGCCATTTGCTGTGACACTGTTTCCTCGAAGTCCTCCCTGCCCAGTTCTGGCAGCCGCACTTCCAGGAACAATCTCTCTGTTTCCCACTCGTACAACCAAAAAGTCCATTTTCTTTGTGGATCCCTGAAGACTCAATGGGAGTAACCAACCTAACTACACAGCTCTGTTAATGCAGCTGCTGAGAGTAATTAAACTAGAGCAATATCTGTCATGTTACTTAGGAAATGGCGTGCTGGGGGTAATTCCACCCCCCCAGCTCTTTCTCTGCCTCCTACACACACACTGACCACTGGCAGGATGGCATCAACTTTGTGGTTGCATCTCTTGGCCTCAAGAGAGCCCATGCAAAGGCTCAGTCTCACTGTGCTCCACTCAGGTAGAATAGAATAGAATTAGAATTAGAATTAGAATTAGAATAGAATAGAATAGAATAGAATAGAATAGAATAGAATAGAATAGAATAGAATAGACCAGACCTTTGAGAGCTGCAAAATTCAGTCATAGCATCAGGGAGATTCGTGGTAGCTGTCTCTGCTTCTCAGCACCAGGGAAGCAATGATAGGCTTCAGAGAGTGCTTTGATCCATATCTCTGCCCCTGGATCTACCTGTTGTGAAAGGTGCAGAAGAGTTTAAGGGCAAACTGCCCCAGCAGGTGAAGAGCAGTGGTAACCCTAAGTGTCTCATTATGTGCATGTGGCTCTGCTCCACTAAGCCAACCTGCTGTAAAATGCCAGAGTCAGGACACAGCACTGGGAACAAGCCAAAAGAGTTTATCAGAGTCTCTATTGTCCATCTGTCATCGGTGCCACCATCTCACTCAGTGTAGGCAGGAGTGACCTATATTGCACCAGCTTGTTTCTTCCAGCCCTACTCTGGTCCCTAGGGGTTTTGCCTTCTCTTCCCAACACCATGAAGCTATATTTTGAGATTGGAAACCTCAAAGGCATTCCTCTGCTGCCCTGCTGGCAGCAGTGCTCCCTTGCTCATCAGCTGGCATCCCCTGCCTGCTATTATCTCCATTATGAAATCATGGAAGGGATTATGTGGCATCAAATAATCTCGGGTGAGTTTTGATCTCCTTTATACCTCAGTGAATCAGAAGTGGGGGGGTTTGGTTGTGATTTTTTTTTGTGGTTGGTCTTGGAAAAGGGCAGATGAATTTGAGCTTCCTTGAGTTTTCAGGAGAAAAGTTAGGAGTTTCATGTTAGAGTACAGGGAGTGGGAAAATAACTGAGAAGAGTGGGAAAGCATTTTAAGAACAGGACATTTCTCTTCCCCATAAAGTCCCCTGTTCAGCAGGCCATCCGTTAAGAGTGTTGTTGTACAGTTCTGGTTCCATGCTCTGGTTCAGGTCAGTAACAAATGGCACCAGCTGCACAAAGTTACAGTCACAGACAACAGGAGTGCCAAGTCCTGTTTCCTTCCTTCAGAAACCTTTTTTCTTTCTTGGGAGCCTTGGGAGTGGAACAGTGTAAGGATGTAATTTTTTAACCCTCTCTTATTCTATTTTCTGGGTATTTGTATCCAGATAGAGCTTGGTAATTAAGAAAAAAAAAGCAAATGCAAAGACTGAATCCGCAGGAACATTTTTACTCCTTCCCCCTTCACTCCCTTTTAATTTTTTTGTTCATCCCATTGAGACAATACAGACACACACACACAAATGTATGGCTGATGGCTCTCAGGGAGCAGATGATGATGTTTTCTCTGGGCACTGATGTGTATTTCCATGAGCAATTAAGAGGATCTAATTCAGGAAATCCTGCAGGTCAGTCCAACACGTCAAAGTATTTAGCATGGCTCATAACAGGATTTTGTGTGTGACTCTGGGCAGGGCACTTCAGCAAAGAAAGAGACCACTTGGAGAAAGTCCTGGAGGGATCCAGATGTGTCCCAAGCCCTAGAACATGTGGCAGGGAAGAGAAAGGGAACTGGGTTGAAGTCTGAGACATGGAAATGTAGCTGTAGTTTTCAAATCTTTAGGTGGAGCCTGCAGAAGGAAAAAGACTAAGTCATTCTGCCTGTCCACTGTGGCTTCACATATGGTGAGGGCTAAATGGTGGCAGGTCTGTTTGGTAGCTTTGTTTGGGGATGAATAGAATAGAATAGAATAGAATAGAATAGAATAGAATAGAATAGAATAGAATAGAATAGAATAGAATAGAATAGAATAGAAGTAGAGTAGAGTAGAATATATTTGAATTAACCAGGTTGAAAACGACCTTTGAGATCATCAAGTCCAACCTATCACCCAACACCATCTAATCAACTAAACCATGGCACCAAGTGCCTCATCCAGTCTCTTCTTAAACACCTCCAGTGATGGTGACTCCACCACTCCCTGGGCAGCACATTCCAATGGCCAATCTCTCTTTCTGTGAAGAACTTCTTCCTAACATCCAGCCTAAACCTCCCCCGATGCAGCTTGAGACTGTGTCCTCTTGTTCCATTGGTGGTTGCCTGGGAGAAGAGACCAACCCCCAGCTGGCTACAACCTCCCTTCAGGTAGTTGTGGACAGCAATAAGGTCTCCTCTGAGCCTCTGCTTGAGGCAGTGGCAAATGGAGATCTTGTGGAACAGGCTGGAGGGATGTCTGCCAGTGGGTAGGGGTGAGCCAGGTCCATGGATGGTTCATACCAGCTCCTGAGGTCTCTCCTGGCTCAAATCTGTTATTGTGTGAAAATGCAGAAGGGCTGTTTCAAGCCATTACAAATATTGCTGAATTTTGCTTGGGGAGAAAAGAGACTTGACTTGGCATCCATGTCAATTATTAAGGTCTCTACATAACCAAGGCATCTTCCAGGCAAAGTGATTTCCTTCATGGGGTGTTGTGATTCATCCCCAGCTGGCAATCCAGCCCCACACAGCTGCTCGCTCCATCTCAAGTTAAAGTGAGAAAACTCATGGGTTAGAGATAAAGACAGTTGAAAAGGCAAAGCAAAACCCATGCACATACAAGCAAGGAATTCATTCACCACTTTCTATGGGCAGGCAGGTGTTCAGCCATCTCCAGGAAATCTGGGGGCTTCATCACACAAAACTGTCTTGGGAAGAACACCAGCATTGCTCCGAACAGCCCCCCTTTCTTTTTCCTTCCCCCAGCTTTGTATGGTGAGTGTCACATCATAGAATCATAGAACTGTCAGGGTTGGAAGGGACCTCAAGGATCATCCAGTTCCTACCCTCCTGCTATGGGCAGGGATGCTCTCCACTAGATCAAGTTGCCCAGAGCCCCATCCAGCCTGGCCTTAAAAACCTCCAGGCAGGAGGCTTCCACCACCTCTTTGGATAACCTGTTCCAGTGTCTCACCACCCTCATGGTGAAGAACTTGCTAACATCTAATCTACGTCCAGCTTGGATCCATTCCCCCTAGTCATATCACTGCCTATGGTATGGAATATCCCTTTGGTCAACTGAGGTCAGCTGTCCAACTGTGTCCCCTCCCAGCTTCTTGTGCACCCCCAGCCTGCTTGCTGGTGGGATGAGAAGCAGAAAAGTCCTTGAGTCTGTATAAGCACTGCTCAGCAGTAACTAGAACATCCTTGTGTTATCACCACTGTCTCCAGCACAAATCCAAAAGAGAGCCCCATACCAAGTACTATGAAGAAAATGAATTCTACCCCAGTCAGAGCCAGCACATGGGGCCATACACTATCACACTATATTACAGGTTAGAAGGGACCTCAAGAGATCATCAGTTCCAACCCCCCTGCCGAAGCAGGACTCATACTGCAGCTCACTGATTACACAAATAGTTCTTTGCTTTTCCAGACAGCCAGTAATGGCCCCTGGAGATGCTCTGCAGCTGTATAACCTCTGCAAGCTCTCACAGTCCTTCAGAGACTCCTGATCTTTTTTCCCCACTGCCCCCCTGACTCGGTTCTTTTTAATGATATTTACAGCATTTAATAACTCCAAACTGCCTTGATAAACCACTGAGTGCCTGGACGTGGCTAAGCTGACTCTCTCAGTTAGTCTGGGTGGATTAGCCTCTTTCCAGAGGCAGTGGAGAGATCATGCTTCAGTGCACAATGCATCCCATCTTTTGAAATTCATGAAAAGGTTTTTATTTACCTGCTGGGTTTCGTTTCTCTAGGCCAGGTGCTGTCAAAACCTGAAAGCTGCTGGCCCTTACATCCTCTCTATGGGAAAAACAAAAAAAAAGAAACCCAAACAACAAAAAAACATTGGAGAGAATTCAGCCAGCAGGTGTAGGCAACACGTGGAGCACAACTTTTACACCTCGCCGTGCATCTAGATGTGCATGCAGTTGGTTAGCTCTCCACAGCCACTCTGACCCTATCCAACAGGCAGAGCTGAGGTGCTGAAAGCCAGCACCAGCTTCCTGCTGAGTCAGGACTCAGGGAGAGATGAATTCACAGGCATGCATGTGGCTGAGGATCCTTTTCCAGCTGCTGCAACTCTTCTCTGTTTTGCTTGGTACTGCTACCTGAAAGCATTCAGTTAATAAGGATCAGGTTCCCAAACCCATAAGCTTGTTTTACCAGCCATTCATTTTTAATACCATATTGAGTTGGAGACTTCTATTTATTAATCTTCCCATTTTTTAGCCCTAAAAACTCTTCTTCATAGATATCTTTTCCCCTTTGAAGTTGAAGGACTATACCTTACTGAAAAAGAAAAGAAGAAAACTAATAAAATATGACTCACAATCAAAGGACTCCAGAGGCTGAGGCTTTATAGACCTCACTCAACCTTTCAAGCCCTCTGTTGAGACTGCAAGAGTCAGTAGGACTGTCTGCAGCCCTGAATCAGTGATGAAACCCTGTGTGCTCATTTTCAGTGAGGCAAATCCCTGAGTGACATTGCAGGTGGTTTATGTAAAGCTCTTTGTCTCAGTTCTTCCTGCTGTGAACTAGGGCCAGCACCAGTAGCAGACATGGAGGGGCTGAATCAGGAGAGACTTTCCGTTTGTGTAAATTATTGTACAGCCATCAGAATATCTCCTGCAGTTGCTGTGACACCACTTTAGGCATAAATGCCACTTAGAGTGAGGCAAACGAAACAGCAGCCTGTGAGATCCCAAACAGAATCACAGAACCACAGAATCACCAAGGTTGGAAGAGACCTCAAAGATCATCAAGTCCAACCTGTCACCACAGACCTCATGACTAAACCATGGCACCAAGTGCCACATCCAATCCCCTCTTGAACACCTCCAGGGATGGTGACTCCACCACCTCCCTGGGCATCACATTCCAATGGCTAGCAACTCTCTCAGTGAAGAACTTTCTCCTCACCTCCAGCCTATACTTCCCCCTGGCACAGCTTGAGACGGTGTCCTCTTGTTCTGGCGCTGGTTGCCTGGGAGAAGAGACCAACCCCCTCCTGGCCACAACCTCCCTTCAGGTAGTTGTAGACAGCAACAAGGTCTCCCCTGAGCCTCCTCTTCTCCAGCTAAACAACCCCAGCTCCCTCAGCCTCTCCTCATAGGGCTGTGCTCAAGGCCTCTCCCCAGCCTCATTGCCCTTCTCTGGACACATTCAAGTGTCTCAATGTCCTTCTTAAATTGAGGGGCCCAGAACTGGACAGAGGACTCAAGGTGTGGCCTAACCAGTGCTGAGTACAGGGGCACAATGACTTCCCTGCTCCTGCTGGCCACACTATTCTTGATGCATGCCAGGATCTTCCATCTTGAAGAGAGCTCTAAAACCACTGTGCTCACAGAGAGAGGGGATGCAGCTTTCCCCTGAGTTCAGCCCGAGTCGCTCTCTCTCTTGCTGCCAAGTCATTCTCCCTTTAATTAATATTTCATCCTGTTGATGCAACTTGTCCACTTATTTTCCCAGTTGTTTGCAGTGAGGATTTCCCAAATTGTTTCCTCAGGGCACTTGCAAAATCAAGATCTCACTTCTGAGGAGATCCTCGCCGCTCAATTGCTGAAATCTCTTGCTGAAAAATGTATGCACTTTTAATTGAAAAAAAGTCAAAAATCACCCAGCAAAACCAGCCTGCAGGGGTGGGGCTTGGGAGTGAGAGGAATATTTTGTTTAAAAATGAAGGGGAAAAAGAAGAAGCCCCAAACCTGAAGTGGATTTGCACTTAAAGCACTGTTAAGTCCGGAAACAATTCGAAACCATTCCTCTGTGCCTGATAATGGGATGGGATGGGATGGGATAGAATGGGATGGGATGTGATGGGATGGAATGGAATGGGATAGAATAGAATAGAATAGAATAGAATAGAATAGAATAGAATAGAATAGAATAGAATAGAATAGAATAGAATAGACCAGACCAGGTTGGAAAATACCTCAGAGATCATCAAGTCCAACCTATCATCCAACACCATCTAATCAACTAAACTATGGCACCAAGCACCCCATCCAGTCTCTTGCTAAGTATCTCCAGTGATGGTGAATCCATCACCTCCCTGGGCAGCACATTCCACTGGGCAATTGCTCTTTCTGTGAAGAACTCCCTCCTAACATCCAGCCTAAACCTCCCCTGGCACAGCTTGAGACTGTGTCCTCTTGTTCTGTTGGTGGTTGCCTGGGAGAAGAGACCAACCCCAACCCGGTTACAACCTCCCTTCAGGTAGCTGGAGAGAGCAATAAGATCTCCTTTGAGCCTCCCCTTCCCCAGGCTAAACAACCCCAGCTCCCTCAGCCTCTCCTCATAGGGCTTGTGCTCAAACCCCTCACCAGTTTTGTTGCAAGAGCCTGGGACTGAGCTGTGTTGCCTCATAGAAAATGCCAGAAGCTAAAAGCACAGAAGTTAGTTGCTGCAGGATGGGTCCTCCCTGCAGGATGGATCCTCCCTAATTGAGTTGCAGCAGAGGGCACAGCATCTTCTTTCTCAGCCTGGGGAAGGCTGAGTTTGAGAAAGGATAATTCCTTGGGCAGACCAGCAGACAGCCATGGTATTACCACTGTTTGCTCTGCATTAAACTGGAGCATAGAGCTGCAGTGGTTCAGATCCTGCAGTTTACAGGAAATTAATTCTGAGCTGAAGTGGATGACTCTGATACTGCCCAGAGGGAATTATTTCTGCTTTCCTCATAAAGACCAGAGCTTTATCCCAGGTTAATCTACATCCTGGGAAAGGCAAGCCTGCATGTTTGTGCTTCATAAAGCCCAAATGAGGACTACCTGGTGCTGGGGGTTTGCAAAGGGGTGAGTAAATGCACCAATGTCTGTGCAAGGAACTCAACACAAATGCAACCAGATGTACTCCAAGGGTTGCTTGCACAACGTTTTGGCAGAAGAATGTTGAAGTTTGGGTATGGAAATGTGGGACAGCTGCAGTCTGTCTCTTACTTGTACTGAGCCCCCTCTGCTGCCCTGCTGCAGTGACCCCCATGCCACCAGGCAGTCCTGCTGAGCAAGGGTTGTTTCGAGGCATCACTGTACCAGTGGAGCAGGCTGCAGGTGTGTGTGTGTTATGGTGAGGAATGATGTGTCCCTAGCCTGGTCTCTCTGTACATACAGGGATGGAGAGAAGCTGCCAATAGTGTGGTGGGACAAAGCAACCCAGCTGTGAGGGCAGGCTGGGTGGGGATTCCAAGTCTGGGGCAGCAATGGACAGCAGGGCAATCTAGCAAGAAACAGAGTCCCCAGGGGCAGAACTACTATGGTATTTGAAGGGATGTCAAGCTGAGGATGTGTGGGGGTATCCTAGCTTCATCTGTGCTTTGTTGAGGCATGGCAGCTTCCTGGCCAAGCCAGATACACAGTGTGGTGCTGAGCATGAGACAGGTGCATGGTTGTCCTTTTTGCACACTCCAGATTGCTTCACAGTTCACACAACAGACTGATGGTGCCTCCCACCCTCTCAGCTGTCATGTAAGAGGCTGGTGGGGCCCAGCTTGGTCCCCATAATCCAGCTTGTGACCTTGTTTCTGTCTTTACTGTCACCTTTTTCCTGAATGAGCCTGCTGGCCTCAGCAGGGTTACTGGTGGGAAGAAATGCACACAGCCAAATTAGGGCTAGCAGGAGACCAACCTCAGTTGGTTGTATGAATAGATTAACTTTCTTCCCACCACATCCTGCGGGAACTGACACTGGTAATTGTAGTGCTGGTGTTAGCTAGGAGCTCAGCCAAGCCCACCACTTTGTAACACAAAGACCTCTGGCAGGTAGGGGAGTTGTAAGCAACCACTCTGACTCAATGGCTCTAGATGTGAAACAGCAGCAACGTCCAGGGTCCCCAAGCAGCACCATGGACAGTGTCAAGGAGATGGAATCCCACATTAGGAGTAGACACTGTGCAAAGTATTCCTTGGTGGGCCTGACTCAGAGGCAAGACATTCTGATTTGGAGAGCTTCCCAGAGAGAAAACCTTTTGGTAATGTTTGCTCTACTAAGCAGCTGGAAAAGGGGGTAATGAAGATGGTGAGAAAGGGAGAATTAGAGGTTGTTGAGAGATGGTCAATAAGAAGCCATGGGAAGCAGGGGATTCCTTCTGCATGGCTGTTCCCTGTGGAGTTACTGGAGGGGCTTTTGTCCTCAGCTTTTGTACTCTGAGTAACATTAATGCTGTCCAGTGGCTATAGGTGTAGAGATAGACAAAAAGCTCACTAAATGTGAACCTTAGAGGATGATCATGTGCTAACTCAAAACCCTTCCCCAAGAGGAAAATGATACTTTTCTGTCACACCTCTTCCCTTCCCCACAGATATATCCAATCCTGAGGACCACTCACCCTTCACCTGGAGGTATAAGGCTGGCCACTGTGCAGCTTGCTAGCCCTGCACTTTAATTCATGAGAAAACATATGATGAGTTACATCCTTCTGCTGCTGGCTGCTTGGAAGCAGGGTTGGTACTCTGAGTATTTTTGGAAAGAAGAGTTTCATATTGCTGTAGGATAAAAGTTCATGAGAAGGTGGTGAAGAAATAACAGCAGTAGAAGTTTGAATGTGAGCCAAGTGGGAGAGGGGTACAGCATGAATCTCATTCCTTCTCCTGTCCTCCTTGCTGAAGATCAGAGAAAACAAGTGATGAGAAATGGAAAGAGAAACATTGAGGTGGGAAGTGAAGGCTGAGTGAGAGCATTGATTAGCAGGTCCTTTCTTGATGGGTTTATTACAAGAAATAATGTAAGTACAGGGCAGACCATGCCCAGAGAACAGGGCAGAGGAAGTGCTGGTACTGTCCCTGAGTTACCTGCAACGCCACATCTCCTGACTTTGTGGCATGAGATGCAGGATTTTGTGCACAGAGGAAATTATGGCTGATGAGAGTTTGTAGGGAAGCCCTCCTGTTTTCTTTTCTCTGCCAACCTCTCCCTTGAAATGTAAATAAATAGGGTTGGAGACACACATAATGAGGCCCAAGGGTAAGGGACTGAAAATCCAACATCATGTTTTCTTTGGCTGAATTTCTGAGAAAGAAGAAAAAAACAACCAACCAAACAAAAGTAAATATATATATATATATATATATATATAGCCAGAAAAAGAAACCAGACTTCTAGTTCACCACACAGGAATTCTCAGAGCTCCTGTAGAGAAGCAGTGGTATACAAACTAATGAATAAACACAAACAGTGGGGTACACTTCCTACCAAGACCCCCTTTCATCTCTGTTTTGAGAGCAGAGTGCTACCAACACCTGAGCAAAGCCTGGTTTGAAACTTTGCGCCATAAACAATAGTGAACTCCATGGCCAGTGGCCAGGAACATTTCAGCAGTCATTGCAAAGCCTTTCGGAGCTTCGTTTCTTTCCAGCCAGCTGCTGGCCCAACATTCAGCAGGATATTGCATTTTAGTTAGTTGCTTAGCCTGGAGAAGAGGAGACTCAGGGGTGACCTTATTGCTCTCTACAAGTACCTGAAGGGAGGTTGTAGACAGGCAGAGGTTGGTCTCTTCTCCCAGGCAACCAGCACCAGAACAAGAGGACACAGTCTCAAGCTGTGCCAGGGGAGGTTTAGGCTGGATGTTAGGAAGAAGTTCTACACAGAGAGAGTGATTGCCCATTGGAATGGGCTGGCCGGGGAGGTGGTGGAGTCACCATCATTGGAGGTGTTCAGGAGGAGGCTTGATAGGGTGCTTGGTGCCATGGTTTAGTTGATTAAGCGGTGTTGGATGATAGGTTGGACTCGATGATCTTGAAGGTCTCTTCCAACCTGGTCTGGTCTATTCTATTCTATTCTATTCTATTCTATTCTATTCTATTCTATTCAGTTACAGGCTACATCTGCCCATGCTAAGTCAGCCAGTGGGATGGTTCCCCTCCTGATGTCCCTGTATCTAAAGCAGCCCCTGATTTCATATGCTAGGAGACAAGTGATGCATCTCTCTGCAATTCTGTGTGCTGGAGTGGGGTTACAGTTCTGAGGGTGTATTTGCTAACAGCAGCAGGATGGCTGCTGTCACCAGTGGGGAGTAAGAACTAACTGCTCAGGAAAAGGATCAAAGTGAAATCTTTTTACCTTGTGTTTCCTCACAAAGATTGTTTCTCTACACTTGGTACCACTTCTCTCTAGAGCATTGCTTTTGATGTTGCATACAGCATCATACTAATGGGAGTGCAGATGGGCTTTCCTGCTAGTCAAGCTTGTAATCTAATAAGGTGTATTTCAAGGTATATAAAAAGGCTGTCTCCTCTCTTTAAACACCCATCTGCATTTCTGCTGGAGTCACCACTGCTCCTGGGCTGAGCAGTCTTGCAGGGACCATCCTGGTTCCCTGCAGACGTTTTGATCAGACAAGCACAAACCAATAGACACCTGAGTTCCATCTCTTTGCTGCAGTGCAGTTCGCTCCACAGCATAGTGCTGGTGCCTCTGCCCAGGAAGCAGGCAGGGAACCACTTAGCTTAGTCAGTTCCAGCTCTGCTCTGCCCTCCTCCTCTGCTTGACACTCTGCTCCAAGGCACAGGAATCCTACCTGACCACGCTCAATTAGTGATGGCTTTTGGGCATGGAGCAGCTGACATCAAGGGAAGCATTGTTGTGAATCAGTGTGGCAATACAGAAGCCCCTGCTTGTTAGGAAGAAAGGAAATCTGCAACAATCCGTGCTTTACAAAAGGCAAACCCGCAGGAGCTCTTCACACGTTTCAGGTGACTGCAGTGCTGCTGTGGTGGGGGTGGAGGGGCTGTGTCACAGCATTTGCAAGGGGATCACAAAGTGAAGATCAGGTCTTGGAAGGTGTTACCCACTGATTCTGCATGTCTGCTCCTTGTTTGTTTAGTTTGATCAACAAAGTACCTGAGCATCTACTCAGCTTTTACTTGCAGACAACAGAAGGTATTGCTGCTGTCTGCATCAGCCCTTGCAATGAGGGCACAGGGTCATGCTGAGAGCAAGCCACTGGACATCATCTCTGCTCTGGGGGAATCTCGGGCTGTCTCTAACTGCACAGAGCATGTCCAAGGGTGCCTGGGGCTGTCCTGTGCTACCCTGTGCACCTGGACATGCTGTCTACCCACAGGTACCACAAGGAAAGAGCAGACAGAATATGTTGCACACCCACTCAACTCTCACTCGTATTCAGGGTGGATTTTGCTGCATTGCTGGGCAGGGTTAGGATTGTGTCTGCATTTGTGCACAGGCAGAGGGCTGAAGGGCAATGAGTTTCAGTGAGCACTTGGGTTTTGGAGTAGTTTGTAAAGACTTGAAGAGAGAAAAACTGGAAATCCAGACAGAGGCAGGCATTCAGGAGAGATTTTTGCAGCCAGGAAAGTGTGAGTGTAGCCCCACAGATTCCCTTTGCATCACCTCCCCAGCACTGTGGTCCAGCAGCAGTGTGGGTGCCTCTGCTCCTGTGTGTCTTGAATTCATTGTCTTCTGGTTAGACACTTAAAATAGGTAGGTAGTCTTCAGAGCAATGAAATGTGTCTTTACCCCTTGTGCAGGAGCAGAGAACCTAGGTGGAGTTTGGCAATTACTTTCACCACCAAAACCACATGGATTGATTATGGGTGCAAGACAAGAGTGGTTATATCCCTCAGTGCATTGGCCCATTCTGCTCAGTTAGAGATCAAGGTTATTAACCAGTCCTTTGTGATGCTTCTGGAGTGGCAAGTACTCATAAGCAGCAAAACTCACACTGAATTCAGAGCTGAGGAGAACAGATGTGACTTTCCATATAGCCTTCTGGATCCTTTTAAGAGAGCAGTATAAATGAGGTTATTAATTATATCAACAAGGAGAGTAACACCAGGTATTTTCCCTGGTGTTTCATGGCTTGCAGAGCTAGAACAAATCCTTCGTGCCAGCAGTCTCCAGTGGATTTGAATACAAGCTTAGAAGCCAGGAGCACCTGGGCCTTTCATCAGCTTTGATACAGACTCATTGTGTGACATCCAGAAAGCCCCTTGAAGTTTGTTTTGGGGAGGTGCTGAGAAATCACTGCTGCTCAGCACATCTGAAACTAGCCCAGCCTGGCCCTACGGAACACTCAGCCAAAAGCTCCTTTGAGCTCACCAAATAAAAGGCATGTGATGAATGCAAAGTTTGTTATACACCTACTGTGCAATGTCATGTGGACTTGTAACATAGTAAACACTGCAGATATTCCACAGACACAAAATCTGATCTGTAGTAAACGCATTCCGAAGCGCCTCGCTGAATTACTCTAAGCCTCTGGAGGTGCTGTTCTTCTGCAGATTTTGGTTGAGTTTTGGCCCTTGAAGGTATTTGTAGACTGCTGCCACATTCCTCCACTGAATACCTGCCAGATCCATCAGTCCCAGACCTTTCTGTTTCCAACACAGCAGATGCACTTGAAGTTACGAAGCCCAGAGTAAGCGAAACTCAAGTGTTTAATCTATTATTAATCAGTCGCTTGCAAAAATGATAGGGCTCTGGGGGACCTCAGCAAGGCATCAATATTTATGACCTCGTTAGCAAATGCCACCTTCTTTTCTTTTTTTTTTTAAATGATTTATTTCTTTTGAAAAGAGACAACAGAATTCTGAAGGATGTTTATGTTTGGAGTCATTCTGTAAAGAGGCAATGTCGTGTTCTTGGGACAGGACGGTGCAGAACGAGGTATTGAAGATTGATCACAAAGTATTGAGACTTCCACCGCCCTTCTATGAGATTTAACAGATCCAAGTGCAGGGTTCTGCATGTTGGCCACAGTAATCCCATGCAGTGCTACAGGCTGGGGTCAGAGTGGCTGGAGAGAGGCCAGGCAGAGAGGGACGTGGGGGCACTGGTCAATGGCAGGCTGAAGATGAGCGCAGTGTGCCCAGCTGGTCAAGAAGGCCAATGGCATCCTGGTCTGCATCAGGAACAGTGTGGCCAGCAGGAGCAGGCAGGACATTCTGCCCCTGTACACTGCACTGGTTAGGCCACACCTTGAGTCTTGTGTCCAGTTCTGGGCCCCTCAGTTCAGGAAAGATGTTGACTTGCTGGAGTGTGTCCAGAGAAGGACAACAAAGCCGGGGAGGAGTTTGGAGCACAGCCTTATGTGGAGAGGCTGAGGGAGCTGGAGTTACTTAGCCTGGAGAGGAGGAGGCTCAGAGGAGACCTTCTTGCTGTCTACAATTACCTGAAGGGAGGTTGTAGCCAGGTGAGGGTTGGTCTCTTCTTCCAGGCAACCAATGGCAGAACAAGAGGACACAGTCTCAAGCTGTGCCAGGGGAGGTTTAGGCTGGACGTTACGAAGAAATTCTACACAGAAAGAGTGATTGCCCATTGGAATGTGCTGCCTGGGGAGGTGGTGGAGTCACCATCATTGGAGGCGTTTAGGAGGAGACTTGATGGGGTGCTTGGTGCCATGGTTTAGTTGATTAGGTGGTGTTGGATGATAAGTTGGACACGATGATCTTGAAGGTCTCTTCCAACCTGGTCTGGTCTATTCTACTCTACTCTACTCTACTCTACTCTACTCTACTCTACTCTACTCTACTCTACTCTACTCTACTCTACTCTACTCTACTCTACTCTACTCCACTCTACTCTACTCCACTCTACTCTATTCTACTTCTGTTCTTCTTGGTCTTGAGTTCAAGTTTTCAGCTTCTCTAGAAGCAATCAATAGAATAGAATAGGCCAGACCAGGTTGGAAGAGACCTTCGAGATCATCGTGTCCAACCCATCATCCAACACTATCTAATCAACTAAACCATGGCAGCAAGCACCCCATCAAATCTCCTGCTAAACCCAAGCTGAGATCAGAGAGCTGAAATCACTCTGAGCTACCATCTAGGGAAGTTTCAAAAATTAAAGGCTAAAATCTCCCTCATTCCATTTGCCAAGAGAAATGATGAAAATTCTGTGAAAGAGAAGCAATGAAATATGATTTCAGTTCCAAATGAGCTCCACTCATTACAGGCAATTTTTTTCTGGATTAAGTGAGACTAAATTTATATTAGATATTAGGAACAAATTATTCACTGAAAAGGTTGTAAAGCCCTGGAACAGACTGCCCTGGGATGTGATTCACTCAGCATTCCTGGAGGTATTTAAAGAGATGTGTAGATGTAGTGCTTAGGGACTTGGTTTAACGGTGGACTTGGCAGTATTAGGCCGACAGTTGGACTTGATGATCTTAAAGGTCTTTTCCAACCTAAATGTCTATGATTCTATAAACAACTCATCCTGCAGTGCCTGTGCTTCATGGTGTTTTTCTTGCCTGAGTTTGTTCCTTGCCATTTTCTGCACCCACCCTAGTGCTGCTGATATTAATACAACTGTTAGCCCTGATCCACGACCTTCTTAGCTTGATTACTTTTTAGAATGGAATGGAATGGAATGGAATGGAATGGAATGGAATGGAATGGAATGGAATGGAATAGAATAGAATAGAATAGAATAGAATAGAATAGAATAGAATAGAATAGAATAGAATAGAATAGAATAGAATAGAATAGAATAGAATAGAATAGAATAGAATTAACCATTGGTTGGAAGAGACCTTTGAGATCATCCAGTCCAACCTATCATCCAACACCATCTAATCAACTAAACCATGGCACCAAGCACCCCATCCAGTCTCTTCCTAAACACCTCCAGTGATGGTGACTCCACCACCTCCCTGGGCAGCACATTCCAATGGCCAATCTCTCTTTCTATGAAGAACTTCTTCCTAACATCCAGCCTAAACCTCCCCTGGTGCAGAATACACTCATGAGCTGGTTTGTTTTTTTCACAGGTTGTGTTTTACCCTTGGGGTTGTTTAAACAACTTTTCTTCTTAATATTTTTTTATGAAACATTTGTATTTTAATGGCTATTTTTTATATCCCCTCCAGTCCTCTCTGCAGTTTCTGAATTTTATGCTAAAGATCTCATTCCTGGGGTAGAAGAATAATCTCTCTCTTTTCAAGATCACTTCAATGCCACCCTCACTGATGCAACCTTTGGTTGAACATTATTCTCTTCTGTATCATGCAGGAGATGTTGAGGAAAAGAGCACTGGAGCAGAGCCACTAATCCAAGGGGGGATGAGAGGATAAGCTAAATAAATCAGAGAAACAGTTTGAACAGTTCATAATCCCAGGGCTCTGAATCTACACCTCCAGTGGAAAAATAAAGGTTCAAATGTGATTTTTTTTTTGTCAGGGCTGAGCCCTGTAGGGTGCATATTTGCCCAGTGCTAGACTGGCTGCAAATAACTAAGCTGTACTTCAATAAAGCCAGGCCTGGAGCAGGAGCTGAAGAGGTCTGTGGTAGAGCTTGACCTAAAATACCATGTGCTGTGTGTTTTGGAAGCAGCAGCTATGGCATTGATGAATCTTTTTTTCACTTCTTTAATTTAAAAGTGCTCTTGACCTTCCTTATTTTTTTCCCCACCCTTGTGTCTGTGTGTCTGTGTGTGTTTGCTTTTTGTCCCAGAGTTCAGTGCTCACTGCATTGTAGCCAATGCCACCACACCACTTCTCCCTCAACACTGGTTTGTGGAGATTTTTTTCCCCCATTGCTGCATCCTAGCACTTTATAAAACCATGTAGTCCATGAAAGGAGCAAAACAAGGGAGAACATATTTCAAAGGAAAGAAACAAAGACCAACCCCTAGCTAATGTAGAGTTGCCTTCAGGTCGTACATGTCATCGCTCATCCACTTGATTTGGTCACTGATCTACTTTATTTCATGCCTCAGCACAGGCTTTCCTGAGTAGGAAAGGAAGGTATATTGCACATTCATTCATCTTCTAGTAAATACTCAAAGAGGAAGCTCACCAGCTTGGGCCTGAGTCCAGCAGCACAGGGACCAGCAAAGGATTTCCCCCCATGTAATTTGATGGTAGAAAGTCTTGTAGCATCTCCAAATTGTTTCACAGGTTCTGGCAGTTTTTCAAGAGCTCCCAATACCAGGTATTTCCCTTCTGGAATCTTTTTTGTCCCAGCAGCTCAAAACTTTGTTCTCCCTGTACACAAGACCTATGAACACCGTGGCTGGAGAAAGGTTCATTCTGCTCCTTGTGTACTAGGAAACAACATGTGAAATCCCCCCACCTCTGCTCTCTGCAAGGCTTGAGGATCAAGGTACCACCTCCACCATATGAATGGGTCATTGTCCTCTAGGAGCTGTGTGCTAGCCTCTCTTGAGGGTTGAGAGACCCCTTCAGAAGGGTGTGTATGAGTGGTCAGTTTTTACAAGGTGCAGTTGAGCCAGACTCTAAGGATGGAGTTGCTCTTTTCCAACCCCAGGCTGACTTCACTGTTTGAACAGTTCATAATATCAGGGCTCTGAGTCCACACCTCCAGTGGAAAAATAAAGGTTCAAATGTGGGGTGTGTGTTTGCCCACCAAACTGGGTGCTAGATTGGCTGCAAATAACTAAGCTGTACTTAGATAAAACCAGGCCTGGAGCAGGAGCTGAAGAAGCCTGTGTTAGAGCTTAACCTAAAATAGCATGTGCTGTGTGTTTTGGAAACAGCAGCTGTGGCATTAATGAACCTTTTTTCACTTCTTTCATATAAAAGTGCTCTTTACCTTTCTTTTTTCCCACCCTTTGATTTGTCTTTGTCCTCTTTTTGTCCCAGAGTTTAGTGCTCAGTGCATTGTAGCCACCATAGAATCATAGAATCTCTGGGGGAGGTTTAGAATCTATCTGGGGAGGTTTAGGCTGGATGTTAGGAAGAAATTCTTCATAGAGAGAGTGATTGCCCATTGGAATGGGCTGCCTGGGGAGGTGGTGGAGTCACCATCAGTGGAGGTGTTTAGGAGGAGACTTGATGGGGTACTTGGTGCCATGGGTTAGTTGATTAGGTGGTGTTGAATGGTAGGTTGGATGCGATGATCTTGCAGGTCTCTTCCAACCTGGTCTATTCTATTCTATTCTATTCTATTCTATTCTATTCTATCCTACTCTATTCTATTCTATTCTATTCTACTCTATTCTACTCTATTCTATTCTATTCTATTCTATTCTATTCTATTCTATTCTATTCTATCAATAAGGTTGGAAAAGACCTCTAAGATTATCAAGTCCAACCTGTCACCCAAGACCTCATGACTACTAAACCATGGCACCTAGTGCCACATCCAAGCCCCACACCACTTCTCCCTCAACACTGGTCTGCTGGGATTTCCTCCCCTGTTTCTGCACCCCCAGACCATTGCAGATAATTATAGATTTCTGCCTAGAGGGGGTCAAAACCTTGCAGAAAAGTTTTCTCATTCAGAATAGGTCCTTGCTGTAAAAGATTTTTCCTCCCCGTCAGGAAACAGTAGTTTCATAAATGTTTACTCTCATTTTGCCATTACAAATCTGAACTAAAAGGTAAACGTGGAGATTTCCTATGTATGCTCACACTTTTTTGCCAGTTTGCCACTTACCTCCCACCTACCAGTTGGAAAACAGGAAAAAGAAAAGAGAAAAAAAAAAAAAAGAATGAAACCAGCATCTGATGCCAATCTCCACTTATTTCATATTTCTCTGCTTTTGCATCTTCTCTCTGTAGAGAATAGAGTAGAATAGACTAGAACAGAATTGAATTGAATTGAATTGAATTGAATTGAATTGAATTGAATTGAATTGAATTGTTCTGGTTTTGCATCTTCTCCCTGCAGATAGAATAGAATGGAATGGAATGGAATGGAATGGAATGGAATGGAATGGAATGGAATGGAATGGAATGGAATGGAATGGAATGGAATGGAATGGAACAGAATTGAATTGAATTGAATTGAATTGAATAGAATGAACAGAATTTAATTGAATTGAGTAGAATTAACCAGGTTGAAAAAGACCTTCAAGATCATCAAGTCCAACCCATCACCCAACACCTGATCAACTAAACCATGACACCAAGTGCCTCATCCACTCTCTTCTTAAACACCTCCAGTGATGGTGACTCCACCACCTCCCTGGGCAGCACATCCCAATGGCAAATCTCTCTTTCTGTGAGGAATTTCTTCCTAACATCCAGGCTAAACCTCCCCTGGTGCAGCTTGAGACTGTGTCCTCTTGTTCTGGTGCTGGTTGCCTGGGAGAAGAGACCAACCCCCACCTAGCAACAGCCTCCATACAACTCCATGACTAAAGAAATTAAACTGACCAAAAGGAAATGGAAGGCTACTTGAGACAGCACAAAACAAAATATTCTTGTTTGAGTTTGATATTTCTATCAGGGGAAAAAAAGAAGAAGAACAAAAAAGCTCTTCATGAGGTGTTGGGTGACAGGTTGGACTTGATGATCTTTGAGGTCTTTTCCAACTGTACTGATTCTATGATTCTATGATTCTTTTTCTTGGTGTGACTTCTTTAGAGTAGGAAGTAAGCTGGTAGCTCTATTTGCCAAGTTTTCCTTCTGTGAGCCCTTCTGAGTTTTGTTGTTTCAACAAGTTAGGTGAAACTCCTAACTGAACAGTTGCCAAAGTTTGATGCTGGGTTTGGTGGCATCTTCCCATCCTCACTTCCTACTTTCCTCTTTGCTCCATCAGCTTCTAGGAGAACCACTGAAATTGCTCCTTGTATCTCAGCCAAGCACATCTTTCATGCATCTCCAGCCTTCTCCTACCCCTGCAGCCCTCTCTGCCCAGTGGGCGCTTGGTTGCCCTCCCACTGCACAGTAATAAACGGCACCTCCACTTTAATAAATTCCCTTCCCTGTTTACCAAGACCTCAAGGTTTTTAAAAGTCATTGGCTTCAGTGTAAGCAGAGTTTTTCTGGGTCCCACAGGACAGAGCTCTCTGTTTAATTATGGGAGGTATACAGAAACTTTCAAACGCCTCGCTTTTCTCTAGCCCTTTCAAAAGAGATTGTTTCATCTTTATGCAAATGGTGAGGACCTTTGTTATCTGCTGCTCCTCTCACTGCTCAGCCAATACCCCCTTCATCTGCCTTACCCCAGGTATAGGGAAGGAGAGCGTCAGGCAGGCTTGCCCCTGGGAGGATCAGGACTCATGCAGCAGCGCTTGCAGTCCACTAAATATTCATTTCCCTGTGGATTTTTGTGCCCGAGTTACAGCTATGTAATTCCTATCAGACATGTCAGGTGTTTGGTGTCTCTGGAGACAGCCAGAGTGGAGCAGTGGAGGCGGGAGACTCTGGGAATGTAAATGTGTGCTGAGGAAATGTGAGAGTGGTTTCTGCATGGCACAGCGATCAAAATAGATCCCTGGGTGCTGCGCCTGCACCTCCCGCACCGAGCAGGGAGCTCTCGGCTCTCCCTCCTCTCTTGCAGTGCCATGGATGTTACAGCCACAAAGGCAAGGGCAGGGTAGCTTTATTGCAATGCCTGTTAGCACATCAACAAAAGAAACTGTGGAGGTAGATGGGTAGAGTGAGGTCACTGCATGAGGCCCACCTCTCTGGGGCACAACGGCAAGGAAAGATTCTGTTTCTTTACCTTGCTGTTGCAGGTGGGAAGACAAAGCTGAGGAACAGAAAGTGCTGGAGCACTACTGAGCCCAGCTGCTAGAAACAGTGTGCTGGTGTGAGGGGGTGCAGCTCTGAGCTCAAAGAGCATGGGAAGGCAGCTCAGGGTCACCAACACTAGGTTCAACTTGGAGATTAAAATGATGCTGCAGATAAAACCAGCTCTGGTTTTGCTACAGTGGTCCCTTTGGAAGGAGATATCTAAGTTGCTCTCTTCCTGCAGTTAGAAACCTTTCTGTGATTTTCAGCTTGTATTTATTCATGACTAGTTTATTCTCACTTGCTCTCATGCCAATGTTGTCCTTTACCATCAATAGCTCTTCTCTAGTGTTTGTCCCTCTGATGCTTTTATAGACAACTTATTTCCTCTCAGCCTTTGCTTCCCTGCACTAAACATGCCAGATCTTTTAAATCCCTCCTCATGAGACAAACTCTTCATTTTCCAGAACCCAGATATCCAACATGTTACCTCCAGCTATGTCATCTACGTTGGTTTATCTCTCTTTAAAAACATGCTGGGTTTACTGCTGACAGGTTCCCATTACATGCGTCAGACCTAGGGGAAAACATGCTTCAGGAAGAGGGATAGTGTGTGTGTGTGTGACATGCAGAAGCTGCTGTGTGTGAGACACAACAGAGAGCCACAAGGATGATTAGTGGACTTGAGCATCTGTCCTATGAAGAGAGGCTGAAATCCCTGGGGCTCTTCAGTCTCGAGAAGACTGAGAGGGGATCTGATCAATGTGTATTGAGGGGACCAAGCTCTTTTCAGTGGTGCACAGTAGCAAGACAAGAAACAACAGGTTCAAGCTTGAACATAGAAGATTTCACCTCAGCATGAGGAGAAACTTCTCTACAGTGAGGGTGACAGAGCACTGCAACAGGCTGCCCAGGGAGGTTCCGGAGTCTCCTTCTCTGGAGGCTTTCCAAACCCACCTGCATTCCTGTGCAGACTACCCTAAATGACCCTGCTTTGGGTTTGGACTCAATGATCTCTTTAGATCCCTTCCAACCCCTAATGTACGGTGACACCGTGAGCTGCTCTGTGCGTGTGAGGCACACTGAGGGATGCCACATGCGGCTGTGCACGAGTGTGGAAGGGTGCTGCCGGTGGGATTGTGTGTGTGAGACTCTGAAAAGGATTACTCAGTGTGTGAGGGGGTGTTGTAAGGAGGATTTGGAGGTGCGTGACACTGAGAAGGATTAGTCTCTGAGTAAAAAAGTGTGTGTGTGTGTGTCTGTAGAGGAGAGGGAAGATAAGCAGGTGGCTGCGCGTGGCACACGGGAGAGATTAGCCCAAGCATCTGTGAGCAGGGTGATAAGGAGGGTTGTGTGTGAGGACACCACTGCAAAAAGCCAGGATTTAGCTAATGGAAGGATTAGTGTGTGTGTGTGTGTGTGTCTGTGTGCATGTGCGGCGGGCTGGCTGAGAGACCTGCAGCTGTTTAGCCTGGAGAAGAGAAGACTGAGAGGGAATCTTATTAATATTAATAAATATCTGAAGGGTGTGTGTCTAAGAAGAAGGGGCCAGTCTGTTTTCTTTGGTGCCCTGTGATAGGATGAGGGGCAATGGGTACAAACTGGAACACAGGAAGTTCCACCTCGACATCAGGAAACACCTTTCCTGTGCGGGTGACTGAGCACTGGAGCAGGCTGTCCAGAGGGGCTGTGAAGTCTCTTTCTTTGGAGACTTTCAAAAGCCACCTGGACACATTCCTGTGTGGCCTGTCCTAGGTGATCCTGCTTTGGCAGCGTGGTTGCACTAGATGATCTCCAGAGGTCACTTCCAGCCCCTACCATCACATGATTCTATGTGTGCATGCACACACCCGGATGGGTTGTGCTAGGGAGGATTCAGGAGATGTGTAGCAGAAGGGATTCAGACACGCTGGGCTGTGGCATGGGGACACATGGAGGGCTCCTGCACCTGCAGGGATTGGGTCACAGAGAAAGCCAGCCCTGCACCGTGGGTAGGAAGGAATCCAGGGCATGCTGAGCCTGGTGCTGGGGTGTGCACAGGGCAGGTGACAGCTGAAGCTGTAGTGCAATGAGCAGCAGGGCTGTACCTGCTGGAGCGAGCTCACAGGTGGCAGCAGGAAAGAGAGGGCTGATGGCTCAGAAGCATTGCAGCACAGGGGTAATATCACCCTGTGAGCAGAGAAAGGACAAAGGGCCTGTGCTATGCTGAGCAGAGGTTGTCCAAGAGTGGGGTAAATGCTATTCATGGTTTTTCTTAGGAGACAGGGCTCTGAGAGCAGCAAAGCATCCCATCCATGGCTGAGCATGAACATTGGCAACATTTCCACTGACCTCTTACTCTCCACCTCTCACCTCAGATTTATTTCTGCTGCTCTAGCAGACTGCCCTTGCACACCTCTTCTAGGTGAAAAGGATACTGGCAGCAGCCTTTGAACACTTTATGATCCAGAGCAGAGGCAGAGGGTTAATTGTATGCTGAATGTTTTTTAACATTCTGACTTAACAGTTAAACTTTTTCACCCTTCTACTTTTCCAGGGGAAAATCAGAGTATTTTGCCAAAATCAACAACTTCCTACTTTTGATCCAACCTCAGTTTTCATTTGGAGGAGTGGGGGGGAAAGAAAGCACACATGGAAAAATTTCAGCTAGATTTATTGTCTGTCTGTATTGGAACTGTTCCATTGGCATTAGTTTCATCTCAGAGGTACTGAAAGTAAAGCCTACTGAACCTTTTATGATTGAATGAACAAAAATAGCTTGGGTGTCTAGGGTACCTTTTCCTCAAAAAGAGTTGATCCTTTGCTTGTCCAGTAGACCATTTGAATGTTTGCTTTCTGTTTAATGGCAGATCATCAAAGGCCTGGCCACTTTATAGCTTCCAATAATGTGTTTAGTTTTTTAAGGAAGAAGGCCCTAAGCCAAGTAGCTGCTATTTGAGATTCTCCTTGGTGCTAGGTTCTGCACAAATAGAAGGTCTCGTGGCTTCCAACCAGCTTCCCAACAGCAATGGAAGAGCTATTAACACTGAAGAAATTGCCCTCTAGAAGCATGATCTTAACATGTAGATATTGTCCATAAAATGGGGTGCTTGTACCTTTCTTAAAGATACTCTGTTTCCCATTAAGAGGCATTTCACTGTGATGCAGGAATAGGACAAGCTCTGTGGCAAAGGTGGTCGGCTTCCCCTACCACATCTTCATTTACTTGAGACCCACAGTCCATATTGCACCCACCTGGCAGAGCAAACAGGAATAATCACTCCCTCTTGCTTTATTAAGGACTTGGCATAGGATGAACTTGCATTGAGGCCCACAGAGGTTCTGCTCCAGACCATCCATGCCCTGCAGGGAGGGATGCTCTTGGTCCAGAAACCACTGCCTGGCAGTAGCTCTGCTCAAGAGCCACCAGCTTGGCACTCAGCTCTTTGTTGTGCTGGTAGCCATGCATACCATCATCATTAGAGAGGCCTTCTGTCTTTTAAAATTACCCAGAAGGAGCCAAATGAAGCATTTGAAGGGCCATGGGTTTGTTCTAGGAAGGTCTCCAGTCTGTCAGGCAAGAGGTCATCTTGTGGTTCTTCCTTTGAATAACCTTTCAGCCCAGAATGCATCAGCAGGAGGGATGGGATTGAGCTGCAATGGGTTTAGTGCTGAAGCCTGTACATGAGCTTCTTTTCCAAAGTGCCCACTCAACAGCTGGTCACAGGTGAGGTGCCAAGTCTGTGTGTGCTTGGAGAGGAGCATCACACCCATTGCAGTGCTGACTTGTCCTGCTGTCACTGTGTTCCTTCCCCCAAAAGGACGAGTGAGAAGAGCAAACAGGGGCAGGGAGTGCCCCATGGAGCTGTCAGCATCCACTGGGGAAATGCATTTCACTGATGAGTGGAAAAAACATTGCAGTGGGCCTGTTCTTCACATTGTCAGACAAAGAGGAGTTTGTGTGAGGGCACTCAGGTCCCACCCCAAAATTGTTCTGTGGCCTCACACAAGTGGCTGCCTCGATCTATTCGAGCGTGAAATGAGGTTAAAAATTTAAGGCATAGACAGCTAGGCTGCAGCCAGTGAGGTCTGAAGAAAAATAATCCTTCTTAGCTAAGATGAGGCAGCATTAAAGAAGGCCAGAATGTTGTTGTCTTTGTCCATTCAGAGAGAGGAGAAACAGAGTGACCCAGAAGTTGAAAGTACATTTTTCTCCCCCAGCTTCTAGAAAGAGGCATTTCTGAATGCTCCTGCACTCAGCCCCTCTTCACTCAGCCCCCCTTTACTCAGCCCCCCTTCACTCAGCCCCCTTCACTCTTCCAGTCTTTTTCTTTTTTTCTCTTTTAAAGCCCCCAACTGATTTTGAGATGAAATTGGCTGTTCCCCCACCAGTGAACCTCCAGATTGCACGTCCCCTGTTCCCCTTCTCCCTTACAGCTTTCACATCTCCTCAGGTTTCCATTATTTCCCATACATTTTCTTTGAAGGATTTTCCAATAAGAATGTCAGGAGAAGTCTCTTAAGGGTCTTTCACCACAAATTCCTTTTTGGTTTCATGCCTGAGGACTCTTCTGAGGAGAACCTTGGCGACCTCTGCTCAAGCAGACGTGAGGCATGTACGCTCCACAAGCAAGTCACAGCTGAGTGCCCACACAAATCAGGTCCTGAATCCCTGCAGCCTCGTTCAGGAAACTTCTTGTGTTTCCCAGCTGACCAAACTAGATGATACTTAGACCCAGACAGAAAGGGAGTGATTTTCTCATTGCTCCAGTCCTGCCATGGGAGATTTGCCAATGAAGTTCACAGGATGGTGCAGGTGGATTATAGCCACACATTTACAGATGTGCCATCAGGTTGATGCAAAGTGCCCAGGCACAGAGGATGTCTGTCAACAAGAGCTGCCCCACATGGCATTGCAGTTCTTCCATTGCCTCACAGGCAACATCAGGAAAGCATCAGACCCTGAGAATGCACTGATAAAAGCTGCTGCAGGAGACATCCTTGCAGCATACATGAGCTAAGTCCCAGTTGTCAAAGGTTGCATGCACCATATGGCCTCCTTATGTGCCTAAATCCCAAATCCCCTTCAGATCAGTGCAACATCTTTTCTTTGAAGAGAAGTGGTAGTCAGCTAAGACATTTAAGCATGTTTTGGAAATGCTACCAAGATTCCCAGCTGACACCACTCTACTGTCAGGACTGCCAGTGCAGAGGAAGGATCACAACAAATGCTTAAGAAATATGACTGCAGATGTTCACTGCCATGTCAAATAAAGGCAGCCAAAAAGAATTTCCTTCACAAAGAAATCAGCCTTTTCTCTAATGAGAGGGTCAGGAACTGAAAGGGAAGGCTACACACACCTGTCTGCCACATTCAGCACCTAACGTGGGTTGCAGTACAGAAAGAAAGAAACCACAGCCCTCGCTGGTTTAGCTAGCACAGTTTCAAGAGGGTAAATGCCAGGCTTCTCCATTGCACCCCTGCCTTCCTGTGCACACCAAGAGAGAGAGGAACCTGCCCCAAGGATATCTATTTTTGCCTTGTTCCTTCCAGACCAAGTCTTTATTGTGCTTTTGCCAACCGGTGCCAGCAGCTTCTGCCCTGCCAGCCTTCTCTTGGAGGTGACAGTTTCCCTTGCCTCTCCCCATGGAGGCTTCTGGAATAAATGGTGCCTTAATTAGGCTAATTATACCTCTAGCCACTCATGTGCCTCCTTTGTGTGGACAGTTAAAGTCCATTACACAGTGTAGTTTCAAGAGATTTCCACGTGGGAAGCAAACCTATCACCTGATACGTGATGTTTGCCATGACTGTGGTTTTGCTCAATTTCTGTTAAATCCATGCAGAGTTTTTCCACTCCTTGAAGAGGCAGAGCTCCTTGTGCCTCTCTGTTCAAGGTCTGCCTGACCCAGGGTGGTCAGTGACTCTGATTTCATGCACATATATATTTCATCAGAAGCATCCCTCTGCAATGTCAACAGAAAGCCTGAGCAGCATCTAGTCAAGAGTAAGAGTCACTCTGATGCTTTTGAAAAGCAGTACAAATTAGCATCCTCCAGTCCACTGCTGCTTTTCTGTCTAAATAATATTTTATAGGTAAAGTGTCTGCTGAGAAGCAGTGGGGTTTTCTCAGCAGCTGCCTAAATCATGATATAGTCTTTGGTTTACATTGAGTAACTGCTTGGGACAGAAGCCACGTCCGTATGTGCAGTGTCACTGCTCCTGGATGATGAATGACCCCAAGTTTCTAACAGCTTCCCTTCCAGGCTCTGCCTGGCCTCCCCACACTGCATTTATGCAGAGTGGTTTACATGGCCTCTTTTGCTCTTTGCAGCTCACTAGAGAATCTCTTCAGGAGGCTAAAAAATTCTGAGGGATCTGGGGTTGCTTAGTCAGGAGAAGAGGATGCTCAGGGGTGACCTTCTTGCTGTCTACAACTAACTGAAGGGAGGTTGTAGCCAGGAGGGGCTGGTCTCTTCTCCCAGGCAACCAGCACCAGAACAAGAGGACAGAGTCTTGAGCTGTGCCAGGGGAGGTTCAGACTGGATGTTAGGAAGAAATTCTACACAGAGAGAGTGATCGCCCGTTGGAATGTGCTGCCCAGGGAGGTGGTGGAGTCACCATCATTGGAGGTGTTTAGGAGGAGACTGGATGGGGTGCTTGGTGCCATGGTTTAGTTGATTAGGTGGTGTTGGATGATAGGTTGGACGCGATGATCTTGAAGTTCTCGTCCAACCTGGTCTGGTCTGGTCTATTCTATTCTATTCTATTCTATTCTATTCTATTCTATTCTATTCTATTCTACTCTACTCTACTCTACTCTACTCTGTTCTATTCTATTCTATTCAATAGATCTTCACTGGCCTCTACACAGAGAAGATGACTTTATATTTGTCATCAGCAGAAATCTTTTCTGTGAAAGAAAAGATGGAATTCTGCATGTGAAACATTCAGTAGAAACACGTTCCCCAAGGTTGCCTCTCTAGGAAACATTGCAAGAATGATTTCTGAGGATTTGTTGCCACCTGTCACTGACATAAATGGGAATTGATCGACCAAGGGTCACTTAAGCAAAAGATGCATCCAAGGTGGTTTATATGATTGGTGATACACTTTGGATCTTCTCTCACCTGTTGGTCCTTTCTTCAGGCATTGTGAGAGTCATTTCCACATGGGATCAGGTTGTTGTAGGAGGTTCAGGAGAAGCCCAGAGCTGTGAAAGTCCCCTCTGGTAAAATGACACAGATTCTAGCCAAGAGTGTTTTAGGGAAATTTTGGACTCCACTTTATCTCCAGTGGAAGTCTTGCCGTGCAGCCAGCTCCAGGGCCGGTACTTGATATTTTGGGTCACATTCACACAGGAGCTCTACTTTTACCCACAGATTATAGGATCAATGGGCAGAGAATGGCATCCCTCAGCTCATCTCCACCACTTGCAGATGCCTTCACCTCCCACAAGAGGGAAACTGTCCCTTACAGCTGCTTGCAGCCATGGCTTGACAAGCATCACCTCTCCATAGAAGCTCCATCTGGGCACAATAGATAGATGCACTTCATGCAAACTGTTTGTTCCACCACCCACAGCGAGTGATTTGCACAGAAGTTTCACCAGAGACCATAAAACTGCAAACCATAGGTCCAGATCTCGCCATCTGTCACAGTTCTGCCTTCCTGCTCCCCAGACAACACAGTCTCCCACTGAGTTTAAAAGATCCCCAGCCCAAACTTACTTGCTTGGGATTAAAAACAAACAAACAAAACCCAACAACAACAACAACAACAACAAAAAAAAACCCTGCCAACCCTGGTGCTCAGAGGCACTGCAGAAATGGGGAAGGGAAAAAAATATGTGGTAACTATTCTCATTTATTGCCCTCACAATGCAGACAGGATTGAGGCTGGCCTAATGACAGGGAAGAAATGGTAATATCCCCCTTGACATTAAGTAGGCCTGAAGAAAGCTATGAGCACAATGGAATGGAACATTAACGTGCAAAGGGAAAATAAAAACCCTGCAAGAAATGACTGCAGCAAAGAACCACCAAGGGAGGCACTTGAGCTCACAAAAGGCAGCGCTCTCAGATGTCAAAGGACCTTGTCATTCTGCACCTAACTCAGCCTTCACTGAGGTGTTAAATGGGGTTTCAGATCCATTCCTGCTTTCACAGACCTTAGGTGAATCATAGAATTGTCAGGGTTGGAAGGGACCTCAAGGATCAGCCAGTTCCAACCCCCTTGCCGTGGGCAGGGACACCTCACACTGCAGCAGGTTGCTCACAGCCACATCCAGCCTGGCCTTAAAAACCTTCAGGGATGAGGCTTCCACCACTTCCCTGGGCAACCTGTTCCAGTGTCTCACTACCCTCATGGGGAAGAACTTCTTCCTAACATCCAATCTGAATCTACCCACTTCTGTGTTTTTTTCCATTCCCCCTAGCCCTATCACTCCCTGACAACCTAAAAAGTCCCTCCCCAGCTTTCTTGTAGCCCCCTTCAGATACTGGAAGGCCACAATTAGGTCTTCTCGGAGCCTTCTCTTCTCCAGACTGGATAGCCCCAACTCCCTCAGTCTGTCCCCTATGCAACCAGGCAGCACAAAAGAGCTGTGCTCTGGAGGCTTAATCCTTGCAGGCCAAGGGTAGTTTGCTGCTCTTTTTGGAAGACTCTGGTGGCTCCAGTGATTGCAGAAGATGTGGCACTGCTGGAGCAGTGGTGGCACATGGGGGGTTTGGAGCACATGGGGGTTTTGGAGCACCTGCCTTGCTAGCTCAGCAGAGACCTGCAAGGTAGCCTTGAAAATTTACCAAGAAGAGGAAAGTTTGTAAATGTGTCAGCTGGTGCATTTAGGTATTGCTTCCCTGCTTCAAACCCCCAAGGCCAAGATGTTCTCTCCAGTATGTGAGAGGTTTTGTTTGCAGAAGAATGCCTTTGTCCTGGAGATGTGCAAGTTATTCTTCCTTTGCCCAGACCAGTGAGAGACTTTCCATGGAGAGGGGAGCTTGGTGGTGCTTTCCCCACACAAAGCACCTCATGCTTTTTGTCTGCTGCCTTTTCGTTTTAAATGAGCAGGGAGTCAACATAAAAAAGGCCAACAATAGCTTGCTAGGGTAGGGAAACATCCTCTGTGCCCTCTGACAGCCTGCATCAGCCAGGCTTCCTTCTAGACCAGGAGATATTTTAAGGTAGAGCACATCACCGCTCCTGGCTCTCCATTTAGGTACTTCCCCTTCCTTTGTTACTTTCCGTGGTAAGCCAGCCATATCATTTCTCTTCTCTCTACTGGCAACTTAATTCTCTGCTCTGAGGAGGCTATTCAGTGGCTTTCCTTATTGCTATTTAATATGTATACATTGCAGTGCCTCGCAGAGGGTTCGTAGCGTTGTGCCAGGCATCCTACAAGCACATGCAGGGTGACAGCTGTGTCTGCAGTGGGTACCCATGTGTGGGGATAGCAGGATAAGAGGAACTTGGAGCCAGTTAGAATTAATAACAGTGCCCACATCCTGTGTGGGTGTCTGGGCTATGGCATATCCCAGTGTTTCTTTGAGGGCAACACCTCCCTGGGGTGTAAAAAGGGAGGTCATTTAAGGTTTTTTTTCCTTGTCAGCTAGGAAAAAAAAAAGTCAGTAGCAGGAAAGGGAGCCAGTGCTGAAGGAAATAAAAACACCTCTTCATTTGTATCCACAGCAGGGATTAAAAGCTGGGCACACCAGGACCATGCTCAATCTGACTTTTCAGAGTTGAACATTGTCTTTGCCTGGCTGCTGCTGACTGTGTAAGCTGAAAAGCATTAAGGGGGCTGACACCCGAGACAAAGAAACTCAGTGCTTTCATATTTATGCCTGAGCATAAATGCCTGCCCAGGGAGGGTTTGGGACCATGGACAGATCCTTGCAGAGGGTGTGCACACACGTGTGTGCATTTTGCCAGGTTCTTTGGGTGCTTTGAATAGAAAGAAGCAGAGTGTTCGCAAATGAAGTTGTTCATTTCCAGCCTGCTATCAAGAAAGGCTGACAATTAGTGGTGCTAGTCCAGTGGCAGGCAAGGATAAGGTTTAATGCACTGTAGCACAAAACAATCAAAAGCTGGAAATTCAGAAGCAGGAGGTGGGGGGGAGGGAAATAAAAAAGGCAGAGGCAGGAACAAAAGAGGAGAGCTTATAGGTGCTCACCTCTGACTGCATGGGGAGGCTCAGGGCACAAGCCCACATCACTGCTGACCTGAGAGCATTGGTGCAGCTGTCCAGGTGCTGTGAGGCACACTGCTGTGTGTGGCTTGCTGCTTTCAAGCATGCAGGTGCTTTTTAGCACATGCCAAGTATTCAGCTAGTGAAAGCTCAGTGTCTGGGAAGGGAAACGTTTAAAGATACCAGAAGAAGGAGAAAAGGGAGCTTTGTATACAGGTCAGACCTCGGCACTTCCAAGCGTTGGCTGAGATCCCAAAGCAAGGTGCAAAACATACCATGTGTGTAGACTCAGGACTAGAAGAGGTTTGCTGAATCACTCGGGCTCCTGCTGTCACTGATCACCAGATGAGACCCTCCTACTCAGATCTACTTCCCAAATACAGCTGTTCTGACTGCCCATCTGGCTGATAAATGCATTCTTATGTCTCTGCATGACAATAGCCATGTTGCAGCTTAGTCTGTTCTTCAGTTGCCTGTTACATCACAAAGTTTGGTCCTGATGTTGTACTTTACAGGGTGGAATTCAGTAATCCTGTAGATTACAAATAGCCAAAGACTCCCAAGGCAGGATTATGATGGAAAATGAAAAGATCTTGAGCTGGTAGAGCAGGGAGCAAGGCTGATACAGAGCTGCAGCTAAAAACAGTCTTAATTAGTACCTTCATGACAAAACTGGGAAGCAGGTATGTATTGTAAGTGAACTCCATACCTGGAACAGACTTCAGGGAAGCAGGAAATAATGCTGACAACATTCAGGGGGAAAAAAAACCAACACCACAGTTGAGAAAATTTACCAAAGTGATGTTTTCTCAACTGGAGGCAAAACCACAAAGCACAGCTGAGAGAAAAATTGACTGTCTAGGCACATTTTATGAATCAGAAGGACAGGGCAGGGGGAAATTGTCATTATAGGGATGAAGACTAGGAAAGGAGTTGCTGAGGTAGATATCAACACCCTCCTTCCTTAATGGAGGTAGCATTAATGTTGGGATGATTTCTCCAGAGAAAGCCCATAGTGTGCTTTTTCCATTGCAGCCTGCAACCAGTTTCAAGACAGGCACTTACACAATCCTCATCAGAACCTGAGGCTTGCACTGAAAACAGTCACAGGCTTTAATTGATGTGAGCAGATATAATGTATCAGGGAAAGAATAGAAGCTGTTGGTTTCTTCTCCCAGGCAACCAGCACCAGAACAAGGGGACACAGTCTCAAGCTGCACCAGGAGAAGTTTAGGCTCAAGGTGAGGAGAAAGTTCTTCACTGAGAGAGTTGTTAGCCATTGGAATGTGATGCCCAGGGAGGTGGTGGAGTCCCCATCCCTGGAGGTGTTCAAGAGGGGATTGGATGTGGCACTTGCTTCCATGGTTTAGTCATGAGGTCTGTGGTGACAGGTTGCACTTGATGATCTTTGAGGTCTCTTCCAACCTTGGTGATTCTGTGATTCTGTAGAAGACAAAATGCATTTCATCTGCTGTGAGTGCTTTGTGTGACCCATTCTCTTTCTGCTACTGCTGATTCTCTCCCCTCCCAACCCTCCCTCCCCTCTTTTTACTCTGTTTTAATAATTGAGTTCTTACAGGCCAGAATTAAATGTTGTGCTGAATCAAAAGCAGTGTGCTATGTAGGCTGTGGGTTTGGGGCTTTGTTCTTTCCCTCTGTTGTTGTTCATGCTCCCCAGCAGAAAGCTACACCAGGATGCTTGGCACTGTTTGCAGAAGGACCAACCTAGCACAAAAGGCCAAAATTGGTTCAAGCCTCATCCCTTGCCTCTTTTTGTAATATCACTGTCCCTTTCTCATTTGTAGTGATCTTGCTTTAATATTTATGACTTCAGACATGGAGAGTTCAATGAGGACACATTTTTGGCTTTCTATTTCATTGTGGGAAGTTAGATGAGAAGAGCAAGAGCTGGAAGATCAATCTTTAGCTAGGGGACCTGTGTGGCATCACCCTTTCCTTTTAGGGGAGCTGCAGGGTATCTTGAGATGAAAGGTGTGAGCAGGAGATGGGAGAGCTTCCCTTTGACAGGGAGGTGAAAGGCAACTACCTATGGCCCTGTATTCCACCACCATGAGTATCATTCAGAAATTATAGACTGACAGAAAGCCCATGATGTTAGGTTTTGTTGAGCAAAGCAGCATCCTGGCCAATATCAGGAACAGTGTGGCCAGCAGGAGCAGGGAAGTCACTCTGCCCTGTACTCAGCACTGGTTAGACCACACCTTGAGTCCTGTGTCCAGTTTAGGCCCCTCAGTTTAGGAAAGATGTTGAGTTGCTTGAATGTCCAGAGAAGGGCAACAAAGCTGGGGAGGGGTTTGGAGCAGAGCCCTGTGAGGAGAGGCTGAGGGAGCTGGAGTTGCTTAGCCTGGAGAAGAGGAGGCTCAGGGGAGATCTCATTGCTCTCTACAAGTACCTGAAGGGAGGTTGTAGCCAGGTGGGGGTTGGTCTCTTCTCCCAAGCAACCAGCACCAGAACAAGAGGACACAGTCTCAAGCTGTGCCAGGGGAGGTTCAGACTGGATGTTAGGAAGAAATTCTTCACGGAGAGATTGGCCATTGGAATGTGCTGCCCAGAGAGGTGGTGGAGTCACCATCACTGGAAGTGTTTAAAAAGAGACTGGAGGAGGCACTTGGTGCCATGGTTTAGTTGATCAGATGGTGTTGGGTGATAGGTCGGACTCGATGATCTCAAAGGTCTTTTCCAACCTGGTTAATTCTGTATTCTTTATTCTTTCTCAACAGCATGTGGGAAAGAAGCATCCCAAATCCAATCTGATCTCAGGGGAGACTTCTCATTTGTCAGACAGACAAACTAAGACTTATTTGTTCAGGCAAGGAGAACTTAACTAGAAAAATTGAAGCTATCACCATAAACAGTTATGAGCAGCTCTTCAGTCATAGATTATGCTTTAAATGTGAGGGAAAGAAAACAAATCTTAATGCAGAAGTCAACACTGCTTTTCAGCTTGCAAGAGACAGTGGTGCAGGACAATGATGGAAGGCTGCACACTTCTGTGTGGTTTATATGTTTGAAAGAGCAGCATCTATTTAGTTTCTGTGTGCGATGTCGCACCAGCCCGCTTTGCGGTTGATCAGTTCTATGGGACATATCTCCTGCCAGCTAAATACATGCATGGAGCACTGAGGGAGTGTAGAATCTGTTTGGCTTTCCCCTGGTAGAAAAAAAAAAATCTGTGGGAACATGCTGTCGTTGGGATGTGCTGAAGAGATGCGCTCTGGCACCTACGCTACACTGGAGAGCTGTGAGGACAAACATTTGGGAGGGAAGCTGAACTGATCCTAATTGAAGCAGACACTAGTGCTCTTTCATTGAAATTCCACCAGCTTCACCAACCCCATGTCAGGTTCTCCATCACCAGGTGAGGATTGCTTCCAGGCAGGGCATGCTAAAAATACATCACACACCCTCGTCCCCCCCCTCCTCTTCCCCACATGTGCACATATAGCCTCCAAGTGAGCAAAGAAAATTGTGTGGGAACCACTCCTTGACACCCCTGTTGTCAGTGAGTGGGTTTTGCTGCAAGTGAGATTTTGCTTCTGTGCCCCAGGAGGTTTGGAATGATGAAGGAGATGCTGCTGCACTGATATTGGGGCTGCAAAGCTCATCTTTAACAGCTTACAGAGGACAGCAGACTGAGTTGACTATTTTAATACACCTGAAGCCTGGCCACATTCATCTTGCAGTTGATAAAAGACATTTGTTAATTTGATCTGGATCTGGACGTGCTGGAATGTGTCCAGAGAAGGGCCATGAGGATGATCAGAGGGCTGGAGCACCTCCCCTGTGAGGAGAGACTGAGAGAGTTGGGGCTGTTCAGTCCAGAGAAGAGAAGGCTCTGAGCAGACCAAATTGCAGCTTTCCAGTATCTTAAGGGGGCTGCAAGAAAGCTTGGAAGGAACTTTTCAGGGTGTCAGGGAGTGATAGGACTAGGGGGAATGGAACAAAATTAGAAATGGGGAGATTCAGATTGGATGCTAGGAAGAAGTTCTTCCCCATGAGGGTGGTGAGACACTGGAACAGGTTGCCCAGGGAAGTGGTGGAAATCTCATCCCTGGAGGTTTTTGCAGCCAGGCTGGATGTGGCTGTGAGCAACCTGCTGTAGTGTGAAGAGTCCCTGCCCATGGCAGGGGGGTTGGAACTGGCTGATCCTTGAGGTCCCTTCCAACCCTGACAATTCTATGATTTTATGATTTCTAGTTTAAGTGCTGCATGTGCTGGATTGTGAGCTTTCAAAGATTTCTTCTTACCTTGAAGTCTACATTCCCACATTGCACTTTTCTTTCCCTCCCTGCTTGGTCCATGAGAAATAGTTTGCCCCAAAATCCTCACAACGTCTTCAGCTCAGCATTGTAGGAATGGCTTTCCTGGAGATGGTGCAGTGCCTTTCTTCCCAGATGCATCTCAGATACGACATCCTGACGGGTTGAGAAGGCCTCTGAGATCTGTCAGGGACCATCTGGGGGTTTTATTTCTTTCTGCAACAGAGAACATGAGTCTAATGTGTGGAACATCTGGGGATATCTCCTTTAATCCGTTTTTTAACTGCTCGTGTGGCTTTGGGTATTAGCACTGTCTCTGATACTTCTCTTCTCCTACAGAGGCATGCAGCAGTTGAGTCTCCCAAGAGTCAACTCAGCCATATTATTGGCTCCCTCCAGGGGTAGCTGGGTGAAACTTAATGGTCTGTGAAATACAAAAAGTCAGTAGAAATGATCTAATGTCCCTTTCTAGTCTTAAACTCGGTGAAATGGTGAAACTTCTGCTTCTAAAGGAAACGGTAGATGAGCAGTTGCCAGGATCTCCTACCAGGCTTCTTCTCCAGCTGTGTCCATGGGGAGCAGTTCCCTTCTTGCAGTCCTTTTCACAGATTCTCAGCAGAATTTTACCATTTTCACTCCTGGAGACCAAATCCTCTTTCCCATCCTTTTGTGAAGTCCATTTGCCCTTCCTCCTCGCTCAACAGCTGCTCCTGTTTCAGCATCTCTTGATGGTGACCATTGCTGAAACTTCTTGGGTTCCTTTCTGCCTCTACCAAAATCCAGAGAAGAAGTCTGTCATATCTGACATCTGCCTTTCACGTGGATCAGATCAAACCTCCAGTTCCAAAATAGCCCTGCTTCCCCTATGTGCAGAAATGAGTATTGTGCATCTACTCTCTCTGTGTCTGATTGAGTTTAGCCAAGAAGAGTCTACCAGAATTTTTGTAGATTCAGAAGGTCCCTTTTGCTTTCCTCTTCTGCAGAGAAAAATGTGCAATTTTAACTTGTGCTCTGGGAGTTTTTCTTTTTTTCTTGGAAGCATTTACAAAGGTGACCAGAACTGCTTCTCTGTAGCTGCTGAGTAGGTGCCTGATCCTGTGTATGCTTTCAATGAAATCAGTGTTTCCTCGGTCTGGTTTAAATGCTTAACCTTACCAGAGAAGGGCAACAAAGCTGGTGAGGGGTTTGGATCACAAGCCCTATGAGGAGTTGCTTAGCCTGGAGAAGAGGAGGCTCAGGGGAGACCTTATTGCTGTCTACAACTACATGAAGGGAGGTTGTAGCCAGGTGGGGGTTGGCAATCACCACCAGAACAAGAGGACACAGTCTCAAGCTGCACCAGGGGAGGTTTAGGCTGGATGTTAGGAAGAAGTTCTTCATAGAAAGAGAGACTGGCCATTGGAATGTGCTGCCCAGGGAGGTGGTGGAGTCACCATCACTGGAGGTGTTTAGGAAGAGATTTGATGGGGTGCTTGGTGCCATGGTTTAGTTGATTAGATAGCGTTGGATGATAGGTTGGACTCGATGATCTCAAAGGTCTCTTCCAACCTGGTTAATTCTATTATATTCAATTTTCATTTGAGAAGAGAAACTTGAAGTAAATTGCAAGACTACAGATCCTAAAGTTCAGGGCTTTCAAGCATGAGAGAGACACACATGCTTTTCCCTCATCTAAATTCAAGGATACATCAGCTCCATGATGGTTACCTCTCCACAGATAGGGGAGGCCTCTTCCTGCTTGTTCTGCCACATCAGGCACTTTTTAAACTAACTTGCAAAACTGTTCTGATTTTTACTGTGAGTTAGAAGTGTTTATAAAACAGTCCAAGGAGCTCTCACTTCACCTGGCTGCCTCAGGCACTGTGGACTTGTGTCCAAAGCGCAGATGGTTGTCACTGGGTCATCTCTCCAGTGTAACCAGGTGACAATCAAGTTAATGCCTCTGCTTTTACCTAATTTTGTTTGTGAAATGGCACTGAGGAACCTCAGTGAGAGATCCTCTGCCTGGAGAAAGCAGGTTATGGGGTGCCTGTGGTGCCGGGCACAGCACATGCTGGGGATGTCCCAGCCAGAAATTCCAATCTGATTAATTATACAAGACTGATCAGGCTGAATACAGTAGTAGTTGTCATGGCTGTCAGTGGTTGTTAACTCTATTTTCTGAGGGTTTGTGTAGAGGAAAACTATTCTGTAATGAATTGCAAATTCGTTGTAAGTTAATGGCTCAATTAAAATCCAGGACAGATGTTCTCTGTCCTTTGTGCAGCCCAGAGGCCAAGAACAGCACATGAAAACTGTCACTAACATCTGCATTTACACCCAAGAAAATGCTCTTCACTCATGTAAACCTTGGTGATTTCCCCACCTGCAGCAATGAGCTTCAGAGGCTGAACTGTCCAATTTCAGCTTCTAGAGCTAATTCCCCAAATGACCTCAACTCTCTTCTGTGGCAAGAGCCAGACTGTGGCCATCCAGTTGATAGAGGCTGGCACAAGGCTTGCAAAGCATGATGTTGTCATAGTATCATAGTATCAGTCAGGGTTGGAAGGGACCACAAGGATCATCTAGTTCCAACCCCCCTGCTATGGGCAGGGACACCTCACACTAGATCAGGCTGGCCAGAGCCTCATCCAGCCTGGGCTTAAACACCTCCAGGGATGGGGCCTCAGCCACCTCCCTGGACAACCGATTCCATTGCTTCACCGCTCTCATGGTGAAGAACTTCCTCCTCACATCCAGCCTGAATCTCCCCACCTCCAGCTTCATTCCATTCCCCCTAGTCCTATCACTACCTGAGATCCTGAGCAGTCCCTCCCCAGCCTTCTTGCAGCCCCTTCAGATACTGGAAGGCCACAATTAGGTCACCTCGGAGCCTTCTCTTCTCCAGACTGCACAGCCCCAACTCCTTCAGTCTGTCCTCACAGGAGAGGTGCTCCAGCCTCTGCTCCTCCTCATGGCCCTTCTCTGGACATGCTCCAGCACCTCCATATCCCTCTTGTAATAGGGGCTCCAGAACTGGAGGCAGTACTCCAGGTGGGGTCTCACCAGAGCTGAGTAGAGGGGGAGAATCACCTCCCTTGACCTGCTGGCCACACTTCCCTTGATGCAGCCCAGGATCTCCAGCTGACCAGAAGAGCTCAGCTCCTTGGGCATTCCATTTTGATACGATGTTTATCCTTTTTATGCTTCTTAATCTTTTCAGAAAAGCATCAGCCAGAGGCCAGTGACTGCTGGAGAACTGATAAAATTCCCCCTAGAAACACAAAGAGGGTTTGAAATATTTGCTTTCTCCAACCGAAGTTTACAGTTCTTAATAGTGTGTTATTAGGAAGTTGCAGAGCAATCAAATGAGAACACAGTTGTTAGTAAATTTGCTTACTAAAACAATTAAAGCAAATATAAAGCCATCCCAGCCCTCTCTGAGTTCATGAAATAAAAGGCAAGTAACTTCTTCGTAGTTTTGCTGGGTTCATTCCCTTGGCTTGTCTGTAATTTCAAGCAGTCCTGGGATGTAAATAATTTTTACAGTCACCATTTCTTTACATTGTGCCAAGTTCAGCCCCAGACAAGTGGCTGCAGTTCTCACTCTCTCCATTCTTCCAGATTAGTTGCTCAGTTGCCAGCTGCAGTTAAACCTCAACAGGATTATAACCCTCAGAAAGTCTTTTCTTTCATTCCTTTTCTTTTAATTTCCTTCCCCCTCTCCCCACCCCCCCCCCCCCCCCCCCCAAAATTATCTGCCTTGTCCATGGCTCCTCTTAGCCAGAGTATCACAGTATCACACAGTATCACCAAGGTTGGAAGAGACCTCGAGGATCATCGAGTCCAACCTGTCACCACAGACCTCATGACTAGACCATGGCACCAAGTGTCACGTCCAATCTCCCCTTGAAGACCTCTTGGTGACTCCACCACCTCCCTGGGCAGTCCATTCCAATGACTAATGACTCTCTCTGTGAAGAACTTTCTCCTCATCTCGAGCCTAAACTTCCCCTGGCTCAGCTTGAGACTGTATCCTCTTGTTCTGGTGCTGGGTGCCTGGGAGAAGAGACCAACCCCTTCCTGGCCACAACCACCTTTCAGGGAGTTGTAGAGGGCAATGAGGTCACCCCTGAGCCTCCTCTTCTCCAGGCTAAACAATCCCAGCTCCCTCAACCTCTCCTCAGAGAACACAAAACCAGTTAAGGTTCTTTCCAAACTCACTAATGATCAAGACTGTTCATTCTCCCAGCCATCTTGTGGTGCAATCTGTCTCAGGCTCTGGGATTGATGAGTGTTTCAGAACAGAGTAGGAGGGCTGCTGAGTGTGACTGAGCCACACAGTTAAAGGGGAAAAAAATTAATCTGAAAAAAAAAAAGATTAATAGATTGATTTTACATAGAGAATAAAATTCAAGGGAGCCATGGCTTGCCCGAAACAAAGCAAGTTTGTTGTCTGGATTATTAGTTGTGTTGGATTCTTCAGCTGCCTTGAGAATGCCACTTGAATCGTTTGGTGAGTCTGAGGCTTGGGTCTCCAGAGATCAGGCTCTGATCTCTCACATATGGTCTGTCTCACTGTTCATTAGCCCCGCTGGTCCAGTCACATGGAAATGATGTTCAGGCTTTTTCTATCCATGTCTGCTACTTTTCTTCCCGAGTGTGTCAGTCTCATGATGAGGGCAGCGACTCCAGCTGATGCAGGCACAATTGCTGATTGTAAAGAGAGACACTGCTGTGAAAATAGAGAGAGGAGGGTTTATTGCCACCATGGTCTGGGCTTCACAAGAAGTCCTTGCACCACAGAAATTAGGTACTGAGATATGTGAGATTGTGGATGTTGAGCAGTGGGAAGAGGATGAGGGATCTAGGCACAAAACGCCGGGCTGAGATGCCCCAGGCCTGAGCTCAGCTCCAGGAGGAAGGAATAATTCTCAGCAGTGTCACGAGATTCAGTTCTCAGCTCTCAACACTCTGTGCCCTTTCAGCAATCTGACTGCTTTGTTTTGGTGGTGAGATGGGAGCAGGGACTTCCTTTGCACGGTATGAAGCAGGATTTTGTCCTCTTCCCTCTGGCAGTGGAAAAGTTATGAACAAAGTAATGTTACCCAGGGTGGCTGTAAGCCAGTTGGGAATGACTTCTGGTCCCCACTGGAGGGACACAGCTTGCATGGAGCCCAGCTAAGGATGCAATAAACTCATGTTTAGAAGCCTATCTCCAGCCACACATGGTGAATGTTCAGCACTGGCAGCTACCAGCAGAAGCCAAGCTAAGGGATTCCCAAGCAGTGCAGAGTGCTTGCCAGGGGACCCCAAAATGTCACATCCAACTCCTCACCTTGCACTCCGCTGGGGGAACTGCTGAGTGATGTGTGAAGTGTTGAGTCAGTATAAATGTCACAGCTAAAGGTCCTCAGAGTCAGAGTGACAACAGGAGGAGACACTAGTGCTAGGAGTTCTGACACAGGGAAAATGCTGTCACTGCCACCACCTCCGGCTTGGAGACTTATTGATGGGAACTTGGGATGTGCCATAAACAAGGGTGATATTAAATGAGGCTGACTGTCTTGGGGCCTAAGTTTTATAAGCCAAAGTGTGAATTCTGTCTGCCTCACTGAGATCCTGAGGCAGTTTTTCAGCAGCTCCCACGATCTCATTAAGTGCTCTCCCGAGAAGGGCTCTGACCTGAGAGAGCTCTCCCTGTGCAGCACAGTGCCAGCTGCTGAGATCAGACACAAACATCTGCCAGAGAAGCCAGCTAGCACTCTTTATGGAAACCTCCCAGGCCACCACCACTATCTCACTGGGCCCACAGCCTTTCCCACCATGGCTTTGTAAGGAAACCAGAAACTGCCACGAAGGTGTCCCAAAGTACCAATGCACACCTGGTGTCAGAGGCTCTGACCTCAGTGCCATCAGCTCATGCCCCAAACCTCCCTGTAGCTATGCTATGACTGGATTGAACCTAAGTGAACCTTTGCTGAGATGCCCTCTCAGCTTCTGAGATCAAATTCTTGGTTTCCTCCCGTAGTCATTGACTGCAAAGGGCTGTACTGTGATGGAAATGCTTTCCTTCTGCTCCTTGAATGCCTCTGGGACGGCAATGACAAGCTCTAACTGCAGCCTTTCTCCCTCAAAATAAAACAGCTCCAGGGGCCAGAGAGCTGCCATCCTAAGGAAAGAGGGCTTGGTGTTCCCATGCATTTCTGCTGAGAGATTCCTTTGTTCAAATCACACATTTTATCCCAGAAGCAGCAAAATCTTCAGCAGAGCCCTGAGGAGGCTGAGTTCACTCTCTTCTGTGTCCCTTCTGCCTGCCAAAAGCAAAGGAGGTCTGTGGAGATCAAGGGCAAAGCACTCCCTGGCCACTAGTCCTATTCTTCACAGGCAGCATTCAGCAACCCAGAGGCCTCAGGGGAAATGCTGTAGTCTAGAAGGCCATCAGCCTGTATCAGGGAAGAGGTTTGTTTTGGTGACTTCTCTGAGAAGCCTTGCGAGCTGCCCTCACGACCTCTGTCTCTGCTCCTGCAGTCTGCTCACAGTTCTCCAAGGGGGTCTACGCCATCTTTGGGTTTTATGAGAGGAGGACAGTCAACATGCTCACGTCCTTCTGTGGGGCTCTGCACGTCTGCTTCATAACGCCAAGCTTCCCCGTCGAAACGTCCAACCAGTTTGTTCTCCAGCTTCGCCCGGAGCTCCAGGACGCCCTCATCAGTGTCATCGAGCACTACAGCTGGCAGAAGTTCGTCTACATTTACGATGCTGACCGGGGTAAGTCACAAGTACACCAGAAGGGTCACCAGGCAGTCAAATGTTGTGGTCTAGATGGAGTATTTTGACTTAGGAACTCATCTTACTGTGGCTGGCTGCCAGGGACTGAAAGGGTGGCTCAAGGAAGGTTCATTCCCTGCCTTCCTGGAGAAGAGAAGACTCCAAGGAGACTTTATTGTGGCCTTCCAGTATCTGAAGGGGGCTATAAGAAAGCTGGAGAGGGACTTTTTAGGGCGTCGGGGAGTGATAGGACTTGGGGGAATGGAACAAAACTAGAAAGGGGTAGACTCCAATTGGATGTTAGGAAGAAGTTCTTCCCCATGAGGTTGGTGAGAGACTGGCACAGGTTGCCCAGGGAGGTGGTGGAAGCCTCATCTCTGGAGGTTTTTGAGGCCAGGCTGGATGTGGCTGTGAGCAACCTGATGTAGTGTGAGGGGTCCCTGCCCATGGCAGGGTGGTTGGAACTGACTGATCCTTGAGGTCCCTTTCAACCCTGACGATTCTATGATTACTGCTGAAGGTGGGGCATTGATCTAGCTGGAGGTTCAGCCTGACCCAGCACTTCCATCTTCAGAGTCAGGTCTGAGCCCCATCAACAAGTGAAATAATTAATGTGTCATAATAACAGTGCTGGAGTTTCAAATGGGGGAATTGTTTATGTTGAATAGGTCCCATGCTGAATAGATCTTTCAAACTCAAGGCCACCATGTCCACACCAACAAAAATGAGCCAACAGTTCAGATTTTACCTGAGCCCACATCCAGTTGTGATAAGTGTGTGTTCCTGGCTAGTAGCTTGGGAAACTCCTTTTTCACTGTGTTAGTTGTCTATGTAAAATAGCAGAAGCCTTTGTTGGATTCTTGGGAGATACTGTCTAACTTTCTAAACCACAAACAGAAGTTAGTGGGCTCATTGCTCTGTGATCCAGTTTCCCCAGCTCTCAGATGCATTTTAAGCTTCAGGCTTGGAGGCTGAGTGCAGAAAGGACTTGTGAAGGACAGCACAGAGGTAAGGGTGATTTGCAGTGCAGTCCTGGAAGCCATCATTAACGGTGACCTGAGGAGACAAAGAGACTATGTAAAATCATCCCACCCTGCTGTCTGTTGTCAGAGGCATGGGCTTGCTGAGCACCCCAAAAGGACTGCAGTAGGCAAGGCTGTCTAGCAGGACTCCAGGACAGTCCTGACTATGTGTACCTGCTCTGGGAGGCTGTGCATGTAATTTAGGAAAGATCCTTTTAAAAACAATGAAGTTTTCTGGTGAGTTGCTAAGAGAACCAGGGACACTGAATATGATTGTGTGTTGTGATTGCTGAGGGTGTTCTTAACCCTAACAGCACGCAGCCTAAAGAGATCAAAGGTGGGAAAGAAACTATAGCCTGGAGAGATCAAATCATTTGGGTAGTGACAGACAAGACAGGGATTAGAGCATTCATCTGAATCCCACAGCAGGGCCTGATCAACAGGACTGGTCAGCTGACTGCAAAGGAAAACTAGGTCTGAAATCATCCTCTTTTTCTGTGCTAGGACAGAAAAAGCAGGAGTTAATAATTCTAGCCCAGCTGTGTTTGGGTAAGGGTTAACCCTCTGTGGTAGTTTCCTCTATGTTGGGGGGAAATCACAACCCACCACTCCCTACTAGCTGCTCTCTGTACTTCTGCTGCACTCTTGGCAATACTGCACCCAGCCTGGCTCGAGGCAGCTCTGCAGCCTGGCAGATGACTGGAAAGATGCCACTGCACAAGCCAAACCTGGTTTTCCCCTTGCTATCCTCTTCCCCCTCTCTTCCCTTCACAGGGTTGTCGGTCCTACAGAAGGTGCTGGACACCGCAGCCGAGAAGAACTGGCAGGTGACCGCTGTCAACATCCTGACGACGACAGAAGAGGGCTACCGTGTGCTCTTCCAGGAGCTGCAGAAGAAGAAGGAGAGGCTGGTGGTGGTGGACTGCGAATCTGAGCGGCTCAACATCATCCTTAACAAGGTTGTGCTGTTGTGGGTCCTCTTGGGCGGGGTCTTGGTCTTGCACACAGGATGGGAAGGGCTGCTTCTCCTCAGACACTTGACTTTATATTACAGAAACTCAAATGTATATTCAGTGGTAATATCTTCATATATTCAGTGGAGTGGGAATACTTTTATTGCCATCTACAACTGCCTGAAGGGAGGTTGTAGCCAGGTGGGGGTTGGTCTCTTCTCCCAGGCAACCAGCACCGGAACAAAAGGACACAGTCTCAAGCTGCACCAGGGGAGGTTTAGGCTGGATGTTAGGAAGAAATTCTTCACAGGAAGAGAGATTTGCCACTGGAATGGGCCGCCCAGGGAGGTGGTGGAGTCACCACCCCTGGAAGTGTTTAAAAATGGATGAGGCACTTGGTGCCATGGTTTAGTTGATCAGATGGTGTTGGGTGATAGGTTGGACTCGATGATCTCCAAGGTCTTTTCCAACCTGGTTAATTCTGTATTCCTGGAGAGGTTTTCCTCCCCATTCTTGTCTGATCTATCTCTTACTGGATGTGGGGTGTATGCATTTCATCAGGATGCTGAGCTTGCAGGTGTTTCTCTGTTGTGTTACTGTGGAAAATGTAAAGCTCTCATGTATTCGTGCTGAGTGAGCTTGGCTGCTCCATGTTCCCTATTTGTTTCACTCCTCTGCTGAGCTCTTTAGACACCTTTAGCCCCTAATAAGTTTGTATTGTGCTAATTCCTCCAAGCAGCATCCACAAGATGTGGTACTGCCATATTCTTCTGAGTTTTTCCTCAATTTCCCCACCTCATGTGTTAGGGTGGATTTGTGAATTGGTATTACCAGACTCCTGGTCCTCCAGCCTCTACAGGCTACATCAAATTCTCACAGCCAGTGTCAGCAGGACAGAGAAGCTTTATGGTACATGTATAGTGTTCTCAGAAGCAGTCTCCAGATCAGGCTACAGCTCACCATCCTCCCAGGGTGTCCAGGCTGTAGCAGGATCTACAGCTAGGAAGACACATTCATTCACAGCCATCTCCTGGCTGCTTTATCAGCTCATGGCCACAAGGCAGTTGAGGTATGCAATAGAGGACTCAGCAGCTAGGTTGTGTGCTCTGCCTTACTTATCCTCAATCTAGGTAGATCTCCCAGTGGAGCAGGTGCAGATTTTCCCCATTCCCTTTCCTCCCTACCTCTCTTAATGCTTTCCTTAAGTCCTGAATATGGACTTCAGTGTACAGGAGACCAATGAAAGCCCATGGACGAATCTCAGTCCACATTTGCGTCTCCTCTTCAACTCCAGACATGATATTTTTCCTTCCCACACCTGCAGCCAAGGCTTTCTTCATCTCTGGGACCTCTGTCTCACACGGCCTGGGAAGGTGCCCCCAGTGCCAGGGAGCTGGTGTGCTGTGACTCCCACTATCCTGCTTCTCATAACCAGCTCATGCTTACCTCATGCTTCACACGCCGCCTTGTCTAAGCTACCTGTCATCTCCTGTCTCTCACTTCAGCTGCTCGCTGTCTGGGGCAAGCACTGCCATTTCACCAGCTGCACGACTCAGTGAGGAGCCCAATCCATCCCTGTTGGAGGTCTCTGTGTGCTAACTCTGTTATATATAACAGCAGAAGAAGTAGCAGTTTGTAACCTCAAAGTAAAGGTCAAGCTCATGAAGGAGAGACTAGATTATTCTGGAGGGTAAAGTCCTTCTACCTGACCGTGGAGTAGCTGCAGTTGAACAGGACCTAGGCAGTGAATTTGGCTTTTCTGCAGACTTTTCCATAGGCTGTATGAGGCTCCTGGGATTAATGATGTTGGGGTTTTAACCCTGGCTTGTCCAACAGCAAGTCAAGTTCTGTAGTCAAATATTATCTACTTTTCTTAATGTGAGCAGGACAAAAAAATTCCTTCTTTCCTTCCATCTTCTTCACAGAACTGGGGCAAGAGTTAAACTTAGATGTAAGTAAAGCTATTAGCAAGGGCAGTAAAAAATGAGATCTTGTGATTATTTGTTCTGCAATGCTGCATAAAGATTCACTCCCTGGGAAAAGAGGGACGGCATTGCACGCTCCTACATTAAACACAGACCAATTCCATCAGACACCCATGCCTGGGAGGTAACACTCAGGTTAGCAACAGGGTTGTGAATAACTTTTTCAGAGCTGTGCAGTCCATTTTCATCCTTGTTTGCCTTCTTGTTCTGAGTCCACAGGGATTTGTGAGAGAGAGCAGTTATCCTAGCTTAAGCAGGGGATTCCAGGTCTTTCACAACATGCAGACAAGCAGAGGGAGTCCAAGATAGTGTTCAGCTCATTATCACATGGAATTCAGCTGGGATTTAAACTCTAGCTGGTGGCCTGTCTCTCAGCTCACTGCACCAGTAGCCTCCGCGTGGATGTTACTGCCCTGTTTGCTGTGTCTCTTGGGGTGTCTGAGGTGTTCAAAGGGCTGCCTCAGCCTCTCAGGGACATTTCAATGCATTTGCCTTCTTCCTGAACAAGCCTGGCTCTGTCTTTCCATGGCTGTGGATTTGAGCTCCCCAGTGAACAGAAGAGCAGGGGATGGCTGCTCATCATCAGTCCCTCACACATACACGCTGGTGCTTGCACACACTTTTCATCTCTTCTCCTCACTCTGTCCAACACAAGTAACCACTTCTGACTCCAGCAAGACGGTCCTCCCATTCTGAAGATCATAGCTCTAAAGGAACCAATGCTCAATGTATTAACAAGAGGTGGGAAAATGACCTGATTTCTTTCTCAGAGGTCTCTCTGTGTCGTGTCTCAAGGGCATGAATTACCTTTGCCAAGGTAACTGTTGTTTATGAGCCAGGCCTTGGTTCAGGGCAGGAGATCCTTAGGAGAGCTTTAATGGGATAAGTAAGTGGTGGGTTGTATTCCATCAAAGCCTGGTATTGTTTCTTCCTTGTCTCTCATTAAAATGAATAACTGGAATCTCTCCTTTGCCACTGCTTTGCTCTTGGAGGATTTCTCTCTAATAGATGTCAACCTGGCCCCCATTAAGAAGTGGGTAATGAAACCTAGGTGGCCCATGTGAGCTATCAGCATGCAGGCCAGCGCAGGCTTTCACCATGTTGAGGCTAAGTGATAAATGCTATTATAACCTCAGCTTGCTGCCTGGGCACATTAAGACTGAGCAAGCATTTTAAAATAAATTAAGATCACAAATAACTGTGTAAAACACAGGAAGCAAGCCTCATAAGTCAGGTGGATGGGCTGCAAGATTAACAGCTCAGGGAAAGCTGGATGGCAGCCCTCTCCGGTTCATCAGCTCTGATACCTCATAAAATAACAAAGGGAGAGTTTGGGCAGGAAAAGCCAATGCCAGCTACTGTTGACACCACAGAAAAGAGGAATTGGATTATAATTCTTAGGCACCCCAGAGCCCCAGAGATGCTTTGTCCTTCCACAAGGTCTGGGACTTAGTGCAAAGGTCAGTCTCAGTTGATAGATGGAACGGTACAAGTCTGCTTCTGCTCTTCACATATGGCTATGGAGGATACTCAGAAAACTCTCTATGATAAGAGTATTTATCTTTGCAGCCTTAGGCATACAGAGGTGTTCTTTTTCCGAGGGCTCCAGACTGCTCAGCAGAAGCCATGGTGAGGAATCCTGTGCAGAGAACCACTGGGCAGTGAAACTGGCGGAGCTGACATCCGTTGAATAAGAAACTGCTACTAAATGAAGCCTGCATTGGAGTTAATTGCCACCCCCACGTTAATGCTGGGAACCAGATGAGTTTTAATGTGCATACAAGAGCACTTCATCAGAGAAAGGCTAAGGCAGATGAACCAGTTGCACAGAGCAAGCATCAGCTCATTTGTACTCCATTTGGAAATCCCTAAATGGCTGCTCATGATAGACTAGGAGTGTTGTCCCATAGGGAGGATCAGTCTGTTCGTGCCCTCATCTGATGCCTCTCAAACACCTGCTGCCAGCCTGGTATCAAGAGGAATCCCAGGCAGACCAATCTCTGGTTGAAGCCAACACAGCAGTCATTTTATTGTCATTCTGGATGTGAGAACCTTTCTGGCCTCGCTGCTGTTTGTGCAGATTCTGCCTGAGTGGTGGCAATGCAGACCATAATTCAGAATCAATTCATACCACGATGCAAATAAGAGGTAGCTTTGCCAGCAAAGAAACCTTATGGAAACAGCACAATTCTCTCAGAAACTGGCAATTATTGTGTTTGTACAGGTTCTGAAGGCATGTCAGTTTGGGCTGTTTTTATCATTATCTTTTTCTTTATGTGGATTGCTTCAAATGTAGACGGTGTCTTTCTCAAGTAACATGAGAAGAATTTAACAGTGCTGCTGGAAATCAATGGAGAGGGATTTCAGTGGCAACAGGCAGTCAGAGAGAATAATGTGATTTTTATCTGTATTCTTTCTCTCTCTATTTTATTATTGTTTTTTAAATTATGGGAGAAAAAGATGGTTAGGGACCATCTGACCAATGAGTCCATCCCCTATAATCACAGGCAAGCCTGCAACAGCTGCTGCCTTTCTACCTAGACAAGGGAAACTTTTCCAGCTGACACACAAGCTCAGATGTTGCAGATCTATAAGCAATTGTGTTGATAAAAGAGAATCAAAACAACTCTGCAGGCATCAGAGAGAAAGGAGTAAGTGACAAAGACCATATGTTGGTCTTTGTGTGTGTAAGTGACAAAGACCATGAACCTGAAGGTATAAATAATCTCAATAAATTTGCAAGGGGGATCCTTTGTGGCTTGCCCAGGTGCCTTTTTCTGAAGATGAGATTTGAAGCTACCCCAATGCACTAAAGGAGAGAAATTGTCCTCTAGTCTGAGCATCCTGACATCAAACCCAGGCAGGCAAGGACTCCAGGTCAGAGGATGTGCACAATAGCTCTTTAGGCTGGCCTGATGTTTCAGCTGCATTCACAGGACAAACTGATCCCAGCTCCTCAATTTGTTCCTTTAGTGTCTGAAATATGAATCTTGTTCAACCTTTAAAACAAACAAACAAACAACCAAAACACTGTTTTTCAACCCCTGAGACAAGTTGGTTTGGGTAGCTTATTCTCCCTGCCTGTGGAATCTGCTTAGGGATCTTGTCCTGTCTAATTTCAGGCTTGCTATTCAAATACCATGTGTGACAGCTCTGTCCTTCCCCTAACAAAATTGCCAACTTTTCTTCTACTGTGTCTTCCTGTCCACAATGGATTTGTCTCATGGGGGAAAAGCAGGAGGAGGGGAAGGGCAGATAAATGCAGCACTTCTTCCACAGATGATCTCTGCTAAATATTCTTGGTTTTCATCTTGCAGATCATCAAGCTTGAGAAAAATGGGAATGGGTACCACTACATTCTGGCAAATTTGGTGAGTTGCCCTCGTTGGTGGGGTTTGGGTTTTGGGGTTGGTTTGGTTTGGTTTTACTAGTTTTGTAAAACACTGCATTTACAGTTACTGAGCTGGACATGTTTTTTCTCATCCACCTTTTGGGTAAAAACAATACCAAAGTCCTTTGTGGTGCTCTGCTTGAGGTGTTTTCTCTTTTGAGATAGCAAGAGTACCCACAGAGCATCCCCAAGGTTGCTGAGGCTTTGTGATGGGTTGGAACTGACTGGCCACCAGTATTGGGCAGTAACAAGGCCATCTTTCTGGAACAGTAGGATTGCTATCCTCTCCCAGAAGGCTGGACAAATTCTCTGCCTAGGGAGTTCTGGGAAGAGGTAAGAGGGAAAGGAATAGCTTCAACCCACAGGGCATCTGGAGGTTTTACACAGCAGAGTTCAAGCCCTCTACTCCCCATATGTGTCTGTCCATCCCAGGAGATGCACAGCAGAGGATGAGCTGGCATCACAGTCTGGGGCTGGGGCTTTTCCCCCCAGGACCCACTGTGCCCATGTTGGGTGAGCCTATGTATAGGGTCTGGAGTTGTTCTTCCCTTCCACAGCTGCATTCACAAGGCAGCACGTCAGCCTCGGGGTAATTAAACTTTAAACTACCAATTAGTCAAGTGGCTGCTGCCATTTCCCTTCTCTCAAGACAACTCTGTAATTTACAAGACAAAAATGGCCACATAATTACCCTGCAATGCCCTGATACCGACCCTGCACTTCTGCACTGGGCACTACCATGTAATTACAAAGTTAAAAATGTTGGGTTGTCCAGGGGGGAGACACTAACTCCAGAGCACCCAGTAGCTTCAGTGGCCATTTAATGGGGAAAAAATAACTATATATATGTATGTATGTATGTATATAATTTGCTTTCACCCAGGTCCCAGTCCTTAGATGTATGCAAAAGTCCTTCCCTGAAAGTTAAGCAGGGAAACTCTCTACAGTGGTTGGAGTGCAAGTGTCTGAGATTTTTAATGTACAACAGTGCAGAAGGCTTAAGGAGATTATCACCACTTCTCTCTGTCAGGCAGGCATGAGATGGTTTAATATTCAAGTGTTGGTGTTTTCTGTCTTCTGATACCACACTCCTCCCGCTTTCAGCCTGAGCAAGTACACTTCTCCCAGCTTTGATTTGTTTTCTTAGTCTTTGCACAAGTGCTGAAAGGACAGAGCTGTCTGGAAGAGGCTGCATACTCAGCCAACATGGGTTATAAATAATTAACTCAGAGCAAAAGGCTTTCCATTTCCCCAGCCCTTCTACAGTGAGATTCTCCTCACATCTGCAGCTCAGTGGAGGGTGAGACCCACAGCGCCTGACAGGACCACCAGAATCCACAGTTAGTAGCTGTGCTTTTCAAGCAGCTTTGATTTGGGAAGAGAGTAGTGAAAGGAATTCCAGCTCTTTCTTTCGGTCTTTCCCACACCTTAAAAACCTGGAGCCAGACTCCAGAGAGAATATTAAAAACAAACAAGCAGACAAAACCCTACAAAATAAACAAACCAACCAGCAGAGAGAGCAGGGAATAATCAGACAACATGGGAAAACTATTAGAGAAGACCAGCACTCCTCAAGGTTAGGAGAAAGTTCTTCGCAGAAAGAGTTGTTGGCCATTGGAATGTGCTGCCCAGGGAGGTGGTGGAGTCACCATCCCTGGAGGTGTTCAAAAAAGGATTGGATGTGGCACTTGAAGCCATGGTTTAGTTGTCATGAGGTGTTAAGTACTAGGTAATAGGTTGGTCTTGATGATCCCTGAGGTCTTTTCCAACCTTGTTGATTCTATGACTCTGTGATTCTATGAATGCCCTTTCCATGGCAGAAACCTTTGGGATTCTGCTGCGCACACAGGCAGGTTCAGGCACTAGAACTCAGATGAGTTTCTGTGCTGTGCTGCCCCCACAGGAGAGCTACTCACCAGTCAGTTCAGCGAGAATGGCAAAAGGACCTCTTGTTTCTGAGGCCATATGGCAGTGAGGAAGGACAGCAAGCCTTCCTTTGTGGGGGTGTTAGAAAGGACTGGCAAAATGTGGGAAGTTGGTGTCTAGCAGGGTTGAACTATAGCGTGGGGGCTCTGATCCAAGAGATCACTGTAGGTTTTACCCTCTTCTAAGGACAGCTCATTGCTGGATTTAGAGCCTTCAGAGGGTGTAACGTGCTGTAATTTATTCCCACTGAGTCATACCCATAGTGGATAGACCTTAAACACCCCTGATTTTCCCCTGGTAGACAAGTCGTAAGAAGCCAGGGCGTGCACTGCCCACACACGCACACATGTACCCTCATGTGCACACCTAGCAAACAGCCTGGTTTTGTGGAACTGGCTAATTCTGGAGTGCTGGGTCATAGGAGAATAAATTAAGAACTAAAAACTGCAAGTGCCTGAACATTTCCAGATGAATTAGTTTTTGTCCTCCATGTTGGCTGATGGAGTCCTGATTTTAGGGCTCTCATCCTATATGAAGATAAGGCTCCCAACACTGGACTGGGACAGACTCTGCCTTCCATGAATAGAATAGAATAGAACAGAACCCATGGAGGGTTCTGCAGGTCTTATTCAGGTCTTACTTTTCCCTTGTATGCTTGTTCAGAGCTGTACTCAGCCAAAACCCAGCCAGCAGTACACTACTGCCCACTTACAGCAGCTCCAAACTGATTCTAGAGCAGGAATGCAAAGCAAGTCTACAACTGTTTTCTACAACTACCTGAAAGGAGGTTGTAGCCAGGTGGGGGTTGGTCTCTTCTCCCGGGCAGCCAGCACCAGAACAAGAGGACACAGTCTCAAGCTGCACCAGGGGAGGTTTAGGCTGGAGGTGAGGAAGAAGTTCTTCATAGAAAGAGTGATTGGCCATTGGAATGGGCTGCCTGGGGAAGTGGTGGAGTTGCCATCACTGGAGGTGTTTAGGAAGAGACTGGATGAGGCACTTGATGCCATGGTTTAGTTGATTAGGTGGTGTTGGATGATGGGTTGGACTTGATGATCCCAAAGGTCTTTTCCAACCTGGTTAATTCTCTTATATTCTATTCAAGTGAGTGTGCAAGGCAATGCACAGCTTGAATAAGACCTACAGAACCCTCCATGGGCACATTCTGAACATGAAGGAATTCCCTGTCTGGTCACAGACAATTCATGAGCAAATTGGAACTGGCTTCCATTAATCACTTCTCGTTTGCCTGGCGTTTGCTGTCAGGTGAGCTGCAGCAAGGCACCAAGCAGAATTTCACCAGTAACAGCAAACAAAAGCTAGTATTTCTTAGGGGGAACAGCTTTCTTTGTCAGGGAAATTGCTGTTGCCAAGGTGAGATGGTAATATTTCTGCGTTCACCAACAAATGAAACCGTTCTGCACCTTAGGCCATGGGCAAACATTCTTCTCCGAACCTGCTACAACTGTTAAAGACACAACCTGTCATGTCTGCTCAGCCTTGCCTGCCCCACAAATAGAATCATAGAGTCATAGAATCATAGAATCAATGAGGTTGGAAAAGACCTCAGGAATCATCAAGACCAACCTATCACCCAACACCTCCTGACTACCTAAACCATGGCCTCAAGTGCCACGTCCAATTCGTTCTCAAACACCTCCAGGGACGGTGACTCCACCATCCCCCTGGGCACAAAGCTCTGTGTGCAACATCACTGCCCTGCCACGGTTCTTGGGAGCATCCCTGCCTCTCCTTGAGGCTTATTTGACATTCTCTGTGGCTTTTGCAGATTCATGAAAGCTTGCTCCTTGAGTGGTACCCATTAGAGCTACCCCAATTAGCTTTTACCAGCTGCCAGCCTGGGTATTCATCATGTATATTGGTATATGGGGGGTTGTAATCGCATCTCTCCCTCTCTCCCTCTTTCTTTCTGTATCTCTATTTTCCTTTTCAGCAGCCAAAGAGGTTTGGCAACTGTAAGAAGTGTTTGTTTTAGTGAGTCTTATTTTCTCTAAGCTTTGTTCTCAGCCTTTGAAAGCATCAGTCTAGCAAACACAAAGAAAAAAGAGAGAAAAAGGCAACAACAAAACCAACAAACCAGTCAATGCTATCAGAGGAACAAGCTTAGAAACTTCTGGGATTCCTTTCTTTTGATGTTACTGGCTTTTCCCCCCATAACCTTGCCTTCATCTATCTGTTTGTCCTGTGCCAGGGATGTAGGCTGACTACCATCAGCAGTGGGAGAACATCAGCTCTCTTGGGCAGAGGAAAATCTTTGTCTTAAAATAAGTAACATTTGTGTGACCTGTCTTTAAAAGGAAAGTTTAAAAGGCAGCTGCCACATGCAATATTTTAGCCTTTTTGTCTTTCCTGGTGCATTAGTCCAAGTTGTTCCTTTAGCAAATGCTCTTGTTTGAAGTTGAATAGATAAGTGTATGAGATTGCTGATGCTAGGGGTAGCAGGGCAAAGTAAAGATAAACCCAGACCTGATTAGCAGAGGTAAGCATTTTTCTCCTGTGCCATTTTCCATCAGCATGTGTCAGCACTGAGTTAGGCCACGGACTGTCTCACTTAGCCAGCAGCTGTGGTAGCTTTGGAGGTGACCAGCACAGCAGCTTTGCCAGCAGATTGACTTGTGCAGGACTCAGAAAAAATGTGTTGGTGTTCAGCCATGCTTTAGATGAGCCTCTGTTTTTCACACTGGTGAAAATGGGAGAACTTTTTCACAGCAATGAATAGAATAGAATAGAATAGAATAGAATAGAATAGAATAGAATAGAATAGAATAGAATAGAATAGAATAGAATAGAATTAATTGAATAGAATAGAATAAACTAGGTTGGAAGAGACTTTCAAGATCATCATGTCCAGCCCATCATCCAACTCCATCTAATCAACTAAACCATGGCACCAAACACCCCATCAAGTCTCCTCCTAAACACCTCCAATGATGGTGACTCCACCGCCTCCCAATACAGCACATTCTAATGGCCAATCACTCTCTCTATGAAGAATTTCTTCCTAGCATCCAGTCTAAACCTCCCCTGGCAAAGCTTGAGACTGTGTCCTCTTGTTCTGGTGCTGATTGCCTGGGAGAAGAGACCAACCCCCACCAGTCTACAACCTCCCTTCAGATAGTTGTAGAGAGCAATAAGGTCTCCCCTGAGCCTCCTCTTCTCCAGGCTAAGCAACCCCAGCTCCCTCAGCCTCTCCTCACAGGGCTTGTGCTCCAAGTGGCTTAGATACAGTGACCTAAACCTGACGTCAGGTGCAGTCAGTGAAGAAGAGGTCTCCTCCTAAATTGGTTGTCAAAAAAAGATGTCCACATCCCCAGAGAGCAAAGTTCTGCCAGCACAGGCAGGGATAAGCTCCCTGGAAGCAATGCAGCGCATATACATCCTGCAGCATGTGCTGTGGCCATGTGGGGAGGGTCTGTTGTGCCCCTGCTGGGTACCAGCCTGGAGCAAGAAGCTGTACCTGAAGCACCAGCCCTGTGTTGATGGCTCTGCTCCCAGCACTGAGTCCCTGATTCAGCTTGCCTGGAGCTAAAATATTGCAGTTCTCAGTCTCCCATCATCTTGAGAGCTGCCATGTGTATTTTAATCATCCTCAGTTCTTAACGCTGTCTTCTGCCCCCTGAAGTATTGCTGACTGAAGGTACAAACAAGGTCAGCAGTACTTGGGTTTGCATCTCTAACTGTTTGGTGGGAGTCTCCAAAAGGATGTGCCCAGCACCCGGCTCCTTCTCCTGGTGAGATTTCAAGACGCCTGGTCTTGCAGAAATGATATTCTTGTGTTGGAAAGAGATGGCTCAAGTTATTTTTAACTTTCTAAAATTATGCCAGTTAGACCTTTCCTCTTCCTGAGAGGGTGGTGCAAGCTAGCTCATGAGAACACAAGGTTTTCCAGGCAGATGAAGACAATATAATGCATCTGCGAAACTTCTGAGGTCTGTGTTTCGTTTCCAAGAAGCTTTTCTGCCCCGATTCAAAGATTGTCAAGAAGTCCTTACAGCATTATGTCATCTGAACTTCTGATAGTAAAAGATAAAGCACTGCCCTGACTTAATCTTTGCTTGAATTAGAGCATCTTATGCAACAGAATGTCACCTGGGTTTGCTACAAAAGTTGCCCACATGGTAAAATATGAATTGCAACCATGGAAGGAATTTTGCAGTGGCTAACGAGGGCTCAAAAATATGAGTGACTTACTGTGGCTTTAAAAAACCCACTGAGCATCAGGTGAGTAACTGACAGACTATATTAGAGCTGTTGGAAAGGAAAATGTGTTTGCTTAAATCTCAGCAAAAGGGTGTTAAAATAACAGACTTCCTCAGCCATTTGCAGCCTCCTAATCCATTACCCTAGCTCAGCTGGCAAAGGATGATGTGTAAATCTGTAGTATCTCCCTCATGGTGGTGCCATTGGTGGGGTGTGTTTTTTTCCCTAATCAAAACTTGCCTTGCTTCAGCTTCTTCTATCAGATGTACACTTTTACCTGCTAGACCAAATATTCACTGCTGTCCTTGTAAACCGTGAGCAGGTCATCCCTAAATCACAGCTTTGATTGAAGCCCTGGCATCTGTACTACACAGCACGTTCCCCAAACCTTTAAATCAATGTCTACTCTGAAAACACTCTAGAGCACAAACACCTAGGGCATCTGCCCCTACACCTGGACTGAGCTTTCCAATGATCATTTCTGCCCAGAATGTGCTGCAGCAGGGGGATAGAACTGATGTAGGTAACATTGCAAAGGAGATCTGTAGAGTTGTATCAAAAAGGAAGAAAGGTTACTGGCCATTTGCAGTCCCATGTCCTTGAAGAGTGGATTGTCACTTGTCTTGGTGTGCTTTGCAGCCACAGACCAGGACAAAACATATTCATCAAACTGCAGGACTGGGAGCATCTGATAGTGCCCCCCTCCTACCATCTTTCTATTCCCTTTCTTCTCCACTTACTCCTCTGCTCCAGCGAGGACTTGCATGTTTTGGTGCCACAATGAGGTCTGACACATTAATAATTCTGCAGAAGAGAAGAAGGCCTCTCCTGTTAGAAGACATTCTGGAACAAGACTCGAGCAGATGGGCTCTTTTTTTGACATAGCCTCCTTTTTTAATGGAATGTGATGGGAGTGAGGAATGATGCCTCAGTGGTGAGGTATTTGGTATGTTAGGGATGCTCTGGCTGCAAACACTCAGCTTCTTGCTCCCTGCAGAAAGGCACTGCTGTACCTTGGACTGACAGGAGCCACTTTGCATTCCCTCAGCTGGTCTACAGCCCTTCAGAAACAATTGGTTTGCTTTGCAAAGTTTCTTATAATCATAAAGTCTGCTAGGAGGAAAGTCTGTCGTTACAAGCCATACAGGGGTAGCACCTAAAGAGAGCCGGCTCAGTTTCCCACCTCTGCCACAGGTTTCTGTGGCACTTACCCAAGCTCAGGGAGAATTGCTGAAGTACTTTTTGTTTAAAAAGGAATATTTCAGCTGTGCTGCTTATGAAAAATAAAACAAATGGGAAAAAAAAAGACTCCAGTGCCTTTATCCAAAAGAGAAAGTGACTGAAAAAACCTAACACTCATTCCTGGGGTAAAGAGATTGTGTTAGATTCAGCCAGCCTCCGAGCAATTCAACAGAATTGCTCATCTCCTCATTCAGAGATGAGCTTTGGCACTCTCAGGAGGAGGATCTGGAGGGCTCAGAAGATACAGAGGGAGAAGAAAAACCAACAGGACTTCTCAGAAATGTGGCAGCCTTCGAGGAGACTTTCTAAGGTCCTTTCTCTCTGGAAAAGCCAAGACTTGCAGCAAAAGCACAGAGATGTTTAAGCTGGGCTGCAGGGAGCTTTATGAGACGATAAGCTGCAGCCTGCTCAGAGCTCAGCCCTTGCTGCCTGTTGCTGCAGCTTCAAAGGCAAGATTATACTCCAGGAGGGACCCTGCTGAGAAAGCACCAGCAATTAAAACCAATTTGGTGAAACACAGAGAGAATTTGAAGGTGTCGGTCGGTGGCCATCTGCCTGTCAAAGTCTGGGAACAGAGGAAAGGCTGCAGCATTCCCGTGGGCTGAGATGATGTCCTAGAAGGAGCAATGCCACCCAGCGTGGCAAAGGAGGCAGAGGTTTAGGGTGGTGAAGCAGTGAAATGTGAAGGTGGAAGGAGACAAGCAGGGAAATACGAGGCGCTGGCAGATTTGAGGAGGGTCATGCACAAAGGAACAAGGCTTTCCCTATCCCATCTGACAGCTGTCTGCACTGCCCACTCGATTTCTTAGCACCTTATGGTGCTCAGGGTGAGAACAAGGAGCTGTGTCATTTCTGGGGAACTTTCCTTTCAAGGCAGATCCTTCGTGGATCAGTTAATCAAGATGGATACATGAGGCCCATTTCAGATCATCAGTTTTCCTGCATTATGTATTACCTTTGATGACTGAACCCACAAGTGGTAGAAAGGAATACAAATGTGTGACTGCTGACACCTCTCCCAGCAGCCATGGCACAAAATCAGACACTAAAGCAACCTATGGCTGAAAAATGTGTTCCATTTAGGAACAGCATAAAGAGCAGATGCAGCAAGGAAAACACAACCAGTAAAAAACCTTTCCCAATACTTCTCTGCTTCCTATTTGAAGGCATGAGGTCTGAAACAGCTGCCTATGTTATTTACTAGCAGCAGGACTTCAGCATGGAATCGCTTTGTGAGGTTCATTAAGGAAGAGAGAAGAGTCCACAGCACAGGCTAAAGAGCAGGTTTCCTCCATTTGAAGTGAGCCTGGCTGCTGCTTGAGCTGTGTGTTGCAGATGCTGTGAGTCAGAGCAGACGTGGAGGAGGGAGGCTGTCTCAGCCCATCAGTGTGGATGGGTCCAGATTTCTGTGCTTTATTGTCAGCCTGCTAATTTGATGGCGTTCAGAGAAAGCCTTGAGCTCTCCAGGCACAGGCAAGGCAGGAGGCTGTGTTCTCTGGGTTGCTGAGATGGTTTTGCAAAGTGAGTTTAAATCAAAGGGACAGCTAATTCTGCTGTGGGGCAGAGGGTGGGCTAGCTGATGTGCTGTCCCTTCCAGCCTGGTTTTGATGGTTCCCAGAAAGAACTGTGCCTGCAGAAGTGATGTCTGCCCCGGAGTGCCTGTGTTTTGGGCAGTGACCCTATCTGGGGTCCTGGGCAGCTCTGTGTTGCTTTTGGGTCCTGCTGTGCTGGCACAGTGCCTAGGCTGGAGCCTGATCTCAGAATCACAGAATCACCAAGGTTAGAAGAGACCTCAAAGATCATCAGGTCCAACCTGTCCTTGCATTCCTTCTCTTCCTCCCCATGGAATTGGCAGTGGTGTGTAGGGAGATATTGCATGTCCAGCAGACGAGTCCCAAATGATTCAGGTCTGAAGAGCCTGAAGAAAGTCACACATCACCAAATTCCAGGGGCTCAGCTTGTTTCCCTCAACAGCCCACAGTGCTCCAGATAGGGCTGCAAAGTGACATTTTCCCACTCTTCATTGGCAAATCTGTGGAATGTTGACCACTCCATGGCTCTGGGACCACAGAGTTCCTATGGATTACATTGCTGCAGCACTGTTCACCTCTTGCTCTGCATCATTGGAGGGAAAAAGGAAGCATTTCACTACCTGAAAGGAGGTTGTAGCCACGTGGGAGTTGGTCTCTTCTCACAGGCAACCAGCACCAGAACAAGAGGACACAGTCTCAAGCTGCACCAGGGAAGGTTTAGGCTGGTTGTTAGGAAGAAGTTCTTCATAGAAAGAGTGATTGCCCATTGGAATGTGCTGCCCAGGGAGGTGGTGGAGTCACCATCTCTGGAGGTGTTTAGGAAGAGACTGGATGAGGCACTTGGTGTCATGGTTTAGTTGATTAGATGGTGTTGAGTGATAGGTTGGACTTCATGACCTCAAAGGTCTTTTCCAACCTGGTTAATTCTATTCTATTCTATTCAAGTGAGTGTGCAAGGCAATGCACAGCTTGAATAAGACCTACAGAACCCTCCATGGGCACATTCTGAACATGAAGGAATTCCCTGCCTGGTCACAGACAATTCATGAGCAAATTGGAACTGGCTTCCATTAATCACTTCTCGTTTGCCTGGCATTTGCTGTCAGGTGAGCTGCAGCAAGGCACCAAGCAGAATTTCACCAGTAACAGCAAACAAAAGCTAGTATTTCTTAGGGGAAACAGCTTTCTTTGTCAAGGAAATTGCTGTTGCCAAGGTGAGATGGAGTCACCATCCCTGGAGGTGTTCAAAAAAGGACTGGAGGTGGCACTGGAAGCCATGGGTCAGTTGGTCATGAGGTGTTGGGTGATAGGTTGGACTTGGTGATCTCTGAGGTCTTTTCCAACCTTATTGATTCTATGATTTCATGATTTCTGTGCTGATTCTTTCCCAGATGGGTTGATACTAAACATATTGCTGCACAAGCACATCTGCTGCCCCTCAGTAGTGGGTTGCAGTCTATCCTTAGCCCACTTTTCAGAATTTCTTTTCTGTTTTCCAATTATGGCCAACTGAAAACCAGATAAGAGTTAGTACAAGGCAACAGATGACTGATGACATCTTTACTTGTAAATATTGTCATTCTCCTGCTTCCTACAAGCACTGACTGATATTCCAGAAAGGCAGATATGTGTATTTAATCTCTGATGTCACTTTGTGAATAGAAGCATTTTGAAGAGGCAGACAGCTTGCATAATATTTGATCTTTTCCTGTTTATGTGTTAGCCAGCCAGAGTTCCCCTCCTGTGGGAACTGTTTTCTAAAACACCTGACCTCTAGTGGTCCCAGTTCATTGGCTTCCATGTCACCCAGGCCTGCTCTGAGGAGATTTCAGTGGTGCAGTGATTACAATCCCTTTGTATTTAGGACTGTTCCTATACTGATCTTGTACTGGGGCATGTGGAGGAGGGATAGCAGGTAAAAACAGGCCTTTCAGCAGTTGATAACAGCCAAAATGCAAGGATGTATTCAAGGTTAATGACACACTCTATGGTCTCAACAAATGGAAAATCTTCAGAGGTCTCCACACTTCTTAAAGAACCTCAATGATGGAAAAAAAATCAGTGTTGGGGGGGAGGGAAGTAGAGCCTCTCTCAAGAAATAATTCCTTGTCTCTGTGGAAATTATTTTAACATCTGGCATCAGATGAACTCCAATGAATAGTATTATTATTCACCTGGGGGTACTGGTTGACAGTAGGCTGAACATGAGCCCGCAGTGTGTCCAGGCAGCCAAGAAGGCCAATGGCATCCTGGCCTGGATCAGGAACAGTGTGGCCAGCAGGAGCAGGGAGGTCATTCTGCTCCTGTACACTGCACTGGTTAGGCCACACCTCGAGTACTGTGTCCAGTTCTGGGCCCCTCAGTTTAGGAAAGATGTTGACTTGCTGGAGCATGTCCAGAGAAGGGCAACAAAGGTGGTGAGGGGTTTGGAGCACAGCCCTGTGAGGAGAGGCTGAGGGAGCTGGGGTTGCTTAGCCTGGAGAAGAGGAGGCTCAGGGGAGACCTTCTTGCTGTTTACAACTCCCTGAAGGGAGGTTGTAGCCAGGTGGGGGTTGGTCTCTTCTCTCAGGCAACCAGCATCAGAACAAGAGGATACAGTCTCAATCTGCACCAGGGGAAGTTTAGACTGGATGTTAGGAAGAAATTCTTCGTGGAAAGAGTGATTGCCCCTTGGAATGTGCTGCCCAGGGAGGTGGTGAAGTCACCATTGCTGGAGATGTTTAGGAAGAGACTTGATGGGGTGCTTGGTGCCATGGTTTAGTTGACTAGATGGTGTTGGATGATGGGTTGGACTCAATGATCTTGAAGGTCTCTTCCAACCTGGTCTGGTCTATTCTGTTCTGTTCTATTCTATTCTTGAACACTTGCTCCAGTTTCAGAGTGCATTGGTTTGGGGAAACCAGTGAAGGAGAGTGCTTTCAAGTGTTGCTGTCTCCTCACTGGTGTCATAATATTCTTTTTATTTTATACATTTTTGGATTGACTTCTCCTGTTTAAATCTGCTAGTTGAGAGGGCTAAATACACCAGGCATCCTACTCATACTCTATTGTGAACTTGGACTTTTGTTCCTGCTTTTGCAGACCTTCCAAGGAGGAGCTGGTGGCACAAACTTCTTCAAGTTGCTGCGCTGTAGTTTCTTTTGACAGATCCTTTTTCCCCTGAGTACCTCCCATGAGCAAAATGGCAGTGTAGCCATGAATAACCAGTTGGCAACCTGTGAGGTCTCTTTTACTGAACCTTAGGAGCTCTGTGTGTCAAAAAACTCTTGGCCTGAAATGCATTAAGATGTCAGGGACAATTATCCTGCTGCATTTCCTACTCACTAATCACAGCCCTGGCTTTCTGAAACCCCTGCACTAACAATTACAAACAAGATTGATGTGGGTTTAAGCCAGCATTCTGAGAAATACTTACACACAAAAAATAACCTTTTTTTTCCCCTTTTAAGCCTAAATCACTGCACTTTAAAGCAAAACAAATCACCCATTTAGAGCATCTGTACACCTGTGTCAAACCCTCAGCCTTGTAAGTGGATGCTAAACGGCTTGCAAAAAGCAGGAAGGAAAAATGAGGAAGTCTTTAAAGTCACTTTTAACTCCCTTGGTCTGATGCTGATGTGAGAGGGCAGTTTAGTTGCAGAAGGAAGAAATGTTTCCTAAGCTGGCTGGTGTATGTGTAGATAGGCAGGACTCCTGTTAGCAACCTAGCAGTGTCCCCCTGATGAGCTTCTCCTTCTCCCAGGGATCAGTGCTGGGCCCCATCCTGTTTAATATCTTCACTGATGATCTGGATGAGGGGGTTGAGTCAGTCATCAGCAAATTTGCAGATGACACCAAGTTGGGAGCAGGTGTTGATCAGTTAGAGGGTAGAAAGGCTCTGCAGAGGGACCTTGACTGGCTGGACAGATGGGCAGAGTCCAACATGATGGCATTTAACAAATCCAAGTGCTGGGTGCTGCACTTTGGCCACAACCCAAAACAGTGCTACAGGCTGGGGTAAGAGTGGCTGGAGAGCTGCCAAATAGAGAATGACCTAAGGGTACTGACTGACAGCTGGCTGAACATGAGCCAGCAGTGTGCCCAGGTGGCCAAGAAGGCCAATGGCATCCTGGCCTGCATCGGAAATAGTGTGGCCAGTGGGAAAAGAGAAGTCATTTTGCCTCTGTACTCAGCACTGGTTACGTCACACCTTGAGTCCTGTGTCCAGTTCTGGGCCCCTCAGTTTAAGAAGGACTTTGAGACACTTGAAGGTGTCCAGAGAAGGGCAACGAGGCTGGGGAAAAGCCTTGAGCACAGCCCTGTGAGGAGAGGCTGAGGGAGATGGGGTTGCTTAGAGGACGCTCAGGGGAGACCTTATTGCTTTCTACAACTACCTGAAGGGAGGTTGTGGCCAGGAGGAGGTTGGTCTCTTCTCCTAGGCAACCAGCACCACAACAAGAGGACACAGTCTCAAGCTGCACCAGGGAAAGCTTAGGCTGGAGGTGAGGAGAAAGTTCTTCCCACAGAGAGTTGTTAGCCATTGGAATGTGCTGCCCAGGGGGTGGTGGAGTCACCACCCCTGGAGGTGTTCAAGAGGGGACTGGACGTGGCACTTGGTGCCATGGTTTAGTAGTCATGAGGTGTTGGGTGACGGGTTGGACTTGGTGATCTTTGAGGTCTTTTCCAACCTTATTGATTCTATGATTCTGATTCCTGTTTCTCTTCTGCACTAGGGATTCATGGACATCGACCTGACCAAATTCAAGGAGAGTGGAGCCAATGTAACTGGCTTCCAGTTGGTGAATTACACAGATGCTGTTCCTGCCAGGATCATGCAGCAGTGGAGGAATAATGATGCCAGGGAACATCCTCGTGTGGACTGGAAGAGGCCAAAGGCAAGTGGTATAATAAACCATTTAATTCAGAATCTGTCTGGCTCAGCTCAGGTTATGCTCACCTCTTTGTAATTGCACAGGGGGTCTTTAATCTCACTCTGAAAACCTGTCACTTCATGTAATTATGAACATCATCTCTTCCAGGTGCCTCAACATTGTCTATATTTTACTAGCAGGACTTGCTGCCTGCTAAAAAAATACACAAGTTAGCATCTTCACTCACCCTCCTCAAAAAGAAGGATCAAGCACCTTATAAAGTTCAATATACCAAAAAAAAAGAAGCTGCACTAACTCCTTAACCTTTGATTTGTTTATTACATCTCCAGTGAAAATGAAGTGTTTCTAGATGCCTTTTCTGGGCTGAGTGTAAAGCAGAAGGGAAAATATACTTTAGTTCCTAGCACAAAGAGTCATAGAATGATAGAGATGTTTCATTTGGAAATGACCTCTAAAATCCTCAAGTCCAACCATTAAACCAACACCACCATGCTCACTAAACCCTGCCCTGAACTGCCATGTCTACAGGTTCTTTTAAATACCTCCAGGGCTGGTTACTCCACCACCTCCCTGGGCAGCCTGACCACTCTTGAGATCTTCAGATCCTGAAGCTGTCAAGGGGCAGGGAAGTGTAGAGGTTGGGTGTTTGGGTTTTTTTCTATCCAGCAACTGAAAACAAATACACTTGTGAGAAGCACTCAGTGATAGAAATGTCAGCTTTGGAAGTACCAGTTAAAGAAAGTCACAAACAAATAAATCAGTAGGTGATGACAGGAAAAGGACTTAGTCTAATGGTTCCTATTCACACCAGAGTTTTACACTAGATTTTGTGCAAGTTTCTGCTTGAATTAACTCTTTTTTTTTCCCCTTGCATGTTAGAGTTTCCTAGCCTGCCTCTCTGAGCAGAAAGGGTCACTTGTGGTTTGATTTTGTGTGCCTACATTTACACTGTGTAAATGCATTCCTTAAAAGTTCAGCTCAATGATTTTCATTAAACAGGCTCAGGTAACAAGGGAATGGCCTTGAAGGCAGAGTCCTCTCCAGACAGTGCCATCTGCAGCTAGGTTAAAGCAAAGCTATCCTTAGCTCCGCATCAGGAGCTTCTCCTTCACTCTCCCACCGCCTGGAAGAGAAGGCACCAACTTTCACAACAGGACAGACAGGGTGCAAGACACTGTTGAACTTGATAGATGTGGAAAGGGGCAAATCATCTGAAAAGTTTCTGTGAGGCGAACCAGTGCAGCACGCCTGAGGTCAGCACAGCCTAACAGACAACATAAAGCTCCTCTTCTCTTTCTAGTACACGTCCGCCCTAACATACGACGGGGTCCGGGTGATGGCTGAGGCGTTTCAGAACCTGCGGAGGCAGCGGATCGACATCTCCCGCCGCGGCAACGCCGGAGACTGCCTTGCCAACCCGGCCGTGCCCTGGGGACAAGGCATTGACATCCAGAGAGCCCTGCAGCAGGTTCGAAACCCAATCGATGTGTGCACTGCAAGGATGCTGAATGCAGCCTGGGGGTTGGCGGGGACGGGAGGGGTGATTAGCAGCAGAAGTGACTCGCTCGGGGTGAGGAGCTGATCCTCCCGGATTAGAGCCAGGACTCTTTCTAAAGAGTTCAGGGGTGTACCCAGCAAATGCTTCTTCTCTTGGTACTACCTGGATTTGCTTTGTCTTCTCTAACTTCTGTTGGCATTCTGGAACAGGAAATCCAAAATATTATCCCATAAAATCCTGGGTATCAGGTTTTATTATAGAATGGGTTGGGTTGGGAGGGACCACTGAAACTCATCTAGTCCAGCCCCCAAGCTCCCCTTCCCGAAAGAGAGACTTGCTCAGACCCTGTATTTTTTTTGGAGCTCCTTGGAGTCTCTGAACTCAGCTCCATTTCCAGGCTGCTAATGAAGCTTGAAACGACATAAATTTTACCATATGTGTTAGCTGTCATCAAAATGTTCTCAAAGCCCAGATTATAGCTGGTTGCATACTGTGAGGATGCATGAAAGTCTTAATAGTGGCCATTTAGATATCTAAATCTTTCCCTTCTAGTTTTTTTGTTCCCTCATCCTGCATAAAACTTCAGCTTTCTGAATAAACAAAACTGCTGCATGAAACTTAGAGCAGGAACAAAACAATACACCCTCAGCAAAGACTTAGGAAGGTAGAATATTTCATTCCAAGATTGACATTAATTTCTAGCACTTTCCCCACCCTGTGTTTTTGTTTAGGTAAAAAATAGATGGATTCCTTGGAAATACTGCTAGTTCAGTGTTACCCAAATATAGCCCACCCCATCTTCTTTCCTGAAGTGTGAAGAAGGCAAGGAGAAAATTTGGTTAATTTGCATCCTATGTAAATTTCCCCATGTGTTTTGTTTTGATTTGGTTTTGGCTTCCTGATGAACAGCAATCCTTTCAAAACCAAATCTTGCCTCTGATTTGATTTCGTTGTCGGGATTCAATTTGTTCCCAGGCATGTCGCTGCCTTTGGGTACGACCTTGGGCAAATCACTGTCATGCGGTCTCCAAACCCCTTATAATGAAATCAGCCTCCTTGATACATTGGGGAGATTGGTTACCTCATAAACATGAATCCTTGGAAGTCTTCTGATGAGCAGTGGATTCTCAAACATTTTCCTTTATTGACAGACTGAAAGAGTTGGGGCTGTGCAGTCTGGAGAAAAGAAGGCTCTGAGGTGACCTAATTGTGGCCTTCCAGTATCTGAAGGGGGCTACAGGAAGGCTGGGGAGGGAATTCTCAGGATGTCAGGCAGTGATAGGACTAGGGGGAATGGAATGAAGCTGGAGGTGGGGAGATTCAGGCTGGAGGTGAGGAGGAAGTTCTTCACCATGAGAGTGGTGAAGCCCTGGAATGGGTTGTCCAGGGAGGTGGTTGAGGCCCCATCCCTGGAGGTGTTTAAGCCCAGGCTGGATGAGGCTCTGGCCAGGCTGATCTAGTGTGAGGTGTCCCAGCCCATGGCAGGGGGGTTGGAATAGATGATCCTTATAGTCCCTTCCAACCCTGACTGATTCTATGATGCTATGAATTTATGAGAACAGGATACCAAAAGTAGACTTGATTAGAAAATGCAATTTGGTGTGTCCTGGGGGCGGGGGGGGAAAAAAATCATCTCCTGAAGTTTCCTCAGCTCTTCATTAAAACAGCTTAAAAACTTCATTTTTTCAGCTGTGTTTGGGCAAGGAACCTGAAGAGCTTTTTGCAGAAGTTGTTTACCATCCAAAAAAAAAATAAAACAACCCCAGCCCCTGTAATTTTCAAAAGATGTGACCAGTTCAGTTTTGATGGTGGGAAAAAAAAAAACCAACAATCAAAAGACTCTGAAACATGGAGGGGGGGAAAAAGTCTCCTAGGGAAATCATAGCTATGAATTGAATAATCATCCAGCATTCAGTATCATAGCAAGAAAGAAGCAGACAGAAATACAAGAACTTATGATTAGATTGAAGGTTTGAGTTATCTTTTCTGTAAAGACTCAAAATTAGGGCAATTCTTCCAGCTCTTCACTCTGCTTTCTCTTTACCTCCCATTTGCTAGCACCTCAAGTTTTACGAGCTGTTTAAAAGCTGAAAGTTCCTCCCTTATTTTCTGCACAAATGTCTGGAATCGGCTCCTGAATTGCCTTCTTTCTTTTTTAGTGTAGGAAGGAGTCAGGGGTGGCAGGAGTAAAGATGGAGAGCAATTTGAAACATTCTGCAGTTTCTCCAAAACAGAAACCTAACACATTCCAGCAAGATGTCTGCTTTCACTAAAGAGAATTCTTTTTCTTTCTCCTTTTTCTCTTCTTTCTTTTTTTCCCCCCAGGGAGATACTCACCAAATGTTGCTCTGAACCAACACTGAGCTTTCAGCTGTACTTTGAAAAGATCATGCTAATTCCTGCCTGATCTTTTTAGTTGTTAACATTATTGGGTTGCCCTGGTTGATTGCTAGTCCCTAAGTAGAATAAATAGAATAAATAAACCGGGTTGGAAGAGACCTTCAAGATCATCGCGTCCAACCCCTCCTGAACACCTCCAATGATGGTGACTCCACCACCTCCCTAGACAGCCCATTCCAATGGGCAATCACTCTCTCTGTATAGAACTTCTTCCTAACATCCAGCCTAAATGTCCTCTGGCACAGCCTGGGACTGTGTCCTCTTGTTCTGGTACTGGCTGCCTGGGAGAAGAGACCAACCTCTGCCTGTCTACAACCACCCTTCAGGTAGCTGTAGAGAGCAATAAGGTCACCCCTGAGTCTCCTCCTCTCCAGGCTAAGCAACCCCAGCTCCCTCAGCCTCTCCTCATAGGGCTTGTGTTCCAAACCCCTCACCAACTTCATTGCCCTTCTCTGGACTCGTTCCAGCAAGTCAACATCCTTCCTAAACTGAGGGGCCCAGAACTGGACAAGATGTGGCCTAACCAGCACAGTGTACAGGGGCAGAATGACCTCCCTGCTCCTGCTGGCCACACTGTTCTTGATGCAGGCCAGGATGCCATTGGCCCTCTTGGCTGCCTGGGCACACTGCAGGCTCATATTCAGCCTACCATCGACCAGCACCCCCAGGTCCCTCTCTGCCTGGCTGCTCTCCAGCCACTCTGACCCCAGCCTGTAGCTCTGCATGGGGTTGTTGTGGCCAATGTGCAGAACCCGGCACTTGGATGTGTTAAATCTCATGACGTTGGACTCTGCCCATCTGTCCAGCCTGTTAAGGTCCCTCTGCAGAGCCTCTCTACCCTCCAGCAGATCAACTCCTGCCCCCAAAGTGTTGACTAACCCCATAAACCAGAAGCCCACGGTGTCATCCTTCTCCTCCCAGCTTTCCCAGTGGAGAACCACATGCCCATGCCTGACACACAACTGTGTTTCAACGCTCTGTGGCTCCAGTCAGCCTTATTAGAACCATAGAATCAACCATGTTCAAAAAGACCTCAGAGATCATCAAGTCCAACCTATTACCTAATACCTTGGCACTCTTGAAATCAGTCCTTACTACATTTTGTGGTGAATCAAAGGTTTCATACTATGATACTTGATGGGAAAATTGTGCTGCAGCCTCCAGGATGGGTGGGAGGGACCATTTTGTCATTTTAGTGCCACGTGGACATGACAGGATTAACATTTCCTTAATTCAGAAAGAAGAAGCTGGTGCTCTACACCTGCCTTTTAGTGCATATAAAGATCCCAAGCAGGAATACCTGTGACCTGAGCTTCAGAGTATCTTAGGACTTGAAAAGAAAACCAAAGGGACGGTGAAAATCAGGCACGGGAGCGCTTAAGGCAGTGGTGCTTTTCTAGAGCCTCTATCCTTTATGGGTGTATTGTATCTTATGAGCAGTGACAAGCACATTTCTTCAAACATCACCAGGAACACCTCTTGACTTGAAGGAGCTTCAGAAAATACTGGCAGATGTTCATTTTTGTGACAAACCTTTTCAATGATAGCTGGCAAACAAACACTGTTTAAGCAGATTAGCAACAGATTTTTCCATAATGACATCTCCTCCTTTCTTCACCATGGGTGTTTGTTGTGAGGAGCTCAAAGTACTTCAAAAGGCTACTCACTAAATGCCTAATTCCATTTTGCATATGAGAAGACCTCAGTTTCAGGGACCACGGATTTGTCCAGAGCAAGTGGAAAGGCTGACAACAAACCTTTTCTTCCCAATCCGTTGGCATGAGACCTTCTCCAGGTGGTGTGTCTCTCACACTTGTACTCCTTTTCCCATGTTACTGGTCTCCATGGCCTGGTCAGCCCACAAATGACTCCAGTGGGAAGCCTTTCTCCATGCTAGGCTGGGCACTTTTGCAGCAAGTCAAATGGCCACAGTCAAAGAAGTTCAAGCTGTGTGATGTGATGTGAGCAACGCTCTTCAACTTGGTAGTGTTATCAGCAGATATCAAAGTCTTCTAAGCAAGTCTCATTTACAATACTGAATTGTCAGGTTTTATTAGGCTGGTGCAGAGGTAATTAAATTTGCTTGATAACTGAGAGACTCTTCTCTATCGAAAGGCAACAGCTGGGAGCTGTGACCACAGTTTTGTATTTGAATACATTTCCTGATCTGGACTGACAAATTCTTTACCAGGTCCTGACTCTGGGTTAGATTTCAAAGAGATGAAAAAATACATGACCCAAGGAGTTTGGAGTTGATTTAGCTCACTGTCACACCCCTAGAGGTGACAGACTCACACATGCTGAGCTCAGCAACAGGAAAAGCTTTACAAAAGAAAGGGTAAGTTATGAGAATTGCTGTGCACACAGCCAGGCACACAGTAAAGAGTGGACCTAATCTAAAGCCTGATGTCAGATAGATGCCCTGTCTCCCCTGCACACACCCAAAAGACATGACTGCACTCACCATCCTTCCTCCCCTGGCCTCTTAACTGCTGCCAAATCACCACCATGTGGGATTCTGACTAATTTATTCTCCTCATTGATATTTTTGTCTTTAAGGTCCGTTTTGAAGGGCTGTCTGGCAACGTTCAATTTAATGAGAAGGGCCGGAGGACCAACTACACCCTCCATGTGATTGAGATGAAACATGATGGGGTCAGAAAGGTACAGTAGAGAGCAACCCATGATCCTGTGTCAGCCACCTGCCTGCTGTTGGAGTCAGTGTGGTCAGGTCTTAACAGGCATTTCTGTTTATGAAGGCTTGCACGTGGAGTCACAAGTGCACGTTCACAGCTCCGTGCATGAGCAAAGTCAAGCACTAGGGAGAAGTCATGGTATATCACTAAAAGAATGCAACATATGGAAGGGATTATCAAGAGCAACAAGGGCATCTCTGCTGTGGGGCAGGGATTTCCAGGAAAATGTAGTCTTGGCCTGTTCAGTCTTGCCACTGGCAGGGCACATTGGCTCAGGCCCAGCTATGCAATTGTCTGGTTTTTTCCTCTTCCACTTCTCTTTTCCAAGGATGAGCCAAGGCAGAAAGCTGTCTGGCCTCACAAGTGTAGGTGAACCCTTTATGTTGACCTGATTCTGCCCTCCTTGAAGTGACAAGAGCTTTACCACTAACCACGTCCTGACAGCTACACAGACATTTGTGCTGTGCTGGAGTCTTGATCCCTTTCTATATCCCAGGCACTTTGAAAAATCTTGTTCAGAGGTGCTGAGCCCTTGATACACTAATCCTTTTCAAAATCTGACTCCATGTGCTTATGTCCCACTTTAGATGCTACCTGTTTGAAGAACAAAGAATAGCTCAGTTATTCTCTTGGTAAAGGAGAGCTACTAAATGTTTTGGAATAGGGCACTCACCAGAATACCTCTGCACCCTCTCCATCCCTTGAAAAATAAAATAATTTAAAGCCAAGAAAAAGTGCACAGAGTGGAAGTTTCACCTTTGCAGCCCCTACCCTCAATTCCTACTTACACCTGAGAAGCTGAGGAGAGATCAGAGCCCACCACAGACAAGCAAAATAAAAAGAGGCAACTTTCTCTTTGAGAAATACAACAAACAAACAAACACACAGCATTTTGAAGACATACAAAGTGGTGATCCTCCTCTACATGGTATTCATCATTGGACAAATGCAGTATTGTCTCCAGTTTGGGGCTCTGAACTGCAGGGAGTTGGTAATCTGGGCAGAGTCTAGAGGGTAAGAAACATAATGTCTAAATATCTTGATTTTGCTGTGTATTCACTCTCAGAAATCATATTCATTTGGAAGGCACACACATCACTGCCATGGTGCATATTGGGTCTTAAATCCACTGTATAAGAGATGTAAACAAACATATGTATCTTGTGTCTCCATTTATGTTGTCCTAGGATGGAGCTTTAGAAGCTCTTTCCCCACTCTCTATTTTTTTTTGTATGCAATGAAGAGAGAGGAGAAGCTTGTGCAGAGCCTGAGCTGTTATGATCTCTAATCTGCCATCAGCAGGCTGGCTGGTCATGCCCTGTGCTAATACCCTTTCTCATTTACCATGATAAGAAATTACTTTCACATGAGCAGAGCTCAGACAACTTCATACTTACGTGAAGTGATAGAAAACCTCTTATGAAATCAAGCCCTCAAAGGGGATAACCTCAAGAATGATCTTCCTAGTGATACCCAGTGGCACTCTGCTGCACCTGCAAGCAGAGACAGATGAGCCCAAATCCCTGATTATTAACAAGCACAGCTTAGCATGACAATTCTTGTTGTTACAGCTCTTTGTTTCATCCATGACTCCAAACTTTTTTACCCTGGCCAGGGTTGGGTTTTTCCTTACTTGATTTTTTTTGGTCCTGTTGTCTCAGGATGCCCTAAGAATCAGTCCCATGTTCATGAAGGCTTTCAGCTGCAGATAGTATTTTGTCACCCTGCAGAATCTGGGCATGCAGCAAGCATGCTTGTCATCAGAAAAGAACTATTCACAAGTCACACAGGGAAAATGTGAACTCTTGGCACAGGGATGAGACAGGGAATGGCCATCATACCCCAGTACTGTGTGCTAAACGTTTTTACATGCAGACAAGGAGTCTGCTGCTGTAGTGTATCATGCACATTCTTTTCAGGCTGGAGGCATGGTGAGATGGGGGAGTTCCTGCTCCCCTTGACAAAAGACATGAGGAGAGGAGCTATCTGGTGGAGTATGAGCATACAGAGAGAGAGAGCTGATCCTCTTGGGTGACTCTTACCATATCTTGGTTAATGTTACAAAGAGATATCAACGAGCTTTTCTGGCTTTGTGTTTGGCAGATTGGTTATTGGAATGAAGATGAGAAGCTGGTTCCCACAGCTGTAGATACTCAGAGTGGCAATGAGTCTACAAGCCTCCAGAACAGGACTTACATAGTCACAACTATCCTAGTAAGTGGTATAACTTCTATCCCATCTTTTCCTTTCCCTCATCTCCCTCATGTGCAGACTCCCTCTTCCCCATCCTGGGCCTTCCTTTGCACTACATCATTTTTATATTACCAATAACAACAATAATAATAATAATAACAGCACTTACTGTTTCCTGCTGGGTCCATAAAAGGTATCTGAAAATTGCTGTGGCTAATTAAATAGGTATTAAAGAGCTCTCATGCTTAAGTGTAGAAAATACAAAAGATTATGACAAGATAGTAGAGGCATCAGCATAGGTAAATTAAGAACATTATACCTGTGCTTTGTGTTTAGCCCACAGAATGGGGGCTGTAATTTGGGGAAGGATAAACTGTATTGTGCAGAGAGGCTGAATCACAGCTTTAAAAACAAATCTCCACTATAATCATGAAGCAATAATAGGTACCCCATAATGTATGGTATCATGTATTGTGCCATTGTATATGCTCACCCTGCAGAAACATGACTTTTTAGTGACTTGTTTGTCGAACGCTTGCTGGGAGAAGACACAATGCTACAGAGAAGACACAATACCCAAAATGAGTTGAACATCTCAAGACTCTCTCCTGTCCAGCAGATTTGGTTCTCCCTGCCCACAGAGGCAGACAAGCTTTTAAAAATTCATAGCTCTGGTGCACTAAAGATCCCCTGCAGAAATTCACGGAGAGATTCGGTGCCCAATTTCCCCCAGCTGCTCCATTCCCCTCGGGTCCATCGCTGCAGAAGCTGTACACAGGCTCTGCATGAACAAATAGAAAATGCCACAATAAAAATCACGCTTCTTACCTTCTAAAATAAGCCCACTCCGTGTTGCTTGTGCATTTGGGGGTTGGCAACACAAAGTGAAGTTTTGCAAGGGGACCAGAATGTGTACCCTGAGGTCCAGTCTGAGCCCCGGATGTGCATAACTACAAGGTGAGGCGTGGCTAAGTTTTGGTCTTCTCTGTGCCAGGAAGACCCATATGTAATGCTCAAGAAGAATGCCAACCAGTTTGAAGGCAATGAGAGATACGAAGGTTACTGTGTGGAGCTGGCTGCTGAGATTGCGAAGCATGTTGGCTACCACTACAGGCTGGAGATTGTCAGAGACGGCAAGTACGGAGCCCGGGATCCCGACACCAAGACATGGAATGGCATGGTGGGAGAACTCGTTTATGGGGTGAGTTTACAGGCTCATCTTTTGTCTTTAGCTCCTGGTACTTGAGAACACATTCAAGCCCTAGAGTAAGAAGGAGCTCTGCCTTCTGTCTTATCCTTTGTCTTTAGCTCCTGGTACTTGAGAACACATTCAAACCCTAGAGTAAGAAGGTGCTCTGCCTTCTGTCTTATCCTTTGTCTTTAGCTCCTGGTACTTGAGAACACATTCAAGCCCTGGAGTCTTCTGTCAGGCTGAGCTGTCTGGAGGACTGCAGCTCTGGTAACGCAAATAATCGGCCCAAGTAAAACATTTTCATTTGGGGAGGGACGGCACACTTCGTGCCTGTGGAAATGTCAAAAGGGTTCTTTTTTTCTTTCCATTTTTGGAAGAACAAGTATTGAAAGGTCAAAGTTTCCCAGGAGTAGAACCTCCAAGTTTTACTCTGTTTTATATTTGCATGATAATGGCAGGATGAAAGGAGGATAGGATTTAAACACTCAGCATGTGACTGGTGTAGGACTGCGGTAGGACTACACTGGTTTCTGTCTAGACACCCATTTCCATCATAGCAGATATGTATCCCCACCCTACACTTCTAAACCTGATTCAGTCTAGTAGCTGGCCATCTGTGGTGTTTAGGTCACCCTTCAGAGGGGACTAATTTTTCCTTGTAGGAAAAAAAGGGAAATTGGATTGGGAAGTATCAGTGCCCAAACCTCTGTGTTGCTGTGTGGGAGCAAGGGATGATCTGTCTCCTGCCAACAGCCATTTCAATGCATTCCCCTTTTCATATCCAAGATGGATGGTAAAATAAGTGGAGAATGCACATCAGTGCAATTTCTTCCTCTTCTCCTGCATTGGTTATGCAATCAAATAGCAGTTCCTGATGGAAGCAAGCATCCTGGCATCCTTTTCTCAGACAATTGGCCTTTCCTTGCCGCTTTTGATGTCTGGATGATAAAACTCTTTCAGTGAAAATCATCTGCTTCAGACTGTGACATCAGTGGATAAATCAGCCAGGAAGAGCTAGGTGGCTGCAGAAAGAAAACACTGTGATTTCAAAACAGAACTGGTGATCAGGAGTGACAAGATGGAAACAATCCACCAATATTATGGGTTGCTCCCTTTTAATGTTTCACTTGCAATTGATTTTGTCTGATTTCTTCTCAGACAGTGTGGGGGGGGGGAGGTAAACAGAGATCAAAGGAGCATAAGCTGAAGTTGGTAGACAGATTGTAGCCCCAGAATGAAAATCCCTTCTCTGTCTCTCCTTTTCAGAGGGCTGATGTGGCTGTGGCACCATTAACCATCACCCTGGTTCGAGAAGAAGTTATAGACTTTTCCAAACCGTTCATGAGCTTAGGTATCTCTATAATGATAAAAAAGCCTCAGAAGTCCAAACCAGGAGTTTTTTCCTTTCTGGATCCTTTGGCTTACGAGATATGGATGTGCATTGTTTTTGCCTACATTGGAGTGAGCGTTGTGCTCTTCCTGGTGAGTCGCTTCAGTCCCTATGAGTGGCACACTGAGGAGTTCGAGGAGGGACGGGACCAGCCAGCCAATGACCAGACGAATGAGTTTGGGATATTCAACAGTCTCTGGTTCTCCCTAGGAGCATTCATGCAGCAAGGATGTGATATTTCTCCAAGGTGGGTTGTCTTTCCCTATGAACCTTCTTCCACTTCAGGTAGTTTAATCTTTAATCTACATGCTTTGGAGCCGGACAGGTTCTTCTTTGACCTTCTTCCCTGAGCCATCAGCCTGGTTTTGTGATTCAGTTACAGATTCAGAAAGGATCTGGGGACTCACAGGTGTATCAGCTATGAACCTGGGATCTCAAACCTGAGATCACAAAAATACCATTCGAAATTTCATCCTGAGGAGTTCTTTTGAGGGAATTTACTGAGATGCAAATAAGATTTTGTTAAAACCACCTAACTGCAATTGATTTTTGTCAGTCGTGTGCTTTGTTGCTGTTAAAAACCAGGATCGTCCTAGCATGACAGGGAAGCTACAAAATTCCAGTAAAGGAGGGAGAAATAATACAGTATGTGCCCTGTGAAAGGTGATATGGTGTGTGCCAAAGATCACAAGCCTTATGAGGAGTGGCTGAGGGAGTTGGGGTTGCTGAGTCTGGAGAAGAGGAGGCTCAGGGGAGACCTTATTGCTCTCTACAACTACCTGAAGGGAGGTTGTAGCCAGGTTGGTCTCTTCTCCCAGGCAACAACCCACAGAACAAGAGGACACAGTCTCAAGCTGCACCAGGGGAGGTTTAGGCTGGATGTTAGGAAGAAATTCTTCACAGAGAGATTGGCCACTGGAATGTGCTGCCCAGGGAGATGGTCACTGGAGGTGTTTAGGAAGAGACTGGATGAGGCATTTGGTGCCATGATTTATTTGATTAGCTGGTGTTGGGTGATAGGTTGGACTCAAACATCTTTTCCAACCTGGTTAATTCTATTCTATTCTATTCTATTCTATTCTATTCTATTCTATTCTATTCTATTCTATTCTATTCTATTCTACTGTGGAGCACACCAAGTGGCTCTCAGTATTACTGGCCTTTAGAAAGGTCAGAGAAGCCCTGAGTTTTCCTTCTGGTTACCATTGCAGTCAGTAGTTCTGCTGCCTGAAAGCTCAGTAAGTCCCAAAGCCTAAAGAGTTCCTAAAGGGACATTTTGGTGAATTAATTTTGTGATTACTTTCAGATGGTTTTTCTTGGGGAAGCTGGCACAATGCTGGAAAACTGCCTGAAATGCAGAAGATGTCAGTCTGTGGTAGAGACACAAGCAGAAAGAAAGAACATTGGGGAATATCTCCTTCATTTTTGAGAGCTACATTTTCACAAGTCTTATTACAGAGATTTTTGCCTACTGCAAGAGCCCATGATACACAAATCTTCTCAATGCCTTGCTCATAGCAAAGGCACTGAAAAAGAAAGGATAAAAACATTGAAAGCATAGGAACCAAAGAGCTGCAAGCAGGGCTCTGGTTGATTTTCTTTTTTATTAGCACAAATTATGTGTCCAGTAAATAATCATATGCCCTGTAATAACTGAGGGGTCTTTTTTTGTGTGCTGTGTCTGTATTCATATGAGACAGGATCAGAGGTGAGACAGGGAAAGGTTTTTGGCACCTCTAGTGTTTTGTGTCTAGAGCAGATGTACTCAGGGTTTGTGAAGCTGAAAAAAACCTAATGAGCTGTGGCTTGGGATGTGAATTGCATGTATCCATCAGTCCCAACAGATCTGCTCTGGATATTGGTTGGAGGGAGACCATGTAGACAGGTGAAGCAATAAAACTGCTAGATGCTTCAGGACACAGCTGTCTTTCACCCTCTACACAGGTCTCAGTGAGAGACACACTTTTCTCTGTGCCTAAGGACAGAGAACATTTTTGTCTGAGAACATTTTTGGCCAGCTTTGACTCAAAACAGAGGTACCCCCAGTCACAAGAATGAATTTACAGGTAGTATATGCATTTTCTGTGTTTACATCCCATGGTGACACCTGGAGTGATGTTCTGATACAGGCAGGCAACAAAGAGGCCTTCAGTATTCTATTTTTTCACCATCCTTTCTCTTTTGGACTTTGTCTCCCCTCTCTTCAAATGAGATTTCAGCAGAGATATGTGTCTTTCGGGTCACCACAGTAGGCAGAAGTTAATTTCCTGTTTGCTAGGATGGCATCAAAGCTCAGGGGGCAAGAAGGAAGCACAACTCCATCAGCAAGCAGAGATAACTGTGCATCTCAGCACATCTCCTGTGGGATGGTGGGGGGCGAGCAGGCACCAGCTCCTTGGCTATTGGGTGCCAGTTTGGCCAGATATTAGTAAGCTTGGGATAGAGGAAAGAGAAAAGAGCCTGGATGACACTTTGATAGTGACAGCTTTTATGAATACCTTTTATCATCTGATCATTGATTAGTAGGAGTCCAGGTGGTGCATTCAGAAAGTCTTCCCAGCAGAGGGAATTTCAACCTTATTGCTGTCTTGTAACACTACGTGCACTACCATCAGGTTATGGTGGGTTTCATTCTCATTGTTGATCTTGTCATCATGATGCTCCTTTAGGAAAGAGGATGTCTTCCTCTGGGGGCAATACCCAGGTTCTCTTCCAAGCAGGCGCACGGAAAGGTGAAAAGCTGAGACTGCTTGGAATAGTAAATTTGGAAACATCCTTAATGAAAAGTGTCAAGGAAAGATCAGTGGCTTTGATTCAGGTAACAAGATTTGCTCCAGCTAAACAACCTGCTTTGGATCACCATTTCAAAGTGCTGCTTTATTCTTGCTTTGAAACGGGGGAATGAGACCGATGCCGTCACTGCTGTTGATTTGATCGGCCTGATAATGAAAATTGCAATTTAATTGAAACCAATATTTTTCCCAGGGAGCACAAGAGCACTTGCTGGCTAGAAATCTTTTCAAGAAGAGGAGAATTTGTAACATGAACTGTGGGGGTTATTCCAGCTCACAGCAACCCCGAGTGCCGTCTCTCGAGGTGGTTGCGAGAGCGCGGGGCGGGTGGGACGGAGCCGGGGGGAGCGGGGGACACACACACACACACATTTGTGTGAAATGTGAAAGCAAGGAGGAAGCAGGAGAGTGAGAATTTCTGTGGGATGCTGTTGTACAGCAAGGCTCTGAGCAGTTCCACACGAACCTGGTGCAGGGTTCCTGTGACACGTCACGCAGGAATGTGGCTGCTTGCTGGAGCAACATTGTGGGCAGGTGGGGATCTGCTCTATTCTAATGCATTTCCTATACGGCTGCTGCTAAACTTATCCCTACAATCTCTCAGCATCTCTCCCCAGTAATGAATTAACCAACATAAACAGCTTCTGTTATACATCTGCTCTGTCATTCTCTCCTCGGCAGAAAGGAGCAAGTGCAGGACGAGGGGGGAGGGGGTGTTTTGGGTTGGTTTTTTTTGTGTGTGTGGAAGTTTTGGGTTGTTTATTTCAGCGTTGTTTTGGAAAGGAGTAGGGGAAATTTGTCTGGAGGTTTCTTGTTGTTGTTGTTGTTGTTTTCCAGAGCATTCTTGGTTTAAGTGCATATGCCACTATGTATTTATCATTTAAGAGGGGAAAAAAACAGTAAGATGAAACTGCAGACACATCACTCAGCACAGCGGGTGGGGAGGTTTGCAGCAACTCCTTGCTCTTGTAAATGTGCGTTTCTCAGGCTCAGACCAGTCCCCAGGGAACCTCGATCCCCCACAGAGGCAAAAATTTGCTTCTGAAGGAAAGTGACATCCTTTTTAAGGACACTTGTACCAGCCAGAACTTTAATCAGGCTTTTAAGCATGCTAGTCACAATCTGCCGAGTGCCTGAAAGATACACTGTGAATATGATGACCTGCAGACAGCTGAGAAAGAGTAGCTGTGGGTTGTGTGCTCATAGCCTCTTCTCCCAAGGAGTCAGGCTGCTGGGCATGAGGTTGAGTGGTGCCCTTGAAGCTCTTAAGCCTTGCTATCTAGACACAGACTGGATGAGCATGGCAAAGACCAGGTAGTAACCAGTCATGGAGACTCCCAGATGGAGCCACTGGCAGTCTGCGTTGTGCCTTGGGATGGTGCAACATGAGCATGAGCAAGGAATCCATCCCTCTTGAGCCACAAATGGGATGACTGGACTGTGGAATCATAGAATCCTTAAGGTTAGAAAAGACCTCCAAGATTATCAAGTCCAACCATCAACCCAGTGCTACCATGACCACTAAGCCATGTCCCAGAGTAGGTACTTAGCCTCAGCCAAAGGACAGTGTGAGCTTTTGGACACTTCCACATCTTCACTGACCAGTGACCTCACCAGGTGTGATTCAGTCAGTAGCACATGGATTAATTTGTTGTGATTGAGGTGAGATGGTCCCTGCCATTGCCCTTAAAGTCTGTGCTTCCAAAGCACTGTCTGATTCACAGCAGAATGGGAGACAAGCAACATTTTGGACCTGTGAGTAGATTCATGTACACAGTGAAGTCTGAAGTAGGCCATAAACCATTAGGCTTTCTGAAGTGCCACCTTAACTTCAGAAAACAGTCATAAAATTGCAAAAGCACTCATTAAGTGTGAAATACAGACCCAGCAAGGAGATTGTCAAAGCAGGCATCTGAAGTAATAAATATCCCATAGCCAATGGCAAGTGCCTGCAGCAAGAGAAATGTGAAGTAAGGATGTCTCCCATTGCACCACTTCTCCAAAATGTAATTTGATAAACAGTCTTCAGAGCTTAAAATAAACCCCAGTGGGTAGCAGCTGCAGAGAGCAGGACCTCACTAACATCCAGCATATTGCTGCCAATCCTTGTTTAGGATGGACCCAAGGCCTTTGATAAGGTGACTTCTGGGACACCTGAGCTTCATGACCTCTGCAGTCAAACAAGGCATCTGAATTCTTCATCTGGCCCCTCATTTGCTACCAAATCAATTATTGTACTGTTGTGAAAAGGATTATATATATATATATATAAATCAGAGAGGAAAATATATACTTCCCTTGTCAGCTTCCAGCTTGATCTCCTGTTCTTTGTGACTTTAAAATGTGTTGCTTCGTATGGTTTGAGTTCAAAAGAGGCTTCCTGTATACTGGAGCCTATTAAATTTAATCCAGTTACTCTTCCTGTGACTCAGAAAACTTGTGTTTGACTGAAATTAAATACATTTGGCTAAACCAGATCTTCCAGCAAGGCATTATATTCTTCCTTTGAAGGTACCATGAGGTAGAATACACAATTTCTTTCAGCTGAGTGGCTATTGGAGTCTTGTCACCACTGGAGTTTGGCAGGAGGATAATTACCACACAGCATCACCCAGCAAATGCAGCCATCCTTTGTGTCCTGTCAGAGGGAAATTAGAGAACTCCAAAAATAAACCCAGCTTCATGAGGGCTTGCTTTGTACTGTGATGTGAAAACAATGCACCTGTATTTTGCAGTCAGATTAAAACATGCTGTGAGTAGAAGGGAAATGTATAGGCATAGCATGACACGACAGGGTATTGTGGCTTGAAATTGCTGATTATAATCTGCACAGTGGAGGACAGAGCTGAAGATGCCCTGGTCAGCCTGCTCTGGGAATGAAATGATGGACAAAACTTTTCTCACAGCCTGCATCTGTGCAGACATTTTGAGAGCATCACCAGGGACACACAAGCAGGAAGAGAGTCTGTGCTGGTCAGTGCAAGGTGCCACAGGGAACCCCTGCTGGGAAATGGACCACACCAGTGTGCCCTAAAGGTTCTGTGTCTTTACTGCATGAAAGAAGATGCAATCCACCAGTCAGCTGCCTTGACATAAATAGTTAAATGCTCTTAACATGCCTGCAGGGTCCGGCCCTGGAACCAGCACAGGGTGCAGTGGGAGGTGCCAAGCAGTGACCCCTGGCCTTGAAGGGGATGTGCTGCTTCGGGAGGTTTGCTAGCAGAGGTGCTGAATGGATGTACTCTGAGGTGGGAAGGAGAGATATAAATGCTGGCTGCTATCCAGTCAATAGATACCATCTAGTGTTTATAGGCATCTCGTGGACATTGTTATTAGTTTCTAGTGGCATGGCAATGATGTGCTCTGGCTGATCTATACAGCGTGCAGCTAGGCTTGGATTTCACTGTGCTCCTTTCTGTGGCACTCTGCAGGCTTTCTGTGGCACTCAGTCGTAGTGGTCTGGCTGTGGAAGAGCAAGCGTGGTATTTATTCTGTCCCTGTAATTAACGCTGAGCATTTTCTCCTGCTGTCTTTCCTGCTTATTTACATTTCTTTTCTAGATCAGTTGAAGAAATCACAGGAGGCTTCAGCCACAGAGCTGGTGGATACAGCAGCAAAATTGCTCCACAAGTCGTTGAGGTTTTTATTCCTAAACTAGCCTCTAGAGATTCATTTTCATAGCAGCACTTCTAAATTTCATCGAGATGTTCCTAGCACTGAAAGGTTCCCCCCCACCCCACCCCCACCCACCCAGTTTTAGATAAGATCTAAATCAGAAATTGCTCAGGACAAAAAAGTTTCTCTTTTTTTTTTTCAGTGCAAGGTTTGATTTGGGATGTTTCAAGGGAATTATTTCTGTTCTGCCCTTTGTTAACTTACATTTGCAGGGTACTTACTTATTTTGCTAACAATTTCGAATTAGGGAAATTAGAACCAGCTGCATTTAGCAATTAAAAGGATTTTAATTCCTTCCTGAAATGAAGTCTGAGCTTCAGTGTTTATTTGGCAGCTCTGCTTGATTTCAGTAGGCGTCTTCTCTTGACACTCCCAACATCTGCCTGATGCACAGTGCTGCTGCTGTCCTTGCAGGACCCATTTTAACATGAAAGAGAACTTAACTTGCCCTGGAGGGTCACTGGAGAGCTGTGCAAGCTTTCCCAAGCCAGAAGTCCCACAAGCAATAAGGAAAGATTTGTGCTTCATTTTTTTCCCCCCTTGCACTGTTTGCACAGGAACGGCTGAGAATGATAGAGCTGGCTGGCAGGGCTTCCTAAAACGTCTCTGGGACATGGGTGCTGGTGTCCTTGCTCTGACAGCCCAGGCTGCTGACTGCCTGTTGGATTCACTGCACATTCTTGAGGCAAGGAGCACAGTTTTGCAATGGAGAAAGAAGCACTTTATTGTTTCTTTGGTGAGCACATGCAACCTGCAGCTCATGCTGGGGCTGCTCTGGGGTACAGGGCAGCCAAGCCAAACTGGAAGCAAGGCTGGTTTAGCATCCCTACTCCTTCTCCAGTGTGGGGTGAGTCTGGGAAGCTTGAAAGATCATAGAATCATAGAATCAATAAGGTTGGAAAAGACCTCAGAGATCATCAAGTCCAACCTGTCACCCAACATCTCATGACTAAGCAAGCCATGGCTTCAAGTGCCACGTCCAATCTTTTTTTGAGCACCTCCAGGGATGGGGACTCCACCACCTCCCTGGGCAACACATTCCAATGGTGAACAGCTCTTTCTGTGAAGAGCTTTCTCCTCACCTCCAGCTTAAACTTCCCCTGTGTCCTCTTGTTCTGGTGCTGGTTGCCTGGGAGAATGATGATCTATGGGAACAAAGCTCAGGTTCATTCCTTTTTGCCATCTAACTTGAACTGGTTTGCTGAGGTTAGTCTTTCAGTATAGAAGTAAAAAACTGGGATTTCAACTTCCAGGAAAGTCTTCTCTCCTTTCAAAGGTGTACCAAATGATTTTGCAATTATCTCTACCTGGCAGAGTTAATTATGTCCAGGGAGAGGAAATTCAGGTCACAGGGTAACAGCAAATCACCAGGAAGTGATGACCACACTTATTTCTGAAACCCACTTAACCAGAGGCAGTGACTCACCAGAGGAGCAGCCTGACAAATTGCACAATATCTAACTGAACAGACCCCTTTGGAGGTTGTGCACTTCCATGGCAACCAAAATGTGGCAGCCAGGGGAAAATGGAGATTCTTTTAAAATAGTTACCTTGCTAACCTCTTTTTTTTCATTTGGAAAAAATGCTGAAGGATACAGAAGACTCAGAAGAAGGAAATAACCAACAGAGAGAATATTGTTGGGGGGAAATGCAATTTCATCTGTAAAGGAAAAAAAAATCCAAGCCACAAACTGTGTCATTGAAATTTCCATGCTCTGCCATCTGAAAGTTTCAGAATAGAATAGAATAGAATAGAATAGAATAGAATAAACCAGTTTGGAAGAGACCTTCAAAATCATCGTGTCCAACCCATCAACCAATCCAACACCACCTAAAAAACTAAACCATGGCACCAAGCACCCCATCAAGTCTCCTCCTGAACACCTCCAATGATGGTGACTCCACCACCTCCCCGGGCAGCCCATTCCAATAGGCAATCACTCTATCTATATAGAACTTCTTCCTAACATCCAGCCTAAACTTCCCCTGGTGCAGCTTGAGACTGTGTCCTCTTGTTCTGGTGCTGGCTGCCTGGGAGAAGAGACCAACCTCTGCCTGTCTACAACCTCCCTTCAGGTAGTTGTAGAGAGTAATAAGGTCACCCCTGAGCCTCCTCTTCTCCAGACTAAGCAACCCCAGCTCCCTCAGCCTCTCCTCACAGGGCTGTGTTCCAAACCCCTCACCACCTTCGTTGCTCTTCTCTGGACACGCTCCAGCAAGCCAACATCCTTCCTAAACTGAGGGGCCCAGAACTGGACACAGGACTCAAGGTGTGCCCTAACCAGCGCAGCATACAGGGGGAGAATGACCTCCCTGCTCCTGCTGGCCACAGTGTTCCTGATGCAGTCCAGGATGCCATGAATGCTGCAGAGGTAATGAATGTTTCCCCCCCTGACCTGTAAGCCACTGCCTCAGGATGGTTTCCCTGCATATCAGGCATGTGTAGTCACTCTCCCACAGCTCAGAGGTTGCAGGAGGACAGCAAGAAATCCGCTGCAAGTTCCCCCATCAAGTGCCAGATCATTCCAGCAGCTGCGTTTCAGGAGTCAAACACACGATCCAAAAGCAGATGTGTTAAGCTAAAAATACATTTTTCCATCTCATTTTTTCGGGGACCAAAGAAACGTTTCTCATATTTTTTTTCTGGTTGAAGACAGCATTGAAAAACAGCAGGGAGAGAAGTTTTGTAATCCGCCGGGAAGTTTGCCTCCTCTGAGGGGGAAATGGCAGGTGCTGAGTGTGTCTCTCTAATGCTGTGCACTGCCTCAGGGTCAGGAGTGGCGCTGAGGTTTGGAGGGGTGCCTCTGAGATTTATAGCCTTCTCCATGACACCAGCAGGAGACCCTCTGCACTCCAGGGACTCCCTATTATGCTGTACTCCCACTCGCTGGTTTTCAATCAGGAACAAAAACACACTTTCTCTTCCCATTTCCTTCCCTCTTGATAACTGTTATCCCCGAGCAGTGGGCTCAGCTGGGGCCTGACACTCTCTGAGCTGCGGGCAGGACTGTGCGGGGTTGTGTCTTCCTAATAGCTGGGTCGTTTCCTGAGTGTTTTTCTCAAAGAGTAAGGGTTGTGAGGAGCTGAATGACCTCCAATCCCCCGAAGTGGTGACCTCTGTAAGGCTGCCTGTCACATACTGCTTTAAAGTTGGCACTCCAGAAGAATATTGCAGCTAAGATGGGAAACCCTGAGTGTGTTTTCACAGGGAAGCCTTGCTTAAATAACTCTTCCATATGCTGTACGTGACTTTTATCAGCACTGAGACATCATGTGCACACTCCCTGGGTACACAGCAGAATGAGCACTGTACTCCCCATCTCAAATTGTTCTGGCTCACAACACACAGAACAGCACAGCTCCTCTTTGCTGGTTTAATCCATTAGGGCTAGCCAAAACTTTATGGCCTCCCACTGGTAATTTCAGAGAACCTCTCTTATTCCACCAGAATTCAGGATTTATTGTACCTGTTCTGCTTTTGTCCCAGATTTCATCTCAGCTACTTGTCCTGGTCACTGGGGAAGCATCACACCCCCTTTTCCAAAGAAGTGCAGGAATGTGTGGCACTTGGTGCCATGGTCTAGTCATCAGGTCTGTGGTGACAGGTTGGACTTGATGACCTTTGAGGTCTCTTCCATAGAACCATAGAATCAACAAGGTTGGAAAAGACCTCAGAGATCATCAAGTCCAACCTCTCACCCAACACCTCATGACTACTAAATCATGGCTCCAAGTGCCACATCCAATCCCCTCTTGAACACCTCTAGGGACGGTGACTCCACCACCTCACTGGGCAGCACATCCCAAGGGCCAATCTCTCTTTCTGGGAAGAACTTTCTCCTCACCTCCAGCCTAAACCTCCTCTGGCACAGCTTGAGACTGTGTCCTCTTGTTCTGGTGCTGGTTGCCTGGGAGAAGAGACCAACCTCCACCTGGCTTCCAATCTTGGTGATACTGTGATACTGTGTATGGACAGTGAGCAATGCCCATTGCAACACCCCAAAATGATGAGCAGGCAAAGACAAATTTATTGCAATGTGACAAGGGTGATGGGTTATTCATGGTGAAAGGCTGGATGAAGGCAAGTAACTGGGGAAAGCAAAATGTGTGTCATGCTAAGAAACAGCAGTAAAAGCCTGGCTGTGCTTAGATGGGGTCTGGAGTTGGAGGAGGCAGAGCACTGAGTCGCTGCTGAAGCCAATCATGTTGGTGTCTTGGCCTTCCTTTCTTCACTTGGATCAAAGGAGCCACCTGATTAATGTCATCAAATAGCAGGCAAGGGTGGACAGCTTGTGCACAGCCCCCCTTCTCTAACCAGCAGCATACATTGCAGCATTCAATCTGGTTAATAATACTCAGTAATTCTGATTAGTGTCTCCCCAGAAGAGTTGCTGCTTACCCTTAGATCCAAAGGCTAAGCAGCGATAATCCAATCATGGTAATCATAACTTACTGCTTTGATCTTCAGATAAAAGAGCCTTATAGAAGTGCAAAAGTGTTACATCACCGTTATTTGGACAACTTCAAAGCATGCTGTATACACTAATGAATTCTCCCAACACACTCTGATGAGAAGTAATAGGGAGCAAATGTGTGAACAGAGGAGTGGAAAGGCAGAGGGCAGAAGAAGAGTCCTCATGTGGTGAAAAGGCAAAAGCAGTAAAAAAAATCAGTGCCTGCACACTGTGGAGAGGTGTGAGATGTGACAAAGGGTCCATGAGGGCCCAGCTGCAGGAGTCAAGTGCATGGGATGCTCTCCTGAAAGAGAAATGGTCTCTTCTCTCCCATATCCTGAAGCTGTAAGAAGCAAGATGTCAGGCTGCAGAGAGATAAACAGAGGGAGGGGGCAGCTCTTCATCTCAGCAGCATTTCCAAAGCCTTCAAAACCAAAAACAAAACCACCAAATGGTTCTTAGCAGGTGAAATAGAGGCAAGAGATACATTGAGCACGTTTTCCCTTCACAGTTTGGGAGTTTTCATGTTAAAAGACCGTTGCTCCTGTGCATGTAAAAAATGCTGTCTGGGGAGACCAGGCTCATTCCTTACCACTTCTACAAGGGATGCAGCATGCCCCTGTAGAACAAACAAGAAAAAAAGGATAGGCTCAGAAGTTAGAGAAAATGTAAATTGCACAGTCTTGGTGAGGGAGCACATTTTAAATCAGAATTAAGAAGGAGCAGCACAACAGAATATTTGGGAATCCTGCTCAGAGTGAAAACCTTCCAGCGCAGAAAAAAAGAAACCCTAAACCCTCTCCTGCCAGAAAAAAGACTTTCTCTCACTGCACTGAGAAATCTGACAAAAGACAAGGGGGGGGAAAAAGCACACAAAACCCCCCACAAAAAAAAACCCTAACAACTCAAAAACAGAGCAAAGAGAATCAAGGGAATCAAAGCAAGGAAGGCACCCTAGAAGAAATCTGAACTAGGTTATTACAACATTGCCCAGAAGTCCTTATTGCTCTCTATCACTACCTGAAGGGAGGTTGTAGCCAGGTGGGGGTTGGTCTCTTCTCCCAGGCAACCAGCACCAGAACAAGAGGACACAGTCTCAAGCTGTGCCAGGGGAAGTGTAGGCTGGAGGTGAGGAGAAAGTTCTTCCCATCAAGAGTAATTGGCAATTGGAATGTGCTGCCCAGGGAGGTGGTAGAGTCACCACCCCTGGAGGTGTTCAAGAGGGGATTGGACATGGCACTTGGAGCCATGGTTTAGTTAGTCATGAGGTATTGGGTGACAGGTTGGGCTTGATGATCTCTGAGGTCTTTTCCAACCTTATTGATTCTATGATTCTATGAAATCTCAGCAATGCAGCCCTAAATTGTGAGCACGTGTAGGTGGCTAAAGAGGATCTTGGAAAAATGAAGAAGTGGCAGCAGATAATCCAAAATATATTAAATCTTTGGCAAAAGGAAAAAAAAGAAATAAAAAAGAGAGAGAGGGAAAAAAAAGCTTTTTCATCCAGCTGACTTTGAAGAAGAGCCTGGGAGTGAGCATATGAAATCTAGCAACACAGCAAAGGACGTTAGCACAATAGGGCCGTTGCTTAAAAAGAAGGATGAGTGCTGTTAAATTCGGGGCCACCTGAGGTTGAGGAAGTTCCTGAGCAATGAATCTCCTGGGGCTCTCCAGCAACTGCTTCTGACAACATTTTGTGCTTGTCACCTTGTGCGTTTCTCTCAGCAATGTGCACAAACGTCACCAAAGTGAGAAAAGTACCTGAAGAGCCTTTTTTACAGGGGGATTTTTTTTTTGCTCAAAGGCATAATGAGAGTCAGGTTGGTTTGGGGGTTGTTTTATTGCCTTGTAGCAGAAAAGTGGGAAAACTGCAGAAGAGAGATGTCTTTGCCTTTAACCAGAGCTGCTGAGCAGCCCAAAGTGGCCACGTGTTTCCCAGCAGATCTCTGTCTAAACACTCATCCCTTAAATCATGCTGGTTTGCCACACAGAGAGGTACACTGTGCCTGTACTTAGGAGGCTAACAGTGTATTTAATAATAAACAACCAGGTTGGAAGAGACCTTCAAGATCATTGCGTCCAACCCCTCAACCAATCCAACCCACCTAATCAATTAAACCATGGCACCAAGCACCCCATCAAGTCTCCTCCTGAACACCTCCAATGATGGTGACTCCATCGCCTCCCCAGGCAGCCCATTCCAATGGGCAATCACCCTCTCTGTATAGAACTTCTTCCTAACAGCCAACCTAAACCTCCCCTGGTGCAGCCTGAGACTGTGTCCTCTTGTTCTGGTACTGGCTGCCTGGGAGAAGAGACCAACATCCGTCTGTCTACAACCTCCCTTCAGGTAGTTGTAGAAAGTAATAAGGTCACCCCTGAGTCTCCTCTTCTCCAGGCTAAGCAACCCCAGCTCCCTCAGTCTTTCCTCATAGGGCTTGTGTTCCAAACCCCTCCCCAACTTTGTTGCTCTTATCTTTTATTGCTTTGTAGCAGAAAAGTGGGAAAACTGCAGAAGAGAGATGACTTTGCCTTTCACCAGAGCTGCTGAGCAGCCCAAAGTGGCCACGTGTTTCCCAGCAAATCTCTGTCTAAATACTCATCCCTTAAATCATGCTGGTTTGCAACACAGAGAGGTACACTGTGCCTGTACTTAGGAGGCTAACAGTGTAGGTTTTTTTGTCATCTATTGCTTCTGACTTTTCAACACACCTATTTTTCCTTCTGTCCCTCTATCCTAGCCCTTTCTTTGCAATGCTTTTCAGCAGCTCTCTGAAAGAGCTGGGTGTATTATCCTGCACTTTTAGGGATAAGCATCTCAGCAGCTAGCTCTGATTGCTCAGGGAGGGTGACTCCCTCCAGTAAAGAACGTGCCCTCCAGTTATGCGCTGAAGGAGTGGGTTTACACCATGGCTCCTGCCAAAATTGAGGGGGGCTGGTTGCCCATGGTTGTTTGGTATCTAGTGCTTCCAACCAGTGTGATCATACATCATCAGCTGAGCAGGTGGTTTGTGTTAGCCAGACACCACCAGGCTGCATTTTGTGTCCATTGAAGCCCACAGGAAGGCACAACCTGCAGACTGCTATTGAGGATGTAAATTACTCCCTGTGTAGCTGGACCAGCTGATGTTTCCTCCACCTGCTAGGACTGTCTCAGGAAGGGGAAGTGAGCAAAGAAACAATTCAGAGATAAATTCTACCTGGTGGCCAATTCTTCAGGACACCCACCCAGGTGAAGCTCACAAATGTGATTCATCCTTTTCTCCCACAGCTGGAAACTGGATTAGAGAGATGAAGTAAGCTACTCTGGATCCCATATAGTGGCAGAGCTTCCCAAGGAACACATAAAAAGGGTTCCTGGATGCTAGTCCTCTAGCTAGTCTGCTGGGTACCTCCTCTTGCCTGTCAAAATGCTAAGTGAATGACTTGAAAACAGCATGTAGCTGCTCCATGTAGTCATGCTTATACTTAGCACTGCAGCAACCCAAGCTCCAATGACTGGAGAACCACAAGTGGCATGATGCATTTCTGACTAAGCAGGAAAACTCATTTTAGAAAGAGGTTTTGCCCATTAAAGGGAAATTGAAGGGGGGGAGGGGGGGGAAGAGAGAGTGCCATTATATTCTGCAAAAGAAGAGATGAAGCAGTAGGAGAAGGATCATATACTGATGTCCAAAGCCATCAGCTTAGGCAGAAAGAAACAGTAAATAAACTATGGCTTATAATTAAAGCCACAAAACATATATCCTCCTGTTGAATCTGGGAGATTCTGCATATTTGCAGACAATATGTTTGGGTTTTGCAGTATTTACACAGCAAGTTACCCCTAGGCCCCTTCTTAAAAGGTCTTCTGCTGGGATTCTGCAACCCATATTGCCTCCTTCTGGTGTGTTGGCTTTGGGGATCAGATGAGCTGGCATGGGTTGCTTGAAGGCATGAGAAAGAGCAGATCTCCAGTTCATGTGCAAAAGTTAAGAAGCTCTCTGGTTTTATTTTATTTTCCAATGGAAATTAGAAAAAGAAATGGAGGAGAGAGACAACTTTTGACTTCCAGGAGCTGTGCACCCTCAGCTTTCTTACCCTGTTTGTGTTACCCACAGGGAATCAAAACATGCAGCTGTTACCTGTGCAGAAAAGCTGTGAGCTGGAGCTAATAGGTTTGGGGTTTTTTACTGATGGGAGAGGTAGATGAGGATGCCAATGGGAAAAGATCAAAAGAAAAGGCTTAGCTCTGTGTTTATAAAGGTTCTCTTGAGGCTCTGTGTTAAAATCCAGTACTGCAGTCAGGACCCCAGGCTGTACCAGGAGGTGGGGTTCCATGGAAACAAATGCCAACTAATAATGGCAAGAAAATTATTAACACATTATGGAGAGAGAAATATGCACCTTAATCACTCCAATTTCATGACAAAGACTTGGTAGCTCATTCAAAACTACCCATTAATTTTATCTATGATTTTTTTTACAGTAATGGTGGTGAGGCCCTGGAACAGGTTGCCCAGGGAAGTTGTGGATGAACCCTGCATGGAAATGATCATGACCAGGTTGGACAGGGCCTTGAGCAACCTGATGTAGTGGAAGGTGTCCCTGCCCGTGGTAGTGGGGTTAGAACTAGATGACCTTTAAGGTCCTTTCCAACCCAAACCATTCTATGATCCATTCCAGTACAGAGTGAGAGCTTTGCAGCATGTGTGTGATGGATGCACCCAGAGCTGTTCCTAGCTCCACAACCTCACACTAAGTTTGTTTCTCTATCCATGACTCTTCACTGACTTTCCAAGCAAACCAGGGGCTCACATCAGGGGCAGAGACAAAGCAGTGAGACCAATGGTGCCAGATGGTCTGTGACACACAGAAATAGCAAAGCTCAGTTGTGTTGACAGAGTTTAATGTTAAAAATTGGTTTAAAATAGGAGTAAAACTGGAGCAAAATGTTTGTAACTAATGCACTACCAGGTGAGACTCCAGGTAGACACATGAAACTAGTGAGAAGCAGTATCAAATAGGCAAAGCAGTGTCAGAGGATCTGTGTGGATACACAGTGGATCTGGGGGGGAATGGAGCAGAACTAGAAGTGAGTAGATTCAGATTGGATGTTAGGAAGAAGTTGCTGCCCATGAGGGTGGTGAGACACTGGCACAGGTTGCCCAGGGAGGTGGTGGAAGCCTCATCCCTGGAGGTCTTTAAGGCCAGGTTGGATGTGGCTCTAAGCAACCTGATCTAGTGTGAGGTGTCCCTGCCCATGGCAGGGGGGATGGAACTGGCTGAGCCTTGAGGTCCTTTCCAACCCTAACAATTCTATGGTTCTATAGAAGACCAGAAGTGCATTTGACCTACAATCAGGGGAAGAAGCATATAAGAGCTTCTCTTTTGACAGTTTTGCATAAATTCTTTCAGCAACAAATATGTCACTTGAGTTTATTGGAATTGAATTTAACAGCAGATCTGGGAAATCCTCCCAGAGCAGCTCTGGCTTTGGAATCCCAGATTTGTGCTTCTAATTAGAACGCTGTCAGTTAGGGTGTAATTCTCCCTAAGAAATGCATTTGAGGGTGGGGGGAAAGGAGAAGTCAGAGAGAGCTGAGATGCTGCTTGAGCAGTTTTGGAATGAGCTTTACTTTGTTTATGTTCTGATCTTCTGTTAGCTGCTGGAATGTGCTGCCCAGGGAGGTGGTGGAGTCACCATCCCCAGAGGTGTTCAAGAGGGGATTGGACATGGCACTTGGAGCCATGGTTTAGTAGTCATGAGGTCTTGGGTGACAGGTTGGACTTGATGATCTTTGAGGTCTCTTCTGACCTTATTGATTCTGTGATTCTATGATCTTCTTTACTATTTTTTTGCCAAAACAAAAAAACAACCAAACAAAAGTGTTATGCTCTTCTGGTAAGACGGCACAGGCAAACTCCTGTTGGCTTTTCCTACCTTCCATAAGGGATAAGACCAAAGAGCAAACTGTTTGATCAAGGATGGCATTTTGTTTTAAGAAATAAGAGATTATAGCTGCATGATTATTTTTTTTTTCTCTCTGAAGAATCCATCAGTGCTAAGGCTAGAATATTAAAACCAAAACCAAACACAAATCTCACTTCACTGGGAACAAAGGAACCTTACCGTTCCTTTCTGTTTCCTACTGGCAAACTGCAGTTGCTTGCACAAGGAAAGGTAAGAAAAAAAGTCATCCAAGGAAGAAAATGGAAATTATTCTTTTCAGCTCGGTCAGCTGCTGGTTTTCTGTTAGGCAGGTGCAAAATAGCACATTCCAGAATGATCTTTTAAATTACATGTGTGGCAGGTAAGGGTTTCGTGTGTTGAAAAAGCTGAAAGAAAATTATTTGTCACGAGAGAGCAGAAACAGAGTTGTTTCCCAGGTGAAAACGATGCCTTTTAGCCTTTCAGAAATGAAACATTAAATAATAGGAAAATGCAAAGCTTGGATGGACCCAAATGGAGCTGGGATTGTTTAGCCTGGAGAAGAGGAGGCTCAGGGGAGACTTTCTTGCTCTCTACAACTACCTGAAGGGAGGTTGTAGCCAGGTGGAAGTTGGTCCCTTCTCCCAGGCAACCAGCACCAGAACAAGAGGACACAGTCTCAAGCTGCACCAGGGGAAGTTTAGGCTGGAGGTGAGGAGAAAGTTCTTCACTGAGAGAGTTGTTAGCCATTGGAATGTGCTGCCCAGGGAGGTGGTGGAGTCGCCATCCCTGGAGGTGTTCAAGAGGGGATTGGACGTTGCACTTGGTGCTATGGTTTAGTCACGAGGTTTGTGGTGACAGGTTGGACTTGATGATCTCTGAGGTCTCTTCCAACCTTGGTGATTCTGTGATTCTGTGATTTTCAGGATGCTCCTTTTAGAGGACATTTGCAACCATTAGCTGCTCTTTCCAGCTGAGAATATTAAGTTTTCATGTACAATTTTACACAGTGCTCAGATTCCGGTTCCCAGGCAGCTCTAATTGTGCACCGTGGCTAATGAGGGCAGAGTATTTACTGCTTAATTGTGCACCATGGCTAATGAGGGCAGAGTATTTGCTACTTACTCCTGCAAGGGTAATACTGGAAAGGAGCATCCTGTTCCTGCTACTCTTCTGCAGGGACAGAGAGGGCCCCGAGTCAGGGAGAGGATGAGGAGGGTGGGTGATTATAGCCAGCACAGGCAGGGCTAGAAGAAGGAACCAAGAGATCTTAATTTGGACTGTGTAGGAAAGAAGAGTATAGGTACAGAAGGAATAATACAGGTTGAGAATGTACAACCTAGTCTATCTGGCTATTTCATCCCTTTCAGTATCCCAGAATTAGCCATCCATTAAAGTCTCTTTTTTGCTGTTTTCCCTGCTTATTTTATTCTGATCTTTTTAGATCCTGCTATTTGCAAGCATTACTATATGATAATGAGTGGGAATAAATCCAGAGGTCAAACAGACAAATCCAAGCGTCTGAGCTTCAGCATATCTTTAAAGGACTAACCATCTCACCTTACCTCTGCAGAGGACTGAGTGGCTGACTCATTTCTACACAGCAGAGAGCTGATTGCATCCATGTTATGCTTGAATGGGTATGGGCACATGTAAATTCTCCATGCAAGGGGATTTAAACCCCATACTGCACATCAGTGAAGAGAAATGAACTGGAGCTAGGGCTCAAGCTGCAGCACATTTGTTAGTCAAGTGGAAGGTCATTTTCTGTTATCCATCTGTGGAGTGAGATACTAAAAACCTCAAAGTGACTTCAAAGTACACAGCAGAGCTAGTCCTCTGTGGTTGCTCTTACTAGAGCATAAATGTAACTCTGGAGTCCCACCAGCTTTTGACCAGACTTTTAGCTCCCTAGTACTGAAGTCCCTTCTAGAAATGGGACATTATCTCCTAAATTACAAAGGCAGTTCCACAAATGAGTCCCATGATGGTAGCACTGCTGCTCTCCTGCTTAGTCTACAGAAGTAACAGAACAAGACCTTAATGGATATTGTCTTTCCAACCCCTTGCAGAGATAAGCAGTAACAGGCACTGGCTCAAAATCCAGTATCCAGAGAAATCCTGTTTAACCTGTGCTCACTGCTGCTGAGCTATGGGATCATATCTGCCTTGTGTGATGTTTGGAGGTGTTTAGGAGGAGACTTGATAGGGTGCTTGGTTGCATGGTTTAGTTGATTAGGTGGTGTTGGATGATGGGTTGGATATGATGATCTTGAAGTTCTCTTCCAACCTGGTGAATTCTATTCTATTCTATTCTATTCTATTCTATTCTATTCTATTCTATTCTATTCTATTCTATTCTATTCTATTCATGACTCTTCCTGTATTTAATTGTATTGCACTAATCTCCAAGAGCCTGTGTTAGCCAGTGCTCCCTTGTGTTAGATGCTGCACAACCATGGAGCAAAAGGATGATGTCCTGCAAAGCCTTTTTTTTCTGAGTGTTTCCTCTGCTATGCATGTACAGCAGTTCAGATTCACAGCTTCTAGCTCTAAGTCAGTCTAGCAATGAGGGCAAACATTGCCCATTAGCAGTGTCTGCAACAAAGCATCCTGCACATGAAGCCCTAGCCATACTGGCAGTCATAGCAAGCTATTCATTTCCTCTCCTTTCCTCCACAGTCTGTGAAAGTGAGCACTCATGTCCTCAGAGCATCTCATGTCATGATGGCAAATGACCAACCCCAGCAGCAAACAGCCAAATGAGACTGGTACATGGTACAGACATGCATCCTATTCCATCTGGATTGCAGGAGAAAGAAGCTACAGCCCCCTCTCTCTCTTTGCCCAGCCCTCCTTGCTATCTCTCAGTCCCCACACCCCACAGTTACTGTTTGGTGCTGTCAGTGCCAGGTGTGGAGCTGGGAAGCACAAGCCATCTGCAGCTGACAGCAGGCAGCTCCCATGGGATAAGCAAGCAATGAACATCCCCAGGGTATCAAGGGTCTCGAGGCAGGAATCTGGCTGAGTGCTGCTGAAGGGATTGAAAGAAGTAGCAGAAATATCCCAGCTTTGCCAGGAAGGAGAAGCTGTATAATTTGCAGCTGAAAATGAATGTGATTATTTGCCAGCTCAAAGTGGCCTTCATCAGCAGAGATTGTTGCATTTGACATTATCTGGTTACTTTTATTTCAAGCCTCTGTGCCTTTTCTGAGAGCTTCCTTCCCTGAGCACACATCACCCAGACTAATTAGAGAGAGGTCGCTCTTTCCTCTTCCTCATCAATCTGGAGATGTGAGCTGAAGCCATAGCTGCCTCCCAGTCCCCCTCCAAATGTGAAACAGAAGGTAGAACAGAACTATAAGGGTATAACCTAGATGGAAGTGGTGCAGCTGGTAGGGCATGTGGGTTTAGTCTCTTGCCAGCTCTAAGGTCAGTGGTTACCAGGGTGTGCTTTCCCTTCACAGAGCAACGGAGCATGAAGGTTTGTCAAGTCATGTTAAAGCACAGCAAAACACAGCAGCTGGACCCGAGGCTTCACGCAGACCTGGGCACAGCATGCTATCACAAACTGGTCCAGTGCCCTTAGCTGGACTGAGATATTTCTCTTACCATTCCACAAACCATATTTCAGTGGAGTGACTCAGGTCAGCAGACAGGCAACACTGAGAAATGGTCCCCTGATGGAGAAATAAACAATGCTTCTCGTGGACAGGTCCTCCTTAGTCAGACTGTCTGGCTTTAGCAAATGACATTGTAAGTTACCTTCTGTCTGGGATGGTGTTCTGCATCTAGAGAAGGAGCATATAAATAATTTAGACAAGATGCATGAATGCTGACATCACTCTGAAATTATCTGCCACTCTTAAAAATGGTCTGAAAAGATTTTAATATAAATTAATGCCTGCTTGACTCCTTTGCCTCCACAGCTACCCAGTGGTTACAGATAATTGGTGATTTGATTGCAGCTAGTGCAAAATACCTAGGTTTTGAGGCCTTATTATGAACATCTTGTCTAACCACCTGCTGCATACAAAGCAGAGAACATCAGTAGGCAAATTATTTATGAAGGCTGTAGCTCCTCTCTGAGCTCCACTGTTTCTTGTAGAAAAACACAGAGGTTTGGGGGTTAAGCTTCAAGTGATGGAGGAGCTGACCTAGTGATCCCAGCTGGTCTATATATGTGACCTAGCTCCATAATGGTGTTCCTTCCTGATGGGAGTATGTGGCACAACATGGATGTCACCAGACCTGCTGTTTGGATGGGCACTGCCTTGCCCAGCTAATCTTTCCTTGTGGTTGTCTCTGTGTCTTAATACTCAAAGGAATTGGAAAGCAAAGCAAATTCAATCACTTTTATTGCTATTTTCCCTCCCCTGGAACTCTTCTATCCCTTGTCTAATTATACTGACACCTTGAAAAGTAGATTAAAAACTAATACAGACTTCTGGCTTCTCTGGAAGTAGCTGGAGAGCACGACTTTGGGCAAACACTCAGGTAAATGCTGGGCCTGCAAGAGCAAGCTGCACCTTCGGGACCTTCCCAGCCCTCCAGTTTGACTCTCCTCTCTGCGTCCAGGTCTCTCTCCGGCCGCATCGTTGGTGGCGTCTGGTGGTTCTTCACCTTGATCATCATATCCTCCTACACAGCTAACCTGGCTGCCTTCCTCACCGTGGAAAGGATGGTTTCCCCCATCGAGAGTGCAGAAGACTTGGCCAAGCAGACAGAAATCGCCTATGGGACCCTGGAAGCTGGCTCAACTAAAGAGTTTTTTAGGGTAAAAAGGAAACTTTCATGCAAGCATTCTGATTAGTCTCTTGTTTGGCAAGTCCTCCAGTCCCCACACATCCTTAGCTCAGCTGGTTTTTCTCTTGCTTCCCTTTACCATGTTAGGACCTGCTGAGCTTGTCCCTAGAACAGCAAAAGTTCAGTTTGCCCTGTGCCTCTTGAAAGGCTGGCAGTGTCTCCAGTAGAGTTGATTTTCTGCAATTGCCAACGTGAATATGGAATATCTGTGTGCTTCCCCATGTTGCTGAGGAGCTACTCTGAGCAGCTCCAAAAAGACACTACTCATCTCCTGATTTTGAGCTCGGTTTGCCCATGATTTAGTCCCCCAAATCACTTCCCATATATAAATACATTGTCATAAATCAGGGACCAATCTGGGCCCTGGTGCAGAAGTGGCAGGAGGTTCACTAACATCCCATTAGTTTAGTTGGTTAAATGCTGTTGGGTGATAGGTTGGACTTGATGATCTCAAAGGTCTTTTCCAACCTGGGTAATTCTGTATTCTGTATTCTACTCCATTTGCCTTCCCTGGCCCATCCAATACGTGGGTAAGTGTTCTGCCCAAGCTGGAAGTCTCAGGTGGCACCTGAGGCTCCCTTAACGCTTCTGCTGGGTTTGTGCTGTCCTATGCAGCGATCCAAAATAGCAGTGTTTGAGAAGATGTGGACGTACATGAAGTCCGCCGAACCCTCCGTTTTTGTGAGGACAACAGAAGAGGGGATGATCAGGGTGAGGAAGTCAAAAGGGAAGTATGCCTACCTCTTGGAGTCCACCATGAACGAGTACATCGAGCAGCGGAAGCCCTGTGACACCATGAAGGTGGGAGGTAACTTGGACTCCAAAGGCTATGGCATTGCAACACCCAAGGGGTCGGCGCTGAGGTAAGTAGCTTGGATTTGCTTTCTCTCGCTAAACCGCCCAGCCAATCAATGTATGCACACAGTTCGATCTCCATTGCTATGTTAATCATGTAAGCCTGGGGCAAGGTGGTGGGGGAGGGGGGGGGGGTGCAGGAAAAGAGATGTGAAAACTCAACGTGCAGGGAAGTAAAATGCCCAGGTCCCATTGAGCAGCAATGGGGGGCATCTAGCTGTTCGAGCCCTGCACTTGGAAACTGGATCCTGGCTTGCTGTGAACGTGTCTGCTGTATCAGGTGATGGCAGGGGGGCTGCTGTGGTGTAACCATTGGTTTCACAGAGCATTATCCAGAAGGGGCGCTCATCCTGTGCCATGTGAACGTGCAGCTTTGCAGAGTATGGTATTACCTTGGCTTGGATCCATGCTTGCAGAGGGAGAGGAAAGCATCTGGGTTTTTCCTAGGAGGAAAATGCTAGTTGGAAGGGGTGGGAAGGCAGTGTTGAACCTGCACACCCTGCAAAAAGTGTGCTTTTTGATTCACTGAGACCACTCAGATCCTGGTGAGCACTAAATTTATGGCAAGTCCAAAGGGGCACAAATCCTGCATTTCTGAGCCCAGACCTGCAGCTGTCACATGCCTTTGCCTACTCTCTTCAGAGACCTTCCTTGGCAGAGAAAAGCCCTTAAAAAAAATAAAACTAAACAAAATACAGCCTCAGATCTGAATTGGTTGCAGAGCTTGGGCGCAGCACACAGAGCTGGATGTGAGCTGATCACCTGCAAAATGCATCTTGCAAGCTGCCCTGCTCAGAGCAGCATTACCACAGTCTGCAAGCTGGGATGGTGATCTGAGTCGGCGCAGCTGTGCAAGCTTTTCACTTTACAACCTTGAGGAATGTGAGTTGTGAGGATTTTGCAGGACTAGTAAATCCTCAGAAGCCATAGCTTTAAGTAATCTGCTTGATGATTCAGCTGATGTAGTTATTTCCTGAGCATATTTGACTCAAAATGTTTTGACCAAAAGCATATATTTGGCCTTATAATTGCTTGCTAACGTAACTCAATGCAGAGGCATTTAATCCATGGTCTCTGTATTGCTAGAAACCAGCTGAGCATTTGCTGATGGACTTGTCTGGTCATAGAGCTTCCAAGCCAAGGCCAGCCCAAGGAATAAAAGATAGAATCATTTGGGTTGGAAAAGACCTTTAAAGGCATCAAGTCCAACCATTATCTATCAATGGGCAGCACCTGGGGCCCAAGGAGTTTGATTACTATGTTTATAAAGTCAGCTCAAATTAGATTCAGCTGTTCCCATATCAGCACTATCTTTGGAGTGCAGGGGATCTCGAAGGCAATTCTTGCATCCAGCGTGGTTCAGGCTCTGAAATGACTTGAGGCCCTCAAAAGGTGACGGGTCTGTTCTCACAGCTTTTGCAATGCTTTCTCTTCTACTCTCTCTGATGTTTCTTTTCTGTCTTGCAAATATGAAAAATAGAATACAGGACTGATTCTATTTGTTTAAACATCAGTCCTGTATCCTAATTTTGATATTATAAAAACAAACAGGAACATCCTACCTGTCTTGTAAGTGTTGGCATGTGAAGGAGCCATCTATCACAGTTCTAGAAACAAAAAAAAAGAAACAATAAAGCAGAAAATGGCATCAATCGTCTTAATTTTGCAGCTCCAAGCATCCCTCTGCTAGGCATGACTCCAAAAATTCCTAACATTTCTTTCTGTTTCCTCTTTTTCACCTTGGCTGCATGTAGAACCAATTTCTTATGGCCCTAATGGCAAAGGAGGAATGCTTGATTTTTTCCATCCAGTGGTGTTTCTTTGGAACAGTTGCTGTCAGTTTTTGTCCCATTATGTTTGTTTTGTTCCTGTTGGTTTAGTTGTTTCTATCTTATCAGTTCCCCACAGTCCCCATGTAGTGTCTGTTTTCCCCTTGGGGTCCTGCACACAAGAGGGTGCCCTGAGTGAGGTGACATTCTTGAGGCATCTGTACAGCACACTCAGCCTGCCTCTTATTCAGTCTTTGTCTTCACTCACTTCCATCCACAGAGTAAAATCTCTGAGCTAGGTTTGGAGGGAGATGTGAGCCAGGCCAATGTGTTGTAGAAACTGGCTTCCTTTTGATGCTTGCTGCAACTTTCCCTTTCGTGGCTAGACCAGTTTTCCTGTAATTAGGAGGGAAGGATCCCAGAGAGAATCTGAATGAGCATTCACCTCTGTTTTTCTTGCTTCTGCATGGGAACACAATGCCAGGACATTGCCACAGATGAGTGCAAACAAGGTTGCAAATCCAGAAATCGTTCTGCTTGTTGTAGCAGATGCAATCACCCCTCAGACCATCAGCTAGATCTCTTGGGCTGCTCAAAGAGCTTGCTGCCTTCTTCTAGGTGAATCTTACCCTGAGTATCTCTTGACCCCCAGGTTTTAAAATTTAGTTGCATTTAGACATGGTGGAGAAGGGTAATGATGGGAGAGTAGAAACTACACCTTTTAACAGCACCTAGTTCAAGGTATGATCCTGTCTGACGTGAGATAATCATGGAGCTGCATTTACCTGATAGGAGTTCTTCCCCACTCTTGAACAAGTGATCAAAGAGAGGGCAGAATGCCAAACTTTCCAAAACAGAGGAAAGAAAACTCAAGAAATGCCATGTGAATCTAGACTCAAAGAACAGAGAGGTTTATGAGATGGACATCTGGCAGGGCAAGTCCTTCAGAGCAACCAGACTGAGGTTAAGGTTCCCTAAGATAAAAGATGGTTTTCCTAAGGCCTGTGGGTAAACACTAAATGTTCCCTGTGCAAAACTGGCCTTCTTTCAGGACCCAGACCTTTCATCCAAAAACACTCAAGATGAAGTAATGCTTGTCTACAGCCTGTACTCCCCATGAGCTGAAGAGAGAGACAATTAGATGAAACCAAGCTTCCCAGGAAAGCACTTAGCACATGGCTCCAAAAATCATACAGCTGATACTGTGCTCGGGAAAGCTGCAATGCATTTATTTTGTTACCACCTTGTTCCCACATAGAACCTGCAATGTATTTTGGCTCATTAGCTGGCTAATCTTTTGCAGATGGTTCAGGCATCAGAGTGCTAATTAACCTGTATTCTGTTTTAGAAGACAGACATAATTATGATTTACTTAGTGCAGAATTCTTTCTGGAGCTACTCTCACAGGTTTCCCTTGGCTTTAAATACAACCAGTCAGACTCTGACCACCATACTGGTAGAGTCAAAAAAAGGGAAAAATACTCAGCCATGAAGGTCTTATGCTAGAATAGAATAGAATAGAATAGAATAGAATAGAATAGAATAGAATAGAATAGAATAGAATAGAATAGAATAGAATAGAATAGAATTAACTAGGTTGGAAAAGACCCTTGAGATCATCGAGTCCAACCTGTCATCCAACACCATCTAATCAACTAAACCATGCAAGCAAGCACCCCATCCAGTCTCTTCATAAACACCTCCAGTGATGGTGACTCCACCACCTCCCTGGGCAGCACATTCCAATGGCAAATCTCTCTTTCTGTGAAGTACTTCTTCCTAACATCCAGCCTAAACCTCCCCTGGTGCAGCTTGAGACTGTGTCCTCTTGTTCTGGTGCTGGCTGCCCTCTTCAACTCTACACCTTTGCCTTCCCCTTGGACTGGTAGCAAGTTTAACTGCATCTGCATTTTTCTTTTAGAAGGCTGGATTCTGTCTGAAAGAGGCTGCCAGCCCTTGTGAAAGCTTCAGTGCTTGCATGAGATCACAACAGGCAGAGCCATCGTGGGTCAGCATGGCGCTCTTGCTCACAGCCAGGCTTTTTGAGAATGACAACATAAGAATCTCCCTCTTGGCAAGGATTTCTTGGTGTGGTACAGAGTGCTCTGTGCAAAAGTTCTCTGAGATGGGAGCTACCACATCCTTGGCCTGTGTCAAGATCTCTTTTATTGATAGCCAAGGTCTATAGACTGGATGGTTCAGCCCTCCATCTCTTCCATGCTTTTTAAAGCCCTCTCACATTTGTACCTCACTGCGCTTAGCTTTTTGCCTCTTTTTTTCATGCAATGTCTACCCCAGAACTGCACCTGACATGCAGCAGCCAGAAACATACTGTGCCCCTGTGCAGAGCCTATGAACCTCACTGCTGCACATCCTGAGTCCAGGTGCTCCCTCAGAGGTTTGCCACTGAAATCACTGAGATGTGTGGGAACAGATCTGAAGGCAGACTGTGGCACAGTTTGAATTTGCAGGCTATCCTAAATCCAGGTCACTGGTCTTTTTGAATGGTGGAGTCTGCTCAGCATTGACTCATGCAATGTTTTCCATGGCTGGGGGAGATACAGCTGTGAAACACTGCGGCCATCCAAAAGTCCTAGATGTTCTCAGGTATGTGTGGTTTAATGGTGCTGCAACCATCCCATCACTTCTTGGTAACATGGCAATGACATCACAGGGCATACAAGGCCATTCATAGCTGACCATAATTGTCCAAAGTGAAGGATTTCATTTCCCCAAGCACAGAAGTGTGTTAAGTCACTGAGACACTAGGGGCTCTGGAAAATGCTTAAAGGGAAAGAATGCAGATATTATCATTACATGAAATAAGGCAACCAGGCTCTCT